>NC_142684.1:95297500-100097500 GCF_056320005.1 Nelumbo lutea
GACAAAAAGAGAAGTAATGTGATTCTAATTTCAACTTTTCAAATTCTAAGATAAGACTTTGAACTATTTTGACCCTTCAAGACAATAACCCTACTTAGAAGGTACTAATAAACTAAAAAATGACTTTTAGAAAAATCAAATTGATCAAATCTTGATCACCCATGTAGTTGCCACTGGATAAGGAATCAGGAGCCCATGGATTTTTTTTCCTTGTTTGTGTCTGCATCCCCATCCCCCCGCCTGGGAAAAAAAGAAGAAGTTCAAACACCGCCTAAGTGAAACAAAACTGTTGATTCTGAAACTCAAGTATGCTACTTGATATATTTAAAAGCATGTGCTATTGTGTCATATCACAAAGTAACAAATGATATGTGTTTGTCTGTCTGAGTTTGGATATATCACTGTATTTAGAGCTGAAGAAAAATAACATCAAATTTGTTAACTTCTGAATCATCATCATATTGACGAAGTATGGTGCTTATACTTTCTACAAAAGGCCAAAGGGGACTAAAGAATTGTAAGATCCTCAGGATGTTCCTTGCTGAAAATTCTTGAAAATGATATGAAGGCTGTATATTCACAGAAAATTCAGATTCCTATTTTCTTACTAAAATGACTTAATATAGGTTATGATTGAGTTGCTTGGCTTGGCTATTTACTTTTTGCCTTGACACTAATTTTTAACATGCATACATCTGCAGCTTGAATATTTTGAGACTGTATTGAACCAATATTTCTCAACGGGTGCACGAGAATCTTTGAAATCTTTACAAGGAGTCTTATTGGAGAAGGCTTCTGAAAGCATGACCGAGTCTTCTGAGGTTCCAGGGCATCTGCATAGGTCAACTCGTGGCAGTGAAGAAGCTATTGCTGATGATCGACAACAAGGAATGACCGTATCTGAAGATGACCTAATTGTAAGAAGTTTACTCATGAGTTGCTTTACTTGGGGCTTGCTAAATGATGTCGAATGATTGTATCAACATTGGAGCAGTGTTTTAAAAGGTGTGGGAGGTGTACGCCTAGAGGTGCCCCCAAAATGCCCTGAGACGTTGATACTTCTCTGGCGTATGCCTCAGGTGAAAGAGGCGTAGACCTCATACGCCTTTTTCATAAGGCATGCCAGAGGCATACACTTCATGCGTCTCATGCACACCTCATACAAAAAGATAGAAAAAAGAAAGGAAAGGAAAGGGAAGGGAAAGAAAAAGAAAGAGAAGTAAAAAGGAGAAAAGACAAGGGAATGGGAGGGAAGGAAAGAGATGGGGAAAGAAAGTTTGGGCCAGGGGTAGAGCCCCCAGACCCCCTTACCACACCGACCCCCCCCCACCCCTTTCAACTAGTATTATGCATCTTCACACTTTTTAATATAAAAGATTTTTATTAAAAATAAAGAAAAAAGAAATTCTCCTTCCTCTTCATCCCCCTCCTCTCAAGGAAGCTTGCGCCTCCTTGTGTTCAGATGGCTTACACCTCTTTTGTTTTGAACTATGCCTCATGGCTCTTGGTAGTGGAATGCCTCACGTCATGCCTCCACATTTTAAAACTGTTAGAGTGAGCCGAATAGGGATAGTTTAGTAATTTCATGTCTGTTAAGTACTTTGCTTATGTGGCTGTTTTATTAGAGTACTCTGCCCCACACTTAAGTGAGGGCAGTTTAGTCTTTGTAAGTGTAATTCGAATCTAATAAACATTAGGGGGTCGACTGAATGGGAGACAAATCAGTTTTCGACTAAACCCTCCTGTTCTCTCTTTCTCTTGTCTTCTTCCTCATCTTCTTCTTCCTTCTTCACTGGTTCGAGTTACTGTAGCTGCTCCAAAACATGGTATTAAAGTGAGGTTTCTGACCTGTTTCTGCTTGTAAAGCATCTCAGCTGTGTTCGTGACACCTTCTTCTTCGTTTCTGGTTAGTTAATGGAGAGAGCTGGTTCGCCCTAGGTCTGAGACATCACAGCTCGTTGCTCTCTGCTGCGCACAGTTTTCTTCATCAAGGAAGGTGATTTCAGCAGTGAATGGTTGGCTGATACTCTCACAGGAAGGTTGGTTATTTAGTCATTTTGTGTTACCTGGTATTTCTGGGTAGGAACCCTTCAAGAATCAGTTAGTACTGATTAGAACTTAGAGAACTAGGTTCATTGTTGCCCTAGGAAGGGTTGTGTGTGCAGTAGCCGAATGGTGTAGGGCTGCTGTGAGTTGTTGAGTGGTGTTAGGGCTGCTGTAGGTGGCCGAGTGGTGTAAAGTGGAATGCAGTGACCTTGCCAAGCTCCTTGTGGTTGTGTAATGCCCTCTTAAGTGTGTTAAACAAGTCTGAACTGGGTGTAGCAGTTTGACTGTGTTGTGGTGCTTGTGATGCACAATTATTTTTTATTGAGTGGTTGTAAAAGGGCCTACTGTTGTGTTGTGGTGCTTGTGATGCTTATGTGGGTCGTAGGTGTGTGAAGTCAGCAGTGGTGTGAAGAAGAACAAGTGTGTGCTCCCACTGTTGTGTTTAGGGGCTGCAATAGGTGTTGAAGTATCAAACTGTGAACAACATCAATCAGCTTGTAGCTGAAAAGTAAGGTTAGAGGCAACTGTGAAAGAGTACAATGGCAACAATAGGAGATGGCTACAATGATCAAAAACCTAGTGCAGTAATTTCCTCCGACTACCTAGGGGTATAAATGACCTCAATTAAGCTGAATGGGGAGAACTATGTTCCATGGGCTAAATCAGTGGAAGTGCTTCTCAAGGCAAAGAAGAAAGTAAAGCATATTAGAGATGAGAAGCCATCGGAGGACTCTCCAGGGTTTGATGATTGGGAACAAGAAGATGCTCAAATAATGACTTGGCTGTGGAATAGTATGGAACCCAAAATTAGTGCCAACTTCATGTTCCTTGATACGGCTAAGGATATATGGGAGTATGCTAAGAAGCTATATTCTGGACAAGATAACACAACAAGAGTGTATCGGCTTTATCAGGAGTATTTTGATTTACAACAAGGAACCAAAACACTAGAAAAGTACTATGCCTGCATGAAGAATATAAGGAATGAACTCAATGTCTATCACCCCTTTACTCCAGATATTAAAGTTCAGCAACAGCAAAGGGAGCAACTAGATGTTACAAGATTTTTAGTGGGGCTGAAGTCAGAATATGAACCAGTTAGAGCCCAAATATTGGGGGGCTTTACTCTTCCTACACTTGAGGAAGTATTCTCAAGGCTTCGTAGAATTTCTTTGGGACAGACAGAGAACTCCACAGAGTCTGATAGATCAGCACTTGTGACAGTTAGAGGGGTTGGACATAGTACAAGAGGGGGAGGTCATGCTCCCCGAGGAGGCCGTGGCAATTCCATGATTAGTCGGGGTGGTCGTGACTCAAGGGGAGGCCGTGGCAGAGGGAAGAATAACTCTACAAGGAAATGTACTCATTGTGGTAGAGAGGGACACACAGTGAATTTTTGTTATGATCTACATGGCCCTCCCTCTAAATGGGCTAATCATGCTGTAGCAGGTGAGGTTGATATCAGTGACAGTAAACCGGCAGACCGAACTCCTCCCACATCTACATCTACCTCTGGGAGGGAGATGGTGAGCGTACCGCGTGATGAGTATGAACGATTCCTTCAAACTACTTCACAGCATACCATTGCCACACTTGCCCAATCAGGTATTGCTTGCATGTCATCTAAAACCTCTCCCTGGATTATTGACTTTGGAGCCTCAGATCAAATGACTGGGACTCCAGGTGTGTTCTCTTCTCTTTATGAAACCTCCACATCACACACTATTACATTTGCCAATGGGTCCTCATCCCCCATATGTGGTGTTGGTAATGTTGACATGGCTTCTGTGCCCTTATCATCTGTTTTATATGTCCCTAAGTTTCCATTCAATCTTATGTCTGTTAGTAAAATAACCAAAGCTCTTAACTGTTCTGTTACCTTCTTTCCTTCCACTTGTGTTTTTCAGGATCTCAAGACGGGGAAGAAGATTAGTGGGGGGGCATGAAGCTGGTGGATTGTATTATCTTGACGGTGGTGGATCTTCAATTGCTCTTTAGACTTCACTTACTCCTCTACAATGGCATTGCCGACTGGGACATCCATCTCTCAAGGCTCTCAAGATTTTGGTCCCGTCATTGAGTCATTTGTCAGTTTTGCAATACGAGTCATGTCAGTTTGGGAAACATCGTCGTGTGTCCTTCAATCCAAGAGTTGAGAGTCGTATGTTGAGTCCTTTTTCTTTGGTTCATTCAGATGTTTGGGGTCCAATGAAAATAGAGTCTTATAATGGGTACAAGTATTTTGTCTCCTTTATTGATGATTGTTCAAGAATGACATGGATTTACTTAATGAAAGAAAGAAGTGAATTATTTTCCATTTTTCAAAAATTCTATGTTGAAATACGCACACAATTTGGTGTTCCAATCAAAATTCTCTGTTCAGATAATGGTCGTGAATACTTTCTTACTTCATTTCAACAGTATTTAGAACAGCATGGCATTATTCATCAGACATCATGTGCATTCACCCCTCAACAAAATGGGGTAGCTGAACGGAAGAACCGTTAGCTTCTTGAAACTGCTCGCTCTATTCTTCACCACATGAATGCTCCTAAACAGTTTTGGAGTGATGCTGTACTCACTGCATGTTTTCTCATTAATCGGATGCCCTCCTTCATCCTTCATCCTTCATGGTCGATCCCCCTTACTCTATCTTGTTTCCCACTTTATCTCCATTCCCATTAATTCCTCGTGTCTTTGGTTGTGTGTGCTTTGTCCACAATCTGAGCCCTGGAATAGACAAGCTAGATGCACGCTCAATTAAATGTGTCTTCCTTGGCTACTCACGGACTCAAAAAGGGTACAAGTGTTATAATCCCATTACCCGGAAGTGCTATGTCTGCCCTGATGTCACATTTTTTGAGTCAGTCCCCTTCTTCTCAAGTCCTGAAGCACGTTCGTCTCCACCCGTCCTTCCTCTTCCTCTTCCTGTCAATGATCCAGTTCCAGATGTTGTTGTTGGAGTAGACTTATCACCTCATCTCGTGCAGATCACCACCGAACGTCCACCAATCCGGCAAGTGTATACACGTCGAACGACACCGGCCCTTCCTCTAGCTTCTACCTCATCTGCGGACTCTCATGGCTCCTATTGTTGAACCTTCAGACCTTGACCTACCCATTGCCTTACGGAAAGGTAAACGCAGTTCTACCCTCGATCCCATTTCCAATTTTGTTTCATTATCTCGTCTTTCTACCTCACATCGCCAGTTTGTTACCCTTTTATCCTCTATTTCCATACCTAACAATGTTCAAGAAGCTCTCAGTTCACCTGATTGGCGGCGGGCAATGGAGGAGGAACTTTCTGCTCTTCAACATATTCAAACGTGGGAACTTACTACTCTCCCACCTGGTAAGCATGTTGTGGGCTGTAAATGGGTGTATACTGTGAAATACTTGCCAGATGGTAGTGTGGAGCGCTTGAAGGCCAGACTTGTTGCTAAAGGTTACTCACAGTTGTATGGAGTGGACTACATGGGGACATTCTCTCCGGTGGCTAAGATTGGTTCTGTTCGTGTACTAATTTCCCTGGCAATTATGTATGATTGGTCTCTGTTTCAGCTTGATAGAAAGAATGCCTTTCTCCATGGTGATCTTGTGGAGGAGGTATATATGGAGCAACCACCTGGGTTTGTTGCTCAGGGGGAGGATGGTTAGGTATGCAGATTGAAGAAGGCAATTTATGGGTTGAAACAATCGCCGCATGCTTGGTTTGGGAAGTTCAGTGAAGTGGTGAAGAGTTTTGGAATGAAGCAGTGCTAGGTAGATCACTCAATATTCAGCTATGACTCAGAAGCTGGGAAGATTCTATTAGTGGTCTATGTGGATGATATTGTCATTACTGGCAGTGATAAATTGGGGATTGGCAAATTAAAGGTATTTCTGCAAAATCATTTCCAAACAAAAGATCTTGGAACATTGAAGTATTTCTTGGGAATAGAGGTTGCCAGGTCAAAACAAGGTGTAAATCTGTGCCAAAGAAAATATGTTCTTGATCTATTGGAAGAAACAGGACTATTAGGTGCAAAACCGACTGAGACCCCTATCGAACCAAATGTTAAGTTGAGCAGTGATACAGGAGAAGTATTTGAAGATCCTGGAAGGTATAGACGACTAGTGAGGAAGCTTAACTATCTGACTATCATGAGACCCGACATATCCTTTGCAGTCAGTGTGGTGAGCCAATTCATGCAGAACCCTCGTATACCTTACTGGGATGCAATTCTTAGAATTGTGAGGTATCTGAAAGGAGCTCCAGGCCGTGGACTATTGTATAAACCAGGAGGAAAACTTGAAGTAGTAGGGTATACAGATGCAGACTAGGCAGGCTCAATGAATGATAGAAGATCTATTACGGGCTATTGCACATTTCTTGGAGGAAATCTTGTGACGTGGAAGAGTAAAAAGCAGACGGTTATGGCCAGAAGTAGTGTTGAAGCTGAGTATAGGGCCATGGCACATACTACCTGTGAGTTAGTGTGGTTGAGGAATCTTCTACAAGAAATTGGGTTTCACATGGATAAACCTATGAGACTGTATTGTGACAACCAAGCTGCACTCCATATCTCATCCAATCCTATATTTCATGAGAGAACAAAGCACATAGAGGTTGATTACCACTTTGTTTGGGAGAAGGTCCTTGCTGGAGAGATAAACACAGAACATGTAGGCTCGAATGATCAATGGGCAGATTTGTTTACAAAAGCTCTAAACTCAGGGAAAGTGAACCATCTATGTAACAAGCTGAGATCATATGACATATATTCTCCAGCTTGAGGGGGAGTGTTAGAATGAGCCGAATAGGGGTAGTTTAGTAATCTCATGTCAGTTAAGTACTTTGCTTATGTGGCTGTTTTATTAGAGTACTCTGCCCCACACTTAAGTGAGGGCAGTTTAGTCTTTGTAAGTGTAATTAGAACCTAATTAACGTTAGGGGGTCGACTGAATGGGAGACAAATCAATTTTCGACTAAACCCTCCTGTTCTCTCTTTCTCTTGTCTTCTTCCTCATCTTCTTCCTTCTTCACTGGTTCGGGTTACTGTAGTTGCTCCAAAACAAAAACATTGCATTGGAAAATCGGAATCAGTTTTTAGGTTTAATGAAAATGCAATGAAGTCAGTATATCCCACCAGTTAGAGAAGTTGCACTAGAGATCTTAAATGAGTCCAGTTTGATGAACTTTCATTTTGTGTCTTTTTCTTTTTAAACATTGTGAACTGATGGCTTTTGCAGATTATGTTTTAGATATTTTTATTTTGGAAATTAGAAGGTATAAATGGCTAGAACATTTAATCATTTAACTTTAGCCTAAAGAAATCTCCTTGGTGTAGCCTGCCACTTGGTAGAACCCCCTTTATGTTCTGCAAAGTCTTACCCAAGAAGTTGGGCTTCTTCTTTGTCCTTTTCCAATGTGCTAAATAAAATTGGCTTGTTTTTCTCTGCAGGCTCTTGCACAGCAGTGTAGCTCTGAGCTGCTTCAGGTGGAGCTGGAGAGGACTCGAATCAACACTGCATGCTTTGCAGAGTCGATTCCTTTAGACTCTGTTCCGGAACCAGCAAAAATCGCTTATGCCTCATCCAGGGGGCCTATGGATTCTCCCAGCAGAAACTACAGAGGAACACAATCATATGGATCCCCAGGGTACGCACGCCAAAGACGCAGATGACATGGTGAAATAGTTGCTTTCCTCTTTCTCCCCATCTTGGTAATGTAATTTGTTTGTTGTATTATTCATTAATTTTTCAATTCACCCCATTCCCATTCTTTTTCTGCCCTTTTTGCAATATTGATGCATAGAAGGGCATAGTTTTGACTTGAGTATCCATCTCCGAGTATACAAGTTCATATTGGCCTTTGATAATTTTATTGTTATATCTATCCTTTTTTTCCTATCCTATTTACATAGCTTTGTATCATATATAGACAGGCACAGGCCGATGCACATTCAACAAAGTAAAATAAAACCAAATTGCAGACGTGTCAGATTAAATAGGAGCTTGGGACTGCTTTGTTTTCGGTTCACAGCCTTGCACAAAGAATGGAAGGCAACCCTGAAATTAACCTCAGTATCGGAACCCTCTCTGCTTCCCCCAAAGCAACAAGCATATGTGAGGGATAGCCTTGATGGTTCAGCCCAGGGTCAGAATTTGTGGGGCCCAAAATACTGTTGGGGTAGGTGTCAGCTAGGAATTGATGCCAATTCACAGGCAGGGTTGGTGCAGAGTGTGGGTTGTTGACACTTTGAATTTTTGTAGCTCTGCAGTGGAAATCAGAAATCTGCATTGGGCCTGTCCATACTTTTCCGTAAAAATTAATCATAATTTTTCTCAAGCAGGACTTGTTGCTTAGTTGTTTGATGTTTAACTTTTGAGAGGAAGGGGTGGTGGTGGATGGAGTTGGGAGCATTGGGTTAGTAGTTGACTAGTTGTATCAATACCTAGGTGAAAATTTATTGAGTGTATGACAAAAAGAAAGGAAAAAAAAAAGACAATCTAGCCGTAAGTTTGAAAAGTGATCTAAATAAGTCATGATGCTGATCTTTGTTTATACATGCTAGCCATGCTGCATGTTGTAGAGAGAGAGAGAGAGAGATTCGATGACCATTTAGGTGAGTGTTGTCATCTCTTAGTTAAAAGCATATAATGGTTACTTTGTACCTGATAGATTATAAAAGCTTTTTCAGGCACTATTAAGGTTTTAGGCCCTCTTCGTTTGAATAGTGATCTAAATAAGTTATGCTGATCTTTTTTTAAACATGCTAGCCATATTGCATGTTGTATAGAGAGAGAGAGAGATTCGATGACCATTTAGGTGAGTGTTGTCATCTTTTAGTTAAGAAATCAGAAAAGCATATAAATAGTTACTTTGTACCTGATAGATTATAAAAGCTTTTTCTGGCACTATTTAGATTTTAGGCCCTCTTCGTTTTTCAAGAACCTACTTTACCCATGTTTTTTTTTTTTTTTTTTACCGGATAAATGTATCTTATGAGCGTATTTTTTTACCATATTAATTTACCCTGATAGATCATCGGTCTTTGCCCCCGAAATTATATGAATGTAATTAGTGATATCAATGGATTGCATTAAACAGTAAACCTACCTTGATATAAATAGTCCAATCCGCAGGTTGGGTTGTGTTTAGGTCAGGTTTGGGATTTGCTAGTCCTGATCTGTAAGGCCATTGTACCGGCTGTTCTTATAATGCGTCGGTCTTCTTCCTCTTCTTTTCCTCTCTCTATCCATAATTCCATATTAATAAGGTTTGAAATTAAGTTTTCCTTTTATTTAATTCAAACTTGAAACTACGTTTATGAGTTTATCATTAAACTATCTCGAATTATGAATATACAGCAGTTGGTTGCAGGCAAATAGAGTAGGAATCTGATTTTAGTTAGTGTGAAAATTTGAGAGAAAAATGAATTGATTGTATTGTCTTGGAATGAGCATATACACAACTTTATATAGAATTATAGAGTTAATTTACAGGGTGATAAAATAGGAAATTAACTTTTCCTAAAAAACTAATTTCTATATCAGTGGGATTCTCTAATTAATATCCCATGATTCTAGGAAATTAAGTTTCCTAAATTGATGGACCTAAAATTATGGAGAATCAATCGGAGAGTCAATCTTCCACTTTTCAATACTCCCCCTCAAGATGGTAAATATGCATCTTTCTGGAGATAAGTCATTGGAATGCCACACTGCAAAGCCATTTTGTCAGCACATTTGTCAGTTGACCATTTGTTGAGACGTATGGAGTGCAAATTAATCCGCTATCCAGCTTTTCCTTTATGAAATGCTTGTCTATCTCAATGTACTTTGCCCTGTCATGTTGGACGGGATTGTGAGCAATGTTAATAACTGACTTGTTGTCACAGAACAATCTCATTGGACCTTTTCATCTGATCTTTAGGTCTTCCAAAATTATCTTGAGCCATAGTAGTTCACATACTCCCTGAGCCATTGCCCTGAACTTTGCCTCCACACTTGATCTAACTACCACATTCTACTTCTTACTCCTTCATGTCACAAGATTTCCTCCAAGGAACGTACAGTAACCTATAGTGGACCGCGCCTATCCATGGGAGAGCCTGCATAATCTGCATCGGTGTATGCCTCTAGGGTTAATCCAGTATTTCTTTTAAACAAGTTTCCTTTGCCAAGATTAGCCTTTAGGTAATGTAGTATCCTATAGATCGCCTGTAGGTGAACCTCTTTCGGGTTGTGCATAAACTAGCTAGCCACGCTTACGGCATATGCTATGTCTGGCTTTGTGTGGGCAAGATATTTAAGTTTTCCTACTAATCTTTGGTACATTTCCCTATTCATGGTTGGATCTTCATTTGTTTCTCCCAATTTGTGATTTGGCTCAATCGGTGTGGAGGATGGTTTGCATGCTAACTTTCCTATCTCTCTTAAAAGATTTGTTACATATTTCTGTTGTGAGATAAAGATGCATTCTTTGGAATGAGCAACTTCAATCCCTAGAAAATACTTCAATCTCCCTAGTTCTTTTATTTCGAATTCTCTGACTAGGCATCTTCTCAAGGCTTCCTTCTCCTTTTTATCATTTCCTGTCACAATTATGTCATCGACATATACTAGAAGAGTCGTGACTCCCCCTGCATCTGAATGCTTTATAAAGAGTGTATGATCTCCCTGACTTTGTTTGTATCCGATGGCAAGCATAACTTTAGTAAATCTTCCATACCACGCCCTAGGTGATTGCTTGAGACCATATAGTGCTTTCTTCAACCTGCAAACTTTTTTTCCTTTTAGATTTCCTTTGAAGCGTGAAGGAATATCCATGTATATCTCCTCTAAATTACCATGAAGAAAAGCATTATTTACATCAAATTGCTGCAAGTACCAGTCAAAGTTAGTTGCTAGTGACAACAAAATTCTTACCGTATTCATCTTAGCCACTGAAGCGAATGTCTCCTGATAGTCAACACCATAGGTTTGGGTATATCTTTTTGCCACGAGCCTTGCCTTATATCTTTCTAGAGAGCCATATGACTTGTACTTTACTGTGAAACCCACTTGCAGCCAACGGGTTTCTTTCCTGGTGGTAGGTCAACAATTTCCCATGTTTGATTCTTATCTAGAGCCAGCATCTCTTCTCTCGTAGCATCTTTCCATTTCTCATCAAATAATGCCTCAGATAAAGTATTAGGAATATGAATGGTGTTTAGACTAACTAGGAAACTCCTATGTGATGGTGAGAATTTTTTAAAGGACACAAAATTTTCTAAGGGATATAAGGGATGTTTAGTGCATTCTCTTGTGCCTTTCCCAAGGGCAATAGGAAGATCTTGGTCAGATGCTAATTCAGAAGAAATTTCTGGAACTGTATTTATCTCATTCTCAGGATTAGGAGTTGAATCTTGAATCTGCACAAGATTAGGATCCTGGTTTCTTCTTCTTGAATATACCTGCAACCTCATAGAGTCACAAAGTTCATCATTCTCTGTCATGGATCTGGTATGAATGGGTGAAGAAGTTGGTTTAGTTTGAGGTGGTTCGATAGGTGCAGATACGGATTGAATTGGTATAGATGCTGAGTTTGGGTGTTTGAGAAACTATAGGTAGACCAAGCGGGAACAATTCTCTGTCTTTATCTTCAATGAATGACAAAGACTCCCCTTGAAGATAAGGTTGAGTGAAATTTGGTGTTTTTTCTTCAAAAGTGACATCAATAGAGAGAATTTTTTAGGTGGGTGGTAACACTTATAATCCTTTTGGGTGGATGAATAACCCACAAAAATACACTTGATGGCTCTTGGATCTAACTTCCCTCTATTATGGGTATGAATATGGACAAAATCAGTGCATCCAAAGATTCTTGGGGTGAGATTATTTGTTGTACGTAGATCGGGATAAAATTGAGAAAGTGTTTCTATTGGTGTTTTAAATCTCAATACCCTCGAAGGTAATCGAATTATAATGTAAGCAACTGTAAGCACATTTTCTCCCCAATAGGTGTTTGGAACATGCTGGTGGAAAAGTAAGGCTCGGGTTGTAGCTAGTAAATGACCATTCCTTTTTGCTACTCCGTTTTGTTGTGGAGTATTAATGTAGGAGGATTCATGGATAATCCCTTTTTTTTTAAAATATGGGGATAAAGTTTGGTTGAAATAATCTCGTGCATTATTCGATCTAAATCTATTGATTTTGACCCCAAACTGATTTTGGATCATGTTATGGAAATTTGGGAGTACACTACTTACATCTGATTTAGATTCAATAAGAAAGATCCAAGAGACCCTAGTGCAATCATCAATAAAAGAGGCGAACCATCGTGAGCCAGACACATTTGGAACTGTGGAGGGTTCCCATATATCACTATGGATCAAAAAGAATGGGACTGAACTTCTCTTGTTACTGATTGGAAAGGGCACACGATTGTGTTTTGCAAATTCACACACATCACAATGAAAATATTCAACACTCGATCCTTTAAACAAGGAGGGAAACATAGTTTTCAGAATTCCAAAAGATGGATGTCCTAATCTAAAGTGATGAAGCCAAATTGTGTCTTTGTTGGATGATGAAAGGAATGACAGAGATAACTTATCTTGGACAATATTTGATTTGCATGATTCTTCAAGATAGTAGAGTCTATTCTTCTCCCTAGCAAGTCCAATCCTCTTCCCCAAATCCTGGTCCTGAAATATACAATAAGAAGGATAGAAAAGCACATTACAGTTCATGTCATGGGTGAGTTTTTTTATGGATATCAGGTTGGTGGACAATTTTGGAACATGGACACTTTTTAGTGTAAGTGATGGATTAATATGGATATCCCCAAGGCTAGCTATGGTAGTAAGGGAACCGTCTGCAATGGCTATTTTTCGATTGCTTGGGCAAGGGGTATAAGTGCTAAAATGTAGTGAGGAGTGAGTAATGTGATTTGTGGCTCCTGAGTCAATAACCCATAAATCCCTAATACGTTCATCTGAGACATTTAGTCCGTGAGGAATAGAAAACTTACCTGAGATTGCAAGAGAGCCTGTACTACTAGGTTTCTCCAACGATCCCAGAAGACCCCTTAACTTTTCGATCTCCTCCTTATTGAACTCGATCTTGTCTGGAGGCTTTTCTTGGCTCGGCTGATTTGTGGTGAAGTTAGTTTGACTTCGACTCTTCTGTTGTCCTCCTCGGTAGCCCCATTCCCTATTCGACGGTTTACCATTCAGCTTCCAACACTTCTCTTTGGTGTGCCTTGGTTTCTTGCAATAGGTACACCAAAGTGACTCCTTGTTGTCCCATGCAGAGGACAAATCTGTCTTCATTCCTTCCAGTATTTTCGGTTGTTCCATCCTTATAGTCATGGATGAACCTTCTAGTACTTGGGGTTCAAGCATAACCCTCCTATGGCTTTCTTCAGCACAAATCAGAGAAATAGTCTCATTTAGAGATGGTACCTCTTCTTTGCCGAGAATCTGGACCCTAACTTGATCAAATTCTGCGTTGAGTCCTGCAAGAAAGTCATAAACATGATCTTTTTCAATAAAACTCTTTAGGATTGCTGCATCCGCTGCACATTTAGTCTCAATGCACTGATAATGATCGAGTTCTTGCCGCAAGTTCTGCAGTAAATTTGCATACTCGGTAACTGTCTTTCTGCCTTGTTTAGTTGCTCCAATCTTGACTTTGATTTCGTACACTTGTGCTGCATCACGTGCTTTTGAATATGTTTGTCGGACGGCATCCCAGATCTCTTTAACCGTGGATAAAAACATACACGTGTCGCTGATTTCAGGGTTCATTGAATTCCATAACCATGACATGATCATGGAGTCAGCTTCGTCCCATGCATCAAATCTTGAATCTCCTTCCTTCGGTCCCATCCCAAAGAGATGGCTAAGCTTTCCTTTTCCCTTTAAATATATTCGAACAAACTGAGACCACTTCAAATAATTTTTCCCGTTCAACCTATATGCTGCCTGAATGTTTTGCAGGTCACCAGATGCTTGATGTGAGGAAACTTCTTCCGATTGTGCAGTGGTATTTGATACGGTGGCTTCTGACATATTGGGTGGGCTTCAAGAAAGAGAGAAAAACAAACAATGAAGGTCTGAAAAACTTAGTAAGGGTTGGCGATGAAGGCCTAAAGAATCTTTCAGCCAATGTAAAAAAATGGTAACTGTAATGCTCCACCAAACTGAAGAGTAGATCCAAACCACTCAAAATCAAAACTGATCCAAACCAAACCAAAGGGATTCAGTAAATCTGCTCTCGGCAACACTAGATCTAAGATTTCAGACTGATCTGATGTCTCTACAAAGAGATCCAAGAAAAAATGATGAATCCGATGGCACAGTAGTCCAGAAGAAGCAAAAATGTAGAGTTCAGATCTGTAGCTGCTCTCGAAGAAGAATCAAGGACACTCAAGAACCTCCCAAATACTGTTTGAGAGTTCTTGAACCAGTAGCAGAGATGACCAAAGAGATAATATGAGTGGATTAAGTCATGACCTGCTCTGATACCATGTGAAAATTTGAGAGAAAAATGAATTGATTGTATTGTCTTGGAATGAGCATATACACAACTTTATATAGAATTACAGAGCTAATTTACAGGGTGATAAAATAGGAAACTAACTTTTCTTAAAAAACTAATTTCTATATCAGTGGGATTCTCCAATTAATATCCCATGATTCTAGGAAATTAAGTTTCCTAAATTGATGGACCTAAAATTATGGAGAATCAATCAGAGAGTCAATCTTCTACTTTCCAACGGTTAGGATTCCGGAAGATTTAATACGAAAGAATGACTAGCTTAGGGGTCATTGCTTGGTTCAGTGATTAAAATCTTAGGCTAATAAGTTTGAGGATGCGGCTACGTCTGTGAATGGCTAATGTGTGCAAAAATGTTCATATTCATTCCACCCCTTCCAAACCCAAGACCCCATATATCTCGGACAAAATTGCTGAGATGAGATAGGTTGAATTTCCTCAAAATTTAGCCAGTTGACTTAAATTACTTGAGCAGAACAATCTTAATATCAATCAATTATCCAATTTTATTTTTTCCTTGAAAGGCCAATCAATTTTATTTAAAATTCAAATATTCTGCTCTTACTGTCCCTCAAAGCTTACTTTTGAGGATTTGATCATTTATTTTACTTTCTGTTAAATGAACTTAAAGACTTAAGACTTTGAGCATAGCCAACAAATAAAGCCCCTCTTTTGTAGAGATGTATTTAGCAAAAAAGAAAAGAAATGTTGAATTTTTTAAGAAATAATTACTGTAATTCATGATTTAAAGTATTGATACGCCTAATACACAGGAATAGGTATATCAGGTGTTTTGATACTTTTAATTTTTTTTTTTTCTCAAAAATGCTTTAGTGAATCGGTTTAGGCTTGCTTACCCCTAAAAGTGCCCAAATTCTGAAACACCCCTTATTTGGGGTTTTGGGTAGTTATTGATACCATACGAGCATACGACTGATATGGGGGCACATATCAAAATTTTGAACTTTGCTGCAATTAATAACAAGTCAAATGAGAACTCCAGATTTTCTTTAAAAAAGATTGTACAGCCAGTGTGAACCTTGCTGCTTGTCATGATGCATGTAAAATCCTCTTTATCCAATCAAGAGTGAACATGCCAGTATTCCGTGCACATAAGGCCCACACTTACATAATATACACATAGTGTTATATGTTCACCACTTCACCCTTGATTGGTTACAAAGCGTTTTACACACAACATAAGGAGCAACAGATTCATGATGCATGGTTTTAGCACGGGGCTAAAATCGTGATTCACTGGCTTAGATGTATTATTGTGGCCCCACTACAATTTTACACCTAATTCAAGGTTGGGTCGCACCAATGCATAGACTATAGAAAAGCCTTGGCTTTGAGCAAGGTTTAGCTGAACCAAGGTTCAAAGTATCAACATAGGGCGTATTGGTCTGTATCGGTACTTTTTTTTAGGTTTTGTTTTTTTTTTTCGAAACTGGTTCAAAAGGGTCGGTTTAAGGCCCGACTATCCTTTGAATCATGGTCTGACCCGATACAACCACAGAATGGGCGTATCGGGAAGCCATCGGCACAATACGTATTGGCTCATATGGACCAATACATATCGATACTTTGAACCTTGAGCTGAACACTTCAGCTGTTCAGCGGGATGTAGAATCAATTATAAGTTCCATGTCATTAATAAAATACATGGGGCCCGCACCTTTCACAGTGGGGCCATGAATTTATTACTGGCATGAAACTTCATCATTGGTTTTATAGCCTACTAAACAACCAAAGCATTCAACGAATCTGAATTTCTTGATTTTATAGTTTTAATGTGGAGCTAAGCCATGTCATAGCAAAAGTGGTTTGATTGCTTAATGCCACACAGGTGAAGAAACACAGAAAAATCACATAAAACTTCTAGAGTAAATTATAGGTAGCCCAAGGACTAGTAAAGAACACCTGGCCCCTAACACTTTGTTTTGTGACAAACACCCCTTATACTTTTTAGATTCTAGCATTTTTCCCCTGACAAGTAAAATTACTAAATTGACCATTCCAGATTCTATGAATTGATAACAACAAATACCAACATGGTGAAAGTTGAAAGTGTTCCTAACATGAACTTTATAGAAAGAAAGATTGAGAGAAAACATGTAAGAGTTAGAATTCTAGAAAAACTAAGTTGAAGGGATAAAATGGTCTCATAAAATAAAATAAAGATACTTTAGAGTTTTAGAATGTTAAAAGGAAATTTTCATTAACCAATGGAATATCAATAGTGGGTTGAAGTGTTGGAATCCAAAAGTTCAGGGGTCGTTTATCGCAAAACAAAGTTTGGATAGCAAAATCAATGTCCCAAAATTTTGATACGCCTGATACATATCATTGAGTTATGGATACAGGATTCGGTGTGAAATCGAACAACACGTCCTTTTTATATTGTACTGTGGGTGTATTGTGCCGATATGATAGAGTATCGGGCGATATGCTACGAAAAAGATATGTTGCAGAACTTAAAAATGAATATGGGAGAAAGAAGCTCCTTTCTCCCAAAAAAAGCCTTCTCCCCCCCCCCCCCCCCCCCACCAACCAGTCTAGATCTCTGAGAGGCATTCCCAGATTGTTGGATCTGTAAAAAAAATAGAAAAAGAAGCAAGAAAAATGCATCAATCTTGCAAATTTGGGAAGTTTTTTAAGCTTTGGAAAATATTGTGAAAATATCAAAATTTTCAATTTTATTTCTTTTAACCCTTATGATTTGTTGTTTCTTTCTTGTTTGAATTCTTGAAAGTGATCTAATATTAGCTTATCTACATTTCTCATGTTAAAAATCACATTTTTTATTATATGAGTATATCTATGTATTTTTATGAAGAAAATTGGAAAAAATATAAAATAACAAAATAAATTTAAAAATGTTTGTTTTTTTATTTGCATGTAAGGATTTAATATGTTAGAAACCTATGGATGATCTTCCATATCCATGCAAGATTTGAAATTTTTGTATAATATTTATTTTTTAATGTTTTTGTAATTTTTGAAATTAAACAATAAATATTAATTAATTATTTTTTATTGTGATTTGTCCATAAGGACTAAATGTATTGTAGATCATGGTTGATCTATCATATTCAGAGATCATTTGATATTTCTCCTTCAAATTATTATTTTTTTATTGTGATTTGCCCATAAGGACTGAATGTATTGTAGAACTATGGATGATCTATCATATACATAGATCATTTGACATTTATTCTTCAACTATTTATTTTTATTTTAGAATTTTAGAATTAAAAAATAAATAGTAATTAATTACATTTTTTATGATATACCCATAAGCACTCAATATATGGTTGATCTATCATAGTCATAGATCATTTGATATTTCTTCTTAAATTATTATGTTTTTTATTATGTTATAATTTTTAAGATTGAAAATAGATAACAATTATTTAAATAATAAATAATAAATAATTATATTTTCACTTATAAGTTTTTGATATAGCACCTAAAAGGGAAGTACCAAATATTAAATGGAGATATGGTACTGGAGTAAATAATAATAGAGTTCATAGCAAATGCAATTTTTATGGGCAAATTATGAAAGATGGTGTTGTAACCCGTCTTAAACATTATTTGGCTAGATGGTGATGATGATGATCAGAACAAAGAGCATTTAATATGGGTAGACATGCATTACGAGCCTCTTAGTAAGAACAAGAACAATTGCAAAGATTACATAGCGCTAAGCCCCAATTTAAAGAATCACAATATCAAAATGTGTGTTCTTTACTACAACCACATTTATCTAAGAGCAAAAGCGGTATCTTTCAAGTAAAGGGTTGGAAATAAGCATTTGACATATGAAAGCCTTCTAAGTTCAAAAAAAAATCTTCATAAAGTGACACTCTTAGTATAGAAGAGATGGTCAGGTATTTATACAAAGACAAAGATGTTGGACAAAAAAAATTAAGGAATGTTATGACAAGGGATTTGGAAGTAATGCTAGAAGAACTATTTCAAAGTATTTTTTATGCAATCATATCCCTATAAATGCAGTAACCTCTCTCCATTATAAAATCATGATAGATAAAATAACAAAACTAGGAAAATGTGTACAAGGGCCTAGACCTTATAAGATCATGGGGGGGGGGGGGGGGTTTAGATGAGAAAGTTTAAGAATTGAGAAGTCATTTCAAAACTTTTTTTCAAAAAGTCGAAACATATGAACTCACCATTATGCATGATTGTTGGATAGGACTAACTAAATTGATGATCATCAATTTTATGATGTATTGCAACAGAAAAACAATATTTCATAAATCCATTAATGCATCTAATGATCGACATAATGCATAATATTTGTTTAAGTTAATGAATACAATGGTTGATGAACTTAATGCAAAAAATATTATTAAATTGTGATTAATAATGGAAGTGTTTACAAAGCAATTGGAAAAATGTTAAAACAAAAAAGGAAGCACTCGTATTGGACATGACACTATGAGCAACTCATTATATTGATTTAATCTATACTACTTATAAAAGTGTGAATGAGGAGGTGTTGGCTTCTGAAAATTTTCTTTACTGAAATACCCCTCCTCTTGAATTTAGTTCATCTTCATTGAAAGGGTAAAAAATGTAATTAAAAGTATACCATTAAGTACATTCAATTACCTCTCATTAAGTCTAACATTTAAGTCATTAAATAAATCACATTCTCTCTTATTGAATCCAACATTTATACTTTTGTTTATCATCATTAAATTCCACTAATAAATCCATACACAATAATTATTAATATAATGAAATTTTATATTTTTTAAAATAAACATAGAAATGAAATCATATTTTTCATCTAGGTATTGGCTTCTAGAATTTTTCTTTACTGAAATACCCCTCCTCTTGAATTAGTTTATCTCCATTGAAAGGGTAGAAAATGTAATTAAAAGGGTATCATTAAGTACATTTAATTACCTCTTATTAAGTTCACATTTAAGTCATTAAATAAATCACATTCTCTCTCATTGAATCCAACATTTATACTTTTCTTCATCATCATTAAATTCCACTAATAAATCCATACACAATAATTATTAATATAATGAAATTTTATATTTTTAAAATAAACATAAAAATAAAACCATATTTTTCATCTAGGTGGTGGGTATGTAGTTCAACCATTTGGGTCAAATGGATAATTTCATTATGTCATAAATAAATAATACAAATTTAGAAATATAAAAAATACTTGTGTTTATCATCATTAAATTCCACTAATCCATACATAATAATTATTAATAGAATGAAGTTTTATATTTTTAAAATAAACCTAGAAATAAAATCATATTTTCCATCTAGGTCGTGGCCTCGTGGATAAGTACTTCAACCATTTGGGTCAAATGGATAATTTCATGATGTCATAAATAAATAATATAAATTTAAAAATATAAGACATACAAAAAATATAGAAAAAAAAAGAAATTTTGAAAAAACATTGGACACATTTCTATTATTATATATTTTTCATATGAAAAATATCTATGATAAAATAGACATAATTTTATTAATGATGAACATCAAACATACAACTTAAAACCAATGGGAAATTAAACCATCTTCCTTTCTAGGGGGTGTGTTAGTGGTTCAACCTTTCAACTCAAATAGGTTAACCAATGATATATAAGGAAATAATTTTGGGCACATCTATAATATTATATACTAATAATATAAAAAAAAATATGATAAATAATAATTATTTTATCAATAATATAAATGAGATGCAAAATTTAAAACCAGTTTGAAAATGAAACAATTTCCATATCTAAATGGTAGGTAAGTCCAAGGATTAAAAAATTGACACGATATGCCCAATACGGGGCGTATCGTATCGATATCAAAAGGAGAGGATACAAGATACACAATGTAAGAGAGCAAGGATATTTACCATCAAGCCAACTTCCATTTCGTGATAATAAGTGAAATAAATTATGTTTTATTACAATTAATATAATACATTTAATCTACACACAATTCAATAACTCGTTTACCAAAAAAAATGTTCAATAACTCCAAGTCAAATTAACAAGAATAATATTCAAAATTATTATTTTGTAAATCAATAAAATAAACAATTTATCAAACCCACATATGTATAAATGATTTTTAATTTCAATATATTTATAAAAATAAAAATATTATTAATAGAATAATTATTTTATAAATTATTAATTAATATTTCAATTTGCATTAAATAAAAATGTATTTATTACTACAAAGATAAAATATTGTTTACAAAATATTGAAGAATATAATATAAATTGAATCTATCAAATCCACTAAAATATATTTAAATAAAAATTAATTTTTTATTTTAAAAAATTCATAAAAATAAAAGTGAAAATATTATTTACTGAACATTTGTAAATTTATATTTGGTTGCTTTTTTGTTAATGTTAAAATTTGAAATAGTAAAATAAATAATTGATATAATAATCCAAATATAATGTTTGCATAATTTTTGCACCTTGGATTTTAATAAAAATAAAAATTGATGCATTATCAATAAATTTACATAATATCTATGCTTCTCGTTATATCAATAATAATATATTTCTTCAGATATACCATTAAAATATACAATTCCTATGTATTTATATGTCATTTATAGTTATTTTGACATTAAACTTGAAGTTATTAATATAATTATTGAATTTATGCATTTCCTTAGCGTATCAAAAAATTTTCATATTTTCCATTCGTATCCAAGCATTTCCCAAGATTATCCGTATCCAAGTTGTCTGATACGATACCCGATACCGATACGTAATCCTTGGGTAAGGCAATGATCTAACATTCTGGGTCAAATGGGTCAATCTATGATATCATAACTAAGTAACGAATATTAAATACATACATACATACATACATACTTATATATAAACTCAAAGAAAAATATAAATTTTGTATAAAGCAATTTGATACAATTCTATTGTTATATACTCACCATATTAAACAAGAATAAATGTGAAAATAAGATTTATTTTTATTGATGATGAAAATGGAATACATGATTTAAAATCAACCTAAAAAACAAAAAGATTTTTCCATCCAAGTGATGGGTTAGTGGTTAAACTATCCATGTCAAATGAATGTTATTATTAAACAATAAAATACATAATATTCTAGAAAATGTAGAAATTTGCCGATAATTTTGGGTACATTCTATAATATTATATATTCATCATATAAAAAAGTGTGACTAATGAGAATTATTTTCATTAGTGAAAGAAATTGGATAAAAAATAAAGAGCATTAATGTCTAACACATGACCCGACTAACCATGTCAAATGGTTTAATAATTTAATTAGCTAGGTCATCGTAGGCAAGTGGTTTCGTAGGAATGCAAACAGAACCAAATTTGACCTGATCCAAAGATTCGGCTGGATCTTATAAATTTTAATTTGAATCTGAATCCGACCAAGATGCTAGATATTCGAATATGATACGATCCTTTTTTTTTAAAGTAATAAATTATTAAAATAAAAAGGAAAATTTAATAGTTGAAATAAAAAACAAAAACTATAAGTTTTTTTTCAATTGTTTCCATCATATAAAAAGTCTACAAAAGTGCAATATAAATAACATATTTATAAATAAATAATAAATAACATATATATTATATATAAATAATATATATAATATAATATAAATAATTGATTTGACCACAACATTAAAAACCAATGTTCAAACAATATATTGAAATTGCATTTCCTCTTGGTAAATAAGTAATTTTTATTATCTCATAAATTAAATAATAAAAAATAAAAAATAGATTTTTTTATAAATTTTATAGAAAATTTGAACATTCATTAACATTATATATTCTTCATATTAAACAAAAATATATTTAAAAAATAAGAATTATTGTTAATAAATATAGAAATGGCTAAAATGCAAATAAAAAAATGAATAATGCCTTAATCAAAGTCCATTTTCCTGGTTAAATAGGTTAATGGTTCAACCAATAAGGTCATTTGGTTGTTGACAATTATCATCATAATCATTTGATATTGCCACATGCAATGCGTGTACACTTTTATTGTTTACGTATCTTAAACGTAAAGTACCCCTAAGTTTTCTAACAATTGACTTTGTCATTAAGTACTAACAGAAAAATGAAATGCCGAATTTGCCCTCAATTATTCCTTAAATTTTCAAAATAAAACCAAACTGATGAAAAAATTCAACAAGATGAGGAAGCGGATTGCAGCTCCAATGGTGACATTTTGGCATCTCAACCAGGGTTTAATTTGCTTGAAATCAAACTTACGTTGTAGGAATCCTTGCTTTTTTAAGAATTTACAGTTCAGGACTCCTGTTTCTATTTGTGGTCATGGTGAAACAGCTCCAGATTCTAAATTTCAATAGATCAAGAGATTATAGAAGTTACCAGGTAATGGGATTTCATGTGCTTGTTTCTCCTCTCTAATAATTGCTCTCAAAACCATTGTGAACTAAGCAGAAGTTATTAGGTAGTGAGAATCCGTTTTAAATTTCAGTAGTATTGGTTTAAAGTTCTGCTTGTTGATATCTTGTTATCGTGCATTTCAAGCTTCTTTCCTTGTTTAAGTTTTTATTACGATGGACCGAAAATGTGGATTCAATCAGTTCAGGATTCGCAAAGAAAGAAAATCAGGCGAGAACAAGAAATTACAATCTCTGATAAAATCTTATAGCCCATATTCTCCTCTCCACTACCCACTAGTGAAGAAAAGTGAAAAGTACCTAGTTCAGAAAATGAGATTCCTACACGCTCACTTTGAATAACCAACTACGATTGAAATACATACTCTAAGAAAAGGGTCATGTCGAACTTTGGAAAAAAATCGGATCCAACGGTTAATGCCTATGCTTCCACAGTGGTTCCTAGGAACGGGGCCTTAGGATTTGCATGGTGTTGACTCTAGCCTCTAAGGATGCTTTTGTTGTATCCACATTTGGATTTCTGTTGGTATCTCAACACAGAAGGCATGCATGTGCTTTAGCAATCCATTTTGATTTTATAGTTGGTTTGCAAAGACTCAACTTTTAGGGGGTTTGAATTTCCGGTTTGATAAGCAAAATGGATTTAGAAGGTGATATGCACAATGTGAATGAGGTGGAATCCATCGATAACTTCTATAGTGGTGAAACAATGACCATGGTGAGAGGACAGGTGGTTTTTATGTATGAAATTGGTATGAGACGGCAAAGGAAAAGGAACTGTATGGGTTTTAAAGGGCATTTTAGCAATTTTTAAAAAAATATCAGTCGCATGATGTTATATATGAATGGAGTGTCAGAATTTCGTAAACCATAGGACTATTTCAAGAAATTTGCCCTTTTACAAATAATAAAGACTCAATACGTTCAGGGCCAACTCGGTTTACCACTCATTGTATTGTTCTTGAAAGTTTGAATGCTCATAATGCAGTTTTAAGACGTATGATTAATTCATATGAATGGAAATCACTGCCACAAGCAAAAATAAGAAAGGGAGAAGTTAAGCAAACTATTAATGACAACAACTTTTGTAAATTAGTACAACAATATGCTTTGGTGATTAAGTTTCTTGTAAAAATGCTTCGCATGGTTAATGGTAAAAAAAGAGCAACAATGGGAATTGCATACAAGGCAATGCACAGAGTTAGGAGGATAATTAAAGAACAAAATTCTAAATTCAAGTAAGCACACCCTAGACATTATAGACAGGAGATTGAATACATAGCTCACTCACCATTTGCATAAAGTATGCTTTTCTTTTTTTTACTTCATGTAATTATATTATTAATTTCTAATATTTTATGCTAATTGCTAAATGAGTATTTAATAATACAATTAATAGTGTTTTTTCCTTAAATGTCAGCATATCATTTAAATCCAATCTTACAATATGATCATGATCTTGCTATGAACAAAGATTTATTATTAGGGTAAATCTCTTAAAATACCCCTATTGTTCACGAAATTGAAAAAATTGTACCCTTACTGCTTACATATTGTCTTAAAGTACCCTTAAGTTTTCTGACAATTGTCTAAAACCTCCTTGCTGTTAATTTTCCATCACACTCCATTCACATGTGACATCACGTGAGTGGTAATTATTTTAAAATTCCTAAAATACCCTCAATGTTCACCGCTGCTGTTGGAAGTTGCAGTAGTGGCAGTGATTTTGGTAGCGACTATGGCCACTACAACTTCCGAACGACAAAAGTTTGGTGACAAGGAGGTTGTCAGCTAGAATCTCCGAGCAGCTAATCGTGTATCGTTTGTATTTTTTCCTTCCAAGCATCTCGAGATTTTATTGTTGTGGGATTTTGGCTCAGATTTTAACTCAGAAATCCACATGGTGACCTACAAGGCAAGCCATTTCTTTGAGACAGCAACGCAAGAGCTGTGGTCTCTGGAGGATGGAAGAAACCTGAAGATCTCCAAGATGCATTCATTGGGCAAGGTTTGTTAAATGGTTAGATCCAAACCACGAAGTTCTTCCGATCAAAAAATAAGTTTGCATAAACGATTTCGTAAAAGAACTATAGTTTCATTTGATGATTTTGATGAAGATGATGAAATCATGTCAGATGGGACTGAGGAGGAGCGGAAGTTTGTGACGAGGAATTTATTCCAGATGCATGGAATTGATTTTGTAGATGAAGAGGAGATGAAACTTTCCAAATCAATACCCCAAAAGGGTTCTTCTGGTGGGTCAAAAACTAGGTTCAAACGGTTGGGTAGAAGAACTAGGTTGTCAGATGATTACGATGAGGATGAAGATGATTATGATGATGGTGACAAGGAATTCAGACTAGATGGAATTGATTATGTATATGACGAGGAAGAGTCACACGTTAGTAAGAGGAGTAAGGGAAGAAAACGTACAACACAAAAAAGATATCTGTAAGGAGTCGGAAAAAGGAAAAGGAAGTCCAAGGTTTTGAAGAAACCAATGAAAAAGAGGAGGTCCAAGGTATCGAGGAAGAGGGCAATAAGCTATGATGATGAGTTCATAGTTGACAATAGGTCTATAAAGAAGAGTAAGAAGAAGCTCGGGAAAAGAAAGAAGACCGTTGTGCACTCAGATTCAGATTTTGTGGGCTTTGGATCTTCGGATTATGAGTACACAAAATCTCAGAGGAAGAGAGGGAGCAGGTGTGATAAGCCAATAGTTTTTGTGGAAATTTGATAATGTCCAGAAGAAACTCATCTCAAGCTGATTGAGATGTAAACCATCAGCAAGAAAAACTAGGGAAGGAAAGGGAAAGAGAAGGTTGAGGATTTAATAATGATGTTGATAAGCAAGTTTGTGGAAAAGAGAATGTCAAGAATCAAAAAAAAAAAAAAAGAAAAGAAAAGAAAAAGATCGGTGGATTTTCTAGACCCGATTCCACCACCTCTTACGCCTTTGGTCCTTTGGTATCCGATACTCAGATCTGAGATTCGTTACAGAAAACCATGAGATTTTCAATCTGAAATTAGATGCATGAGGGAGATGTCTCAAATACGATTTTGGGTTTTGGAGGTTGTAGTTAGAAAAAATTGGAAATCAGGGGTTTTTCATCAGTTGGGTTTTATTTTGAAAACTTTGATGAATAGTGAAGGGCAAATTCAATATTTCATTTTTCCGTTCGTATTTACCGGTGTGTCAATTGTCAAAAAATTTATGGGTACTCTAAGACAATATGTAACGAGTAAGGGTACAATTTGTCAATTTTATGTATAGTAGGGGTAGTTTAAGATATTTATCCTTTATTATTATCTTTGAAAAAAGTCATTACAAGGCTGGAGCTAGATGAAAACAGAGATGCTCTTATCTTACAAGAGATAAAAGTGTAATTATGTTAGTGGATAAATTGTATGATATTATATTTTGATCATATGATACTAATATTTGTTATTTCAATTAAGGCAAAATATTTTGTAAGAAATTAGATGGATTTGTAGATCTTGTGGTTGTCAAAGCAAGAACAAGAACTGACCCAAATAAATTAATTTTTTAACATATTATTGATTTTTCTATTATCAAGTTGTCAATTATTTAATTTTTGTTTTTTTAGTTGAATGATTGTTAATATATGGTCAATATGCCCAATATCTTCCTAAAATAACAATAAGGGTATTATCACAAACAACTTCTAGTGGTTGTGAATGAAATTGGAGTACATTCAGCTTCATTCATATAAAATAGATGAACCACCTATCCTATGTGAAGGGAATGAAAGATCCATCATATGGATGGCCGAACCCTATAGGTAGGTTGGGCGAAATTTCAAAAATTTCCTCTCCCCTCATCTGGGAATCATATTCCCTGTTTTAGAAAATCTACATTTTCAATGATCAATCTTGAATCATAAACCGAAGCAGATCTGAAACCAGAAGCAGGAGAGGGATATACCTAATACAGAGAAACAATATCTCCCAATGGAGGTATTCACGCCCAAGGAAGGAACCAAAAACTGTTCCCACTGAAAATGGCGTAGTGCAGGATGGAGCAGAATCAGCAGTGTTCTTCCAAAGAATCGAACCCTTCACAAGAATTCATTGGAGGCTATGAGCACAACTTCAGATCAGCCTTTCTCCAAATGTCGATATCAAGATCCAATCTTGATCTTTCCTGCTAGAAAGAGGAGATCGAACTGGTAGTTATGGCAGTGGTAGGGAGAAATCAGCGCAGTCTTACTGGATGTTGTTTTCTCTCTTCTGTAATCTTTTCTCTGTAAGTGAGAATGTGTTGTAGAGGCTGCCGCCCCCTCCTCATTTTATAACCTTAAAGGGATCGGTTCCTAATCCCATTAGGAGAATCCAAATCTTATCTGGATCTTAATTCCCTTTAAGTAATAAGGGTTGACCCTTATCTTATCTGCAGATTAGATAAGCCCTCTCCTAATCTCATTAAGAAGTTTCCATATCTAAATCTCATTTAGATCTAGACTCTCTAAGTAGATAGGGTCAAGACTCTATCCTATCTGCTAATCTAATCTCAGATCCGCCCCTTAGTTTAACTGATCAAATCAGCCCAGTTCGAAATGGGCTTTAGGCCCAATAAGTATATGTGCTCACTTAGCCTTCCAAGCTGTTGCCCAGTTGGGCTTCCTTATATGGCGTGGGACCCAAGCATTGATCTACACATCAGCTACAAGGGTTCAGTCCAGCCTTTGTTACAAGGCCTAATGGGACCCAATCACTAGAAATTATTAATGATTTTTATTACCATTTTTATAAATTTCCATTTTTAAAAACACTCATACAGTCTATGGGTCCACATAAATTGGCTCTTATATGTTAAACCCGTAAAATTATGTGGGTCATTAAATTCAACTTGAACCGTTTACTACTTTAATGTAACCATTCTTATTATTATTAATTTATTTTAGTATTTAACTTAAAATTTTTGTTATATAGTAATAGTATTAACTAAATTTGTAATTATTTAAATATTTACTTAAAATAATTTTTCCAACGAAGTATAATTATTATATAATAGATGTGTTAATTCGTATTTTGCATTTATGAATAAACATTAATGTTTTGGATTAACAATTTTAATTACTTTTAATAAATATTTATTCTTATTTTGTATATATTTATATATATATATATTTACTATTAAAAATCATTTAGTTACAATTTTAAAAATATATTATTTAAAAAATAATGTATTTATTAAAAAATAATTACTGTTAATTGTTGTATGATGCCCTGTTAATTACTGTTATTTAATTAATAAATATATTATACCATATGATGCATTGTTAAATAATACTATTTTTTAATAAATATTGTTAATTATTTTAAAAAACTGTAAATATGAAAAATACTATTAATTAATAAATACATTATTGTTAATAAATGTTGTTAAAAATAATTATTGTTAATTAATAAATAGATTAGTTTTAATGTATTTATAGTAATTTATTAAAATACTGTAATTATCAAAAATAATTACTATAGTTATCAAAATACTATTAATTAAATTTTAAAATACTATAATTATAATTATTGCTAATTACAATTTAAAAATAATTACTGTCGGTTGCTATTAATTAATACTATTTTTAATAAATATTATTAATTATTGAAAAATATAGTAATTAATAAATATAGTTAATTAAAATATTGTGTTTATTGATAATATTATTAATTAATAAAATGCTATATTTATTAAAAATATTACTATTATTATTATTATTATTATTAGTAGTAGTAGTAGTATTAGTAGTAGTAGTAGTAGTAGTAGTAGTAGTAGTGGTATTAGTAATTTTTATTTTTTTTTCACTTTTGTTTCTTTTTTTTTTTTTGTGGATTTTAGGCCTCTATTGAGTCGGTTTGGATGTCACATCCATTATTGCATTGATTTCATAACAAAAAAAAAAAGCATATATTTTCCAGAAATCATACATGGTTTATTGTTGTTGTAAGTTTAACGTCTGAACTAGCTTGAACCAAGCAAAAAGTGTATGAATGTCTCCAACAAAGAGAACCTGTTTGAGAACCAACTCTAAACAAAAAAAAAAGGCATTTGAAACCATCTCACATTTAGAACAATTTGTATTTGTGCAACTATCTTAGTTCGAAACGTCTCCTTTTATTGTCAAAGAGAATAAGAAAAGAGGGAGAGAGTTTGGAGTAAGGATTGAAAGAAAGAATGAGGAATCTGTGTCTCTAACGTCTCCTGGGAGTAAGAAAAGGGGGAGAGAGATTGGAGTAAAGAATGAAAGAAAGAGGGAGAGTTGTTTGAAGTTATGATAATGCTTGCGAGAGATGCATCGGAAGCGCAAATGTCTTCTACAAAATGTTCCTTGCAAATTAACGTCTCCTGCATTCCTTCATTTAGGAAAGGATTGAGAGTGAGAGATTCCCACTTCCCATGACTCTGCATGGTGGTGGGTTCAACTATGCATGTTAGTGGGTTCTGTAGTTGAACTACCACTAATCAGAATTTGACACACGTCTAATGGAATCATTCACTCGTTGAGGAACAAACACAGAGGACATTGTTGATTACATCTACAGTCCAAATATTGGTGGTTTACCACCCATTTGGACATAAAATCATGTAAAACATATAAAAAAACAAAAGATATAATAAAAGGAAGAAGAAAAAATCAAAGAAACATTATTTTTCAGTAATATGAAAATATTACTTTTGACAGACATTACAGTAGAGCTGAAAAAAAAATTAAACATCATGGCTTTTATTAATGCTAGAGGATAAAGCACTACGTTGCCGGTGGTTGCCGATGGTTTTTAAACAACATGAAGATTTAAATAACAACGAACACCAAAACTGAAAATGCATAGCATAAGTCTTAAACAGAAATTAAACAGAGAAAACCTTAATCGTCAACTAACTTTTCAAACATTAATAAAATACAAAGCATGATAAATTAACTAATCTGATACAATCGGTTTCTCTGAAATTGCAGGCTTGTATGAGTTGCAAACACAGTAGGCTTGTATGAGTTGTAGACATAATTGGTTGAAGATTCTCCGGAGTTGAAGACTATTCTAAATGTAAAGAAAAATTCAAACTTTAGTTATATGACATCTAAATGGGGAAGAAACATAGATTATTGGAAGATGATGCACTAACCGTATGAAAGTTAACTGAAATTTTGTGAGCATATTTCTTTCAGTTGTAGAGCTCTCTATAGATTAATTTGCATATTGATTGCTATTTTATGTCTATTTTCTGAAATTATATTCTCAATTCTTTAGTTTCTTTTTTTTTAGGAAAAGATTGAGAGTGTAAGCTTCCCACTTCACACCACACTGCATTGTGAAGGGCTCAACTATGCATGTTAGTGGGTATGCATGTTAGTGGGTTCTATTATTAAAGACAACTAATCAGAAGAAAACACTTGTCTAATTTGTTTAAGAGTTTGAAAGTATAGGTGTCTAAAATGGTGGAGAGCCATGCGTCTGACTGGGGGAGGCTTTGGCCTGAAATCCTTCCTTTAATATATATATATATATATATATATATATATATATATATATATATTGAAAAGCTCAAAAAGCTAAGAAAGCAACTTAAGCTAATTTTGATAACTTCTTTGAAGTGACTCAATCAACAGGCCCTGACGGATTGAGTTTTCACCAAACATTATTTATATGGGCTCTCTAGATTTTTCAGTTTTCACCAAACTTAGGCTATGTGTGAGGAAGAAATCAGGAAATATCTCTTTCAAATGCATCCCCACAAAGCCCTAGGACCTGACGACTTATCAAATTATTTTTTCCAAAACTATTGGAATATAGTTGGGGATGATATTGTCCATGCTGTAAGAGAGTTCTTTCAATGTGGTCTCTTGAGTAGAGATTTGAATAAAACCTTTGTCACCCTAATTCCCAAATGCAAGAGACTGGAATTAGCCTTAGAGTTTAGGCTAGTAAGTCTTAACACATTGCAAAACTTTTAGTAATAGACTTAAGCCTATTCTAGAGAACATAATCATATCTTATTATCAGGTTGAACGGTCTTTGATAATGTACTAATTTCCCATGAAATTATTCATTTCATGAAAAAATACAAAGCAAAAGAAGGGGCTTATGACGGTTAAGTTAGACATGAATAAAACATATGATAGAGTTGAATGAGGCTTTTAAGAAGTGATGTAAAAAATAGGTTTCGGGGACAAATTTGTGGGCTGGATTATGCAATGTTGGTCCACTATCTCATATCAAATATTGGTTAATAGAAGTCCTAGTGAAGCCTTTTATCCCTCAAGAGGTCTTAGACAGGGTGATTCTCTGTAACCCTATCTTTTCCCCTTGTGCTTTGAAGTTCTATCTATTGCCTTGCAAAAGTTGCATGTTGATGGTGAGATTTCTAGTATCAAAATGAATAATAATTGTCCTAGTTAGACCTGTTCATGGGTCAAATAGCCTGATGGGCTGGCTTGATAATATTAAATATATAATATAAATATGATATATGTCTTAATAATATATAATATATAGTATATAATAGTATAATTAGTAGCAAAAAAAGTATTATATATATTAAATGTATAAAATAATATGTAATATATTATTAATAATATACAATAATATGATACATGTCAAAGTTGGGATCGGGCTTTATATAGGGCCAGGCTTGGGCAAGGTGATTTTCTGTTTATAAAGAGGCAAAACCCAACCCATGAACAAGGTCATGTCAAAAGGTAAATCTTTCAAAATCTGAAATCTATTTCAGCCCAGACTTGCATGGTAGACTTCAAAAAGTAGTAGCCCGTATCCAAAGAGTAAGTGACCAAAACCAAAGGATGGAAGGGAGCTACTCTTTCAGCGATTGGTAGAGAAGTGATGGTAAAGGCAGTCTTATCAGCCATCCCCGCTTACACAATGTCATGCTTCTTGTTACCAAAGAGTCTTTTTGATCAATTAGCTAGAATTTAGAAGAAATTTCTTTGGGCAAAGGATGATCAAAGAAAGTCCATTGAGTTGGATGGAAAAACCTATGTAAGAATAAATTCAATGGTGGGCTAGGATTTAGAGATCCCCAAGTGTTCAACAAAGCTCTCCTAGAAAAACTTGCATGGAGATTCTATACAAACATGAATAGCTTGTGGGCCAGAATTTTAGAGGAGAAAAATTTTAATGGTAGGAGTTTTTGGTCTATTCAGGCCCCAAAGAAATGCTCTTAAGGCTTCCGGAGTATTCTTGCTAGGAGGGATATTCTCCAATTTAGTGTTTGTTGGAAGGTAGCAAACAGGGGAAAATTAGCATATGGGATGACCCATGGCTTGAAAGGCTGCCCAACTTCAAACCCTATGGCCCAAGAGTAAACCCAAATGATTAAAATGGGTTAATGATCTAATTGACCAAAACAATGGGGGATGGGATGGGGAGAAAATTTTAGACTTCTTTGATAATGAGGTAGCAGATTTAATTTGTGGGTTGGAACTGCTTACATGGCAAGGGTATGATAAATTAATGTGGTTGCCGAATTTTCAGTAAAATCAGCCGCTTTGTTTGCTTATAACTCTTCTAATTTAGTTAAATAAGGTAATATAAGCAATGGTATGTCAAAGAATCATTGGAAAAGAATTTGGACACTTAACATCCCTCCGAAAATAAGAAGTTTCCTATGGAAATGTTGTGTAAACAGTATTACAGTTGGGACGTTTCTCCCAGTTGTTGAATATAATTTCATCTTTAATCATATTGCTCCTAATCCTTGGTTAAATATCTTTTATGCTGATTGGTTGATGGAGTGGGGAGAGTTTCCCCACAAGAATGCAAAAAAAATCTATCCAAACTATTAGTAAGCAAGATGGAGCTATTTTGTGGCATCTTCCAAAGCCTGGAACTATCAAAACAAATGTGGATGGTAGCTTTTTGAAGCAAGGTTATGGGAGATTTTGGAGTTGTATTCAGAGACTCCATTGGAAATTTTTGGTAGCCAAGAATGGTCCTTGTCATGCCTTTTCTTTAAAATATTCTGAAATTTTGTTGTAAGAGAAGCTTGCTTTTTGGCTATGGACTTTGGGTTCTCAAACTTATGTGATTCCCAAACTGTGATTAAAGCTCTTTTTGTCAAATCTTTTGATGTTTCTACTGTTGTTTGGTCCTTGATGAATGATACCTTTAATTCGACTGGTTTGAATACTAGGTTTAGTTTCACTCTCAGAAGTGGCAATAAGGCTACTTATGAGCTTGCTCCTAAGGGTATTGGAGCCCAGGATTCAGTGTGGTTACAATCTCCACCTTGATTGATCGAGGTTTTATATGTGACATAATCTAGTTGTGGGGATAGTAGGTTTAGTCATCCCCTGTAGTGTTTGTTATTGTTAGCTTGTTAGTTTTCTTCGTATAATTTCCTTTTTTACTCCTTTTTCTTTGATGTGATCGGGTCTGGTGTTAGTTTCTTCGTATTGTTTTGTTGCTCCTTTTAGGCTATGTTTGGTTTGGAGGAAAAGGTAGGAAAAGGTAGGGAAACCTATACAAGGCTTGTAAAGGTTTCTTTACATTTCTCTTCATTTCCCTACTTCTTCCTTCAAATCAAATACAACCTTAATGAAAATCGCTTTCACCCAAAAAAAATGTAGCAAGGAAAAAATCTAAGAAATTAGGGTTGGTCAATACAAATTTTATGAGAATATTTTTTTCTACCACAAATGCTTTGAGTTATCAAAATTGGTATTTCTATTATAAATGCCAATACCCAATCAAATATTTTTGAAGTGGAAGTGATTATCTAATGTGATGCAACAAAGCAATTTCTAAAAAATTTGTATTGGCCAACCTAAAATGTTGCAAGTAGAAGTGGCAATGATACCAAATACAATCTAGATGTATGAGAGAGAGAGAAAGAGAAAGAGAAGGCAAGAAAGGGAGTCTCTAGAGTGGAGAACTGTTGTAGCAAGAACTTGCCAATCTCCCTGTTGGAGGACAGCTCGAACAAACGGGCTAATGAAATCGTCCACCAAAATGCAAGAAACAAGGAATCAGAGTACCCAGGGTGTTGAACCCGAGCTGGACACTCTGATTTTTAAGTCAACAATGAGAATAGTGAGAGCAGAGAGCTTGAGAGCAAAAGGTGAGTAGTTTGCATTGGTTGTGTGTACCTTTTAAAGGCATAGTGACCTTTTATAGGTGTTAGGGTTTGTGTTCCGTGTCCAAGATATCCGGGAACGGTAGGCTTTATCAGTCTGCTATCTTCAGAGCATGTTTCTTCCACATTGGCAATGATCCATATCTGAACTCCCCGAATCATGCGAGAACCGAAGATATGTGTATAGGGTAGGTGACATATCGCCACCTAACTCGAAACCAATAGACATGTCAATCCAGATAAGGACATTCTGCCATGTAAGTCAATAGGTCGGTACCCCAAAAGTCCTATTCATTACTCAGGTTTTCATCTGCCTGGGTTGGGGAGATCATGCCGACCTCTGAGGTCCTTGGTTTGTCTTCCCAAGGTGGTGTGTTGCCTAGATGAGGAGTGACCTATTGGCCTCTTGAAGATCAGGATGCAAGCCAAACTAGTCGGTTTGGATTGTCTCGGTTGTATTAGACCTATTCATGGGCCGGGCTTTCACTCTGTATTAACAGAATTTTCTAAGGCCCAAGCCCGAGCCCAGCCCAACCATCAGGCCTACAACTTGGGCCCGAGCCCGACCCTCATAAAAAGCCCGAAGCCCGGGCCTGGGCCCGAGCCCAAAATTTAGCCCATACTGTTAGCGGCTGAATAGAAAGAGAGAGAGAGAGAGAGAGAGAGAGAGAGAGAGAGAGATTATAAAAAAAAAGAATAAAATATATATATTAATTTATAAATATATATTTTATAAAATATATAATGCTGAGTCGGGCCGAATCGGGCTTTTTTGACAAATCCCAAACCCGTCCCGAAACACAGTCAGGCTTACTGTGTTAGGCCTGAGGTCAGGCCTGCGGGCCTAATTATATGACCAAGCCCGACTGGGTGCGGGCCGGGCCAGGGCAGGCCGTTAGGTTACCCGGCCGATGAACAGGTCTAGGCTGTATTCGTCTTGTGTCACTTGTTGCCGAAGTATGGTCAGATGAATCAAATTCACCACGTGTCTCCTTGTGATTGATCGGTCAAATTACCCCTCGTCAGGAACAGTTATAACCTCAAGAACTCACTAGGGGAGAATGAGGTTTCTATCAGAGCGCTCCTCTTCAGGATCCCTATTTATAATATTTTTTTCCTGAAGACCCATTTCCTTTGAGAAGTTCTGGTGCCATCAGGAGTCAGGACTATTTCCAGTCTCACCCTTTCCTGATATTTGTGCAAAAAGACAAGTTACAATTTCTGTTCCCAATTCACCAGCGTTACATGTTTTAACCGCCCACGATTTGGCTAGACACTAGTCTTGAGATTTCCGATTTGAGAACCTGGTGTGGTGAGTGGTGAAACACTTTTGATAAATACGATACACTCAATACAAGGTGTATCGTATCATATCGGTAGCTCTCCGAAACCCCAAATAAGAGATATTTTGAGAATTTGGCCACTTTTAGAGGGTAAACAAGCCCAAAACCAACCACCTAAAACACTTTTGAAAAAAATCTAAAAAATAGTTATGAAATATTGGAAGTATGGAACACCCCAATACACCTGTTTGTCCGTATAGCGTATCAATACTTTAAACCATGTTATTTAAAAGTAAGTGTGTATGACATTGCATATTTGCATGGGGTATACATGACAGTGCACTTCGGATTGCAAGCTGTGATCGCTTATGCTTGTAGCTCTGCACGATATCCTGCATCATACTCCTTGTGATGTGCGGTTGCTAACCGCATGCTCTTACCCATGGATACTCTGATACAAGTGTATTCTAAAACTTCTAAATTCTAATACCTTGGGAGTTGGGATGACTATAATATGTTATACAATAAATCCCCATGGCTTGCTCTCCAATGGATTTTACTCACGAATTGGAGGGATATAATCTCCTTCTCAAGATTTTAAGTCAATTAAAGGACATCATTAAGAACCACCAACATAACAGGCTCATACTACAATTATAATAGCAAGGTTTCAGGGATGATCTTATTAATATGAAGTATTAGTACCAAGTTAGATTCTTGTTCCATTTTCCTGGAGAATTCACATGTCTTTATGTATCACAGTATGAGGAATATCTGGAGAATTACTGAGAAGAAGGTGGAGTACTAATCGACTCCTGTTGTTGTTTCCATTGCGTAGGAGTCAGAGCTTTCTTAATGGAGAGTGCGTGAATGTGCTGCATCTCCTCTGCCAGGGCGGAATTTATCATACGGTGTCTCTCCAGCAACTTCTTCCCTTCAAATTGTTCTGATACTATCTCAATCGCAAAGCTTGCACCACACCTGATAACAACAGATACTCAGTTCAAAGATGAACAGAAAAGAAGCTTAGGAAAGTACATCAAAGTTTATGTTCCTGAGAAGAATGTTACCCTCCAGATGTATCGATTATTTCCTGAACCAAAAAAAAAAAATAATGAACAAGTTAATTTAAGAAGAATAAGCCAAAGAATATAGATGTGCCAAACGTGCCAAGTAATGCTAAAAATGTTAAAGAGACATAAGAAACTAAAAACTAATGACAGCACAAGTTTTAAAAAATACAGGCACCATAATTTAAGTAGAAACTGAGGAAGAAGTGATAATACTAAACAGCAAACAAGCACCTAGCTGATCCACAGGTCAAATTTTATTTCAGCAATTCTCCATGTTAATTGTAAATCTACTCCATATTTATAAACTCATACTTAGGAAAAGGTAAGCAAAACCCATCTCAAAAGTTAATAATAATAATCATTTTGATGACTGCTATAAATGACGGAGTTAGATAAGAAGATAAATAGGAAATAATAAAAAAAAATTATGGAGAAGGCATATACTTCTCATCTGATGTATTGTTTAAATGCCCAAAATGCCCTTTTTTTATTTATTTTACTTGTTTCTTTAACTTATGAAATCATTTAACTTTTTTTACACTTATACTGTTCATACTTAAGGAGAAAGAGAGAGAGAGAGAGGACGCCACCAATGAACTTGCTGGAGATTTTTTTCCTTTTCCAACAACGATCACTGGTGAGAAAGTCAGATTTCTCACTACTGGAGACTTTTCACCAAAGAAAGATTTTTTTTCCTTTTCCGGCGATGCTCAAAGGTATTTGTCGGTCAGTTAGGTTTTAAGAGAAAATGGCAAGAAAAAGAAAATAAAGAAAGTTTAGTAGGGTATTTTGGTAATTTAATGCCTTCCATCATCTGACTTAACAGCCAAGGGGGTATTTGTCGCAATGTAAAAGTTCAGGGGGTCTTTGTCACAAATTAAAGTATAGGGGGGTCTTTGTAATTTACCCTAAAAATTATTTGGTTCTTTTAATGTACCCCTCCCCCCACACAAAAAAACATGAGCTTTGCTTAACAATGGAAAAATAAATAAATCCTCGGGCTTTACAATGACATAAAGTGATGCTATTCTCCTCACAATAATAGTGCATACAATAGATAGGCAAGCAAGAGGATAAAACACAAAAAACATATAAAAGAAAAAACACAATTCTCATTAAAATGAGAGGAATATATTAAACGGTCACTCTTGGCTCTGGGTATTTGCAAACTGAAAAAGTTATCACAAAAAAGAAATTCTCTGCCAGGCCTTTTATTTATTTATTTATTTATTTGGGGAGGTAATAGCAAAACAAGAAGTATATTATAAACAGGAAAATCCATATATGAGGCAAAAGGAGCGAAATAGCCCTGCCCAGAAAAAAGAAAGACAAGGCAAGAGGAGCAACAAAAAGAAGCCACCCTAGAAACCCCAAATCCTATCTATGATACATGGGTAACTGTACAAGGGTGGCATATCGTGTGGGATACTTCAATTTATAGTGCAAATTTTTTATATGATACTGTAACCAGCCATGTCCTTGCCACATTAGGGTAACATAGAACCTAATACATGAAGCCCCATATAAATTTGCCAATACACAGATGTACCAATCAAAGAAAGCATGCCAAAAATCACATCAAACAAAGAACCCTACACGGAATTAGCTTCCAATCCAAATTCTCCACAACTGGCACTTTTTCCAAATCAACTTCATCAGGTATCGTATCTTTTGGGTTCTGAAACACCTGTAAACATTTCGGGAACCCTCTTTTTTTAATAACTATATATAAAAACCTACCCAAAAACCAATTTTTGAAAAATCAAACTAAAAAAAATAAAAAAGCGCATGCTTTTTAGTACCGATATGCCTCTGCCGATACACAGGGGCGTATTGATACTTTGAACCTTGTCTCTATCCAGTGGATTCGTTCACATCCAGGACTGCTTAGCGAGATGCCATTTAGAGTCTAACTCTTGGCAAATGGAATTTGCACGATCTTTATGTTTTGAGAAGAATAGACACAGTGATCTCACCACTTTTATTGTGCAATCCACTACAACCTCTATCAGTAATTAATTATCTAATTTAACAGTTCAATCTATTTAGATAACCTTAACAATTTCAGGCTTGGGGGAGACATCACCTAAGACTTTCTCACCCTTGTTAGGAATTAAGGGCATGTTTACCGTTGTTATCACTTCCTCTTTTCTTTGTTATGGTTGTTACCTGCAACAATCTGCTACAAATTACAAGAACACATTCTGTAATCAAGGTTTTGATTTCAAATTATGGAAATTTAGGAAGGAATACTCCTTGTTTTCTTGCAACTAATCTGAATTTCCCATTCAGATAGGTTTCCAGATCAGCAAATGATAAGGCAGATGCATTAGCAAGATGTGGAGTTGGCAGAGAGGATCTTTATTATTGGATTGACATAGTACCAGGAACTAAGCTGTAACTGTTATTTTTTGGGTTTTGTTCTCTTGTCTTCTTGCTCATTATTTATGTTTTCTGTTTAAGTGCTTCTCTACCTTTAGCCACCATTTCAAAATGGTCTGAAATGATAGGACATATTTTTTCTACCTTGATTAATATAAATTCATATGGTTACTAGTAAAAACAACCTTGCTTTCAAAAGTGAAAAGAAACTTTTAAAATTTGAAATCAATTTGCCATCCCAGTGGGGTCACGCTTTATCTATTTTGCTTAGTTTTACTGACATAATATGGGACCTAATCCTGAAAATAAAAAAGACGAGAAAGAAAATTGGGTTTTCACTGTTTTCAGATTGAGAGAACTGAGAATAGTGAAAACTCATTAATTACATGGAGAATTTATTCTTGAGAAAAATATCTTCATATGACAACATTGCCAAATACCACCTAAATGGTCCATCACTTCTCTCTCCCAGAATTCTTCTGTAAAAGGAAATTTTCTTTAACTTCTACTTGAACATGATTTGCCTTAGCCTCTGATAGCAGGAGCAGATCCATTGCCAGGTAAATCCACTGAAACATCACATATCTACTATACCGCTTGTATTAGTAAGGTGGTCAACTTGTCATCTAGGTTTCACTTGCAATGCATATGCACCTACCAGGCCCACTCTATCAGGGCTAAACAATGACCACCTAGGTAGACCACAACCATACTAATTGCATTCTAATAATAAAAATGTATATACAGTTATACACGCATTGATACACACCAGCATTGTTTTAAAATAAGATATGTATACATATCCCCCCCAGACCTTCCTCTGTATATATGCAGGGGTAATGCTGTATACATCTGTCCCTTCCCAGACCCCACATTGGTGGGAGCCTCATCACTGGGATGCCATTTTTTATTGAATACAATATATAACATGTTTTTGTTCTTATCAACCAACATTGTTCAGAAATCACCTAGGCTTGAGCTAACTTGGGTGTTTTTCAGATCTTTGGAAGCCTAAGAGCATGGTTGAGCATTAATCCGCACTTCAAGGATGATGCCTCTCTTGTTTTTTGAATATTCACTTTTCGGAGGCTCTTAATGGTGTTCACATGTACAGAATCTTGTTGTACAGTGAACTATCACACTTGTATACTTCCTTTTGACTAGATTAATACAATTTTACCTTATTTTAAAGAAAAAAAGGAAAATAGATATATATATATATATATATATATATATATATATATATATTTTTATAGATAAAATTTAATTGATTTCATTAGAAGCGAATGATAAATAGTTTGTTACAAGCATCCCAATATGAGGCACGAGGTGCAGCCTCACTCACTGATACAAAAAGGAAAATAGATATTCCAAATACCTATCATGTCCAGATACAAATACTAGCACGGACACTAATACAGGAAATGGAAGTGAGACTCTCCTAAGATCCCAGACACGGACACAAGTATTAGTATCTCCCTATCCTTAAATCATGTCTAGTTTTTAATGTTTAAGTGTTATTTATCAAATATTAATGTCTTGTCAAATTTACTTAAAATCCTAGCATATATAGATCTTTTACAGTATGGCTTGTTAAAATGTACTAAATTGTATACTATGAAAGTGTTAACTTAGTATTATAAAGGGAACTTTAGAAGTGTCCATGCAGCATCTGGTATTGCATCCAGAATGTATTGTGTTTAAAAGTAGTATACCAGGCATGTGTAAGGACAAAAGTTCCAGTATATAATTTGAATTATCTTTATCTTAGCAATTAAAAAAAAATAGTACTGCAATATATAAGGCAAACTAAGGATGTCTGAGATTTGGCTCCATATAAAATTAAGATATTAGCTAAAACCCCTTTCATTAAAACCAATATATTATAAACCATAAAAACTAAAAATCTACTCAGTAAATTAAATCCTTCCCTCAATTGCCAAAATACCATTAAAAGCTACTGGGTGGGGGTGAGCATTATTTGGTTAAAACCGAAAATTTTGGCTTCGGTTCTTTCAGATTCAGTTTTCAGAATTGAAAATTTGGTTAATCAGAAAAAAAAATTAATCAAATTTCATTATATGCATAATCTATATTATATATTAATATATGTAATATGTTATAATGAAATTCGGTTTTAGGCTATTTCAGTTTTTAGTTCGGTTTTCCTTATAAGGGGTTTGCTTAATTTGGTTTCGGTTTATTCAGTTCAGTTTTTAATTGAATATATCAAATACTCACCCCTAATACTGGGGCAACCCTAGTCAAGTTCTGCAATTAAGGCTAGTTTAAATAATTAAGAGGGAAAGGGAACTTTTAGCAAAAGTATCTGCAGGCAGCAGTGTTATGGGGATTGTGGAATGAAATAAACACAAGAATATTTGAAGAGAAATGAAGGAGTGTTGAGGAGCTGATAGATCTCATTATGGTAAGAGTTGCTCATTGGGCTCTGACATGTGAGGATTTCAGATGTGTTTCACTAAACGACCTTCTATGGGGGTGGCAAATCCTTGCTGGATACCAAGCTAGTAGACAATAAAGGGTGTACACTTGATAGCTCCAGCTATGGGCAACCTTAAATTTAATTTTGACGGGTGCTGCCTTGAAAATCCAGGAGTTGGAGGGGCAATTAGGGACTATAATGGTATTATTCTGCTGAGTTTTTGGGCCCAATTGGATATGGTAACTCTTTAACGACTGAACTACACTTAATTCAGGGACTACAGTTGATGACCATGATAGAAATGAGGAATGTGGAGGTGGAGGGAGATTGAAAAACCATAATCTACTGGATGAGATCACAAAAGGAGATCCCTTGGAAGTTCAGGCTGTTCGTCAGACAAGCACAAATTCTAGGTACTATCTTGAATGGCTCATTCAAATGGGTACCTAGAACTAGAAGTGCAAATGCTTTGGCAGACTAATTAGCCAGGGCCAAATATCTATAGCTATTCTTTCCGCTCCATATATTTTTGGAGCTTGCTTTGAAATCCCTTGGCCTGCTGTCCACATTTGTGGGCAGTGTGGAGTTATACATTAATGAAATATTTCTGTTATTTATCAAAGAGTAACTACGGAGAATTTTACGAGTTCAAACAAGCAGCATGATCTATTTAGGTATTACTAACGCCAGTTCGGCAAATATCCAGTATAGAATCAATTGAATTCTTTCTCTAATTCAATTTCCAACCAACAAGATTTCATCCCTGTGTAACTTGATCATAGAATTTCTTCTTCTATCTTTTCAACATAACTACTCGGCACTGACAAATTCCTTCCTTACCCACAAAATAATTCCTCAAACCCTTTTCACCTTCTATTCCACCAATTTATTTGAATCAAACACTTGATACCTCGAAAACACCCATATCAATTTTCATCTCATATATTTGGTCTGTTCTTTTTATCTTTGTTTTTTTTTTTTAGCGACTAAACTGGGATTCAGAGGGAAACAACCAGAAAGCTCAAACTATCATTTGGTAGCGAAAATACAATCTATACACAAACGCCTCAGAAAGAGGAAAGAATGCAAAAGCATAGAAGAGATTGAGCTTACAAGATGAGAAGGATTCATCTTTGATGTCAGAGAAGCTTCAACCTGCTCCTTGGTAACTCCCATCTCCCCGTTGACGATAAAGAAGAAACAAGTAACCGAGTGACCGAGGCTAGTTTCTGAAACTCGAACACCACCAAAAATAAAAAGGTCCGGAATATAACGAATAACGCAACCAAAGTGCGCTTTTAAGCAACTCTCCAAATTCTCCCACCCTACAACGCTCCAAGCAAAGAAGGCAAAGATGGGACCCGTGGCAAATGACAATGCATCGACTCTACCGCTTACTCGCATAGACATCCTAAAGGCGAATTTGGGATCTGCTCTACACAGATCGCCCCTCACACCGGCCTCACAATATTGGGAACATCTCCCACGAAAAATAACTTTTCACAGGAGATGTTCCCAATCTGCGTCTCGAACATGCTGTGAGGTTGGTGTTAGGAGCACTATGTGAGGAGTAGATCTGGATTTCCTAAAAGCCCATTTGATTTACAGGAATAGGGATATGAAATCCGAATCACCTACCAACAAAATACGTTACATTGCACATATCATATATAATGGATCCAATTTTTATGGTGGGCCCTAGTTTTATAGTGAGATGTGTGGTGTAAGATCAAGTTAAGGTTCAAAGTATCGATACAGGCTTGTATCATTACTTTTTTTTAGGTTTTATTTCTTGTATCATTACATTTTTTTAGGTTTTATTTTTATTTTTTTGAAACTGGTTTAGAGGAGTCAGTTTAAGGCCCCGACTACCATCTGAAACAGTGTCTAACCCAATACAACCCCTAGAGGGGCGTATCAGGAAGCCATCAGCATGATACGTATCGATACTTGGAACCTTGGATCAAATTGGTTGGGTGTTGAAACATGTTTTGTTGACAAGTGATCCCAATTCAACCGAAATGGGAATGAGTCCAATTGTTTGGTTTAATTGAATTGAAATCCCATTTCCATTCTTGCTGGAATGGCATTTCCCCCATTTGAAGGAAATGAATGTTTATTCCTTCTCCTTCCGAGGGGAATGGAATCCCGTTTCAGTTTATTCTATTTTTGATTCCTATTAAAAAATAAAATAGACTAAGAAGTTTTTTTAATAAAATAAAATTTATTAAAAAATAAGATGATAAAGTATGTGTTTGGCTCTATAGGCATTTATGGATTGGCCGTTTATTTGTACTTTTTCACTTTAAACATTTGTTTGTATTTTTTCACTTTAAAAGTATCCTGTTTTTTATTGTTTGGTTGAGCATCACTTTAAATGTTTTTTACTTTCCACCTCAAATTAATACCCATTAAAATGTGTAACATCAGCATTTGGTTTCAAGAAGCACTAGAGCATTGGGGGAAATAAAAATTTGACATTTCCCCAAATACCCCATATATAAAAATGAAAGCGTTTCAGTTTTCTACCATTTTTTTGATAAATTATGAAACCAAATGGTTATTTCATATTGTTTTATATGCAATAAACGTCAATACCTATATGACGTTGATGTGATAGCATTTTTTCAATAAATACTTACAAAACCAAACACAGCCAAAAAGAGTGATGAAAAGTCTCAATAAGAAGTTTTTCTTGCAATGCTTATTTATTTAACTTGTTATGATGACTAAAATTAAAAACGCCTTAGAAAGGTAGAATTTATGGTGCATTTACGCATCTTTAAGGAAAAAACATGAACCACTACAAAGATACTACATATGACATCTTTAATATTGCTTATAGTAACTATATTTTATAACATATGAATTAATCAAAAATAAGTAAATCATGTGACAAGTTTAAGATTGTCGGGATCTGGTCACAACACACGGACCCGATAACTTGTGAAATGTTGGGGTAAATCAATGAAATTAAGTCTTCAAGGCCCCAACAGCTTGTTGGACATAATATGAATCATAAAGAATAAATAAGCCATAATACACTGTGTAATATGAATCGATAAAAATAAATAAACCACGTGGCAAATTTTAGATTATTCAAACTTGATCCCAATCAAGGTTCTAAATATTAACACGGGCCAGTATCGGCCTGTGTCTATGCTTTTTTATTTATGTTTCACTTATTTTTTTTCGAAATTGTTTCAGAGGGCCAATTTAAGGCCCAGTTACCCTCTGAACCAATGGCTAACTCGATACAACCCCTATAGGGGTGTATCGAGAAGCCACCAGCAATGATATGTATTGGCTGATATGAGCCGAGATGTATCGATACTTTGAATCTTGATCCCAATACAGTTCCAATAACAATTACAGCCGTACATAAAAGAGGCAGATTCTCATTCATTTATAGGGCTAGTATTTACATACAAGTTACTGTCTAGATTAGATGCTACTGATATTGCTACTTTACAAGCTACATAAGCTAAAGTATGAGCAGCTTGGTTGTTAGATCTAATTACATATATGATATATCCAAAAAAAAAAAAAAAAAACTTAGTGAAAACATTCAAAAGTTTTGCAATCCGTGGCTGATGGAGATTTTCAATCCAGAGGCTAGGCTTTGACATATTCTACAAAAAAGATATAAGCTGCTTTGAGTCACTGTAAACTGCTATTATATCTACTACTTGTGTTGAAACTGCCTCTAAACCAGCAATTAAAGCCCTTAATTCAGCATCATAAGGACTGATGGCCCAGCATGGTTTTCCTTCAAAGATGGTTTTGTCTCTTGACGACCGTTGGAAGATGAAAGCTCGTCCTACACTTCCCTTTAAAGAATTATATGAACCATCAATTTGTAGTGTAACCACTCCTCAAGGGGGATTGTCTGGACACTGAACATCAGCAATACTTCCCAAGTATTGTTAATTGTTGCCAATCTAAGTTTTAATAAGTTCTCCACATTTTTAGTATTTCACGAGGGGTGAATGTGAAATTATCAAAATAGTTTTTGTTTCTAGCATTCCAAACAAGATAGAATAAAATACACCATCTCCAAAAGAATTCCAAGGCTTCTGTTTTTTAATATGAATTCTTGAACTTCTGATACTAATCCAAAAAGAATTATATAGACTGGCTGGTCGGTTATTTTGTCTGGATTTAGTCCAACCTGAGCTGAACACCAAATTGCTTTGGTGAAATGATGGTGGAAGAATAGGTGATGAAAAGATTCTGTTTCACTTGAGCGCAACACACAAGTTAAATCCGAATAGACAATGATGACTTTTGTCCTTGATTGGTAGCCCTTCCCATAAAATTTTCCATATAAATAATTGAAAACGGTAAAGGATTTTAAGCGAGCTCACTTCTGCGGAGAGGAAACGATACACTGGGCTGACTGTATATTTTCCTGATTTTGTTGATGTATATCGTTCTCAAATTCACAAATTGGAGTGATGGCTAATATATGAGGTATGTTATTGCCAAATCTGCACTCAAAATCTAGAGGTATCACAAATATTCGTTAATACACCGCAGTGGACTTTAAATAAAATATTCGTTAATTATATTATGAGATTGGCTATTAATGGGCCAACGTAACGTGTTTTAAACATGAATTGTGAGTACGAGTGTAAATGAATTGAGAGCAAATTCTGATTTTACTTTTGTTTTGGGTTTTACTTTCTGCGATACATTTGCAAGGTAAACCTGAGTCAAATAATTTGCACCGCAAACAGAGTCGAAGAACCTATGAGAAGATGAGAGAATACATACCAGTCAGTCAGACTAATGTGCCAATCCACCAATGAGTTATTCATCTCTCATTCGCTGCTATCATCTTCCAAGCCAAGGTTGCAGACTAGCACTGAATTGCCAGAATTCTTCTCTGATGGTCTTAAACGTCAGACCATACAATAATTTCCTAATTCTTGGATTAAGCCTACGAACAGTTTTCACTTTACTCTGGGCCACCATTTAAAAAAGGAGATCTCTCACTCAATTTGACTGGGATGAGTGATTTTTCAACAAACATCTCGCTCATTGAATAGAGGGTGAAGGTGAGATTTGCTCCCAGGTCAATGGAACTCTCTTGTTTCCCTTTTACTTCACTGCATAGTCTGTATTATTTATTAAAAATAAAATACACAAGACAACTGTAGACGGTGTCTAACCCTACACAGATCGTTAGATCATGATCATGGTAAACAATACAAGTACAGTTTCTGAGACGTATTCTATTGAATAAGAGGATAAGCCCATGCAATGATTCAAATTGATGATACCTCAGTAGTCATCCAAGGCAAGGATGAACGGATGATAGATGCAGTCCATCTTTATATATTTCTCCAGGAGTAAATGACATCAGCATATAGATTGGACAAGGCAATGATAAATTGATAATGCACAATCAGGAAAACCAACTGAATTTCATTTCTATCCTCATTCATCAGCTTAACATGAACATAGTTTCTGAGAGGGTTCCCAACTGAAAACAAAGTGCACACCAAGCGCTCCTTATCAAGCAGTTCTTAGCGGTGGAGAAACTAATATCACACCATCTCCTCTCACAAAGAGAAATGGAACCGTGCGCCTTGTAGTCTGAAATAAAACAAGTCGTATCAAAAAGGTCAGAGCTGGAGAAAGGGGATTAAGATTGCAAGGGTCGCAAGGGGAAGAAAATAAATCTGATACAAATTTCAATACAGTACACAACACCTAATTCTTGCCTATGAATCTGGTTTGTTTCTGAGGCTTACTTAATTAACATCTAACATCCTACCTCTCTCAAAACCAACTTTAATTTCCTTCTGGGTTCATAACATTTCTCCCTTTGGGAAGCTTCTATCTTCTTCCTGAATCCTGGTAAATTTCTTTATTTTTTCTCATTCAGGCAATAATAACTTGTCCCTTTGGCTTTAGGAGAAGCTGCTATTTTTTTAATATCTCCTTTCTCAATACTCATCAGGGTGATTTTTCTCTCAACCTTTTTTTGGTGGGAGAGTGGGGAAGCATACCAAGTGCTGACAAATAGTTCAATGGAGGTGGCCGGTGGGGCTGGTTTCAAGAGGTTTTGTGATCAATTAAAAATAAATAACAGTTCCACGGGGAACTCAGTTTCTAATGGAAGTTTTTCTTTCTTTTTTCTTACAGAAGCATGTGTAGGAGAAAGGTTGATTTTATCTTTAAACCCATGTGAAAGTGAATAATTTCTTCTCCTTTTCCTTCCAAGTGTTGTTAATTTGCCATCTACTTGTTCAGTTAAACATGAGAATACCTGAGGATCAATTTGACACATCCTGCTTTATTTATGATTTGTTCAGTTAGACTGAATAATCAGTTTTATTTATCAGCTAGAAAAAAAGTGGGGCATTTGGCATCCATCCTGCTTCAGAAATGAATATTCTGAGCTCTGAGGCATAAACGAACCTTATCTGATGCTAATTTTTCAGCTCTAGATGAGAATGCCTGAGGATGAATTTGAGTTGAAAAAGGAGGTAATTCTGGTGATATTGGCATATCCAAGCTCGAATATCATCAAGAACATGAGAATCACCATAATTGACTCCAAGCATGACAGAAATTGCCTAAAATATATTAACATAAAAATAACAAGTAGTGCATATTGTTATACCCGAACAATCTCTTCATAAGTCTCATCATCAATTTCAACTGTAGTAATGATTTCTTCAACATCCCCTAGTATCATATTCAAGTGCTGATCATATGCCTGCAAAACAAGATAATCAAAGCATCAAAGGCAATGGCTATTAAAAGTCAAGGAAAAACCATACATATCAAGCATATAGAGAGAATGAAAGCATATGTATAGATGCTATCAAAATTAAAAGTAGCTTGCATCCAGAAGTACAATGGTTCAGTCTATGGTACTCATAGATTTTTTTTATTGGAATGGTACTCATAGATTCTAATTTAAGTTTTATCTTGGTATGTATAAGGGTCACTTGCCTTGAAAGTAAAATTACTTAGCTTACAGGATACTAAACAAGGGAAACCGGATTCAGTCAGTGCAAAGCCCGTTTGAACAGTCATCATAGCCTTGCATTGGAAATATCTCCCCATGAAATAAAACACAGAAGTACGGAGATATTCCCAATGCAAGGATGTAAAGGCTGTTCGAATGGTGTTCTAACGGGCCTTGCACTGACTGAAGCCGATCTCTAAACAAGGACAGATTATTTTCTGAAATTTGCCATAAGAAATTTCAGTGGAGGATGTCACCCATAAAATTAGGAAGGGATGGGCTAAATGGAGGGGTATCCCTAAGTGGAGGATGTCTCCCACTCCTTGAGTGCAAAGAAATGTACTCATCTTTCTTTCTTGAGAATTAATAGAATCCATTGATCATGTTATTGATTTAAAAATACATAATTATTTGTTTGCCCCCACTAAAATGTTTTTATAGGACCCATTCTAGTTGGTTTCCTAGGTGAAAGGGACTCCAAAACACCAGGTCAGTGCCAAGGTCATAAATTATCTACACTACTATCACTTTAGCTTTTGCAATGTGCACAACTACAATGAAAAGAAGAGTGATTGTTTAATTGAAGTTTCGAAAAATGCATAACATTTTCCCACATCAATCTTGAAAAGATAATCCAGAAGATGCATTGGAAGGTGGTTTAGCCACTAGGAATAATTCAATATTCACCCTTTCTCCAACCCTAGAGGCTATCCCTAATTTTTAGCACCTAATAATACTGATAAGCTCCTATTGCACAATGTAAAAATTAGCATAGCCGTGCTAGTGGTTAGACTAGAAACCCATTAGTTGCAAGGTGTTGATTATCCTTTAAATCATAAGACTTTTTTGTGAAAGAGTAAATCCCAAGTCCTACGACCCAAAATTTGTCGCTGATAAAAATACGAAGAAAAAGAGAAAGGAGAGAAAAAAAAAAAGATCCTACAGCCTCTTAACTAATCTTGCAGCTTGCAAGCAGCTCACCTGTTCAATTTTCTTATTACCAAATCCTTCACTTGTCAACCCACCTAATTATGACAAGTGTGGCACCATATTCAACTACTTTCTTTCTATGTAAATGCACAGTTTCTTAAAAAAGACACAAAAGGGTAAAAGCTTGGACACTGCACAAACAGCTTGCAATTACCAGTTGTTCAGTTAGAAACCATGATTGCAGACAACAATTTGCCTTTGCTCAATTGAGGGTGTTGTACGATTTACAAGTTTTTTCACCATAACAAAAAAAAAAAAAAAAACATTAATTGAAACAATAAACCCATTGGGCATACGGCATCAAGGAGTTCCCTTCCAAGATAAGCACATAGAGACGCATAAAAACCTACTGGGGCTAAAACAGCCAAAAGCAACCGCAAAATGCAAACAAACCGTTAACCCACAAAGAAAAGCTTATAGAGAAACTCAACAACCAGTCAACCACCCCTCTTATCAGTCATCAGAATAAACCCTAAGCACGTAACAAGTTAAAAGCTTGATAACTAACGAGAACAGGAGAGTCACCCTCATGGAAGAACACACATAACCGAACCAAAAGACCACTCCTCCCCCACCCCAAAAAAGAAAAAGAGGAAATAAAACCCACAAAATGCAAGAGAAAGATAAACTCATTTGAAGGGTTTCCTTAAGAAGCAGAAATTTTCAATGCAGACAGCGAAAAGAAACCGATGAAAACAGAACCCATCACCAAGAAGAAGTATAAACAGATAAACAACAAATCTAAAGAAGAAGAAGAAGAAGAAGAAGAGATTGGACTGTACGTGCAGTTTTCCCCTGAGTTCTCTGTCGGAGCGAAGTTTAACATAGATTCTTTCGTCGAGGCTGAGTCTGATGAGATCGAGAGGCTCCTTCACCGCGCTCTCTTCTTCGCTGGCCATGGCTCCCCTCCTGCTCCCAGATGACTGTGTCTGGCTTTTGTGTAGTCTTTGGTTGTATTCCTTCTTCCCTGTTGCCCCGCTCTCTCACTTCAAGGGCACTGCATTTCCAAGCTGCTATGCCTTCTATTAACATAACTAGCGGGGATCCGTGCGATGCACGAGAAAACGAAATGTAATTTTTGACAAATTATTATAATTATTATAATTTATTTAGATTCATATTATTTGATATTTGAAGTAATTATCATCTTAAGTTTTACTAATTTTTAGAATTTAATGGTTATTTTTACAAAATTATACTAATTTCATCTATTTTATCATATTTTATGGAAATTGATGTAGAGCGATCCGATCACTCCTACATGGCATTCGTGTGGCTTCTGAGAGGTACCTGAGACGAGAAGAAAGAAGAAGAACTCCTGGGGGGGTTTGCCCGACGGGAACACTCCGATGATTAAGTCAATATTCTGTGCGAGAAGCAAAGGGAAAACGAAGGCTAAGAGTGCAGATTGCGCAAGTGGTTCGAGATAACTTGTTCCTTGAGAATCAACTTCTTATAACAGAATTCCGTTGCTTCAGGCCCTCTGGCTTCTAATAGGGCAGGTATAACCGCCATTGTCAGTCTGCCACAGCCGTTACAGGCAAGGCTGAGGTGGCACGCGCGGGGCCATCGTTGCAGGGTACGTGCCTGTCAGGTGCGAGACACCTTCTAAAGGTAATAGACGTGACGCTATCTAACGGGGGACATGGTTGCTGTCCCCAGATTTGTCGGGTATGGTGGTCAAGCAGGAAGCCTTCCTGTGGTATACCGAACTACCCTTCCGCGAATTACCTTGCGTCGGGCTGTCTTTTCAGTGATGAGTTGCCTGTAGCAAGTTATGCCGAGCTAGCTGACCCGAAGTGTCTATGCCTCGAGGTGTCCAGAGATGGATCAGTGCGTTCCTGTCTAGGAGTGGCCCGAGGTCCATTGGAAGGAGCTTGGGCCTCAAGAGAGGTCAAGGTGCCCTGAACTCGGGGCGCCCCGAAGTGCCTTAACCCTGGGGAGGAGGTGCGGGTAAGGCAGCTTCCGGCGAGTGGTTTATCCGCCCAGTTGCCGAGCTGAACTCGATGGGACCTTCCCTCCGAGTTGTGCTGTCACATTGAGTCACTATTTGAGCAAGGCCACGCCCACATGTACCCGTGTTGCGAGGTCGGGCCAAATCACCTTCCATCATTGCCCCCCACTCCCTGTGCTAGCGGCAATGACCCAGCACAGGGAGGTCATGACACACCGGGTGGATTTGGCATCGGTATTCATGCCACTTTGTCGCATGCTCCGTCCAGCTAGACCAGTCTAGTGCCCGGTTTGAAAAAAAAAGACTCGAGTCGCGTCTGGATTATGCGAGGATCTCACGCGATTTGGACTTCGTGGACGTCAAAAACGCGCTAAACCGTTTTCGCCTCAAGGAACCCACAGTTGTGGCTATAAATAGGGGGATCCTTGGCCATTTTCTTCGCCACAAAGCTCTCGTCATTAACATTTGAGCTCGCATCGGAGGTCTCTTAGCTTGGGTCTTCCAGTTTGTCCTATTCTCCCAGTCCGATTGCGTTTCTTTTAGTGAGTCCTCCCGAGCTTCCTTTCCCCTTTCAATTTGTTTCTTCCCTTTAGTTCACTATGTCATCTAGTGTAGACAGCCTTATCGACGAGCTCGAGGTGTGTACCTCGGCTCGGGGTGGCTCCTATGCTGCTCAGCCATCCAAAGTATGGGTGGCTTCGGGTCATCCAACGTCCACCTCCCACCGAGGTCGGGAGCCAGATCAGTTTGGCCCTTCTATAATGACTTCTGAGAGGCTTCAGGACCTCATATAGAGGCTCCACCTCCCTAAGGAATACTCATATAGCCTTCCCACTGGCAACTTTCCATGGGAGCACGGTCTTAACGAGATCGTGATCTTTAGGGAGCAACTGATAGCGAGGCTCCGACTTCCTCTTCACCATTTGATCATTGAGGTGTTGGTACACTTTAACATCACCCTGGACCAACTCCACCCAAACTCCATATAGAATGTGGTGGGGTCCATTTCTCTTTGCTTTTATCGTTCTCTCTCCATAGATTTAGATATTCTTAGCACAATTTTGGCCATAAAGAAGAGTGCTTCGGGTGCTCTCCTCGGGCACAAGCGGTCCTACTACCTGTCCCCCCGTCTGGATTTCAAACTCATGCACAAGCTCCCGAGCAAAGTCCCAACTTGGAAGCGGGACTAGTTCATAGTTCAGAGCAGCACGGGATGGCCCTTCCCCACTGATTGGAGGACGGCCGTTCAAGACCTCGGTGTCATCCTGGACGGGAAGACCAAGAAGGCGCTCCAGTCACTGGCTCAGCTCGAGTTGAATTATAAAGACTTTACATCCGAGGAGAAGCTCATCCAGGCCAGCTTGAGCCCGGGTAGGTTTTCCTTCACTTCGGCTTTTCGTTCATATGTTTACTTTGGGTTACTGACGTCGTGTCTTGCCGCAAGTCCCATGGAGGCAGAGAAAATAGATAACCAGAAGCTCTTCCACCAGATGAAGAGAAAGAAACGTATAGCCAAGAAGGCACGTGTTGAGTCCCCACGGACTTCAGTCAAGCCCCAACCTCCGCAGACTTCAGCTTTGGGGCCCGAGGTGGTATTGAAGCCTGTCATCGACTTGGAAGGAGGGGCGGTGCCTCAGGGGCTCAAGGTGGTAGCGGAGCTTGCCGTTAGGCCCACCGAATCTGTTACCAAGCCCACTGAGCTTGCTGTTGAGAGCGTTGCCGAGGCTTGTGCTGCAGGGACTGCTATCGGGGCTCATCCTGCCAAAGTTGACGCCGAGGCCTTTGAGAGTTCCACTCACGACGTAGAGATGATGGCATCTAGATCGGAGGGCCAAGGGAGTCAAACTGTCTTGAACCCCTAGTGCAGCTGGAGAAGAGCGAGCTGGCTGCATACTCGAGGGAGGTCAGCGAATGGGCTGAACTCACTCCTAGTCAGCTCGGTGCCCGAGCTGACACTCATACTATGGTGGTGAGTCTCTCTTTTCTTCTCTTTTCTTCTTCTTCATTTTTTTTTTGGTTTCCCTCCTGACCGGTTTCCCTTTTTGCAAGTGAACTCCGCCATTCGCACCTTGACCCTTCAATCAGACCGGCAACTGAGGCGGGCTCTGGAGGCTGAGAAGTCATCCTGTGCAGCCCATACTGAATTGAGGGCAGCTCGCTGTCAGGTCTATCGCCTGGAGAGTGACGCCTCGGCTCAGAAGAGATTCATTGAGGTGTTAATGGCAGAGAAGGGGGAGCTGGTCTGAGACAAAGACAAGCTGAGGGCCAAGGTAAACGGGCTCAAGGTCGGTCAGGAAGCCTTAGGGCTAGAGGTGAATAGCCTCAAGGCTGAGCGAGATGCCTTGAAGCTTGAGGTGCAAGGCCTCAAGGAGGTAAAGGGGAAGCTGGAGCACGAAGTGGGGTACCTTCAAGAAGACATAAGAGAGAAGACTGCGATCTTCGAGGGTGCTCTAAAGGAGGCCAAGACTCAAGCCATCATCGACTACGTCAACTCTTCAACGTTTGATGACATGATGATGGAGGCCTACCGTAAGGGCTTCAAGCTCAGTCGGTGGCTAATCAAGCACCTCTAACCCGACCTGGATCCGAGCGCCATCACTACTTCGTGGATCACTGACGACATCGTGCGTCAGTCAAAAGATGACCCCGATTCCGAAGATAAGGATGCCGAAGATGAAGCAGAGGATGCTGGTCCAATTACTGTCCCCGAGGAGATCCCTGATAGAGGCGACGAGCTCCCGAAGTAGTTTGCTCTTTGTATTTGTAAACTGAATCTTCACCCCTTTTCTTTCTTGTAATCAAGACATTCTTAGTGGAATTTGTGTAATGAATTTTTTGCAATGAAGAGATTTTTTCTTTTTGTCAAAAGTTTGTGCAATTCATTTTTATCGAAATGGTTATCTCACCCCAAGCTGTTAACCTATCCAGTTGAATTTCCAAAGTGGGTGTTCCTTAATGGCCATCGTGGCCCCGAACTTTTTAGTAGGGATAGCCTTGTGTACGCCGGGGTGAGGGACATAGTAGGGCACATGCCCAACCTGTCTGCACCCGAGGTAGGTTGTTGTCTGTTATCCTTAACGGGTCCAACTCTTTGCATGCCAGGGTGGGCTATTTGTTGTAAGGTTCGTGCTCGAGCCGCTTGCACCTCAGGCGCTGCAAGTACTTAGTTCATGCTGACGGGGCAACTTAGCTTTGTATGCTGTCGATGTTTCTTTATTAGCTCGGCATTTCAGCCCTTAGGCTGGAGGAGTGGCTCGTGGCTCACTCTCAGAGTCTGCCCATGCCATAGAGGCGACAAGGTCTTGTTGTGCCAGTCATATTAGGTCGATATTATGGCCCTTAGGCTTTGGGAGTGGCTCGTGGCTTACTCAATTCTTAGAGATAGTATTGTCTTAGGTTGACAATATTCCATGCCCGAGGTACTTGTTTCCCTTTGAGGGTCTCGAGCTCGTACGTTCCTTCCCTGAGCACTCACTTCACTCGGTAGGGACCTTCCCAGTTGGACCCGAGCTTGCCAACGCCGGGCTCAGGTACCATAACTTTATGAAGGACCAGGTCGCCAACGTAGAGGTTTCGCCTCTTGACCCTAGCATTATAGTACTGAGCTACTCTCTGATGGTGGGTCATGGTCCTGATGTACGCGAGGTCCCTTACTTCGTCGAGTAGATCGAGGTTGGCATGTAGCTCATCTTCATTTGTCTGATCATTGTATGCTTCTAGTCGCAGCGTAGGTACTTCGATCTCTGCGAGGATCACTACTTCAGTGCTGTAGGTGAGATTGAAGGGTGTTTTTCCCGTGGCAGTCTTCTCTGTGGTCCGGTGTGCCCATAGAACACTAGGTAGTTCATCTGCCCGCAATCCTTTAGTTCGCTCCAACCGTGCCTTTAATCCTCAGAGGATGGCTCTGTTCGTGACTTCTGCCTAACCGTTTGCTTGAAGGTGTGCGATTGAAGTAAAGTTCTATCGGATTCCCATGTCTCGGCACCAATCTTGAAATTTGATGTCCTCAAACTGCTTTCCATTGTCAGAAATCAATAGTCGAGGTAATCCGAAGTGGCACACGATGTTCTTCCAAAAGAAGTTTTGAACATTTCGGGTTGTGATCGTTACGGGGGGTTCGACTTTTACCCACTTGGTAAAGTAGTCCACTGCTACTACTAAGAACTTCCTTCCACCTGTTGCTGGCGGAAATGGTCCGAGTAGATCGATGCCCCACTGTGCAAAGGGCCACGGGCTGGTGAGATACTTGAGGTCGACAGCGGGTTAGTGGTGAATATTGGCATGTCTCTGGCATTTGTCACATTTTCTGACGAGCTCAATAGCATCTGCCTTCATTGTTGGCTAATAATACCCTTGTCGAAGTGCCTTTTGGGTGAGGGCCCTGCCCCCCAAGTGTCTGTTGCACAGACCCCCATGAGTGTCGCGGAGTACGAGCTCGGCTTCGGTAGGTCACAAGCAACGCAAGTAGGGGAGCATGTAGGATCTCCGGTATAGCCGTTCGTCTATCATAACGTATTTGGCTGCCTAGCGCTACACCCTTCTGGCTGCATTGCGATCTGTAGGGAGGGTGCCGTGTAGCAAGAAGCTCGTGAGCGGGTCAATCCAGCTCGGCTCTGCTTGAACGACTGGAGCAACCTCCTCTTCTCCCCCGAGAATGCTAGGCCAAGGTAGGTCCTCTATGTACACGGTTCTCATGGTGATGTCACTAGTGCTGGCTAACCTAGATAGGGCGTCGGCCTCAGCGTTCTCCGACCTAGGGATTTGTCTGATGAAGTGTGACTGGAAGTTAAGCAGGGCCTCTCTAACTTTGGCTAAGTAAGCGACCATGGTCGGCTCGCGAGCTTCGTACTCGCTAGTGACTTGGTTGACCACGAGCTGGGAGTCGCTGTAGATAACGATGTGCTTGGCTTTTACTTCTCTGGCTAAAGCTAGTCTAGCTATCAACGCCTCGTACTTTGCTTCATTGTTAGATGCCGCAAACTCAAAGCGTAACGCATACTCCATTTCATGCCACTTGGGTCGTACAGAACTATTCCTACTCCACTGCCCTGTTGGTTCGAGGAGCCATCTACATGAAGGATCCAGGGCTCCTCATCCTACCTTGCACTTGGCTTAGCTAGGAGAGATGCCACACTGGCTGCTACTTCACGGGGCTCGGACTAAACTGGCCTGGGAGCTTCAGGCTCACCCTAACTAGGGACCTCGTGCTCAACCGGCCTAGGAACTTCGGAGTTGAATGTGCACTCGGTGATGAAATCTACTAAGGCTTGAGCCTTAATGACAGTTTGCGGCTTGTACTGGAGGTCATACTCGCTGAGCTCAACGGCCCATTTCAACAACTGACCAGAGACCTCGAGCTCAAGTAAGACTTGCCTCAGAGGTTTGTCGGTGAGGACGATAATAGTATGAGCTTGGAAGTACGGGTAGAGCTTCCGAGCTACAATTACTAGTGCGTACGCTAGCTTTTCTATCTCCAGGTATCTCGTCTCTGCTCCCTGTAATACTTTACTAACATAATAGATGGGTCATTGGACCCGATCTACTTCCTTTATTAGTACCGAACTGACCACTTCGTCGCTCGTCGAGAGGTACAATTCTAAAACATTGCCCTCCTCGGGCCGGGTTAAGATCGGCACACCAACGAGGTATTTCTTGAGCTCGTCAAACGCGAGCTGACAGTCTTGGGTCCATTTGAACCCTTTGCTCTTAATTGCCTTAAAGAACGGCAGGCAGCAGTTCGCCGACTTGGACATGAAGCAACTCAGAGTGGCTATGCGGCCATTCAACCTCTAAACCTCCTTCAACTTCCAGGGTGGTCTCATATCTAAAATGGCCTTAATCTTATCCGGGTTGGCCCCAATGCCACATCGGTTAACGGTGTATCCTAGGAACTTGCCTGAGGTCACACAGAACATACTTGTTTAGGTTTAGTCTCATATTCAACTTACGCAAAATTTAAAAAACAGAATGCAAATCTTGTATTAATTCATGTGAGAACTGAGTTTTCATGACCATGTTGTCTACATAGCATTCTACTTTTCTGCCGATTAATGGCACAAACAATTTATTTACAAGCCTTTGAAAGGCTGCCCCTACGTTTTTCAACCCGAAGGGCATAACCTTGTAACAGTACAGACCGAACTCCATGATGATGGCAGTCTTTTCTTCGTCCGTCGGGTCCATCTTGATTTGGTTATAGCCCGAATAGGCGTCCAAGAAACTTAGCAACTCATGCCCTGAGGTCGCGTCCACCAAGTGGTCAATTCTGGGGAGTTGGAAGCAGTCTTTTGGGCAAGCCCGGTTCAGGTCGGTGTATTCAACGCACATGGGCCACTTGCCACTGGCCTTCTTTACCAGGACGAGGTTGGCTACCCAGCTCGGGTAATGGACTTATCTTATGAAGTTAGTTGCGATGAGCTTCTCGACCTTCTCTTATGAGGTTGGCTACCCAGCTCGGCTAACGGGCCTAACTACAGGATCAGTATTCAGCTTGTGAGTTATGAGGTCGGGGTCTATACCGGGCATCTCTGCCGCAGACCATGCAAAAATATCTAAATTCTGAAGTAAGAAACTTACCAGTTCGGATCATAGAGGTTCATGGACGGAAGCGCCGATTTGAAGCGTCCGAGCTGGGTCTGCTGCTGAGGTCGGAACTGCGACTGTTTCTTCCGTGGGTGCGGCACGTTCTTCGCCTTGCTCCATAAGCCGCTCCAGTTCGAGGTCGTCGATCACCTTGGTCTTTCCCTTCAGGGCGGCGACATAGCACTTGCGGGACTCGAGCTGGTCGCCCCGCGCTACCCCCACACCGAAGTTTGTAGGGAACTTCATTGCCAAATGGTAAGTGGAGACCACCGCCCGTAAGATATGGGTGATTGGCCGACCTATTATGGCATTTTATGGGGAGCAGGTCGCGACCACCAGGAAGTCATGGTTGAGTCTGACTACACAGGGCCATGTGCCAACTTCCACAGGTATTGTTATTTTCCCAAGGGGTCGGACTTCTTCTTCGCTGAAGCCCACCAAAGGAGTGTCCACCAGTTTCAAGTCACTTTTCTACAACTAAAGCTGGTTGAACGCAGCTTTGAAAAGGATATCTGTCGAGCTGCCCGAGTCGACGAGTACGCGCCTGACCTCAAAGTCGTTGATCCTCAACTTTATCACAAGTGCGTCATCGTGCGGGTAGTGGACCCCCCACGCGTCATCTTCTGTGAAGAAAATTGGCTCTCCTGTCCTCGGCCGCTTCGGAGGATTCCATTCTTCCTAGGCGGCTTCGTGAATGACGTTCAAGCTGCTGCTGAAGTGCAACCCGCGATGATCGAACCTCCCACTATAACGTTGATGGTGCCCCAGACCGGCCTCTCTTCCGGAGGCTGCCTCTGTAGCTGCTCGGCCGGCCTGCTATTGGACTCGGGAGCATCCTTACGGTGCTCCCCTTGCTGACCTGTTTTATTATTATTATTACTATTATGTACAAAATTCTTAAATACCCACGACAGATGAGCTCTTCAATCTCGTCGCAGAGGTTTTTACAATTTTCGGTGCTATGACCGTGATCTCTGTGAAAGCTACAATATAGATTCTTATTTCTTTCATTAGGGTTCCCCTTCAAACGGGGTGGCCACTTCACATATAGAGCATCCTTGATCACCATCAGGATTTTGGCCCACTTCGCATTCAGTGGGGTGTAATCAATTCGGTCCGCTACTAGAGCTCGAAATAACTGTCCCAGTTTTGCCCCCCGAGCTACATCTTTTTTCTTTCAGCTGTCCCGTTGACTGGAAGGCTCACCTTCCCTTTTCCTATTTCGGGTGCTCCTTCGCCTTTCTGGTTCATCTCTTCCTCGATGGCTATGAACCTGTCTGTGAGCTTAAGGAACTTGGTTATGGTCATTGGTTGATTGACGACCATGTGCCATTTGAACTCCTTATGCGTCACGCCTTTATTGGCTGTTGCGAGGCACACGGCAGGGTCTAGGCGTGGTATCTACATACAAGCGTCATTGAACTGCTTGATGTAGCCCCGGATGGACTCTTCCTCTCTTTGTACTATGTTGAGGAGACTCTCTTCAGTTCTCGGACACCGCTTACTAGTGATGAAGTGGGACGTGAAGGCTTGTGCGAACTGTGCCCAACTTCTTATCGACCTAGGTGCCAAGTTCCAGTACCACGTGCGAGCTACTCCTCTGAAAGTGGTAGAGAAGGCCACGCACATGCACGACTCACTGGCTCTCGCTAGGTGCATCTGGGATTGCCAGGAGCTTGGGAGATAGGGGGATTGAACGGAAAGGAGGGGTGCCTTGACTTCGCTCGAGCTTACTTCTTCTTTGCCTCCGAGCTCGGGTAGGTCATGGGTGGCAGACCGGTGAGCTCGGCGGCAACGTCTCTGCTTCTTGGCGAGCTCGGCATTTGTGCTGCTCACTTCTGTACTGTCAGGAATGGCATGTGCCAGAAATAGCTCAAGCCACTGGTGATGGCTTCGGACAGAGGGCTCCTGCTTGGAACCTGTGACCAGGATTTCGAATCGGTTTTCTAGGAACGGAGTGTCAGGCCTTGAGGGCTGAGGCGACGTGGGCCCAACGAGCTGAGGTCCTCCCGACCTGACTACCCATGGCAAGGTCAGGGTGGCTGGTCTTTCTTGTCTGCCGTGGGTGGATGCCTGACTCCTTAGAGGGTTTTGGGGGCCTTTCCTTGGCAAGATGGGTGCTCCTCCTGTCGGCGAGACCTAGCTGAAAGAATGGTAGGATCCATTTAATGGATGCCATAAAGGTTGTGCAATGGGTGGGCAAATTTCAAAAAATTTTCCTACCTTCTCCCAACTGGGAATCGTATTCCCTAAATTTAGAATACAATATTCAAGGATCCTACTTGAACCATAATCAAACCAGATCTGAACCAAAAAAGAAAAGGGAGGATTATACCTGATATGGAGAAACAGTATCTCCCAAAGTTGGTGTTCACGCCCCAAGAAGACACCAAGATCCGCTCCTACTGAAGATGACATAGTTGTGGGTGAAACGGAACCAGCAGGGTGCGTCCTACACACTGGATCCTTTGCAAGAATCCTCTGGAAACTTTGAGCACCAGATCTTTTCAGTATTTTCTTCAAAGCTGATCTCAAGAAATAATTTCTTGATTTCTTTCTTCTTCAAAGATAGAATCTTGTAAGAAACAATGGCGGCGACTGGAGGAGAACTCCTGGGACGAAGATGGCTGAATAGCTTCTCTTCTCTCTGAAGTCTGTATGAGATCTAATCTCATTTCGCAGGATAATTTCTTGCACAAAACCCTTGGTTCGAAATCTGCTATGTTTCTCTCTTAGGGTTTCTCCTCTTTTTTTCATGATTAAGAAACCTCCTAATTAGGAGTTATCCTAATCTAAATCAGTATTTGGATAGGGGATTATCTTAATCCTATCTGCAGATTAAGTTAGCTTACTCCTGATCTTATCAGGAGGTTATCAGATTCAAATTTGATTTGAATTTGGTCTCCCAGAGTGGATAAGGTTAAAGGCCCAATCCTTTTATTAACATTAATCTCAGATTTGCCCCATAGATGGGTGATCATATCAGCCCAACTCAAAATGGGCTTTTAGCCCATTAAGTATTCAGTGCTTAACTAGTTTCCAATCTCCTGCCCAGTTGGGCTTCTTTGTCTGGCGTTGGACCCAAGCATTGATCTACACACCAGCCACATGGGTTCGGCCCAGCCAAATTCACTAAAAAGCTCAATGAACCCTTGAGCCCATCACATGGACCCTATGGGTCCAACACTTACATTAAGTGGTCCCTGGGCCAAGCCATCTTATAAAAACCCAGGGACTGTGGGCAGGTGCAAGATTAGCCCATCAGGTACTATCCTAAATGGTCTTATACTTAACCTCTCAGCCCTTAATGATCAAGCACTGCCCGAAAAGAGAGGACCTCTCCCTCGGTTGCAAGGAACAGTGCCGCACTCTCTATTCACATGGATCCCAGGAATTAAAACCATTTGCAAACATTTTGAAACCGTACATATACATACATATATATATATATATATATATATATATATGTATATATTAATTTTGCAAAACAAAATTCCAACGATTGAAATCAACTACCGACAGCTTGGTTTCCATCAGAGAGAGTGCATTCCCGATCATTACCTTTGTCTGACAAAGGGGCTGATCCTGTCACTATGATCACCCACTTAGATGAATTCTCAAACTGTCCCAACATGCCAAGGTTTTGATCCCCACTAAGGATTTCACTGATTTGCATATCAAAGACAGCCCGATCCAACACCTAGTGAAGTGTCATAATCGAGTCTAGGGGTCAGGTGTAACTTTCTAGTTTTGCCTATCTGTCTCCAAGGTCCAGGGCAACACTGGAAATCTGGTCCGGTTCAAGGAATCAAGTAATCCGTACTGCATGTGTCTTGGGTCTTACCCTGGTGGCCGAGACAGGCCATCCCAACACTTGGTGGCACACCAGTATCAGCCTTGGAAGGATAAATCTCCCCAGACTTATCCAATGGCTGTGAACATTTAAAATTAACACGAGTCTCTATAAATGTCCAGTTTTAGGGTCTTACACAGAATTAAACCAAACAACATGAATCAAACATGCACTTTATTTATTTACCCTAAATGTCAAAAGTACATTAAATCGGATTGAAGCTAAGGGGGAAGCTGTGATTGCTGAAGCTGAGGTTGAGGTAACTGGGGAAACTGCTGCTGATACTGATACTAGGAGACCTGGTGCAGCACATGTTGTTGATAGAGCTGAAGTTGCTGGAACTATTGCATCTGGGCCTGCATGGCCTGCATGCACTGCATCAAGTCCTCCAGTTGATTCGGGTTGGCTGCTGGGGGCACGACCAAAGGTTCGGTGAACGTCACTCCGACTGTAGCAGGGAGTGGGGCGACAATAGGTGCCACTGTAAGAGGCACATTCAAGCTAGGGGTTCCATCCGCCGAGAGGGGGACGACGAACTGTCCGATACAAACAGTAGGTAGCTGGGGTTGTTCCCTGGAGTTATCCATTTTCGTGCTTCATCCGATGTTGCTAGAGGAAGCCATGAGTGTTGGGTTTCTGGAGAGTAAAGAGACGTGAAAGTTCGGAGAAAGGCTTTTCGAAGCGTTTCCCATAGATGACGCCAAATGATGTAGCACGATCCGGTCCCTCCTACGTGGCACTCGCGTGGCTCCTGAGAGGTACCTGAGACGAGAAGAAAGAAGAACTCCCGGGGGGTTTGCCCGACGGGAACACTCCGATGATTAAGTCAGTAATCTGTGTGAGAAGCAAAGGGAAAACGAAGGCTAAGAGTGCAGATTGCACAAGTGGTTCGAGATAACTTGTTCCTTGAGAATCAACTTCTTATAACAGAATTCCATTGCTTCAGGCCCTCTGGCTTCTGACAGGGCAGGTATAACCGCCACTATCAGTCTGCCACAGCCGTTACAAGCAAGGCTGAGGTGGCACGCGCGGGGCCATCGTTGTAGTGTACGTGCCTGTCAGGTGCGAGACACCTTCTAAAGGTGACAGACGCGACGCTATCTGACGGGGGACATGGCTGCTGTCCCCAGATTTGTCGGGTATGGTGGTCGAGCAGGAAGCCTTCCTGTGGTATACCAAACTACCCTTTCATGAATTACCTTGCGCCGGGCTGTCTCTTGAGTGACGAGCTGCCTGTAGCAAGTTATGCCGAGCTGGCTGACCCGAGGTGTCTATGCCTTGGGGTGTCCAGAGATGGATCGGTGCGTTCCTATCTAGGAGTGGCCCGAGGTCCATTGAGAGGAGCTCGGGCCTTAAGAGAGGTCAGGGTGCCCCAAACTTGGGGCGCCCAGAAGTGCCTTAACCCCGGGGAGGAGGTGCGGGTAAGGCGGCTTCCGGCGAGTGGTTTATCTGCCCAGTTGCCGAGCTGAACTCAGTGGGACCTTCCCTTCGAGTTGTGATCATGTCAGTTGTGCTGTAACGCTGAGTCACTGTTTGAGCAAGGTCACGCCCACGTGTACCCATGCTGCGAGGTCGGGCCAAATCACCCTCCATCAGAAATTAATGATTGTTTTTCCCTAAGTTCTACTAATTTCTAGCAATTTCTATTATATAATAATTTATGACAATTCTTGGTAAATATAATATTTTTATAGAAATCAGTGGTTATTTTTGGTTAAGTTCTAGTAATTTCTGGTAATTTCTATTATACTAATTTATGAGAATTCTCGGTCAATATATACTTATCTTTTATACTTATTATATGATAATTTATTGGTCAATTAGTGGAAATTAGTTCTGTTATATAATTTCTACTAATTTTTGGTAATTTCTATTATATACTAATTTCTTGGTAAATATATACTAATGTACTATATTTATTATATGATAGCTTATTGATAAATTCTAGTAATTTATCGATTTTATGGAATTTAGTGGCTATATTTGGACATTTCTACTAATTTATGATAATTTTTGGCAAATTATTTTAATGTATTTAGGATTATATTATTTGATAATTTCAAGTAATTATCATCCTAAAGTCTACTAATTTGTGATAATTTCTTTTGATTTATTTTTAGTAATTTTTTTATAAATGTTGGTAATTTTATGTCTAATAATGATAATTTCTTTTAATTTATATTTGATAATTTTTATAATTATTTGATAATTTTAGGTATAACAGTTATCATGTTTCAAAAAAAAAAAACAATCAAATAGCAATATTTTTAACTTACAATATGTAACAATCTTCAAAGCACAAAATCTATAATTGTAAACCAAAGCAATTCAATTCAAAGTATTGGCATGTACCTGTCAATATGTATCGTGCTGGTGGCTTCCTGATACGCCCCTACAGGGGTTGTGTTGGGTCTACCACTGGTTCAGAGGGTAGCTAGGCCTTACATTGGCCCCTCTGAACCGATTTCAAAAAAAAAAAAGAAAAAGTAAAACATAAAAAAAAGCACTAACACAAGGCGTATCGACCACGTGTTGATACTTAGAACCTTGAAGCAATTCATTAAGCTAAATGCAAATAGCATTTTTAACTAACATTATGTAACAATCTTCAAAGCACAAAACCCAAAAATTTAAACCAAAGAAATTCAATAAGCAAAAAGACAAACATTACTTTTGCTGATTGTTGTTAACATTATTTATTAAATATTTAATTATTAACAGCATTTATCAATAATAGTAAGTAATTATAATATTTTATTAAATAATAAGTAATGATAGTTTTAATAATATTATTTAGTTATTTTTAATATAAAAATAATTATTAAATTTATGAATAGGATTTGTTAACAATACTCATTAAATTAATAATTACCAAAATTAAATTAAATTAACAATATTTATCAGTAATAGTCACTAATTATAATATTTTATTAAATAGTAAATAAAAATATTGTTAATAACATTTTTAATTATTTTTAATATAACAATAATTACTAAATTTATTAACAATATTTATAATTTTAATTTAAAGTAAAATTAAAGTAAATATCTAGTTATTAAAAATATTAATAATAACAGTAATTATTAATTTTAATGACTAATTATATATTTATGAAATTACTATACTAATCAGTAATTATTAAAACTGGGTTAAAATAAATAGATAACAGTATTTATCTAAACTGGGTTTTTAAATAAAACTGGGTTTGGTATTTATAGTCAGTAATAGTCAGTAATTATAATCAGTAATGGTTAGTAATAATAACTGATAATTATTTATAATCAGTAATTAAATTACTGCCATTTGGCGAAAGGGTAGACCACCCCTTTCGTATTAATATATACATATACATATACAAATACATATACATACATATACATACACGTATATATGTGTATACATACATATACATACATACATATATATATACACACACACATATTTTTTCATATTTTAATTTTAAATTATTAATATTTTTATGCTTCATATACTATTTTTAATAATTTTTTACAATGAAAAAGTAATAATAATTAAGTTGAGTTAAATAAATAGTCAAATCTTTCATAAATAACAGTAGTTTAATATCCAATAATTATTAAAAATATAATAAAAATGCATAATTATAGACAAAATTATAATAAAAATACAATAAATACAATAATTCTAAAAATACCATAAATGGTAAAGTTATATTAGATTAATCTATAAATATTGTAATCTCCAATAATAGTTTAATCTCTAGTAAATAGTAACCAATAAATTATAACGAAAATACATAATTACTAAAAATAAATTTATAACAAAAACGCAATAAATCTAATAAGGACAATAAATTAAATTTCGACAACTTCAATAACAATAGTTTAATCTCCAATGATTATTGAAATTTTAGTATTAAATAACAAGAAGAAAATAGATTTATATGTAATTATTGAAAATATATTTATCACAAAAATACAATAAATCATTACTAAAAATAAAACAAATATTAATTTTAGTATATATAAATCTATAATGGATATAGATAAGATTTTACAACTATTATTAATAAATACTAGTTTTTCTGAAATCATTTTATAGAATTATTAATTGATATAAGTGAAACAATGATTTTATTATTAGTACATTAGTAATTGCAATTATTATTATATTTTTAATATCTACTAAAAATATATTTTATCGTTATTACATATTTTCTTTTTTATTTGGAAGCTTCAATGCCTCTAAATTATTTAATATATTTCTCATTAGTTCAATAATACTAAACTTTTTAAATTATTTATATTTTATATTCTTATTATCAAGTAATATTAAGTCAATTATAATTATTTTTGTTTTTGCTAAATTTTTTAAGTTATTACATAATTTCTTTATTTAATATATTTTTTTTTGTTTTTTTAAACAATATTTAAAATATGATTTAGTTATCAAATTTGCAATATTTGAAGTATTTAAAATATTTAGTTATTTAAATATTGTAATAATACTTAAAATATTTAAAGTTTTTCATTTAAGTTTTATTTATTTTAAAGTTATTATATAATATTAAATATTTTTGTTATATATTATTTAGCTATTTTTAATATACTGTTATTTAAAACATTTTGTTGTTGAAATATTCAAATAATATTTAAAAAATTTTAAATATCTTAATTTTTTATTATTTAAATAACATTTATGTAATTTTTATTTAAATATTTAAATAATATTTTAAATATTTTAAATAATTATTTTTTTTTGTCATTTATATTTTATTCATTTTAAAGTTATTATATAATATTAAATTTTTTATTATATAATTATTTAGCTATGTTTAATATTTTATTATTTAAATAATACTTTTAATTTTTAATTTATTTTATTTTTTAAATAACATTTAAATAATTTTACTACGAAATTGAATAATTCACAAAATTATAATTTTACTGTTATTACAGAATTTTGTTATAAATTCCATAAAAATGTAACACTAGTAATAGTCTAAATATTATTAAATCTATTATAATTATATTTTATATTTTTAATAAAGATTTTAAAGTTTGTATATAATTTTGTTATAGTATTTAGGTAATTCTTAAAATTCTTTTGGTTCAAACTTTCTTTAAATGGACATGGATGAAAAGTTGGAAAGATGATAAATAGGAATTTTCTTTCCAAAAACAAAAGAGGATAAATAGGAATTAGATATAAATAGGAGTTATATTTAGGAGTGAGAGATAATTTTGGACATAAATATGATTTAGAGATAATTAGAAATAATTTAAGAGAAAGTGGGGAAAATGGTGCCATGTGGCTAATAGACATCATAAAAACAACTTTCTTGTATTTACTATTGATTGTTTGTAAAAATTAGAGAGATTGTCATGTTGAGGTGGCAACTCCAAAGGCTTTGAAAAGGAATAACACATCCCCTCTAGAATTGCAAGGTTGGGGTAATGAAGCAAGGAGAGGCCATCTGGCGTGGCCATCCTTATTTTAATATATAGTTATTAGATAGGGCAGCACAACAGGGGTTAGTTGATTCCCTTAACACCCAATCTTAATGCCAACAGGACTTAATTCCATGCCTTATGTCTATGTTAAAACGAATAAATGACATCATTTGTTTAATGTAACTCATTTTTTTATAAAAAAATCTATTGAAAACAATCCATTTTATTTGATTTCAATCTAAGTTTTTTTTTTTTTTTCTACTACAAAATGCAAAAGGATTTGGTCGAATTTGGGTGGGGGTATATCTGAATCCAATCCTAAAATATCCAAATTCAATCCAATATATGTAGAATATAGTTTTGATTTTGATTTTGGAGGCATTTGACAAATCTTTTGGGCTTTTTAAAGCTTGAAAGATCAAATTTTGGTAATCTATTTGGCAATGAAACAAAGGAAGCCAAAAAGGCCTATGCCCTAAAAAGTTCATGGAAGCCCAAAAATGGCAAAAAATATTGAAGCTTCAAATGAAACTTATTGTCTTTTTACGATTAAAATCTTTCATTTAATAACTCTGTAAATCATGGTAGACAAAGATACTTAGCAAACAGTTTAAATCTTTAAAGACAAGACCCCAAAAGCTCATTATATCTTTTAGCCATCTAGGTTGTTGAAAGATCTTCCTAAAAAGATTTGCCAAATAGTACCTTATATATTTAGACATTCAATTCGAATAAAATATCAATAAATTTATATAATATTAGTACAAAATTAATATAAAATAAAAAGATTATAAATCAAATATGAATTTATATAATACCAAGTCCAAATTAGTTCTATATATTTTATACTAAAAAATATTATACTATGGTATTAAAACATTGTTCATTCTATATGCTACGGGAACACGTTAATATAAGGGGTTGTGTGGTCATAAGTGGATTGATAGATGGTAGCATGAACAATTCTCCACATGTTAGCATAGATAGGATCGTATCTTAACGGAAATAGTATCCGAATCCGATTCAATCTGATTATGATTAAGGGGTTATTTGGTTTTGTGGATTAATAAAGTGTGGGTGATTTCAATCCATTGGGCCATTATGGCAATGGTTGAAACCACATGACAAGAACCACACCACGCTCAATCAAGTAGGGATGCAAAATGAATCATATTCAATTCAAATTCGAATTCACTAAGGATGTCAGAATAGTCTAATTTGATCCACATAGGCATTTCAACAAAAATCCATGTATCTCATTGTTTGGTTCAACCGATTATTAAAAAATGGGCATGCCTCCAAAATCGGGACCCCGTCGATGCATGAAATGCCAAATACATCGGTGAACCGTTTCCCCCAACAGTTGACTGATGTGTATCCTATGTGGTGCTTACCTGTCAGCACATACATGAAAAACGGTGATGAAAATCACCTTACCAAACAGCATAATATTGCTCACTGCCTATGTGATAGAAGCATTTTTTTGTGAAAACATGTCTTGGAAGCATGGACGTTTTTTCTTAAAAATCAATTCCAAAAAGCACCCACACTTCCAAACACCATGTAAATGATCCATGCTATTTATGAAACAGACTACATTACTGAACCCATAAGATATCCAAATCTGACATGTAACATAAACGAATCCGATTAAATCTGATCCATTTGTAGGGCTATCTACCCTAACCCTAGATGGGGTTGGGTTGCGTTCAGGTTGGGCCAATTTCTTCGCAACCCACATTTGCTATAACAGTGTCGTAACCCTATGCTGAAACAATTAAATCAAAGCATTTGATTTGTTATCATGATCCCACCTTGAATCAGTTGGTAGGGCCATTGTAGTATATGTGAGGCCATGATTTTCTATTTTAGCCTTGCATGTCCTAGCAAAAGTGAACTCATTTCTTCATTTACTATTGTTAAAAAAAGAGATATTGTCAACTTCTCATGGATCAGAGTTGATTGACTTCTCAAATTCTCAACAGTAAAATCATTGCCACATACACACGTATAGGTTTCAGGTTTGATTGGGTTGCGCAAGGCCTCAACCTTGAACTATGTCAGGTTGATTAATGATCTTAAATGTTTCTCTTTATTTCAAAATAGTGGTTTACACTTTGATTAATGATCATTGGTTCAATCGTTCCATCCATTTTATTTGTGTCCAATGTTTAAAATATCGATACAGGCCAATATTAAAGCTCGCTCTCCTTTTTATTTTTTTGAAACTGGTTCAGAAGGATCAGTTTAAGGCTGGTCTATCTCCTGAACCATATCAGACCCTGATATAACCCCTGTAAGGGCATATCGTTAAACCGCCGATACAATACGATACGCCCAATACAGAGCGTATCAAAATTTTGAACTTTATTTGAATCTTACAACAGTAAGCCAATAAGAGGCAATTTTACAAATGAAGTGATTTTCTCAAGGGTTGCAAAATCGAAATGGGACCGTTGAAAATCCACTTTCTCAGACTTCAGAGTTTTATTCACTAATTGCAAATAAAGACCACCTTATTCTTGCTACACTTGAATTCTAGGATGGTTGGCTTTGCATATATAAATAGTAACAGATTCAATTAGAGATCTTCATTAATTGAATCTAAATATGATTTGGAAGGGGGACTTCATTTGAACCTTGCATTCATTTTAGGTGTGAATTCTTTTTGCTATCGCAATTATTTCATGCTTAGGGCTTGTTTATTTGTACTAAATGGACATATGAGTTTTGAAATTTGGAAATATTACTATCCAAACATCCTTTACCATTCAGTATGGAGTGTGATAAGATAAATTTATCAGGGGTTTTGCTTCCTTCTACGACATATGCATATCATTAGAAGATGAAGCCTGTGCACTTCGTGATGATTTAAAGCCTTGCCTGGATTTTAACTAGAATCAAATCTCAATTGAGTATGATAATAGTTTATTGGTGGACTTGATTAAAAATCAGAACACGGCTCCCTAGACTATCCACTATCATATGTAGGAAATATCTTTATTATTGAGGCACACAAATGTTGTCATTTCACATGTTTATAGGGAAGATAATAGAGCAGCGAATTCCCTAGCTAATTGGGGAATTGATTTAGGTGCCAAGGTGATTTTTATTAAAATTCCCCAATTACCTAGTAAAATAAAATCCCTCCTTCAGGATGACTATTTGGGTCTCTATTCCTAGAGTTGTGTATGCCTTTAGTTCCAATTAGATTGATATACATTAAATATTTATTGTAAATAAATAAAGTACATAATTGATTCATGTTATACTTGGTGTGTTTATATGTAATTACCCTTAAATTGGACAATTATGAGACTCGTGTTAATTTAGAATGTTCTCAGCTATTGGATGGACCTGGGGAGGTTTGTCCTACCAAGGCTGACACTAATGTGCTGCCAAGTCATTTAGCGTAGCTTGTCTTAGTTGCCAAGGTTAGACCCAAAGCACATGTAGTGTGTATTCGTTTGAAACATTGAATCCGAACCATTTTCTATTTATGCCCTGGACCTTGGAGACTAGTGGGCAAAATTGAAAAATTGCACCTAACCCCTAGACTCGATTATGGTACTGCACTAAGTGTCAGATTAAGCTATCTTTGATATGCCAATCAATGAGATCCTTTTGAGGTCAAAACCTAGGTATATTGGGGCAGTTTGAGAATTCACTTGAGTGGGTGATCATAGTGATAAGATCACCCCCTTTGTTGGACAAAATGAATGATCGGTAATTGCACTATCTCTGATGGAAACCAAAACTACCGACAGTCGATTTCAACCGTGCTTAAGATTTGTTTTGCAATATATATTTATCTGAATATATATATATATATATATATATATATATATTATGTTTTAAGAAAATGTTTGCAAAAGGGGTTTTAATTCCCGGGATCCATCCGAGTAGAGAGTGTAACACTGTACCTTGCAGCTGAGGGAGAGGTCCTCTTTGTCAGATAGTGTTTGATCAATAAGGGCTGAGAGGTTAAGTGTAAAACCATTTAGGGCTTTTATACCTGATGGGCTAATCTCACTTAAGACCATTGTCCTTGGGCCTTCATAAGATGGCTGGATTCAATGACCATCTAGTGTAAATATTGGGCCCATTAAAAGCCCATATTGATGGACTCAGGGGTTCACTGTGTTTAGTAGTGAATTTGGCTAGGCTATGTCACAAAAGCTGAACTAAACCCATATGGCTTTTGTGATGTCAATGTTAGAGTCCCACGCCATACAAAGAGAGCCAAGTTAACCAATAATTAAAAGGGGAAGTGAGCCTGCTAGATTAATGAGACTAAGGCCCATAATTAACTGGATTAATTAAGTCACTCTTATTCCTCTTATCCACTTAAGGATTCTAGATCCAAATAAAGATTTGGATTAAGAAGCTCCTCATTGGATTAGGAGAAGCTAATCTTTAAGGCTTATAAGGGGGGAAAATTGCTCCAGATTTCACCTTTCTGCTCTCAGTTTTCTCCCTCTATTCTTGCCGCCCATACCCTAATTCAATCTCCAGTTTTTGGATTGATAGATATTAGTTCCTACCTCTGATTTTGCAAGAAACCAAATCAGATTTCGTGCCCATACTCCCTTGCTCGATCCAAGCTGTTGGATTGTAGTTCTTGCTGAATGACTATATTGTTGAACTTGCTTAATCTCAAGCTGCACCATCTTCAATGGAGGTGGGTTTTTGTACCTTCTTTGGGCGTGAACACCTACTTTGGGAGCTACACATGTGTAATCCGTATCAGGTATTGCTCTCCCTTTTCTTTTGGTTTCAGATATAGTCCGATTTAATTCAAGAACGATCATTGAAAAATGCAATTTATCTAAAACTGGGAATACAATTCCAGGAAGGGAGAAAAGAAATTTTTGAAATTTTGCCCAACCACCCTGCATGGTTTGGCTATCCATATGATGGATCTCCCTTCCCTTCAATGTAAATTTGTTTTATTATTTTTGGGTGGGCTTGAGAGATTCAGGGAGTTTTTCCTCTATTTTGGGTAGGGGCAAGGTGGACTATGTCCTCCCCTTCATTCTTAATCTAAATTTGATTATTGTTTTAATAAAATTTTAGGTGGCCTCCCCTTCATTTGGAGTAAAGTTTGGGGATTAAAAAAAAAGCATCTCACACCATTGGGTAAAACATCATGTTTGAACTCTTAACTTTAAAGATTCCTATTAGTAGCTTAGTGTTAAGTCCTTAATTTTGTTGTACTAGGAGCATGTTATTAAGATACTCCTAGATACAACTCAAAAAAATAATAGTAAAGAAGAAAAAAGGCTTTCTTATAAGCCTAGTCAACCTTATTGGTGGGCTGAAACATTTTAGTAAAGAAAGGGGCCTATAGTCCAGTTTAGTGAACAACAAGCCACACGTTAATTGAGCTTATTTGTAATGCAATAAGTATTTAATGGGCCTGTAGTAGAGCCCATTTAATGGAACAACAGACCCTAAAAGGATAAATCTATATTAATTAATTTCTTGTGAGGTGTCCCACTTATTTATAAAGGGGTGCTACTTGTCGTATTCTAATAAGAGTGCTATTTTCCTTCCTTTAACCACTTGAAGTGGGGGGACACATGTCACCCTATGGGAGAGAGTTATTTTCCATCATCTAACCACTTTAAATGGGATTACACATGTCATCTTAGGGGAGAGAGTTTTCTTCTCTCTTCTTAACTTACTTTAAGTGGGGGGACACTTGTCACCTTAGGAAGGAAGAATTTTCTTTTCCCTCAACCCAATTTAAGTGGAGTGACACTTGGCACCTAATAAGAGAGGAGTGTGGAGTTACTTAACCACCTCCTTCCTTTATATAAACCCATCTCCTACAAGGAGAATGGGCTAATGCCATTTTGTTGGCTAATACTAATTTATCTACAGGATTTCAAGCACTATGAAACAAGTGGGAAGAGAAAAGAGAAGAAGATTGGTGTAAAGAGCATAAAAAGAAAGGAAAAGGATGGTAAGTAATTTTGTTTTCTTCCTACACCCTTTCAATATGATACTCCTTGTGCTTCCCAGATGAGATGGAAGACCATATTCTTTCTATTCCTCTCACTCATTTCTTTCTTCCTTATTTCATATTGAAATACATGTAAGGAGATATCCATTTATAGCATTGTTTATGAAACTTGACTAATTATGGTTTCTTACTTCATTTTGACCCTGAAAATCATTACTTTATAAGAGGGAGATAATCATCTATAGATTTGTTCATGAAACTTGGTTGATTATAGTCGTCATAGCATGATAATGCACATAACCACAATTTAAAGGCCATTTGCAGCCTTATTGATAAAATATGACTATTTATGATACTATTTACTTGCTATGTATAAAAAGTTTGTTTATTTATTTGTTGGTTTTTTTCTCAAACAGAGAGGGAATATATACCAAAATATGAAAATTCTGTAGAAAAATGATACTTAATTTAGTTTATTCATTTGTACTTCAAAATCAGAATCAAAAGGTTTTCTCTACCCATAGCAGAGATGTAATTAAGGGAATATCTACATAATTTCCCGAATGGGGCTTACCCAAATGACAAAAAAAACCCAATTATTAGTCTAATTGGGCGAATTATGTTATGTGAGAAATTATACTAAAAAAAATTTCACTAACATAATTTTGGCATGCCCAATGGGACTCATTACCCTTTTCATCTCTAGTGAAAGAAGTTGAAATGAAAGAATACGCTAAAATTAAAAAACATGATGATTCATGCAGTATCCTTATATTTGTGTTGTACCTATACATAAAAAAAAATCATGGCATCAAAGGTAATTTTTCACTACCTTGAATTCACGGCTGTAGAAAAGGAGAAAATGGGGGGCTCAAAGAATCCTTCATACAAAGCAACATTCACTATGGATGTGAATCCCCTTGCTGTTGCCACCATGTCCTCAGTTCCTAAGACCGAGAAGAAGATTAAGAAGAAAAAAAAAAGAGAAAGGCCACTAAGACCTCTTCTGTGAAAAGGAGCCTACATGTATAGGCAATGCTCAACTCTGCCAAAAAGGCAGGTTTTAAGACTCCAAAGGCAAAAGTAACCAAGAAGGTTGCCTCATCATCCTTGAAGATTACTAAATCAAAGGTGGTTTCACTAGTGAAGGCTACCAAACCTAGGACTAGAGTGATTTTCCCAACTCAAATCATGATTGTAACCATTCCAATGAATTTGCCAATTCCTCCTAAAGCACTAGTCATGATGGTGATCATTTTTTAGGAAGAATCTATTCCCCAAGCCTTTAATAAGGTTACAAAAGAGAAGGCAACATGTGTTCCTTCATCTACACAATTGAAGCCCCGAGTAATTGAACTTGGAAGTTCAAGTGGAAAAGGATCTTCCTCTTATGGGAAGAAATTTATTTTTAATCAAAAGCCTTTTATTATAATTTAAAGATCTTGAAAACAATTTTTAATTCCCATTCATAAGCCTTGGTCCAAGAGACCTCCAAAGGCTAGAAAGCTACAACGTAGTATTCCTATTTCCCTTATTGATTTTGCTACAAAAAGGTCAAATAAAGCAAAATTAGACATGAAAGCTAAAAAATGGGCTTTTATTTCCAGAAGATCAACGTAGTATTCCTATGCCCAATGAAGAGTTCAAGCCTTATAAAGGCCCTATCACTTGAGCGAGGACTCGATTATTGCAAAGTTTTGAGGTTGGTTCATATTCAAGTTTGGCTAGTGAATTTATCACTTCAGAAGATGATCTAATCCATGAAAATCTTAAATCTTCAATTCAGAAAAATGAATTTGTAGATGAAGTAACATCCCATTTACAAAAAGTTTTCATACCTCTAGAAGAAGGTTAAGAGTCAACTTCCATGCCAATGATGGTGACTAGAACCACAAGTTTAGAATAACAAATCCAAGAAATGCAACAGAAGATGGCAGAAAAGGATGTAGAAATTGCATCTCTTGCTACTCAATTGGTGGCTCAAGAAAGTACACTTGCTAGGGAGTCGCGTTAATAAGCAACGTCAACTTCTGCTCCTACTCCTCAAATAGATCTAAAGACACTTATTGCAGATGGAACAAATGAGTTCTAGGTGTCTCTTATGCCACCAATCCTCAGATACAAGAAACCATATCATGCCCACTATGATACACCCATTTTCTTCAGGATATCAAAAGCCCAACTTTGAGAAATTTGATGGAATAAATGGGTCTCCCCATGAACATTTGACCCATTTCTATTTTGCATGTGGTGAATCAACAATGTCCAATGCCTTATTAATAAGGCAATTTGTGCAGTTTTTAAAGGGATCAACTTTTACCTAATACACACAATTAGCACTAGGATCAATTATCACACGGGATGATATGCAACATGCTTTTTAGCATAGTTTGTGAGTTCCAAGAGGAAATTTTCAATTACAAACTTGGTTGAAAATGAAATAAAGGCCAAATGAAAGTGTAAATGAATTCATTACACGTTGGAGAAATATGATCTTCAGTGTGTTGAGTAATTAAAGGAAACTTCAGCAATACAAATGTTTGCTAACAATCTCTTACCTTTATAAGAACAATAGAATTACAATCATTTGATGCATTGGTTTCTAAAGCCAAGAATGTAGAAAGACAAATTTCTAGGCAAAAGATTGTGACATGTAAGCCCAACCCTCCTTCAGAAATGAAAAAGGATGAAAAAAAGCTTGTAGGCAAAGGATAGGCTTTGGCCACCTTCATTAATTTTAAAAAGAAGGATAAGGCTAAAGGAAAGGATGTCAGCCTATGACTCTCTACAAGAAAGAAGGGAAAAGAAGTATTCCGTTAAAAATGAAGATGTACAAGGGATTTTTGATGACCTTATCATAGGATGGTCAATCATCCCATAAAGGATGTTTTGTCCTTAAGGACATTATCCAATCAATCATAGAGAAAGGGGAAATTGAATTAGCTAAACCTCCTACAAAAGAGACTACTACAACTACTAATAGTATATCTCTTGTAGAAGAAATGGCTCCAACTATCCCTTCTTTATATGAATTAATGGCACAGCCAAGTATGTTATATTTTGATGACTCCTATGCTTCACAAAATGAAGAAAGTTGGTAGATAATTGTTAATAAAAATCCAAAAGGGGTGATTAAACCCTTAAGAATAGAAATGCATGCTTCTCTAGGTATCACTTTTAGAAAATGTAGGGTCCCCAAGAAGAATAAGAAAAGAATGTCAAAAAAGAAGCCTCAGATAATTTTTTAGGATGAATATGAACAACCCCAAGATTCCCTGTTACTCAAAAGGAATATATTCCAAAAGAAATACTTGATGAAAGCCTTGATGAAGTAAAGATGGTCTCAACAATGCCATGTCATACGGCATCTTGTCAAGAAGATGTACCTACAACGCCAAATGAGGTAGACCAAATCACCTTACAATATAGATGACACCGTCTTCCTTCTACATAAGAACCTTCTTCAAATAAGAAGGCAACTAAAAAGGCTAATAACTCTACTACGCAAGTAGAGATCGAAAAAAAGGAGGATAGAGAGTTTTTTACAGAAAATAGGATGAATAACTCACAATTAGAAACACCAATTTGAGTCCGTCCTATACGAGAAGCTAGATTGCATGTTAAGTATGATGTTCTTGTTCACTTGAAGTGAATTTTAACACAGTTAAGTGTTTATGATGCATTGCAGCTTTCTCCATATTTAAGAAGGGCCTTAGTTCAAGCATTATTAGATCCCGAATAATTTAAAAATGAAGTGAATCAGGTGGAAGCACAATAAAATTTTCCTAAAATGTGTGCCTCATGTATGGCATGAATTTCCTTTGATGGTGAAGATGTGTAGCTTGGAACAGAATATTATAACAGTCCTCTATATTTTCCCTTGAAGACACTGTTGGTTATGGATATGGCACCTCGCCAATTATCCCCTTCGTATCTAACTATTTAAGGATTTAATCAAGAAGGACAAAAGGCAATTGACACTATTACCTTAAAAGTTGATACTGGGGAATTATATTTAAATGCCCTATTTCATGTTATTGACTCCTAAGAGTCAAATATGTCTATTGAGGAGGATTGATCAATCAATCCCACAAACTCAATTAATGGTATCGACTTCCCTTTAAAATAGGAAAGGAAAAAATAAGAGGGTTGTCATTCACAAGTTCAAGCCCTTATCAATTATGGCTATGAATAGGGGCAATGACAATCCTATTTGTAGTGATGCAGCATCAAGTTTAGAGGTTTCAATACTCACAGATCGTGAAAAAGGCTATTTTTTAGCCAAGAGGAAATAAAGCATCGAGTTTCTATGTTCAAACGACTTGAAGACTTAAAAGATGTTGAACATGAAAAGAAATGAGTTTCTATTTTCAATAGACTTGTATTACCATCCCAAGGGATTGGCAAAAATAGCAGAAAATTTGTAGAAAAGAAGTGGCAACCTAACATTACCATTAAGAAATTGGAGGAGGGTGAAGAATTCAAAGTACAATCAATTACATCTCCACGAAAGAACCTCAATCTATAGATCCAGGAGGACAAGGCATGAATCTTATTGAAAGTTCTACTACTCAAGTAGAATTTCAAATAGAAGGTACAAACCTTAACTATGGTAAACTTGAACAGATGGAACCTTTAAAGAAAGAGGAAACTCAACCTAGAGATGCCTCCTCAAAATCTATGAGAATTGCAGGGTTTACAAGGAAAGCTAGCATACAAAAATTGGTTCATCTCCATTTTATTTGAGAGATGTTAGCCATTTTCAAGGCTAATGAGGAAAAATACACCCTTTGAATGGGATGAAGCATGCCAAAATGCCTTCCAAAGCATTAAAGGTTACCTACTAAAGCCTCCTATGCTAACAACACCTATAAAGGGAAAACCTTTAATTTTATACATTTCAACCTCTTAAAACTCTCGAGGGGCATTGTTAACCCAAAATGATGAGGGGAAGGAAAATGCTCTATACTATTTGAGTAGAACCTTAGTAGGAGCAGAGCTCAATTACTTCCCAATTGAAAGATGTACAATAAAGGAAATAGAAGGTCATTAGTGCTTTTTGTTTAAAAATTAAGACTATTTGCATGCACACCCAATCTCCTTAATTTTAAAAGTCTATCCCTTAAAATATTTGCTTTCCCGACCAGTCTTAATAGGAAGACTATCCAAATGATCTCTCATTCTTCAAGAATTTGAGATCAAATATACTCCCCTCGAAGGCAATCAAAGGGCAAACAATAGCCAACTTTCTAGCAGTTCATCCCGTGCACGATGATATGGAATTATCAGAAGATCTCCCAAGTGAGAAGGTTTTACATGTAGAGATGGCAAAGCCTTGGCAACTTTACTTTGATGGAGCTTCCTCAAAACAGGGGGGGCAATGGTAGGAATTGTATTTATTACACCTTCATGGGAGTTGATTCCTTTTTCATTCTTACTAGCATCATTATGCTCAAATAATATTACTAAGTATGAGGCAATTATTGTTGGGTTGGAAATTGCATGGGAGATGAACATTTAACACTAACAAGTGTATGGTGATTCTCAATTGGTTGTTAACCAGTTAAATGAATTGTATGGGGTTAAGCACTTGAATTCAATCCCTTATTTTAAAAAAGCCAAAGAACTTGTGGCTCAATTCACCAACATCTCTATTGGTTATATACTAAGATCAGAGAATGACAAAACAAACACATTGGCCAAGTTAACTGCATCACTAATTTTTCCAGAACAAAAAGAACTACAAATCACTATTGGTAAAAGACATATCCTTCCATCTATAAATTAAAGAGATAATGAAGTGAAATTTGTAAACTTTGCCACAATACAGTTAAAAGGAGAATATATAGACTAAAGGGCACCCATAATCAATTATTTGCAGTATGAGATTATTCTAATATACGATGCAAAGCTATTCACTTCAGGTATATAAATGACACTATATGGAAAATCCATAAACGTAATTCTCATCAAGTGCTTGTCTAAAGATGAAACTTTGCAACCTCTACATGAAGCACATGTAGAAGATTGAAATGTACATCAAGATGTCCCTAAGATGGTAGGACACTTGGAAGTGTTGGGCTATTACTAGCCCACTATTAGATTGGAGGCAACCTATCATTGAATATTTACATCATGGAAGGTTGCCTACTGACCCAAAGAAAAGGGTTGACATACGACAACGAGCCCCTCGATTTACACATTTCGGTAATACCTTGTATGGAAGATCGTTTGAATGAATCCTACAAAGGTGCTTATCCGATAAAGAGGTAAAAAATGTTTTATATGAAGTCCATTCTAGCACATGCGGAGTCCATCAAGCTAGGCCAAAATTGGTAGTACAATTAAAGAGGCTAGGTTATTATTGGTCGCATCCTCCTGTAAAGTATGCCAATTACATGGAGATTTCATACATCAACCATTAATGCCTCTTCATCCTACCAAGGATTAAAGTATCGGTATCGGGTATCGTATCGGATAACTTGGATATAGATATGGATACGGATACACTTTGAAAGCACATAGATATAGACGAAAAACATAAAAACACTTGGATACACTAGGAAAATGAATATTAACTCCATAAGTATATTACTAGCAATAGGTTTAATGTCAAAATAGCTACAAATAATGTATAAATATATAAGAATTTTATATTTTGATGGTATATATGAAGAAATATATTACAATTAATATAACAGAATGTATAGATATCATACAATTTTATTGATATGCATTAATCAAGATTTCAAGAAACATATTATATAGATTTTTACAAATTAATACATGAACAAAGCCATTATTATCTTATTTTATATTAAAGTCCAAGGCACAAAAATACACAACAATTATATTTTAATTATTATATCATTTTTTCTATCTTACTACTTTTAATTTTTAACACTAACAAAAATGTTAACTAAAAATTAATTCTCAAAATTTTGGTAAACAATATTTTCATTATTGTAAACAATAAATATGTTATTATAAAATGCAAATCAAAATTAACTGATAATTTATAAAAATATATAATACTAACTTAAAATATATCAAATCTATTTAAATTTTGAAGATATATATTATATGAAAATTCACAAATTTTAATTACTACAATAATTATTTCATTATTAATATTTTTATTTTTATAAATTTCTAAAGTAAAAAAATATTTTGTAATATAAATATAGATTAGTGGATTTGATAGGTTCAATTTATATTACATTTTAAATATTTTATAAATAATATTTTTATTTTTGTAAATAATAAACACATGGTTATTTAATGCAAATTAAAATATTAATTAATAGTTTATAAAAAATTTTTAGATATATATCATGTGAACATTAGTAAATTTTAAGTATAAAAATAGTTATTTTATTATTAATATTTTAAAATTTCTTTAAATTAAAAATCAAAATTTTGATATAAATGTGGATTTGGTAGATTATCTATTCTATTATTAATATTGACATGAAATAAATGTTGTCTCTGTGGCTAAAGATGGGTTGCTATTCGGTTCTAGGCAAAATGTGGTCTTAGGTTCGAGTTGCACTAGTCATAAATTTTTTTATATTGAATTTGTCAAACGAAGGTTCAATATGCTTCTGTATCGATGCATATTGGACTGTATCGGTTGATACTACATGATACACACCAATATAGTGGCATATCAGACCAATACGCACGACTAAAGGATACATTTCCAGTCATAGCGTATCCCGTGCTAGTATGACTCGATACCGATATGATACGCCCTGTATCGTATCGATATTTTAATCCTTGCATCCTACTACTCTATCATGGCCGTTTGAAATTTGGGGATTTGATGTGATTGGTCTTGTTAAACCACCATCTTCTAAGTTACATTCATATATTTTGGCTACCACGGATTATTTTTCCAAGTGGGCAGGGGCAATTCCATTAAAAGAAGTTAGGGCAATAGATGTTGCCAACTTCATTTAAAACCATATCATATACAAATATGGAATTCCCTCCAAAATTATATTTGATAATGCCTCACACTATAAGTACAAGGCTATGATAAAGTTGGCTAAGAAATATAAATTCAAACATGCTAAATCTATTGCTTGTAACCCCTCATCAAATGGACAATCATAAGCTTTCAACAAAGTTCTTTTCAAAATACTTAAAAAGATGTTATTGAAGAATAAAAGAGATTGGCATGAACGACTCTCTGATGAACTTTGGGCATATTGAACAACAGTGTAGACAACGACTAAATGCACACCATATAGTTTGATATTTGGAGCAGAAGTTGTTCTTCCTCTAGAAGTTCAATTACCCTCTTTAAGGATTGCAACACAACTCATACATCTGGAAGAAAATGTAAAGATAAGGTTTGCTGAACTTGAGACTCTTTATGAGAAGAGACTTATAGCTCAACAAAGACTTGAAGTCTACCAAGCCCAAGTTGCAGGTGCCTTTAATAAAAGGGTGAAATATCAGTCATTTGTAGTGGGAGATTTAGTGCTAATCGTTAGAAGGCCTATCATAATCACAAGGAAGACTTTAAGAAAATTTGAACCCAAATGGGAGGGTCCATACATTATCACTAAATTTTTCCAAAAGGGGGCATATGAGATATCTAACCCTAAAGGGCAAATTAGACATTCTTGTGTCAATGGAAAATTCCTTAAGCATTTTTACGCTTAATGTTTTACTACCATGAAGATAAACTTGACCTCCCACCGATGCCTCTAATGTAGTTAAACTGATGAGAGAACCCATCGATGCCTCTTATGTGGTTAAACTGATGACTGATGAGAGAACTCATCGATGCCTCTTATGTGGTTAAACTGATGAGAGAAACCACCAATGCCTCTTATGTGGTTAAATTGATGAAAGAAACCACCAATGCCTCTTACGTGGTTAAACTAATGAGAGAATCCACCAATCTCTATTACATGGTTACACTGTTGAGATAAGCCCAAGAAAAATATGGGCATAGGGCAAAAAAAAAAAAAAAAAACAAAAACAAAGCAAGCAAACTATCAATTGCTCTTATATGGTTAAACTAAATGTCTGCATGTGGTTAAACTGCTTGGACAAACCACCAATAGTAGTAGTACGTGGTAAAACTACTAAAATACCCCACCAATCATTCTCACGTGGTTAAATTTTTGGAGCGGCACACAAACTATGTTGGCTTGATCCCAAACGGGTACATAGGCATCCTAATATTTAGGTCCAGCCACATCCTCATTAAACATACATTTTTTTTCTCTTTAATTCTTTGTATGTTCTATATGATGATTTAGACTTTGAGATCACTAGAACCCTAATCTTGATTAATCTTTATAAATGTTGGATTTTTAATCACCAATCTTGATAATTGTTTAAACCTTTGATTTTTTTTAATCTTTAATCTTGATAGGTTTTATATGATCTACTCTTGAGATCATCAAAACCTATAATTGATTTTAATCATTTACTTTAATCTTTATAGGTTTTGCATGATGATCTACACTTGGAGATTAGAAACTCTAATATTGATTTTTAATTTTTGATCAGTTCTATATAATGATCTATGCATTTAATAATCCATATTCTTAATCTTTAACCTTTATTTCAATGGATTTTGAGTTTTGATGATGACCTTCACTTGGAGATCATCAAAACCTTTAATTTTGATTGATTTGTTTGTTAATCACAACTTGATTTTCGAGGCTGTATTTGATGATCTACACTTGGAGATTATCAGAACTTATACTTGATTTTAATCATTTGTTTAAAAAATCTTTTAAATTTTTGAGATTAATTTAATTCTTGATAGGTTTTATGCCTATACTATCAAAACTTTCAATCTTTGATTGATCTTAATCACATATATTGTTAATTTTTCAAACATTGATTATTGATTCCAATCTTTATGGGTTCTATATGATGATCTACACTTGGAGATCATCAGAACCTATAATTGCTTTTAATCATTTGTTTCCATAATTCCTTAAATCTTGATAGATTCTATATGATGATCTATAGTTGGAGATCATTAGAACCTACAATTGATTCTAATAATTTATATCAATTTTTTTTTAATCTTTGATCTTAAATTTATTTCTTAATAGGCTCTATATGATGATCTACACTTTGAGATCATTAGAGTCTTAATCAATCTTTGAAATTCATTCATCTTGATAATTTTTAGCTTTGATGCTAATCTTCACTGGTTCTATTTGATGATCTACACTTGGAGATTATCAGAACTTATACTTGATTTTAATCATTTGTTTAAAAAATCTTTTAAATTTTTGAGATTAATTTAATTCTTGATAGGTTTTATGCCTATACTATCAAAACTTTCAATCTTTGATTGATCTTAATCACATATATTGTTAATTTTTCAAACATTGATTATTGATTCCAATCTTTATGGGTTCTATATGATGATCTACACTTGGAGATCATCAGAACCTATAATTGCTTTTAATCATTTGTTTCCATAATTCCTTAAATCTTGATAGATTCTATATGATGATCTATAGTTGGAGATCATTAGAACCTACAATTGATTCTAATAATTTATATCAATTTTTTTTTAATCTTTGATCTTAAATTTATTTCTTAATAGGCTCTATATGATGATCTACACTTTGAGATCATTAGAGTCTTAATCAATCTTTGAAATTCATTCATCTTGATAATTTTTAGCTTTGATGCTAATCTTCACTGGTTCTATATGATGATCTACACCTGGAGACCATTAGAACCATTAATTTTTGAAAACCTCTAATCCCAAATCATCTATACCTTGATAATTATTTGGGTTCTTAATTCTCAATGAGATCATCAAAACCATTAAAGTTTTTTTATCTTAAATAATTTCTAATTTGATTTTCGTTTTTTTTTTTGTAATCTACACATGGAGATCACTAAACTTCTTAAAATAAATTAGTTTTACAAAATCCCTATCCTAATATTTTAGGGTAACCCTGGACATTTTTAGGGAGAACGAGAATGTTTGTAAAACAACCCCAAAGAACAAAAGTCCTAATCATAGTAGCAAAAAAAGGATTCAACCTTTTTCTCTTTTGGCTGGATTAATGGTAAGCTAGAGCAGTTAGAAACGTGTTAGGCCTCTTTACCTCTTATATTTATCTATACAAAAGTCTTAATGGATAGTTGGCCGTCTTTTAATTTGTTGGGCCTTTCTTTAAGCCCATAAAGGCAAGTGCGAAGAAGCATGAGACCACACTTTAAATAATGGTCCATTCTTAATTATTTAAAAACTTTTAAGGCCCATTAATATATTATATTACAAAGGCCCATTTACTTTAAAAGCTTTTAGACCTATTAACACATAACTTGGGCCAATTTCAATTTAAAACATGGGACCACACTTTATGTATGGGCCCACATTCATAATTTTCTTAAGCCCATTTAATTATAAAATCTTTAAGCCTTAGGTAAAAGCTTCTTGAACCCATAATAAAATAATAATAATAATAATAATAATAATAATAATAATAATAATAATAATAATAATAATAACAAGAAGAAGAAGAAGAAGAAGAAGAAGGATTTATTTCCCCCCACTTAAAGTGGTTAGAGGAGAAAAAATAACTCTCACCCTTAGGGTGACATGTGTCCTTCCACTTTAAGTCGTTAAAGGAGGGAAAATAAATCCTTCTTCCTAAGGTGACATGTGTCCCCCCACTTCAAGTGGTTAAAGGAGGTAAAATAGCCCTCTTGTTAGAATAGGACAAGTGACATTCCTTATAAATAAGTGAGACACCTCACAAAAATTAATTATTATAAATTTATTCTTTTAGGATTTATTGTTCCATTAAATGGGCTCTATTGTAGGCCCATTAAATGCTTATCGCATTACAAATAAGCCCAATTAACTTAGGTCTTGTTGTTTATTAAACTAGACTATAAGCCCATTTTTTACTAAAATGTTTCAGCACACCAATAGGATTGATTGGCTTATAAGAAAGCCCTTTTTCTTCTTTATTATTATCTTTTTAAGTTGTGTTGAGAGTATTTTAATAACCTACTCCTAGTCCAACAAACTTAAGGACTTAACAGTGCAAACCATTTTTAATTGTATGCCCTTTTCTTTTACAATTTCCAGCCCATTTTTAATTGTATGACCAGGGAGAAGGCTGGTCGAGAAGCTGCAGAAGCGAAGCTACGGATGGCAGCAATGGCTCAGGCAAAGCAAGCTCGTGTGGAGGCACAAGCCCATGCTGAGATGATGGCACGTGGTCCAATGCGGGGAAGTGCTGTAGGGTCTCAAGTTGACGAGGGTTCAGTTGGCCATGACATGGTTGGCATGAAAAGAAAGGAAAAAGAAGGTAAGGAATTTTGTTTTCTTCCTACACCCTTTCAATATGATACTCCTTGTGCTTCCCACATGAGATGGAAGACCATATTCTTTCTATTCCTCTCACTCATTTCTTTCTTCCTTGTTTCATATTGAAATACATGTAAGGAGATAACCATCTATAGACTTGTCTATGAAACTTGGCTAATTATGGTTCCTTATTTTATTTTGACCCTAAAAATTATTACTTTATGTGAGGGAGACAACCATCTACAACCTTGTCCATGAAACTTGGCTGATTATGGTTCCTCACAGCTTGATAATGCACATAACCATAATTTAAAGCATGGTTTTAAAAAACAACCTAGAAGTGGAACCGTTCTGGCCACTAGTTTTTGGGTCGATGGTCTAACCGTCCGGTTCGAATGGACAACCCATTCTGAAAAACATTAAAAAATAAAAAATAGTCAAAAACCGTTGAATGTGTCGACAGTTCGACTGCCCGGGTCAATGGTCATTGACTTTTTCAATAGTTTTTGGCCAAGGATCGGGTTTGGGGTAAAACGAAACCGGTTGCTTGGACGGTTCCCGAGCTAAACATTTCCCGAGTCGAACGGTCTGACCGTCTAGGTCAATGGTGGTTCGAAAACCATGATTTAAAGGACATTTATAGCCTTATTGATGAAATATGACTATTTATGATACCTATTTACTTGTTATATATGTATAAAAAGTTTGTTTATTTATTTGCTGGTTTTTTCTCAGAGAAAGAGGGAATATACTAGAATTTTCCTTAAAATGATACTTAGTTTAGTCTATTTATTTGTACTTCTGAATCAAAATCAAAAGGTTTTCTTTACCCCTATCAGAGATGTAATTAAGGGAATATCTACATGATTTCCTTAATGGGGCTTACCCAAATAACAAAAAAAAAAAATACCAAGTTATTAGTCTAGTTGGGTGAATTATGTTATTTGAGAAATTATACTAAAAAAAATTCCACTAACACTTAGATGTACATCCTCTTCTTAATGAGCTAACAGGTGTTATATAACTTTTCATTAGAAAAATGGGACGACTCTGACAAGACTGCCCACTCATGTCTTTTTCTTTTACCTAAAACTCTTTGCATGTCTCACACCACCATCCCTATTTTTCTTCTCTTTAGTTAGAGTAACTGCCACTAGCAAACCATTTACTTCCTATTTTCCATTCTTTCTTTTCTTCATAATATGTATTTATGTATAATTTTAGAGTGGGTTCATTGACTAACCCGAGCTTGGCTTAGGCCTGAGCCCAACCCAAGTGCATCAATTACAATGTAGATTGGGCTCGGTTGGGAAGGTCGGGCTTAACCTTAGGCTTAATTTGGTCTCGGGCCCTAAGTCCAAATTTTAGGGCTAGGCCTGGGTTGACCATAAACCCAACCCAACCCGTCCGACTTGCACTGAGACAAAGGTTCAAAAATTCATCATGTATCAACTCATATCGGCCGATACGTATCGTATCTTAGGGTTTCCGGCATGGGGAATGGTCCCAAATAAGTGGTACTGTTCCTTTTCTTCGTGCTAAAGGCATATCGACTCCGTATTGGTACTATATCGATGAGTTTTGGTCATGTCTCAGCCGCTACCAATACGGTAGCGTATCGGCTGATACACGACGACTTTATTGTTGTGGAAATCACAAATAGAAGTGATTTTGAAAGAGGGCTTCTAAACCCATTTCAGAAGCCCTCTTTCTTCCCCGAACCCTCCAAAAAGCTTCTTAACCTTCCTAGAGACTCAAATCTTGCAAAAATCTACCAAAACATCTATAAATTTGCAAGATTCAACTAGTTTTCAAGGTTGTGAAAAAAGGAGTGAAAATAAGTGTGCTTTATCAATTTTTTTTTTACATTTTCAGCCAATGTTTTTGGGTTTTTTTAGTTTGGATGTTTAAAAACATCTTTATGTATGTTGATTTTCTATTCTTGTGCAAAAAGTCCCACTTATTTTACTGCTATATGTAGATCTTTATGAATATTTGAAAAAAAAAAATAGAATAGTAAAAATTTTGAAACAAAAGAAAATTTTAGGTTTTTCTCGTGATCTACCTCTAGAAATTTATTATGTTGTAGATCTATGTATGATCTACCGTGTCCATAGATCAATTGAAATTTCTTCTAAATAATTGATTTTTTTTAATTTTCAGAATTATATATATATATATAATTTCTTCAATTTTATGTGATATAACCTATAGGTTGAGTATGTTGTAGAGCTAAGACAAATCTAATATGGTCCATAATTCCATACATCAATATATTCAACTATCATGTGAAAATTTTAATTTTCTGTTTTTTTAATTTTTATTTTTAGATTATAATTTATTTCTCTAATTTTTTGCTATGATCTAAATTCTAATAATACATATTTACAGTAAATATATGCATGATTTATTATGTGCATAAACCCATTCATATTTTTTGTTACATATTTACTTTTTAATTTTAGTATAATTTTTAGAATAAAACATGCAAAATAATTATTTGAATAAAAATAAATAATTATATAGTTTTTAGAATGAAACATGCAAAATAATTATTTGATCTATTATGTCCATAAATCCATTCAATTTTCTGTTACGTATTTACTTTTCTTAATTTTAATTTAATTTTTAGGATAAAACATGCAATATAATTATTTGAATAAAAATAAATAATTATTTAGTTTTTAGAAAATTAGAATGAAACATGAAAAATAATTATTTGATCTATTATGTCCATAAATCCATTCAAATTTTCTGTTACATATTTACTTTTCTTAATTTTAATTTAAATTTTAGAATAAAACATGCAAAATAATTATTTGAATAAAAATAAATAACTATTTAATTTTTAGAAAATTAGAATGAAACATGAAAAATAATTACTTGATCTATATATTATGTCCATAAATCCATTCAATTTTATAAAATTAGAATGGAACTTGGAAGATTGGAATTGAATTAAGTACTTTATTATCTAGATAGTATGTTTATGTTCTCGTATATTGATTATGATATGTTTTTTCATAAACCCACTAAAACATGTTATTTTTATGCATAATAGCTCATTTATGTCTTATATTTAGTGATATTGATGTTTATTTATGATTTATTGAAGTATTTATAGCATTTCCATGCGTATCTTAATTTTTCGTTTGTCTTTTCGATACACATAGCATTTCTGATACTTTAAGCCTTGACCACGACTCCCACCAATGCCATGTCTTAAAAGGAACATATGTACAGAACCTTACCCCTACACATATAAAGAGGCTATTTGCAGAATTTGAACAATAATGTCCTACGAATAACCTCAAATTCATTAGGGTAAATATGTAAAACAATATCTTTTTAGATATTATTACATTCAGATATTCAAATAGTTCAACTGTGTTTAGAAAAAAAAAAAAAACGTAGCTCTTTTTGTTTTCTTGGACATTAGAGTTCAATTTTATCAAACCTCATGTATATGAAATTTATCGCTTCGTACGTGCTGCAACGATGATGCCATTATTCTAACAAGCAAAATGTCCAATGAATTCAAATTTTTAGAGTAACATACTCTAGGGTTTCAACATGAGTGGGCCAGCTGGGTTGTTGAGTATTTCTAGAGGACCCAGTACAAGTACCAGAGTCCTATAATTCAAATGTAGTAAAAAAAAAACTTCATATATTGAAAACCCAATTTGCACCCCTAACATACTTCTTATTTACCCCGTGTAAATCATAGAGGTGTTTTTGAAAAAAAAAAAATGATATGTTATGCTTTATCCAATCCACCCTTCCGAACACCCCAATTACTTTTTTTTTTTTTTTTAAATAACGATAAGACCCCAAATAGTGGAACCAACATTAATTGATACTGGTCTTGTTTTAATGCTTTTGTAAGGATAAACCAGAATTGTCACTCTAATGGTTTAGAGGATCTATTCTCAAAGTGTAAAAATCTTCTCTCCCTATTCACCTTGAATACCACAACCCCAACTAAACTCCCATGGGATTGGCAGTTTAAGCATTTATGCCTTTGTGATAAGTGGGTGAAGGGCTGGACTACCCATGGGAGTTTAGTTTTACCTTTTTCTTCTGTCTGTGGAAAGTACGAGAAAGTAAAATAGTGAGGAGGTCACTATTTCTCTCTTATTTTCTATCAAACCAAACACAGGTTGAAGAACCATCTCTCTATCTTATTCTTGAAAGTACAATTTTCACTTATACTAAATTCTGAAAATTTTGTTTCTATCAAATTCATTTGGACAAGTATTATGCTGTGGAGGTCATAGCTAATTATGGGACTTTTCAAAGCCAATACAGGGTTGGCTTCATAAATGGCGAGAAGAACCCTATGTTCAAAGTCCTGACACTGAAGGAATCTTTATTAAATTAGCATAAAAAAACCCTGACATTGAAAAAAAAAATAGGGGTTGTTATAGTTCAGTCCACCACCCTTGGGGTGGAGCTAAGATTTATAGGGGTGGACTGAATCCTACCCTGAGGATTGATGCCAAATTCACAGGCAAGATGCAATTTATAGGAGGACTACTAATAGACTAGGAGGGACTGCAATTCAGATTTCTGAGGTGGATTGCAGTTCACTAATCCCAAAAATATAGGGATCCCATGACCAACTGTGGCGCCTGATCTGAAGTATGGCAGACTGGTTACTAGGAGAGTGAATTATGCTTATTACAGCAACCCTGGTTCCATTAATGAGGGCATTACAATCCCACCAAGAGTGTTCAAAATGTCAGGAAATATTTTGATGAATTGACCATAGCATGTTTTTTCATCTCTTTAATTTCAATGACCATAGACTTATTATGTTAATGGCCCTCATTCCATGCCAAGGTTTACGGTGTCAATATCATCATCATCATCCATGCCTTATCCCGATTATGTGTGAGACAATTATTGTGTCATTTAAAGAGGTGATATTCTCTTATATTATTATTTTTTTTAGTTTCAAGAATCAAATCATATTTCCGAGATGGATAATCTTCAAAGTGGCTATGTCCTAACTCCTAGTATTTAGCATATTGATTAATTAAAAAACTGATACATATTCTACGATACTTTGCGATACTGTAAACCTTGCCCCATTCTTGTAAGTTGATTCATTCTTTTAGAGCCATCAAATAAGGAACCATCTACATCAAATGTGAATCCAAGAAGGCTGGATTTTTCCAAAGTACAATCACACAATGTGTGTGTGAAGTAATTGGGTTTACCCAAAAAAGTGCAAATTCAATTATAGTAGGATGATTTGAAAGAATCAAATGATCAATAGAATTTTGAAAGAGGAAAAACACCAAGAGCAATACGACCAGTAGATACAGTTTATATGCTCAGAGCTGATCAGTTGAATCAATGTTGACCATCAGATTCTCTTCTCATCAAACAGAAAAAAGCATATAAAACAAAGCAAATTTCTTCTTTGGCTTGAATGAATGTTTGGAAGCAAGTGTTTTCTGTCGAATCCATTTTGGGTGATAAAAAAAAAGTACTATTGCAAATGCTGGAAAGCTCCAAAAATAAGAAAAGTATAAATAGATGGTTACAAGTTGTATAATCATGCTCAATTTTTAATATATGCATTATCAATGGTGAGGCCCATCTAGCGATAGGTAATTAGCTTTCACCGAATTATGGGGGTCCATCATATGAAAATCATGTTATGTTGGTGGTTAAAAACATTATGGGGTTGAGATTTTTTCTTTTGCTTTTTTTTTTTTGCTTTTTCTATGTTACATATTACACATTAGAGGGGATGAAAGCATCGGGACAATGCACATGAGATTTGCTGACCTTATCACATAGATCATGTAGTCATACAAATTTGATCTACACCATATTGGGATGGATGCCTAGTGACCATCTTAGTTACTAGGTCATTGGGTGGAGGAACCAACGAGTAGGGGTTATCGTTTATGGCCCGGCCTGGTTCACACATTTATATATACTATCTATATATTTATGTATTGTATTTATATTATTATATTATATTTAACATTTTTTATTATATAATAAATAATATAAATTTTAAACATATATTATATGATATATAATATAAAATATCATGTATTTTATGTTGGTAAAATGGGGTCACAAAAACTTAGAGGAGATGTTCTAAGGCGTGTTTGAAGACATTGTCTTTAGAATGTTATTTGCCTCAATTTAGTTTTACTGAGTTTGCTATTAAGTTACAGGCAAATCCGTTCCCAAGATATAATAGAGCATTGGGCGAGAATCTGTAACCAACAAACTTGTAGAGTCTCTGAAGAAACTTTCTATGAAACAGTAGCAGGTTGAACTGAGAGAGACAAGAGTGATTTTATAAAAATTGCATGTGTTCATTTACTTAATTCATGCTCCTTAAATAATTTCTAAGAAGTCATAGAGCAGAGAAAGGCGTTGGTTCAGAAAAGACTCCTTAAACTGTCACAATTTCAAATATTGTGACTGTTAAAAGGTATTTAACAGTTAATAACTATTAACTTTGAATAGTGCCTCTTGATCGGACTCGATCGAATCGTTACTGCTGAAATATCAATGGTCAATCTCACACCAAAAGTCAAAGTTGTTCTTCGCAAAGTGTGAACAAACTATGCCACTAAAGCGCCTCATTGTGTTGTACACACACAACGTGCGGTAGCAAGCATCCATATTCTCCTCTTATATTTATAAGGAGTGTAAATAAGCTCCTATTTAAAAATTCAAAACACATTTAGTAGTTTTCTAATGTGAGAGTTGAAAATTGGTTTTAGTAAGAAAAAAAACTAATTTCCAAAACATGTGTGCAAGTGTATTTTTCATGTAATTGATCAATCAAACCCCATTGAATTTAATCTTTAATGAGATTAAAATCCAATAATCCCCTACTTTGATTGATTAATTACATAGGTCTCTCTCGATCCAAACTATTATAATATAGTTATGCATACAATAGGTGTTTTGTAACTTAAACCTTCTATTATTATAGATATCTCAAAGACTTGTCAAAATTATTGATGATAAAACCTTAAACCAATTACTCTCAAAATAGATTGGAGATACCCATACACATAAAAATGTTCTATCTCTGTAAGAGTTTCAAATTTTGCTTAGCACTATTATGGCCATGTACTTCTTTCCTGGTTTCATGAATAATCTTGAGAGCAAGCCCAAACTCTCATGAGAAGTGGCATCACTTGTATGTTGACATAAGAAATCGGTTTTAACATCCATTTGATGAACATATAAGTGATAAATGGATGCTAATTCTATAAGTGTTATAATAGATTTTGTTTTGGCCATTGGCGCATGGGTGTCAAAGTAGTCAATTCCTTCTTTTTGATTGAATCCTTTGACAACCAATCTAGCCTTAAAAGTTTGTATAGTTCCACTGGTGTTGAATTTTCTTCTAAACACCCATTTACATTTGATTGATTTTGATCATAGAGGCAAGTTTATTAGTACCCATGTGTCATTATTTGACATTATCGAATCTATTTCATCATTTATAGTTTCTTCTCAAAAGGTAGCATTTCTAGAGGTTACGATTTTATTGTAGGTTTTTAGATCATTTTCAATGTTTAATACAATGGGTATCTTATTTAAAACTTTTTCTCTATCAGCCTCAACCAAGAACATAATTGATTGAGTAGAGATAAAATCAGAATCTAAGTGCTTTTCTTTTATTTGTCTTTAACTTCTTCTAGGTTCTACTGTAGGTGTTACAGTTGTGTAATTTCTTCTTTCAGTCTTATTGTTAGCAATAGGTATTGAGATTTGAGTTTTTCTTCCTATTTTTTTGTCATTTTCCATTGATTCAGAACATAGTTTATTTTCAAAGAATTCAACATCTCTAATTTCAATTATTATGTTGGATTCCAAATCTAGAAGCTTATAGGCCTTCTACATATCCAACAAACATATTTCGTTTTGCTCCAAGTCCTAACTTGGTTTTCTTTGGCTTTGGAGCTCTATAATATGCTAAATACCTCTACACTTTTAGGTATGCTAAGTTAGGCTTTCTTCTTGTCCATAATTCATATGGACACTTATTATTGATTCTAGAAATAATCATATTATGTAAATGGCAAACTGTCTGGAGTGTTTATCCCCACAAGTTTAAGGGTGCATTAGTGTTCATTAGCATATAGTTTGTCATTTTCTATAAGTGTTTTGTTTTTTTTTTTCAATCAAGCCATTCTGTTGAGGGATATAGGGAGCAGAGCATTGATGTACAATTCCAAATTCTTCACAAAAGGAATTAAACTTATTCTTAAAGTACTCAACACCCTTACCACTTCTAAGTATTTTAATATTCTTTTTCAATTGATTTTTAACTTTAGTTTTGTATTATTTAAACATGTCAAAGGCTTCATCCTTAGTTCTCATAAGGTAGACATAGGTGTATTTTGAAAAATCACCAATAAAGGTCATAAAATATCTCTTACCTCCTCTAATTAATACACCATTGAGTTCACAGATGTCAAAATGAATTAGTTTTAAAAGCTGAGGATTTTTTTCAATACTTGGAAAATATTTCTTAGCCATTTTAGATTTTACACATATCTCACATTTTTCTTTTAATTCCTTAATATAAGAAATTAAACCAAGTTTATTCATATTCTTTATGGATCTAAAATTCAAATGTTCTAATCTATCATGCAATAAAGAAAAAGAATCAACAACATAAGCATAACATTTTTCTTCATTAACACTCAAATTGAACATACCATTACAACAATATCACTTTCCAACAAATATCCCATTTTTGGATTGGATTAATTTGTTAGATTCAAATATAATTTTTAATTCCCTCTTGTAAACAAGATTTAGTAAGATCAAGTTCTTTCTAATGTTAAGAACATGGAGAACATGTAGGAGAGTTAGCGTCTTTTTAGAGGTAAAGTTCAATTCCATGTTGCATCTTCCAACACCTTTGGCATATGATTGGTTTCTTATCTATACCTCCTGGACATGGCTACTAGATTGTCTTCTACCATGTTTGCAGACTTGGTTCCACCTTTCTAATGTTGGTAGACTCGGGCATAGTGCTCATTCTTTCCACAAACATAGCATGATCCATTTTTATTGTTGCTCTTCTTGAATTTCTCATCCTTCTTTTTTACTTGTAATGTAGGATTAGTCTTTTTTGATCTATTTTCTACAAAATTAACCTTAGAGTTCAACATGTTGGCTAGGGTCTTATCCCAACTGTCTCTGATTCGAGAATTTTTCAATATGAAAGTGTTGCTAAATTTTCTCCAATATAAGTTCTTCTGCCTTGTGTAAAAGCTTTTTCCTGTAATCCTTCAAAAAGGGTAGAAGTTTGGCAATTATTGCTCCCACTTGGAGAGATTCAGAAATGATGATGTCAAAGAATCGAATTATGTTGACTATCGGTTGTAGTTCGTAAATTTACTCCAATGTGGGCTTATGGTCATTTACGGTGGAGTCAAAGTATTCTGCAATAAGATATTTGTTCATACTTGCTTCTTGCATCTTGTACTTGAATAGTTTAGTAATAATTTCTGAAAACTGGTTTTAGTAAGAGAAAAACCTATTTTCCAAGACATGTGTGTAGGTGTGTTTTTCATATAATTAATTAATGAAACACCATTGGATTTAATCTCTGATGAGATTAAAATCCAACATTTTATATTTAAAACCATAAGCTTGAAAACTTATCTGAACAGCAAGGTGCCAACTAGTTAGTTGTTAAGGTCTCCTACTAGTCATAGTGGAGACTTGGGATTGAATCTTGCCTGCACCTAGGCTGGGGGATGTGCTACCCCCCGTTATATAGCCCTTTAAAAGATATCAGAAAAAAAAAAAGATAAGTTACCTAAACCGGTATAGGCTCAGGTCTCGAAGCCCTGACTACAACCCTTATCATAGTTGTTAATTAAAGCTATGATTTCCATTCACCCCTATCAGTGCTAGTTGTTGAAATTAGGTTTAGTTGTGTAGGACTAAATCTTAGTACCTATCCATAACAATCAAAGTGAGTCTGTTAATGAAGTGAATTCAATGAAACAACAACCGGTACCATAAAGAAACAACCATAAATTAGATACCCTTGACTAAATCTTAGTACCTATCCATAACAATCAAAGTGAATCTGTTAATGAAGTGAATTCAAAGAAACAACAACCAGTACCATAAAGAAACAACCATAAATTAGAGACCCTTGACCTATTTGAAAGATCATTGAAATTCTATGTAGTTGAAATAATTGAAATTTGGGTTGTTTGATCAAATAAGAGAAACTTAAAATTCATAACTAACTCAATGCCATCTTTTCCTTTTATTGTGTAAATATTTAGGAGTTAACTCCTTTCCCTACCATTCTCAAATTAGAAATTGGATTTTCATCTACTCAATGCAAAAGAGTGTGCTTTGTTCATGGTTTTGTGTCTTGGAAAAAATCATAAATAGTAATTATGTGTTAGTCATCATTTATTACATCATGTTTGCATGCTTGCATCAATCAAAACGGATTTTTAAAATTTGTGGTTATAGAACCATGTATTAAGAAACCAATCCTAATAAATGACTTTTAATAGTTTTGAATCTGAAATCTATATCTATATGTACACTACTATTAAAAGTAGATGAGCTTTTGGAACTTTTTTATGGACTAAAATACCTCAAAACCATGCTACCAAAAACACATGATACCGGAAGGGCTTTGACCAATATAAAACTTGTGTGAATTTGATAAAAAAAATCATGTGATTAGTTATCACTTTTATGATACCGATCAATTCTACAAATTTCTCCAGTATCATGCATTTCTGGTATCATAGTCAAACCCTATTATTTAATATGTGAAAGCCCAGACATTAGGCCCAAAGTGTGGGCTGGGCCTAAGCAACCCTAAAGACCACTAATATTGTGACAAAAAAAGAAAAGACTGCTAATACATTGTCAAAGATTGACCTAGGCCCTACTAACCTGACCCACGATCATCCCTTAATGTTTACCTATCATCAAATAAGAAAACAATTTCATTTTTGGGTCGGTTTTAAACTTTGTATTTCATTTTTATCATCAATTAAAACAATTCTTGTTTATCACACTTATTTTTCTTTAATATAAATAATATAAAATATTAGAGATGTGTCCAAACCCTTCCTATCTCTTTTCCAAATTTAATTTATTTTTCAAATTTCCCTTCAACTCCCCGTTTCTTTGTGATACAAACACCAAACTAGAGCATTTATGTACTGGTTCGGGTTTGTGAGAGTTTGTTTGCCACACACAAATGCGTTGATTCAGAGAGCAAAATTGGATTTTCTGACAGCTTTTGTGCCATGAAGAGAGTGCATTTCTATATCCATTTTTTGGATACAAAGTTGTGTTCTTTGAAAACCGAAGTAAACATGCTTATTGATTGTCGCGATGGAGCAAGAGGAGAGACACCGCTCCTGGGGGTTCCGCCAATGGTAACTTCTCATCTACATCTCCAACCACTGCATGGTCATCGCTGTCCATGACCAACCATCGATTTTTCAGAATCGTTTGCTTTTGCAGATCTCCTCCTCTCATATGATGTGGTGATACTCTTTTGATTTTGCAAACCTCTCATCTGTTTCACTGTGCTCTCCATCAAAGGCATAGTCCATCTTCTTCCACAGATCGACCATTCACCACTCCCAGATTCGACCTTCACCGAAGATGGTAGTTAGAAACCATGCTTTTTGAGTTGTAGGTTTATGGTTATATGCATGACTGTAGGTGGGATATAGAAGGTGTTGGATGTCGTTATACAGTGAACCAGATAGAAAAGAAGTCCATCAATAAGAATTTCAAATGGATAAAATGATAGGGGGAAGGTGGGTGGTTGAAACGGTCTCATTTGGCGCAAAAGATAGGAGACAGTTTAATTTTGGCCCATTTAAGCAAATAGAAAAGAAGTCAATCAATAAGAATTTCAAATGGATAAAATGATGGGGGGAGGGGGGGAGGTGGGTGGTTGAAATGATCTCATTTGGCACAAAAGATAGGAGATAATTTAATTTTGGTGCATTTGACCCTAATTCAATGTCATTAGTAGTTGATGCATTTAATATTTGCTCATAATGCATTCTACTAAACACCAACAAATTTGTATATGTATTTGCATCAATTGAAATAAACAAGAGTATAAAATTGGTGAACCTAGATTGCATTCATGAACCGGAAAGAGTGCATTTATTTACTCTACATATTTGCATTTGCATTGCAACCAAACACAGCCTTTACATCAACCGCTCAAAGGTAAAACTACAACTTTAAGTTCTCTTTTTTGTTCATAAAGTTTGTATTTTGTTTTATTATTACTATTTTTTTTTTGTAGAAACTAGCCTCAATAGTACATGCATGGAGATTTTGGACATTTTCATGCCTCTTGTAAGAGTATTCTAACAAAGGGGGCTTACTTGCAAGTGTGTCAAAAAGTTTAGGGGAGGTGATTGCAATTACCAAAGTTTAGGAGAAGTTTCAGCAATAGTCAAAAACTTCATTGGAGATTTCAGCACTTTACCCTTTTTACTTTATGTAATTTTTATTTATTTCTAATTTAAAAATTTATTATTTACCTATGACATCATTAGTTGACCCATTTTGACTATAATGTTTTAATTTGTTACCTACCACCAAGAGAGAAAACATAGGTTTTAGGTTGTTAAAGTATAGGTATGAGTGCAAAATAGGTTGGGTTAAGTCAGTTTGGGGACAACCCAACCCAAGGTTCTAAACCTCCAACCCTAACCCTAATCCAACTCCACCTTTCTCCAATGTTCTTAAAATCAAATAAAATATTTCAAATTCTCTTGATCTTTGATTAAGAGATCTACACTAAACTTTTAACCATATATTGACCATATTTGTTGCTAGTATTTGTTTATTTGATGTTTTTATTAGTTCTTTTGACTTAGTTTGGGAAGAGTGCAAATACAAGGTTTAGAAATATCGTATATAAGGTAGGGATGCAAATGGATCGAATAATGATCTGATCTGATCCTATTTGGTCAAGTTCAGATCAGCCATGTTTAGATCTTCAGATCGGATAATAGGATCCGATCAGAAATCGGATCGGATTTGGGTCACCCTTATCTGATCCGAGAAGATCCAATTTGATATATATTATATATTTATAAATATAAATATATATAATACATATATATGTTATTTATTAATTTATAAATATGTTTTTTATATTATATTTTTATAAATTTATTATATTATTTATTTTTTTATAAAAAACATGTATATATGATGAAAATAATTAAAAAACTACTTATATTTTTTGTTTTTTACCTTATTTAGATCAATATATTTTATTTTTCTTTTAATAATTTATTCATTTTTAAAGAAAATAAGTCAGATAGGATTAGATATGAAGATCCAACTTACCGATAGGATTCGAATTCAAATCGAGTCCTATCAAATCCGATTAGATCTTTGGATTGGATTGGATCCGACATGAACAATATTGGATTAGATTCGGATATACCCTGATTCAAATCTGATCCGATCTGTTTGCATCCCTAATATAAGGTTTTGCATTGTACATATTTGTATTTACATTCTTCCCAAACTATACCTTTCGTGTAAAAGTAAAAATGGAATGTTTCAAATGATTAGAGTCTATTATGAATTATAATAGATCTTATATTGAAAATCTAAAATTGTGAAATTAGTAATAAATAAACATAAAATATAAATTTATAGAATAAGAATCACTAATGACAAGGGCTTAAGAGCTAAAGACAAATTGATATGATTGTCTATAATGGCACTGTAATATATATGTAAATAGAAATAGTAAAGTTGTTTTTGGGTTGCCCAAAGGGTTAACCCTAACCCAACGAAAGTGAAGTTAGGTTGGAAAAATTCAACCCCAACCCTATCTTGATCATCAACCCAACCCAATCCAACCACAACGTGACTTTTTTGAACTGGTTAGGGTTGAGTTTGGGCTAAGGCATCCCAAGTTAGAATCTAATATTAGATACATATTTAATTAGTAGAATCTATTGGTGAAAAATAATACTTTAAATATGGGATTTAATAAGAGAATGGAAGTTAATATCTTAAATAGTAGATTCAATGAGAGAGTATTAAATTAAATGAGGTCAAAAGTGGATGAGATTACATTTCTATCATCACAATTAGAGATGGACTAATTAAAAAATAGGGTATTTTAATTAAAAATAAAAGTTCCACAAACACATTTATATTTTAAATAGTAAATAGTATAGATATGCACTAAAATTTCTATATTTTTAAATAGTAAATAGTAAATAGTAATTATGATATCATGAGTTTTTCCATTTGACTTGGATGCTTTAATTGCTTACATTATAGGTGCCACCTTGATGGAAGGACAATTTTGTTTTTGGGTCAATTTTAGAAAACATGGTCTTTGTATTGTCAAAAGCATTGGATATTGATCTAATAAATATAATTTATTGGTGAGAAAGTATAACTTAAATATAGGATATTGATGAATCAATTTTTGGTGATGTATCAATTTTTTGTGCTAAGTATCTCGTCATTTCGTCTACTTCCAAGTGGCCGATGACTCAGAGACTGAAGTTAACTTCTGCTAGATGAGGACTTGGATGCCGAGCTGACCAGGCCGAGCTGGGGGCATATTAGGTGCCGAGTTAACTGGGCCGAACTGGGCAGGTTAGGTGCCGAACTAACTGGGTTGAGCTAGGCAGGTTAGGTGACGAGTTGACTGGGCCGAGCTAGGCAGGTTAGGTGATGAGCTGACCAGAGTGCCGAGCTACCTATTTGGTGTCGAGCTGTCTATTAGGTGCCAAGCTTACCAGAGGGTCGAGCTGCCTATTAGTTGTCAAGCTGACTAGAGGGCCTAGCTGCTTGGTGGCGAGCCAGATTGATTGTTGAGCTTCATAGTTTTCTAGAGACCTGCAAGGAATCAATGTCTGAGGACCCGGGGTGGCTAACCTGGCGAGGTCACTCCGATGCTTAAGTCAGTACTCTCATAGCATACTGCGAGCTAAAAATCACAAAGTATGAGAGCTAGAATATGCTTACTTGCCCCCCCCCATGTCATTGGGGTTGGTGCCTTTATATAGGCATTGTTTGGCGTGAGCTTCACGCATCGTATTCGAGATTTCCACGAGGTTGTCTAAGTGGTTCGAGATTTCTGGAGGCAACCACCATGCACGTTGATCACCCTCTGGAATGTTCGATACGTGGGCCAACTTCTAAGGATCGTGGGAGTGTTGGGATATGCATGTCGAATTTGTCAGCAAGCACGTCTAGCAGGTCGCCACTTGGACCTCAGTCAGGCCGGCACGCCCTCGAGGGAGGTCACTCCTTGCGTCGAGGTCACTTCAGCCAGTGACGAGGTGTTGTAGGTCAGCCTTGGACGAGGTGTTGTAGGTCAGCCTTGAGTTGTGGTCGAGGTCGCTAGTTCGGCATAAAGGCTAGTCACTAGGTCGGCGCCAGGCCAGGTTGCCAGGTCGGTGCCTGTGCCAGGTCGCCAGTTCGGCACCTGTGCCAGGTCGCCAGTTCGGCACCTGTGCCAGGCTGCCAGGTTGCGCCATGGCCAGGCCGCCAGGTCGTGCCAGGGCCATGTGTCACAATATCATTGGAGGGCCAAATCTGCCCTCATCATTTGCCCTCCACTCCCGAGCTGAAAGTAACTCAGCGAAGGGAGTAGATTGCTCCTTTTGGCTTGAAATGACTAATTCGATGAGCTCGTAAGCATCGATTCAATTCCTTAGGCTCTGGGAGCAACTCACAGTCCACTCTCCTTACCCTTGATTTTGCCCATGCCTAAGAGGTGACTGGGTCTTATGTGCCCATGCCGAGGAGGCGACTGGGACTTGTATGCTGATGCCAAGGAGGCAATTGGGATTTATGTGGTGCTGGGGTCTTTTATCAACTTGGCAACTTAGCCCTTGGGCTTTGAGAGCGATTCGTAGTCCACTCTCCTTGATCTTTGATTTTTCCCATGCTGAAGAGGCGACTGGGTCTTATGTGGTGCCGAAGTATTTTATCAGCTCGACACCTTAGCCCTTAGGCTCTGGGAGCGACTCGTAGTCCACTCTCCTTACCCTTGATTTTGCCCATGCCGAAGAGGCAACTAGGTCTTATGTGGTGCCAAAGTCTTTTATCAACTTGGCACCTTAGCCCTTAGGCTCTGGGAGTGACTCGTAGTCCACTCTCCTTGATCTTTGATTTTGCCCATGCCGAAGAGGCGACTAGGTCTTACGTGGTGCCGAAGTCTTTGCCAGTTTGACACTTTAGCCCTTAAGCTCTGGGAGCGACACGTAGTTCACTCTCCTTGATCTTTGATTTTGCCCATGCCGAATCTTATGTGGAGCCAAAGTCTTTTATCAGCTCGCCAGTTCGCGCCTGGGCTAGGCCGCCAGGTCAGCGCCCGTGCCAGGCCGCCAGGTCGGCACCTTAGAGCTAAGGCTGCATAGCATCGTTAGTGACGTCGGTTACCCACTCCTACAAGAAGCTACTAGGAGCTCAACCTACGGGGGCAGCACTACTGACTTTAGGTCACTAGCTCGCACGGGAGCCTTGGAAGGATCGACCGGCAAGGGCGTCCATGCAGTCTGTTGGCCGCCTACTCCTATGGAAGCAACGAAGAGCTCATCGTTGTAGAGGGTACCTCACGAAGAGGACTGATGAGGCTTTATCTGAGTTGAAATAAAGTTGGTAGAGCTGCTTAATCTGTTGGCCATCAACTTCCTGCATAGTCTTTGAGTTCATAAAAAATGGAAACTAGAAAGTGAGAGCTTTTAGTTTCTAAAAGGTGAGAACTTAGCTTTCTGGAAGAAGAGGACTCAACCTTTCGGAGGATGAGAACTTAGCTTTCTGGAAGAAGAGGACTCAGCCTTTCGGAGGATGAGAACTTAGCTTTTTGTAGCAATTCCCACAGACGACGCCAATTGATGAGTCAATTTTTGGTGATGTATCAATTTTTTTGTGCTAATTACTTCGTTATTTGGTCTGTTTCTAAGTGACCGATGACTCAAAGGCTGAAGTTAACTTCTACTGGACGAGGACCTGGATGTCGAGCTGACCAGGCCGAGCTGGGGGCATATTAGGTGCCGAGCTAACTGGGCCGAGTTGGGCAGGTTAGGTGCTGAACTGACTGTGCTGAGCTAGGCAGGTTAGGTGACGAGCTGGCTGGGTAGGTTAGGCGACGAACTGACCAGAGTGCCGAGCTGACCAGAGGGTCGAGCTACCTATTAGTTACTGAGCTGACCAAAGGGCCTAGCTGCCTGGTGGCAAGCCAGATTGATTGTTGAGCTTTGTAGTTCTTTAGAGATCAGCAAGGAATCAATGTTAGAGGACCTGGGATGGCTAACCCGACGAGGTTGCTTCGATGCTTAAGTTAGTACTCTCATAGCAGACTGCAAGCTAAAAATCACAAAGTACGATAGCTAGAATATGCTTACTTGCCCCCCCATGTCATTGGGGTTGGTGCCTTTATATAGGCATTGTTTGGCGTGGGCTTCACGCACCATATCCGAGATTTCTGCGTGGTCGTCTAAGTGGTTTCAGATTCCCGGAGGCAACTGCTATGCACGTTGACCACCCTCCGGAATGTTCGATACATGGGCCAACTTCCAAGGATCGTGGGAGTGTTGGGATATGCGTGTCGAATTTGTTGGCGAGCACGTCTTGCAGGTCACCACTTGGACCTCATTCAGGCCGGCACGTCCTCGAGGGAGGTCACTCCTTGCGTCAAGGTCACTTCAGCCAGTGACGAGATGCTGTAGGTCAGCCCTGGATGAGGTGCTTCTAGCCGACATGAGTTGTGGTCGAGGTCGCTAGTTCGGCATAAAGGCTGGTCGCCAGGTCGGCATTAGTGCCAAGTCGCTAGGTCGGCGCTTGTGCTAGGTTGCTAGGTCAATGCCTGTGCTAGGTCGCTAGTTCAGCGCCTGTGCCAGGTCGCTAGGTCGATGCCTGTGCCAGGTCGCCAGGTTGGCGCCAGCGCCTGGTCGCTAGGTCGGCGCTTGTGCTAGGTCGCTAGGTCGGCGCCTGTGCCAGGTCGCTAGTTCGGCGCCTATGCTAGGTCGCTAGCTCGGTGCCTGTTCTAGGTCACCAAGTCGGCGCCTGTGCCATGTCGCCAGTTCGGCGCTTGTGCCAGGCTGCCAGGTCACGCCAAGGCCAGGCCGCTAGGTCGTGCCAGGGCCAGGTCGCCAGGTCGACGCCTGTGCCAGGTTGCCAATTCGCACTTGTGCCAGGCTGCCAAGCTGCCAGGTCGCACCAGGGCCATGTGTCACAATATCATTGGAGGGCCAAATCCGCCCTCATCAGATATGCCTTAAATATAGGACTTAATGACAAGGAATTAAATGAGATAAAAAATAGTAGTTGAAATTGTATTTTCTGTCTTCATAATTAAAGAGATAATTAAATTATGATTTTTAAAAATTAAATTAAATTAAATTTTATAATCAAAATTATTGAAAAATATATAAACATTATTATTTATACATTAATACACTACACCATATATTTATATCTATACTATGAATAGAAGTATAACTTTTGTTTTAACTAAAATACCCCTATCCATTTTACCCGTCCTACTCTAACTCCATTTCGTTCCTCAAACTCTCCCATATCATGAATTCCGGTCAAAAAGTTCTCAGCCCAAAATCTATGACTTCGATATTCTTTGCCTAAAAACCAATTGCAAATTTTCATAACATCTAAGGTGGAATTATATGTATCTTGTTCTTACCAAAAAAATAAAAAATCTAAGGTGGAAATAAACACAACAATTAAAACGAATGAAGTAAAAATATTGCCTCCCATTCAAAATCCTCCTGCTGGCCTGCAGACGCAACCTTGAAAACATCACTAAGTACATGGCCAGTTCAGAGTATCAGTTCTTCCAAGGACGGTTTGAGTTGGTCACATGATTTCCTCAGGAACCTGGGCCGTCCAGTAAAGAAACCTACTCGGCCCGGTAAGGCTTCAATTTGTGCTTTACAAATCTAAATTTAGGCCCTAGTGATTCTTTTGTGTTTGTTGGTGTATTAAAATTTTACCCAGTGGCCCTGTGCCGACTCTATTTTTGTTACCATCTGTCTCTGTTGAGCTTTTCTTTTTCTTTTTTTTTTTTTTTACATTTTTTATTTGGATTGAGACTCTGAGAGAGTGTGCTCTGACATAAATTATGCCAGACTGACCCCACAGGATTTCTGATTTCTCCCATTCATTGCATCTGCCATCCCTTCCCTTGGCCCTTTCTCCCTTCTGATAATTTTGCGCAAAATCTTCCTCCTTTTTTACCTCCATCGCAGAGAAGTGGGAGACGCTCTATGTGATGTCCGACCTGGATTCTCGGTTCAAATGCTGAAAACTCTCCGGTTACGAAATGGGTCTCGGCTCAAATGTAGATGTCTAGCTTCTGGTCTCAGGATTCTGATCCAGTAAGTTTGTATGAGTTTGTTTGTTTATGAGCATCAGTTAGCGGTGGTATCCTTGACCTTTGTTTTTCCTGTATTATTTATTGGGTGATTTTTTAAGTTGGTGTTTTAGTTGTGCTTGTGCTTGGAGAAATCTGGGAGTGGGTTTGATGGTTGGAACTCGGAGGAAGGTTTCTGGGTTGGATCCGTGTGGAAGATTCGAGCTTGTTTTAATGGGTATGTTTTAGTTTTAATCTGCATGCATATGGGATTGTTTGTTTGAAGCGATTTCTGTGACGTTGTTGGGTATTTTCTCCAATCTGGATATTTTTGTGAGTTTTCGTTTTGTCTCTCCCTCTATTGGAATCGATATGTTTGTTATTTCCTCGAACAGGAGATTGTCGGTTTTGAGAAACAAAGGCGAAGGGATTTTGTTTTCATAGAGTTTGAATCATTTCCTAGAGGACCAATCTCAGAGGGGTCTTCTTGGTGCTTCTCCGTGGTTTCTGTAGGTGAAACATTCGATTAGACATTGAAGAAAAAATGCTTACATTGGTTTGACTCCAGGTTGTCTTTGGTAAGGAGAAATGGAAGGAAACTTATCGGCGGGAAATATGATGCCAGGTGCTTCGTATGGAGTTTTAGACTTGCAGGGATCTATTCATGCTCATCACCAAAACCCTCATACCCTCCATCAACAGCAGCAGCAGCAACAGCAACAACTCTCGCACCCTCATCAGGGTTCTATGCTTCATCCCCCTATGAATGATGTTTTCCCCCACACCGTAGGAAATATGCATGAATGTGATCAGTCCATCTCTCTTGTTGATTACAACAAGGGAGATAAGGGGAAGGGTTCCACAAGCGAGGAAGATGAGCCAAGTCTAACAGAAGATGGTGTTGATGGCCATGCGGAACCCGGTAAAGGGAAGAAGGGGTCGCCTTGGCATCGGATGAAATGGACTGATTCAATGGTAAGGCTTCTTATAACTATTGTTTCTTACATAGGTGAGGATGCTGCTTCTGAATGTGGCAACGGAGGAAGAAGGAAGTTTACTATCTTACAGAAAAAGGGAAAGTGGAAGTTGGTGTCAAAGGTCATGGCTGAGAGAGGGTGTTACGTTTCACCACAGCAGTGTGAGGACAAGTTCAATGACTTGAACAAAAGGTACAAAAGGCTGACAGATCTTCTTGGGAGGGGTACTTCTTGCAGGGTTGTTGAGAGCCCTGCACTTCTGGACATGATGGATATCTCAGAGAAAGCAAAGGATGATGTTAGGAAAATTTTGAGCTCAAAGCATCTATTCTATGAAGAAATGTGCTCATATCACAATGGAAACCGATTGCATCTACCTGCTGATCTGGCAGTTCAACGGTCCTTGCAGTTGGCTCTTAGAAGTAAGGACGATCATGCAATTCATGACACAAGGAGGCACTTCCAAGATGAGGTTGATGAAGAAGATCAAGATGCAGAAACTGATGATCATGATGATGAAGCTGAGGATAATCATGCCTTACATGGTGATAATGGGGGAATATTTGGGGGGCAAGGTGGTTTTACCAAGAGAATGAAACATGGGCAGGACCATGATGATGCAAGTTTTGGAAATCCTTCTCACGAATGTAATAAACTAGCCTTTTCTCATCCACAAACTATCCCTGTTGACATGAATCAAGTGTTCCCTGAAGGCACCAAAGCAGCTTGGTCACAGAAGCAGTGGATGAAATCTCGCTCACTTCAATTGGAAGAACAGAAGATACAGATCGAGGCACAGATGTTGGAGTTGGAGAGGGAGCGGTTCAAATGGCAGAGATTTAGCAGGAAAAAAGACAGGGAGTTGGATAAAATGAGAATGGAAAATGAGAGGATGAAGCTTGAAAATGAGCGCATGGCATTGGAATTGAAGCGTAGGGAGTTAGAGGCTGACTTTAATCGAAAACCCTGATTCATTCTGTACACATCCAAAGAAGCTCAATGTTCTTTATTTTCAGTATGCTGTTGCTGGCGGCTGGCCTAGTTGGAATTTGAATTTTACACTTTCTTGTTTACATCATGTGTCTTCCTATGTGCATTGGATAAACTTAGGAGAGGGAAGGATACCAACTCTTGACATACGAGGGCAACACATGATAACATGATCAGGGTGTGGAAAATTATGGCAACAATGTTTTTTTTTTTGTATCTTTTATTTGGGTTTCTTGTTGTACTGTCATATACAAAGATATCATAAATATGGTTTGCCATTTATCATGGTTGTCTTAATTGAATCATTACTGGATAAATTAAGTAAATTATTTAAATGAGACTAGGAAGACCTTTATGCTTAATTAAATCGCTATCGACTTGGGATTTCTACTGGGGTATATTTTACTCATTCATTTTTGCAACTCAGAGTCCAAAGTTGCTTTAATTCCTCCTCTGCTAACTTAATTTGTGGCTTGGGTTTTCTTTTTTTATTATCGTTTTCTGATTCTTGAGTTAGTTGGACAAACTGGCAGCTGAAATTGGAATCTATATTACCTATTGGTTTTGGTGAAAACTGTTCCTTGTGTTCTTTTTTTCTAAGTAAAATCATCTCGTGTTCTTTGTTGGCACAACTTGTAAGTTGTAATTCCTCGATTTGCAATTTGATTTACATGTAGCTTTCTTTTTATGATAAATGGAAATACTAGAATTTGCAATTGTTCCTTAGATGGCCTTCTGTATCAATGCCCAAGCTCTGGTTGGTATTATCAAATTAATTTGCTACTACTTCTGAACATTTTTATTCGATGAATAAAAGGCCAAAAAGGCCATTACTTGATGTTGGTCCCAGCTATCTGGGGTTTTGTGAGGGGTATGTTGGACTGTTTTGATGAATAATGATCATAAATTCATAAAGTTTTAATTTTATTTGGAAAAGAGATGAAGCCCTTCCAGGTGAACATGGTAACACTGTAGTAGGGAAATGAAACAATAGTTGGTAGAGAACAGCATAGAGCTGAGTAAGCAAAAACATAAAGGAAAGGACAGAGAAAATATAATTACTTTTGCGGTGTAGCCACAGGACCTGATACCCTCCTCTCTGCTCCCCCATCATACAAGGTTTGGTGTTCCAATTCCTTCCCTTACCAGTGAATTTTCTAAGGTATTACCTGATCTGGGGACCCAAATGAACAAGCTGTTCAAGAGGAAGCTAATGATTTTGCCTCTCTCAAAGCAAATTTGACTGACTGAGGATCCTCTGTGGAACCATCAAATCTATCACTACATGGTATTCCCTTTCAATTACCAACCAAGTCCAGCCTGAAGAGTAGGCTAGCTTTAGGCCTTGCAGAAGGGTCAGCAATTTTATTCTAAACCAGATACCTTCACCAATGAGACCAGAAGGGCATGACAGAATGGAACAAGTGTGATTTCTGAAAACCACTCCTCCAAGGGGCCAAGATTACCTAAAGTGCTACCATCAAAGTTGAGTTTCTGAATATTTTGAACTTGGTATATCTATTTTTGTGTGTATACAACTTTATATGCATACATAGAATATAAAAAACAGTTGACAAGAAAACACTCTGCTCAACTATGATGCCCTGATACTTGTACATGCACATGAACCGTTGTTGGACACAATACCTACCAGATACAACACTGGATACTGCATGATCACTTCCAGATGTACTCTATAGCATTAACACTTTTCAATATGTAAAATAGTATGTTTTAACAAATTATGCTATAACACAATGTGTACATTTATTAACTTAAATTTGGCAAGACATGAGTCTTGACTCTTGAGAAATGACAATTAGGTTCAAAAATATATGTAAAAGAATGATATAAGCATATTACATGGGCCTACATCAGGAATTTAATGAAATGGAGATCACGTCCCATTTCCTGTATCTGTGCCCATGTTCATATCCAAATCTAGGCATCAGAGCTGCCCAAAGCTGCTAGCAGTCTGGTTGCTATTGGTCACAGTTGGGCAATATTCTTTGATTTGGAGGTTTTTGGTAATAGTTAATCAGATATGTTGTTATTGAAGAAATTGTTCATTTTTTCTTGATCGGTGCCAGAAAAGGTGCTTTATTAGTTAGGACCTTTGGTCCTGTGGGGCACACTTTTGGCTGGATATGATGAATTCTGGAGATGCTTGTCTGGGGTTTTCTTTTTGTATACTTGGTTTAAGAATGCTGATAAAAAAAGATGGTCTAAATGAGAAATATAAAAGAGATGAAAGGTATAACTAATATTATTTGTAAAAGTATAAAACATAGATAAATAAAAAAGAAATAATTAGGTCATTCTGTTTTATCAGTACTAGTTTTTGGACTCCTTGTGCTCATAGTTGCACGACTAAGGGAAGTTTTACAAACAGCTAATATTCCAAAAAAACCAAACAATTTTAGTTTTTCTTTTTTAATTTTTAATACTTTTTATTGTTTGTCTAGAATTAACATGTTTCTATGTACAGAAGTTAAATAACTTGCAACAATTTTGAAGAATGACCAGCATTTCTTTTTGATTGTACCAGTTGAAGTTGAAGGAAAAGAATTCTATGTACAGAAGGATGCATATCTTTTTGGACTAGCCAAATGGTCTATCTTCTATTTGTACATCGTTGTGGTATGTTCCTCCAAAACAATTGTGTCCTATTCACCCCTTGTTTTGCCATTGAATCAGCCAAGCTATTTGCTGTTCTTTGCATCCATGTAAAAGTGGCAGCCAGCTCTTTTCACAGATGCTTGATCTTCCTCGACACATGCCTGTATGACCAGTTTGTTGTTACTGCTTTAGTGTTATGGACAAGATTTGGAGTCTTTTATCATGTACGTATCTCTTTTGAGATGTGCAGGCTTAACTCTGAAGTCTGAAGAACTTGTTTAGCTTGGGAAGAGAGTGTATAAGAATTGTATTGTTTAAGGCTCGAATTTAACTTTTTTTTTTTTCATTTGTTCTAAGAGAAGATAACCATTTGAATTCTTGACAACTTGAATGGTTCTAATTGAAGCCTCTTTGGAGTTGTCTATACATCCTTTCATATACATGCTCTTAGAACTTCAGTAGAAACTTCTCATCCAAGAACTTTGTAGTCTGTAGAGCAGTGCGTTTTGCCTCATTTCAAGGCCTTGTTTGTGGTCCTTCCATCTTTATGGGGGGTAAATGTATTTACCATCTTTATCATTTTAATGCATTGATTTTGACCTTGTTACTCATCACAGTGGAGAAAGAAACAGAACTTTGTAAAGACCGTTATCACTGTTTGTGCAGCACAATTAATCATATACAAACCCAACAGTATGCATAGGTACAGGTAACGTGCTAGGTCTAAGGGCATAACCCTTGAAGGCTAGCATTACTGGCCAATATGTTTTAATTTTGTTGTGAACTTGGTCATCTTTAAAGAAAACAAACCAACAAAGCGCTGAAAGCCACTGGGGAGGAGACAGGAAGAAACAGTTGTTTTGATCATAGTTGTTTGGGGCATTTTACAGTCATATTTTAGCTTGAACCAATCTACTTGTCAATGCCAAGATAGTTCATGGCAAGTTCTCTATAGCCTGATTTCATCCCATCAGGTTTTCTATTGCTCCTGGGTGGGTCTCTTCTACTGAGACAAGCATTAAACTCAGTTTTGGTGATGTCCTATTGGCAACCTAGAGCTGTTTGTGATGGGAGTTTTATCTCAAACTGAAGCAGGATGGTCTTGCAAAAAATAAGAGGAAAGAAAATACGCTAGGAATCAGCACCTAGAGAGTAAGAGAGGTACCATTGAAAACCGGCTTCTGATAGATTTTTTGGCTTTTTTATTGTTCAGTCCACCTATAAACTTTGGTACAGTTGGAACAGTAACCGGGGGGGGGGGGGGGGAGGGTAGTGAACCATAGGTAGGGTTGTTAGTAAATAAAACCCAAAAAGACCTAATAAAAATACAGGACTGAGCTCTAAATTTCCTTGGTTTTTTTCAAGGAATCAATACCATGGAAAAAAGCACTCCAACATTAGTAGTATACTTGTACTTTTCCTTGTGTCAACAATGGAGAGCTTTACATACATTCGAGGTTTGGGATGTTGACACAATCCACTTGATACAGGGTATATTGTATCCATTTCCATAGAAATTGGCATGTGGAAAGGGTGGAATGGGGTTCGTAACCATTCATTCTGGACATGCCAATTGGTATCATCATCTGTATTGCACCTTACCCAACCTGTATCCGTTGATATGGACCGAGGACCATGTGCTGACAGATTGATTTCTGTTTGCTGGCTTCACTTTTTCAGCGCATTTTCTCACTTTTGAGCTTTCCATCCTCATCTTTAACACCTGTGGGGGAGTTTCTATCTGTACGAACACCTGAGATCTTGCATTAGAAAGGAAGAGAACTCCTTGGGATCACGAGGAAAAGGAAGATGAAGAATGCAATTTTTTTTCTTTTTTCTGTTCATTCAGTCCCTTGATATTAAGTGAATCTACATATTTGTTAGTTTCACTTTTCCAGAACATATTCACATTTTTTTTGAGATTTCCATCAGCAAAAAACATGTGAGTTATTGCATTAAAAAAAAAAAGAAAAAAAGCTCATTGGAATCAAGAAAAAGAAGAGAAGGAAGAAGAGAAATGTATTTTTTTTTCATTAAATTCATCAAGGGGTGAAGACCAGTAGTGCTGGCCAATATGTTATAATAGAAACTTGATGAAATTCTAAACTCCTAGATATTTATCATTTTATTTTCAAATTTCTTATAATTGATCAAAAATCTCCCCACATTCATCTTATTGACCCCCTCCACTCCATACCCTCACCTAACAAATTTTAAGGGCCCGCTCCTCTGTTGAAGTCTGACATCTGAGAGTACAAAAATTACTGGAATCAGTTAGTCTCTTCTCTTAGGCTTTTTATTTATGTTTTTTTTTTGTTCTTTAGTGTTACAGGGGCATTTTTGTAATTTTTTGTTTTATTATTATTAATTGGGTCGCCCTAATATATAAGCTAATAGCTGGAGCCGCCAATTACATGTTTGAATCTAGTTTTTGTCTCTCCTCTCTCTTCCTCCTCTCCTCCTTTCCTTCTCTGTTATGTCTTGCCTGAAAACATGGTATTAGAGCGGGTCTTCTGAGATTAGAAGCCGCGAGATCTCTCTCTTCTTGTTGTGGATCAAACCTGTCAAGGAAGTGCATTGGACTGATTTGAAGTTTTCTACACCCTTTCTTCCCTTCTCTTTTGGTCATGTGCCAAGAAACAAATTAAAGAGAGGGAAGTTTGATTCTGTGAAGGTTCTTTCACCTGTTTTCTGTGGATCGTGTGGTCCTTTTTTGTACCCATGTAAGGGGGTTATGGAGGTTTGAATGCCTTGTAAGTGCTGTGAGTTTTTGTTCTCAGTCTTATGGATCGTGTGATCCATTTCTGTACCCAAATAGTTAGGTGATATAGGTCAAAATGACCTATAACTATAAAACAGTGGTCGACTATAATTATTGGAAAATTTTCCAGTAGAAGTGTATCCAATAGACGTGTGGGATCCAAAAAAAAAATTATACTTGACTAAAATTTAACTGAACTGAATTGTGGCTGAACCAGGGACTGAACTATGTATGAACTGAATTAGGGTCTAAACTGGATGAATTGAAATTGAGTAGTGACTGAACAGTGGCTGAACTTAGTCTGGGGTCTGAATTGGATTAACTGAAATTGAACAGTGGTTGAACTTGGCTGAACTGTGATTGTGGATGAACTGAAATGTTAATAAATTGTGGCTGAATTATGATTTTTTTAACAGAATTATCCTTTAACATGTCATCTGAGGATTCTATCCTTTCTAGTGGGTCCTCCAGTCAAAGTGGAGTGAATGGGGTGGGTTTGATGGCCTTAACTATCTAGAATGGTCAAGGGGAATCAAATTATACATAATAGCCAGGGGGAAGGTAGGCTATATTAATGGTAAAACCAAAGAGCCAAAGTCTTAGGGGGTGGAGCATGATAGGTGGGATTAAGAAAACAATATGGTGACGTCATGGCTATTACTTTCTATGTTGCCTCCAATTAGGGAGACCTTCATGTGGGCTAAAACAGTTGTTGAGATTTGGGAGTAGGTAAAATCTACCTATTTATAGCAATGTCATTATGCCAAGATATACTTGTAAGCAAGGGGAGAGGACCCTCTTAGCCTATTATTTAAATTTGACCTCAATTTGAAAAGAACTAAATCACTATCAGAACATTGACTAGAAGTGTGATGCGGATGCTAAGGCTTACAAGTCTCTGGTTTCCCAACAACAGGCTTTTGCCTTCCTCTTAGAGTTGAGCCCTATATATGAGTCCCTCAGAGTTCATATATTTGGACGTAAAGATCTTCCTTTAGTACAAGAAGTGTATGCTCTAGTTCAATATGAAGAGAGCAGGCAAATTGTGATGAATAGCTCTGAGGGGGAGTAGATTGCCTTAGTGGCTAAAGGGAGTATGGGTATAGGAGGCAATAATTCCTTTAAGAAGGATGACTTCCAAAAGAGAGTGGATGATAAAGATAAGTTATGGTGTATTCATTGCTAGAACGCCAGGAATACTCGAGATACTTGTTGGGACTTCCATGGAAAGCCAAAGTGGGCCCAGGAGTTGAGTAAGAAATCAGATCAGAATAAGAAGTCGAGACAACAGAGTCAAAAAAAGTTCAATACAACAAACTTGGCCTCTTAGGAGTCTCAGTCATCTATTGCTATTCACCAGGACTGCCCATCCGTTGTCGATCCCCAAGAAGATATCATTAATTCTTTTTGTGAGCACTTGGATCTGTATGGGAGAGCAATCCACTAGATGGATTTTGCTTATCCTGCCTCGACTTTTTTTGTATCTACTTCATGTAATGGTAATCCTGCCACAACCTTCCATGTGTCTTCCCATTCATCTGATTCCCCTTGGATAATTGACTTTAGAGCCTTAAACCATATGACAAGTAAATCAAATTGTTTCCAATCCTATCAACTTTTATCTAGTAGGGACAAAGTGAGATTAATTGATGGTTCTTTTTCCACCATAACTGATCAAGGAAGCATAATCATTCCTTTTGGACTTACCCTTTCTAATGTATTACATGTTCCAAAATTACCTATAAATTTCTATCAATAGCATTACAAATTCTTTAATTTGTTCAGCAACCTTTTTCACTTCTTCTTGTGTTCTATAGGATTTGGACTCGGGGAAGATGATTGGTAGAGGTCGTATAGTGGATGGTCTCTACATGCTAGAGAACAAAGCTAGTCTTGCAGTCATTGAGTCTACGAGTCAGTCTAGTATGAGTCAAGTTTACTTATTACATAGTCATTTGGGTCATTTATCGTTTGAGTTGTTAAAGGTCTTACTTCCGCATTTATTTAAATCAGTGTCCGTGTTTGAGTTCAAATGTCAAACTTGTCAGTTGAGCAAACATTGTAGAAATAATTTTTCTTTAAGAAATAATAAATCCGATTTTCCTTACCATATTATTTATTTTGATACTTGGAGCCCTGTTACTTTACCATTTGAGCATGACTATAAATATTTCATTACTTTTATTGATGACTATTCCAGATATACATGGGTGTACCCCATGCGGTCCGGGGATGAAGTGTTAGATAGTTATGCCTTTAGATCCAATAAGATTGATGTACTTATTGACATTTACTGTAAATGAATGAAGTGCATAATTGATTCATGCTATTGTGGTATGTTTTTGTGTAATACCCTTAAACTGGACACTAATGTGACTTGTGTTAGTTTAGAATCTTCATAGCCGTTGGATAGACCTGTAGAGGTTTATCTTGCCAAGGCTGGCAGTAATGTGCCACCAAGAAGGTTGGGGTGGCTTGTCTCAGCTGCTAGGGTGAGACTTGAAATACATGTAATGTGGGTTTGATTGAAACTCTGAACCGGACCATTTTCCAATTTTGCTCTGAATCCTAGAGATAAATGGGCAAAACTAGAAAGTTACACCTAACCCGTAGACTCAATTATGGTACTACACTAAGTGTTGGATTGAACTGTCTTTGATATGCCAATCAGTGAGATCCTTAGAAGGGGTCAAAACTTGGGTATGTTGGAGTAGTTTGAGAATTCACCTGAGTGGGTGATCATAGTGACAAAATAAACCCCTTTGTCAGACAAAGTGAATGATCGGGGAATGCATTATCTCTGATGGAAACCTAAACTGTCGGCAATTGATTTCAAATTTATTGAGATTTGTTTTTGCTAAATATATTTATATAGAGAAATACATATATATTATGGTTTTACAAAATGTTTGCAAAATATTTTAATTCTCAGGATCTATATGAGTAGAGAGTGCAATACTGTACCTTATAATTGAGGGAGATGTTCTCTCTTGCCGGGTAGTGTTTAATCATTATGGGCTGAGAGGTTAAGTGTAAGACCATTTAATGTTATACCTGATAATCTCACATAAGTCCATAGTCCTTGGGCCTTTATAAAGTGGTTGGACTCAGGGACCATTTAGTATAAATGTTGGGCCTACTAAGAGCCCATACTGATGGGCACATGGGTTCATTGTCTTCAGTAGTAAATTCAGCCAGGCCTTGTAACAGAGGCTAGGTTGAACCCATATGGCTTTTGTAGAGATTAATGATGGGGTCCCACGCCATACAGAGAGAGCCAAACTAGCCAACATTTAAAAGGGAAAGTGAGCTAAATGACTTAATGGGCCTAAAGCCCATTTCGAACTAGGCTTAAGCGATTTAATTAAATAGGGTGAATTAGGTTTATAATCAGATTAAGATCAGCTATGGGGTAAGATAAGTCTTATCCACTTAAGATTCCAGATCCAAATACATATTTGGATCAAGAAACTCTTTCATAATTGGATTAGGAAGTTGATCCAGAGAAAGTTATAAATAAGGGGGGCAAAATCCTCGGTAGGTGAATTCTTCTTCTGTAGTTTTCTCCCTCAACTCTTGCTGCCCCTACCTAGTTCGATCTCCATTCTTGGAATTGATCAAGATTTGATCTTGATATTGTTTCTTGTTATAAGAAACAATCAGAAGTCGTGCGCACAACCCCTCGCGTGATTCTTACTGAAGAATTAGGGTTCTTGCTAAAGAACCCCCTTGCTGATCATGCCTCAACACAAGTTGTGTCATCTTCAGTGGAGGCGGGTTTTGGTGACATCTTTGGGCGTGAACACACCTACATTGGGAGTTACTTTCATTCCATATCAGGCATATCCCTCTCCCTCTTTTGGTTTCATATCTGGTCTGGTTTGTTTCAAGAACGAATATTAAAAAATGCAATTTTTTCTAAATTATGGAATACGATTCCTGGATCAGAGAAAGAAATTTTTGAAAATTTTCCCAACCACCCTACATGGTTTGACCATCCATATGATGGATTTTACATCTCTTCATAAAGTACCAAAGATTGTGAAAGATTTCCAACACATGATATTCACCCAATTTTAGATAGAGATCCAAATTTTCTAGTTTGACAATGCCAAAGAAAACTTCCACAATGATCTCACAGAGTTCTTTGTTTCATGTGGGTCTATCCATCGTAGCTCTTGTGCCAAAATTCTTTAACAAAATGGTGTTGTAGAAAGAAAAAACCGCCATTTACTTCAAGTGGCTTGTGGGTTACTCATCCATATGAGTGTTTCAAAACATTTTTGGTCGGATGTTGTGTTATATGCTACTTATCTCATCAATTGTATGCCATATCGGATGTTAGGGTACAAGGCTCCTCAACAACCCTATTCCCCATAGTTCCCCTTTTTTCTATTCCTATTTGTGTGTTTGGTTGTCATTATTTTGTTCAAAACTTGTCTCCTACCTATGGTAAACTTGACCCTCGTGTTCTTCTATGTGTATTCTTGGTCTATCATTCTTCTCAAAAGGGTTACCGTTGTTTCAATCATGTCTTTGGAAATATTATGTTTCTATGGATATGTCTTTTTTTTTAGGGTGATAATTTCTTCTCGGTTTTTCCTCAGGGGGAAAATAGGGTGGAGGAGAAACAATTTCAAGTACTACCTCCCCTACCTGACCCTCTTTTGTTTCTTGTCTTTCTCCGTTGCCACAAGGGCCAATCGGGTTCAAAAGCTATGGAACAACTTGAAACTATACCACTAACATCATCAGATTCATCAGGGACATATCACATTCCACAAAGTACTATTATTCCCGTTGACATTCCTGATCCTATTGCTATTGATTCTTCTTCTGCCAATGACCTTGACATCCCTATTGCACAAAGGAAGGGAGTTAGGTCCTGTACCACTAGACATCCTATCTCCCTCTTTATCTCATATGAGAACATCTCATCCTCCTTTCGTGTTTTTCTCTCTTCCATTGACAGTATCCCTATCCCCAAAAATGTGGCAAAAGCTCTTTCAATACCTAAATGGACAAATGCAATGAAAGAAGAGATGGATGCCTTACATAAAAAATGTACATGGGAATTAGTGGATCTCCTTATGGGAAAGGAATGGGTAGGGTGCAAGTGGGTTTTTATAGTAAAGCACAAGGCTAATGGTATAGTAGAAATGTACACAGTTTGGTTGGTGGTGAAAGGGTTTACTCAGGTGTATGAAGTAGAGTATGTAGAGACATTTGCTCCGGTTGCTAAGATGAATTCTATCAGAGTTCTTTTTTCTCTTATTGCTAACCTTGATTGGGATCTCCACTAGTTAGATATTAAAAATGCCTTCTTGAGTGGTGATCTTGAAGAAGAAGTGTACATGGTGCAACCTCTTGGTTTCTATGCCCAAGACCAAGAAAAAAATGTGTGCATGTTAAAGAAGTTTTTGTACATGCCAAAACAGTCCCCGAGAGTTTGGTTTAGCAAATTTCACCTACCTGTACAACAGATTGGTTATAAACAGTGTCAGATTGATCATACACTATTTGTGAAAATATGAGAAGGAAAAATTATAGCATTGATAGTGTATGTTGATGACATAGTGATCATAGGCAACTGGAAGGTGGAAACTTAGAGACTAAAGGAGTTCCTAGCCACTCAATTTGAGGTGAAGGAACTATGTCATTTAAAGTATTTTCTTGAAATTGAAGTGATTCATTCGAAAAAAGGGATTTTCATTTATCAAAGAAAATACACCCTAGATTTATTACAGGATACAAGAAAACTTGGAGTCAAGCCTACTAATTCCCCCATTGATTCAAACCACAGATTAGGTGATTGTCAAAGTGAAACTATCAAGAATGTGAAACAATTCCAGAGACTTGTGGGTAGACTTTTATGTGTGTCTATGACACGACCAAACATTGCTTATGTTGTGGGTGTTCTTAGCCAATTCGTGTATGCTCTTAAGACTACTCACTTAGAGGCTATCGATAGAATTCTCAGGTACCTAAAGAAGTTCCTAGGGGCTGGTTTACTTTTCCAAAAGAATGGTCACTTGAAGGTTGAGGTGTATACAAATGCTGACTGTGCCGAATTAATTGATGACAGAAAGTCTACTAGTGGGTATTGCACCTTTGTGGGAGAAAACCTAATCATGTGGAGAAGCAAAAAACAAAATGTTGTGGTGAGGTCTAATGCTGAAGTTGAATATAGAGCAATGTTCCATGGAGTGGCTGAAGTTATGTGGATAAAGAACTTGTTGATTGAGTTAGGATTTCCTATTGATGGTCCATATCCTTGTATTGTGATAACAAAGCTGCTATCAACATTGTTGCCAATCCAGTGCTCCGTGATAGAACTAAACATATTGAGGTTGACAAGCATTTTATTAGGGAGAAAATTATAAATGGGGAAGTGTGCACTCCATATGTCAGTTCCACATATCAACTTGTAGACATCTTACCGAGGGATTATATAATCCTTAGCACAATGATTTATGTAACAAGTTGGGAATGATTGATATCTATGTCCCAACTTGAGGGGGAGTGTTGGAATCAATTAGCCTCTTCTCTTAGGCTTTTATTTATGTTTTTCTGTTCTTTAGTGCCGCAGGGGCACTCTTATAATTTCTTGTCTTTTCATTATTAGTTGGGTCACCCTAATATATAAGCTAGTAGTTGGTGCTGCCAGCTACATGTTTGAATCCAGTTTTTGTCTCTCTTCTCTCTTCCTCCTCTCCTCCTCTGATATCTCTCGCCTGAAAACATTGGTATTAGTGAATTTTTCTTTCCTCTGAACTCTAAATGCAAAGAATGTTGTTTTGAATTCTGAAAATGATCAAATATCCATTTTTTGTTTGTCTATGTGATTTTTTGTTTGTATGTAACTCTACCATACAATTGAGGAACAATGACAAGGGAAATTGATGCCAACACAAGGGGTATTGGTGTTTAGGTGGGGGTGTTAGAAGTTTTGAGTTTTTGTGTGGTTTTTCCTATATATAAAATCTAAAGTTATTTAATCTCAATTGATGAGCATGTTTAAAGTAATCTTTAATTAGAGTAGCTCTTTAGTTACCTTGGCCATGGTTTCACCTTCCAAATGTTGGACAGAGATGTGAGGCCAGGTTAGATGGAGTTTTTGTCAATGATCTTCACTCAACTGTGATAAAGCTTGGTGGAGTAAAACCTTGTGACATTCCGAGAATGACAAATTTACTGGTGGATGGACTTTTATACCTGGTTTGGTTGGTGACCTCCATTGTAGCTCAGTTGTGGAAGGAAGGTTGTAGGATAGAAGATGAGGAGACAGAGCATGTATGCTTGAGAGGATTGTAATACAAAGACTTTAGCATAAAATTGGCAAAGTCAAAAGTGGAAAACAAAAAAGAAAAGAAGCAAGTTGATGATTTTACCACTTAGAGAAACAATGTTGGGTAGCAAAGACAGACATGTGGCAAATCCTATGCCCAGGTGGTGGCAGGAGAAATTAATGTAAGGCATGCACAGGAAGTTCAAAAGATTACAGAAATGGAGCAAGGATTGAGAGAAAATTAGTGTTTGGACTAGACAATAGGTTTGAGTTGGGTGGATCATTTGAATCGGGGTCAATCACATAACTCTTTAAGTAGTCATGTGGCAGGGGAGGAACATTTAAAAGGTGACCCAATTAAAACAAATGGTCCGGTCAACCGATTCAGTGGGCCTCATACTCTAAAAGAGGTTGGTCTAGTTCTTAACAAGACACACGCCACTTTAAAAGGGAACATGACTAAGACTACTGGAGCGATGATGGATGCTAAGTTTGGTCCATCATCATCCCCTTCGAACACCCTTCAATTCTCTACAAGAAGAAATGATAGTTCGATGATGACTCCATCTTGCTTTTGGGTCCCAAGCAAAGGAAAACAAGTCGTCTCCCTGGAATGATGCAATCCAAAATGCCATAAGCCTCCTTTGTATGCTTAATTGAAATCTTCTGAGGTTTCAAAAGCAGCAGGTTATAGTGAAACTGAATTCATTGGAGTGGAGTTCTCATCGGAGGAAGAGAATTGGTCAAACTCTGATGCCGATGATACAGTTAGTCTTGGAAGCATGGATCAGTAGATGTTGATGGCCTTTCCTAATGATGAAAGTTTCAACACTGAACAATTGTTTCTAGAAGATAAAAGCTCAAGCTCAATAGAAAGTATCTAGATAAAGCCCTCTTAGTATTGGGTTTCACCCAAGGAAGAAACAAATTTGGAAGGTTTTATAGAGGAGAGTCAAGGTACACCTAAACAAAAAAATAACCCCATTTCAGCAAAGCAGCACAAGCCGGTTAGAGGTGTAGTGGAACAGAACTCTCCTATGCCATTGAGTGCAGATTCATCATTTGGGGAACAACTTGGAAATGTCACTTTGGCTGCTATGGGTAACATAGATTCGGTTGAATCAAACTTGATCCCACAGTTGCACCTTAGGGAAGGACCCATCCTTGAACCGCTTCCCCATTCTAGGACTCCAGCTTCTTTGTGTGTTTCCTCCACAAGTCTAGGTACGTTTGTCAATTTGTTTTTGGACACTGATATGGGTATTGTCCCTAAAATATGTACCTCTACATCCCAACCACAAAGAATGCCCAAGGAGGGGGAGCTGTTGGGTGTCGAACTTGAGGGCAAAGAGAAAGAATAACTAAGGAGAAAAAGGAAACATGAGAAGTTAAAGAAGATTTTGGATCATATATGTTTTTATTTTGAGGAATATAAGCAAAGAGAGGACTAGTTGGAAAAAATACAAAAAAACCTTAAAGCTCAAGAGAAAGCTTCTGATAATGTGATCGACTGTGTAACTATGGTAGGAAAACCTGAATAAAAAAATTACAGGAAGAGGAATTGGAGAAGATTTGGGGACAAATTTGTGTACTCCTTGAGGAGTATAAACTTATAGAAAAATTTTCGAAGAAAAATCCTAGAAAATTGGATCCCCTAAAGGCATCAAAGGTGTCATCTTGCAAATCTGGACAAGCAAACATCCGCTAGAAAGAGGAAAGATCACAGGTGGAGAGACTAATATCCAACATAGAAGGAGATATAGAATTCGGTGGAAGAGGGGAGAGAAGGAAAATCCCTAAGTAGGGGACATGTAAATTGAGGTGGGTACCGATTTCTTTGTTTTCCTATGAAAATTATTAGCTGAAATGTAAGGGGCTTAAGGCAGTACAAGGAAGAGAAGAGCAATAAAGGATCTCCTTTGAAGGGAAAGGCCAGATATCATAATGCTATAGGAGACCAAGTTAGTTGAACTTGATAGAAAATGGGTTAGAAGTGTTTGGAAATCTAGAAAAACGAGTTGGGTTTTTGCACCTTCTTAGGGGGCTTTAGGGGGTATTATCACCTTTTGGAGAGAGGATGTTGTGGAGATTGTGGAGGAATTAATAGGGAGTTTCCCAGTATCCCTTAAGTTTAAAAGTGTGGAGGATGGTTTCAGTTGGGTACTAACCAATGTGTATGGACCATGTAACTATAGAGAAATGAATGAATTCTATGAAGAATTATCAAGGATTCAGGGTTTGTGGGATGGCCCTTGGTGTTTGGGGGGGGGGGAATTTTAATGTAATCCGCTTCACTAATGAATCAGAAAACCCCTATTAGACCATAACAACTAGCATTAGGAAGTTCAATGAGTTCATTAACTGTGTTGCGAGCTAAAGGAACTTCCTTTGCTACAAGCTCACTTTACATGGTCTAATTACTAGGAAACCTTAAATTGTTCAAAGCTAGACATATTTCTTTTCAATGAAAGTTGGGAAAGTCATTGAAGGGATTTGGTAGCTAGAGCTTTACCTAGATTTACTTCTTACCATTGTCCCATTGAGTTAGGATATGAACCTTTTAGGCTTGGTCCTTGACCCTTCCGATTTGAAAACATGTGGCTAACACACTTTGACTTCATGAAGAAGATTAAGGAATGGTGGAGGGAACATATAAGTGGAGTGAAGTGGAAATGGGTGAGATTCCACGAAAAAACTGAGAAGTTTGAGATCAAAATTAAAGGATTGGAATAAAGACCATTTTGGGAGATTAGAGGAATCAAAATCATCTTTGCTAACCTAAATAGAAGAGTTAGATGGGAAGGAGTCCCAAAGAACCATTAACATGTTGGATCAAGAATTGAGATGGAAGTTGAAGAGGGATCTAGAAGAGGTACTACTAAGGGAAGAAATTCCCTAAAGGCAAAAATCTAGATGCAAATGGATTAAAGAAGGTGATGGAAATACTAAATTCTTCCATGAGATGGTCAATGGGAGGAGGAGAAAAACTTGGCTACTAAGCTTGAAGTGGATGGAGTGGCTTATGAGTCTCAAGAGGAGATAACCAATTGTTTTGTTGCCCACTTCAAATATATTCTAAGGAGGCCTCTAGGTAATAGAGTGGAGTTGGAAGGTGTTATTTGGCCATGAATTTCTAAGGAAAATAAGAGATGGTTGGAAAGGCACTTTGAGGAGGATGAAATTAGACTTGCTATCTTTTCTATGGATAGATCTAAATCCCTAGGGTTGGATGGCTTTACCATGGATTTCTTTCAAGATTGTTGGAATGTCATTAAGGAAGATTTGCTTGAGGTCTTTAGAGAGTTTGAGGAAAGCTCAACAATAAGCCGAGGAGTTAATGATACTTTTCTAGCCCTGATTTCAAAGAAGAAAGAGATCATTCATCCAAAAGATTTTATACCTACCAATTTGGTGACTAGCATTTACAAGATTCTAACTAAGGTCTTTTCATTGAGGATAAAAAATGTGCTCCCCTCAATCATTAGCCAAGCTCAATGTGCTTTTGTTCAGGGGAGACAAATAATTGATGAAATTTTAATAGCAAATTAATGTGTGGATGAGATGCGAAAATTAGGTAATCAAGGCTTTGTAAGTTGGATCTTGAAAAGGCTTATAATCTAGTGGGTTAGAGTTTCTTGTCAAAGGTGCTCAGGAAGTACGGTTTTGGGAATAAATGGTGTAAGTGGATGAAGTGATGCCTTTCATTCTTTCTTTGTTTTTTGTTCTACTTAATGGAGTAGTTAATGATTTTTTCCGAGCTTATAGGGGCCTAAGAAAAGGTGATCCACTATCCCCCTTTTTATTCACTTTGGTTGTTGATGCTTTTAGTAGACTTTTATCAAATGTAGATAGGGCTGGGTTATTGAGAGGTTGGAGAATAGGTAGAAATAGAATTCTGGTAACCCACCTTCAGTTTGCAGACAACATTATCCTCTTTTGTGAGGGATGTGGTTTGGTAGAAGTGAGAAACTTGAAGAATCTAATTATCCTCTTTGAAAATGCCTCTAATTTGAAAATCAATTTTAAAAGGAGTTTCGTGGTTGGTTTAAACTTGGATAAATGGGTTTTGGAGTCTATCGTTGCCTACTTAGATTGCTCCTATTCCGAATTTCCTTTGACCTATTTAGGACTTTTCCTAGGTGCCAACCCAAAGGAAAGTTGGTTTTGAACCCTATGGTGGAAAAGTTTGAAAAAAAAATTGGTGACTTAGAGGAGGAATTATATTTCTTTAGGGGGTAAAGTGACCTTAATAAAAACTACACTAGTTAATTTGCCAATTTATTTTCTATCATTCTTCAGGATACTTAACAGGGAAACAAAGAGGATTGAAAAATTAATGAGGGACTTCCTGTGGGAGCCAGAGGAAGGAAAAAATATCATTTGGTTAGCTAGGAAGTAGTGAGCCGAATAAAAAAAGAAGGGGTCTAGGGCTAAGACAGATAGCTAGGAAGAATGAAGCTCTTCTAGGTAAATGGCTTTGGAGGTGGCCCTTAGAAAGAGAGAGGTTATGGCATGAGGTGGTGGATAGCATTTATGTCTATTATGAGACTGGTTGGGATGTGGGGGTATCTCGATAGGCTTTACTCACAACCCCTTGGATATGATGTCTGCTTTGGTAATTCTATTCTTTTTTGGGAAAATATTCGGGTGGGCTCTTAACCTCTAAAGGATCACTTTCCTTCCCTTTACAATATCTCCCTCTTTAAAAATGAGCTTGTTTCAAGATTTCTTTCTCTCCAAGTTCTCCCCTTGTCTTTGAATTGGAATTTTGGGTTTTGTAGACGTTTAAGAGATGAGGAATATGCTTGTGTCTCTGAGCTCTTACTTCTTTTGAACCCTATTTGAACGTCTCTAAACCCGATAGAAGAATTTGGACCCTAACTCCTAATGACTCATTTACTTGTGCTTCTTATCTCAAGTCCCTTTGTTTTGGCCCTCTCTCTTTGGAGTTCCCTATCAAAAAAATTTGGTCAAGGCCCATTCCCCCTAAAGTAGTTGTTTTTTGTTGGGAAGCTTTTTATGGTAAGACCAATACTATGGATAACCTACAAAAGAAAGAAACATTTCCTTTGTAAATCCCCAAATTAATGTATTTTGTGTAAAATGCATAATGAAGATCACCACCACTTGATGTTATTTTATGCTTTTTTTGCTAATATTTGGAACTGGGTATTTATGTTGTTTAGGTGTAGGCGGACCTTGCCCTCTGAAGTAAACCTACTTTTTGATCCGTTTACTTTTGGGCTGCCAACTAAGACAGGGAAACTAATGTGAAAATATACCAGAGTTGCCATTTTGTGGACTATTTGGGGGGAAAATAATTTTAGAATATTCCAAGAAAAGGAAAGAAGCATTGATGAAGCAAAGAAGTGCATTATAACAAGAATAATTCATTAGCTAAAAATTCAAATATGTTTAGAGGTTATTCTTTTAATGATCTCTAGAAATGTTGGATAGAGGTGGCCTCCACAACCCCCAAAAAGAATAGACTATATATAGAGTGGAAACCTCCTATAAAGGGTGTGGTAATATTGAACTTTGATGATAGCAGTCTAGGCAATCCAGGGTCTTCGGGCATAGGAGGGATCTTAAAAGATAAGGATAAAAACATCCTATTCCTATTCTTGGGACCAGTGGGAGTTGGGGATTCAACAAGGTCTGAGATACTGGTTGTGGTGCAATGAATACATGCTGCAAACCAACTAGGAGTGAAAAATCTGGTAGTTAAGGGAGATCCTAAGGTGGTAGTAGGTTGGTTGTCGAGTTCAGAAATAGTTCTATGGGGCTACAGGGATCTTCTTAAGAAAGTTAATTGGCTCACAAGGAATATGTCAGTCACCTATCAATGGGTCAGCAGATTAGAAAATGCCATGGCGGATTCTTTGGCAAAACAAGGGGTCTCAAGGGTTGAGTTATTTCTTGCCACTCTATGATTGTATTCTATTAAGTTTGTTTTATGCTCTCTCCTCTAAGGGGATGTAACATCTCGTGCTTCCTCCTTGGGTGAATGTACACTCCCTTTCTTATTAATAAAATCATTTTTCACTTATAAAAAAACCTACAAATTAGGCACAATCAGGGAAGTAATATACCACCAATAGTAGTAGGTGATACTATAGCGACTACAACTCAAGTCATTTGGAAAGTTGTTTCAACTGTCTTCCCTTCCCCTAGATATTGATTTAATCATTTAAGGACTTCCTTTTATCAAACTCGTCATAGCCAAAGAATCTATTTATAAAGAGCCATTCTTTGTTCTTGACACCCGAATACCTAATAATTAGGGCTTAGCTAGGGAGGTAGGTTTGCATTCTAGCCTTGATTTTGTATGGGTGAGCAAGGTTTGAAGAAGTGAACTTGCATTGTTTGAGACTTTGATCTTTTCTGAACTGTCTCCATGGTTCAAAGTATAGATATGATATGGGGTGTATTGGGTGTATCTTATCAGATTTCATGGTCACATATATGTTAAACCCTTGGATTTAGGACACATGACCACTTACTAATACCCCTCCTAAGATGTTCTGGCTCAAATTTTCAAAGTTTTTTTTTCTCCAACTGTATGGCCCCTTTGAATCGTGTGTATCAATACTTTGAACCTTGCCATCTCACAGGTCTTAAAAGTTTCTTGGGATACCTGATTTGATGTTAACATTGAAAGTTAGGTTCTTGGAGCTCTTTTATTGTACTTTGGAGAGCTTAAGTTCTTGTGTAGATAAGAAAAGCATCAGGAGCCTAGGTCTCATTTTCGTAAAAATCATAATCTAACTCTACAAAGGAATTCCCATTGGTGGGTTTTCAGTGATTGGAGAGTTTGGACCTTCTAGTAAGTAGTAACAAACAAAGGTGGGCACATTAGGGGTGGCAATACTCGGGCTCCCCGACCCAACGGGGTTGGGTATGGGGGGTACTTTGGCGGGGTCGAGGATGGGGCGATCCCTGAATCCCCGATAGGGTTCGGGGACAGGGATGGGGAATGCAATCCCCGCCCTGACCCGGCCCCAATTAATATATATATAATATTATTATATATATTATAAATTTATATATATATATATAATATTATTCATTTTTAAAATATTAATTATTAAAACTTAAAAAATAGTAAAAGTGTAAAACACTAAACTAAAACCCTTGACAGAGAGAAGAGAGAAGTCGAGAACTCTCAACTCTGTCTCTGGAACAGCTAAACCAGTGAACCCTAGCTTCGTACGTGCCTTTGTCTTTGACTCTTTGTTGCTGAGTCGTCGATTCACTGATCGCCAGCGCTGTCGCCGTCAGAAGACTCAAAACTCTAGCTTCATGCTTTCTCGAGTGATAGAAAAGAGATACTCAAAGAAGAGTTTCAGTCGACAGTCCTTCTAACCTTCGCCTATCATTGCTAACCACTGTTGTCGTGACATCGTCGCCCATCAGACTCTCTCTCTCATTGCCAACCTCAACTCTCCCAATGGTTTTCTCTCTCTTTCTCTCTCTCTCTCTCTCTGTCTCAACCTCTCAGTTCGTTAGGGATTCGGGTCTCCGACGGGGAATTCATCCCCGTCGGTTCCCCGCTAGGGATTGGAGACGGGGATGGGAGGTGATTTTGGGGTTGGAATTGGGGATGGGGAATGTAATCCCTACCCCGTTGCCATTCCTAGGGCACATCACAAATCCTAGTTTTTGTCTAAGAACTCCCAAAGAGTAGGTGGTGTACTTCTTATTAGGGGTGATCATTTTAGCCCGGCCCAAAAATTTCGGGCTTGGGTCTGGGTTTTGTGTTCAGGCCCAGCCTACATCAAGCCCGCAAATTTTAGGGCTGGGCTTGGGCTTAATACTTCAAGCCCGACCCACATATATTTAAACTTAAACATTTTGTGTATAATGTATACACATGTATACAGGTTATTTTACATTTTATTATATATTTTATATAATAAATATTATAACATGACATATATAATTTATATTATATGTAATATTTTATATCATATAATGTATAAAATAAGTTTATACACATGTTATATCATTTAATATATAGATATGTAATGCTTTATATATGAGTGACATTGGCCTAGAATCAGGCCCGACCTGACCCGGGCCCGTATAGACCTAGGCTAGGGCTTATGTTTTAGGCCCAGAACCTCAGGCCGGGCTGGGCCCGGGCCTAATCTATAGCCCTTATCATAAGTGCAAAGCCCGGTCCAGGCCTAATCCAGCCCGGCGCATGATCACCCCTACTTCCTAGCATTGTTCATGGTCGAGGTAGTCCACTTTATGAGTCCAACTTCTGAAGTCAAAACAAGATTTTGATTCAACAGTCATCTTATGTGAAAATAACATTTGACGGGTATTTTGGATGTTCTGCTTTACACTGTCAAAGTACTGATTCACCCAAAAAGAAGGTTTAGGATTAAGTTGAACTCTAAGAGATGTAGTATTTGTCTAAAATCAAGGGACATTTAAGTATTTATATTATCCTTAGGTGTAATTTGATCATACTTGGACTACCTGAAATCGCGATAGGATCTCTTAAAAACAAAAACTTTGCATACACTCTATAACTATGGACATCCAGTTGCATATTGAAAACATCTCTCTATGACTTCAACATAATTGCATGGGAGATGTTAACAATTTAAGGCTGGATGCCATGTGTGGAGTTTTTTCTTACAGGAAATCCGGGCTCCCTGAAATCTAGAAGATAAAAATGACCATCACTCAATGTTGATCATCTGGGGTTGGATTGGTTAGATAGTTCTCCAACTTGAATATGTATTCTCTCATATTTATCAACCTGATTATCATTACACCTGTTCCCTTTTTCAAGCACCTTTTCTTTATTTCAATTCAATATTTTCATATAGTTGGTTGAAACCCTATAGCTAGCTCCTCATCATGTAGCAATAGATAATTTTCTATGTTTCTTGTAAATTTCAATAGTTTAATTATTTTAAATTCCTACAGCTCTAATTTGTTGTATTTAGTTTGTGAGAGCCTTTTGCTTGACAGAGTGGATCTTTTTGTATTAAAGGAATTGTTCAATTAATTTGTAGGAGGGAAATGTATAGCTTGAATTTTAAGTTTCACCTGAATGTGGTCATTGACTTCTGCTTTTTTTTTTTTTTTTTGTTTTATTTCCGCAAGAAAAGTATCCATAGATTTCTACCAGTTTTTCTTATTAATCCTATTTTCAAGGGTCAATCATACGACTGGACTTTATGCCTGTTTGAGAGGAATTAAGTGCAGTGGCTTTTGGATTTCTAAGGCGGGCCTTACGTGGACATCCTATAAGCTGTTTTGGTAAAAAATTTAGAGAACCCAAATTGGTCACCAGTCAATCATGTGAAGGACTGTTCGCTTCAATTTCTTTAAATAGCGTATTTAGTGTGTTTAAAGCAGTTGAATCTAGGGGTGTCAATGGACCAATTTGGGTTGGACCCCATCCAAATAAACGTGTTTTACAAGATTTGAACTCATGACCTCTTATTTTCATATATTGCTTAATTACCATTAATCCACTTCTTAACTTTTTTTAAATATTTCTCTACCATTTTCTTTTCTCTCCAAAGACTACACAAACAAGGGGGGGAGCCCATCCCCCAACCTAGGTGAAGGTGGGATTTGGAACAAATCTAAATTACAAACAATTTGAAATGATTGGACAGTTCAAACATTGAATTGGACTGGTCCACAATGGTCCAAAGTAATTGAATTGAATCGGACCAGGTCCATTTGTAATAGACTCATATTGGACCAGAGTGGATTGGACTAAATCCAGTGTAATTGACACCCCTAACTGAAACTTCACCTTAGACCTCCTAAACGGGCCTTTGCTAGTGCTATGAATTTAGTGGAAGGTTCTCCACTAAATTAGGCTGCATTTGGCATTCCTTGTTTTAAGGAATTATCTCATTTTTTAGTTAAAAACTCAATATTCACAAGAACATTTAAACAACAAAAAGGAGATAAATCCTTAAAATAAGGAATGCCAAATGCAATTTAAGGCTATGTTTGGGAGTGTTTAAAAATAAGTGGTTATTTGGGCCATTAAGCACTTATTGGTATTTGAGAAATAAGTTCAAAATAAGTGCTTATTTTTTAAGGCCAAATTTTCATCATTTTTTTAAGTGCTTATACAATAAGCACTTATTCAACTTTTTCCTCCAAAATTATCCCTAGTTGAATTTTAAAATACCATTTATAAAATTATCCCTAGTTGAATTTCATAAAAGTACTTTTATGAAAGTATTTTTAAAAAAGCACTTTAAGAAAGTTCTTTTATGAAAGCATTTTTACAAAAGCACTTTTATGAAAGCACTTTTATGAAAGCACTTTTACAAAAGTATTTTTATGAAGTCATTTTATAAAAGTGCTTTCAAAGGAGTGTTTTTGTAAAAGTACTTTTGTAAAAATATTTTCATAAAAGTACTTTCTTAAAAGTGCTTTCATAAAAGTACTTTTTTAAAAGTGCTTTCATAAAAATGCTTTCGTAAAAATGTTTTCAAGGGGTATATTTTGAAAATTTGAAAGAAAACGAAGGACAAAATAGTCACAAATGTTTAGTAAGTGCTTATTAGAGAAAAAGACTACCAAACACCCAATATAAAATAAGTAAATAAGCACTTGAAAAAGTTGGGTAGCAAATGCAAATAAGTGTTTATTTGAATAAGCATTTCCCTAGTTGAATTTCATATAAGTACTTTTATGAAAGCATTTTTATAAAAACACTTTTGCAAAAGTACTTTTATGAAAGCATTTTTACAAAAAGCACTTTTATAGAAGTACTTTTATGAATGCACTTTTATGAAAGCACTTTTATGAAAGCACTTTTATGAAAGTACTTTTATGAAAGCACTTTTAGAAAAGTACTTTTATGAAATCATTTTATAAAAGTGCTTTCATAAGAGTGCTTTTGTAAAAATATTTTCATAAAAATACTTTCTTAAAAGTGCTTTCATAAAAATGCTTTCGTAAAAGTGCTTTCATAAAGTGCTTTCAAAGGGTATATTTTGAAAATTTGAAAGAAAATGAAGGACAAAATAGTCACAAATGTTTATTAAGTGCTTATTAGAGAAAAAGACTACCAAACACCCAATATAAAATAAGTGCTTATTATAAAAAATAAGCATTTGAAAAAGTTGGGTGGCAAATGCAAATAAGTGCTTATTTGAATAAGCATTTGTTTTTAAGGGTTTTTTTGGAAAAAATAGTGGGGCAAGGTGTCTCAAAAAATTGTCCAAAATAAAAAACAAAACAAAAGATCACCCTAATCAAACATTTGAGTGTAAAGTTATGACCTCTAGAAGTTTGCACATAGCTACATACATTGAACATAGAACCTATGACCCAGTGATTGGAGGTCAATGGTTAATTGCTTGGGTTAGACAATTTTTTATGAGATGGTGGGTTTCATGCAAATTGGACCTAAAATCTTGATCAGGTGATTATTCAAACGGTTCAACCAATTAGATCAAAGGTGGTTTAACAACACTGAATAAGCTTTGAATGGTTCAACCACTAGTCTGGGTTGGGTTTCACACTACTCATAAGGCACCTTTCTTTTAACATGGCAGTTTAATCTTCTTTTTTTTTTTTGAGTGGTGCAAGATGATCAAATTTCTTGTAATCTTGGTCGGGTCCTTGTATCACTTTCTCTTCACTCTGGTCTCTACCAGTAAATTGTATTCAAATCCTTTGTCATCACTTTCTCCTATGATTGCTTGTGTATTTCTTGGAATCACTATATTCCTAGGTATAGTTTTGGTTGAACTGTTAGATTCCTTTCATATGGAACCAGCCTTCAATTGACCCTACCCAATCTATTACAAGGTAGGGTTTTCTTCCTAGAACTTGGAACCAACCCTTTCTTAGGTCGGTTCTAGGGTCTAGAGGTTTACCCTACCCGAACTGACCCAATGAACCTGCCTTGGTGGAACTAGCCTTGGAACCGAACTGGCTTTAAAATAAACCCCAAAATATTTTTAAGGATATGAAGATTTGAGCCCAAACACTCATGGTTATAAAAGACATGGTCTCACTTGACCATTGAGTTACTTAAGTGATTTGATCATTTATTTTTATTTTAATATTTATACGTGTATAATTAATAATGAAAAAAGGTAATATTTACAAAATTTAAATTATAATAACAAATTTTCAACCATATATTAATATATTATGATAATCTACATATTAAATTACTCAATTTAGTCAATAAAGATAATATAAGTTTTAAACTATATATTACCATTATTGAAAATCAAATTTTTAAAGGACATGTTTCATTGTTTTTTTTTTCTTGAAGGGGGAGAGTAAAGAAAGACCAGGTTCCATGGGTAGACCCTAGAACCAACCTAGGAATTGCCAAGATATGAACCGGCCTTCACAGGGTAGGTTCTGGTTCCAAAGACATGGAACTGGCCCCTACTAGGTAGGTTCTAGGTTTTGCCATGGAATTGAACAGAATCAAACCGACCCATGCTCACCCCTACATTTGCTCATGTACAAAAGATCTTGTACTCAATCAGCTCTCACAAAGTGCTTAAAACCAAGATTTGAGGTCTAATTGAAAATGCAACTTTGATGGGTTTTCTTGAAAGAAAGTTTCTTAATTGGGTCAAGTGGGGGAGCTTCTCTACATGACTCTAGTCTCCACCTATTTATCAAGAGATCATATTATCGATCTAGATCAAAGTTCAAAATATCGCAATATGTTATACCAAGGTTTTAAAAATCAGTCCAGACATAGAACTATTTTGGCCACCAGTTACTAGGTCAAGTGGTCCAATCGTCCAATTCGAACAAATGGCCTATTCTGATTTAAAAATAAAAATGTAATAATTAAAATAAAATAGCCAATAACTGTTGTTTGTGTCGATAGGTTGATAGTTTGACCGCCTGAGTCAATCGATTGCTAAGTCAATGGCTTTAGGGTGAAATATAGTTGGTAGCATGGACAACTCTTAGGTCAACCGGTTTGACTGTCCGATCCGGTCTGGTTTTCAAAACCATGTGTTATACTCAAATAGAAGAATTAATACAAATTATTAATAATATATAATCCAAAAATAGTGTTTGGGTTGGAATCAATTTGTCTTTGCCTAATTGAAAATATTTTAAGGGTCTTTTAACTTGAATTTTGTTTAACAAAGTTTGTGCATCACATAAAGTCCCTGGCAATTGGGTTGGGATCGAGTTGGGTCAACGTACTTCAGGTTGAATTTCGGGTTGGGTTGTCAAATGCGACCCAAACCCTAAATGTTCGGGTTAGGGTTGACCCATAGGTCAATTCGGGTCATCCCAAAAAATAATTGAAATTAAAAAAAAAAAGAAAAATTACATGAAAAATGTCAAAATTAAAAGAATTAACCTTAAAATTCCAAATATAAAATAAAAAACTTGAACACTTAACAATTTAAAGAGTAAACAATAAAAAGTAGAGACTAAGGGGGTGTTCTATAGTGTAGATGAGAAATTGGATAATGTGCTTTCATCCACACCACGGGTGTAGTGTGGATGAAAACAAACCACACTCCAACAATGTAGTTATTCTACACCTTGGACAAAAATGTGTGGACTAATCCACACCACACCTCCATGGGCATTCTGCAAGGTGTGGCATATTTCGATTTGCACATTGCATTTGATTTCATGCATCCCAACTACAACATTTGAGATAATCTATGTCGTTAATCATTAAAAAACAATATATTATTTTTTGTAATATACACAATAGAAAAATATTAGTAAATTGCTAAGGATTTTAATAGTTAATAAAAATAATATTAGTAATAATTAATAATATTAAATAACAAATAATGATATTAATATTAATTAAAAATGAGTAGTAATATTAATGATAATTGATAATATTAACAAAAATTTTAATAATATTTAATAATAATTAATAATATCAATAAAAATTGATATTAATTATTAATATTAATAAAAATAATATTCAAAACTTAATAATTAATAAAATAATATCAATATTAATTAACAAACATGAGTAGCAGTGGCGAGTGGTTCAAATAGAGAAGAGTAATATAGCATGAGAATAAACAAAGGATGAACACTTACCAGTTACCATTGACAATCCGATGCAGTAGTGGTTGGAGGAGGAGTTGTGAGTAGTTCAAACTAGGTTTGTCAGTAATACCTGAAAATCCAAGGCCTGATCCAACAACCGATCCGATTATCTTAGATTCAAATGATGTATTTATGTAATCGGATCGGATTCGGATGTTACAATCTACATCCAATTAATAATCGGATTGGATTTGGATTTGACCCCATCCGATCCAATTAGAATATGAAACCAATTATTATAATATTTATTAATTTTAATATATAAATTTTATATAATTGTATTTAAAATTATAAAAATATATTCTATATATTATATTATATATGAATTTATATATAATAATTTAGTATGTTATATTTATATTAATTTATTATATATAAAGGTTCATATTATATGTATATTTATATATATATAATGCATATTTATTAATTTATAATATATATAAAACATATAGAAATTTATGTATACTGGTTTGTTGGGTTAACCGTCGGTTTTCTATATTGGTTAACAAAAACCAAACCGGTACCTTTAGTTTTTTAAAAACACCAAACTGAAACTGAACTGATTGATTCGGTTAACCGATTCTTTAGTTCGGTTTTGGTCAGTTTGGTTTTTTGAGTTTTTTGCTCACCCCTAGAGAAGAATAACAACGGTGAGCTCACAAAGAAGTGTTGCAATGTAAAAAGAAAGAGGTCTTATACTAGGGTTAAACATCCATGCAAAGTATGGGATCGTTATTCCAAATGCAAAACTGTGTGGTGTAAATGATTCCATGAGATAAACCCATGGATGATAATCCACACTACAGCCAATCGAATGCATGGCATAGAAGTGGTGTGGATTGAAACTAAATATACCGTGGCCAATCCACACCACCGAACACCACCTAAATAGAAAAAATTAAAGAGTAGAAACTTCTAACAATGCATAAATAATCCCAATTAGACTTGACAATTAGGTCAGTGGGTTGACCCATGACACAACCCAACCCAACCTAGTTTTTTTCTGGTTGGGTCGGGTCGGGTCATTTTTACATTGGGGTAGCTAAATATGAGACCCTAACCCTATTTTTTTGAGTTGGGTTGGGTCAGGTTCGCAGGTTGGGTTAACTTTTTGCCAGGTCTATTCCATGGTCGTTGTATCATATATATTAGTTTTTGAAGTGAGCAATATGCTATATATCAGAAAGTAGGGCCATTTTCATGTCTAAATAGTAATATTAGTGTATACATTTATGGTGGGTGGTGTTTGATTGAAATTAAGGTTGTTTTCCAAAAAATGGTGCTATGTAACATGTAAGAGATTCGATTTTTGGGAAAATGACTCCTATTTTCTTAGGCATTTTTCTCAAAAACATTTTTTCAAACCATGCCTCGAAAATGGGGAAGAACAATGTAGGTGTTTTTTCATTTTTATACAATTGCTAGCAATGATTTGAGTTCACATCTCTGCCCTAGAAGGAGCCGCCCCACAATGCCCCGCAGCACATCCCTGCCGTGTATTGGAAATGTCTATCGATGATAGTATCTATCCTGATGATGACATCATCAAGAAATGTTTCCAATACATAACAGAGATGTGTTGTGGGACGGAGATGTGATCTCCAATGATTTATTGATATGGAATTGAAAAATGCTTAAGTGATAGTAATGCAACCAAACAATAAAAGAAAGGGCATATCGTTGCAATGCTGTTTTCTTAAATTGGGATATGCTTCTCATACCAACGTGACAGTCACATCTCACCGTGTATTAGTAACATCTCGCATGAATAATGAATACAAGTACAGAAGATGTTTCATGTATAACCAAGAGATGCTGTGAGATGCTGTGAGGTCGGTGTTGAAAAATTTTCAGTACACTTGCCTGATCCCATGTGGTACATCCTATATTTATTGGTAATTTCCTTAAACGAAATTTAGCAATTCAAAAACTAATGATTTTTATAAAATTTGCCTAAAAATAAAGGCTGATTTGTTATGGACAATTGGCAAATTTTTCAGGCCGAAATTTTCCGAATGAATAAAGGCCGATTTGTTGGAGATTTAGGATGGAGGTCCGGAATCGGAATCTCCCAGCGTTTGGTTAGGTGAAAACGGAATCCGATTTTCATTTCCCGACCCATCCCCCCCGGAATCAGAATCCCATCCCCGCTATTTAATATAAGAAAAAATCAAAATGACAAAAAAAACCCCTCAAATCTCTCCCTGCCCGATTCCAACTTTCTAACCCTCATTCCCCTTGCTCTTGTCACTCCCTCTATAGGCAGCTGAAGTTCGAAGTATTGATCTGAACTGAAACTCCGGAAACAGTGACGATGAGGTAAATCACCATCAATTTTTTTTTTCTCCTCTTTCATATTCTTCTTCCTCTCCTTCTCTCTCACTTTATTTTTTCGTTCCTCCCCATTTTTTTCGCTGCAGACCAGACCAAACCACAGCAAGGTATGTTGTCCTCGATTTTCCTTTCTAGCAAAGTATTTGTTATATAGATCCTTAGTAGAAGGTCTGAAATGCATGCTAAATTTAGTTGTTTATACTTGACCTCGAAATGCATGTTAATTTAGCAGGTCTGAAATGCATGTTAATTTTTTTCCCAATTTCAGTTTGCCATCCATATGTGAGTAGAGTTATTTGGTCATTAGTTCTGTATGGTGTTTGAATTTTTCTATGTTTATTTTATTGTTTACCTGATTCAGCTCTATCTTTGTAGCTAATAAGTTTTGAAAGATCTCTATCAAGTTCATCAGAGGACAATAACATTCTAATCTAATTTCAAATTAGATAACAGTCTGATTAAACATGAATAGTGACAACTAATTAAGGGGTTTTAGAGTTACAAGCAAGCGACCACTTTATCCCGATTTCTATCTGGATTGGTTAACAGGTTTGGTGTCATGTTTATTCATATTTAACAGTAGCAGCTGAGATGCGGCTCAAATTAGTTCACACGTTTCTCTTTTCTTTTTTCTTTTCGTGGGATGAGTTTCAGTCCAATGTCTTGTTGTCTTGCTGACCAACAGAATTTGTCATTATCTTACCCTTTTATTTCTTGAAATTCAAGACAAGCTAGCTCAATAATCTTACATATTGAGCTGCAAACATTTTTTAATTCTAAGGTATTTAGGTATACTGATTGATTCAAGACAAGCCAAATTCTAAGATATATCTAGCAGTCAGCCCAATAATTGGCTGCAAACAAATGAAAATTATTCATAATACCTAAGGTGTTTAGATAAAATAGAAAAACAGAAACAAATCAACACCCACTTGATAACCTATAGAACTTTTAATAAACTAAAACAGATAAAAATAGAACTCCCTATTCATTCCTAAACACCTAAAGTTCTTTTAAAAGACAACTTGTAACTTGCAAAAAAAAGTACTGCAGTAGCTAACCAGCTACCTTTTTCTTCTTGCATCAATTTTCTCTTTACATCCACAAGTACCTAAAAAGCAAAAGCTTGTTCTTGGATGTGTATTTGACACACCTAAAGTAAAAGTATTCATAATATCTGTAATTTTATTTGACACAGATGACATATCAGTTAAAAAGCAATTGTGGTTTGGCTTTCTGTGCACACATTTATGATAATGTTTTAGGTGATTGCATTTTGGGTGCATTTAAGGTCTTTCATGGACTGAAAGTAGACAAGGGATTCATTAATTTCCTCTGTCTTCACTAGCGCATCAAGAATGCAGTTCCATGTGTACACATTAGGTGCCAACCCCTTGTGGATCAACTCTTCCATGATAAGATATACCTCATCTATTCTACCAACCTTTCCAAAACCATCAATAAGACTGCTATTACCTTAATACATATATGCCTACTCTTGATTTTGCTTCTTCAAAGAGCATGCATGCTTCATCAAGCCTATCAATCTTGGAAAGCTCATGAATGATCCATATGTAACCACTATGGGTTGGTAACCCTTTGTCTTCATTTCCTCTAGAAGCCGGTAACCTTTCTCTCAAACAATCTGTAAGCATCATCAACCTTACCTTGCCTACCCAAACCATCTATCATAGAACAATGGTTGAGTTTAGGCAGTCTGGATCTTCTGCTCACAATGGCTATTTTATGTTTCTCTCTTTCTGGAAAGCAAATATATTCAGAGAACTTTGATTTTTTATTGTATATAATACATTTTGATAAATACAGGTGCACCAGCAAGGACAGTGGGTGGCATACACAAGTTTTCTGAAGGACCTGTGGCCCAATTCAGTGTAAGTAGCTTTTTCCTTTTGCATATACATTTGTATGTGTTATCATTATGCCTGTGTTCTAGCCAAACTTTCAAGAAAGTCTCAAAATCTTGTTAGGTTAATGTTCTAACAATTAATTTAAGTTATATAATTTTTATATAACAGTTTGGTACATATTTGTGGGGATCTAGGAGTAGCCCCAATAGATGTGAGGGAGGATGAGTGGAACACTGAAGCTTTAAAAATTCTAAAACGACAATCCGCTTTGCTCACTGATTCTTTGGTTCTTCACAAATTTCAGACTTACTAACATTATAAGCTTTAAAAGTTTCCCTGTTAAATCTTTCTAGTCCATGTGTCAAACCCCTATTCTAGAATTGAAATTTCCAAGGTATTTTAGGGATGGATTGTTGTTACCATTATCCTCTCAAGGATGCTGACCAACATCCAATCTGTAATACCTTTTACATATAATGGTTAACTGTCTATTAATTGATTTGTTATTAGTGTAGATTATCATATCTTGTAGAAATGAGCATTCAACCTCTTTCTATATTAAATTGAAATGCTTCAAATAGTAGCAAACATGCTTGTTAGTTCATCCAGATTCTTCACCTCATAAACTAACAATGGGTGTCATGCTTCTGTTACAGAATGTTTGTACCAATAAAGAAAGTCATACTATCAAGATCCCTTGAATGGAACCATCCATGTAGTTGTTGGGGGAGGAGGTGCTAGCCTTGCAGAATTCACAACAATACATACTAGATGGAGTTATTACAAGGACCAGGACTTTGGATTCATAAAGCTTACAACATTTGGCCACGCAAATCTGTTGTTTGAGTACAAGAAGAGCAGTGATGGGAAGGTCTATGACTCCTTTAGAATCTCACGAGATTATAGGGACATTATGGCTTGCAGTGTTGACACTTGCCCAAGCATGACATTAGCTTCTTGAAGAGAATACACTTGGGGTATTTATGTAAATTTTTACTCGTTGTAGTGGTAAATTATCACATGTCTTTCATGTTCCACCCCAGAGAAAAATAAATTCTGGTATCCTAGTCTTTGCAAACCAAGAGTCTAGGCCATGAAGAAATAACTCGGTTTTCTGCAAAATTGTTGTAACTTATCATTTTCCTACAAAATTTCTGTATTTTTATTTTTTAATAAAATTTCTGTAGTTTTCTGCATTTTTTTTTGCGAAATTTCTAGTATTTTCATGCATTTTTCTGAATTTTCTACAAAATTTTTGTAATTTTTGTATTTTCTTGCAAAATTCTATAATTTTTTGAAATTTCTACAACATTTCTGATATTTTCATGCATTTTTCTGATTTTTCTACAAAATTGTTGTAATTTCTGCATTTTCCTGCAAAAGTTTTGTATTTTTTTAATTTTTTTGTAAAATTCTGCAATTTTCTGCCATTTCTACAAAATTTTAGGTATTTTCATGCATTTTTTCTGAATTTTCTGAAAATTTGTTGTAATTTCTACATTTTCTTGAAAACATTCTGCAAATTTGTAATTTTTGTATTTTTCTTCAAAATTTCTGTAATTTTCTATATTTTTTGTAAAAATTACAGCATTTCCATGCATTTTTCTGAATTTTCTGCAAAATTGTTGTAATTTCTGCATTTTCCTGCAAAATTTCTGCATTTTTCTGCAATTTTTGCAAATTTTTTGGTATGTCCATGCATTTTCTGCATTTTTATTTTTTATTAGGGACAAAATTGGAAATCATGGATGATTCCGATTCCTGCCTCTTAATGAACCAAACAGCATAAATCTGAATCCGATTCCAATTCCTCTTTGAACCAAACAAGTAGGGGGAATAGAGTGATTCTGATTCCGATTCTGATCATGAACCAAATGGGCCCTTATGGTTTGTTAGGCTGTGTTTGGTTTGATAGAATATAAGAGAAAAACAGAAAGTTAATGGGAACTCTTTTGAATTTTGGGAAATTATGGTCCATTTGATTTGTAATTGGAATTGGAATCAGAATCAGAATCAAAATCCTCCGGAATCAAAATCGGAATGATCCATTCCCATAGTCTGTTTGGTTCAAACAGGAATGGGATTGGGAATTAAAATCAGCAGGAATGAGATTTCATTCCCAAGGGAGGGGCAGGCCATTCCAACAAGAATGGAAATGGGATTTTGATTCCATCCAACCAAACAGTTGAAATTGGAATAGTCCATTCCGATTTCGATTCCAGACCCCTATTCCAGCAATAATGGTTTGATTTGGCATCTGGATGGAGATGAGGTTTACATTGTAAATCGATGTAAACGACAATTATACTTTTTCGATACTCAACTTGCATATCACGAACATTTTGTACTTTGCCTTTGCCATTCATGGGAAGATATTCTCAATGTACGGCTGTGATGTCCAGGATATTCTAATCTGCTGATCCAAACTCTTTTGTATCACTCTTATTTTCCAAAATCTAATAAACCAAACACAGCCCTGGGGAACAAACCCCCACTTCCCCTCCCCTTGTGCACGTAGGTTCCTACACAATTGCACCTAATTTTCTGCTGTGTTGTGAACTCATGTGGCCAATCCAGATTATGCATTAAATAGTGGGTGGGATTCAAACTTAGCAGGTGAGGTAATAGATCCTGCTGTGTTGTGAACTAATTTTCTGCTCGAGTGTGATGAGCAGATCCTGTCTCGAGGTAATATCGGTTCACGGTCCTGTACCCCAATGTTGTCAGGCTTGGGCCGGAGAAAAAGCCGAAAAGCTCATTGGGTCATGGTTTTGCTGGTTTAACCGTCAAGGTTGTATGGTCCATAAACACTATAAAATAAATTAAAAAAAATATATCCAGATGGTCACCACCGGTTTACCGGTTCAGTTGCCGGCCGGGTCCAATCTATTGCAATACCTTGCCTTGTAGAGTTGTAGTGGAGTTTCGCGGTTGGAAATTGTAATTTTCAAATTTAGAAATTGACAGGGTTTAGGTGGCAGATTTCTTTTTGGCCATAATTAAATCCATGAACGACGAGTTTAGAAAGGGGCTCAGAGACTGATTTTGCTTTTAGGGCTGATAAGGGCTCTTGCGTTGTAGTTGTAGGGGCAAACGATATATACTTTTCAAATAAATAATTTTATCTCTTTTAGTAAAAGAAAAATAAAGTATTTTCATTAAAATAAAAAGTTTTCAATGTTTAAAAAATAAAACAAAACCCACACAACCTCTATCTCTCTTTGCCAACACCAAGATCAGGTCTCCATTTTGATTTATGTGTTCAACCAAAATGAAGATAGGCTTAGTTGGACACAGTAGCTGTTTAGCAGGTTAATTGTGGAACTAATAATAATGCTCCACTCTAATCATAAAATATATGGGAATCACAACCATTCAACCCCTTATTATGGGCCCCATGTACCTTATCACTGGCATGAGGCATTACCATTGGTTACACAACCTCCTGGCTCCTACATGACCAAACCTTTTACCTAACTCAAATTCATAAAGATGGGCCTGTAGCATTGAAGTCTAAACCATGGAGATTATTAAATGAAAGAACGAATAGAAAAGAAATTAACATTAATTTTCTTAAAATATAGAAAAAATATAACTACTAGCTTCAATAATTTTCTTAAAAATAATCATTTCTTCCTCTTTAGATTATCCTAAAATCCCATTTCTATAAATAGACAGATAAAATGCTATTTGAAAAAAAAAAGTAAAAATCATAAAAAATGAAATTATAAATTAATTAATTGGTATTAATTGAATAAGCTGTCATCATATAACTTGACAAAGGGAAGTCTCTCTCCTCAAACACACCAAGTCCTCCACTCCGCATCTCTCTCTCTCTCTCTCTCCAATTATGACACAGGTCCCATTGAGGCCCACACAATCCCATATTTTCCCCTCCTTCCTCCAACTTGTCTAATCTAGGAAACTTTTTTGTTTGTAGAATAAAATAAATCCATTAAAAAATTAAGAATCATTTACTTAAAACACCCCTTTTAGTTTCATAGATTTATTAAAACCTACTCTATATTTTTGTCTTACTAAAACACTAGTTTGCAATGGATTTACTTAATCAACATTTTCCATTAAATGGAAGTGAAGAATGTCACTCTTGTCCCTAGTAAAACATGGGAAACAATTCTATTTGGTGAAATGTTATCTGTTAGAAGATGGAAGACAAACCATTGTTGAGGAAGAACCTTGGATGCCATTGTTCTCTCTTCTTCATTCTACTAAAGCCAAACATTTTTTGATAGATCTAAAAATTAAACCTTATTTTTTTACTAGAAGCCTGATATCAAGTTTTAGGGGTAATTTTGGAATAAAAAACACGGGTCATGCCTGTAAACATTTTCGACTATGTTTATATGGTTAAGTTACCATCTTCAGAAAAAAAAAAGAAAAAGAAAAACAAAGGATTCTCAATAGAAGGTCGCTTAAGTAAATTGGTTGCAAACTGTAGAAGTATTTTAGTAAAACCCAAAGTATAGGGTATGCTCTAGTAAATTTGTGAAACTACAGAGGTGTTTTAGTAAATGACCCAAAAATTTAAACATCAACTAAAAAATTCAGACAATGGGTAATGAAATCTAGTGAGTGAAATACTACACTGTTTGACTCTCTAACAAGTGCATCAAAGCAATCCAATGACATCAATTACACTTGAGATACCTTTTTCCTTTATGCTGTGTTTGGTTTGATGGAAAAGATAGGGAAAGAAAGGGAGAGATAGGAAAACCATGTCCTTTCCCTATCAAATCAAACCAATGACATCAATTATATATATATGAGCCGCTTAGCCAATAAGTACTTATATTTGCGGAAATGATAATTATAACCATGAAGAGTTGCCCAAAATGGAGTAAAAATGAAAAAAGAGAGGAGATTAAAGTACCTAGAACGATTTCTCATCTCGGAGTTGCCTGTTGCCACCACTGATTCATGTTGGAGGGGATTTTAAAAAAACGATGGGGACAGTTTTGCCACAAAAATTGGCATAAGTGCTTAAAATAAGTAGCCCTGAGTTGTTCTTTTTTAAGTACTTATTTAGAAAATAAGCACTTATTTGCTTCTTTTTTGCCGAACAATGAAAAGGATACTAAAATAAGCAGCCCACTTATTGTGTGAATAAGTACTTAGAATAAGTGATATCAAACAGAGGTTTAATTGAGTTGTCATATTTATGTTTCTTGTGTTAGACTTCATTTAAGGTGTTGTTTGGTTCATTGCAAATAAACAACTTCACTACTATACAAAAGTAAAAAAGTATGCTTGGTTTTCCATACATAAAATAGCTAGCTTTGATTAAACAAAATTAGGCTAAAGGTAATACTGATAGTATGTAACTTACTCTTTGATAATCTTCAGGATTTGTGCTTTTAAAGCCCAAAAGTACAAAGCTCAAATTCCAAACTTTGTGTTTTGGGTGTTAAAGGTATTTTGGTTTCAAAATATTTTATTTGTAGTAAAAATGATTTAACTGTTTATAATTTAACAATGAATATGGCAGGGATGACGAAGTAGGATTATGTAGTCAACCCTATATAGTTGGGACAAGGCTTTGATTATTATTATTATTATTATTATTATTATTATTATTATTTATTTTTAAAACAATTCTTACTAAGTGCTTGTAAATTTTTTTTGGTTCGATTTGGTTTTCTACAGCACAAACTTAAAAGCAAAAGATTATATGAAGAGATACTACTTCAGCAAAAACTGTTCGCACCCACCCACAAATTTTTTGTAACTTCAATATATGGTTTTAAAACAGACCCAGAAATAAAACTGCTTTGATCACCAGATCCTGAGAGGAATGATCCGACCATCCGGTCTGAACCCCAATCAAATGGTTTTTAGGTTCAAAACCAGACCCAAAGCTATAACCTGTTCCGACTGTTCGGTCTGATTTGGTGAAGAGGGAATCTTACCCACAGCAATTTTTGGGGCCCAAAGGGGTTCAAACTTCAATGTGTTCCTTTTCGTAACTATTCATAGAATCAAAGGGGAACAAAGGCTTCGGCCCCTTTGTGCATATTTTCTAAATTAGCAAATGGAAACATTGGATGGCATGAAGAAATTGAATATAATATTGTTAGACCTAAGAGGCGTTTGATAACAATTGAAGTGGCTGAACTGAAAAACTTATTCCTCTCTCTTCTAGTGAGAAGATTTTGAGGAAGTCAGGGGTTTCATAATGTATGAAGCTGAAGTTGGATATGTTATTATCCTTTAAATTTTTTTTACTTAATTAATTTATTTACTAAAAGACAAAACAATAAGTCATTCAGTTCAGCACTCAACTGTTATTAAACAATTGACTGGACAATAAAAAAATGAGAAAGCTCATTCAAACACGGCTTGAATTTGTGAAAACCATAAAAACCGGAACTAGAATGCAAACTGGGCCATTGGTTTACTGGTTCAACTGCTGAGTCTGATCTGAGTCCAACATCTATACTATATATATAAAAGTGTGAATGCAATGTCAAACTTTTTTGGACTAAATTGTTTGAGAAAGGGTATAAAAACCATTTTATTACAATTTTAATGCCATCTTTAATGGCTACTAAAATGCCCATAATTGTGTATTTAATCAATCTCTAATGGCAAGGTTGAAAATGTAACTTAAATTATTACTTTCCATTTCATTTAATCCCCTCTCATTAAGTCTTATACTTAAATTATTAACTCTTAGTTTTTCTTATTAAATTACATTTGCGTCAATATTTTTAACAATATAAATCTATATATTTTAAAACTGATTCAAAAACAAAATCATTTTTAATCCAAGTGGTGGCTAAGCAGTTCAACCATCCAAATCAAATTGATCAACCTACGACATCATAGTTAGGTAATAAAATTTTTAAAATAAAAATAAATGTAGAAACTTACAGAAAGTGTATAAAAAAGTAGACACATCTATGATATATTTATTAATCAAATTAAAAAATAAGTGTGATAAACAAGAATTATTTTTATTGGTAATGAAAATGAAATATATAATTTAAAACTGACCAAAAATGAAATTATTTTATTGTTTGGAAAATATCTATAGTTCAAAATTTTGGTCAAACTTGTTAACCTTTAATATCATAAATAAATAAATAATAAAAGTTAATAAAATATAAAAATACATAAATGAAAAGAAATACATAAATTTTGCAAGAAAAAAAAATTAGGCACATGTATAATATCATATATTTATCATATTAAACAAAAAGTAAATGTGACATTAGAATTATTTTTACACACAAAAATACAAAAAAGTTATAAAAAAAATGAGCACATTTATAATGATATATTTACACTACTATTAAAAATATGAATAAGATTGTGGGACTTTCTTTTGATTAAAATATTCATTTTTGAATTTAGTCACTATTTAATTATTAGGTTTAAATTGTAAATTGAACTACTACTTTTCACCCCATTTAATTCCCTCTACTTAAATCTTACATTTTTTTTTGATAAATAAACAAAAACACCAAAAAGATTAAATATTACAAAAAGAAGAATCTAGCCAAGCAAGTAGGCCTATCAATGATACTAGAAACTTTACAAGTTGATCCGATTATCACATATTTGGATGAGGTGTTTATGTAATCAAATTTGGATTTTCAATCCTCATCCAATTAATAATAGAAAACAAAAAAATATAAAAATAAAAAATAAAAAATGCATAAAGCTTATAAAACAATTTAGATACATTATTACTATCATTATCATCATCTAGAATTACTACATGCAAAGCATGTGCACACTTACTAAATAGAACAAAAAGGCAAGATATTCAAATTGGGGGAATGAGAAGCAATTTGGTGGATCTCCATGTTTCAATGGATTGGCTCTGATTGGTCACATGTGGACGAAATAGATGTGATCTTTTACAAGCACCTGACAAAACCATCTTATATAGCTGATGACCTAGTATTGGAGATGGTCACTTGCATCTCTCCAATTTGGTAACTTGGATTAGATGAATGCAATGACTGTTTTAAGAGCATGTAAAACCAATGATAATATCCCACATCAATCATAAAATATATGGGGCCCACAAGTGGCATTAAATTAAAGGGGTAAATTAAATGGAACCCATGTATTTTTGTATGGCCTGTGACATTATAATTGATTCAACAACCTGGTAAGCATTCATTGTGTTTAGTTAATCCGATATTCTAATTAGGAGACATGGCATCAAACTAGTAGAAATGTTAGCTCTCTGTGGTATGGCCAATTAACTAGGTGTTCATGGTTTGGTTAACCAAACTGTGGGCCTAAATTCCAAATTACCCAATTGATAGTATAGGTTTTTGGATAACCAGTAACTGAAAATGAATCGAAGCCTATCAATTAACTGGTTGATCGGTTCGATTAACTATTAGTTTTTCATCGATTTTTTGTTTTTTTTTTTAATTTTTATAAAATACTAGTAGGGGACCCGTGCGATGCATGGGAAAACCCACATCTAATTTGCTAGTAAAAAGGATCAAAAGGATATATTGAATGTCGACTGCTAGTAAATTTCCAAAAGTATATAAACTAAATTATTGATTTTGTAAATATATTAAATAATTTATTTTCTTTTTAAATATATTATTTACAAAATTACACTAATTTATCTTTTATTTTTTAATATAAGTTAATTAATAAATTCCTTTTCTAAAATTTTCCAATATTATACTAATTTATATTAATAACAGAAATAATTTGTGTAATTATTGGCTCAAATTGCCGTTTTCCTTTACCAATACTAATTTATCTTTAATAATTTAAAATGAAAATCGCACATTTTTTAAATAATTTTCCAAAATCCATCGAATGTAATAAAATTTCCCAAATTTCCAAAATATTCGAATAATTTTCAATAATTATTTGCTACATTTTGAAGAAATTTTCCAAAATTACATTAATACATTTTTTATTTTATTCTCCAAAAATTTCCAAAATTATGATATTTTATTTGCCAATTTGCAAACTCCACCAACTCTTTCCTGAAGCTATAATTGTTGACTTTATTTTTCAATTTTATAATTTTTAATTAATTTTAAATGACATTTATAAAGAAATTATTGGCTGAAAATTTTGTATATTCATTGATTTCTAGTATTTTTCTGGAAAATAACACAATTTAATTGTTAGTGTAATAAAATTAATTTTAAGAAATTTTAACTATTGTAAATTTATTATTATAATGATTACTCTATTTAATTACTACACCAAAATTCCAATAATAATTATTAGTGTAAAAATTATTTTGAAAAAAAAAATAATTAATTTAACTACACTAATAATTATTATTCGAATTACAGTTATTTCAAAATTATTGTAATTACAGTATTCTGAAAATAACAAAATTTACTATAATAATTAAATAATCAATTATTAATTTTCAATAATTATTTATTGGTAGAATAATGAATAAATTTTCAATAATTTCAGTAATCTATTGAATAATCAATAAGTTATCAACAGTTTCCAAAAACTACACCAAACTATCTTTCATTTTTGAATGAAATTAATCAATAATTTATAATTAGCTGAAATCATAATTATAATTTTTAGAAATGTAATTATTTCAATATCTTTTACCAACAATCAATTACTAAAATTTTTATAAATTATTGACAATGATTTATTGATAAATAGTTTATTATAAACTATAACATCATTTTTGGGGGTGTTCATATAATTAATTATTAACGAAAAATAGTTTATTATAAATATAAAAACAATTACGATGAACAGTTCAGGTTATGATGCTGGAAAAACTTATAACCAATCAAACGCAGAAAGAAAATTGTTACCAGGTGAATTTCCATCAAAATCCACGGGGTTTTAATTGGTCAAAACCTTTCTGATATCATGCCTTTCTGGCATCATAGATTTTTCATTGAAAAATGATTCTGTTTCTTTCTTGAAAAAAAAAAAGGAAAAAAAGAATCAATCCAAACATCTAGCAACAATGATGATAACAATGAGAAAGAAAAAAAAAGTAAGAATCTCTTGACAAACACTTCTTGCGTACAATGCCTTTAACTTCTTGTGGAACAACTTGCTAGAAAAATATAAAATATCTGACTTTAAATAATTCAAGCCATTGAATTTTTGTTTTTCTTATTCAATGTAACCTTTGAGATAGGGACTGGATATTTTAACCTGATCTGTCCTATTAAATCCCTTTGTTCTTGTAGCAGATACAATGGACTTTCCCTCTTTGTTACTTAACAATATCCCCTTCCACCGTGATAGAAAGAACCTTGTTGTTCATCTCTGCACTTTTCTCACTCATGTCACATCTACTCAACTGTGTTATTCCTGTGAAGCATGAACAATTAAATAAATCCCTTAAATTTGACAGCTTATATTGATGAGGACATTAATATTTCTTTTATGGGCATGAGTTGAAAATTTTACATTATACCATTCAAATGTAATTTTATATATAGTCCAGGTGGTCATTATATTGTGATAATAAGAAAGACATGCATCATAATTTTTACCATGGTGACAGAGTGCGCATGGGGCCCGTTGGCACATAATGTGAAAAGGGTAGAGTGCACATTTGAGTTGAAACCAATCTAAACTAAAACAAATTTAAACAGATTATACGGTCCACACATTGAATTGGATCAGTCCAAAATGACACAAAATATTCATTACATTAAATTAAATTAAATTGGACCTGGTCTATTTATAATGGATTCACATCGGGTAGGTTGCTCAGCTCATAAAAGATGTCAAATAACTAGAACCTGGAAAACTTACAGGGTCATTGGTTAAATGGTCTGGGCTGGTTTTTCATACATGTGATTATTTATTTTTAAATTGAATTATCGAAAATATAATAAGTCATAATAAAGAAAAATCTCTTGTGTTTTAATTCTTTTTTGTTATAAAATCTAATCATTACTCTCTCTAATAAGATGATGATGATTTCTTCTTCTTCTTCTCTCTCCAGTAGTATCTCTTCTCACTCCTTTAAATATCTTTTCTGCTTAGACATGTTAAACCCCTTTTGATTCAGATAAATTTGTGGTAGACCCAAATTGGTCACAACTCAAAATTGTCAACTCAAACCTAGTCAAATTTCTATTCAATCCCATGCATTATATGAGTTTGATTGCGGAAGACTTGTGAAACCCAAGCAGATTGATCAATTGGATGGCCTGATTTAAATTTTTATTAGATTAAACTATGATATAGAAACATATATAAACAAGGGGGGGGGTCACTAATATGCATGATTTTGTTTTCAAAACAAAACAACTGCCATGTCAGAAAATTATATTGTTTTTGCTGACGTGGCAAAACAAAATCATGCATATTTGGAAACACCCCTTAGTTGTATAAATGCATAATGGCATAATTTTGAGGAAACAGTAACATTTGGATGCAGGATTGACGACATTGTATTAAGATTAGATTGTGATATGTAGTGTGCTGTAGGTGCCTTTTGTCGGTACTATTTGTAAGGCGAAAACTCTGAGAAGTTTCACCAAGTGTGAAAACTCTGTAGATTGTCATAGTGCTGCACATGCCTTTGCCTGTAGTACTATTAAGGATGATACATTACAGACAACACAATAAAAATACCAACATCTCTCTCTCATACACACCCATGTGCACATTCGCAATTAGCACATAAATAAATTCTAGCAGTTTGATAAGAATTTATAAAAGGTTTTAAAATTGAACTACCAGATTGATTAATCCGGATCTTTCTGCTACTTATATTATGGGCATATATAGATTAAGCATTTATATAATAACATCATTCATATTTACAGAATGCACAATGTGGGTAACCAGAGGTGCAACTTGGGCATGGTATGGGTTTTACATTTTTAAGAGTGCAAAATGGGTATCTAATTTGCACTCCTAAAGAAGAATGCAATGAGAAAAATGAATATCAGTGCTGTTTGTGGGTCATTAGCATCTGGTGCAGAAATTGTTTTACTTGGGTGTATGTGTTTTTTGCTAAAGCTGTTCCTCTAAGGAAAGCTGGAGCATTAGAGACTGAAGACAATGTCATGTTTGAAGAAATCAAATTTGGTTTGGAGATCCGTCTTTCGCAAATTTTGATTGAAGGCAAAGCTGCTAATGCCATTGATTTCCTGTTGAAGATTCCTTGCTATCATCTTGGTGTATTAAGTTATATTAGGGTTCTGTTCGTTTTTTGGAAAGTTATTTATCTAGGTAAATGCAGTTATCTGGGTATGTTTTTTTTGGAAAATACTTATCCGGGTAAGTGCTTTTATGCATGTTCTTTTATTTCTTATGTAAATAAAGCAATGACCATTTTAGCTATAAAAATCTATTATTAAAATGAACATTTTTGTTCCAAACAGACCAACAGAAGGCAGTTAGTCAGTTTTACAAGAGGAGGCCACATCAGCTCAACTAACCAACCACTTGTAATTACTGCCATCCAATTGCAATAACTGCCATCCAATTGGATTGTCAAGACTGTTGGAACAAACCAGCAGAAGACAGTTAATCAGTTTACAAGATGAGGCCACATCAGCTCAACTAACCGGCCACTTGTAACAACTGCCATCCACTTGTAACAATTGTAATAGTCAAGATTGTAACATTATAAGTAGTAGAGCAGAAAAGGAATAGAGGAACACTCTTTCATCATTAAACTCTCTCTCTCTCTCTCTCTCTCTCTCCTTCCAAGAATTCAGGAGGTTGGCCCCACGAAGAGCCCTGAGTTAGGCATGTTCCTAACAATTTGGTATCAGAGCCAGCATGACCAACACAAGAAACACCTCAGTAGACACCCGAGTGGATCAGATGGAAGACAAGATCCACCGAATGTCTTCAGATCTCAAGGAAATGAAGGAAAGTTTCACTGCTCTCCTCCTTCGACTAGAGCAAAGGGCAACAAACATTGACAGAGGAAGACAAGAAGAGCGCAACAATGAAAACAGCCGCAAAACAGGGGTGGCAACAAGAATTGCCAAAATTGACTTCCCCATCTTCTCAAGCGGGGACCCAACTCCCAGGATTCTCCGAGCAGAAAGGTATTTCGATTACCATGAAACACCGAGGCAAGATAGGGTAACTCTGGCTTCTGTGCATCTTGAAGGGGAAGCCATCCTCTGGTTTCAATGGTACCGAAGGGGGCACCCTCGCCAAACCTGGGCAGACTTCACCAACACCATGACTGTCCGTTTTGGATTATCTGGGTTGAAGATATTGATGAAAACTTGGCAAAACCGCGGCCAGTGGGATCAGTAAAAGAATACCAGATGGAGTTTGAAAGGTTGGCCGTGAGAGTCCAGGGATGGACTGAGAAGGCGTTGGTGGGAAGCTTCGTTGGCAGCCTAAAGGAAGAATTGCGGCTGGAAGTGAAGGCGATGCAGCCCACTTCCGTCATCAATGCAACAACACTAGCAAGATTGTATGAGGACAAGTTCAGCCAAGCAAGAAAGGTGTAGCGACCATGGGGTCTAGAAGCAAGAAGGGAGCAAGAAAGGATGACAACACCAGACAAGGAGGAAGGAGTACTGGGCCCAGGCCCATTGGTTCCTTTCAAACGGCTGGCGTGGGCAGAGATGCAAGCCCGCAGAGACAAAGGTCTCTGTTACAACTGCGAAAAGAAATTTGAGTCGGGCCATCGCGACAGGAAACAACAAGTGTTTCTCCTCCAAACAGATGCTGAAGAGGAAGATGACATCACCGGTTGCAGAGAATCTAACCCAGGGTGGAAAATATAATCCAATGGCACGCCTAAAATATCCTTACAAGCCCTTATGGGACTTGCGTCCCCTCAAACAATGAGAGTTGCAGGGCTGATTCTAGGACGCCAAATGTCAATCCTCATAGATAGTGGTAGATCCCTTAACTTCATAATTCAAGTCTTTGTGAATAAAATGGGACTTTTGGTGCAACCAACAATGACCTTTACGGTTCATGTGGCCAACGGTAACAACCTATCTTGCAATAGCATTTGCATGGGCCTGCCACTAAAGATTCAGGGTCATCAGTTTGTGGTGGACCTATATCCTCTCCATCTCAGTGGAGCAATGTGGTGCTAGGCATTCAATGGTTAAGGCAACTAGGACCCGTGGTCTGTGACTGGGCCCGTCTGACCATGGACTTCACATAAGGAAACTCTACAGTCCATCTACAAGGGCAGACATGCAAGGGCCCAAGGTCCATTAGTCTTGCAACACTAACAAAGCAAAGAGGAGACCAAAATCAGCCCGTATTCATGCACATGGACTCAAATTTTCCTACTTAGATCTGCAATCAAATTTTCCTACATTAGACTTTGAGCGCAAGGTCACTCTAAAGGAAGGGGAGATTGTCAAGACTGTTGGAACAGACCAACAGAAGGCAGTTAGTTTTACAAGAGGAGGCCACATTAGCTCAACTAACCAGTCACTTGTAATAACTGCCATCCACTTGTAACAGTCAATATTGTAACACCATAAGTAGTAGAGTAGAAAAGGAATAGAGGAACACTCTTTCAGCATTAAACTCTCTCTCTCTCTCTCTCTCTCTATCATTCCAAGAATTCAAGAGGTTGGCCCCTCGAAGAGCCCTGAGTTAGGTAGGTTCCAAACACATTCAAGTGTTGACAACTTTCCCTAAGTGGGAAAGTTATTTACCCACCTATGAGATGGTATCACTTAAGTGATGCCCAGGAAAATAAACTTTTCCTATTCCCCACATAAATCTGAGAAAAGAACATGGATTCTTAGTCAATGGGAACCAAAATCCTATTGACCAACTTTCCCCCTCTCAAAATCCGAAAAAAGAATGCCTCCTAGGAGTGTCAATGTACTCAGAAAGTTGCAAAGTTTGCTTTATGGTGTACTCAACTGTTACTTGATCTGTAGTTTGGTCGAAAAATGCAAAAGAATACAAAATACAAGGTTTTTTTTTGCATTGTAAATATTTGTATTTATACTCTTCCCAAATTAAGCCTTCATTTTTTTTTTTTGAATAAGCTATTCAAAATGATTGTCTTACAGATTAATGAATGAATTTGTCTTTTCTTCTTGAAAAGAAAATTGAAAAGAAAGACTACTTTTATAATGTGTAATCTGTTCATTGAACAACTAGCCTTGGGGACCAAGTGACCACATTGTCATCTACCGAGTATTCACTGGCTACTGTTTAGTGGACTGTAGTGCACAATGTACAAAGGCCCATTTTGATGACCCAGTAGTTCAGTTGGTCACTTGGCAGAGACGCGGTGCGGAAGCTCTCCGCGTTGCAAATGCTAGTGAACCCGCACATGCATCCCCACTACCACTAACCCTACTAACCCCACTAACTGGGTTTATTCTACAGAGACCCGCTCTGTGGGCATCTTCCCCTAATTAAGTTTTTTTTTCTTTTCTTTCTTCATGGGGCTATACAATGGGGGATAGGCTATCCCCCTCCTTTAACCCCTCAAACCCTGGTGACAGCAAGATATCCCAGGTCTCTATTCCAACGAATCAGATCAGAGAGCTTATCAACTGAGCCACCACCATCAAATTAAGATCTTTTAGCTGGTAGTTTTTAAAGCATTTGTCTAATTCTCAGCATCACAAAGGCCAGAGCCAATCGTTTTCTGTTCCTGACAAGCTCAAACTGGTTAATTGATAGAAAAATTAATAAGTGAAAGTTGCCTAAACCATCTGACTGGTTTGAACTGAAGCATATAGAGCTTTTGGACTGTGGATTATGGTTAAAAGGAGAGAAATTATAGAAGAAAATGACACATTTTAACCTGATCTGGACATACAACCACACAAGCAACGCCCATAACTTGGGCTCTACATCTGTCAATGCTTGGCGAAAGGACAAATCAATTTTCTTTCGATAATCCATCTCATGGCAGATTGATTATTAATTAAGGAGGGGGGTGCGCTCCAATGTGAATTTTTGTTCTTGTATCAAGTTTCAAAACCAAAAGAAAACGAGCCGGTGTGAAAGCAAATTGGTTCTTCAAACTAAAATAGAGAAAACATGTTCTTGGTATGTTTTTTGTTACCAAAAATGAAAATACAAATATGTTTTTGAGGTTGTGTTTGGTTGCAGTGCAATTTTATTTGCACTAGTACAAATGTATGGCAGTGCAAATGAAAAAAAAATGTATATTCTCATTTAATTTTGTTTTGAATTTTACTTTATTTTGTTTCATATATTAGTTTACTTATTTTGTACTACAATCAAACAAGATAAGCTAAAATTTAAAACAAAAATATGACAGAATTTACACTCAAATCATTTGCGCTGCCATAGTTTCGTATCAATGCAAATTTATTTGCATTGCAACCAAACACAGCCTGTTAGACAGTTTTTGTATGCCCTTAGCTTCAATCTGATTTGATGTGCTTTTGTTATTTAGTGGAAATAAATAAAGTGCATGTTTGATTCATGTTGTTTGGTTTAATTCTGTGTAAAACCCTAAAACTGGACATTTATAGAGACTTGTGTTAGTTTTAAATGTTCACAGCCGTTGGATAAGTCTGGGGAGATTTATCCTGCCAAGGCTGATACTGGTGTGCCACCAAGTGTTGGGATGGCCTGTCTCAGCCACCAGGGTAAGACCTGAGGCACATGCAGTATGGGATTACTTGAATCCATGAACCGGACCAGATTTCTAGTATTGCCCTGGACCTTGGAGATAGATGGGCAAAACTGGAAAGTTACACCTGACCCCTAGACTCGATTATGACACTTCACTAGGTGTTGGATCAGGCTGCCTTTGATATGCCAATCAGTGAGATCCTTAGCGGGGATCAAAACCTGGGTATGTTGGGGCAGTTTGAGAATTCATCTGAGTGGGTGATCATAGTGACAGAATCAGCCACTTTGTCGGACAAAGGGTAATGATCGGGAATGCACTCTCTCTGATGGAAAACCAAACTGCCGGCAGTTGATTTCAATCGTTGGAATTTTGTTTTGCAAAATTAATATATTTATATATATATATATATGTACGGTTTCAAATTGTTTGCAAATGGTTTTAATTCCCGGGATCCATGTGAGAGGAGAGTGCGGCACTGTTCCTTGCAGCCGAGGGAGAGGTCCTCTCTTGTCGGGCAGTGCTTGATCATTAAGGGCTGAGAGGTTAAGTGTAAGACCATTGAGGATAATACCTGATGGGCTAATCTTGCACCTGCCCACAGTCCCTGGGTTTTTATAAGATGGCTTGGCCTAGGGACCACTTAATGTAAGTGTTGGGCCCATAGGATCCATATGATGGACTCAAGGGGTTCATTGAGTTTTTTAGTGAATTCGGTTGGGCCTTGTATTAAAGGCTGGGCCGAACCCATGTGGCTGGTGTGTAGATCAATGCTTGGGTCCCACGCCATACAAAGAAGCCCAACTGGGCAGCAGATTGGAAAGTAATTAGACACTGAACACTTAATGGGCCAGAAGCCCATTTCGAGGTGGGCTGATATGATCACCCATCCTTGGGGCGAATCTGAGATTAATGTTAGTAAAAGGATTGGGCCTTTAGCCTTATCCACTCTTGGAGACCAAATTCAAATTAGATTTGAATCTGGTAACCTCCTGATAAGATCAGGAGTAAGCTAACTTTATCTGCAGATAGGATTAAGATTATCCCCTATCCAAATACTGATTTGGATTGGGATAACTCCTAATTAGGAGGTTTCTTAATCAAGAAGAAAGGAGGAGAAACCCTAACCAAAAAGGAGAGAAATACAACAGATTTCGAATCAAGAAAAATCGCAAGAAAGGTTCCTGTGAATTGAGATCAGATCTCATACTCCAGAAAAAGAAAGAAGAAGTAGTTCAGCTTTTTCGCTTTTGGAATTCTCCTCCTGCCGCCGCCATCTGTTTTTGCAAGATTAGATCTTTGCAGAAAAAGAAAGTCAAGAAATCTGTTCTTGACATCAGTCTTGCAAAAAGACTGAAAAAGATTCAGTATTTAATATTTCCAGAGGATTCTTGTGAAGGATCCAGTGTGTAGGACGCACTCTGCTGGTTCTGTTCCATCCACAGCTGTGTCATCTTCAGCAGGAACAAATCTTGGAGCATTCTTTGGGCGTGAACACCGACTTTGGGAGATAGTGCTTCTCCGGATCAGGTATATTCCTCCCATTTGTCTTTTGGTACAGATCTGGTTTGATTATGGTTCAAGTAGGATCCTTGAATATTGTATTCTAAATTTAGGGAATATGATTCCCAGTGGGAGAAGGTAGGAAATTTTTGAAATTCGCCCACCCATTCCGCAACCTTTATGGCGTCCATTAGATGGATCCTACCATTCTTTCACCTAACACATTCAAGTATTGACAACTTTCCCTAAGTGGGAAAGTTATTTACCCACCTATGAGATGGTAAGTGATACCCAGGAAAATAAACTTTTCCTAGTCCCCACATAAATCTGAGAAAAGAACATGGATTCTTAGTCAATGGGAACCAAAATTCTATTGACCAACTTTCCCCCTCTCAAAATCCGAAAAAAGAATGCCTCCTAGGAGTGTCAATGTACTCAGAAAGTTGCAAAGTTTGCTTTATGGTGCACTCAACTGTTACTTGATCTGTAGTGTCAATTGTATTTATACTCTTCCCAAATTAAGCCTTCATTTTTTTTTTTGAATAAGCTATTCAAAATGATTGTCTTACAGATTAATGAATGAATTTGTCTTTTCTTCTTGAAAAGAAAATTGAAAAGAAAGACTACTTTTATAATGTGTAATCTGTTCATTGAACAACTAGCCTTGGGGACCAAGTGACCACATTGTCATCTACCGAGTATTCTGAACTGGCTACTGTTTAGTGGACTGTAGTGCACAATGTACAAAGGCCCATGCTGATGACCCAGTAGTTCAGTTGGTCACTTGGCAGAGACGCGGTGCGGAAGCTCTCCGCGTTGCAAATGCTAGTGAACCCGCACATGCATCCCCACTACCACTAACCCTACTAACCCCACTAACTGGGTTTATTCTACAGAGACCCGCTCTGTGGGCATTCTTCCCCTAATTAAGTTTTTTTTTTTTTTTATCTTTCTTCATGGGGCTATACAATGGGGGATAGGCTATCCCCCTCCTTTAACCCCTCAAACCCTGGTGACAGCAAGATATCCCAGGTTTCTATTCCAACGAATCAGATCAGAGAGCTTATCAACTGAGCCACCACCATCAAATTAAGATCTTTTAGCTGGTAGTTTTTAAAGCATTTGTCTAATTCTCAGCATCACAAAGGCTAGAGCCAATCGTTTTCTGTTCCTGACAAGCTCAAACTGGTTAATTGATAGAAAAATTAATAAGTGAAAGTTGCCTAAACCATCTGACTGGTTTGAACTGAAGCATATAGAGCTTTTGGACTGTGGATTATGGTTAAAAGGAGAGAAACTATAGAAGAAAATGACACATTTTAACCTGATCTGGACATACAACCACACAAGCAACGCCCATAACTTGGGCTCTACATCTGTCAATGCTTGGCGAAAGGACAAATCAATTTTCTTTCGATAATCCATCTCATGGCAGATTGATTATTAATTAAGGAGGGGGGTGCGCTCCAATGTGAATTTTTGTTCTTGTATCAAGTTTCAAAACCAAAAGAAAACGAGCCGGTGTGAAAGCAAATTGGTTCTTCAAACTAAAATAGAGAAAACATGTTCTTGGTATGTTTTTTGTTACCAAAAATGAAACTACAAATATGTTTTTGAGGTTGTGTTTGGTTGCAGTGCAATTTTATTTGTACTAGTACAAATTATGGCAGTGCAAATGAAAAAAAAATGTATATTCTCATTTAATTTTGTTTTGAATTTTACTTTATTTTGTTTCATATCTTAGTTTACTTATTTTGTACTACAATCAAACAAGATAAGCTAAAATTTAAAACAAAAATATGACAGAATTTACACTCAAATCATTTGCGCTGCCATAGTTTCGTATCAATGCAAATTTATTTGCATTGCAACCAAACACAGCCTGAATTTCTGGATTAAAGACCGCATTTTTATCTAGTTATTTAATATCATCTTCATAAATCATATAATTTCTATACTACAAAATTTGTTTTTCTAAGAACCATTATTTTAATTTATTGGCTTCAAAAACATATATTGCTTTTTTAAACAAAACCAACTTATGCTTGTTTTATTTTCAAAATAGAAACGTAATTCAAAAACGTCTTTTTTTTTTTTTTTTGCTCATGTGGGATTTTCTAAAACGGATGAAACAAAAACATTATACCCCTAAATTAAGGAATTGTGGCCTTTGGTGTGTAAACGTTACTGCTTTATTATGATTTCCATCTGCTTATCTAACCATCATCATGAAATTGAGATCAAGCATCTTCACCAAGTCCATACACCATTGGATTACTACAGCTTGCATTATGTTACTCCCTATCAATCTAATTAGGGCTTTTAAAAAGAGTAAGTATTGCCTTGCAGCTTTTTTAATTGGCTTTCTCTCACTGATCGTCTTTCACTGCTTGCTTTGCCGTATTTGATCCACTGTCTTGAGGTATGCATATAATACTTTAACCGAGTCTGGTTCCTTAGTGTTTAAAGTGGTGAAAAGATGCAGAGGAAAGGCATTGTTCAACATGGATTGTTTTCTTTGTTGCGATTTCAAGAAAATTGGGTACAAATGGGTTTTATCAGATATTATTTTATTTTTTTTAAGCGAAACACACATAGAACGCATGTTCTTATTCTATGGTGTTTTTTCTTTTTATCCCCACAAAGTGAAGCAACAAAAGTTCTATTGAATTTCTGATTTCAAAAGAACTGTAACTATAGTGGTTTCACTGGTAATGACCATCCCCATACTGAGTATGAGTACATGGAAACCATACTGTTTGGGGATCACAGGCTGGGTTTTTTTTTATTTGATTTATGAAACTTAGGTTTGATTTGTAATTTGTGATCTTCATCAAGTGAAAGAATGTCACCCAAACCAATGTGTAGAAAGCTTATCTTTTTTTTTTTCTTTTTTTTTTTAATTATTTGAGTTAGGAAGCTGAATCAGATTTGGTTTATTACAAAAAAAAAAGGCGACTTTATAAATTTGGATTAAAATTTATTTATCCCCTTTTCTAAATGGGCTGATATTCCATAGGAGCTTTAAGGCAGCACTTGTAAGAAGTTTTGGTTTAGAAATGAAAATGTCTTGGTTTTGAAAGCAACACTTTGTTGAAAATGGTTGTTTTTCTGGACCAAACTAGAAATGATCACTTTGTTTTAAGAAAACAGACATCAAGAACATGTTTTTATTTTTCTTTTCACTGGTGTGCCATTTTTCTAGAAGAATTAAAAATAAAATAAAAAAGTATTCATGTTGGAGAACATCCCCATCACTGCTTCAAATACCCAAAACAATCCAAGTAAAGCTTGATTATCATGAAACAATGTTAAAATACATTTTATTGGTTGAAACATACAGTGTCTCAATTGTCCTTGAAATAAGTTATCTTATCACCTCTAGACAAAGTTTGTTGCAGTATTGATTTGAAGTAAATTTTCTCTAGTACTCAAGTGGCTTAATCTAAGGGGGTGTTTGACAATAATGCATGCTTTTGTTTTTTGTTTTGAAAAATAAAACCATATATTATATATTTGAAGAACAATCCCCAAGTTTTTTAACATATATTTTATATATGTATGGATGTATTAGAAAACAATCATAGCTAGAGTTGTTTCTAAAAGATTGAATTGAAATTAATTAATAACAGTAACAGTAACTAATTCAAATTAATTTAAGATTGATGAATTGCACGATAGCTCAATTCGACTCATTGAAATATCACTTAGAGATCATTCTTCCATTTGTATAGCTTTTTCTCCAACAGGACCTTGTACATGATAGAGATCAATCAATACATACACAAGGTCCAATGGCTCTTGTCCTTTCTTCAGGTTTGATTCAGAAGCTGCCAGTTAATTTAAGGGAACAATGTTCTGAAACTTGAAGGAGATGTCAAACATCTAGAACAGGTGTTTCATTGTCCAAATGCTTCAATTGCACAGTGAAAATGATAAAAAAGGCCCTAACAAGGAACATTTGGGCAACCAGTGGTATTGATTTTCAAGCATTTGAAGCATCACCAATGGGGTTTTGACTGGATCAAAAGCATATCAGACTAGACGTCGATCGGACCTGGTTTACGGCCAGAAACCCAGTTGGGGTTCAGGTTCAGGTTGCAGAAGATTGCCTGAGAGGATGAGAGTGCCAACAAAGATGCTTTGGAGGGAAACAGAAAACTTCAAAATGAAAGTTAAAAGAATCACAAGAGACAAGCTAACATGGTTTGTCCGATGCATTGAAAGAGACCTAAAGCTTCCAAAGTCAAAAGTTGAATATTACAAGCTTCTGAACCCAAATAAAAAGCTTAATTATATGAAATCAACAAAACCCAAATACATAAAGAAAGCTCTTTAACTATGGCTAGCTAGCTCTAAGCTTCAATCTCTTCTTTCTCCTCACGCCATCAATCTCCAAAAGGATCTAACAAGTGACACCTATATATATATGGTGACTACTTTCATTTTGCTTTTTAAACAAAGGAATTGAACCTCCCACAAGAATCTCTACTCAATTGTGTTTCCAAACAAAGCAAGCTTATTATTAACAAACTAAAAACAACTTTATCAATAAGGAAAGCCCTTCACATGATCACATCCCTCACTCATCATGCCTTTTTGTCTCAATCCCCTACTAAACACAATTCCTAGTAATTCTGCTTTTCTAAACATAAGACCTGTTTGGGCTTTATTTGCTTTTTCATATTCATTTGTTTCTCTGCAGAACACGAAAGCGTGTGACATCTGTCAGTCCACAGCTAGCCCAGTTCCCAGTTCCCATAGGAGATGTTCGTTAATGAGAAAGACGTGTGCTATCAAGGGAGGGAAAGAAGGCCAAACGCATCCATGGTTCTTTCTTGTCGGGGACTAAATTACAGAAGAAAGCAGAGAAACAAATAAAAAACGAAATCACAGTCGTAGTAGCATATTAACTGTGTCCATCAAACGCGTCCTAACGCTTATCCTTTTACTGCCACATCAGAAGTGGACGTGAGAGAGACGCGTTTTCTACAAGTAATTCTCTCCTACCAACCGTTGTAGGTTGTCATTTGTAGCACATGGAAGCCTCTTCACTCCGTGACGCTGCCTAGACCAAAATGGGCTCTGATTGGTCTAGTCTGGCCCATGTCGGGCCCATCTCTAATTGACAACTCATTGAGCTCCCCCTTACCCCACTCTTTGAACCAACCCTCAACCCAACTTGCATTTCTCCAAGTTCCCCCCCCCCCCTCTGGGCCCGCCCACCCATTCAATCTAGATCACTGAATTGGCATTCCCCATCAACCCTACGGTCACCAGTGCTCAACTGGATTGCTTGATCATCATGCAGAGAGAGAGAGAGATTCTTATTAATGACAGCTAGGTCTAGAATTAGTCGACATTGATCACACATGATTAAGTGTGAATTAGGTTCTTCCCTCATAGAAGGGAAGGTTCACGTGCTCACCATGTTACAGTACACCGTGCCCACATGTGGCTGATGACTCATCAAATGGGCCTGTTGGGAGAGCATCCATCGGACTTGGGAGGTGATCATGAATTACTCCTATTTTATATTTTAATCCAAAATAGCTTATTTAATTTGGAGAGACAGATAGGCTTTCTGTGAAAGATAGATCATAGATGGCTAGATACTAATTACCCATTAAATAGGGAAAAGAATGAAGAGAATTTCGGTGGCTTCTCCCCTTCATCAACTTGAAAAAGCTGCCACCGAAGCTTTTAACACAAAAGTAACTGATCTAAATAAATAATTAATTAATCAATTAAAATATTGTTAGAATTTGGAGGAGAATAAATTAAACAAATAAATAAGCTGTAGCTCTGCCCTAAAAAATAAAAATAGAAAAAAAAAAAGTACCACTTAGGATTAACGTTTATGATTTAAAGGCATACTACTCCTTCTTAATGGCATATTAAGAAATAACAAGAATACCCTTGATTTGACAAGAATACTCTAAAAAATAAAGACATATTACTTAATGAACCAGTAATACATGTTCCTTGATTTGACAAGAATACCCTTGTAACAATAACAAAAACCCACTTGCAGTACTGTTTTGGTGAGCACTAAATGCACTCCTTATCACTGAGCACTAGATGAGGGTGTATAATTTTGGATGAATGAATAAATGAATGAATGGGTATTTCATGGGCAAAGAAAAATATTATTTTTTTTTATTTTTAAAATAAGAAAAATACAACCCTACCATCTTATTGATATATTCTTGACTTTGAGGTGCCGTGTTGACAAGAACTTCGCTACAAATGTACGGTTGCGAAGCGACGGTAAATAGAAGACAAATGTCTAATAATTCGTAAACTATCAGTTACGAAAAGGTGAGTTTGAACTCAGATTCCATAGCATATGAAATAGTATATAGGGGGAGATCGGCTTCTAAACTTGTGTTCATATCATTCTAACAGCCTTTGACAATCTTACAATAATAAAAATATCTTCCTATGAAATTAAACATATAAATACCGAAATATTCTCAATACAAGGTAATAAAAGACTGTTGGAACATATTTTGCTCTAACTGAAGCCGGATTGGTGAAAATCAAATGCCATAAACTCCGCATCCATATCGTATCGGTGACATAGGGGTAATGTCACCAAGTGGGTCACCTTCAAATGACATTAATTGCAAGGTTAGGAGTAAGGGTTTGTACCATTCAATATGGTAGCTAGTATGTTAACCAAAACCGGTCCCCTGTGTGGGTATATGTTCATAATTCTCATCAACTGTGCAGATGCATGAACAAAGTTATCTCTAAGATATTAATCATCGAATTCATTTGGACAGATGTGGATGAAACATGTCAAACTCCTAATAAATCAATCGAGATATTTTTCTATGAATCGGGGAAAAAAAGGGCCTATGGACCGAATGGTTGCAAATCCATGTCGGCCCATTTGGGCTTCGTGTATGAATAAGGGCCACATTTTTACTCAAACAGTCAAACTGGGTCCAAACTTGGGGGCAGCTTTGTTGGGTTTAGAGACAGGGGTATTTTGGGTAAACGAAGCCGAACAGACCACAAGAAAAAATCACTCAAACGTCAAAGTTCAAAAGTTCAGACACTCCCCAATCTATTAATTAACGGAATTATCCCTCAATTATTAGGGGCAAATTGATTAAGAAGGAAGGGTATTATGGTAATTGTGCAGGGATAGCCGATGCCACCGAAGCCCAAATTAAACTGCTCAAAAAGCAAAGCTGACCTACATGGGCCGGCTTTTAACTATATTTAGCTGGACGGACAAGAGCCAACTTATTATCACCGTCGTCGCTATCTGCAGCTGTAGCTGCTGACGACGAATTTCTCTTATTTTATTTTTCCATTCTTACTACTCTTTTCCCATTTTTATTACTAGAACCCAAATCATGTTCGGGTGTCGTTAGAAGAAATAAATAAATAAATAAATAAAGTTAAGAATTGAAGATTCTGTTACTGGAGAAGAAAAAGAAAAAGGGTTGAGAGATTGGTAGACTGAGCCCACTTAAATAAACCGACAAATTCACCCTACCCATCTTCACAAAAACCTGTGAATTCACCATCTTTTGATAGATTTTTGAGCTGTAATTCCGGCGAGCTCATGTTGGGGGTTTCGGGTTTGCTGGGGAATTCAGGCGGTGGCGCCACCGACGGGAGTCATGAGGATGAGGTGGGTGTTGCTGGGGCAATTGCAGGCGGGTTTGGGGAGGAAGACAAGGGGAAAGCTAAAGAGGGTGAGCGGAATTCAGCCGGAAGCCGGTGGCCCCGTCAAGAAACGTTGGCGTTGTTGAAGATACGGTCTGAAATGGACGTTGCTTTCCGTGATTCCACTCTCAAAGGTCCACTGTGGGAAGAGGTTTCTAGGTAATTGTTCACTCACTCAGGCAGCTTTTTGATTTGTTCACTGGGAATTTTTTTTCTGGGTTTTCGTTTAAATGTTTGTTTTTGTAAATCCCAAGTGGTTATTGCTTTCAGTTCATAGATGGGGAATTCAGCTAAAAATACATAAAACAGGAGAAAGAAAGATCAGAATTGAGGTTTCTGTTATGTTGGCTTTCAGTTTTCCTTGCACTTCTCTCTCCTCCTCTATCATAAGATCTAGAGAGGAATTGGGTATTGAAAGAAGGGTTCAAATTCTTTCTTCTTCATCCTAGTTTTCATTTTCTTCAGTAAAATTCAGAACAAGAAAACCAAAAATCCACTTCTTTTTTGCATGGATTTGATTTCTTCTTTCTTCCAAGTCTATCTGTATATTTTGTTTATTAAAGTAAACTATCTCAAGCTGATTTCTCAGTAAAGTCAGAAACTGAAGCAAAATTATACTCAAACATCTTCTCATCAGCCTTCCTTGCTTCTAATTTAACTCTGGAAAGCCACCCATGTCTGAATCTTCTGATCATAAGGTCTCATGACACAGTTCATGGTCGTTTGATGTTTTATTCCTCCTCCCTTCATTTTTCTGAGCTTTTTTTTTCGCTTTAATATAATTATGTTATTTTATTGGAAATCTTGGTTTTAGAATAAATTTATTTGGTAATTTCGAGATATAATTTAACAAATAGAGAGACAGAAATGGAGTGTTTCGGAACTGTTGTTATCAGGAAACTAGCAGAGCTTGGGTATCATCGAAGCGCCAAGAAATGCAAGGAGAAGTTCGAGAACGTGTACAAGTACCACAAAAGAACCAAAGGCGGAAGAGCTTCTAAGCATGATGGCAAGGCCTACCGATTCTTTGAGCAATTAGAAGCTCTCGACAACCACCCACTTCCACCGCTCTCGCCACACAAAGTAATGCAGGCTCCTACTGCAACGGTGCCCCCGACGACAACGACCATGACAGCGACAACAATGGCGACGGAAAATCCACCAAGCGTCGTCGTTCAACACAATGTCCCAGCTTCTGTGCAGAATCTCAGTGCTAATACGGAATTCGTCTCCACCTCCGCCACCACCTCTTCTTCGACAGACTCCGACGAAGAATCCGAAGGGACGCGCAAGAAAAAGATGAAATTAATGACTTTCTTCGAGAGGCTCATGAAGGAAATGATCGAGAAGCAGGAGACGTTACAGAAGAGATTCCTGGAGGCAATAGAGAAGCGGGAGCGAGAGAGAATGGAGAGGGAAGAAGCGTGGAAGGTGCAAGAGACGGCAAGAATGAACCGAGAGCATGAAATGCTAGTCCAAGAACGATCGATCGCGGCTGCAAAAGATGCAGCAGTGATTGCATTCTTGCAGAAGATCTCAGAACAGTCGAGCGCGGTGCAATTGATGGAGGTGCAGTTGCCGGAGAAACAAGCACCGCCGGAGAAAGCACTGGACCCTCCACGAGCGGAATCAACAGATAACGTTAATGCTAATGCCGTCGTGACTTTTAGTCCGGTGAGCTCTTCCAGATGGCCGAAAGCCGAAGTTCAAGCTCTGATCAATCTCCGAACTACTCTAGACCTCAAGTATCAAGAGAATGGGCCTAAAGGGCCTCTATGGGAGGAGATCTCGTCAGCCATGAAAAAGCTTGGTTACAATCGAAGCGCGAAGAGGTGCAAAGAGAAATGGGAGAACATTAATAAGTACTTCAAGAAGGTAAAGGAGAGCAACAAGAAGAGGCCAGAGGACTCGAAGACATGCCCGTACTTCCACCAGCTCGACGCACTATACAGAGAGAAGACAAAGAAGGTTGATAATTCATTCATTAATCCTAGTTATGGGTTGAAGCCAGAAGACCTAATGAGGCAGATGATGAGCCGGCCTGAACAAGTAATGCCCCTCCGGCAAGAACCACCGCGGCCGGATTCGGTCATGGATGATATTGGCAGCGAGAATATGGATCAGAACCAAGACGAAGATTGTGATGATGATGATGATGATGATGAAGAAGATGAAGATGAAGCAAGTGCGTACGAGATTGTCACTAACACCACCAACCCTTCTTCGATGGCCATGGTTGAGTGAGACGACAATGTGGGAATAACTTTTATCAGAGTTCATGTGGGTGTGTGTCACTGAGTCACTGATGTTTAGAAACGGGTCAGATGAGGTGATGGAAAATAGGTAAGTGGGTCAGATTCCGGTCCGTCGTCTGAAACGCGGAGGACAAACTTCATTTTGATACATAAACATATTGATTGGGAATTGGGTGTTGGGTGTGTCTTACGATGGGTATCTTAATATTTTAAATTTATTTATTATTTTGCTGGTAGTGAGAGAGAGGGACTGAGAGAGAACAGAATAAATAAAGGGCTAGTTTTTTTTTTTTTTTTTAATAGAGGGGAGAGACAGAGAAAGGGTACAGAATAATGAAACAAAGCAAATGTTAAATTTGTGTTTCTCTTTGGCAACCATATGTGAAAAATGTTCGAAATGGCTGGTACCTAGCAGTGAGTGTTTGTTTTGATGAATAAAGACCATCGCCAGTACACCAGTGAACATATATACAATTGAAAAAATCCAAGTTTTCTGGTCTTCCCTAGTTGATATCTGCAGTTTTCTTGTTTGAGATTTGCTTTCTTTCTTTTCTTTTTCTTCTTTTTTTATTTTTTGATAATTTTATGCTAGTGGAAGTTTAAAAGCGAGAAATTAGTGAGGGTTCTGACATGGGTGCTAATGGCAATCTGGTCGAGATCCTACAATGTATGCAGTACAATTTCCAACTGAGATTTAAACTAAGTTGTAAAAATATCATCATCATCATCGTCATCTAAGCCTTGTCCCAACTATATAGAGTGGGCTACATGAATCTTGTTTTGTTGAACATGAAAAAACAAATCAGGCTATAACCATATGACCTTGTCCCAACTAGCTTGGCAAAAATTTTTGTGCCTGCTGCTGATCTGATGCAACCCTTCTCCTTTATCCAGGCTTTTAGACAGATGGTATACTAAAACGAATTAAGTGGGAATAATGGACCATTTTATCTAAATAATGGATTTTGTTTGCTCTTTTGTTGTAATAGCATTTTGCCAAACTCTTATGGCTATAACTATAAGAGTTTGGCAAAAGTTTTAGTGCGCACTGCTAATCTGATATAACTCTCCTTTATCCGGGCATGAAGAATGAAGATAAGGGGTTAAATTGGATTAATAATGACCCTTTATCTAAATAATGGAGTTTGTTTTCTCATTTATCGTAATATCATTTTGCCAAACTCTTATGGCTATATGTGACTATAAGAGAAGAGATTCGCAAAAATTTTAGTGCCCATTGTCAATCTGATGCAGCCCTCCTCCTTTATCCTGACTTGAGACAAATGACGTAAAGTAGTTAAGTTGGAATAGCACACCCTTTTATCTAAACAATGGATTTTGTTTGCTCATTTATTGTAATATCATGTTGCTAAACAATTTTAAGTTATGGCGACATAAGAGTTTGACAAAAATTTTAGTGCCCATTGCCAATCTGATGCAACCCTCCTCCTTTATTTGGGCTTGAGAGAATGATGTATGATAAGGAGTTAAATTGAAATAATTAATGGACCATTTTATCTAAACAATGGATTTTGCTTGCTCATTTATTATAGCTAGTAAACATATACGTTCATTTGCACGTAACAGTATCTCTAAGACAAAACTATTTACAATTCATAGACAGTTTTTAAACAATTATAAGTGGATAGTTTCTTAACTGTTATAAGTTGTCAGATTTTTGACTGAGAATAAAGGACATATAAACCCTCTTTATGCCCCTTGTATGCTGCTTAGATAAGGAATAGAAAATATCCAATGAAAATTTCAGAAAAAAGGGGCATTCGCTCCTTTATAGGTAATATAGATATCATTTTTCCAAACTCTTATGACTATATATATGACTATAAGAGTGGCAAAAATTTTGGTGCTTGCTGCCAATCTGATGCAACCCTCCTTGAGATTGATGACATATGATAAGGAGTTAAGTCGGAATAATGGACCCTTTTATCTAAACAATGGATTTTGTTTGCTCATTTGTTGTAATAACATTATGCATTTATTCAACTGGAACTACAGGATTGATACAAAAAGGACTACTATTTAATTTATAAAATTTACTATGGTGAATGCCCCCCCCCCCTCCAATGGAGTCCAGATTTCTTACTCACTTTTCCTATCCCGTCTCTACCTATCGTGAATTGCAGCCACACATCACAGCGGGTAGCTGCAATTCACGGTGGGTAGAATGTGGGTAGGAAAAGTGAGTAGGAAATCCCGTTTGGTAAATTTTGGGGTTAAAAAAATAATACCCAAAAAAAACTAGAAATTTAATAGGGGAAGCTCGAGAGGTTTAATTGGGTCTCTTGGAGAAAATAAGTCCGGCCTGTGATATGACCAAGCCCTACCCAAAACATATCATATTGGAGGATGGGGAATGGCCAACCAGTTTGACCTACTTTTGATGGTTGTGATCATCCAGTTACATAGTACCATCTTTCTTTCTGTTTTTACTGCCAAAGAGATATCTTAGGTGGGGCCTGTTGGACGTGTCATATTACGCTTTTGGCTGCCATTTCGAATCAAATATGCTTAGACAATGGAACTAGCCAACCTATCTATAATGATTCAAGAATACCTAATTTCAATGTGAACTAGTGACTAGCAAGACTGACCTACAACAGGTGTTTGTTTTTACTCCACACAGAACTCTTAACCCAATCAATTGGTTTTGGTAATTGAGACTTGCACGCAAGGTTGGTATGATCAATAGGTGCCCGTGTTCTTTGTATCAAGTGATCGATACAAGTTTTTCCTGATTCAGATTGTTTGGCGTATTAAAATGGGAACATAACTTTTGGGGTGTGTTTGTTGGTTGTCCCACCAATGTTTTTGTTAACTGCATTGAGATGCCCGATTACAATGTATTAGATTTGTCCCAGCCTTGAAGGTTCCTTTGGACTCCTTTGGACTAATAGGAAGTGCCTTGATTAAGAGAGTGAACAACAAGGAACAAGCTGTCCACATTGGCTTCTATGCTTGCTTGAATCAGAATATTTTTAGAGATTTGAAAGGCTGTTTTAATCAATAAAATAAGGAATATTAACTCTATTGCTGATTTAGACTTCAGTTTTAGTATTTGAATTAATTTTTTTTCTTGGAATGGTGTGGGTTGTAATGGGATTTGATGACAAGATAAGATTATAAAACCATAGTTCATATTGGAAGCAGTAAATCATTTATAGCCTGCTTGAATCCCACAAAAATGAAACAATCCCATTGTGTTATATTTTCATTAGATTTTAGGGTCCATGTCCAATCACCCATAATGGAGCATCATGGAGATCATCTTAGGGTTTAGGGTTTTAACTTTTAGTAGACTGTGCTGATTTCCTATTTAATTTTGTTATAACAAGTGAATCACTCCATTTTGTATCAAGTTTTTGACTTGTTAAGCCTTGGGCCAATATCAGGTTTTTGACATGTGCATCGATCCCCACATGGTCCAATGGGTTACATACAATAAAAGGAAAAGTCTGCGTCTATATATTCTTCCATCAATCTGCATGTGATTCATGAAAGTTAACGCTGGTCAGTCATCATAGAATCATTGGTACACAAACTTCTTGGTCAGCTTCAAAGTAACCCTCGTTAGAGGGGGTATTTCCATCCAGGTTATGGGATCTCATCCACTGGGAATAACTCTTGTCTTCATCTCCTTCCAAGGCTGTCCTGACAAAACTCACAGAGATTCTGGAATGGCAAGGAGTGTTGTTTCTGAGCATAACTTGGCCTATAAGAAGAGTAGAGGGCCCAATCCAAAGCTAGAACAACAAACCTTCCTTTGTTGATAAAACAAACTCAGTAATCAATTAGTCTCTATATAATCACACCTAGTCTGCAAATTGGTTCATCAAATAGGGGATGGTTTAAATAAGAAACAAGAACCCAATTGATGGTTCTAGACTGGAAAATATCAGGCTGGTTAATTAGCTAGAAGTTTTCTGAACCATCCTCAATCCTGGGTCTAATTAATTAAAATTATAATACAGAGGTCCAAAACGATTTCTGGGACTAGCCCACCATTAGTGTGCAGTTTGTCAAAAGATGAATAGCCCACCACTCTACTGCTAGGACCATCCAACAGATTGCCCAACAAGTGGTGGGAATCAATGAAGGAGATGGATATAATATGAACTGTCAAAAGCACGGCGCTTTATGTGCCAATCACAGACAACCTATCTGCTTTCTCAAAATATCTCTTTCTGAAGTTGCAGTTACGTTTGAATTTGTCGCCTTTCAGGAGGCAATGGGCCATGGTGGAGAATTTTGTGCTCTTATCAATAAAGTTCTTCATCCCAAGTCCAAATTAATCCATTGGCCCTTCCGCTTTGCAACTTGCAAGTCTTTCTGCGCAAGTGAGAGAGAGAGAGAGAACTTCTTTTCTTTTCCTTTTCCTTTTCTGTTAATAGCTGACTTGGGTTTGAGTTCTGAAATCTCAACTTAAGAGATCCATTTCCTTCTCCATCTTCATCTCCTTTTAGGACATTTTCCTTCTTTACTTTTGGAAACTCTTCAGTCTAGCTTCAACTTAGACATCTTGTGGTGCTTGTCATGTTGCCATCCAAAAATTTACATTTTAGGGATTTTGATGGGTTAGAATCTTAGACAGGCGAAAGCTCCAGTTGCTATCAGCCTGCATGGGGGAAGGCTAGCTCTACTAGGGTTGGTGGTTCACGTTAGAAAAAGGGTGAGGAGATGATGATTCTGACTTCTAATTAATTAAGCTCAAGCTCACTTAATTTGTAGCCCAGACCATTCTACTAAATTTGCTGGTTTAACTGAATTTCTTTTCAGAATTACTGATTAATTCAAGGCTTCTCTTAATAGTTAATACTGTGTTAATTTGGCTTGAAATTCTAGGAAGGGATTTGGAAAGAGGTGGAATCAGCACTTGGGTACGTGGGAATATAAAGATCTGCATATTACACCGTCAAGTTGGAACCCACTTTCCATGCACGTCCAGTTGGGGTTGGTGAGATCCAAACTATAGAGTTGGGGAAATGATATTGTCAATGCATGGTTTTGATGACACCACACGCCTCTTCTTTCCTGTTTCTTGATTTATATGTTTATGTTTTCTAATGTAAAGAGAAACGTAAAGCAGGAAAATTCTCTTGGCATTATCAGAAAAAAAAAAAAAAACATACATGTTCTGGTCTTGGGTATGCATTACTCAATGCTCATGTTAACATAATTTGATGGTTGAATGAATATGGGACCTACATACCTTTGTTAATCCGAAGCTTAGGATTCTATACTTAAGAGAAAACAGTCCTATCATGAAATTAACTAGCAACCTAAAAGATTGGGTAGGTTGTTTGAAAGGTCAGAAAACGAGGGGATCAAACACTTCAGAGAACGATCAATTCACCTGATGATATAGGACACCCAATCAAAGTGTTTTATTGTCTGAGGGATGTCATATATATAAGGTATCTGACAAATGTATGCTACCCGGTTCAGGTTGTTTAGATGAAGTCAGGTGTCACCATGCTTGTAGTACAAGGACCACTGAATGTTTTCTATTTCCTATTTTTGCGTGCCAAAGCTAGAAACTTGCCCCAAGCTAGCTAGACCTGTGGTTGTGGTTGGATTGGATTAGACCATCTGGTGTCACTGACACTGGAGAGAGAGAGAGATAGAGGGGATTAATTAAATTGTCAAACCAAAGTTGATAGGGTAACCATTTACATGATCTTCATGAACAAGTCTCATTTGCCTAAACAAGCCTCAATATAAAAGAATCTTAGAAGACCACTCCTTTTTCTCTGTTAAAGTAATTTTATAAAAAAAAAAAGATTTCTAATGAAAAATTAATGAATATTTTCAATTTTTATTAAGTTGATTTTGATTCACTTGTTCTTTTATTTTGAGTGGGAAATATATCAATTAATGCATTTTATTATACTGTCACCAAACATGCAGAGGTCATCTTTCAATTTTGTTTTCAAGAACTCCAAATTTGCCATCATGTTGTACTTAAGACCAATTTGCTGATCTTCATAAGGGATTTGTTATTCCTTAGTCTCCTCTGCACCTCATTATGACAATATTAATACCATTTGGCCAATTTTGTTTGAAAGGATGCATTAAAGATGGTTTAATTGAAAGAATATTTATACTAATGCTCATAGTTTATTTATTGTTAGTACCTAATTAGGAATGGTGACTTTTTGTTGTATTGCATCAAGTAACCTTTATATATGAGAGCTATAGTTTATCTTTTGATCTTGACAACATACAACCTCAAATCCAGTCCCTTGGTGAGAGTGACAGTTTATTTAACTCTTATAATTGTCATCACACTCTTTGTGAGTTGTGAGTAAATTCATACCACAGATAAAGTTTATATTTATTGCTTGCAAAAGCTTATAAAGCATTGCAGGGTTCCCAAGCTATTAAGGAAAATTTGTGACTTATTTAAACCTGAACAATGCAAAAATTAAAAAACATAGGATAATTTATTTTCTTGGACTAATGATTTTTACATAAATTTATTTCTCTTTAGGTTGGTGGAGTGTTTACACCATAACATGTTTTCTTCTTCTATACTTAAGTAGAAATTAATGCCATGTCCTTCTGCAACAAAGTGATCTTTTGCAAACTGAAAGGGTTAGAAAGGGATAGGAGTAGACCAAAAGGACATGGATTGAAGTAGTCATCAGAAAGGATTTGAGTGCTAATAATTTAACAATGGATATGGCTTTAAAAGTTCTCATAGAAAACACCGAATCGCGGGGATAAGGGTTGGATGATTATGGTACACATTTTCTCATTAGGTGGTTTTCTAGCCCCATCCCTTACTTTTGTTTCAATTTTGTCATCTATCTATCTATATTTACATATTATGACTATGTTTAGTTATTTTTTACATATATACATATTTATACATGATATATGTGCAAAATAATTTGTCTTGAATTCTTAACATGAAAACGAATTAATTATAGAGGGGAATTAGCGTTTATTAGTTTAATTATATATATATAGCTTTTTATGTTACTATATTTTCTGTCCCCCCCCCCCAAAGGACTAAGCAGTACACTGAAGAATTTAGGGGCGTTAAATGGTTGGGTTCAGAGGTGTTCAGGATTATTGAAAGCCTGCCCCTATAGGGTCACAACCAATTCTGACCTACGTTACCATATCATCACTTGTCATAGAAGTTCTGTGAATATTTTATTGAAAATATATCTGTCATATAATGTATATTTATAAAGGCTTATGATATAAATAATTTTGGGTTTCATTAGGTTATGTTTGGTTTAAAAGAAAAAATAGAAAAAGGTAGGGAAATCTTCACAAACCTTGTATAATACCTTGTATAATTTTCTCTATCTTTTTCTTCTTTTTCTTACTTTTTCCTTCAAACCAAACACAAGCCTTAAAGAGAGACAAACATAAATACATAATCTGAAGCCTTCTCCTAACAAAGAAGAGAATAGAACAATATCATCAGAATATCTAAACCGGTAACAATTAGAAAAATATGGCTTATAAGTGATGTCAACAGTTCAGGTTATGTGCAGATTTGACTGAACCTGAACCTGATAAAGTTGATCCGATCCCGACCCATATTATTAGCACCATTATTGAAGATGTTCTTGTTTATTATTAGCGCAATGTACTGTATAGGGGTTTCACAAAACACCACCATGATTTTATCATTTTTTTTTTTATAATAGCAAATAGCCTAAACAAAGGAATCTGAGTTCAATTTCGTTCCTTCCAGTTCTTCTGAACATTCTACTGATGAACATGTAATCAAGTTGATTATCAACCTGAAAAAAAATGGATAAATTACTTACACCCTCTACTGGGGTTTCAGTCAAATACTTAGACATCCCCTCAATTCATGAAATTACAAGGAGTTTTGTTCACGTACAGAAAGACAGGATCAATATAGAAATAGTCATTTTATAACTAATATATAAATAAATATATATACATACATGCATACATCACTTTATTATAAAAAGTGATGCTAAAGTTGTTATTCAAGTTCTCTCTTCGGATCTGGAATCCCCTTGGAATTCGCTGCTAGTTGCCTTGGATTGTAAAACCATCTCAAAATCCTTCTCATCCTGTGCTTGGTATCACACCCCTCGGTCTTGTAATAGAGCAGTCTATGGGCTTGCCCAATTTGTTCTAAGACAAAACCGATCGTTTACTTGGTCCACTATTCCAAATTGTACCCGATCTATTACTTTGGATGAGATGTAACCTCCAAATTGAAAGTTAAATAAAATTCTTAACCTATAGCTTCAAAAAAAATAATTCTCTTATTGGCGTTAAAAGAAGTTCTCTTGTTTATAGACATTAAATACAGTTTTATCGTATTCCCAATTTTTTATTTTATTTATTTTTGAACCTTTTAAAAAAGCTTCATTCTCACCTTAACATTATGGCAGAAAAAAAAAAATTGTCCTTTATGAAGTATGAATGAAGCTTTTTATGTCCATATAAAATACAAGAAGTTGTCAGCTGAATGCCAGAAAAGGGTAATTAAGATGAATACCTAAAAAGTTCTGATTGTTATATAAACACTTTCCATCATTGAAACTACAATAGCTGGTTAGTGGAAGGGTAGAATAAGTAATTTAACTACAATAGCTGGGTAAGTTGATAGGCAACCCCTAAGGGGAGGTCTTAGTATTTGGGAAAGCTTATCAATTCATAAAGTCCCATGATAAATATGCTTTCCCTTGGGTACAACTTACCTGTAAAAGTGATACCTTTCTTCCATGTGAATAAATTACACTTTCCCCCTTTGAAGGGAAAAATGTCAAAACACCATGGAGCAAAATTGCCCCATGGTGCATTTACCCCCTGTAATAATAGAATATATGGAAAAAATGAAAAAAAAAATACCTAACTTACCTAGATAAATTTCATGATTAAAAGAACATGGGTAATGCATTTACCCATTAAAAACTTATTTGGGTAAATAGCTTACCAGAAAATGAATAAGGCCTTTAGTTTTGGGGTGTCCCATTGGTAACCCTAAGGGGAGGTCTTAGTATTTGACCAAAATCTAGTGGAAGGTATAAATGATTTACCCAAAAAATATTAAACCTTGAATAAGATGCTACTTCCATGTTCATCGATCGATGAAGTGTTAGGAAGGATGCTTTTTTTTTGTTTTTTTTTTTTTTTTGTTTTCTTTTCTTTTTAGGTACAAAGGAAGAAAGCTCTGCACAAGAAAGGAAGTAGAGCCTTCCCAAAATCAAAAAGCCTTAACCTCTCAAGATCCCTATACTCAAAATGCCTAGATTGTCCTACCCTAGACACAAAATCACCCAAAGAATTGGCTTCACAAGAGACATGGACAAAAATTAAACTGTTGATTCCTTTGTCTACAAATCAAATAACTAACGTCTAGGAAGATCGACTCTAAGTTCAAAGGGAGTTTAGAGGTGTGATTGATGCAATAATAATCTACTTAATATGCTTGGTGTCTCCCTTAATTAGCGTCATCAATGGACCAGATATTGATCCAATTGAACCCAGTCTAATATGCATTGTTTTAAAAGGATTAAGTCTTGAGGCATGAGATGTATGCCTTGAGGTGAGGCACACAGATTTTGCCTCAAAGTTGTGAGGCTTAAGCCGTTATCAAAATTCGACATAAGCTTCAAGCCTCAAGGCATGAAGCATAGATTGAAGCATAAAGGGAAAAAGCCACAAGTGCCAATGATTATTCAGTGATAAATGCAAAAAAAAAAAATTATATTTTGTGCATTTTAAAATTCAAAATATATGGAATAAATACTTAAATAATCATAGTCCAAATAAAGAGTAATAATGAAAAACAAATAGGTAAAATCAAGTTGTATTAGCTTCTCTTAGTGTTTTAGGAGAGTTTCAGTACTATAAGGACCAATCAAGTTCTTAGTTTTTCTTGGATAAATCAAGTGAGATTTTTCTTATTATTCTAAATTTAGCATCCCAAGTTTGTTATTTTTCTCTTTTGTTCCTAATGGATTTATTTTCATTTTATTTTTTTTTTGTCATAGATCAAATTAACTAAGTTGTTTCCTTTCTTCTAAACTATTGGATGACCATAAATCTAATATCAATTATGGGAATGATTATTTATATGTTTCATTCCTTCTAAATTGGTCAGTTGAATAATTTAAGAAATTTTCATTTTGAAACATGTAATGTAAAATTCTTGTAATTGTTAGTTCATTAATTATTATTTTATTTACTACTTAAATGTTGAAAATGATTCCTTATAAACTTCTATTTTATGGAGATTTGTACCTTTTATCATTCTAACTCGGTAAATAATATGTTATTTTTTCCAATTTATAAAGTTTAATTAATTTTTTGTTAAGCTTTAAGGTTTATGCCTCACCTTTTTGGGCCATTATGCCTCAACTATGTCTTTAGCCTTTTAAAACCTCGCTAATGCGAGTCCATTACAGATAGTTTGGGTCCAATCGAATCTGATGAATACTTTGAACCGTTATGGCTAGTCCAATTCAATGTTTGGACTATCCAATCTCTTCAAAATGGTTTTGATTTAGATAGGTCCAACCCAAACCTTGTTCATTGACACCCATACTCTTATCTTTCAAAATGATTTTGATTTAGATAGGTCCAACCCAAACCTTATTCATTGACACCTATACTCTTATCTTCTGTCAATGGACTGGATATTAATTCAATCTCACCTAGTCTAGTATAAATCCATTACAGATGGACTAGGTCCAATCCAGTCCAACAAATATTTTGGACCAATCAAATTCAACATGTCTTGTTGGTTCATCCAACCCATCCAAAATGATTTTGATTTGAATAGGGTCCAACCCAAACCCTATCCATTGACACCTCAACCATCAACCGTGATGTCGTTAGCATTGATAGATCTAGCAAGAAGAACTGCTTCCTTAACTACCAAAGCCTCGGCCATGAGAATGGAGCAGTGACCCAATTTTCTACTCACCACAGAGAGGATGTTACCATCATGATCCGTAGTCAAACAACCAATGAAAGTTTCTCCACTTTCCATACTTGGTCTATTGTCAGCGATGACAGATCTAGGATGGGAGACTGTTGATCAATAAAAAGGACATTGACCCAATGATCCTTTGCCTTTCCTCTTAGTCTTTGGGAGTTTGATTATAGTAGAAGATTTTATAGGACTTAGGCATAATAAGGAAATCCTAATGTTATCATGTTTTGGATTAGTACAAATAAAACAATAATAATAGAAAGAAAGAAAGAAAAAAAAGAAAATTGTGTGTTAGTATTGACTTTTAGTTACTCATATATAGCATGTACTTTCAATAATCTAAATCAATTCCTTTTATGAAGTATTAGCATGTTCATAGAGTATGGGTGCATCACTAGATTACCTAGAGATTATTTGGCCTTCACTAGTTCTGTTTTATTAGGGAACCATGCATTCAACCTAAAGGTTTAAGCTGTTCACGAAATAGGAAAGGTCCTTGAATAGGTATTTATCTCTAGCAAGCCCCCTCACGTGAAGGCCCATTGGTCTTGATGTGAACAAGCATAAACTCACGCATACCTGATTTTGAAATTTAGGCCATGTTTGAGAGTGTTTATGTTAAAAATAAGTGCTTATTGAATAAGCATTTATTTGCATTTGGCACCCAACTTTTTTAAGTGCTTATTTTAAAAACTAAACACTTATTTTATATTGAGTGTTTGGTGGTCTTTTTGCACTTAAATAAGCAATTGTTACTCTTTTGTCCTTTATTTTCTTTCAAATTTTTAAAATATCCAATCCAAAGTGAATGAATAAAAGTACTCTGATAGAAGTGCATTTATAAAAGTACTTTCAAGTAAAAGTGTTGTCGTAAAAGTGCTTTTGTAAAAGTATTTTTATAAAAGTGCTTTCATAAAAGTACTGTTAGAAAAGTGCCTTCCTAAAATTGTTTTTGTAAAAGGGCATAATTGGTATTCTAAAAATTCACCAGGGACAATTATGGGAGAAAAAATTGATTAACTGCTTATTGTATGATAACTTAAAAAAAAAAAAAAACTGAAAATTTGGGCTTAAAAGACAAACCCTTATTTTTAAAATAAGCACTTATTCCAGGCTTATTTCCCAAACACCAATAATTGCTTAATGGTGTGGTCCCCACCCAAATAAATACTTGTTTTTAAGCACTCCAAAACATGGCCCTAGTAAATTATAATGATAATAATGAGGATTGAACACTACACCACTTGGTCAAGCAGGAGATGTCAGTATTTATTCTCTAATTTGGGTCCATGAACTAAAGTAGGCGGCAAAATGAGGAGGGGCCTGCTTAATCATCTAGCCAGTTATAGTTGAGAAACAGTGACCTTAGTAAGGTACCGGGCGGTTGAGGGTGAGGGGTAATTAACAGCTACTGAAGAAGAAGAAAGGGTTAGAAATCCTTGTATTTCTTTATTGATTGTGAGAAGTAAGCAAGAATTGCTAAATGCTAATCCCATGGAGACTGACCTTCTAGGAAGGACTTCCCTGAGATACAATGTCTTTAGAGATCAAAAGAGAAATGGGTGGGCTTCCAGTGTTCCACCTTAGGCATTGAAATCAACCATCTAGCCTGTGCCCAGTTTTACATGCTAAGGGTAGCTAGAGTACTGGCTGAACTATGTCAACCAATTAGAATAATGGGCTCTCTAGCTGATCTTCTCCTATGAGGACGGGATATATAAATGCCTGTTAGATCCCCAAAAGACAAATCTATACCTCTTTGATTTCTTCAAGCTGTGATTTCAATTGCCAACAACCACATGGTGGATCTAAGGAGGGTCCAGCCGTCCAGGCATTATATTCCTTTCATTAGCTCGATCAAGTCAACAATCTATGACAAGGAGTCCATTTGAATGGGTTGGCCCTCATTATATGCTTCCACGTCACTAGCCCAGGTTATCATGATTTGTTGGGCCTATTTTCAAATCCGACCCAGACATATTAGACCAGAATTAAAGCTGCCCATATCAACAATTCAAAAATATATGGTACACATTTTTCGTTGGGCCATTAAACTCATGAAAATTAGGTTTGGGTCAAATTATCAATGACGGTTTGAGAAAATTGGTTGGAATATGAAACCATAAACCAGTACTGAAGTCTTCCTCTTTGAATGGCATCATAGCTTGACTGGGATTGATTTCAATGGGAGCAGACTTATCTCACTGGGGAATTCAATATTTCAATCTGGCCCAAGATAGATTAGGTTAGGTGTCTTAACTTTCCAGTTTCATCAGTTAATTGAATGATAGAAAAGGGAAGGGTTTTGTTGTGAAGATCCAAAATTACAGACTGCTTCAAAAGAAATGCAGAGTGAGTGAGTGGCCATATATGGAAATGGGTATTTGCTTCAGCATCTGCTGCTAAAGCTTTGGCAGCAAATTAAAACACATTGCTGAAAGCCCGAGACTTGATGTTTGGCTAAACTAGCTAGTACGTCTCCTTGGGGCACTTGGGTCAGTAGTCCTACAGATAGACATTGACTACCACAAATTGCTCCTGGATATACTCCATTAGCCAATCAGTGTTCTAGCAGGGTTTTATACCACTGAAGCTTTAATAGAAAATGTTTATTCTTTTAAGTAGAAAAGCATTGATTTGCTGCAGAAAACAGCTACTTAAGGTTCAAAATATACCAACCAGGTTGGAGGCGGACCTTGAATTAGTAATGACATAAATCATTTGCCACGTTTCTAAGCTCCGGAGGATGAGCAAATGATCAGCAAAGCAGACCATAGCCATAGCAAGAGCCAGAGCCTGGCCCAGGCTCTGAAACTCTTTTATTAGTTGCTCCGTACTTTAGACTTTTTCAGTACAAACACATCTTTCAACTTTCAAAACTAACTTAACTGCACTATATATATATATATATAATTAAAGGAAGGCTTTCAGAGCACATTCCGTGGCTTTTTAAATTTAGACATATAACATTTTTTAAAAAGTTGCAATTAATGTCTATAGTTCACTATCATAATTCAAGCAAGCGACCTTTTTATTTTTTATAAAATTAGATATATGACAATTTTTGAGAAATTTTTATGAAAGCCTATATTACTATAGCCTACAGCTCCCCACTATTCAGATACATAATCTTCTCATTTATTAAAAAATTAAACATGTGGTATTTTCTAAAAAACTGTTAAAGCTCATAATTCATTATCACCATTTTTAATTCATTCTAAAAACCAATTACAGAAAATACAAAAATAGTTATTCACAATTACTTTCAATCTATTTTTAATCTGTATTCTAATATTTTTTAAAATTTTAATAATGATTTAAAATATTAATAAATACAAATTTAATATTATTAATTTTATAATGTAAATTTAATATTACTGATTCCCATTCTTATACGGGTAATCCATTAGTTAAAAAAGACATGAGACGTGACATAATCTGTTCAACAAACAATTCTTACAACCCACCAAAGTGATGGAGCAGATGATTCAAACCATCGGATTGAAATCTTACTAAAGTGATGATGGAGAGTTCAAATCCGACCGTAGATGCCAATACCATACAACGTGATAATCTCTGGGCAATTGGGTCCCGTCGCCTCGGGAAATGGAGATGGGAACCCCTTAACGGTTTACTGTGGGGAGAGGCTGCCGGAATGTCCTTGGACGTCGGTCAGCGCAGAGACATAAAAGCTGACATCGATCACATGTCGTCTTTTAATGAGGTGGACGCGGCATCCAAAACACACGCTAAGCTTCGCGTCACCTTCCACCGCAAAGAAGAATATTGAGAGTTGTGCCCTTTTGGGGTTTGGTCCCTATGAGGGCATGTTCCGTTGAGTTGTGATCTCATACCAACATAACATGTTCCAACCCCTATCAACTTCATCTAACACCGTATATCTCACCATGAATAAGATGTACGGTGTCAAATGGTATTTGATAAGGGGTTGGAACATGTTTGTTGATAGGAGATTCGGACTCTGTTTCGTTATGTACGGTGTCAGATGGTATTTGGTAGGGGTTGGAACATGTTTGTTCTGAGTTCTGACTTATGACCCGGCCACCTCCTTAATTTCTCAAGATTCCATTTTGCTTAATTTATATGTCCAAGTTTTAGCTGCTCATTATTTGTTTTCTACTTATGAGTTATGAGTAGACCGGTTTATGGGTCAGGTAATCCATTGGGCTTGCTCGTGGGCTCGGATTCAAGTCAAATTTTAGGCCAACTAGCTCAAGTTCGGGCTTTTGGGCCACAAGTATTATACCTGAAAAATAAGAATTAATCCGAATTCCCTACTTACAGGATGATGCTTATACCCATCTCCTGGTACTTGCAATCGTGTAGTGATGTTCCACAACGGCTGTAATGTGTTGTGAGATGGGTGTGAGGAAGAAATCTGAACTTAAAAAATAATAAATTCAGGTTGAGATTTTTAAATAAGCCCGTTCTAATATTATTATATTATAAATAATAAAAAATATAAATCAGTAATAGATATAAGATAGTAAATTGTAAATTTTTTATTTTGTTTGAACTTAGATGAATAATTGTATCTTGGTACAACAATGTTTTTAATGTACAAAGTGTGTAATTGGACATGAACAAATTGAAATATATGGAATTAAAAGATAAAACTAAAATATTGCATAAGCATGCACCAAGCTTTGTTCTAGGGTTTGTCTTCAAGTTTGCTTACATTTTTAATAGTTCAAAATGCCCGTTAAAACAGTCTTGCTAAATAATTGATTTGCAATATTCACAGACTTTTAGGATAATATTTAATTTATTTTAAGTTCTATGTCTACTATAGAAAAAATTGAACTGTAAAACTTTCATATTTTATTATATATTTTCTATCAAAATAGATAAATTATATTTTCTTAAATCTTATATGTAATTAGTTATTCTTTATCTAATTTTCCTTCTCAAAATTGCTCTTTTATCATCATCATCATCATCACTACTGTTTTTGTTTTTATTAAATAATTTTTTATTATTATTTATTGGTGCAACTTAGGTTGGCCTAACCCGAACCTAGACCAACCTAGCCTAGCCTGAAATTTTATATAAATTGGGCTTTTGGTTGTTCTTTATCAAAGGTGGGCTAAATGATGTCAATTCCGGGATCACATGTGCACAAACAATTGAAGCTGGACTGCAGACGAAAGTGTTAATTGTAGTCAATTAAAAGGAAGCTTAGAAAGGAAACTGCCAAACCGGCCCCCTCTCATCAAAGGCTTCAAGACTGTCTCACTCTTTCTTATTTAAGAAACCCATCTACCCAATTCTCTTCATGAAGTGAATCAATGATGGACCTCTAAGATAAAGAAGACCCAAATCCTAGTATGAGAAATCTTTGGCTGTAAAGCATAATTTTAGTCAAAACTTGAATTTATTGGATGGTATTAGAAGGAAATGAGAGAAAGTAGACGAAGATAATTTAAGCATATACATAAAAGATCATCAGCATCCTAAGAAGAGTTAATTTGTTATATAAAAACAGCTAAAAGGGTAAAGGATAGACCAAAAAATATATAAATAAATGATCTAAGTGCTGATAATTTAATAGTGAATATGATATTAAATAGAATAGTGCCAATAATCCAATAGTGGATATGATATTAAACAAAACAGAATTCATGTAACCAACGCTATATAATTGAAATAAGGCTTGAATGATGATGATTAGAAAGAAAGGCGACGCCACCAGCTGTAAAGGAATCAATAGAGAATACAACCATATCTTACCAAAAATTTGGTCCGTCTAACAATATAAAAGGAATCAAAAAATATAGCTTAGTTATATATTCTCTTTATAACCCTCACAATAGTCACATCAAAATGATTGTTAGGGGCCTACTTTACGTCTCATTCAAGAATATTTTTGTTTAGTTAATTATAGCTTGATTTCATTTTGTCTTTGATTCTATTCATGTCTCCGTGGATAAATACAAACCCATGAAGACGTGTGATGCCCATAGAGAGACATAGATAGGTTTTCAGATGTGAAAGGTCAATCTGATGATAATCTTCCAATTGTTTGATTTTTCTTTGTACTCAGCATCGCCATCATGCTAAGAATAATCCCATGCTATTCATACATATCACAATTATCTGATTTGATGCTTTCTATATTTGAGATTTCTTTTTGAATACATTATCCTGGATGTAATTTGTTTGAGTTCATTGTGTCCATGAAGATGGAATTGGAGTGCTTTTGTATGTCTTTCCTAATTCGGCATTTGATAGATGGACTATTAATTAATTATTAGTAATTATGTACTTGTTTTTGCACATAATAATTCTAGATGATCATAATGATGGATAGTAATAATGTATTCACATTCTTCTATAAATTTTATGTATATATTTTTATTTTTTGTTTATTATTATTAATCGGATGCGGACTGAAAATCTAAATCAAATTACATAAACACCTCATCCCAATATGTGATAATCAAATCGAGTTGTGAAGTTTCAAATATCATTGATAAGCCTACTTGCTTGGTTATATTATACTTTTTGTAATATTTAATCTTTTTGGTGTATTTTCTCTTTTATTCATTTATAAAAAAAATGTATGATTTAAATAGAGAGAATTTAATGGGGTGAAAAATAGTAGTTCAATTTACAATTTAAACCTTCATAATTAAATAGGGACTAAATTCAAAAACGAGAATTTTAGTAAAAAGAAAGTTTCACAATCTTATTCACATTTTTAATAGTAGTGTAAATATAGAATTATATATCTGTTCAATTTTTTCTATAACTTTTTTTTGTATTTTTATATAAAAATAATTCTAATATGTCACACTTACTTTTTGTTTAATATGATAAATATATGATATTATACATGTGTCTAAGTGTTTTTTGAAAAATTTATGTATTTTTATATTTATTAACTTTTATTATTTATTTATTAAATTAAAGCTTAAAATGTTTGACCCAAAATTTGAACTATTGATCTTTGTCAAACAGTTAAATCATTTCATTTTTTGTCAGTTCTAAATTATGTATTTTATTTTAATTACCAATAAAAATAATTCTTATTTATTACATTTTTTTAATTTGATTAATAAAAATATCATAAATGTGTCTAATTTTTTCTACATTTTTTGTAAGTTTCTATATTCATTTCTATTTTAAAATTTTTATTACCTAACTATGACTTCATACGTTGATCAATTTGATTCGGATGGTTGAATTGCTTAACCACCAATTGGATTAAAAATGGTTTTATTTTTTAGTCAGTTTTAAAATATATAGGTTTATATTGTTAAAAATATTGACATAGATCTAATTTAACAAGAGAAAATGAGTGTTAATAATTTAAGTATAAGACTTAATGATATAGGATTAAATGAGGTGAAAAGTAATAATTGAAGTTATATTTTCAACCTTAATATTAGAGATGGACTAAATACACAATTATGAGCATTTTAGTAGCCATTAAAGTTGTCACTAAAGTTATAATAAAATAGCTTTTATACCCTTTCCCAAACAAAGAAGTAAAAGATAATTTTAGTCAAAAAAAAATTACGTTGCATTTGTAGTGTGCATGTGTGAATGGATGGGAGTGCAAATGAAAAAAAAATGCAAATTTTATTTTGGACTTTACTTTATTCTACTGTGGATCTTATTTTCATTTTTATTGCAACCAAACAAAGTTAGGTAAATTTTGAAATAAAAATAAATCAAAACTTGCACCCAAATCATTTGCATTACCATAGTTTTGCATCAATGCAAATGAATTTGCACTGCAACCAAACATGGCATAACGGAAAATTTTCAACTGTTTATTTGGAAGGATAAAATGCTTAAGCATACATTGGGTTTTCATAAATTGACTTGAGTGTATTCAGAGTTTTTCAATTAGACTTAAATATACCTTATGGGCTAACTCCACTGGACTCAAATATACTTTCCACAAAATGTGAACTTACTTAACTTTCTTAAAATCCTTGTTTCCTCTTATATACCCTTTTAACATATGAGAGTTTTGGTCATCTATGCAAACTGGAGAGAAGGGCATTTCACACTTTCACCTCCTCCCATTATCCTTGCCCGAAAAGGGGAGATGCAATGTGGAGAACTTTGAAGATGAGAGGTGTTGCACAAAAATAGGGTCCTTAAGAAGAAATCCATAAATGCTTCCAACAACTCCACCTGTTCTCTTAAAAAACACAAAGGAAAAGGAAATTTGATTACAAAGTTTCTTCTATTTCAATAAAGGATATCAGGATGCAAAAGAGTAGACTACAATCATGAATTGTGTCAAAAACTCTCCTGCTACCACCTAGGCATGATGACTACCATACTTTGTTGAGATTCTTGCAAGCAAGGGAGTTTAACATTGAGGAAACAATATAAATGTGGACAGAAATGCTTGGTTGGACAAAAGAATTGGATTAGATACCATATTTGAGGAATTTAAATTGTAAGAACTTGAGGAAGTTTTGCAAAATTACCCTCAAGGTTTCCATGGAACTGATAAAGCCAAGATGGTAAACATGGATTTGTCTTCTACTTGGTTCTTTTTAAAAATTTGATTGAAAATGAAGGGTAACTGAAGCTATGTTAAAGTCCATTTTAAAAATTCAGGGTCCATTTGATTAGCAGTTGGGATCAGAATTCGAGTCAAAATTGGAATTGCCTATTCCCAATGCATGTTTAGTCCAAATAAGAATGGAAGCAGGTTCTATTGTTCTAATCATTATTGTGTGGTTTATTTGGAGTTGGAATTGAAATCAACAAAAATTTTCAATTTTGTATTAGTTTATAAATATTTTAGGGTAAATTACAAAGACCTCCTGTACTATTGGGTCTATGATAAAGACACCCTGTACTTTGTTTTGCGACAAAGACCCCCTTGTACTATGACCATGAGACAAAGACCCCCTTCTGTTAGCCTTCCACTGAAATCCGCCATTGCAATATAATCCCCATACTACCCTTGTAATAATTATTCAGAGAAAAAAAATTATTCATCTACCCCGACCTCATGATACACAAACAGCAGCGGTGATAACTGTTGCAGTGGTGACGAACTTCCAAAGTCCTCCCCCTCTCCCTCTCTCTTTTTCCTCTTCCCCTTTCTTCTTCCCGATTTCCTTCATTTTCCATTCCTTACAAGTGAATGATCTAAACCAGATGAGGAAGTGTATCCTCCTTGATATTGTAGGTTTTGAGCTGAACCACTCTCGAGCCTTCCATTTGGCCCTTTAGAGAGTTCCAGAGGTGATGTCCAACCACGATTTGTGCTGGTCTCAATTGTTGCATTATCCTCTCCACTCATGGACATTCTCTCATGTTTCAAAATTTCTGCTTCAGAATGCAGTGGAAATAGTTTCTGCACAATGGGAGAGGATGAAGGAGACCTCTCTTCCAATGGATTACTGCTATCTAAGGAGAAATATCTCCTAGAAGATCCCAATTTAGGTAGGTTGCCACCCTCAGGAGAGGAACTAAATAGTTGAAATGGTAAGCTTGGTCTAGATATGTGAACCTGGCAATCTGGAGTCTCTACTGGAGATTGAGAGGTACTATTATTCTCTCTCCTCCAATTGAAGGGCACCCAGAAATTGGCTTCTTCTGTAAATGAAAACCACCAGCTCGATCAAGGGAGTTCAACTTACTTTTATCATCACCACAACTTTTTCTATTTCTTTGAGAAAGAAGTGCAATAGCATCATGTGTAGTTACTGCCAAAGCAGTCGGTAGAACAAAAAGCAAGTCCATGGTAGAGGGAACAAGTGTATTTTCATTTGTTTTATTCAGGTTGTTTGAAGAAGCTTCTTGTGAAACATTCAAGTCAAAACTACAAGGTACAGGCAATCTTGAAGCAGAATTTCAAGAGAAGGGCAAAACATTAATCTTGTTAAGAATCTGAATAAGTCATTCTCTATCTGAAGTTGATGGACCATTGGCACTTTTGTCCACATTGTTACCTATGATTGCAATGATAATTGGATCGAGTAAAATCCTATGGGATGTCAATAACTATTAACACCATGAGAAAGTCCATCTTACCTTGGGGCCGAGATAAAATAGTTAACAAATTAACAACATCCAAATTCCCACTACCAGAATTCACTAGGTTTCCAGGCACCAACAGCCGAGATAAAATAGTTACTCTCTCTCTCTCCATCTGCAAGGAATGAAAAACAGAGAAAATCGGGAAGAAGAAAGGGGAGGAGAAAAATGGGAAAGGGAAGAAGAGAGAGAGGGAGGACTTTGGAAGTCCGCCGTTACTGTTTGTGTATCGTGAGGTTGGGGAAGATGAATAGTGTTTTTTTCTGAATAGTTATTACAAGGATAGTATGGGGATTAAAAAATATTGCAATGGAGGATTTCAACGGAAGGCTAATGAAAGGGGGTCTTTGTCTCACAGTCATAGTACAAGGGAGTCTTTGTCACAAAACAAAGTACAGGGGGTCTTTGTAATTTACCCAATATTTTATTATATTTTATTAGTACTTTATTATGAATATTTTGTTACATGTTTATTGATGATTTATTATTACTTTTATTATTATTATTATTATTATTATTATTATTATTATTATTACTTTAATAATGTTTTGTTAACATTTTATTAATATTAGGGTTTGGGGGGTCTTTTGTTAAGAGTTCTTTACTTCTTGACAAACTCTAGAATGGGAATCCTATTCCCAAGGGGGGCCTGGAATGTCCATTCCCATTCTGCCAAGAATGAGAATCGAAATCCCATTCTGACCAAATAAACGGTTGGATGCCAACTTCGACTCTTGGCACCTATTCCAAGGAACCAAATGAACCCTTAGGGCATGTTTAAATTAATTAATGAAAACCTAAGGTACGTTTAAGATGGAAAACAAGTTTGGTCCAACCAGCTAGTTTGATTGTGGATCGAAAACATTGTTAGATTGGATTCAATGGATGGGGATCCTGTTTCACTCTAAATATTTTACCCACATAACACCACCACCACCATGTATTGGAAACATCTCCCCATGAATGGCAAGGGAGATATTATATTCCGAATGTGCAATTGTAATGCCCCATGGGTAGGGATGTAGGAACAATTTGTGGGTAGCAAATCCGAGCCCAATCTGTTTTGGTTCATCTTCGTTCGTTCTTAGATAAAGAAGCCCTACATTCAATTAAGGGCTCGTTTATTTGCATCAAATGCACATTGAGATTTGAAAAGATGACTTTTTAGGCATCTAGACATCCACTCTTAATTGTAAAGATTCTTGTTAGTGGTTCATATGACTTTTCAATTTGCATAGAATGCACTCTTAATTTTAAAAATTTTTGTTAGTGGTTCATATGCTCATCCACCTCTTAGTGAGTTAAGATGTGTTTTATACATTTTTGTTCCAAAAGTGACCTCACTCTATAAGATGTTCAGATCTTTTTTTATTCAGATCTACTACCCACAATGCCTCGTTTGTTTACCACTAAGTTGGGGGGGAGTTGGTCAAGGAGAAAGTTACCACCTTTCCAATATTTTTTATTGATAAATGTGGGGGTTATGGAAAGTCAGTTTTCCCCTGGATAAATTGTTGGCAACTTATTCGCGGAAGTCTTACCCTTTTCCTAGGTGGGTTACTTTCCCATTGGGAGGGAAAGCTTCCAAAACTAGTGACACAAAAATGTCCATTGAACAAGCTTTTAAAAAACAAAAGGTCTAAGGTTAAACATGGTATGCATTTACCTAAATAACCTAGTAAACAAACAAGGCCTAAAAGCTACCCAAAAGATACTACAATGCCACTTTGGACAGGCTTCTAAAAACCAAATTTTTTAGGGTAAACATGGTAACAAAGAAAATTCACCTAGCTAAATTCAACAAAAACACACAAGTAAATACACCTAAGTAGAACTTACTTGGATATGTGCATTTACCAGACTAACTAATGAGTAAACGAATGGGGCCTAAAAAGTACTCAAAGGACGTTATAATTGCAAATTGGAAACATCTCCCATGTTGCTGTGATTCAAGGGAGATGTTGTCAATGTGTAGTTGTAATATCCTATAAATAGCATATAAAAACATCCCATACGTTGTGGGCGTGCCGCGTGTCCTCCCACACGTGCACTAAATAGATTCGTGCGGATGAAACTTCAAGTCGTTTGCTCCCATACGTTAGTTCCCCCCTCGCCCAAAAAGGGCATCATCCCTTATTTTGGGTTATTCTTCCTCTCCCATTATGAATCCCTTCCATAAGTTTTTCTCATCTTCTACCTTTTTTTTTTGTTTTTTTTTTCTCATTTTCTACCATAAAACCCGTCAGAGTGGGAGCCCCCTTCGAGTTCCATCGGTCGATGCCGATGACCGTTCTGGCAGGAGGTAAGTGATGGTGTGCAATCCAGCCGGTCCTATCTGTCAACGACCTTGCCTCTGAACGGAGCTACAAGGAACCTGTAACGGGGAAGATGAGGAAACTCCGGGGGGAACCCGATGAGATTGCTCCGAAGCTCAAGTTAGAATTCTCTCAAAGACAGGATAAAACCAGATGGCGCAAAGTTCACATATCTTGTTCTTGGGGGGCAGGGAGCCTTTTATAACCACCTCGCACACTCACTCCTAAACTTCTGTCAGGTCGGGTATGATTATCTCTGCCCTCCTACCAGTTCGGGTGTCATCACCTCTGCTCAGACAGAACCGCCACTGCTCTCTTTATCGGAGTCATCTCTGTAACTGGAGACGGCGGTAGTAGGTGGCGGTGGTAGGTGGCTGTTGGAGTGCGGCTGTCAAGCGTCAGATCCCAAGTTAGTCAGGTGCACCGCCCCTTGGTATGGACTTCCTCGGTGTCAGGCGAGATACGGTTGTTCAATTTGGCGTCCTGGAGACGAAGTGCTGGAGTGGTGGGCAAGGTGAAGTCTTGAGTTCGGACAGGGGAGTGTCCTGAACTGTCATGGGACAGACCAGTTTGGGTCGTTGCCTTGTGAGAGGCTCGGGGCCTAAGGGAGAGTTCGGGCTCCTTGTAGGGAGTTCGGGCTCCTAGTAGGGAGTTCGGATTGCTGGTAGGGAGTTCGGACTGCTGGTCCCTCCCTTCGGTGCTCGCGCCTTGGGCGCGCTGTTGTGCCAAGCTGTTGCCTTTGCCACGTGTTGAATGATTATGAGGTCGGGCCAAATCTTCCTTCATCAATTGCCCCCCACTCCTCGTGCTAAGGGTCTTGCCCTGGCGCAGGGAGTTCGCGAGGTGGCAAGTGGATTTGTCTCGTACTTCGAATTTCGGTTGACTGATAGTGCGAGGTGCATTGTCAGGATTATTTGGGTTTTTCGAGCACCCAAAAGACGAGAAACGCGCCAACCTGCCTACAAATGCTGATAGACGTGGTGGCGGCACTTATTTCAAATTTCAAAAAAGCGCACCACTGGGAGACTTTTTGAATTTGAAAAAACGTGTTGTTGCCGCTTTTAATGCGAGGAGACGTGTGCTGGCATTCTATCAGTTTTAGAAAGACGTGCACCGGCATTCTATTAGTTTCAGAAAGACGTGCTCCGACATTCTGTCAGTTTCAGAAAGGCGTGCGCCAATCACGTCTCAGTCTCAGGAGATGTGTAGTCAGTGCGACTGCGAGCTGTCGGATTGGCTTTGACCTGCATTGTTGGTTCTCGGTCACTGTGGGTATAAATAGTGGGGGACCCCAGTCGCTTTGTCACTTCTACGCTTTGCTTCTTGAGCTCGCGTCCAAGTTTCAGCTCATGTCTAAGCTTTTAGTTCGCACTCAAGATTTTAGCTCATGTTTTAGATTTCTACAGTCCGTTCAAGCCTTTTTCTGGGTGAGTACTTTCTTTGAATCTTTCTCCTCCCGATGTCTAGCTCGGATAGCTCAGGCAGTTCTTCAAGGGGGTCTGATGCAGGTTCTACGAATCAAGTTGCATCCCCCGATGGTCTTAGCGAACCTGAGGTAGAACTTGAGGAAGAGTTCGAGCCCGTAGGCCGAGCCAACTCGGGTAGTTTGGCGTCCACCTCTCGTCAAGGTTGGATGTTAGACAAGATTGGGCCCTTGACCATGACGCCCGAGGAGCTTCAATCCCTTATTATCCAGTTTAACCTGCCTGGGGAGTATGCCTACTTCATACCTTTGGGCAGTTTCCCTTGGGAGTACGGTCCTGATGAAATCATGATATTTCGGGACCAGCTCGCTCCGGGGTTGCGCCTGCCTTTCCACCCTCTCCTTGTCGAAGTCATGAACCACTTCGGCATTATTGTCGGTCAGTTTCACCCGAACGCCATTCGTAACTTGGTGGGGACAATCTCCCTATTTTGCGAACAGGGCTGTCCTTTAGACTTGGAGATCTTCTCTTCCATTTTGATGCTTAAGAAGCAAGCGGGTCCCCTTCTCGGGCGTAGGTGGGCATATTACCTGCCTCCTTGCCCGGGTTTTAAGCTGTTACATGAACTTCCCAACAAGGTCTCGGTGTGGAAGTGGGACTACTTTGGGCTGCGAAGTGCATTGGGGTGGCCGTTTCAGACCAGGTGGGGAATGGCCGCCCTTGACTCTAGTGTTACGCTTGATAAAGAGAAGGTGAAGGGCCTCCAGCAATGGGCGCGGCTTGGGATAAAATGCCATCAGTATCTGACGGAGGCCAAGCTCGTTGTGGCCAGCCTGAGTTCGGGCAGGTTCCTCACTCAGAGGTTTTTTGTTTTTGCTGTTCTTTTTTTTTCTGATGTCGAACTCTTTTTGTAGGTGTGATGGACTCAGAAAGGACTTGTGGTGGGCACTTGTTTCAAGGCATGAAGAGGAGGAAGCGAGTAGCCAAACGAACTCGTGCCAAGCTGCCCCGGGATGCGAAGCCCGAGGTACCAGACAACCCGTCAAAGGATCCGCCCAGGGAGCCCAAGATGGCTCCTCCAATGCAGGAAGCGGCAGGGGCCCCCTAGCTGAGACTACTTACACGGGGGCTCTCGCTTACTCTGGATCTGCTTATACGCGAGCTGGGCCCTCGGGCTCGGGAGCCCAAGGGGAATTCAGGAGTGTGTTGTCACCGAACCACGCTCTTCACAAGAGTAGGGAGGCCATTTACCCCAAGGAGGTCACGACGTGGACCAATCTCCCTTTGAACCAAGTAGCATGTCATGCTGTCACTCATGCCATGGTGGTAAGTCAGATTTTTTGTCGAGCTCTTTTGCTTTTATCCCTCTTGCTATTGTTCTGATCACTTGTTCTTTCCTTTTGGTAGGTGAACTCTTCTATCCATGCCTTGGCGGCCCAGGTGGAAAGGAACTCGAGGCAGGCGTGAGTTGCCGAAGAGGCTCTCCATGCTGCCGAGACGACATCTTGAGCTGCTGAGGCGGCTGTTCGCGTTGCACAGACCAGACAGGCGAGGTCTCAGAGAGATGTCGAGGCCATGGGAGTAGTGGTGAAGCACATGGCAGACCTGAGGCTGGATCTGCAGCATCAGGTTGAATACCTTTAGGAGGATATTAGGGAGAGGACGTAGAACTTTTCTCAAGGCATCAAAGATGCCAAGAAGAAGGCCGTTGATGAGTACATCGCCTCACCGCGCTTTGATGACCTGATGGTAGACTCGTACATAAGGGGTTTTAAATTGAGCCGGTGGATGATCCAGAACATGTACCCCGAGCTCGATATCAGTGCCATATCCACTTCGCGCATAACTCAAGAGATGGCGAACGCTGCTGATGATGAGCCAGATTCCGAGGGCGAGGCAGGACCTTCGGGTACCGTTGAAGTGCCTTCTGATAATGAAGAAGTAGCTCCAGGCCTGTGAAATGTAAATTTTTTTTTGAAATGTATACTCCCTTATTTTGAAATGGAATGACTTTTCTTTTGGTTAAGTGTTGGTTGTTCTTTCTCCTGAACTGGCTGTATTTGCAGAACTGACCATATGCCTGATCTGTTTCTTGCCCGGGTTACTGCACTCGCATGGCCTATTTTGGTGTTAATACTTAGTCTCTGAGATGTCGATGTCCCTGTTAATACTTAGTCTCTAGTAGCGATTTTGTCCACCTCGCTTGGTGGTCTATCGCCTTAAGTTGACGATGTTCCATGCTCGGGGTATTTGTTTGCCCTCTAAGGTTTCGAGCTCGTATGCCCCCCCGAGCGCTCTCTTTACTCTGTAGGGCCCTTCCCAATTTGGTCCAAGTTTGCCCACGCCGGGTTCGGGTACCATGATTTTACGGAGAACCAGGTCACCGACACGGAAGCTCCGCTACTTTACTCTGGCATTTTAGTACCGAGCTACTTTTTGTTGGTAGGCCGCTGCCCGGATGTGCACGAGGTCTCTTACCTCATCCAGTAGGTCGAGGTTGGTACGTAACTCATCTCCGTTTGTCTAATCGTCATATGCTTCTAGTCGTAGTGTAGGTATTTCGATTTCCGCTGGGATTACCGCTTCAGTGCCGTAGGTGAGGTTAGAGGGGGTCTCTCCCGTGGTGGTTTTTTCCGTAGTTCGGTGAGCCCATAGAACACTTGGTAGCTCGTCCGCCCACAACCCTTTAGCTTGGTCTAGTCGTGCTTTCAGTCCGTGGAGGATGGCTCTGTTCATTACTTTTGTCTGACCGTTTGCTTGAGGGTGTGCGACCGATGTGAAGTTCTGACGAATTCCCATATTTTGGCACCATTCTTGGAACTTTATATCCTCGAACCGCTTGCCGTTGTCAGATATCAGTACCCGAGGTAGCTCGAAGCGACATACTATGTTCTTCCAAAAGAAGTTCTGTATGTTTTGGGCTGTAACTATTACCAGAGGTTCAGCTTCTATCCACTTTGTGAAGTAATCTACTGCCACCACTAGGAACTTTCTCCCACCTGTTGCTGGCGGGAATGGCCCCAGGAGGTCGATGCCCCATTGTGCAAAGGGCCATGGACTGGTGAGGTACTTGAGGTCGGCAGCAGGCTGATGGTGGATATTGGCATGCTTCTGACACTTGTCACATTTTCTAATGAGCTTGATAGCTTCTGCCTTAATTGTTGGCCAGTAGTATCCTTGTCGAAGTGCCTTTTGGGCGAGGGCTCTGCCCCCCAAGTGTCCGCCGCACAGACCTTCATGAGTGTTGCGGAGTACGAGCTCGGCTTTGGCAGGTTGCAAGCAACGCAGGTAGGGGAGCGTGTAGCACCGTTGGTACAACCGTTCGTCTATTATGACGTATTTGGATGCCTGGTGCTGCACCCTCTTGGCTGCATTGCGGTCCGCAGGGAGGGTTCCATCTAGCAAGAAGCTCGCGAGTGGGTCAATCCAGCTCGGCTCTACTTCAAGGACAGGAACGACCTCCTCTGCCCCACCGAGAATGCTAGGCCAAGGTAAGTCCTCTATGTACACAATTCTCATGGTGTTGTGACTCGTGCTGGCTAACCGGGACATGGCGCCAGCCTCAGTGTTCTCTAACCTCGGGATTTGCCTGATGAAGTGTGACTGGAAGTTGAGCAGAGCTTCCTTTACTTTTGTCAAGTATGCGATCATAGAGAGCTCGCATGCTTCATATTCGCCCGTAACCTGGTTGACCATGAGCTGGAAATCACTACAGATAACTATGTGCTTTGCTCTTACCTTTTGCGCTAGGTTCACCCCGGCTATTAGTGTCTCATACTCTGCCTCATTGTTGGATGCCGCGAACTCAAAGCATAGTGTGTATTCCAATTTCGTGCCACCCAGGCCACGTAGGACTATTCCGACCCCACTGCCCTACTGGTTCGAGGAGCCATCTACGGGAAGGATCCTGGGCTCCTCATCCCAGTTCGCGTTTGGCCTAACCAGGAGAGATGCCACACTGGCTGCTACTTCACAGGGTTTAGACTCTATTGGCTTGGGAGCTCCGGGCTCACCCGAACTGGGGATCTCGGGCTCAACCGGCCTAGGGGCTTCGAGGCTGAACATGCACTCGGCGATAAAATCTACTAAGGCTTGGGCTTTAATAGCAGTTCGTGGCTTATATTGGAGGTCGTACTCGCTAAGCTCGATGGCCCACTTCGTTAGCCGACTGGAAACCTCGGGCTTGAGTAAGACCTGCCTCAGAGGTTTGTTAGTCAAGACGATGATGGTGTGAGCTTGGAAATATGGGCGGAGTTTCCGTGCTGCAATTACCAGTGCGTATGCTAGCTTTTCTATCTGCGGGTATCTCATCTCTGCTCCTTGCAGAATTTTACTAACATAATAGACGGGCTGCTGGACCCGATCTACTTCTGACCACCTCGTCACTTGCTGAGAGGTACAGTTCTAAGACCTCGCCTTCCTCGGGTCTGGCTAAGGTTGGCACAGTAGTGAGGTAGCTTTTTAGCTCGTCGAACGCGAGCTAGCAGTCTTGGGTCTATTCGAACCCTTTGCCTTTGATTGCCTTAAAGAAAGGCAAACAGTGGTCTGCCGATTTGGACATGAAGTGGCTAAGAGCAGCTATGCGGCCGTTTAGCCTCTGAACTTCTTTTACTTTTCGGGGTGGTCTCATATCTAGGATGGCCTTTATCTTGTCTGGATTGGCCTCAATACCGCGCCGGTTGACAATGTACCCTAGGAACTTACCCGAGGTGACACCGAAGACACATTTGTTGGGGTTGAGTTTCATGCTAAATTGACGTAGAATTTGGAAGACAGAATCTAAGTCTTGTATTAATTCTTGTGAGAACTGCGTCTTGACAACCATGTCGTCTACATAACATTCTATTTTCATGCCCATTAAGGGCCGAAATAGCTTATTTACAAGTCTTTGGAAGGTCGCCCTGGCATTCTTCAGTCCGAAGGACATGACCTTGTAGCAGTACAGGCCGAACTCGGTTATGAAGCTGGTTTTTTCCTCATCGGACTGGTCCATCCTGATTTGATTGTAACCTGAGTAGGCGTCCAAGAAGCTTAGCAGCTCATGTCTCGAGGTCGCATCCACTAGGCGGTCAATTCTGGTGAGGGGGAAGCAGTCTTCTGGGCAAGCTCGGTTTAGGTCGGTGTAGTCGATGCACATGCACCACTTGCCATTTCCCTTTTTCATCAGTACTGGGTTGGCTACCCAGCTTGGGTAATTAACTTCCCTTATGAAGTCTGCTGCAAGGAGCTTTTCGACCTCCTTGTCGACCGCCCTCCAGTGTTCTGGGGCTAAGTTGCGTTTCTTCTGTCTAATGGGTCTGACTACAGGGTCAGTATTAAGTTTGTGAGTTATAAGGCTGAGGTCAATACCGGGCATATCGGCCGCGGACCATGCAAAAATATCTAAATTTTGAAGTAAGAAACTCACCAATTCGGTTCATAGAGGTTCCTTGACAGAAGCACCGATCTGTAGCGTTCGAGCCGGATCTGTAGCCGAGGTCGGGATTGCGACTGTTTCCTCTATGGGCGAAGCTCGTTCCTCGCCCTGCTCCGTAGGCTGCTCCAGCTCGAGGTCATCGGCCGCCTTGGTTTTTCCCTTCAGAGCGGCAACATAACGCTTGCGGGACTCAAGTTGGTCGCCCCGCGCTACCCCTACACTGAAGTCTGTAGGGAACTTCATTGCCAGATAGTAGGTGGAGACCACTGCCCGCAGAATATGCGTGATTGGCCACCCTATTATGGCATTGTATGGGGAGGGGGTCGCGACCACCAAGAAATTGTGGTTGAGTCTAACCACACAAGGCCATGTGCCAACTTTCACAGGTATTGTTATCTTCCCGAGGGGCCTGACTTCCTCTCCGCTGAAGCCCACCAGAGGAGTGTTTGCGGGCTTTAGCTCGCTTCTCCGCAACTGTAGCTGGTCAAATGCCGACTTGAAGAGGATGTCCACCGAACTACCTGAATCCACAAGTACGCGTCTGACTTCGAAGTCGCTGATCCTTAATTTTATGACGAGCGTGTCATCGTGGGGGTAGTGGACACCTTGCGCATCGTCTTCCGTGAAGAAGATCGGTTCTTCTGTCTTCGGCCTCTTTGGAGGGTTCTGTTATTCTCGGGCTGCCTCGCGAACTGACATCCGGGCTGTTGCCGAAGTACACCCTGCTACCACCGAACCTCCCACTATCACATTGATGGTTCCCCGAACTGGCCTCTCTTCCGAAGGCTGCCGTTGCAATGCTTCGGCTGGTCTACTACTGGATTCGGGGGCGTTCTTTCCGTGCTCCCCTTGCCGACCTGTCTTATTTTTATTATTATTATTATTATGTTGTACAAAATTTTTCAAGTATCCGCGATGGATGAGTCCCTCTATCTGGTCTTGGAGATTATTACATTGTTCGGTACTATAACCGTGATCTCTATGAAAACTACAGTACGGATTTTTATTTCTCTCATTTGGGTTCCCTTTTAGGCGAGGTGACCACTTTACGTATGGGGCATCTTTGATCGTCATCAAGATCTCGGTCTGCCTCGTGTTTAATGGTGTGTAATCCATCCGAACTGCTAAGGGAGCTCGAGACGGCTGGCTCGGCTTCGGCTCCCAGGCCGGGTTTCTTCTGTCACCTGGGTTGGAGGGCTCACCTTCTCTTTTCTCTTTTCCTTTTCTCAACCCCGCATTCGGTTCTTTGGTTGATCTCTTCCTCTGTTCTCATGAACTTGTCCGCGAGTTTAAGGAATTTGGCCACGGTCGCGGGCTAGCTTGCTACCATGTGCCATTTAAACTCCTTGTGTGTTACTCCTCTCTTGGCGGCCGCGAGCTGTACCGTGGGGTCTAATCGCGGCATCTGCAGGCACGCTTCATTGAACCGCTTGATGTAGCCCCGGATGGATTCTCCTTCTCTCTGGATTACTCCGAAGATGCTTTCCTCGGTTCTGGGCACCGCTTGCTGGTAACGAAGTGTGCGGTGAAGACCTGCACGAACTGGGTCCAGCTTCTTATTGACCCTGGGGCTAGGTTCCTGTACCAGGTGCAGGTCACCCCCCTGAAGGTGGTGGTGAAGGCCACACACATGCATGATTCACTGGTTCAGGGGTAGTTGGGGGAACTGTTGCTGATAGTGATGTTGAGAGAGGAGGTGTAGTACTTGGTGCTGCTGGAATTGTTGCATTTGGGCTTGAATTGCCCGCATGCATTGCATCAGGCGGTTCTGACGGGTCGCCAGGGGGACAACAGTTGGTTCAGCAAAAGTTGTTTCGATAGGGAGTGGAAGAGGGACATTCATGGCAGGAAGGTTTACAGGCACCACTGTTCGTAGCGCATTCAAGCTGGGGATCCCATCCACCGGAAGGGGGATGGTGAACTGTTCAATGCACACCACGGGGACTTGGAGTTGTTCCCCAGTGATGTTCATCTCTGTGCCACGTCCGGCATTGCTGGAAGAAGCCATGAGTGTTGGGGTTTTTGGAAGAAGAAGAGGTTATGAGAGTTTTAGAGGGAGGCTTTTGGAAGTGTTCCCACAGACAGCGCCAATTGATGTAACCGTTTTTGGTCACATATCAATTTTTTGTGATGTATAAATTTTTTTTGGCTAAGTACCGCGTTATTTGACCCGGTGGTGACGTGCCTTAGTGATGAGCTACTTGGTGGCGAACTCCCTGGTGGAGAACTGCCTGGTGGCGAGATCCCTGGTGGAGAGCTACTTGGTGACGAACTGCTTGGTGGCGAACTACCTAGTGGAGAGCTACTTGGTGACGAACTGCTTGGTGGCAAACTGCCTAGTGGTGAGTTCCCTGTAAGGCGAGGGGGTCTCCGCCAGTTCAGTAGTGTAGCCCTTAGGCTCTAGGGCAACTTATAGTTCACTTTTGCTGATTTTGCTTCTGTTGAGGAAGCGATTGGATATTTAGCAATAGTGTGGCCTATAGTCTTTGTGAGTGACTCGTAGTCTACTCTTCTTTGACTTTTGTCCATGCCGGAGAGGTGACCGGGTCTTTAAGCAATAATGTGGCCCATAGGCGTTGGGAGTGACTCGTAGCCTACTCTTTTTTTACTTTGCCCGTGCCGGAGAGGCGACCGGGTCTTAAGCAGTAATGTGGCTCATAGGCTTTGGGAGTGACTCGTAGTCTACTCTTTTTTTACTTTGCCTGTGCCGTAGAGGCGACCGGGTCTTAAGCAGTAATGTGGCCCGTAGGCTTTGCCTGTGAGGTTTCGAGCTATGATTGTGCTGCATCAGCTTCATAATGCAGGGTCACCCACTCCTATAAGAAGCTACTAGGAGCTCGACCTTCGGGGGCAACACTACTAACTTTAGGTCGCCAGCTCATACGGGAGCCTTGGAAGGCTCGACCGGTAAGGGCGCCTATGTAGTCTGTTGGCCACCAACTCCCGCAGAAGCCACGAAGAGCTCATCTTTGTAGGGGGGACCTTGCGAAGAGGACTGATGAGGCATTATCTGAATTGAAAGTAAGGTTGGTAGAGCTACTTAGTTTGTTAGCTCCCTGTATAGTCTTTGAGTTCATAAAAAATGTAAACTATAAAGCGATAGCTTCAATTTCTAAAAAGTGAGGACTTAGCTTTGGTAAGATGAGAACTTAGCTTTTGAAGGATGAGAACTTAGCTTTTTGTAGCATGTTCCCACAGACGGCGCCAATTGATGGTGTGCAATCCGGCCGGTCCTATCTGTCAACGACCTTGCCTCTGAATGGAGCTACAGGGAACCTGTAACGGAGAAGATGAGGAAACTCCAGGGAGAACCCGGTGAGATTGCTCCGAAGCTCAAGTTAGAATTCTCTCAAAGGCAAGATAAAACCAGATGGCGCAAAGTTCACATACCTTGTTCTTGGGGGGCAGAAAGCCTTTTATAACCACCTCGCGCATTCACTCCTAAACTTCTGTCAGGTCGGGTATGATTATCTCTACGCTCCTGCCAGTTCGGGTGTCATCACCTCTGCTGGGACAGAACCACAACTGCTCTCTTTGTCGGAGCCGTTTCTGCAACTGGAAACAACGGTAGTAGGTGGTGGTGGCAGGTGGCCGTTGGAGTGCGGCTGTCAAGCGTAAGATCCCAAGTCAGTTAGGTGCGCCGCCCCTTGGTACGGACTTCCTCGGTGTCAGGCAAGGTACGGTTGTTCAATTTGGCATCCTGGAGGCGAAGTGCTAGAGTGGTGGGCGAGGAGAAGTCTTGAGTTCGGATAGGGGAGTGTCCTGAACTGTCATGGGGTGGGCCAGTTCGGGTAGTTGCCTTGTGTGAGGCTCGGGGCCTAAGGGAGAGTCCGGGCTCCTTGTAGGGAATTCGGACTGCTGGTAGGGAGTTCGGACTGCTGGTTCCTCCCTTCGGTGCTCGCGCCTTGGGCGCGCTATTATACCGAGCTGTTGCATTTGCCACGTGTTGAGTAATTACGAGATTGGGCCAAATCTTCCTTCATCGGTAAGTATCCCTCAACCTTCCATAAGTTTTTCTCATTTTCTACTTTTTTTTTTTTGTTTTTTCTCATTTTCTACGCTCTCATATCTGAAACCCGCCAGAGTGGCAGCCCCCTTCGAGCTCCAACGGTCCACGTCGACGATCGTTCCGGAATATTCATTTCTACCTTGTTTTTCTTTCTCATTTTCCACCTTCCAGTAACAAAGCCGAAACCAACCTACTCCCCTGTTCTATTCATACTGTTTTCATCCGATTCTCAGTTGTAACATTATACCTAAAACTTGGAATTATTATTGATTTGTGTGTCAAATCAGTTGTAACATTATGTGGTCTTCAGTTGTAACAATGCAGTCAAATTTTATGTGATTTTTGAATTGTTTGAAGCAGATTAACTGTTTAAACGAAGATGCCCTTTTTGGGCATTCAGTTTGACAAAAACGAAGCATGTGGTTTCAGATCCGAATGTTGAACTGCACCTATGTTTTATGTGATTTTTTAATTGAATTGGTTAAATTAAACGAAGCATGACTAATTGTTTGATAAATTGTGACAGAGTTTATGGAAAAAACTCTGAAAGTCTTATGTTAATGAAAAAAACTATAAAAGTCTCTATTAAATTTATGAAAAACAATAGAGTGCTTCCATAGATGAATGCTGAAAAAATATTAGTATATGCTTTGGAATATTTTGAGAATTTATATTTTTAGAAATGAATTTTATTTTAAAATTTGACTCGTGTATATAAATATAGGAATGAGTTCTCAATCCACATCCGAAATTAGGTTTTATAAGTACCTGAAATATAATGTAAGATACTACAAGTTTCAAAAAAAATGCATAATTCGCATGTCAGATACATCTGCTAATCCTCAAAGATTGTTTTACACTTGCCCTAGCAAATTGGTAAGTAGTATTTTAATTTCATTGTGTTTGTGATGACGGGTCTAGTTATATTAGATATATCGATGAAGCCACCTCAACAAGGAACAATGTAGTGCATTTGGAAAGCCATATTGAAAAGCTAGAGAAGTTAGTTGTTGAAGGGTTGGATGCTCTGAAGGCTTCTCAGTAGTTATTTATCGAAGGATTAAAGGCTATGCAGATTTTGACAAGAAGTTTTGTAGTTGTGTTTATATTTGTCTTGTACATGTACAAGAACTAGTATTTAAGTGCACTTAGTATTTAGGTACAGGTTCTTGTAATATTTTGAACTATGTGTAATATTTCAGTTAAAGCCTTTGTCTTGTTAATCTAGATTGTTAAAGGGTTGGATGCCATTTTCAGTTAAAGCCTTTGTCTTGTTAATCTGGATTGTTGAAAGGTTGGATGACAACTATTAATCTGGATTGTCTTCATGGCCAAGAAAGCAACCACATACTATGGTACTAACAACATGAAGATCATTGATCAGGATTTAGGAGCAATGTATATCAGCTCTAGCCTCTAGATGTTCATGTTCATGTTTGATTTGATTGGTGAATAGCCTCTGTAGGAAAGCTTAGGTGAGAAAATCAAGCAAGGGAAAATAATCCTTTATTATCCAAAGTTTTAAGATTCTGATTTGTGTATCCTTTATTATCCAAAGTTTTATTTGTCTCCTACCTACCTATTTCATTTTTTTTATTATTTCCAATATTATTTAATGTTCTCTTTTTCTTTTCTTAATTCGATTCTAGCCCTTTGATTCATTATTGTTCTTCCAACATTTCCAATATTATTTTTTCTTCTCTATCCAGTCCACTCAAATGGACCAAGTGAGTAGGATTTCATCTTCAATAATTGAAACGTGAAAATGTAGGAATATAAGTTAGCTGCTACTTTAGTTTTGATTTGAGCTGTTTTTTTTTTTTTTTTTCTTTTAATGACCGTTTATCCCCCATTCTCTCTTCCTCTCTGGCTAATGTTGTGACGATCAATTTTTGTTTCTTTCTTTCCTTCTTTCCAACATTCCATTGAAGTTGCTCTGTTAATTCCTTTTATAGGCAATTGCTTGTACGTGAAATAGAATATTGTCATGGCATATGAAAACCGATTGTTACCACACAACCCCATACTGTACGATCGAGAGATGGTATTCCTAAAAATTAAATGTGAGATGAGAAAAAAATAATAACTGGTTGCTCGATCAAGTGCATACATCTTATCATAAGAACCTTCTACTACAAGAATCCCCATGTAATTGAAATACTACAAAAGAAGTTTCTTCTCTTTATCTTCAGAACACAGATGGGGTCATTGACTCATTGAGGTTTTTTATGAGAACATTCTTATCTATGTTCATCAAACATTTCTCATTAGAGTGCTTCAACCAAACTGCTACAAGAGCTCTTAATAGAAAACTAGAGAGACTTCACAAACAAAGAGATTGGTAGAACATCAAAAGAGAAAAAATGTACTTTGTGAAAAAAAAGTTGGGGAAAAAACAACAATAAATACACGTGAACATCTTTCATCCATGATAACTCCACTTTTCTGGTTGTTGGTCTTGGCATGGTCCGATCCATGATGATTCCTACATTTACACATGATAGTTATTATTTTTTTAATTATGCAAAAAAAAAACACATTTTCGGAAATAAACAATTAAAATTTCACCTGGCTCATATGAGATCCACTAGAGATGGTTTGGCTATACACATTATAAATTAAAAAAACAATGATTTTACATTTACACATGATACCTATACAGACAATTTCCAATTATAAATTAAAGCAAAATGATTTTACAAAATATTAAAAAAAAAATCCATACACAACTTACTTATATGGGAAGATTGTTTACAAAAGAGCTAGAATGGTTATACATGAGCCAATGTGGTGCCTGCATAGGTGATGGCATTGTGTGAACATGTTGCCAATTCCAAAGATAAGGAATGGTGCTTGGTGGACCACTTCCATCTGTAATAGATTGAATATTTTCTCCAAAACCTTGATCCTGTATTAAAAGAATTTTGTTAAAGTTTAAATATAATATAAACCGAAATCTTTGGAAACTCATCACTTTATATAAACATTAATACCTGTGTGTACATGACAGAGTGGCCAGAATTGGTTATAGGATTTGCACTGCCCTCAACTATACATATCTGAATGAAAGAAGAATTAATCGATAAATGTTTGAACAATAACAAGTGAAATAAATTAGAAAATACCTGTGTATTCTTATCAGATTGGTCCTTCTTAGGTCTTCTCCGCTTAGCTATTGCCTTTTCTAAGGCATTTTTTGGCCTTTTTTAAGAGTGTACAGTGGAAACCTTGTGTTTAAATCCCTTAACTGGTTTCGGAAACCTAGCCCCCAAAGGACTAACCTCAGTATTGGTGTTGTCACTAACATTTGTTTCTACTTGTGTGTCATCAAGATCAATGCAAGGAGATTTTTCATTTTCAACTTGTACATCATGAGATGCTACAGATGATTTATCAATAATTGTCAACTACCTTAAACACCCCATCACATCTTCCAAAAGCTTCTCTCCTACTTGCATAACAATCTTGTAAGCATCATCACTAGGTGCAGCTTTATTTACTACTTGGGTGAGTAGATGAAACATCTCTTTCCTATGTGTTGCTATTTTTGAAGCTTGATCTGAATACCTATCAAATCCAAGAGATGCTTCACCCTTAGACTTTTTTGCACCAATGGTCCATTGGTTCAATACATAGGATGATGGCAAGGGCTCCGCTTATAACCAAGTACCTTCAGTGCATGTAAGATCCCAACAATTCAAAGTTCTTACAACTACAAGTAATTGATTCATTTCATTGAACTGACGATTCACCCCATACACCTCAATTGTATATTCAACTACCGTTTCAGACACCACAAAATCTTTTTGAATTGTGCATGTCAATTGTTTCATTACTTCATTATGAAAAATGGAAAAGATATGCCATACACATAACCGATGATGTGATTTTGGTAGCACAAACAAATTGCTTTTGCCATAGTTGCATCATCATCGGTTAGAATTGTTTTAGGCTTTTTTTCCTATCCATGGTTTTGACAAACACATTAAACAATCACTCAAAAGTATCCTCAGTTTCATTGTACAACAATGCAACACCATTGTTTACCCTCACAAATACTGCAAATAGTCTATTCTCCTTATTGGTTCTATATGTTGTGTCAAAACATATTACATCACCAAAATGAGCATAATCTACAATCATTTGTGCATCTACCCAAAACAGATTTCTAACTAATTCAGACTGGTCAAGTTGTATTTCATAAACAAATTACAGATCTTGTGACTACCTATCTTCAAAATATTTTAGAACACCACCTACCTCCCCCCTTTCCATATTCCTAGTCCGGTATGTACACACACAAGTAATTCATCAAATCCATTGAAGTAAATCTAATATTTTCATGCCCACTAGCCTCATTGGCCATCGACTCCATTACTGCTTTTGGAGCAATTCCTGCATTGTCTACCATCATAGCTTGAATACCTTGCACCTTAGTAGCCTTTCTTTGTGACCTCAACATATGTGACTTGGAAGGAGTTACAACTATATGATTTTGCATCTCATCGAAACCAATGACACGATAACCATCCTTCACACGACTTATCTTCATAGTTGCCATACAACCACATCTTGTAATTGGCCAGCGTGTCTTTACAGTAACCCTACATCTATTTGCACTACTCTTTCCTTCTCTATAGAAACAAAACTTGCAATATCTTATTTGGTTATTCCGCTTGTCAACCACTCTATTTTCTTTTCAAGTACTAAACCCCACCTTCCCAGCTTATCTATTTTCTTTTGAGTACTATTGAGGAATAGCACTTAGCTTTTCCTTCAATAGATTTGAAATACTTGCATCAATGCCCTTACTTTCCTCACATGTAGGCATCTCATCAGTGGGTTTAGTAAGTTCTTCACTTCTGTTAGGTGAAAGTTTTACCTCATCAAAATCATTGGCGGGTTTGTTGGTACCCTCCATTTCACAAATGCTAGATGAAAGGTTGGATGGTTCACCCTCATCTCCATCAAGTTCAAACACCAGCCTTTGCATGAGGTTTGGTGTTCCGTCCATTCCAAATTTAATCTCTTCTTTGTTGTTGGATTAAATAAAACACCAAATAGTAAATTCAAAAATCCTCATACAATTCAAAAATCACATAAAAGTCGTCTTAGAAACATTAAACATAGATGTACTGTGAACTAGTCATGCTTCGTTCCTAAAACAACACCTCGACTAGAATCAATATCATGTTTAATTTCCTTTAATTAATAAACACACAAATCAATAATAATTCCAAGTTTTAGGTATAATGTTACAGCTGAAAATTGACTGAAAACAATATGAACAAAATAGGGGAGTGGGTTTCAGCTCTGTTACCGAAAGGTAGAAAATGAGAAAGAAAAACAAGGTAGAAAGAGTGAAACTTACCTCCAGTAAATGAATATTCCGGAACGGTCGTCGGCGTCGACCGGTGGAACTCGAAGGGGGCTCCCACCCCGACGGGTTTTAGATCTGAGAACGATAGAAAATGAGAAAAAAAAAATGTAGAAAATGAGAAAAACTAGGAAGGGATACTTACCTCTTGCTGGAACGGTTGTCGGCGTCGATCAGCAGAACTCAAAGGAGGCAATCTCCGATGGGTTACAGAAGGTTAAGGGTTTCAGTTCGACAGAATGGGAGATGAAGAATAACCCAAAATAAGGAATGGCGTGAAGTTTCATCTGCACGAATCTCTTTAGTGCGTGTGTGGGAGGACACACGGCGCACCCTGTGGGGGGTAGATGCGAACCCTATTTTGGGGGGTAGATCCCACCTCCTCGATGACATAAATGCCAACTCCTTTATCCATACCTTTTCTCACATTGGTCTCTCTTTTGCTTCTCTTTGTCTAGTCGAGATACTTTTACTAGTTAATCATTTTCTTCCCATATTTTCCCTCATTTTTCTCTTATTTGATATATAAAAAAGCTCATGAAATCATAGGGGTAAATATGTAAACAATCTCTTTTCAAATATTTGAACTACTCCAGTTTGTTGATATGACAATTGTTTTTATAAAAAGGGAAAATTTCATATTAGTACCTTATATTTTAAGGGTAGTCTCAGTTTGGTACCTGAATTTTAAAACATACCATTGCAGTATTTGAACTCCCAAAAACTAATAGTTTAGTCTAAAATTGTTAATCAACGTTACCTGACATGTGAAAGGATATAAATGCCCTTCAAATATCATCTAATTTTCTTTATCTACCACTCTCACATAAATCAACTTGAATAAAACTCATCCATCTAAAAGGTCTGTATGAGGATGGAAACAGCCTTCAAATGATTATTGGTTCATAGTCTTCAAATGAGAAGATGAAACTACTTTGGCATCACCAATGAGCCATCCACAGAAACCTTCTCCTACACTTTGATCGGTCTCTCTCCTCCTTTGTGTACTTATAGACACTGAAATTTAGTGGAAATGGCATTTTTGTGTTGGGTAACCATTACCTTAATGAATAGAACCCACCTGTTTCTTTTTTTAATTAATAAATAAATAAAGTACTTACCTTTGATTCAGAAATCATAACTATTTGGTTGTCATATTATAAGAAACTAACGTATTGTTGTGTTTTGTTTTGTGCTCCTTATTTCTTATAACTACAAGTAATATCATTGATCTTTCTCCTTTCTCTCACTTGTGGCCTTTTCCATCTTCCCATTTTGCATTTCTTTTATTTTTTTAGTTAATTATATACATCGTATTCTATTTGTCCATTTCTTTGTTGAATTCCATCGATTTTGAGACTTTTTTTCTTTCTAGATTTTGTTGTTTTCGTCTTTATACATACTAGAATTCTGATTCTTTTGGACAAAGGAATTAGGCAGTGGATATATAGATTCATTGATTGATGGGTATATTATCAACAAGATGGAAGTACCTGTGGACCATATGAGGATGGAAACAATGAACAATGTATGTTTTGGTTCAGTCTTAAGGCAGAAGACAATGAACAATGTCTTATTTTGAATGGGTAGTTTTGACATCTTCAAAAGTTTTAAATCATACATGTCATCGTGTGATACAAATAACTAAAAATTTGCATTAAATAACGATTTATTTATTATTTATAAAATAAAAATACTATTTACAAAAATATTTGAAAATATAATATAAATTAAATCTATCAAATCCACTAATTACACTTATATAAAAATAATAATTTTTCAATTTAGAAAATTAATAAAAGTAAAAAATATTAATAATGGAATAATTATTTTAGTAATTAAAATTTATGAATTTTCATATGATGTATCTTCAAAATTTTTATAGATTCGATATGTTTTAAGTTTAGATTACATATTTTTATAAATTATTAACTGATATTTTAATTTACATTTTATAATAACATATTTTATTGTTTACAAAAATAAAAATATTGTTTACAAATATTTGAGAATTAATTTTTTAGTTGAAGTTTTTGTTAAGTTAAAAACTAAAAATAAGAAAATAAGAAAAATTTGATATAATAATTCAAATATAAAAGTTGCATATGTTTTATGCCTTGCACTTTAATAGATAATAAAATAATAATGGTCTTTTGCATGTATTAATTTATTTAAATCTATATAATATGTGTCTTGGTCTTCTGATTGATACATTATTAATAAAATTGTATAATATCTATACGTTCTGCTATATTAATTATAATAAATTGCTTCATATATATCATTTTAAATATACAATTCCTATGTATTTACATTATTTATAATTATTTTAACATTTAACTTAATACTATACTATTAATATATTTATAGAATTTATATGCATTTCCGTAGTACGTCCAAACATTTCCATATATTTCATTCATATTCATATGCTTTCCAAATATATCATTGAGCACAAAAAATTATACTACGACATAAAAATAAAAAATAAAATAAAATTTGACCATTTAGCTGAGAGAGACCTTTACTATTTATTTATTTATTTTACTTAGACAGCGTTATGGAGGGAAATGCACGTGCGACGGTGCAAGAGGAAAGAAAATTGACTAGTATTTTATACTCGGCAAACTTGGGATGGTCCTCGTTTTTGACGTGAAGCCAAGACTAATATGTGATAAAGTTACTACTCATTATATATGGTTTCTTACGAACGAATCCATACAAACCACCTGCTTACAACTTTACAGTCAATAAATATACCTTACAATTCATTTATTTTGCCTCCCAAATAAATTGGTAAAAGATTTTATTCCTAAACTACCCTTCTTTTTATCATTAATTTTATGTATAAAATGGTGGAGAGATCGTAAAGGAGACACAAATATGAAATATCCTCTCACGAGTCACGATTATACTACACCAGCCGTGTAGGAGAGGGGAGAGACAAAGTTTGGAATGTCCACGTGGCAGCTTAATAACAAAAGCTTAGACCCTACTTTAAAGCTTGGATGTTGGGATGTCAGTGGATCGGGTTTTGGGCCTACCCTAATAGAAGCTTTAGATAAAGCTGTACTTACCCTACCCTATCAGATAACGATAGTGTCAATTTTATTCGGGTTTTGGACCGTAATGAACTCGTGCCAAACCCGAGCCTACCCTAATAGAAGCTTTAGATAAAGCTGCACTTACCCTACCCTATTAGATAACGATAGTGTCAATTTTATTCGGGTTTTGGACCGTAATGAACTCGTGCCAAACCCGATCCATTGACATTTCAGCATTGGATGGGTTGGGTAATAGGTTGAAGCAGTTTGGAATCGGGTTCAGTTTGTGATGATTCCGTACGAAACCAGACCCGTTGACATCTCCACCTGGAAGCGATGTTGAAGTAGACCAGACACATCAACAACTCCGATCTGTCCCGTGAGGCCGTGAACCATCAATTCTGGAATCTGGATACCTAGTCACACCTCCATTGGCCGAAAGGAGAAGGGTCGTCCACAGTGTAATTCCAAATGACAAATCTGTCGTCTTCTAATTCTGAGGGGCCACGTGTACGTAATATCGTGCCACGAAAGGCAACTGGGTCCCACAGCAACATTCTAAGTGAATGGTGTAAGATGAACCCGTAAGGGTTCCAAGAACAGAACCAGAGCAAACACATTCAAAACTAGAAGTAAAACAAAACAAGCCTCCATCTATGATCTATGATCTATCTATCTACTACTCCACTCCACCTTTTATCTCTTCTTGTCCACATTTCCTGCATCTACTGATCTACCCACCAAAGAAACCCTAGGAAAAGAATAAACCCACCACACTGAATTGGGTGGTAAGTGGGTGAGGTTCAGACTTCAGAGCAGAGCTCTCATCAGTCTCAGGCTCTCAGCCATGGCAGACTATGAGCAACAATCAGTAGTCCCGAAAGAAACAGCCTTGCAAGCCCTAAATACCATAATCCAACTCCACTTCGAGAAAACCCTCGAGAAGAAACGGGCCGTCGATCTCCAAAAGAAGGAGCTTTGGAAGCTCTTCCAGTTCTTCTTCATCTTCCTCAGCCTGGTCTTTGCCGCCCAGGTCCAGTCGCCCCGCCTCCAATGCCGGCACTGCTGGGTCCCGATAGGGCTCCTCACGCTTTCCCACCTCGTCTTCTACGTCTCCGTGGCTCAGACCCTCCGCTGCATCAACGGATTCAAGTACCAGCGGAGGTGCCACAAGCTGACGCTGGGGCTAGCGACCGAGAGGCTGAAGCAGATCAAGATGAGAAGGAACACCGAGCTGGCCGACGAGACGGACGACTTCGAGATCCACTACCAGGAACCACCCGAGAGCTACTTCGTCAAGTTCAAGAGGAACTGGGCCTTGCATTTCGGGTTCTTGATCTTGATCTACGGCTTCATGGTCTCCTCTTCGGTTGTTCTTCTCTGTTTCTAGAAGCTGTTTCTTCTTCCACAATGTTCTAGGACGTCTTCGATACACGCCGGCGTTAACCATGTTGTCGCCGGTGTTGTTCTGTAATTTTTGTAACAGCGATGTGAAAAATGTAGCTTTCCCCGTTTCTCTATTTACTTCCTGGTTTTTACTCCAGCCGTGACCAGAGAACTCGGAAAATATTTTGCATGATTTGTTTTGGAAATTCAATTCAAATTTTGAAAAGTAGTGAAGAACTTGACAATGGACAAAGTAGTGAAATATTTAATTGTTTTTGCTACTGCTAGGAGTAAGCAGTGCCAGACATTGAAAGGACTGACTGTAATAAATGTGAAGGCTCGTCGTCCTCTTGTTCGTTCAATGTCTCTCGCTTTGTAAGTGGAATTTGTAGCTTCGTTTTCCTAATGGGCCATAAGGCCCGGCCCATAGCCTTAATCCATATAAATCTTTAGCAATTGCAACTGAGGATTGAAAAACCTGTAACTGATCCTGGGCCTGTAAATTGCCACGTTTCACGTTTGCGTTTATGATTGAAATTTAGGAAAGTGAGGCATTTTTGTATATAACTCAGGAGTCAAGACAATTTTTATTATCATTTCAAATGCATCAGCACCACTACGATCCATATAGAACAACGAAGGAATAAATGCCAAAAAAACAAAAAAGTGTTTATTTTAAAAGTCATTTGCACGTATTTCCATGTGATGGATTGTATGAATACTTAAATTTAGGGCATGTTCGTGTTCGTGCAATAATTATATTAAGAGGTATATTAATATTGGTGAATTTTTCTTTCCTCTGAATTTTGAATGCATATGATGTTTTGAATTCTAAATTCTAAAAATTATCAAATGTTTATTTTGACCCCGTATATGAGAATTTTTGCCTGTCTTTTTTGAGGGTATTATTAGAAAACAAAAAATTGTATGATTGCATGTAAGAGATAAAAGGAAACAAATAACAATTTTTCTCTTAAAATTAAAAGATTCCTCTTAAGAGATAAGAGTTAAGAGGAAACGAACAGACCCTTAAACCTGGTTCAATTTTCTTTTTTTCTTTTTGGATTTTGAGAAATTGGGATTCCGAACTAAAATACTCGTGTTCTTTTTTCAGATTTATGTGGGATCTACAGAAAATTTATTTTCCCTAGGTTATTAATACCCATCTCCTAGGTGAGAAAAGGGGAAGGGGGGAATTGCCACAATGCACCTACTAGGTAACTTCCCAAAAAGCAAATGGGGCCTTAAATCGAACAAAGCATGATATAGGTCTTTTAAGCCAAAACACTTACACGACACTTGCATTGAGGGTTGAATGCCTGTTTAAGAGGAATTTCACCCAATGGGGCATTGAGAAGTCATTAAGCTATATTTAGTGAAAAACCCAAAAAAGATAAAAAATGCATATGTTGAAATGAGAATTCAACTTTTATAGTAAGGTTTAGCTGATCGCTTTATCTATTCAGTGGGCTGTGGAATCAATGATAAGGTTCCACGCCAGGGGCCCATTTTTACAATGGGGCTCATGAATTTATTACTGACATTAAATCTCATCATTGATTCCACAGCCGACCCAACAGCTCAGCTAATCCGAATTCAGTTTTGGTGGCTTCTCCAAAGGTGAAGTCAATGATGCAGTTGTGGAAGAAATGATAATGCCCATCCCAGCTATAAATGCTATATTGAGATTGAGTGGTTGTGGACAATATGCGTTTTATGACTGGCGTGGGGCGTTGTTATTGGTTCCAGCCCCCTACACAGCCATTGAATATAACTAATCCGATCTGTGGCCCCAAAATCAGCCACAAATCTTATAAATGAGTGAAGGCTTAAACTCTTCCAGTGGTTTTGATAATTCTAGTTTAGTATGGGCCCTCACTTACGTGAAGCCCATCTGCTGATGGGCCCTGAACTCAAAACCTTCCATGTGGCAAATTATGAGGGCTTAAGCTTCTAGCAGTAACTGTATCTCCAAACTCAAGATCTTAAGTGAATTTTTAACAAGCCTTTTTCTCCTACCCTTTTCTGCTTCATTAAATTCCAACTGCTTTTTGAAATTTTGGGCCCAGCCTTAACAGTACTAAATAAATTCATGCCCATCTGACAAGGAAACATTTCAATAGTAATTTTCAATTGTAGAAGAAAGCCCACATTGTAATTCCCTGTTAAAAGTATCAACCAAACAATTGTTACCTCAAACCAAGAGTTAGGATCTCAGTTATTGCTTATCAAATGAAGGCCCATAAACAAAAGGGCCTTCTAGATTAATAAAAAAGGTAAGGTCTATCCAGACGGCCCAACCACCAAAGAGGTTGGACTTAATTTATGAAAAATGAAAATGAGTATAAATTTAAAAAGAAAATATAACTAAAAGAATTAATTGAATCATACAACATTTCAGAATGCAGATCCAATGGAAAGTAGTTTATTTTGGGAGTTAGAGCAACAGTTTATGCTGAGGAGAGAGCATTACACAATGACTTGTATGCATTAACACAGAGTTTGAATTTCTCCTCCGCCATTACCTGTTCCATCAACAAATCATGTAAATCAGGCCTTGCTAGTGTTTCAAATCTTGATTATGAAGGCAAACGTGCCCATATATAAAGGGATTAAAAACACATTAAAGAGATGTTTCTTTTTTTTCGGGTCTTTTTACAGGCAACTGAGAGGTGTTGTATCACAGAACAGTGGAATTATGAAATGATGGGAATTAATTTGAGTTCCACTGTCATACATTTAATAGGAAATTCTGGATAGGTAATGGAAACAGGTTTCAATTCTCCTAATTCTTTAGGATAACAATGTGATAGATCCCAGGCGGATAACCCCCATCAGATCACCGGGCCCATACTGTTCAGGAAACCCAGGCCCGCACAGGTCGTGAAGCCAGTAGCAGCCCATGCAAAGCTTTACAAACCTCCACGGCTTTTTGTTTACAACCGCAGGCCACGTCATGACCACCCACATGCATAGCTCATGGTAATGATGAGCTGGTAAGTGAGAAAGCCGATATAAGGCCTACGGGTAGAACAGAATGGGCAGAAAAAACATAACCAACTTATTCCCTTCCCTCTTTCTCTTCTTTCCTCTCTTAAATCTGTTTCTGGAGGAAAGAGCTCCCTCGAAGAAGCTCCGTCGACATCCACCATGCCCACTACTCATAACCAATCACAAGACGAAAGGACAGATCGGATGGAGGGAGAACTGAGAGGTATTATAGACGCCCTCTCTGCTGTGATGTCTCAGCTCGAACGGATGTCAACCCAGCCAAGCAAGGAGGACCAGGAGGGATCGAGCAGCGGCGCCCTTCAACCTTCGCAGCCCCAAACTGGTGTTCCCCACGTACTCAGGTGATGATCCTTCCCCCTGGATCTACCACGCAGAGCGGTATTTTGATTTTCATGAAATTTCAGCCGGTCAGAGAGTACAAATTGCCTCCATCCATCTAGATGGAGAGGCTAGTCTCTGGTACCAATGGTACCGCCGTTCACACCCACAACTGTCCTGGCTAGACTTTGTTGAGGCCCTGAAAATACAATTTGGTCCTTCCAGCTTCGAAAATTTTAACGAAGCTTTATCTAGAGTGAAACAGACTGGCTTCATTCGAGAATATCAAGTTGAATTCGAGCGGCTAGCCATGAGAGTGCATGGATGGCCGGAACATGCTCTCACCAGCTGTTTATTGGTGGCTTGAGGGAAGACATTAGATTGGAAGTGAAAGCCCTGCAACCCCCTACTATTTTAGCCATTGTGAGCCTAGCCCAACTGCATGAAGACAAGTTGAACCGGGTTAGGAGGAACCAACAGCCGGGAATTCTCGGACCAGCTCCCAAGCCCTTGACATCCAAAACCGAGTTAACCCCAGTTCAACCACACCCCCATCGGCCTCCACTGTAAGAAAATAACCCTGGACTGAGATGCAGGCCCGTCGGGAAAAAGGATTGTGCTATAACTGCGAGGATAAATTTTCTCTGGGCCATAAGTGCAAGGCCTAACAGATATTCCTCCTTCAAATTGTTGACAACCCGGATGAGAGTGAAGATGTGGATATTGGTCCTATGGTCTCCGACCAGGCGAAGGACTCTGTCAAGGAAAACCTAGAGATTTCACTCCACACCATAACTGGGCTCCACTCCACTGAGACCATGAGAGTGTATGGCATACTTAAGGGTAGTAAGGTGTGCATCTTAATTGACAGTGGGAGTTCCTTTAACTTCACCACTCTGGACCTAGCTCGACAAATGGGCCTAGAGGTTCAAGCGGTTACTCCCTTTGCTGTTAAGGCAGCTAATAGACAGCAAATTCCATGTGATGAGCTGTGCAGGGCCATGTGTTCAGCGTGGACCTATATCCTTTGGATTTTAGTGGGGCTAACTTAATCCTGGGGATCCAATGGCTTAAGCTCCTTGGGCCGACAGTATGTGATTGGACCCTCTTGACTATGGATTTCTGGATGAGTGGGAAGCAATGCCATTTAAAAGGAAATAGGCCAACCGAACCAACAGCAAGTTCGACCTGACATGTTATCAATCACAGCCTTCACTCCAGTGCAGCGACCCTGGTTTATTTGGGCTCATTGGGAGTAGGACCCACTATCTATTGTGACAACAGAACCCATACTATTTTGGAGGACACCACTTTACAACAGCTCTTAGCAGCATATCAAAATGTCTTTGGAGAAACAAACAGGTCCGTACTCATGATCACCACATCCCTATTCAGCCAGGGGCCCAACCCACCAATGTCAGACCTTACAGATACCCACATGTTCAGCGGGCTGAAATTGACAAAAGAGTAGCTGATTTGTTGTCCAAGCAATTGATACAACCGAGCCGCAGTCCCTATTCTTCTCTAGTCCTTGTGAAGAAGGATGGAACGTGGCGCTTTTGTATTGATTATCAGGCCCTCAATAGCATCACTGTGAAAGATAGATTCCCAATTCCACTAATAAATGAGTTATTTGATGAATTGAAGCATGTTATTTATTTTTCTAAACTGGGCTTATGATCCGGCTACCACCAAATCCGGGTCCTCCCAGAAGACATCCACAAAACGGCCTTTAGGACCCATGATGGCCACTATGAATTTTTGGTCATGCCTTTCGGGCGGGCTAATGCGCCCTCCACTTTTCAGAGCCTCATGAATGATATTTCCCAGCCCCACCTCAGGCGCTTTATCTTGGTGTTCTTCGATGATATCTTGGTCTATAGTAGTGATTGGGCTTCTCATTTAGAACATTTGGAGTTAACCCTTGGGATTCTCCAGTGACATCAGTTATTCGCCAAGCCCTCCAAGTGCACATTCAGCCAGACACAGATTCAGTATTTGGGACAATTAATTTCGTGGGGGACTGTAATGACCAATCCTGAGAAAATTGTGGCAATGGCTCGAGCTCGATCCAAGACCATTAAGAGTTTGTGGGGTTTTCTAGGCCTCACCGGTTACTACAGAAGGTTCATAAAAGGCTATGCATCCCTAGCCGCCCCTCTTACAGCTCTGTTGAAGAAAGAAGCCTTTGCTTGGTCAGAACAAGCAGAAGTGGCCATAGTTGTCAAGGCGACGCCTAGGTGACAAGGTGCCTTTTGAGGCTCGCCTCGCCTAATCGCCAAGCAGTTTTCTACTTCCTACTATAAAATAATTTTTTATTCATTCTTTTTTGAGATTATAAATATAAAAGACATTATTTAATTAAAATAATCATTTTGTGTGTGTATATACTAATTTCTTTTTATTATTTTCTTATTTATTGGGGTTTAATCAACACAAATATTGCTAAATGTTGTATTGAACCCTCAAAGACTTAAAAACCTGAACCAATAAATAAAGAAGAACTTAAAATTTTATCTAATCAGCACATTTTCCTCTTCCATATATTCTTCTTCTGCTTCTTCTTCTTCTTCTTCTTCTTCTACTACTACTACTACTACTAATACTTTTTATTTTCTTCTTTTCCTATAACAAAAATAAGGGTTCATCCCCTGTATTTTTTGAATTTTATTTTCCTTCTTCCTTTTCTTCTCATGAATATGTTGATTTTCTATACTTTAATATGAAATTTATACTTTTTTATGAAAATCATGAATACTTATTAAAGAAATATGGTTATGGTACCTAGGGAACTACCCTAGGATCTATGTTTTTAACATAAAAAAATCCATCGCCTAGGCGACAAAGCGCCCCCCAGTCGCCTAGCCTTGCCTTGGCGCCTTGAAAACTATCGAAGTGGCATTTGAAACCCTCAAAAAAGCTATTATGACGCCGCCTACCTTGGCATTACCTGACTTTACCAAGCCATTTGTGGTGGAGTGTGATGCGTCGGGCAGAGGAATTGGTGCAGTTCTAATGCAAGAGGGACACCCTATTGCTTATTTCAGTAAGTTCCTGCCAGCCGAGGCCCAAGTAAAATTTACTTACGACAGGAACTGATGGCCAAGGTGCTCTCCGTGCACAAATGGAGAGCTTACTTATTGGGGCAAAAATTCACAATAAGGACTGATCAAAGGAGTTTCAAACATTTAATGGAACAAAGGATTCTTAGCCTTGAACAACAGAAAGGGACCAGAAAGTTAATGGGCTTTGATTTCACCATTGAAAACAAACCTGGTCCATCCAATACAGTTGCTGACGCTTTATCCAGAAGAGAAGAAATGAACTCTTTGACAGCTTACAGACCTCTCCACCCCTTGCTTGATCACATCAAGGAAGAAGCTCAACAAGATGATGAATTAAAATTGATTCAGGAGCAGTTGGGATCAGGAGCAAACCAAGTAACGGGGTACTCCCTGGTGGGTTCAGACTTATTCTACAAGGTGATAGCGCCTAAATCTGTTTTTCACACAGACCTTTTGAAGTTGTTCCATGAGTCAGTAGAGGGAGGTTATTCTGGGATGATCAGGATTTATAGGCAATAGCAGCCCACTTTTATTGGCGGGGAATGAAGAAGGCGGTGCAAGATTTTGTTGCAAGTTGTTCTGTATGCCAAACTCAAAAATATCAGGCCCAAACCCCAGCTGGGTTGCTACAGCCCCTACCCATTCCAGATCAGGTGTGGGACAAGGTAACTATGGATTTTATTACGGGATTGCCTAAGTCTGGTGGGAAGTCTGTTATATTGGTTGTTGTGGATAGACTGAGTAAGTATGTGCACTTTGTTGCGCTTTCCCACCCTTACATGGCATCTCAAGTAGCTCAGGCCTATATTCGTGAAGTGGCTAAGCTCCATGGTACACCAACAACTATCATCACGGATCGGGACCCCACTTTTGTAAGCCGATTCTGGGAAGAATACTTCCGGGCACAGGGTACTCACACCTATCATTCCACCAGCTACCACCCGTAGACTGACGGTAAACCGGAAGTGGTTAACCGTTGTCTAGAGACCTACCTCAGATGTTTCGCAGGAGAGAAGCCTACTCAGTGGCTGAAATGGCTCCCATGGGCTGAATTTTGGTATAATACCACTTATCGTGTTACTACAGGGACCACCCCATTCAAGATCTTGTATGGAAGAGACACACCCTCAGTGTTACCCTATGAGAAGGGCATTTCGGCAGTTGCAGAGGTCGAACAGCAGCTTGAAGCCAGAGATGAAGCACTTCGATCACTCAAGAGTCACTTACTCAAGGCTCAGAATTACATGAAGATGTAGTATGATAACAAACATCGTGAGGTGGAATGCCAAGTGGGGGACTTAGCCAACTTGAAACTGCAACCTTAAAGAGTCATCACTGGCAAAAAGAGCTTGGCAGAAGTTCTCACCCCGCTTCTTTGGTCCCTTTCGCATTTCAGGTAGAGTGGGAGCTAGCTTACAAATTAGCCTTGCCGAATACTGCCCAACTCCACCCAGTATTTCATGTCTCACTCCTCAAACCATGCCGGACAGATGCAGTTTTGGTGGAGCCACTATTGCCTGAGTTTACTAGTGAAGGACAGATGTTTGTTGAGCCCAATGTCATCACAGACATCCTCTGGATAAAGAAGGGTCACAAAATGGTGAAGCAGGCCCTTGTTCAGTGGATGAACCTGCCCCCAGAAAATGCCACTTGGGATAATGTCAGTTGCAAAAACAATTTTCCATCTTGACCTTGAGGCCAAGGTCGTTCTTACGGGTGGGGAAGATGATAGATCCCAGGCGGATAACCCACCATCAGATCACTGGGCCCATAATGTTCAGGAAACCCAGGCCCACACAGGTCGTGAAGCCCATGCAGCAGCAGTAGCAGCCCATGCAAAGCTTTACAAACCTCCACTGCGTTTTGTTTACAACTGCAGGCCACGTCATGACCACCCACATGCATAGCTCGTGGTAATGATGAGCTGATGTGAGAAAGCCTATATAAGGCCAACGGGTAGAACAGAATGGGCAGAAAAATCATAACCAACTTATTCCCTTCCCTCTTTCTCTTCTTTCCCTCTCTCTTAATTCTGTTTCTGGAGGAAGGAGCTCCCTCGAAGAAGCTCCGTCGACTTAGAGTTTATCACAATGTTGGCAATATTTGCAGTTTATGTTCACTCCAAAAGGCATTTTATCAACTGGAAAAATTGCAAGTACTCTGTTTGATATGACTAGGAATCACTTATACCATATTAAATGGTATAAATCTCCACTATATTCCTTTTTAAATACTCAGTGCAAACAACAGGATAATAACTTAAAAGACATGACACCGTACCTGTGAAGGTCCTTGATGCTTGTCAGGGTGCCACTTTAAAGCTGATAAGCGGAAACTAGGAAGAAGAAAACACATGTAAAATGTAAAGATCATACACTTAAGAATGTAGATTAACTGTTATCAACCAAAAAAATATATAATAGAGAGAGAAAAAAGTAGACGATCATGTAAAGGAAGAAAGCAGGCCAAGTTGAGGAGAAAATAGTGAAACACTGCTTCAAGGATAAGTTTATTTTCACAAAAGCAGATTGGCATACTTACGCGCTTTTAACATCTTCAATCTTTAATGGGCCTGTAGGTGGCAACCCAAGTATTTTTCTATCAGAATATGAACCTATAACACATGGCTCATTATCATCATCAGTTTCACTTGTAGTATCCCATTCTTCACTCCTATTTCTTGTCCAGTCTGCATGGTCTCTCCACTCAAATCCAGGTGTTGAATACTGGAAATGGGATTCATCACAAGGTCTAAAAGACCAAGTAAAACATCTGCTACCAAATGTTGCTTGAAAGATTGTTTCTGGATGCTCATCAAAGTCATCAGAGAAACTGTCCCTTCTTAGCTTACCTAAACAGAACGGATGGAACACAAGTTTGTCAGAACAGTACCCAAATGTAAGAAATCAAAATAGGAATACTTCTGCAGCTCCCTAAGTAATATAAATGAACCATTAGATTGCATTTTAAGCTTTTCAGCTTCATCTCCCAGTCATGTCAGCAAGAAGAGTTGTATACCAAATCACCAGAAATCCAACAGATGCAGCTGAACCTAGACAAGTATATACATACTCGAGCAAATGAACTATGCCCCACCCCCCAAGCCTATTCTGGTAGTTAATAGAAAAATAGATAGATGAAAAATTAGGAGACATACAAGGTCAACAGCAAACAGAAGGGAATAAAAATATGCTATATTGTAAAGATAGAAAGCACATCCTGCCAGTACAACGCCCTTTACAGTAGCCACCATACAAAAACTAGCAGTTCCCAGAAGAAATATCACTAATTACCTAACTGAAGCCCTCCCAAGTCCCACCTCATAACTAGAAACCCGACTACCAAACAGCAAACAGAAGGGAATAAAAATATGCTATATTGTAAAGATAGAAAGCACATCCTGCCAGTACAACGCCCTTTACAGTAGCCACCATACAAAAACTAGCAGTTCCCAGAAGAAATATCACTAATTACCTAACTGAAGCCCTCCCAAGTCCCACCTCATAACTAGAAACCCGACTACCAAACACCAATAAGAGCACCCACACCAAAGCCAGCCAAACTCTAAAACTGAAGAACCACCAAGGCACCAACAAACCAATATACGGGACTTAAATATGGTGGATGGATGGAAAATTCCTTATATTGATCAAAAAACACACCGATATATGGGCATGTAATAGAGGCCAGACAGCATGGCAGGACAGTCAAACTATCAAAGAAATGAGGCACTTAACAAGGGCAAAAGAAGTAAAGTATAGATGGGTGAAGAGGTCTGCAAACAGCTTGGCAGATCAACTGGCATGGCAAGGGATGAACAGAACTGAAACCCTTTGGGTTATTTTGTAATGCATAAGCATATTCTGAGACTAGGCAATCTCAACCTCTGGGATGCCTTCCCCTGTACTGGTCTGTTTCAAATTTAATAAAATTCTTTTCAGTTATTCATCAAAAAAGGGGGCATCCCATCATTTCCCTCCACCACCTTTCCCTTTTACCTCTTGTGCTCTCTGACAAGCCCCTTGTTTTTCCTGCATCCCACTCTTGCAATCCATGGTTCTTCAATGTCCAATTCTAGCAGGTTATTGACCTCTTTAAGAGGATTCCCCAGCTTTCTTATCGTTAACTGGAACATCATTGACTTACTGGAGCAGCTCTCTCTACTTCTATGAAAATATTTAGCAAACTGAAGCCCCCCCACCACCACCACAAAATTAATAAATGAATGAATGAATAAACACAAAATCTTCATCACTTAAGTCAATCACTCCACATCTTGTTCTGTCAGAATACACTTGCTAAGGTTGACCTATTTGTGTATCCAATTTTTTTGACAGGTGTTTTTGTATATCTAATTCACATCTTCAGATTCATCCAAGTCTCAATGTTTGCACTGCTATTTTAAGGATGAAAATTCCCTCTTCATCAGGTTTAACTTCTCAAAGGTGTGTCTTTTGACCTTCCTCTGATTACTTAGTAGGTTTCTTGGAACTAATGCCGAAAAACGGTGCCACATCAGCACCACCATAGTTGTCAAGGTGCCTAGGCAAGCCTACATGACCACAGGGCGCCCCGTCGCCTAGGCAGGTGCCTAGGTGACGCTTAGGCGATGGAATTTGAAAGTATAAAATAAAAGATCCCTATCCCTTCTTAAGCTACTTTATTAGTTTTTTATACTAACCAACATACCTTTATACTGGCTATTAGCAATAAATTCATTCAAATAAAACATAAAATGCCATCATATATACATCATACCTGTTTCAGGTCAACAAAAAAGGGGGAATGTAGCGGCAATAAAAAACAAGAGAAAAGTAAGGGGGTGGAGCCCCTGTTTTGTTCCCAAAAAATATTTCTTAGAAAAGAAATATATATATATGAGTTAGAGGACATGGAGCAAATATATATATATATATAGGAGTAAGAGGACGACTCGGACTGTGTTTAAGGTGGCAGAGACCCTGTTTCAGGCTAATAAAGGGAGAATGCTGCAAAAAAAGGAGAGAAAAACAAAGGGGCAGAGCCCCTGTTTCGTTCTAAAGAAAAAAAAAAACATTATTAAAAAATGGTGCAAAAATATACAGGAAGTTTTAGAAAGTTGGGGTGCAGCCCCTGTTTAAGAAGGGAGTGGAGGCTGCGGAGCCCCTCTTTCGTTTCCAAAAGTATTTTTATAAAAAATTAAGAAAATAAAATACAGGAGTACCAGGGTGATTTGAGGAGAGAGGAGCTTGAGGACCATACTATTTCTTAAATAAGAAAAAAACAAGGACCATACTGTCTAAGAAGAAGAAGAAACTTACCTGGAGTTTGGACCAAGTCCTCGGTTTCTCTTCTCAGTCTTGGTTCAGAACTCAAACCCAAAGAAACTTTCGTAGCTTTAGTAAAAAGGAGAATTATCTTTCTAAAAAAAACTGTAACATACAACAGGATGTATTCTAATAAAATAAAACCAACAATAAAATGATAAATATATATAGGCATTCAAAAAATGATATAATATGTATATGTGTGAGCGCCTAATACAAAAAACATCTTGGCATTGAGTGAGGCAGCTTCTAAAAATCACCTAGTTTCCTAGGCAATGCCTAGGTGCCTACCTAGGTGTCACCTTGACAACCATGAGCGCCATGTCTGAAATCCATTTTTTCAGACAATGCCTGATGTTTGGTTATGCATTTTTCAAAAAAAAAAAAAAGTTTTTTCAGACCATGCCTTGGAAACCGGGAAAGGTGTAATCTGAGAAAACGCCCTTTTATGTTTTCTCGTTTTCCTACTGTTGCTAGCAACAGTATGCTGACATGGCATTGAAAAACGCCAATGTAGCAGCAACAGCAATGGTACCAAACAGAATAAAAGAGAAAAAAAAAAGTTTTCTGAGAAAACGGCATGCCAATGCAGCACCATTTTCTCAAAAAACACCTCAGGAAACGGCATTGGTTCCAAACACCACCTTAGAAGGGGGAATTTTAATCAGATTTAACCTCTTCAAGGTTAGCACTGCTACTTAAATTGAGCATGAATTTTCTTCTCTTTTCTTGTGTAGAACTATAGAAATTTTTAAACTTATTAGATGATGTTTTCTTGTATAGAATCAGTTATTCACAAACATTATCATGTAATGATGTAACAAGCAACAAGGCACATTGGCAGAGATTGTGCATCTATAATGACAACCTAGCAAATCAGCAAAGATAAATGCCCTAAGGATTGTATGGCCGGAGTCTAATTCTTGCTTCAATGCAATGGAGAAAAAGTACAAAAGTAGGAATTCTGGTCTCAGATGATCTCTTCTGGATGAAATGGAAACAAATAAAACTTTCCTTTGCATCTTTTTTTTATAGGTAAAAATAAAATTCATTAAAAGGAAAAAGGAAACAAATACAAGCACCAATGTGGTGTTAAGATAACACCCCAACAACAGAACAACAAAGCAAAATGATTACAAAGCAGAATCAATAGAAGGCCCCAATAAGCTTAATCTTCCACTTCAAAAGCATCGTCGTGCCCATCGTCAGCCTCATTCCACACCTCTCCACCTTCACCTAAGTAGTCGATCTAGACTACAATCAGTCTTGAATTAAAAAGAAAAAAAAAATGATGAAAATTTGAAGAGAAGAAGAAGAGAAGAGAGGAAGAAAAGAAGTACACGAAGAGAGTTTCAGAAAAGAGAGAGAGTAGGTCATAATTTCTGCCGACCCTCTCTTAGTATTTATAACTATTGGCTAGCTGTAAAAGGGCATGGCAAATAGAATAAGAAATAACTAATAATAAAGCTGAAATAACTAACTGAAATAACTACCAGCTAAGACTGTCATATCTAACAGAAATATTGCTGCCATACGAACACTGTGGGGACCACATCAGTGTTTTTTACTCCCCCTCAAGTTGGGAATAGATACTTGTCATTCCCAACTTGCATAGATCTGCCTCTAAATTCTTCCTTGGAACAGCCTTGGTGAGAAGATCTACAAGATGCGTGCTGGAGGTGATATACGGAAGACACACTTCTTGAGATAAAACCCTTTCTCTGATAAAATGTCGGTCTACTTCAATATGCTTAGTTCTGTCATGCTGTACCGGATTATGAGCTATATTAATAACAGTTTATTTATCACAATACAGCATTAAGGGCTTCTCATAAGCAATACCCAACTCCTCAAATAGTGATTTCAACCATAGGATTTCAGCCACACCATTAGCCATGGACCTGTATTCAGCTTCTGCACTAGAATGAGAAACAACACTTTGTTTCTTACTCCTCCAGGAGACCAGGTTACCTCCTACAAAAGCACAATATCCAGAGGTAAACCTTCTATATTCAATACTCCCAGCCCAATCAACATCTGTATGAACCTCTATCCTCATGTGATTATTATTCTTGAATAGTATACCTTTACCTGGGCACCTCTTCAAATATGCTAATATCCTCTCAATTGCAAGTAAGTGAGTAGTCCTAGGAGAGTGCATATACTAAATGACAATGCTGACCGCATAACTGATGTCCGGTCGTGTGAGACAAAGAGAGAGGAGTTTTCCAACTAACCGTTGGAACATAGCTTTATCTTCAAGTGGCTCTCCACCCTCTGCACTGATCTTGTGATTCTGTTCAATAGGTGTATCTGCAGGCTTAACACCTAACTTTCCAGTTTCTTCTAACAAATTTAGAGCATACTTTCTTTGGGAAACAAAAATCCCATGTTTAGATCTAGCTACCTCAATACCCAAGAAGTATCATAGCTCTCCCAGATCTTTCACCTCAAGTTCTTGATGAAGGAGTTGTTTGAGAGACTCAATCTCACCATTATCATTCCCTGTCACTACAATATCATCCACGTATACAGCAAGCAAGGTCAAGGAAGAGTCCACTATCTTAATGAACAATGTATGGTTTGATTGGGACTGTACATAGCCGAACCTTTCAAGGGCTTGTCTGAATCTATCAAACCAAGCTCTGGGGGACAGTTTTAGTCCATACAAAGCTTTATTCAACTAGCAAACCTTCTTTCCTGTGTCTGCATCATAAAATCCAGGAGGCAACTGCATGTAGACTTCTTCCTGCAAGTCTCCATTGAGGGAGGCATTTTTGACATCCATCTGGAACAAGGGCCAAGAGTAACTGGCTGCAAGGGACAATAAAACTCTAATAGTGGTCATCTTTTCTACTAGAGCAAAAGTCTCCAAGTAGTCTATAACATAAGTCTGAGTAAATCCCTTTGCAACTAACTGAGCCTTATACCTTTCAATAGAACCATCAGCATTATGTTTCACGGTAAATACCCATCTACATCCAACTGGTTTCTTCCCTTTAGGCTGGTCAACTAACTCCCAAGTATTATTCCTCAGAAGAGCATCCATTTCAACATTCATTGCATCTTTCCACTCAGGAATTGACAAGGCCTCCTACATTGTTCTGGGATAGGAATATCAGCAATAGATGTGAGGAATGACCTGTAAGAGGGGGACAAACGATCATAGGACAAGAATTGGGAAATGCAGTGGACTATGGATGTGGTGCAACGTCGTTTGCCTTTACGGACTGTAATGGGGAGGTCAAGGTCATCCAAAGGAGGTAAGGGCTCAACAGTGGAAGGTATCTCAGTGGAACCCGGATCCGATAAAAGAACTGTAGTACCTGGATCTGGATCCACAAAAGGAACTGGGGCTGGCCTAGACTACTGATGACCGAAATCAACCTGCCTCCATCGCCTGTGATAAACTCTCAAATCCTGGCACCTCTGACACCCCTCCCCATTACATCCCTCATCACTCAATGGAACAGGTAAAGGAACTTCTGATGAGTTAACCCCACACTCACTACTCTCTCCCTAAGGAGAAACCTTAGGATAATAGGGTACATCCTTGAAGAAAGTAACATCCATAGAGACAAATCTTTTCCCATTAGTGGGTTCATAGCAGCAATATCCCTTTTGAGTTTGTGCGTAATCAAGAAAAATACATTTGGAGGCCTTAGGATCAAATTTGGAATGATGAGGTCCAAGAGTTTGAACAAAACAAATACAACCATAGGTTTTAAGGGGAACAGTAAACAAGCCTTTATCAGGGTATAGGAGGGTAAAAGGGGGTTTCATGTCAAGAACCTGTAAAGGAACTCAGTTAATGAGATACACTGTTGTAAGAATAACATCTCCTCAAAAACGAATAGGCACATTGGAGTTAAACATGATGCTTCTGGCCACCTCCAATATGTACCTATTTTTCCTCTCAGCAACCCTATTCTGTTGTGGTGTATGAGGACAAGTACTTTGGTGGATAATCCATGGTCAAGCAAATAGGAGGCTAATTGGTTGGCAAAGTATTCTTTCGCATTATCGGATCTAAAGATTTTGATTTTGACCCCAAATTGGATTAAAATCATTTGATGAAAGATCCGGGTCAAAGTAGGAACCTCATCTCGAGAACGCATAAAGTAAACCCAAGAAAACCGGGTATAGTCATTGTTAGAGCTAGCCAAATAAGGGTATATTAGTCATTTTATTTCTGTTAAGTTATGTGCTTATGTGGCAGTTTTAATAGAGACTTCCTGTCCCATACTTAAGTGGGGGCAGTTTAGTCTTTGTACTACTAATTAGAGGCTAATCCATATTAGGGTCGACTGATAGGGTTTAGGCTATCAGGTTCGGCTATTCTCTTCTTCTTCTTCTTCTCCTTCTGATCTTCTCCTGGTTCGAACTACTGTAGCTACAGAACAAACATGATATCAGAGCAAGACGTTACCCTCTAAATCTCCTCCCCTGCTCCTCTCTGTTCATGACCTCATTTTTTTTTTCTTTCTTCTTTCTAGGCTGAAAATGGAGAACACAAATTCGACCTAGGTCTGAGAACACTTCAGTCCTTCCTCTGCGCAGAACTTGATTGTTTTTCAAGAAAAAAAAACAACTTCAGAAGTAGATGGTCGACAAAAGCTCTCCATCGGAGGTTGGTTACCTTTTTTTTTTGTGTTGTTGGTATTTCTGGGTTGAATGCCTTCAAAATCTGCTTGGTTCTTGGAAAAAGGTCCAACAACAAGCTGTGTTTACAGTGATCAAATGGTGTAAGGGTATGTTTGACCCTTTTATGTGGGTCTGTAGTTGTTTTGAAACCTTTGTTGGTCACAAGTGACCTGAATTGAATGACAAGTTACTGCAGTGGCAGTAGTTGATGTTTTCTTTGGACTTGTAGTGCCCTCTGAAAAGGTCAAACAGATCTGTACCATGTGTGGCAGCTATGGTTGTGTGGTGGTGCTTGTGATGCTCAATCTCTATTGAGCAGCTTCAAGAGGGCTTGTATGTGGTCAGTGAGTTGCTGAATTAATGTCAGTGCGATTCATGGTTTTGTGAAATCAGTAGTGGTGTGAACAAGAACAAACGTTTGTGTACCTATCAACTGTGTTTGGGGACGGCTATAGTGTCTGGGACATCTGTGTGTTTGGGGACTGATTGATTGTGACTGGTTGTGAATAGTGGTGATTAATTGTGACTGGTTGTGAGCCTATCGTCTATGTTTGGGGACCTGCAGTAGTGTAGGGAACATCAAACTCCTGACAACAGTACTTAGTTGGCGACTAGGAATTCAGATTAGAAGTAGCATTGGAAGAGCATCATGGCAGCAACTAGAGATGGTTGTAGTGATCAGAAACCTAGTGTGGTGATTCCCTCTGACTATCTGGGTGTGCAGATGACTTCAATTAAACTTAATGGTGAGAACTATGTACCATGGGCCAAGTTAGTGGAAGTTTTTCTCAAGGCAAAGAGGAAAGTGAAGCATGTGAAGAAAGATAAACCACCAGCTGACTCTTCAGGGTTTGATGACTGGGAATAGGAAGATGCCCAAATCATGACATGGTTATGGAATAGTATGGAACCCAAAATAAGTGCCAACTTTATGTTCTTAGATACAACTAAGGACATATGGGAACATGCCAAGAAGCTTTATTCTGGGCAGGATAATACTACAAGGGTATATCAACTCTATCAGGAGTATTTCGATCTGCAGCAAGGGAATAAAACCCTAGAAGAGTACTATGCCAGTATGAAGAACTTCAGAAATGAACTCAATGTCTATCATCCCCTCACTCCAGATGTTAAGGTTCAGCAACAACAGAGGGAACAACTAGATGTCACTAGGTTCTTAGTGGGGTTGAAATCAGAATATGAATCAGTTAGGGCCCAAATATTGGGAGGCTCTACTCTTCCTACACTTGAGGAAGTTTTTGCACGGCTTCGTAGGATTTCTTTGGGACCTACAGAGAATCCCACACAATCTGACAGATCAACATTTGTGATAGCCAGAGGAGGTGGACGTGGTACTAGAGGGAGAGGACATGCCTCCCGAGAAGGTCGTGGTGCTTCCGTATTTAGCCATGGTGGTAGTCGTGACTCAAGGGGAGGTCGTGGTAAAGGAAAAAGTAGCTCTACAAGGAAGTGTACCCATTGTGGTAGGGACAGACATTCGGTGAATTTCTGTTATGATCTCCATGGCCCTCCTACATAGACCAATCATGCAGTAGTTGGTGGGGTTGATGTCAGTGATAACCAACAGGCAGATCTAACACCATCCACATCTACATCTGTTTTCAGGAAGGAGATGGTGAGTGTATCGCATGATGAGTATGAGAGGTTCCTCTAGGCTACTTCACAGCATATTACAGCCACCCTTGCCCACTCAGGTATAGCTTGTCTGGCATCCAAACCCTCTCCCTGGATTATTGACTCTGGAGCCTCTGATCACTTGACCGGGACTCTAAGTGTGTTCTCTTCCCTCTCTGAAACTTCCACATCTCAAACTGTTACCCTTGCCAACGACTCCTCTTCTCCCATCTGTGGTGTTGGTAATGTTGACACGACTTCTCTTTCTTTATCATCTGTTCTATATGTCCCTAAGTTTCCATTCAATCTTATGTCTGTTAGTAAATTAACCAAGACTCTTAATTGCTCTATTACATTTTTCCCTTCCTTTTGTGTTTTTCAGGATCTCAAGATGGGGAACATTGGTGGGGGGCATGAGGCTGGTGGATTGTATTACCTTGACGGTGGTGGATCATCAGTTGCACTTCAGACTTCACTCACTCCTCTACAGTGGCATTGTCGACTGGGACATTCATCTCTCAAGGCACTCAAGATACTGGTTCCGTCTTTGAGTCATTTGTTATCTTTTACAGTGTAAGTCGTGTCAGTATGGGAAACATCGTCAGGTTCCCTTTAGTCCTAGAGTTGATAGTCGTATGTCGAGTCATTTTGCTTTGGTTCATTCAGATGTTTGGGGTCCGATCAAAATAGAGTCTTATAATGGTTACAAGTATTTTGTCACTTTTATTGATGATTGTTCAAGGATGACATGGATTTATTTAATAAAAGAAAAAAGTGAATTATTTTCCATTTTTCAAAAATTTCATGCTAAAATTCGTACACAATTTGGTGTTCCAATCAAAGTTCTTCGTTTAGATAACGGCCGTGAATACTTTCTTACTTCTTTTCAACAGTATTTAGAACAGCATGGCATCATTCATCAAACTTCATGTGCATCCACTCCTCAACAAAATGGGGTGGCTGAACGAAAGAACCGTCGTCTCCTTAAAACCGCTCGGTCTATTCTTCATCATATGAGTGCTCCTAAACGATTTTGGAGTGATGTTGTACTTACTGCGTGTTTCCTTGTTAATCGGATGCCCTCCTTCATTCTTCATGGTCGGTCTCCCTTCTCTATTTTGTTCCCCACCTTGTCTCCCTTTCCATTAACACCCCGCATCTTTGGCTGTGTGCTCTATTAAGTGTGTCTTTCTTGGCTACTCTCGGACTCAAAAAGGGTACAAGTGTTACAACCCCATTACTCGGAAGTGCTATGTCTGTCTTGATGTCACATTTTTTTAGTCTGTCCCCTTCTTCTCGGGACCTGAAGCATCGGTGTCTCCACCTTTTCTTCCTCTTCCTCTTCTAGTCAGTGATCCCGTTCCGGGTGTTCCAATTAGGGTTGACCCTTCACCTCCTCCAGTGCAGATCCCTATTGAACGACCACCGATCTGGCATGTGTATACTCATCCAGCTTCTACCTTGTCTGCGGATCCTGTTGTTGCTCCTGTCCCAGAACCTTCAGGACTTGATCTTCCCATTGCTTTACGGAAAGGTAAACGTAGTTGTACCCTCCATCCCATTTCCAATTTTGTTTCAGCCTCTCTCCTTTCTGCTTCACATCGCCAGTTTGTTTCACTATTGTCATTTGATACTATACCTAAGAATGTCCAAGAGGCTCTTAGCTCACCTGGGTGGCGGCAGGCAATGGAGGAGGAACTCTTTGCCCTTCAGCATACTCAAACGTGGGAGCTCACTACTCTTCCTCCTGGCAAGCATGTTGTGGGTTGTAAATGGGTGTATATTGTTAAATACCTGCCGGATGGTAGTGTGGAGCGTCTGAAGGCCAGACTTGTTGCTAAAGGTTATTCACAGTTGTATGGGGTGGGCTATATGGAGACCTCTCCAGTGGCTATGATTGGCCGGTGCAAATTCTACCATCCAAGGCAAGAACAACCATGTGCAAGATTCCAAGGCAACATCATCAAAATACATACCCCACCATCTACATGAGGTTGCAATAGGATATCCAAGGGAAGATTGGAAAACCTCTAGTAAATTGATTACCAAATCATTGTAAGAAATTCCTATGAGTTCATGGATGGCCAGATCTAATAATGACAAACAAAAAGGGCCCTGCTCCTTAGCCTATTTTCCTTCAAAGATATATTTGCCTCTCTCCTCTCAACCCCCCCCCCCCCACCTTCATCACAACACATGGCTTTCCAATACAAAAAGCACCTGGATCTCAGGTACTGTGTTCCAGCAATGCATCTTTTATTTGTTAAGGTTTAAATAAGAGACTCAGTTCAATAAGTTGAACTCTTTGAGTTTGTAAATGTTGATAATCCCATTGATAATATTCAAAGGACTCCTATGTATTCTAACCTTACAGGAAACCCAAAGAAGTTGTACATTGTCTCCACAGAGGGAACCATCCACAGTTGCACACTAACTTGCCAACTGAAGTTACAGAACAAGTTAACAAGATCCAAACTTCAGTCACAGATTAATCAGGTTATATAATCAAAGGTCTCAATAAACCTTCTTATGGTGTCAGAAAGTATAAATTTTATCATCTTCCTTCTGCTGCCACACACACACACACACACACGCACATAGTAAGCTTTCCTTAAATGGCCCAGAAAGCTTCAACATGCTCAAAAGGAGTCCTAGATGTCTTCTCATTCATCGAAAAATTATAAGCCCAAAGGATCTTGCCATGTGTTATAGATAAGCTGTCTTTTATGGGCAACGTTTAAATTAAAAAGGTCCTCACTATATGACGAACAGTCTGGATTGACCACAAGATTCCTCCATCTGACTACAATATAATAGGTTGTGGAGGGAAGATCCCTATTTGAGCCGGCTAGGAAACCTTCTATATAGACAGACAATGAAAGAAAGCTTATGTTTGCTTTGGTTATACTGGCCTTTTCGAGCATGTGATGAACGGTAAGGTGCAGCTTCTGCAGAAGATTTCCTTGATCGAGACTGCTTAGTAAAACCATGTGAAAAATCAGTTTCTCCTTCACTCCAGCTGTTTTTGTTTCTTCTGTTGGTGTTCCATGTTTGACCGTCATCCTGGATTTAGAAATTGCCAGATCCCATGCAAAACTTACTAATTAGAATAAAACAAGACCATGAAAGTTCAAAGAACAATCTGCATAATAAAAAAGAAAGATCATTCTTTCATAACCTTTTTTAGTTGTCTATAATAATAAATAAATTCTAAGATTTTTTTGTGGGGATAATGTTCTTGAGTAATGTCACATATCAAAAGAGGTCAAGAAGGGTAAACCTGAAATGAAAATCTAGAGCATCCACTCTTGAAAAGAAGATCCTTCAGAGCTTTCTTTGCATCTGCACGTTTTTGACGTGTTGCATATCTCACATAGTTCTGATTCCAGGTATGTTGCGTCAGAGAATCTCAAAGAAACAGTAATTGGGGAAATTGTTCAGTTGTAAGCATTTCAAAGATTTGATGAAATATGATGCAAAATTTAACTCATTAGAAATAGAAGATCAAAATGCACTTTCCATCACTGTAAAATAGAAGAATGATTATTCACATGAAAAATGGATTATGTATTTATATAGGTTTTTTATATGGATACATATATGTACAATACTTCAAACATGCATTTTCTAAAGCATGCCTATGTCCACCTGCAATGCAGGTAGGGATGATCATGTCCTAGGCTGGGCTGGGTTATTACAGGGTAGTAACAGCATTTGGGCTGTCTGCGTCTGTCCTGGCCCGCACCACAGGTCTGATAAAAGATGTCCAGTCTGGGCCAGGTATCCAGACCTGTCCATATAAATTAATAAAAAAATATTTAAAATTTTAAATTTAAATATAAGTCTGTATTTGAAAATACAAAAATATATAATTATTTTACATATTTTAATATATCAGTATATATACTATAAATATATTTATACAATACATATATTATAAATATTATATAATATATATTAATATTATTTATATTAACCTTCTGGGCTGGGTTGGGCAATGCTGACCTGGCAGAAATGATCAAACCTTAAATGGAGGTAACAAAATAAACTGATGCAAAGAAAGAGGTAACATCAGTAGGGCAACATATATGCAAACGTATGTTTCACAAGTTGCACTTTTAAGACATTAGACTATTAAGAAAGACTGGGAAAAAAAGAAGAAAAGATCATCAATTTTTTACCGGAACACAACAAACAAGGGAATAGAATTCTTGAGAATTGCAAAATCAGATGGACTCTGGCTCAGGTTGAAAGAGGTTCTTGGTCATACTGAATAGGCTTTGCATACATACAAGTGATTCAGGTAAAACCTAGTACAATCCTTCCCAGTAACTGGATGCAAACTCAAACAAGTCCTTTAGATCAATATTTTAAAACATGGAGGCAAGATGCAAGATGTTCTACCATCCTAAGGCATGAGGTGTAAGCCTCCCAGGCACGGAATTTTTAATTAATAGGTAATTAAAAATAAGATAAAATAAACAAAAAAGTAAATATCCAAAAAATAGGAAAATTTATGAGAAATTAGAAAGTTTCATATTTGCAATTTCTAATAATAAAACCATCACATTTATATATAAAATTGAAGCATCACTGCATAAAGTATCATTTACATAATTATATAAGTATCATCAGCCATCAATATATCACTTGCAAAGTTGCAAATCAAAACTACTGAAATAAGAATTCACATAAATTGCACAGCATTAACATAAACAAGTGTGCCATCTCATATTCAAATGAAGATAATGCATTAAATGAAATCAAATCTATGGTGTCTCAATTTCTATTTATAACATTTTCATGCAATATTACAATAAACAAATTTGGAGGGTTTTTATCCTTTGTATTATGTTAATATGTAATGGAGAACATGATAAAATGGTTCCCTCACCTTTATTTGTAATATTTTGTATTATAAAAACTAGCTTCAAAGGTAAAGAGCATATGAGGTGCACACCTCCTATCTAAAGTGCAATAAAGGTGCATGCCTCATGCCTCCAGTATGTGCCTTCAGACACTTTCTTAGTGCCTCACCCGGAGGCATATACCTCTTATGTGCAATAAAGACGGGCAATGCACCATTCATATATGCCACACATTCCAATGCAATTTTCTATTAGGACATGGACAAAGTAACTGCCAATTATTTTTTCTATTATTAGTAACTGCTAAAAGATTTATTTATTATGAAAAAGAATGATGTACAAGAAAGAATATGTGCCTAGTACCACTTGTAGATCATGGCCAACTGTGCTGTCAAACGCACTATGCCTTCCTTTGTTACCATTATGCAGCTGATCAATATACCAAAAGCCCTTGGCCTGCTGGAATGTATAAAGCCAAGTTGTTTAACTTTTAGGGTTGTAACATACCACCATGCTCTGCAGCTAACATATCAGTTGCTCTTACTCCAAAAAGCTTTCACTCTAAAAGCAGTAACTCTTTCCCTGGCCTCTCACTTTGGCAGTAGTTAGTCCCTTCCACAGTGGCTCACTTTGGCAAGAGGCAGCCCTTTCCCCTTGGCGGCTCTCACTCTGTTCTAACACATTCCATGGCAGCTTCAACTCTACTCTGAGTAGCCCTTTCCATGAAAGCTTTCACTCTGTTCCAGGTAGCCCTTTCTAGATAGCCCTTTCCGTGATTCAAATACAAGAAATAGGGATACTCAGTAGGCTCCAATACCAATTATTACATACCCGACCAATATACTAAAAGTCCTGACTGTTGGAACTTGAAATGCATAAGCCGAGCCTCTAAACCTTTAGGACCATAACAATTACACATTTAGAAATACAACTGTGGCTACATTGCCCCAAAGAAATTGGTTTCTATAAAATCCATAACAAGTGTTATTCTGAGATGATGCAGGTTTGATATCCAGATCAAGTTAACCATAAGCTAACAGAAATAGAAAATATGACTCCATACTTGGTGGTTGGAATAATGCTTTGTTTGAGTTGAGGTTAATGGCTGTAATATCTTCCAGCTGTTTAAAAATAAATAGACGAGAAGAATTAAGCTTAAAATGTGTACTTCAAAACAGCTTTATTTCTGAGATTAGATCAGAAATAGAGAAAATAAGAAAGAGAAGACAAGAGAAAAGTCGAAGCAGAAGAAATCATAATGAGAGTGGCATCTCCCACTCTCTTATTTTATTAGGGCAACATAAAAGAAGGTAGAATGACATAAATACCCATGAACACCAAGATACACAAATTATTACAACACTCCCCTCAAGTTGGGTCATAGATGTCAAACATTCCCAACTCATCACATAATTCATTATGACGAAGGGCATTCACACCCCTTGTAAAGACATTAGCAAGTTGTTCCTTGGAGCTTACATATGGAGTACAAACTTCATCCTTTTCAATGTTCTCCCTAATAAAATGTTTGTCCACCTCAATATGCTTGGCTTGGTCATATATACCCAATTTTACATGACATCAGCAAGTTGTTTCTTTATTGTTGCAATAAAGAAACATGGAGCTGTCAACAGTAAATTCCAACTCTCCCAGGAAATTCTTGATCCATAACACTTCAGCCACACTATGAGCCACGGTGTGGTATTCAAATTTCCACACTAGACCTAGCAACCACTAGTTGCTTCTTACACCAAGTCACCAAATTACTACCCACAGACCTCCTGTCATCGGCTGATCCTGTCCAACCAGCATCAGTATACACTTCGACCTTCACATGGTCATGCTTAGAAAAGAGGATATCTCATCCAGAGTGCCTCTTCAAGTATCAAAGCACCCTCTCTGCAGCCAAGAGATGAAACTTCTTAGGAGAATGTATATGTTGTATATACTGTATATGTGATGTCCCGCCTAGTTGTAAATAGGTACAACAGTCTCCCCACAAGTCTCTGATATTGCTTAACATCTAAGAGAGTCTCTCCTTCACTTTCCCCAAGCTTGTGGCTTTGCTCAATAGGAGTGTCAACTGTTTTGACCCATAGTTTACCTGAATCCTATAGAAGATCTAGGATATACTTCCTTTGAGATATAAAGAATTAAAAATGCTTATCAGAGTGGGCAACCTCAATCCTAAAGAAATATCAAAAAAGGCCTAGATCTGTCACCTCAAACTGAGAGGCCAAGAATTGCTTCAACTTCCTTATCTCAGACTCCCAATTACGAATAATGATAATATCATCTACATGCACAATTAGACCTGCAATCTTGTCCCACTCTCTCTTCACAAACAGTGTATGATCTACCTAACATTGCCTGAAACCCACTTGTTGAACAACCTTATTAAACCTACTGAACCAAGCTCTAGGTGATTTCTTCAGGGCCTATGGAGACTTTCTCAGCGGACATACCTTCTTCCCACTACCCTTAACCCAGAAGGAAGGAATTTTTTATATCAAGTTGGAGTAGATCCCAATGAAAGTTTGCTACCAATGAAAAAAGAACTCAGATAGAGTTCATTTTTGCAATAGAAGCAAAGGTTTTAACAAAATCCACTCCATACACTTGGGAAAACCCCTTTTCTACCAACATTGCCTTGTATCTCTCCATTGAACTATTAGCCCTAAGCTTAACTGAGAAAACCCATTTACACCCAACCGGTTATTTGCCTTCAAGGAGATCCACTAATTCCCATGTGTTGTTTTTATGTAGGGCATAAATCTCTTCCTCCACAACAGCTGAGCTTTCAGGTAGAGCCAGGGTTTTAATACCATGATATTAGATCGAAAATAGAGAAAATAAGAAGGAAAAAGAGAGATAATAGGAGAAAAGAAAATACAAAGTGCAAGATTATCTTTTTCTACACATGACAAAACCATCCTTTTTAGCTTTCCCACACATCCATCACAACATCAAAGTTGTTTCCACGGCTGTTTCAGATTGCTGAGAATCAGGATGCTACTGTGGTAGACTGCTATGAATTGAATGGTAGATCTGTAACTTGGTGTCCTTCATTTTGAAGACACTTCCAGGATTGGGAGATTGTTAAGTTTTCTGAGTTGCTTGAGCTGATTTCAATCCAATCTTTGGAGTGCTGATGGTCTTTTTTCAGTCAAATCCTTTGCTCTCAAACTTTCAGACAGGAATTTAGCTTCTGTGCCTGCCTCGAGAATTTGGAATCCCCTATCTCCCTCAAAAGCTAATGCTCTGGTGTGGGCAGCAGCGCCAGACAGGTGTTTAACTAAAGCTTATCTGTCTAAAAGAGGGGTGCAGGTCCAGGACCAGTTGTGTGTGCTGTGTGGGCAGGCATTGGAGGATAATAATCATCCATTCCTCCATTGCTCTGCCACCTCATATATCTGGTGGCATTACATCTCAGCTCTGGGGCTAGCTTGGGTTATGCCTGGAACAGTGATAGATCTGCTTTGGGGCTGGGAAGTTCATGGTCTCTCTAAGCTTGCCAGCAGTGTATGGGTCTCTGTTCCGGCTGCAGTGATAAGTACCATATGGATTGAAAGAAACAGCATGTTGTTCCAGAATTCTTCCAAAGATTTGGATGATTTAATTTCTTTTTCTTTTGGGAAGCTGGTCTCTTGGGTTCCAGCTGCAAAGGGGCTTCAGACTTCTGGCCCGGGGGTTCTATTGAGGTCTAGGCATTTGTGGGAGTTGTATCATTTATCAATGGCTTCTGATTCCTATCCAAGGTGTTATCCTTGGGGGTCTGTTGTATTCTATCTGATTTTAATAAAATTACTTTACCTTTTCTCAAAAAAGAAATAAAATAAAAAGCAATGAAGATTTAGGAACGTTAATCAGGTCAAAGATAGTTGGATGGGTTCTAATTCTTCCAGAATTTCAAGGCTTCAGTAAAGAAGACTTTGGATCTGAATTATGGAGAGTCTTGAATGACTAAGATGTTTTTTGAATTTTGAACTAGTGATTTGATTAGTGAGTTATTGTATTTTTTTATTTTAAATTTTATCTGATGTTTGGTGACTCCTTGTCACCGAGAAGTGTATTGTGTTTTTTTTCTGTCAATAAAACTTCTTCTTTATTTATCTTAAAAAACAAAAAAAAAAAAAAAAACTCCTTTTTATCACTATTGTCTCATGTGATCCTCAAGGGAGCATATTATTTTTTATTTCATCCATTACTAACCTTTTAACTCTATGAATGTTGGCTTGTCTTACACTGCTAAAGCCAAGCTTGGTAAAAGAGGACTTGTCAACTATTAAGTTAGCAGCTGGCATAAAAACCTTTGGCCAAACCAATGTGAACATGAATGAAGGAGCAGTCACCAATTTGAAACACCTGAAAGAGAGATGGGAACCCCTAACTCAACCTCATCCACATTGATGCCTGGTAGCCCACTTTTTCCATGGTTGAATCTTAACTTGCTATCAACTCAAAGTAATATTCCTTTCAGGTTTTGAATCATCTTCTTATGATCATGTCTACTACAACAAGTTTCTATAAAGGCCTAGTTAGAACTGTCAAAATGGTGAAGAAGAGATGAAACCGGCAGCTGGGTTGCTTTATCTCAACCCTTTTCCCTTAAACAGACATTTTGGCAACTATGTTAGATAAGTAAGAAGAATAATGTTTCTGCTCTATATAAAATTCATTTGGGCTTGCATTTCTAGTCACAAACTTTGAGCTTTCCAATTTGATTTGAATCCTTTCATTTATGATTTGGTATAAACAATTTAAATTATGGTTATAACTTAAATAAAATACATGAGCTTTAATAATATTGTTCTGCTGCATGCAATTGGATCCAAACAATACCAATTTAACTAAGACTGGTTGGCATCTTTTCTAGAAGTTTGAAGTCCAAATGTGTGACAAGATATACAATGCCAAGTGCCATGGCATGATCTCATTGTTGACAAAGTAGAAACCCTTTATTATGTAATTATGTAATCATGGTTCCGGTGGGGCTTGGCTCATGTTGGTTTTTAAATAGGGGCCAAGCACCTCCAAGCTTGATCAATTGAATAGTTTGCTCCTTTTTTCCCCTATTTTATGTTCTAAATTTGTCATTAAAAAGGGTTCCTAGCCTAGTAGAGAATTGATGACAATTCGAGACGTCACAAGTTCAAACCTTCTGAGGCCTTCAAAGTGATATAGTTTAGTTAACAAAAAAAAATGAAATGAGAAGTATATATTGAATACATAATATAATATAGTATATATGATATATAAACAAATATACGATATACTTGGATTCAAGGCCTGGTTGGGTTACTCAGACTTGAGACTTCAAGTCTACACCCTGTCCAGAAATTTACAGTCCTTCTGGGTCAGGTTTATTTTGATCACCCCTGTTTTGAGCAATAATAATGTTTCCTGTTTATACACATAAGAACTAAGTCCCAAACTAAGAAAACAACCGCTACAAATAGCAGATACATCAATAAAATCCTCTAAATGAACATTAATTTAACAATGCTCTACAGCAAAGAGTTATATTATTATCCAAGCTAAGTACAAAGTGGATTGCATTTTGCCACCTTCGATGGTTGTTGACCTCTCCCAAAATCCTGCAAACACATTTCAATGTTTTAAAGATCACATAGAAATTATGACACTAAGATGATGATGATGATGATGATGATGATGGCATTGCACAGAACAGAATGGCGAAACAGGATTAATGTAGCCGAACCCATGTGGTTGGAGTAAAGCTTAGATGATGATATCAATGATAAAATATATGACACTAACAAAACTTAGGTATCAATACAATATAAGCCAGAAAAAAAAAAGAAAGAAAGAAAAGAATGGGATTGGAGTTGCAGAAAAGCATTCATGTATCTGACATCTAATTGTTGGGATAAGGTTCTAATGATGAGATGATACAATACAAATAGGTTAAAGGCACAGACAAGAACAAATAACTTAAACAAAAAAAAGGGGTCAAGAATCAGTAGGAAGTTATCAATCTTTGCGCAAAAGCAAGGGTAAACAACTTAAATGAAGGATTTCTATGAAATAGAGAGCTCTTATATAACACTTTATTGCATAGACAACTAGCTAAAGCTCACAGTTCACAGAAGAGACAGTTTTGCCTGCAGACATGGTGCATCCTGGAAAGAGAGCTAACATTCCAGTGCATAGCTAAAATTTCAGGTGTCCATTTCTTTTATCATTTTCAGATGTGCTCAAATTTGAACCTCAATTTTCTACAACAAAGGAAGAAAGGAGTAGAGAAGAAATTGGGAGCAAATAAGAGAGGATCTTTGGTTGAAATTCAATGTGAATGAGAAGTTTATTTAATTTGTTATCAAACAAGAAAGGATCTTGGGTCATCTTATCCATGCAATGTCATTTTCCACAACTATTAGAAAGCTTAGTAAATATGTTATCTGACAAGTCCGAATGTTTAATTGATTTGAGAATGTTCAAAATCTATTAGAGGAAGGACACTGTTCAAAATCTTTAATCATGACTTTAAAATGCAAGGACACTATTCTCAAAGGCCTAAGATGGGTCATTGGGAAGGGCAACAAAGATTTTGGTCAGACAATCAGGTCCTTGACCAACCACTCATTGACAAAATCCCAGATTCTCTAAGAACAAGCATAGATTTAGAAACAAATGTCCAAATTTTCATTTATTGGGACTCAAAATCATGGCACTTAAACAAGTTGGAATCAATGGTCCCAACGGATTTGATCAACAACATTTTGGGTATACCCATTGCAGTTACCAATGTTGAGGATAATCTTTGATGGGATTCAAATCCTCATGGAACTTTTTCAATTAAATCCATTTACTGACTAGTTGAACTTGGCCTGAACCACGAGGTCAAGACGAAGGCCATCTAGAGGATTCAATGCCTGCCGAAAATAAAGATTTTCCTATGGTTCCTTTTAAACAACAAACTCTCACATGAAAAAATCTTCTTGATAAAGGGTTTGATGTTGATGGAAATTAACAAGCATGTCATGAAGTAGAAGATTTAAATCACATCTTTGTTGATTGTCCCATTGCAAGCCAAACGTGGGCCACTACCCAATACCCATGAAATTTGTCCAGGGCCACAACCATAGTTGTCAAGGTGTCGCCTAGGCGACTAGGCACCCTTGGCTGGGCGCCTTGACTTTTAGCAACTAGGCACCCGCCTAGGCGGCAAAAATGACAAGGTGGGCGCCTTTTGTAATATCATTTATATTGCTGTATCTTATTAATGTATGTGTTCATTTTATTATATGATATATATATATATATATATCAATTATACTTTGTTTTAATGTTTTACCATTGAAATTTAAAAAATCAAAGGGTTTTGAGAAGAGAAAAAGAAAGAAAGAAAGAAAGAAAAGAAAGAGGAAAGAAAGAATAGAATAATAAAGTTCTTTTTTTTCTATTCTCTCTCTCTAATTAAATAAAACAGAAACTTCATCCTTGTTTTTTTTTTTCTATTTTACTTTCCATCTTGAATATTTATCATATAAAGTTAATAACCTTCTTTAGCTGCTAATTAATATGAATTTGCTCTATTAAATACTTATTATAGTAGTATTGTTTTTGAAAATAATGAAATTAATAGATGTAAAAGATTTTTATCTTTTAGATGTGATGATTTGCCACATTTTTAGAGGAAATTTAATGTTCTTAATAAAGAGAATTGCTATTTTCCAATTAACATGCATGCTGAATGGTATATAAAACTAGGACACTAGCCAAAAGTCAGCTTTTTATATTATAATTTTTTTATCGCCTAGGCGACTAGGCGACTACGCGCCCTAGTGTTGCCCAGAATCGCCTAGACACCTTGAAAACTAAGGCCACAACAATCTGAATCATTAAGAGATTGGTGGGAAAGACTCCAAAATCTCAATAACTATCAGAGTTATTCCAACCATTTGGAAAAATGTGCTTTTATCCTATGGCCCATTCAGAAGAGTAGGAACGAGAACACATTCCAAAATAAAATGGTAGGCCCTGTCCATACCACTGAAAGGGATTGGATCCAACTCAAGGAGTTCTTTAAGTCATCTCAAAATCAATTCAAGTGAGCAACCTAGGAGGAGTCAAATTTGGGTTACTTGGTTTCCCCCTAAACACCATTCTATCAAAATAAATTTTGATGCATCAAGAAAGGACAATGGAGACACTACGATTGGTTGCATTGCTAGGAATATTAAGGACAAGATTGTTCGTACAAAGTTGATAGTTGAAGGCTCACATAGGGAGTGCAAAATCCCCTGGAGTATTGGTACTTTGATCGAACATTGAAGACTGCCACAAGATTGTAGAAGAAGACAGACTGATCACTGAAGATAAGTTATAAGCACATTTATAGAGAGGCGAACCAAGCAGCAGACTGGATTGCAAATTTAGGACACCTTGGTACTTTTATGGGTTTGTCCGAGGTTCTTGCATGTAGAGACTTAAAGCTTATTGTTTCTTTTGATTTTTGGGGAAGAGCCACCCCCGTCTTCTGTAGCTACTTTCTTATTTACCAAAAAAAAATCTATCAGAGCTGAGCTTTCCATGCAAATGTTGTCAAAATCTTACAATTTACGATACGATTCACGATTTGAATCATGAATCCCAAGGGTATCGATTCGAATCTTATGTTTGAATCCTTCTCTGCAAAAACGTTACAATTTTTGTTTGAATCCTACAGCTTGATTCATATATCTTGCAATTTTTACGATTCAAATAAATCCAATTAAGAATTAGTTCTCTACTTTTTTTTTCGTTTATGTTTAGTTTTGCCATGGGAGACTTTTTTTAAAGCCCTTAGTAGAAAATGATTTATTTACATTATTCAAGACTAGAAATTGAGTCAAGTATCAAAAAAAAGAAACTAGAAATTGAGTTTGTTTTCTATCATATGTAAGATAAAGGGCCATTGTATGTAGATTTGTTTGATTTTCAAGTCAAACTTCATTATATCATCTTAGGCTTCTATTGTACAAGTGGTAAATTCTATTGTTTTAAGTACATATATGGCAGATATAGATTAAAAATAAGGTAAAGTCACTTTCCTATATATATTTAGCCTTTTAATATATCTATATTTAATTTTTTCACAACTTTATAAATAAAGGAGGGTTCTAACAGGCTCGTGCTAAGGCATTTCCTGAAAGTGACATGATGTAGCAATACCCAGAATCCCAGAAGTTGCAGGAAAGTAGACTTGCCAGTTTGTGCATGTGCATAAAAGAACACAAATAATACGTATGTGTAAAGTGGCAAGAAAAGATCCTGGAATTCACAATTTTATTGGACAGAGTGAAATGTCAAAAGAGGATTTGTGTGGCTGAACAAAATTTGGTTAGGCCAGAGAGAAGGCTCCATTGAATTGAGTTGAGTTGAGCATGTCCAAGTCAAATGCTTCTGATTTTTCTACTTTTAAGGAAGTATTTTGTGTATCTAAACTTAAATATAAAAATTTAATGTTAAGAAGTCGAATCCTTCTTTTACATTAAGAGACATGATATGATTAGAGAAGTTTCATAATAAGCAGCAAAATTGGGACTAACACCAACAATTGATGATGAATGTAAGATTGGCACAAGAACCCTCACTGGTACCAAAAAGGTCTTGAAGTTTGGCAATACATTACTCAACTAAGCTAATAGAACCTTTATTTGATAGCATTACCATATTTCAAGTTTCCATCATTTACTGTTCAAGTATCATAAATCAACCAGACCTGAATTAATTTTCCATATGGAAATAAACAGGGGCACATTTAGACATGAATATCAAATACTTTACGGCATCAAGTTTCCTACATTTGTAATTAACTTTCCAACTTTATCAGCTATTAAAAGCACGAGTAAACCTAACAGCCAACATTAGACCAAAAAATTCAAATAACCAATAAAATTTGGAAGATTAAAAAGTACCCAGTTATGAACTTAATATGGATGAAAACTAAAAGAACAGCAATGGTTCAAAATATGAATAGTTGACTAATAAAAGCACGAAAAAAAATTAAAAACTCAGACAACCCACCGGCTTCCATTTATTCTTCCACTTCTCGAGCGACGCAGGAGTTGAATGAAAAGAAGCGGAATGAGAAAATTGACAGAGGGAACTCCTAAAAATTAAGAGGTTTCTCCATCTGGGTACTTGCATATCTCCTTCAAAATCTCCAAAAAAACGAAGAACAAGCGAGAAAGATGTCAAATTAGAGTAATAAAACAGGGCAGTTTTATCGCCTCCCTCCCATGAATTCCGGCTACCATTTAGGGGAAGGATTGTTGTTTGTGGGGAAAATTCCAGCGTTCAAAAATAACAAGCCTTCTGTGTCTGCGGTCCAACAGAATTAGGGGAACAACAGGAATGCTTGTAATTGTAAACATGGAGTTTCAAGCTTCAACTCCTCGCCCTGCAGACAAGGTGGGACCCATAAAAATATATTCAACTTTGTCCTTTAGTATGTCGTTTCTTGGCCCCACTATGTCTATATGGCGAATAACCAAGGGTTGCACATACTCCTTGTATAGTATAATCCTTAGTAAACAAGGTTATAAGATAAGTAGGGGTGAGAAAAAAACCGAAAAATCGAACCAACATATATTTTTATATATTTTATATGTACTTATGTATATTATATATATTTTATATTTTTATATATTATAAATTGATAAATATGCATTATATATAAATATATATTTCTAATATATGATATATTATTTATTATTTAAAATATAATAAGTTATATATATTTCTAATTTTTTATTATATTTTTATAATATATATTATAAAAATTAAAAATTTGAAAAACCGATGAACCGAATTAACATATATATTATAATTCAGTTTTTTAATTTTTATATATTATAAATCGAATTGGTACTATCGTTAGTTGATCGTCAATCAACACCGTTACGTGACATCATGTGCACATTAAATAATTCCAAAATGACAAAATTACCCTTTATGATATTTTTTAACCATTTTACCCACTTAGTTTGAGTGTTAAAAGAAGGAAAAGGGAAGAAGGACTATGAAACCAGACATGTGATTGTCCGGTTATAGTTGACCGTTGAATGGGGGAGCTTGTAGGGATGGTAATTTTCCCCATTTCTCTAATCCTTGTGGGGATTCACCCCGAATGGGGCGGGGATGGGGAAATTTTCATCCCCGTTAGCAAGGATGGGGCGGGACAACAAGAGCACTCCCCACCCCGTGGGAACCTCGATCCTTGCCCCGTGGGATCCCCACTAATATATGTATGCATACATTATATATGTATATATGTACACATACATCTATATATTAATATTTTTTAAAATATGGTTGAATATGTTTGAATATTTTCTAATATGATTGTAAATTTTAATTATTTTCTTTTTATTTTTTCAAATAAAATAAAAAACAAAAACAAAATGGTTAACATTATAAAAAATCACGGGGAATGGGGATCCCCGTGGGGACGGGGATGGGGATAACATTGTCCCCGTTAGTAGGGACGGGGAGACCCTCCCCCGTTTCCATTCCTAGGAGCTTGAACAGGGGAGTGGGAGCTTCAACAGTTGATCGGTGTTTGGTTTCATAACCATTCTTCCCCTTTCCTTCTTTTAACACTTAGACAAAATGGGTAAAATGGTTAAAAAAATATCATAAAGGGTAATTTTGCCATTTTGAAATTATTTAATGTACACTTGATGTCACGAAACGGTGTTGATTAATGGTCAACTAACGGTAGAGACCTATTAGACACAATTTGAAAGTCTAGTGTACTGTAGAGACATGTTTTAAAGTTTGGGGACTAACTTGACAACCCCCAAAGTTCAAGGTGTTGTTCGGGATTTTTCCCTTAAAAATATGAATAAGATCGTGGTAGGGGTAAGCAAATGAGTAAATCAACCTCGATCCAGCCTTGAACTGGCCCTACCCAATATGTTACAATGTAGGGTCTAGTTCCAAATTCTTGGAACCGACCCCTACTCAAGTCAGTTCCAGGGGTCTATGGGTTTACCCTACACGAACCAACCTAATGAACTGGCCTGGTTGGCCTTAGTGCAACCAGCCTTGGAACTGAACTTGCCTAAACTCCAAATTATTTTTAAGAATCTAAAGATTTGAACCCTAGCACTCATTGTTACAAAAGCCATGGTCTCATTTGACCATTGAGTTATTTAAGTAATTTTATCATTTGTTTCCATTTTAATATTTGAATGTGCATAATAAATAATGTAAAAGGTAATATTTACAAAATTTAAATTATATTATGAAAAAATTTGAACCATATGTGAATATATTATAATAATCTACATATAAGGTTACTCAATTTAATCAATAAACATAAATATAAGTTTTAAATTATATATTATCATTATTAAAGATCAACTTTTTAAAGGACATGTTTCATTTTTTTAAGAGGGAGAGTAAATAAAGAACAAGTTCCACGGGTAGACCTTGGAACCAATCTTCACAAGGTAGGTTCTAGTTCCAAAAACTTGGAACCAACCCCTATAAGGTAGGTTCTAGGTTCTACCATGAAACCGAACCAAACCAACCCATGCTCACCCCTAGATTGTGGAACTTTCTTTTGACTAAAACATCTATTTTTTGAATTTTATATCTATTTAATTGTGAAGCTTAAAATGTAATTTGAACTATTACTTTTTACCTCATTTAATTTTCTTTCTTTAAATCTTGCATTTTTTTTTATAAATGAACAAAAAAGATACACTAAGAAGATAAAACATTACAAAAATAAAAATCCAGCCAAGTAGGTAGGTCTGTTAATGATACCCAAAACTTTGCAGCCCAATATAAGGCGTTTACGTAATTATATTTGGATTTTGCAATTTGCATTGGATTAATAATAAAAACCAAAATATAAATAAAATAAAAAATAGAAATTTTATAGAAATTTTTTGATACATTATTATTATCATTATCACCATCTAAAATTGTCATACTAGTTATAATACAAATGTAAGTGAAGTAGTTAAATGTTAATACTCTTAAGCTTGGTTTGTTTGTAATACAACTTAATTTGTATTGGTGCAAAAGCATGAGAATTCAAATGAATTGATGACAAATTCTGCTTAACTTAGTTTTGTTTTAGGACCTATTTTGCTTTGTTTATTTGCATTGTAAATGAAATAAAGCCTTAATCAAAGCAAAACAAAACCAGAGACAATTTCTATTATAGAGGAAAAGTATAAATACCTAAAAAACTTTAGCCAATCAAAAACCCACGTGAATTTGGATGAATAGTAGATTTGGGCATAATACATTTTCGATATCATAGTCCAAACTTGAAACAAAAGTTAATCAGAATATGCACTCTTTTCACACGACAAACAAATAGTGCCTTTAAGATTAGAAAATTAGAAAATAGAACAAACTATTAGCGCAGGAATCTTTAGCACTAGTATTGACAACGAACTTTCTTTTCCTTTAATTAAAAGGAAGCAATTTTCTATTGGGAAATGGTGGCACTGGAATTGTTTAGAGGAGATACTTGAAGGGATTCTATAATCCTCCATTTTGCATCATTTCTTCTTCTTTTTTCACTTTTTGATTTTATTTTTTGTGGGTTTCACTATGATACCAAAAAAAATTGTAATCAATCAATAGGTATCATAATTCAAAATAGATGAATTGATTAAATATATTTAAAAAGAAGTTTTATGATGCATGTTGTTTGAGATGACATTGTTTTAATCAATGAAATTAATGAAAGATTAAATAAAAAATTAAGTTTACGGACAAATGCTCTAGAAACATCAATCAATATAAATATATTATATATATTAGGGAAAATTCTCGATTAGTATTTTATACTTTGGGCTTAGTATCACTTTGGTCCTTGAACTTTGAAACGCGACAATTCAGTATCCGAACTTTCAAAACATGCCAATCCAGTACTAGTCGTTAACCAGCTATTAACCAACCATTAAGTGGCATTTGAAAAAGATAAAAATGCCATTTGAGTGTCATCTAATTTTCTTTATCAACCATCAAAGCATTGACAAAAAATGAACAGTCCCAAGTTCGAGTAAGGATTTGGAACTCTTCTATTCAAAAAAGTTGGGGGCACCAGAAGACCCATTGAGACATGTCCCCAACTTTCTTGAACAGAACAAATAAGGATTTGGAACCGTTCATTTTTTGTCAATGTTTTCATGGTTGATAAAGAAAATTAGATGACACTTGAAGGGCATTTGTGTCTTTTTCAAATGCCATTTATCGGCTAGTTAACAATAGGTATTGGATTGGTACATTTTGAAAGTTTGAGTATTGAATTATCACATTTTAAAGTTTAGTGACCAAAATGAAAGTAGGCCAAAGTACAGGGTATTAATCGAGAATTATCTCTATATATTATTATGAAATGGGTGTGATAAGGGTGATTTGGCCCGACCTAATAAGTAAAGGACACATGGACGCGGCCAGCCAGCCATATGACAAATTAGCATGTGGTGCCACGTCAACAAATCGCGTGACCTCGGGTGCTTGGTTACTTAGGAGTGGGTGCACCTTGGTACCCACGTACATCGAGGTGCCATATAACCAAACCTTGAAGCTCGCCAGTTGTCTCCAAACTTCTTGAGATCATGCCACATAACTGTAGGCTTTATCCTTGCCCCGCCCAAATCGGAGGGAAATGGTAAGCCTCATTAACTAGTACGTTACCCTCATTCCAAAGCGGAACGGATCCCTACGTCACAGACTGAGGATTTTGGGAGCATTTCACGAGACCCACGACAGCCCAAGTATATAAGAGCATCAACCCCCAAGACTCGGGTACGCACAATTACTTATTCACTAGTTTATCTGCATTCAAGCTTTCAGCTTGCAACTAGAGTACAATACTAACTTAAGCATCGGAGCGACCTCGTCGGGTTAACCACCCCAGGTTCTCTGATCCTTTGTCTTGCAGCTTGGTCCAACTTGCTACGTGGTTAGTGTCTAGATAATCTTCCAGTTAGGAGCTTCCGGATCATGCACCATGAGGGTGTATTCTCCTTGTGCTAAATGGAATCTATTCATGCAATTAGATGAACTCTTCATATGCGAGTAATTTGAGCATGCGATTGTCACTTCTGCCCGTTCCTCGCCCTCTCCCGAGGAAAGACTTGCCGAGCAAGCTACCCCTTACCTCGTCGGGTAGCTTGCTCGTCTAGCACTCATTGTTCCCCTATCTTCCCCATCTCCCTCTCTTCCTCTCTCTCCGTGTCTCGTGCTCACTCTCCCTCTCATTTTCCCCTCCACCTCTCCCTTTCTCCTTCAGCGCTATTGGTTTTTCTATGAGAGCAGTCAAGATGAACCATTGCAGTGAAGAACTTTCTTGCCTTGTGCCTTCAGAAAGGTTTGGGCTTCGGCTGTCTTTGTAAGGGTTTCTTTCACTTCCCTTTCTATTTCTCAAAGCCCTTGTTTGGATCTTGTGTCTACATGCGCACGGGGAAAGCTACCTCTTTCAATGGTTTCCATTGCAGATGTTTTTCCATACTCCGTCGGGTTTTTTTTTTTCAGCGTCAACAGTCCTATAATATATTGCTTGGGTAACTTCTTGGCCTTCACTTTTTTTCAGGTTATTATGAATGTTATTGTTGCCTTTTTTTTTTGTTTTTTCGTGTTCTTATTATTTTCTTTAGAGATTCCCTTCTATCTGCGTTGTTTCCATTTTCTTACAAGCTAAGTTTTTGTTTTCATTTTTTTTACAGGCTATCTGTGTTGCCTGGCTCCATTGGAACTCCTTAATGGAGTTATGAATTTAAGCTTGATCAGAATTCTTAGGTTTGTTCTTTCGTGTTGAGTTATGGTTAAAGGTGTAAATCAAGTCCGTGTCGCCTATGACCTGGCACGATTGTATGATTGTATGGGCATAGGCCGATGGGTTGTGTCAGGCTTGGGGTTTCAGCTCAGCGGGCCGGGCCGATATGACATACACTGTCGTGACGTGCCACCCATAGCCCGTGGGCTAGCATAGCCTGGCCCAACCCATATATATAATATTTATATATAATATATTATATATTATATAAATTATAATTATATGATAATTAATAATATATAATATATTAGTAAAATAAACAATAATTTTCAATTTTATTATAATATTTTATTTAATTATTATATATAAGCAATTGTATACATCAAAATTCATATAAAATTAAAACTTTAAGTTTTTTCAATTTTTTAAAATTAATAACTTTAACCCGATGCACAGCCTGGCCTGGCCCGAGGCTCGGCATGGCCTGCACTTTGGGCGGGTCGTGCCATGCCGGCCCAGCACGCCCGTTTTACACCTATAGTTATGGTATTCTCAGAAGGATTTTATACAACTTCAATTTACAGTTTTATACACCCTTTGAGTTATTTATTTATTTAATATCTCTTTTTGACCTTCTTCTTTTTGATTTTGCAGTTCAACGGTTTGCTTTTTTTTTTTTTTTCCTGATTGAGTCCAATTTATATGAGTTTTCATATTCTAGTTTTTTCCTCTTTTGCAGGATTTTTTCTTCCCAGATTTTCAACGGTAGCTTCAATTAATTAAATATATATCTTTGTTTCGGATTCCACAATATGATTATTTTTCTTAATGAAGGCAGAAGATACAATTAATCTACTTGTGTTTTTTAAAAGAAGAATTATGAAAGATACAACTAATATGTTTGTGGTCTTGTTTGTTTTTGAATGGTCTTCTACTAGCAGGCTCCTGGCCGATATTTTAGGTGTGGGCTTAAGCTTTCTTCACATTTATTAACTACTAATGGTTGGTGTTATATTGTTTGCATTAAATCTATAGGTTTGCATAGTCACCTTGATATGTTTAATTTGATACGTATTGTTTTTTTTTTTTTGCTGACTTGTGTGCTTATTCCTTTGGGTGCAAATTTAAAATGAGAGTTGAGAACCTGGCTTTTAAGTAGCGATTCCCATAGATGATGCCAATTGATGATGTGTGATCTAACCGCTTCCTATTGGAGGGCAGCTCAGATGCTGATCTAGCTAGTTTGCTGGGTCAACTTGTAAAGAGACAGTATCAGAGTACCCGGGCTGCTTTATCCAGGCTGGGCACTCTAATTCTTGAGTCAATGAACTGGAGATTTTGGAGAGTTAAAGAGCGAAAGAGCGAAAGAGCTAGATAGCTAAATTTCTCATGCCTCTTGAAGTTGGAAATGAAACCTTTATATATAGGTATTGTTTGGCGTGAGCTCCACGCACTATGTTCAGAAGGACCTGGGAATGATGGGACGCACCGCGGATTAGGTCACCGCTTGGACCTCAGTCAGGTCAGCAAGTTCTCGAGGGAGGTTGCTCCCCATGCTGAGGTCACTTTGACCGGTATTGACAAGGTACCATAGGTTGGCAAGTCCTTGTGGAGGTCACTCTTCATGCTGAGGTCCCTTGGACCGGTAATGATTAAGGTAGCAGATGGTTTTCTCCTTTATCCCCACCATATGGTAGGTTAAATTTTCATTTCCCTTGTTTAAAACCCACATCATTGGATGGAAAAATATCTGCAAGAGTAACTAGAATTTTATTAAGGGCAAATTTCTTAAACTACCCCTACTGTTTAGTGAATTGACAAATTATACCTTTACTTTAACTATTATCTTGCACCACCCTATTGTTTTTGACACTTAACTAGCTCTAATATTACCAACATATAATTCTTTTAAAACCTAATATTACCCTCTATGTCTTGCACCACATCATTGGATGATTTTGACAATTAATTCTTTTGACAATTATTATCTTGCACCACATCATTGGATGGTTTGTTAATATTCTGTCAAAATCCCTACACACATAACACTATCTGACATATAATTCTTTTAAAACCTAATATTACCCTCTTTCTCTTTTCCCTCAAGCCATTTCTTATCATCTTCTTCATCCCTCTCTTCTAGCCATTGCATTCGAGCACATCGCCATAACAACCATTGGGGTTCCGCCCCTTCAAAGATCTGTCGTGTGATCAAGGAACTGGCGAGAATGATTGGGTCAGGGGGACTGGTTATAGGGTAGCTGGTTGATATTGGGTCTACTGGATTCTGATGTCGGATTGGAGGAGCTTGAGTTTATCCATCTTCATAAGACCGCGACATTGCTAGAAGAATCCATCTTCTGTACCACCTCCGATGTAGACATGCCCGGTGCTGACTACCAACTCACCAATTCTCTGGCTAAACCCTTGGTAAGAGGATCAACCAAGTTTTTACTTGACCTCACATAGGTTATAGTGATGACTCTATCTTGAATCAGTTGCCTAACAAATTCATGTCTTAGACTTATATGTCTGAACTTACCATTGTAGGTACCACTGTAGGCCTTTGACAGAGTTGCCTATGTGATTATCACCTATGGGGCCCACTTTAATATTTTGCATAGGTAAATATGTAAGTGGGACCCACAAGTACGATTTGTATGTTTGAATATATTACTAGGCCCCACAAATGACATTTTACATGTATGTAAGAGGGACTTACAAGTATGTTTACCAAACGGTCTTTCAATCTTTTTAGCTTTTGAGAAGATCTTTGGAACAAATCTACAACTAAACGGTCTTTGGTCTTTAAAGATCTATTTGTGAAAGCTCATTGGTTTTTTGAAGTCTTGAGCTTTTGAAAGATAATTTAAAAAAGACTTGGCAAACGGCTCCCAAGTGTTCTCGGTCCAGACTCTCTCTCTCTCCCCTTCAATTCCTTTTCTCCTCTTCAAAACTCTCCATCTATTTACAATTTTGTTCTTGAACTAGATCTACAAAATTTTGGGAGCCCTAGTTTTGTTTTGTTCTTCAAGCTAAGCTAAAAAAATAAATCAATAAGTTCAAGAGCAAATTACAATCGATTTGCAAGGTTACCTGCGTTTTTGCTAGGATTCTAAGCTCTCAAAACGTTGGTTGATCATTTTGCATGCGTGTTCTCACAAGCTATCATTCCTGTGGGGGAAGGGGAAAGGTTTATTACTAGTAAGAAATGATTAATGATTAAGAACCAATAATTTAACAACAAATATATGACATTGAACATAATAGAATTCATGACAATTGGCAACCAAAATAGGACCCATATAACCGACCTCATATAATTGGGATAAAACTTGGATGATGATGATGACGACCTCATATGATGTTAACTCTTGGACCAGATGGATTCTCCAACATCTTTTATCAATCTTTTCGGGAGATAGTAAAGGAAGATGTAGTAAGGGATGTTAAATGTTTCTTTAACTCTGAAGAGATGAGTAGAAGTCTCAACTCAACTTTCACTGTTCTAATCCTTAAAATTAAGAATCCAGAAAATGGATCACAATTCAGGCCAATTAATCTTTATAATACTGTTTACAAAGTAATTGCAAAAATTTTAGTAAACAGAATGAAACCAATCTTGAATGATATCATCTCAGAAAACCAAAGTTCCTTTATCCCTAGAGAGTCATTTCAAATAACATTTTAATTGCTCATGAAGTATTGCACTATATGGCTCACACAAAAGCAAAAAAAGTCTACATGGCAATTAAGTTGGATATGAATAAAGCCTATGATAGAGTTGAATGGGATTTTCTAAAATTAATCATGCAGAAAATGGGCTTTGGTAATACATTTATTTCTTGGATCATGAAGTGTGTATCCACAGTTACCTACCAGCTCTTAGTAAATGGCTCTCTATCAAGGAAAATCTACCCCCAAAGAGGTTTAAGACAAGGGGACCCCCTGTCCCCTTATCTTTTCCTCTTGTGCTTGGAAGTTTTCTCATCCATTGTTAATCAAAAAGTGGCCCGGAAAGAGCTCTCTAGAATCAAAATCAGCAACTTAACTCCAATAGTATCTCATTTGTTTTTTGCATATGACAGTTACTTTTTCTCTAAGGCAAATCTTAAGGATGCTAGTGCTTTGCTGGAAGCCATCTCCCTTTATGAAAGAGCCTCCAGGCAACAGGTGAATTATCAAAAATCTGAAGTTTTCTATAGTAAAAACATGCATCCCAAACTAAAAAAGATGGTTTCAAATGTGTTTAAAGTTAAAAAAGTAGACAAACCTTCTATTTATTTGGGTGCTCGCCCTCTTGTTAATAGGAAAAAGAACCAAATCTTTGAACATCTTTTGGAGAGGGTATCAAACAAAGCAAAAGGTTGGAGGGGTTCTTTGCTATCTCAATCAGGGAAAGAAGTCCTAATGAAATTTGTCCTGACTGGAATTCCAACCTACATGCCTTGTTTCCTACTCCCAAAGAGCATATGTAATTCTTTGACAAAAAGCCAAAAATCTTTCTAGTGGGGAGATCAAGAGAATAAGAAAAAAATAAGATGGGTAAATTGGAAACAAATCTGTAAAAACAAATCAAATGGGGATTTAGGTTTCAGAGATCCCAGAGCTTTTAACCTTGCTCTTCTTTCCAAATTAGCATGGAGGCTTTGTACTGATATTACAAGCTTATGGGCAAGAGTTCTGAAAGCAAAATAATACCCTGAATACCACTTTATCCAAGCAAAACTAAGAAGTCAGCCCTCTTGGGGATGGAGGAGTGTCCTAGAAGGAAAAAAAAAATCATAAAAAATGGCATTTGCTGGAAAGTGTGTAGTGGAACTAGTATTAAAGTTTGGGGGATCCATGGATCGTAAACAAAAGTGGTTTTAGATTAATGGGCCCAAGGCAACAAAACAGTGAGACCCTCCGGGTGCTTGACCTAATAAACCAAGATAATAGAAGTTGGAATTTTGAAATGATAAACTCCACTATTCCTTTTACATATATCCAAAAAAAATTTAGACACTGAGATTCTCTCTGACCCCTAGGATGATAAATTAATCTAGTTAGGCAGTAAAAATGGAAAATTCTCAGTTTGATCAGCTTACTTCCTAGCTAAACAATCCCAAGAAGAAAACCCTGAGGTCAATGTAATTTTCATGCAAAATAAAAATTTTGGAATCTTGTTTGGAGACTTCCAATTGAACAAAAAATCAAACAATTCCTATGGAGATACTATTTAAATGGTTTAGCAATTAAAGAAAATCTTGTTAAAAGAGGATTAGGAGATTCTAGTATTTGTGAAAGACGTGGAAAAGATCCTGAATCAATTCTTCATGCGTTGCTCCTGTGTGATAAATATAGATGCATCTGGTTGGGATCAAGTGTTAGAATCTGATGTAGCGCGATCCGGTCACTCCTACCTGGCACTCATGTGGCTCCTGGAAGATACCTGAGATGAGGAAGAAGAAGAATCCCCGGGGGCTTATCCGGCGGGAACACTCCAATGCTTAAGTTAGTACTCTACAGGAGAAGCAAGGAGAAGATGAAGGCTAAGAATATAGATAGCATGTTATCACTATACTCGAGAGATTATAGGTCTCAAGAAGATGTTTCTCTTCTGCCCCGAGGGCTTTTATAGGGGCGTTCATGTCAGGTCGGGCATAACTGCCACTGGGCTCCTGCCACAGCCGTTTCCTGCCAAGGCTGCGCAGGTGGCCGTTGTGACATACTTCTCGCTCGGGTGAGTGACACATCTCCAAAGTGGCAGGCACGCCTCCACCTGTTGAGAGATGTGGACACAGATTGTCAAAAGGATAGGGACTGCATCGTCAGTAAGGGACGTGGCACAATCCGATCAGTACGGCCTGTCAAATAGAAGCTTCCTGGGAGTGCTCATGTGGCTCATTTGCAAGCTACTTTGTAGCGAGCTCGGAATACTTCAGGATTACCTTTAATAGAATTGGTCTTTGGGATGACTTGTCTGCTTGGGAGCTCGGGCGAGCTAGTTCCCCTAGATCGCGAGCTAAAGTTGCCTCGGAGTATCCCTTCAAAGGTAGATCGGGGAACCCGGAGCTCGCGTTGTGGCGAGCTCCTCTTTTTGCGAGCTACAATGTAGCGAGCTGCCTTATGGGCCCGCCACTTGGTCGCACTAGGCTACAATGCTGAGTTGTCGCTCATGCAGAGTCAGTGTCCACGTGTCACCGTTTCATAGGTTAGGTCAAATCGTCCTCCATCAGAATCAACCCAAGCTATCGTCAAAACTTTACAGTCTTCAAAGATTGGTTAATGCATATTTTCCTCCAATTAGGAGAGACTCAAATGGAAAAATTAGCAGATATTGCCCTAATGTTATGGGGCATCTGGAAAGACAAAAATGTGTTTTATTTTGAAAATGAAAATTCAAATCCTTTTATAGTTATCTCTCTCATTTGTAGGTCAATAGCGAAGAGATATCATCTCTGACAGCAGAGATTAGAAAGCTCTTCCAAGACTAGCCAAGGAAAGATGAATGTTTTTTTGGATCCTACCAGATCAAGGCCATTTGAAAATTAATGTTGATGGTGGTTTTTTGGAGTCATCTACACAGGCTTCTTTTGGTTTTATTATTAGAGATCATTTGGGGTGTTGATGGGGTGTGGGTTATGGACCAGCTAAAGCATCATCACCTCTAAAATCAGAAGCTCAAGCCCTTTTAGAAGCAGCTATTTTTGTTGACTAAATGAACAAATCAGATCTTTGTATTGAATTAGATTGTGAATACTTAGTTAAATTGCTAAATGATTCTGATGGTTGTGAAGACCCGGATGTTCTCTTTTGCTGCAAGGATATTCAAGAAATTACAAAAAAGAAGAAACTTCAGAGTATAATTCTACCCAAGTGACGCAAACCAAGCAGCTCATGTTGTAGCCAAATGTGGTTTCTCTGGAAGTTTTGAGTCTAGCATTGTAAGTCCTTTATGTCTATCAAATGTAGTAAAGTTGGATTTAGTTTTTTGTGATCGTCTGTAGTAGTTTGTTTCTTGAGTCATTAGTTGTTGTATTTTTTGTTTTGTATTCCTTGCCTGTCTTAATTGTATCTTTTTCTCTGGCCTTAATGAAATGGATTTAGGTTTCACAAAAAAAAAAAGGCTTTTTGTTTCCTTAGAGCACCGTTCGAATTTGTTAATACTCTACTTTGTTCTCTCTTCTCTTTTAAGATTTTAAGTGCATTAGATGGGATTTAACAAAATTAAAATCCAATCTAATTATTAGATTTGAATTCAAATCCTAATGGATTTGGATTGGATTCAAATTTAATCCGACTTTGCTTCAATTTTTTAAAATAACACACAAAATTAAAAAGTTAATTATATTTCAGCTTTTCAAAATCCAATTGGATTTGAAGACCTAAAATTCAAATCCTTACGGACTTGAATCGAATTGGGATTTTATCCAACTCTACTTTAATTTTAAAAAATACAAAAAAAAAATTAACTACTTTTCAACTTTCTAAAATCCAATATGATTTGAAGACTGTAAATTCAAATTCAAATCCTAATGGAATTGGATTTAATCTGACTCTAATTTTTTAAAATACAAAAAATGTTTTTTTACCAATGGTCAACTTTTAATTTCCTAAAGTGCCCTTCTAAATTTATTAATATCCCACTCTGTTATCTCTTCTCTCTTAAGGCTATAAACGGATTCGGATTGTATTCAGATTTAATCCCACTCTACTTCAAATTTTAAAATACAAAAAAATGAAAAATTTAATTACTTTTCAACTTTACGAAACTAGATTGGTTTGAAGACTTAAAATTCGAATTCGAATCCTAATGGACTCCATTCGGATTCAGATTTAATCCAACTCTGTTTTAATTTTAAAAAACATAAAAAATTAAAAAGTTAATTATTTTAAGACATTCCAAAATCTGATTGTATTCGAATTTGAATCCTAACGGATTTGGATCGGATTTTGATTTAATCTAACTCTGCTTTAATTCTTTAAAATACTAAAAAATAGAAAGTTAATTATTTTTAAAATTTTATATCTAATAAATTAATGTAAATATAACGTATTGAATTTATTACATATACAAAATTCATATACCTACTATATAAAAGAGGGGGTTTAGTGCTCTCCCTCTTTTCGTCAATGATCAACTTTTTATATACAAATTCATATATAATATAATATATAAAAATATATTTTCTTATAATTTTAAACATAATTATATAAATTTTATATATTAACAACAATAAATATTATAATATAATTTAATTGGATGGAGTCAAATCCGAATCTGATCCGATTACATACACAAATCATTTAAATCTAAGATAATTGAAATGGATGTCAGATTGGGTTGTGCATCTTAAAAATCCAAATACAATTGGATTTGAAGATTTCGGATTCTTGGATTCAAATTTAATTCGACTCTACTTCAATTTTTCCAATACAAAAATTAAAAAAGTTAATTACTTTTCAACTTTCCAAAATTCGATTGAATTAGAATTCACCTACTTTAACAATCCTTAGACTAGGATTGATTATTGGTTTAGTGTTTAATAATCAATCTACTTTCTAAAGATGAAAATATTTTCCACATTTTCTTTTAATGAATAGTTTTGTTTAATTTATTTTTTTAAATGATAATCTGGTCAAACCTAGAATGCATACAATACCCATATATTTTTAATCTTATATACACATGCAAAGCACGTGATCTTCCACTAGTAATAATAATAATAATAATAATAATAATAATAGGAGTGTAAATCAGAAATGACTTAATGTGACCATTTTTCTAGTACCTTAGTTTAATAATTCAAAACAAGAGAGAGATTGAGGAGGATGCATGTCCCCTAGACAATTTAAGCAAGTTGGGAAAAATGGAGGAATATCTATGACTTTTGTGTGATAGAAGAATATCATTTAGGTTCAAAGGAAAATTGTATTAAACATTTGCAAAGCTAGCTATGTTGTATGGAGTAGAGTGTTAGGCAATCAAGAAACAATATGTTCAAAAACTGAATGTAGTAAAATGGAAATGCAAATGTTAAGATGGATAAACAGAAAACTAGAAGGAATGAAGCCACCTGTAAAAACCTAAGAGTAACTCCAATAAATAAGAAAAGATATATAATAGACTAAGATGTTATGGTCACGTGCATAGGAGACGACTAATAGCTCCAATTAGAAATAATTTATTGTAAGTAAAAGGGATTAAAAGAACAGCATATAGACCAAAAAGGACATAGAAAGTAGTAAACAATAATATAATTTAAGCACTAATAGTTTGACATTAAATATCAATTTAAATAGAATGAATTGGTAAAACATTATTTATGTAACCGACCTATATAATTGGGATACGACAGATAATGCTGACGATGAATCACAGGCGACAGCATAGATCTTTTCATTTTTTTTCTCTGCAAACCATTGGTCATAATGATGCTGTAAGGTGAACAAAAAATTACAATGACAGCAATATTTAATAACCAATGACTTATTAGCTCCTCCCTCCGAATCTCCAAATATTCAGGTGCTGAATCAAACCCACTTTTTGGTTAATGCATGTCAAGTGCACCCTACTCTATCCTCACCCTTTAAATTCTTTTAATAATAATAATTTGGTGAAAGTAAAGATGTAGCGTAAAGGGATGTGGATTATTGGGGTGGACATCCCCGTCTGCTCTATCCGCTCTGCATTCTTTGTGCAGATTTTGCACTTTACATTAAAAAACATAAATATAAATATATTCAGTATAAATACAAAATTTGGAAATTTAAATATAAAGTATTTGCAAGATTTTGGTAAGAACACATATACAAATATGTAGGTATTTGCACATACTTGTAACTGATTAACTGATCAAGGAACAGTCATGCCACTAGAGCTGTAATGTGGGTTAGGCCCGTGGCGGGCCAGCACAGTACATCACGATAGGGGCCAAGCCTGACATAGCACAGTCGCTACAGTACCATGACGTTCTGGGTCTAGCCTGCGGAGGGTATTGGCCCCCCAAAGCATGGCCCATAGGCACAACATGACACGTGGTCTAGCCCGATATGGCCCGGATTTGAGAATTATTTGTAATATTTTCAATTATATTTGAGAGTTATTTGTAATATTCAAACCCATTGTAATTTTTATTTTCATTTTTATCATTTTATTAATTCAACTCTATTGTATTATTTTTTTAATGTATTTTTCATTTTATTGCACACATTAAATTTGAAATGAAATAAAATTTTCACAATTTTTCCAATTTATTATCAATCGTTCATGTTGATTTTCTGCTATTATATGTTATTTTTTATTTTTTTCTTAATTTATGAAAATTAGAAAAGAAAAAATAGGCTCAACACGACGACACGGCTGAGCTGGGGTGTCAGTTGAACTGGATTTGGTCCAATCCTATCCAGTCCAATGTGAGTCCATTACAAATGGACCGATAGGGGTGGCCATGAGCCAAGCTCTTCACGAGCTACTCGAGCTCGACTCATGAAAAGCTCAAGTCGGTTCAGTTTCAATCGAGCTTCGAGCCAATCTCGATACCAATTTATAGGCTCGTTTATTAATCGAGCCGAGCTTGAGCCTAATAGAGCTAGGCTCGTGAGGCTTGCGATTCGAGCTTGAATAAATATAATAATAATAATAATAATAATAATATAAAATTATAGAAAATAAATATATATATATATAATATAAATATTATAAATCTTAATTATTATAATTATTAATTTTTTAAATATAAAATGAAAAATATTTTTTATATATAATTTTTTTCTTAAATCGAACTCGAGCCTCATACTACCTTGGTGAGCTAAGCTCGAGCCTCGTACTATTCGGCTTGGCTCCGCTCGGCTCGAATCTACCCCTATGGACCAAGTCCAATCCAATCCAATGAATGTTTTGGACCTGTTTGGACCGTCCAATCTGTTTAAATTTATTTTGATTTAGATTGGTTTCAACCCAAACCTGGTCTATTGACACATATATTCTTATCTTATATCAATGGACCAGATATTGGCTTAATCCAACTCAATCCAATATAAATTTGTTACGGATGGACCAGGTCCAATCCGATCTAATAAATATTTTGGATTGGATTGGTCCAATCCAATATGTCTTGTTGGCTTGTCCAATCCGTCTAAATTGATTTTAGACTGGACTTGGCCCAATCCAAAACCGGTCCATTAACACTCTTACGACTGAGAGCTAACTAGGATATGGGCCATGTTGGGCCTGACCTGGCGGGAAGGGGACTGGGCTACCCGAGCATGGCCCACCAAAGCCCAAAGGCCTGGCATGGCATGACACAAATGGCATCTGGGTTCCCTTCAATCCGTGCTATGCCAACACGACATGGCCCATATTATAGGTTTACATGCCATTTGCAAGGCCCGTTCGAACAACCATTATAGGCTTGCATTGGGAATATCTCCCCATGAAGTAAAGCATAAAAGTACAGAGATGTTCCCCATGCAAGGTTGAAAAGGCTGTTCAAACGGGCCTTGCAGTGACTGAAGCCGATCTCCTACATGCCACCCTCATTACGAGATTTATTTGGGTACCTCCCTTCAACTAGAAATTGTATAGGAAATCTGGATCCGCCTTAGGAAAGGTTTTGATCATCACTGGAACAGATAGACAAGTCTTACGTCCATGTGGCCAGAAAAAAGCCATCTCAGACATTAATGGTTAAAATTTTCAATAAAAAAAGAGGGATAGAGAGATGCTTAAGAGAGATTGGAATCAGTCCTCACAAGACTTGACTCACACCATCCTCACAACCACTTACAATCATATATCAGGAATATTTGTACTTGTATATTTTTATTTATGAAAAGATATTCCTAATGTACAGTTACAATGACTATAAAAAGGGGCCAAATTTGAATTCCTTAGGCTCGATTTGGAAGGAGTATAAATACAAATTTATACAGTGCAAGTACATACAAAATAATAAAAAAGTACAATATTTTACACTCTACATATTTGTATTTATACTCCTTCCAAACTGAGCCACAAGAGAGAGAGTGAGAGATTTGGATGCCTAAATTCATTTGTATTTGTGCTTTTATTTTCTTTCTGCAGGGGTTTTGACAAGGGGGTTGCTTTCTCCTTGATCCTGTGTTGGGCATTCGATACCGGTGGTTGTTGCTTTGTGTTTGCCATCCATGGTTAATTCCGTTCACAGTTCTTCCATGGATGGCGGTTATATTTTCTGATAGCGATTTTTGGGTCTTTGCCGTCTTTTGTGAATCTATTCCAATCATACTTTTACCGATACTTTGCAGTTTCTTTTGGGAATCTCTTTGTCATCTTTTCTCTTTGTTTTTTGTGGATTGAAGATGTGCTAGTTTACTATTTCTGCTAGTCATTATTATTTCACTTTTTGTTTGGTTGCAGAAGTTCTTTACGTTTTACTCCATCTATTTTTATATTTTGTTATTTCTTAAAAATTGTATCTAAATTTTTCTGATTGGCCTTCCAGTTAATTCTTGCATTAATTTATTGATTGAATGAAAAAAGCTTTTAAGCCTTGATCATTTATCATGTTTTTTAATCCGTTGTTGACCTTATTGGTTAGACCAGTGATCTGGTCATGATCCTGGTTTGGATCAACATCTAAGAGTCTAACTAACTACATTACAAAAGGAATCTTTACTCGATCGGCAACCCACCAACCCAGACAGTTGGACCATTGATCCATCTGACAGGTTCTGCAATTTCTGGTCCTTTGTATTATTTTAAAGTTTCTATATTTTTAGTTTGAAGCTTTTTCAACCGTTCGTTAAAATTAACTGCTGATTGAGTAAAATTAACTGGTGAAGGAGATTGAATGAATTTGTGAAGTCTCCAATGGAATCCTCCAACAGGATATCAACAATCAACTTTACATGCCCTCCAAAAGAACATTGTAGAGATAAGAAAGGCGTTCTCAAAGAACCTGGGTTTTGGAGTCCAAGGATTAAAATATTGATGTAAGCCTATCCATTATATGTTTGGATAGGTGTAGACCCCAACCATTTAATGATTACATAAATAAAAAAATAAATAATAAATAAAAAACATGACACTATCCAAAATGCAGGTTCTCAAAACTTAATTGGAACCCAGATTTCTTTCTCTACCCATGTCCTGCCCATAACACACTGCATCATCTGCACATCTCATAATACAAGACGGTGACGTGTGGCAGCAATTCAAAGTGGATGGACTGTGGGTAGAGAGTAATGTGCAGGAAATCCAGTTTGGATTAGTTGATGCAATTCACCCCAAGGGAAGAAGTTATCTTGAATGGAGCTTTAGATCTGTGTTGGGAGCAAAGTTTTAAAAATCGGACAAAAACACAAAATAATTTTTGGGACTAGTTTCTGAGTTGAACAATCTGATTGTCCTGTTGGAATGAATGACACATTCTGATTTAATAAAACAAATAAATAATTAAAATAAACAATGGTTAAAACTATTATCTGGGTTGATGGGTTGCCATACAATTTCCCGGATCAGTGGATAACTGACCAAATCAATAATTTTTGGTCGAATAACGATTTTAGGATGAAACAGAACCAATTGCCTAATTGAATCTCACGTCAACCGGTCAACCGGTCCGGCATTCTGATCTGATCCGATTTTCAAAAGCATGATTGAGAGTGCTTCATCATTGATTAAAAAACTGCATTGACCGAGCTTTTCTGGTTTTTCATCAAACATAGCCTCTAAACTTTAAAGCTTTATATGTGGGGTCCACTCTGTAAAGCTTGAAGCCACTATATAAAGCCCTCCCAAGCAGACACTCAAGCGTCCAACTGGGATACTTTAGCAAAGAAGCCTATAACACCAATAAAACTACCCTGGTCCAAGAAATCAGCTTAAGACGTGACTTCTATGTGCGTACTTTAACCTAACGTACATTTGGAGGGTGGGCAACGCAAAACCACAAAAGGTCCCTAAAAAATACAAAGCTATAAAATTTGATGCTTGACAATGAGATCCTTTTGTACCAGTTTACTCAGGGAGGGACCCATCAACTTGTGAATGCTGATCGTGTGAATGTACAGCAAGTTGCAAGTTACATGCTAAGCACCATCTTTATATACCTACATAACCCTTTTATTACCTACGACCAACTGGCGCCTGATGGGAGTTGGGATCCCCTCTCAACATGATCTGACACCGGATATCTCATACATAGTGGGTCTCAATCTCATGCTAAGATGTGTGGTGTGAGATCATATTGGGAGAGTGTTGGAATGTATTTTGCTAGTAGGTGATGCAGATTCACCGGATGGGTGGAGCTCAGATTATTTGCCAACAAAACACGTTCAATCCTCAACCAACATGATCTCACACTGCATATCTTATATATGGTGGGTCTCACTTTTATGGTGAGTCCCATTATCATGGTAAGATGTGCAGTATTAGATGAAGTTGGTAGAGGATTAAAGCGAGTTCAGATCTACGCCCCACAAGGGGGCGCCTCACAATGTCCCACAGTGCATTCCCGCTTTGTATACTCCCGATGATGGCATCATTGGGTCTGGTAGTATCATCGGGAGATGTTTCCAATACATGGTGGAGATGTATTGTGGGACATTGTGGGGCGCCCCCTTGTGGGGCACTGATGTGAACTCGGTTGATTAGCAGTAGATCTCAACTCGTGCTGTTTAGTTGGTAGGTAGGTTTATTGGCTTGTTCGGGCAGATACAGGGATTTGAATTCCTCTACCACTAATTTGGGGGGGAGGGGTTAACTAAGAAGGTAGTCTAAAATTTTATGCAAAATTTGCATTGCTAATAAATGTAAACAAGGGAAGAAGTGCAAATTTTGCATGAGATAGTTACAAATAAATACCTATATAAGTTTTCTTACTTTACTTTCCTTTTTTTCCCTACTATCACCATATTTATTCCTGTTAGTTATACGTACCCATTCTCTAAAACTAGAACCACAAAGAATTGAGCCTTAAATTAATTAACCTAATTAATAGTAATGGATTACCTACCTTTTCCGGTCTGGAGCACTAAACGTCTTTCTCAGTTTCTGGTTGCCATGAATTTTTAAAATGAAAAAATCATTGATGAAACCCAAAGGTTTGTTTATTATTTACTTATCTGCATTTGTCCTTATAAGCATTTTTATATTAGTTTATTTAATGTTCATTTATGTTGAAATTTATTCAGGTACCATATTTATCTTTGAATCTTTTTATTTTAAAAAGCATGTCCAATGGGTATTTTTTATTTCATTAATTTTCGTTATTTTTTCTTTCTATATGAAATTAATTTATTCACCTAGAGAAAGATATGACTTTCCTAAGTAAATTACCAAAAAAATTATCAAGGGAAAAGTTGAATTTTCACGAGAGCATGATCCCATATTTGCTAATAAAAAATATATAAAATTTGACTAAGGTTAAGTTTGGGAGTGCTTATTTGAAAAATAAGTGCTTATTAAAATAAGCACTTATGAGTACGGGTGTCAATAGTATTCTAAAATCCGATTTTGAATTTGAGATTCAACATAATCAAATCGAAATAAGATAATATAATTCAAATATTCAATTGGTCGAATTCGAACATGACCTGATTTGATTCAATAAATATCCAAATTTGACTGATTATTTAATTCTTATATATTATATATAAAGTAATTAAACTTTTATATAATAATTAAATTATATAAATAATTTATATATTTATATAGTTTATATAAATAAAATATTAATTTTATATATTTATTAATTATCTAAAATAATTAATTGGTCACATTTGAATTGAATCAAATATTCAAATATTTTATCAAATTCAAATTCAAATATTAATTTTCAATATCCATCAAATATCAAATCAAATTTGGATATCGGATTTTCTAATCATATTCGAATTCGCCTGATTTGATTCAAATTCGATCCGTTAATACCCCTACTTATCAGTGTGTGGTGAAAAAACACTTATCTTAAAACAAGGGTAATATAGGTATTTTAAAATAATGTGGCTGGCCAAGATTGGCCAAAAAGGAAATAAGCACAAAATTTGGGATTCTTAAATAAGTGCTTATTCTCAGAATAAACATTTATTTTGGACTTATTTCCCCAAGCAAATAAGTAGGAATGGCAACGGGGCAGATTCAAGGAGGGTTTTGTAAATTCTAGATCCTACCTACCTCCCTAAACCTCCCAATCTATACCCGCCACAAAATCTGTAGTGGGTTGGATTTTGAGGATCCAAATCCTTCCCGCATATGAAAATGCAAAACCCTCCCTAACCCTATCCTCCTCGCATTCAAGGGTAGGGGCAAATTGGGTTTAGAACGCATATCTATTTGCTATTATTTATTGTCATATATAAGCAAAAATAAATAAAATAATATAAATAAATAACAAAATTTCCAATTATTTGATTAAAACATAAAAAACACATAAATTATCAATTATCTTTCACATAAAATTCAAAATATTATTAAATTCAAGACCGTAAAAATTTATATATTTTCCACAAATATACAGATCAGGAGGATCAAATTTAATCTAATACCGTATTCTACCCATACTCAGGGTTGTAGAATCCTAAAAATCGTCCCCACCCCAAAACCCCATTTTCAAATAAAAAAGCCTGCCTCGTCTCAGAGGATAGGGGTGGGTACCCACTGAAAATGATTATCGGTATGGTCCGGCCCGAAATAAATGCTTTTGAAATTAGAATAAACAATTATTTTTAATCACTTCAAAACTAATTGGATCTTTTGTCCCTTTATGGGCCCAAACGTATCCGGTCGGGATAAAATGTGTGGACCTGTGGAAACGGGTCGATGGGCAAACAGATCAATAACTCGATACTATAGTGCTCATACAACAGTTTGTATGAGGATGGACAGGAATCATAGGACAAAAGATTTGGTATCCAGCAAATCATGAACTCATCATCATCTAATTAGACGGTCAGGAGCATCTAAAATCTACTAGCTTCATTTTACCACTGATTGACAGGTGGGTCCCTTGATAGGTCTAAACAAGGCCCAGCAGTGGCCCACTGGCCCACGTGTAGCATCATGGTGCATAAAAATATTTGATAGGTCCAACTTGAATAAAATATATAACGCTCAGATCCACCGGACTATGGTGGTTAACTGTAACTCCGTATCAAACGTGAGAATGAGTATCGATAAATCTCACACCATCACCCGTTGGATTTTAAAACCAGATGACCCGAGTCTCTAGATGTCAAGATCCAACGGTGAAGACTATTTCTGCACGGTAAAAGAGAAGGATTTAGTTTCACCATTTTGGGAAATCCAGGAGAAATGAAAAATTACAGGCTGTGATTTTGTAAATCAAATCTCAAAGAAAAAGTATACTTTTCTAAAAAAAGAAGTATGAAATTCGTTCGAGGGTCTGAATGTGTGTGTTGGCGTCTGTCTGTCTTTCTTTAAAATTTCTCCGCCGTAGAACGAATGTCGGAGCTTCGAACGCTGAAACCGCGCCTTATTTAAACCCAATTCCCACCATTAATCTCCCTCGTCCTTCCTCATTCTTCTCTCCTCTTCACCTTCTTCTTTTGAATCTCTCTCAATTGACAGAGGGAGAGAGAGGGATCGGAGGTGGGAATTGCTGTTCGAGGATTTGAGATTGAGCCATGGGAGGCTGTGCAAGCAGGCCGAAAGGTTTCAGGGCTGAAGTTGAGAAAGCTGCAGCGCCTAAGCCGGCGCCGGCCAAGGAGGAGCCTTGTACGGCCTCCGAAGCGAAGACCGAAGGAGAAGTTAAGGAGATCGAGGCAGCGGTGAAGGTGAACGAGGAAGCAGCTAAGACCGGAGGTTTAGCTGAGGAGGGCAAGGTGAAGGGCGAGAATGTTGAGGTCGACGAACACGGTAACAAGCGCCGATCTCTCAGCATCTTGTTCAAGGAGGTAACGAATAGACCTAAGCTGCTTTGATTCTTGATGAATTTCTTCTTTTTCTTTCGCTCTACTGCTTGTATGCCTTTTCAGCTTCTTTGCTTATTTATTCATTGCATGAAATAAATAGTATTCTCTGCTCACTGACGTTAGCTCATTAAGCTGTACTTGATCTTTGAAACCATTGTGGAGTTCCTGGTTTAAATCACTGCAAGCCATTAATTCTCTGGAAAAACATAAGAAATGTTGGGATCATTCTGCAAACAGATTGTTTCTGCCGTAGATCTTCTATTCTTTTTGTTCTCATTGTGAGGATCTAAATTCCAAACCTCCTTTACTTTCGTCCTAAATCATTCAACAAAAGAGATTTTCTTTTGATTTTTTTTTCAGAAATAATAATTCTTTAATTAATTAATTAATACAATATATTATTCTCGATCTCCCAACATCATGAGCTGGAACAGCTCTTGGCCCTGCTCTCTGAAAGGGGCTTCATTTTAAGGAGAAACTCTTCTTGTCTTTTAGCCCTTGTTTGGCGCGTCTTGATTAGCAACAACAGCAATGATAAAGCTGTTACAGTCCGATGTGGTATGGACTTTGTTGCACTATAAAACAGTAGGGTTCATTTTCTCATCCGTTAAATCTATGTTGGGCGCCAGACAGATTCCGGGACCCACCACCTGTTGGGTCTTGGTATCTTACGTGTGAGGTGAAGGAGAAAAACTGTCGGCATTGAAATGTCACTTGTCATTTGCTTGTCTTCATGTTTGATGTCTGACAGCAAAGGAATGGGTAGTGGGTACCCGATTACCCTGTTCCGGTTAGCAGGGTCCTAGAGTTTGAATCCACGAACTATGGACCCGACCATAGGGTTGATATCGGATGAACATATTCACCAATTTCCACATCTTATTAGTTCTTATCATTAGAGGGTCTGGATCTGGATCTGGATCCACCACTAATTGGACCCGAAATTGATAAATCCCAGAACGAATGCATATTAGGATTTGGTTCTGGAAACATATGGGCCTGTCGAAAACCCGGTCCATTTACACCTGGGTAGACCAGACCGAATGCTAATAGATCATAGTAGGGTCTGGCTAAAAGAAAACCTTAGAAGTTAGAACCAAGCTAAAACTTGGGTAGACCAGACCGAATGCTTATAATAGTGTCTGTTGATCTCTGACCCGGCTCATTTGGCACCCTTCTTAAGATATAAAGTTTGGTTGCAACCATGTGTCTAGTAGCGATATGAACTTCTTGATGTCATTTTTTCCTCTAGATATATCTTTTTCTTCTTCGGAGGTCCCGTCGTTCTCAATGGAATATAATGGCTTTTGTGACAATTGACCTAACTTAGAAAACAGTTACCTTTGGATCTAGTTAAAATGACGCGGATTTCTTGTTCACGAGAAATCTGTTCATATCTGCTTATAATACACTATCCCCGTGTATTTGATACATCTTTTGGATGAGATATTCTCCACGTGTGGCGGTGATGTCACGTGAGCAGACATAACTAGAGTTATTGTGGGCAGGAGATCCGGACTCAATTAAAATAGTTGTTACTGCAACATAATGCCGCTTGTGGAGTTAGATTAAAGAGTACTACGGTCAGAAAGGATCTTTTCCCTAATCTATTTTCTTGTGCTCTTTTCTTTCTTGGCAAAAGTCAGGCAATGCCTCCAAGAGGGAATGCTTGTGCTACGACCGCATGGGTTACATTATCATTATCAAAACGCTGGCCACGTCCTGTGTACAGCCGCACAAGGGAAACATCTCCCCACGAATGATAATATAAAGTAAAAGAGATATTCCTGATTTGCGGCTGTAGGGTCTTCTGGCCAGGACTCTCCAATCGCCTTACTAGATGTGAAAAATTACTTTACTGGTCAAGGATGGGATGTGGGGAACTGGGGCGTGCGTAGGGGCAGGCCTAAGTCCGGAATCCGGTTAATATATCATCTTCAATTGGAGAATATTGATGATGATGGTGATGATACAAAGAGATTGTACCCCTCTTATTATGCTCACCATGTATAAGAGAGGTTATTTAAGCACACAAGGTTGTTACACGTCTCTATTGTCCAAGACACTGTCACTGACTCGTATCTCGGTTAATAGACCCATGCCATTGTATTATCTCAGCATTTTGGTCTGTTGCTTTGATGGAGAGGTTATTTAAGCACAAGGTTGTTACACGTACTCTATAGTCAAACACACTGATTCGGATCTCTTGGTTAATAGACCCATGCCATTGTATTATCTCAGCATTTTGGTCTCTTGCTTTTATAGCTGGTGCTAAATTATCCTGTTTCTTATGGCTGCTGAATTTGAACTCGATCTCCTTAAGGGTGGTCCAAATTCGATCTGTATATAATTGGATTGAATATGGATCTATCCCTATCCAATCTAGCAAACTGATTCAATTCGATTTAAATATATGCTCTTATATGCTGAACATTTATATAATATCTATTTATAAAGTTGGTTTAAATGTTGTTTTTATTAAATTGTCATAGGTTAAAGTTTCATAATGTTATTTTTGATTCATTTTGTTCATGAAAGCCATTTTTAATTCATTTTATTAATAATGTTGATATACTCATTAGGAGTGTACATGGGTTGGGTCGGTTTGGTTGCTAGCATGGCCAAACGAGCTGACCTCTCAGGTTGGTGAATAGGCAAACTGAAACCAACCGACCCAATCATGAAGGTTCGGTTTGGGTCAGTTTTTTGGTTTGATCAGGTCAATCTATTTGCCATGCCCATTCCTTTTTAACCCAACTTTTTATGTTGTAAAAAATTTAAAAAATTTAAAATATACTATAATATATTAATATTTATAATATTATTCTATACTAATATATTTATATATAATATTAATATATATCTATAGTCGGTTTGGTTCAGTTTATACATGTTCAAACTGAAACTGACCCGAGATTTTGGGTTAATCTATTTGAGGAACTGAAACCAACCAGCAATTTAAGAAACCTGCCAAACTCAGTTTGAGTTGGGTCAGGTTGGTCAGTTTGGTCGGTTTGATCAAACTCATGAATTACCCTAATTTTGATAATTTTTAGTTTAATTTATTAACATTATTCAATATCCAATTGCAATCTGAATTCGATTCAGATCCAATGGATATGATCCCATTGAATTAGACTATAAATGAATCAAATTTGGATTTACCAATATCCAATTCAATTCAATCTATTTGCAGCACTTACTGTTTCTCCACTTATTTTCGTCTAAGGGCTCATTTGGTGAGACCTGGCAAATGGTCGGAAGATGACTTAGGCAAGCATTACAACACTTGGTGCTGTTTCACTTCTATTCATTGCTATTAAAGTTTTTGTCCTTTCAAAAGATTGAAAACTTGGTTTTTAGCCGTCTGACCATAAGGTACACCGTACACCTGACTGTTTTTCTGAAAGAGAATAACAATATATTGTATATAAAGAGGAGGTATACTCGATTATTCTTGGTTGAAGTTTTGTACAAGTCGTACAAAACTTGCTTATTTTGGGATATCTATGCCCTCTACTGGTTTGTATCACTGAGATAACTTGCTTATTTTGGGATACTATGAGCAAGTTGATGAATGTCTAACTTAACGATGTCACTAATTGGATGTTGATGGTGATTATAATCATCCAATTTGGTAATTCAGTTGCTCCACTGATGCAGTTCAGATGTAGAATATATAACAATTTATTAATTTAATTGCCCATGTCTTTATTGTGTTGGACGTTTTGTGAAAGCCTCTTAACTTTTTTAAATTCATCATTTTGCAGAATGAAGAAGAGTCAGAATCAACTGGGAGTTCTGAAACAACCCAAACAGAAAACGTCCCTTTGGATACAGTACTGAAAGAAAAAGAAGATCCAAAGACAGAGGAAACCATCACCAATGTTCTGGAAGCTGAAAAGGCCAAAAGCCCAGTCAAGGAGGACACTGCCGCAATTGTCATTACATCTGAGACAGTCCAAACAGAGAAACCAACTGAGTCTGTACTAGTAGTGGAGACTGTAAGTACTGATGAAAAGAAAAAAGAAAAAGAGGTTGCCACCAAGGATGCCAAAGTAACAGAGACAGCTTCAGCAGATGACATTAAAGGAGAGCAACCTGTTTCGTTGGAATCATCTGTGAAGGTAGTTGCAGAAACAAAGTAAAAATGGAAACTGGGAGGAACTGGTGCAAATAGTTATTCTAAGGATTTGTTTCTTCCTATTGTTTCTGCAATATAGGAAGTTGCTCTATCTGTGCTTTTCTCTCTATTCATTCATTCAAGTTCCTTTTCCTTTCTGGGCATGTCTCATTTTATTTATCCCTTTTCAGTTCAGGTGGACATGTATGGGATTGTTGGATGAACTGATATAATTATAAATTTTTGTGTACTTGTCCTGTGGATGGTTTATCTCTACTTTCAATTAAAACAATAAAGGCTATCCTTGGTTTGATAGAAAATTTATGATAGTTCTTAACAAAATTTATGAAATTCCTCAACAGCTTTTCCTCAACTTTCTGTTTCTCTCTTATTTGCGATCAAACGAAACACAGCCCAAAGAAAAACTACTCACAATGCCCTAATGACATTGCTTTTGAAGTGTATATTTTTGCATGTATAAGTTGGTTAATCCCCACAACCAGATAAAATACAGTTTAAAAGGGCTACTACTACTTCCTATGATAATAGTAATTTGATTGCCGCATTAAGGTCCATTGCCATCAAAACAGATGTTAATCATCCATACTAACTGCTGAAGTTGGGTCGATTATTGTAACATCAAACAAGAAAGATTAATATAATTTTCGTTAGCTTTTTGTTGAAATCCGTCGTCGTTGCAATATTTTTTATTAGAAAAAAAACATTATTCATCTTTCCCAATCTCATCATGATATACGAACAACAGCGGACGTAATCCCTTTTACCTCAAATTCCTTCGTATATCTCTCTGCATTTCTCTCCCCCGATTTCTCTTCTTCCCCTTCCCCTTCACCTCAAATTCAACAACAGGAGTTAACTGGAATACATGAAACTACGATTGCTTCACAGAAACCCCCCAACACAAGCTCTCTCTTTGGACTCTGAGCGTCTCTCTGTTCTTGTCTTGGCCCTGCGCAGCCGTAGAGCCTTCAATGCTCCCATTGTTTCCGGCGCATTGACGGGCTCCGGCCAGTATTTCGTCGATTTCAGGATCGGAACCCCACCTCAGAGCCTCCTCTTTGTGGCGGAGGCAGGCAGCGATCTCCTCTGGGTCAAGTGCTCTGCTTGCTTGAACTGTAGCAAACACCCTCCAGGCTCGGCCTTTTTGGCTCGCCATTGAACCACATTTTCTCCGATCCACTGTTACGGCTCAGCGTGTCAACTCGTCCCTCACCCTCTGAAACACCAGCCCTGTAACCACACTCGCCTCCACAGTACTTGCCGCTACGACTACTCGTACGCCGATGGGTCTAGAACAAGTGGACTTTTTGCCACAGAGACGACGATGTTGAATACGAGCTATGGAGGAGCTGCTCGGCTGAAAAACCTTGCTTTTGGTTGTGGGTCTGGGAAGCTTTATACTATGTCGTGTATCGTGAAGGAGCTATTCAGAACCTTCAACTATGGAGGGTGTTTGAAACTCAAGTGTTAGTTTTGGAGAGAACCTTCCAACTTAAAACGATGGGTTGCTGATCGGCAATTCAACCAAATCATATGATTTACTAGTTCTGAACACTGGGGGTCGAGTAATTGGCGTTGCTGCTTTTCTGATTAATTGAGAATATTTCATCTGCATCGTTGGGAGGTAACACAGTAGATCAACAAAGATGTTGGAATGTTCTTCCCGTTTCCTGTCTCCTTTCCACGAAGAAAGCGGTGATGAAGAGTTGTCTATGCTTCCTCGGCACACGAAAGTCATTGTTACAGGGAACAACCGGACAAAATCTGTTTTGGTGGGTCTGCAAGGGGTTGTCAAAAGGGCTGTTGGACTCGGCCGTTGGCACTGGCTGGTATTTCTTCCGATCTCTCTATTTTCCATGACAGAGAGATCTGTGTATCATTCTATTTGTTCATGACTTTGTCATGCATACCTAGTTTAGGGTTTTTGCTTCCCCTTGTAATCAGGGAAATTGCTTCTTTAAATTGGTCTCTGGCTTCACTGGTAACTTACAATATTGGACGAAGATAAGGCTCATCCCGGATTTGAAGGCTCATCCTAATCCCGGATTTGTATATTTTCTGTATAGTTAGGACTGAGAAGTTTTAGAAGTTTTGTATTTAGTTTTGGATTAGGAGTTGGTTTTTAGAAAGTTTTGAGGAGCAAGAACTCCGATCCAATTTGTATATATATATATCATAAGATATCAATGGAAAGGGAGAAGCTTGGGGCTTCCGAAAATTTTCATGGTATCAGAGCATGGGACTCGACAACAGTGATTGGCGACGGTGGGATGTTTCCAACAAGAAACATTGGTGAAAGTGTGAGAACATCTGGTTCTTGCGATGCTTTGGAGAAGGATGGTAGCTGTGCAGTTCCTCCCGTGCTGGAAATCAAAGCGACAATGGAAATTGATGATCATCATAGTCTGTGAAGCTTGATCTTCTTCCCTCTATTGCTGTTAAGGTGTTCCATCACAGAAGTGGTCTGTAGTATCTACCGACCTTTCTAAGCTTCCGACAGGAACACTGTTGCCTTTGCTGGAGCACGATCAGAATTTGGAGGTTACAACTGCTGGAGGAGGACCAACTCCAATGAGGATAAACTATGTCTGGATCGAGATCCCCGACGTGATGCACAGCCTCAAGATTGTTGTCCACAGCATGTACTTGCCATTCCCACATCTTCATCCTACAATTTTATAGAGAGGTAAGAGCTTGTCGTATGCCTTAAAGGAGAAGGAAGAGTTGAACAGGAAGGAGCTCAGGTTTGATTCGGAATCGGCGGGCTCGCTTGTTCTGATTTCTTCCTGAGCCTCGTTAGGATTGTCCATCTCGACGTGTTTCTTGTTCAGACGAATCTTGCTGATCGGTCACCATGGCTGCCAACACCGAGAGGAACGGTGAGAGCTCGAGTAAGTCTGTTGGACTGTCTTCTCCTTTCTATTTGCATCCATTAGATAATCATGGAGTTATTGTTAGTCTGGTTAGTTTTGCAGCACAAGCCTCGCAAACATCGCGAGACAGTAGAGTTGATTCAAAAGACAAAACAATTGTGTGTAACAATTGTGGTCGATCTGGCCATGAAGCAAAGAAATGCTTCCAATTAATTGGATACCCTGATTGGTGGGGAGACAGACCCCGCTGTAAGTTGACCGGGCATGGAGTAGGACGAGGAGAAGGGGATGGACCCTCTAGTGGACGTGGCCGAGGTACAACAAAGGCTCATGTTGCTTAGTCATCAGCAGGGTGTGAGGTGGCTACTAATGTAGTCGTGACTGACGAAGACAGGACCAGACTGAGCGGGCTTAATGACGAAAAATGGCAGACTCTTGTAAGCATGCTTCATGCTTACAAAACCAAGACTAATGAAAAACTCTCTAGTAAGAATTACTCCACTGAATGGATTGTTGACTCTGGGGCATCACATTACATGACAGGGAATTTAAATGTGCTTGTCGACACCTATGATGTTGCACCTTGTCCTGTTAGGTTACCCAACGGTGCGCACACCGAGGCCGTGAAAGAAGGCACCGTTGAACTTGGAAATAATTTTAAATTGCTGCACGTATTATATGTCCCAAAACACAATTGTAATTTATTATCAGTAGGTCGGTTACTTTGTGATAGATTATATTGTGACGTTTACTAATAAGTTGTGTGTGATACATGACCGCATCTCGAGGACTCTGATTGGCATGGGTGAACAGTTTGATGGGGTCTATGTCTTCAAGGGTGTGGCGCTGCTTCGAGTTTACAAGACAGATGGAATTGGGTTATGCGATTTGTGGCATCGGAGATTGGGACACCCTTCTTATCAAACGGTTAACTTACTTCTTAATATCAGTAATAATAAGAACAAAACCTGTGATGTTTGTTTGAAGGCAAAATAAACTAGAGATGTTTTTATTCAAAGCAGCAATAAGGTGACTGATTGATTTGCATTAATTCATTGTGACTTATGGGGTGCTTATAGAGTATCTGCATCTTGTGGTGCGGTATATTTTCTGACAATTGTTGATGATTATTCTTGAGCGGTTTGGATTTATTTGCTGGCCGAAGAAAGTGAAGTTGGTAGAACACTCACAAATTTCTGTGTCATGATTGAATGTTAACTTAATAAGAAGGTTAAGATGGTGAGAAGTGATAATGGAACAAAGTTTAAATCCTTAAAGTCATATTTTGACGAGCAATGAATTTTATTTCAAACTTCATGCATTGGGACACCATAACAAAATGGTCGTGTGGAGAGAAAGCATCATCATATTTTGAATATGGCCAGAGTGCTCAGGTTTCAAGTACTGCAGGGTACTTGATTAACCGGACACCTTCGACCCTTCTTGGTAGTAAAACACCTTACGAGATGCTATTTGGACAAAGTCCTTATTGTGTCTTTATCGGGTACCCTTTTGGGAAAAAGGGGTGGAAATTGTACGACCTTGAGTCTAGTGATTACATCAACCCTCTGTAACCAGTCCTCCCGTAGCCAAAGAAAATATTGGGTTGCCTTGGGCCACTCCTCCTGACATGGTATTTGAGTCACCTCATATAGAAGTCAGGGGAGCGACACGATCGATGAAGAAGGACATCCGAACATGGGTAATGATGAGGAGGGAGGTCCTCTTGATGAGACAAGGAGCCATACAGATTACAGAGATAATGAAACTCTAGCTGCTCCTCAGCCCACCACGGAGGTATTAGGCTGCAGACATCGAGAAAAGCAAACCCCCAACTATTTACAGGACTTTGTCACACACTCAGCTCATCGCTTAGACCCCTCTGCTGTTTCTCCTGCATCATCTTAGTCCTCAGGTACTCCTTATCTCATAACTCAATATATGACGTATGATAATTTTTCAATGAAACACAGACATTTCTTGGCAACTGTTACTGCAGGGCAAGAACCTACTCGTTTCTTTGAGGCAATGACTGATGCACGATGGCACGAGGCTATGCGCCAAGAGATACAGGCTTTGGAAGACAATGAGACATGGACCTTGGAAGACCTCCCACTTGGAAAAAAAAGGCAATCGGGTGTAAATGGGTCTACAGAATCAAATACAACTCTGATGCATCCATTGAAAGATTTAAAGCACGGTTGGTAGTTCTGGGCAACACTCAATTTGAAGGTCTTGATTACAACGAGACCTTTGCCCCAGTGACTAAAATGGTCACAGTTTGAACCTTCTTAGCAGTTGCTACGGTCCAACATTGGGAATTGCATCAGATGGATGTCCACAATGCTTTTCTGCACGGTGATCTCCATGAGGAGGTCTATATGAAACCTCCTCTAGGTTTTTTGGCCTCCGGGACTAGAAAGGTATGCAAACTCCAGAAATCTTTGTATGGTCTGTGGTGAGCCCCTGGAACTGGTTCTCTAAGTTAGGTGCTGCCTTGAAAACTTTTGGGTTTGAACAGTCCTATTTCGATTATTCCTTATTTACATATTGCAAGAATGGGCTTGTCTTGCACGTCCTGGTTTATGTTGATGATTTGATCGTTGGTGGGAATAACCTAGAGTTCATACACAAATTTAAACAGTATATGAACCGATGTTTTCACATGAAGGACTTGGGTGTTTTTAAATATTTTTTGGGCATTGAAGTGACTCGCAGATCATCGGGGATATTTCTTTGCCAACGAAAATATGCACTTGATATTATTACAGAAACTGGCTTATTGGGGTCCAAACCTGCTCCCTTTCCTATTACTCAGAATCATAAACTTGCCCTTATTGATGGAGCACTCCTGGATGACCCTGAACGATATTGACATTTTGTGGGCCGTTTGATTTATTTAACCATTACACGATTAGAGCTCAGTTATTGCATCCATGTCCTAGCTCAATTTATGCAGTGTCCTCGTGTTGATCATTGGGATGCGGCATTATGTGTGGTTTGTTATCTGAAAGGACGTCCTGGTCAATGAATATTTTTGCGTTCTGATGGTGATCTGCAATTGTGATTCCGATTGGGCGAGTTGCCCTCTAACTCGTCACTCTCTTACTGGGTACTTTGTCATGTTAGGACATTCCCCCATCTCCTGGATGACTAAGAAACAACATACTGTCTCTCGGTCCTCTGCCGAGGCTGAATACCGGTCAATGGCTACTGCCAGTTGTGAGTTGAAATGGCTGAAAGGTCTTCTGTTGTCTTTGGGTATATCTCATCCTCAACCTATATGCTTGTTTTGTGACAATCAAGCTGCTCTGCACATTGTTGCGAACTCTGTCTTCCATGAGCGAACCAAACAGATTGAAGTTGATTGTCATTTCATTCACAACGAGCTCCAAGCCGGCACCATTGCGCCTTCCTATATCCATACTAATGAACAAGTTTCTAACATTTTCACAAAGGCTCTCAGACAAATATAGTTTGATTTTTTCCTTCCCAAGCTGGGCATTTGCAATCCTCATGCACCACCTTGAGGGGGAGTATTGGACGAAGATAAGGCTCATCTCGGATTTGAAGGCTCATCCTTATCCCGGATTTGTATATTCCTTGTATAGTTAAGATTTAGAAGTTTTGTATTTTCTTTTGGATTAGGAGTTGGTTTTTAGAAAGTTTTAAGGAGCAAGAACTCCGATCGAATTTGTATATATATATATCATAAGATATCAATGGAAAGAGAGAAGCTTGGGGCTTCCAAAAATTTTCATAGAAAGATTTATTGGTTGAGTAATGTGGTGGGTTTCTCATAATGATAAGGATTGTAACTGGATCTATGTTCATGAAATTTCTATCAACAATTATAAATTAGGGATTTATGGGTGAGTGAAAAACGTTATAATTGTGTGGGAAATTAGTTTGAAAGGCGGAGAAAAAGAGTATTATTTGTTATGTTTCTTGTTTTTGTCATTTGATCATTGATTTAAATTAAGCTCACGAAGATTAATAGTCTGTGCAAAGGCAGATCAGGGTGCAAACCCATCAGTCGTTTCTTGGGTAATAGCAAACACCCTCCAGCTATGGAGGAGCTGTAAATAACTGTTGTTCGGTATCATGAGGTCGAAAAAGATGAACGATGCTTCTCTCAGTTGTTCTTATTAGAAGGGTGGTATGGGGATAAAAAAATATGCAACAACAGATTTCAATGGAAAACTAACGGAAGGAGGTCTTTATCACACAGTCATAGCACAGGGGGGTCTTTGTCACAAAACAAAGTACAGGAGGTCTTTGTCAGAGACCCCATAGTATAGGGGGGTCTTTGTAATTTACCAATAATTTAAAGACAATAGTAGATTAGATGAAAAATGAAACTTGGAGTATGATCCCAAGTGTAGGAGCTAAGAAGAGACTAATAGTTACAAACCATCGAGAACATTAGGAGCTAAGAAGAGACTAATAGTTACAAACCATTGAATTGTGTATATATTGTGTGGGCCAAACTAGTCCACACCACACTTACAGAACGCCACTATGGGTGTGGACTGGGAGATTCACACTACACTTATTGATTCCATGTATATTATATACATTTTATGAGAGATCTACACAATCGATCATAAAATGTCTAATTTTTGCATTTTATATGATAAATAAATTGAAAAAAGGCATAAATATGTAGACAACAATTGCATTTTTTAAATAATTAAAAACATTATTTTAAATATAAAAAAATAAAAATTAATATTTTAAATATTATTTTATTTATAAAAATATTTAAAAAATAATATTTAAATAATGAAAAAAGAGTTGAGAATGAGAACCATCAGACTAGTGCTAGAATTAACATTAAAAATTTTATTTTATTGATAAAATATTAAAAATTTAAAAATTATTAAAAGATTAAATAAAACGAGAGTAATTGGACTAATGTAATGCAGGTGCGTTACACTGAAACCTTCCCACAAACTGTCCACACCATAGTGTGGACCATCCATAAGAAAATATTGTGGACGATAAATTGGGGTGTGGCCCGTCCCTGTCCACACTATTTTATGGGCGGGGACTGTCTATATATTAGCAAAGCACCATATCTTACCGTGGACATTACCAAAACAGTTCCGTCCATAATATTTACACGTTACCAAATGCCACTAAAATGATACTGATTCAACCATCTCCCCCTTTAAAACCAATTACAATGGTCCATTCTTGTTGGATTTTCTTTCTTTAAATGTCTTTCCTTCGTGAGGAGGGACTCAATTATACAATTGGAATGGTGTTTCTCCTGGGTTATTCTTTTTTCTGTCGGAGAATGAACCAGAGAGGAAGATTGATAAAACACTTCCCCTCTTCTGCTAAGAGGAACACCGTATAAAAGTGCCCCAAAAATGTGTCGGATGCTTATGTTGGATCTCCATTAACTTGAACAAAGAAATAACTTGAAGGGCCACCACTGGTCTCATCGGCAAGCTGGCTAGTTACCTTATTAGGAGATGAGTAAACTTGGCTGAAATTGACCACAGCTGCAAGATTTTACTCAAGAAACTTGAGGAGCTCACCTGAAGAAAGGCTGTGCAGTGGCGAGTTCAACTGTAGACGTCAAATCGTCATCACTGATTCCTTAATTTTTTTATTAGATGAGTTTTATATTAAAAATTTGAAGAATAGTAAAGGGTAAATTTAAAATTTTATTATTTTCCGTTAGTGCTTACTTGGCGATATCAATTCTCAGAAGCAGTAGGAATACTTCAACACAATAGAATTAGTCAATTAATTAAACCATAAAAGTAATTTAAGAAAAATTCCATTTTATTTATCTTAAAAAAATAGAGAAAAAAGCTTGGAGTATGATCCCAAATGTAGACACGTGGGTTTACAATAGCATGATGTGCCAACTGATGAATAGCAGAATTACATGTTCACGGAGTAAAAAGAATTGAGTTAACGGAGAAGACCTTGAAGTTCCTGCAATCCACAGTCCAATTATGAATGCACCAAGGGGACTAAAGGCTAGAGCTGTCCTGTTCTCTAACAGGAAGCCATTTATGAGCTTAGCATCTCCCTCCAAATGTGACAATTTAAGGTATGTGACATATCTATCCATAAGCTAGTTACACTGTAAGAGTATTCACTTTCAGCTTGGCCCGGCCCGCCCCGAAAAATTTGGACTTGGGCCTAAATTATTTGTTCAAGATTGCCTGGACCTAGGCTCACAAATTTCTGGGTCAGGCCTGGTCTCGGCACTTCAGGCTCAACTTTGGCCTGGCCCATCCCCCAAAAGCCTGACAATAGATTGTACTTCAGGGTTTATGTCATTTAATGTATTTAATGACTTAGACCCAAAGCCCAGCAACGGCTTATACAGACATGATCACATGAACCAGGGATATATATATATATATATATATATGTGTGTGTGTGTATGTATGTAATGACTTATGTTCAAACCTGATCACGACTTATACAGACATGAGCTCTGCATTTATTATATTTCTGGCCAAAGCTATAACCCTTCACAGGTGCTAACTCCAGCTTGGGCCCAGTCCATGGTCATCCCCATAAGCTAACATCAAAAAGAAAGAAAATAAAATATTTGAACTTAAACATTGAGATAGATAAAAAAAGAGATTTAAATCATGTTAGATTCCTAAATGAAAACATATATATGGAAGATACACGCATAGGAGGGATTAGTAACTATGATATCTACATCTATACCTATACTATTATAAAAAGCACAAATGTGCATTCAAGATATCTGGAACTTTTCTTAAAATAAATTGTCCATACATTTAAAGATCTTCATACTTGAAATAGAAGGCCAATAATGTAAAGTTCAATCAATTACTGCATTTGCAGCATTTATTTCTCTAGGAAATAATTGATTGAAACAAAATAATCATTAATTATAAAGCAGTTCGGATCCATGCAATTGGATTTCAATAAGAAATTTCCATGTCCACTAATTAGCACAAGGCCAAATCTCTAATAAAAAGTGAAAACTAATAGAAGAGTATTTTGATTTATTATTTTATTTTTTAAATATCAAAACCAAACATAATGACTCACCGTACTCCCTTCAAAAGTAGGAAAATCTTTCAACCCCTTGAGAAACAATGATGTAAAAGCTACACTTCAGCTTAACAACACAGTGACCATTCAAAGGAAATTTCTTACCATTTGCAATTAGTGGGATAGGCTATTTGGTAGAGTGTAGTACAGTGTTGTTGTAATTGATTCGCTTACATGGGTTGTTTTCAACGATAATAGCAATGGATTAGAAGTAGCAACCCATCGGCCCTGTATTGGAGATTCATACAAAAATGATGTAAAACTCTAGAAAAATTTCATGTTCTATCGATGATAAATTAAATGATAAATATTTTCTTTTATCAAAAGAAACAACATATTTTAGGTGAATTTATTTCTAAAGGGATTTAATTCTGAATCTTTCTTAAACTTATAAAATAACAAAGGCTGTTATTTGTCAAGACAATAGCTATTGGCTATCAAAATTTCAGGGAAGATCTATAGTGCCAGAATGGTATAATAATGGAAGAGGTTTGACCACTCAAACACCCTGGTTAATTTTGATAAAGGCCACCTAATTGGTTATAACTTTTATGATACTAGTTGGATTGGTTACAAAAATTTCTGGTATCATAGTTGAACCCCAAAGTTTTGCCATTCATCATAAAAATGGTTGAGAAGGGGTTGTTGCCATTTCAAGTTTATATCTCTTGAAAACTAACAAAAAGAAGTTTTCATTTTAAAAACAAAATCATATATATTGACAAATACTTCCAAAGTGAAAATTTCTCCAATTTTTATTTGGTCATTGTAGACACAAATCTAGAGTATATTAATTAACTTAATCATATATATTGATATCTAATATTTTAATTACTGAAATATTTATTAAAATGCATGAATATCATGATGAGGTTGTCTTATGTTAGTCCCAGCTAAATCCTCATTACAAGACAGTGAGTTGGTGCACATTTTCTGAGATGCATCACTCCCTTGTGATCCTCCAGTTAATGAGTCATTGAACTTTAGAAAATAAAATGTAAATGCTAATAAATTCAAATACTAAGATTTGTAAAGAACCCTAGAAAACTAGAAAAATCGTTAATAGAAAAAAAGCCTTGTAATCCACAACAAATCGATTTAGATGTAATAAATAAATAAAATACAATAAAAAAGCTTACAAATAGTTGAATGTGTATTTTCTTTTACAGGCTTGGTTGGAAAATTTCTCCATTCGTTCTCTCATATTTCCATACATATCAAATGTATCAATTATCAAAGTATGCCTTTAATGTAGATAACCTACACTATGTATTTCCTTCTTATGATGACTATAAATTAACGTAGTCATGATCCACCCTCAACTGATGCAGTCTCATAAGACATAGGTCAGATTAGTTAAAAAAAAAACTAGAAGTTAAATCAAATTAGATTAAGAGATCTAATATCCATGTGTTAAGTTTAAAAGGGCCTTTGAGAACATTTTTGTTCTTTCTTTTTCTTTGTTTTTTTGGTTTAGAAAAATAACATTCATTTATTAAATGTTAAATGGATGATACATTGATATAGATATATAGATGCATGGCATTTATAACAAAAGACATGATATTGGAAAGGCTTTGACCAATCAACCTCTCCATGAATTTGGTAAATGCTACCTGATTGGTTATTGCTTTTGTGATACTGGTTGATTGGTTACAAGTTTTCTCTAGTGTCATACTCGAATGCAATAAGTATATGGGTTTAATTTAAGTATATGTATAAGGACGCAACAATTGATGTTAAAACATAGATGGGAGTCGGGAGAGATAGAGTTTTCATTTACAATAGCACTTCACCATGACTCAACACTTTGTTGATAATATAGTATTATTAAATGATGAAATTAAAGAGGAATTAAATGCAAATTAAATTTATGGAAAATGTTTTAAAATCATGAGGTTTTAAAATAAGTTGGACTAATACAAAAACAATACATAAAACATGAATTTAATAATAATAATAATAGTGATAGTCCCAAATTATTCGTTTGAGGGTATAGTCCTGTCTCAACCGCAATATAGCATGCTGGGCTATGCATAATTTCTTATCTACAATTAAATATCATGGATCAATCCATACCATAATGGATTTGAATGATTACTATAATGTATATTATATAGTGTAAATTGCAGATTAGCACCTTGTACTTTGGGCTAGTCTCACTTTAGTACTTAGACTTGGCAATTGGGTTGGGTGGGTCAGGTTTGGGTTGGCTCAAGACACTTTTGGGTTGATTTTGGGTTCAGTTGGGTCAACAAGTGCTAGACCCTAATCCTAAATGTTCGGGTTAGGGTTGACCCATGGGTCAATCTAAAAAATAACTAGAATTAAAAAAAAAATAAAGAAAAAAACATGAAAAATGTCAAATTTAAGGAATTAACCTTCAAGTTCCAAACATAAAATAAAAAAACTTAAAAATTCAAAAATTCAAAGAGTAAATGATAATTAATAAAGACTAAGTAGTAAAGATTAAAAATGAAAACTTCTAATAATAATAAATAGTCCCAATTAGACATGATAATTGGGTTTGTGGGTTGACCCATGACCCAACCTGACCTAACCGACCATATTTTTTTCGAGTTGGGCTGGGTTGTGTCATTATCAAATTAAGGTAGCTAGATATGAGACTCTAACCCTGTTTTTTTCAGGTCAGATCAAGTTAGGTTCACAGGTTGGGCCAACTTTTTGCTAATCTATTATTAGTACCCAAACTTCAAAACCTGCCAATGTAGTACTTGAACTCCTAAAAACTGCTAGTTTAGTACCCATTATTAGTACTCTATTAGTTAGAGGTGTAAATTTGGCCGTGCCACCCATGGTCCGACACAATTTTTAACCGACCCGACATGGCCTGGCATGACAATACACGGGCCATGGCTGGGGGTTTTAGGCACGTGGGTCGACACAACACAACACAACTCCCGCGGCCTGTGTTCTGGCCCGGCCTAGCATGCAGCTTGGCTTGGTCCATGACACGACCCAACACGACCCATATATATTCGTATAAATAATATATAACATATTATGTATATTATAATTATATAATTATATAATAATATATAGTATATAATATATTAATAAAATAAACAATTATATATATAATAAAAATTTTAAGATTTTTTTTTAAAAATAAACCTTTCATAGCTTTGGCCTAGTCCCTAACCCAGCCTGGTCCACAACCTGTTGTGTTGGATTTCTGATTTTACATGAAATGAGGTTCAGGATTAAAATGACTCCTATCATATAATTGGAATCGGTTCCAACTTTGAGTCTGAAGATGAAGGGGTAAATAATGTTGGATTTGGGTGATCTTGGTGTCATTGGATTTGGATTTTGGGCTCTACGCACCTATTGTTTTGTATTTCTAATTTGACATGAAATGAGGTTCATGATAAAAATGACTCTGATAGGATGATTGGAATCGTTTCCAGTTTCAGGTTTTAAGATGAAGGGGGTAAACTACATTGGATTTGGGTGATCTTGGTGTCGTCGAATTTGGATTTTTGGGCTCTATGTACCTATGGTTTTAGGTTGGATTTGAAATAAGGTTTAGTATCAAAATAACTCTGATTGGACGATTGAAATCAGTTTTGGTTTTGGGTCTTAGGATGAAGGGCTAAATATTAGATTTTGGTGATCTTGGTGTCATTGGATTTGGATTTTTGGGTCTATATGCCTATGGTGTTGACTTGACGTGAAATGAGGTACATGATCAAATCGACTCCGATCAGACGATCAAAATTAGTTCCGACTTTGGATTTCAAGATGAAGGGGTAACTTGTATCAAATTTAGGTGATCTTGGTGTCATCGGATTTGGATTTTTGGGCCATATGTACCTATGGTGTTGGATTTTTGTCTTGATGTGAAATAAGGTTCCGGATTAAATTGACTTTGATCAGACAGTCAAAATCAGTTCTGACTTTGGGTTTCAAGATGAAGGGGTAAACGGTGTTGGATTTGGGTGATTTTGGTGTCATAGGATTTGGGTTTTTGGGCTTTACGTACTTATAGTCTCAGATCCTTGAGGCCTAATTTTTGTAAAATTTCAAAAATGCATTGGGTCGATTGAGAGACTGGTTGAAGCATACTTGAAATTTGAAATGCTATAGAAAGAGTGAAGAGCGCAAAAATGGGGTGTCTACATATTGTGCCTATTTGTTAGATGATGATAATCCAAGCAACAAATCTTGAGGAGACAACCCATTTTTGCATAGAAGTGCGGTTGAATGACTATTCCACTTCGAAAGAAGGCTGTTTGAAAACCTTTAATGACAAATGTGTTGGTTGATTGAAAGAAGATGATTGTTTTTGATTGAAAATGATTCCCCTGGAATCTCCTCTTGTAGTATACTTCCATAGTTGTCTAACACTCATTCGGCTATTGACAGAAGGATTGTTATACGTAGGTCAATTCCTAGATCTTCTAGAAGGGGTTTTTGAAACAAAATCTCTCACTCACAATGTTTGTATGGATGTCTAGGACTATGGTTGTCCTTGCAATAAAGGAATTACAAAATCTCCCACTGGCCAATTCTCTAAGATTTTTTGTCAATGAGAAAATCTTTTTTTTTTCTTTTTGCAAAAAAAAAAAAAAAAAAACTATTGAGTGTGGAAAAGTCATTCCATCATATTTCCTTGTTAAGCATAACTAAAAGACATGTAGTAAGTTTTACATCTAAGCCACGCATGTTTGACATGGGCAAATCAATATGCATGGCTCTTTGGGAATTTGGCTTTGATGTCCAAAATATAATTTGATTTTGGGAGTTGGATCAACTACTTAATATGATGATATGAAGATGAAACAATGTAATTGCAATGAAAATATTCTTGAGTCATAATGTAAGAAATGAGATAGTTGATGATTGTGTATTTGATGCTTTCCTATGTTTAAGGTCAATGATTGGTGTTGTTGATTGTAGATAATATACTTTGGAGACATATGACGGAGTAGATGGGCTATATGAGATGCTAACTTATTGAAAACACTTTCTTTTTTTTTTTGTTGTTGGGACTTTCTTACCTTAGAAGAATTGTTTGAGTTGTTGAATTGTTATTAGCATGTTGCACATAAAGAATTCATCTGAACTACTAACTTAAAAGCTTATCCACTTCCTCAAGATATAAATGTCATTGAATTTTGTGTAGATTTGGGCCTTGTTATAAGATTAGTCATTTATGATCTCCTTGATTTTGGATCCATAGCAAAATTGAATATAAGTCATGCCCTTGGTTTGAGTCTTTTTCATCCTCAGCTATATGTAGCTTGTATCATCTCTCCTTGGTGATCTAAGGATATGGACTTTCTTCCTTCATTGCTCATGCCATTTATTATTTTTTTATGCCCTATATTTTGATTGGATGCTCTTTTAGGTTTTCATTCAACAAGACTTTCTTCTTTTTATACTTTTTTTTTGTTTTTTTTTTACCTTATTTTTTGGAATTGTTGTATTTAGAACAAGGGTCTAGCTGTCCATACCCAATGTGGGATCAACCAACATAATTTCGAGAGAAATTAATTTTGATAATAAGTGTTTGATAGCTTTTTAAGATTCATAGAGGACTTTGTTTAGGATAAAACATGATTTGAAATTTGGGTTTAGAAGGGGAGGAATAAATGCTCAAAAGGGTATAGGGTTGTTATGAAGGATTGTGAGTTCATGAAAAGGATGATGGGGTTTAAGTTTTTAGGGGTCACCTTCTTATTGAGAATTATAGGGTTTATTTTTTTTATTCTTCAAGCAAAGGAGTTTCTCAGACTCGTACCAACCATCTCTTTTGACTTGAGGCTTTTGTTGCCCAAGGGTCCAAGGAGGACTTTTCCTTAGGACAAAATGTGGCTTAGGGCTTGGGCGAAGAAAGGAAAGGATGAAAGGCTCAAATTGAAAGCGACACTTAGGGGCTTATTAAGGGGTTATGGGTGCATTGTGTCACCTTACTTGAGTGACTGGATAGTTGGTCATGATGGATTGCAACTTTGACTTAGCTTTTGCTTGGATTTTTCTTTTCTTTTTTTGACTTTTTAGCTTTTTATAGGAAATTTTGTCAAGACTAACTTTTTTCTCATGACCTTGTTGCTCTAGTTTGGAGGGAGGTTGTTGAGTATTCCTTAAAAGGACCTTAAGGAAGGTAAAGAGGTGTAAAAAGGAAAATATTTTTGGATTTTTTGGGTTTTATTTTTATTATTTTTTTGTGATTTTAAAAAGGAAATGCCAAGTCCAAAGTGCCTTGCAAGGGATTAAAATGTGATCATGGGTGGTTTAGGGTAAGTGTTGGGCATAGTTAATTCCAGGAGTCCTTGTCTTGCTTAAATTCTTTTCTTTTTTTTTTTTTTTCGTATTGCCTAAAAAGATTGAGAAGGTGAGTTGTTCACTTAGGAAAGAGTTTAGGAGTCAAATTTCATAATTCATAGAGAAAGGGCTAAGGTCCATTCATGGGTTGCAAGTGGTGAATGTGTAAACATAGGTGGTATCTTTCATTTTTTATTTTATTAAGCACCTTGAGCTTTGGTAGTCCATTCATACCTGAATTGATGCCACACTTAGCATTTTCTATATATGACTCTACTGAGATGTTATGCTAGGTGTTGCACTAAGAGTTGATCGGATAACTTGACATGCTGAGAATAATGTGATGCTATGATCAAAATGATGGTTTTTCATGCTGATCAAATGTCTTGTCATGATACGGATCAAAGTTCCTTGCTATGATGAGAAGTGATATGGTGACTTGCTATGATCTAGGCTAGACTGGTGGTTGATGAGATGCCAAGTGTTGATCTGATTATGAGTGTGTTGATAATAGGTGATTTTGTCGTGATGCAAACCAAGGTGCCTTGTCAAGTTGGAGTAATTTGATGATGTGTGATGATGTAGATTAGACTAATGATTAATGACTTGTTACACTAAATGTTGATATCGTGATGATTGATGAATTCTTTACAAATGATGATGCATTTTTGTTCTTGTCATGATTCCAATACTTAACCAACTTTCGAGGTAGAGAGATGTAGACTTCAGCAGTTCTAGGATCCATTTGATCTTGAGTATATAGTTTAGCTTTACATGTTAATAGGTTAAATCATTCTCAATGTGCTTCAATGCTAATGAATTCCTTTCCTCAAACCTTACTTGTAGAGACAATGAACTCCTAACTTCTTTTTTTAATAGATGTATGAATGGAAATTCCTTTTTAGGATTTTTGATGTTTTTGGGTTTTGAGGATTTTTTTTTTATTTTTTTGGATTTTGAAAATTTTTTATATTTTGTGTTATGAAACTTTTTATTTTTATTTTTGTTGGTTTTTAAGAGAATAATGGATTTTTTTTTTCTTTTAGAAACAAAACTAATGCAAAGAAAAACTATCTCCTTTGGAAAAGTGGTGACCACCTGGATCGAAGGTTAAGATGAAGAATTCCATTGGGAGATGCTTGAGGAAATTTAGGCACCTTAAATTAAGAAATGAATATTTAGGGTTGAAGATAATTGTATTTGGAGGAATAGTTGAATCATTACACCCAATGGGAGATTTAGGTTGATTTAAGTGCATCGGGGATAAAGAAAATGAGTGAAAAAAATGCAAAAACACTATGAAAATGAAAGTTGTTGACTAGGCCACATATTGGAATGAAGGTAATGATGAGAAACAACCACTAGAGAAAAGGGATTATGCTTGAATTTTCACTGTGCTTGATTGAGAATGATGATGTATTTATATAGGATGATGCTAATCTGGTTGGATCATGATATTCTCTTTGACTGATAGTGTTTTTATCCTAGAAAAAGTGTGAAGGCTCTAGACTTGGGCCTATGTCAATAACATGCCCTTGGTCGGTCTGCTTCATGCTTGAACAAAGGGAGACTTGCTTGAAGTTTTTATGTAGCTGAAAGCTATGTAGACATGGATTTGGGCCTATGTAGAGATGGGTTGAGAATTAGCCCATGGTGATTTGAGTAGTTTTGGAAGACTATGATGCCCTTTAGTTGGGCCAAGACCAAATGTGGGTTGAAGTCTAGTCCATGGTGGATCCAATGAATCAAGTAGTTGAGAAAAATTGTGAGGCACTAGACTGGGGTCAAAGTCAAATGTGAGCTCAAGATTATCCTATGGTGGGTCAAGTGAAATAAGTGATTGTGAGTAATTATGAAGCCCTTGGCTTGGGCCAAAGTCAATTGTGGGTATAATACTAGCTCATGATGCATCAGTGTTTAGTGAACAATTACCTAGGGATGGGTCAAGAGGTAAACAACCTTGCTTAGGCAGTTGTAATGAGTTTTGAGGCCTCAGACTTGGTTTTTAATCAATGACGGACTTAAGAGTCATCCATGGTGGGTTAAGAGGGTCGAGAAGCATAATTTGTTGTAGATCCAAGAGTTCTACCTTGATGTCCGAGTTAATGACAAGATTTGATTAAGTCTATCCTATGAAAATCTTGATTTGCTAAATTTCTTGCAGGAGATCAAGAGTCACATCTTTTGCATCTAAGAAATATATGGGTTTGAGATTGGACCAATTGTGGATATCATGTTTTGCATCCTGATGAGTTGCATGCTGCATCTCTAGACTTGAGTTAAAAGTTAGCCTCAAATTGAGCCGATTGAGGTCATGGTTAACCTACTCCTAATGTTGTTTGCCTTTTGGTTATATGCCAATGATGGTATCTTGGTTAATCCTGTTTTGGCCTCTCTTGCCTTTTCTTATGCCATGTTAGTCTTCTATTCTTATGGTGGGGTTGGGCTCTAAATTGGTCTATTGAGGCTCTTGTTTTACATACCCTAGGTCATGTAAGTCTTCTATGTTCGTGTTTGAGATGTGTTCTAGGTCATCTTGCTTAGGCTTTAGCTTTTCCTGCCATACACCATGTCAGTCTTATAATTTAGTGATGGGGCCTTAATCAATTCGGTTTGAGTCTTGCTCCTATTGCTTTATGATATGCCAAATTTCCATGTCTTGATCTAGACCTATACCAGGGTTTTATTGTTCATGATTTATAGGAATCACTTGAATTGAGGCAATAGAACTTTGTTCTAAGTCTAGTTGGTCAATTTGCACATTATGATATTCTTTTTGAACCAATTTGTTGATGTGTATATGCTTTATGGGCTTGATGAACTGAGTTGGATTGAAGAGCTAATCTTCTTCAGTCTTTAGTTACATTACAATGATAATGTGCATTGCCATTTTGGGGGGTTCTCTTCTTGACCTCTGAATTAGTTTAATGAGATGGATTGGATTAAAAGCTTTGTCTTTGTTAGGAGTTGATACCACCTTCACAGACTGAATGGGCCTAATGCACTTGGTGGGATCAAACGATTGGCTCTTTTGTTGCATGGTGTTAACTTGATGGCTTGATAGGGCTTGTTGCTCTTTTGTTGGGCCTTGAAGATTGATTTGATGTTGGTCTTTTAGAGCTTGGATTGATTTATTCTCACAGATTTCTTATTGAAGTTGATTGATTGGAGTTAATGTATTGTAGACCACTGCTTGAGTTTGGAGTTTATTCCCTAGTTAGTCCACCTTGATGTCTAAAGACTTGGCCCCTATAATATTTTGTTGTCCGATGAGATGTCGACTACTGATGATACTTCAAGGGTGAACGTATTACTGGATGCCAAGGAGTCATCCACTTGGGAATTTGCATAAACTTGGACTTGAAAAGTAGGATGATAAATGAGAGTTAACCTACTAGCATATTATTTATTCAAGCTCTTTAAGGCTATTAAAAATTGATCCTCGTCACTAGGCTTCTTAAGGACTTGGTTTACTTGATCCCTCCACTTAGTTCTCAAGCATGTAAATGATTCTTCTAGTCCTTAACCAATTCTAATTTACGCTTTGATAATAGGATGCCTATGTTGTATAAGTAGTGTAAAGGCATCAACTAGACTTGGCCAAGTCTTCACTAGGTTAGGGCCGGTGTTCATTAACCAAGTTGTGGTAGGTCCAATGAGGTTCCTTAAGAACAATTAGACTAAAAGCTCATTAATTAAGCCCATGGGCCTTAGGTTTATTGATACATTATAATGTGGGCCATTGGGCAACTAATCCCATCATATTTGTCCATGTTGGGCCATTTAAAGCTTAGAGGTAGCCTATGTCCAATAGTCAAGTCAAGGTCTTCTAAGTCCATGTTGTTGCCTAGCAACTTGCTAAGGCTTTGCTCTAGGTGGGTCAATCATTGGTCTAGACCTACGTCAATTGTGGTTACGGGCAAGTATGTTGCCCCTTGTATGGAATTTTAGGCTACTGGTTGTATTGGAGTAGAGGACAAGGGTGTCTGGGTCTAGATTCTTTGGCTATTGTTGCCCCTTGCATAGGGACTTGGGTTTGGTTTAATTGCCCCCCTGTTTGGTTGAATTGGCATTAGTGAGGGCTGAGTTGGGCAAGAATACCCCTGAATGGGTTGTATTGCAACTGTGACCCATAATGATTGGGCCTGATTATATTGCCCTTGATTGGGTTGAGTTCGCATGGTTAAGGTCCATGAAGTTTGGGCTTGGGTGTATTGCCCTTGGTTTGGCTGAATTGACATACATGGGGCCTATGATGGTTGAGTATGATTGCATTGCCCTTGGTTGGGATGACCTGAAATAGAGGAGGCCCATTATGATTAGGCTTGAATGCATTGCCCCTAGTTGGGCTGAACTAGCAAAGATGGGACCCATGATGGTTGGGATTAAGTGCTTTTCCCTTGGTTAGGTTGGGCTTGATCCTTGGATTGGATCTAGCTTACTTGGCTTTGGAATAAATCCATTTGGGTTTGCAATTGATCTTGATCCATTTTTGGCTATGGGATTATTCTATTTGATTTTGGAACTGATTCATCTATTAGCTCTAGAATTTGTCAATTTGTCTTAGTTTCTAGCGTAACTATTCTATTGTTCTAAATAATTAGGTGATGTTCATATTGGGTCAGGTTGGCCTTGGGTTATAACCATGAGTTTTGTGTTAGACAGTTTTTGTATGCCCTTAGCTTCAATCTGATTTGATGTACTTTTGTTATTTAGTGGAAATAATTAAAGTGCATGTTTGATTCATGTTGTTTGGTTTAATTCTGTGTAAAACCCTAAAACTGGACATTTATAGAGACTCGTGTTAGTTTTAAATGTTCACAGTCGTTGGATAAGTCTGGGGAGATTTATCCTGCCAACGCTGATACTGGTGTGCCACCAAGTGTTGGGATGGCCTGTCTTAGCCACCAGGGTAAGACCCGAGGCACATGCAGTATGGGATTACTTGAATCCTTGAACCGGACCAGATTTCCAGTATTGCCCTGGACCTTGGAGATAGATGGGAAAAACTAGAAAGTTACACCTGACCCCTAGACTTGATTATGACACTTCACTTGGTGTTGGATCAGGCTGCCTTTGATATGTCAATCAGTGAGATCCTTAGCGGGGATCAAAACCTGGGTATGTTGGGGCAGTTTGAGAATTCATCTGAGTGGGTGATCATAGTGACAGAATCAGCCACTTCTGAGTGGGCCCGCAACTGCTCCTACCCGTGTATTTAAGCAAAGGCAAAAACAAGAATACAAATGTAAACAAAAGGATAGATACAAAGCAAGAATATAAGTGCAAGTAAAAACACAAATGCAAACAAGTACCAATGCATTGAAATGCCTAGTTGGGACTCTTAAGGGTAATTTCTAGGGCTCTACATGTAAGGACTTGGTTTTGTTTCTATAGGCTCCTAATGGGTGTAGGGGAACCTTAGTCGAATTTGGCTACCCATATACCTCAAGACAAGTCTTGGGTACATTGTTGAGGCCTCACCTCGTCTATCTAGAGCCCCCAACCTTATTTAAGGTGTGGTTCGATATACTGAAGGTAAGATAGAAGGTTCCTCCTTTTTCTAAGATGGTTATCCCTAAGCAATCGTACTTGGATGGACAAAATGCAACGCAATATTAGTGATATCTGTGCAACATGTGTGAAAGTCCAAAATTAATTAAAATCCTTGGAAATTGGTTTTTGAGTTAGGTTCACTTACACAATTCCTGGCGGAGTCGCCATTTGTGACTACCCGAGTCGAAGGGGGATGAAATGGATGGAATAGATTATGGAGTCACCACCTAAATTTTTAGGAATTTGGAATTTAAGAAAACTCGAGATTTTTACAAGAAAAATATTTTTTCCTTGGATAGTCGTTTCCCAATGTGATAGAAATTTGATGGATTTGAGGACCAAGGTATGAAGCGGGAAGGTATTAGGCACCCTACACATGCCCGGTTAAACTGTCCTTTAATTCACCAATATTCCAAGAAAACTTTCACGATTTTGGGTTTGAAATTTTAATTAACACACACATGCAAACATGATTAAATGAGGTAAGCATAAAATTAAAAGAAAATGAACGTAAATATAACATTAAGACAAGCTAACAATTGAAATTGTAAAAAGATAAATAATTAAGTTATTGTATAGCATCTAAATGTGGTGATTGAATACTTTAAACAATTGACAAACTAATGGAAACAAACCAAAAAATAAACTAAAAAAATTAGAGAATTAATGGACTAGCTAAGTGATGGTGAGCTAAACTATGACAAGAGGGGACAATAGTCGATTTATGAAAACTAGTGAATAAGTGATGATGGGCCAAACTATAATAAAAGGAGATAATAATCTAATTAACTACAAAACAACTAACAAACTAAAAAAAAAAATTAATTAAAATGGGATACTTTATTAAAATACAGACTAAAAAACAAGCAAGTAAAGACAAAAACTTTTTACAACTAGATATAAAAGAACAAGTTAATGGAGGCTATAAGTCAGACTAATACACCTAGAAAAAACAAGATGGGCCTCTTAATGGAGGATTGTTGTAACGTAAGGGATGCTTGACCTAATAAAAAACTAGCTTTTATTTCAACAAAAAAATAATTAGATTATAACTTTTTTTTTCTCTAATTTAATTTTCTAAAACAGTGCTAAACATGTGACACTTCGGATGACTTTAATGCATGAAAAAAGTTAATTTTAGAATGAAGCTCGGAATGATTGTTTTTTGGGTAAATTAAAGGAAAAATTCCTCAATAGTACCCTGAACTTTTTGTGCTGTCAATTCAGTCCCCAAACTTTAAAACGTGTCTCTACAGTACCCTAATCTTTCAAATTGTGTCTAATAGGTCCCTATCGTTAGTTAACCATTAGTCAATACCTTTACGTGATATTAGGTGCACATTAAATAATTTCAAAATGATAAAATTACCCTTTTTGATATATTTCTGACCATTTTACCCATTTCATTTGAGTGTTAGAAGAAGAAAGGGGAAGCAGGGTTATGAAATTGGACACCGATCAACTATTGAAGCTCCTGCTCCCTTGTTTAACCTCCCCCGTTCAACGATCAACTGTAATTGGACAATCACCTATCTAGTTTCATCACCCTTCTTCCCATTTCCTTCTTTTAACATTTAGACATAATGGATAAGTTTGCTATTTTAAAATTATTTAATACATACCCAATGCCATGTAACGGTGTTGACTGACGGTTAATTAATGGTAGGGACCTATTAGACACAATTTGAATGTTTGGGGTATTATAAAGACATGTTTGGAGACTAACCTGACACAACCCCCAAAGTTTAGGGAACTATTTAGGAATTTTCCTTAAATTAAATGATTGAAATGTAGAAACTAGGAATCTAACAATAGTATTCATTGTTGAATGGCTGTTAGGATATCCCTCAAAACATTCCTGATTTTAAAAATATAAACTAAATAAATATATGCTAATTGGTAAGCTTAAAAAAAAAGACAACAAGCATACCTCATGATCAAGAACGTTTCCCACCAAAGATAGACGTTATTCCTTCAACCATATGTTCAACAATTCTTAAATTTGGAACCAATGATTTCAATTCAGGTAATCTCTTCGAATGCACTCCCTTGAGCACCTGTTGCATCATGAAGAAGCCATTGACTTCAAGATCATTTTAAAAGGCCTAAGATATGGAGTATGTGGCAATGCACCCCTTGAACACCTCTTGTACCATGAAGAAGCCATTGACTTCAACATCATTTTAAAAGGCCAAAAATATGGAGTATGTGGCCTAAATGATTTAAGAAGATTGTTGTCGACTTTTTTTCAGCAACATCCCCTCAAGCAAACCCTAGGGCTATGTTTGGTTTGAAGGAAAGGTAAGGAAAGGAAGGGAAAGGTAGGGAAACCCATACAAGGTTTGTAAAGGTTTCCCTACCTTTTCCTTCAAACCAAACACAACCTAAGTTCTTCTCCATTTTGAATACATTCATGATCAGTCCTAACTTATTATCAAAAGGACTTAGAATGCTTTCGGAGTGCTGAAATGTGGCCCAACATGGGAGAAAACACTGTTGTATGTTTGTAAATTTCTGTTCCAATGTTATTGCTTCAACAATGCTTTTAGCTTTGTCTCTTTGATGTGTACACGATTCCAAGGGGTTTCTTGAATTCAAGATGATATGGAGCATTCTAGGGATGTTGGAGAGTGAGTTGGGGAAAATCTTCGATGTGGCTAATTGCTGTGTAAGGGTGTGTGCATGTGTTTTTCCTGTAGCTTCAAATGTCTAGGCTAGAATCTCTCCCTAGGTTTGGAATGGAATGATGAGATTTGAGAATAGGGAGATCAATGATTGAAGTTTAAAGGGTTTTTGAGGGAGATTGATTGAGGGAAGGGGCTGTCAAGACAGCTTTGGGAGGGATCTTCTAAAAAAATCAAGATAATAAGTGAAAATTTTCACCAAATTACCTAAGTTTCAATATTCTAAGTTTAGGTGATTGATTTGATTGATTGGAGGCTCCTTAATAGGGATGACAATTTCCTTTGTAAAATTGGGGGCCTGCCTTGCCCTACCCAGTATAGAGTATTTCCTCGATGTTAAACAGGGATGGGGAAAACATTCTTGCCCCGAACTAGGGACGGGGTGGGTTACAGGGTTTGCATATAATTCCCCGAACCCGCCCCGAGTTAGTATTAATTTCTAAAATACTTCTAAATTACCCACAAAATTTTAAAACCTTAGGATCCCTAATTTCATTTTTATAATGCTCCCAAATTGTCATAATCCAATTCTTGAAATGCCATAAATTCCCATATCAATAAGAACTATTTTTGGGTGGTTGCAATGGAGTGGGGAAAATTCGGGGATTCCTTGTACCTAGTGGGGAGTGGGTGCCCCACCCCGAACTGCCCTGTCACTGGCGACGAGGTGGGGATGGGGTAGGGTATTTTGGCTATGGGGCGGGGACGGGGAGGTGGTGCCCTGCCCCAAACTTGCCCCATTGCCATTCCTACTCTGTAATTGGTTAAATTTTAAATTTTAAGATGGTTCTAGAAGCTGAGAGAAAGATCTGATCGTGTGGGTCCCAAGGTTTGAAGTTGTAATGAAGAAGATTGCAAACGGATGGTCTGGATCGAGTCTAGTTTCGGATATCAAGATGGAAGGGTCAATGGTGTCGAGATTGGATGGTTTTGGTTTTGTTGGACTTGAAATTTTGATATCTATGCATACACAAGGTTAGATTTTTTGATTTCATATGGGATATGGTTTAGGATAAAAAATGATCCCAATTGGACGATTGGAATTGGTTTATCTTCAGGTCTTAAGATGGGGTGTCGAATTTGGGTGATTTTGGTGTTGTAGGATTTGAATTTTTGGACTTTATTTACCTATGGTGTTGGATTTATGGTTTTATATGAAATGAGGTTCATGATTAAAATGACTCCAATGAGATGAGGAAATCAATTTCGGATTCAAATCTTAAGATGAAGGGGTAAACGATATCGGATTTGGGTGATCTTGGTGATATTAGATTTAGATTTTTTTTGGATCTACGTACTTATGGTTTTAGATTTCTGATTCACCATGAAATGAGATTCACGATCAAAATGAATCTGATCAGATGATCAAAATTGGTTTTGGTTTTGGGTATTAAGATGAAGGGGTAAATGGTGTCAGATTTGGATTTTTGGCTTTATGTACCCGTGGTTTTAGATTTCTGATTTGATGTGAAATGAGGTTTAGGATCAAAATGACTCCGATCGGACGAATAGAATTGGTTCCGGTTTCGGGTCTTAAGATGAAGGGGTAAATGGTGTAGAATTTGGGTGATCTTGGTGTTTCCAAATTTGGATTTTTGGACTCTACATACCTATAGTTTTGGATTTCTGGTTTGATGTGAAATGAGGCTCAGGATAAAACTAACTCCAATCGGATGATTAAAATCAGTTCCGACTTCGGGTCTTAAGATGAATGGGTAAACTACGTCGGATTTGATTGATCTTGGTGTTGTTGAATTTGGATTTTTAGGTTCTGCATACCTATCGTGTTGGTTTTCTTATTCAACATTAAATGAGTTCAATGATCAAATTGACTCCGATTAGATGATCAGAATCGGTTCCGAATTTGGGTTTAAAGATGAAGGGGTAAACGGTGTTGGTTTGGATGATTTTGGTGTCATCGGATTTAGATTTTTGGGCTCTACATACCTATGGTGTTGGTTTTCTGACTTGACATGATATGAGGTTTAGGATCAAATTGACTCGGATTGGATTATCAAAATCGGTTCTGACTTTGAGTTTAGATGAAAGGATAAATGGTGTCAGTTTGGGTGATCTTTGTCATCGGATTTAGATTTTTGAACTCTACGTATTGATCTTGGATCCTTGAATCCTCAACTTATGTAAAATTCTAAAAATGCTCCTGAATTGATTGAAAAATTGATAAAAAAATATTTAAAACTTGAAGTATTAGAAAAAGAGTAAAAAGCACAAAAATGGGGTATCTAAGGGTAAATCATTTATATAACAGTCAAGAATGTGATTTCAGCGACACTACAGTTGGCCCTAGTAAATTCAAACACACCGCACAAGATAAAGATTTAGAGTAGCGGAATGGCTGGAAGGCATGGTTGAATTGATAAGTTCAATTACTTTTGCTGTTATAGAACGACCACTTAAGGTGGTGAATGGTCAATTCATGTTTAGTATAATTCTGATTTGGTGCTCACAAAAACGGTTCTCACAGTGCATTTGGAATATTTCCCCATGACTAACAACAAACAAGTTCGACGACGACAAAAGACTGTGAAGGACAGTGTAAAGACAGATTTGTGAGGACGGAATTCCAGTTTAGTCATTTCACCTTTAGTAGAATTGGATTTCGTCCTCACGAGTGCATTGACATTGTTTCTCCATGAATAAAAACATATTTGTACTCTAGAGTAATAGTACCTTGGTGCCCGGGTATGGTGTAGTTAAAAGTTCAAATAAACCATGTGATTTCAACTACATTACATGAGATACAGATCAGAGCGAGTACCGACACACCAGCCTATAGGCTATAGTTGAGTTGAATTCATTACTGGTATAGTTGGGTGGTCGTGTCCTGAGCCATAGTACCTTGGTGCATGGCATCATGGGATCACGGCGTGGTCCAGACTCCAGAGTCCAGACCATCCGCTTATACTATTCTTTTATGTACAGAAATGCTTTTAATTTTCTGGGCAACCAATTGCCAAGGCTGTGCTTGGTTTGAAGGAAAAGGTAGGGAAAGGAAATTAAAGAAAGGTAGAAAATTTTTCTAAATCCCAAGGAGGGAAGCATAGATAGTGCGCTGGTACATCTTAGACATGTATAAATAGACATGCTCCCTATGCGCAACAATTATTGAAATTCACAGCATTTCAGACACAAAAGAATGAGAAAAGGGCTACCCTCTTTTTTCACGTGGCAGAAAGAGAAAAGTCATTTTGCTAAAAGCTACCACAGAGGAAAGGGTGAGGGCATGGGCATCTTATTAATTTCAAATCCATAAGTAAGTTGACACATGCAAGATTTCTAACTTCATACCATCAGTTCTGTCTTGCCCTTTTCTTTTGTACTTGCAGAGCAGCTGGGTCAAGGGAACAGAGCCCCTTCCATTACACTTGTGCTGGTCTGTTCCTGTACATGAAAGCAAGAAAAGAGGAAACCCCAGGATTGGCTTAGACGAGGAGTGGTTTTCCCTCATTCTGTTTCTTATTTTCTGTTAAATCAAACAGTCTTTAGGATCCAGTACAGAGGGTTGGCTTAGTTATCCTCAAAAGTTGTTTAGCTGTTTGTTAACTACAAAAGTAAAAAAGAAAAAGGAAAAAGAAAAGTAAAAGAGATCTCAAAAAGTAACATGAATTAAGTTCCTCAACAATCAACATCAGTAATGATAGTAATGTAATTGCCGCTTTAAGCACTACTATTGTCTATCACTTCCATCTTTGTAATGCATCTCTTTATGATTCATCAATCACTTATGAATTAATTCATATATGGTAGGGGTAGGTTTATGAAGAAATTTGTTGTTATTACTATCAAATTAAACCACTATAGTCATATCAAAGAGCATGCTTTCCAGCATAGCCACTATTAGGGATGATCATGTGCCGGCCTTCGCACTTGTTACAAGGGTTATGGTCTGGAGCTGGCAGTAGATCGGATCGTTTTCCGTAAAGGGTATATCTAGTCTAATCTGATAATAAGAAATTCGATCAATCCAAAATTTATAAGAATTCGTCGGATTTTTAAGAGTATGATTTGAATTCAAATTTGAATATATTATTGTCGGATGTCTAATTCCATTAAAATTGTAATAAAAAAACTTCATGATATAATATAAATAATATATATATATATATATATATAATATAAAATATACATGTATAATATATAAAAAATATATAATATATAATATTTCATAACTAACAGATCAAATTGTGGGTTGTGGCGGATTGGATCAGGGTATATATATCTGAATTCAGTCCACTAACTAGACGGATCAACTTTTTTGATCTGATGGGATTTGTTAGCATCAATGGAGTTATATATTAGAATCTAACTTTTGTTGGATTGAATTGGGATTCAAATCAGATCTGGTCCAACTTTTTTGCAGCATTATTATAGCCCAGGCTTGAAATTAAGTCTTGGGTCAGGCCTATACTGGCTCAGGCTGGCAGAGCTTTGTTATGATATTTTATATTACTAGATAGTAATTAAGTATGTGCGTTGTACTTATAAATTTTTTTCATATTAATTACTTGAATTTTAGATATATTATAGTTAAGATAGAAATTAAAAATTAATAAAAATAATAATATGATTAAAAATAAACTTAAATACTTATACTAAATGTACACCTGCAGGAATTTTAAATTACAATAATAATAACAATTATTCTTATTCTTATTCTTATTCTTATTACTACTACTACTATTGTTGTTGTTGTTGCCGCTACTACTACTACATTTTGTATTTCATTTTTGTCTTAAATAAAATTAGTTTTTATTCTAACAATTATTTTTATTTAATATAATGACTATATAACATTAGAAATGTTCCGAAATGTCTTTGACAAAACTTTGTATTTTTTTTTATTTTATGTGTTCTATATTTTTTTAATATTTATTATTCAATTATGACATCATGAATTACTTGCAAATTCCAATTGGTTTTAAATTTTACATTCCATTTCCATCATTAATAAAAATATTTCTTATTTGTCATCAATGTTTTTAACCTGTTATTGACTTCAGTGATTGAACCATTCAAACCGTCACTCGACTTTGATTTTAGGTTTGGTTTTGTTGAAACTCCCCATTTCAGTTAAAAGTTGTATAACTTGGGTGGTTCAACCATTGACCCATTTGACCTAGTAAGCAGGTCATAGGTTGCACACTTTAATTATGTGCAAATTTTTGGAAGTCATAACTTTGCACCCCAATGTTCGATGGGAGCTATCTTTTTTTTTTTTTTTTCGAGTAACTTTTCAAGATCTATATGTCTCAAGGGCCTTAGGCGCTTTTCATTGCTATTTTTTGCGAAAAAACCTCTTTTTTGTCCCAAAATTGTACTTTTTAATATTTTTTATAAATAAAATTAAAAACTGAATTAAAAAACATAAATAAATGTAACATAATGCATATAATATATATAAAACATAATTATACTATTTATTGATAAATTATGTATTTTTACACACACATACACACATAGTGTGGAGTCTGTTGACATAGAGCAGTTTGACTAGTTTGACCTTAATAGTCGAATCAGTGACCTATGACCCGAAGGCAAAAATGGTTGGCCTCGAGGTCAGTTTTTAAAATGTTATTTATCATACCTGTTATTGTTTAATATGTCAAATATATGATGTTTAATTTCTGTACTTTTTTATTTTATATATATTTTTTATTTTATTATTTAATTGTGGCAGCATGGATTGGCTCATTTGACCCAAATGGTTTAATTTCTTACCACCACCTAGATGAAAACACTACTTTTTTTTAGGTAGATTTTAAAAGTATAAGTTTTTAAGTTATTGAAATTATTACTTTATTATGTATGGATTTAATTATAGAATTTAATTTGAGAGAATTGAATGTATTGAATATCATAAAATTATCTCTTTTTAACTCATTTAATATCAATAACAAATACCCTATTTGCCCTCATTTTTTATCAATAAATTTAAATATAAAGAGGTAAATTTTGTCCTAAAAAAACTCCAAAAATATTTTTGAGGCTATTTGTACTTTTTAAAATAGTATAGATATAAAACATATAATATATGTATAATGTATGTATACATACAATTAATAAAATATATGTATAAATTTATGTTAACACACACATAGATAAGACTTAAAATTATCTCCCCTGGCCACTAGAAAGGTTGAAGACTGAATTATCTTGAGTATTGTGGAGCTATTTATTGCCCTAAATCTAGTTTTGGAAATACTCAAAGTCTCAAACAACTGAAATTGTCAAAGGTGATGCACTACTGTTACTATAACCTTGCTAGCTATATTATTAAATGTGTCGCATGACATGAAACCACACCCATTTCTACTATCTATGGTTTTCAAATCATCTTTTACCTGGACGGCTGGATCGGCCTGGCAACCGTCATGCAACCAGTTCCATTTCACCCCTGAACTATAACTTTGCCAAAAAATCATTGACTTGGTCAGTGATCTAGTAACCCGGGTGGTCGAATTGGCACCAGTTGAATCGTTGGCCATTTTATATATATTTTTTAATTGCTGGTTTTGGGTCGATTTTTAAATCATTGTGAGAGCATATTTGAAAGTAATTAGGACTCAGATGATCAGAATCAGAGACCAAGAATTCTAGATAGATATGAATGGCCAATTTTTGAAAGTAATCTTTGTCAATGTCTTTTGAAAGGAAGAAATCTCTTTGAAGCTTTTCTCTCTCCGAAAAAAAAAACAACACAAATTATGTTCCCTTTAGTTGTAAAGCCGTAATCTGTGGCAAAGATAAGGTTAGTGGTATGTATTTTACCCATGTCTCGGTAATGCAAAAGAAGAATTAATATGACCACTTTTATCACTTGATCCCATTTCCTGCTTTCAATCAATGAAACTTTTATCGTTAATGGGGGGTTGTAACCTTTTATTGCAGTTTGTCTGAAAATTCACTATCTATGGTGCACGCAACTCAACCTTTGTGGTTTTCAATAGTAGCAAAGTTAATGCGAGGGATTAAGGGTAGAAAACCTTATTGATAACAATTTTATCTTCAAATTATATAAAATTGCAGACTACCTTATTGCCAATAAAGGGTATAGATCGAGGAGGAAAAGTTCTTTCAATTCTTCTCAATTCATCAAACACCAACGGACCTTCAGCAATTTCATGAGACAGTGGGTATATATTCCTGGACAAGGTGGACCTCCACGCCTTAAAGAGAAATCTTTCCAGAAATTTGTTATTGGAGTATAAATGGGTAGATCTTCCCGTGAAAAAAATAAAAGAAAATAGGAAAAAGGAAAGAAAGAATGTGATACCTGACATTTTAGCCATCATGCTTTACATCATCCTTGGATCATTATAAATGGAAGAGTTTCTGTAATCTTCAGAACCATAAGTGGTTCAAAGTTAATGAAACATGAAGGTTGGTTTTCTCATATTCTTGGAAACCAATAAGCCTTATCTTGTAATGCTATTGGTACAGTCTATCTATGCAGGCATGGCCTTGTTCTCAAAGGCAGCAATTGATAAAGGAATGAACCCCTTCATTTTTGTTGCTTATAGGCAAGCCTTTGCATCACTTGTATTGGGTCCATTTGCTTTCTTCCTAGAAAGGTTCCCAAGACTCACACCCTTTAATTCTAGTTCTTCAATCTTTCAGTCTTCAGATTGTCATTCTTATAGACTAATGATTTAGTTAATTAATTATTTATTAATGTTGCTGATTGCCTCTAGGAAGAAGGCTCCTCCTATATCATACACTCTACTGTGGAAGGTCTTCATGGTTGCTTTATGTGGGTAAGTTAGCTTATTTGTTTCTTTCTTTTGTGTCTAATATCATGAGATGGTGGTTCAGTTACTTGAGATAATTAAAAGCATTCAATAATAGTCTCAATATCCATATTGCAGGATCACATTGAGCTCCAATCTATATTATGTTGCACTTAACTACACCTCTGCAACATTTGCAGCAGCATCTTCTAATGTAATCCCTGCTATGACATTTATCATTGCTGCTTTACTGAGGTGAAACAGAAGAACATCATTTGTAATCCTTTTCCATGCTTAATAGAGTATTAGCTGGTTAAAATATTATTCTTAATTTGTTCAGGTTAATTACACCATTATTTTAATTTGAACTTTTCAGGATGGAAAGTATTTCTGTAAAGCATTTATATGGAGTGGCCAAGGTGTTTGGCTCTGTAGTATGTGTTTCAGGGGCTCTGATTGTTGCTTTATACCAGGGTCCTCCCATGAAGTTTATGAATTGGTATCCATCGGTTCACAGAGAGGTTTCACGACCTTCTGCAAATAATCATAGTTCCAAAATGGACAGGATAAGAGGCTCTCTTCTAATGCTTTCCGCAAATGCAGCCTGGTCATTGTGGCTAATTTTGCAGGTTTTTTTTTTTTTTTCTCTTTTATCTTTAACATCTCTCTCTCTCTCTCTCTCCCTTTCTTTCTCTATAGACAGAACAGCATTTCACATGACTCTTAACCAAGCCAGCCAAAAGCTCTCTCTCTCTCTCTCTCTCTCTCTCTCTCTACGTGATAGCACTTACGTGGGCTGTGGTATCAGTGTCATTTGTACTGATCGAGGACCACAAATGAAGCCATAATTAAGATTGTTATTTCTTCTCTTTTCTTTTTGTTTTCTCTTTCTTTTCTTCCATTTCGATTTTGTTATTTACTCGTATTTATGTTTTCAGGTTCCCATTGTGAAGATATATCCAGATAAACTTTGTCTTACTACGTTGCAATGCCTTTTTAGCTGCATTCAATCAACTATTCTGGCTGTAATCTTAGAGAGAAACCCATCTTCATGGAAGCTTGGATGGGATGTCAGCCTTCTCTCTGTTGCATACTGTGTAGGTTTCTTCAACCGTTTTACTCCATATATATTTTACATACAGGGACATCGAATTTGCAATGTTTATGTTTTTACTCAGAGTATGAAAAGTTGTTTGTTCCTCCTTTGTGCATTTTTTACTTATAAAAGCGAGTAATGATAAGCCGGCTCTGTTTGAAGCATCCTTCAGCTCTCTCTACTCCCTCATATGGCAAAACATGTAGATGGGGCTGAGCTGCTGATGAAGAGCAAGAAGCACAAAAATAGGATTCATTCTAGCTCAAAATGGTCAAATTTGGTATTAGCAAGCATCAGATTTTCTTTCTCAAACTGCTTCTCTGCAAGTCAGCTCCATCTCTCGTGACCAGAAGAGGGATTTAAGAGAGGAAGTGGTTTTTGGTCTGTTGGTCTCCAGTTATGCCCGATAAAAGGGCATCGAGGAAACGCCTCTGATCTTGCACTACTAACACCATACCAAGCCAACCAAACTAACCAAATCCCCAAAACTGAAAAAGACTAAACAAATTACCAACCAACGTTAATCGGGCCCCTCACCGACTTTACACAAGCAAAAGCTGACACGACCCAACGAAGCCGAGAACCACACCACTCAAGAAACAGGTCTTCCTCCACCTTTCTCTCTCTGCCCCTAGTTGGTTTTCATGATCTTGAGGCCTTAATCATCCACTTTGACCAAACAGTCCACTTAGGCCACGTTTGTTTGAGGTGGAAAATATAACCGGGGTAAACTTTACACCCCGGTTCGATTTTACACGTGTTTGGTAGAGGTGTTAATATTGCCTCGTGAATCAATGTAAAAGTCCATTCTCACCGATATTTACATTGAAAATCAATGCTTCTCCGTCCAATGGTCTCCTCTCTATTCGAAGAGTTGAAGAGAGCGTGAGAAGACCTCCTCTGCTCTGATTGTGAGAAGACCTCCTCCGTCCAAATGCTGCATTTCCCAGAAGGGAAGGAGCCTACCTTCAAAGAAGAGCTCGTCGGCCGTTAACATCCTATCACTGGTGGAGTTGCTAGAAAGAAAATCGAAATCTACATTGCGCACCAACACCTTTTCCCGTTCTGCGTTAAGCTTCTTTGGCGACTCAGAGCATGGGTTTATGGAGATGAAATCATTGTCGTCGACGAAATCGACGGAGAAAGACATCCGCGGGCTCAATGTCGGCTCCATGGATTTTCAGAGCAGATCTCCTTCCCAATTGAGCCTAAGGCAAAGGGTTTGGATTTCCTACACTAAGGTCGGCTCTAGCCTTTGTGTTTATTTATTTAATAGACCGAACTGCCTCACAATTATCTCCTGCAAACCTTTCGGGCAAGCTCCCCTGCTATTATATCCTTCTCCTTCCCCAAGCCTGAGAGCATACGCTCTAGGCTCTTCCGTGCCGCCATGCCGCCAAGCTCTTCCGACCTCTCATGGCATTCGACTAACTTAACAGTTGGAGTCTTCGCCCCTGTGAGAACTCCTAGGGCCTCTGATGTCTTCTTCTCAGCAGGTTGGACCTGTCGGCCTTGGACGCTAGAGATTACGTTCTTGTCCTTGACTCCATATTTGACAGCAACATTGTCCTAGCAATTGCTACAGCTGAAATGTCTAATTTTCATAAAAGTGAGAGCTTCACATTCTTTAGTGAGCTTTCTCTTCTAGTCCCTCTTGTTTCACAACACATTCAGGGGAACTCGACAGGCTAGCTACCTACCGGGACATAGATTGAGCAGATTGTCCATTGATGTGTCTCTTTGTCAAGAAACAAAAGGGGGTTGAACGGATGTCTTAAATAAAATTGGTGAGGCTATAACCAAACGTATCTTAATTCAATGTGCTTATTTTTGGAAACTCTTTGCTCATATGAGAGAGAGATGCATGTACTTAATTTTTACATGAAACCAGCACTAATTAATTTTTCCTATTTTACTGAGTTCTTCATATTAAATGCTTGAGTTGAGATGTTCTGCAAGACTAACTGAATGCAACTGGTAGGGTGTAATTGTCACTGGGATCACGTACTGGTTGCAAGTTTGGTGCATAGAGAAGAAAGGGCCGGTTTTCGCATCAATCTTTACCCCATTGATACTGCTTATAACAGCTATCTTCTCAGCATTCCTGTGGAAGGAGACACTGCATTGGGGAAGGTCCATACTAGCTCCATGGTTCTATTTACTTAATTACACACAATACATAAAGGGAAATTAAGAAATTTTCAAAAACAAAATAGGCACTTATATTTATATACACTAGTGTCTTAGGTCTCTTGTACTAAACTCTGATTGGTAGGCTTTTTGCAAAGCTTTTTCTGTTGAGAACTTTATATGAAATATTTGTATTTGACGAAAGTCTATTTTCCTGGCAGTATTGGCGGAGCTATATTACTAGTGGGGGGTCTCTACAGTGTCTTGTGGGGTAAGAAGAAAGAGGATGGTATATGTGAAAGAAATGAACAAAGACAAGAAGCCAAAGAGGAAAGCATGTTGGAGTGCATTACACATCAGTAAGTGATGACGGGAAGGATTGGTGCAAAGGACTTTATCTAGGGGATTCCAACATATAGGGAGAGCAGCAGTACCAACAAAAAAAAAAAAAAAAACTTCTTTTAATGAGATTTCTTTTCTTTTCTTTCGAATGGGTCTTTAATTTGTAAAACACGCACATATGGTTGGGGACTTCAGCAACATCAATCTTTCAATACATACATATTGCCAACCAACCAGCGATCAATGTTGAATTCAGTTGGCAAGCTCTCTTAAATATATATGTCCTAGTTGATATTCAGAATGATTCATGGAGAAGCATACACTATTTTGATTCCCATGATAATGTTTTTGTTTGAGTGGGTTTACTGAGATCCCATTTATCTTGAAGATGGACTCACATACACGAATGCGATAGCTTTAAGCCTTGTGTGTCGAGAACCCAAGAGGAGTTCTAGTGCTAAGCATGATCCACAATATTGGTGAATGGTGATTTGAGATTTGACAAATTTTCTCCAAATCTTCCCCTTTTACACAATATGTTTTATTTGATGTTAAATCTTATTATTTAATATAAAATATAAAGGTTTTAAAGCTTTATTTTAACACGTAAATAAATATTTATGAATTGAAACGTGTCAATACATGTGTCAACACTTGATTAGTTAATTCAAATATGAGAATTGTCTTCCTAAGCAAGCCTGCAAAGGCTTCATTCTCATTTCCTAAGCAATGTGGGACTTAGGAAAACAGTCAATGGTTGCATTAACTGTTAGACAGTTATGCCCTTAGCTCCGATCAGATTGATGTATCTTTTGACATTTATTATAAATGAATAAAGTACATAATTGATTCATGTTATTGTGGTGTGTTTTTGTGTAATACCCTTAAACTGGACACTTATGAGATTCGTGTTAGCTTAGAATCTTCACAGCCGTTTGATAGATCTGGGGAGATTTATCCTGCCAAGACTAACATCGATGTGCCGCCAAATTAGTTGGGGTGGCTTGTCTTAGCTGCTAGGGTGAGACCTGAGGTACATGCAGTGTGAGTTTTCTTGAAACCCTAAACTAGACCAAATTTCAGTATTGCCCTGGACCTTGGAGATAGATAGGAAAAACCAGAGTGTTACACCTGACCCCTAGACTCGATTATGGTACTGCACTAGGTGTTGGATTGAGCTGTCTTTGATATGCCAATCAGTGAGATCCTTAGAGAGGGTCAAAACCTGGGTATGTTAGGGCAGTCTGAGAATTCACTTGAGTGGGTGACCATAGTGATAGAATCAGCCCCTTTGTTGGACAAAGTGAATGATCGGGTAATTCACTCTCTCTGATGGAAAACTAAACTACTGGCAGTTGATTTCAAACTTGTAGAAATTTGTTTTTGCAAAATATATTTATATAGAGATATACATATATATATTATGGTTTCAAAATGTTTGCAAAAGGTTTTAATTCCCGGGATCCATGTGAGTAGAGAGTGCAACACTGTACCTTGTAGCTGAGGGAGATGTCATCTCTTATCGAGCAGTTTTTGATCATTATGGGTTGAGAGGTTAAGTGTAAGACCTTTGAGGGTAATACCTGATGGGCTAATCTTGAATCTGCCCACAATTCTTGAGTTTTCATAAGGTGGTTGGATCCAAAAACCATTTAGTGTAAATGTTGGGCCCATTAAGAGCCCATGGTGATGGACTTAGGGGTTCACTGTCTCTTACAGTGAATTCGGCCAGGCCTTGTAACAGAGGCTGGGTTGAACCCATGTGGCTGATGTGTAGATCAATGTTAGGGTCCCACGCCATACAAAGAGAGCCAACTAGGCAACAAGTTAAAGAGTAAGTGAGCACATAAGCTTAATGGGCCTAAGGCCTAATTCGAACTAGGCTTAAGTTAGTTAATTAAAAGGGGGCGAATTTAGTTTTAAACTGATTAGGATTAGCTGAAGGATAAGATAAGTCTTATCCATTTAAGAGTCCAGATCCAAATATAAGATTTGGATTCGGAAACTCTCTCCTAATTAAATTAGGAGACTGATCCAAGATGGCTATAAATAGGGGGTGAATTCCTCTGATTTATACAACAAAAAATTGCAGAATTCTTCCCCAGTTCTTGCCGCCCCTACCTAGTTCGATCTCCACTTGTGGATCTGATCAAGAAGACTTCTTGATATTGTTTATTGGCAGAAGAAACAATCTAAAGGCATGCTCACTAGCCCTTGCTCGATTCTTGCTGAAGAACCATCCTACTGATCTTGCTTCACTACACACTGTATCATCTTTAGTGGAAGTGGGTTTTGGTCTTCTTTTTGGGCATGGACACCTGCGTTAGGAGTTACTGTTACTTCGTATCAGGTATATCCCTCACTTCCCTTTGATTTCAGATCTAGTCCGGTTTTGGATTCAAGAACGAACCTTAAAAATGTGGTTTTCTAAATTAGGGAATACGATTCCTAGATGTGAAAGATAAATTTTTGAAATTTCGCCCAACCTTCCTACAGGGTTCAGCCATACATTCGATGTATCTCCTATCCATTCATTAACTATTTATTGTAGTTACAAGTAGACCTGTTCATGGGCTGGGCTCGGGCCGGGCTTTTACTCTTTATTAACAGAAAAATGTTAGGCCCGAGCCCGAGCCCAAGCCCGGCCCGACCAACGGGTCTACAACTTGGGCCCGAGCTCGACCCTGATAAAACGCCCGAAGCCCGACCTAATAAAAGAAATTCGAATTTTTCCCTATTCAAATGGACATTATCTATTTTAATTCAAATGTTTTTCCCCTATTTAAATGAACAATGGGCTTACAAGTGAATCAACAACCTTCTTAAATCAAAAAAAAATTATTCAAATTGACATCACATAGGGTTTTTACTTAGGTTTAACTATAGGTCGGGCCGGGTCGGGCTCGGGTCGGGCTATTTTGGCAAAGCCCGAGCCCGGCTCGAATTTTATGCAGGTCAGGCTTTTTGGCCCGAGGTTAAGCCCGCGGGCCAAAAAGCCTGTTCAAGCCCGTCTGGGGACCGAGCCGGCCCGTCGAGCCACCCGGCCCATGAACAGGTCTAGTTACAAGTCCCACATTGCTCAATAATGGGATAAAAGGATAGGTAACCCAAGCCAAATCAAGACTAGAAATTAAATTAGGCCCATGCCTTATTTTTTGTTCCATAGGCCTAAAGCCTTCCCAAGCCCAATTTAACTTTGACTTGTGTAATTTTTTTTTGCATGTATTCCATTTACGTGTTATTTAATTTAAAGAAAATAAATAATTATATTTTTATTATTTGATGTCGTGGGCTCAAAGTCATTAATCATTAGGCCCAGAAAGCACGTAAGCCTGGCCTAGGCCCATGTGGGACTAGAATTGGGCTTGCAATCTAGGCCTGGGGTATAAGTCGTGCAAGGCCTAGGCCTTGCTTAAAACCCTTATCATTGGTGCTAAGCCCGACATAGTCCATGATTACCCCTAATTGTGAGAGATGTTGGGCCCTATGATGCATTTTTAATATTGCTCTTCTGCTTAACATACATTGGGCCCTTTGATCCCACCCTATCCAACGTTGATGGCTACAAAAGAAAATCCCAACTCGATCATTTAAAATAGGGATGACCTAAGTTCTACCGAATTGCGATCTAATCTTGTTATGATGCATTATGAATTGATAGATGGTTGAAATTAAAGATCTTTGTTAGACAGTGTGTATGCCCTCAGCTGCAGCTAATGTATTGTATATATTTTTCTATGAATAAAAGAACACCCATTTCATGTGTCATCAGGTTGTTTTGGGTAATTCCCCTCCCTTCATGTTAATATTATGTATGAGGCCCCATATTTGTTATAATGTGGACTTAAATGTTCACAACAAGTGGATAGACTTGGAGAGTTTATCCTGATATGGTTGTCATTCTTACATTGGCCAAGGTAGTGGAAAAAATGAGTTTTAATTGCTAGGGTTATGACCTAAGGTGTGAGATTGAGTGTTTACAAAAAACATCGAACTAGACCAAACCCAACATGTTCTTGGACTTTGTGATAGGCAAGGATTAAGGTATTGATATGATACTCCCAACATGGGGCATATTGTATCCCTATCCATGATCATGGAAATAGGATACGTTACGACTGGATACATATCCTGCGAGTTGTATGTAGGCCTCCGTATCGGTGGATACAGTCTGATACACATCGATATGGAGGTGCATCTGTGTCTAGTTTGACAAAATTGTACATTGAGTACTTTTGGATTGTTTTTCATCTTTAATACAAGTTAAAAAATAGTATTATGAAAACTAAAATAAATAATTTAAGATTTAATTTTCCCAAAAAAATTAATAAAAGCTAAAAATTATAAAATTAATATATTTCTCCTACCTTAGATGATTTATATAATTTATTTTACACATAATTATATGTTAAAAATGAAAACATAGTTATTATTTGAAAAAATAGAGTTATTATATTAAAATACTAAATAAATAAAATTTCCCAACAAAATTAATGGAAAACAGAAAATTATAATTATAAAATCTGAAGCGAAATGTTTAAGATTTAATTTTCCCTGAAAATTTAATAAAAAATGAAAATTAAATATAACTTATTTTATCTACCTTAAATGATTTATTTGTTTTATTTTACAATTACGTGTAAAATAAAAACATTATATGATAAAAATGAAAACATATTTATTATTTAAAAAATGGTTGTTATTTAAATATAATACTAAATTAATAAATATTTCCAAAACTTAATAAAAATTAAAAATTATAATTATAAAATTGAAAGAGTGATAATTATTGTACAATGTTTGAATGTTCTAGGGTCCCAGTATTGTTTATTGTAATATTTCTCTTCATATAAACTATTGAAGTATGCATTTCTCATGTGTTTATATCTTATTTATGACTAATTCAGCTTTTGGTTTAGGATGATGGATGTATTTATATGATTTGTATGCATTTCACTAGTGTATCCAAGCGTTTCTATATCTTTCATTCGTATTCATCCATTTCCAAAATGTATTCATATCTATATCCGAGTTATTCGATATGATACCTAATACCGATACTTTGATCCTTGGTGATAGGTGGAACAAATATGTATTACTTTTAATCTCTAGACCCAATACTGATATCAAATTGACTATCAAATTTTTCTATCTTTGATATACCAACCAGTGAGATCCTTTTGGGGTCAAATACCTAGGTTTGTTAAGATATTGTATGTCAACTATTGATCAATGTGATAGGATTTGCTCTAATGTTAAGATGTAGAGAATACTTTGTATAAATTCCTCTTTGGATTTTTCAATTTACTGGTAGTAAGATTATTTGAATCCTTAATGAAGGAAAAAGTCCTTTCCTTAATATGGTGTCAAGTATTCATAGTAGAGAGATTAGTTGCAAGTGATACATTGGGTGTATTGACTTGATTATCACATAATAGGTTGAACCAATGGATTTGGGCCTTTAGTAGGTAAAGTCCTAAATGTTTAAGTGGTTAGACACCTAATGGGACCAATTACTTGAGCCCATAACGGGTATGGTCAAAAGACTAATTAAAAGATTAATTAGCGGACCCCACTAGTTTATGTAAAGCATGTGACATGTTTGTTCTTTCATTAAGTTATGGGTCCCATGCCATACAATCTGGAATCTCCCAATTAGAAAATTTTATTTCTATAATTATAAAGTGCTAGTGGTCAATTAAAATTTGATATAAAAAACCCTAGTCAAACTATGAAGTAGATAGTCTAGTATGATTAGGATTTGACTAGAAAGTTTAGTTAGAAAGGTTCTAGTTTTTGGATGGATTAGGAGAGAAATATTCTCTTTAATTTGATTCTAATCATGTTAGGAATCATAGATATATAACGACAGGATTCTTGCCGCCCTCCATAGTCTATAAATAGAGTACACTAAGTGGGGATCATACCATGCTAGTTCTCTCCTACATTACTAAATTCGACCTACCCTTGTAAGAGACCAATCTTGCTAAGGTTTTGAGTGAAAATATATCTATCATTAAAATATTTTGGGTGAAAATCATCACCCAAATTCGTGACAAAGATAGAACTTGTTTTTGAAAATTCTGGAGATTTGACCTAAAGATTTGACATTTCTTGGTCCAACATTTCCAAATGATCCAAGGAGAAAAATCGGTTTTCTCACTATGTGCGAATTCAACATTATGGCTTCTGCCTTAAGATTAATAGTACTCAATCTCTGCTGAATTAGATTAATAGTACTCAATCTCTGCTGAATTAGAATCTGATTCGATGAAGACTAAACTGAAATTAGACTTGCAATTCCTGTGATCTATAAACATTAATGTGGAGAGAAACAATGAAATACGTATTTAGCTCTTGATATTCGATGAAAAATCAGATTATTTGTCCAAAATTAAATTCTAAGTTCGATTCCATTCTATTGAATAAAAAAATGGAGGAGAATGATAGGACAATGGTGAAAGGAGGGCAAACCTCTGAAATGGTTAAGGTTGGTGGTGACAGCAAAGTTGGGCCTTTGAAGATGTTAAAGTGTCGTGTGCTGTCACATGCATGCAAACGAAATGTGACTGAAGATTATGGAAGGTTGTGTTGGTTTAATTTTCCATTAACCTAAGAGTACTTTGAGGGATTATTGAAACTAAGGGGTATTATAAAGTTCATTTTGCAAAACCAAGATTAGGGATGGGATATTCATCATATGGATGGTCGAACCATACAAGGTGGTTGGGCGAAATTTCAAAAATTTCTCTCTCCCATGCGGGAATCCTTTTCCCTGGTTTAGAAAAATTGCATTTTTCAAGGTTCGTTCTTGAAACAAACCAGACCAATTCTGAAACCAGGATTAGAGAGAAGAATACCTGATACGGAATCCATGCAAGAAGCTCCTCCCAATGTAGGTGCTCATGGCTAAAGAGGTTATCAAATCCTTCCTCCACTGAAAATGACACAGCTTAGGGTGAGGCAGGATCAACAAGGAGATTCTTCAACAAAAACCCCAATTCTTTAGAAAGAATCAAGCAGAGATGTGAGTATAGTTTCAAGATTGACTCTTCTAGCAAGAATCAATATCAAGATCCAATCTTGATCATTCCAAGAATTGGAGACTGAAGGGGGTAGGGCGGCAAGAGCAGAGGGAGAGAGAACTGAATGCAAACTGTGGAACTGTGTAACAATTTTCTAGTTCGCCCTCCTCCTTTTATATAATCCTTAAAGAGTTAACCTTCTAATCTGATTAGGAGTTTCTTGATCCAAATCTTTATTTGGATCTGGACTCTTTAAGTGATAAGGCTTATCCCTTATCTTATCTACATATTAGAATCAACTTCTCCTAATCCAATTAGAAGTTTCCTAATCCAAATAATTATTTGGATCTTGACTCTTTAAGTGGATAAGAGTTATCCTCTTATCCTTATCTACTAATCCATACCCAGATTCGCCCCCTATTTAATTAATCAAATTAAACATAGTTCGAATTGGGCTTTAGGCCCATTAAGCTTTCAGGCACATTTCCTTTTAAGTGGTGGCTACCTTGGCTCTCTTTGTATGAAATGAGACCCTATCATTGATCTCCACATAAGCCACATGGGTTCATTCTAGCCTCTCTTACAAGGCCTGGCCGAATTCACTACTGAATACAGTGAACCCCTGAGTCCATCAGTATGGGCTCTTAATGGGCCCAACATTTACACTAAATGGTCATTGGGTCCAGCCATCTGATGAAGGCCTAAGGACTGTGGGCAGATGTGAGATTAGCCCATTAGGTAAAAACCCTAAATGATCTTACACTTAACCTCTCAGCCCATAATGATCAAACACTGTTCGACAAGAGAGGACCTTTCCCTCGGTTGCAAGGTATAGTGTTGCACTCTCTACTCACATGGATCCCGGGAATTAAAACCTTTTTGAAAATATTTTGTGAAACCATAATATATATGTATATCTCTATATAAATATATTTTTCAAAAATGAATCTCAACAAATTTGAACTCAATTGCCTGTAGTTTAGATTTCCATCAGAGAGAGTGCGTTCCCTGATCATTCACTTTGTCCGACAAAGGGGCTGATCCTATCACTGTAATCACCCACTCAGGTGAATTCTTAGAATGTCCCAACATTCCTAGGTTTTGACCCAGTAAAGGATCTCACAGATTGACATATCAAAGACAGTCCAATCCGATACCTAGTGCCATACCATAATCGAGTCTAGGGGTTAGGTGTAACATTCCAGTTTTGTCTATCTATCTTCAAGGTCCAAGGCAATACTAGAATTTGGTCCGGTTCAGGGTTTCAAGCAAACCCACACTTTATGTACCTCAGGTCTCACCCTGGCAGCTAAGACAAGGCACCCCAACCAACTTGGCGGCACATCAGTGTCAACGACTGTGAAAATTCTAAACTAACACGAGTCTCATAAGTGTCCAGTTTAAGGGTATTACACAGAAACACACCATAATAACATGAATCAATTATGCACTTTATTCATTTACAATAAATGACAATAAGTACATTAATCTAATTGGAGCTAAGGGCATACACTGTCTAACACAACTTCCTTCTGACCGAGCAACTGCCAAACAACAGGAATGAAGCCTGATGACTTCGGTGTTAGGTAGCCCATTACACTTTGCTCGAAGGAAAGCTATATAGAAGATCCTTCAGCCTACCCTACCTCCGATGCCTCCGCCCGGAAGAGGGTCAGTATGTACTTCGAGAAATTCATGAAGGCATTTGTGGCAACCACGTTGGCGGCCGAACTCAAGCTCAAAAGGCACTAAGATAGGGGTATTTTTGGCCAATTCTTCAGAAGGACACAACCAAGTTGGTATGAAGATGTGACAAGTGCTAGAGACATGCCACCTTGTGCCACCAGCTAGCCACAACCCTCTCAGCTCTCAGCAACCCCTGGTCCTTTGCCAAATGGGGAATGGACCTCCTTGGCCCCTTCCCTCACGTGATGGGGGAAAGGAAGTACCTCGTCGTTGTTGTTGACTACTTCACTAAGTGGGTTGAAGCCGAACCCCTAGCTACTATCACAACTCGAGCAATCCAGGGCTTCTTTTGGAAGAATGTCATATACCACTCCAGCCTCCCCCACGTGATGGTAACTAACAATGGAAAACAGTTCGACAATTCTAGGGTTCAGGAATGGTGCACCTCCCTTGGTTTCAAGCAATAGTACACCTCTGTAGGCTATTCCTAGACTAATGGCCTAGCCGAGGTCACTAACAAAACTATCTTGGTAGACTAAGGCCAAATTAGACCGAGTTAAAGGCCTATGGGCTGATGAACTAAACAATGTCCTCTAGGCATACCAGACCACACCTCGGATGGCAATGGGAGAGACCCTATTCGGCTTGACTTACGTTACCGAAGCGGTTATCCCAGCAGAGATCGGCCAACCGATGCTTCGGATCGAAGCGTATAGTGAGGCCAAGAACAGTGGAGCACTTGGAGCAAATCTAAACTTTCTAGAAGAAGCACATGAACAAGCACAAATTTGAGTGGCCACCTATCAGCAACGGGTGGCCCGCTACTACAACTCGAGGGTGAAGGAGAGGCATTACTGAGAAGGAGACCTTGTCCTCAAAAAGGTAATGGTCCCCGAGCCTAGTATAGGCAAGCTAGGCCCCAATTGGGAAGGTCCCTACAAAGTCAAGCAAGTCCTAGGCCTAGGCACCCTTCACCTGGAACACCTGGATGGAAGACCCATCCCTCGGACGTGGAACTAGGAGAATCTCTAGATGTAATACCAGTAAGTGTAAATTTTGATGGTCAAATGATGAATGAATAATGCAAAGTTCCTCTTTGGCTCAATGTTTAGTGTGTGTTCTCACCAAGTCCCCAAGACCCCTCGGCTTTGCGATTTGCCGAAGCGCATAGCCTCCCCTGATCACATAGCTCCCCTCGAGCCAGTAACGAACACCCCACCTTAACACCTTTTCAAACGGAGATACACCAGGATGGCTGAGGCATTACATGCCTCACTACTTGCCTCAGCGGCGGATGACCTCCTGGTCTTATGTACTTAGTGCATTGAAAGAAAGACGACAACCCGAATTAATTTGGTGGTTCGCCTCGGCCCAAGACCCCGGCCTCCCCGATAGGTCACCTCGGCCTCGCCGAAGTAACCACTTGGGAAAGAAATAGGCTAGGTGAGCTGCGCCTCCACTTCGTCCTCTCCCCCATACTTCGACGGCCACCTCGCCTTGCCTAAGTAGACACTTGGGAGAAAACGAGCCAGGCAAGCTGCATCTCGGTCACACTCCTTTTGCTTCAACCTCGACCCCCTAGCTACCTAAAGCGAGCGTGTAACGAACCATTATGAGCCATTTTTTGACTTGTGGTCTCTTCGATGGGAGGGGCACAGACCCCTCAAAGAAAAAAAGGGGAGAGAAGAGAAGGAAGAAGAAGAAGAAGAAAAGGGAGAACACTATGTACAAAAAATGCTCTATTTTCATTCATTTGTCCATGTGTAAGCATTTACAAAAAGTTTTATGGCCTCGGCGGCTGAGCACATTTACATCCAAAAGAAAAACAAAAAACACAACAGAAAGGAAAATACAACTAGGCTTTACCACCAGCTAGGGGGAGGGCAGAGTCATCGGCTCCATCAACGGCGTCGACTCCATCAACGGGCTTGTCAAGGACTTGGACACTCTCCTCGAGGGACTCTGGGTACACTTGCAGCCCCTCGACATCAAAGTCCGGCATCACTTGCAAAATTGCCTTCTTGGTGTCCTCGATGTTGTCCAGGTAGGATGTAGTAGTGTAGTTGGTGAGGGTTTTCTAGTACTTCACCGATTGCTTCTAGATCTCGATGGCCTCAACTGCTCATGCTTCAGCCTCGGCTACCCGTGCGTCGGCTTCTACTGCTCACTTGGAGGCTCCCAGTGCAACTCCATTGAGACGAGCCCGATCCTTCTCTGACTTCTTGAGGGCCTCCTTCATGCAATCGACCCCAACCTTCTCCTCCTTCAAATCATCCTCTAGCATCTACTAGTGCTGCTTTTCTTCCTTCAAGGCTGCCATGGCCTCGTCTCGGCTACTTTTCGCCTTAGCCACCTTCATGGCAAAATTCTTGTTGATCTTTTCGAGCCGGATGAGGCACTTGCAGAAGAGCTCCACTCGGTCCCCCAGATCGATGAAGTGATGGCAGACCTGAACCAAGGTAAGCACCATTAGTAATGCGAATGGTGAATCATGAAGAAACAAAACACTAGAAGAAAAGAGCTAACCTTGACCAAATGGGTGAGGCCATCGCCGTGAACACATAGAGGGTCACTCTGCATCATCTCAAACCGGTCCCACGGAAGGACCGCCCCGCTCACCAGGGCTTTGCTGACCCCCTTCTCGGTGACGGAGTCCCCCTCGCGGATCTGCCACCGGGGGCGAAATACCCGGGTAAGGCACTCAACCTCCTTGGCCTGGTCTTGTGCGGGCAAAGGCCCTACTGGACACCCCTTCGTAGGGGGCTTCTTTGCTACGACAACATCAGTAGGCCGATCTTTGTGTGCCAACTTCTTCAACGGCCGATCTCGTGGAGCCTCCTAAGCTGGCCTCTTCTTCCCCCCCTTGGTCAGCTTCTTCCCTTAGTCCCATTGGCCGGCTGGGACTTGCTGTGGGTTGGCCCCCTTGGATGGGACCGGGCACCCGATCACCCCACGCGGGTGCTACCTTGGCAGGCCTCTTCGGCGCTTGCCCTCTTGGCATACTCCCCCCTTGGGCCTTCTTCCTCGCACGGACACTCTTTGGCAACAACTTCTTCATGTCCATGGGAACCTCTACAAGCAAGCAAAAAAAAAAAAAAAACACAAGTCAGTATACTGCTGAAAACGAGAGAACGTGTTAAGAGACTATAGGACCTCTCCTACCAATGGGGGTAGGTTGAGCCTCACAAACACCAAAGGAAGTTCCTCCTCCACCAAAGGGTTGGCCTTGACTTTCCTCAATACGAGTAGGTGGGCTATGTCAGTGGCCTCCTTGTTCTGAAGTGTGGGGGGTCACCTCTCCACCGACCTATAGGCCTCTCCTCACCTCGGCCTGAACGACCAACTCTCAGGGCATGAAATGTAAAAGAACTTGTCCTTCTAGTTATGGACGGACAAGGGGTTGTCAACAGGCTTAACCCTTTGAGGCTAAAGATAATACATGTCAACCTCGGAGGTGTGCTTCCTCGGCATGAACATGGGATGGAACAATTTAGGCGTTAGGTCCACATCATGAAGTTGAGCCACTACCAGCATGGAAACCATTGTTCGGAGGGCACTGGGGACAAGCTGGCTGATGGTGATCCCGTACCACCTCAGCAACTTGGAAATCAGAGGGAACCTAAGGCCAAACTCTAGCAAGTGTTGGTACACACAGATCTCCCCCTCCTTGGGAATCCACGGCCGGCCACCGACATTGGGTACTCTAAGTGAGTAGGATCGAGGTATGTAGAACCGTCTAGCCAGAGTCTTCACTTGGTCCACGTCCAGAGTACTAATAAACTCCGAATGCGGCAGGTTGGCCAAGGCCACCCCTTGGGCAGCGCACTCCGCCGCCCCCTCGGACAGAGCTCAGGGACCTGCTCACCCTTGCCCAGAAGGGACCCCTTCGGCTCCCACGGCATCACGGATGCGGTGTTCTCACAAGGAGGGTCACTACCTTGGCGGCTGCCCTTGGCACCCTCAGAAGCCATCCTCTCCTTAACCACCTCCACCTCTGGCCGAGGAGAGATCGACAACCAATGACACCAAATTGGAGCTAAGAGGAGTGGGAGTCCGAGGAGAACTCCCCCCCAAAAGGTCTAGAAGCTCACAACACTCAAGGCCAAACCCGGAACAAGACATCGGGGCGTGGTGTTATCTAAAGACGAGGGCTCAAGGAAACTAGACGAAGTGCGTTAGCCGAAGGTTCTGGGAGCGGAAATCACTTGATAGCAAGGGTGACTAGAGTCAAATGACAAAGAAAAACTGCGACTAAGGACCCTATTTATAGAAGAACAAACGACCCAGATCCGGCCGGATCCAACGGTCGTGAAGCCTCCTCCTTCACTGCCCACCTGTGGTGCGACACTTGGCACTCAGCCTCGTGGAGACAAATCGATGTTGGCCGAACCGACAGGTCCCAACCCGCTGGTTTGAGTTCATTGTAAGCTCGTATAATGAATACTTAATAAATAGTTAATATTTGTATCAAGAGTTGTTTTTAATCTTTTTTCAGGATAAACTGTAGGTGTGGGTATTTAAAGGGACGTGTGTCTAAAAATTTTCCAAGTGCTTACTCAAAAATTTTTCATAAATCCTTTCAGTTATTATTAATTTTATTTTGATAGAAAAGAAAGTTATAGAGGACTACAAAGCTTTCGGGGCGACCACACCTAAGGGTGGCAACGAGCTGAGCTTTTCACGACTTACTGGAGCTCGATTTGTGAAAAACTCAGCTCGGCTCGGTTTCAACCGAGTTCAAGCTCGAGCTCGAGCCCAATTCAGTGGCTTAATTAATAAAGGAGCCGATGTCGAGCATAGTAGAACTTGGCTTGTGAGGCTCACAAGTTGGCTCGAATGTATATAATATATAATAATATATAATAAATTTATAGAAAATAATAAATATTTATATAATAAAAATATTATAATTTAATGATTATAATTCTTAATTTTTAAATATAAAATAAATTTTTTATATATAACTTTTATTTTTATAACCGAGCTCGAGCCTTATAAAATATTCTCGAGCCGAACTAGAACCTGATACTATTCGGCTTGACTCGGCTCCAATCCACCCTTAGCCACACCCCACCCCACGCATCAGCAAAACTAATTGAAGAAAAAAAATAAAGAAAAATGGACAAATTAACTATGTGTCGACTCTTGATGATGGTGCCTCAAGTCCGCGAGCCAGTCAACTTCTCGAATAATGTGCGGATACGAAACTGTAAGCTGTGGTGGTGGCCACAGCCAACATAGTGCCCTACAATTAAAGAAGAAGCGGTGGTGGTGGCCACCATTAATTTTCCAATGTTGGGGTAAACTATTGTAATTTGAGGGTAATGGGAATTACGAATTTGGATTTTGTTCTCCCAGAATCTGTTCACACTATACCCCCAAAGTATAGGTTATTGATCTGTAAGTTAACCTAGCGAAATGTGGTGATATATATCTCTCTTCCATTTTTCTTTGTATCTTTGCAATTATTAGATCTCTCTTCCGTACTTCTCTACGGGCTGAGTTAATATAAGACTTATAAGCCTACAAGGGGTTGCACTCTCCCAGGACACCTCCGTGCAGACCCCCTACACTGAAGAAGTTGATGTGATGGCGTTTGTAGAAAGAGAGCTAATGATCTGTTGAAGGCTGAAACCCATGTCCATGACCACTTGTTAAACTTTGTGAGCACAATGAGCCTAAAGTGTGCCATTGAGTTAGGAACACCAGACAAAATCCACAGCCATGGCCCACCCATCACTCTATCTGAGTTGGTCTCAGCTCTTTCCATCCCTTCAACCAAAGCCAATTGCTTGCGTCGTCTCATGCGTGTGTTGGTCCACTTGGGATTCATCTCCAAACATAGAAAACAAGAAGATGGAGAGGACTTTGTATTCCCTCACTCCCTCTTCAAGACTGCTAGTGAAGGATCACCCATACAATATGTCATCCATGGCTCACATACTCGATCAACAATATCTTATTCCATGGCATTTCTTGAGTGCTTCATTTAAGCACAGCAATTCATGTCCCTTCGACATGGCCCACGGCATGAGCCTCCGGGATTACACCGATAAGCACAGTAAATTCAGAAACAAGTGGAGAGTCGTTGGTTTGTGAGCTTTTAGGAAGAAGAGGTGGTTTAGTTCCTATTTATTGTTTTTCGGTTGTAAGTTGGTTGGGTGTTGTAAAGCTTTTGGTTGTTTGATGTTTCTCTTTTTTTGGTCCCGGACTCTAGGGTCCTTTTGCCTTTATTTTTTTTTCTAATAAAATTTTTTTGTTTATCTAAAGAAAAGTTGATTGATCCTGATTGGTGGGAATAGGGTTTAGAATTGGAATGGAATGAATTATTCCATTTTCAATTGTTTAGTTGGATGGAATCAGAATCTCATTCTCATTTCTGCTGGAATGACATTCCTCCATTTGAGGGAATAGTCATTCCCTGCCCCTCCCTTAGGAATGAAATCTCATTCCTGCTGATTTCTATTCCTATTCTCCTTTTTGTCTGAACCAAACAGATTATGGGAATGGGTCATTCCAATTCCGGGCTTCAGAGGATTTGGATTTTGCCACTTTGCCACCCGTCCGTCTTGTCCTTCATCTATTTTCTTTACTTTGACAAATTCATTTTTTTTTCTCTTATCCTCATGGTATTCTGGTAGAAATATCTAATTCACTGCTTCTCATTCCATGTTTTTGGGTTCCTAGCAAGTTCTACACTGAAGTGTTAGAGCCGAAGGTTGATTGGTCTTGATTCGTTTCTGAATTTACTTTATTGTTTCTGGGGTGTTGGAAAATTTTTTCACTTTGCCAAAAATTTACCTTTATTGTTTCTACTCTTGATCTATTTTTTTAGTTTGACAAAGAAAGTCTATTGAGCATAAAGTGTAGACTTCTGTTGAAAATTTAATTAATTATAATGGAAGTGGCGAGGATCAAACACTAGGCCACTTTGTCAAAAGGCTCTACTACCATCTCAAAGAATCATTCAACATAAAAACTTAAGCAGTTGGCCGGAGGTGGTAAAAAAAAAAAACTGCCTCTATAATGAATAATAGAAGGCAGACTTGAAGGATTATTTTAGAGGCACTTCTGAAATTTGGGCGGACAAAGAAGTAGTCGCTGATTAGTTTAGACTTAATTTGGCGCCCAAACACAATGCGTGGAGACTCCTCACCTTCTCTCACACACTTGACTCTCTTCCTCATCTCTTTTCTTTCCTCTCCTCTTTTCTTCCTCATCTCATGCCCTAGTTTCCTCTCTTTTCTTCCTCGTCACTGCAAGCAACCTCTGTGGGTGTCGACCTTGAACCAAGTAATCTCTCTATTTTTGGTCGTTTTTCTCCCATTTTCCTCTCATTTATTTTCACTTCCCTCCCTTCTCACTCTCTCTACTTTTCCTCTCTTCCCCGTCCCTTTTCCTTCTTTTTTCCCACTGCTTGGTCACTGTTCATCATCTTTGTCGCCTGGGGTTGCAACAACTAAAATTCCATTATTGTTCTCATCGGTTTTGGTAATACACGTGGCCATTATTCCATCATTTTTACCTTTACCCTTTACCTGGATGAAATGTTTCAGTTCCCCTAAGATGTCACCAATCCCCTGACTTCACTTTCTTCATTGATCAAGCAGCAACAACCGTGATTGTCATCGACACGGTATCTTGGTGTCGGACGTCGGATGAACCAATATCCAACGTATTTCTCCCGACCGAGTCCACAGACTGGTATCTAGCTCTTCTCTGATACGAGAAGAGTTTCGTTTACGTCCCCTCTGAGCTATGATGCCGGTCGGCAAGCTTAAGGAAGAAGAAGACCAGTAACAAGATAATTGAAATAAAATGACCACACTTTATTTCATTCAGATCTCATGCATATATAATGGCTAGAGCCGTTACAACCAACTGCCAATATTCTAGATAGTGGGTGGCGGTTAATACTGGCTGAGACGTTTTCATGCATGTCTCAGGACAGAGAATCTTCATGGGCTTCGTTGGTTGCAGCTGATGGGTCGGATCGGGTCGTGGGTTCAAGGGTTAACTCTGGTACCCGTAACATCCCTCCCCCCTTGGGCTGGGCCTTGTCCTCAAGGCTGTGGCCCGTGAACTTCTTCTGGATGTCAGTCTATCGTTCCCAAGTTGCGTTCCATTCAGGAGTGCCAGCCCACTAGACTAACACTTCTGTGACTAGTTTGTAGGCCCTTTTTACCATCCTCCTGGCCAGTATGACTTCAGGTATTGGTTCTAAGAAGCCCCCTTCAGTTAAGGGGGGCAGGGATGGGCTATGAGTATAGTGCTCGCCTATCTTGTTCTTCAGCCAGGACATGTGGAATGCCGGGGGTAGCTTGCATCCTTCGGGTAGCTTCAGCTTGTAAGCAATAGTGCCAATCCTTTGTATTACCTGAAATGGGCCAAAGAACCGGGCTGCTAATTTCTGTGACTTGCGGGTCGCAATGCTGCTTTGGTGATATGGCTGTAGGCGAAGGTACACCAGGTCACCTACCCCAAACTCTCTCTCTGTTCTTTTTTTATTAGTGATTTTCTTCATCCGATTTTTGGCCATGTTCAAGTCATCCTTAAGTTGAGTCAGTACTCTTTCTCTGCCCTTCATAACTTCTTCTACTGTTTGCACTTTAGCAGACACAGGAATGTAAGAGAGCAAATTTGGTGGGGGATATAAAAAAAGCAGTTGGAAGGGAGTACTCCGGGTGACTGAGTGGTGTGTGGTGTTGTACCACCATTCAGCTAACGCCAACCATTTGCTCCACTCTTTGGGCCTCGAGCTTGTGAAGCACCAGAGATAGGCTTCTAGAGTTCTATTCAGCACCTCCGTCTGTCCATCTGATTGTGGGTGATAGGCAGAACTCATACACAGCTTACTTCCATGGAGTTTAAATAATTCTCTCCAGAAATGGCTAGAAAAGCTGGGTCACTATCACTCACGATAGTTGTAGGCATTCCATGCAGCTTAAAAACTCTTTCCAAAAAGACCTGGGCCACATCTTGGGCCGAATAAGGATAGCTCATAGGAAGGAAATGACCATACTTGGTGAGCCTACCTTCCATGAGCATACTCTCCTTAACCGATGTATGGTATTCTGGACCCCCATGGCCCCAGATGATGATGTTGAATGGGCTTCTTCGAATAGTCTCCTCTTGAATTTAGAGGTGGGGCTTAATAAGATGCGGTCTTTGTACCAAACCAGCCCCTTTTTCAGCTCATACTTGGGCCTGTTATTGGGCCCACTAGGCTGGTTTTGTAACAGCTGTTGAGTGAATGGATCTTCAGCTACTTCCCTCTTTGACTCTTCAATCCAGCTTGGAATGGGAGATGATATAGCAAGTAGCTCTTTTGATGGCTGTCATGAAAGAGCATCTGCTACCCGGTTTTCTTTTCCCCTTCTATAACACACCTCAAAGTCAAAGCCCATGAGCTTGCTGACGATTCTCTGCTGGGTGGGTATGGGCTTTTTGCTGAATGAAGTATTTCAAACTCCGGTGGTTGGTTACTATCAGGAACTTGTTCCCAAGGAGGTAAGGGCGCCATTTTTGAATGGTTAATACCACAGCTAGCAATTCATTTTCATAGGTAGATAAGTCTTTGTTCCTTCCTTGTAGCCCTTTACTAAAAAGAGCAATGGGCTTCCCTTCTTGTGTCAAAACCGCCCCTACCCCATGTTACACGCATCAGTCTCAACAGAAAACGGTTTTGAAAAATCTGGCAGAGAGAGAACAGGTGCCGTTACCATACACTTCTTAAGTCTGTTGAATGCTTCATCGGCTTGGAGATTCCAACCCCAACTTCCCTTTTTGATTAGCTGAGTCAGTGATTGAGCAATGATGCCATAATCCTTGATGGATTTTCTATAGTAGCCCATCAGGCCCAAGAATCCACGAAGACTTTTCAGAGAGTCAGGTATGGGCCACTCTAACATGCAATGAACCTTGCCTTGCCTTCAGCCGAAACAACGTGCCTCGGATACTCCACTCTATTTTTAGCAAAGCGGCATTTACTTCTCTTTGCATATAGTTGATCGGTTCTTAGGATGTCGAGCACAGCCCGGAGATGCAACCAGTGCTCATCATGGGAGCTGTTGTACACTAATATGTCATCAAAGAACACCAAAACAAACAAACTTTTGCAGGTGACTTCGGAAGATATCATTCATTAGAGCCTGAAATGATGAAGGAGCGTTAGTAAGGCCAAACGACATAACTAGAAATTCATAGTGTCTCTCGTGTGTACGGAAAGCAGTCTTGTACTCGTCCCCTTCTTTAGATGCTACCCGGATCTCAAGTCGAGCTTAGAGAACACTCTGGCTCTGTTAAGTTCATCCAGCAGCTCATCTATCACTGGCATTGGAAATTTATCCTTTATTGTTACCCTGCTTAAAGCCCGATAATTCACATAGATTCTCTAACCCCCATCTTTTTTTTTTTTTTGACAAGTAAAACTGGGGCTGAAAATGGGTTGGAAATGGGCCTAATTATTCCTTCCTTCAGCATACTCTGAATCAAGGATTCTATTTCCCTTTTCTGAAAATGGGGATACTTATATGGTCTTACACTGATAGTATCAGCATTGTTCAGTAAGGGAATAGCATGATCAAATTTTCTATAAGATGGCAAGCCTTTATGTTCTTTGAATACATCCTTGTATTCATTCAATAATGTCTGGATTTCCGGCCCATGATATTCCTGGACTGGGTCTTTCATGTGTATTGACATCATCTGGATCAAAAACACCATGTGGGCCTTACGGGGGGACTTGCCCGCCTTGTTTGGGTCCACCAACTGTGGTTTGGGCCTTGCAACCCCTTTCAACGGTCCTGATATTGCAAGCCCATTGCAGAGAAATCCCACACCATTGGGCCCAATGACTTGAGCTAATTAATTCCCAACACAGCATCATACCCAGGTAGCGGTAATAAATAAAAACTTGCTGTTATGGTTGTTCCTTGAACCTTAATAGGGATTAATTCCCAACACAGCATCATACCCATCACCTCAAATGCAGAGTCCACAGTTGGGTGAATATTAGCTTTCTCAGCTATCTTGGGGTCCATGAAATTGTGGGTCGACCCACTATCAATTAGAATCAACAAGGGATGGTTTAGAAGGTTACCAGATAGGTGCATGGCCTGAGATGATTTAGTACCCAGTAAGGCTTGCAGAGTGATCTCCAGTTCAGCTTCTGTTTCAAGCGGTTGCTCTGTTTCTGCTGTTAGAGGTTCCGACTGATCCGCATCCATGTCTGGTCCCACAATCCAAAAGAACCTCTGTGTCTTGCATCTGTGTTGCGGGTGGTAAACCTCATCGCAGTTGTAGCAAAGGCCCTTGGCACTTCGCTCTCGAGCTTCTTCCTGGGACAACTTCTTGATCTCAGGCGTTTTGGTTGTTTGGGTCACCGGTTTAGCTCTGGGTGCTTCCGATCGACTGCTCCTCCTCCTAGCTAGCCACTCCACTTCCTCCAAAAGGGCCAGCCGAATGGCGCGAGTTAGAGTGGTTGGTTCTAATTTTTCCACTCCGGCTCGCAGCTCAGGCCTCAACCTTGCCACGAAACACCCAACCAGGTGTTCTTCCGACCAGCCTTTGACCCTACTGGAAAGACACTGGAAGTTCTCCAAGTATTCCTACACTGTTGACATCTGAACCAGCTTCGTCAGCCTCCCTGTGTGGTTGATCTCGGATGGTCCATTGAATCGCCCAACTATAGCTTCAACAAACTGTTCCCACGTCGGTGTGAGCTGATAATCCTTGTACCGGCATAGCCGTTCGACTGCCTTCCCTTCAAAGCTCAACCCAGCTACGGCTATCCATTGGTCGTTGGGAACCTCCTGGATTTCGAAATATTGCTGGATCTGCATCAGCCATCCATCTACATTGGAACCATTAAACCTCGGTAGTTCCACCTTGAACCGTTCAACCGTCGCAAGGAGCTGGTCGTCATGCCACTCCCCTAAGCAGAGTCGTCCTGCCATTGCTGTGGGCCCCCTCCCAACGGCCGTTGCGACCTTCCTTCGGAAGCAACCGTCGTGCCCAGTCTAGCGAGGATCTCACTCAGCTGCTTCTGGATCGTTTCTTGGTTCCGCTCCATCGAGCTCATCCTCCGCTCCAGGTCCTCCATCGGCTCTCCCAGCGAATCGTCAGGCTCTGATACCAAATTGGTATCCAGCTCTTCTCTGATACGAGAAGAGTTGAAGACCAGTAACAAGATAACTGAAATAAAATGACCACACCTTATTTCATTCAGATCTCATGCATATATAATGGCTAGAGCCGTTACAATCAACTGCGAATAATCTAGATAGTGGGTGGCAGTTAATACTGGCTGAGACGTTTTCATGCACGTCTCAGGACAGAGAATCTTCATGGGCTTCGTGGGTTGCAGTTGATGGGTCGGATCGGGTCGTGGATTCACGGGTTAACTCTGGTACCCGTAACAGACTGCAAGCCTCCGCCATCGTGGCTGTTAAGAGGATGATCGAAGACAACACGAGGTGTGTCGTTTTATTTTAGGTTTCTGGTTTTCTTAAGGAAAAAAAAAAATTTGAAGTTGATTGTAGATTGGGAGTCCTATCATTGCTTTTATTTTATTTTAACTTTATGTTGATTGATTTAATTTTAATACCATGAAGAAAACCCACTATGGAGTGTAGAGCATCTCTTCCAAGAATGTCCACATGTAAAAAGAGATTACGATTGAAGTAGTATACCACCAAATACGATATGTTGGATTGTCAATGGTCACTTTGTAGCAATGTTTTTGAACCGTTATTCAGACGGTTGGACCGTTCGGCCCAAAAATCATTCAAGCAACTAGTTTTGTTTTATCCCTAATCCATTCATAGGTCAAAAACTATTGACTTGGTCAGAATTAAAACTGCTGACCCAGACACACCTAGACAGCGGTTCTGACACAGGAACTATCTTCTTCATCAGAAAATATACAAACTCAGATTTGAGTTCGTGTCTCAGTTGTCTCAGATCTGAGAAAGAAGAAGAAGAGAGAGAAGAAGAAGAAGAAGAAGAGAGAGAGAAGAAGAAGAGGATCTGAGAACTCAGATCTGTGTGTTGCTGTTGCCTTGCCGTTGCCATCGTCATCGCCATCACCATTATCGTCGTCCGTGAGTGTCAAACCATCCTCCTCTTCCTTTTTCTTCTCTCCTTCATTTCTTTTATCTTCTTTTCTTTTTTCCTTTCTCATTTCTTTCTTTTTTTCTTTCTCAGCCAACAACATCTCATCTCCTTTCTCAAATCTCATAACTCATATAAAATAGTTGTCCTAATATGCAAACCGTCCGAACCATTTGATCCAAACGGTTGAACCACTTACCTGAAAACTGGTAGCTAGAACAATTCCGTTTCCGGATCGATTTTTAAAACCTTATTTTATAGTATTGTGTCAAGTTTGGGATTCTTTTCCGAATTGAACCAGGAGGAAGATTCTTTTCCGAATTATTAAGCTAAATACTTTGTTGACATTGTGAGGCTCAGCATTGTCCACAGCCTCATCCCAAAGCCGAACTGACATAAGATTGTATTGGTACTTTTCAGCCTAAAGGGTTCTAAAATGATAGTCAAACTGATGTTAAGGATTTAGTTACGTTGGATTTGTCAGGTTTAGGTTTGTGCATGGCGCACGTACATTGTATTCTCCATAAAGTATTACTCAAATCTTGCCTACAATCGATGACACTGATTGTCCGAAATGAATGTCACATGGGTTGGGACATGTTGCTATGTGGTTATAGGGATGTTAGGTCTGGAATGAACCTGTTTAGGGGATGGTGGCAATCCTATCAACAATCCTTTCAACTGGAAGGTTGTAACACAGATAAGTTGCTTATTCTTTGAGCATGTTGAGTCACATGGGGTTTGTTTTAGGATAAAAGATGTGAGGTATTAAAACGCTCATAATTTGATTCTTTCCATGTGTATACTCTAGGCCAAATTCAACTTTTATGGAGTCACATGGGGTTAGGGCATCTATGTCTAGTTTCATCTTTTTGAGGGGGTCTATTATTACATGGGTATTTTGGACACATTCTTGTCTTTTTTTAGAAAATTCTACTTTGAGTGAATTATTTTGCAACTAAGTCAAAAAGTTTAGGGGAGGTGATTACAATTACCAAACTTCAGGAGAGATTTCAGTAATAACCAAAAACTTAAGGAGAATTTCAGAAATTTACCCTAAAATATTTTCTCAATCCCTATAGAATCCTTGATTTGAACTGACCAAATCTACTCGAATGGATCATCTTTTGGACAAGAGTACACTTTGACTTCATAACTGTACAAACGCTTTCGGATTAGAATAACTAGAACAAAATCTCAAGGTACACTTTTCCTAGACCACTCCAGACATTCTTTGCTTTTCATTTTCTCATCCTCCTCTATTTGAGCCCCTATCTCCTGAAAGCAAAATCTACAGTACATGTATGTTAAGTTCATGGGCATGCCTGTGGTAAAAGCATATGAGGATGAGGGAGGCATGCCCTTACCTTGGCATCTGCTTACTTTCAAGGATTCAAACATTTACATATTTCAACATGTCCCTCACAGATATTTTTCTTCTTAAAATATGCCTTATTAGTACCTGGATCCCAAGGCTGTGTTTGGTTTGATACTTTGATAGAAAGTAAGTCGAGGGAAAGTTCCTACGAGGTTTCACAGCTTTAATGTATATGGTACATCAGTACAGTTTGTACTAAGATCTGAGTTTCATTTTCTTCTACTAGCATCTATTAATCACTAACCCTTTATCCATTATTCAACAGTAAAGACATGCCATAACAAGAGAAAACTTATGGAATAACACCCCCATGAAATCTAACCATGTAAACCACAAGATAAACTCGCCAAAAGTCTCAACTTTCAAGTATGGATTCAAGGATATTAAAGTACTCAAATCTAACCATGTAAGCCATTCTCAGTTCTCACACCATCTTCATGACTGTTTAGGTAATGACCAGAATAACTACCACATAAAACTGAAATATTTATCCTTGTTAAAAGAAATTTATATGCGTACCCACTTCATTTTAGTATTCTGGAATTTACATTGGCATGTTGACTCTCATAATGACCTTAGTCCATCATTCCTTAGATCCTTTTAAATTTGGATAAGTTTATTATGGTAGGGAAGGAAATTCACATTAAGAAAAAGAAAACTGCCCCTGGTAAACTTTTCCTTATTTATTTTGCTACTGTGGTAAGATAATCTAGTACTTAACTAATTGCAACATAAAGGTCACAACCTGGTTTCTTTGACACAAACCTTCATTATTCTCTTTTATTAATTGGTTTTAGAAGACAATAAGGCAATTCAAATCAGATATCCTATTACAATCTGTCCAACTTGAGTTCAAACCTCATTCTTGTTGCCAACAAGTTCTGAAAGCTAACAATGCAAAGCTACCTGGGTAAAGCTACAAACCAAAACCTATCATGCTACAGTCTCAAATTGATGACAGTAGACCAATTCATCAAAGTAGTTCAAGTCAAGTGGTAGTGAAACCTCTGTTCTACTCAACTAGCATGCAACAGATCAAGATTGGTGCCACGGGATTAATGCTAACCTGAAATCATCTGTTCTACTGAACTAGAATGCTAAATTAATGCTAACCTGAAATCATCTCTATTTTAGCAAACTCGCAAATGGGGGTAGACTGATGTTGCCATGGGATTATTTAGATACAAGCAAACTCAAAGATGATAAACTGACCCCAAACCACTAACCCCACTAACCCCAAGGTTGGTGCCATGTTCTTATTTTGATAAGAACAAGATTGGTGCCTTCTTCTAAATCTACTCAAACCACTAACCCCAAATTATCTGAAGGACCAGAAATCTACTCAAGGATTTAGAAAATTAAAACATGGAGGGTACCCATTCAAAGTTGCCACAGCTGGATCATGAGGTTGGACCATGTATAATGCTACTTACAACTAAGAAAACATGGGCATGATAATCTGGAATAAAATTATTCAAATTTAGAAAGATATAGAAAATTATGGGCTAAGGTCATCGTGAGAGTTATCATGCACATATAAATTCAAGAATACCAAAATGAGTCGGTTAATTAAACACTGAACCAGAATCATTCATGATTAAACAAAATAAGCTATAGACTTATTCATACCCTAAAAGAAAAGAAAAAGAAGCTGAACAGAAGTTATCACTGGGTTATTCATTTCCGAAATGAAACAGAGGGAATAGACTATGCTAGAATAAGTCTTAAAATTGTGCATGAAAGTCCTAAATGTTTTAATCAAAGGCCCCAAACAGAGGGCTATTATCAAGTCACTCCAGATTGCTACTTTGATTACTTTTTATTTTATGTGGGCTCTCTCCTTTTATTTCTTCCTCTTTTATTTTTTATTGTTTTCTTTACTTGAACTGGTTCTATCTGAAGCAGTTTACAAAAAGTATTCAATAGTTCCAATTTCCAAAGGGAAAGCTTTAGGTCCTGAAAGGGAAAGCTTTAGGCCGTGAGGGACAGACCTTCTGTGGTTGTGCACTGTATCAATGAGTAAACTATAAACACCCCCAAGTAGCTTCCACTTAAAACTGTACCTGTTTCTTATGAGTTTAAGGTCAAGGTAAAGAGAACCCAATGTCCCAAATAGGCCTTTTAGAAGGTTAGTGATGAGGGCGGATTGGGCCCTTCAATGAAATTGTGACACCTGTCATCTCATGCAAACCAAGTGCAGCCTCTTGACAACTGGGCAGTTTGAGAAGCTCGGGCAGCTCAGTAGAGATCGCCACAAGCAGCTCGGCATAGCTCGGGGAGCTCGGTATAGCTAGGGGCAGCTCAGCAAAGCTCGCCACAAGCAGCTCGGCATAGCTCAGGGAGCTCGGTATAGCTAGGGGCAGCTCAGCATAGGCAATTCGCTACAGGCAGCTGGCCACTCTGCAGGTAGCCTAGCGTCTTACGAAGAGCTCACCACTTAGGGGCAGCTCGGCACTTACAGGTAGCTCGGCATAGGCAGCTCGCCATAGGCAGCTGGCCACTCCGCAGGCAGCCTGGTGTCTTACGAAGAGCTCACCACAGGCAGCTGGCCACTCCGCATGCAACATGGCATCTTACGAAGAGCTCGCCACTAAGGGGCAGCTCGGCACTTACAGGTAGCTCGGCATAGGTAGATCGGCACTTAGGGGCAGCTCGATGTATCGCAGGAAGATCTCCTGCCTGACAACCGTACCTAACAGATCCAGAGACCTGTGCCTATGTCTCTTGCTAGGTGGCGCCGTGCTTGCCAGTCCTGAGAGCTGTCCCTTGACTAGTAGAGCCGTACTCTGCAGCAGCTGCCTGCACCTACCACCTCAGCTCTGGTAGTAACAGCTGCGGCAGAGAGACAGAGGCGGTTACGCCTGACTTGACAGAGGTTGTTACGCCTGATTTGATAGGGCACCACTGTAAAAGGACTCCGACCCCCAAAGACAAGGGGGAGAGAATGAAAAAATGGAGGTAATCCCTGCTCTCTAGCTCTCTCATTTCTCTCCAAGCTCCCTACAATCAGAATGCTAATTTAGGCATCGGAGAGTCCCCATCGGGAAAATACCCTTGGGTCCTCTGATTCAATTCCCACAGGTTCCTCAGCTCCCACTGCCTACAAAAAGGGAGAAAAGATGGAGTTCTCACAGGTCTCTCAACTCCCGTTGCCTACAAAGGAGAGGAGATCACCTCATGCAGAGGGCAGTTGGGTTGCGCTACACCAGGGAGCTCCACCATCCCTTGAGTTACAGGCCGCCTAGGAGCAGGTCAAATGACGAGTCCACTCAGGTAGCTCACCGCCAGGGAGCTCGTCCCCAAGTAGCTCACCACCAGGGAGCTCGTCAGCAAGTAGCTCACCGCCAGGGAGCTCGTCACCAGGTAACTCACCGCCAGGGAGCTTGTCACCAGGGAGCTTGTCACCAGGTAGCTCACCCCTAGGGAGCTTGTCACCAAGTAGCTCACCGCCAGGGAGCTCGTCACCAGGTAGCTCACCGCCAGGGAGCTCGTCACCAGGTAGCTCACCACCAGGGAGCTCGTCACCAAGTAGCTCACCACCAGGGAGCTCGTCACCAGGTAACTCACCACCAGGGAGCTCATCACCAAGTAGCTCACCACATAGGGAGCTCCACCATCCTCTCCTGGGAGCAGGTCAAATGGCGAGGCACTTAGCAAAAAAAATTGATACATCACAAATAAATGGTATGTGACTAGAAATGGTTACATCAATTTGCGCCGTCTGTGGGAACATGCTACAAAAAGCTAAGTTCTCATCCTACAAAAGCTTTCTTCTTCTCCTAGAAAGCTAAGTTCTCACTTTTTAGAAATTGAAACTCTCGCTTTATAGTTTACATTTTTTATGAACTCAAAGACTACGCGGGGAGCTAACAGACTAAGTTTACTTTTAATTCAGTTAAAGCCTCATCAGTCTTCTTCGCAAGGTCCCCCCTACAAAGATGAGTTCTTCGTGGCTTCCGCGGGAGTTGGCGGCCAATAGACTACATAGGCGCCCTTACTGGTCGAGCCTTCCAAGGCTCTCGTGTGAGCTGGCGACCTAAAGTTAGTAGTGCCGCCCCCGAAGGTCGAGCTCCTAGTAGCTTCTTGTAGGAGTGGGTGACCAGCATTATGAAGCTAATGCAGCGCAATCATAGCTCTAAGGCACCCACCTGGTCGGCTCGACACCTGGTCAGCTTGGCACCTCACTGGTAGCTCGGCACCTGGTCAAGTTAGCACCTTGCAGGTAGCTCGGCACCTGGTTAGCTTGGCACCTTGCAAGCAGCTCAGCACCTGGTCAGTTCGGCACCTCACAGGTAGCTCGACACCTGGTCAGCCTAACACCTCATAGGTAGCTCGACACCTGGTTAGTTCGGCACCTCACAGGCAAAGCCTACGGGCCACATTACTGCTTAAGACCCGATCACCTCTTCGGCATGGGCAAAGTCAAAAAAGAGTGGACTACGAGTCACTCCCAAAAGCCTATGGGCTGCATTACTACTTAAGACTCAGTCGCCTCTTCGGCACGAGCAAAGTCAAAGAAGAGTGGACTACGGGTCGCTCCCAAAGCCTACGGGCCACATTACTGCTTAAGACCCAGTCGCCTCTTCGGCATGGGAAAAGTCAAGAAGAGTGGACTACAAGTTGCTCCCAAAGCCTACGGGCCACACTATTGCTAAATACCTAGTCGCTTCCTCAACATGTGCAAAATCAGCAAAAGTGAATAATAAGTTGCCCCTAGAGCCTAAGGGCTACACTACTGAACTGGCGGAGACCTCCTCACCTTACAGGCAACTTGCCATTGGAAGGTAGCTTGCCACATACAAGTAGCTCCCAAAGCCTAAGGAATTGGATCAGCACTTACTAGCTCGTCGACTTACGGGCCAAAAGAAGAAATCTACTCCCTTCGCTGAGTTACTCTCAGCTCGGGAGTGGGGGGCAAATGATAAGGGCGGATTTGGCCCTCTAGTGAAATTGTGACACCTAGCACCTCATGCAAACCAAGTGCAGCCTCTTGACAACTGGGCAACTTGAGAAGCTCGGGCAGCTCGACAGAGCTCGCCACAAGTAGCTCGACATAGCTCGGGGAGCTCGGTATAGCTAGGGGCAGCTCACCATAGGCAGCTGGCCACTCCATAGGCAGCCTGGCGTCTTACGAAGAGCTCGCCACTTAGGGGCAGCTCGACACTTATAGGTAGCTTGGCATAGGCAGCTCGCCACAGGCAGCTGGCCACTCCGCATGCAGCCTGGCGTCTTATGAAGAGCTCACCACTTAGGGGCAGCTCGACACTTATAGGTAGCTCGGCATAGGCAGCTCACCACAGGTAGCTGGCCACTTCATAGGCAGCATGGTGTCTTACGAAGAACTCGGCACTTAGGGGCAGCTCTGCACTTACAGGTAGCTCGGCATAGGTAGCTCGGCACTTAGGGGCAGCTTGGCGTATCGTAAGAAGATCTCCTACCTGACAACCATACCTGACAGATCCAGAGACCTACGCCCACGTCTCTCGCTAGGTGGCACCGTGCTTGTCAGTCCTAAGAGTTGTCCCTTGACTAGCAGAGCCATACTCTGCAGCAGTCACTTGCACCTGCCACCTTAGCTCTAGTAGAAACGGCTGCGGCAGAGAGACAGAGGTGGTTACGCCTGACTTGACAAAGGATGTTATGCCTGATTTGACAAGACACCACTATATAAGGACTCTGACCCCCAAAGACAAGGGGGAGAGAATGAAAAAATGGAGGTAATCCCTGCTCTCTAGCTCTCTCATTTCTCTCCAAGCTCCCTATAATCAGAATGCTAACTTAGGCATCGAAGAGTCCCCATCGGGAAAATACCCCCGAGTCCTTTGATTTAGTTATCGCAGGTTCCTCAGCTCCTGTCGCCTACAAAGAGGAAGAAAAGATGGAGTTCTCAGAGGTCCCTCAGCTCCCACCGTCTACAAAGGAGAGGAGATCACCTCATGCAGAGGGCAGTCGGGTTGCGCTACACCAGGGAGCTCCACCATCCCCTGAGTTACAAGCAGCCTAGGAGCAGGTCAAATGACGAGTCCACCCAGGTAGCTCACTGCCAGGGAGCTCATCCCCAAGTAGCTCACCACTAGGGAGCTCGTCACCAAATAGCTCTCCACCAGGGAGCTCGTCACCAAATAGGTCACCACCAGGGAGCTCACCGCCAGGGAGCTTATCACCAAGTAGCTCACCGCCAGGGAGCTTGTCACCAGGTAGCTCACCGCCAGGGAGCTCGTCACCAGGTAGCTCACCACTAGGGAGCTCGTCAGCAAGTAGCTCACCACCAGGGAGCTCGTCACCAAATAGCTCACCACTAGGGAGCTCGTCACCAAGTAGCTCACCACCAGGGAGCTCGTCACCAAGTAACTCACCACCAGGGAGCTCATCCCTAGGTAGCTCATTACCAGGGAGCTCGTCACCAAGTAGCTCACCACGCAGGGAGCTCCACCATCCTCTCCTCGGAACAAGTCAAATGGCGAGGCACTTAGCCAAAAAAAAAATTGATACATCACAAAAAATTGGTAAGTGACCAGAAACGGTTACATCTGTTAGCAAATAGATGGAGTGAGGGATAATAAAGCAAAACCCGCTTGATTTCAATCAAAACAAATAGGAATTGCTAGACTCAGTTCAACAACCTTTGAGTTCAAAGGCAGAATAGGAATAATAAAGTCTTTAAGGAGGGAGTTAGGAATAATAAATAGGAATAATAAAGTCTTTCAGTTCAAAACAACCAGTTAGTAAGACTTTAAGGAGGGAGTGAGGGATAATAAAGTCTTTCAGTTCAGCAACCTCTGAGTTCAAAGGCATCTTGATCGGTGATCTTCAAAGGAACTTGTTAGAGATCCTGCATTCATCTCCCAGGCCACCAAGTATTATTAGCAGAAGCTGTCCTATACCAGAAGTGTTGGAGTTGAAAGTAAATTTTGATGGAAGTGCCATGGGTAACCACGGTTCAGCAGGGGTTGGTGGTGTGTTCAAGAGGAAGGATGTCAGAATTTGGTGGGCTTTTAGTGGTCTGATAGGGACATCTCACTCAACAAAGGCTGAAATTCTAGCTGTCCTCACAGGTCTCTGAATTGCAAAACACAAAACTCTGCAAACACAATAAAATGGTTAAGAGAGAAGGATGGAGGTCCTTGGAGGTTAGCCCACTATCTGACAGAGGCCAGAGACATCTTGGGTTCCTTGCATGTCAGCCTTAATTAGGTTCCTAGGAAACTAAATTCTCTAGCTGATCAATTGGCAAAATCTGCTGCACACAGGGAAGATATGTATAGTGACAGAAATCTATATATGTTTCCCTAAGTTGTACATTATCTCATATACTCTTGCTTTTAATAAATTCAGTTACTTTTTTCTCGAAAAAAAAAAAAAAAAAGAAAATCATTGGGCATGGGTTCTTAATATGTTGTTTCTCGTTTAATTTGATTCTTGAGGTCGTTTTTCTGTCTTGCTGTTGCTTTAGGCAATATGATCATTCTTCTTTCTGTCTTAGCTATCAATTTTCACTCTTTACTGATACAAAGATATCCTGAGACTCACCATCTAGTGAAGACTAAAGACTCCATGTGGTTGGTGTGCATTTATAAGCTTGTTACTTGTCATGACTGATAATGGTCAAGAAATCATAATTGGTAGAGTAGAATATGGTTTATGAAGTCACAAACTCCTAAAGAATTTTGTTGGAATTTAAAAAAAAAAAAAATTAAAAAAGCTAAATATATATGACACATTACCCACCCAAACAGTAGCTTCTTAGGTGACTGGAATGGGTTCTAAGTATGCTGGAAATAGGTTACAAATTCCTCAACATCTTGGGGTTACCTAACAAAATATGCTAGGCAGAGTAGCAACTAAGAGATGCTCCTATTTTGCTTCCTTAGGAATAATAAAGTCTTTAAGGAGTTAAAATAGAAAAGCAGGGGTTTCAGAACTGAAACTGTATTATCCCTCACAAATAGGAATTGTTGAACTGAAAGACTCCAATTATGAATCTCTGACTTAGATATGTACAACTTCAATCAACCTCTTGAACACTTGAACTACAATTATGAATCCTAGCCTTTTTTTTGAGTATGTGCCTGATATAACCAAGGCAGCAACCTGAAACTCTAAGAAAGTACAATGCATTCATAATAAATTTTCACATGAACTTTAGCACTTTTAAACCTTATTCCATCCACACCTTGTCTTTCATCTAATTCCTTTTTCAGCAGGCTATATTTTTCAAAAATAACAATCTACTACCAGATGCTGCACACAACCAACAATTCCTATCTCACTGATTGATGATAGGTTAAGGCCCAAACACTTTCAGGAAAGAAAAAACTCAAAACAATAGTTAACCTAAAATTCTTCAAAGCTATTAGAAGTTCTATTTACTTCATATTCAGATGTGCATTGGTTCCTCTCTCTCCAAATGAAAAGAGAAAAAATTCTCATGCTTAGCTCATTCTTCATAAATAACCCAAGCTAGCTTAGCTCATTCTTTAGCCAAGTTCATGACCTGACCTCAGTTAAATTCTCATGCTTGCAAATCAAGTGCTAGTGTCAATCCATGTCCATTTACCTATGCAAACCTCAAGGGCCAAGCTTGGCTGTCCTTGGTTCAGTTTAAATTTTTGCTTGCTTATATTATAAGATATATTTCATAGGATTAATATATTGCCTATAAATCTCTTATAGTTTGTTAATTGTTCTTTCTTTTAGCTAGCTTCCTTTAAGGCCTCAGGTTGTTGATTCTATTTATCTAGATTGAATGAGACCTAATATAAAAAAAAAAATTGTGCCACACAACCTAGGCTAACCTGACCTAGGGTCCAACTGTTAGTTCCATAGCCCAAGTAAAGATTAGTAAAGCATGGCTTAGTTCTATTTGAATAGGCTGAGCAAATTTTTATGTCAATGGATAATTTATTGGCATAATGTATCAAATTTTCTCCTTTCTATGCCAATAATTTCATCCATCATAAAAATTTTGGAAAAGAAATTGTTTGCTTGTATTGAACAATCTTTTCCTATTCTAGTTGTGCACTCTTGAATCGTTTTTGTATTCAGCCACCTTCCTTTTCAGTTGTCTTGTTGATTTTAAATTATTAACTAGGGTGGATTTTCTAGATTGTATTAGTGTATTTGAGGGATATCAACCAATTGCTTTGTATCCATCTAGGAGATATGCTATGTAGATAATATGTTCAATCATTGTGTTCACTTTCGATTAATAAGAATATTTTGAAATGCAATTAAGCAAAAAATTCTATGACTAAATGTTTGCTATGCTTTGCTTGGGGCATTTTTTGAACTTGTGACATCCTAGGTTTGATCTGGAGCATGGAACTTGTGATTTTTAAACTTTAGAGTTTAAATTGTTCATTGGATTTTGTCATGAATTTGTTGAATGGTGGCCTTGGAATGGATGGATGATGAGAGGGAGGTACTCTCGGACATTAGTGGTGGAATGGATGAATGAATTCATACACTGGAGTGCTTTTTTCTTTGCGGGTGACCTTATCCCTGAACCCACTCCCTATAACCACTAAAACCCACCACCGAAAACTGGCACGAATTCAACCCCAAAACTATCAACCTTGACCCATACCATTGCTGCAATTTGCAGCAGAAAGCCTACTCAGTCCAAAACCTCACCCTTTGAACCCTTCCATCTACTGTATTTTTTGCAGCAGAAAACCACCCTAAAACCATCATCCTCGACCCATCTAAGAACTGGAAACCAGCCCCGATAGCCGTGACCCATACCATTGCTGCGATTTGCAATAGAAAAACTGGCATGAAACCAACCCCGAGCCCACCTTCTTCAAACCATCCACCTGTTGTATTTTTCTAGCAAGTTTTCGGATTTGAATCCGTTCTCGGAAACCCGCCATCGTTGCAATTTGCAACAGAAAATCGGTGTGAAACAGCCCCAGACCCACCTTCCTTAACCCGTCTATCTGCTGAATTTCTCTCAACAGAAACCAACCTCAAACTGGCTCCCAGTAACCCGTACCACTGCTGCAATTGGTAGCAGAAAACTGGTGCAAAACCAGCCCCGAACCACCCACCTCCATTGTCCATTCTATCTGCTGAATTTTTCTTAGTAGAAGCCAGCCTCAAACCCGCTCCTGGTAACCTGTGCTGCTGCTGCAATCAACCCCGAAACTATCAACCTTGACCCATACCATTGCTGAAGTTTGCAGCAGAAAGCCTACTCAAACTCAGTCCAAAACCTCACCCTTTGAACCCTTCCATCTACTGTATTTTTGCAGCAGAAAACCACCGCTGAAACCATCACCCTCGATCCATCTAAGAGCTGAAAACCAGCCCCGAAAGCTGTGACCCATACCATTGCTGCAATTTGCAATAGAAAAACTATCATGAAACCAGCCCCAAGCCCACCTTCTTCAACCCATCCACATGTTGTAATTTTGGAGCAAGTTTTCGGATTTGAATCCGCTCTCGGAAATCCGCTCTTGGCAACCTGTGCTGCTACTACAATTTGTAGTAGAAATTTGGCATAAAACCAGCCCAAACCCACCTCCTTAAACCCTCCTATCTATTGATTTTTTTCAGTCAAAACCAGCCTCGAACACCGTCCCAGTAACCCAATCCAATTATGGATGGACCAGGTCCAATCTAATAAATATTTTGGACTGAATTGATCCAATCCAAAATCGCTTTCTAGTTTTTTTATTTGCAAGTTTTACCTTCTTATTAAAACTCTTATACTTGAACTTCACAGCATGTTGTTTGCAAGTCTTTTTCTTAGACAGTTAATGGCTTTTAACAGTAATGGCCTTTAACAGTAGATAATGATCTTGTTATTTCTTAAACATTTTTTTTGACAAGCCAAATAATGTTCATTTATTTTGAAAAATCAACAATTATGCTGAGTTGATTATACAAAAATAATTATTGTTTAAAGAATCATTCAAAGGCTGCTTGCCTAATTCCAGTCATTCATCTAAGACAAATAGACTATGTTATTGATAGTGACAAACCAACCTTGAAGAAATGAAGGCATGCGGTTGCAATAAAAAATGAATAAAAACAAGATCAATCAAATTGTCAGTCGGAGTCTGATCAGTGTGTCACTGCAATCAAAATACACTACGTGGGTTTGATACTAGGGTGCTAAGTGACCATCTCAGCTACTGGGTCATTGATAAGCTTCATAGTTAAATAGTGTCCAATGAGAAACTCCTTCATTTTGGTGATTAAGCAATTCTCCTATATCAATCCCATTTTTATTTTTAATGGCGTCGGTTATTTCACTTAGTGCAACAACCTTACCACCTCTCTCTTGAATGAGTTTTGCTGCCAAAAACCTCGATGGCAAATGCCAAATCTGAAGTGGTCAATGAGAACCCACATTGCCAAAGCCCTAAAAAGATTTACAGTTCAACAAATAAACCCTCTGTTGGCAAATGTTCAAGAACCCACATTGCCAAAGACTTGGATGACAAATGCCAAAATCTAAAATGGACTTTCCATGTTCAGCAAGTAAAGTCTCTTTTGCATAAACAAATCTAAAATATCCAATAACCCACAATTAAGTTTGTTTTCTTATTTAGTAATTAAGTTGAAGAGAAATATATTTATTTGCTTATGTTATTTTGATGGCTTGGATTTGATAAAAAAAAATTGATTGTAGGATATGATAAAGGTTTTTTTGAAGAGTTTAAGGAAGTAAGAAATTGTGGCCAAAGTAGTTGTTATAAGCAAAGACCCATGTAAAAAATAGGACATAATAAACTGGGTCAAGATTTTTGGGAGGTATATGCTTAGGTACTAATAATTCGTGAGGAGCCTTTAATAAGACCCCATGGACGTCATAAGACAATTGGAACATTTGTTGAAGCTACTATTGCTTGGCCTTTGTTTTTTTGTAAATATTACTGATGATGGCAGATTTCGCCCTCCAGTAAAATTGTGACATGTGGCACCTCATGACAACTAGGAAAACACCCAGCCAACAAACTTACGAAGTTGGTGACACACCCGGGCACCTGTTTGGCCGGCCTGGCGTGACCTGCGCGCGGCCTGACGCGCGCCTGCACGGCGCGCACGAACTGCACGACGCGCACGTGGCACGCACGAGCTGCACGGCGCACGCGCGGCCTGCGCGAACTACCCGCGGCCTAGCGCGCGGCCTGCGCAAACTGCGCGCGGCCTAGCGCGGCCTGCGCGAACTGCGCGCGGCCTGTGCAAACTGCGCACGGCTTGCGTGAACTGTGCACGGCCTGTGCGACCTGGCCGACCTGGACCAGCCTAGCGCATGATCCGGCCAAGGCGCCAGCTTGACGACCTGATCTAGACACTGACCCGCCGACTGACACAGGCGCCAGCTTGACGACCTGATCTAGGCACTGTCCCACCGACTGACACAGGCGCCGACCTGACGACCTGGCCTAAACACTGACCCGCCGACTGACGCAGGCACCCCTCTGACAACCCGGCCCAGGTGCTGACCTGGCCGCCTGACACAAGCGCCAGCCTGACGACCTCGAGGAGTTCACCACCGTACCCCGGTTCTGACCGGATGCGACGAGTCTTACCGTTTGGAGGCTTTTCACCCACCTAACTCGCGAAGACTCCGGTATATAAAGACCTCACCCCCCAAAGGGGAAGGGGATGGAAAAGAAAGGGAAGTAACCCCGCTCACTAGCTCTCTCATATTATCTTCAAAGCTCTCTACAATAAGAGTGCTAACTTAAGCATCGGAGAGCCCCCACCGGGAAAGTACCCCCGGGACCTCTGATTCAGTTCTCACAGGTCCTTCAGCTCCTGCCGCCTACGAAGAGGAGGAAAAGATGCAGTTCTCGGAAGTCCCTCAGCTCCCCCCACCTACAAGGAGGAGGAAGAGATGAAGTTCTCAGAGGTCCCTCAACTCCCGCCACCTACAAAGAGGAGGAAAATATGGAGTTCTCGCAGGTCTCTCAGCTCCCGCCACCTACAAAGAGGAGGAAAAGATGAAGTTCTCGCAGGTCCCTCATCTCTCGCAGCCTACAAAGGAAAGAAGACCACCTCATGCTGAGGGCAGTCGGGTTGCGCCACACCAGGGAGCTCCAACATTCTCCAAGGCATCGACCGCCTTGTAGGGAGTTCGCCCCCAGGTAGTTCGCCCCCAGGCAGTTCGCCCCCAGGGAGTTCACCACCAGGCAGTTCGCCCCCAGGTAGTTCGCCACCAAGGCAGTTCGCCCCCAGGTAGTTCACCACCAAGGAGTTCGCCACCAGGCAGTTCGCCATCAAGGCAGTTCGCCCCCAGGCAGTTCGCCACTAGGGAGTTCGCCACCAGGCAGTTCGCCACCAAGGCAGTTCGCCCCCAGGTAGTTCGCCCCCAGACAGTTCGCCACCAGGGAGTTCGCCGCCAGGCAGTTCGCCACCAAGGCAGTTCGCCCCCAGGCAGTTCGCCCCCAGACAGTTCGCCACCAGGGAGTTTGCCGCCAGGCAGTTCGCCACCAGGCAGTTCGCCTCCAGGCAGTTCGCCCCCAGGGAGTTCGCCACCAGGCAGTTCGCAACCAGGGAGTTCGCCACCAGGCAGTTCGCCACCAGGGAGTTCGCCACCAAAGCAGTTCGCCACCAGGCAGTTCGCCACCAAGTAGCTCGTCACTAAGGTACACCACCACCGGGTCGAATAACGAGGTACTTTGCCAAAAAATTTTACATCACAAAACATTGGTACGTGGCCGAAAACGGTTACATCAATTACAAATTTACGTATAATTATTTTTATTTCATTTTTTGTTGTTATATGTGACTAGATAGTTAATGGCTATTAATTTACAAAAATTATACATATTTACTTTGTTTTTTTACTTTTTTTTGCTTTTCGCTGTAGGTTGTAGAGGAAGAAAGGATTGGATGAAGACTACAAAGAGCATTTCTTTTTTTGAGATGTTAAAAGAAATTTCTTTGGACTACTCTATATTTGATTTGTAGGTTGTTAAAAAAACGAAGAGATCTACTCAAAAGGAAGAATGAACATAATGATGAATGAATGCTGTTTTTCTTTTTTTTCTTTGTTCTTAAAATGATGATAGACGTCAATTGGAATTTTATGGATAAGGTGTATCTTTTTGGATTTTGTTTTTTTTTTGTTCTTAAAATGATGATGGAAATCAATTGGAATTTTATGGATAAGGTGTATCTTTTTGGATTTTATAAATATTTTCATACAGGTTTTATGTTTTGATTAAATATATTTTCATACAGGTGTATCAATTAGAATTTTTGTGTAACAATATTCACAATATATTACACTTTTTTTTAAAAAATTGGGACCTTTTTAGTGGCGGCCAAAAGTGCCTCTAAATATTAAAGCATACAGATTTTTCCTTTTCTTTGATTTCTTTTAGAGGCACATAAAATTGCTGCAAAATCATTTTGAGGCGTTCAAATGCACCTCTAAATTGAACTTCCAGAGGCACTTTTAACTGCTTCTATATAGGACTTTTAGCGTCAATGCAATAGAGGCAATCATATGTGCCTCTAAAAGTCCAATTTAGAGGCACATAAAACATTTAGCGCCTCTAATGCTCAACCAAGTGCCTATAAAACATTTAGCGACAAGGCTTTTAGAGGCACATACCTAGCCACTTCCTATAGCATTTAGAGGCATTTTTTAAGCTTTTAGAGGTAGTTATGGCCGCCTCTAGGGATGGTTTTTCCAGTAGTGAAATAAAATGGACAATAGAAGACTAGATGATTGTGGAGACAAAATCATGCACACTAGGCTAGGCTATCTATAACAAGCATACATGTTCATGGGCCGGGTAGCCCAACGGGCCGACCCCCAAACAGGCTTGAACAAGGTTTTTAGCCTGTAGGTTTGACCTCGGGCCTAAAAGCCCAACTCAATTTTTTTTTGGGCTGGGCTCGGAATTTGTCAAAATAGCCTGGGTCAACCCAACTTTTATATAAGTTTTAAACCCTAAATAATCCTACCCCTTCTCACTCATCTCATTCTCACTTGAGTCGAATCTTAGAGGCGAACTCAACACCGGCGCCACCAGTGAGCTCCGGTGGTGAGTCCTTCTCTCTCTCTCTCTCTCTCTCTCTCTCTCTCTCTCTCTCTTCATTGTTCTATCTTCTCACTTCTCATTCTCACTCTCAGAATCTTAGGTTCACTATCAAAGGTGAACTCAGGCACTAACACCACCAGTCGTCTCTCTCTCCAGTAGTGAGTCCTCTCTCTCTCTCTCGTTAAGTTTTCCCTTAAGCATCTATTTCTTTAGGAAAATAAAAAGCTGCTGAGAAAATAGGAAAAAAATAAAAATTTCAGCCTCTGTATGTTATTACGGAGTTATTCTGGGACTTTTCCTCTAGTTTCCCCTTTTGTTTATCCTATAACATTAATGAAATACTCGTTCAGTCAAGTTTAGATAACCTGATGCATTGTGGTAATATTATACTATTAGATAACCTCTAGTTTCCCCTTTTATTGGCTCAGTTTGTCCTTCAACAGTGCTAATTATTGCCTAGCATGGGTCCAGCTTTATATTGAATTTACAATTTATATATATTTTTTAATATAAATAAAATAATTAATTTATCTAATATCTCTCTATAGAAAACTGGTTTATATACCATTTGAGTTAGTTAACTATTTCATACAATTGTACAAGCAATCCCCACAACAGCAACCGGCCAACCAGCTTGTTTTATATACTCGTGGAATTGGTTGATTAAATCATCTAATATCTCTATAGCCAGCCCAATTTTGGGCTTATGAGTGAAATCACAGCTGCATTTTGCTTCATTGGTGCAAATTGGTATGGAATTTTTGTCCAAATAGTGCAATGCCTATTTCTTTTAAATAAAAGTCCAAGCATTTACACATAATTAAATGAAAATTTCTCTAAAGCCCATTTTGACAAATAATACCCTTGCTCCTAAACTGAAATTGGTTGGCAGATTTTCTAACATACCGAAGGAGAAAAAAGAAAAAAAAACTATAAAATAAAAACAGAGATTGCGTCTTCTACTTTATCCTAGCTATAATTTTGTTAACACTTTTATTCAAATCAAACTGCCCTATAAACGGAAAACTGACATATAAGGACGAATTCATATCTTCCTAGAAGCATTCAAAGGGTACAAAGCTGTATTGAGAATTGGCTCTTAGTGTTCTATGTATAGATGTTATGAATTTATGATGTAAGAACAAATAAAAATGAACAATAAGGGTTATTTGACCCTATTTTTCTTTTAGTTTTTTATTTAATATATGTTTGTCTTATTGATAAAGTTAGAATGTATTATGCAAGTTATTTCATATTTAATAATTGACATGTCAATGGCGAGTGAAAGTGCAACTGCAGGAGTAGATATAGTAGATGATGATTATCAAGAGTATGACCAAACTTCCAGTAAGAAAAGATTGACATCTAAGGTATGGGAAGAAATGGAAAAGATTAATTCGGAAAAGGCACGATGTAAGCATTGCAAGAAGATCTTACAAGGTAAATCAAATAAGGAAACTATTCACTTAAAGCGTCATTTACAGCGTTTCCTTAGATGTACAATTCAGCATATTAGATAGTATAAAGTAATTACTCAATCAAACACTGATGGGAGTATTTCTTTTAAAAAATAAGTACCTTACTTCAAATATTTATTTCAAGGGAGTGTGAATGATTCATAGTCATTTAATGGCAATGAGTAAGGAATCTCAGAATTTTATGACTAACATGGTTAAAAATATAAAGGAGAAATTTGATAAATATTGGGCTGAATATAGTATGATTTTTTCTTGTAATGTTGTATTGGATCCTCATTGCAAAATTAGGTTAGTGGAGTATTGTTTTAATAAACATTATGGAAATTGATGAGGGCAGATTTGGCCCTCCAGTGAAATCGCGACATGTGGCACCTCGTGACATTTAGGTAAACACCCAGCCAACAAACTTACGAAGTTGGTGACCCACCCGGGCACCAGTCTGGCCGGCCTGGCGCGACTTGCGCGCGGTGCGCGCGACCTGCGCACACCCTGCGCGCGGCCTGTGCGAACTGCAGGTGGCCTGGCGCGCGGCCTGCACGAACTGTGCGCGGCCTGGCATGCGGCTTGCGCGACTTGGCCGACTTGGACCAGCCTAGCACATGATCCGGCCAAGCTGCCCATAAGACGCCCATCGACAAACCTGGCCTAGACACTCACCCGCCGACTGACACAGGAGCCAACCTGACGACCTGGCCTAGACATTGACCCGCCGACTGACACAGGCGCCAGCCTGATGACCTGGCCCAGACACCGACCCGCCGACTGACGTAGGCGCCCCCTTGACAACCCGGCCTAGGCATCGACTTGGCCGCCTGACACAAGCGCCAGCCTGACGACCTCAAGGAGTTCACCACCGCACCCCGGTTCTGACAGGATGTGACGAGTCTTACCGTTTGGAGGCTTTTCACCCACCTAACCTGCGAGGACTCCAATATATAAAGACCTCACCCCCCAAAGGGGAGGAGGATGAAAGAAAAATGGAAGTAACCCCTACTCTCTAGCTCTCTCATATTATCTTCAAAGCTCTCTACAATAAGAGTGCTAACTTAAGCATCAGAGAGCCCCCATCGGGAAATTACCCCCGGGACCTCTAATTCAGTTCTCGCAGGTCCCTCAACTCCCACTGCCTATAAAGGAAAGAAGACCACCTCATGCTGAGGGCAGTCGGATTGCGCCGCACCAGGGAGCTCCACCATTCTCTAAGTCACCGGCCGCCTAGTAGGTAGTTCGCCACTGGGCAGTTCACCACCAGGCAGTTCACCACCGGGTAGTTCGCCACTAGGCAGTTCACCACTGAGCAGTTCACCACCAGGCAGTTCGCCACCGGGTAGTTCACCACCAGGCAGCTCGCCACCAGGCAGTTCGCCACCGGGTAGTTCACCACCAAGCAGTTCACCACCAGGCTGCTCACCACCAGGCAGTTCGCCACCAGACAGTTCGCCACCGGGCAGTTCGCCACCAGGTAGCTCTCCACCAGGCAATTTGCCACCAGACAGTTCACCACCGGGCAGTTCGCCACTAGGAAGTTCGCCCCCAGGCAGTTCTCCACCAAGTAGTTCACCACCAAGTAGCTCATCACTAAGGCACGCCACCACCGGGTCAAATGACGAGGTACTTAGCCAAAAAAATTTACATCACAAAACATTGGTACGTGGCTGAAAATGGATACATTAATTGGCGTCGTCTGTGGGAAACGCTACAAAAAGCTAAGTTCTCATCCTACAAAAGCTAAGTTCTCATCTTACCAATGCTAAGTCCTCACTTTTTAGCCATCGCTTTTATAGTTTACATTTTTTATGAACTCAAAGACTATGCAGGGAGCTAACGGACTAAGTAGCTCTACCAACCTTACTTTCAATTCAGATAATGCCACATCAGTCCTCTCCGCAAGGACCCCCTACAAAGATGAGCTCTTCGTGGCTTCCGCGGGAGTTGGCGGCCAACTGACTACATAGGCGCCCTTACCGGTCGAGCCTTCCAAGGCTCCTGTGTGAGCTGGCAACCTAAAGTTAGTAGTGCTGCCCCCGAAGGTCGAGCCCCTAGTAGCTTCTTGTAAGAGTAGGTGACCGGCATTACAAAGCTGATGCAGGCCAAGCCTACGGGCCACATTACTACTTAAGACCCGGTCGCCTCTCCAGCACGGGCAAAGTTAGAAAAGAGTAGACCACTGGTCACTCCCAAAGCCTATGGGCCACATTACTACTTTAGACCCGGTCGCCTCTCCGGCACGGGCAAAGTTAGAAAAGAGTAGACCACTGGTCACTCCCAAAGCCTACGGGCCACATTACTACTTAAGACCCAGTCGCCTCTCCGGCACGGGCAAAGTTAGAAAAGAGTAGACCACTGGTCACTCCCAAAGCCTACGGGCCACATTACTACTAAAGACCCGGTCGCCTCTCCAGCACGGGCAAAAGTCAAAGAAGAGTAGACTACGAGTCGCTCCCAAAGCCTACGGGCCACACTAGTAATTGGATCAGCACTTACTAGCTCATCGACTTATGGGCCAAAAGAAATCTACTCCCTTCGTTGAGTTACTATCAGCTCGGGAGTGGGGGGCTATTGATGAGGGCAGATTTGGCTCTCCAGTGAAATCGTGACACATGGCACCTCGTGACAACTAGGTAAACACCTAGCCAACAAACTTACGAAGTTGGTGACCCACTCGGGCACCAGTCTGGCCAGCCTGGCGCGACTTGCGTGCGACGCGCATGACCTGCACGTGGCCCACGCGACCTGCGCACGGCCTGTGCAAACTGCACGCGGCCTGCGCGAACTGCGCGCGGCCTATGCGACCTGGCCGACCTGGACCAGCCCAGCACATGATCCGGCCAAGCCGCCCATAAGACGCCCACCGACAAACCTGGCCTAGACACTCACCCGCCGACTGACACAGGTGCCAACCTGACGACCTGGCCTAGACACTGACCCGCCGACTGCCACAAGCGCCAACCTGACGACCTGGCCCAGACACCGACCTGCCGACTAACGCAGATGCCCCCTGACAACCCGGCCCAGGCGCCGACCTGGCCGCCTGACACAAGCGCCAGCCTGACGACCTCGAGGAGTTTACCACCGTACCCCGGTTCTAGCAAGATGTGACAAGTCTTACCGTTTGGAGGCTTTTCACCCACCTAACCCGCGAGGACTCCGATATATAAAGACCTCAGCCCCCAAAGGTGAGGAGGATGAAAGAAAAAGGGAAGTAATCCCTGCTCTCTAGCTCTCTCATATTATCTTCAAAGCTCTCTACAATAAGAGTGCTAACTTAAGCGTTGGAGAGCCCCGCCGGGAAAATACCCCCGGGACCTCTGATTCAGTTCTCGTAGGTCCCTCAGCTCCCGCCGCCTACAAAGAGGAGGAAAAGATGGAGTTCTCGTAGGTCCCTCAGCTCCTGCCACCTACAAAGAGGAGGAAAAGATGGAGTTCTTGCAGGTCCCTCAGCTCCCACTGCCTACAAAGGAAAGAAGACCACCTCATGCTGAGGGCAGTCGGATTGCGCCGCACCAGGGAGCTCCACCATTCTCTAAGTCACCAGTCGCCTAGTAGGCAGTTTGCCACCGGGCAGTTCACCACCAGGCAGTTTGCCACCGAGCAGTTCACCACCGGGCAGTTCGCCACCAGGCAATTCGCCACCGAGCAGCTCGCCACCAGGCAGTTCACCACCGAGCAGCTCGCCACCAGGCACTTTGCCACCGGGCAGTTCGCCACCAGGCAGCTCTCCACCAGGCAGTTCGCCACCAGGCAGCTCACCACCAGGCAATTCGCCACTGGGTAGTTCGCCACCAGGCAGTTTGCCACTAGGCAGTTCGTCACCAAGCAGCTTGCCACCAAGCAGTTCGCCACCAGACAGTTCGCCACCAGGCAGTTCGCCACCAGGTAGCTCGCCACCAGGCAGTTTGCCACCAGACAGTTCGCCACCAAGCAGTTCACCCCCAGGCAGTTCTCCACCAAGCAGTTTGCCAGTAGGCAGTTCACCACCAAGTAGCTCATCACTAAGGCACGCCACCACCGGGTCAAATGACGAGGTACTTAGCCAAAAAAATTTAATTCACAAAACATTGGCACATGGCCGAAAACGGTTACATCAGTAATGATGCTGACGAGCATGTTAATGCTATAATTAGAACTCACCATGATTTGTTTGATGAATATTGATGAAGGAAGATTTGGCCCGACCTCTCTATTATGTGACACGTGGCAGAAACGACAGCTCAGCAAAAGGGGCCAAGCCTAGGCGGGAACAAGGGGACACACTTCGCCGAACTGACCCACCTTGTAACAGCTCGGGATAGACTTCGCCGAACTGCCACCTTGTAACAGCTCGGGATACACTTCGCCGAACTGACCCACCTTGTAACAGCTCGGGATAGACTTCGCCGAATTGTCACCTTGTAACATCTCGGGATAGACTTCACCGAACTGCCACCTTGTAACAACTCGGGATAGACTTCGCCGAACTGCCACCTTGTAACAGCTCGGGATACACTTCGCCGAACTGACCCACCTTGTAACAGCTCGGAATAGACTTCGCCGAACTGCCACCTTGTAACATCTCAGGATAGACTTCGCCGAACTGCCACCTTGTAACAGCTCGGGATACACTTCGCCGAACTGACCCACCTTGTAATAGCTCGGGATACACTTCGCCGAAATGACCCACCTTGTAACAGTTCAGGATGCACCTCACCGAAACTGACCTGCCCTATAGATATCTCCGAGCTCAAGACCGCCTCGCTCAGCACTTTGCATCATCTTCTGGGCACCAAAGCCGGACAAGTCGTACCATGCCTGACACTAGGGAAGTCCGTGCCCGAGGGCGCCACGCCTGACTGACTTGGGATCTGACGTTTGGCAGCAACACTCTAAACGGCCACCTGCCACCGCCACTGACGCCGCCATCTCCAGTTAGACGGTTAGGCAGTGACGGTTCTGTCTCAGCAGAAAGGATGACGGCCGAATTGATAAGCACAAGGGTAATCATACCCGATCTGACAAGGGCCTCGGGACGAGTACACAAAGTGACTATAAGAGCCCCCTGCCCCCCGACAACAGAGGTATGCAAACTTTGCGCTATCTGGTATTACCTTGCTTTTGAAGGATTCTAACTTGAGCTTCGGAGCCTCTACACCGGGTTCCCCCCGGAGCTTTCCCGTCTCCTCCGTTTTAGGTTCCCTGCTACCCCGTTCGGAAGCAAGGCAGTGGACAGCTAAGACTAGCCGGATCGCACTCCATCAATTGGCGCTGTCTGTGGGAATACGCTTCAAAAGGCCTCCCTCCAAACTTCGATACCCCCTTTTTTCTTCAAAAAACCCAACACTCATGGCCTCCTCCAGCAACACCGGACATGGCACGGAGACAAACGCCACCGGGGAGCAACTTCAGGTCCCCGTAGTGTGCGTTGGACAGTTCACCATCCCCAATTGGACGGATGGGATCCCCATCTTGAACGCGCCACAAGCAGTGGCACCCGTAAACCATCCTACCACAAGCGTCCCCTTTCCTCTCCCCATTGAGACAACCTTCACTGAACCAACTGCCGTCCCCCTGGCAGTTAGCCAAAACCGATTGGAGGACCTGATGCAGTGCATGCGGGCAATGCAAGCCCAAATGCAATAGTTCCAGCAACACCAGCTTCACCAGCACCAAGTGTTGCACAACATCTCCCAGTATCACTATCAATAGCAGTTCCCCCAACTGCCACTGAACCAACCACTACTTCCACCTCGCCACCCCGCTCCGAGGCCAGTCAAGGCCTCCCCGCAGGATGGGCGCCCCCGCCAGGCGAAGGCCTCCTGGCCCCAGAACCACCCCAACAGCCAGGCCTTGTCCCCAGGCCGAAGAGAGAAAAATGTCATCCCCGCCTCGCAACCCGCAGGTGGGTCGGGAACCTCGCCTGCGAGGTCGGCACCCCGGCGCTCCAAGCCCAAGCTCCCGCTCACAAAAAACCGATTCAACGCCCTGGCGACAGACTACCAGCACTCCGGGCCCATCGAGCTCGGTAACACGGAGGCCAGCAGCGCCAGCACAAGGCCCGCTCAACGGCGAAGGCGCCGGCGAAGTCGCCAAACCGCCACCCACGCCTTGTCGGAATTCAGAGGCAAAGACACGAGCTCGAACGAGGTAGGGGCTGCCCTGGCTCTCTCCGTTCCTTCCCCCCTCGCATCAGAACTCCTGGCGGTCCCCTTACCTAGAGACTTCAAGCTCCCACCTCTGGACAAGTACGACGGGTCCTTCGATCCCAACGACCACGTTGATGCCTTTCAGTCGCAAATGCACCTCGCCAGGGCTAGCAAATCGTGCATGTGCGTGGCCTTTACCACCACCCTCAGGGGGGTAGCCCGCACTTGGTACAGGAACCTGGCCCCCGGGTCGATAAAGTGCTGGGCCCAGTTCGTGCAAGTCTTCACCACACACTTCGTCACCAGCCGACGATGCCCCAGAACAAAGGAAAGCATCTTTGGAGTGGCCCAAAGAGAAGGAGAATCTATTCGGGGCTACATCAAGCGGTTCAACGAAGCATGCTTACAAATACCGTGGTTGGACCCCGCAGTGCAGCTCGCGGTGGACAAAAGAGGGGTGACACACAAAGAGTTCAAATGGCACATGGTGGCCAACCAGCCCGCAACCGTGGCCGAATTCCTCAAACTCGCGGATAAGTTCATGAGGATAGAGGAAGAAATCAACCAACAAACCGAAGGCGGGAACGAGAAAAGAAAGAGAGAAGGCGAGCTCTCCAACCCGGTGAATAGAAAAAACCTGACCCGGGAGCCGAAGCCGAACTAGTCCTTCCGGGCCCCCTAGCAATTCGGACGGACTACACGCCGTTAAACACGAGGCAGACAGAGATCTTAATGACGATCAAAGACGCTCCGTATGTTAAGTGGCCACCTCGCCTAAAAGGAAATCCGAACGAGAGAAACAAGAATTTGTATTGTAGTTTCCATAGAGGCCATGGTCATAGCACCGAACAGTGTAATAACCTCCGGGATGAGATAGAGGGACTCATCTGTCGCGGATACTTGAGAAACTTTGTACAGCACAACAATAACAATAAAGCATGTCGGCAAAGGGAGCACGAAAAGGATGCCCCCGAGTCTAGCAACAGACCTGCCGAATCGTTGCAGAAGCAGCCTCCGGAAGAAAGGCCAGTTCGGGGAACCATCAATGTAATAGTGGGGGGTTCGGTGGTAGCGGGGTGTACCTCGGCAGCAGTCCGGACTTCAGTTCGCGAAGCGGCCCTCGAAGAACGGAACCCCCCAAAGAGACCAAAGACCGAAGAACCAATCTTTTTCACGGAGGACGACGCGCGAGGAGTCCACTACCCCCATGATGACGCGCTTCTCATTAAGCTAAGGATCAACGACTTCGAGGTCAGGCGCGTACTCGTAGATTCGGGCAGCTCAGCAGACATCCTCTTCAAATCAGCATTTGACCAGCTGCAATTAAAGAGGAGCGAGCTGAAGCCCGCGAACACTCCCCTAGTAGGTTTCAGCGGAGAGGAAGTTAGGCCCCTCGGAAAAGTAACTGTCCCTGTGGAAGTCGGCACATGGCCTTGTGCGGTCAGACTCAACCATGATTTCCTGGTAGTCGCGACCCCCTCCCCATACAATGCCATAATAGGGCGGCCGATCATGCATATCCTACGGGCGGCGGTCTCCACCTACTATTTGGCCATGAAGTTTCCTACGGACTTCGGTATAGGGGTAGCACGGGGCGACCAGCTCGAGTCCCGCAAGTGCTACGTTGCCGCCCTGAAGGGAAAAACCAAGGCGGCCGACGACCTCGAACTGGAGCGGCCGGCGGAGCAAGGTGAGGAGCGAGCTTCGCCCATGGAGGAAACAGTCGCAATCCCGACTTCAGCTACGGACCCAGCTCGCACACTAAGCATCGGAGCTTCCATCGAAGACCCCCTACGAGCCGAACTGGTGAGTTTTTTACTTCAAAATTTAGATATTTTTGCCTGGTCCACGGCCGACATGCCCGGCATTAGCCCCGGACTGATAACTCACAAACTTAATACTGACCCTGTAGTCAGACCCGTTAGATAGAAAAAATGCAACTTAGCCCCAAAATGCTGGAGAGCGGTCGACGAGGAGGTCGAGAAGCTCCTCGCAGCAAACTTCATAAGGGAAGTCCATTACCCGAGCTGGGTGGCCAACCCGGTGTTGGTAAAAAAGGCAAGCGGCAAGTGGCGCATGTGCGTCGACTATACCGACCTGAACCGAGCTTGCCCGAAAGATTGCTTCCCCCTCCCCAGAATTGACCGCCTAGTGGACGCGACCTCGGGAAACGAGTTGCTAAGCTTCTTGGACGCCTACTCGGGCTACAACCAAGTTAGGATGGACCCATCCGATGAGGAAAAAACCAGCTTCATAACCGAGTTCGGCCTATATTGCTACAAAGTCATGCCCTTCGGACTAAAAAATGCCGGGGCAACTTTCCAGAGACTTGTAAATAAGCTATTTCGGCCCCTGATTGGTACGAAGATAGAGTGCTATGTAGACGACATGGTCGTCAAGACTCAGTTTTCACAAGAGTTAATACAAGACTTAGATTCTGTTTTCCAAATCCTGCGTCAGTTTAGCATGAAGTTGAATCCCAACAAGTGTGTCTTCGGCGTCACCTCGGGCAAGTTCCTAGGCTACATTGTCAATCGGCGCGGTATTGAGGCCAACCCGGACAAAATAAAAGCCATTCTAGATATGAAACCACATCGGAAAGTAAAAGAGGTTCAGAGGCTAAACGGCCGCATAGCCGCTCTAAGCCGCTTCTTGTCCAAGTCAACAGACCACTGGCTACCCTTCTTCAAGGCAGTCAAAGGCAAAGGGTTCGAGTGGACCCAAGACTGCCAGTTCGCGTTCAATGAACTAAAAGGTTACCTCGCTAGTGTGCCAACCTTAGCCCGGCCCGAGGTGGGCGAGGTCTTAGAACTGTACCTCTCGACGAGCGACGAGGCGGTCAGTTCGGTACTAATAAAAGAAACAGACCGGGTCCAACGACCCATATATTATGTTAGTAAAATTTTACAGGGAGCAGAGGCAAGGTACCCGGAGATAGAAAAACTAACATATGCACTAGTAATAGCAGCTCGTAAACTCCGCCTGTACTTCCAGGCTCACACCGTCATCGTCCTAACTGACAAACCTCTTAGACAAGTTTTACTCAAACCCGAAGTCTCCGATCGACTGACGAAATGAGCCATCGAACTCAGCGAGTACGACCTCCAGTACAAACCGAGAACCGCTATCAAGGTCCAAGCTTTGGCAGATTTTATTACCGAGTGCACTTTCAGCCACGAAGCCCCACAGGTCAAGCCCGAGGTCCCCAGTTGCGACGAACCCGGAGCTCCTGAGCCCATAGAGTCCGAACCCCGTGAAGTAGCAGCCGGTGTGGCATCTCTCCTGGTCAGGCGAAGAGCGAATTGGGATGAGGAGCCCTGGATCCTTCACGTGGATGGTTCCTCGAACTGGCAAGGCAGCGGAGCTGGAATAGTCTTGTGCGGCCCGAGCGGCACAAAAGTAGAATACGCACTACGCTTTGAGTTCGCGGCATCCAACAACGAGGCAGAGTACGAAGCACTGATCGCTGGGCTGGACCTAGCGCGAAAGGTTAAGGCAAAACACTTGGTCATCTGTAGCGATTCTCAGCTTGTGGTAAACCAAGTTACCGGCGAATACGAAGCACACGATCTCTCCATGATCGCATATTTGGCCAAAGTAAAAAAAGCCCTGCTCAACTTCCGGTCACACATCATCAGGCAAATCCCGAGGTCAGAAAACACTGAGGCCGACGCCCTGTCCCGGTTAGCCAGTACGAGTCACAACAATATGAGAACTGTGTACATAGAGGACTTACCTCGGCCTAGTATTCTCGGAGGGACAGAGGAGGTCGCTCCCGTCTTAGAAGCAGAGCCGAGCTGGATCGATCCACTCGCGAGCTTCCTGATAGACGGAACCCTCCCTGCAGAACGCAATGCGGCCAAGAGGGTGCAGCGCCAGGCGGCCAAATATGTCATAATAGACGAACGGTTATACCGACGGTCGTACACGCTCCCCTATTTGCGGTGCCTGCGACCTACCGAAGCCGAGTTTGTACTCCGCGACACTCATGAAGGCCTGTGCGGCGGACACTTGGGGGGCAGAGCACTCGCCCAAAAGGCACTTCGACAAGGATACTACTGGCCAAAGATGAAGGCAGAAGCTGTCGAGCTCGTCAGAAAATGCGACAAGTGTCAGAAGCACTCTAACATCCACCATCAACCTGCCTCCGACCTCAAATACCTCGTCAACCCGTGGCCCTTTGCACAATGGGGCATCGACCTCCTAGGGCCATTCCCACCAGCAATAAGCGGAAGAAAATTCTTAGTTGTTGCGGTAGATTATTTTACGAAGTGGATAGAAGCCAAACCTCTGGCAACTGTTACGGCTCGAAACATACAGAACTTCTTTTGGAAGAACATAGTATGTCGGTTTGGGTTACCTCGGGTTCTAATCTTCGACAACGGAAAACAGTTCGAGGATATCAAGTTCCAAGTGTGGTGCCAAAACATGGGGGTTCAGAAAAATTTCACGTCAGTCGCGCACCCGCAGGCAAACGATCAGACGGAAGTAATGAACAGAGCCATCCTGCGCGGACTGAAAGCACGTCTGGATCGAGCTAAGGGATTGTGGGCCGAAGAGCTACCAAGTGTTTTATGGGCTCACCGAACGACCGAGAAAGCAACCACGGGAGAAACCCCCTTCAACCTCACCTACGGCACTGAAGCAGTGATCCTGGTGGAAATCGAAATACCAACGTTGCGATTAGAAACATACGACGATTGGACGAACGGAGACGAGTTACGCACCAACCTCGACCTACTGGACGAGGTAAGGGACCTCACGCAAATCCGAACAGCGGCATACCAGCAGCAGGTAGCTCACTACTACAATAGCAGAGTAAAGCAACGAAGCTTCCGAGTCAGCGACCTGGTCCTCCGTAAGATTATGGTGCCCGAACCCGGCATCGGCAAGCTTGGACCTAATTGGGAAGAGCCCTATAAAGTAAAAACAGCGCTCGGGGGCGCATACGAACTCGAAACCTTGGAAGGCAAACGAGTACTCCGAACGTGGAACATCGTCAACTTGAGGCGATACTACCTATAAACCACCTAGCGAAGTGGACGAAATCAGGCCCTACGTGCCACAAGGCAAGCCGAGGAACTTCGGCGTAGACAGCACATTATCAGCTCGGCAAAAAATCAGTTCGCGGCATAAAAGACCACGGAAATTTAAAAACTCGGCAAAGAAACAACTCGGGGAAGATGAGAAAGGGGAAAAAGACACTCCATTGCAAGAAACAATACATTGGCAAAAAAAAAAAAATTTACATTCCCGGAGCCACTTCTTCGCCATCGGAAGGCACTTCAACAACACCCGAAGGCCCTGCCTCTCCTTCAGAGTCCGGCTCGCCATCGGCAGCATTGGCCATCTCCTGAGTTATATGCGAAGTGGTTATGGCACTTACATCAAGGTCGGGGTATGTATTCCGGATCATCCACCGGCTCAACTTGAACCCCCTCCTGTAAGAGTCCACCATCAGATCGTCAAAACGCGGGGAGGCAATGTAGTCTTCAACTGCCTTCTTCTTGGCGTCTTCAATGCCTTGGGAAAAAATCAGTGTTCTCTCCCTGATGTCCTCCTGAAGATACTCGACTTGATGCTGCAAATCCAACTTCAAGTCCGCCATATGCTTGACAACTACCCCCATGGCCTCGGCGTCACGCTGAGACCTCGCCTGTCTGGCCATCGCGACGCGAGCAGCCTCTTCAGCAGCATAAGCAGCCGCCTCAGCAGCCCGAGTATTTGCCTCTGCAGCACGGAAGGCTTCTTCAGCAGCATGAGCGGCAGCCTCAGCAGCTCGCGCCTGTCGCGAGCTCCTCTCCACTTGGGCCGCCAAGGCATGAATCGAAGAATTCACCTACCAAAAGAAACAAGTGAGCAAAATGACAGCAGAAGCAACAGAATAAAAAAGGAAGACAAAATCTAACTTACCACCATGGCATGCGTTACGGCGCGGCAAGCGACTTGATTCAAGGGAAGATCGGTCCATGCCGCGACCTCCTCAGGGAAAGTAGCGTCCCTACTCTTTTGAAGAGTGTAGTTCAGCGTCAACACGCTCCTAAACTCCCCTTGAGCTCCCGAGCTTGAGGGCCTAGCCCGCGTATGAGCAGACCCGGAGTGAGCAGGAGCACTTGAGTACGCAGGAGCGCCCGTAAGAGTGGTTTCAGCGTAAGGCGCCCCGGCAGTCTCGTGCACCGGTGGAGTCACTTCGAGCTCCCTGGGCAGATCCTCTGGCGTATGGTCTGGGGCTTGGGGCTCCTCATCCAGGGGCAGCTCGTTACAAGTTCGCTTGGCGACCAGCTTCCTCCTCTTCATACCTTGGAACAAACGCCCCCCACGAGTTCTCTCCGCATCCATCACACCTACAGAAACGAGTTCGACATCAAAAAAAAAAAAAAAAAAGAGAACAAAGCAAGCAAGAAACCGCATAGCCAGAAACCTACCCGAACTCAGGCCGGCTGCAATAAGCTTGGCCTCCGTTAAGTAGTGATGGCACTTTAAGCCTTGCCGTGCCCATTGTCGGAGACCCTTCACCGTCTCTTTATCAAGAGTTACGCCCAAATCGAGAGCGGCCTCACCCCACCCGGTCTGAAAGGGCCATCCTTGTGCACTTCGCACGCCAAAGTAGTCCTGCTTCCAAGCCGGGACCTTATTAGGAAGATCGTGCAGAAGCTTGAAACCCTGGCGAGGAGAAAGGTAATACGCCCGTCTCCCCCCTGGAAGAGAACCCGCCTGTCTCTTGAGCATCAAGATAGAGGAGAATATCTCTAAGTCTAAGGGAAAGTTCTTCTCGCAAAAAAGGGAAATTGTCCCCACCAGGTTCCGAATAGAGTTCGGATGAAGCTGGCCAATGGTGATACCGAAGTGGTTTATGACTTCGACGAGAAGGGGATGGAAAGGAAGTCGCAACCCTGCAGCAAGTTGCTCTCGAAAAATCACGATCTCGTCGGGACCGTGTTCCCAAGGAAAGCTACCCGAAGGAATAAAATATGTGTACCCCCCAGGAAGATTGTAAGACAGAAGTATGGATTGAAGCCCCTCAGGCGTCATGGTCGAAGGGCCAAACCGGTCTAGCATCCGACCTCGGCGGGAGGTAAACGCCAAACTGCCCGAAGCGACTCGACCTACTGGTTCATAGTCCTCAAACTCCACCTCAGGATCACTGAGGCAGTCTGGGGACACGGATCGGTTGGTGGAACCTACATCGGCCCTACTCGAAGAATCGTCTGAGCTATCAAAGCTAGACATTGGGGAAAAGACGAATTCAAGAAAGTACTCACCGGAAGGTTTGAAGAAATACCAAAGAACCGTGAACTGTATAACCAGCCTTGACGCGAGCTGGAAAAGACTTGGACGCGAGCTGAAGGGTTGGACGCGAACTCAATAGACAAACCGCAGAAGTGACAACAACCGGGGTCCCCCACTATTTATATCTACAGTAACCAAGAATCGACCGTGCAGACCGAAGACGATCCGACGGCCCACGTTCTTACCGACCGCACGACCCTTAAGGTCAAGACGTGACTGGTGCACGTCTTTCCGAAAAAAGCGAAACGTCAGCGCGTCTATTTGAAACCGACGTCGCTTCGACACGCGTCTCTTCGAAACTGACGCGCCGCACGTCTCCCTGACAGTCGACCGCACACGTATAGCAGTGGCATGCCTTTTTCAAATGAGCCGCTGTCACGTCCCAGCGGCGCCAATTGGTTTGAAATTTAAAACGCGCGGTCACAACCACCAGCGTTCTTGAGTAAGCACGTTTCCAGCCTTCTCGGAAACCAAAAGAACCCTAGCAAAAGCGTCTCGTACAATGAAGGTTTGAAGGACGTGACAAATCCACCAGTTACCTCGCGAAAACTCCCCGCACCATGGCAAGACCCTCGGCACAAGGAGTGGGGGGCAATTGATGAAGGAAGATTTAGCCCGACCTCTCTATTATCTGACACGTGGCAGAAATGACAGCTCGGAAAAAGGGGCCAAGCCTAGGCGGGAACAAGGGGACACACTTCGCCGAACTGACCCACCTTGTAACAGCTCGGGATAGACTTCGCCAAACTGCCACCTTGTAACAGCTGGGGATACACTTCGCCGAACTGACCCACCTTGTAACAGCTCGGGATAGACTTCGCCGAACTACCACCTTGTAACATCTCGGGATAGACTTCGCCGAACTGCCACCTTATAACAGCTCGGGATAGACTTCACCGAACTGCCACCTTGTAACAGCTCGGGATAGACTTCGCCGAACTGACCCACCTTGTAACAGCTCGGGATAGACTTCGCCGAACTGCCACCTTGTAACATCTCGGGATAGACTTCGCCGAACTACTACCTTGTAACAGCTCGGGATACACTTCGCCGAACTGACCCACCTTGTAACAGCTCGGGATACACTTCGCCGAACTGACCCACCTTGTAACAGTTCGGGATACACCTCACCGAAACTGACCTGCCCTATAGATACCTCCGAGCTCAAGACCGCCTCGCTCAGCACTTCGCATCATCTTCTGGGCACCAAAGCCAGACAAGTCGTACCATGCCTGACACTAGGGAAGTCCGTGCCCAATGGCGCCACGCCTGACTGACTTGGGATCTGACGTTTGGCAGCAGCACTCTAAACAGCCACCTACCACCGCCACAGACGCCGCCATCTCCAGTTATACGGTTAGGCAGTGACGGTTCTGTCTTAGCAGAAAGGACGACGGCCGAATTGACAAGCACAAGGGTAATCATACCCGATCTGACAAGGGCCTCGGGACGAGTACACGAAGTGACTATAAGAGCCCCCTGCCCCCCGACAACGGAGGTATGCAAACTTTGCGCTATCTGGTATTACCTTGCTTTTGAAGGATTCTAACTTGAGCTTCGGAGCCTCTACACCGGGTTCCCCCCGGAGCTTTCCCGTCTCCTCCGTTTCAGGTTCCCTGCTAGCCCGTTCGGAAGCAAGGCAGCGGACAGCTAAGACCAGCCGGATCGCGCTCCATCAAATGTAAAGAAAAATTTTCCTCGACCTCCTTTGTTGAATCTTCTAGTCAAATTGACATGAGCAAGAGAAATGATGATGGTGATGGATTTGAGGATTATGAGCAATTTTTGAGTTTAAAATGAAAAACTCAGTTGGACCTTTACTTGGAGGAACAAAACCTTGATATCAAGGTAGATGTTGATGTTTTGGAGTATTGGAGTAAGAGTTCACTTAGGTATCCTGAGTTGGCATTAATGGCTTGAGATATTTTGGCTATTCTTATTTCCACAGTTGCATCTGAATCTACATTTAGCATTAGAAAGAAGGTGATCAATCCTTGGAGAAGTTCACTTAAATCCAAGACTATTCAAGTTTTGGTTGGTCTTGAAGATTGGCTTCGTGCAGAAGGCTTTGTATTAATTTTTTGTCTATTGTTTATTAACATATATGATTCAACACTTCATTTAATTTATTCTAATAGTTTCTCCAATTGTATGCAGGGGGATCAAGTTTGTTAGGGGGCTCCTTCAGGATTTTCATGTTTGTTAAAAGAGGATGAATGTTCGAATAGTAGTGATGATGATAATGAAGATGCTAAACTTGATGATATGTTTTAGGCATTATAATAACATATATTTCCATTATTTATTTGTCATTTGACATGATAACAAATTACATATGTGATATGGGTAATAAATGTGTCTCTTATTTTCTTTTTTAGGATGGCTTGGAACTTGGAAGTTGGAATGTTCAATCTTGTTGGTGAATTCAAGAATGAATGGAGATGGCTCAAATATGTTTTGTATGATATGGGCAATGAATTGGTCTTTTATTTTCTTTTTTTAGGATGGCTTGGAACTTGAGAGTTGGAATATTCCATCTTGTTGGTGAATTCAAGAATGGATGGAGAACATGTTTTATGGATTTTGTTTGTCTTATTCAATTTTTTTTTTTTATGATTTTGGAAGAATATGAAGTTATATGAATTTAGTTTCAATGTGTTATGCTATTTGTAGGAATATGAAGCTATATGAATTTGTCTCATGTGTTTTATTTTTAAGTTTTTCTTATCTTAGGTGTTTTATTTTCAGGTTTGCCTTGGTTGTATAGAAACAACCAAACAACAGGGAACATATTAAACAACCTTAAAGAGGGTTGTTGATTGTAAGGAAAAATGAAATTAAAATGGATTCTTTGTAGGAATTAAAATGGATTATTGTCCATTTGGGCAGATTTTATGATTTAAGAATGTGAAACGGTTGCATTGTAGGTGGTGATTGGTGAACATGTGCTCTAAAACATAAAAGAAATCATGATGCAATCTTTAATAAAAGGAAAAATCAATCTTTTTATTAGGTTGGGCTTCAGGCTTTTTATGAGGGCCAAGCTCAGGCCCAAGTTATAGGCTCGTTGGTTGGGTCAGGCTCGGGCTTGGTCGTGAAAAAATCCTGTTAATGAAGACTAAAAGCCCGACTCAAGCCCGGCGTAGCTCTGCCCATGAACGGGTCTAATCATGAGTGAACAAGCCAATATTCAATACAGATGGGGCCCACAGTAAATACTTGTGTATTCACTCGTGATAGATAGCCGAGCCTGATATGCATGATTTGGTCTCCAGCACAACTGGTTAAGGACAGTACGTAGTACCACATGCCTAGAAATTTGATTTTGAATTATCTTTTTTGGTGAAAGCATCAATAATGTTAGGTGAGGTTCTTGTTTGGGTTTTTATTATGGTCTATCACACTACCTTACGAAAAGGGCTTTTGAGATCAAAGCATTGACATGCACAGGTCCACCCATATCTTGTTCAAACAGCCTTTACTTTCTATAAGCTAGTAGCCATATAAATGCATGCCAACTAATTTCAAAAATCTTATTTCTATCATTTAAAGAACCAAACAACCATTTTTTTTTTGCGAGAAAGCATTACCTGTAGGGGTGGCAATTTTTCATCCAATCCGCCCAACCCACCCAACATTCCCATTTACTTGGCGGGTTGGAAATGGGTTAATCACCCACTGGGTCAATTTAAATGGGTTGGGTTGGATGGTGGATAACCATTGGGTTAACCACTAAAGATATAAATAGTAATTCCTTAGCCATTTTTTTTAATTTTCTTCATTTGAATGAAATAATTTATAATTAATGCATTAATTTTCTATTCATTATTGACTAAAATTAGTTTTGTTTTGAATCAACACACTTCACCCAAATTGACATAAATCCAAATCAACTTGACCTGAGTCCGGACAAGCTCAACTTGGTCTAAATATGAATAGACCCGATCACCTGAGTTTGGATTGGCTAGCCCAGTCCGACCCAAGACATGCCAATCCGATTAACTCGAATATGAAATGGGTCCGGACGGGATAATTCAGATCGGACATGGTCCGGTCCCTATCCACACAACCCAACACAAATCTAGACAGGTCCGATTTACTTCTCTTAACCCGCTTCATGTCAGTTGGTTTAGTCCCAAACCCATGCACAAACCTGATATGGGTCGGTCCAAGTCAATCTGTCATTGGCCAAACCGGTCCGGTCTAGTCCGAATAGACTAATCTATATCTGAACAGTTCAACCACCTTTGATGTGATTAGTTCAAAGACAATCCAATTAGATAGTTCAAGTTGGTCTGATCGGTTTGAACCTAAGTGGTCCGGTCAAACCTGAAACCCAAACATAGTCAAATGGCTTCGCCGCTTGTGTAAAAATAACATACACGTAATGTGATTTGAACTTCACCACTTGCACAAATAGCAATTACTATTACCACCAAGCTATGACCAACTTATTTGTCAATAGGGAATTAGTTTTTTGTTTTACATACATAAATATAAGATTAATGCATTTGGGCAAATTGGATTGGGTTAAAGCGGATTTGGATTAACCTAACCCATTTAATTTTATATAACTGGGTCATTAATGGGTTGGCAGATTAGATGAGTTGGGTTGAAGTTAAACCCAACCCGCCCAATTGCCACCATTAATTACCTACAACCAAACGACTCATCAGCGACCTCAGTGAAATGAGAACACGCCAACATTTGAAAAAAAAAAATCATTTTTCATTAGGGGGCTCTGAGTTGTTCTGTGATCATGGTCGCAGGTAATATGAGCTCCTTTTCAGTAACCAAACTGCCGCAGGAAGGAACACAACTCCTGGATCAAATAGCTGTCATGCTGTTTCTTTCATGTCTGGCAAATCAGTTTCATTGGAAACTCTTGGCATCCTCTCATTTGTTTCTTCTTTGCTCTTTCCCCACAAGACACTGTAAAGGCCTCCAGCCAACAAGATTCCTCCTAAAACACTGCAACACAACCCAGCTTCATATTAGCTTAGGTAAATTTGAAGCTTAATCTAAGATTTGATTTTCATCAAGAAAAGAAATTAAAACAACCTTCCCAAGCTAATGAGTTCGCCCAAGAGAAATGTTGAACAGATGATGGTGATGATAAAAGAGAGTGGGGTTGACATGGCCAGAAACACGGGCCCCTTCTTCTCAATGCACCAGGCTTGCAGGTAGAATGTAAGACCGGTGACCACGAGTCCCTGGAACCATGAATGAACCATAACAAACTCTATCAGTTACAGATAAAAAGGGCTTCATTAACTGAAGACCAAAGAACAATATATCAGATACAAGGGTTTCTAGCTTGTTGAACTTACACAATATGCTATAGCAACAAGTCCCACATCCCAACGTAGCTTCCATTGATCAAGGTTTCTCTCAAATGCAATGGCAATTACAAACGACTGAATGGTGCTCAAAAAGCACTGAAGTGCTGTGAAGAGAAGCTTCGAAGGGTAAACCATCAAAATCAGTCCCTGTCGGCCATAAAATTTACATCATCAATCATCATTGCCTCTTTGTATATATTTACAGGGAGGTAAATCGTATGGCTGATTCCTTGTCTAATGCAATTACTTTCTTCAGTTCCGTTCATGATTTGCCTCAGGAAACATAGCTTTAGGGTCCACCACACTTGGTTGTAAATGCTTTTTATGAACTGATGGCCATGGCCCTTTGTATAGGTTTTCAGAGGGGTAAGGCTTTTATGTCCCCCCTTCTCCCTTTCTTAGGCTTCGTTTGGATCATGTAAAACATCATTAGGTGACCGTTGAATTTTGAAAATCATGATAAAAAAGTGTAAAGTTTTATATCGATAAAAGTGATGTAGTATTTATATCAATAATCGATGTAAAACTTTATGCTTGATGAGGTTTTACATTGATTCACGATATAAACCGAGGTGGAGTTTTACATTAATTTGCATTTACACTCTTTCCAAACGTTAACAAAACCAAACCAATGTAAATTTGTATATTGTTTTTGATTTACACTGATTATAAATCTAACGTTAGAGTTTATTTTGTAATTGATTAATAAAATTTTCGGTGGCCATCCCTCCACCGAGAGTAAATTTTAGAGTTAAAAAAACAAATCACCTATCGTCTCAAAACATTATAATCAAGAAAAGCTACACTATCTGAGATCGAATGGATGAATATATTGCAAAACATGACTTAAAATTGAGTTTACCTGGAATACAATCCAGACACCCCAAAAGATGTTTGCTGTGAGCATCAAGAAGCAACCTTTTATCCATGTCTTAGTCGTGTGGGCAAGAGCTATGTCCTTCTCACTTTTACTCTGTCCAAAAGGATGGTGATTTCTCAAGGGTTTCAGATGTGGTCCTTTGTAGAAGGCAAGAGTCATGACACCAACCATACAGAGAAAGACACCTACTACTTTGGCCTTCCCCGAGATGGCTCTCACATTAACAGTTTCCATCCTGTCACAGAGGTAAATACCGATGTAGATGAGCATGAAACAGGAACACTTGAAAGTAGTGGCAACTGGGCGGGTTGGGTTGGGTGTGGTTTGGGTTGAGTTTCAACCCAACCAATCCGTTAATGACCCAATTATGTTAAATTAAATGGGTTGGGTTCAATCTAAACCCATTTTAATCCAATCCAATCCGCCCAAACCCATTAATCTTATATTTATGTAATTAAAACCAAAAATTAATTCCATCTTAATACATAAGTTGGTCATAGCTTAGTAGTAATAGTAGTTGCTATTTACACAAGTGGTGAAGATTTTAATCACATTACATGCATTGTTTTTGCACCAACAGCAAAGCCATTTAACTATGTTCGAGCTTTGGATTTGACTAACCGCTTAGGTTCAAACCGGTTAGACCAACTTGAACTATCTAATTTGATTGTCTTTTAGCTAATCGCATCAAGAGTGATTGAACCATTTAGATCTAGACCAGTCCGGTCGGACTAGGTCTCGACTGAACCGGTTCGGACCAGACCCGAACAGACCGTATTCAGTCCGATCGGGACCACACCCGATCGGGCTGATTCAACTCAATTGGGCCAGACCCCGACTGGACCAGTTCACTTCGGTCGGTCCCAGGTCAAAGGCTCCAAAGGATCTAGGTCAGTTAGCATTGTTGACCCAGGCGGGATTCGGGTTAGGTTGTATGGATACGAGCCGAACCGATGATCCAAACTAGGCAAAGCAAGTGGGGTGGTGTAGGGTCTAGACTTCACCCGGTCCAACCCGCTTCAGATTTGGGTCGACCCGAATAAGCTTGTGTCGGGTCGGGCCGAGCTATGTGAATAATGATTGGACTAGATGACCCAAACCGTGCAAAGCAAGCGATACCGAGCCATCTTGTTTGAAGTCTATTTCAAATTCGACTTGACCTGGATTAGTATATGTTGGATCAGGTTAGACCGCATTGAACTGATCCAGACTTGGGTGAAATTGATTTGGATTTATGTTGGGTGAAGTGTGTTGATTCAAGACAAAACTAAATTTAGTCAACAATTAATAAAAAATTAATGCCTTAATTATGAATTATTTATTTCAAATGAATAAAAAAAAGATTAAGGAATTAATACTTATGTTTGTAATGGTTAACCCAATGGTTATTCACAACCCAACCCATTTAAATGAGTGGGTTGGGTGATGGCTTGATCACACAACCCGACAAATAAATGGGAAGGTTGGGCGGGTTAGATTCTAGGTGGGTTGGACGGGTTCAGCGGGTTGGGTGAAAAATTGCATCCCCTACTTGAAAGCTAGGTGAATAAGTTGGGCGGATTGAGTAGGGTTGAGTGTCAACCCAGGCCCAATCCTAAGATATAAATTTTGGGTTTGGGCCTGACCCAACCCCAGGTCAAGCTCAAGTTTATCGACCCAGGTCTAACCTGAGTTTAACTCAATACAACTTCAACTAGACTCAGACTTGGATAGGGTTGAATTAGTTTTGAGAAGGTTGATTGGATTTAAAAGATTTTATGACTATATTTTTGTGTGACATTTTATTGGGCTTTGGAGCCAGACTGGGCCCAGGTTACCTGAGGTCTCAACCAAAGTTTACGTCAGGCCTGAATTCTATGGCCAGGCCCATTCCAAAAGCTGAAAAAACTCAGGCCGAACCTGTGCAAAAATTTGGGTTGAAACAGGTTAGACTCACACTAGTTAAAGTATTGTAGAGGTCTAATTAACATGATTGGGAATCATAGAAAACACTGTACCCAGAAACCTCTTTTTCTTTTATAGGTATCACCATCCAGAAACTTAATTAAATCATGATCCATGGTAATAAGAGTTTGAAAACAAAATCAAAGCTAGCATCTGGGTTTGGAACCCATTGTATAAAACAAGCTCACATTAGGTGCAAATTTGGGAGGCTCAGCTTGGGTTTGCGAGATTTTGAATGAACCATATGAAAGACCCAAGCCCAAAACAGTCTAAAATATTATCTCGGGCCAAGCCAAATTGCATCCTGAATGACATGGGCAGTATCATGGTTTTGAAAACTGGACTGAATCAGACGGTCAGACTGGTTGACCCAAGAACCGGTCGGACAATCAGTTCCATTTCACCCCAAAACTGCTCTAGGGCCAAAAACTATTAATTTTTTATTTTTAAATCAGAACAGGCTGTCTGTTCAAACTGAATGGTCAGACTGTTTGACCCGGAAACCAGTCCCCAAAATGGTTTCATACCCGGCCTGGTTTTTAAAACCTTGAGCAGCATTGGGTTTTATGTTTTTTTAGATAATTAAGACTTACAGATATAAATATATATAATATAAATACATATAAAATAATACAAAAAATACAAGGTTTTATACTCTACATATTTGTATTTGTACTCCTTCCAAATAGAGCCTAAGGGGTGTTGGGTTTTTATGTTTTTATGATTACAAATTTACAACACTTCGCTTTATACACTAGCGGGAAGAAGAACATAGGATGAGAGTACTTTTCAGCACCAAACTCAGTTTCATTTCATTTAAAGAACTTTTTCATGTGACTCATCCATCCTCTTTCCCTCTCTTGAATTTTTTGTTTCCTTTTTAATTAAGTCCAAATCATACCTTATCTCCACTGGTATCGTCCACAACTAGTCCAGTTTTACAACAGAGATAACCTACTCTACACTCTATATTAGGATTTATAGGCCATTAATTTAATAAAATTAATTTTTAATCTCTGCTTTATTTTGTATCTTTTGCTTTTTTATAGCCAATGCTCTAAAAATACGTCAACTTCTACTTGAAAGGAGTAAATACTTGCTTTAGAAAAAGTAAAAGGAATAGGAGACCAATAAGAGCCGAGGCACAAATTTTGGAATTCTACACGTTCCAAATCCTAGGGTTGCAAATAGGACCGGGTTGGCTTGGTTTAGATCAACTCTAGCCCAATCCGATACTGTTAAAACATCAACTCTAACCTCATCTTCAACCCTAACTCATTCTGATTATGAGATCTACTATAACTATATCAACTAAAATCATTCACAAATACATGTTCGACTATAAATTACATGTATATACAAAAATGTCGTAGATAGATTAATGGCAAAGCTAGGCTATCTAGCTAAAGCTGCCAAAGCCACGGTGGAGAGTGGAAAAGGTTGATGATGGGTATTTTTATAAATTGATATATATAGAGAGAGAGAGAAAAAGAGAGAGAGAGAGAGAGAGAGGAATGGACATTCCCGGGAGGTCACACTGATACAACTAAGGTATCTAAGCAAACATAGGAAATTGGCTACTTATATTGCAGGTAATGTTTAATAATATATAATCATCATGAAAACAATGATATATAATTAAGTATAGTAATATTTTACAACTGTTGAAAAAGTAAGAGTGGTAATTTTGTAAATTTTTTCAATATTTTATTTTTTATATTAATTAGTAACCTTGGGACGTGAGAGTTGGATGTTCTAGACCTGTAATATAAAATCCCATTTTATATCTTATAATCTGAAATATTTTGAGACAGAGAACAAGAAGTTAAGAACAAAACACCCTAAATTGGCTTTTTTATCTTCTTCTTTCATTCTATCTTCAACTTTTCCTTTACAGAATTTTGTTTTTTTTTTCCGTTGATTTTTACCACCACATTTCGGTTGCTCCAACAACAACAAATCACCCATCGTCATTTTTCTCTCTAAAAAAGGTTGAGGACTGGCTCATTGGCAGAAGTGGTCGAAGTTCTCCCTGTGGGAGATCAAGACTATTTTATATAGTTTTAATCTCTCTCATCCCCAAATAGAGGATCCTTCCGGAATCTTTTGTCTGTTGGGCAATTATGCCATGTCAGCACAAGTTAGCACGTGGCCATATTGGCGGGTGGCCAATTGTGAACCACTAATATGTGCTCATGCTGCTCTCATAAAGTCTGGAGTTGGACTTCTTTTTTCTGGTCGGGTTTATGGGATGTGTAAGAGATTCGGACCCGGTTCAAAACAGGTCTTCTTTGGTTCGAACAATGGTTTCGCTGACCGTCCATTCATTATAGGAGGAGGCCATTATCACGCTCTCTCAGACGTCCAGACGGCCAGACGGCCCAGACCCACTATAGTGCTCCACTAGGTCAAATTTCCCCCTTTAATTGGATTTAATTTGTTTCAACTTTTCAGCAGGACGTCTACTTTGTGCCAATATAGTAAGAAGAATATACAATTCGTGGTAATGTTGCCGGAATATTGGGATTTGATGGTTTTGTTGGGCCAACCCAGTAAAAAGAAAGATCATATTGAGAGAGAGAGAGAGAGAGAGAGAGAGATGTAAATCAAGAGCAAGAAGAAGGATCACAAACAAAAAACATGCATGTTTCTGTGAGATATAAATGCTGCATAACCGATCTGTAAATCTAGCAAAAAACACAGTATTATTTGCTGTTTTTTTTTCTTTTATTTAATTTGAATTTTTTCAATGTCTAGAATACAACTTGATCTATATATTAAGGCTTAATGCTAAATAATGAAGAAAAGAAAAAAAAAAATAATAATAAAGGCTCTGAACTCAAAATGAAAAAGTAGCTAGTATACGTACCTCAGCAGAAGTGCCAAGAAGAAGGTGATGACAGGAAGGGTATTTGAAGTTGCAGAGGCCAGCGTTGCAGATGTATAAACTAGTGAGACACCATAGATATCCAAGCTGGAGGTAATCCTGAAACCCAGAAAGTCTAAACTTCAAAAGGTGATAACTTCAATCTATAACAAACCCATGATTAGCTTATTAGCAGGAAAAACAAGAGGCGAATTGAAGCTCACTAATTCAGTTGAACGTACGTACCCAAGTAGAGAATGCAGGAAAATCTTGCAGAAGAGAGGGAATGACAATGGTGGTGCTCTCTTCCTAGAAAGCGAAGAAATTTTTAGAACCCTCTGGATAAAATTGGTCAGTCAAGAAGAGGAAGAGGAGGAGGAGGAATATAAGTTAACCTTTCAAAGAAAATGGCGAAAGGAACTAAGAATATTGTTGCAGCAGCCTGTCTATAGAAGACGAAGACGAAGTTGTTCATTCCATTGTTGAATGCAGCCTTGGAGAGCAGGAACATACCAGCATAAATAGTTTGAACGAGAACCACAGCCAAATAAGGCTTCTTTGCATTCATCGTTCAAGCCTCAACTTGTTAGCAAATATGGGAGTTGAGATGGACCAGAGTCCAGAGCTCGAGGTATTTATACTTGGTTTCCTTTGGGATCACGTGAGAAAAGTTTCCTTTATTTTGTCACGTGTCTAGTGAGTAGCTCATTTTCTCTATGGGCAGGGATGGGCACAAGTTGAAGGACATGTTTCAAGTCTGTAAAGTGAAAATCAATGAGTGATGATATATCTCCATCATCATTCTCAGACTCCAAAACCCCGAGATGAAGAGAAATTGCAAACCAATCAGTAAATAGCACGGCGGTATTATCACAAGAGAGCGTTCCCATCTGCACACCACTCTAGTAATAATTGAGAAGGAAAAAGCTCTCATCAGTGGATGGCTGACACAGACATGGTGCGGTGCACCATTAATTTGTTTGTTTATGTTACATGGTGCTTCTTTTGAGGAATCCACAGGGCATCACAAATTAATATACTTTGATCAATGGGGTTAGGCGTTTTCCCCAAGGATTATTCTCTCTAATAGCTTGGGTTTTCTTTCAAATTAATTTGTAGATGATTCAAGTAAAGTGAACATCCCTTTCTTTTACTTTTCATTCACTATATAGTAGCTCTAGTGTTTTCCATTGATTCTTCAAATAGGGTTTCCTTTCCTTTGTTTTTTTTTTTTTTAATTTGTAGATGAACCAAGTAAAGTGAAGATCACAATTCTGGGTTCCTCAGCTGCCCTTTCTTTTACTTTTTATTCAATTAGTTAGAGATTGGTGCAGAAGCTTTAGTGGCCGGTAGTTTAATAACCGAAGACGCCGCACAAAATATTGTACAAACAAACAACTCTCGTGGTTGAAATTTGACTCATTGATCGAATAATTAATGTTTTCAGAGGCTTCTACAAGAAAAGACCTCTCTTGTCCCTTGATCCTTGAACAAAATTCTCGCGCCACTATAAAAAATTAAAGATAACATAACAAAATCTCAGTAGTTTAGGATTTGGGCTCGGATCATGAATGCCAATTAAAGGTTGGAATTTCTTGGAAGATGGGAATGGTAGAGATTCTATCCTAATTGCCTATAGACATTTTAAGTTCTGTAGGGTTCTATCATTCTATGCTTTCAATGGGTTGGGGTTTTTTTTTTTTTCTCTTTTATTGCATTAAAGTAGCTAGATTTATAGGTTTGGACTCCCTGAACATCAATGACTATGAAGTATTAGCCATTAGGAATAACTTTTGGCTCACTAATTGTTGCCTTTTTCTAACACCTCAATTCAGGCCATTTAGCCTTTATTTTTACTTCAGTAAGGGAGTCGAAAATAAAACCCTTTTGTCTGAATTCTCTCTCCTCTAGCTTCTATAATTATTATTTTTTAATTAAGATAAAATAGAAATTTTATTAAAAGGAAAAAGAAAAAGAGTACAAGAAGAGATAAAGTCGGTCACAGTGAAAAAGAAGGCTGTGGACAATATAGAAAGCATATACACAAGCACCAGCCCTAGGGATCCACCAAGATCAACCACTGAACCAAATACCAACACAAAAGGCTTTGAGGTGACCTTTCCTCATCCTCTGCACCCATGACTCCGAATGCTTCTTGCACCTCTGGACTCTGGTGCCAGTTTTCACTGCCATGTTAATGTACCGGTCAACCAGCTTTCTTAGCTTTCTACCGCTCAAAGACCACCACAGTCAGCCCAATTAATCTATGTCAATCTCTATCTCATCACCACTACTTTCACCCGCCAGCCCATATACTAGGTATTCTTAAACAAATAGCTTCTTTCATTAAATTAATTCTCTGACCTGTTCTTCTCCACCAACAAAAATGATACCCAAAGTATTAGCCACCCTAATATCATTCCCTACTCTACTTTCTTCCTTACCCACCAACAACTTAAAATTCCTCTTTAGTGTCTTTTGCTCTTTTAGCTTTTCCAAGGCCACCTTCAGCCTCTCCCAAACTGTTGAGATAGGAACTAAAGAGCCTTGAGGCCCAAGTCCACATTCACTTTCAAACCTGGACTTACTGCATGTACAACTCGAGGGGACAAGAATTTTTAGTACCAATTCAAGAACATTTACAGGTAACCCCATTGAACTTTCATCAACAAGACTCATAGTTCCAGCACCAGTGAAGCACTACACCGTAGGACAACCCTTTGTTGGCCCCTCCTCCCCTCCATCTAAGACTGGATTAGGATTCTTCCTCCTGTCTAATCAATGAAATTCCACCTCCCCTCCTTCAGATGTGCAAACAGGGGATGGGCACTTACCAACAGGAGAGTAGGAGACCTACCACTCTCCCTAGACTCAACTATTAGACTTTCAATCACCACTCTTAGTTTAAAATCCATACCCCCACCTCTTGTAGGCACTATAGTGGGGATGGTCTAGGTTTCGAGAGTGGGAAGTAGAAGGGATTAATGCAAGAAGGTGAGTGACAAGGGTTTGGTGAGTAGAGTTGATATTCGTCACAAGTCCTGTTATTTAAGCCAGAATTCCAGAATATTCTTTTAATATTTGTTGGCCCGGTTCCCAGATTGATCCAAACATGTTGACACGCGTTAGCCTAGTATATGTTTGGCATTGATGCTGCATATGTATATGTGTGGGTTGGAAGCACCGATTTGTAAGAAAACAATGTCTTTTTTTTTTTTTTTTTTGGAAACATTGCTGCCAGATATGACGTTTTCTGAGGGAACAAAAACACCTTTTGTTTGGTACTAATGCTCCATCTCTGTTTTCAGCACTAGTACCCATTATAGAAAGTCCATGTCACTAGCACATCATGTCCTCGTTGGCAGCAACGAGTTCCAAATTGAGAAAACATCGAATTTGGTGTTTCCCAAGACCACGCCTTCTCAATTTCCAAGGTATGGTTCGGAGCACCATTTTTTACAAAAAAACCGTTCCAAACATGTTACCGTTTTCTGGAGTACCAATTTTTTTAACGTGGCACTAATGTATCACCGTTTTCTGGAGTAACGACATCGATGCCAAACACCACCCTAGAGAGTAGGAGGGGACCCAAAAACGGCTTGACTACCACTCTCGTATGGACTTACCACATGTCACACTAGAGGACAAGGTCTAGGACCATGCAGGTCCATGCGATTTGCTTTTATTTTTCTGCATTCACTTTCTGTACAGCAATTTCTACTTCTAAGCCCACTAGTAAGTAGGGAAAAACTTTGGCGGTTGGGGACCTATAGCCTTTCCTGTTGAGAGAGTTTCTGAGTTAGACACGTTACCATGAGAGTGGACAAATTAGTAATTATCTTCTGATTTATTTTGACTAAAAACAAAAATATGCCTGTGAATTGATAAACTGCCAAAACGTGCCTAATCTAGAAACTCTCTCAACAGGAAAGGCTGTTGGACCCCAAAAGCCAAAGTTAATCCCACTAGTAAAGATTGTGATTCCTTTACTTTTGGAGGAAGTCAGTCATGGTGTATTCTCTCATCGAGGTGTCTGCGGGTTTCCCCAAGTATATGCAGCTACAGCTACTCTTTGGTGACACTGCGGTATTATGTGGGTCCATCCCTTTACACCTCTAAATGCAGAAACTTCAGAATTTCTCAAACTCCTCTATATTGACCGTAAATCAATATCATATGTGTTATGTGATAACAAACACAACAAAAGATCCGTGTTATGCTAATAATGAATTGAAACCTTGGAGCTCTTAGGGTTTTCAGTTGTGTAAATCATTCTTCAAGGTGCCTCGAGATTTCTGCTAAGGAAAAATGTACTAGCAAAGGAGGGAATAAAAAGGGAAAATGCCTCAAGTCTTCTCCAGATGCAAGGTGATGAAAGCAAAAGAAAAAGGAAAATGAAAACTTATTGTTCATGGTTCTAGATTGGTACTATTCAAGCAAGTAGTTTGTGTTTCAAAGGAGAAAGAACTACTCAGTTTCTAACCTATTGATGAAGATTACGAAAGAAAGCAATTGTTTAAGTTGTGCACCCACATTTTATCTGACCATTAGGGCTAATTGATATAAATTGGACCATGTACATAGAAAAGGAAGCTCAGAACCTTAAGTCTGATTTTTAGAATGGTCACACAATTCTTTTGGCCATAGAATGGTTACAGGTAACTTTTGCAAGAAAGAAACTTCTCTCTAAACAAGAGACATCTCCTAAGAGCATGACAAAATATATAGCATTTTTTTACACTAGATCAGGAGATGACCCCAAGATAGTGAGGAGATGTCTCAATAGCCAGAACCTAAATGGGAAATTTTCAACACTAAAGAATCAACTCCTAAATTTTCAATAGACATCTTGCAGGAAAAGCTTTGCTTTAGTTGTCATTTTAAAATCTACGTTAATTTCCTTGTCTCAAAATACTAGTCACTTTTGAATTTTAAATCGTCAGAAAAGTATTTAAAGAAATAACAACTGAGCCCTTGTTCAGTTGTTTGGTATCACTTATTTTAAGTACTTATTTGAGTAAGTGCTTAAAATAAGTGGTGTGACCACAAAAAAAAGTGGCAAATAAACACTTATTCTCATTTGGGGAAAAATGAATGAATAAATGCTTATTTTCAAAATAAGTATTTAAAAAAAGTAATCCAGGGGGTTGTCTATTTTAAGCATGGTTTTTAAAAACAAATCGGTGACCGAATCGGTCAGGGGTCCGGTTACTGGTTCGAACGGCCGGCCCATTCTGACAAAAAAATAAAAAATAAAAAACTAAAAAATTAGAAAACGGTCAAAACTCTTCAAACGATTCGAACGATTAACCGGTCGGTTCAACGGTTTGCTGACCAAAATCAATGGTTTTGAGGGAAAAAGCAATTTTGGAGGAAAACGGAACCGGTTCCTGGTTTTTCTGATTCCACCATCCGGTTTTGAAAAGAGTGATTATAAGCACTTATTCCAATTTTTTGGGACAAAACTCTCCCCCATTGTTTTTTCAAAATCCCATCAAGTCTCTTGGTGACAGGCGATTACAAAATAAGAAATCATTCCAAGTATGTGAATCTCCTCTCTTTTTCTCCATTTTGGGTATCTCTTCATGGCTATAATTGTCATTTCCACAAATATAAGTACTTATTGGTTAAGTGGCTCACCAAACAATATAACCAAAATGAATACTTAAAATAAGTGCAAGTGATTTGGGAAAGGACCTCCCAAACACTAATAAGTACTTAATCAAATAAATACTTAAAAATAAGTACTTATTTCTTAAACTACCTATTCGCTAAACATAGCCTGACTAAAAACTTGGGGGAAGTTGTATAAAAGCCAGATTATGTCATGTTGAAACAAGATGGGTTTCATGATTTTAGAATTAGTTTTTAATCTAGAATAAAAAATCAATAGGAAGTCTGCCCAAGGAATTTCTAATGATAAGCTTAATCCGATCATGCTATTACTGTGTTGGAAATTTCAACCTTCTAGTGCTTAAGAGGGTGAATCTAATAAAGGTAACGTGTGAAGCAGATCCGGGTCATAGGTAAAATTAGGTATATCTCATATAAAGGTCTGAGTTTTCCATTCTATGCGCGTACGTCATTGATTGGTTTTCACTATATACTAGTAGGAACCTGCACGGGATTTATTAAGCGAAAGCTAAATAATAGAAATGGTCATTTACTAAATTACTCCTTTATAGTTTCATAAATTTACTAAAATCTACCATATAGTTAGCATTTTACTAAAACACCACTTATAATTTGCAATGGATTTAATCAATCTTCTATTAGATGACAGTGGAAAATGACTGTTGACCCTAATGTTCATTTAATAAAATTAATTAGAAGAAAATAAAAATAAAAATAAAAATACCATTTTTTTCCCACACGAGCAACCACTCTATTGGTTATATTTGGTCAATTTTGTTTTCTGTACAAAAAAAGTGTTAAGGGTCTTTTTGGAATAAAAAATCATGGGCCTAATGGCAAAACAAACACTCATTAAATAAGTTATAAAATATGTGGGATGTTTTAGTAAAATGAAAACTATAAGGTGTGTTCTAGTAAATGACCCTAATAGAAACACATAGAGTATACAAATGTTTTGTATTTTCAACTTTTTAAATAATTAATAATTATTCATATTTTATATAATACTTTTAATAATTTTTTTATAATACAAAAATAACAATAATTAATTTCAATTAGGTTTATTCATCAAACTGATGAAACCGATCAACCCGATCAACTCGACCCGAGTTGGTCAGTTTTCTAGTATTTTGGGTTAGCTTTGGTTCAAAAATTCCCCAATTCAACCAAGTTGGATCAGTTTCACTTTGGTCATTTGTAAAGCAACCAAAATCGAATGACCAAACCATGGATATATATTAATATTTTATATTATAAATATAATTTTTAATATGGAAAAAGTGGGAAATTTCCCATATTTCTTAGTCTAAAATATTTTTATATCATAAATATAATTTTTAAAATTAAATTAAATTTTTAAGTTTAAATCTTTTGAACTGACTAACCAAACCAAAAAATTAGCCCAAACCGATACAACTTGAGAGGGTTGGATTTTACAAAATGTCAGTCATTTCAATTGACCAACTCCCCAACCTGACCAAGTCAAATTGGTTGGCCAAATATCCTATGACTGAACTGAGCCAACTCATGAACACTCATAATTCAATAAAATTAATAGTCTCATCTCTCATAAATAATAATAGTTTAATCTCCAATAACTATTGAAAATTTATAGCGAAAATACACAATTATTGAAAACATATTGATAACAAAAAATTACAATAATTACAAAATTACAATAAGTACTAAAAATATATTAACTTAGTCAATAAATAGTATAATCTCAAATATTAGTTTAATATCTAATAAATATTAATAAATAAGTTATAATAAAAATACAATAAATACAATAAATAAATTTAAAATTTTCAATAATAGTAGTTTAATCTCCAATAATTATTGAAAGTTTTCTGTTAAATAACAAAACAAAATAAATTTATACATAATCATTGAAAATACATTTATCACAAAAAAAATAAACAATTACTGAAATACAATAAATATTAATTTTGGTATATATAATTATATAATAAATGCATATTAAGAGTTTAAAATTATTATTAACAAATATTAATTTTTTTGAAAGTTATTTTCTCGAATTATTACTTTATATAAGTGAAATTAGTTATTTACAATATTATATAAAAATATTAAATTATTATTAATTTCAATATTATGTTATAATTATTTTTCTACTAATCATTTTTTAAAATTTATTAAATAATTATTTATTTTAACTATTCAAGTTCTAGTTATGTTAAATATTTTGTTATTTAAAATACTTGGTTATTTAAATACTTAAATAATATGTAAAATATTTAAGTTTTAAAATATAAACTATTTATTGAATTTAGTTATCCATAAAATCATAATTTATACTAATTTACATAATTTCATTATTAATTTTGTAATATATTAAATTATTATTAATTTCAATATTATGTTATAATTATTTTTCTACTTTGAAGAAATTTTTTAAATTATTAAATAATTTCATTATTTTAACTATTTAAAATCTAGTTATGATAAATATTTTAATTATTTAAATATTTAAATAATCTATTACATATTATTAAATATTTTAAAAGCATTTAAATTGATAATTCGGAAAAGCATAATTTAAATTATTAGTATATAATTCCATGATATATTTTGTAAAAATATAAAATTATTTTTTGTGTTTTTAATAAATATTTTAAAGTTATTATATAATTTTGTTAGAATATTTAAACAAATCTTAATTTTTTTAATCCAAACTTTCTTTAGATAGATATAGATAAAAAGTAGGGGAGAGGATAAATAGGAATTAGAGATAATTTAGGAGAGAAACTCTCTAATAAATTAGAGATAATTTTAGAGATAAAAGGAATTAAAGATAATTTAGGAGAAAGTGGGGGAGGTAGTTTAGGAGAAATTTTAGGAGAAGAGATTATTTAGGTTATTAGTAAAGTGCATCTCATTGGTCATTTAAAAAATGACATGGAATTAAAAAAATAAAAAAATTCAAAAAAAAGGAAAAATTTTCTGGATAGGTAATGGGTATTTTAGGTCAGTTATAGCCATTTATATGTGCTTTATTGTTCGTATCATTCGGTGTAATGGGTGAGACCAGCACTGTTAAACCTGGTCAGTTTGGTGTGAACAACTCCATTAAATCTGGTTGGAATGGTGTAATTGTATGGCTATGAGTCCTTAGGTGAAGGGCGGAGCAGTGTCTGCGAGTCCAAGCCCAACTCGTTCAAAAATGCAGGCTAGGTCGGTGTAAGCTCAGGTTGGGCCTGCCCAAGTTGCACCCTTTTGATCATACTCATGAAACTAGTTGGTGTAAGGATTTGGCCAGTATTTGTACATGAAACTAGCTAATTGATCAGTGGAAATTCACAAGGAATTTTTAGACTGCACTATACCTCAGAATTTTGATTTGCAGCCCCTTCTAGTCTACTAGTAGCCCCCCTATAAACCGCATCCTGCCCATGAATTTGGCATCAATCCATGGACAGGATACAGTCCACCCCTAGAAATCCTAACTCCACCCTAGGGGTGGACTGAACTATAAAATCCCCAATTCTCAAAGGGGTTCCTTGAGTAGTCGATGTAGGCCTACAGGGCTGAACCACTATAAATTCTTATGTTCTTTGTGTCCATGCTATTCTTAGTTTCTCTTCCAACTTTACTAGTTTTTCGTTTTTTTTTTTTTAAATGAAAAATAGGATATCTTCACTAGCAAAGTAAATCCTATATAACGCTAGTGACGAGTGGACCTTTAATTAGAATAACTATCTTCGACAAAGTATATCCTACATAACGCTATTGATATTTATTTAGGAGAAAGAAAAGGTATTAGCTAGATCCCAACTATCACTTTCTTGACCCGCATCTTTTTCAAAAGTGGTTTGAAGATAAATGAATGGTCATCACTTAATATGTCTTATCTTGTAAAGAACAATTCATTATGAAATAGTAAAAGGCTATTTAGGATTAATATGAAATTAGTTGTGGAGGAAGATGACTAATAAATATCAGTCCCATGATAGAGTAATATTCTTTGATGTGTTAAAACCTGTTAAAATGCTTCAATAAATGTGACCAATTTTCTATATACTTTTGACCATATATGTACTTATATCCATGTTTTTCATTGACAACCAAAACATTGCATATTAACCCATCTGAACCAAAACTTAGGAATACATTATTCCATGCTTTTTCTTGCCATGTTTTTATGGATGTATATATGTCTGTCCATAGCCTCTCTCAATGTATTTTGTTTCGCTTCTTCAATCATCAAAGGGCCTATTACCAAAAAAAAATAGGTAAGGGCCCAAAAAGGGGACTCTATATTCAAGATGAAAAGGCGAGGGTAGAAGTAGGAGTAGGAATAGATCTTCTCATCTTAATGTGCAAGTGGGCTAAGCTGCAAACTTGGCATTATATTAATTTTTTTGGATCCTTATGTTTTTCTGACAATGCATGGTTGAAAACCAGATACTGTTCATTGGATAACGAATTTCAAACTGTGTGCAAATAATTAAACAACTTTGAAACTCTTTTAAACCATTATTAGCTTTAAATAGTGTATATTTCAATAATGGTTTGTGATGAAGGGTGATTTGGCCCGATTTAATGAGTAAGGGACACGTGGATGCAGCCTATCAGTCTGACGACAGATCAGCGTGTAGTGCCACGACAATAGATTGTAGGACCTTAGGAGTTTGGTTACTTCAGAACCAGAACACCTCGGTACCCACACACGCCGAGGCATCACGTAACTGAACCTAGAAGGTCGTCAGTTATCTCCGAACCTCCCAAGATCATGTCACATAACCGTAGGCCTTATCTTCTCTCTATTTGAATCAGAGGGAAACGATAAACCTCATTAATTGACACCAAAGCATCTCAGTTATATCTTCTCCCCGTCCGAAATGGATCACGGGCCAAAGATTCTGGGAACATTTCAAGAGACCTACGGCATCTCAGCTATATAAGGGCATAACCCCTAAGACTTACGTACGCGCGATTTTTTGCTCACTAGCATTCTAGCACTCAAGTATTCAATTCACAACCATAATACAGTACTGAATTAAGCATCGGAGCGACCTCGCCGGGTTAGCCACCCAGGTTCTCTGATCCTCTATCTTGCAGCTTGGTCTAACTCGCCACGTGACTAAGATACAAATCATCTCCTAGCTAGGAGCTTCTACATTGTGCACTATCAGTTTGATCGTGCACTTGAAAGTTTAGCTTCCAACTCCTCATTGTGGAATTCCAAATGACATGATCATGAAAGCCAGTTATTCATAAAATTTTATTTCTGATGAGAATCATGGCAGGAAAAGAATTCAAATCCAATTCCCCGCTTGTGATCCTACCAAACTAAACACATTCTTTTAGCACAAAAAAGCTAAGTGATGCTTGCGGCAGGCAAGGCATGCGAAAAAAGAAGCCAAGTAGATTGTGAAAAAGTACAAGCATTTCGGTTGTTTGGGCAACCTGCAGAAAGATACTATTGGATGCAACCCGAACTTTACAGTGTCAATTATAGCAGTTCCATTGCAATCGAGCTTTGAGTTGGGTAGGCTACAGACCAACCAATTTGAGATATTGATTCTGCCAAGTTCATTGAATCATGGAAACCTACATAAACAGTCACATTACAATGAACTAAGCTTTCCAAAATGCTCAAGTTGATGAGTCTGAGTTCTAACATTGGAAGTTTTTCAAATGGGTGATCAACATATATTTTGTCCATTTATGGGTTTTTTTAAGAAAGGATAATAACAACTTGCTGGTCGTAGATCTGCTCTTCTTTACTTTTGGTAAGCCTTAAATCCTTACATGTGATTTCTATGACTTTTATCTACTGATGATGGTGGTGATGACGATGATCATCATCATCCGCACTGAAATTCATCAACCATGGTTAAGGTAAATGCCATTGATCCTAACTAAACTCTCTCTCTCTTAAAACTTTTATGGACTGTCTATCTGTATTTAGGAGTGTAAATTGGACTGGTTTTGGTCCAATCCGATCCAGTCCAATGTGAGTTCAATATAAATGGACCAAGTCCTATTCAATCCAATGAATGTTTTGAACCTATTTGGATTGGTCCAATTCAATGCCTGGACCATTCAATCTGTTCAAATTCATTATGATTTAGATTGATTTCAACCGCCAAACACAGTCCATTGACACATATATTCATATCTTATATCAATGAATCAGATATTGGCTTACTCCAATACCAATCTAATATATATTTGTTACAAACAGACCAGATCCAATCTAATCTAATAAATATTTTAGACCAGATTGTTCCAATCTAATATGTTTTGTTGGTCCATCCAAATTGATTTTGGACTGGACGGGGTCCAGTCCAAAATTTGCCCCTATTTTTGCATTGATGGTTCTATGCCTAGATAAATAAGAAGGTTTCTATCATTCCCTCACCAGCCATAAAATTTTTCCCAAATCCTTATAAATACAAAAATGTGAATCACCATTTCAAGTTCAACCAGTGGATTCATAGTTAATAGCTGATATGGCCCTTGAAAGAGTGAAATGGTGAGTGATTATCTAATAGTTAGTATAAGATTTTGAGTTGAGTAATAGCAAAAGCAACTTATATTATTTAGTAGACATAAACATTAACATTTTTATTATTGTATTCCTCCAGTTAGTAAAATGATATAGAGATATAAAAATAGATTCCATAGTTGTTATCAGAATTGAATGAGTTCATTAATTGTGAAGAAGAAGATTTTTTTCTTATTATTATTCATTTCCACACCCCTTTTCAATAGTCACATGTGCATGATAGAAGGGCAATTTTGTTTGGAATTGTTATGAATGGTGGACGACCCACCATTTTATTAGATTTTCTCATCACTCAGGACTTCCACTTGAACATTATATATGTGTGAATAAAACACCATATTGACATAGTATGCAGATTTATGTGTGGAGATTCTGTTCAAACATAGTTGGTCCTGATCAATGTATATCATATCTTTGCAACCACAGTTGAATGTTTAGATCATTTTTGCTTCTTTATTGTATCATATTCTGTCATTGGATATATAAATTGATCAACAAAATTAAATTAAGATCGACCAAACAGTGTTATTTCCATTACTCTGCACTGCAGATAAAGGGTCTATTTATTTTACTTGGGCAACAAATTAGATTGGAGCAATGCTAGCCAAAGGGATGATGACAAAGCCATGACCATAACCTAGATTGTTAATTAGACAGTAACTAGTTTACTATGATAATGAGAGGAGTATAATCAGAAAGAATGTAACATCAGAGTGGTAGGAAGCTTCTCTGTTAAGTGATGATGGGAAAATTGAAGATGTAATCTTCAAGAACAGTTGAGTATCTCTTGCTCTGCTCCTTTAAGAAATGAGGACTGTTGAACTGGTCCTATTCGCCTTGGATGTTAAAGCCACTTCAACCAAAAGCTAAAAAAAAAAAAATCAAAAACAGGGGGACGTGGCCATTTTATTTACCATATAGAAAAGTTTCGTTTTTTTTCCTCAATATAATTATTTGTCTGCCATGATAATCAAGAAAACTTTGGTTGCCATCCACGAATCCGGATCTGCTAATGACGAACATCTCATCATCAATTACAACAACATACAAGTACGGGAAATAGTCTCAACTGTGGTCTTTTGTGGGTAGGCATGGATATCATTTTTGTGGGTAGCAGATTTGAGCATGCCATCCACAATCCATTTCAACTGGTACACGACACGTCAGTTAATACAGTGATGGTATGGAGTGACATGTACTATGCATGGACAGCCCTATAGATAGGAGATAACATCTCCTTTGAGGACCATGGCAGACAAACCCAACACCCTCCAGTGAATTTTGAACATGCGAGTGTTTTAATTAAAATGTGATGTTTTGTCTCGTTCTAATATTTGTGTGTTTTGGATTTGTCCTCAAGAAATGCAACATATATAAATGATATAGAATTTAACATATTCCTAATATAAAATTGAATCTCATTCAGAGATATAAACAGCTATTTCAAAATCTCATTGATGCCAATAGAGAATTCCATTTTAGGGTGTTTTCAGCCAAAAATCCAAGCTAATATATGGGGCCATCACTATTTTACTTCATTGAAAGCTGAAGGGTTCATGGATAAGGTTTCCTCTCTTTCTTAAGCAATTGATGTATGCCATCATTTTGCCCAAAAAACAATAAGGATGGTCAAATCAAAGTGAGCTAGTCGTGGCAGGCCAGTTATCTGGAAAGTCAAGGTCAGGCCATGCACGACCGCCCCTCCCCCATCATAAATGTGACTGCCGACTACAACATAATTACCGTCCATCTCTAAATTTCTCAAAGCATGTTTGCCAAGTATTTGATGATATGCCGATCTGAAATTAGGACCAAGTTTAACACTTCATGACCTTATTTAGGAGAGGAGTGGGTCGGATCCCAATAACTTTGACCATGTAAAACCGCAAGCCCTTCATCCACGCGTATCCCAATAACTATCCTTTCCATTCTTCTTGGTGGTCTGTGCTTCGATTTCCTAAAGATGAAAAATTCGTTTAGTGTCTGACAAAATGAATATTATATTTTGACTTTACAATAACTTTTGATTCCAAGAGACTCTTTATATCTTTAATGGTGGAACGGGCTTTATCCACCTTCATCTTTTTGTTTTATGCGGCTTTGGCCCCATAAGTGTTGTTTGGTTTTAATACACTAGACCTCGTTAGAGGGGGTTATCACCTATGACCACGTAATTGAGTTGGTCACTTGGCATCTCTAGGCTCTAGTTTTCAGAACACGTGGGCTGAAGGGCTCTCCGCGTTAGGCTGGTGGTCCATGTAATCACCGCGGATAAGGGTGCACACTATACAAGGCCTCGTGAAATGGAGGAATGCCAACCGACCACCCAAATTACATGATTATTACCATTCGATGCCTTGCTCGTTAGTATGTTAACTTATTTGTTTTAGTGTTGACATGGAATCAAATCCCGCAATTACCACTTCTAAAGGAAAAATATTAACGGTGCATAATACCGAATGTAGACAAAAATTATATGATTAATTATTGGCTCTTATTAATTTATGATTATTGACTCTCTCTTTCTATATTATTAGTTTTTCCTTTTCATTTTTTTTTTCCTTTCAACAACTTTATAACATAAAAGTGTTGGAATGGAAAGAACTACATGATAAGGTTCAAAGTATCAGCCCGTATCAGTTGATATATATCATGCTGATAGCTTACTGATATGTCCCTCTATGAGTTATATCGGATTAGCCACTGGTTCAGAAGATAGCTGGGCCTTAAACTGATTCCTCTGAACAGATTTTGAAAAAAATAAATAAAACTAAAAAAACTTACCAACACTGGCCCCCGTGTCGTTATTTGGAACCTTGCTACAAGGTGTACCATTGCATACTTATGATGATTACTCATGCAAACCGATAGGTTCAAATGGGTTGAACCCGGTTCAAACTAAACATATCTTTGATGGGTTCATTTCTCCCCTCTCACTTTTTCACAATAAAATATTTGAGGCAGATTAGTATTGGACACAGGAGGAGGTTTACTGAAATGCTAGAGTTCCAAAAAGTCATGAGTCTAAATACTTTTGTGGTCCTAACACACTTAATTAAGTAATAACTCACTTTTGTTGTAACTAATAAACCTTGGAGATGTGGCAATGGACATTGACCCCATTATCATAAAGATGTATCACCTTTTTTTCTCTTTTCTTTTCTTTATTTTTTTGGCTTAATGAGGTATATAAGACATTTTATAGTAGTAAAAACTATACAAATTTTCACCTCAGAATTCTAAATTCCACTGCAAACTTATAATAATTCAAAATTTCAAATACCCCTACCTATAAAATCAATACCCGCCCATGTATTGGCATCAATTCCTATCTGACACCTACCTCAACTGTACGGTAGAGTTAAGGTTTGTTGGGGTGGACTGAACAATAAAAAACCTTTTTTATTAGTATCTAATTTCAGTACTAATTTTTGCTGAAGTAATTAGTTTATAATAATTTATGCTTTATCTTTCTGCTTTACTTAATATAATTTATATAAATAAGGGTTTGACTATGATATGAAAAATATTTGACATCTGAAAAACTTCTCACCAGTCAACTGGAATCATAAACATAACAGTCAATTTAGGTGTTATTTATCAAAATTTATGGGTGGGTTTTGATTGATCAAAACTCTTCCTATACCATATCTTTTCTGCATCATAGATTTTCCCTATAAATAAATAAATAATAAATAAAAAAACTTCCCAGTATGATTATTATAATAAATAAAGATATGAAGTGTTTTTTGGTTAGTTATAATAAATTATCTACTTTATCTTTCGTATTGTTGATCTTCTTCATACTCGATCATAGAGGAAAGAATCCAAGTTGTGATAATCCAAATGATTGAACGTATTACTATTGTTGACAAAGGGAAGATTCCTATTTACCAATAATGACATTACTAGTATTGGGTTGAGAATGATATTACTGTTGAAATTAATGATATGATTGTTGATAATGATACCACAAAGAAGAAGGCAAGTTCGATTAAGAGTCAAGGAGGGAATGATGCTGTAGGTTTTACTGCTGTTCAATAAATTATAACTTATGCCTCTTCAATAGATAATAATGGGAAGGAACTTCAAGAACACAAAGAAGATGGTGGAAGTGATACATGAACTTTTGTAAATGAAATGAAATTATAATTTGTTGAGGCTGATTCAGAAATTTACAAGATGGCCCCTTGGTGAAGAATCAAGAAACTTTCAATAGTGAGACATGAGTTTCTATACAGCCCATGAGGGAACAAGAAGATGGAGTTAATAGTATTCAAAAAAAAAAAAAACGCCTTATATATATGGATCTAGAGAAGGAACAAGATGATCAAAATAAAGAAATTAAATCCTTCAAGATGATGTTATTTTGAAGAGGGGGTTGAGGTTCTAACTATTATCCTTGAGGACAATTTGATTAAAGCAATAGGAATGCAAATGGTATCAACAAGGTGTTGGGATTCACGTATGAGTAGTTGAAGAGAATCCCACATTGGAAAGGAACAAGAAGCGCACAGGACTTATATAAAAGAGTGGCCAATAACCCAATAGCTTAAGCTTTTGGGTTGTATGTGGTGTCTCTCTCTTGTGTACAAGTCCTACGTGTGTGTACGTATACAAGCCCCCAGATTTGATGACTCCCCTCAATACACAACACAAGGTGTGGTGGCCAAAGGCCAAAATCTACTTAGCCCATTGTAAAGGAAAGAGTGATTGAAGTTATGGAACTTTTTTTTCTTTGGTACATAAAGGAAGAGAGCACTAGCAAAACCAGGGGTAGTGTGACCCCAAATATCTTCAAGCTTAATTTTACAAATTTCCTGGTTGTGAGAGGTGTTCTCCAAGGTGCCAACAATGAAGTGGCCCTGGTTGGCCAATCGATCAGCAAGCTGGTTTGCCTCACAAAACATGTGAAACCACTGAATGAGCTTTCTACTTTCCTCCCATTTTCTTCTTACTAGTAATTAAGCACATGTGTTGCACGTGAGAAATTTTTCTTCATATTAATTAATTGAATTTTAGATATCTCATAGTTAAGATAGAAACTGAAAATTAACAAAAGTAACAATATGATAAAAAATAAACTTAAATGTTTTGTAGCAAATAAAAATTGTTATTATTTATTATTATTATTATTATTAAATTTTGTATTACATTTTTATCATAAATAAAAATAACTTTTATTTTAACAATTATTTTTATTTAATATGATGAGTATATATAACATTAGAAATGTTCTCAAATGTTTTCAACAAAATGTTGTACATTTTCATTATCTTTTTTAAAATATTTATTATTCAATTATGACATCATGGGTTTCTTTGAAAAGTTAGACCATTGACCCACCATCTAGATAAAAAAAATAGTTTTACTTTCAGATTAATTTTAAATTAAGGAAAATTATAGTTAGAGAAGGTTGTTGTACATTTAAAATTCGAGCCCGGCTCAAATTTATTGCGGGTCGGGCTTTTTGGCCTGAGTTTAAGCCTGTGGGCCTATAAACATGTTCAAGCCCGTTCGGGGGCCGGGCCGGGCCGGCCCATGAACATGTCTACTTGTCAACCTCAATATGTTTTAGTTTTATCATGGAGCACTTGGTTGGCAACAATGTTGATAGCAAATTTGTTATCACAATACAAGGATATGGGCCCATTAATAAGAAATCCCAATTCATTCAGCAAGTTCTTTATCCGCATAACTTCAGCCACTCCTTAGGAGATTGCTCTATATTCAGCTTCAACACTAGACTTCGCCACAATATTTTGTTTCTTGCTTCTTCACATGACTAGGTTTCCTCCCAAAAAGGTGGAATACCCATTAATAGACTTTCTGTTATCCAATGGTCTGACCCAGTCAACATCTGTATACACCTCAACCTTGAAGTGACCATTCTTTTAGAAAAGTAAACCAATCCTTGGAAACTTCTTTAGGTACCTGAGAATTCTATCGGTTGCCTCTAAGTGTGTAGTCTTAGGAGCATGCATGAATTCATTAAGAACACCCACAACATAAGAAATGTCTAGCTATTCATAGACAAATATAATAGTCTGCCCACAAGTCTCTAGAATTGTTTGACATCTTCGATAGTCTCACCTTGACAATCACCTAATCTGTGGTTTGAATCAATGGGGGAGTTAGCAAGCTTGGCTCAAATTTTTCCTGTATCTTGTAACAAAGCTATGATGTATTTTCTTTAAGAAATGAAGATCCCCTTTTTTGAACAGACCACTTCAATTCTAGGAAAATACTTCAAGGGACTTAGATCCTTTACAACAAATTAAGTGGCTATGAACTACTTTAGTCTCTAAATTTCAACATTCCAATCGCTCGTGATCACTATATCATCAACATGCACTATCAAAGCTACAATTTTTCCTTTTCCTTTTTTCACAAATAATGTATGATCAGTCTGACACTGTTTATAACCAACCCCCTATACAACTATGTGAAATTTGTTGAACCAAGCTCTCAATGATTGTTTTAGTCCGTAAAAGGACTTCTTTAACCTGCACACATTTTTTTCTTGTTGAACCAAGCTCTCACTTCTTTTTCAAAATCACCATTCAAAAAGAAGTTGTAATATCTAACTGGTAGAGATCCCAATCAAGGTTAGCAGCAAGAGAAAAAAGAACTATGATAGAATTTAGCTTAGCAACCGAAGCAAATGTCTCTGCATAGTCTATCCATACACCTGAGTAAACCCTTTTGCCACCAACTGATTTTTGTACCTTTCTATTGTACCATCAGCCTTGTGCTTTACTGTAAAAACCCACTTACACCGTACCGGTTCCTTTTCCATAGGGAGATCCACTAATTCCCATGTACCATTTTTATGTGGCATTCATCTCTTCTTTCATTACATCTATCCATTCAAGTACTGAAAGAGTTTTTTCTACATTTTTGGAGAGGGATACTATCAATGGAAGAGAGAAAAGCACAAAAGGAGGATGAAATATTCTTATGAGATAAAGTGGGAGATAAGATGTCTAGTGGTACAATACCTAACTCCCTTATTTTGTGTAATAGGGATGTCAAGGCCATTAGTAGAAGAATGATCAATAGAAATAGGATCAGGAATGTCAACAGAAATAATAGTACTTGGTGGAATGTGATCTGTCCCCGATGAATCTGATGATATTGGTGGTATAGTTTCATGTTGCTCTACAGCTTTTGAATCCAACTGGTCCTTATTTCTCCTTCACCCTATTCTCCCCCTGAAGAGAAACCAGGAAGAAGGGATCACCCTCAAAGAAATATGCATCCATAGAAACATAGTATTTTCGAGAAACGGGATTGAAAAAATGGTAACCCTTTTGAGAACGATAGTCCAAGAATACACAAGGAAGAGCACGAGGGTCAAATTTACCATGGATAGGAGACAAGTTTTGAACAAAACAACGATAACCAAACACACGAATGGGAATAGAAAAGAGGGGGGCTTTAGGGAATAGGAGTTGATGAGGGGCCTTGTACCCTAACACCCGAGATGGCATACAGTTGATGAAATAGGTAAAACATAACACAACATCCAACTAAAAACGTTTAGGAACACTCATATGGATGAATAACCCACGAGCCGTTTCAAGTAGATGGCGGTTTTTTCTTTTTACAACACCATTTTGTTGAGGAGTTTTGGTACAAGAGCTACAATGGATAGACAGACCCATACGAAGCAAAGAACTCCATGAGATCATTGTGAAAGTATTCTTTGTCATTGTCATACTAGAAAATTTGGATCTCTATTTGAAATTGGGTGAGTATCATGTATTTGAAATCTTTCACAATCTTTGGTACTTCATCACTGGACTGCATGGGGTAAACCCATGTATATTTGGAATAGTCATTAATAAAAGTAATGAAATATTCATAGCCAACTTAGATGGTAAAGTAATAAGGCCCCAAACATCAAAATAAACAATATGGAAAGGAAAATCGAATTTATTACTTCTTGAAAAAAAAATGATTTCTACAATGTTTGCTCAACTGACAAGTTTGACATTTGAAATCAAAAACTGATATTGATTTAAATAAATTCGAAAGTAAGACTTTTAATGACTCAAAAGATAAATGACCCAAACGACTATGCCATAAGTAAACTTGATTCATACTAAATTGACTCGTAGACTCAATGACCGCAAAACTAGCTTTATTCTCCAGAATGTAGAGACCGTCCACCATATGACATCTACCAATCATCTTTCCCGAGTCCAAATCCTGTAGAACACAAGAAGAAGGGAAAAAGGTCACTAAACATTTTAATGAATATGTAATGCTATTGACAGAAAACAAATTTATAGGTAATTTCGGAATATGTAATACATTAGAAAGGGTAAGTCCAAAAGGAAAGGTTATGGTTCCTTGACCAGCTATGATGGAAAAAGAACCATCAGCTAATCTCACTTTGTCCTTACTAGATAAAAGTTGATAGGGTTGGAAACAATTTGACTTACCCATCATATGGTTTGAGCCTCCAGAGTCAATTATCCAAGGGGAATCAGATGAATGATAAGACACATGAAAGGCTATGGTAGGATTATCATTACCTGAAGTAGATGCAAAAGAAGTTGAGGCGGGGGAAGTAGAATCCATCTGGTAGATTGCTCTCCCATATAGATCCAAGTGGTCACGGAAATAATTAATGATATCTTCCCGGGGAGCGGCAATAGATGGGCAGTCCTGGTGAATAGCAGTAGATGACTAAGGCTCTTGAGAGGCCAAGTTTCTTGTATTGAACTTTTTCTAACCCTGCTATCTCGACTTCTTATTTCGATCTGGTTTCCAGCTCAACTCCTGGCCTACTTTGGCTTTCCATGGAGGTCCAAACAAGTATCTCGAGTATGTTTGGCCTTCGGGCAATGAATTCACCATAACTTATCCTTATCATTCACTCTCTTCTGGAAGTCACCCTTCTTAAAGGAATTATTGCCTCCCACACCTATACTCCCTTTAACCACTAAGGCAATCTGCTCCCCTTCAGAGCTATTCATCACACTTTTCCTGCTCTCTTCAGATTGAACTAGAGCATACACTTCTTGTACTGAAGGAAGATCTTTACTTCCTAATATTTGAACTCTAAGGGACTCATATACAGGGTTCAGCCCCAAGAGAAAGGCAAAAACCTATTATTGGGAAACCAGAGACTTGTAGGCCTTAGCATCAATAATACAATTCCAATCAATGTTCTAATAGTGATTTAGTTCTTTCCAAATTAAGGTCAAATCTGAATAATAAGCTAAGAGGGGCATCTCCCCCTGTTTACAAGTAGGTAGATTTTTCCTACGCCCAAATCTCAATAATTGTTTCAGCTCACATGAAGGTCTTCCTAACTGGAGGCAACATAAAAAGTAATAGCCTTGACATCACCATATTGTTTTCCTGATCTCACATATCATGCTCCACTCCCTGAGACTTTGGTTCTTTTGTTTTACCATTAATATGGCCTACATTCCCCTAGTTATTATGTATAACTTGATTCCCCTTGACCATTATAGGTAGTTAAGACCATCAAAAGGTATCACGGCCATGGGAAACTCATGTCAAAACCCCCACTCACTCAACCTTGACTGGAAGACCCACTAGATAGGACAAAATCCTTAGATGACATGTTATAGGATAGTTCTGTTCAAAAAACAATCACAGTTCAGCTTTATTAACAGTTTAGTTCAGCCACAATCACAGTTCAGTTCAGATTAGTTCAGCCAAGTTCAGCTACCGTTCAACCATTATTCAATTTCAGTTCATCCAGTTCAGACCCCAATTTAGCCATAGTTCAGTCCCCAGTTTAGCCGCAGCTCAGTCCCCAGTTCAGTAAAAGTTTAATTCCCAATTCAGTTCAGACATAGTTTAGTCCCTGGTTCAGCCAAATTTCAATCCCAGTTCTGTTCAGTTAAGTCTTAGTCAGATATAAAATTTTGGTATCCTACATATTTATTGGATACACATCTATATGAAAATTTTCCAAGAAATATAGTCAACCAATGTCTTATGGTTACGGGTCATTTAGACCTATATCACCCAGTTATTTGGGCACAGAAATGGCTCACACAATCCACAAGACTGAGAAAAAAAATTACGGCACTTACAGTTCATTCAGACCTCCATAACCTCCTTACCTGGGTACAAAAAAGGACCGCACGATCCACAGAAAAAAAAGTGAAAAAGCCTTCACAGCATCAAACTTCCCTCTTTAATTATTTCTTGGCACATGCCCAAGAGAGAACGGAAGAAAGAATGCAAAAACATTTAGATCAGTCCAATGCACTTCCTTGATAGGTTTGGTCCACAAGAAGAAGAAACTGAGAAAGAAAAACTAAGAGAAGAGAGTGATCTCGCGGCTTCTAATCTCAGAAAACCCACTCTGATACCATGTTTTCCAGGCTAGAGATATGGAGGAGAGGAGGAAGAGAGAAGAGAAAATTTGGATTCAAACTTGTAGCTAGCAGCGCCAGCTATTAGCTTATAGGGTGACCCAACTAATAATAAAAATAAGAGAAATTACAAGAGTGCCCCTACGGCATTAAAGAACAAAAAACACAAAAAAAAACTTAAGAGCAGTGGCTAACAGATTTCAATAGATACAAAGCCTGGTTTTTGACACTTATCATTGGCTTAACAATCCACTCATGCCTACAAACAACCACTTGAGATTACTTCATATATATATTAATTAAGGCGTTTCCTTTCTCCCTTACCCCAAAAGAGAGCTCTCGACCCCTCTTTGCAATAACCTTCTTTGCTCCCTCAAGAAGCCACCTTAGTCATCTCCTCTCCCTCTCTTATATTGACATCTCATCATGCCTGGCCCACTTCATATATCCTAATCGTGATAATAATCGTGACAGAGCAGGAAAACATGGCTAACACGCCTCTTTATTGTTTTCTACCCTTATTCAAACTAATCCATTCACTAATCAATATTTTCTCTAAAAACAAATTTCTTGTAATTCGTTTTAGTGATTTTTCAAACTTCTTTGTCTTCCCGCAAAGATAAACTTTTTTCAGTAATTCCCTTTAGCAATATTTATTATTTAATAGTATTTATTAATTTAATTAAATCATTCATTCATTAATTCATTAACAATATTTTAATTAGTAATATTTAATAATAAAATTAATTATGGTATTTATTACTTACCAGTATTATCACTAAAATTATCAAAATTTATCATAAAACTAATATATAACCAATATAAATATTAACAAGCATAAAAAAATTAGTATATATTCACTAAAAATTATCATAAAATTAGTAGAATATATTCTCTAAAAATTATATCATTAATTTATTAATTAACGATATGAGTTAACAGTGTTTTAATATAATTAATTATGGTATCTTAACAATATTTTAATTAACAGTATTTATTAATTAGAAATATTTTTTATTTAACTATATTTATTAATTTAATTAATTAATATTATTTTACTATAATTAGTAGTACTCTAAGATAATTAATTATAGTATTTATTACTTAGAAATATTATCACTAAAATTATTAGAATTTATTATAAGTTTAATATGTTAGATTCTATAACCAATATAAATATTAACAAGTATATATCTGCACAAAATAGTAGAATTATAAAAAATTCGTATATATTCACTAAAAATTATCATAAAATTAGAAGTTACAAAAATTATCAGAAATTATCAAAAATAGTAAAATTAGTATATATTCAATAAATTGCAATATAAAATTAATTTATATTCACTAATTATTGTTAATTAAAAAAATATTATAATATAATAAGTAGTACTTTCAATATAATTAATTATGATATATAATAATTAGTAGTATCATAACTCTAGGTCGAACATGTTGATGATTTGACTATTAGTAGGTCGTTAACCAAATCAATGGTATTTTTGTCCAAGATACAGGTTAAGAGTGAAATAGAACCGGTTGCGTCAACGGTAAGGCCACAACTTGGGCCAGTTTGGCCCGAACCTAACCCTAACCCAACCCGAAAAAGTTGGGTTGGGTTGGGTCGAGTTCTCAGATTAAGGTTAGGGTTAAAATTCATGAACCCGACTTTACTTCTAGTTGGGTTAGGGTTGACCCCTTAGGCAACCCGACCCAACCTGAACCCGACTCTATAGTACATGTCATATATAAATATATGGTATATGTAATATATAACATACATTGATTTGTTTAGATGCATGATATTTGTATAGCCCCCACTACATAGTATCATGTATTTCTTTTAAGATAAACACTTCACTTAATCCTAATCAGAAAGACTAAAACCTTAATAACATTTTTTTATGTTTTTTGAAAATTTTATTCCTCATCTCCTCTCTGCTGTTTTCTGCCCATAAAAGATCTATCATAAATCATAACTCATAATAAACTATAGTCATTTCTAACACTTGTTTTTCTGAATTTTGTACCAAAAGAACAAGAAAAAACGTCAACAAACAAATACCAATGAAACATAGGATTAAAATATATAGTAGTCAAAGTTGAGTTAAGATCGGGTTGGGTTAGGGTTAGAGTTGGAGGGTTAGAACTTAGGGTTGGGCTAGGGTTGGCCTCAACCCAACCCAACTTGCAGCCCTACTTAATGGTTTCCAGGCCCAAAGGTTTGATCGTCCGGGTCAACGACGGTTCAAAAACCATGATATTGATCATAAATATAACAAAATATTTAAATTATAAAAAGTAGTTACCAATTTGTGATTGGTTATCCACTTCAAACAGTTCAATGACAATTATTGACCAAAATCAACTATATTCTACAAAATAATGGACTAAGTGGTAATTGAACAAAAAATATGACCAATCAGTGAGATCCCTAGAGTGGAATGTTACACCTGACTCCTATACTCGATTATGATACTGCACTAGGTGTTAGATTGTGTTGTCTTTTATATGGCAATCAGTGAGATCCTTAGAGGGGGTCAATACTTAGGTATGTTGGGACAATCCAAGAATTCATCTAAGTGGATGATCATAGTGACAGGATCAGTCCCTTTGTCGGACAAAGTGAATGATCAGGGATGCACTCTCTCTGATGGAAACCTAAACTACCAACAGATGATTTCAACCATTGAAATTTGTTTTTGCAAAGTATATATATATATATATTATGGTTTCAAAATGTTTGCAAAATGTTTTAATTCTCGGGATCCATGTGAGTAGAGAGTGCAACACTGCACCTTGCAGCCGATGGAGAGGTCCTCTCTTGTCGGGTAGTGTTTGATCATTATGGGCTGAGAGGTTAAGTGTAAAACAATTGAGAGCTATACCTGGTTGGCTAATCTTGCATCTGCCCACAGTCCTTGGGCCTTCATAAGATGGCTGGACCCAAGGATCATTTAGTGTAAATGTTGGGCCCATTAAGAGTCCATAGTGATGGACTTAGGGGTTCATTGTATTCAGTAGTGAATTCGGCCAGGCCTTGTAACAAATGTTAGGTTGAACGCATGTGGCTGATGTGTAGATCAATGATAGAGTCCCACGCCATATAAAGAGAGCCAAGCTAGACAACATTAAAGTGGAAGTGAGCTTGAAAGCTTAATGGGCCTAAAAGCCCATTTTGAACTGGGTTAATTAGATTAATTAAATAGGAGTGGATTTGGGATTTGGATCAGTAGATAAGATAAGGGATTATCCTTATCCACTTAAAGAGTACAGATCCAAATAAAGATTTGGACCAAAGGAACTCTTAATTTGATTAGGAAGGTTGATCTTTATTTGCAGATAAGATAAGGGATTATCCTTATCATTTAAAGAGTCTAGATCCAAATAAAAGATTTGGGTTAGGAAACTCCTAATAGGATTAGGAAATTTTCTCTTTAAGGCTATAAATAAGAGAGCAGGGCGAACTTCCAAAGACACATCTGCTAAATACAGAGAGAAGACAATACAATTAGACTACTCTAGCCTTCTGCTTTTTTTTCTTCCTGCTCTTACCGCCCTACCCTATTCGACCTCCAGTTCTTGGATTGGATCAAGATTTGATCTTGATATTGTTTCTTGCTAGAAGAAACAATTTAGAAGTTGTGCTCACTATCCCTTTTGGTTCTTGTTGAACAATCACTAGTTCTTGATGAAAAATACCTGCTAATCCTGCCTCAGACTAAGTTGTGTCATATTCAGTAGGGGGAGGATTTGATACTCTCTTTGGGCGTGAACACCTACGTTGGGAAGAGCATTCTTGCATGGATTCCATATCAGGTATATCCCTCCCTTATTTTGATTTCATAATTGGTCTGGTTTGGTTACAAGAGCGAACCTTGAAAATGTAGTTTTCTAAATTGGGAATAGGATATCCGAATGAGAGTAAAGAAATTTTTGAAATTCCGCCCAACTGTCTTACAAGGTTCGGCCATCCATATGATGGATTTCCCATCCCTTCGGTGGTATCAAAGCTAGGTTCAAGTCTTGAACCAAATTAGAACATATCTGAATCTGCGCAAATGGGCAGAAAGCGTTCTACCCGATTTGCACAGTTAGCATTTTTTCTGGGAATTGGTTCCCAGATTATGGGCAGATGATCTGTTAAAATAAATATTTATTATTCTCTGATATTTATAGAATTGTTCTATGAATTTTTCTTAAATTTTTGGGCTGCACATGTGATGAAGATCGAATCTTTATGGTGCCAAGAATGACACACCATGCGATTTCTTTTCTATTCAATTCTGGTCTATAAATAAATTTTCTTTATTTTTAGACAAATTGTATAGGAATTTGATGTGATGTAATAATAGAAAGATTAGGATTTCCTATTTTATTTCCATATGGAGATCGTTGGAGCGTGCAAAAGAGGAGAAGAAATTTTCACAAAAACAAGTTCTGCGATCTGCGATTTTGCAGATATCGATTCTGCAATCTAAGATTAATTGTTCTTTGCAGGTTTGCAGGATATCCAAGAAAATCACAGTGCAGCCCTCTGATATTAGTATCTTGATAATTTGATTATCTTGAATTAATTTATTTTCAGATCATTGTTCTTGAATTAAATCTTGAATTGGACACCAAAACTTGGGCCGATTTACACCATATTTGGTCCAAACTGGTTGGACCGAATTGATTGGTTCGATGGGGTTGGTTTTCTCTAACCCTAATTCAATTTAGGCCAGAGGGTTGATGGTCCACTTCAAGCTCTAATTTGGCCCACCTTTGTAAAACCTAATTTTAATATGATAATGACTGAATCATCCCTAAATTAGCTACATGGGTCGAACTGCTCTTTGTAGTACAACCCATGTACCTAGATAATGTTATATGATAACATTATGGGCTCTGTTTGGTTGATACTAATTTAACCTAATTAATTAAGGATTTTATAGATATTTCAATTGATTGGATCAATTTATTTCAGGCATGTGATGTATGGATGTGTGATGTGCTACATAAATAGACCATAAGTACTTGGCCCATGATCATTTCGATAGTGGCTGTTACACACACCATGGCTGAATGTACATCATTGTCATGGTGTCTATAAGATCATTGGATGATCTCCCCATTTGGTAGGCCCCACATCAGCTTCCTCCCCAAGAGGAACCGTATGGAACCCTAGCCGTTTATGGCCCATTTAAATCTGGCTTTGAGAAAGTCAGTGGGAGCCACTTTGGTTTGACCTAAATAAAACTAGAGCGTAATATTTCATTCCCTCCACTGAAATATGAGTGCATGTGGTAGGAATATCCATATGATGAACTCTCTAAAGGCTTGCCATCATTAACATGAAGATGGGTCCTTCAGTAATGAGGAAATGCACCATAAAATTAGGCTATCCATTTGCTACTGAATTTGTTGGATTGTTTCATAAGATGATAGGGGCATCATAGACCGATGTGAGAGGGGTCCATCCTAAAATGGAAGGCTCTCTCACGGTACCTTGGCGTTCACGAATATAATGGGTAAGCACTCACTGGACAGAAAGGTTTAACCTTAAATGGCAATGAACCTTCTCTAACAGAGGCCAAAGGGAAAGGTCATGAGATGAGTAGATGTGATTCTTCACAGAAGGTGGTGGGGTTATGCAGCTACTGAAACAGTTGGCTCCATGCACCCTATGTGGTTTCCCACGTTTCCAAAGACATAGTTCGTGGTCTCCTTATTGAGATAGGAGGGAAATCTCATAGATGAATAAATGAAAATGGAAAATAGATTAAAAGCCATATCTATGTAGATAACATGAATCAAATTAGTTTGTAGACTAATATTTGCTCTGCCTTTTATCAGAAATGGAAAATGGACAATTCGCCAAACTGTTGGACGACAATAAGCTTAATGGCCCAAATTCGGCCGACTAGTATCGTAACCGTATGCTGGTTCTGACATCCGAGAAATTGGACAAGGTTGCTAAAAGCCCTGCTTTGGATCGTTTGAGTGATAGGGCTTCTGAGGCCCGTAGGAAGGAATATCAAGAACGGGAGGAGAAAAACTCTCTTGCCCGATGCTATATCATAGCCTCCTCAGACAATCAGATACAATGACAATTCGATTAGATTGAAGTGTCCAAAGATATCTTGGATAATCTAAAGACAAGGTATGATGAACAGAATCATTCTACTCGTTAGAAGGTTCTAAAATAGTTTATGACCGCACAAACATCCAAGAACCAGCTAGTTTATGACCATTGTCTTAAGATGATGGGGTACATCAATGAAATGGAGGCTCTTGGATCTGGGCTAGATCATGTCACCAAAGTTGATGACATCCTAAACTCTTTGCCTCCTTCCTTCAATCAATTCATAATAAACTGCAATATGAACAAGTTATATGTTAACCTTCAGGAACTCAACAATATGTTGTAGAGGGCCGAAGAACTGATAAAGAAGGATGAGCCTATTGCCATACTTGTTGAAGGTGGAAAATTGGGCAAAAAAGAAGAAGAAGGTAAAGAAGAAACCTCAAAAGAAAACTAGCAAGCCTATAAAGCAGAGAAAGTACAAGGAATCAGATGCTTGCCACTTCTGCAAACAAGCCGATCACTAGAAGAGGAACTATCCTCAGTACCTAGAGACCAAGAAACAAGGTAATTTTGAATCATTTGTCATAGAAACCAATATGTTGGTGACTTCTTCTGCGACCTGGTGTATTGACTCCAGGGCTTCTACTCATGCATGTAACACATTGCAGGGGTTCAAGATAAGCAGAAGACTAAGTGACAGAGAAGTGATTCTTTACTTGGGGACTTCTGCAAGCGTTGCATCTACAGCTATAGAAACTGTAGAATTGTATTTTAGAGAAGGAATAATTATATTAAAAGATTGTCTTTATGTACCCAATTTGATAAGAAATTTAATTTTTGTTTTAAAACTGTGTGTGGATGGTTATTCTATTCTCTTTAGTAATGTGATTACTATCAAAAGGAATAACAAATTTCTTGCGTATGGAGAACTTGAGAATGGTCTTTATGTCCTCCATCCTTCTCTGCAAACAAATATAACCAAAACTACGTCGAATAATAACCCCAAGAAAAGAACCCGTGATACAGTTAATCCCACGTGTATGTGGCATTATCAACTTGGCCACATTAACATAGATCGTATCACAAGATTGGTAAAGGATGGTCATTTGGATTTTCTAACTATAGAAGATCTTCCAACCTATAAACATTGGCTTTATGGTAAGATGACGAAACGACCATTTAACGGTAAGCCTGAAAGATCAATAGGCACATTAGACCTTATACATACTGATGTATGTGATCCCCTGAATGTTAGGACACATAACCAACACGTTTATTTTATAACATTCATCGATGATCACTCTCGATATTATTACGTGTACCTAATGAGACACAAGTTTGAATCCTTTGAAAAGTTCAAAGAGTTCAAGCATGAGGTCGAGAAACAATTGGGAAGACACATTAAGGTCCTTCGATCAGATCGATGAGACAAATATCTCTCTGATGAATTCAAGGACTACTTAAAGGAAAATGGGATAGTATCACAACTAGCTCTTTCTGCTACACCACAATTAAATGGTGTGTTAGAAATGAGGAACCAGACTTTATTGGATATGGTCTAATCACTTCTTGTACACTCAGAATTACCCACATCCTTTTGGGATTACGCATTAGAGACTACGATATACGTGCTGAACCGGGTTCCAACCAAATCCATTCCGAAGACTCCCTATGAGCTTTGGACTAGTAAGAAACCAAGTGTAATACTCTTGAATATTTGGGGTTGTCCGACACATGTTAAAAGAATAAGTTCTAACAAATTTGAATCTAAAATCAATCATTGCCTATTTGTAGGTTACCTAAAAGGCTCTATAGGGTATTTATTCTATGACCTAGGAGAACATAAGGTGTTTTGTAGTTGAACTGCCCATTTCTTGGAAGATGATTACATCCTAAATAATCATCATCAGGAAGTTGTTCTTGATCAAAAAGAGCTCAGGAGTAGTGGGAGATGTCCCACAAGCTCCAATTAATAACCAACCTAGGAGATCTACTCGGGAATCCATGCCTCTAGTTCATTATGGCTATGACCAAGAAAGTTACTTGGTGGAAGCCATGACCAGTGAGGAGAATCCCATAACTTAGGCAGAAGCTCCATTGGACATAGATTCCTTGAAATGAATAAATGCCATGAGAGCTGAGATGGACTCAATGGAAACGAATAGAGTTTGGACTCTAGTAGATCCGCCCCCTAGGGTAAAAGCAATTGGTTGCAAATGGATCTAAAAGAGGAAGAAGGGCTCCGATGGTAAGGTTGAGACCTACAAGGCTCATCTTATGGCGAAAGGGTACACTCAGAAAGAGGGAATCGATTATGAGGAAACATTTTTGCCCATGGCCATGCTTAAATCCAATAGGATCCTGCTAGTTGTAGCAACATACCATGACTACAAGATTTGGCAAATGGATGTCAAAACCGCATTCCAGAATGGAAATCTTATTGAAGATATATATATATATATATATATATATATATATATATATATATATATGCAACAACCGCAAAGTTTTATAGTTGTAGGCCAGGAACACATAGTATGTAAACTTAATTGATCCATATATGGACTTAAGCTTGCTTCTAGGAGTTGAAACATCCGGTTTGACTCTACAATCAAACAGTTTGACTTTGAGCAGAATTCGAATGAACCTTGTGTTTACAGGAAGACCAGTGGGGATAAGGCTATGTTTTTGGTTCTGTATGCATATGATATTCTACTCATTGGGAATGATGTAGGAATGTTGACTACGGTGAAAGTATGGCTTTCATAGCAATTCTCCATGAAAGATCTTGGAGAAGCCTCTTATGTCTTGGGACTTCGACTCTATAGAGATAGATCGAATAGGATAATAGGATTATCCCAATTTACTTATATTGACAAAATAGTCAAGAGATACAGTATCAAGAACTCCAAGAAAGGAAATGTTTCTTTTAGGCATGAAATCACTCTCTCCAAGGGTATGTCTTCCAAGACTCCCGAAGAGATTGAGGGCATGAAAGAAATTCCCTATGCCTCATCCGTAGGGAGCATCATGTATGCCATGCTGTGCACATGTCTTGACATTGTTCAGATAGTGAGTATGGCAAGTAGATACTAGTCTAACCCAGGATAGGAACATTGAACTGTTTGAAAACATAATAAAAATGCCTTCGAATGACAAAAGGAGTATTGTCTGGTATTCGATGGTAGTTCACTACAGATTATAGGGTATACTGATACCGACTGCCAGTCAAATCCATATGGTAGAAGGTCTACATCTAGTTACATCTTCACGATGGGATCTTGAGTAGTAAGAATAACAGTCAACGACCCAAGCCGAACACATTGTCGTAAGTGACGCTGCCTAATGAATGAAGGTATTTATTCTAGAATTTGGAATTTAGCACATCACCCATTCCACTATTGTGTGACAACACTGAATCTATGGGAGATTGATGTTAAAATGTAGCATTAGCGAAGAATGTGGCAGACCCATTGACTAAGCCACTAACACAGAAAGTGTTCGAGAAATACGTGGAAAGTCTGGGACTCCGACTTATACTCGACTGGATCTAAGTGCAAATGGGAACTGTTAGACAGTGTATGCCCTTATTTCCAATCAGCATGATGTACATTATGACATTTATTGCAAATGAATAAAGTACATATTTGATTCATGTTATTATAGCGTGTTTTTGTGTAATACCCTTAAACTAGATACATAAGAGACTCGTGTTAGTTTAAAATCTTCACAGCCGTCTGCCAAGGCTGACACTGATGTACCACCAAGATGGTTGGGGTGGCTTATCTCAGCTGTCAGGGTGAGACCTGAGGTACATGTAGTGTGGGTTTTCTTGAAACCTTGAACTAGACCAGAATTTCAGTATTACCCTAGAACTTGGAGATAGATGGACAAAACTGGAATGTTACACCTGCCCCCTAGACTCAATTATGATATTGCATTAGGTGTCGGATTGGATTGTCTTTGATATGCCAATCAGTGAGATCCTTAGAGGGGATCAAAACCTGGGTATGTTGGGACAATCCAAGAATTCATTTGAGTGGGTGATCATAGTGACAGGATCAACCCCTTTGTCGGACAAAGTGAATGATCGGGGATGCATTCTCTCTTATAGAAACCTAAACTGTCGGCAATTGATTTCAACCATTCAAATTTGATTTTGAAAAATATATTTATATAGAGATATACATATATATTATGGTTTCAAAATGTTTGCAAAAGGTTTTAATTCCCGGGATCCATGTGAGTAGAGAATGCAGCACTACACCTTGTAGACGAGGGAGAGATCATCTCTTGTCGGGCAATGTTTGATCATTATGGACTGAGAGGTTAAGTGTAATACCATTGAGGGTTATACCTGATGAGCTAATCTTGCATCTACCCACAGTCCTTGGGCCTTCATAAGATGGCTGGACCCAATGATCATTTAGTGTAAATATTGGGCCCATTAAGAGCCCATAGTGATGGACTTAGGGGTTTACTGTATTCAGTAGTGAATTTGGCCAGGCCTTGTAACAGAGGCTAGACTGAACCCATGTGAATGATGTGCAAATCAATGATAGGGTCCCACGCCATACAAAGAGAGCCAAGCTAACCAGCATTAAAGTGGAAGTGAGCCTGAAAGATTAGTGGACCTAAAAGCCCATTTCGAACTAGGTTAATTAGATTAATTAAATAGGGACGGATCTAGGACTTAGATTAGTAGATAATATAAGGGATTATCCTTATCCACTTAAAGAGTCTAGATCCAACTAAAGATTTGGATCAAAGGAACTCCTAATTTGATTAAGAAGGCTAATCTTTATCTGCAGATAAGATAATGGATTATCCTAATCATTTAAAGAGTCCAAATCCAAATGAAAGATTTGGATTAGGAAACTTCTAATGGGATTAAGAAATTTCTCTTTAAGGCTATAAATAAGAGAGCATGGCGAATCTCCAAAGACACATTCCCTGAATACAGAGAGAAGACAATATAATTAGACTGCTCTTGCCTTCTGCTCTTTTTCTTCCTGCTCATGCTGCCCTACCCTGTTCGATCTCCAGTTCTTGGATTGGATCAAGATTTGATCTTGATATTGTTTTTTTCTAGAAGAAACAATTTAGAAGCTATGCTCACTATCCCATTCGGTTCTTGCTGAAGAATCACTAGTTCTTGGTGAAGAACTACCTACTAATTCTACCTCACCCTAAGTTGTGTTATTTTCAATGGAGGGAGGCTTTGATACTCTCTTTGGGCGTGAACACCTATGTTAGGAGGAGCATTCTTGCGTGGATTCCGTATCAGGTATATTTCTCACCTATTTTTTATTTCTGATTTGGTCTGATTTGGTTACAAAAATGAACATTGAAAATGTAGTTTTCTAAATTGGGAATAAGATTATCGGATGAGAGTAAATAAATTTTTGAAATTTTGCCCAACCTTCCTACAGGGTTCAGCCATCCGTATGATGGATCTCCCATCCTTTCAAGGTATGGGGGAGTGGGAACATTTACATAGAAAGGAGTAGTATAAGTGGGGATTAGGATAGTTTGACCTAAGTAAGAATGCCATATGACTCCTACGTTTAATATACTTGACAAAGCCTATTATATACTTTAAAGCTTAGTTTAGGCCAGCCTTTAGAGTTCATAGGGCTTATCTAGGCCAACGTTTGTATCTTTATGTTTTTAGGGCCAAGTAAGATAGGACAAATTCTAATATTGATGTGGATTAAAAACTGACATGTATCAAACAATATAAAGCTATACATTATGATATTTTGAATCTGAATGCATTGTTGGATGAATTAACATGTCATACAAGAAAAACCCTGTTGATAGCCAATGTTTTCTCCAATCACTGAAGAAGGTATCCCCTATTATATTCTCATCGAAGTGTCTTTGACCCAAAAGAAAAAGGATGTCTAACCTTAACTTTAGTGTGTTTTTCAATGGAATCCACCTGAAGTTTCCAAGAATTACATATAACTCGTTGTTCATTGGCATTCTGTGGTGTGCCATGCAGCAAAGCAAAAGCTTATTCAGTGTGAATTCCTTTAACAGAAAGTATTGATTATTAATAGTAACCCACAAGTATTGCTTGGTTTTTTTAATAAGCACAATAAACCTTTATCGACATACAATAATGTATTTAACAGCTTTTATCGACATACAACCTGTTGATCAAGATGCATATTGGATTCGATTCACAGATCTTGGGATGTTTTGAAAAATCAGTTGTTTGAATAGCATATTTTCATGTTTTAAATTGTAACTTTTAAATCCGAACTCTTGAAAGAATCAAATTATGTGGAGGCTTCAAACATAATAATATGGTTCCCCCTTAACTACTTGGAAACTTTAGAGATGTGACAACGAATGAGACAATACACTTTTGTTTTTTGAATATATGTCCAAAATGGTACTCCTTTTACATATGTTATGATGGCCCTGTACAATAATAATAATAATAACAACTCAATTATTAATTATGTAATTATTAATGAATTATTATTATTATTATTATTATTATTATTATTATTATTATTATTATTATTATTATTATCATCATCATCTTCTAGGCATTAGTTAATCACCTATTTAATTATTTTATTATTTGTAATAAAATTGTTTGATTATTTATCCAATTATTTAATAATTGAATATTTGGATTAATTAATTAATTAATATATAACTACTTATTATTAATAGTGATTTTAATTAATAGTATTAAATAAATCTAAACAACTAATTATTATTTTAATCATTAATTATTAAGAATAACCATTAATTGACTAATAATTAAATTAATCACATAATTAATAATTATGTAATTACTTATTTGAGATATATATTAATTAATTAATTAATGCCCAATTCCATAAAAATGTTTAATAATTTATAATTTTTATTAATTCCACTATTTATTTATTATTTCGTATTCATTTAGTTGATTGTTAATTTGTCTGTTAATAGTTTTTCAAAACATCATTCTTTACATTCAGATTTCATAACCAAGAAAAGTTCACCAACTCCACTACACCCTAAAAGTAATTATTACCATTTCAGAAGCCTTCAGATGTTAGAATTTAATGCAAATGAACAAGCCCTTATTAAGTTATTTCGGTTATCTCGGTTAAAACTGAAAGTATTTAGCTCTTTTAACATTTTTTAGATCATCTTCTATTTATCAGTTCATCTTCACGTATTTAGCTTAGTATTTCTTCAAATCTAAAATAGATTTCATCAACAAATCAAAAACAATACCACCAATAATAGGCAATAGCAATTAATCTTAGATGGCTTTTTGTTGGTATAAAAAGAGCATAATAACAAATATAAGGAACTATGATTATATCAATAATACGTAAAAAAAATAAGTGTAAAAAAGATTTAAACATACCCTAAGTTTTCATAAATCCACTTAAATGTACCTGAGTTTTTTTATAAAGATTTAAATATAATAATGACCCTTTTACCCTTCATTTTCTTTCAAAATTTTGAGATATACCCTATATTTTTCAAACTCACGTGGCTAGTGGGCAATAAGGCATACCGGACTCTCTCTCTCTCTCTCTCTCTCTCTCTCTGCCATATACAATTAGCTCTGATTTCTAATCGGCAGTCTTCTCATCCTCTGCTTTTTGTTTGCTCCTTTAAATCTAATGTATTTCAAGAATAATATGTGAATCCGCTAGAGGCCCCGCCGATTATCGGAAGTAGAGATATGAATTCAGTCCGCTAGAGCTCTGGCTTCTAATTGGCATAGCCTTCTCTCATCCTCTGATTTCTAATCATTACTCAATGTTGGACGCAGTTATCTGGGGCCTTGAGACGGGTGGTGGATTAGATATGAATTCAGTCCGGATCGGCAACAAACAAGATATGTAACACGGGTCACGGGATATAAAACAAGGGTTGCAAACTGCAAAGTAGGGATATAACTCGAGCTGGCCCGAGTTAGCAACCTGCATTGCTTCCGGATTGGGCCTTTGGGCCTTGACGTATTTAAAATTTGACTAAAGCCCAACACTAGACCATCCAAGTTGCAAGTCAGAAACCCAATTTGAAGAATTTACTCTGTTTCAAGACTAGGCCCATTTAAATTTTAACAAAACCCCAACCTGAGCCCGCCCAAGGAGTATCTCTATATAAAACCCAATCAGAATTAAGTATGTGAGTGATCCTTTGTATTACCAGAGACACCAACAACTGAAATCTTTTATCTCTGATTGGGCTTCGAAACCTAGGTTACACCTCTTGATTTTAACTTGAAACTAATACTCTCAACCTTGTTATAGTCTGAGATATTTTTATTTAACAAAACTAACACTTTATTAACAACCCCTTTCGTTCCCTCTCTTTCCTTTCTTTCTTTCTTTGGTACAATATTCGTCATCCTTCTACCAAACTAAATATGATATATTCGGTGCCACAATCTATGTCACAACTATGTTCCACCCTTGTATTGGAGAGATACCCAAAGCATATTTCAAAGACATAATAGCTAGGTCTTTTTGGCCAAGTAGCAAAAATGTTTCCTTGTCCTTTTGCAATGGGCTCAAGAGCCCAACCACCGGCCTAGACCTGCATGACTGCACTCAAGGCCCTACTAGACTTGAACAGGTCCAGCCTGGTTGTTTGTTGTTTGTTGTTGGTCCAGTTGGTCCATTGCTGCCATTATCCATTATGCCCACCCCACTTGGTCACAACCAACTTGGCTAAAAACCTACATCATAGACTCCAGATAGTGTGGACAGAGCATGGTTGAAACTTGAAAGAAGCACGAAATTTCAATCCCTTTGTGGCTTTATATTTCGCATGCTAGGGCATCTCCTTGTACTTTTGGCGTGTTTGATGAGTCCATATGAATTTTATTTATGTTGAGTCTCTCACATTTTGCCTTATCCCTTATTTCCTACAAACAAATCCCAATAAATCCGTTTTGCAATTGGGTGGTTGATACGGATTGAAGACTAGCCAATCCACCAATCAGCCACACCTATTGAGAGCCCAGTTTGGGAGAGCTGAGCTGAAGATAAGCTCTGGTGTCCAGTTGCTTCCGAAGAAGCTACCTAAGAAAAGTCAGATAATCCTGGCAAAGGGCCCTTTTTAAGCCATTCAAAGAGGCTGAAGTGGACATCCCTTTAACTGGCTGATGGACAACTGATTTGGCTCACCTGATTTTTCACCAAATATAGCTTATAGGCTGTCCTTCTGAGCTTCACACTCAGACAGTCATGAGAAGCCGGCCCCTACACTTCATCCCTCCCAAACGAGCAGAGAGAGAATAACATAATGTTAACTACTCCAACCAGATAAAGCCAATAGGAAAGAGCTCATACTTGGCTTTTCACAGACCCAATTACACGTTAACACCCATACCAATTCTTTGTTCTTGTCGTTTGAGACATTCTAGCAACATTTCCCAAGCACAAACACCAATTAAAAAATAATAATAAGAAAATACCATCACTTTGTTCCCCACACAGAAAATTACAAATATGCTTTTGTTTGTCGTATCAGCAATTGAGCATTGAATGTTTCTTCACGAATAAATTAACAAAATATAAAAAATAACCAGGATGGCAAAGGGAGCTCTTACTTTGATTTTTGTCAATCCCCAGGCTGGTTGACAGCAAATCTTCCATTACCGGGTCACCGGCTGAACGATCCGGTTCATCCCCTACCGTGGATGGGTTGTTGGTATCACAATCCTAATCCTTATCAGTTGAGTGGGTGGATCTTTTCAGTTTTAAGGCACCGATTCGATTACTAAAGAAGCATGTAATGTCTTAGAGTCTTTTTGGGAGGGGGAGAGAGACAAAAAGCTGTCCTCATCACCAAGTTCTGAAACTCCCTTTAAAACATGACTGGGTTGAAGGGGACATACAGATGATAAAGCTAAGAGCTCATCACTGTCGTGCAATGGAGCAGCTCCCTACGCACCAGTCACAAACCTCGTAGCTACAAGTTATCCTTCTGCGCAACAGGAGAATGGGTCTTCTTTATTACACCTTTTTCATCTCTATCTGTCTCTGGTTTCCTTGACAAACATGGGATAGCGCTATAATAGCCGAGTTTGTGTGGTCTGCTTCAGATTGCCCTGCAAAGTGAATGAAAAAAAAAGAAAGAAAGCTAGTCTAGCTAGAGGTCCACTCTGCCCAAATACAAGGTCCAACTTCCAAGGCCAGACACAGCAACTTGAGTCGAAGCTCTCTTCTTTCCCATCTCAAAGGAGAACCTTCATTGCCTCAACAAACTGTTTTTTCTAACACAGTGTTCTGGTTTTAGAATATGACCCAACACTACACTAGCTATATTGACCTCTTTCCTTAAGTTTGCCCCTGGGACTCCTCCAGCTTGGATTCTTCATTCTCAAGCCTCAAGTCTGTATAATTTTACTCTTCTTTATTCCATGCAATGGTCTCACCTAGCATTCAGTGAACCCCACTATGAAATGAAGATCACTTAACTGGGTAGAGAGTGAGAAGAAAAGAAAAGAAGAAGCTTATTTAGTCCTGAAAATCTATCAAATAATGCATGAATCAGATTGGTAGAAGACTAGAAGTTATTTTTATCTTATCCTACAATCTTTCTGGGTGGAGGTAGTTCTGCACTTGTGTGGGCTCTTATCCAGATGATCATATTTGGGCTCAATTTTACAGCCCACTTACTACATCAGACCCAGGATGAAGCCCAATAAGCTAGGCCGTATGAGGGCCTGTATTATGGGAAGCCTGATCGAACTGTAGAAGTTCTGGGGTCAATGACCAATCTCACAAAAACGCTTTATCAAGAAACATAAAAAATTTTGAGGCTCAGTTTGGAAGAAGTACAGATACATGCAAGGTTTAAAGTACGGGAAACGTAAAGTGTATCGGAAAGACAATTTTAAGAGATGTATTAGGATACGTTTTGGATATGCATGGACACAGACAAAAATCAAGATACGCATAAATATATTAAGAAATTCAAATAAATCATAAAAAATATATTATTAACAATGCTTACAAGTTTTATATTATTGTAAATAAATCATTTAAATGTAAAAAATCATAATTTAACTTTTATATAAAATGTGACATATATACATAATTAGTAGCTGTTGAAAAATATGGAATAACTAAAATGTGAAAAAAAAACAAAAGAAAAAAACTAAAATATGGATGTATATACATCAATTTTCAAATAACCGATATAATTATCTTAATATTTATTAATATATAAATTTTAATAATTAATTTCAGCATTTATTAATAAGCACCACTAAGAAAAGAAAAACAATTGACTTAAAACTAAAAATGCATATTATTACAACAAACAAATTGGATTGGTTTTGTGGCAAAATTATGTGCATTAAAATCTAGTGACTAGGGTTTGAGTCTTGCTATTGTTAATATTTGTAGTTTTTGCACTAACAAAACGAAATTAATGAGAGAGAGAGAGAAAGAAAGAAACATGTCTATTTTTGAGATTGTATCGGCCAATACAGATCCGATACGGTCTGATATGGGCCCGTATCGACCGATACAGATCCGAAATGGCCCAATACTGGCCCGTACCAGCCGATACATATGAAAAGAAACATAACACATGAATTTTACATGTTTCGTGTATCAGTTTTTTATCGAAACAGTACGTATCAGCCGATATGTTATGATATTTTAAACCTTGAATACATTTACAGTATAAATACATACAAAGTAATACAAATTAAAAGATTTTACACTACATATTTATATTGGTACTCCAATACTCCAGACGGGTACCTGTAAAATCGTTATAAGGCGCCCCTGTGTAAAGAGCAGATCCCAATTCCTTCTAAACCGAGCCTCATGGGCCCATTGTGGCGAATGGAGTAGCCACATCCACATGGCCATAAATTTGGCCAAATCAGGTCACAGGTGACTAAACAGTTAAACAACCCTAATTCTGACGGCACTTGGCTAAATGAAAATCATATTCCAGCCTTGCTTAGAATAAAGTGTAGACCTATAAAGACAGAAGACTGGCCTAAAGGGAGAGGGTCCCCTATCATGATATAAAGTCGGATTTTACCATTTCAGCCTCATATATAAAATGGCTGAAAACATGATAGGAAGTTTTTTTTTTTTTTTTTCCAAACTGAACCGATCTTTCGGTTTTTTGGAAAGTCGAACCAAAACCATTTGATTTGATTTTTAACTGGTTCGACTCTTCGATTATTTTTTGTTTTTAAATTTATAATATATTATAAATAAATATATAATTATATAATATAAATACTAAAAATATATTTTATATATTTTATATATGTATATATAAAATAGTGAGAGCAAACCAATTTCTTCAGTTTTGTCAAAACACCAATAATAACCAAACCAATCAGTTCGATTTCGATCAGCCAGATTTTTTTTTTTTATTTGATTTCATCGATTCAATTTGGTTTTTATGGATTTTGATAAATACCTCTACTCAAATCCCTTGTCGTATAGCTGGTCTAAGCAATATGCATGTGACTGACGGATAGGAGCAGCCTTGGGACCAGATTAGCACAAAAGCCTGGTGTGGTAGGTTTTTTACTTCCTAGTTGCCCGCCTGCCGCCTGGGCCTGGCCAAACTTACTCGCTTCCAGTGCACTCACTAGTAAGAGCGGATTCATCAGACCAAACACGCACCTTTACTTTTGACCGAGATATTCGTACTGATTCAGAGCTGAGATTTGTCGGGACCTTTTGATGAGTGGAGCCCAGAGCCCGCCCATACATTACTGACAACATGTGCTTCTTTTTCTTATGTATATATACATAACTAGCTACCTAAGTCCCCCGTCCAACTTTGAACCCTGAAATTGGCAGAGGTTTAATTGTTTAAAGCCAACAGCCCAACTCAACATGAGCCGACACAACCAGAATCAAAAGCCAGTGCTAATTCCTTAACCCAATTACATATCCCTGATTTGGCTCTGGGATACAGCGTCGTGATTATAAAATACAAAAGGAGAAAATGAGTAAAACAGATTTAGCTCAATCAATTTACACCTCTTTATGGGCCGGATCAAGTCGGCCTTTTCTTTATATTAATAAAACAGGTTTAGCTCGAGTTTGAGCATGCTCCATCAGATTTGCATTTTGAGTCTGAACCCGACCCTCAAATTTCGAAATTGGGCAAGATCATTTTTTTTATTCTACAATAAAATTGATATATTTATATTAAACAACCTCAAAACTCCAAAATATTAAAATTTCTTATTATAATTTGAGAAAAGAGAAAATGAGTAAAGATATATTTTTATTATATAAAATAGGAAAAATTCCTGATTAGTACCCAGTACTTTGGGCCTAGTGTCATTTTGTCCCCAAACTTTAAAATGCAATAATTCAGTACCCAAACTTTCAAAACGTGTCAATTCAATACCTACTGTTAATCAACTGTTAATCAGCCGTTAAGTGACATTTAAAAAAGATACAAATGTCCTTCAAGTGATATCCAATTTTCTTGATCAATCATCCAAATGTTGATAAAAAATTAACAGTCCCAAATCCTTGTCTCTTCTATTCAAGAAAGTTGGGGTATGTTAATTTTTTGCCAACATTCTTGAATAGAAAAGGCAAGGATTTGAGAGTGCTATTTTTTGTCAACCTTTGGATGGTTGATCAAGAAAATTAGATGATACTTGAAGGGCATTTGTGTCTTTTTTAAATACCACTTAATGGCTGATTAACGGTTGATTAACGACAAGTACTGAATTGTCACATTTTAAAGTTTGGGGACCAAAGTGACACTAGGCCCAAAGTACAGGGTACTAATTGCGAATTTTTCCTATAAAATATTATTGGATCAGACATTTTTGAGAAGGCCCAAATCCAACCTAAAAAAAGTTGGGCCTAGTTTTTTGAGCCCATGCCCACGGGCCTAAATCATGTCCAAGCTTCACAGAGAACAGACCAAGTTGGGCTGGCCTATCAGGTTACCCGAGCCATGAATAGGTCTAAACCAAACAGCAAAACAATTTAACATCGTTGGATTACCCTGACCTAACAGGTTGAATTGGGGTTTTTTGGCCTAAGCCCATTTATGGTTTTAACATATCTTGCTACTCCAAAAAGAATATCCCCTTATTCTTAGTGTTCCATGTATTATCTATTAAAATTGATACTCCGTAATGAAGATCAAGGTTCAAAGATTTAGATATTTGTGTAGTGGAGACGTTGGATATAATCCTGCTGCCATCAATATTGGGGGTTTATGGGTATGGGGATGGTCTATCCCTCGTTGCATAACACCATGAAGCAAAAAAAATCTAGATATATTTTCACATGTTACCTATTTCAAAATATATCATACGATACATATCTAGGGGTGCCAATTCGTGTTATTGTGTTATTTGTGTCATGTCAACATGAACACGACCCCCTAAATACATATCCATACCTATTTAGATATATAGGTCAACACAAAAACGACCTATTTATTACATGAGTAACATGACATTAACTACATAACCTAAATTAACATGATTAACCTGCTTAATTCTATACTAATTGGCATATGTGACATTATCTCAAATTAACATGAAATCAACATAATTAATCTATTTAAATTAAATGATATGTAGATTGAAATAGTAAAATTAACATTCAATCACATACTAGCTAAATAAATTCATAAAAAAGAAACGTTCATTGTCATACTTACTACAACAATAGTATTTCATGTAAATATCAATAGCGAGTATAAATACACATTGATTTAGTATGAATCCTTCAAGTTGCATTAGGTTTTATACATGGATATATCAAAGTCGTTCTTAAAGGATTTGGTGAATCACTAACTTCTCCAACAAAACATATTAACCTGAGGAGAAGTGTTACTTTTGTCAAAATTAAAAATAATAGCCAATTAAATGAGATAATTTCTCAAAAGAGTCAACTTTTGTGTATTGTGAAGTGCCACAATGGTTTAGCCAAATTTCCCCTTTCCACGGGAAAGTGATTTACCTAGAAGAGGGCTAACACTTAGGCCCCGTTCATTTTTCGGTAAGTTATATACCTGAATAAATGCAGTTATCTCGAAAAGCTTATCCAAGTAAGTGTATTTACCCATGTTCTTTTATTTCTCATGTAAATAAGGCAATGACCATTTTAGTCATAAAAATCTATTATTAAAAATGGCATTTTTGTTCCATTCAAGTGTTGGCAGTTTTCCACCTAGGTGGGAAAGTTATTTATCCATCTAAGAGATAGGTATTAGTTACCCGCGTAAGTGATACCCATGAAAATAAACTTTCCCTGGTCCCCATATAAATCTAAAAAAAGAACATGAGTTTCTTGGGAACCAAAATCCCATTGACCAACTCCCCCCCCCCCTCTCAAAATCCGAAAAAAAGAATGCCCCCTTAGGAGTAAGCAAATGGGCAGGTTCTATCTGGAACCAATGGAACCGACCTCAAATTAGCCTTGAACTACTGGATTTGTTACAAAGCAGGGTCTGGTTTCAAATTCTTGGAACCAACTAGACCTATTCACGGGTCGGGTCAAACTTTGACTTTACATTAACAGAATAGGCTCAGGCCCGACCCGATCATCAGACCTATTTCTTGAGCCCAAGTCCGACCCTCATATAAAGCCCAAAGCTTGGGCCCAAGCCCGAGCCTGGCTAGAATTTTGGAAAAATATTTTTTCTTTTTTATTCAATTAAAAACTATTTTAGAAGAATAATAAAGAAAAATATTATATATATATACTTATTATATAAAATATATTTTATTACACAAAATATAAAGAAAAATATTTTATTACACATAAAATATTATATATATATATATATATATATATATATATATATATATATATATACTTATTATATAAAATATAAAGAAAAATATTATCTAAAAACTATTTTAGATCTAAGTCTTGGTCTCGGGTTGGGCTTTTTTTGAGAAAGCCCGAGCCTAGAACGAAAAAAGGCCAGGCCTAATGTTTTAGGCCCGATCCTGAGACTGTATGCCTGAAATTCTGTCCAACCCCGACTTAGATCAAGCTAGGCCAGCCTGGCCTATCAAGTTACCCGGCCCATGAACAAGTCTAGAACCAACCCTCACCCAAGTCAATTCCAAGGTCTAGGCATTTACCCTACCCGAACCAATCTAATGAATCGGCCTTGAAAATGAACTTACCTTGAAATAAACCTCAAAATATTTTTTAAGGATGTAAAAATTTGAGCCCAAGCACTCATGGTTACAAAAGCCATGGTCTCACTTGACCATTGAGTTACTTAAGTGATTTGATCATTTGTTTTCATTTTACTATTTGTATGTAGGGGCGGGCAAACGGTTTGTTCGGTTTAAAACCAAATTTTCCAAAACCGAACCGAAACTGAAGTTTGGTTGAACCAAAAAAACTGGATCGAAATTTTTTTGATTAATTCGGTTGTTTCGATCCGAAATGGAATAATGCACAAGTTCTTGTCAAGACCTTCACTGAGTTTACTCATTCTCAGACTCTCAGTAGAGTCAAAAAATTCAGGGAAGAGGAAAAATAAAATAAAATAAAATAAAAGATTAATACCTGAGAGTCTAAACTTGTTGCTGTCTGTCAGAGGTCAGTGTTGGAGTTTCATGCTTTAGAGACTCGGAAAGTCAAAAGGGAATGACAAAATGAGAGAAGAAGAAATAAATAAATAATAAATATTACATACCTAAGAGGCTAAGATTTCACTTGCCAACTTACCGTCGTTTATCGGTTACCGCACCGGAGTTTGAGTTTGCCGCACTGGAAGATGGTCAGACGAAGAGTTGGAGATGGAGAGAAAGATTCGAGTACTCAATAGTCGACAAGTCAAACTATAAAGGTTCGAGCCTTGGAGGGTTTTGGGTTTTGGGTTAAAGGCTTGTATAATCACTAATATACCTTTATATGTTCGGTTATTTCGATTAATTGAACCTCTAAATACTGCACCCGAAACTAAAACCCAAATATTATAAAACCGAAATAAAAAACTAAAGTCAAACTAAATACCCAATCAAATCGAACCGAATGCACTGAAACAAAAATTTTGGTTCGGTTTTTTGGTTTAAACTGAACTATGCTCACCCCTATTTGTATGTATATAATAAATAATATAAAATGTAATATTTACAAAATTTAAATCATAGCGACAAATTTTCAACCATACATTAATATATTATAATAATCTACATATTAAATTACTCAATTTAATCAATAAAGATAATACAAGTTTTAAACTATATATTATCATTATTGAAAATCGAGTTTTTGAATGACATGTTTCTTATTTTTTTCTTGAAGGGGAAGAGTAAAGAGAGAATAGGTTCCACAGGTAAACCCTGGAACCAACTCCAGAACCGCCAAGACTAGAACTGACCTTCATAGATTAGGTTTCAATTCTAAAAACCTAGAACCGATCCACTGACCTTATAGGGTAGGTTCTAGGTTCTACCATGGAACCGAACCAAATCGACCCATGCTCACCCCTACACAACTAAGTGTTTGTCTATTGCAATGAAAAGGATGGGTGTTGGATCAGACCACAACGTAAGTGTTCAAGTTCCACACCCACCACCGGAAGGGAACAGCCATATTCAAAAGCCTTGACTTTGGTGAGTGCAATGGATACCTCACGAGTGTCATCACCGAAATCGTTCATTATGTAGTTCGTGGTGCACCACTCGCGCGGTAACCTTTTACCATTTGTTGGTTGTCCCTTTGACAGGTATATTCAACAAAGAATAGAGTGATGAGAGTGGCAGTAATAACTGATTTTTTTGATTGGGTCCTCTCCACCATGGGGAACTTGCCTCTTTCTGTTAGGGGTGATGGAAGCAATCCCAACTCTTCGAAGAGACTACATTTTGATCTCAATTTGCCACCTTCTGAGTTTGAGATGGCCCCTCCATTGGACTCATAGGCGGTAGAGGAGGAGAATCTTTGTTAAGGCTGGGATAATGTCGAGCTTAGTAACATGCGAAATGTGGAGTTACGATGGCTCCAAGAGGTGGGGCAAAGGCTTCATCCTTTTGGATTTCTTAGAGTTAATCGTACCACTCGCCAGAGTCCTTGTTCCCTAACAATCATCACTGCTAGAAACCATGTGATACCACTTGGACCCTAACAATCAGTCACACTACCAATCATAGTAGGCGTAGTTAAAGATGGTAGAAGGGTTTCTAGCAAGATGGGCAATGACGACAAACGCTGGCAGGACACAAAGAGCCAACAAGATTAGTCGTTCAATAGGTGATAGTAATTTTAATTAGCTAAGAAGAAACGATGGTTCAACAGGTGATGGCGATCTGGGCTACAATGACGATGATAGGCATGGAATCAGGAAGGAGGTGCCGATGTTTGAGGAAAGATAAAGAGGATTTAATGGAAGGGTAAAACTGACTTTTCATCTATTTTGTTGGAATTTAATGGAGATGACAATTGCAAGAGATAGTAGGGGTGGCACAAGACAATAGTTAAACAATAAGGGTATAGTTAATTAATTAGCTAAACCATAAGGGTAGTTTAAGAAATTTTCCCTTTAATTAATACCTTGATTCTACTTTCTTATTTTGCCACATCAGCTAGTTTAGAAATCACCATGAGAAATCCCACTTGGTTAAAAGAATTATTCATTCTCAAATTTTGTGCTCATGACAATACTCAAAGCTTCATGGGGGATAATTTTTGGAAATCAAATGTGAACCTCCAAGTGAATTTTGCTTCTTTTTTTTTTTTTGAAAAGTGGCAGTGTAATATTCATGTCAGTAATGTGCAATACTTGAACATATTTGGTCTTTTTGCATAGATAGATTGACTCCTCAAATGCCTCAAAATTGTTGATTTATGAGATACTAATTTTGAGGAATCAATTCCACACTTTTTAAAACAATAGTTTTTTTTTATTATTATTAATCGGATGCAGATTGCAAAATCCAAATCTAATAACATAAGCACCTCATCTAAATATGTGATAATCGGATAGAGTTGCGAAGTTTCAAGTATCGTGGACAGGCTTACATTCTTATCTAGACTCTTCTTTTTATAGTGTTTTCTCTTTTTAGTGTATCTTTATTTGTTTGTTCATTTATCAAAAAAAAAAAAGATTTAAATAGAGGGAATTGAATGAGGTGAAAAGTAGTAGTTCAATCTACAATTTAAACCTTACAATTAAATAGAGACTAAATTTAAAATTAAGTATTTTAATAAAAAAAGGTTCCACAATCTTATTCATATTTTTAATAGTAGTGTATATATAGAATTATGGATGTGCTCAACTTTTTATATTTTTGTGCATAAAAATAATTCTAGTATATAACACTTTTTATTTAATATGATGTTATACATGTACCTGAATGCTTTTTTTTTGCAACATTTATGTATATTTTTCATATTTGTATTTTTATATTTTATTAATTTTTATTATTTATTTGTGACATTAAATGTTAACACATTTAACCCAAAATTTGAACTATTTATTATTAATTTTTATATTTCATTTTTGGTTGGTTCTAAATTATGTATTTTATTTTCATTATCAACAAAATAATTCTTGTTTATTACACTTATTTTTTTAATTTGATTAATGAAAATATCATAAATATGTTTAATTTTTTCTAGATTGTTTTGTAATTTTTTATAGTTATTTCTATTTTAAAAATTTTATTACCTAACTATGACTTCGTAGATTGATCAATTTGATTCAAATGGTTGAATTGCTTAGCCACCACTTGGATAAATGTTCCCAAATGTTTTCAACAAATTTCTGTATTCTTTCATTTTTTTGTGTTCTGTCCTTTTTTAAATATTTATTATTCAATTATGACATCATGAGTTTCTTTGAAAATTGGATCGTTGGCCCACCATCTAGATAAGAAAATAGTTTAGTTTTTGAATCAATTAAATTATATATTTCTTCTATATTATATAAATAATTTGCACTTTTCACACTTAATTTGTTTTGACATAATTAATATATATTTTTTATATATTCTTTTGATTACCTGTACTTTTCTATTTTTAAAAAATTTATTATTTAACTATCATATAATCAATTAATCCATTTGACCCAAACAACTAGCCTACCACCCAAAAAGAAAAATAGTTTGATTTAGGTTGACATTAAATTTTGTACTACATTTTCATCATTGATAAAATTATTTCCTATGTATAATACTTATTTTTGTTCAATACAATGAATGCATAATATAAGAGATGTACGCAGTATTTTAATTTTTATAAATATATAACATTAGATATGTCTCCAAAATTTTCTCTATTTATTTCTTGTTGTGTTTTTTTGTATTTTCTATTTTTAAAAATTTTATTACTTAACTATATATTTCATTTCTAGGTAGATTTTAAATTTGGTGTTCCATTTTTATCATTAATAAAAATACTTCTTACATCTCATACTTATTTTTATTTAGTATAATGAATATAAAACATTAGAGATATGCCCAATTATTTTTATTTTTTTTGTATTATATATTTTATTAATTTTAATTTTTTATTATTTAATTATAGCATTATTTATTAACCCATTTGACCTCAAATGGTTGAATTGCTTACTCACCACCAAGAGGGAGAAAATGGTTTTGTTTTCAAATTACTTTTCAAAATATTTATTTTTATAATATTAAAATTAATGTTGTGAATTTAATTACTAGAATTTAATGATAAAAAAAATATCTTAAATATAGGATTTAAAATTTACATTTATTTTCCATCATTAATAAAAACATTTCTTACTTATCATACTTATTATTGTTTTATATGTAGAATATATGATTAAAAAATGTTCTCAATATTTTTTTTATTTCTATACATTTTTATACATTCTATCTGTTTTTGAATTTTATTATTTAATTGTGGCAGCATAGATTGACCCATTTGACCCAAAATGGTTTAATTTCTTACCACCACCTAAATGCATGAAAACACCATTTTTTTTCTAGGTAGATTTTAAAAGTATAAGTTTTATATTATTGGAATTTTTAATTTATTATGTATGTATTTAATTAATAGAATTTAATGATGAGAAGAAACAAAAAATTCTTAAATATATGATTCAATGAAGATGAATTCAAGTGAATACCTTAAATGTTGGATTTAATGAGAGAGAATTGAATGCATTTAATATCTTAAAATTACCTCTTTTCATCTCATTTTATATCAATAACCAATTACCCTATTTGCCCTCATTTTTTATCAATAAAATTAAATATAGAGGGATAAATTTTGTCCTCATAAAATTCCAGAAATATTCTTGAATCTATTTGTAGCTTTTAAAGTAGTATAGATATTTTTAGAATATATAATGAACAAAAATGGAATCTCTTGAACTAAGTAAACCTACCCAGATATAGTTTTGGACTATACTTTCTCTTTTAACTCTTTTCTTCTCATGACCCACTTGAACATTGCCCTAAATAAGTAACTCATAATGCATGCCTCGACAATCAACAGCCAGTGGCTTTTACAGTTATACTGAGATGGCTGAAAGCTCAAATCCTATCAAATGGTCGAAAGTTCAAACTCTAACATCATCTTTGAGTCACCTTTTACTGCTTCAAGTCCAAGACGATATATAACCATTTGATGATGAAACTCACCAAGATATACCAAATATAACCACGAGAAAACCCATGTTAGAACATAATTACATCTCTAACTAGTGACTCAGGTATAAAAATGAGTAATTTCTGCAAAAACACCTGAAGTCCATTATAAACCATCAAAAGTACTAAAGCAAAAATGAATTAGATGGTAAAAACAAAGTTTTCAAAAACCATGCATATCCCCAAAGTAAAGTTAAAGCCCCCTCAACATATAACTGAAGGAATAAGAGAGGAGAAAGCAAATTGGTTCTTAAAACAACAAACACAGAAAAGCTGTTCTTAGTTGTATTTGTGTCTTTTGTATCCAAAATTAAAACCAATAACATGTTGAATTTTTGGTTTTAGAGACATGTTTTCATCAGGTAACTTGGTATCATGTTATCAGTAGTCTTTTTTTTTTTTTTTCTTAAAAACCATTATATATTGATGCACGGTTTCAGAAAATGTGATTTGTTTTTTAAAACAAAACCAAGGGCTCTCTATTTGAGATAAGCTTTGTTGCTTCTGGGCTTTTCGGCTATGAAAAACAAAATTGAGCCAATCGGTAAAAGTTGCTTCCTAAACATGACAATCTGAAATCAATAAACTTTTAAGCCCCAAAGCACAAAATCTGAAATTTGGGCTTTGTTCTTCTGGGATTTAATTAAAAACATAAAACATGACCCAAAACGTAACGTTTGCTCTTGCTTCTCAAAAAAATAAAAATAAAAAGATTTAAGTTCAAAACAAATGTAATAACAAAAACATTCATGTTGTAAAATACCCACCAAGTATAAAGAAAACAAAGTGAGAATTAAATGATAAAACCATATATATTTACTCATGTATGTCAGCCTTAATGGGCATTTTCCATCACTTTAATATCTCAAATAGAATATTCAAATTTCACATTATTTTAAACAGCAAATGATGACTCTGAAACTATTATCTTAATTTTTAATCTGAGCATTTGCGAGAGGTTGCACTTTTGAGCTTTTAGCTGGGGAATGTAAACTACTACTTTTGGCCTGCCCCCTCCTTCTACAGAACAACATAGTAACTTTCTTTCTTGTTTTTCCCTTGTTGTTACTTTTGACACCGAAGACACAGTTAGATAAGCAATGAAGTAATTGGGTGTTTATCAAAGCTGAATAGCGGAATATCAGGCTTTTAATTTGCACTACAAAGCCTTATTGGAGAATGCAGAATGGATCGAGATGTATGTGAAATAATTAATGAAACCCAAACCACTCCTACCATCTTTCATGCCATCAGCTCCCTTGTAAAATAAGCTGGGAGCCTGGGAGCTGCTACTTTGCCTCTCCTTTTCATCATTAGGGGACCTTACATGTCTTCTGTGACTCAGGCATGTCATATTCATAACTATGTACGTACGTGCATGTTATATATTTTTACTGCACACAGCCCAGGCTGCCGGCCCTCGATCCTTGAAATTGTTCTTGAGTTTTAGTTACAGACAATCAGGATGCAAGGATTTGAATGGCCATCACCTTTTCAACAACTCAAACTTGATGGTTTAATCAGAGTTCAATTCAGACCTAAAAATGAGCTCTTTCAATAAGATCTGATTAGACTACAAAGGAAGCTAGTAGAGTTCCAGTTTTCATTTTTCAAATACATATCAGCTTAGAAAGTGCCAATAAATTAAGTTGTGGTTAATTCCATCTGGGGCCTAACACCTAAAACAAACCCTGATTGCAATATTGAAGCCCACAGATTTCAACCACCTGGGGTTTGTCGATCACCACCAATAGCTAGAGACAGGCAAGTTGGCCTGTCAAAAGGGACCTGTCTAACCTTTGTCTTCAGGACCTTGGTTGATTGGTCTTAACCCAACGTGAATCTATCATCTATGTCACCTTCTGTTATGAAATTAATAGATGATTTCTATGCCCACTTGAGCTGCACTTTTCTATATGCCACTAAAAGCTTAGAAGTGGCATCTGGAAAAAATAAAAAATAATTAAGAATGTCCTCTGTTGAGTATCAAATGTTTTTGATGGGCGTGGTCTCAATCCCCAGCTACCCTCTTAACAATGGCCCATTCCCCCCAAACAAGCACCCAACTTAACCACTCAATTAAGATCAGAATGCAGCAATCATCTAAAGTAGTAGTAGTGATAGTAATAATATATAGTGAAGATAATTCACACTCAATGACTTCACATGCGACCCAGGAAGAATGAAGAAGATGAGAGAGAGAGAGAGACATTCCAATACAAGGGTATTTTCACATGCCACATAAATGCAATATGAAAGGTGAACATGAATGAGTACATGGTGAATAGAATATAATAGAAAACCACTAAAAGTTGAGAGGGAAGAGACACGGCAATTCAATGTCATCATCAAACAAGTAGGCCAATGAGGTAACCATCTACCATTTTGCCCACTCGTTTTTTTTTTTTTTTCTTTGAGAAGTGGAGAGTGAGATGATCGATCGATGTGGGGGAATGCAGCTTTATATTTATTATATATTGTTCAATTGATGCATCATACATGCATATAATGTAAAGGAGTTTCACTTTCAACTTTCTACAGAAACACCATCTCTAGCTTCTTCAGAGGGACCACTTGTAATTTAGTCATTTACCTCTACCATACTATTTGTAGCACTAGACTATCAAGTAAGCTTGAACAAGGCATTTTCTTCTACCCTTTGAGGAAAGATAGGCTCAAGTGCCATCTCTCTCTCTCTCTCTCTCTCTCTCTCTATATATATATATATATAGATCTTTTCAAAATATTTGGCTTGCTATATTCAGGAGATTTCATGTGATTGAAGCAATCTTTTCATCAGTTTCTAATGAAAATGGAAAAAAAAAAAAGGAAAGAGGTGCTCTACCAGCCATCCCTTGAAAATCAATTTATTGATCTAAATGCCCCAAGAGATACTCTGTTAGCTATTTACAGCACTTGGCACTGTGTTTTGTTGCTCAAGCCTTCAACAGAAGATCGATCATTGCTTGAAATGACATGACTTGTGCAATCCCTTTGGTCCTACCACTTCAACTGCTATAGAAAAAGATAATTAATGTAGCATTAATAACTACGGTCGTGTATCCACTCTTCTAGCAATAATTAATGCACTAATTGTCAAAAGATAATAGTGATAAAGGAGAATGTCAATCTTACACCTACTCCAACCCAATTAAGTTCGGATAGACTCATACACTGTACGAGTCTTTTCTCATATACCCATCAATGAAATGATTCTTCATGAAAGGGTGGTCTCATCAGATCAATAGGAAAACTTAAACCATGAAAGGAAAAGAGTATTTCCTCACGGTTGGATTGTAGGACTCTATTTCTTGTTCATGGCTAAATTTCTTTTCTGATTTGATGGTGGGCCACCCTTAATTTGATGTAGAATCACCTAATTGGTTGGTATGAAAAAATACCAACACAAACGTATGAATCAGAAGATTGAGCTCCCCCAACTAAGATATGCTGTGGACCATCCAAGGCTAGCTAGTTTTTAAATAGGCTCGACCTAGACACTTGCACATGGCTCATTCAGACTGGGTCTTGGTTGGAGTTGGGGGTGGGGGAGATTCCACCAAGGAGTTGAAAGCAACCAATGTCCTCCAATTCCAGTATAAGTGTCTAAGGTTTGGACTTTGGAGACAAGGGATGGAATCTGAAATTTTTCTGATTTTTAGCTAACCAATTCCATATCAACCCCTGATTTCTATATATTTATCCAAACTCAAACTAATAAAAAAGATTAGATGAGCTCCGTCTTTGTCATCCATGGCAGAGATCTCCTAAGTCTTAACTAGGCAGCTAACTAGAAGTTGAGGAGGCAGAACACATACATGGACCCCACAAATCTCTTGCCACCCCAACTACCATTTATTTAAAAAGATAAAAATAAATAAAAACACTTAGCACAACTCAATACAGCATAATATAATCTTTTATTTCTAATTGGAAGATTTGCAGATGGGAAGATGAATACTGATGAAATCAAATGTAACACTACTAATATAATCCCCAAGCCCTAGCCTGGGAGACCGCCATTACATCATTCAGCTCTTTTTTTTATTTATTTTTTTAATTTCATGTAAATTAAATCTTTTTCCTACACAAGTTGAGAAAGGCCCAACTTGAAATTATTGGGGCATCCTGAGGAACTATATTTAAGTACTTTAACAGTTAAGCTTGTACAAAGTTCAGTTATAACCTTATCTTTTCAAAAGCTCAATTTAATTTAATATTTTATTGGGTAAGATCTCGGGTAACTAGTATCTCACCTAACAAAAATAAAAATAATCATAATGGAAAATATGGCCCATCAAAATAAAGGAAAATTTTATTAAAAAAATATTATGGATTAATTGTTAAAGAGAATGGCGACAATAAGAGCCCATTTATTGCCCAAATCAGCCTGTGACTCTGGTGGGTTGCACCAGGTCTGATTGTGTGTGGAGACTGGAGAGCATAGTTTGTTTGATCATCACAGGTGATTTAACATCATTGTTTCCAAAAAGGAAAAATTTTTGTAGGGTCAGCTGTTTTAAGTGGGCCCATTAAGCAATCTTGTAGTTCCTGATTCAGAATTTTCAGCTGCATATCATCCATCATTCCAGATGATTTTAGTGGAGCAGCAAAGTAAAACTTCTAAATGATGAATTGAACCGAATTGCGTGGAGGGTACTCCACTGAATCCTTGATGGTGCCCGTTAGAAGTAGCAATTCTTCACCAAAAGTACCCAACACCTCTTTCGTTTCTTCCTCCTTAATTTCTTCTCCGATTTGGTTCAGATCTGAGGAAAGTCAGTTGGTCGGGTTTGGGTCCCGAACCATCCAGTTGACCACCATCTGACAAGGATTATTTAATCGGGTCGGATTCTGGTTCACCCAGACAGCGTTGCTCTAAGTATCGCAATGGATCAAGCCAATACGAAAATCCATTAAAAGAAGTTAATTTTTATTTATTTATTTAAATTTAGCGGCTCGGGCTTGGTCAAATTTAGATAAGGATTAGTTGGATCCAATGAATCATTGAATTGTATTTCATAACTATTCCGTAAGCTATTACCTCACAATCTTTTAATAGAGTCAAGACAATTGCTTTAAGCCCATTTCAAGTTCAAACCCCTTAACAAACAAAAAAGAAGAAAAAGTCAAAAGATAAAGTAAAATTAATCTCATAAAAAGCACTTCTTGGAATTGAATTCTTGCATCACAGAATCTCAAAATATGACTATCTTTTACGTTGACAATATCTACATATGCTTCTTCTATTTAAAAGAAACAGAGCTACCAAATTAACAAATATCAAAGCATGGCAACTTAAAAAAAAAAACAATTAATGGGTCTACCAAACAAGTTGAACAACTGAAGAGGAGAGATCATCGGCAAATTAATGCTTATAGATGACCTATTGAGAAAAGCTTTTATTAAAATTCAAAAAGAACCAGTTTGGTATGTGGGATGTATATAATATCTACTTAAGATGTATGCGGTGCACTAGAAGATTTATTGAAAATTTAAAGTTGAAAGGAAATTATCAAAAAAAAATGAAAAGTTGAAAGAAAAATAGGACTAATTGTGATAATTTAAGGAATATATAAATTTAACAAATTAATTTAAATAGTATCATCATACTATGATTAAAGCAATTACAGTAATTACTGTTAATTAATTATGTTAGTAATTTCTTAAATAATTTCAGGAATATTTATAACTTATTCTTCTTCTTCTAAGAGTAATTACTTTAAATGATTGAATAATTATTAAATAGTAATTATGTTAGTTAGTAATCAATAACTAATGCTAACAATGATTAGAAATCCACTGTTAATTTAGTATTAAAAATAAAACTATTAACAGTAATTACTAATAATAATATTAATATTAATTTTGTTTTTTCTGCTTCCAATCACCCATAGAACCATTTTAAATGAATTTTATTTTATAATCATTATTAAGAATAGAATCATTCCAGAAAAAAGTTATTGCCCGTACCTGTATTGTTGCTACAATGTAATAGCAAAATTGACTTGAATGTCTGATCAACCAAAAAAATTGTACATAGAAAACACACGATTAACAACATAAAGAAAAGAACTTTAGAATGCAAAAAAAAATTGAGCTAAAGAACCAAGAGAAATTGTTGAAGACGATGAACTTGGAACAATGTCTATTCAACCAAAAAATATCTACAATTGGCAAAATTAAGCTAAAAAAATAAGGAAAAGTAAGTTGGAAAAAACAAACCCACAATGGTTGAGATGTTTGTGAAATGGCTTCAAGACATTTAGAATGCCGAAAGATTGGAATGCCGAAAAAAATCGTTCCAAAATGGCTTTGCTATATTTAGGTTGCTAAGAGGTGGAAGGAAGACATTGAAGCAAAGAAATCCATCTAAAATGGCCCTTGAATGCTTAGAATGCTAAGAAGTTAAGTGAAGACATTTGAAAGAGATGAGGTTTGAGACATTTGGAATGCGAAACCAATCCTGTCACCTATGTTTGGTTGTCGAGAAAGGATGAGATGAGATGAGATGGGATGAGAAGGGAAAATTTATTTTCTCAATCCTGTCACCTATGTTTGGTTGTTGAGACCAGTTATCCTAACAAATCTACTTAGGCTTTGTTTGGTTTGTGGGAAGATTTGGATGGGATGGAAAAGGATGGGATGTGATGGGAAAGTGTAAAAAATTATTCTTCCATTGTTTGGTTTTATATATGGGAAAACAATGAGAAAAGCATTGTGACAAGAGGAAAGTGAAGACGATGAACAGTGCTCTGTTTCACCAAGAGGAAGACGAACAGTAGTTCACTGGTGGAAAGCGAAGATGATGAACAGCGCCGTTGGTCACCATTGGAAAGCGGACAATGCTGTCGGAGATAGTAGTTCACCAGCGGAAAGCAAAGACAATGAACGAAGAGGTACTAGAGGGTAAATGATCCTATTCACCGCCGTTGGTATTTCCCATGTTCGTTGTCGAGAAGACGATGAATAGTGCTTTTTTTGGGTGAAAAACAAAAGACAGAAGAAGAATAAAGAGAAGAAGAGAGGAGAGAGGGAGGAAGGGAGTGGCTGAGAGGGGGTGCCACAGCCACTGCTCTGTTTTTGGGTTCGAATGGGGAAGGAAAGGTAGCAGATCACCGATGGTAATGGGGAAGGCACTAGTTCTCTCCCTCCTCTATTCGTCGTCGCTGGTTCTCTATAGTGGTTTCTCAAATTTTTCCACCGAGGTCGCACAGTTTTGGTGCGACCCCAAATCCATAATTTTGGGATCTGACACCCCACACTTTTCTCATCCCATCCCTCTATTTCCCTCAAAACAAATGAGAGAAAAATGAATATTTTTAGAATATTCCATTTTTCTCATCCCCATTCGACAAACCAAACAAAGCCTTACCAATGTTTGGTTGCTGAGAAAATTCTGCAAGATAGTTGGATTCATTCCACTTTGACAATCCATGCAATATCCAATTCCACAACACAAAGACTCGTTTTTTGGATGACATGGCATAGTGGTATTTGAACATTGCCATGTGCAATGATAACATAGCATACTCCTTATATATTAAAAAAATAACCTACTTGTAATAGTTAACATAACAATTCCATCAAACACAAATGTCGTAAGTTGGTTCCCTAGGTTCATAACAAACAAATATTTGCAACCATCATTTAAACAAGCATAAGATTAACATAACCACCAAACCGACTACCAACACAAGATATGATAACTAATTGCGAACAAGGTTCTTTTGATGCCTTCACCTCTGTGTCAGTATTCTTTACATGGATCCTATAGGTGTTCCCAACTATTGGGTATTGGGGTATTAGATACATATTGCACTAGTACGGTTGCAACTAAAATACCGTCTCTTCGTTGATGCTATATAAGTAAAAAATTGCTCCACTAAACCTATGCACTTAGGCATTACATTCTACTCATGTGAAATAGATTCTTGGTCGGTGGATTTTGAATACAATGTAATATTTTGCCATATTAGTACTTATGAACAGACAAATACATATCTCATCAAACATCCGAGCAAGATCAAATATTCACAATCAAACACCACCATGGCAGGAAATGAATAATAATTACAAATTGCAATGGATTAAGTCCAATGCATCTATAACCTATAACTGAACCTACAAATTTATCATTTATCAAATTGCAAAATGTTTGGAAATGTTTAATGGTTTCACCAAACACTAGTTAATAACAGGTGAATAAGATCACAATTTCGTAATCAACACCACCATGACAAGAGATGAATAACAATTACAAATTGCAATGGATTAAATCCAATGCATCTATAACTTGCAATTGAACCTGCAAATATATCATCTATCAAGCTGCAAGATGTTTGGGAATATTTAAAGATTTCACCAAACACTCGCTAATAAACCTTTGAGCAATCATACATTCACAATCAACATCATCATGGTAAGAGATGAATAACAATCACAAAATACAATGAATTAAATCCAATGCATCTATAATCGTAATTGAACATATAAATATATCATTTATCAAACTACAAGATATTTGGAAATGTTTAATAGTTTTACTAAACATTTGCTAATAAACATATGAATAAGGTCATACATTCACAATCAACACCACCATGGCAAGAAGGATTAAATCAATATATCATCTATCAAGCTGTAAATAACATCAACTACTACATATATAATATCTCAAAACAATCATAATACTATATTATATATTTGTATTACCATCATTACGTATATGTTTATATAATATCTCAAAACAATCCAATACATCCTAAAAAGACAAAAATAAAATGATGCAATGGATATCTAATCAATTCATGTGTCTATCAATGTATAATGAGAAGTATAAGTCCAATTTAGTATTTAGATGCAAATTTCATATCCAACCATGTTTTTCTCAATTCTGGCATGACTATTGCCCTATTCTCTAATTGAGATAGAAAATGATGAGGAAATCCGAGTTGTCATCCCAAGGCTGTATACATCCTCAAATATTTTATCCTTAGAAATGTTCTTTTCAACTGCATTTGTTAGTGACGAAATTTTATGGGTAATTGTTTACACTTCATCTAAAATGATGTTGGTATATGACTTTCTTTTCCCTAACGAGTTTCTCCTTTTAGTAGAATTACCCTCTTTTGGTGGCCTAGCTTGTAGGATAGAGTCACAGACATTGTCACCATCATCTAACACCTCATATACTAGATCTTACATTATCTGTATGTTATTTCAAGTCATTGATGTTGTTGTCTCCCGTCTAAGTGCCCCCTTGTCTAGTAATAAAAGATCTAGCCCCGGATACTTGATCATTACCACAAAGTATTGCAAGTTTATTATAATTATGGATTGCATTCCTTCTAAAATGCTTTACCTCATGCTGTGCTTAGCCATTTTTTATGAATCATTCTATTATTATCACAATATAATTAAAAAATGTCAAATTTGCTACATTAAAAGCACTAAATCATGCTTATTAGAATATCTACCCATACATTAGGCTTTGCATCTATAGCCATCATAATATCATTCTAAATGAAACCACTTGAATTAGACTTATTGCCTTAGCAATGACATTATATGTAGAAGCTTTAAAACTTTTGTCTATCTTGTTTCTAAGGTTTGTTTACTCAATGAGGATCTCTACTAACAAGTTATCCATGTCTGTTGTACAAAATATATTAGGCTTGGCGAATCTAATATCATCTTGAGAAGATGTAGAATCCATTACTGGTTCAAATAAAAAAAAAAAAAACATAGTTCAATAAGTCATTCCATACATCGAACACAACATAACACACTTTCAAATAATTACAAACAAGGTATCAAATACAATACATATAAGAAATGCACTAATATTAGCTACTAAACTCATTAATACAAATATAGAAGATTAAAATGTTTAAAATTCATAGAGGAGTACGTTGGATATTCATCCCATCATTCGATTCATCTCCACCATTTGCATCCAAATTTACATCTCCTTCATCTTGGTCATACTATGATATGATTTGATCATATGGATTCACCCTCATGACATGGTTATGTTATATGCAACATGGAGACACTATTTTCATTTGAGTTTTGAATAGATAGTGTTGTTTAGAAATCAAAATTTTGAAACATTTCTTAAGGATACTAAAGATTCGTTTAACTATATTTCTAAGTGATGCATGATGGAGGTTGAGTAATTTTCTTGGGTTCTTGGGTTGATGTATTCTCCATTCCTTTAAATGGTATCTTTTGTTGCATTATGACATTAAAATCTTGGCATTAGAACAAATATATCATCCACAAGATAATATTACCTAATTAAATATATAAAAACAAATATTAGAATCAAACTCCCACATTTACTCGTATAGCATCTATATAGCTTACATGAACTTGTATTAATACCTACTATAACATATAATTTATGTTCTCTCGATAGTGCATTAGTTAACATGCAAGAATCTATTGCAACTCCTTTCCATCCAAGTAACATATACATGAAACGTAAGTCAAATGAACGTATAGCAAGAATATTTTGTGTCATGTAAGACTTACGACCATGAAATCTAACTACATTTGCAGCATGAACCTTTATAGGTATAAGTGGCATTAATTCCCCAACACAATCCTGCCAAGTAATTCATTTTGATAGTGTATTTTAATTTTTAATGCTTAAAAATAGTACAAATAGTTTACATGTATACAAAACTTTGACATTTTCATTACCTTAAAGTATGGCCATAAGTCAAATCGGTTTCTAATTTCAAAAGGCGCTTCTTCACCATTTGGTTGGATTAAATACCTATTCTCTAAACTTAAAATTGAAGGAAGGGGAAATCCATCATATGGATAGCCGAACCATGTCGAATGGTGGAGAAAATTTTCAAAAAAATCTTTTTACCCTTCCGAAAATCGCATTCCTAGTTTTAGAAAAATTGTATTTCTCAATGATCATTTTTGCATCAAACCGGACCAGATCTAAACCAAAAGAAAGAGAGAAAAATACTTGATACGGAATTCACACGAGTATTTCTCAAAGTGGGTGTTCACCCCCAAAGAGGGTACCAAAACCAACTTCCACTAAAGATGGCATAGCTTAACGTGAAGTCGGTTCAGCAATGAAGTCCTTTAACAAGAACTGCAATCCAATAGCTTAGATCGAGCAAGGGAGATGAGCACAAAATTAATATGATTTTTCTTACAAAATCAGAAGTGAGAACTGATCTCTATCAGTCCAAGAACTAGAGAACGAACTGATTTTGTATGGCGGCAAGAGCAGAAGGAGAGAGAGAACTGAGAGCAATGTCATATAGAGTAGTTCATCCTCCTCTATTTATAAGCCTTATAGATCAGCTCTCCTAATCCAATTAGGAGCTTCCTAATCCAAATAATAATCCAAATCTTTATTTGGATCTGGACTCTTTAAGTGGATAAGAGTTATCCTCTTACCCCATTACTGATATAAGCCCATATCCGTACCCATATTTGCTCAAGTCACATGACTACTTTAAGCTATCATGTGACACCCTAATTAATCTAATTAATCATGGGTTTTAGGCCTATTTAACAAGTGGCTCATGTCCCCTTTTAGTTGCTGGTCAATTTGGCTCTTTTTGTATATTGTGGGACCCCAATAATGACTTCGCATAAGCCCATATGGGTTCAGCCCAACTTCTATGAAAAAACCTATCCGAATTCACTATCGAGCACAATGAACACTTGAGTCCATCAGTATGGGCTCTTCATGGGCCCAACATTTACATTAAATGGTCCTTGAGTCCAACCATCCTATGAAGGCCCAAGGACAATGGTCTTAAGTGAGATTAGCCCATCAGGTATAATAGCCTTAAATGGTCTTACACTTAAACTCTCAGCCATTAATGATCAAACACTGCCCAACAAGGGAAGACCTCTCCCTCAGCTCCAAGGTGCAATATTGCACTCTCTACTCAGATGAATCCTAGGAATTAAAACCTTTTGCAAACATTTTTCTTAAAACATAATATATATTGATGCTGCGCAATCCGAGCACTCCTAACTGGCTGTTGACTGGCTCCTAGCTAGCAACGGACGACACCTGAGAAGAAGACGGTGAAGAATTCCCGGGGGACTTACCCGGTGGGAATACTTCGATGCTTAAGTTAGAACGTTAGGGAAAAGAGTAAATAGTGTAAAGAGACTAAGAGTGTAGGTCACGCTAGATCACTGAGTGTTCAAGATTAGCTTGAGAGCAAGTAAGATGATTCAAGATCCAAAACCATATCCGATCCCCTCCCCTTCGACTAGGGGTTCTTCTTATACAGGCTTTCTTGTCAAATTGAGTGTAATTGCCACTGGGCTTCTGTCGCAGCCGTTATCTGCCAGGGCTGTGCAAGTAACCGTTGCAAGGTACTACCCAATCGGGTGAGTGACACATCTCGGGAGGACAGGCACGCCACCATCTGTTGAGAGACGTGGGTGGAGTCTGTTGAATTGGCAGGGACTACGCCATCGGTCAAGAGATGTGGTGCAGTCTGACGGGTACAGTCTTGTCAGATAGAAGCTTCTTGAGAGCGTCGCGTTGCTTAGTCGTGAACTACCTTGTAGCGAGCTACCTTGTCGCGTAGTGAGCTATCCTGTCGCGAGCTACTTTGTAGCGAGCTCCTAGGGGTACTTCAAGGTGACCCTTCTCAAGATTGTGTTTGGGGCAGCTTTTCTTTCTAAGTGTTGGTGCGAGTTGGTTACCCTAACTTGCGAGCTGGGATAGTCTTGGATTATTCCCTTTTTAGTAGCTCGGGGGACCTTGAGTTCGCGTTGTAGTGAGCTCCCCCTATAGCGAGCTATGATGTAGTGAGCTATCCTACGGGCTCATTACTTAGTCGCAGTCAGGCTGTGGTGCTAAGCTGTTGTTCATGCTGAGTCAGGTCCATATGTCATCATCTCAAGGGGTCGGGTCAAATCGCCCTCCATCAATTGCCCCCCACTCTTTGGGCTAAGAGTGCTACCTTAGCGTGAGGAGTTCATGAAGTGCGACGGGTGGATTTGACCAAAATTCAAACTTGATTGACTGCCCACATTAAATGTTGTGCGGGAATCAGGAGATTTCTGACTTTTTGAATGCCAAGAAACATGCCAAAGCGGCTCTTAACTCTGAATGTCGTGCAACCATCATTACCTCAATCATGAGAGACGTGCAGTCAATCACATTTCGGTTTCAGAAGACGTGTGGTCAACTTGACTGTGAACCATCATATCTGTCTCAATCTAGGCCACAAATCTAGGGGCATAGTAGCTATAAATAAGAGGGCCCCCAGGCCTCATTTTCATTCACACTAACTTGCTTTGTCTTTGGATTCTAAGGTCATGCATCCATCTAGTATGCCCGACCTCTTCTCCTGTTCACACCGTTCCATCTTTTCCAGTGAGACTAATCACTCTGTCAATCATGTCTGGGTATCCGTACCATGTTTATCCCTGGGATGGTAACCAGGACGATGCCCCCTCGAGCTTAGGGAGAGCTTGGCAGCAGGCTTCGGAGGCTCGGGAGGCCTCCGTCAAGGTGGCTTCTACTTCTCGAGGCAGAGAGCCCGACACCTTCGGTCACTCCTCTATGACGATGGAGAGACTTGGATCTTGATGTAAATAAAATTTATCATATTCTTATCTATGAAAATTCAGTCTTTCTACACTTAATTTACATTTAAATGGACTCATTACTCTTGTATTTTGGTCTAGGGCATGAAAAAAGGCATCAGGAGAAAAAGCAAGGCAAATCGGATGATTTTTCACAATTTCGGCATCGATCAGTAATCTGGGCCTAACTCTCGTATCCGAGATCTGATTGGTCTAATTCAAGACTCACTAGAAAGATAAGAGATAAAGCTACAACTTTCCTGCTTTGGGCTTTCACAAAATCAGCCTGCATCGAAGTTAAATCTGGGTCCGAATTTGAAGCAAATTTGTAGGAAAGCCCAATTCGCAACTGAAGCCCAACTGGTAGAAAAGACTTGCAGCAGCCCAATTCGCAGAGGAAGCCTAATATGAATACAAGAACAAGGAACTGAGAAAAATCCTACCAGATTTAAATTTGTGATGTAATTCTAGAAAGTTAAAGATTGAGATCATTAAATAAGAGATAAGATAAGATAGGATTGGATGAGTTTAACATGGATTATCTATTCTAGAGATAACTCCAAGTGGTTGTAACAGCCCCCCCCCTAAACTATATCAAGGGTTGGGCGAACTAGCTTTAGGCATCAATCAATAATTGAATTAATCAATTATTGAAATTCCTCTGAAGTGAATCAAGAAGATCATCAAGAAACTTCAAGAAGGAGATCAGCAGATCAAGAAAGCTTCAAAAATGAGGTTGCTGCAAGAAGAAGAGGAGATCCAAAACCATGGGCGAATTCGTGAGTTCTTTCTTTCCTCTTGTTTGCTTTATTTCTTTTATCATGAACTGATTTGTTTTTAGCTACGACTGTGGAAAGCCTAACCATGATAATGAATATATTTTTATCATTATGATTTATCCAAGATCGTGATTTCCATATAATCTATGAATTATTTGCTTAATGCGATTAGGAGTGGCCATCTCTTAATTGATTTGGTTTATATGAATGAATCGGGAGAGGAATTTATATATTTGACCACATAATTCATGGTGTGAATTGAATGGTATATAGGGATATATACACATGATTCATCTGAATACATGATTTTTTCTTGCACTTAATGCATTCCTATCATTGAGAACTCTAGTCTTGGAATCAAGGGGTTACTTGATAGAAATAGGTTTAATATATCTTGAGAAAAAATATTAAATAAAATTGGGAAAAACTTCAGCTTATGGGAATGACAAATGATCTTAGTTAATCGCATCCATTAATATTCATTAGAATGGTTAGGTGGACCAATGGTCCTAGCGGTTTCACTCATTGCATATTTGATTATTGATTGTCTTTGCTTTTATTTTTTTTCTACTTTTATTTTCAGTAGTTCTTACTCTTAAATCTGAATTTTGATTGTCCAAATAATTAGGGAAGACTATAGTTCTAATACTTATTTTGTTAAGTCCCCGTGGGAACGATATTTTTATACTACTTGATAACTAGTGCACTTCCTAGGGTTATAATTATAGCTATCAAGTTTTTGGCGTCGTTGTCGGGGATTTAATCCTAAAATAATAATAGAACTTGTTAACCTTGATTAATTTGGATTTTATAGTTTTTATTATTTTTTATTTTGTTTAATTTTTTTGTTTGATCGAATTCTTGCTTTGTTTAGATTTACTAATACATGACACGCACTAGAAGAGAGGGACTAACAGAATTCGATCCTGAAATTGAGAGGACCCTTCGCTCATTACAAAGGGCCAACAAGGGTAAAGCAAGAGAGGAGGTTGAAATTGGTGAACCAGCAATAGAAATTGAGGAAGAGATGGCAGAAGCAAATTGCGCCCTTTTGGACTATGCTTGTCCAACAATTGATGGGGCTGCTTCTAGCATTTGCAAACCCACAATTCATGCCAATAATTTCGAAATCAAACCTCCAAATGATTCAGACAAGTATTCAATTTAGTGGGTTGCCAAGTGATGACCCTAATGCATATATTGTAAACTTCCTAGAAATATGTGATACATTTAAACATAATGGAGTTAGCGATGATGCTATTAGGCTTAGATTATTTCCATTTTAATTGCGTGATAGAGCTAAAAATTAGCTTAATTCACTCCTTGCAGGAAGCATCACCACTTGGAATGATTTGACTAAAAAATTCTTGATTAAGTATTTTCCACCCTCTAAAACAGCAAAATTAATTAATGATATCACTACTTTTGCTCAATTAGAGAGGGAATCTTTGTATGAAGCATGGGAACAATTCAATGAGATGCTTAGGAAGTGTCCTCACCATGGGATACCAACTTGGTGACAAATCCAAACTTTTTATAATGGTATCACCCCATCTAATCGTTCCATCATTGATGCAGCTACAGGTGGGAGGCAACCCATTGAGTTCAGTTTTTTCAGTTACTTTTATTGTTTTTAGCTACTTATGATTGTGTTTTTCTCTTAGGAACTTAATTGTGTGTAGCAACTGATTTCACATCTGAAGGACCTCAACAAGGTGTTCAGGGAAGTCCCCTTAAATCTTTATATTTTACGAAAAGTCATATACATTGAGGACAATGTATACCTTAAGTGTGGGGGGATTAAGGGAAATTGGTCATTTCTAGATTTTCTCTAGCATGCTGCGATCATCACTATTTTAACCTTTCTTTTTGAAACTTCTTCTCCCTAGAAACTTGTTTTTGAAATATTTCAAACTTTCATGAATCATGTGCTTAGGTGGAATAGACAGGAAAGGATGCAAACAAGACTAGCTGAAATTTTCGGCTATAGAAGGCACCTCATTGCAACCCCTATTTGATTATTCTAGAACTTGTTTTGCTAGACATGTTGAGACCACAATAATGAGTTCATGGGTTGGGTCAACAGTGGTGATGATTTTCGGGAAAAAAAAAAGAGAACTAGTGTGAGATGGAGCATAAAATGCACTCACACCGAGAGAAAAATAGCTAGTGTGAGATGGAGTATAAAATGCACTCACACTGAAGGCAAAAGAAAAGGGTGAGATGGAGCATAAAATGCACTCACCCCTACAACTACAAGCCCCATTTCACCTTTTGGAGCATAATATTTCTTGTTTTGACCAAAAAAAAAATTTTGTAAGGGCAGTTAGCAGTTTGAATATGTTAAAGCAATGAATGCTTACTTTGGTCCTAAAATGTTCATGCGAAGAAATACTTGCTCCCCTTCACTATTGATTCGACTTGGGATCGTGAGGATTGGTGATTAGAGATTATTCTTTGACAAGTTAAAATGGAGGAAGAAGTGGACAATGGAGGGATTCTAAAATCTGGATTAAGGCATGCAAGAGGACAAGCATCTTGTTGAGGAAACCCACAAAATTTTCAGTAGATAGTCAGCTGGTTCCCGTTTAGTTTTGCTTGAGTTTTGTCTTGCCCGAGGACGGACAAAGTTTAAGTGTGGGGGGATTTGATGCGAATAAAATTTATCATATTCTTATCTGAAGGGATAGGATATCCATCAGATGGATGCCCAAAGATTGAGGAATAAGGGGGCGAATTTCAAAAATTTTTCTCTCCCTTCAACTGGGAATCGCATTCCCTATTTAGAAAATCATATTTTCAAATATCATTCTTGAACCATAAACTGAACCAGATCTGAATCAAAAGAAGTAGGGAGGGATAATACCTGATACAAAGAAACAGTATCTCCCAATGGAGGTGTTCACGCCCAAGGATCCAAAATCTGCTCCCACTGAAGATGGCATAGTGCAGGGTGGAGCAGAATCAGTAGTGTTCTTCCAAAAGAACTTGACCATTCGCAAGAATCAACTGGGTGGATTGTGAATACAGCTCCAACCAATCTTTTCTCCAAAAGATTGGTATCAAGATCGAATCTTGATTACTCCTGTAGAGAAGAGGAGATCGAACTGCTGGAGGCGGCGGCTACAGGAAGGAGGCAGCAAGAGAGTATTCGTAGGGTGTAGAATTCTCTCTTCTTGTGATTTCAGCTCTGAAGACAAGAGTTGTGTGTTGTATGTCTAAAGGCTGCCGCACCCTCCTCCTTTTATAATCTTAAAGGGATCAGCTCCTAATCCCATTAGGAGTTGGTGATCCAAATCATATTTGGATTAGAAGTCCCTTTAAGTGATAAGGGATAACCCTTATCTTATCTACAGATCAGATTAGCCATCTCCTAATCTAATTAGGAGGCTTCCAGATCTAAATCTCATTTAGATCTTGGTCTCTCTAAGTGGATAGGGTCTAGGCCCAATCCTATTAGCTGATCCATCTCAGAATTCGCCCCTTTAAGTGACTAATCAAATCAACCCAGTTCAAAATAAGCTTAAGGCTTATTTAAGGTTATGTATTCATTTAGCCTTCCAAAATACTGTCCAGTTGGGCTTCCTTATATGGCGTGGGACCCAAACATTGATCTACACATCGGCCACATGGGTTCGACCCAGCGTTTGTTACAAGGACTGGCCGAATACACTGTTATGGACAGCGCACCCCTTGAAGCCCATCTCATGGGCTCTATAGGCCCAACACTTACCCTAAGTGGTCCCTGGGCCAAGCCACCTTATAGCACCCAAGGACTGTGGGCAGATGCAAGATTAGCCCATTAGGTATTATCCTCAATGGACTTACACTTAACCTCTCAGCCCATAATGATCATACACTACCCGACAAGAGAGGACCTCTCCCTCGACTGCAAGGAACAGTGTTGCACTCTCTGCTTATATGGATCTCGGGAATTAAAACCTTTTGCAAACCTTATAGAAACCATAATATATATACTTTTATATCTCATATAAAATATATTTTGCAAAACAAATCTCAACGATTGAAATCGGCTGCCGGTAGTCTTGGTTTCCATCAGTGAGAGTGCATCCCCGATCATTACCTTTGTCCGACAAAGGGGCTGATCCTGTCACTATGATCACCCACTCAGATGAATTCTCAGACTGTCCCAACATACCCAGGTTTTGACCCTCACTAAGGATCTCACTGATTGATACATCAAAGACAACCTAATCCGACACCCAGTGCAGTATCATAATCGAGTCTAGGGGTCGAGTGTAACTTTCCAGTTTTGCCCATCAATCTCCAAGGTCTAGGGCAATACTGGAAATCTGGTCCAGTTCAAATATTCAATTAATCCTACACTATATGTGCCTAGGGTCTCACCCTGGTAGCTAAGACAGGCCACCCCAACCGACTTGGTGGCACCACAGTGTCAGCCTTGTTAGGATAGGTCTCCCCAGACCGACCAACTGGCTGTGAACATTCTAAACTAACATGAGTCTCATTAAGTGTCCAGTTTAAGGGTATTACACAGAAACATACCAAGGGAACATGAATCAAATATACACTTTTATTCATTTACAATAAACTCATAAAATACATCATCTTGATTGAAGCTAAGGGCATACAAAACTGTCTAACATTATCTATGAAAATTTAGTCTTTCTACACTTAATTTACATTTAAATGGACTCATTACTCTTGTATTTTGGTTCAGGGCATGAAAAAAGGCATCAGGAGAAAAAGCAAGGCAAATCGGATGTTTTTTCATAGTTTCAGCACTGATCAATAATCTGGTCCTAACTCTCGTATCCGAGATCTGATTGGTCTAATTCAAGACTCATTAGAAAGATAAGAGAGAAAGCTACAAATTTCCTATTTTGGGCTTTCACAAATTCGGCCTGCATCGAAGTCAAATCTGAGCCTGAAGTCAGGGCAAATTCGTAGGAAAGCCCAATTCGCAGCTGAAGCCCAACGGGTAGAGAAGACTTGTAGCAGCCCAATTCGCAGAGGAAGCCTAATACGAATACAAGAACAAGAAACTGAGAAGAGTCCTACCAGATTTAAATTTGTGAGGTAATTCTAGAAAATTAAAGATTGAGATCATTAGATAAGAGATAAGATAAGATAGGATTGGATGAGTTTAATATGGATTATCTATCCTAGAGATTACTCTAAGTGGTTGTAACAGCCCCCCCCCCCCTAAACTATATCAAGGATTGGGCGAACTAGCTTTGGGCATCAATCAATAATTGAATTAATCAATAACTGAAGTCCCTCTGAAGTGAATCAAGAAGATCATCAAGAAACTTCAAGAAGGAGATCAGCAGATCAAGAAAGCTTCAAAAATGAGGTGGTGGCAAGAAGAAGAGGAGATCTCAGCACCATGGGCGAATTCATGAGTTCTTCCTTTCCTCTTGTTTGCTTTATTTCCTTTATCATGAATTGATTTGTTTTTAGCTACGACTGTGGAAAGCCTAACCATGATAATGAATATATTTTTATCATTATGATTTATCCAAGATCATGATTTCCATATAATCTATGAATTATTTGCTTAATGTGATTAGGAGTGGCCATCTCTTAATTGATTTGATTTATATGAATGAATCGGGAGAGGAATTTATATATTTGACCACATAATTCATGGTGTGAATTGAATGGTATATAGGGATATATACACATGATTCATCTGAATATATGAGTTTTTCTTGCACTTAATGCATTCCTACAATTGAGAAATCTAGTCGAGGGATCGAGGGGTTACTTGATAGAAATAGGTTTAATATATCTTAGGAAAGAATATTAAATAAAATTGGGAAAAACTTCAGCTTATGGGAATGACAAATGATCTTGGTTAATCGCATCCATTAAAATTCATTAGAATGGTTAGGTGGACCAATGGTCCTAGCGATTTCACTCATTGCATATTCAGTTATTGATTGCCTTTGCTTTTATTTTCTTTTTCTATTTTTATTTTCAGTAGTTCTTACTCTTAAATCTGAATTTCGATTGTCCGAATAATTAGAGAAGATTATAGTTGTAATACTTATTTTGTTAAATCCCCGTGGGAACGATATTTTTATACTACTTGATAACTAGTGCACTTCCTAGGGTTATAATTATAGCTATCAGATCTCTAGTTAACTACTTTAACCTTCCTAAGGACCTCATCTACAGTCTCCCCTCTGATAACTTTCCCTGGGAGCATGGTCCCAATGACATAGTGATTTTCCAGGAATAGCTTGAGGCTGGCCTGCGTCTTCCTCTATACCCCCTAATAGTGGAGGTATTGAATCATTTCAACGTCACCATTGACCAGCTCCATCCCCATGCCATTCGAAATGTAGTTGGGACTATTTCTCTATGCTATGAGTATTGTCTTCCCCTTGATCTTGATATCTTTTCTACCATTCTTTGCATCAAGAATGCTTCTCCCGAAGCGCCTCCGGAAAGACGTTCCTACTACTTTTCTCCCCGTCGTAGCTTCAAGCTCTTGTACGAGCTTTCGAACAGGGTCCCAGCCTGGAAGCGGGATTATTTTATGGTCCGTAACCCCGAGAGGTGGCCCTTCCCAACTACCTGGAGGGCTGCCATCTAGGATTCGGGGGTTGAGTTGGACCCTGAAGTTCAAAAAATGCTGCAGTCCTATGCAGCAGTAGGCCTTCACTGTTCGGACTACTTGACCGAGGAAAAGCTCACGCAGGCTGGCCTGAGTTTGGGTAGGTTGCCCCTTATGTCACGTAGTGCCTTGTAAAAATATACATACATATATAAATACATATATATATATATATATATATATATATATATATATATATATATATATATATATATAGTTTACTGGACTAAAACCTTATGGTTTTTTGGCAGCCATCATGTCTGGTGTTGACGTGCGCCGCCTTCTTTCCAGCAACCAGAAGCGTAAGGCGAAGAGGTTGCGTCCTGACCGAGCTTCCACTTCTGGGGGCGTTGAGTTTGAGTCTACTGAGCCAGACTTTGTTTCTCCACCGCATGAGGTTCCACCGGTCCCATCTGAAGGAGTTGCGAGAGAAGGCGGCTTCGAGGAGGGCAAGCTCCCGAGGCAAGGGGTGTTTCCTCCTGGGCCTTCTCGCCCATTCCCCTACCTGCAGTTCCCAGTGGGGAATTGGGAGGGTGTTAATGATTATATTGTGGCTGGGCGGAAGAGCCGAAGGGCGATCTGCCATGAGGAGATCGTTAGGTGGGGGAGATGATGTCCAAGACACTCATCACGCTCGTCGCTTCTCACTGTATGGTGGTAAGTGGTCTTTTCTCTTTCTTCTCGTTCTTTCCTTTCTTTTCTTGTTTTCTGACCTTAGTCTCTTGTTGGCATGTGAACTCCACCATCCATGCTATGGCCCTCCAGACTAACATCCACTCCGGTGGCGCTCGCAATCAGAGGGCCAACATCCAGAAGGTCCAGGGCAAGCTCGACCAGGCCCGAGGTGAGATCCTTCAGGCTCACAAGGGGAGCGAGGCCCAGGAGCTGCTCGCCCGTGACCAGGAGGCGCAGATCGCCAGGCTTTCTAAGGAGAGCGCGTGCTACAGGGAGGAGGAGTTGAGGGTTGCAGCGGAGAGGGAGCTCCTTTGCCAGCAGGTTCGGGACTTGGAGTCTAGACTTCTGGACCGAACTTGGAACTTCAACACCATGGTGGAGGCCGAGCGGGCTAATGCAGTCTAGGACTTCAAGGACTCCCAGGAGTATCACGACCTCCAAGTGGAGTATGGCTCGAGCTCATACCACTCAGGATTCAAGTTCTACTGCTAGTTGGTCCAAAAGAAGTTCTTTGGGCTCAACCTCGATGGCATCACAATGAAGGGCCTGGCTCCCAAAACGGCGGACCAAGAAGAGGAGGAGGAGCCTGGATCCCCGGAGGACGAGGACAAGGTGGAGGGGGTGGACCCTTGAGGCTGGAAGCTCTTCTGTTTTTCTATTCTTCTGATTGACTTCTAATGGTTCCCGAGTGCCAAAACCCAGTTTTCAAAAATCTTCTTGGGCAGTTGTGCCCTTTTTTACTTCTTGTTGAACTTTCCCAAGCTTTTTAGCTCAGTTTTTATTTATGAAATAGTAATGAAATTTTTCCTTTTTCTGCTAAGTATGGTGTGCTCTTTTATTTTTTGATAAAGCGACCTCATCACTCGAGCTATTAGAGCTACATGCCCGAAATAGGATTTTTTGGTAATTACAACCCCGAGCTATCCCTTAGTGTTTTGAGGCATTTTTATAGTATACCGCGAAGTAGTTACCGTGTATGCCCGAGCTGTATGTTTGTAGGTTGTTCCTTATTTGGTTCAACCGATGTACTGAGACGAGCTATGCTTCGTAGGGTTCAGACCCGAGCTGCTTATGTCTGTGGTACTTCTTACTTCACCTTTACCAATGAAGTGGCTAAGTCTTTCACGGTGCCGAGGTCTTAGTTAGCTCGGTGTTTTAGCCCTTAGGTTGAAGGGGTGACTTATAGTCTACCCTTAGAGTTTGCCCATGCCATGGAAGCGACTGGGTCTTATTGCGTCGAGGTCGTGTTAGCTCAGCATTTTGGCCCTTAGGCTCTGAGAGTGACACATGGTCTACTCAGTAGTTCGCCCATGCCATAGAGGTGACTGGGTCTTATTACGCCAAGGTCGTGTTAGCTTAGCATTTTGGCCCTTAGGCTCTGAGAGTGACACATGGTCTACTCAGTAGTTCGCCCATGCCATAGAGGCGACTGGGTCTTATTGCGCCGAGGTCGTGTTAGCTCAACATTTTGGCCCTAGGGCTCTGAGAGTGACACATGGTCTACTTAGTAGTTACAGGTAATACTGCCTTAAGTTGACAATATTCCATACCCGAGGTACTTGTTTCCTTTCGAGGGTTTCGCGCTCGTAAGTTCCTTCCCCGAGCACCTATTTCACTCAGTAGGGTCCTTCCCAATTCGGTCCGAGCTTGCCAACGCTAGGCTCAAGTACCATCACTTTACGAAGGATCAGGTCACCGACGCGGAGATTCTGCTTCTTGACCCTGGCGTTGTAGTACCGAGATACTCTTTGTTGGTAAGTTGCAGTCCTGATATATGTGAGGTCCCTTACTTCATCGAATAGGTCGAGGTTGGTACGTAGTTCGTCTTCATTTGCCTTGTCGTCATATGTTTCCAATCGTAGCGAGGGAACCTCGACCTCAGCTGGGATGACTGCTTCGGTGTCGTAGGTGAGGTTGAAGGGAGTCTCTCCTGTGGCGGTCTTCTCTGTGGTTCAGTAGGCCCATAGGACACTGGGTAGCTCGTTCGCCCATAGTCCTTTAGTTCGGTCTAAGCATGCCTTTAGTCCGCAGAGGATAGCTCTGTTTGTGACTTTTGCTTGACCGTTTGCTTGAGGGTGTGCGACTGAAGTGAAGTTCTGTCGGATCCCCATGTCTTGGCACCAGTTCTGGAATTTAATGTCCTCGAACTGCTTATCATTATCAGAAATTAGTACCTGAGGTAACCCGAAGCGGCACACTATGTTCTTCCAAAAGAAGTTCTGGACGTTTTGAGCTGTGATCGTCACGAGATGTTCAACTTCTACCCACTTGGTGAAATAATCCACTACTACCACTAGGAACTTCCTCTGGCCTGTCATTGGTGGAAATGGTCTGATTATATTGATCCCCCATTGTGCGAAAGGACACAAGTTGGTGAGATACTTGAGGTCGATAGCAGGCTGATGGTGGATATTGGCGTGCTTCTGGCACTTGTCACACTTTCTGATGAACTCAATAGCATCTGCTTTCATTGTTGGCCAGTAGTACCCCTGCCGTAGTGCTTTTTGGGCAAGGGCCCTGCCCCCTAAGTGTCTACCACATAGGCCCTCATGAGTGTCACAAAGTACGAGCTCGGCTTCGGAAGGTTGCAAGCAGCGCAAGTAGGGGAGCGTGTAGGATCTTTGGTACAGCTGTTCGTCGATCAGGACGTATTTGGCCGCCTGACACTCTACCCTTCTGGCAGCATTTCGATCTGCAGGGAGGGTCTCATGTAGTAGGAAGCTCGCGAGCGGGTCAATCCAACTTGACTCTGCTTGACTGACAGGAACGATCTCCTCTACCCCCCCCCCCCGAGAATGCTAGGCCGAGGCAGGTTCTCTATGTACACGGTTCTCATGGTGTTATCACTGGTGCTGGTTAATCGGGACAGGGCGTCAGCCTCAGCATTCTCTGACCTCGGGACTTGTTTGATGAAGTGTGACTGAAAGTTAAGCAAAACCTCTCTTACTTTGGCTAAGTAGGCTATCATGGTCGGTTCACGAGCTTCATATTCGCTTGTGATTTGATTGACCACGAGCTGGGAATCGCTGCAGATGATGATATGCTTGGCTTTCACTTCTTTGGCTAGAGCTAGCCCAGGTATCAACGCTTTGTACTCCGCTTCATTGTTGGATGTCGTGAACTCGAAGCGTAGTGCGTACTTCAGTTTTGTGCCACTTGGGCCATGCAAAACTATTCCGGCTCTACTGCCCTACTGGTTTGAGGAATCATCAACGTGAAGGATCCAGGGCTCTTCATCCTAGTTCGCGCTTGGCCTAACTAGGAGAGATGCCGCACTGGCTGCTACCTCACGGTGCTCGGACTCAACCGGCTTGGGAGCTCCGGGCTCACCCGAACTGGGGGCCTTGTGCTCAATCGGCCTAGGGACTTCGGAGCTGAAAGTGCACTCCGCGATGAAGTCTGCTAAGGCTTGGGCCTTAATAGCAGTTTGTGGCTTATATTGGAGATCGTACTCACTGAGCTCAACGGCCCACTTCGTCAGTAGACCAGAGACCTCGGGCTTGAGTAGGACTTGCCTCAAAGGTTTGTTGGTGAGGACGATAACAGTATGAGCCTGAAAGTACAGACGGAGCTTTCGAGCTACAATAACCAATGCATAGGCCAATTTTTCTATCTCCGGATATCTTGTCTCCGCTCCCTACAACACTTTACTAACATTGTAGATAGGTCGTTGGACCCGATCTACTTCTTTTATTAGTACCAAGCTGACCACTTCATCACTTGCCGAGAAGTACAACTCTAAAACATCACCCTCTTCAGGTCGGGTTAAGACCGGTATGCCAGCGAGGTACTTTTTGAGCTCGTCAAATGCGAGTTGACAATCTTGGGTCCATTCAAACCCTTTGCTTTTAATTAACCTGAACAAAGGTAGGCAACGGTCTGCCGACTTGGACATGAAGCGGCTCAGAGCGGCTATTCTGCCATTCAATCTCTGAACCTCCTTCATTTTTTGGGGTGGTCTCATGTCTAGGATGGCCTTTATTTTGTCCGGGTTGGCCTCAATGTTGCGCCGATTTACAATGTATCCCAGGAATTTACCTGAGGTGACGCCAAAGACACACTTATTTGGGTTCAGCTTCATACTAAATCTATGCAGAATTTCAAAAACTAGATGTAAGTCTTGTATTAAGTCGCATGAAAACTGGGTTTTGACGACCATGTCATCTACATAACATTCTACTTTTTGGCTAATCAATGGCTCAAACAGTTTATTTACAAGTCTTTGAAAGGTTACCCCGGCATTTTTTAGCCCAAAGGGCATGACCTTGTAGCAGTACAGGCCAAGCTCGGTTATGAAGGCAGTCTTTTCTTCATCTACCGGGTGCATCCTGATCTAGTTGTAGCCCAAGTAGGCATCTAGAAAGCTCATCAACTCATACCCCGAGGTCGCGTCCACCAAACGGTCAATCCTAGGAAGTGGAAAGCAGTCCTTTGGGCAAACTCGGTTCAGGTCGGTGTAGTCGATGCAAATGCGCCATTTACAATTAGCCTTTTTCACCAAAACGAGGTTGGCCACCCAGCTTGGGTAATGGACTTCCCTGATGAAATCGGCTGCAAGGAGCTTCCCGACCTCATCGTCGACTATCTTCCATCGCTCTGGGGCTTGGTTGCGTTTCTTCTGTCTAACGGGCCTAACTACAGGATCAGTATTAAGCTTATGAGTCATGATGCTAGGGTCTATGCCGGGCATTTCTGTCGCTGTCCATGCAAAAACATCTAAATTTTTCAAGTAGAAAGCGTACCAGTTTAGATCACAGAGGCTCCTCAAGGGAAGCACTGATCTGAAGCGTTCGGGTTGGGTCCTCCATCGAGGCTGGGATGGAGATGGTCTCTTCGGTTGGCGCAGCTCTCTCCTCGCTCTGCTCCGTAGGTCTCTCCAGCTCATGGCCATTGGCCACCTTGGCTTTCCCTTTGAGGGCGGCGACGTAGCACTTGCGAGACTCAAGCTGGTCACCTCACGCTATCCCGATTCCAAAGTCCGTGGGGAAATTCATGGCCAAGTAGTAAGTGGACACCACAGCCCGCAAGGCATGGGTAATCGGCCGACCTACTATGGCGTTATACGGGGAGAGGGTTGCGACCACTAAGAAATCGTGGTTGAGCCTCACTATGCTACACCAAGTGCCGACCTCCACGGGTACTGTAATCCTTCCCAGGGGCCTGACTTCCTCTCCGCTGAAACCTACTAGGGGAGTGTTCGCAGGCTTCAAGTCGCTCTCTTGGAGCTAAAGTTGGTTGAAGGCTGCTTTGAAGAGGATGTCCACTGAGCTGCTTGAGTTGACGAGGACGCGCCTGTCTTGGAAGTCATTGATCTTCACCTTTATGACAAGCGTGTCATCATGGGGGTAGTGGACTCCGCATGCGTCGTCTTCTATGAAGAAGATGGGGTCTTCCATCCTTGGCCACTTTGGGGGGTTCTACTCTTCCCTGGCGGCCTCGCGAGCAGATGCACGAGCTGCAGCTGAGGTACAGCCCGCCACAATCGAACCTCCAACTATGACGTGGATGGTCCCCCGAACTGGTCTCTCTTCGAGGGGCTACTTCTGTGGTTGTTCTACTTGCCTACTGGACTCGGGAGCGTCTCTACTCTGCTCCCCTTGCCGACCTGCTTTATTGTTATTACTATTATTTTGTACAAAATTTCTCAGATATCCACGATGGATGAGTTCCTCTATCTCGTCGCAGAGGTTTTTACAACTTTTCGTGCTATGACCGTGATCTTTATGAAAACTGCAATACAAATTTTTATTTCTAACATTGGGGTTGGCCTTCAGCCGAGGTGGCCACTTCACATACGGAGCGTCATTGATCGCCATGAGGATCTCAGCCCGCTTTGTGTTGAGGGGCGTGTAGTCCCTTTCTACTGCTGGAGCTCGAAAAGGCTGATTTGGCCTTGCCCCCCGAGCTTGGTCCTTCTTCTTCCTGCTGTCACCATGGGTTGGGGGCTCTGGTTCCCTCTTTCTTTTCTCAGGGGCCTGCTCACCCTTCTGGTTGATTTCTTCCTCCGTCCCTATGAACCGATCCGCGATCTTGTGGAACTCGATCACGTTTTTGGGTTGATTGACAACTACATGCCACTTGAACTCTTTGTTGGTGACACCTCACTTGGCTGCGATGAGGCGAACTACGAATCAAGGTCAGGTATCTGCAGACAAGCGTCGTTGAACCGCTTGATGTAACTCCGAATGGACTCCCCTTCCTTTTGAACTATGCCGAGGAGGCTTTCTTGAGTTCTCGGGCACCTCTTGCTGGTGACGAAGTGGGAGGTGAAAACTTGCATGAACTGCGTCCAGCTTCTTATCGAATCGGGCGCAAGGTTTCGGTACCAGGTGCGGGCTACCACTTTGAAGGTGGTGGAAAAGGCCACGCATATGTAGGACTCGCTGGTTCTTGCCAGGTGCATCTAGGACTGGAAGGTGTCCACATGATCATTGGGATTGAAGGATCCATCATACTTGTCCAGTGGAGGGAGCTTGAAGTCCCTTGGCATGGGGACAACAAGGAGTTCTGGAGACAATGGGGAAGAGACTGAGAGGAGAGGGGTAGCTTTCACTTCACCTGAGCATACCTCCTCTTTTCCTTTGAGCTTGAGAGAAACCCAGGTAGTAGTTTGGCGAGATCACCGGCGTCTTCGCTACTGCTTTGTTAGCTCGGCGTTGGTGCTTGATGCTTCAGTGTTGCCGAGCTCGATGGGCTCAGACTGTTGGTAGTGGCTCTGAACTGAAGGGCCCTGCCTATAGTCTACGGCTAGGACCTCAAACAGGTTCTTTGTGAGCGGGAGCTCGAACTGCGAACGCTGGAGTGAGGCGGGCTTGACTGGCTGGGAGGCCCCCAACTTGCCCACAGGTTGCAAGGCGGGGGTGGCTGGCCTCTCCTTCCTACCATGGGAAGAGGCTTGGCTCTTGGAGGGATCCTGGGCCTGGGAGGCCTCTCCCCAGTGAGGTCGTTCACTCCGACGGGAGGGCTTGATCTGCTTCGTGGCCGGGTGCCGAGGGGGAAGCGGCGGTTGGGCCTGAGGCAAAGAGGTAAACTGCTGCTGGTACTGGTACTAGGAAACCTGGTGCAACACTTGTTGTTGGTAGAGCTAGAATTGCTAAAATTATTGCATTTGAGCTTGCATGGCTTGCATGCAATGCATTAAGTCTTCCAACTAGTTCAGGTTGGCCACTAAGGGCACAACCGAAGGTTCAGCAAAGGTTGCTCCCACAGTGGAAGGGAGTGAAGCAACCACGGGTACCTCTATGAGAGACACGTTCAAACTGGGAATCCCGTCCATGGAGAGGGGGACAATGAACTACCGGATGCAGACAGTGGGAAGTTGGGGTTGCTCCCCATAAGCGTTCTGGTTGGCACCACATCCAACATTGCTAGAGGAGGCCATGAATGTTGAGTTTTCAAAAGGAAACTATAGAAGCTTAGAGGAAGGCTTTTTGAAGCATTTCCCACAGACAGTGCCAAATAATGTTGCGCAATCCGGGCACTCCTAGCTGGTTGCTAGCTGGCTCCTAGTTGGCAACGAACAACACTTGAGAAGAAGACGATGAAGAATTCCCAGGGGACTTGCCTAGTGGGAATACTCCGATGCTTAAGTTAGAATGTTGGGGAAAATAGTAAAGAGTGTAAAGAGGCTAAGAGTGTAGGTCGCGCTAGATCACTAAGTGTTCAAGATTGGCTCGAGAGCAAGTAAGATGATTCAAGATCCAAAACCAGATCTGATCCCCTCCCCTTCGACTAAGGGGCTCTTATACAGGCGTTCTTGTCAAATCGGGTGTAACCGCCACTGGGCTTCTATCGCAGTCGTTATTTGCCAGGGCTGCACAGGTAACCGTTGCACGGTACTACCCAATCGGGTGAGTGATACATCCCGGGAGGACAGGCACGCCACTTTCTGTCAAGAGACATGGGTGCAGTCTGTTGAATTGGCAAGGACTTCACCGTCGGTCAGGAGACGTGGCGCAATCTGACGGGTACGGTCTTGTCAGATAGAAGCTTCCTGAGAGTGTCGCGTTGCTCAATCGCGAGCTACCCTGTCGCGTAGCGAGCTATCCTATCGCGAGCTACTTTGTAGTGAGCTCCTAGGGGTACTTCAAGGTGACCCTTCTCAAGATTGTCTTTGGGGTAGTTTTTCTGCCTAAGTGTTGGAGCAAGCTGGTTACCCTAGCTCGCAAGCTGCGATAGTCTTGGAGTATTCCCTTTTTAGTAGCTCGGGGAACCTTGAACTCGCGTTGTAGCAAGCTCCCCCTATAGCGAGCTATGACGCAGCGAGCTATCCTATGGGCTCGTTACTTAGTCGCAGTCAGGCTGTGGTGCTGAGTTGTTGCTCGTGCTGAGTCAGGTCCACATGCCATCGTCTCAAGGGGTCGGGTCAAATCACCCTCCATCATTTATATATATATAGAGGTGACCCTTCTCAAGATTGTCTTTGGGGCAGTTTTTCTGCATAAGTGTTGGAGCAAGCTGGTTACCCTAGCTCGCGAGCTGCGATAGTCTTGGAGTATTCCCTTTTTAGTAGCTCGGGGGACCTTGAACTCGCGTTGTAGCGAGCTCCCCCTATAGTGAGCTATGACGTAGCGAGCTATCCTGCGGGCTCGTTACTTAGTCGCAGTTAGGTTGTGGTGTTGAGTTGTTGCTCGTGCTGAGTCAGGTCCACGTGTCATCGTCTCAAGGGGTCGGGTCAAATCACCCTCCATCATATATATATATATACTCATGTCAGCTTAGAATGTTTTTAGCCGTTGGATAGACTTGGGGATGTTTATCCTGCCAAGGCTGACATTAATGTGCTGCCAAGTAGGTTGGGGTAGCTTGTCTTAGTTGCTAGGGTTAAACCCGAAGCACATGTAGTGTGTGTTTATTTGAAACACTGAACTCAGACCATTTTTTAGTTTTGCCCTAGACCTTGGAGACTGGTGGGCAAAACTGAAAAGTTACACCTAACCCCTAGACTCAATTATGGTACTGCACTGGGTGTCGGATTAGGTTGTCTTTGATATGCCAATTAGTGAGAAACTTTGGGGGTTAAAACCTATGTATGTTGGGGCAGTCTGAGAATTCACTCGATTGGGTGGTCATAGTGACAGGATCAACCCCTTTGTCAGACAAAATGAATGATCAGGACTGCACTCTCTCTGATGGAATTTTGTAAAGCTTATAAAATGCCTCCTTCCCCATTCTCAACTAATTGTAACAACCAACTAGTCTTCTCCTATATAGTCATTTCAACAAATTCTCTCTTTCTGAGTCTCAATTTACAGAAGGTTCCTTATCCATGTAGTCCATCCATTCTTGTAAAATGGTCAATGTTAATGCAATTGTAGTGGTTGCAGCCCCAACCATTGCAATCAAAAGTTCTCTATTCATCTATCAAGCAAAAATTTTGTAAAAATGGAGAAAATGAACCGTATGGTATAAAACAAATGAGAAAGTATGCAGAGCAAACCAAAATAACTCATCTTATATCTCCCTGTAATAAATTAACACAATTGTGCCCAAACTATCTGATTTTATTGTTTACATGAAGTTTGGATCTAATAAAATTATTTGTCTACCTTATGGGCATCTCTTGATAGTATGTGGCATATTGCATCTTGTAGTGTTGTTGGTGTGATGTCTTTGTTTCTCCAATATGGGTTATTAGTTATTAAGAAGTATGGTGATTACATCTATGGTTCCCTATGTTAGCTGTTTACCATCTATTATGGACCATTGTTTATTCCTTTTGTCTACTTTTATGTGATTATGTCTTGTAATTGCTTAAAATATTTCATTTCCTTTTCTTATTTTTAAAAGGATCTTCAAGCACCAATCAACATTTCCATTCAACACCATTGGACAAAAACATTTCCAAAATTCGTCACCACGTAGGATCTACATCATAATTTGAAGAATCAGTGATTTTTTTTGTTTGTTTGACCGATTATGTCAATATCTGGGAAATCAACCAAAAATCAATTATTGAAATCAAACCTTTTCTAGGATCACCTTTTCTAGTGATTTCTTGATTTTTAATTGATTCTGATTTTTTAAGGATGACATGGCATCAAACATGGCATTGAATAATAACTCTAAAACAAAAATAATCAGCCCTTGAAAATCAGTACCAAATGGATTCAAAGTTGATTCCTCAAAAATCAGCTTACATGGCATAAATGATACCAAACAACAATTTTTGGTGATTTTTCAAAAATCATTGATTTTAAAAATCACCAATTTCTGAATAATCAGCAAAAAGAAATCATCACAGGTGCCAAACATCACCTTGATTGTACCTCCGAAAGAATGTTGCTAGTTAGATGATCCTAACCACTTTATCTGATGCATTATTTGGACAGTTTATTTGCATATGGTTAATAGCAGAAGAAAGTGTTCAATACATTAGTTGCTTGCGACTGTCAACTTGGCTTAATTCTTTGACTATATCTCTGAGTTGGGATCATCTAACATTAGACTCTACTAGATAACTTCCACCCTAGAAATTTGAGAAATAAAAGAAAAAGGTAGCTAGTAACTTCCACTATTTCCACTACTCTAATTTTGAAAATCTTAGTGGGCATTTTGTGCCCTTAATTGCGGACAACAAATTAAATTTGTACATTCTATCTTGGCACTATTAGCTTCATTGATCAATCAATTTACAAAAATTTGGCAAGAGACTTTGTGTTTATCCAATGTAAATAATCTTGTTTTCACAAAATGCAACACCCAACATAAAACAAAATACACCATTGAATGTGTATTTTCAAATGAAAAAAAAATCAAAACTCTTTCAATTTAATTTAGAAAAAATAATTCCTCATCTAATAAAATGATTCCAGTTGTCTTTGAATCCTACCTAACTTCCCCATTCAAGTCGCATACACCAAATGGTTTTGACAACAAAGTAGCTAAGGATGTTGGCTATATGTTGAGAGTTTTTTTGTTGACTACATATCTTATGGCAAACAAGTTTTGTAGAGTTCTTCAAACTCTTGCAAAATCAATCAATATAAAAACTAACAAGTAGGAATTTTCACAACTATTATTTCTGGAATCTGTTAACACATGAGTGAGTTCTCATTGAATAAGAAAACTAATAATCTATCATATCAAGCACATACTTAAGCAATAATCTTGCTAATGAGATAAGTTAGATTGTTGTAGATTATTTTTTTCATTTCTTGTTTCGTTTTGTGGTCAAAATAAATATATCACCTGTTAAATGATGAATAAATGAAGACAATAATCAAAAATCAACTTTTTTTTTATTCTTAACCATGTGAAACAAATTACAAGACTAAGAAAAACATTTATATATTTGCATTGGAGTGGAACTATTATGCATTGTAATGTACAAGTTCTAGAAATTATAAAAAATACAATAATAAAAAAATAGGTAAATATCACCAAAGTCAATAAACAGGTTTCAATGTAAGGCAAACTCATATAGAAATCAAATACAATGATCAAATGAATAAAAACTTAATCATGTCAAGGAATACCGGAAACCTTGGCAGATCTATTGCAAGGGATTATCAACTCTAAAAAACAATGTTACATATATGAAAAAAAAATAGTCTAAAAACATAAAAAAAAAAGAAATATGTCTGATTTAGTAAATCTAAAAAATGTAAATATTTTAGATCTGTAACAACGTGCCAAAGATGACGATGAAGACGTTTGGGTTATGACCGTTGGAAGGTTGAAGCTCGACTGAGATGATGAAGACCTACCGTCCTCGACATTATTTTTACACAAGCTTCTTAGTATTTTTGCTTCTCAATGGGGTCGCACCTATTTGGTGAGACCCCGCATCCTTAATTCAGTGGTACAGTTTCTCGTTATATCTCACTATTTTTCCCCAACCAAACACAAGAAAGGAAGCATCTTTTGGGAATATTCTCCTTTTTCCATCTCAGTCACAACAATCAAACAAACTGTAAGGCTTCATTTGTTTTTTAGTAAATAAGGGTAGGTAATTTGGTTAGCGGGAAAGTTGACCAAGTTACCAATGTTCCTTAATGAATATTAGTAGATAAGCAACTTACCTGTTTGGAAAGAAAATTTGATAAGCCCTTCCTCCCGTAAATTTATAGCTTAAACGAACATGGGAAGCATGCTTACCAAGACAAATTTTACTTGGGATATACTTACCCGGTTAAGTACACTTACCTAAACAAAAGTAAAACAAATAGAACCAAAAGGGAATAGTTGGCATTGTCGGGAGACGTTTTATGAGATTAAACATCTCTAGCATATGATTGGGTAGAAAAAAAAAAGGAAAATGGCTTAATAATTTTTAATAAAGAATTTGAAAATGCTCAAAAAACAAAAGAAAATTATGAAAGTGATACAGGGGATGGAGATATGAACACTACTTACATGGCCATCATTGTTTTAGTATGCAGATATAAATTTGTTATACATATAAACTATCTCCAACATAATTAAAGGTAGCTTTCAAACTTGTACAAATAAGAATATTTTGTAATTATAGAGGGAATGTCATAGCTTATTTGATGATTGGGGATGACACCCTTATTTGTAAGGTGTGCAAGTCATGTTGCTCAATTTAACTTGAATTGGAGCTTCGATCTACTCCCAAAAAATGTGATTCACTAACTTTAATATACTAATTTTATTGGGATCACACTTTTGGTATCAATATTAGATCACATTTTTTGTATCAATATTAGATCCACTATCAACTAATATGATCCTACATTATTTTAACAAAGGAAAATATATACTCTTCCATGATCTAATCAATTAATGCAACATTACCATTTTCTAATGTGATTCAAATCATAATGTGGCGAAATGTTAGCTTGTTGCAATTTCTAAGTGACTTTAATCACTAATGTTAAAACGAGATTCCAAGGTGTATATATTAGTTATAACACACCATTTTACAACAAACCAATCTATATTTGAAATTAAATAATACAAATTTGAAAAAGGTTTATCTGTTTTCTAAAATTTTATTAGTTACTATCTTCTACTTGTTTATCTTGGCTTTCCTTTTCTTCCTTTGAATCTTAAAATGTGATATTAGGCAATTGTGTCTGACTTATTTGAGAGCTAGTATGATTGATTTCTTTAAAAAAATTAAAGTCTTATATAAATATATGTGCACCACTTATATGTAATAATTGAAACATACTAGAATTACTAACAAATGAATTGTATTGCTTATACATGAAATAATTTGAAGCATGTAACAAATACTAAAATAAATAAATACATTTAGTATAGATATTACTATACAAAAGAAATCATCTATGTTTATTACCGTTATCATATAATAAATCATTGGGTGCTCCTATTGAATAATTGTTCTTTTGGCACAAAATATTATTAAATAAAATTCAGGTTACTATGAAAATTTAATGTTAGGGGGAAACCTCACTTTATTATAGACGATTTAGCAAATTTTGATTATGATCTGTTCTACAATTCAATTGTACTATTTTAAAAGATAAAGTTATTTATTTTCATGGTAAAATATCATTTTTTAAGATATTATTAAATAAAAATCTACAATACATAAATGATTACATCAAATAAGTATATTTAACAAAATCAAATAGATATTATTTCAAAAATTGATTGTATGATTCTAAATGAAGTGTTTTCTAAATAAAGAGTATTTTCTTAATCTTAAAGAGAGCAAGCTTGTTTGCAATTCACATAGAAGAAATCCAAAGAGCTTTTACTACAACCAATTGTACAAATACTAGTGAAAAGCAAGATGCTTTTAATTGATTTAATTAGGTTTCTAATGGCAAAGGGGAGAGAAAGGGGAAAGGAGTGTTTTGTGGGTAAATGAAAATAGAGATTTATTTAAAAAAAAAGATTTATACATAAAAAATAGAAAAATAATATGTAATGGAGGTTAACATTTGGTGGGTTGTTGGAAAGGTTAAGGCCCAGTTTGGTTTATAGGAATAGAGGTCTGGAATCGGAATCAAAATGGGTTATTCCAGTTCCAACTATTTGGTTGGACAGAATCGGAATCCCATTCCCATTCCTTTGGAATGGCAATCCCCCATTTGAGGGAATGACCATTCCCTACCCCTCCCTTGGGAATGAAATCCCATTCTTATTGATTTTAATTCTCATTCCTATCAAAACCAAACAGACTATGGGAATGGACCATTTTGATTCCAATTCTTAAGGATTTTGATTCTGATTCTAATTGCGAACCAAATGGACCGTAAATCTCTTTTAACAAGGGTAGGGATAGGTGGTGTAGTTTAATTAGGTTGGTAGAGAGGAGAAAAGATTAAAGTTAGTAGGAAATCCAAATCTCTCTCTCTCTCTCTCTCAACTAATCAATCAATCAAAAAATCAACTTCTAATTCACATTGGCCTAAAGCCAAATATGTGTTTTACATCCCTTGAATTCAGCTTTAGTATTTGTAAAAAAGATAAGCATACCATAAAAAAGGCTAATGTAAAGGAATTTATCAAACTATAATTCAATCTACAACAAGTTATGCCACATTAAAACTAGCCATGAAGGGCACTCTTACATATATAAATCACTTTTTTCATAAAATGTAAGGGAATACATTAGAGAAGGATATTAAACTTAAGAAATATGGGTTTTCCTTTATATTGATTTTCTTGCCCATAGGACTTGGCCATGGTTTACACATAATACAATGCAATTGAACATTGTGTACTTATATCTTACATGTTGCCATTGATGTGTTTGTAGGTGAGATGTGAAGGCACACTATATTGTGGGTAGAGTTCTTAAGCAAAAAATCTATTTTGATTTTCCCTTATTCTTTGTATTGGGTAAAATGCAAAGAGGTACTACTGTACTTTAAGGGTAAGTGAAATTACAAATATACCTATACTTTAACTTTCTATTTATCTTTCTTCTATCTTTGGATTTAAAACACAAAACAACAATGGCAAAGTGTTTGAAAGTGAGACTACCCCCAATAAACAAACCAAAGTGAGCTCACTCTGTCGTTGTTGATTTGTGTTCAAGTTTAAATGTAGAAAAAGTTAAGAAGATGAATAGTGAAATAAAGAGAATCTAAACATGGACATTTTGTAATTTTACCCCCTCACTATAACATTAGTTTAATGTAGATGGACTTAAATGTATATTTCTAGAAGTTCAAGTATCAAAGTCGCATATGTGAAAGCTAAGGCCTTGAAGTGAGACTACCTCCAAAGTAAAAGATGCCTATATGCAATTTACCCTTTCATATTTTATGTATCAAATGTGTCAAACACCAATATATATTGTACCATATGATAAGATACATTGCAATAAATTAAACCTTATTCTGACACATTTATTCTTTTTTATTTCCTTTTTATGCATTTTTACTTTTGATAGAAATTCAACCTAAAGTAAATTAGCTTAATAACTTGTTTACCTTCTCATTTAGGTGTTAATTAGGTTTTGTGATTATTTCGTGCATACCCATGGGAAAATTATGCTTACATTTTGGTGTGGATCGTCCTTATCCACAAAACATTGTAGATAGGGATGACTAGTCCATACAACAAAATATTGGTTGCAACAAAATATCGTGGTTGGGGTTGGTCTATGGTGAGGACAACCCGTTGATACGATTCAGTATCACCAATATTAGACTGCCTTAACCACCTTCTTTTATTAATTTGAAGCCATAAAACCCCTCTATTATAGTTTCTTCTCATTGCTGCACAAGTCCACCATTGTGCAAAGCTCTATCGCTATAATGAAAACGGTTGCAACAAATAGCATTCTTTTCATCTATTTCTTTTCTCTTCTTGTCATTTGTTTTATCTTCATTTCTCCATTATTCTCAACCAACAAAGGTGTTTTATTGTTTCTAGTATTTTCTCCCTCTTCCATCATTCGTTGTCGATCCAACAACAGTTTCTCTCTCTTTTCTTCAAAAGGTATGTTTAACCTTATTATATTTGTTTCTTTTTTTGTGTGTGATTTTCATTGGTTTCTTATATGAAAAAAAATGTGCTTAAGTTTTGTCCATGATTATTTTGTATTATTATTTCAAATTATTTTAGGCTTAATGTATAAGAATTTTTCATTCATGATTGATAGTGTAGATTATCTCACAAGTTGTATGTGAGATGTGTTAGACAGTGTTTGCCCTTAGCTCCAATCAGCATGATGTACATTATGACATTTATTGTAAATGAATAAAGTACATATTTGATTCATGTTATTGTGGTGTGTTTCTATGTAATACCCTTAAACTGGACGCATATGAGACTCATGTTAGTTTAGAACCTTTACAGCCGTTGAATAGATCTGGGGAGATTTTTTCTACCAAGGCTAACACTAGTGTATTGCCAAGTTGGTTGGGGTGGCTTGTCTCTAGTACCAGGGTGAGACCTGAGGTACATGCAGTGTGAGTTTTCTTGAAACCCTGAACTGGACCAAAATTTTAGTATTGCCTTAGACCTTGGAGATAGATGAGCAAAACTGGAATATTACACCTGACCCCTAGACTCGATTATGATACTGCACTAAGTGTCAGATTGGGCTGTCTTTGATGTGTCAATCAGTGAGATTCTTAGAGGGGGTCAAAACCTAGGTATGTTGGGGCAGTTCGAGAATTCATCTTAGTGGGTGATCATAGTAACAGGATCAGCCACTTTGTCGGACAGAGTAAATGATCGGGGGTGCACTCTCTCTGATGGAAACCTAAACTGCCGGTAGTTGATTTTAACCGTTGAAATTTGTTTCTGTAAAATATATTTGTATATATATATACATATATATATATATATATTATAATATATTATATAATATATATATTATATATAATATATATATATATGTATATATATGTATATTATGGTTTCAAAATGTTTGCAAAAGGTTTTAATTCCCGGAATCCATCTGAGTGGAGAATGCAGCATTGTACCTTGCAGTCGAGGGAGAGGTCCTCTCTTGTTAGGCAATGTTTGATCATTAAGGGCTGAGAGGTTAAGTGTAAGACCATTGAGAGTTATACCTGATTGACTAATCTTGCATCTGCCCACAGTCATTGGGCCTTCATAAGATGAATAGACCCAATGACCATTTAGTGTAAATGTTGGGCCCATTAAGAGCTCATGGTGATGGACTCAGGGGTTCACTGTGTTTAGTAGTGAATTCAACCAGGCCATGTAACAGAGGCTAGGCTGAACCCATGTGTCTGATGTGTAGATCAATGTTAGGGTCCCACGCCATACAAAGAGAGCCAAGCTAGCTAGCATTAAAAGGAAGTGAGCCTTAAAGCTTAATGGGCCTAAAAGCCCATTTCGAACTAGATTAATTAAATAGGGGTAGATCTGGGTTTGGATCAGTAGATAAGGATAAGAGAATAACTCTTATCCACTTAAAGAGTCCAGATCCAAATAATGATTTGGATAATGAAACTCCTAATCAGATTAGGGGGTTGTCTCTTTAAGGTTATAAATAGAGAGCAGGGCAGACTTGAAAAAGACACCAAACACAACACAGAGAGAAGACAACTCAGTTAGATTGATCTTGCCTTTAGTTCTTTTTCTTCCTGCTCTTGTCACCCTATCCTGTTCGATCTCCAGTTCTTGGATCTGATCAAGATTTGATCTTCATATTGTTTTTGCTGGAAGAAACAATTTTGAAGTTGTGCTCACTATCCCATTCGATTCTTGCTGAAGAATCACAAGTTCTTGGTGAAGAACTACCCATTGGTCCTGCCTCATCCTAAGTTGTGTTATCTTTATAGAGGGAGGATTTGGTACACTCTTTGGGCGTGAACATCTATGTTGGGAGGAGCTTTTTGCGTGGATTCCATGTCAGGTGTATCCCTCCCTCATCTTGGTTTCAGATTTGGTCCAGTTTGGTTATGAGACAAACCTTGAAGATGCAGTTTTCTAAATTGGGAATAGGATTCCCGGGTGGGAGTAAAGAAATTTTTGAAATTTCACCCAACCTTCCTGCAAGGTTCGGCCATCCATATGATGGATCTCCCATCCATTCAGATGTATGAAATTAATAAGTGTGGTGTACATAATCCACACGAGACATGTAGAGTGCCTCTATGGTGTGGACAATTTCAATGTATACATTTTTTTTCCATACTTCAAAATAACAAAATAACAACAAATAATGGTGTGACGTGGATTGGTTATTGCCGCAAAGTATGGTGTGGAATAGTCCACACCCACTAATTTTTCATCCATGTTATAGAACAAGCCCTTATAATTAAGTGGTGTTTGGTATCATTGTCATTTTTCACACAATTACACCTTGTAATTTGATAAAGTAACTCCAAATTCTATGCACATATTATACTATTTTTTGTTTTAATCAGACACCATTTTTATATTTATATACTATATAAGGGAATAAGGATTTACTCTTTAAAGAGTGCACCTAACACCAACCTCACAAATCACAACACATTCATCGTGTACTTTTCTTTTTTGTAGGCATCCCATCATGTATTGAAAAATCTACACATTCTATGAAAAATGCTTTATGAGAAACATATTCAAACTATATAAAGTGGATACTTGCCTAAGTTTATGTGCAAGTTTAAATTCAAATACTATATAGTTATACTTGCTTATACATGTGCTATTATACTAGTAGGCAAAAGTACGAATACATTGTTTCCAATGCTGAAAAAGTCAAAATAATATTTTCTCTAAAATTTGCCTTAAGCATTTAATAATTAATATTGAATAAAACCATTTGAAAATGCTCAACGCCTCAACCAAACTTGGCAAAAAACACTTAAAAGAAACTTTGGTATCAAACACCACCTTAATTCATATTTGGAGATTTTTCCATCAGGATCACCTACCCACAAGACATGTTCCAATCTTCTATCAACATCATCTCACACGGCACCACTCATGCATATGGTGGGTCTCAGTCTTATTATGAGATGTGTGGTGTTAGATCAAGTTGGTGAAGGGTTGAAACGTATATTGTTGGTAGAAGATGTCAACTCCATCCATGTTTCTTAAATTGAATGGTCTTGATTCTTCATCACTTTGAAGCTAACCCAGCCTTCCAACCCCACACCGACAAATGCGTCATCTCATGTGGCATTGCTAACGTGTCACTTTTGCCTCTAAATTTGAATCGTCAACAGTATTACATTTCTACCTAAAACACACATGGAGCCATCTGTCATGCTGACCGGCGTTTCACTATTGGCATATAGTTAGAGGATTCGAACACGTGGCATCAGAAATAGCTGGATATTCGGACACGTAGCATCAGAAGTAGCAAAAGCCTTGTTAACGCAGAATTACGGTTTTACCGATTCCTTGTCCTCTCCCATACCCTTTGTCCGAGTCAAGGACAATTGTGTCCACACAACAATCACCGTGGATTTCGGACGTAATTAAGGTTTTACCCGTCAGGTGACGTCTTTATTCCTTAATGCAACACAAATGTAATAAATTAATCATCATTAAGCCCAATAAATAGCTTCATTAAACAAATAAGTATCACCATCACTTAAACTGACGTCACGCAGTGTTAAGGGACATATTAGTGAAATTCGTATATTATTCAGGGGGAATAACGTCATTAGACTATATGAGCATTCATGACGAGGGCGTGCCCTAGTCATAAGACTCGTAACTTTCTCTCACTCTCACATGAGCACGGTAAAAAGAGCCTGAGAGGGATACCCATCCGTTCGATCGGAACAACAAGCTTCCGTCAACATTTGGGAAATAGCGAGCTCCATGATATATGGTTCTAAGGAACGCCGCGTGGCAACGTCAAGGTCAAGCAGAGCCGTTTAAAGATCCAACGGGTTGCCTGGCTTCTGGTTGGAGCTAAAATGCGCCCGGTATCTCTGGAAATAATCATATATTGGATTTAATTAATTAATTAATAATTATGTAAATAAATAATTAATTAGTTACATAAATATAAGTATTAAGCTTTTTGATCTTTTGTTCATGAAGTGAATTTAATCAGGTTTGAGGTCCGGGTCTCAGAGAGAATGAGCGAGAAGGAGGAAAAGGAAATGAGAAACCGAGTACCAAAGCCAAGGATCTGATCTCTGTGTATGAGAGAAGGAGCTCTTCCAGAAGCAGCTTAGCTTCTGGTTCTCTTTTATATGATCTAGGCTCTGATGCGAAGATATCTGTTTTTACGGGCGTCTTCTACGGAGCTTTTGGTTGTTTTTTAGTTGATTTTAGGTATTGTCTCTGATTTCAGCTGGTTTTTGAGTTTATTTGTCCTTTTCTTTTTTCTCGGTGACTCAATGGGGAATTGTTTTGGTAAATCTGTTCCGTTTTGGGGAATTTTTCTCTTCCTCAAGGAAGGAGGTGGTGCAAAGCTCGGATTTGCATCGTGGAGATTGTCATGTGTTTTTGAGCTCAAGTTTTTATGTTTCCTTGCTGTTGCTTCGATGGTTAAAAAGATCTCCTTTGGTTTTCTCGTTTTCTGAGTTCAGATTATTCATGGCTACTTTTACAAATGCGGAGAAAAAAGCCACGGCTTTGCTTGGATTCTTCTAAGTTTTGTTGTTTCTTCCCTCAGTTCCCTGTAATGGAGAAAGTTTCCTATTTTGTTGTTTTTGTTTCTACTTTCTTCCATTTCTGGATGTTTATGGAGGAAAGATTTTTGTTACCGTTTTTTCTTCTCTTCACGGATGAAACCTGATAATGTTTTGATCTTTTTTCCCCCACTCATTTCTGACCGTCTCTGACAATCCGATTGGGTTTCTTGCAGAGCTTCGGAGGGGGCTCTCAAGCTTTTCAGATATCTCTTAGAGGTCTCCGGAGGCGTCTGCGTGCGTGTGTGGAGCTCGATTTGAGCTTGGGATCAGTTGTGGCTAGCGTGTTTCTTGTTCTTAGCGCACTGTTAGCCTTGTGACTCGCTGCGGTCTGAGAGCAGGTTAGTCTTCTTGCCCGGTTTCGCAGGAGACCACTCCAACCTTCTGTTTGCTAAAGTGCGCCGGTGGCCACAGTTGACGGGAATCCGTTAACCAGTCAATCTAAGCTTACAGTGGGGCGAAAAAAGAGAAACCTTAGGGGTAAAATAGTGAACCTAAATTAGTCAAGGGCCGATCTGACCTTGTGAACCATGTTTTTGTTCCAGTTTAGAATCCATGATTGTCTTATTTTCTTTACATTTCTTATCTTCTGTCGATGCTTTGTCTGGGTTTCCCTTCCATTTGAGATCTGGGTGTGAAAATGTTACAGCAAAATCTCATTTTTTCTGATTTTATTCATACATTTGTTTTTTTTTTCTTGTTCCGAGTCTCTTTGACTCCTTTTGCAATGTGATTTTTCTTTTGCTTTGTCCAAGTGAAACTTGACACATTTTTTTTCATGTTTGGAATTCTTTTTCTACGCTTGGGCTTACTGTAATGTGTTAGGAGCTGTTTGTTCACTTGAATGGTATTTGGGTTTTCATTTAATTGACTTGGGCAGTTGGGCATACTGGGCTTGTTTCTGTGGTAAAATGGCAATTTGGGTTGTCAAGGAAGATGAAAACTTAAAAAGGTTGTCTCTAGCAAAAGCTTGTTATTTTGAGCTACTTTGATGCTCATGTGAGGCTTTCATTTTTTTGGGTATCACTTTTTCTTTTTTTTCTTTTTTTGTTTTCTTTTTTTGATAATTTATGTTCCCATTTGCATAATCCTTTTTTTCTTGGTTCTTATGCTTTGTGCAAGGAATTCTGAATCACCTCTGCTTTGTCTGCAGTTAATGTTTCTGTATTCAAAGATTTGTGATCATCATTCAGCATAATTGAAGATTGTTTATGAGGATTTCTCTGAGGGGTTATAATCAACCCAGTGGTGTGACCCGTTTGTCATTTTAGTGGGTTAGATGTCGTTCCGGAGCATCGTTCGTGATGTGAGGGATAGTATTGGGAGTTTCTCCAGGAGGAGTTTCGATGTTAGATTTACAGGTCATCATAGAGGCAAATCTCAAAGTTCAGTCCATGAGTTGCATGATGAACCTGTTATTCAGCACAGCTGCTGGGCTAGTCTCCCCCCTGAATTACTACGTGATGTGATTAAGAGGTTGGAAGCAAGCGAGACCACATGGCCTTCTCGCAAGCATGTAGTTGCATGTGCAGCTGTTTGCAAATCATGGAGAGAAATGTGCAAGGAAATTGTCAAAAGTCCAGAGTTCAGTGGGAAGCTTACTTTTCCAGTTTCTCTAAAACAGGTGTGTTGTTTTTCCTTTTTCTCTGCCTTTTGTTGTGCAAGATTCAGATGAATGTTTAATTATTTATCATGAAAGTTCAGCTTTCATAACACAATTTGTTTGGATGCTATGTAATGACTCTTTTTTTTTTTTTTTGATATTTTAGCCTGGGCCTCGCGATGGAACTATTCAATGCTTCATCAAGCGGGACAAATCGAATTTAACCTACCACCTTTTCCTGTGCCTTAGCCCTGGTAAGCTTTTGAAAGAAGTTTACTACTTGCTGCAATTCATGAAGTCACTGCAGGCTTTTCTGTGACTTTTCTCTTGTGGTTATTTAGAGTTTCTTTCTAAATTTGAAAGTATCTAGATGTTATAAATCATTACATGTTGGTTTATTTGGTGTAATAACTCATGGTGTTTCGCTCTTTTTTTTTTTTGACACGCATTTTTTTGAAAGAGAAAAAAACACCATTAATTTTTTGTTTTCCAAAGTGTTTTAGTTTTAACTGTAAGCTTGGTTAAAACATTCCTGAGTTAATGCATATTTATCGAATGTTTTGTGGGTTAGATGCCTCTTGCTTTTTCCCATATGGTGCTTTATTTCTATGAGTTCTACTGAATAGATGCATGCCTAACATTACAAGTTTTAGGTTGCTGTCTGTCTTAATTTCAGACTCATAACTGATATATGTCCAACATGAAGACTGCTGGTTGAGTTGCCATTTTTTGTCTTTTTGTATTTGTCCATTTAAAGGCCAACTTTCTTATGTGAAAGTGATATTGATAAGCTTTCTTGTAATACAACCCCCTTTAAGCATGATAAAGAAAGTTTTCCATTAGTAATAAATAAGCTTAAGGCAACTGAAGACCCCTCCAAGAAGGAGCTTACCCGCCTAGCAACTTTCAGGTGATTATTGCTTGTGGCTTCATCCAGGGTATTCTTTCCCCCTTTTATGAATACAAGGAGGGGGAAAGTGGACTGGAGATATGCTATTCCCTATTTTTGTATTACATTAAAAAATGTGTCCGTATTGGTTAGTGTGTTGTTTGTAAAACTTTTTCTTACTTATTTTTATAACTTCTATTGTCAAGGTATAAGTGGTTAAATTATACTATCAGGTTTTGATATGCATTAACCTAATGTGATATATGAAGATGTATGCATGTGGTAGTTGTGATTAGTATAGATACATGGAAGGAAATAACATTGGAAGAAATTTGCTGATCCATTTCAGGGAAAAGGAGAGAAAATGACACTAGAAAAGGAATTAATGGAAAGAGGAAGTAGGGCAAAATAGAAACATTCATATTGTCATACATGCATATTTTCTTGCATTATTATCTTTGTATGAGTACAGCCAAAAAAGGTATGTGGACTTACTTTTGATGCCATCTAGTCGTGGAAATGAAATTGTTCCACCAAGTCAGAAAATTTTGGATGAACAAAATAATCACTCTGGATTTCAATTAGTTATGTGTGAGGCAGTCCTTGTTGTAACACTAGATGATTCTGGACAAATACTGTGGATCTAAATCTTTCATACCCCCAAGTCTGGAACTTGATATTCCTCGAAGCTGCATTGACAATGCAGTACTTTGCCCTGGAACTTTGAAGGATGATGGCTCCACCTAGGCTTATAAATATCTTAATATCCTTTCAGTTCAGAACGTTTTTGCTGGTTGCATATGTGACTTAATGAATGTGGGGAGTTGTTGAGGATATACCAAAATGGGCTGTTATTTGAGATGTCTCTGCCTTCCTTTTCTTCTTTTGTCAGTGTTAGTTTATACGAATTTTCTGTGATTTTTTCCTTTCATTTTTCAGCTTTGCTTGTTGAAAATGGGAAGTTCCTTCTCTCTGCAAAAAGGAACCGGCGGACTACTTGCACAGAATATGTAATATCCATGGATGCTAATAACATATCAAGATCAAGCAATACCTATATTGGAAAACTGAGGTAATGGGATAAACTCTGTTACTCAAAATTTGAGGTGCTATTAAGAAGCATCCACGTTTCTTATGCTGTTAAAATTTGAATGTGACTTCAACCTCAGGAAAAAGCTTATTAAATGAATAGAAAGAAATTCCATAGCTAATACACAGTGATCTTGCTAACCAAAAAATTAAAATAATAATCAATAGTACAGAAGATAAAATGATTCTTGGCACATGGATTGGTTCTGATATGAGATGAGAGAAAAGGGAACCAAAACATGTTTTTATCCTGGGTTGCCTAAAGAACGTGGGCAGGGTTGTCCACCTTTCTGGTTCAAGAAATCTTCTCTTTTCCTTTCATTAATATGAGGTTATGGCGTGGTACATGTAAAGATAAATCACCTAAAATATTGTTCACTTGTTTCAGGTCAAATTTCCTTGGTACAAAATTTATTATCTATGACAACCAACCTCCCTATAACTGTGCCCATGTCTCCCCACCGGGCCGGACAAGCCGCAGATTCTACTCAAAGAAAGTGTCCCCCAAAGTTCCTTCCGGCAGTTATAACATAGCCCAGATTACATATGAGCTGAATGTGCTGGGCACACGCGGTCCTCGTCGGATGCATTGCACCATGCATTCCATCCCTGCCTCAGCCCTTGATGCTGGTGGGACTGTTCCTGGTCAGCCTGAGCTACTCCCTCGGTCCCTTGAGGATTCATTCGGCAGCATTTCCTTTTCAAAGTCCATTGATCATTCAGTCGAGTTCAGCAGCTCTCGGTTCTCAGATATTGCTGGCCCCTGTGATAATGATGAGGAAGGCAAGGAGAGACCCCTGATTCTCCGAAACAAGGCCCCGAGGTGGCATGAGCAGTTGCAGTGTTGGTGCTTGAACTTCCGTGGGCGAGTAACTGTTGCCTCCGTAAAGAACTTCCAGTTGATCGCAGCTACACAACCAGCTGCTGGCGCACCAACGCCATCCCAACCAGCCCCACCGGAGCATGACAAGATCATTCTGCAATTTGGCAAAGTTGGGAAGGATATGTTCACCATGGACTATCGCTATCCATTGTCTGCATTTCAGGCTTTCGCTATCTGCTTGAGCAGCTTTGACACCAAGTTGGCTTGTGAATAGACGTTAAGAATGGTAAGAGCAGGGAGGGGAAGAAAGGTAGTTGATGGTTGTTCTTGATAGGAAATGATCGTCAATGTATTCAGTTGCTGTAAACTCACTGTTCCTGTAGTTTGCAGCTGAGTCAACTACGCGGATTGGAGGGAAATCTACACTTCGTTCTCTGTGCCTTTTCCCTTCTCTATTGTTTCCATTGTTCACCAAATTGTTCACCAAAAGTCAACTGCATGTGATACCTTAAATTTATTCATCATCTTTATTAGTTATACAAGTTCTGAGATACTAGGAACTCTGAAACGTGAACTTGTGTGAACTGTTTCAATTGTTTCTTTGCCCGAAGCCGAAGGGATCCAATTTTCCAAGATTTATTCATATGGCAAGTTGGCAGCATCTGTTTCCACGTAAAATGGGTGGAAAATTTTTAGTTTTTACACTGAAAATCTTTGCTTTCCTTGCCATTGCAGAGTGGAAAACAAAGTTCTTAGCAGTGTTACAAATAATAGTTGAAATATTTCACTCAAAAAAAAAAAAGAAGAAATCTACGCATCTATAATGACACATTGATCGAGTACTGTGATGGCACAAAATCCGGGCACACCAACTTCCAAAAATAAGAAAACAGGTAGTCTTGACTCCTGAGAATCTTTAGGATGATATTAGGAATGCATGTCAGAAAATAAAGTCTCGTGGAAAGATTCTTGGTTCTTTGGAGTTTTCTTCTTATTTTTTGGTTTTTGGGTAAGAATGAATTTCTTTAATAAAAAAAACCTGAGCAAGTCAATAAACACACAAGTGACAACATAAAAAAGAAAACAGTTGTAGAACATGGTTATACGCTCACAAGAGAGAGAGTTTTAAGGTATTGATAACAAATGCTTGAACTCTCTCTCTCTCTCTCTCTCTCTCTCTCTGATACTTGAAGTTTTGAACTGAGAAAAAAGAAAGAAAAAAAATAAGTTAAAAATATTAGGGTTCGTCGTATAAAGTATCAGAATTATTATTTCCTGGGTTTTTTTTGACCTTATAGTAATCTAGATTCAGCTTACAAAACTTGCAGAGTAATCTGACATGCCTTGTCCTATCATCTATCCAAAAGGGTCAATTTGAATTCGGATGGAATTGGGCTATCCATACTGAATAAACAGTGTAAATTCTACACTACTCGTTGTCTAACAGAAAGCCATTTGACTTTTACTCAAGAGAATCGTCCATTTGCACTGCACTGAATGTGCGTACAATCATTTGGTATCTTCTCCACTTCTTGGAAGGTTGCTACACCGAACAGCTATGAAGCTGAATAAATGATTTTCATGGAAAAAGACAACAAAAAAGCCAGTCAGACCAGAGCAGACAGCTCCGTTCAACTGGTCAGATCACTTTCAACCAGAAAAAAAAAAAAAAAAAAAAAAAGTTTCAGTTTCAAATATTTCACTTATCATTTTTATGATTCGTCCTTTATATAATCAAAACTTTGTTTTCTCGTCTCCCTCATATAATTTGACTTGATGTAAATGGTGAAAAAACATAACATTTTCATTGTAAACCTGACAAAAATATCCATCCTTTTTATCCGGAAGCAAACAAAGCCCTAATGAAATTAGAAACAAATTTGTTGGACCACCCTCCTGATTTATTAATTTTCAGTTTGATTGAAGGGGAACATGTTAGATCAAAATTATCTCATTAGATCATGTAACGTGCCATATACCCAACGATTAAAGTATCAATATAATACACCCATATCCTATTGGTGTCAGTATTTTCGATGTACCTAAATACACTTGAATGCATCAATGCAAAGATTTTTTTTTTTTAATTTTATGATTTAAACTCGCAAACCTCCTCTCTATCCCTCTGATTGTTATAAAATAAAAAATGAAAAAAATGAAAAAAAAAATTAATACACATCAATACCTATATTTGAGTATTGAGGGTATTGACATTTTAATCCTTGCATGCATGAAAGCTCAAGCTGTATCATTTTCATCTACCAATTACATTTACATTTGATGCGGCCAAAGTCACAACCCTTTCTTGGGATCTCCCAATATAACAGACATGACACTCTTTTGATTTAAATTCAAAACGACCAAACTAAGCCGATCATTTTCTTTTTGCTTTAATTGTTGGTGCGTGTATCATTGGTCGCAGCAACTAGATCCAATTTACCCACTCCATTTCAAAATCAAGTCTCTCTTCATATCTGGGAATTAATAAGAATCTCATCTTCTAGGGAAGAGCAAGTTGTTTATCCAGCTAAATGCATTTATTCAACCGGGTTTTTTTAGGAAAGACTTACCTAGGTAAATACATTTACTCATATTTTTTTATTTTCCATGTAAATAAGACAATGATCATTTTGCCCATAAAAATTCAATATTGAAAGGAGCATTTTTGTCTCATTCAAGTATTGGCAACTTTCCTCCCAGATGGGAAAGTTATTTACCTACCTAGAAAATGGGTAAGTGATACCCAAGAAAATAAACTTTCATTCGTTCCCACATAAATCTGAAAAAAGAACATGGGTTTCTTGATTAACGGGAATCAAAATCCCATTGACCAAACATTAAAATCCAAAAAAAAATGCCCCCAAAGTATTTATAAACCCTGATACATGGTGGGACGGGTGTATCCATACTTTGAAGTTTCCACCCTATGTTTTTTTTCTTTAAAATTTAAAGGAAGTTGGAAATAATATATATTAATATTTGGAACAAACATTAAAAAACCTTAATAGCAATGTAATATGTGCCCTATCAATATATATCAAATGATAGGGGTGATACGTTGTGAAATTTTGATCATTGCATTTAGTGATATGGGATTGGAGGGTCTCCTTGACATTTCGTTGTATTGCGCTTGATCCTCTATTAATTTAGGTTGTGACATCGGCCCAAAGTCAGACCCATGATCACCCCTTACCAGTAGACCTGTTCATGGGCTGGGTAGCCTAACAGGCCGGCTCGGCCCAACCCTCAAATAGGCTTGAACATGGATTTTAGCCTGCGGGCTTGACCTCATGCATAAAAGCCCAACCCGACTATTTTTAGGGTCTGGCTCAGGATTTGTCACAAAAGCCCAGCCCAAACCGACATTTTATAATTTCTTCTAAATCCTAAATTCTTAGCCTACGACTAACCCTTTCCAATTTCCCTCTTTTCATCTTCAATCTTCTCTCCTCACTCTCAGTCTCAAGAATCGGCAACAAACCCAGGCAGGCAAGCACCTTTCTCAATCTCAGAGGCGAGCTCAGGCATCGACCGTCTTTCTCTCCGGCGGTGACTCCTCTCTCTCTCTCTCTCTCTCTACCTCTCGCCACTAGTCCTCTCTCTCTTTCTCATCTCTCTCTTAGTTCTAATTCTCACTCTCACACTCTCAAGAATCGGCAAACTCAAGCACCAGTGAACTTAGGCATCAGCGCCAGCCACGCCACTAGTGAACTATGTCGTCCCTCTCTCCGGTAGTGAGTCCTGCATTTCTCAACTTTGTACAAGTCATGCATTTTAGCCTCTATACAAGTCATGTGTTTCTCAACTTTGTTAGGTCGAGTACATAAGTTTTGGGCTTATGAGTGAAATCACAAGTACATTGAGATGCTGGTAGATTACTTTACACAAGTTCTATCAGTTCTTTATTGAAAGTTTCCCTCAACTGCCTTAAACTCAAATTGACTCGACAACATGACTTTCACCTAAGACTACCAAAACTCCAGGTATACAACGCAAATGGCTTGACCTCAGCAATTAGGACTAAGGTGGTAAAGATCATTACCAGGACTTATATATTACAGATCGCTATAGGAAGAGAAATAAAGATGACTAAATTTCCTACAACTTAGTAATGTAAGATTTCTTGAATAAATTAAGAAAATCAAATGAATTTTGTTTTAATAAAAGACAAGGAAAGAAGAAAGTAGATTAATTTGTATTATCATTTAGCATCGAGTTTAATCCTTCATGGAATAAGAAGAAGAAGAAGAAAAGAATTATGGTTTCGAATTTCAGTTTTCAGATTTCACATATGTAGTTTAAGGTTTCCCAACCAGGGCTTGTTGATAGTGTAGGATTTCACATATGTAGATTTCACAAAGCCTCTCTATCTCTCTCTCACTCTCATTTTGTAAACGACAAAGTGCTGATTTAGATAATTCAAGAGTTGTAAATTCGATTAGGAATCAAAAATCTTCTAAGCATAACTATCTACTTTTGCCTTTTTATTTGGACAATGCAAACTGACATATAAGGACAAATTCATATATTCCTAGAAGCATTCAAAGGGTACAATTTACAAAGCTGCATTGAGAATTGGTTCTTAGTGTTCCATGATTGAGCTAATACATAAAACTGGACATATTTTTTTCGCCTTTTCTTTTTTCTCATTTTTTCGCTTTTTCTCATAAATATGTTGCCCCCATCTTTTTCTCATCAAACCGGATATGCTTTGTACTGTCTAATATAGATGTTATGATGTAAGAACATATTAAAATGAATAATAAAGGTCATTTAACTCTATTTTTCTTTTGGTTTTTTATTTAATATGCTTATCTTATTGATTAAATCAGAATGTATTATGCAGGTTATTTCATATTTAAGAATTGGCATGTCAATGGAAAGTAAAAGTGTAGCTGCAGGAATAGATATAGTAGATGATGACTATCAAGAGTATGATAAGACTTCTAGTAAGAAAAGATTGACATCTAAGGTGTGGGAAGAAATGAAAAAGATTAATTCAGAAAAGACACAGTGTAAGTATTGCAAGAAGATCTTACAAGGTAAGTCAAATAAGGGAACTACTCACTTAAAGTGTCATTTACAGTGTTGCCCTAGACGTACAATTCAAGATATTAGATAGTACAAAGTAATTACTCAATCAAACACTAATGGGAATACTTCTTTTAAAAACTACAAGCTTGATCCACAAGAGTCTCGTAGGGCATTATCAACTTTCCTGTATGTGGAAAACACCATTTTACTACTATTGAACAACCTAGTTTTAGATTCTTTATTCAATTGATAAATCTAGAACTTAAAAATGTGAGATAGGCATAATGCTAAAAGATATATCATGTCTAACTATGTGAAAGAGAGAGGGTGTGAAAATTGATTTGTATAATACACTAGGTCGAATTTGTTTAACTTTTGATAATTGAAGATTTGAGCACACTGATGATGAATTCATGTGTATAATTACTCATTGGATTGACAACAATGGGAAGTTACAAAAAATAATTATTCTCTTTAAAACTTTGACACCTCCTTTTGATGGACAATTTTTAGCAGATGAGGTAGCCATGTGTTTAAGTGAATGGAGTATTGATCAGAAAATTTTTAGCATCACATTACATAATGCTAGTTACAATGATGTGATGGTGCTAATTCTTCAAAATTGAGATCTTCAATACATAAATCTTTGGTGTATGGTGGTGATTTTTTCAAAGTTCATTGTTGTAGCCATATTTTAAATCTTATTGTGTAAGTTAGTTTGAACATTGTTGATGATGTTGTTACTAAGATTCCTGATGGTGTGAAAAAATATAAAGAAATCAACTGCTCAAAAGTATAGGTTTTATGAACTTACTGAAAAAAGTTCACTTAAACACAACTAGATGATTGAAGTTATACATGTGTATAAGATGGAATTTAATTTATTTGATACTTGAGCATGTCATCTATTATAAGCAAACCTTACAACATCGGAGGCAAAGGGATAATACTTTTAAAATGTTTATGCTTTTGAAAGAAGAATGGGAAAAGGTGGATAAGCTTCACAAATTTTTAAAGGCTTTTTTTTTTATGTTACTTGCATGTTTTCTGCCATTAAGTACCCTACTTCAAACATTTACTTCAAGGGAGTGTGGATGATTCATAAGCATTTAATGGAAATGAGTAAGGAATCTCATAATTTTATGACTGTCATGGTTAGAATTATGAAGGAGAAATTTAATAAATATCGGGTTGTATATTGTATGATTTTCTCTTGTGCTGTGATGTTAGATTCTCGTTGCAAGATTAGGCTAGTGGAATATTGTTTTAATAAACTTTATGGTAATGATGCCAAGGAGCATGTTAATGCTATAATTAGAACTCTTCATGATTTCTTTGATGAATATAAAGAAAATGTTTCATCAACCTCCTTTGTTGGATCTTCTAGTCAAATTGACATGATCAAAAGAAATGATGATGGTGATGGATTTGAGCATTATGAACAATTTTTTAGTTAAAAAAGAAAGATAAAAAATGAAAAAACTCTGTTGGGCTTTTACTTGGAGGAACAAAACCTTGATACCAAGGCAAATGTTAACGTTTTGGAGTATTGGAGTAAGAGTTCACTTAGGTATCCTGAATTTGCATCAGTGGCTTGAGATATTTTGGCTATTCCTATTTTCACAATTGCATCTAAATTCGCATTTAGCATTGGAAAGAAGGTGATCAATCTTTGGAGAAGTTCACTTAAATCCAAGACAATTCAAGCTTTAGTTTGTATTGAAGATTTACTCTATGCACAAGGCTTTGTATTAGGTAATTTTTTTATCTATTGTTTGTTAAAATATATGATTTCACACTTCATTTAATTTATTCTAATAGTTTTTCCAATTGTACGCAGGGGCTTGTTAGGGACTCCTTTAGGATCTTCAAGTTTGTTAGAAGAAGATGAATGATCAAATAGTAGTGATAATGATAATGAAGATGTTGAACTTGAAGATATGTTTTAGCTATTATAATAGCATATCTTTCAGTTATTTGTTTGTCATCTGACATGATAACAAATTACATGTGTTATATGAAGGAAGGGAAATTCATCATATGGATGGCCGAATCATGCTGGATGGTAAGGCGAGATTTCAAAAATTTATTTTACCCTTTCGGGAATCGTATTCCCAGTTTTAGAAAAACGACATTTTTTAAGAATCGTTCTTGCACAGAAACTAGACCAGATCTAAAACCAAGAGAAAGGGAGAAAAATACCTTATATGGATTCCACACGAGTAGTTCCAAAGTGAGTGTTCACACCCAAAGAGGGTGCAAAACCAGCTTCCACTAAAGATGGCACAGTTTAGGTTGAAGCCGATTCAGTAATGCAGTCCTTCAGTAAGAATTGCAATCCAACAGCTTGGATCGAGCAAGGGAGGTGAGCACGAAATTATTCTGATTTTTCTCGCAAAATCAAAAGTCAGAACTGATTGCTATCAGTCTAAGAACTAGAAAATGAACTAAGTTTGTATGGCGGCAATAGCAGAGGGAGAGAGATAAATAAGAGCAGTGCTATCTGGAGCAGTTCACCCTCCTCTATTTATAAGCCTTAAAGATCAACTCTCCTAATCCAATTAGGAGCTTCCTAATCCAAATTTTTATTTGGATTTAGACTCTTTAAGTGGATAATACTTATCCTCTTATCCCAAAGGCTGATCCAAACCCAAATTCGCCCGTCACATGGCTGCTTAAACTATCATGTGACTTCTTAATTAATCCAATTAATTGTGGGCTTTAGGCCCATTAAGTAAGTGGCTCACGTCACCTTTTAGTTGTTGGCCAATTTGACTCTCTTTGTATAGCCAAAGACCCTAACAATGACCTCACATAAGCCCATATGGGTTAAGCCTAGCTTCTATGAAAAAACCTGGTCGAATTCACTATCAAGTACAGTGAACACCTGAGTCCATCAGTATGGGCTCTTAATGGGCCCAACATTTACAATAAATGGTCATTGAGTCTAGCCATCCTATGAAGGCCCAAAGACAATCGTCTTAAGTTAGATTAGCCCATCAGGTATAACAATCCTAAATGGTCTTACACTTAACCTCTCAGCCCTTAATGATCAAACACTGCCTGACAAGGGATGACCTTTCCCCTAGTTGCAAGGTGCAATGTTGCACTCTCTGCTCAAATGGATCCTGGGAAAAAAAACCTTTTGAAAACATTTTTCTTAAAACATAATATATATATATATATATATATATATATATATTATCATGTAAATATATTTTGCAAAAACAAATCTCAAACAAGTTTGAAATCGATTGTCGACAGTTTTGATTTCCATCAGAGAAAATGTAGTTCCCATCATTCACTTTGTCCAACAAAGGGGCTGATTCTGTCACTATGATCACCCACTCAAGTGAATTTTGAGACTTTCCCAACATACCCAGGTTTTGACCCCCAAAGAATCTTACTGTTAGACAGTGTATGCCCTTTGCTCCAATCAAAATGATGTACATTATGACATTTAATGTAAATGAATAAAGTACATATTTGATTCATGTTATTATAGTGTGTTTCTATGTAATATCCTTAAACTGGACACATATGAGACTTGTGTTAGTTTAGAATCTTCACAGTCGTTAGATAGATCTAGGGAGATTTATCCTGCCAAGGCTGACACTGATGTGCCGCTAAGTTGGTTGGGGTGGCTTGTCTCAACTGCCAGGGTAGGACCTGAGGTACATGTAGTGTGGGTTTTTTTGAAACCTTGAACCGGACCAGAATTTCAGTATTGCCTTGGACCTTGGAGATAGATGGGCAAAGCTGGAATGTTACACTTGACCCCTAGACTCGATTATGATACTGCACTAAGGGTCGGATTGGGCTATCTTTGATATACCAAACAGTGAGATCCTTATAGGGGTCAAAACCTGCATATGTTGGGACAGTCTGAGAATTCATCTGAGTGGGTCATCATAGTGACAGGATCAGCCCCTTTGTCGGACAAAGTGAATGGTCAAGGATGCACTCTCTCTGATGGAAACCTAAATTGTCGGTAGTTGATTTCAACCATTGAAATCTGTTTTTTGCAATATATATATATATATATATATATATATATATATATATATATATATATATATATATATATATTATGGTTTCAAAATGTTTGCAAAAGGTTTTAATTCTCAGGATCCATGTGAGTAGAGAGTGCAGCATTGTACTTTGCAGTCGAATGAGAGATCCTCTCTTGTCGGGTAGTGTTTGATCATTATGGGCTGAGCAATTAAGTGTAAGACCATTGAGGGTAATACCTGATGGACTAATCTTGCATCTGCCCATAGTCATTGGGTTTTTATAAGGTGGCTTGATCGAAGGACCATTTAGTGTAAATGTTGGGCCCATTAAGAGCCCATGGTGATGGACTCGGGGGTTCATTATTTCCTATAGTGAATTCAGCCACGCCTTGTAATAGAGGTTGGGTTGAACCCATGTTGCTGATGTGTAGATCAATGTTTGGGTCCCATGCCATACAAGGATAACCAACTGGGCAGTAGTTAGGAGGCTAAGTGAGCAGATAAACTTAATGGGCCTAAAGCCCAATTCGAACTAGCTTAACGAGATTAATTAAAAGAAGGCAGTTGTGGGATTTAGATCAGCATATAGGATAAGGGATTATCCCTATCCACTCAGAGAGTCCAGATCCAAATAAAGATTTGGATCAGGAAACTCCTAATTAGATTAGGAGGGATGATCTTTATCTATAGATAAAGGGATTATCCTTATCTCTTAAAGAGAGTCCAGATCCAAATACAAGATTTGGATTAGGAAACTCCTAATGAGATTAGGAGAACCTCTCTTTAAGGCTATAAATAGGAGAGCAGGGTGAACCCTCAGTACAGAACATTAGAAATCATCTGACTGACTACTGAATTCCAGAGAGAGACAACACAATTTGATTGCACTGTCTCCTTCTCTCCTGTTCTTATCGCCATACCAGTTCGATCTACACCTGTGGGAGCAATCAAGAAGGGTTCTTGATATTACCTTTTGGCATAAAAGGTAATCTGAAGTCGTGCTCACTAGCCCTCCATCAGATTCTTGCTGAAGAATTCGGTTCTTGCCGAAGAACCATCCTGTTGATTCCACTTCATCCTGCACCATGTCATCTTCGGTGGAAGCAGTCTTTGGATCTATCATTGGGCGTGAATACCTTCATTGGAAGTTATTACTACTTCATATCAGGTATATCCCTCCACTCCCTTTTGGTTTCAGATCTGGTCTGGTTTTGGTTCAAGATTGATTCTTGAAAATGTAGTTTTCTGAAATAGGGAATGCGATTCACACATGGGAGAGAGAGAAATTTTTGAAATTTCGCCCAACCTTCCTACAAGGTTCAGCCATCTATATGATGGATCTCTCATCACTTCAAGAGGTTAAGTGTAACTTTCTAGTTTTGCCCACCAATTTCCAAGGTTCAGTGCATAACTAGAAAATGGTCTTAGTTCAGTGTTTCAAACAAACACACACTACATATGCTTTGGGTCTAACATTAACAACTGAGACAAACTACCCCAACCTACTTGGCAATATATTAGTGTCAGCCTTGGCGGTATAAACTTCCCCAAGTCTATCCAACGGCTAAAAACATTCTAAAGTAATACAAGTCTCATAATTGTCCTGTTTAAGGGTAATTACATAGAATCAATTATGTACTTTTATTTATAATACAACATGAATCAATTATGTATTTTTATTCATTTACAATAAATGTATATGTACATCAATCTTATTGGAGCTAAGGGTATACATTGTCTAACAGATGGGCAATGAATTTGTCTCTTATTTTCTTTTTTAGGATGGCTTGAAACTTGGAAGTTGGAATGTTCAATCTTGTTGGTGAACTCAAGAATGGATAGAGATGGTTAAAACATGTTTTGTATGATATGGACAATGAATTTGTCATTTATTTTCTTTTTTAGGGTGGCTTGGATGTAGAGAGATAGATGGATGGAGAATATGAATTGGTCTTCTATTTTCTTTTTGTTGGTGAATTCAAGAATGAATGGAGAACATGTTTTATGGATTTTGTTTGTTTTATTTAGTTTTTTATGACTTTGGAGGAACATGAAGTTATATGAATTTAGATTCAGTGTGTTATGTTATTTATAGGAATATGAAGTTATATGAAGTTGTCTCGTGTGTTTTATTTTCAGGTTTATCATGTTTTCTTTGTTTCATGTGTTTTATTTTCAGGTTTGCCTTTATTGTATAGAAACAACCAAACAACGGGGAACATATTAAACAATCTTAAAAGTTGTTGATTGTAAGAAAAAAATGTAATTAAAATGGATATTTTGTAGGAATTAAAATGGATTATGTACATTTGAACAGATTTTACGATTTAAGAATGTGAGACGGTTGCTTTGTAGGTGGTGATTGGTAAACATGTGCTCTATAACATAAAAGAAATTAAGATGAAATCTTTAATGAAAGGGAAAAAATCAATCATTTTGTTAGGTTAGGCTTATGATCTTTTTATGAGGACTGGGCTCGGCCCCAAATTGTAGGCCCGTTTGTCAGGCCGGGCTCGGTCTGTCTCGGGCCTGAAAAAGTTTTATTAATGAAGAGCAAAAGCTTGGCCTCAGCTCGACCCGGCCCATCAACAAGTCTACTTACCAGACTCCACAATAACCATGAAGGTCAAGTACATAGTGATACTAAGGATGTGTTTAATAACAGCTGAAATGTCTGAACGGAATAACCTATTGCTTTATCTTTAAATGGATAAAATAATTAAATAATAATATATTCGTAAAAATAATAACCATATGATCCATTGGAAGGATTTTTATGCAGTACTTCGGGCTCGGATATGCTACCCACCAATTGTTCCCACATCCCTACTCATGGGATATAACAGCTGCACATTGGGGATATCTCATTTTTCATTCAGAGGGAGATATTTTCAATACACGGTGGCAGTGTTCTGTGGGTATATGTGAGAACATTTTGTAGTTAGCAGATCTAGAAGCGCAGCTTGGAACTTTGCAAGTTAAAGTCTATAAACCTCACCAGGACAGCCTATAAGCTACGTTTGATGAAAAATCCAAAAAGCCCAAATACACTGTTGCTTAGAAAAATAAAAAGAAAAAGGCTTTGCAATAAAGCATATTTTAGCTTCTTTCAAGCCGCTCTGCGAAAACAGCTCAATGAAAGCTTCAGCCCTCCGAAAGGGGCCGTCAACCAAGGGACCAAATTTCAACTTCACTGTTTCCAAACGGCCCCTAAATCTTTTAGTGGTACTCAAATCATTGCACATACAGTCCTCCACTGAAGCCAGTTCGGATTTCCTGCCTTAATCAATTACGTGGTGTGAGGTGTTGGTACATGTGCGAGAGTAGTTGTTCTTTACATCGAGTCTTGAATATCTGCTACATAGTGATTGGTGCAGGAAGAGCAGGAAATTCAGAACCGGTTACAGTTTTTATTTCGGATGCAGGAAGAAACGACCTTTGTTGCTGAAGCATACGATCTCCGCTTACAGTTTTTATTGATGAGTGACCGAACCGGTCAGGGGTCCGGTTATCCGACTGTTCGACTCGAATGGTCGGCCCATTTTGATAAAAATAAAAAATTGAAAAATGGTTAATTAGTCGGTTCAACAGATTTTTGATCAAAATCAACGATTTTGGAGAAAAAATGATTTTAGAAAAAAATGGAACCGATCAGATCCCGGTTTTTTCAATCTGGTTTTGAAAACCATGGAAAATAACAATTATATTTCTGTCACAAAAACAACATAAATTTCTATTGCAGTCAATAAGCGTCTTAAAAATATTAATAACAAACAGAGATCATCATCAACGGATCCAAGACAAACAAGATTTCAAACTCCCAATGTGGTCTCAAGAATTAATTAATTAAGCTTGGTGTGTAACAATAACGTAACATGTCAACCACTGAGCTATCTACTGGCTCCACCCCAAGAGAGAAAGAGAGAGATCTTTGACAGATACCGAGTAGTGAGCACTTCTGTGTTTATCTCAACTCAAGTGCCGAATTGCAGTCCACGAGAACCTTTTGGTTTCTCTTAGAGTTAGAGGTCTAGATCTATACCAGTACTTGCTGATAATGACGGGCAATGGTGGCTTGTGGATCGAGCACTAACCTCAAAAGGCTTCAATCTTAAGATAATGATCATTTATATTTTAAACTAAATGCTTTGCAATGGGATTCACATTTATCTATGTAGCTTTTAGAGATAGGGTTATATAGCCATATAGACCTGTGGACTGAGCTGCTTCAGGCCTTACAGCAAATAAAATAAAGAAAAAAAGTGGCTGGCCTGACATGGGTCATCAAATCTGAACATTACAAGTGCTAAACCAGGCTTTCTATTGGTCAATCCTTGTTACATTCTGATTGATGCCGAGCATTTGTGCACAGTGCTAAACCAGGCTTTCTATTGGTCAATCCTTTTCCTTTTATTAATTCTTCTTTTGCTATTCAAATGGGTTACAGCAAAACTCTAGCCAGCAGGTCTCCTTGTCCAGTGATTTGTTAGGACATATCAGATACATGCATAGCCCAAAAATAGTTTCACTATAGTCGTCTCATCATTCTCCATGCGTTTGCTCCAAAATGTCTATGTTTAGCATTTAGACCTCTTATGACAGTTGACACAAATAGTTTTTGATGTTTAAAGTTAACAGAAAGCAAGTGTTGTCCTCTCTTCTATAATATATTTATCTCTTCAAGAAGTTCCCTAACAGAAAGCAATTAAGTGGTCCTCCTTCAATTCATTGTATTAAATCACATACAAAGATCCAACTTTAATTCTTTTGTTGCTCTTTATTTTTGGCTCTTGCCTATTTGCTTCTTGTTCTATATCAACACAATTGACACTCTGCTCTGCAATAGCCGCCTGTTCTTAGATGCAAGTGGTACTTCCGACCCCTCTTGGTGTTTGTTAGGGAATTAACGATTGGTGTATGGGCTATTATGATATTATGATATGTTGAATAGAGTTACTGTTCGGGTCATGGCTGAATTGGCTCTGAGTGCCACGTGGCCGTTCAGTCATCTTCCCGGTGTAGTGCCATGCTACCATCTTTGTGGCATACATCAACTCCGTGGCTACGATAGTGCTATGCTACTCCCGTGGTTTCCACCTTATCCTTTCAGTCATGTCAACTCTACGTCATGCGGATAAGCACAGCCAAGAAAAGGAGAGCGAATGGGGACAGCTCCGTTAGGGATTAGGATTCATCCCGAAGACCTTGGCGGTTAACCTCATCCCAACAACCCTGGAAGTCCAATACAAACCTTCAGCAATAAAAAGGTACTCCCCGCTCGAGGTAAGGGATCCAAGTCCTAGCTCCCATACCGTTATACTGCTTAGACCAACACTATTCTCCAACTACTCGGCCTGATTACCTACCACCCTCTACTGACTTGAGCATCAGAGTATCTATCCAGGGATAACTCCTCGGGCCTTTGACATTTTCTTGTTCGCAAATTCCATTGTGCAGCTTCGTCCTTCCACTTTAGCTCTGCCCTATTGGCAAGGATTATCTGACTATGACCTTGGTTCTTGCACTACCTAGGGTCGAGCAGCACCAGATTGGTGTTGTCTGTGGGAATCGCACGTAAAGCCATTCCTAAATCTCTTTCACCGCGCAGTCAAGAAGCCAAGAAATCATTCTAGGCATTCAACAACTCAATTCCCATCTCGGGAATCCTGTTGTCGCAGCCCCCGTGCCAGGAAGCCCAGACCCTGTCTAGTTCTAAGCAATGCAAGAAAATGTCGACAAAATCTTGGCGATGATGCAGTCGCTAGGGTCTGCAGCACCGCACACTCAAACCGTCCCCCTGTTTCCCCGATGCGTACGAAGGTCGACCCTTGCCCTGAGGACCCCAAAATGCGGTCAGACAAGAAGGGAGCGTAGTCTAATCAAGAAAGGCAATAAGGTCCATCTCCTCTGCCCACTCTCGCGAACCTAACAACCGTAGTAGGACTTATCAAACTACACGGATCCTGGCCAAAGAAAGGCTTAGCAAATGGACGCCGCCCCAGGTGGTCTTTGTCGTCGAGTCCATTTCGGTTAAAGACCACCCAACATGGCCCAAGAAAGAGAAAGACATGCATGTCGCGGTCCTAGATGATAGGGACACGGAGATCCAAGAGCTCTGACAATGCTTGACCAAGTTGGAGCGCAGCCAGGCCTAGAGGAGCGCGACACCACCTGTAGATCAGCCTGTGCAACCAACTGCCCAACCCATCAAAGAGCCACCCTTCATCCAAGAGATTGTGGACGAGATTTCCCCTACAGGATGGTGAGCAACATAGTGTGACATGTACTACAGGAATACCAATCCCGGCGACCACATCGAAGAACTAAAGGCCTAGATGGTGCTACACGGTTCGTCCGAGGGCTTGATGTGCATAGATCTCGTGGCCACCCTTAAAGGTCCGGCCCTAACCTGGTACTCATCTCTTCCCCTACGCTCCATAGCATCATGGGAGCAGTTGGAGAGCTAGTTTCTGGCACAATTCACGGCAAGCCAGAAACACTAGAAGACTTCTGCCAGCCTCATGCAGGTGTGACAAAGGAAGACATAATCTCTTAGAGACTACCTAGCAAGATTCAACATTGAAGAACTAGAAGTCTGGAACCTAAACCAGTCTGTGGCTATCACAGCCATATAGCATGGACTCTGCCCCTCCCCGTTTAACTTCTTCATATCTAATAATCCTCCTCAGATACTAGCCACACCAATGAGCCATGCCCAAAAGTACATCAATGCAAAAGAAGCCCAAGCACAGTTAAGAGAAGAAGAGGAGTGGCCTGACAGGAAGAGAAGGGATGCCAAAGACCAAAAGATGGAGAGGGATCGAGACAACAAGTGGCAAGACCATCGACCAAAGAGGAGGTTGCACACACCACCTATGACCTTCTAAAATTTCATGCTGCTAACTACTCCGTAGTCTGAGATTCTGATGTAAATCCAATACAACAAGTATGTTCAATGGCCCGAGAAGATGAAGACCCAAGCCAACAAGAAAAATCATGACAAATATTATGACTTTCATCGGGACCACGACCATGAGACCGACAACTGTCTCAACCTCAAGCAACACCTTGAAGACCTAATCAGGCGTGACTACTTGGCAGGGTTAATTGACAGAAAAGAAAACCCTACTAAGGCAGAGTCGTGCCCTAGGCCCCCTGGTCGAGCTTCCTCGGCCAGAGTTATAGTAGTAAACTCAGGAGGATTGGCTTCTAGGGGAGAGAGCAGCTCAGGAAAGAAGAGGTACACGTGCTTAAATGGAGATTGACGACAGGGAACAAAAGAAGAGACAAGACAAACCAGTCACATTCACTAAAAACGACCTCAAGGGAGTCCAAACCCTACATGATGATGCTCTAGTAATCACGGCTGAAATTGCAAATTATGAAGCTCAACGCATCCTAGTGGACATTGGGAGCTCAGTCGATATCCTATTCGAGGACACCTTTGATAAGCTCAACATTAGTAGAGATCGTCTCACATCGATCAACACTCCCCTGAAGGGCTTCTCCGTGGATAAACTTATGCCAAAGGGAAGGATTACCTTGCCTCTGCTAATTGGCGGTGGTGAGATCACCTCAACAGCCGTGGTAGACTTTAATGTCGTTCGATGCTTACCATCCTACAACACCATCCTCGGCCGACCAACTCTGAATGCTTTGCGCTGTCCACTTTCCACTTGGCCATGAAATTCCTGACCCCATATGGAGTGGGAGTGGCCTAAGGAGACCAGAAGGCGGCACGACAATGTTACCTAATGTCCAACCGAGGAAAGCAGCCAGCCGTAGAGACCCTTATGAAAAAAAGCATAGATCTGCATGACGAGTTGAGAACACGGCATGGTCAACCTATTAAAGATCTCATCCAGGTGCCACTCTCCGAGAAAGACCCTGAGAAGACAGTCCGGGCCACCTCTCTCCTAGACAACCACCTACATAAAGACCTCATCCAGCTTCTCAAGGAACACATTGATGTGTTTGCATGGTCGGCGGCAGACATGCCAGGGATTGACCCCAAGTCATCACCCACTATCTCAACGCCGACCCGCTTTATCGACCAATTAGGCATAAGAAGATGAGCTTCATTGTAGAACGGTGGCAAATCGTCAATAAGGAAGTCCAAAAGCTACTCAATGCTGGCTTTATCCAGGAAGTAAAGTACCCAGACTAGCTGGCCAACGTAGTGATGGTGAAGAAAGCAAACGGGAAGTGGAGGATTTGTATTGACTTCAATACCTGAACAAAGTTTGTTCCAAAGATAGCTTCCCCTGCTAAGGATAGAGCAGCTTATCGACACAACGACGGGGCATGAACTGCTGAGCTTTATGGATGCGTTCTCATTGTACAGTCAGATCCAAATGCATCTCGACGATCAAGAGAATACCGCTTTCATCACTGGCCATGGACTGTGCTGCTACAAGGCAATGCCCTTCGGCTTAAGAACGCCGGTGCTACTTATCAGCGGTTGGTGAATGAGGTGTTTAAGGATCAGTTCAACCACAAAATTGAAGCGTATGTCGACGATATGCTCGTGAAAAGCAAGAAGGGCAAGCACCATTCAGCTAATCTTAGGGAAGTCTTCGACAACCTTAGGAAGTACCAAATGAAGCTGAACCTGACCAAGTGTGCCTTCGAGGTCAATTCGGGCAAGTTTCTAGGGTTCATTGTCACTCAGCGAGGAATCGAGGCCAATCCAAAGAAAATCTAAGCCATCCTCGATATGTAGTCACCTCGAACTCACAAAGAAGTACAACTTCTTACTGGCGGCTAGCCGCCCTTAGTAGTTACATGTCCAAGTTCACAGACCGATGCCTACCCTTCTTCAAGGCTTTGGAAAAGGTCAATGACTTCTACTGGACCAAAGAGTGTGAGCAGTCCTTCTAGGAGCTGAAGAGGTACCTAAGCTCACCACCTCTTCTCACTAAGCCGAGCCCTAGGGACAAGTTGTTGCTCTACCTCTCATTCGGTGATGAGGTGGTTAGCTCGGTATTGGTCAAAGAAGAGGACCGAACACAAAGGCCGATCTACTATACAAGTAAAGTCCTCAACGGCGCGGAAACTCTGTATTTGAACCTAGAAAAAGTAGCCCTGGCCCTAATCACCGTGGCAAGGAAACTCAGGCCATACTTCCAAGCCCACAGCGTCTGAGTTCTTATCGACCAACCGCTCAGACAAGTATTATAGAGACCGGAAGAATCTAGCCACTAATCAAGTGGAGTGTGGAGTTGAGTGAGTTCGACATAGAGTACACTCCTCGGCCTGCCGTCAAGGCCCAAGCCCTTGCTAATTTCTTAGAAGAGTGCATGTTCACAATATGGATTCTCCATGTGGACGGTTCATCCAACAAGCAGGGCAGTGGGGCTGGCCTCTTTCTCTTTGGGCCAGAATACACAGTGCTCAACCACGCTTTAAGGTTCAAGTTCAAGGCCTCCAACAACGAATCCAAGTATGAGGCTTTGATTGCCGGACTCCGACTGCCCTAAACCTCGGTGTGTGGCATGTAGAAGCCTTCGGAAACTCCCAGTTGGTGGTCAACCAGTTCCCTGGTCAGTTCGAAACGTGAACCTCGACGATGGCAAGTTACCTACACAAGGTATAGGAGCTCGTTCAATAGCTCAATCAATTCACTATCCAACAGATCCCTCAAGCTGACAACATCCAAGTAGATGCACTCTCCAAGCTGGAAAGTTCACCGCAGACTGACCTCGACGTAACAATCTAGTTGATGTCCTGGCCCAACCAAGCATTGCTCCGGTGGCACTCCTCACCCTTCCCGTGTAGCAAGGCTCGTCTTGGATAGATCCCATAGCACAATACTTACAGGATGACAAGTTGCCCAAAGACCACACAGAAACAAAGAAGCTTGTGCATAGAGTCGCCCAGTATTGCCTCATCCAGGGAAAACTCTATTGCCAGTCTCACACTCTCCCCTACCTGAAATGCCTCTCCCCTTCTGAGGCCAACTACTTCCTCCAGGAGATACACGGAGGAATCTGTGGAGATCGCCCAGCGCCCGAACCCTGGCTCACAAGGCACCCTGCCAATGATACTACTAGCCAACTATGAAGCAGGATGCCACCCAGCTCGTCAGAAAATGCGACCGATGTCAAAGGCACTCCAACCTTCATCACCAGTCATCGGTCCCCCAAAAGCCGATCACTAGCCCATGGTTGTTTGCGCGGTGGGTAATGGACATCTTCAGCCCTTTCCCTACCGTAGTTGAGCAAAAATGGTTCCTTCTAGTCACCGTAGACTAATTCACCAAGTGGGTGGAAGCCGAAACCCTGGCATGCATCACCGCTCATAATGCCTAAAACTTTTTCTGGCAAGGAGTTGCCTGCCGCTTCAGTATCGCTTGGGTTCTCATCACCGACAACGGTACGCAGTTCACTGACTAGAAGTTTGAAGCGCTCTGCACCGACCATAAGATTAACCTTCGAGCTATAGCTGTCCACCGACCTCAGAGCAATGGGCAGACCGAAGTGACTAACCAAACCCTACTACACAGCCTAAAGACTAGGCTAAGGGAAGGTGGGTCAAGGAGTTGCCAAGCATTCTCTAGGTGTACAAAACCACACTGCGAATAGGCACCGGAGAGACACCCTTCAGCCTAACCTACGGGGCCGAGGCCATGATCCCTGTTGAAATAAGCTCACCAACTCCCTCCATCTTATATCACAACCATTCAATCTAGGGCACTACCTATTCTTTTAATCTTAACCCTTCAACCTTAGATATTCTAATCTACACCCTCCATTTCTGGGCGCCCAAATCTCATCCCTACATAATATTGGGCACTTTCTCCTTTTATTTTCAGCCATAGGATCACCCCAAAACCATCTTAGCCATCCATTAGAAATCCTAGGGCATCCATAACTTTGCTAAATCCCAATTGTCACCCCCAATCTTTTTCCCTATTTCTAGTTGTATCCACCATTCTCTATAAAAAAAGGTTCCATGGGCCCTGTAGAAGGGGTTGGTCAATTCACCCAAGTAAGAAGGAAGGCTGATCTTGAGAAGTTCAAGGGTAGAGGAAGAGGAGGATGCCTAGGCAAGAGGAGGGGTTCCTACTTGTAGTTTGCCAACACCACTACTACCACCTCTGGATTTGAATCCCAACCATATTTTCTTCAATTTTAGAATTACTTTTTGTTCTTTAATTTTAGTTTATTTTTCCCCCATGCAAATTTACTTTTATTAGATTTAATTTGTGTTTTAATTCTCTTCTATAGATCTAAAATTTGAGGGTGGAAGGAGAGATCTAAACATTGCTACCTCTGATCAGATTCTCAGACATTTTTATTTTGTTTCGTCTCTTTATTTGTTTCTATTACTTATTTATTTTTATGCACTTGTTATTCTCAATACTGTTTGAATTTGGTTTTAATGAATTCTATTTTTTTTATTAATTAATTCTATATTTTTGCAACTCCCCTTTGTGTTATCTTGTCCAGATCTAAGAAAATATTAATTTTTCCCTCGCTTCCCTGTGGATACGACCCGTTCTCACCATTTACTACATTTATAGTTGTTGTGAGAAACAAAAAAAAAAATTATAAATGTTTAAACTGGTGTTTCAGAGTGATTAACGACACGCTTCTGGATACACCAAGTTTTTGGCGCCGTTGCCGATGAAGCATAGAGAAAATATTTTATTTACTTTTTCTGGATCTATTTCATTATTTTTTCTTTTTCGTTTGATTACTTGATCTATTATCTTAGTTTAATTCTTGTTTCTCTTTGATTCTACAGGACGGAATAGCGAAAGGTGGGGTACCGGAGCATTGCGGGACTACGGGATGGAATAGAAGAAAAGAGAAATTAGATTGCGTTTTAGATGTAGTCGTTCCATTTTATTTTTAATTTTCTTATATTTATTTTCAGACCATTTTTTTCGTAGAATATTGATTTTCAAACTAGTCATCTTAGATCAGCAGATCCATTGTTGTTCAACATCACCCTTGTCATAACAGCCCATACACCAATCTCTATCTTAATTCCCTAGTAATAGATCATGTAAAAAGCTATGGAGAAGGAACTGATCACCTATTTTACTTTTATTTGGATTTTTTTGGTGGACAATGCGTTGTTGTTTGGAGCTTTGGCAACACTGAGTTCATGATCCCCTATGCGCATATCTCCAACTACCAATGATGGTCCTCATCAACAACGCAGAAGATTAATAGAGCATGTAACCCTTCGTGATTTAGCCACTGCTGAAGTGTTTGATTGACTTATATTTCTCATCATTGCTTTGGTTTTCTTTCTTCTGTTGTTGCCAAATTTTTCATCGTCCTACAAAAGATCATCCACCAGATGTAGGTGTTGGTTAAGATTAGAAATTTTTGGTTACCATCGTCAAGAGTTGTTATCAACTCTTGTTAAAGTCTCACATCGCAATATACACTGACCTTGATGGTTCACCTATTGGTCTCCTCACTTCAACAAACTGCATTAATCCACAACTATGATTTATGCTCCGCTCCTCATCTCCTTAATCAACAAATCGTCCCAAAGCATTACATTCACACACCTCTTTAGTTGACAAGGCTATTGTCATGTAACTCTTGTTCAATCCACGCACCTCAATTAGGTGTTTTCAGTCGGCAATGATGGAGATCACTTGTGCACAATATTCAAAGCTTTCATTCAATTTTAAATAATACTTGAAGATGCCAGTTAAACTAGTTCAAATTGGTTTTGTTCAGATCGATTGGTTCATCCAGTCAACCTGGTCAAATCAGTCCAACAAGTTCAAATGGACATTGCTGCTCTTCTGCATTCTGGTAGGCGCATTCTAGTTTTCAGCCCATAGTGGCCATTGGTGTGTTTTGGCCTATGACGGCCCATTTCAGCAAAAAAAAAAAAAAAGAGAGAGAGAGAGAGAATAAACAAAAAAAAAAAAAAGAAATCCCATTGAGGCATTGCCATTTGGCTCATAGTGGCAATTTAGCCTATTAAGGTTTTTTTTTCATTGACCTATTAAGGTGTTTTATTGGCCCTTGTTGGCCTATTTTGATATTGGCCGGATATGGCCTATTCTTTGATCAGCTCAAGAAGCCAGCCCATTGTGGCATTCCTAATTGACCCACTAAAAGTGAGGTCTTTTCATGGCTTATTTTCAATTTGGCCCATTGACAATTTTCACCATCAACCCATAGAGACTCTCTCTTGAGGAAGTAATATCATGCTATCAGCACAGCCATGTCATCATTAGTTTGCCACATTATCACAGCAGACTTGGAGATTTGGACATATCATTTCAAGTTCTCATCATGCTATCATATAAACAGTTATCATTTGTCATCACCATCATTCTAGGAGGTTTATTATCATCTTCACAATAGGACACTATCAACATCATCATCATTTACATAGCTATCATCATATTGCAGCCATTTGCGATCAAACACATGAAGATTTCTAATCCCCATGTGTTTGAGGGGGAGTATTAGGGAATTAAAGATTGGTGTAAGGGCTGTTATGATAAGGGTGATGTTGAATAGAGTTACATTAGGAGTTCTCAGTAGGATAGAATCTTTTATATTTTAATAGATTTTGAGATGAATTAAGATAGACTACATAGAGTTCTAGATAGAGCCTAAGACTTTGAGTTTGAATAGGCTTGATCTTTGTTTTAGTCTATAAATATAATGTAATTATCATATTCAATCAATGCATTCTTTCTAGTCGTCCTTGAATTCTAATAGTGTCCACATTATTTTACTTGAACTCCAGGGTTTTTGGCATCTTTTCTTTGATTGCAGGTCGCCAGGATACAAAATTCTTCCCATCTCCTCCTTGTTGCAGAACTGAGTAGCAACAACTAGTAAAGAATCCTACTTTAAGTTGCATCATTGATGGAAAAGAACCAAATTTGTATCCATGGTGTTTTTCTCTAATCATAATACAATCTCTTTGACATCGGCATGGATTCTGTCATTCCAAGCTTCCAACCAACTAGACCACCACCCACCAATGGTCACTATGAATTGTTTTTTCCAAGTTTGACACCTCTCCAGGTCCATTCCTCCTTGACGAATGAGAAACTTAAGATAGGTTGTAATGGTTCTGAAATTTGGAGGATTTCTTGTGCTTTAGAATTTTTTAGAATTAAGAAAACGGGGTCTTCTCCCACTCCAGGCCTCCTCCTACCCTCTTCCTCTTCTATTTAATAAGAAAAAAATTGTAAGATTCTTATATAGATAGAAAAAAAAAATCATTAAGGCCATGTTTGAGAGTGCTTAAGAATAAGTGCTTATTTGGACGGGGACCACACCATTAAGCACTTATTGGTGTTTGGGAAATAGGCACTTATGGGAAATAAGCCCGAAATAAGTGCTTGTTTTAAAAAACAGGGGCTTATTTTTTAAGCCCAAATTTCCAATTTTTTTTTAAGTGCTCATACAATAAACACTTATTCAAATTTTTTCTCTCATAATTGTTCCCAATAAATTTTTAGAATACCAATTTTACCCTTTTACAAAGGCACTTTTATAAATATAATTTTATGAAAGTAAAATATTTTTACGGAAGCACTTTTAGGAAAGTACCTTTACATGAGAGTATTTTTATGAAAGCACTTTTAAAAAAGTACATTTACGAAAGCATTTTTACAAAATTACTTTTATAAAAGCACTTCTATCAAAGTACTTTTATTCATTCACTTTGGATTGGGTATTTTGAAATTTTGAAAATGAAGGACAAAAAAGTTATAATTGCTTATTTAAGTGCTTGTTGGAGAAAAAGATCACCAAACGCCCAATATGAAATAAGTGTTTATCTTTTAAAATAAGCATTTGAAAAAACTGAGTGCCAAATGCAAATAAATGCTTATTCGAATAAGCACTTAATTTTAACATAAGCACTCCCAAACATGGCCTAAGGATATCCAAAAAAGGAGGGGCATGAGACCTTACTCTCCAAACAAAAACTAAGAACCAAGGCTTCAAAGTAGAACCCAACAAATGTCCTACTCAATTTTCCTACCCACCATGAATTGTAGCCACACATCTCTATTATGAATTGAGAGATGTGTGGCTGCAATTCACAGCGGGTAGAGAGTGGATAGGAAAAGTGAGTAGAAAATCCCATTTGTTCAAAGTAGGGGTGTAAGCAAGCCAAGCAAACTTGCAAGTTACTTGGTCTCGGCTTACTAACTCTAATTCGACAAAGATTATTGAGTCGAGTCGAGCCTGACTCGGGTTGAGTAGTTAGTCAAGTTACCCAGCTTAAGTAGTTTGTTGGCCTAATCGAGCTTCTAATAAAATATTAATTTTTCAATATTTTTTATTTAAAATATAAATAAATATTAATTGTTTGATATTAATTTATTTATAATATAAATAAAACAAATAGATTTATAATAAAGTTTCCTAATATATTTTTATTCATAACAATTCATAATACTAATTTATTTATAATTTCTAACATATAATCAAGTTTTTAATATATTTTTATTTTTAAGATTTTAAACAGTCATTTATTATAATTTTTAATAATGAATAATTTATAATTGGCTTGACTCGAGTTGAGTTTGAAATGGAACTCAAAATTTGACATCTATTTATAGTTAGTCAAGCTGCAAGTTGGGATGTTTAGTTGAGAAGGCCAACTCAAAATTTAATTGGCCTAATCAAAGCCATGTACCATTCCACAGTCTCGATTTATCAAATTTTAATGTTTTAATTCATCTAACCAAATTGGTTCTAGAAGAGTTAAGTGAACAACCCAAATCATGAGGTAGAAAAATTTACTCAAAATTTTACAGAAGAGATGAGGTTAAGAAGACTTTAATGGTGAGGTTGTTGCCACACACCATGTAGAGAGATATTTTCCTTGGTAACTTACCGCATGAATGAATGGAAGCTGGAGCCTGGAGTGGCTAACCCAGACAAGTCTTTTTTTTAGACTGCCCAGTTCAGCTTTCAAGCAAAAGATTCTCCCGGTCCCAGACCTGTGTGATGTTAGTGATGGAGAATGGTCAGGTTTCAGGAGTCGGAATGAAACAGTGAATGAATGGAAGCTGGAGGCTGGAGTGGCTAACCCAGACGAGTCTTTTCTTTAGACTGCCCAGTTCAGCTTTCAAGCAGAAGATTCTCCCGGTCCCGGACCTGTGTGATGTTAGTGATGGAGAATGGTCAGGTTTCAGGAGTCGGAATGAAACAGTGAGAGTGACCGATGAGAACAACTGATCATATTTTAGACGTCATATTGTTAAAGGGAAGGGTATTTTGGTACTAGGGCCAGCTGTGTCCCTGCTGACCTGCTTCCCATTCCCACCCTCTCTACACCCTCACATCTCAAAACATAATCCTGCTGTACGTATTTTACGCCATGGCGATGCCTTTACATACCTGGCGCCACTAATGATGGAAAACCCATTCTATGGAGAGTGAGAGGCTGGTTTCACGGGTTTTCATTATGGCTTGTCTTGAAGATATATTGGTATAGGACTCGTGATGTATTCCATTAATTAGCTATAAGCCTATAAGCAGCAATGAATATCATTAGCTAGAAAAAAGGAATTATATATAAGATGAGCCAGTTAGTCTTTGCCATCTGAATCTAATTGGCTGAGTTGCCTTTGAGTGCATGACTCGATGTGGGCAGTAGTAGGTGCCCAAGTTTAATCCCCCATTTGAAGGAGCAAGCTAGTTATACTCCAAGAATAACCCTAGCTTTCCCAACACTCCCATCGCGCTTTAGCTTATCCTAGTTGAAGCTTTCAAATGTGCAGAATCTAGTGGACTGCTGCAGTAAGTCAAAAGAAATTATTCCAAGTCTTTGTATACAATTTTCAACATTTAAACAGTAACCCTTTAGGTTTAGGGTAGGCTATTCGAAATCCCTGGGCTTTAATTTATCTCCACTTAATTCAGCTTGGGAATTGACTCCTGAAATCGACATGTAAAGCCTCGTTTCTTTTTTCAAGGAGAATTGTGTTAAATTGTTGGTCTAACAGTAATTATAAAGAGCAAGCAGCTTTTCTGCATGAATACCTACATTAGAAACTCATTATCCAGCAGAGTGGAATTTTACTAGGACTAGGTACTACTACCGTTGATGCAGTATCATCATCACCTTTTGTTGTTTGTTTTGTTTAATTTCTTGCCTTTCTTACCCATGTTGCTGCCACTGAGTTGGTAAATTAAAGTACAGTTTCTACTATTCCTAAGGGCATAGATGATCGATGCAGTTAGTTAACTTGTAGTAATTCCCAAAACATTTGCAAAAGCATATCTTCAAATGCCAAGGTTTCAATTTTAATTTGTTCTATTAGATTTTAAGTTTGTTTGGTTGAATGAGCTGGTTCCAAAATATCCCATTTTATTATTTGCAGATTGAATTTTACTCACCATATATGCATGCATATATTGACTTGATCCAACTTAATTAATCACTGCAGGTTCGATCTGTATTTATTTTCAGCTCCATGAAATGTTCAAAATTGCTATTGTTCACCTGCCTGATACCCACCAGTCACTGTGGCATTCTCACTCAAGTGATCAATTGTGGAAAAATCTTTCAAATTTAGTGTGTTATCCTGTTCTGTTACATGAATCCTGGTAGTGATCCAAACCATCCATAGTGAGATATGCGGTGTTGGATCAAATTGGAAAAGGGGATGGAAGGTGTTTTGTTGGCAAAAGATCTCTACTTGTCTCTTGGGGGAGCATCCTCAACAGCCCCTTGATCGATCTAAGCAGGTGTAGAGGTGAAAGAGCTGTGTTCGGACCCCCTTTGGTGCAGAACTAACTTGGGAACCATATCTACATGCATGGTTACCAAATGGGCTCAGGTCCTTGGATTCCCCATGTGGGTCGAGTCAGATTAGAGGCTGTATGGGCTCAGATCGATCATGGATGGAGAACAGAACATCCGCCCATCAGCCAACCATGAACCACCCCCTTGAAGTTGAAGCTGTCAATTATCTATCTCTGGTTGTAAACGGGAGAGTCCTCGTCTCTAGGAATTCAAGCTCTCACCTTTGCTAGTCGGGCTCAGAACCCGGTAGCCCATGTTTCGGCTCTTATGCTCTTTCTAGGAGTACCAACTGCCCAATTGGCACCTTGCATTCTTTTCTAGCTAACAATTTGCAATATCATGATTCTTTATCCTCTATCCAAATGTCCTCCATCTTCCACCTGCCGGCTTTATATAATTATATCCTTTCAAGCATGAGTCCTCTATCATCAATGAACTTTTAGGGTCCGTTTTGGTTTGCAGGAATAGGGGTCTGGAATTGGAATCGGAATCTGTCCAACTGTTTAGTTGAGCAGAATCTGAATCCCATTTTCATTTCTGCTGGAATGGCATTTTCCCATTTGAGGGAATGGCCATTCCCTGCCCCTCCCTTGGGAATGAAATCTCATTCCTGTTGATTTTAATTCCCATTCAGATTCTTGTCTGAACCAAACAGACTACGAAAATAGACCATTCCGATTCTAATTCCAGAGGATTTCGATTCCGATTCCAACTACGAACCAAACGGACCCTTAATTTTTTTTCCTTCTTCAAAACAGGGAATGCCATCTATATTCTCTTTCAGTCAAATACTTGTACAAACCCTCAGTTTTCTCTAATAACTTGTACTCTTTTTTGAACACAAAGACAAAGGTATATGGTTTTTTTTTTGGGAAGAAATAGAATTAACACATATAATTCAATGGATATTTTACCAAAATGCTCTTAACACTTAAAAAAATCTCTTAACAATAAAATTTTCCTCCAAATTTTATTTTAAAATTGATGGAATGCCCTCATTTATAATCATGAAATACAGTTTATCATCCCAAATATTTATTTTATTTCCTAAACCCACTTTCAACTTCTTAGTCTGACTAGACCTGTTTACACTATTTTGGGCTTGGGCTTTCAGCCAGGCTCATTCAAATTTTGGCAAATGCCAAGCCCAAGCTTGGCCCATGAATAGGTCTGACTCTGACCTTGATGCTAAAGTAAGGAAAGTTGGTCAATTTGTCCCTTTAAGAAGTATAAATAAGAGCATTTTTGTTTATGCATGTAATCTAATATTATTAAAAAGCCTATACTTTCCCTATATTTAATGCAGGTTATAAAAGTTAAATTTAATAACATATTATTAACTTATATCTTTGCATTTACTTATAAATGTGTATAATACGTGCTCTTACACTAATATAAAAAAATATATCAAAAAAGATAAAATTAACTATTAAAAGCCATAAATGTCACATGATGAAAACTTATTTAATGAAGACAAAAGAAGGTTTCAGTATTTGAGGGAAATGTGTAAGTTTTAATTAATGCTTGAGTAACTACATTAATAATAGGAATTTTAGTGGGTATGGAGTTCGGGTATTCAGGGTTAGATTTCACGTGGAAACTTCTGCTTGCACCCAAGTCCTGCCAAACTTTTCAGGGTAAATCCATGATGCGGGAAATACATGATACCGGAAGAGGTTTGACCTATCAAACACCCCTCCCCCAGTTAATTAACTTTTGATTTCTGAAAGAAATAAAAAAGAAAAAGAAAAAACCTCTGGTTTTTATGAAACTCATTCAGATGAAAAGAAGTAATTAGAGAGGTTTCTTCAATTATGGTCCCTTCCTTTCATTGAATTTGTAATTTTAATTTGATACTTTTGAGGAAGATGTAGCTTTCATGAATTGATGAATAATGGAATCAGCCTATGGGGTTTAAGAAAAAAAGTTATTCCCAGTTATATATGTTCCTTATTCAGGAAAACAAAATCATAGTTCCTCAGTTCTGATCAATCACGCCCCAAGAAAACCTATGGGGAACCATCCATGGATCTGATCATAAAGACAGCCAAAGAGAGAAAAGATAAACCAGTGACAGTGAGAACAATCTTCTATCAGAAATGTGGAAAACACTAACAGATTCGGAAAACCAGCAAATTGAAAGAATCTTGGACGCAAAACAATGCTCATCAGAAGAAAGATTTGAGCTTAATTATCTGGTTGTGGTAATCTAAAAAGATATGTTCCATAAATGCCATATATTTTCTTTCTACAAATAAAAGAGCATATTGAAGTTATATATAGAAAGGTTGACTCAAAGTCTACCTAATCAAGGCTTCCTTCTTCTAGAAAGTTACTTTTCTACTTTTGAAAATAAAACCATTGCTTTTGAAAGACAACGTCTTTGGTTCTTTCTTTGCAAAGCTGCTCTTGAGACTACCAATCATTCACAACTTATATTTTACTCTGAAAAGCAGCATTTATTTTATACCCAAGGCTATGTTCCATTTCATATAAAATAAGAAAGAAACAAAGTTGAAGGAATGGTAAAATCTTTGGGCTGGCAAGCATGAGAACACAGGGCTTGAGTTTGAGAGAGGCCACTTTGTGAAAAAATTTGTCAAAGGTTAAGTATATCCAGTCTACCACTCCCAAAACTCCATATAGATAGGACCAACATTGGATAATGGCCTTTGGAAAGTTGAAGAGGAAAGTTCTTAAGTAATAATTCCAAAATTCCTTAGGAACATTCCACCAACTTTTTGTTTCTCTCTTTGAGCCTGAACGTAAATAGAGGTGCAACTTGGGTACCCAATTTAAAGATTTTAGTTTTTCGACTACATCAGGTCTCGATCTTTTTAAAATTTAATAAATGCTCAACCCAATGTCTTCAAAGGTGCAACCCTATTTAAATTTAGAGGTGCAACTTGGGTACTCAATTTAAAGATTCTAGTTTTTCGACTACTCAGGTCTCAATCCTTTTAAAATTTAATAAATACTCAACCCTATGTCGCCAAAGGTGCTACCCTATTTATAGTTCTTTATAAAGAATATTGAGCTTCATTTTACTTGAAAGTTTTTCTCTTAGGCTATGTTTGGTTTGAAGGAAAATGTAGGGAAAGTAAGGGAAGGATAGAGAAACCTTTACAAACCATGTATTGATTTCCCTGTATTTCCCTTCTTTTCCCTACCTTTTCCTTCAAAACAAACATAGCCTTAATGTTTTGAAGTTTGAAGATTGAAAAATATGCTTTTAAGAAAAGTAAGAATTTGCCTTCTCTTTGGAAGCCTAAATAAAGCATGGATTGGAATCTCCTATGTCTAAGCTTTTATGCTAAGGTGAGAATTCAACAAAATTTGCGGGGTAATTATAATTGGACATATTCTTGAAAGTGAGAATTGGTTTTCTAATAATTTAATAGTGGATATAACTTTAAATAAAATGGATTGACAAAACAGGATTCAACTACCCAACCCTATATAGTTGGAATAAGGCATGAAGGATGATGATGATATTCAAAATAACTGCTTGAATGACATTTTTTAGCATATAACAATTTCTTTTGGTTTTTGTTCTTTCATTAAATTGGCTCGTATAGGAAAGTTTTTAGTTGCATTTTCCGGATTTATCTCAATCCTTGTCTATAAGTTTTATCTTGACGAAATTATGCCTCAATATTGTTTAAAAGAAGCTGATTCATATATCATATGGCCATTTCCTAGCTATAGAAACAGAGAAAAAAAAAATCACAGGGGAGTGATATGGGCACATCCCATTTTTTATAAAGAGGGTATACTCCTAATCATTAATCATAAGTCAAAAGACAAATTCATCCTAATGTATCGATGCTTAATTCTTATCATTAACAAGGCCTTCCATGTCCTTTCACTTGGGATATATCAGGTGTCTATAAAAAGGGATGTGGCCAAAGTCCAATAACTAGAGATATCTTTGGTCAAAGTGAGTCCCTTGGGTGATCATCAAACATGTTTTGCTTTTAAAGCAGTTTTGGCTCAATGGTAAAAGTGCTTCGCAAAATCACATTGAAATACTTCTTGTCCGAGTTCTGCTTTGCTTTGAAGCATTAAATTAATAAAATTTCCGCTTTAGGGTGGGCAGTTTATGCAAGCCCATAGTTTCTATTTACGTCAAAATTTTCAATGAATGCCGCAAGCAAAGGCTGAAACTTGTCTTAATATAAGCTATATCCCTTTATTAATATGAGATTACATATCTAGAAAAAGAAAAGAAAAAATCCCGTAAACAGCTGTGGAAAACCAAAAGCCATAAAACCAAACGGCTCATGAGTTCCCTTCTCCCTTCTATAAATGCCCTTTCTTTCCCTTACAACCTCTACTTCAGTTCGCCTTCACCTGAGTGAGGTTTCTCTTGTTTGCTGCTATTTGCTTTCTCTTTTTTGGGGGTTTTCTAATATTTAACCACTTTCATTTTCCCAGTGTGTAGTTTCTTTAACCTTCAACATGAGTTACTATGGCCAAGCAAACCAAATTCAGGGCTCATCCCTCAATGCCTCATTAGCAGCAGTCAGAACTCAGGGGGACAACCGGCTCTATAAGTGTAGCTTTTGCTCCAAAGTCTTCCGGACCTCACAAGCACTTGGTGGGCATCAAAATGCTCATAGGCGTGAAATTGAGGCACTGAGAAGGGATCATGCAGCCACCCAACACTTCAACCTAAGGGAAACTGAACTTACTCTTGCACCACCAGCAGTGCCAACTGAGCTCATCATGGCTTGGCAAGGGTCTAGGTCATGGCAGGATCATCAGCAACCTGGAAATAATTCTTCTCAACAAGCTGCTGGCCCTAGTGGTTATGGAACAGGTGGGAAGAGATCAGGCTCCAAATCTATTGAGCTGGATTTAACATTGAGGCTCTAAGACCTACCTACAATATATGTCAGTAGGAGCCTTGAAAGTAATTTTTTTTTTTATCATTAGAACTTAGTGGTTTTATTATGTTGATGTGAGCCCAGAATTCTGTGCGACTGTTTTCTCTTCTGGCTCCCCTTGTTTCAAAATAATGGTCTTGAAATGGAATAAGAACTCTTTTCATTTGTTCATCACTGTCTTCCATCTGTTTACATCTCTTGATATTTTTTTCTGTTATATATCTCTCACAGTAGAGAATTTTATGTTTGAAGAGAATGAAACAATGAAGTAAACAAGATGGTTTGTTTAACTGTAAATGGCTATGGAACACTTGTTGAACAATTATGGAGGTTTGTTTATTAAAGAGGAGATTACCAAAATAAATACTAAGAAATCCAACGCATCAAATGTGTAGTGACCACCTGTCACAGAGTAATTTTCGTTTCCTTGAAAATTAATTACTAATGTCATGGCACCAAGAACCACCCCTGGTTCAGTCGATTCCAAGCAAAGCCAACAATATGCCTGTAGGTTACAGATACAGTACAGCACAGATGCAGAGAGACCCACGTTAACTGTGAAAATGGGACACAACATAACAGTACTCAGTATTGCTGCTATACACCCCAACAATGTTCAAACCATTTTGCCATTATATATGTTATAGTCCTGGAGGTTAATTAATTAACCAGCTCGATCATGATTTAAAGCATTCCAAGAGTTTTAGGGTTTTTATTGGGTACACATCACCACCCAAGATTGGCATGGGTTGGATTGAGAAATTCCATGCAGAAACTTGAGCACACTAATTAACCCAAAATCAAGATGAATCTGGAGTGCCCTAGATGTGGTCCAAGAGGGAAAAAAAATCGGAACTGTGTCATATCGAGAATTTCCATCTCCTTACTGTGATGTATGCTAACAGATTTGAATATATAAAAAGTTCTTCATCAAGAATGAAGTGATGGTTCAGCAATAATACTTGTAACTCGCCTTCTGCTCCTCTTTAATTTCAGAGAACGAATTCTGTTTTTGAATTATAGAACCACCAATAATCAAGATTCGACACGCAACTACACAATGCAAATGTTAATTAATGCTTACAAGCACCCATTAAATGTTCTTTTTGTTTATGATTTCAAAATAAAGAAAAGTGGAGAAAAAAAAAAAACAGCCTAGCTAAGACCCTTGTTTTGACTTTGATACAAGAGGTTTGCATGCATGCTGGGTGGTTTGGTGCACAACAATCCTTAATGAAAATTTGATGATAAGGTTTGATTGAGGGTTAGAGAGTTAAAACTTGATGATCTTTTCATCACTGTGACATATGGTTATTCAATGTCTTAAGATAAATGCATGACGTGTCTTCATTACTTAACCTCTGGACTTTTCAAATATACATGCAATTAATGAAGTTAAATGATGTAAATATTAAGGGATTGTCTAACATTTTCAGGTCATGGAATTAGGAGAAATTCGGCAACAAAACCCTCAATTATTGTGTCGTCTGTGGAATTCAAATCCATTGCGCTCCCATACGATTGAAACTAAAAAAACACCCTAGAGAGAAATGAAAGGAGAGAAGCATATATAGTATCTATGTCAAGTATCTTTTACAAACATCTAATTCTTGTAGCACAATAAACTCATATATGCTTTGAATAAAATAAAAAAAAAAGGGCATTTTACTCTCAAGTGTCGTCACTTATATTAATGCCTTTGGGAATTTGTTCTGATCTAGGAGGAAAAGGGTGTCTTAATTCTTTTAAGCAAGAAGCTTTCCTTATATGACTTAATTTATTTCTGTGATATGGATTAATGACTTATTAATTAATGTTGCTTACCAAAAACAAGATATTAGTTCTCCTATCTTATGTTTAGATTAGTTCCTAGGCTTTGCTTTTAGTTTTACTCTATTTATTCTGTTTACTTTTCTCCCTAATTATCCTCTTTGGATAGAATTAATTATCAAAGTTCAAAGATCATCAAAACCAAATAAAGGTTAGTTTTTATGAAATAGATATTGACTAGAGTCCCCTTCCCAGGCTCCTTTAATGATTATTAATAAATAATTTTTGTTGCTTTTAAACAAAAGAAGATAGAATTATCGAAACCCTAAAAGCTCTATGTCAAGCCTTCATGGAGATCTTATTGAAATGATCGATCATGCAATAAACAAGACTTAAACTTTATCATCTTAATTTTCTGATGCTCCTGTCATCTTAATTACTACGAATTGAATCTCCCTTAGGTTACCTATTGATTTACCACTGTTCTGTCCCTCCTATATAATTCTACTATCTATCTTTTAGTGCTCAACGTCAGCTGATGTTTGAAACTTTTTAGAAATCTAATTTAATTAACCTTATTTTGGCACTTATTGCGTATAGTTATATGGATAAAAATACCCTCATTTGTAATTTTTGAAAGGACAAACTTTTCCGGCTATAGCATTAATAAGTAGAAATTAAAAGTTGAGAATGATTTAAGGAAAAAACAAAATGAAATTATAAAAGAAAATTTGAGATGGTCATTCTGTATTTAATGTTTATAAATGAGGATCTTTTATTAATTTTAGAAATATATATATATATATATATATATATATATATATATATATAGATAAATTGCTAAAACCTGCCCTAAAGTTTTTGACCATTGCTAAAACTTCCCTAAAGTTGGGTAATTGCAATCACCTCCCCTGAATTTTATGACAGTTGCAAGTAGACCTTCTCTATTAGAATCCTGTAAAAAGAGGCATGAAAATATCCAAAAATACCCATGTAGGTTAATTTCTACAGAAAAAAAAAAACAATTCAAACTTTATGAAAACCAAAAAAACAAAGAGAATTTAAAGTTTCACCTTTACATTTGGGGGATTGATATAAAGGGCAATTTTGAAAAATAAATCAATTTCACAAAAGAGATTAGAAGGGTTAGGGGTAACGATTCATATGTAGAGAAAACATGGAAGATAAACACTTTGGTCGAAGTAACTGCATAGGTATTCTTGACATTTTCATGCCTCTCTTTAGAGGATTCTAACAAGGGGATCTACTTACAAACTATGTCTAGAGTTCAGGGGAACTGATCGCAATTACCAAACTGTAAGGGAGGTTTCAACAACAACCAGAAACTTCAAGAGAGGTTTCAGCAATTTACCCTATATATTTTAGAGGCAAAAGTCATGCTCTTATGATTAAGAGCACTGAACCCAGATTTCCTACCCACTCTCTACCCCCTTGAATTGCAGCCACACATCTCTCAATTCATAATAGAAATGTGTGGTTGCAATTCACGGTGGGTAGAGGGTGGGTAGAAAAAGTGAATAGGAAATCCCGTTTGTTTAGTATAAGGCCTATTTCCATCTTTATTCCAGCTCTTCCATTAACAAACCCCTTGCAGTTTGGTAGCCAAGTAAAGCCAAAGGATGGTATATAAGTATTTGAAAAATCCACATGTGGGTATAAGTACATATATAATTTACCTTGTCTGCACCTCTGAGGATGCTTAATTAGCTAGGTACCTGTTTGTTAGAGTAGGCTCATTTAATACTTGTTTTAATTTCCTTTTGCTGAAAGGCTCGGCTGGTATAGTTTCATCTAAAAGCTGCAACTTCGGTGGCCCAAACCCGAACCTGGCTCTAGAGGGTTTAATTTTTTAGGATTTGATCCGGGGCTGAGCTTGGAAGCCCAAGCTTACCCATAGACCATAGTTTTGATTGGACTTGAATTGAAGGCCGCAAGGAGCCCAAGCCTGAAGACAACCTTGGTCCAATCCAACTAGAACCTAGTATAATCATTTCTATTGCAACCGACTTGTCATTTCTATTAATCTCATCATTCAGAGCTGTGTCCAGTATAATCACCCTACCTGATTTTACCTGGCTTTGTTTTTAAACCAGGCAGAAATGAAAGTTTCTCCTCTTTTCAGTTACAGAACCTGCAACAAAACCATCAATTCTTGATCCACCTATCAAATTTTACCTGGTTTTCCTTGATTCCTTTTGGCTAAGCAGCAATTGCGTTTAAATTATGACTTCACATGGGTTAGCAACTTAGCATTCCCATTTTCAACTATTTAAATGTTTACCAATGGGGATCCTTCAAAGGGATGAAATGTTGCAAGCAGGGTAATCCTTCAACAGGATGCTTGAGGGGTGACAAAATTAATACCTTGGCATCTCCAGGGCTGTTTGGCAAGTTTTTTTGGGAATATTTTCTGGTAGTTCTGACGGTTAAAAGACATAATGAGATTTTGTATGAAGATTTGAACAGCCCGAAGCTAATTTGACTATCATACATCTTTCCATGTCTTTCTGTACAAGAATAAAGTGAGAAAAATGCAAAAAACTCCATTTGGAGCTTTCTAAAATGGGCTTCTCATGCCTTTTTGACGCATCGACTTTTGATGGATAGATCTATTACGAATCAAACAAAATCTACATCTACATTTTTAAGCTTGAAGATGATGAGCCCCCAATATGGATAAATTCAAGATAAAATGTGAATTGCTTTTTAATTTCTATTGCTAGTATGCCCCCTTTTTCATTTGGGAGTAGTTGCGAGGGAGTGCTGCAACCATGTCTCATTGGTGCATCATAAAGGATTGCTACGACCACGGTCACAAAATAAGCGAATGGCCTCTAACATGAGTTTTAAGGCTAAAACAACCCATTACTTCCCAATACTCCCTTTTTTTGGTAATAAAGAGAAAAATATGAAGAACACAACCAATTAGCCCAGTCCAACCATTGGGCCTATAACTTGGGTCTAAGGCTCTGAGGCCGGGCTAAGCTCAAACCCCAACCTTAAAATTGAAATTTGCAAGAAAGCTCCCTGTTTCCATATCAAAAAAGAAACTCCCTGTTTCCATTTGAATCATCCTTCTCCTACAACATGTTTTTGAAATTAACAAAAAAAAATGCTTTCAAAAGTTGAAAAAACACAGATTCAACCATGATACCAGAAAGACATGATATTGAAAAAACTTGTTGCTTACAAACATAGATTCAATTATGATACCAGAAGGACATGATACTGGAACAACTTGTTGCTTTAAGCCCCAATACTAACCAAACCAACCTTCATTAGTCCAATCTATGTATTACTAAAAGATACAAGTAAATATCTGAATTGATATCCATTTGATCAATCTTTATATGAATATCGTATATCAAATCATGAGAGGAAATCCCGCATGTTTTTGAACCTAGAAACTATTTGGTGTATTGTTGTTGTAAGAAATATTGTCTTCTCTACCATGCCTGATTTTCTTGAAATCATAACAAAGAAAATAATTTGAATTCCCCACATCAAAAGCTTTACAGAAAAAATAAAAGTAAATAGAGTTACAAGTGCAATGTGCTTGTTGTACTTTTGTGCTTTTAGAGGATGGAGGCTATGACGGGTGAACCGAGGGGGAGTAGAGAGTAGATGTTAGAGAATAAAAACCTATCCATGGCTTTTAAATTGAACGATTCTTGAGATGATATCAGAGCCTACTTGACCAAATGAACGGTCTAATGTTTTGTCTCATTAGTTAATTAAATTTCAGTACAAGGTATGGATGAACTTGTGCTTGTAAAAATTCACACAGTAACACAGTCACACTCGAATGGTCTTTCCCGTGCAAAATGAATGTGTACTCACAATAGAGTGGAGTGTTCAGTTAATCCGACTCTAAACTCCGCCTCTGTAATTGGTTGAACTTCATGGTTGTGTGTCTCCATTAACCATTAATTGTAGATGGGATAGATGGATCTTGGGTGCAGAAAAGCGAGCATCTTTAATGTATGACTATTAAATATAACGGAGAAATACATTGCAGAACAGAGAACCATACATCCATAAGTTAATATAGAAGTGACAAGAACAGAGAACCATACATCCATCACAGAAACAGACATGACATTTGATTCCTGAGCAAACCCATGTATTCACCATAAGTTTATCAAGTTCAGGAACAAGACTTTCTATTCTTATAGAAACTATTTATTTGCACTTTTTTGGGTTATGGTTTTTTCTTATCAACAGTTTCTAAGTTCTCAATTAACTAGCATTTACCTTTTTTTGTAATTGGGTAGTCTGTAGTCATACTTGACTAGTGGTAGATTAACCAGTTTATTAATTTTAGGGAGCCATGTAAGCTTCTCAAACATCAAAATTTCTGGGTCATTTAGTTTTATTTCTATTAAACCTCAGTAGCTAGCCTTCTCCCTGTTGTTATCATGTTGTTTCTTTTGGATTTATCCATGTCATTGCAAATTCAGTTACGAAGCTTCTTAAGCTCATGGGTCACAGAAGAACAAAAATAAAAAAAGGCTATAAATTATTAAGAATTTTAAGTATCCTACTTTTCCTAAACAAGGCTAAATTGAGTTAAATTGAATTAGTATAGATGATGGTCTACTTGTTTCATCTATAATCTAATTTACATATTTAAGTTGAAGCCTAGGTGGTGCTTGAGGAAAGGTGAAACTTTTAGTGCCACACTTCCCTAGAGTATTAGAAAGCACAAGTGTTTGACATGTTTATTCCCTAGAGTATTAGAAAGTATTCATAGGTTTGTCACATTGGTTTGAAATTTGTTTAGTGGATCCAAGTTGGATAGAATTGGTTTATAGGTATCTTGTAAGCTTAAATCGATTCTTTTTAATCAATACTCCAAATTTAAATGCTTTAAGAATGCTTTCATACATGAATCATTTGGATATTGAATGGTGTGACTGTATATGAGCGGGGTAGTATGTCGCCTTTTTTGTCATTTGAGCATTTCGGACAGTTGATGCTTGAGGGATGAAAAGTGATTGTTTTGTCCCTTGCCTCTTGGTTAATAAAAAATGAATTGTCAATTTTAAAATTTTATGTTTTTCAAAACAAGAATATTGACTAACAATGGCTCTATTCTTGGGAATTAGATTAGTAGGAGGTTCAGTTTTGGATAATTTGAATCAGGTCACCCTTTTGGCCTATGGCGAAGTAGAACAAAGTGAAATTTGTTTCTGCCTCAACACGAATGAGGAGGATCATTTGAACCAGTCCTTTTGTTGTGTTCCTAGAGCTATATTGACCCTTCTCTCTCAGTCCAATATGTGTTCATTTATGTTATTTGTAAAGATCCACCTATCCAAAGAGCCCTTAGCCATGTATTTATAGGCAAGAAGCCATTGGATCCCCTCAACATGAAAGCCTTTGAGCTTGACTAGATTCATAGTGAATGCTTGCTATGATGCTAACTTCACCTCTATCAAGACTATTGGGAGATAGTAGGTTCTGAGCTTGTGGAAGTCCTTGAAGAATTTTTTGAAAGGGTTAAGTTCAATTTAGGGGCAAATGCAACTTTTATAGCATTGATCCCTAAGAAAGCATATGCAATCCGTTCAAAGGATTTTAGACCCATAAGCCTTGTAGGAAGTATGTTTAAAATCATTTCTAAGGTTTTGGATGAAATGATCAAAAGAGTCATTCCTTCTTTGATCTCTCTAAGCCAAGGGGTTCTTGTTTTTGGGAAATAAATAATTGATTTGATTCTCATTGCTAATGAATGTATAGATTTTAAGAATATGAGAAAGGAAAAAGGCTTGGTTTGCAAAATATATCTAGAAAAGGCATATGACTTGGTGGACTGGGACTTTTTGCTAGAGATTTTAAGGTTGAGAGGTTTTGGAGCTAATTGGTGTAAGTGGATAAAGGGTTGTATTTACTCCTATCATTATTCCATACTAGTCAATGGAATAGCTAGAGACTTTTTTCGAACGAGAAGGGGCCTTCATCAAGGAGATCCTCTCTCCACTTTTCTCTTTACTCTAGTTGCAAATGTATTGAATGTTTTGATTTTAAGAGCTGATATTACAAATCGGTAAAAGGTTGGAGAATTGAAAGGGAAGAGTTGGTGGTGACACATTTACAATTTGAAGATAATGTTATATTTTGTAAATGGGAAAGGGAAGAACTAACTCAATTGCAAAGGCAAGTAATTCACTTTGAAAGGGTTTCTAACCTTAAGGTGAATTGGGGCAAGAGTTGTGTAGTGGGATTAAACAGAGAGAAAGAGGAAGTAGAAAACCTTGCTAGGGTTCCGGGGTGTGAGGCAGGGGAATGGCCGATATTATACTTGGGACTACCTTGGGGGGGTGGGGAGAGGGGAACCCAAATTCCGATAGCTTTTGGTATCCAATAGAGGAAAGATTCACAAAAAGGCTGGTATAATGGAAAAAAAATTATATCTCTTTAGGGGGAAGAATAATACTAATAAAGTTAACTTTGACTAATCCGCCAATCTACTATTTATCTACCTTTAGGATCTCCACCAAAGTGATCAACCAACTAGAGAAATTAATGAGGAACTTCTTGTGGGAGCCAAGGGACACAAAGAAAGATCACCTAGTGAAGTGGGAGATGGTGTCCATAAGTAGGGATAGTGGGGGTCTAGGGATAGGGAATATTAAACTAAAGAATGTTGCAATGCTAGGAAAATGGTTACGGAGATTCCCCCTAGAACAAGACAATCTATGGCAAAAGGTGATTGTGAGTATTAATGGTATGGCAGACAATGGGTGGGGGGATGTTGGTCTTGACCCTAGGGCATCTCGATATTCTCCCTGGAAAGTGATCCACAGTTTATTGCCTTCCTTTCTTCCATATATCAGGTATGATGCTTGTGTAGGAAATAAAGTGCGAGGAAGATGTTTGGTTTAGGGAATCCTCTCTTAAAGATAGACTTCCATCTATTTATTCCCTTTCCCTTAACAAAGAGTCAACAATTTCCAATGTTCTTCATACTGGAAATTCTTGAGACTTGGGACTATGGAGAGGATTAAGAGAGTCTGAAATAGGATTAGTAAATGAACTCATTTCCCTTCTCAGCTTAGTATTCTTGGATCTTTCTTGTTCAAGTAACAGAATTTGGTTGGTGTCATCTTCTAGATATTGTACATGTGCTTCTTTCTTCAGTGCCCTCCTTCAGTCTTCTAATGCTGCAATTTTTTTTTCCCACAAAGAAAGTATGGTGTAACCTTGTTCCCCCAAAGATTAGGGTTTTTTGTTGGTAGTACTCCAGAAAATTAACACTTTGGATAAACTACAAAAAGAATACCAAATTGTTGCCTTTCCCCTCATGTTTGTTGTCTTTGTTTGGGCTGTGGTGAGTCAATTATACATATATTATTGTTTTGTCCTTTTGTTTCTTTTGTTTGGAATTGGTTTTTCTCTTTGTTTGGATGTAGGTGGACCCTGCCTTCTGATGTAGAAAGCCTCTTTGAACCAAGCTTCTTTAGACTACCTAAAAAAGAGGTAGGATGATAATGGAGAGCTATGAGAGTTGCTATCTTTTGGTCATTATGGGAGGAGAGAAATAGAAGAATTTTCCAAGGAAAAGAAAGGTCCAAGGAACAAGTAATTGATAATATACCCACAAAAGTCATACATTAGCTGAAATCAACAGACTTGTTAAGTGATTATTTGATGGAGGACATATTTAAAGGCTAGTCAGTAGTGGCAAACCTTTCTATTGCTATGGATGTGGTTTAGCCCCAATAGATACCAGCAGCACACTAAAGGGTAAAGTTGAATTTTGATGGAAGTTCTTCGGGAATCTGAGACCCTCAGGAGTAGGAGGAGTAATCAGAGACAAGGAGAGCAGGCTAATAGCATTGTACTCTTGCCTAATAGGTAAAGGTGATTCTTTAAGACCTTAAATTATGGCCTTACTCCAAGGACTGAGACTGGCCAAGCAATGGGGTTTCCAAAACTATGAAGTGGAGGGAGATTCTAAGTTGTTAATAGGATGGCTGCAGACAAAAAGTCTGGGGGCATGGACTCTGAGATAGAAAATGAGGGAGATTTATTGTTTAGCAAGGGAAACTGGAGTAATCTTTACTTGGGCAAGGTGGTCAGCCAACAGTGTGGCTGATACTTTGGCAAAACAGGGAACTCAAAGGGAAAATCTTTTTTGGGTTGTACTGTAAATTTTGGGATAAAATATGGGGTCAACACTCATGATGTGAGTGATTGGCATTGTACTACTCCTTTACTAATTCAATGAAAGTTATTGTTTCCAATAAAACAAAAAAAGGGCTAACTTCATCTCTAAAATCTTTCTTCCTTTGACAATACCCTTTAGTTTCTTCACTGCTAACCGAGTCCCATCTAGTAGCACCCCTCGGTATACTGAGCCAAACCCACCCAAATCAAGTTTAAGAGAGAAGTTATTTGTAGCCAATTGAAGATTTTATAACTGAAGTAGATTGGCACCCCTAATAAACCCTTAAGGAAATTATCTTCTTCCGATGATTATTGGGAGTTGGTTGTAATGTCTTTTTTTTTTTTTTGGATGTACCAAGACCCCAAATAAACTAGGCCAACAATAACTAGTATTGTTTCAATAGAAATGATCACAACAATTAGAATTGTTTTCCCACTACTGCTTTTTCCTTCCCCACTAGGGTTTTTCCTCTAGTTTCCATTACTTTGGGCCTTGATGTAAGATATGTACCTAATGGAGCACAGTTCCCAGGTGTGCTGCACCAACTTTGAGGTATCCTCTTTGCTGAAGTAGTTGATGCTCCATTTTGAAGAATGGAAAATAAGATTTCCCCATGGTTGTCTAGCAATGCAGCCCATGTATCTTTTGATACGTTTATGGGCACATCTTTTTTTTGGTAGGCTTTACAGTCCAATTTAAAAAGTAAAATTGATTGGAAATATGCATAAATGCTACTAATAAATACATATTTACATATTTATAATATATACATACATACATACATACATACATATATGGAAAGATACATTTTTTTCTTGTGTGAAGAGTCAGAATTTTAAGGGGACTAAAGATCTATTTGATAAAGGAATTCATTGTGATATACCTGTGCTCTTTGTACTTGATGAGACTGCAATGCATTTGTTCTGTTTTTTGTCCAAATTTGTGGACCATTTAAATCTCTCGTCCTTGAGGTATCACTATGATAGAAAATTGGTTCTCCCACTTAGATTATATTTTGTTTTTTTATTAAAAATTTAAGAGACAAGTAGTATACTATTTGGTGACAATGATAATTTTTGTTGTTTTAGGTGAAGGAGATAGTAATTTTGTTCCCCCCAAGTAACTTGTTGGACAGCTAAAGCGTTGGTAGCTTTGAAAGAGGTATTAAAACTATAGATACTTCTAATATTTATCTGTTTATTTTTTTATGATGTTGCATGTAGTGATCATAGTAATATTATTCAGTGAAAATGTCATGTTAAGTATTTATGCTCTATAATTATCAACATACACTTGTTAGCGTTTAGAAAAAAGGCAAGAACTGAATTAATAAATCCCATTAACCCAGTGAGTAAGGACGTCATTCCCATATATAGCCTCCTTATCATCTAATACAGTTCTTCACTTTTTTTGCCATGTAGACCTACTAAGAAAAGGCAAAAGAGTCTTTAAATGGACTTATGGACTACTCACAGAGAACACATGGTAGTTATATTCAAATCTTGATTCTGTCTTAACCAATTTCCTAGGAATAGATGACAGATCCTAAGTTTTAGCAGAGTTTACAGGTACTTAACAGCAGAGAAGAGTTTGCGGCACTGTGCTATTAACTCTTCAAACATCAAGTTGGTTGAGAGATTTGTGGGAGAATTCAATTTGGATAATTCCTTATTTAATCAGAAACAAAGAAAACAAAGTTCAGAACCAAGAGTCCTTGTTAATTAGATTATTGGCGTAAACATGAGCCAACTTCTGTTCTCTCCCACTCTGTCTCTTCTCATTTTTACTTGTCCTCTCTTCTTGCATAATGCAAAAGCAAAACCTGAATAGGATCTTGCCTTAATCAAACAAACCTGCAAAGAATACTCAAAGTCCCTAGATGAACCAAAGGAGTCCTACAAATTCTATCCTACTGCTCTACAATCTATTCTACAAGAAACACGTCCAACATCAAAGGACTAGGTTTGATTTCCATAAGGCTTAGGGCATACGTAAAGAAGCTTCTCAAGGAAAAAAGTTCAATAATTATGCCAGGAATGCCTTGAATGACTGCATAGAATAATACTCAGATGCACTTTTTTTATAATTGAAAATTAACTCATTAATCAAATCAATAACAGAATCTTTTGTAACAAAATGAAAGTCCAGATGAGATAGTGTAGTGTGTAGTCAGTAAGTTGTTCTCTTGGGTGTTGCCAACTGTTGAGGGCCCGGGAATAGGATCTCGTCACGGGTCGGTCCACGGGAAAAACCTCCTATTTTCCCTTGTTCCTTCCTGCTCGTGATGAACCTATCTTGGCACCTTCGGTGATTTGTCCAAGAGATCACCAACTCTCCTAACTCACTCTTGACTGAATAATTTGATATCTCATTCAATAATGGGGTCTCCTTAAATAGGAGATTACAAGAGTCCTAATCAAAGGGAGTCTCCTTACTGAATAGGGAGACTTCCAGTTTTATCTTGCTAAGGATAAGATAAGATAATCCTAATCTGATAAGCTACTAACAAGATAAGATAAGCTAAGCTAATCCTAATCTGATAAGCTATTAACAAGATAAGATACGAGATAAGAACAATAAGATAAGAACAAGCAAAATGAGCTAATCTAATCTAGATAAGGCTGCTGTTGCCGAACTGGGTAGGATGAGCATCACTGAATCCTTGCTGCTGCTGGCGGTGGGCCCGGGGCCTGTTGCTGCCGGCGGTGATGGTACGTCTTCCCGAGGAAGGCGTCAATAACATTACTCCCCTCCTGGACTACGAGCTTGTCCTCAAGCTCGAAAGCTGGATATGTGGCTTGGAACTCTGCCAATGGGATCCATGTGGCTTCTGTTGGTGGTAGATCACACCATTCCACCAAGACTTCAAGGATTCCACGATTAAAACGAGAGCGGGTGACAGTTTTAGGCTGGGGAACCAATTTGCCATCTTTCAAGGGTGGCAGGGAGGGAACTTGGTCCGGGGGAACACCCGTAAATGGTTTCAGCAAGGAGATGTGGAAGACATCATGAATTTGGCTAGTCTCTGGCAATTCCAGCTAGTAGGCCACACTACCAATCCGTCGCAGAACCTTGTAGGGCCCATAGTACTTAGGGGCCAGCTTTGGGGCAGCCTTGTGGCACAAGGAGTGCTGCCGGTAGGGCTGGAGCTTCAACCAAACAAATTGTCCTGGATCGAACGATAGTTCCCGGTGGTGCTTATCATAGTGGAGCTTCATGCGGAGCTGGGCCTGCTATAAGCGAATGCGGACGTCGGCGAGGAGGGCGCCGGGGTCCTGTAAGGAGTGATCGATTGCGTCCAAGCGAGTAGATCCAGGCTCATAGGACAGCAAGCGGGGAGGATCCCTGCCGTAAACGACGCGAAAGGGAGTCATGCCGAGGGAGGAATGGTAGGCTGTGTCGTAGCAGTACTCGGCCCAAGGAAGCCATTCCAACCACCGTCGAGGTTGATCGCCTACGAAACAGCGGAGATACATCTCGATAGTGCGGTTAACCACTTCCGTCTGACCGTCGGTTTGTGGCCAGTAAGCTGATGAGTAGGCCAGGGTGGTGTCGTGTAGTCGAAATAACTCTTTCCAGAAGGCACTAGTGAAGACCGAGTCTCTATCGCTGACGATGGATTCCGGCAACCCATGTAAGCGAAAGATATGTGTAAAGAAGGTGAGGGAAACTGAAGTGGCACTGTACGGGTGTGATAGAGGAATGAAGTGCGCGTATTTAGAGAAGCGGTCAACTACCAAAAAGAGAACTGATTTGCCCCTACCTTGGGAAGTCCCTCAATGAAGTCCATGGAGATATCGGCCCAGATCTGCGATGGGATGGAAAGGGGCTAAAGGAGGCCTGCCGGGTGTAGGTTTTCCCATTTGTGCTGTTGGCATGTGGAGCAATTCTGGACAAAATCTCGAATAGAAGTCTTCATACCTCGCCAATGGAAATCAGACCGGACGCGGTATAGTGTTTTTTTGAATGCCCTCGTAGGTGGAGTTATGGATGCTGATGATGATGGTGGGAATCAACGGGCAGTTTGCTGGAAGATGGACTTGTCCCTTATATAGTACCAACCCGTCGTGAGGTGACCAATCGGGGTCGGCCGTGCCGGTCTGGATCTTCTGCAATAAGAGCGACCATTCTGGGGACTGTGGTGCTGCCTTCTTAATGTCGTCAAACAGAGAGATCCGAGGTTGGGAAATGCTACATAGAACCATCACGTCTTCTTCTCGCCTAGACAAGGCATCAGCTGCGCCGGAAGTCACACCCGAGCAGTTTGCTAACCCAATGCTGTTGAGGGGAAGTGGTGAGACACTGCTCTAACAGGTATTTGAGGCTATATTGATCAGTTTTGACGATGAACGACCGCCCCCACAAATACGGCCTCTAGTGCCGGATGGCTCGGGCAAGGCCGATTAGTTCGCGCTCATAGGCTGGAAGCTTCAGATGCTGGTCAGCCAATCTGTGGCTGAAGAAAGCGATCGGGTGCCCTTGCTGTTGTAGTACGGCCCCGATACCCACTCCAGAAGCATCGCACTTGACTATAAATTCGAGGGCGAAATTAGGTAATTGCAGGACAGGGGTTAAAGACAGTGCATTTCATAGTGACAGAAAAGCTTCATCAGCTGCGTCGTCCCACCGGAAGGAGTTTCTCTTCAACATGTTGGTTAATGGGGCTGCTAACACTCCATAGTTATGTACAAATTTGCGGTAGTAACCCGTTAAACCGAGGAACCCGCGTAAGGCCTTGGCGGATTGAGGTTTGGGCCATTCTGTTATAGCCTGAACCTTGGAACTATCAACTGTTACACCCTGCCCATGGATGATGTGGCCGAGGTAAAGAACCTGTCGCTCCCCGAAGGAGCACTTGGACCATTTCAGGAATAAGCTGTGTTGGCGTAGGAGTACGAAAACGGTCCTCAGATGGTGGACATGCTCTACCCATGATTTGTTGTAAACGAGGATATCATCAAAGAAAACTAAAACAAATTTGCGCAGATGGGGCTGGAATACCTCGTTCATTAGTGACTGAAATGTAGATGGTGCATTGGAGAGTCCGAATGGCATGACTAAAAATTCGAAGTGGCCATGGTGGGTGCGAAAAGCAGTCTTCTTCACGTCACCGGGAACCATGCGAACTTGGAAATATCCGGACCTGAGGTCCAACTTAGAGAAATACTGGGCACCATGCAACTCGTCCAGCAGTTCGTCAACAACGGAAATAGGGAACTTATCTTTGATCGTCCGGTCATTGAGTTCTCTATAGTCAACACAGAACCTCCACGTTCCATCCTGCTTCGCCACCAACAAAACCGGCGAAGAGAAGGGGGAGTGACTTTTGCGTATGATCCCTTGGTTCAGCATCGTTGTACATTGTTTTTCTATCTCATCCTTCTGTAAGTGAGGGTAGCGATAAGGTCTGACAACGACTGGTGCTGAACCTGCCACCAAAGGAATATGATGGTCGCAAGCTCGGGAAGGGGGAAGGCCCTTCGGTTCCTGGAACAGATCTGAAAACTCGACGAGAAGTTTTTCCATGGCTGTCGGTTCTGTCTGGAGTGCATGAACTTGCGGTGTCTTTTCTTTAACCCTGCAACCGTGCCATGAAACTTGCTTGCCATTCAGGTGGAAGGTCATGGTGAGTGCGCTGAAGTCCCACAAAATCGGGCCTAGGGTAATTAACCATTTGACCCCAAGAACAATATCGAACCCATCCAATGAGAGTACAAATAAATCAACAAGACTTAGTTCAAAATTGACCTGTACTGGGACGTCCTTACAAATCCCTGGACTGTGAACTTTTTCACCATTTGCGACGGCTACCTGTAGTCGCGGCCGGAGTTCCATTGGTAGTTTTAACTGCAGGGCTGCATGTTCACTTATGAAGTTGTGTGTGCTCCCTGAATCGACGAGAATGCACACCGGCTGACCTGCGATCTGTGCCTGTAACTGCATGGTCTGAGAGATTTTAATACCGGTGATCGCATGGAGAGAGATCTCTGGTTCAAATGTGACGGGTTCCCCTTCCTCCTCCTCTTACTCATCTATGAGAAGGCAAAAAAGCCTCTTGCATCTATGTCCTACCGAGTAGAGGTCATCACAGTTGAAACATTGACCTCTCGCTCGGCGCTTTGCCATTTCTACCCTGGTCAAGCGCTTGATGGAAGGAGTGACCATGTTACTGTCTGTACTTGTCACTACTCTAGAGGTGGTGGTCGTGGGAGGCTTCATTTCCCGGCTGGTAGCAGAAGAGGGGGTCGTTGCTGCTGGTCTTGGGGGCACCCACGAGTTCGGTGGACGACCCACATCAAAAATTCTGCGTCTGAGCTGCAGCTTGCGCTCAAATGCGCGGGCTAAGTTCATGGCTGTGACCAAATTTGGGGGATTCTGCATCTCGACATCCACTCGCAGGGGTTCTGCTAACCCTGCTGTGAACATATCGACTTGCTGGTCTGGTCGCACGGAGGATGCCCTCGCGAGGAGGGTTTGGAACTGTCGCTGGTATTCAGCAGCTGTTCCGGTCTGTTTAAGGTTAATTAGCTCGCCCAGTGGGTTGCTAGTCAATGGGGATCCGAACTGAAGAAGGCAATAGGATTTAAATTGGGGCCAACTGAGCACGGGTTCTTCTTGCTCTAATCGATAAAACCAAAGTTGTGCTTCTTCTGTTAAATGAAAGGCGGCTAGGCTTACCTTGTCCTGGTCATTTGTCCGTTGATTCCGGAAGAACTGATCGCAGCGATACAGTCAGCCTAGGGGGTCTCCGTTGCCGTTGTACGATGGGAACTCCAGCCTGCTGTACTTGGGGATGATGGTTGCTCCATGGCCGACGGACTGCTGTTTGCCGGAAGACTCTGGCAGATCTGGCCAGCGGTCGTTAACTGTTGTCCCTCCGTCAGAGTTCCTTTCCCGGCTGGAAAGAAACATCTCCATTAGTCGTCGCAGTTCTCGCACTTCCCCTTTGATCTCAAGAACTTCAGAGCTGGTCTCCACGAGTTGGTGCTCAAGGTCGTGGACCCTGGAAGGTAGCTGCTCCAGATCTCCCATGACGCCTGGCTCTGATACCAAGTTGTTGAGGGCCCGGGAATAGGATCTCGTCACGGGTCGGTCCACGGGGAAAACCTCCTGTTTTCCCTTGTTCCTTCCTGCTCGTGATGAACCTATCTTGGCACCTTCGGTGATTTGTTCAAGAGATCACCAACTCTCCTAACTCACTCTTGACTGAATAATTTGATATCTCATTCAATAATGGGGTCTCCTTAAATAGGAGATTACAAGAGTCCTAATCAAAGGGAGTCTCCTTGCTGAATAGGGAGACTTCCAGTTTTATCTAGCTAAGGATAAGATAAGATAATCCTAATCTGATAAGCTACTAACAAGATAAGATAAGCTAAGCTAATCCTAATCTGATAAGCTATTAACAAGATAAGATAAGAGATAAGAACAATAAGATAAGAACAAGCAAAATGAGCTAATCTAATCTAGATAAGGCTGTTGTTGCCGAATTGGGTAGGATGAGCATCACTGAATCCTTGCTGCTGCTGGCGGTGGGCCCGGGGCCTGTTGCTACCAGCGGCGATGGTACGTCTTCCCGAGGAAGGCGTCCATAACACCAACCCAGAATACAGGCACTTGAATGTTCCCCTTATGCTCAGGGCCCAATTTATTTGGTGTCTATACTAAGTTGATTTCTGAACTGGCCCTCTTTGGACAGTCCTTTGTTGTATCTTCTTTCAATTTTAATTAAGTTACCTTACCTTTACAAAAAAAAAAAAAAGCAAAAAACAAATTAATCAAAGGACAGATCTGTTACAAATAAGTCTAGAGAGAGGCTTGAGGTGTAGTCATTGTGACTTTTATTTAAGATCTATGAGGAAGAATGCAGTCATTGTTGTTGTTGTAAGATGAGACTAATTACAAACTTGCAGATTTAATTGGGTTACTATTCAGTTAGAATTAGAAATGACCAACATTAAAGCTTAGCATTTCATATCTTCGTCCTGAAGTACAAATAAGCCTCACTCTTCATTTGCTTAGGGAGAGGCTCAAGGTGCAGCCTTAAGAAAAAAAAAAAAAAACAGAATTATTTGAAAATACAAATAACCCACCATAAGAGAGATTAAACAATTACGGAATAGAATGATATTGTAGAAAAGCTGGTTGATTTCGCTCTTTGGTTTGTTTATATACTTAATGACTGGAAATTTATTGCTATCTCATTTAATATTGGTTGGTTTTGTGTCTTTCTCTAGGTGAGCATTTACTGAGTTAATTCATGAGTTGTTTGTCGGTGATGATAGAGATGTGATTAGTGAAAATATAGTGATTAGGGTATTTCTTTGCTCTCCTATAGCTATCAACTAATGTATTTTATATTCTTTTCTTTGCTTCATTATTAAAGAAGTCATCTATAGCTTAAGTGGGATCCATTTAAAAAAGTCATCTCCTCCAGCTATTACAGATCTCTGTTATCCATCGATTGAATTAGTTGAAGCTCTAGTAGAATGTACGCAGACCTGAACGTAGATTTCACCCATTTTGATTGATAGCTGTTTGAAGTGTACATTTGAATGCCCATTTTGATTGATTACCATTCTAACTTGAGACTTAACAGTTTTGAAGGGTACCTCATTGTTGTATGATGTGTTTATTTTTAAGTAGTTTAAGTTTAGTATCCCAAAGAAACACCTTTTAAATTTAGGTTAATTAATCAAATTGAATTTTACTCATTCATTCATAGGTGGGAACTGAAATTCCAAAAGTAGAGAAAACTGAAGAACCCATGTACGAGGTTATATATTGTTAATTAATCAAATGGACTTTATTATTATTATTATTAATATTATTATTACTGATGGAGGAAGATTTGACCCGACCCCTTTGGTCATACAATACTTATAAGCAACCAAGAGTGACCTGGCAGAAGCGCCAGCTTGGCACAGCAACGGGCCTGCAACCTGAGCTCCAAGGAAAAGAATCCCAAGCTCCCCCCCTCCAATGAACCTACAGCCCGAGCTCCGAGCTAGAGAGTTTTGAGCTCCCCGAGTCGGAACCTAAACTCTTCTCTCAAAGCTCCCCAAGTTGGAACCCAAATTGCCCACTCGGAGGCAGTTCGGACCACACTTCTATCCGAGCTCAAGACTTCACTTCACCCACCACTTCGGCTCCAAAGTGTCCTGGCTGAACAGCCGTACCTGACGCCCAGGAGGCCCGTACATGGGGGCGGCGTCTCTAACTAACTAAGGGTCTGACACATGACAGTCGCCATCCAACGGCCACCTGCCACCGCTGTCTCAGACAGACAGAGGCGGCACTAGCGGTTGGCAGTGGAGGTTATGACACCCGAGCTGGCAATTGGCAGGAGAAATGACCCCCGATCTGGTAGAGGAAGTGACCCGATCTGGCAGAGGAAGTGACCCGATCTGGCAGAGGTAATGATACCCTAACTGATAGGGGTTTGGAAGTAAGTATGCAAGGTGTCTATAAAGGCCCCCATCTCATAAGGGAAAAGGGTATGTGATATTTTGTGCTTTCTAGTCTTGAAATCCATTTTGCCTTCTCAAGAGCACTAACTTGAGCTTCGGAGTATCCCAACCAGGTTCCTCCTCAGAAGTCTCCAGTTCCTTCCTTGTTTCAGGAAACTTCAGCTCTGTCAGAGGCGAGATAACCGACGACTAGGACTTGACCAGATCGCGCATCATCATTTGGCGCCGTCTATGGGAAAGGCCAAGGTAACCAACGACCTCGAACTGGAACGACCTACGGAATAGAATGAGGAGTGAGCTGCACCAACAGAGGAAACCGTTCCCATCTCTGTCTCGACAGAAGACCCCGCCAAATTACTTCAGGTTGGAGCATCCCTGGAAGAACCCCTGCGATCCGAACTAGTACGCTTCTTACTCAGTAACTTAGAAGTTTTCGCTTGGTCCGCGGCAGAAATGCCCGGCATAGACCCTATGCTCATAACTCACAATCTCAATACTAACCCTGTAGTCAGACCCATTAGACAGAAGAAATGCAACTTGGCCCCAGAACGTTGGAGGGAGGTTGATGAGGAGGTCGAGAAGCTCCTCGCAACAGACTTCATAAGGGAAGTTCATTACCCGAGCTAGATAGCCAACCCAATTCTGTTAAAAAAGGCAAACGGCAAGTGGCGCATGTGCGTCAACTACACCGACCTGAATTGAGCTTGCCCGAAAGATTGCTTCCCCCTCCCCAGGATCGACCGCCTAGTGGACGCGACCTTGGGACACGAATTGCTAAGCTTCTTGGATGCCTACTCGAGCTACAACCAAATCAGGATGGACCCATCCGACGAGGAAAAAACCACATTCATAACCGAGTTCGGCCTGTATTGCTACAAGGTTATGTCCTTCGGAGTGAAAAATGCTGGGGCAACCTTTCAAAGGCTCGTGAATAAGTTGTTTCATCCCTTAATTGACATGAAGATAGAATGTTATGTAGACAACATGGCCATCAAGACACAGTTTTTGCATGAATTAATACAAGACTTGCATTCCGTCTTTCAAATTCTGTGCCAATTTAGCATGAAACTAAATCCAAACAAGTATGTCTTCGGTGTCACCTCGGGTAAGTTCCTAGGGTACATCATCAACCGACGCAGTATTGAGGCCAACCTAGACAAAATAAAGGTCATCCTAGATATGAGACCACCCCGAAAAGTTAAAGAGGTTCAGAGGCTAAACAGCAGAATAGCTGTTCTGAGTCATTTCATGTCTAAGTCAGCAGACTGTTGTCTGCCCTTCTTCAAGGCAATAAAAGGCAAAGGGTTCGAGTGGCACCCGAACTGCCATCTCGCATTTGACAATTTCAAGAAACAGGATATCCATAGATAGAAAAGATAGCCTATGCATTGGTCATTGCGGCTCGCAAACTCCGCCCATATTTCCAAGCTCATACCATCATCGTCCTCACCGACAAACCCTTGAGGCAAATATTACTCAGGCCCGAGGTCTCTGGACGATTGACGAAGTGGGCCATCAAACTCAGTGAGTACGATCTCTAGTACAAGACCCGAACCGCTATCAAAGCTCAAGTCTTGGCAGATTTTGTTGCAGAATGCACGTTCAGTTCCGAGGTCCCCAGCCTAGTTGAGCACGAGGCTCCCAGTTCGGGTGAGCTCAGTGCTCCTAGGCCGATTGAGTTCGAACCCCGTAAGGTCACACCCAATTTGGTATCTCTCCTGGTTAGGCCGAGCGCGAACTGGGATGAAGAGCCCTGGATCCTTCATGTAGATGGCTCCTCAAATCAGCAGGGTAGCGGAACCGGTGTAGTTCTTCGCGGTCCGAGTGGCACGAAACTGGAGTACACGCTACGCATCGAGTTCGCAGCATCCAACAATGAGGCGGAATACGAGGCGTTGATAGCAGGGCTAGCTTTGGCACAAGAGGTAAAGGCAAACACACATAGTTATCTGTAGCAATTCCCAGCTCGTGGTCGACCAAGTTACAGGGGAATACAAAGCCCGCAAGCCAGCTATGATTGCCTACTTGGCAAAGGTAAAAGAGGCACTGCTTAGCTTCTATTCACACTTCATCAAGAAAATCCCGAGGTCAGAGAACATTGAGGCCGATTCCCTGTCCCGGCTAGCCGGCACCAGTGATAACATCATGAGAACTGTGTACATAGAGGAGTTACTTCAGCCTAGCATTCTCTAGGGGGTAGAGGAGGTCGCTCTTGTCGCCCAAGCAGAACCGAGCTGGATTGATCCACTCGCGAGCTTCCTGCTACATGGAACCCTCCCCGTAGAACGCAACGCCGCCAGGAGGGTAGAGCGCCAGGCAGCCAAGTATGTCATGATAGACGGACGACCGTACCAAAGATCCTACACGCTCCCCTACATGCGCTGCTTGCGACCTCCCGAAGCCGAACTCGTACTCCGCGACATTCATGAAGGCCTATGTGGCAGACACCTGGGGGGCAAGGTCGTCGCTCAGAAGGCATTACGATAGGGGTACTATTGGCCAACAATGAAAGCAGACGCCATCGGGCTAATCGGGAAGTGCGAGAAGTGCCAAAAGCACGCCAATAATGAAAGCATACCTCAAGAACTTCACCAGCCCATGGGCCTTCGCACAATGGGGTATCAACCTACTCGGGCCATTCCGCCAACAAAAGGAGGAAGGAAGTTCCTAGTAGTGGCAGTAGACTACTTCACCAAGTGGGTTGAAGCTGAAACTCTCGTAACCATCACAGCTCGAAACGTCCAAAACTTCTTCTGAAAGAACATAGTGTGCCTCTTCGGGCTACCTCGAGTGCTGATCTCCGACAACGGCAAGCAATTCGAAGACATCAAATTTCAAGAGTGGTGCCAAGGCATGGGGATCCGGAAAAACTTCATGCCGATTGCGCACCCACAAGCAAACGGTCAGGCAGAAGTCACGAACAAAGCTATCCTCCATGGACTAAAAGACAGGCTAGACCGAGCTAAAGGGTTATGGGCAGATGAGCCACCCAGCGTCCTATGGGCATACCGAACTACAGAGAAGACCGCCACTGGAGAAACTCCCTTCAACCTCACCTACGGTGCAGAGGCAATCATCCCAGCCGAAATCGAAATCCCCTCACTTCGATTGGAAGAATACAGCGACAATACTAATAACGACGAGCTACGTACCAACCTCGACCTAATTGACGAGGTGAAGGACCTCACATACATCAAAACTGCAACGTACCAGCATAGGGTAGCTCGGTACTACAACGCCAAAGTCAAGAAATGAAACTTTCGCATCGGCGACCTGGTCCTCCGCAAGACCATGGTACCTAAGCCCGGCGTTGGCAAACTCGGGCCAAACTGGGAAGGACCCTACCGAGTAAAGAGAATACTCGAGGGAGCATACGAGCTCGAGACCTTGGAAGGTAAACAGATACCCCGGGCATGGAACATCGTCAATTTAAGACGATTTTACCTATAAATTATCAAACTAAGCAGGCCATGAAGCCACTACCAGAAGGGCCAGAATGTCGAGCTAACAAAGAACTCGGCACCCTAAGGCCCAGAATGCCGAGCTAACAAAGACCTCGGCACCCTAAGGCCCAGAATGCAGAGCTAAAGATGACCTCAGCACTGTAAGCTCAGTGCATAGCCCAGGGCCCAATTCAGCCTATGTTAACTAACCCGGGCAGAGAACAGATCGGGCACATAGCCTTACTATGTTAACTCGCCTCGGGGCATAAGTCTAAGCAGTTCGGGCACATAGTCACATCGACAAAAGAAGAATATTTGCACAACACTTGAACGGAAAAAGTACTTCATTTCTAAATGTTCGCTTTACAGTATATACATATATATATATATATATATATATATATATATATATATATAAAGGAAGAAGCAAAACAAAAACAAAGAACTAGCTCACAAGCTCGAAGGTACATCTTCCTCGCCTTCAGAAGGGACTTCGATAATACCCGAAGGCCCCGCTTCATCTTCAGAATCCGGATCGTCATCTGCTACGGCAGCCATCTCTTGAGTAATGCGCGAAGTAGTTATGGCGCTGATATCGAGCTCGGGGTACGTGTTCCTTATCATCCATCGGCTCAGCTTGAAACCCCTTCTGTACGAACCCACCATCATGCCGTCAAAGCGTGGCGAAGCGATGTAATCCTCGACGGGTTTCACCTTCGCCTCCTCAATGGCCTGAGAGAAGATCTGAGTCTTCTCCCTGATATATTCCTGGAGGTACTCAACCTGATGCTCCAGGTCCAACTTCAGGTCCGCCATGTGCCTCACCACCATTCCTAAGGCCTCTGTGTCCCTCCGAGACCTCGACAGCTCAACTCGCGCAGCACGGGAAGCCACTTCGGCAGCTTGTGCTCGCTTCAAGCCCCTCTCCGCCTGGATTGCCAAAGCGTGGATAGAAGAGTTCACCTGCCAGAACGAGGACAAATCAACTCGGTAAAAAAAAAACTACTCCGACTTACCACCATGGTGTGAGTTGTAGCTCGAGCACCTTGAGATTGGTAGGGAGATCGGCCCACTGCGCGATCTCCTCAAGACAAGTGGCGGCCTTGCTTTTTCGGAGAGCGTAGTCCGGCGTCAACATGCTCCCAATACCATCGTGGCTCCCCAAGCCTGAAGGCCCAGCACGGGTATAGGTAGTGTCGGCATAGGGAGCCCCTGTCGCTTCCTGGACTGGAGGGGGCACCTCGGGCTCCCCAAGAGGCTCCATCCTCAGCGCCTCGGGCTCCACCACCCGGGAAGGATCGGCACGAACTCGCTTAGCAGCTCGCTTCCTCTATTTTATGCCACTGAACAGACTCACACCTCGAGTCTTCTCGTTCTCCATTGCACCTGCAAAAAGGAGCCCGGCGTCAAAAAATGAACAAAAACAGAAACAGAAGTACCTTTATCTGAGTAAGAAACCTACCCGAACTCAGACCGGCCTGAATGAGTTTATCCTCCGCCAGATATGCTTCGCATTTTCCAGTCCCGAAGGCTTCATGGTGTAGTACATAGAGTCTTTGGGATGTAAAGTAGTAGTGATGGATAAACCTCAATAATGGATCTGAAACCAAGAACAGCTTTTATCTTGTAGCGAGAGAAAGGAGCTTCCATGAATGTTTTCTTCCATTCTTGAAGTTCTTGTTCTGTGCGCTCACAGCCCCCTAATTAACATCACCATCATAATTATGTCAAGGAAAAGCTGGCTTGAAGCCGACTTGTCATCTCCATTAATTCTGATGATCACCATCCACAACCATGTCCAGAATAATCACTTTCCCACCATGTTCTGTTCTTTTTGGAGGAATTGCTTCTTTGCACCGTTTCAGTATTCTCACGCACTTCTCTTCGCTCCAATTATGTAGTATCCACTGCCATCATATATAGTTCAAGTATTATTAATAAAAGCTACTCATCAGATTTATGCTAACTAACCCGGCCGGAAAACCGAACCAGGTTGCTAGATTATTATATTTAGACTCCTTTAGTTTCTTCTTCTTGGATATATAAAAACTTCTTCTTGTATATATATATGAAAGTAGATTATTACATCTCACTCTCAACACAGGACGACTCACCAACTCGTCCTTCAAACACATCGTGTTAGTGTTCATCTCTTGCTACAGTATCACCATCACCACTCACGGCTTCCAAGCACAAACGTAACGGTGCCTTCCGAGTCACACGATCACCATTTTTAGGCTTCCGAGTCCAAACCTGACAGTGCCTCCCTCTACAATAGTACCTTTTAAGTCCACACAACCACTGTTACTCGTTTTCCGAGTCCAAACCAATTGATATCGCCCGAGAATCCCTGCCCAATTAATCCTACAATTGCTCAGCTTCTAAGCTGAATCTCCTCATTTCTCTCCATAAAGAACATAGTCACAAATTTATTCAGCAATGACGGAAACACGTTGGGGAGAAGCAGTGACATTCCCTACTCCGATGGAATCTCCGGATTAGGGAGAAGCACCAAGATTCAGATTTCTGTAGTTTTTCTCACCTATAGGAACGACGGAAACACCAGGGGAGAAGCATCAACATCCTCTGCTTCGATGGAATCTCCGGATTGGGGATAAACACCGACGTTCAGATTTCTGTGGTTTTTCTCACTGTTATGCCCAAGCGGTAACTATAGTAATGATGGAAACACGTGGGGAGAAGCACTGGCATCCTCTTCTTCGATGGAATCACTTAGGTTTGGGCCTTAAAGTGATTCCTTTTATTTAACTATATTGCTCATATGCCACCTCATGTTATGGTGAGGTGAGATGTCCTTGTCTCAAGTTCCAACTCATCCATTTGTGTCCCATGAAATAAGGCCCTTTTGTTTTTTTCTATCCCACATTCCCACTGATGCTCTTCACTCTCCAGGCGGTCATTTCACAATTAATTCCTTTGCTGGGTCAACTTAACAAATTAAGTTTTGTTCTATCAACTTGTGCTTCAACCTTAGAAATTCCATAACACTGGATGGTTGGACTGTAATTGATGACCTGTGTTCATAAAACCGAATGGATAGAACCATTTGAATCATCGTCTCTGCTTCTTAAAAATATGGTAATCACCCGAACTTATCTCACAATAGCAAAATAGTTTTAGGATCCAGTTATTGGAATGGGAATGGAAGTAAGAATCAACATGAATAATGGGATTTTATTTTTAAGACAAGAATAGAGTGGGGAATGCCATTTCAGTAGGAATTAAAATAGTTGGAATGGAATAGCCCATTCTAATTCCGATTGGAGACCTATGGGGCCTTAATATGTTTGAAAAAATAAATCACAACTTGTTTCTAGAAAACATTTGCACAGGGCTGATGTGGGTTTTCATTGAGCACGTCATACGTGTACCATAACTTACTATTAGCTTTAAATCTCCAAAAACTATTATTATTATTGGGCTCATTACAGATAAAACCACAAAGTATTTAAAACGAACTCACAATTAAGAGAATTCAGGTCACTAGTGGGGAATCTGTCTAAATCGGGGACTGAGGATGTAGGCTAAATTTTTCCCCGGTGGGGTTAATTAAAACTCGAGGTAGAGACAAAGAGAATGACCCCTGGCCCAAACCCATCCATTACCATTCCCACTCGAAGGGTCATTCCCCAAACCCATAACACCCCTAAAACACATAAAATATAATTTTGGTAATTATGAATGTAGTATCCAATACTTATGGAAATTATTGAAATTTTCCAATTATTTATATGAATAATTGGAAGTTTTATAATTTAACATTCACTTAATTAAATTACCAAAATCATTAATTTTTAGTAATTAAATTATCAAAATCACTAATTATTGCTCAAAAATTATAGTAAATATCAAAACTATTGAAAATATAAAAATAATTATATATGTAATTAATTTCCCACTAAAAAAACTTAATTATTATATGATAGTATCATTAAATATTAATAAATTGACCAAAATTACTAAAAGTGTAAAAAATGAATTTATATTTATTGAAATAAATTGACTAATGAAAATTTATCAATAATTTTTAATTATTAAATATGTATTTATTAATATTTTAATTAATTATTATTTAGTAATTATTAAATTACCAAAATTAATAATTTTTAGTAATTGATTTTCCAATTTACCAAAATTACAAAAAAATATATATAGTTTAGGTGTTGATATTTACTAAAATAGTATCAGTAATTATTAAGAATATCAAAAACATTTCACAAATTAATTTAACCAAAATATCAAAAATACCAAAATTATGAATGCTTGTAGATATGGAGACATTATCTGGTGGGAACGAAGTTTGTAGTTCAAACAAGCAATGTAGTAGTGACCTATTTTACTACACAAAAGAAACTTACCCCAAAGTAGTCTCCATGGCAAGAGTTCCTTGTTGAGTTCGATGTGACCTTTGAACATAAGCTAGGGTGGCACAACAAGTGACAGATGCTCTTAGTAGGAAAATTGTAAGTGAGATGGTAGTGGGTTATCAGTGCAGTGGAGATTAATTTCCTTCCCCAGATCAATGTGAAAACCCAACATGACCTTATCAAACAGAAGCTGTTGTAGCAGGTCCAAGAGGGCACTTTGTACCCAGTACTAGAGGATTGCGGTGAGAGTTGATGAAAAAAAACTCATGATACTTTGTGGGATAAACATCTAGGTCGAGAGAGAAACCTTAGCCTTATTGACCAAGTTATATTATTGGCCAAAGATGGAATTAAACGAGGAATTCCAATTCCCATTCTCATTTTTGTCTAAACCAAACAGACTATGGGAATAGACCATTCTGGTTCTGATTCCAATTCCAACTGTGACCGCAAACCAAACGGGCCCTTAGTATTATTTGAATATAATCAGATCTATAATTTTATTTCTATTAAATAATTAGTTCAAGACTAATTCTACCATAAGTCTATTAATTCTACCTAGACCTGACCTGTTGACAGCTCTAAACGAGACTGAAGCCTACTAAAATTATTTATTATTTATAATAGTATAATTATAATTATTCTACTCAAAAAAAATAATAATCTAATTTGTTATTATATCTATAAATGTAAATTTTCTATTTCACTCCACCGAAGCGGAGGTTCGCCGCTAGAATTAGTAAAAGACAAATTGCAAGCAATTAAAGGCAGGGGCGACTGGCGAGGTCGTTAGGTGCTACCGAAGAGAATGGTGTGGTTCATGTTTGAATTCAATGTTTTGAATATCGTGGTTAGTCTGATCTAAATATTTTTAGTCGTGCACCGTGAAATTGAACTTATATACTGCTCTTTTAATTAATCTTGATCATCGAAAAGGAATTGTGTAAGATATAATGGTTGATCTTGGGAGTTGTATACCAAAATTTGGTGTGTCGTGTGTGATGGGATTTTGGCTTCTACTTCAATTTTTATGGTGATGTTTGATCAACTGGAGTCAAGTGTATCGGATTTCGTTGGTCTTGAGGGTGGGGTCACCAGACGAGAATCAAATGGGACTAGAGTGGTCCAATTTGGATATCCTTAGAATTTATTTTTTTCAACTTTATAGTCTTGACTTTAATTCTATAATCTTTGATCACACAAAATGATAGGGGCAATTGGTTACATAAAAGGCTGTCAATCCAATTACCCAGATAAAGGTCTGCCAATGGGTCCGGTCTATCCGAGAGAACTGAATCTATTTACGGTTTTTTATTCTTTTGCCCTGTTTAATAATTGGGTTGGGACTGGTTATTGCTTGTAAGGATGCAAATGGATCGGATATTTGAATCCGATTTGAAACACTTTAGGTTCGATCCAATCGGATCTCACAAGTACCGATTAAGTTTTTTTTTCAATTATTTCTATTAATGTATATATATACTTTTTTATAAAAAATAAATAATATAAAAATTTTACAAAATACAATATAAATAATATAAATAAATAAATACATAACATATATATTGGATAGGAGTGATCCGAATTCGACATTAGCCAACCCAATTCGAAACAGAAATATCCGAATCCAACAATATAGAAGCGGAGTTTGGATCTCCGATCCATTTGCACTCCTACTTGCTTGTTCCAAACAGAGAAATGGTACACCCTGTCACGAATTTTGGACCAGCTAAGTATAAATTTTAAGTTTAATTATCTACTAAAAAAATATTTGCAAACTAGCTAGATTGATCATCAGTTGGCCTACATATAATGTATGCGTATGCAAATTGGATAGGATAACTATTATCATCCAAGTTCCATCAATTTCTACTAATAATTAAGTAAACAATTAAAACTTAATTTTAAATTCCAGAGGACCATATTTTAACCTAAAACCGCATCTTGAATTCATTTTTTTATCAAATTGCTCAATCTCCGTCTTGGCTGCTGCTAATTCCTGCACAAGCCTTGTAATTTCAGCCTCTGATTTTTCCCTCACCATTCGTGCAGCCTTTATTTCCTCAGCAAGTGCAGCTGTCTGTTCTTCCAATTGTTTCTTAATCCTAGAAATTGAATCTTCGAGATTTGAATTGACCTGCATGATAACATGGTGAATACTAATGATCTAGCAATCAATTTTAGCTATAAGCTGGATAACATTGTATATGCATTGGGTATAGTTTTAAAGTTTAAACTAGACCTCTTCATGGGCCAGGCTTGTATTGAACTTTTTGTCAAAATTTGAATGGGCCTAGTTTAAAGCCCGAGCCCAAAGCAGTGTAAAAGGTTCATGGGCCCAACTTGAAGCCCGGCCCATGAACAGATACTTTTAAACAACTTATTTCCTCATCCAAAAAGCAGTGTAAAATGTTCATGAACACCATTTTCTGATTTGTTCCTGTTTCACCGTTTTTCTATTCAGATATAAGGGTATGAGTACACATATCTTGTCTTCTCTATCCTCTTCTTTGATCACATCAACATCAGATATGTGTGGATACAAACATTAGTCAGGGAAGGTTTTAAAAACTACTAATTAGTCACAAAAACCCTAGGTTAAGAAATTTTCAGGCTAGTAAGTTCCAATGGAAAGCTGTGAATGTGTACACATATAAAAACAAAGAGATACATTATGATGTGAAATTGTACACAATTCACATAAACATGCAATCATGGAAAACAAGAAATTAATAGACATCAAGTCCTTGTTCTTTTGAAAATCTATAAAGGGTCCCATGCTTCTATCGCTTCAAATCAATCCACCACAAGTAATATGCCATTGAATTATAATAAGTCGAAGAATTTAAATTGCTTCACAAATTGATCGTTAAAGGTTGTTAATGTGTAAAAAATTTAAGGGTTCTTATCTAATACACCTCTCCACAATATCTAAAACTTACCCTCTCTTTTACACCCCATGACTTATTTATAGGTTATATACTTCCTTTCCATTGTAAAATCTTAGAAAGATGTTAATCATTGTAATTAATAGATAAATAAATTTATTATCTATTAGTGTAGTGAAGAGGTTATGGAGATTATGGTATTTGATGTTTCAAATTTCAAAGGTAATATGGTGGTTGATTCTTTCCGGAACAAGAGAGGCTCTTACTGATCCAAACCTACCTAGAGGAAACCAACTGGGCCAGACCCATTTCAGCCCAACAGCCCAAGTCCACCCTGAATGCCCACAATTCTAAAAACTCGAGCAGCCAGAGAGCGAATCAACCGGGAAAAAAAAAGCCAAGAGACACATCTCTGAAAAAATCAAAAGATCCGAAAAAACTAAAATGCCCGGGCCGGCCCCCCACCCCTACCCCTTCCCGGTGAGGTATCTTGGCTTCATGAATGACACCAAGGGGGCAGAATATGATTATTTACAATTTACTTATTTTTCTTACTTTGATTTGCTTAATGATATTCACTGTTTTAATAGGTGTGGGGCCCGCATATGCCCAAGGTGTAAATCAACTCATAGAGAGGTTAGAGGTTATGAATTTTCATTAATAAAGGCTTGTTTGGATTTAAACAACCAATATCCTAGGGCGTTTTTTTATTGGGGAGAGAGAGAGAGAGAGAGAGTTATATTCTAGCTACTTCCTATATAAGAGCTTAATTTACAATTGGTATAGTTGTTTTGGCATTGTCCGAAACTCAAAATAATCCAATAACCCAAACAAGGAATTAATTTAGACAATAAAAATTAGAGATTTATACCATATCCATGATTTGTCCAAGTTGGTTATCGTATGCTTTCCTAAGTTGGGCTTGCATCTTTGACATCACTTCCTTAGCTACTCCTTTTTGCTCAGCTTCTTTCAATTGCTGATTTTGCATCTTAGTTTCTTCCTGTCACAAATTAAAAGCATTATTTATCATTTAAAGAACTACTTTTTACTTCACGCAATCGATCAAGGTAGCATCTTTAATTACATGCAACTTAACAAAAAGTTCGTTGGCATATGGTCGTCCATTATTCTGCCTAATGACATTGTTCACCACGAAAAGCAGATTTTGCATTTGTTTATTTCGTTTATTCTCATCCTTGGTCTTGTTATCAAAAACCACAACTCGATTTTTACATAACCCCATAATTTCCTGCATCAACAAAACCAAAAATTCTTTTAGATTTTTCAATCATAATAAAAGTGTAATTATTAATTGATGCAAATCAATTAAGTTAGGAAAACCATAATTAGAACATTTCAAGATATTTAACAAATAAAATATACATTTCCATTTATAAACCAATGTTCTAAAACCTAAACTAGCAACACCTTTAATGGTCTGAGCATTTTAGTTAAGCATTCCATTCATTAAAAGAAAAGAAAAAGGTAAAAGTAATATAATTACAAACATTAACAAAATCTGATGATTTATTAAGCTTTTATTGTTTTCTTTGGTGTTGATTAATACATTTGATTTTAGGTGCTTCTCTCATGAGATTTTAATCTACTTTTGTGGCTTTTTTTTCTTTTAATCCCTAAAGCTGGAGAATTGACCACCTTAGAATTTGTTAGTGTAATAAAAATGTTTTACCCATCTGGGGGCTAAGCCTAAACACTAAACCACTACACAAATAAAATAATACCTACCCAAAAAAACTCTTAGTATGGGTATGTGTAAAGACTAGTCTCTATTTTTTTTTTTTTTCTAATTTGGTTGAGCTGCTACAGAAAAATCCGTTCATGATGTTGAGCATCCATGTTCTAGACTTCTAGATAAGCTATTTACACTAGTTTCATGTTTTAGTCACTTAATTGTCATTCCGAACGTTCATGTAGGCTTTTCGGATTTTCACCAAACATAACTTATGGGCTTTCCATGTGGGCCTGCCTTACAACCTCAGAAATCGCTGGCTGAAAGTTCAACCAAACGTGCACTAAGTAAGAAGATTTTAGAAGGCTCAAAGAATCCAAAGTGAAAGTGGATAAAAAATAAATAAGTAAAGCTGCACTCTTTGATCTAATTGAGAAGGATAATATTAATTAGATAACATGTCCTATCATGCCTTAACTAAATGGACTAGCCAAAAGAAAGAATAAAGCCTTATATGTATGGCTTAATCCCTACTTAGTCACTTAGAGTTGCCAATGTTTTTCTGGGATATGCATTAGAGACTATAATCCGGTTAATAGGGTCCTAACTAAAACTATTCTGAAGATTCCTAGCTTGTAAGCTTTACTGCTTTAGGTTGGTGAAAAAAATGTTAGACACTTATATAACTTACGATTGTACAAATACAGAATTAAAGTATGATTATGACAATGTTAGACACAGTTATTAACACTATTTCCAAAATTAAACTTGACCGGATGGATGGACCGGAAAATCCAGGAACCGGTCATTTGACCGGTTTCATTTTCTTCCAAAATCACTTTTTTTTTCAAAACCGTTGATTTTGGTCAGTAAATCACTGATCCGTCTAATTAACTGTTCAAACGGTTTTGACCATTTTTCAATTTTTTATTTTTTATTTGTCAAAACAGACTGGTTGTTCGGGTCAAGCGATCGGACCATTCAAACCGATAACTTAAAAACCATGGTTATAAATGACATTCTATCCATTATGAATAGTGCAAGATATCATCTTTAGTAAAAGTATGAATATGACAAAAGTTTATCATGAGAGAACAATTGAAGTTGCTTACATTTATATAATAAATAGAGCAGAATTAAAACTTTCTAAATTACTAATTGAATTAAGATCATCAAGAAAGTATGTTTAATTAGACTCTATGGTGTACATTTGTCTTATGCTCTATATGATCCAGCATGTCTCTAAAGACCCATGCCATGAGGACTCTACATATATAAGGTGAGTACCAAAGAATTAAGTGGCCTCAGTAGAAAAAATAGTCGTAAAAAATGTAAAGGCAAAAAATAACCTGTAAAGGCTTAGGGCATCCAATCAAGTAATCTTGCAATGTCTCCTCATCTCTTTCTAGCATATCTCCACCGGTAAAAACAACGATCATGTAATTAACAATGTTTTGACCAAAAAGGTCCTGAAGGGTTTGAAATGCAACTTTTTCTTCAACTGAAAAACGAGTTTGAGTAGAGTAAACCATAAGAACTGCATGGATCCCATCTTTGGCAAGATCAATACACTTTACAATCTCTTTGCTAACAATGTCTGGTCCAAGTGTAAAATCAAATAGCCCTGCAAAAGTTTATTAGAAGAATTATATAATAACAACATTTTATATAAATTGAAGAGACAAATTTAGAGGAAACAAAGAAAAACCCTAGGAAAAATTAAGATATACATTTTACTGGCATTATTTAGATTTTAGAATATGGGGAATGGATGGAAGTTTAAACATTTTGGCATAAATCAAGTCTATCTAATAATTAAGGGTCCTTTTGGAGATAATTAAGATTGTATGCACGATTGAACATGCTAATGTTCACTTGGATCCCATGTGGGGCCCCATCTGTATTGAACACTGGTGTGTTGACTCGCGATAGGTAGCCCGGTCCAGTGTGTACAAACTTGTCTCCAGCTCATCCGAATGCCCTTTTCGTTCACATGAATCAGATATAGAACTGGAATTCTAGCCATTTGGTTGGGCAGAATGAGATTCTGATTTTCATTTTTGACGGAATGGCATTCATCCATTTGAGGAAACGGCCACTCCAGCCGACATAAAAAAGAAAAAGAAAAAGGCAAGTGATTTAAAAGCCCTAAACCCTATTTTTCTTTTCCCAACACCAATCTTCCCGGCCCGGCCATTAGATTCTAATTCCTGTTTGAGCCAAACAGGTGGGGGAATAGAGGGTTTTACTTCCGATTTTAAGAGATTTCAATTCCAATACTGATCGCAACCCGAATGGACCCTAAAAAGGCTTTCTTAGTATAATGCATCTTCCTATCAGTAACTAAATAAAACATATATAAAGAAAATAATTCAACTAAAATAAACTAACCAGGAGTGTCAATAACATTCAAACGTTTGCCATCTTGTAGAAGAGTTGTTTGCATTTCAGTATGCCTTGTAATTGAACCAGAACTGCGCCTTGCTTTAAATGCATTCCTTCCAAGTATGCTATTTCCAGTTGCACTCTTTCCATTACCAGTGCGTCCAACTATAACCATTGTAATCTCATTTGTTGATGACCCCATCATAAAAGCCTAAAAGGTATGTCTAAATTATCTGAAGTCTGAACAAATATATATTAGAAAACAATAAAGAGTTTATTTTAATTTGTCAAGTTGTAAAGTTCTACATGAACTGGAAATCATTTAACTCAAGCATTTAAGGGGTTGTTCTACAATATGAGTGCTTTTATTTTCATTCGTTTTAGAAATAATTGCCACATCAGCAAAAAACCAAAAATATGTTGTTGAACTGTGTTTAATTTTGTTTTAAAAATGAAAAAAAAAAATATGGTTTTGTTTCAAAAAAACAATACATGTTTAAAATAAAAACATACTTTATAATATAGAATTTACATAATTTATGGGGCAGGATATTAAATAACGACATGAGAACATATTCTTCAAACCAGAAATTCATGAACATGTATGTTCTTTATTGCATATGCAGTTTTGGAAACAAAATTACATTTATAACAAAAGGACATATTCTCTATGTTTTGGTTTTAAGAACCAACTGGTTTTCAAACAAGATAAATCTGATTTAATTTTGGAACTCACAACAAGAAAAATATTTCATATTGGAAAGAACACCCTAAGTCATTTAGCATCATCTATCCATGCAAGTGCATCCACCATGTTCCATGTACATGCCTAAATCAAGAAACAAATAAAAGGATGGTGGATATGAATATATGATAAACTTAACATTCGTCTCCCTCTCTCTCTCTCCCCTATTTATAGGTGGCCAAATTCGAACAGACTTAAAACTCTAAACAATCAATAGGAAATAGGGGTTCAATGACATAAAAGATACAAGAAAGAACTTTAGAAATGAAAGAAAATGCATTGATCCTTCATGTAGAAACTATATATATCCGAAGAGTTTAACTTACTTGGAAATCAAGGGATTTGAATTCACATACCTAGCCAAGAAGTGAGCCTGCTGAGGCGTATATAATCCACATTTATTAGGGGTAAAAGAAAATGGGAGGTGAATGGAGAGTCATGGTCATCCTCATCCATCCATTATTAGTTGGATTGAATTTGTAGAATCTTTTTCTTTTCCTTTGCGTTCAGAATCTTCTTCTTTTTTAATAGCAGTTTCTTTTTCCAGTGTTCACATTTGATTTCTCTCTTTCATTCATGTGCAGAATCATATTCTTGTCTTTGTGATTACAAGATTTCACATTAGAGAAGGATTATGGAATTTAATGATTTAATGGAGAGAGAGAGATTATCATGTTGATTTCTGCAATGGTATAGCCAATCTTTTATATTGGCCAAAACAAAGGCTCGGTCTGGAAGAAGTATAAATACAAATATGTATAGTGCAAAATCTGTACATATTTTTATTTGTATTCCTTCCAAGCTGAGCCAAAATTACTCTTTACTCCAGTACAAATCAGGATCAGCCTTATATCCTTCCTTTTGTCAGTACTGTTCTTCACTTGTACTATTCAGCGAGTTAACATTGCCTGCGACCAACGTCACAGAACAATTCAACGATTCCTGGTCCCGGTGATTTTTTGGAGGGTCGTTGAGGAGTTCAAATCATCCCCTCACAACTTCCACAACACATGCCTGCTGTGTATTGGAAACATCTCTCGATGATGACATCATCATTTCTAGAATTATTATTTGGAGATGTTTCCAATATATGGCAGGGATGTGTTTCTAGGTAATGTTTTTTCCTATTTAGGGGCCACCATTTTCACCTCAGCCTCAAAAGCTTGGCCCAGCCTGGCCTGGAAATTCCAGGCTTGGGCGGCCTAGGTTTTGTATTCAAGCTCAACCCAAGCATGTGCCCAATACTTCAGGCTCGCCCACACACATTAACATATATATTATTTATATATGTTATTTCATGTAATAGTTTATATTTTATATACTATGAATATTATAACATGATAACTATATTACATATTAAGTATAATATAAAAATATTTTATATTATATAATGTATAAAATTATAGATATATAATCTAACGTATTGCATATTTAATATTTTATACATAAAATTCAAATTCCCAGAATCAGGCCCTAGCCTATAACCCTTATCACAAGTGTAAGCCCAGCAGGCCCAACCCATATCACCCCTATTCAGCAGCTAAGGTTCTTGGACTCAAATTTGGCCCATCAATAGAAGATGAGGAATATGTCAGAAAAGTTCAGACAAGCCAATTACAGATTTTTGAATTCCACTCCAGATTTATAAACATTCAAAATGTCAAATATGCACTCTATATACTAATCCCCATATGTGAATTGGCATCAATTTCAAACTAACACCTACCCCAACTGTACTTTGGGCTTAAAAATTCTGACCCTGGGCTGAGCCGTCATTCTCCCAAAATATGTAGCATCATTTTTTCCCTCAAACCAATTTTCAACTTGGAAGATTCCTTTATTAATTGTTCAGCCTTCTTCAGTGCAAAATCTGGTAGACCTACTTATTGTAATTGTTGATTCAATAGTATTTAGTTCATTATGACTATTTGTGGAAAATATTTTTTAAATGAATTTAAGAAATAATAACAATGCCTAGGAACTTGCGTGATGCACTTATTCTGATTGGTTAGAAAAGGCATTGACTTTCTATATTTGATGCTTTCTACTTTAGTTCAAAAAAAAATCACAAAATTCAAAAGAGTTTAGAGAGCGCGGAGTTGAAATTGAATCTGAAAATTCCAAGACCATATTGCCTTGCCAGATGTAGATTCAAATCCCAATGAATCCATAAATAGGATCTATATCCAGTCCATTTTAATATAACCCTATCTTACAACTACTTTTACTTTCTACTCGGGTCGGATCCAACTATTTTTAGTCAATTGACTTTAACGGGGCATTCCATTTTTTGATTTTGAGGGGGGAAGTTGCTTAATAAGATTTTGATTTTCATTGGCCAAGAAACCCATGTTCATTTTTCAAATTTATGTGGGAATGAGTGAAAGTTTATTTTCATGGGTCCTAGGTGGGGAAAGCTGTCAATACTTGGATGTGACAAAAATATCCCTTTTAATAATAGAATTTTTATGGGTAAGATGATCATTGCCTTATTTACATACAAAATAAAAGAACATGGGTAAATGCACTTACCCAGGTAAGTCTTTCCTGGGAAACACTTACCCATATAAGTGTATTTACCCAGATAAGTGACTTAATGAAAAGCCAATGGGACATAAATATTAGTAATCATGTGGATCAACCCGTAACCAGCCTAATTTCCGATTCCATATATCCCTTGATTTTTTTGCTTGCAAAAAAAAATGTTGACTTAGTCAGTGACCTAATAATCCTGACAGTTGAACAGCTGAACTATTGGACAATCAATGGGTCATAAGTTAGATATTTTTGTTTTTTTCATTTCCATCGTTGTTAATAATTTTTTTGTCATTTGTCATACTTAATTTTATTTTTGTTTTATATAATGAATATATTATATTAGAGATTTGACCACTTTCTTTACAGTTTTTTATAATGCTGTATATTATATATTTTTATTATTTAATTGTAGGAAATTATGAAGTGACCAATTTAACCTAAATGGTTCAACCACTAGCAAGTCACGTGGAGGGAAAAGTAATTCCATTTTTGGTTATTTTTTAAAATGTTGATGTGAATAAATATGAAGGATTCGACTATGATATGGAAAACATATGATATCTAAAAAAACTTCTTCAACTGGAATCATAAACGTGATAGAGGTATTAAAATGTTAATTGGTGGGTTTTGATTGATCAAAACTCTTCCCATACCGCATCTTTTCCGCATCATAGATTCTCTCATAAAATATTATATTTTATAGAGGTATTAAAATGTTAATTGGTCAAACACTCAAAACCCATATATTAATAAGAACTCATATCCATCATGGATCCAGATAAGATCCATAGAAGAAAGCCCATGCCCAACCCATTTTTATATTGGTCATTTTATCGATCCAAACCAATTAAATATGGATACAGTATATAAGATCAGATCTTGGTCGACCCACTCCATTCAATATCCCAAAGAAGAGAAAGAAACTGCTGACATGCACTCAATGTATGTGTGTGAGAGAGAGAAAGATCATCTTCATTGAATTCCCTTTACCAATCAAATATAAAGTTCATCATCAAAGGAGAAATTGCAGCTTCAAATCCTGCCTTTTCCCTGGGAAAGTAAGACTAATTTCTGCTTTAGTTGGATTCTATCCTCTCTTACAAAGGTTGTTGGTGCCAGCCACCATATCGCTAATGACCATTGAAAATCTTCACCTATGTTTGGAGTTTGGACTATGTTTGATATTTTATTTTACGTATTTGTATTAATACCAAAAAGCTGCTGTTATCAGTTACCAAGTGTACTTGATATATTTGAATTTCATCCCAGTATATTTTTCTGATGGTAGAGTGGCCATGGGCCCTTGTTTGATCTTCAATATGTTGGAATATCCAATGGTCATGTGATAAGCCACATATTGATGAAAGATGATTATTTCATAGTTATCTCTATGCAATACCTTCACATTCTTTTTTCTCAAAATATTATCTATTTATTTATTTTTTATACAAGAAAATTTATTTGATTGTTTCTGGAAAATGTTTTACATATAGAGAGATACAATATTAGAGATTTTTCTAGATCCTAATTCCAGCTCTTACTGGGTCAGTGGATATCCATTTGACCCAGTCTAGAGTGGATGACCAAGTGATTAGATCCTTGGTTAATATGAAACACTTGTCTCAAATCTGATGGGGCATGAGTTATACTGTTGAGGAACACTTATCTCAACTAGTTATTTAGTTGTTGTTTGTTTCTAATAATAATAGGGAACTTAACGTTGTATAAGCAGATTATATAAGGGGTCACTCCCAATTGCTTGTTGCATATATGAAATAGCACATTACTGACAAGAGAAAAGATCCTCTCTGCTCCAGCTCAGTGTCGGGTTACATTTTGCTGCTGCGGGCCAATGTCTCGGATCCTATCAATGACTCTATTGATGCTAAGATTGTTGGTCCTCTTCGGGTGATCAACTCTCCTACGTTCCTTCACTCTCAAGGGAAAAGTGAAGATTGTCTTTTACTGACAGAAGATATAGACATTAGTGGAGAATAAAATAAATCCCTCACTAAGGTAGCTTTTATTGGAGATAAATCTCCAACTGACAAATGGCACGTGGCAACAATATTCTAGGCACCCAGCACTCAATATTGTTCATACTTACTTCATAATGTCTGTCAATGAAAATAATCTGGGTCTCTAAACAAATAAAAGATTATTATTCTGTTGCTCCTACCCACTTGGCAAGTGGTATAAACTTTTATTTTCTTTTTAGCGATTTTTAATACCATTATGCACTCACTCACTGCATTTTATTTCCTGTGATCATCTATGGGGAGTGGGAACCATCCCCTCCCCTACTATTGGCTATTGCATACATTCATTGATTTAGTATATCATGTTTTGTTGATGGGTTTAATTCTTTACTTGTAAAATCTGATGTCTCGGCTGTCTTTCTTACTTCCATACTACTACATAATCTGATGATTAGAATACCTCTCTTTTGAATTTTGTAAAATCTGATGGGTTTAATTGCACCCCCTAAACATGATTTCAAAGCTACACCATCCACTTCATCTCATCCAAGAATCATGTTATCGATGTACTACTCACTAAATCATGGTTTTTAAAATCGAACCGGTGACCGAATCGGTCAGGGGACCAGTTACCAGTTCGAACAAATAGTCCGATCATTCAACTCGAATGATCAGCCCGTTCTAACAAAAATAAAATAAAAATTTGAAAAACAGTTCAAACAGTTTAAAAAGTTAACGGTTTTGGGGAAAAATGGATCCGGTCTGGTTCTGAAAACCATGCACTAAATTACTCATATCAACTTGCTTCACTCAATTGTGTGATCCAAGATCATAGTGGGTTCATCCCCTCTTCACTTGAGGGGGTGACAAGGAATTGACCTCTTCAGGGTCCCATTGCTACAAATACTCCTATCTACTGAATAAAGAAATTACCACAACAGAATCCCTCTAAATGGCACCACTCATAGCTAGCTATCATGTAAACCATCACAAATTCAAATTATATTAATCTTTTGTCACAAACCAAATAGGGCTGCAAAGAGTGATCAAATCAGATATAAGCTAGATTCAAATTTGATGAACTCAAATAAACTCTTGTCTGCCAAATATTATTAATAAAATGAACTAAAATTTACTTTGATATGTATATCATGAACAAAGTATATTGAAAATAAATCCTTTGAAAAACCTGAACCAATAACTCTTTAGTAAATATACATCATTCAAACCAATTTACTAAAAGAGAAAATATAAATTTTAAATAATATAAGAATATCCATTTAAATCGATTCAAATCAAATAGGGGTGGATCCATACTGATCCAATTATGAAAGATTAAATTGGGTTCACCCTTAAACAGATCGAGTTTGAATTTGAATTTTGATAACATTGGAAGCTCAAAAACTATAGAAATATATAGCTATCCTACAAATATAAATACAGAAATACACTTGTATTCAGAAGTACGAGAATTTCATTCAATTCTCGGTTTTGTATGCTGTTCCATTTTATGATTCCAATGTTAAACCCTGCTGGACTTTCTTTTGTTATATACCATATTCAAATTGTCTAGAGTCGAATCCTTTGAATTTCTCTGAAGATCAGACATTCAAGTTTTATAGGCTCCTTGGTCTGTAAAAGTCACGTAAGACATCTAGGACACTATATTGTTAATGGCCGTTCTCCAGTCTTTATTGGGCGCATGTTGTATTCCCTGTATTCTAATTGAATAAAAGAATCTGATTTTGATTTAGGCAAAACCTATGGTGAATGAATTGCACCATGAAGCAAAAACTATGTACAAGGGATAAAACACGTTACAGTAGACTTAGTCAACAACCCGATGATTTGACCAATTGAACCACGGAGTTATTTGACCCGGTCAATGGATCACTAGCTAGACATTAATTCACTTTTTTTTAATTGTAGTAGGATAATTAATAACAGTAATTATTATTTATCACAATTTTAATATGATAAAAAAAATACAAGTCCTGATATTTCTACAAATTTAATGAATTTTATATATTTTTCTATTTTTATTACTTAATTTATAGGAAATTTTTCAGCTTAATACCCTGGACTTTGAGGGTAGTGCCAAGTTAGTACCCGAACTTCAAAATGTGCCACTGCATTATCCAAACTTTCAAAAACTGTCAATTTAGTCTAAAACCGTTAACAAACGTTAAGTGGCATGTGAAATAACATAAATGCCCTTTGAACGTCATCTAATTTTCTTTACAATGCCCTTTGTGAAAATGACACAAATGACATGTTTTGAAGCTGAAGGCCGGTGAATATTTAGGTCCTAGTGAAAACTTACTAAAGATGGAAACTATTGAAGGAATTGATGGAAGAAAGGAACCAGGTGAACTGGTTCAAGTTTTCTCAACTCAGTTCCAGTTACTGTATGCTGGGGTTGCTCTGATACAGTTATACACTAGCTTAAGCGTAACATCAAAAGATGAAAGTTGAAATCAGGTGAAGCATAAATTCTGGACCACCTTTGTCTTGGAATGGGTTTTTGTCATTCGATTGCTCGTAGAGAACAATGGCCTTTCCTTTAATCTTCCTGTCATGTCCTTTGTTAATTCACGGCCTGTTTCAACTGCAATGAATCTGTAACTTGCTTGAACACAAATCCTGGGTGTCTCTTTCCCTTTAAACTGATTATCTGCATTCTAGTCGTTCGATCATTTTCTCTAATGAAGGAATTAATGGATCTATAGTTTCTTCTTTTAATTTCATAATAGCCAATTGGTACAGAACAATTAAGAACTCATCAGCTGGTTGGTGTGACTTCCAATAGGCATTATGTGAGATGTAACCTATCAAGATTCAAGAGATGTCTCTTAGCTCCAACTACTTGGATTGATTGGCATTGACAGCTAAGTATAAAGTGTTGTCTTCTTTCTATATAATAAAGTAAGGAGCTCATCTAGGTCTGTATGCTAGTATTTTAGTCCTTTTCATTTTGTTATCTTAGTCCTTTTCATTTTGTTATCTTAGTCCTTTTCATCTTGTTTCTTGATTCTTCCTCCAATTATAATATCTGATAAAGTTAATGGCTAAGCTGGAAGCCACCCCTCACAAAAACCCATTCCAAGACAAAGGTGGTCCAAAACTTAGGCTTAACTTCATTTCAACTTTCATCTCTTGATGTTACGCTTGAGCTAGTACAAGTGCATAACTGTATGAGAGAAACCCCAGCATACAGTAACTGAAACTGAGCTGAGAAACCTTGAGCCAGTTCACCTGGTTCCTTTCTTCCACCAATACCTTCCCCAGGCGGGTCCACCTGGGTAAGCCCAGTAAAGAAAAGCGACTGTTAAACAAGTTAAACCATGGAATTATCTATGATTCAGACTCGAGGTCTGTTATAGATGAACTTCAAGAGATTTCAAGTCATGGGTAGGCATACAGTAATATATGTTGGAGGAAGGAAGTCGTTTCTGGTTTCTCATCATTCCGTTATTGTTCATTTTGCTCTGCTTTAGTTTCAGTTTAAGGAAGAATACAATAAATAGTGTCTTTTTTTAAAAGGGTAATTTTGGAATTTCAGAATGTTACAAATCACATGTGACATCACATACATCAGTTAACTAATGGACTATTAACGGTGGATACTGAATTGACATTTTTCGAAAGTTTGGGTACTAGGTATGTCAGTTACACGTTTTAAAGTTTAAGTACTAACTTGACACTACCCCTAAAGTTCAGGGTACTAAACTAAAAATTTTCCCTAATTTATGGCATTACTAGTTTGTCTTATTTGACTTGAAGAGACGCAATTCCAATCAGTTTCTTATCAATGCTTTTCATCCCACGGTTGAATTGTGGCCTTGTATCTCATTTTCCTCGTTTCTGAATGCAAAATTTTTCATTTTTCCTTGCACCAAAAAATAAATATATAAAAAAAAAAAAACAACTCATAAGCCATACTCACAAGAGCTTGGTAGGTTAACACAACATTCTCTATCTGGGCTTGGAACCAGCAGCGTGAGACAACAAGGTCAAGACAGGCAGTGAATCACAAACTTTGTACAAGATTAATGATTTAATTAATATCGGTTACCCTGAAAGCACCAAAAGTGACCACAGTGAGTGATTTAGGGGGGAAAAATAACCTTTATTACTGCACAGTGCACACCATTAAATGCTAGTCACTCAATGTATATTGAATGATTTCTATGTCCCCATAGAATCGTTATCAGTTATTCTGCCTTTCTTACATGATTCCATAAAACATTGACGAAAGCAGAACCACATTTAGTGAATCTGTCTTTACCTACCAACTAATTACACTTCTAATTCCTGTCAAAACAAAATAAATACCTTTCTTTTAGCTAATTGTAAGAATCTACCTGCCATATTTTACAATGCCTCTGTCAGTTAACGGATTCTGGGAAGCCAGGGTTAGCTGATGTCAATGGTCATCTGCCACCAAAAAAGAACATTGAATTGTTGCAACCATGTAATAGGTCCTCAGCTCCATCAATTCCTTCATTCATGCGTTGAAAGATCATGTAGGAGAGCTCTCCCTAACAGAAGCTGGATAAACAGACAGAGATGAAAAGAAGGGCTTCATGCCTTCAACCACTACCGAAACAGTTCTTGGAAAGACCACATTATAAACCTTGCAAAGATGTCAGACTCCAAGAACTCGATATGTGCAGCACGTCCAATAAAGGTATTCAGGTTTCTTCCTTGGGATGTGGTGTCAAAGTTGACATCACAGCGCATGAAAATACGCTGTTCAGATGTTGGGGCCCGTATCTGATCCAAACAATTATTTAACATCTCTGTAAAGATTCTACCCTTCTTTGAGTAGTCCAATGATGATGCCTGGCATAAGTCAATTCTGGCTGAATGATATGGAACATAACCGTCCTGAAACAGAATGACAGAAATCAGCATCAGTGGAAGCAGTTCCAACAAAATGCTTCATAATGAGAAAGCAATATGAAATAACTAGCAACCTGCCCAGTCAATGTATTCATAAAAACAAGAAAATGAAAATTTAAGCATTACAACTACAGTCATCAGACCTTCACTCCTTGAAATGTATAAAATTGTAAATGTCACTTCATGAAATTTTAACCATCCCTTGTGTCTAGAAAAAAAAAATGGGTCTAACTATTTAAAGAAAACAAATAGCTTAGGAATAAACCTGACTACGAGAGAGAGAGAGAGAGAGTCTATTTAGACTGTCCAGGAGAAGCGAAAAAGAAAGAAAAAGTGTTACCTGTGGTGAGGATAAAAGGATTATATTCTTGAAGTTCTCTAGTGTCTTTTGCTGAAGAAGAAAAGCAAAGTTAAGCCTCAAAGGGGAAAAATGGTTCCCAACAAGAATGCATCAGTCTACATTAATTGCGAAAGGTATTACATCATAGACAATCAGTATAAAAGGGTAATCTAGTTCCAATACCTTGCAAAGCTTGTAGAAGAAAGTATTGTGAAGTTCTGGGTCATCAGTGAAAGTTAGCTGGTGAATACACTGTGATCCTTTGAGCTTCTTTAGAAGCCACAGTCCGGAGTTGAATAAAGAGTTTGAACTGTATAGATACCCCAAGTGCGGCCCAGATATTGAAAGGTATGTATAGAGGTATTTCAAGTATGGTTCCATCATGGTCTCTGGGACAAAAATAAGCACATCTTTTAATATAAACACAATGCATAAAGAAAGTAGCTGAGGTAAGAATCAAAACCTGTCAAGGCAGTTCTTATAATAATATTCCCAATGGAATGGCCAACAAAACTAAGCTTGATAGTTCTGAAGCCTCCAGATCTTGACATTTTGTCTATTTTCTTTCTAAGAAAAGATGTCACTTCTTCAGCCAGCCTTAAACCCATTTCTCTGAAGTCTCCAGATGTTTTGTCCTCATTCGCCTCTGACATGAGGCACTCTGCTCGAGGATCTATCAGAAGCCATTGATTCCGAACAAGCCGTAAATCCAGATGATGTCCCTATTTATGTTTAGTTTGAGTTAAAAGGAAATTGAGCCCATTGACCCATGTTTTGAACCATAAAGCAGATGCAAAACATTATGGAAAAAGTAAAAGCAAATGTTTCTAAAAATTGAACTAGCAAAAAGAAGCAGAGTTTCCGCCCGGGTCAACAGGTCGTTCACCAATTCAATGGTTTTGGCCTAGGATGAGGTATCGGGTATAACAGAACCGGTTGCCTGGACAGTTTCCGGTCCGAACAGTCCACCTGTCCCGATCAATAGCATTTCGAAAACATTGGTTTGCAATTCAACCAATCTAACTGAGGCCCGAGTCTTATTTAGTGGATCAGCTGCAATGCTGCTCATGACACACAATCTTCTGGTGGGACAATTGGTCCCACAATTCAAGAGAACTGGAAACACCTGGAAGGCATACACCAAAAACTAGATTATAATGGAACCAAACCACGGTAGAGACTCCCCCTCTCCTTTAGTGGCAATGTTCATTTGTGCCACTCTTGAGGAGCACCCAATCAAACTCACGAGGCAATGATAAGGGGTCTAATACCATTGACAACCATCTGGCTTGCCGGTCTTTTCAACCACACCATTCATTCAAATGTAATCTCATCCGCATGAAATGGTTCATATACATGTGTACATCCAGTATGTTGGTAACACATATTGACTTCCCTAACATCATTATGTAACTACTCACAGAAAATCCCAGCAACTCTTGCCAATTTGAAAAAGAGTGGAAATTTTCACATAGAGAAATGAAGCATTTATATTTTTGTGAGAAAATATATTTATATGTCTAGCTTGTTAAATCATTATAGACCTAAACAAGCTATAAATATATAAAGGATAGCCATCTCAACTAAATTTAATTCAACTAAGCCTTGTGCCAATCATATAGGATGAGTTACACGGATCCTGTTCAGCCGTTCCACTCTATTTGGCTAGCCATCTATAGAACATAAATTAGGAAGCATAGATTTAGGCCTATCTTACCAAAGGAAAGCAAATATACCTGAAACCCATGCACAAAGACAACCACCCTTAAAACACGTACATTCTTTTGAGGGCCAGCAGAAGATAAATTGCTTACAGCCTTAACCATAGGTCCCATAACTGTGTTAGATGCATCTCTCTGGTCAACTGAGAAGTATGAATTGCCACTGATGGTAGGGCGGGGAGTATTCAGCACACGTTCCACGATTATAACAGGAATGCGCAAGGGGTCACCAAAAATATGCATATCTTGAATTGACCGATTGTTAATCTGCTTGTCAGCCACATCTTCTCAGATACCCAAGTAGAATTCACAGTAAATAATAGGAAGCAATAATGCAAGGACAAAAGAACTCACTCTCATCTGTGCAATACTTCGCCGATGCAGCTCAGCACGTGCAATTGCAGTCTCAGCTGACTGAATACAGAAGTTATTCCAGATTAGGGACCAGTCACTAGTGCAATGAACTTTAATCTCTATTTGGAAACTAGAAAATGGTACATAGATGCAATTGAATAAGCTACAGCCTCACAAAGAATGTAATTCTCAGGGTAAATTACAGGCAGCCACCCTGTACTTGGGGGATAGTGACACTTAGGCCCCCAAACCCTGTTTTGCAACAAAGACCCCCCCCCCGAAAGACCCCTGTACTTCTAGATTCCAGCACTACACCCCCACTGTCAGCATTCCTTCAGTTCACAGAAGATTCCCATGTGACTGTCATGTATGCTTTTAAGCATTTCTAAAACCCAAAATTACCCTTGTGTCCTTTTAGAGACTATTTTGCCCTTTAACTTTGTTTTTTTCTGAGATCCTTACTCTTACCCATCTCTCTCATTTTTTTCTCAACAGAGTTCATTTTGAGAATAATGAAAACTCTGTTTCTTCTTTGGCAAGGGTTTGGAAGCACAGTAACCGAGTACAAAAGAGATACTGTCCATTAGCATGTCCATTTTCGTCATTTTGATGACTTTTGTTCTCAATCTATTGAATCTCAAATGGGCAACTTAGTAATTTTACCTTCACTATCAACCCCATTAAAGGAGTATGGGGCAAAGTGATGGAGTCCAGAAGTTCAGGGGGGTCTTTGTTACAAAAAAAAAAAGAAAGAAAATAAAAGAAAGAAGCTCGGGGGGCTAAGTGTCGCCCCCTAAGTACAGGGTCACACTCTGTAATTTATCCTTGTTTTTATGAGCAAAGATCTTATTAACTTGTCTGTATTTTCTAGGACTTGTGAATGCAATTACATCATCACTTAGTTTCCGTGCAAGTGAAACTTTCCCACGAACACTTTGAGATGTTTCATCCCCGTTACTTTTCACGTAATGATGGGGCATTTCAACCTTGGAGTAGACCATCCATATTGACCACTCAGCTTTTCGATCATTCACCCATGAATCACGAAGGTGTTCCAGAATCTTTGTCTTGTTATCCCTAGAGCAAAATATATCAGTATTTATCATTAAAAAATGAACAGAAAACAATGTAGCTCAATCTACCACTGGCTTCAAATCATAGTTGAACTCATAAAACTGCAGTTTTGTTCTGTGTTTGATAACCATTCTAGATCTCAGAAACATGCTAATTAGATGATGACATTTTGTGGGAAGCCCATATGGGTAATACCCCCCCCTCCCTCTCCACACACAGACACTGGAAAAAAAAGAGCACACTCACAATCATTATCACATGTTTGGCCTTGGCAAATGTGAATGTGCAGGTAGTACAGAAAATATACATAAAACTACATAAAGAAGTCCCCAATGATGCTCAAATTAAAAAGAAAAGTAAATAATTTTGGCAAGACAGAGTAGCAATAAAGGGCTATTTTGGTCAGACAGAAAGTAGTCACCATTAGCTGTTCACTGAAAGCAAAGAACAAATAAATGGAAAATACAGAATACATTCCTTAACAATGAGGAAAGCATTCTCCAAAAATATGGAATGCACTCAAAAAGTTTTGGTCATGTTTTGACATTTTAGCATGTTCTTCAAGCATTTTTTGTAAAAGGGGAAAAGGAATTCCATAAACAAGGTGGAGGTGACGGGTTCGGCTTCAGTCAGGACAAAGCCAGTTCGAGCACCCTTTACTGCCTTGCATTGAGAATATCTCCATACTTGTATGCTTTATTTTATGAGGAGATATTCCCAATGCAAAGGTGGAAATGGCTGTTAGAACAGTGTGGGCACAGCTTTACCCTGATAGAAGCCGATCTCGGAAGTGACTAGAGTTACATTTTTCTTTTTTGATAAATAACAGAAATTTTCATTGAAGGCTATCTTAGCACCTCTTTAGGTTGTATTTGTTTTTCCTTTTTAATATATTTTCGTTTTTTACCATTAAAAAAAAACATTAAAGGCTGATAAGATTACAAGGAGTACAGAAAAGAGGAGATAAAACAGTTTATCTCCTCAAACCAATAAGAATAATGGGTTGATCCTCTTCCTACTTTTACTCTCATAGACTCCCGTTCAAATAACCTCATCCTTCCTTCACACTCATAATTTAACCCCTCTAATACAATCAGCATAAAGAATATTAAAATTCCTACTTCACCACTCACCCTCATTACAAGTTCCCCCCATTACTGAATTATTAAGAAATCTGTTTTCTTATAAGTAAAAGTTCATTAAAATTTCATTGAAATCATTAAAGATAAGCAGCTGTTACAAGCTTCCTAGAGGGAGGCGTGAGGTGCAGCCTCACTCTTAAAGAAAAAAAAAAAACAGCAGAAGAATTACAATTGAGCCCAAACCAACTGATCTCTAATTACCCCTTGCTTAGCTAAAGAATCAGCCAATGCCATTAACTAGCCTCCCTCATACCCAAATTCATCATCTATTGTGTTAACCATTTGAACTTATTTATTTCATCTCTATAACACGGTATCACTGAACCTGGATCTTATAGCCAGCCAACCACCACCTTGCAGTCCCCTTCAATCACCAGGTTCTCCAATCTCATCTCTTCTGCAATTTAAACACCTTGTAGGACTGCATACAGTTCAGCCTTTAAAGAGTATCCACTCCCCACCAGTCCTGACTCCTGAATAAAGTGCTACTATATACCCTTCCTTATCTCTTATAGCCCCTCCAATTCCAGAAGGACCTGAGTTGCCTTGACTGCTTCCATCAAAACTTAATTTCAGAAAACTTTCAATGGGAGGAGGCTGAATCAACCTTATTGTAGTCTTCAGCACTGAACTAGAAGCCACTGAAAACCAGTTCCTCCAAATATCAGCAAAGGAGAACTATCTAAACAAATCATGAGTCAGTAACCAATGTATAACCTTCGTCATTACACAGTCAATAATTTGTTGTTTGCTTCTCTCCTTCTCTTGGAAGATTCTAACATTTCCTTCTTCCATAAGGTCCAAATCACTACTGCTCTAGTGCACCTCCACATTATTCTTCCCCTTCTCTTCGGCCAAGCAAAAGTAGATGGATCACACAGCATCTTAATCTCCATTGGCACATTCTCCTGCACCCAAACAAAGAGAAAAACCAATCCCAAATATATGCAGCAAAGGAACAAGAAATTAGTAAATAGTACCAAGATTCAACATCAGATTTACAAAGAGTGCCCTAGTTTGGGAAAATATACAAAATAAACCTCCTATTGAGACATCTGCTTTACCATTCTCTTCCCTGCACATTCCACCCTCTCCCTTACATAGAGAGATACACAACAAATATAGAATTGTCAATTATAAACCATGTCACTATAAATATAAACACATTCATATGATGCTCCTAAATTTAGAAGCTTTAAAGATTCGGTCTCCTATGATCCCACTCCACCTCTAGCTCCTATTCCTGCACCATGCTTTGGATATGGAACCTTGTTTTACTAATGAAAGGAGACAGAGAGAGAATGTGCATTCATAGTAAAACAAAGAAAGAAAGGGATGTGCCCTTATTATGTTGTCAGATGTGACATGTAAAAGATAAAGAAGAGAGAATGTTTGAATGTATTAATTTCCACAGAGAGGAATGATGTTTTGTTTTGCTCAGAGATCAGGAAAGAAGAACGTAACATGGGCCTCTTGTAAAGAGAATTATGAAGACTACTAGTTCAAGCCATAGTTGTCAAGGCAACACCTAGGCAGGTGCCTAGGTGACAAGGCACTCGTGGAGGATCACCTCGCTTAATCACCAATCTAATTTGTGATGGTGCCTTGAAATACTTTTATATTCTTAATATTTTGAAAATATCAGTGTTTTAAAAGAGCAAGGTGCAAAAAAGTGCAAGGGGCATTTTGTACCCACGGCATAGGCGCAAGGCAAGGTGTGCGCCTTTTTTGAAGCAAGGTCAAAATTGCAAAAAATGCTAACAGTTCTGCTTTCACAACCACATTTTCCTCCAGAAAATTGAGATCCTTTACACAAACCACCAACTCCACCCACTTACCACATTTTACAGCCACCCATCTGATCAACCATCCACCCTTCATCAACAATAGAGAGCCCCAATATGCTTTATATCTTTTCTTGATCCACCTCTTCCGGAATACAGTCTAACTCCATTATTGAGCCAACTTTCATCATCTTTGTTGTTTATTTCAGTTTGCTCCCACAAACAACCTCCTTGGTCAGCAACATTGTGGCACTCGTCATCCAATTCCTTAATAGACAATATAAGTAGGTTCTTACTCCCTTCAGCCATTATTTCTTTCCTTTGCCCAAATTTGGTATAGATGCTTCTTTTCTGCCTTTATCATGTTCTTTTATAAGTTATAATCAATGAGCAACTGAATTATCAAAAAAAATAATAATAATAATCAATGAGCAACTGTTAATGAACCCAGTCTTGCTAGGTGCCAGGACCTGGTTCAATCTGGCTCCTGAGTCAATTAAGTATGCTTCTGAACCTTCTATTAAGAATCTTTGCTACCTTCTCAAAACAATGGCTTCAATCACCAACATGTCAACTCCATCTTGAATTGACCTTTGGAAATTTTGAATTTAAATTTTGAACTTTTCATTGTTTTTATTTCTTCCTTCCATGTGTAGACTTAGATGCCTCTCAACAGGTTGCAACCTACAGCTGCAATTAGCAGTCAACCAATCCCACCTAACCCTCCTAATACCTTTGTAGTCTCACTCTTCCACATCTCCCCTTGTAAGGAGCATTTTTTTGAAGGTAAATAAAATTTTTCATTAAAATAAAAGAGAAAGTATAAGAAAGGTGACCAGCAGTCACCTGAGAGAAGGAAAAAAACAAACACAATGCTCCCCTTATAAGGAGCATTATGCTCTCATTATAACCTCTGGCAACCTTTCCCCGCTCTCTCTTCTCCGCCATTGTCTCGTTACTCTCTTTTCCTTCTTCCCTAAGTTGGTCATTAGCTCTTCCAACTCTGCCTTCCAATAGAGTATATCCTCTATAATATTAACTCCAGCCATACTCTTTAGAGCCATCAACCCCTAAGAAACCCCCATAGAGGTTTCCAAAGTTCCAGAAAACCTCTTCACTCCACAAATACAGCAAAAAGCCAAAAATATGAACCCAAATGAAATCCAGCACATCCTCCACTACAACATTGGCTACATCTTGTACCCGCTACAATGTTGCTTATTTGAGGAGGGCACTGATCCATCGTTCACCCTAACACATTCAGTGGACCACTTGTACTCTTTAGACTCATCAACCCCTAATAAATCCCCATAGAGGCTTCCAAAGTTGCAGAAAACCTCTTCACTCCGCAGATACAGCAGAAAGGCAAAAAAATGAACCTAAATGAAATCTGGCACATCCTCCACTATGATTCAAACTCCTTGTTCTCCATCCATGGCTCTAGGTGGAGTAACATCCTTGCCAAGTTGCATGCCCATGTACTGAGTATGTGCTTAGCCTCCAAGGATATCTGGCTGAACGGAGCATGAACAGCAAGTTCCAGCTAAGCAGCCATCCATTCCCTTGACCGTAACTCTGAAGGGAATTTTCCACTTCTTCGATGATCAAATTTAGATGCTCTTAATGGACTTGTATATTACGGTTATAACAGCTTAGAGTAACCACAGGCACAGTATTGCAGACATTTCATTCGTATGCTGCAAACCACGAGCTCAAGCTGTCAGACACAGATGGGACATCAAGCTGCAGAAGCAAAACGAGCTGCTGGGCCACAGTACAAAAGTAAGGCCTGCAGACAATAGAAGCAACATACAGGCATGTGAGATGTGCAGAAGCATCCCGCACACAACATGTGGTAAGATAATAGAGGTGAAGGCCATTACAGCCTGTGCAGGCTGATAACTCCCCACCCTAGAATCTGGCATGTGTCCCTATCAAATTGGCTTGGATGTGCAAGTTAACTGCCTTGAGAATATTCTGGAATTTCTCATTTCATGCATGAATGAGGCCTCCCCTTCTATAAATAGTAGTCCCTCTGATGGAGGGACAGGCTTTTCTCCCATTGATTCCCCCCCCCCCTTTAGCTCCTGTTTACCCTTCTATCGAAACCCTTCTCTAACTGAACCCTAATCATCACCCCCTTCTCAACTTAAGAACCTAGACCACCACTGCCACCGCCTTACATTTAGCATCCAAGTTGACCAGGTCAAAGCAACTCACCAACCATGCCTTGCAAAAAATTTCTCCACTCTTCCTCTCCTTGATTGCCCATCTCTAAAAAGTTCATGAGATTTGCCTTTAGAGTGCATTTAACCCTAATTGGCCATTCCCAAAGTGCAGCAGTGTTCCTGAAGGAGCATTCATTCCAACTTGTGGATATACTATTCCAATCAAGATTTTGCCTCTAGCAAGCATTCATCAGCTGCCTTATATTGGCAAACATCATGAATCAAAGTAGAAGATTAAAGGGAGGGAAGTAGAGAAACGGACCTACGCAAGCATTGATAGTACCAACATCAACACCAAGAAAGACAGAACGAGAAGGTGAATCAGTGGCAGCCATCTCAAGGGAGATAGAGGAGCTGCAATTAGAAGAGGAAGAGAAGTGATGGTGAGGATAATGGAGCTCCTGAAGGCCTTGGAGGCTTAGTTATAGATCAAATAGGCTTGGGCAAGAGCATGGACATGCCCAACACCATTGGTTAGCAAAACAGCTTGCAAAGTAGGCATCCGAGCCCTTAACACACTGCCAAGCACGTCACATTGCAAAGCACACATAAGCATTTCACCGAGCAATTCAGCATATGAGAGGGTAACACGTGTCAAGAGAGCACGCAAGGACTTGGGAAGAACATCATGTTTAGTACAAATTTCTCCGTGCTCCACTTGTAACCACTTGTGCTGAACTGGCATAACTAACTAGAACACTTTTCTGACAAGAATATTCAGGAATCAGGCACATATTGCATGACAAACACCTACAAAAAGGGCAGCGTGACTCTTGAACACACAGAAATACACCAAGCATACCACTCCTTACTCGCAAGCCTACTGTCTTAGCTCTCTGGAACATCCTTGAGAGATCTCCTCTTGTCTCCAGAACCCTAATGTCTCCCCTCTGTAACCTTGCAACTTCCTTGCAGAACCTGTGGAAACACTTCTTGCACTCACTTTCGGTTGTAGAATTTCCCAGATCTACAACTTTCACTTGCCAGAGTCTGCAAAACTCCCCCGAGTACATTTTGTCGTCTCCAACTTTCAGAACCCTAAAGACCATTCTCCCACCACTGCCTTAGACCTGGTCTCTGAGAGTCAGCTGAATTCCTCACTCAAAACAGTCAAGATCTAACAGTTGAACCACTGATAATCTGGCAAGAAGGATAGTAGTGAAAAGAAAGCTTTAATGGGGACATAACTTGCCATGCTAGACACATTTTTTGGTTTACGAAGTATGGAGCCACTTATTGGGCTAGGGCTGCCTTGGTCATTTTGAATATCACAAGGGTTTGTAACACATTATGTTTTTGTTGATACAAATAATTTCAAGATTAAGCACGGCACTTCAAGTATGTAAAGTAGGCTGTGCTCACTGCTCACTACCATAATGAAATCTCAAAAGGTAGGTAGGTAATAGCAATCAGTGTTTTCCCTTCAGGTATACAGAACAAGGGCCAAGCTTACAATACTAAAATATTACTGAGATAATACCATACAATTCAATTATGCTTCAAAATAAAGAAAAGAAATGTATTGAGAAGATAGAGTTAAAAAAGGAGCAAATTGAGATAGGGACATAGGGTATAACAAACCTGTGGAATTTAAGAAATGCATTCCACAGCAAAGAAAGTTGCTTGCCCACTGAATTGAAAGTGCTTAGAAGGTTATCCTTAGAAAGAGACTGGAGCATCTCATCAATAGCATGACTTGGTTTCTGGTTGACAACAGAACTTGAAAGATTAAACAGAATCTACAGCATTGATACAACACATGATATTATGACAAAAGGGCACTAACTGTGCTGATCAAAATCAAGCAAGTACCTCAAAACCATTTTGTGGCATAGCTGCTGCATGCCTTGCTGTTACTGTTACATCTTCAGCATCCACAATACTCAGATCTTCTTGCAAATACGTGCTGATAAATTTAAAGTCACCCAGATTGGACGTAACATCAGTTAAGTCTATGGTTTGATGAATTGCTTTGCTAAGCTTCTGTAGTTCCTCAAGAAGTATGTCACGAGCAACCAGCAGTTCTTTAAGAAATGCAATTTGATATGAATGGACAGAATCCCTTTGATCCAATGCCTGATAAATTATGTGTCAAAATTCAACTCTTTAAAAGGTTTTAGCAAGGATTATTTTTAAGAACCAGCTAAAAAAGATTAGCAAAAAGCACTTCAAAGGCAGCAAAGCAGAAACTTGTATAAAATAAATAATATTTCCTAATGCTCATGTTATGATTTTTGCATCTTTAAGTTGTGATCGAAGTTCCAATTACTGCTTTCTAATGCAAGAAGCAAGATACATCTATGCAGCAGACTTTTAAAACCCCTTGTAAGACACAACCCAGGGAAAAATATAATATGTGTGTTGGGGGGTGAGGGGGAACCAAGACATTGTAATCCATGGATTTAAGATTCATCCAAAGATTCAAAATTTTGACATTTCAAGCCATTTTCAGGAAGAACCAAAAGAGATATATGGAGAATCTGAAATCCCTAAATGTTGGCACTAAATCAAGATAAGAAATTGGATAAATCTTGATAAGGATGAGAACCACAAAGAATAAGATCATTTTTACTTAAAAATAAAGGAAAATTCATCAAAAAAAAAAGAGCATTATAAGATACAGCAAAAAAAAAATGCAATCAAATTTAACCAAGATTTTCAGTTTCATAACAGACTGAAACATGGTTCAGAATCGAGATTTAAAATTTAAAGTCCCTGATGTAATAAGACATCATTAAAAATGGAACAAAGAAACCTAGAAACCTAAAATAACCAATACCACATGTCCAAGAAGAAAGATCATACACAGAAAACCATCAATGCTTCAATAGAAGGCACAGCAATTAAACATAAGCATGAAAAGAATACAGAAAACAAGAATTGAATGAGAAAGAAGTGCATACTTTATTGGACCCAACACAATTTTCACCAGCAACATCTCCAACCGAATAATAATCACTGGAATATATCAGACAAGCAAGTTATTCTAACAAATCAAAAGAGAAGAACAAACATTTTTTTACTAACAACCAACAGCAAGAAAATAATAAAAACAATGTACAGCCAAAATCCGGTTAACAGTAACGAACCTGGATACCATCTGTGAGGAACCATGGGCTCCAGCTTTCAGTACAACATGGATGCTTAAATCAACAAGTACTGCATGGAAAGCATCAAAAATGACAGGGCAATATGAATGCAAACCTAGAAGAGCCTTGGGAGGAAGACGGAATTCATGGACTGCAGCAGGAATTGCATCCAAAGATGCCTGCATGTCAGACCTGCACAGAATGTACACATTGATTAGGGTTATGATATGATTCAATATGGATATCAACATCGCAATATGCACATAATAAATTGTCCAGAGAAAGACAAAATGACCAAAAAAACAAGCAGCTGCCATTTAAATAAGCAAACCCATAAAGTAAAGTCTTTATACTTACCCCTTCTCCAATATCGGAGCATACAGAAGCTCAAACTTTAAAATCACAGCAGATGTAGATGGGCCCTAAAATAGTATTGAAGGTCAGTAGCCAAGCAAACATGCAACAGAAGCAACCATCTTAGCAAACAGAAACACATAGTGGTAAGACAATAAGTTGGGAAGTGATATTGCTAGCATCAATAAAGAATTTCAGACAAATCTCACCACGATACTACTAACAGGCAAGCTTCTTTCTTTCTATATTTCCTTTTTTTATTTTTTGAATGAGGTGGTGGGGGTGGGGGTAGCTGGAGAAAGTACCTCACATTTATAAAGAGAGAAAATAAATGAGACCATGACAGAGAGAAGAACGTCCTGTCTTGCATATTTGATCCTGAAAGGCTGTGTACAAAAACTGTTGTCTGTGTCATCAATCCTCCAACCTCCAAGGATATCATCAGGACCCACTTCAGATGCTGCATCAGCACTCTAAGGTATTACTTTCCAGCCATAAGTTGTTATAGAGGTCTTAAAATATAGGAACAGCAATACATTAATGCAGAAAGAACAAAGTAATTCACGAAATGCTAATATTCAGTAAGAGAAAACCAAATACAACTGTCAAAAAAAATTCAGGACTCAGATTTCCTGGTGCAACTAAAGGCCTACACATTAAAGCGAAAAAGAAATACTACAGGAATAACCCACCCTTCAGTTGGGAAGGTGGGGTGACAGTTAAAAATTTTTAATCAGAACAAGAAGAGGGTAAAACCCCAAACTTTATGAAAGGTGATAGTGTTTTGAATATGAAGTTTCTGAAAAACTCATACATTAAAATAGCCAATTCCCAATTGAACCAAAAGTTCAAATAGCCAAAGGAGAGGCGCAATTACTCTATGTTTTTAGAAGGTAATTGATATGAAATAAATTATATGAAAAGAAAAAAAAAAGAGGATTGAAAACGAGATGATGTATAAAGATGCAAAACATATGAACAGCTTTGCATCCCATACCCAAAAATAAATAAGCAAACAGTCAGGTATGAGATGACACCATACAAAAAATCCCTCCCAACCCCAGATCCGCCTAAACCATCTGCTATTGAGTTCAGTTCCATTAGTATCCAATTCCATCAGATTTATACTGCTCTACAAATTATTGTTTCCCTTATTTCATTCATGAACAAGAAGTGACCCAATCTCCATAAAGACCATTTCCCATTCTTAGATTCCATCTTGCATTTGTCAAATCAATGGCTAGCAAGGAAATACAAAAGGTGCTTTCCATGGAGATTCTAATGAGAAGTACATTAGCCTCAATAAAACTCCAGCTATCCCTGTTGGAACAGGATTCCCAATTGACCTACTATAAAATTGGAGTTCTCTGATTCATTGGATAGGATGTGTAGCCATGGCTCTAAGGGGATTTGGAGATGACTATAGACTCTTAAGGAAGGAAGCATAAAGGAAGAATCTTCCATGGCAGATCCAAGACATATAAGGCCCTTTCAGACTGGAATATGATTTGGTAACCACAAATATAGGAGTATTTAGTAACAATAAAAAAAAAAATAGGGTATTTAGGGTTTACAAATCTTTGGTTGTTTAACTCAGTACTACTAGTTATCTATATGTGGAATAAGGGAATTTAGTCCACAAAGGCAGGTGGGCCTTGTACATATGAATAATATAATATAGGAATCCTGGTAGAGTTTCAAAAACCACCAAAAGTTGCTTTCAAAATTTAAAAAACAAAAACAAAAACACCAAAAGGATAGTACTATGGCAGTAGCATAGAAGTGCAAATGGATCGGATCATTATCCAATCTTATTTGGTCGAATTCGGATCACCCCAATTTGGATCGTCGGGTCGGATAATAGGCTTGGATCATATTCGGATTAACCCCCCTTTACAATCTGATATATATGCTATATATTTATTTATATAAATATGTAATACATATATATATGTTATTTATTTATTTACAAATATATTATTTATATTGTATTTTTGTAAATTTGTTATATTATTTATTTTTTTTATAAATAACAGGTATATATATGATGAAAACAATTAAAAATACTTGTATTTTTTGTTTTTCTTTATTTAAATTGGTATATTTTATTTTTTCTTTTAATAATTTATTAATTTTTTAAGAAAACAAATCAGATCTTAATATCCGACTTCCCGATCGGATTCGAATTCAGGTCCATGTTTATCAGATCCGATCAGATCTGCAATTAACAGTGTCGGATCAGATTCAGATATACCCTGATTCAAATCCGATCCGATCCGCTTGCATCCCTAATGAGGCAGCATCATAACAATTGAGAAGCATTTATGTTGTGATCATGAAACACTTTTTTGTGCATATCTGGCTTTGTATATTGAGGTCCATGTTAAAGAATAAAGATTTGAACATAGATACTTGTGATAATGGATAATAGTGTCTAGTAACATCCTGTTACTTCAATGAACCACAGAGATTTAGGTACAACTAAATGATACAATTCAGTAGCCCATCTTGAAGGAAAATGCACTCCATCAAAAGGGGAAAGAACATTTGATCCTAGAGGTGCAGTCTTCATCTGATTATTCCACATTTTATTAATAGAGAAGGATGCTTATGGTTTTCCTCAGTATGAGGAGCCTCAGTTCATTCAAACCAATCATATGTTTTACCCAAACAAACCGGATATGATTTCTGTGGTGGACAATCTCCTTAATTCATTGCAAATTCATGCAAAGATATAAGTTGAATAGTGTAAAACCCTTTCTATCAAACTATCAGATACAAAAGTAGCTGTATCAAGTAAGACTTGAATTTTTTGGTTGCCTTAACTTGTTTAACAGAAAATGTAAATCTTTGGAAAATTCCTTTAACAACTTGTTTAACAAAAAATGTAAATCTTTGAAAATTTCTTTAACAACAGATATTTTTTACTTAATTACCAGAAAATATCAAGTCAAAAAGATTTCTTGGCATCATTCATCAAGAGAGAAAGAGAGAGAGAGAGAGAGAGAGAGAGAGAGAGAGATTTATTGGATGTATTTTATTGAGTTTGAAGAGAACTCGAAGATCACCGTGAACTTCAATAGTTGAAAGGAAGACTTAGATTTTTTTTTTGGTCAATAACTTGAAGATTTCATTAGAATATGCAAGAAGTAGAAGGTAAAAGGAAGACTTAGATTCTTCACAGAAGAAACCAGAAGGAAGGATGTAAATCTTTTTTCGGTAAAGAAAGAAGGATGTAAATTCAAATGCTCAAATTCAGTGAAAGTATTATGAGTTATGACCTATCAGAACTCCTAAATCCAACCACTTACTGGAATACAATTAGAGATGATGAAGTAAAAGGATTTAATACTCTTTTTAGACCCAATTCATGTTCAGAGACATTGGATTCAGTAGAAGACATGAAAGTTTTCCAGTCCTATTGTTGTAGCCCTGCTAATTGTGAGAGGATATCAATAAAATTGCTCAAAAGTTTTCCTGTTTGTGGCTTTCTATTTTCAATTAAAATAAAAGCTTTCTCATTTTTTTCATGCACTCTTATTAATTGTAAGGGAGATCAATAATCATCGCTACAAGTGTTTCTTAATCTCATTAAGTAGCCCTTATACAGTCCCAACATTTTTGTTGATCTTTGCTCTTAGAAGCAGGAACAAAATTTCTGACTCTGTTTTATGCATCTATGAATACGTATAGGCACCAACATGTTTTAGTGCTGAACAGAAAAAAACAGCATAAGCTTTAGGGAGGCTTACGATATCAGAAAATCTTCTTTGGGGAGATTTCCAAATTATGATGAAGGCTTGGCAAGAACACCATGCAAAGAAGTGTTTTTCAAAATAGATCTAAAGAATAAATTTCTTGTTCCTTACACATGGGTGGGGCATCAACCATTGGGATGGTAGCTGCCCTTGCTTATTTATAAGTTCATATCATGTTCGTAGTAGACCAGGAAAGCTGGGGAGCTATGCACCAAAACCCAACCATGCAAGTATGGGACTTTGGCTCACATTTAAATATTATACAATGAGAGCATTAGTTTTCAGTTTCTCTGACCAAATTCTAAGCTAACCAGAGAACGCATACCCAAGAAATTGATACTATGTAACTTCTGGCAGCAGTACCTTCATATTGAACAACTCTTGCAGGAGTTCCAGGCGAGGTGTAAGAACCGTCCTCCCATCTCATAGTAATCTTAATTTGATACCATCTAAGACGATAAGAGAAGAAAAGAATAAGAAAGCCGCATATATTACTAAAATGAACACAATTACGAGTGTGTCAGTTCCAACTTACTATTCTCTCACAAGAAAGGACACATTTTGTCCACGAGAAATAAAAATGGCCCAACTAGTCAAAACACATACCCTTGCTGGAACAGGTCGAGGTTGTGAAATCTGTGTATGTAAACGGCAACCTCCTGTAACGCCTCCAACATAGCAGGTCTAACCGCTCGTGAGTTGGCATTGAGCAATTTCTTTGTAACACTTCTCTGATTCAGACCAATTAACAATCTGAACCGACGCAACATAAGTGACTAGCGATCCAAAATGACTTCAATTCTGGCATCCCTTCCTTCCCAGTTTATTTAAACCAGAACAGGAACCTAATTCCCCTCCACACCTCCGAACCTCCTCCCTTGCAACCCAATTCCTCCAATAAAACAAAAAAACCTCCCTTGGACGTCATTCCATCAGCTGACACCAAATTAAGTAACCAAGCAAGAGATCAGATCCAAATAGCAATACAATCTTCAACACCACAGCAGATTCCTTCTACCGCATAGTAAGAAACGCAAGATTCTTCGAACGAAAAGCACGCCACTTTGCAGATCCAGCTGCGGCGACCCCTCTGCAAAGGAATGAGTGTTTCCGCCCGCCGTTAACGATCTAGGGTTTTTGCTCTAGGGTCGAAGAAGAGACGGATAGAGAGAGGAAGAGACCAGAGAGAGTTGGGTTGTGTTGTTTTGAATTCATTGACGAGAGGGTTCTAGGAAGTTAGCTCTGAGTTTGGGTTTCGCGGCTGGAGGTGTGAAAACTGCGGAGGGATCAGAGCCGTCCGCGGTGAAGGACTGAAGATTAGAGATCTCTGGTGGATTGATTTGAGCCTGGAGACACTACTGGAGAGACTGATATTCATTGTTTTTATTAATTGCTGCGAATGAAGATTAGGATTAATAAATGGATTTTGGAAGTTTGTTATGATTTGTTTGCTTGAAAATCCACCGATATCTCCATCTGGCCATCTGGGTCAGCTATGGACGGCTGATGCATTCATGCCCTACGGTTCTGCTCGTAAAACTTAGCCAACCACTATACACCACGTGTCTAAGTACACGTGGCGAATCATGATTGCGCCCGTATCGTCCGGTTTCAACGGAGGGATCGGAATGGATATTTTACAGCTGCAAGGCAACAGTAGTAAGAGAGTAACCTCATCGCGACAACTATCAGGTCAGACAGTTGGCACCTCTCTTTGACTATGCATAGTACGATGCTTCCTCTAGTGAGTGGACCCCACCTGAGACGTTGCCGTATGTATCGGCGTGATTGAATTGTTTTTGACCACCTGATGAAAAGTATTATTTTTTGGTGCGTGTAATAAATTTGTTTTCGTAAGGATGTCAACGGGTCGGATTCAATACAGGTTGAGCCGAATCCAACTCAAACATGCCATAACCTTGACCCGACCCATCTCGGGAGGGCGGAGGGGCAATCGATCCGACCGGAAAGCGGATCCACCCCATACATAGTACCCGTTTGGGAGGGTAAAAAACAACGGCTTCTGGCTCTTCAATGTGGGCCCAACACAGATGGCCTGTAAGCTATGTTTGGTGAAAATCAGCTGTTAATTATTTGAAGGCTGCTTGTTTTGGCCTACCAAACAAGCCCATAGTAATGGAATAGCCCTCCCCAATTTGAAAAGAGTATAAATATAAATATATACAATATAAATAATTAAAAATATACAAAATAATAGAAAATACAAGATTTTACACTATGCATATTGGTATTTATCAAGGTTTAAAAACCCAACCCATATCTGAAACCATTATAGACAATTGTTCCTGAGTTGATAGTTTGATCGTCTATTCAAACATATGGCCCGTTCTAATGAAAATTAAAAATAATTAAAATAAAAAATGGCCAAAGTCATTGAACAAGTTGATGGTTCGACCACTCAAGTCAATGGGTCATTAGCCAATTCAACAATTTTTGGACAGGGACCAGTGTTACAATAAAACACCAATTGCCTGAACGGTTTTCCAAGCCAAACGGTCTGAACTTTTGGGTCAACTACAGTTAAAAAACATTGGTCCAAACTGAAACTAGGCTACATAGTTAAATTGTTAATAGAGGTCAAAAAAAGCAATAGGGTAAGTTCTACACGAGATCAGGTTTAATGTGGGTTCACATCAACCCGCATCCCATTCAATGAATGGACCTGATGTAGCTCGTGCTTGGTGATTAGCGGATCTACATCTAGCGATGCAAACGAATAGGACTAGATTCGAATCTGATTTGACACTGTTCATGTTGGATCTGATTAAGTTTTATAGGGTTCGACTTGAATTTAAATCCTATTGGTAAGTTGGATCTAATCTGATTTAATTTTTTTTTTAATTAACAAATTATTAAAATGAAAATAAAATATACTAATTTAAATAAAATAAAAACAAAAAATATAAGTTTTTTAATTATTTTTATCATATATATGCTTTTATAAAAATAAATAAATAATATAATAAATTTATAAAATATATAATTATGAGTAAATAAATAAATAATATATATATGTGTGTCAGATAGAAATAATCCAAATCCAATCCGATCCAATCCAAAAATCTAAATAGGGATGATCCGAAATTGAATAAATAGAATCGAATATCGAATAGCATCGGATCATGATCCCATTCATTTGCACCCTTGAGTCCCTAACTACATTGACATGACGACACCGTAGCGATGGGTGGTGAGTAGCTCAATTGTTCAATCGCTCAAACATGGAAGCTAGTTTTTCTGGTTATCTTCGCATTATCTTTAGTCTTTTTCTTTTGAAACACGACCCACGTGTCTAAATTGCTTTCCGTGACATAATTAATCTATGGTTGTAAATCCCAAAACCTTTTTCCTTGGGATCCACGTGTACCGTACCTTTCCTCACACGCAATTGCCCTTACGATAGCATCAGCATCATATCTACCATTGAAATTAATCTTCATTTTTGGAAAGCTTGGTGGATCTCATCATCTCATCTTATCGTCTTAGATTCATTTGTGGGTAAATATCTGGTACCTTGTAAGATAGTAACTTTTCTTTATATCAACCAATCGTTCTTGGCCATGGGTTAAATGTTTTTTTACTGGTTTAATTGATATATTTACCAAAATAACATTTAGGCTACATTTGTTTGATTTGAATTTTGTATATAATTCAAGGAATTATACTATTTGGCTTTGAAATTTTATAGTAAACACATCACATGTTATTGGTGTTCTCATTTCTTGCCTCTATAGTACTACAGTCATGATTGACATTCATTGAATTAAAAACAAAATCCAATTCTAGATCCATGAATCAAAATAGTGCCAAATTGTCTTTTAGGTGATGTTTGGCATCGTGGTGTATGTTGTGCACTTGCGTTTATGATAGGGCAGGTTTTTTTTCGTTTGAAGGATGGGTTTTAGGATTCTATAATCCATATAGATACAAGTAGGGTACAATATTAAGTTAAAGTCGATCATTCCCAACCCGCATATTGTTGAAAAGAATATAAACTTTATGTACCAAGTGTTGAATTTAATAATATTATGAATTTTATGTGAAATACAATTGATAGTTTGTCTTTTCTACATATCTTAATGAAGTAATTAGAAATTTTGTTATTTATTTGTGTTATTCTACTTACTTATTGCTAATATATGACAAGAATTAATAGGAAATTAGATTCAAGTTCTAAATTCAACCTTCCCCTACCCCTAAATGCAGGGAGGGTTTTGCATTTCCATGTACAAGTAGGGTTTGGATTCTTAAAATCCAACTCACTACAGGTTTTAGAACAATATACGAGTTGGGAGGTTAAGGAAGGCGGGCAAGTAGGGTCTATAATTTACAAAACCCTCCCCAAACCCCCCCTCCCATTGCCATCCCTAGAAATTGAGAATAAAACATTATGGGCCATGCAACAATTGATTATTGTGTTTTATTACACATAAACGCCACTAGGCATCACATAAGGGAAATGGAACACAATGGAAATATCAAAATGATGTTTATTCTAAAAGTGGGTTTCACATAACGTAATATAAGATAATGTACAAAACATTTGTATCTAATCAACCTACCAAACAAAATGTGACCATAATCATTTATGTGGCATTAATGTGTCACAGAAACAAAATCTCAAGAGACACATTGCATCACCATGCAAAATACCACTTAGTGTAGGATCTAAGCATTAAGGGCCCATTTGGTTCATAAGAATAGGGGTTTGGAATCAGGGCATTCCAATTCTGTCCATCCAAATAGTTAGAATTAAAATTGACCATTCCCATTTATTGTGGAATGGCCATTCCCTCATCCTCCTCCTCAGGGTGCTTCCCCCATCTAATTCTAATTCTGGTTTGGACCAAATAGGTGAGAGGAATAAATCCAACTATTTCGATTCTGATTCCAACTATGAACCAAATGGACTCTAAGTTCTTTTTATTTTAAAAATAAATGTTTTTATTTGAACTATCCATGTAGATTTTTCCTTTTTTTTTTATATAGGAACCCTATGAAATTCCACTATTTCCAATTAATTATTGCAGTACTACAGAAAGCAAGTATTTATATAGTTAAATTAGAGTTTATGATCATTAATGCCCTAATTTGTATATTATTGACTAAAATACCCCTATATTGTAAGGACAAATTTCACATACCATTCATGGTAGCCAAGCCTTTTCAACTATTAGATTTATCAAACAATTTAATTTAATTTTTCGATTGGGGTATAATCATGGACAACCAAATTAAGGGGCATTTGTTTTTTCGATAAACAAGGGCAGGTAAGTTGGTGGGTCTCATGGAAAAGAAAGAAATTCACACTTGTGTTTTAATATTAATGGATCTCACATAAAAGAACAATTCCTAATCGGCTCATTTACCTAGGTAAGTAATGTTCTCATAATACTTGGATATATAACTATTTTGTTCGCACGGAAAGTTACTAATTCATAATAGGACAATATTGTCCCTCAAATAATTATTGTTTTATGAATAAAATGGTCATTATATAACTTTACCTAAGAAATAAAAGAACAATGGTAAATACACTTATTTGAATAATATTTCCTAATAAACACTTGCTTGGATAAGTGCATTTACCCAAGTGAAGATTTACTGAAAAAATGAACGAGGCCTAATGTGCTTTGTTGCTTCCTTATAAGTATAATTCATAAATAGATCTAAAACTTCTTCTTCTTCTTTTCCTTCTTGCACAGGGAGATGGTTAGCATTTATTCATGATATTTTTTGTTACATCAAGTGGGTTAGGATTTATTTTTGTCATTTAAAATTATATTTTATGAATTCATAAGAAAACATGATGTAAGAGAAATATATGATTCACAAAACCTTTTAATAAATTCTTTTCTAAGGTATCTAAAAGTCATGAGAAATTTTAAAACTGGGTTGACTTGAATTGATAACTCCATACACAATTAGGAAACCTTTTTCTCCTTTGTTGTGTTTATATGATATGTGCTCTTCACTTTGCTTAAAACCTAAACTAGACCTCAATTTGTCATATACTATCTAATTTAGAAATTTTGTCCCATGATTCCCACAGAGAGGTTTAATTGTAAGAACCATGATTTAAAATATCAATACAATGTATTTAATATAAGGCATGTTGTATAGGTTTCCAAGGTGAATTGAACATGGCAAAGGTGGAAAAGCTCAAAAATTGATGCCATTCCTCTTGTGCCTACAACATCTGTATTGGGTTTATCAACTAATACATCATAGGTGAGTGTTTGAACTAAGTTTTTCAAATTAAAGATTTGAATACTCATCACTAAGCCTTCTTACAACAATGTGTTAATAGTTAAAATAATATAAGATTTGTTTAACTTGATAACCACATTTAATTCACATAAACAACATTATATATTATGTTCAACCAAAACATAACAAAATAATTGACAATTAATATCAATATTTTGTAGATATCAATGAAATAAATGATATATGAATGATCTATCGAATGTGTTGATCTATATTTATGTCCAAAGGTTTTTTTTAATATATTTGATACTTTATAGAAATAAAATAATGAAACAAAATTATTTTAGTAATTAAAATTTTTGAATTGCATTTGATATTTTATATACTTTTTTAAATTAAGATTATATATTTTTGTCAAGTTTTGGATAATGATATAATTTATAATAAATAGTGTCATATTTATTATTTAAATAAATAAATATGTTATTTATAAAGATAGCTTAATTTGCATTAGTAATTTTTTGGGAGTTGTGTAGCAATTGGCTAGCATATTAAGAATTTAAGATTAAGTTGAATTTTTTTTGTATTATAAAAGTAAAAATAATAAAATATAGTATAATTTTTTAGTAATTGGAATCTAATGATTGTTTATGATTTGTGTTTTGGACTCTTGGATTCATGGATCTAATATATTTTTTGGGATTAACTACATATATTTTCTAATTATTAATTAATAAAGTAACATTAAATAAATAACAACATATTAATGGCCTTATACAATATATAATGTATCTTGGACTCTTAGTTGATGCTTTATTAATATGATGTCTATATTAATATATTTCTTTGTATAAACTATTAAATTATGTGTTTCTAACCAATTAATGGTGGCTTAATCGGTAAGATCTCTAACTTGTCAAAATAAAGACTTATATACATACACACACACACACATATCTATCTATCTATATATATATATATATGTATGTATGTATGTATGTATAAATGAAAGGGGATTGGATTCTATTTGTACTGTATTTGAAATGCATTTTGTCTATTCCCATCCTTCAACTTATCTAGACTATATTTTTGGGTTATTCAACCAACTAGCTTAACTTTTTGGATATGTATAAAATATTAATATTCTTTTTGAACGAATGGAGGCACAATATGAACAAACAAAAAAAAAGATGAAACATAATCTAATTTATTTCTTTACCTATTAGATACTCTTTATCCATATACATATATGGGTATATATTTTGTATTTCATAAATTGATGCAAACTTAGGACTAATTTCATCCTCAATTCTCATATAAAGTGGGATCCACATCATCTTACTTTTTACTTCACTCCCAAACAAATAACCCTCCTCCTACATCCATTCTCTTGCATATGAAATGAAAGCTACACTTTTTATATTTCATATTTTACTTTTCACAAACAAATAAGATAAGATCAAATCCAAAGCAAAAGTAAACTAGAATTTACACTCATTCCATACTCAACTAGCCTAATACAATAGGGCCCTTCACATGATTTTCTTGGCTAATGAACTAAGGACATTCATTTTTCTTTCTCTTTTTTTTTTTCATTTTGAGAGGGGGAAAGTTAGTCAATGGATAAATAACTTTCCCACTTAAGGGGAAATTGCCAACACTTGGATGGGACAAAAATGCCCATTTTAATAATGGATTTTTATGGTTAAACGGTCATTGTCTTAATTACCTAGGAAATAAAAGAACATGGGTAAATGCACTTACCTGGGTAAGTAACTCATCATAAAGAGAACAAGGCCTAAGTCCTAAAATAAGGTCATTATCTTTCTTTGTTTCTTTTTCTTAGCACATATTATTTCATTGAATAGTAAAAACAAACAAACAAAAAAAACTTTTCAATGGAGATGACACAATGTTTTTATTGCCAAAAAAATCAAACAACAAAATAAAGGCTGCGTTTGGAATAAGTGTAAAACGTCATCAGTGTAACATTTTACATTGAACTAGAAAGTGACTGTTGCTTTTTTGAAAATAGTGATGGGTGGAAGAGTGTAAAGTTTTACATTGATAAAATCAATGTAGTTTTTACATAGAATATTGATGTAAAACTTTAGAGTTGATGAGGTTTTACATCGATTATTGATGTAAAAATACATTCCATCCAAATACATGCAAAACTGAACCAAAGTGTAGTTTTACGTCAATAATAATTACATCCTCTTTCCAAGCACATACAAAACTGAACCAATGTAAAATTTACAACGGCTCTTGATTTACATCGCATCCAAAGGAAATCTACAACATCCATGTGTAGGTTAAATAATAAGATCAATGTTATCTATCCAAACCTTCTCTACAAGTATTGTCCTTAGTCTACAAAAAGCATCATATAACTACATAATCCTGGGAACAATCAAGATGATTCATGGTCAAAACATTTATAAGCTATTATGAGCAATGTTGTAAGACTTGAAACAGACTAAAAACTAGAATGCCCCAATTGGTCACAGTTTTACCAATTAATCAAGTGATTCATTGATTCATCCATTAAAAAAACCCACAAAAACTGTCATTTAACTAAGACCTAGAAAGGCCACTGGTTCTTGATTTTCACATTTCGACCGAACCATGTAACAAGTGTAAGCAACTTGATATTCTCTTTATTTGCCATTGTAATCACCATCCAAATAACCTCTGATACATCCTACAAAACCATTTTCGGTTTAACTCTTCATATATTATGCCAAGTGGTCTATCATACCATACACATTTGACATGATTGTTTATGCCAAGTGGGCTTTGCATGCACTAAGATTTATCCCCCCCTTAGTAGTGTTGGTCATTCAGCACCCCTCCTTTTAGCGAGGCATGGGTTCACTGTTCACATTACGTTATTGGGGCTGAGTACATGCCCTTCTACCACTAACCCAACAATTGAGCTTAGCATATGGCATCCCACAAAAATGCTATCAGCATTATATAATGTCACCACAATCCATGTTGTACAAACCCCAACTCCATGTGTGGACCTAAAAGATTTCATTTTCAACTAAACCCTAAGGTTATGTTTGTTTTTGGTGTAAACTCCACCGATGTAAAACTTAATCAGTGGAGTTCAACACCAATGGGTTTAAAGTTTTATGAACAGTTGAAACATTTTTAAACACAATAATCGATGTAAAAGTACTATTGATGTACCACAATCCATGTTGTACAAACCCCAACTCCATGTGTGGACCTAAAAGATTTCATTTTCAACTAAACCCTAAGGTTATGTTTGTTTTTGGTGTAAACTCCACCGATGTAAAACTTAATCAGTGGAGTTCAACACCAATGGGTTTAAAGTTTTATGAACAGTTGAAACATTTTTAAACACAATAATCGATGTAAAAGTACTATTGATGTACTATTTGCATCAATGAAAAACTCAGTCAATGGGGAGGTTCGATGTAAACCTTACATTAAAAATAAACACGTGAAAATACAGATTGGGGTGGAGTTTTACATCGGTCCGTATTTACACTTAAAACAAACGCAGGTAATGAGCTCCTCTTTTTTCCTCTCGTTCGTTTCTATTATGGCTACTTTTGGGAAGAGTGTAAATGTTAGTTCAATGCATATATACATTTTGGTTTACTTTTGGAGGTGTTTGATAAGACCATGAGAGTGTATTTATGTATTGATATTAACATCAAATACAGGTTTCAAGACATATTTGCATTCAAATAAGAGCAAAAGTTGCATCCTAACTTTTGAACTCAAGCTATTCAACATAAAAGGTGGATTCCTTGGGAGTCGTGTTTGCACCTATCAACAAGTAAAAATCATTTGGCAAAAAATAATATTATCACTACAAAATTAAACTAACTTTACATTTTTCTAACCCAGATATATTTGTATTTGTACTTATCATCTTTGTATTTGTACTCTTCCCAAATGCAACCTATGTTACAACTTCTGCAAATACAATGCAATAGATAACCTTTGTCATTGTCACTTTTTTTATCCATTTTGGCAAATTTAGTTGCACCTGAACTAGTCATGATCATCCAACAGCCTATGTCAATAATCCTCTATGTTCTTTCCCTATTACAAGTTCAAAATAGAATAAGTGTTAGTTCATGTATGATTCAAGATAGCTTTAACAAAATCAACTTACATTCTCTTTAAGATTTTTGAAGTTGTTGTAGCTCGTGAAGGATTAAAAGGGTTATTTTCTAGTTGGTCCTTGTGGCAATTAGGCTTTTAAGTACCAGTTTGGTTTGGTTATCATGTTTATAAAATATGTACGGGATGTTAAAGCATCTGTAATTCATTCTAAGTGTGGGCTCCAATTTTTTATAAGCATTGTGGACTTCAAAATTAGGGTAACAGTTTATCTTAAAGCGTGCAATTCGTAATAGTGTAAATGCATAATTGAAGTAAACTTGTACTCTGGTTATGTTTTGTAGGTATTTGGTAAGAATACATTTTAATATTAAAAACGAAAATCCAAAAATGGAAATACATTTTTCATTATTGGTTAATGTAAAATAGATGATTTTAGCTTCATGGTCCATGCTTCCACCAATAACAACCAAACAAGACATGGTATATTTCCTAGTGCAAATGAGCTAATTTTGCATCATATTCACTATTTGCTCTCTTACTAAATGAAACTTTTTTTTTCATCTCTATAAATGCAAATGAATGAACCAACCAATTTCTACTCTCTTGTACATTTCAAAATCTAGATAAGGAAGAAAAGTGAAACAAAGAGGACACAAATATAGGGAGAGATCTAGGATGCTTCAAAAAGCTCATACTATATAGATCAAGTAAAGCATTCTCTCATATTCTCAATCAATTGAGTACCCCCTCTCTCTCTCCCCCCCCCCTCTCTTTCTAACTTAGAGGAGTGAATTCGAATCTCTTTAATGTGGAATAGAATTGTATCATAGAGTTTAAGGGAAGAGTAGGGTTGTCAACAAGTTGGGCCTATGTTGGCACAAAGTGGTCCCAATTAAGAATTGATCATTAATCAAGACAAAATTATAGACCTATAACTATCCTGATTATATTGAAAATTATGTTTATCTAATTAAATATAATAACTTAAATTTTAAATTTTGGTAATATAACTGATGTAGCTTAATCTACATCGGTCCCTATTGGAATAGTGAGTCAGATGAGGAATGCATTGGACATGCAAAGAAGACAAGCCAGAGAGCCTGGGTTGTGGACCTAGGTGTGGAGCTCCAATGGTCAAGTCGGTACCAAGCTGAATGAGTTAAGAGAGCTGAGAACAGGGAGGAACAAAATGGGAGCTAGAGAGCTATATGAGAGCGTACTGTTTGAGGGCGAGGGACTACCCTTATATAGGCCTCAGGGAGTGCCCAAAACATTCTCGACATACTCGAAGGTAATGGGCCTCAACCACTGGGATCTTAGAGAACACCTGGGAATGGTCACTAAATCGACCACTTGTCGTTTCCTCAAGAAATGGGGGGGGGGGAATCATGTAATTGCCATTACGTGGGCAATGTGCTCTCCGAATATCCCAGGGGCATTAAATGGCTTGAATGGTACAAGGTGGATGAATCACATAAGTTGGTCTCCATGAGGTCGAATGACTTGTATGATGTATAGGCTGCATGAATGCTCTGAGGTGATGACCAACGTCTCAAGTTGGTCCTCTCGAGCTTGGGTGCATCTGGTTGGCATGAACCATCCTACTAACAAATATTTTCCAAGGTGTTGCCACGTTAGGTGCTAAGGTGTCCACATGGCAATAGATGAGTGGTGAACCAATTTCACCCACCATCAATAACCTTAATAAAATGATAGAAAAATACAAAATTATTCATATGTCAATAAATTAAACATTTTAACAAATATTGTCTTATATATTACTATCAAATTTAGCATTTCAAATATAAAACATGATAGAAATGATACAAAATAAAATTGTTATATATATTTAATAAAATAATGGGCATGAATCGATTTGAAACAGGTGGACCAAACCCATTCACAACCATAGAGAAGTGCATAACAGTGTTGATGGGAGTAGAGGAGTCATTTTGTAATGAGTGATAGCCGATAGGTTAGTTTCGCACATGTGAAGATATTAACTCATACTGGGGACAAAGATAGCATGTAATGTTGGTAGTAGAGTGCAAAACCTATCGCTCATTACAAATCCTTTTTTTTTTTTTGTATTCTTTTGTATGAATTTACATTGTACATATTTGTATTTGTATTCTTTTCAAACTAGGCCTTAGATATAATTAGGGGTGCAAGTTAGGCGGGTTGGACTAGGTTTATGGTCAACCTAGGCCCAACCCTAAGATTTGGGCCTAAGGCCTGAGCCCAGACCAAGCCCATTCTTCCCAATCCAAACTCAGCTCGCATTGTAATTTGATGCACTCAGGTTGGGCTTAGGCCTAGGTTGGGTTCGGGTTGGTCAATGACTCCGTCCTAAAATTATACATCTATGTATGCATTTATGCAAATATGTTATGTATATATGTAAATATGTATACAAATATGTATGTATACATGTAAGTACATATGTATATATGTATATATGAATGTGTATAGTCAGCTAGGCTTGGGTTGGGACTAGGGGTGGATTCAAGTCGAGCTAAGCCGAATATCTAGTCATTTAAGCTTGGATGCCAATAAACTGTTAGACTTGAGCTCAAATTCAACTCGAGTCAAAAGCTCATAAGTTCGAGCTTGAGCCGAGCTCAACTATGAGCCAAACATTTTATAAATAATAAATTTTTTATTCGACATGTGAAAAAATTAAGAATTATAAAAATTAGTTAGTATTCTATATAAAAAAATAATTTATTATGTATAATATTTTATATGTATAATATATGTATGTATACATGTATACATATATGTGTAAAAACTCGATTAGGCTCGCAAACCTCACAAGCCAAGCTTTATTGGGCTCAATTAGCAAATGAGCCTATATATTAGGCTCAAGCTCGGCTTGAAGCTTAGTTTAGACTAAGTTGAGCTCGAATAGCTCGTGAAAAGCTTGAATCGTGGTCAACCCTAGTTGGGATAAGGTTGGGTTGGGCTTAGGGCGGGCTCAAGCTACTAAGGGCTAGGCTCAGGCCTAACCTAAAAATAAAAAAGCCCAAATTCTTGGGTTTGAGCCTAGACCGAGGACTGAAAATTCAAGCATAGGGCATATAAAATTTCAGTCTGAATCTAGGCTCAACCTACTAAGGGCTAGGCTCAGGCCTAACCTAAAAATAAAAAAGCCCAAATTCTTGGGTTTGAGCCTAGACCGAGGACTGAAAATTCAAGCATAGGGCATATAAAATTTCAGTCTGAATATGTTTAGTCTTAGGTTGGGCTGGCCAAACTTACACCCCTAATATAATTGGAGGCATCTATGTTAAGGTACTATTTGGTATTGTAGTGTCAATTTGCCCATTAGGCATTAAACCAAAATCTTATTTGATTGGGTTACAAAATACAAATCGTTTTGTAATATTCATTTTTCAAAAGGCTATTTTTTACTTAGGCAAGTGAATTTACATATGCTTTTTTGTTCTCATTAAGGGTCCATTTGGTTATCAGTTAGAATGAAAACTAAAATCCTTTAGAATCGGAATCGGATTGGTCTATTCCCATAGTCTGTTTGGGGATTCCATTCTCAAGGGGGGGGGGGGTGACCATTCCTTCAAATGGTGGAATGCCATTCCACCATGAATGGGAAATGGGATTCTGGTTCCTCCCAACCAAATAGTTGTAATTGGAATGACCCATTCCAATTTCGATTCCAAACCTCTATTCCTACAAACCAAACAAGCCCTAAATTAAAAAAAATAACCTTTTTACCAATAAAATATCATTGTTAAAATAGGCAAAGTTGTCTTTATACATTTTATCAAAATTTCTTTAACTGTGTTTGGTTTGAAGAAAAAAGTATGAAAAGGAAGGAAAAGATAGGGAAACCTATACAAACCTTGTATCGAAATTTCCTTCCTTATCCTTTCCTTCAAACCAAACATAACTTTAGGAAAAATGACTTACCCACCTAATTAATCTGGTAAATGATGCAAAAAAAAAAAGATTTTTTTTTAGATTCTAGGTAAACACAAAGATTGAAAAACACTTAAACCACAAATCCCATTGACTAGGGTGGGTTAGCGTTAGCATTCTGTCAAAAATTGGATGGATCCAAACCAAAACTCAAAACCGAAGCAGTGTAAAATATTAATTCAGGTCAATCCAAATTGCACCATATCATGGACCGACTTTCCACTTTGCCTACAGTGGTTTTAACTTTTAAGAAAAAAACACCATTTAGATGATTCTTATTGCCGATTGTTGTGCCAGCAATAAATAACTTAATGGCATACAAACACAGGACTCATGCAAGATGCAACACACCGAACTTAACCAATAATAAGATTCCACGTCAATATTTAAATACAAAAGCTCTATTACAGCCCGCTTAACAGCTAAAGCGTTCAGCTAATTTGAATTCACCGATTCTAAAGTCTAAACTCTATTTACATGGGCACCGCTAAATTCGGAATAGCTGAACGCTTTAGCTATTTAGCTATTCGGATTAACCGTTCAGCTAAACCTTGTTACACCGCCAAGTTCAAGCCGAAAAGCTGAGAATACGCACGTGTTTGTTGCACGTGACAAAGGTCTCAAGGCAGCAGGGTTTAAAGTTCAAAAACTTGTAACTAAAAACAGCTCCCTCTTCTTCCTGCTCCATCTTCCAACCCGCTTGGGACTTTTTGCCGTTAATGGAAACATCATCTACTCTCTACAGTCAATCGTCAAATCTCTCCCTCTGCAACCCTAAAACCCTAACCCCTCTTCTCTTCTTCCTCGCCATGAGAACCCCAACTTCACGACTCCTCCTTTTTTGCTCCACTTCTTCTATTTCTTCACTTTTTTCTCTTCTTACTGTATATTATTCCATTCAATCAGCAGTGCATCACCTCATTTCCTTTCTTCTTCGTCTTCATTTTCTTCGCCTTCTTTCTCTTCTGGCTTTTCTTCACGGCGACATCACGATGAAGACAGCTGAAATGTGAAGGTGTCTGTTTGGTGGGATTTTGAGAACTGCGCAATCCCTGCTGGGGTCAATGTCTTCAAATTGGCTCAGAGAATTACTTCTGCACTTAGGGCTAGTGGAATAAAGGGGCCCGTTACGATTACCTCTTTTGGTGACGTCTCCCAGCTCTCGAGGGCGAATCAAGAGGCACTCTCTGCAACTGGAATCTGCCCTAACCACAACCCTCATGGTTAGTTTCGTCTTCGCTGATTACCTCTTTCTTCACAATTTTATAATTAATGGGGAAGAAGAAAATTGGAGACAAAATGGGAATTGTATCTTTCTCTTTTATATTAACCATTGAATACGCACCTGAAAAATCCTTTTACAGCTGCATAAGGTTCAAAATGAAGACTTGAGAGCTCGAGAACTTCAGGTTGAACTTAATCTGTAACCAAAACTTTGGATGTGTTGACTAGTTTGGGGATGTTAAATGCAAGGCCCAAGGTCAAGCCCTTCACCCACTATGTTCTTTAATAAAATGATCGTCCGATTGAAGTGAATCAGTAAAATGGTTGTGATTTTTGGCTACAATTCATGCTAAGAGCTTCCTATTGACCTCAGCTGATTTTTCTTCTTAGAAAGAACTTCCCTTTCTTTACCCCCCCCCCCCCCCCACCCCACCCACCCCCAGTTTCCCTTCCCTCTTTACCCACCCATTATGTTAGTAATTGTATGGGTATTGCTTATTCACTGTGCAACTATTTCTTCAATGCAGGTGGGAAGAACAGTGCTGATAGATCTCTTCTTGTTAACCTTGTATGTTGGGCGTCTTAGAATCCTCCACCAGCACACCTTTTCTTGATTTCAAGTGATAGGGACTTTGCTTACATTTTACACCGATCTAGGGTGAACAACTATAATATTTTGCTTGCGAGTGCAGAATCTGCTCCAGGTGTTCTATGTAGTGCCGCAAGTATCATGTGGCATTGGAATGTACTGGTTAAAGGGGAAAATCTTACTGGTAAGCATTTCAACCAACCCCCAGATGGTCCATATGGTTCTTGGTATGGACACTATAAGGGGCCTCTGGGTGACCCCGTCCTGGATATGGAGCAAGCTACATGTTTGCAGCCTGAGGAATTGCTGGATCCTGGAACAGGTTCCAAGCCTCATTCTGTTCCCAAGGCATTTATTAATAGTGCTTCGTACGGAGTTGGGAAGAAGTAATGTGGCCATGGACAAAGACTTATTTGGACATAAAAAGTTCTCTCGCTTGCTTTTGTCAATGCAAACCACTTTGAAGCTTCAACCTGCTGGTGATGGGCAGATATTAGTGCATAAAATCCACCCAAAAGTTTCTTAATCAGTTGAATCTAATTTGAAAGTATCTACAGTTCCAGAAACTAGTACTGGAGACCAGGATTGCACAGCTATTGCAGAATCAAGTGTTGATGGAATTCGTCCAAAAGTTGCTGAATCAGTTAAATCTAATGTAGCGGCTAGTAATGGAGTCCAGGACCATACTGCTATTACAAAGTCTAGTGTTGAAGCTAATGCTGTTGCTGCAGATTTGAATGAGAAATTGCCATTACCAACATCTCCTTCAGTAAAACTGGAAGAGCCTCTTCAAGCTGTTCATAGAGATATTGATGCACGTTCAACTGTTCATCAGCTAACTACTGTGAAGGGTCAAGATTCTCTGCCTGAGTTGGTTTTTTCAAAAGAATCTGGAGAAAGTGGTCCAGACTTAGAAATGATGGTTCTAATGAGAAAAGTAAAAGTATTTCAGAAAAATGTTCTAATATGGTTGGCAGCTCTGACAAAACAGAATTTGAGAAAACCTCAGAATCAACTACTGGTTCATTTTCTTTGTCAAATGCAAAAGAATCAGATCTCGAAGAGAAAATTGCTAAGTTTTCTGAAGAAAATCATGATAAATTCATACCAAGCACAGGCATCTTTAACCACTTTGTGAGTTGGTGTAAATTTTGGAGAGATAGCCCGAATCCTGATAGTCCAAATGGATGTTGCAGTAAAGAACTGCACCAGATAAACAGCCAATATGCAAATCAGGAACTATTCTCAAAGGATTTCTTTTGGGATGATGTGGAAAGATTTGTGCACTCGCACAAGGGCTCAGTCATCATCTCTCAATCAAAGACTAGGTACCTTTGTTTCCTTCTAATAATTTTTGCCCGTGGTGTTGTAATGCTCTTTCAGTCAGCTTTAACTCAATTGCATTGGTGTTATTATTACTGTTGTATTTATGGGTTTCTTATCAGTCATTATTTCCAAGTTATACACTACTGCAAAAGTAACTGATGACGTTGAAAGTCACCAAATAAGGAATAAAAAGGATGATGGAGTTCCTCAGAGTCTCGGACAGCTCGTTTCTCTCTACTGACTTGAATGTCAGAGCTCAAAGCCCAGGACATCACCCCAGTCTCTAATAACCTCGGACAGTTTGTTTCACTCTACTGACTTGAATGTCAGATCTCCAAGCCTGGGATATCACCCTGGGCTCTCTGGCTTGCTTTCCTTTTGCAGGTTCTCACCTCGTCCTGATTCAAATCTCTGTCCAAGGAATTCCATCATCCTTTTTATTCCTTATTTGGTGACTTTCGACACCATCAGTAATAATTCCTAGCATACAAATGCATGTTCTTTTCATTTATGATTTTCCGCCAGTTTCATATTATATCATCATTAATTTAGTATATCTTAACCTCCTCTTCGGTAGTCATGCAAAATGAAATGAGTTCATCATGGTTTTCCTTTACATTTAATGACACGAGTTTGTCATCTTCAGTTCAGATCAATACTGGAATTAGATAACTCTAGGATTTCATAGAAATATAGTGATGAAGGATAGGGTGGTAGAGGTCCTACCAAATTTAGCTCTGCTGGTGGACTTTGTGGGGTGAAGGAGGGGAGAGAGTGGAAAAAGAAAGCAGTAATAGTAAAGCGAGAAAAGAACCTCAAATAGTCCCACATTCTATACCCCCAGATGTAAAATTTTCAAAAGAGCCATTTGAACTGTCAAATAAAACATCTGTGGACCAACTTACTTGGAGACTAGCAGATTTAAATATAAAAGAAAGAACATGGGAAAAGGGAGAATCGTCGCTATCCAGAGAAGAGAAGACCGACTCAGTAAAATCAATAAACTTCCTAAATGAAGAAAGTGAAGATGACCAAGATAAAGATTCTGTAGAAACAGATGTAGAATTCCTCCAATTAAACAAGATTCACCAAAATCATCGAAATGTTCTTGTCATTAGATTCCTTCCACTTGTTATGAGTCTGTTACAAGATAAAGGACTCATATCGAAAGTTATGAGTCTGTTCATAAGTTTCATAACCACTGTAAGATTCCCTCCACTTGTAATATTATGACCTTGTTTAATACTATTATAATCTAAATGTTCTTGTCATTAGATTCATTCATTCTTTTCTTTCTCATAATATTAGTTTCATCTTTTATGTCATTACTATTCCTCGTACTGTTCATCGGCACTGTTCACTGCTACTGCACTATTTACTATTCACGACAATTTTTATTTCTCTTTCATCCGTTCTTTTCCAGAGAGAGAGAGAGAGAGAGAGGAACTAAATTTATTTATAGATTCACCATGAAAGCTCGGATTTCCCTTTACAGATTTCAATTTGGACTAGAAAACTGACTCAAAACAACTTCCAGCCACTTTAAAACTAAGACAAACTGATAGGTTACTCATGGGGACACTTAATAAGGACTCTTAACTCCTAAACAACTTTCCTACTAAAATTACTTCAATATAGAGGTGACAGAAATTACTAAAAATAGCAAATAATGATTTTACTATAAATAGTAATTATAAAATTTACTATGCATATTCTCGAGGAACTTTTCAACCTAAAAAGCTTAAGCCGTTAGGTGAGGTCCCTGAATAGGTTTTTATTCTCTAACACACCCCCCGCGCGAAAGTCCATTGGGCTTGAAGCATGGGCAAGCACAAGCCCACTGATTTCCTTGTGCTGAAATTTAATTAATTATAGTATTATAAAAAAAATTAATTAATTATAATAGGGGTGATGAGGATCGAATACTAGACCACTTGGTCAAACAGGCTTTGGTACCATCTCAAGGAACCACTCAACCTAAAAGCTTAAACTGTTACGTGAAGTCCCTGACTAGGTTTTTGTTCTCTAAGACATAATCCTGAAGGTTGCCATCATCATTATCATATATTGGATTGGCTGCATGAACACTATTTTTCCATTTTGTTCTGTTTAGCGCCATATCCATTGTTAAGTTATGAGCCCATAAATCATTTCGTACTACTTCAATCAATGTCTTTTTTTGGTCTGCCCCCAACTCTTCTAGCCCTTCTACTTGTAACAGATCACTTATTACGGGTGCTGTAGATCGTCTTCCCTGCACGTGACTCACCAAACCATCTTAGTCTTCTTTTCCTCATTTTATCACCTATTGGAACCACTGCTAGGTTCATGGGAATGAATTCATTTTTGAGCTCATCCTATATAATTTTCCATTTATTTATAAAAAACATAGTAACTTTTAGAAAACTTAAAAACCCTATTCTTAAGATGCATACAACTAGAAAATAATTTAATTAGTTTGAAAATACCAATATCCCTATCACCTAAAAATTCTGAAATTGCTGTGGGAATTGGAAAACTGATTTATTTCTCCAAGGAGTCATTCCTTGCTTTTGTTTCTGCATCACTAAGGTATTTATATTTTTTTAATAATAATTGGAATCCATTTCTTAAGAAGGTGCTGTATATTACAATTCTAAGATGTAATTTAAAACAGCAATAAAATTTATGTTTAGCTTGAAAATTTACTGCTGTAATTAATAAGAAACAGTTCAGAACAGTAGAAGGAAAGAAGAGAGAAGAGAAAAAGAGAAAAGAAAAGACAGATGTTTAGGAGAAGACTCAATTGTGGAATCTCTTGTTGTCCCACTTATCATAACTGAACATATACTAATATGTAATGACAAGTCTGCCCCTGGTAGGTGGCAGCAGTAAAAAGAGACCCAAACAGGTTCTCTACACGATCAGCCCAACAAATAAATATAAGAAATAAAAGGCTTACTACAAAGTGGTTCCTATGGTCAAATATCACTCAATACCCCCTCTCAAGCTATGCATAGATGTTAATTATTCCCATCCTACTTACATGTTGCCGTGGCTTATGCTTAGGAACACTTTTTGTGGAGACATTTGCAACCTACTCTTTAGATGCAATAAAAAGTAAGCATTCCAAATGCTACTCTTTCTCGTATGAAGTGTCTATCTCAATATGTTTGGTTTGGTCATGCTGAATAAGGTTATGGGCTACATTGATGGCTGCTTGGTGGTCACAATATAACATCATTGGCATCTCATGATTGACACCCAACTCCCCACGAATAGACCTTAAGTCATAACAACTTTGATACACTATGGGCCATTGCCCTATGTTTTGCTTTGACCGATGACTTTGTCACCACTTATCGTTTCTTATCTTTACAAGAGACCAACTTTCCACCAACAAAAGCATAGTATCCAAGATGTAATTTCCAACAAGTCTCCCTAGCATGCTTTTTTTTTTTTAATTAGAAATCACAAACTACATCCTACTACTCGTTAGTGCTCTTGTCAGTTGAAGTAAAACTCCCCTTTGCCTTCACACTAGCATGGGCATAATAGTTTGTACCCTGTGCTTGGAGATGCACCTGTCACATGCTCTCCTCACTACTAACAAGAGGGTATGCTTGAGACAAAATTACATAATCTTTAGCCAATATTTTATGTTGTGTGATGTCAAACTCAAGGTTGAGTGCAATCAAGAACTCATGAGCCTATTTCTCTCCATCTAACTTTCTATAAGCGGTAGCATCCTTAGAACTTTCAACACAACATAAGGTGATCTTAAGTTGGTGTTTTATTTTGTTGTTTGTTTTGTGCTGTAGATGGATGGGTGTAATCTTAACACCCTGTTAGCTGTCTGTATCCGAGCTTTTTCTTTTAATAAAATTTTTATTTATATTCTTCAAAAAAAAGAACTCTTGCGATAAGGATTTCAAGGTGGAGTAATACAAGGCCAATAGTTTTCCCTTATTTTAGATTATTCATTTCATTCCTTAATTTGAATTCTTTGGCTATGACGTAACCATGCAATTCTTCTCTCACTTATCATGAGAGGCCTCTGAAGTCTCTAGTTCTTTAGTACTGCTGGTACTATATCCCAGTTTGACACAACTGCCAACATTGATATGCATGACTGCCTGTTCCAAATAATTAGTGCCATCCAGTCTATCTCCAATCACAGCATTGAGCGAATTCTCTAAAGACTATTGGAACAACCCTGAACTCCAGATTCTGCTTTGGATCAATCCCAATTGCTCAATTGATTCAAAATAATCAATAAAAAGGTCATTATAAATAAAAAATTATGTATACAACCTCAAATCTCCTGACTTACAGTCAAGCCAACACAAGATACTAGGGTTTTATCCATTGTTTTAAAAGGCTTAAGCCTTGAGGTGTGAGGCGTATGCCTTGAGGTGAGGCGCGCAGATTTTTCCTCAAGGCAGCCTTTATTAGAATGAGGCGTAAACCTCAAGTTTCAAGGCGTGAGGCATAAAAAGGCATAAGCCTCAAGTATTAACGATTAAGTAGTGATTTAATGCAAAAAATATGTATTTTTATAATTTAAAACATATAGAAAAAACACTTCAATAATTATGGGCCAAATAAAAAAGTAAAAATGAAAAACCAATAAGGCAAATCAAATTCTATTAGCTTTTCATAGTGTTTTAAGAGAGTTCAATGCAAAAAGGACTAATAAAGTTCTTAATTTCTTTTGGATAAATTAAGTGAGGTTTTTCTTATTATTCTAAATGTAATGTCCCAAGTTTGTTATTTTTCTCATTTTTTCCTAATGGATAATAATAATAATAATTTTATTATTATTATTATTATTATTATTTGCATAGATCAAATCAACTAAATTGTTTCCTTTCTTTTTAACTATTGGATGGCCATAAATATAATATCAATTATGTGGATATTCTTTGTATGTTTCCTTTCTTCTAAATTGGTTATTTTACATGAAATGTAAAATGTTTATAATTGTTACTTTGTTAGTCGATTAGTTATTTTATTTTATTTAATGCTTAAATTCCAAAACTTATTGCTTATTAACTTTTAGTTTATTGATATGTGTAACTTCTATCATTTTAATTTGGTATATTATATGTTATTTTCATTGATTTACAAATTTTAATTAATTTTTTTCCTTAAACTTTGATGCTTAGGCCTTGTAACGCCTTGAGGCTTATGCCTCACCTTTTTTGGGCCATTGTGGTCTAAAACCTTGGTTTTACCAACCATGGAATCGGGGAGGAAAAGGAGAAGATGCAGCCACTCCTACCAGCCTTTCTAGATGCTTCCACAAAGGCTGTTGATTTCAGTAGGGTTTCAAATAATACCAACAAAGCCCCGAACATCATCTCCAATCCACCTCCATGATTCTTGATTTGATCCAAGTCTTATTTCTCCAACCAGTTTAGATTTTGGGAAAAGATATCCATTTACACCTTCTAGGCTTCAAAACAGCAATCAATTATGTCCAAAATCTTCTATCAACCAGTTGACAAAATGTAGTAATGACCAGCAACTCAAATCTTCATGGACCTTGTTGATCCCAGCAGTGTATTGTTTCTAGAAGAGAAAAAAAAAACAGAGGACTTCTCTGATACTAATACATAATCCAAAACAGCAGAAAACTCAACTTTAGCTTGAATGTTTACTGCTGTAACCAATAAGAATCAGTTCAGAACAGTAGAAGAGAAGATAAATAAATTGGTTTTTAGAAGACTCAATTGTGGGATCTGTTGTCCCACCATCTTTTATCATAATTGTACATAAATTACTATTTTATGACAAGTCTGCTGGTGGTGGCAGAAGCAGTAAAAGGAAATAATAGAGGCCCAAATAGGCCCACTACACAATCAGCCCAAAAAATAAATAAAAGAAATAACAGGCCTACTAAGCACAATGGTGGTTCCTATGGCCCAATATCACTCAACATTCTATTTAGAACTAAATAATGCAGCATCCAACTAACTGCATATTGATAACTGCTGTAGGTCTTACAATTTCTAAATATTGAGCTTTTTATTATGAAAGAAATTGCATATTTATTTCATGTTTGAGGATTTTGAAGAATATCTCTAATATTATTCTGTGTATTTATATACTTCTTAACCATTGATCATGATAGTCAAAGGTCAACAATAACATGTTGCTCAGCTGATGCTCTGCATCTCAACTTGGGTTATATTCCTTGGTTCTTTTTTACTTAAAAAGTTCAATCAGAATTTTGCTTTGTTATTTACAATTGTTTTCATGGTTTAATTTGTAACAGAGAACATATGGCGCAAAAGCTGCAAAAGGAAGGGCCAATGGTTCTTAGTACTCTCAATGCAAGCAATCTCCTATGCTTCGTTGATATATTAATTTCCGAGAAGAAATGGATTCGGGAATACCCCTCCCAAGATTTTCTTTTTTAACTCATTTCTTATGCTGGAAGCAAGGAATCTCCGTCTCATGTTTGTGGTTCCAATGAGCTAAGTTCAATCTTTTCAGATATTGCATCTCAATCCAACTTGCAGGGACCAGAACATGAGAGGAAAAAAGACCAGAATCACTCTCAGTCTGGACCACTTTTTACTAAAAGCAAGAAAGCTTCTGCCAAGTTGAGAAGCAAGATGCTAGCTCACTGCCAGAAGCTTGTGACTGAAATTTTGGAGGAATGTCCAGAAGGATTCAACATGGGTTCCTTCAAAAGGTTGTTTTTGGTGAGATATGGTTATCCTTTAGATCATCAAATACTTGGCTACCAAAAACTGGCAGCTCTGCTACAGAACGTGCCAGGGGTAAGGATAGAAGCTACTTATATCCTACCTGCAAGAACATTTTCACAGGATTGCTACCCAGAAGCCATCATTCCAAATGTCCTAGGCAATAATGGATCTAGAAAAGCAAGTAATTCTGTCAGTGAATTATCTGATTCAGCAAGAAAGGGCAATGATTGTGACCCTCTGTGGGAGGAGCTTGGACCAATTTCTGAGACAGGTTTGAACAGAAATCTCACGGTTTCATGGGTGGATGGGAAAAAAGGAAAAGAAATAATATAGCCAGTAGATGTTAATAATGCTTTTCTGTCAGATAAGGAGCATTCAGATTCAGGAGGAGATGATCGCTCCCCATTACAAGGATCAGAAGGGCAGGGGAAGACCGGGATAAATGAGAAAGCCAGTTCACTGTCACAGATTCTGGATTCATGGCTCTGTATTAAGGATGGCAATGGTAGGAGGGATCGATCACAGAATTGTGATGAGCTTGTGGATTATTCTAGAACTTGCTCAAAGCCATCAGATTCTTCTGGGGTTGAGGTCAAGGGGAAAAAAGGAAAAGAAATAATAGGGCCAGTAGATGCTAATAATGATTTTCTGTCAGATAAGGAGCATTCAGATTCAGGAGACGATAGCTCCCCATTATGAGGATCAGAAGGGCAGGAGAAGACCAGGATAAATGAGAAAGACGGTGGTAGGAAGGATCAACGACAGAATTGTAATGAGGTTGTGGATTGTTCCAGAGCTGACTAAAAGCCATCTGATTCTTCTGTGGTTGAGGTCAAGGGGACCACCCCACTTGTGAAAAACTGTTCAAGGCCTCATAACAACTATTCTTTTGTTTCCAATCCAGTTGGGGATGGCAAGAAGGAATTATCGACAACATACTAAGTAGCTTGAAGAAGTCTGCTGAGTCAAGAATGCAGGCATGAAGGTCTCAAGAAAGAAAGAAGCTGAGTTATGGGCGCATTGAGTTTCAGACCCCAAGGCAGGATAGTGAAACCTTTTTCTTCATGACTGTTTTAAAAAACAGGTGGCGCTTACAAAATACAAGTGGCAAAAAGTGAAATTTAGTATATTTGATGCCTTATAGTTAAGTCTGGGATTAAAATATGAGACTTGTCCAACGGATGTTTTGGGTTAAAAAGGGATTACAAGTTTGCTGTCAAAATCTTGTGGAGGCTGATTGAATGAAACCACTTAACCATGGGGTCCCATCCTACTGCACATGATGCATGAATGGTAAACTTCTCTTTCTAAATTGTTACCCTAAATAGGTAAAACTTGAGTTCATTTTAGATATATGGAGATTAAGTACTCAACCACTTAATGATCAAATCCAAATCTTTTTTTTTTCCTCTTTTTCCTGTTTTATTTTACCTTGGCTATTCTTTGTATCTTAGTTATGTGCAGGTTCAAGAAGCTGCTCAAGGTTTTAAGTTGCATTAGTTTTGACATTTTGGTTTAGTCTGGAAGGAACCAAAATTCTCTGAACCACAGAACGGCCTTAAAGGACAAGATATTGTTTGAATTGATCCACTCATCCACAAATATTACTTCAATTTGTATCAACCCTGTAGCTAATTTATTGTAATTCAAGTAGAGTAGGGGATGAGAAAAGACAAGAATGTCAGTTGTCATTTTCCTCTTTTCATTTAAGTGGAATGAATGCTACAACAGAAACAAGAGTAGTTGATCCTGCAAAATCAAGAAGATGAAACCAGTAAAATAAGAGTAAACAGAGGAAGAAGAAGAATTTGTTGTATTATTCATCAATCTCGTATGTATATATACAAGTTACAAATTCTATGTTAGGAAAGAATACTAATCAAATTCTTACAAATTAGTCCTACAATCAAGGTAAATCATATCCCCCTAGTATTTACTTCCTATTTTAATTATACAGTCTGTAACATCTTCCTATTTTAATTATACAGTCTGTAACACTCCCCCTTAAGCTAGAGCATAGATATTAATCATGCCCAGCTTGTTACAAAGGTAATCAACCCTAACCCCATTAAGAGCCTTCGTGAAGATATCTCCCAGTTGTTCTCCTGTTTTCACATAACCTATGGAAATCAAACCTTGTTGAATCTTTTCACGAACGAAATGGCAATCAATCTCGATATGCTTAGTTCGTTCATGAAAAACAGGATTAGATGCAATGTGAAGAGCAGCTTGGTTATCACACCACAACTTGGCTGGTACTGAAGTTTTAAGACCTACTTCAATCAGAAGTTGATATATCCACATTATTTCACACACAGACTTGGCCATAGCTCTATATTCCGATTCTGCACTCGAATGTGAGACAACATTCTGCTTCTTACTTTTCCATGAAACTAGATACTCTCCAACAAATACACAATAGCCTGAAGTAGACCTTCGATCTTCCTTGGATCCTGCTTAGCCAGCATCTGAAAAACATTCAATTCTAGTATGACCATGATTGCCATACAAAATTCCTCGCCCAGGTGCTTCTTTTAAGTAGCACAAAATTTGTTCTACAGTTGTCCAGTGATTAACTGTTGGAGAGGACATGTACTAACTCACCACACTAACTGGATACGCAATATCTGGACGAGTTACAGTAAGATAATTCAATTTTCCAATCAATCTTCTATATCTCTCAGGATCTTCAAATAATCTCCATCTTTTGTGAGCTGCAAGTTAGGAACCATTGGAGTGTTACATGGCTTAGCTCCCAACTTTCTCGTCTCAGACAATAAGTCAAGTACATATTTCCTTTGAGATAAGAATATTCCCTTCTTGCTTCTTGTTACCTCAACACTCAAGAAGTATTTCAACATTCCCAAATCTTTGGTATGAAACTGAGTGTGGAGAAATGATTTAAGGGATGAAAACCCTGTAGTATCACTCCCTTTAATGACAATATCATCTACATACACAACTAACAAAATGATGTCGGCAGCAGAGTACTTGAAGAAAACAGAATGATTAGACTTACTTTTCTTCATACCAAAATTCTCGACTGTCTGACTAAACTTTCTAAATCAGGTGCGAGGACTCTGCTTCAACCTGTACAGAGACTTATGAAGATAGCAAACTTTTCCCACTCCCCTTGAGCAACAAAGCTAGGCGGTTGCTCCATATAAACTTCTTCTTGAAGATCCCCATGAAGAAAAGCATTAATAATGTCTAACTAATGAATGGGCCAATTATAAATAGCTGCCATAGAAATAAACAACCTGACAGAAGTAAATTTAGCAACAAGAGAAAATGTATCAGAATACTCCACTCCATAAGTCTGAGCATATCCTTTAGCAACAAGACGGGCTTTCAATCGAGCAATGGACCCATTAGGATTGACTTTAACTGTAAACACCCATTTACACCCAATAGTCTTTTTATTTGTAGGTAAATTTACCAAGGTCCAAGTACCATTGTCCTCTAAAGCATTCATCTCCTCAATCATAGCATTACGCCATCTAGGGTGAGAAAGGGCTTCTTTAACAGTCTTAGGAGCATAGATAGAATCAAGAGATGCAATAAAAGGACAAGAAGATGACGACAAATGATTATAAGACACAAATGAAGATACTGGATAAGTACACTTACGCTTACCTTTACGAAGAGCAATAGGAAGATCATCATTAGAGACTAGTTTTGATGACGAAGGAACATGATCAATTGAGACTGGATCCGCCGACGAAGGAACTGGTGCAGGACATGGATTCGGAGGGGTTGGTCATCGAGAATAAACCTGTACTGTAGGTGGCTTAGGCCTGACAGGAGCAGATTCAATAGGATGTGAACCAGATGATGTGACAATATAGATTAACAAATCATTATCCTCCCCCTGACTTGAATGAGGAGTAGATGGAAAGAAAGGTGTATCTTCTAGGAAATTAACATCACCTGACACAAGATATCTGTGAAGAGTAGGACAATAACATCTATACCCTTTTTGAACACAAGAATACCTAAGAAAAACACACTTCAAAGATTTTGGATCCAGTTTGGTAACCCGAGGACGAACATCCCTAACAAAGCATGTACACCCAAACACCCTAGGCTCAATAGGAAACAACGTTTTATTTGGAAACAGGACATGATAAGGAGTCTTACCCTGAAGGATAGATGAAGACATACGGTTAATCAAAAAACATGTTGTGGAAACTGCATCAGCCCAGAAAGGTTTAGGAACCTTCATTTGAAATAACAAAGCTCTTGCAGTTTCAAGAATGTGTCTATTTTTTCGTTCAGCAACCCCATTTTGAGATGGTGTATCTACACAAGAAGTTTGATGAAGAATGTCATGCTGAAGCATGTAAGTTTGAAAGGATTCTGACAAGTACTCCTTAGCATTATCACTTCTCGATATTTGTACAGAAACATTAAATTGAGTTTTAACTTTAGCATAGAAAGCAGAAAAATGAAAAAACACCTCAGAACGATTTTTCATTAAATATAACCATGTCATACGAGAGTAATCATCAACAAAAGCAACAAAATACTTAAACCCAGTTTTGGACTCAACTGGACACGGACCCCAAACATCTGAATGGACTAATTCAAAATGAGCACTAGCTCGTTTATTGACTCCAGGACTCGAACTAAGACGATGGTGTTTAGCAAACTAGCAAGACTCACAATTTAATGACGACAAACTTTGAAATTGATGACAATTTTGCTTTAACACATGGAGAGAGGGGCGACCCAACCGACAATGTGCTTCAAAAGGGGTTACAACTCCAGAACAGGCTATGGATCTTGTAACTTGTGTATCAAGGATGTAGAGACCTCCAGACTCATGCCCCTTACCAATAATCTTCTTCGTCGTAAGATCCTGAAATAAACAATAATCAGGAAAAAATGAGACACAACAATTAAGGGTACGGGTGAGTTTGCTAAACGGAAGCAACATATTATATTCTTCATATGTTTTCTTGAAATCCATGAAATAGCTTGTAAGAGATCTATCGCCTTTGTCCGCCATGTAAAAGGCTTTGCACACATCATAAATGCGGGAAATATTCCCCTTTCCGGAGTACAAGAACTCTAGATAGTTCATTAATTCCTTAACAAATCCACAGTGAGTGACTAAACCAACCACCTCACTTTCAATGGAGTTGCATATCTACAAGAACAAACGAGCATCCTCCCTCAACCAAGACTTTCTCGAGTCATCATTAGGAGGGTCATCCGTCAAATGGTTATCCATAGCAATACTCAGCAAATATAGTTGAACAGTTTTACTCCAATCCAGATAATTAGAGCCATTAAGCTTATGCTCAGTTATTTTTGACATCACTGGAACAACATCCGACATAATTACTGATTTCTTGTCTGCCATAATCTCAAAATTCAAATAAACAGAATATTTTGAACATCGAAAATCAACAAAGCACATCTGTTGAAAACACTGGAATGGATATGCACGTAACAAAGCACAAATATGTGCTATACAGGACGAGGCGAGCCAAAAGACAACGACCGAAAATAAATTTTCCGGCAACAGATGCGACTCCACGTGCTGGCGCGTGACTGTGGCAGAATCTTTAGGCGGTGCATGAGACACGCACAGGGCTGCTGACTGCCGGACTTTGCAGAGACTAGATGCTCTGACTGTTCCAAGGAAGTGACCCGAAACACCCAGAAATTTTGCTCTACCTACTGTTTACTTAAAAAAAAAACAAAAAGGCATGCAGAGACTAGATGCTCTGATACCATGTAAAATAAGAGTAAATAGAGGAAGAAGAAGAATTTGTTGTATTATTCATCAATCTCATATGTAATATACAAGTTACAAATTCTATGTTAGGAAAGAATAAATTAGGAAAAAAGACTAATCAAATTCCTATAAATCAGTCTTACAATCTCTCTAGTATTTACTTCCTATTTTAATTATACAGTCTGTAACATCTTCCTATTTTAATTATACAGTTTGTAACAAAACCAAAGGTTTCCCGAGGATGGAGGCTCTGTTTGAGTGGGTTGGTCAGTTATGCTTCTCTCCTGTTTTGTCTCTGGAGATTCTCTGTAGTCTACAGTCTTACAATCTCTCTGGAGATTCTCTGTAGTCTACAGTAATCTGCTTGGGTGAATTGCTGATCCAGTTGGTGTTTTGTTTCATGATGTTCTTCAGGCACTAGTTCTCTATCTGTTACTTTGCCTTTTTGTGTCTCACTTCCTAATTGAATTTTTCATCCTAGCAAAGTTTACAATCTAGGATTTGTTTAGTTGCAGGTTTTCTTTGGTGTTGAGTCTAATAGATGAGTTACTTGACCACAGCATGCTTGGGATTGTTCTGGTTCCTTGGTTTTTACTTGAGGAAACTTGTCCTGGGCTTCTATGGTTGGAGAAGGAGCTGGCGTTTCTGAGTGAAGAGGTGGTTCTTGATTATGTAGTTTGGATTATGTTGGTCCCATGATTTCCTGGCCTTTGATGGCTTGAACTGGTATTTTTCCAGGTTCACCTCCATTTTTATCATCTATTATTTCCTCAATTCCAACACCTCGTATTCTTTTTGTTGATTTTGGGCATATAAATTAAAAGAATTGCCTCCTCTTTATTGAACTTTGCCTTGATCCAATCCAGAATTACACCATAAGGAATCTGAATGATCTTGAATCCTTTAACCTCTATTTCTTTCTTATGCATTTCCCATCTGCCCATAACCATTTCCTGGACGAGCCTTTCACCACTGATGCCAATTTGGATCCCATCTTGATTAATCTCAATCTTGATTTTTTTCCTCTTCTGATACCTGTATGAGCTTTGGTTTAAAGACGGTTACTCTCACAAGCAAACAAGCAAAAGAGAATGAAAAATATGGAAAGATTCCTTTGAGATTAGCAGTATGAACCCAGTCCCTGTTTTTCTGAATAGGGAAAGAGGACCCCTGTGGTCTTTGGCTATTCGAAGGTTGGAGGCCAGGTCGTCTCTGGTACTGGTGATTTAAGTGCCAATTCCAGCTCCACTGTTGTTTTCTGGGATCTTGGTGAATTGGATAAGAGAAACAGATGCTGTGAAGGGGTCTGATACAGCTATCCTGTTCTTTGGGTTTTTCATTGCTTCATCATGTAGTTTTCTGGGATCTTCTCTGGTACGTATTCATTGCTTCATCATGTAGTCTTTCAAGTTGGTCAGTGTTGTTCTTTGGGTTTTTCTTCTTTTCTTTTTTTATTGAACTCTTTTCCCTTCCCTAAGTCAATGGAAAGGCAAAATGACAAAAGCAGTTCAAATCTTTGTTGTGGTTTGGTTGACAAAGGAGCAATTCAAATAGGTACTGCATTGATTATTAGCAATTTCATGTTGTTTTCCATTTTCATCTCAGCATAAGTATTGCCTGATCCAGGCTATCCTGTTCCTGTCCAAGTTTCCATAGGGGACCCACTGGATTGGTTACGTGGTCAAATTCCATAGTCCATATCAGCACTTGCTACAGGTCTCTAGGATCTCATGTGGATCCTGATTAGACCTGTTCATGGGCCGGGTAACTTGATGGGCTGGCCTGGCCTGATCCAGTCCAAGTTGGTCTTGGACAAAAATATCAGGCCTGTGGATTCGGGCTCGGGCCTAAAATATTGGACTGACCTTTTCTTGGGTATGTCTTGGGTTTTCTCAAAAAAGCTCGGCCCAAGCCTGACTTGATAATGTATTTATATAATAAAAATATAGTTTATATAATAATTATATATATATAATATAATATATTTTTTCTTTATTATTCCTACTTTTTTTCAAGTAATAGTGAGATCTTTCACTGTTTTTTAGGTTTTGAGGCCTTTTAATACAAATAAAACAGTTTTTTATTAGATAAAAAACAATTTTTTTTCCAAATTTTTGATCGGGTCGATCCTAAATATATTCTGTTAATACTTAATACAGAGATAAAGTCTAACCCGAACCCGGCCTGGCTAATGAACAGGTTTAGTCCTGATCCTCGAAATGTGAGACATGTGGCAAGTTTTGTCGGCCCCAGACCCATGCACAGTACAAGCCTAAGAACTAGAAGTATCGTTGAATAATTTGTTCTTTTAAACCGTACACTCCGTAGCATTTAGGACAGCTGGCAGGTCTTCATCCACACGATTGGTCAGCTCGATATCTAATAAGGGACCCATAAGATTAACCACGTGTCAACTGTCAAGTTCCATTTCCACATCCGTCTCTGGCCTCACTGAGTCACCATGTATCGTTATTTTCATTAATTTCTCCAAAAGTAATAATAGCAAAACCAAAGTGGCTGTTTTGCCCTGGCAGAAGGATACAAAGCTGAAAGCCTGAAAACTTCCATTTTCCGTTGTCACTTGTGCCACGGCAAGCGAAGTCTTGCACTAATAACAAGATTCCTTACTTGACTGCTGCAAACAGCTAAGGTGTTCCCTTGGACAAAACAATTTCTTTTTTTTTTTTGTGGGGGTTGGGGGGGGGGGGAGAGAGAGAGAGAGAGACCCTTGTTGGTCTCATGGCTAGATAAGGTCATAAGAACCGTTTCCTACAAGACCCCACCTAACTTTGCCACATGAAAGGAGGAATCATGAATCCAATCTAACCATCCAACTGATAAAGACTCTAACACTTAAAGACATCAATCCCACCCACAGTCCACCAGTTTATATTGAACACACCTTAGTACACTTTTACCTAATCAACTCCAGCCATCCAACCTTGAAATTTTTAATGTAAATTGCAAAAAAAAAAAAAAGAAAAAAAGAGGCTTCATTAGTTTATTTTGAGCACTCACTTGGGAAAGCATATTTGGGTTCCAAAATCCAAACCCTTTCCCTGAATAAAGTTCTGGTTGAGGGATAAGAGGACTTCTTTCCAGCTCCAACCCGACTAGCAAAAGTAGCAGACTCACTTAATGTCCTTTTGACCATTAAATAGCTATCAATCTTCATCATTACAATAATAACACAAAAAAGACGAAAGTGTAAGAATAGGTAATCAAAAGTCTCCATTTGGCATCCAGCCTCACCTTACCTCAGGCTCAGACAGCAAGCGAAGAAGAAACAAAAGCAAAAGAGCAGATGACTGTTGAAGGAAAAAGGAAAGCTCAACTCAAAGATGCTCATGATTACAAACTTACAATTTGGAAACCAGGCAAGTAAATTGGCTTCCGCTTCCCCACCAAAGCAAACCATGCCCAGCAATGTACTTACTAATAGTCTAATACAAACAAGGCCAAGGCTCTTTTCTCTTCATTTCACTCTTTTTCTTTTCTTTTCTGTTTTCATTTCTTTTCTTGAACAGGTAATGTAAAAAATGTAGTTGCTCCAGGCCTTTACATGCATAAATTTGGAACTTTGAATTTTGATTGAACCAAAACCCCAGCTTACCATCTCTTTAGCTAACACGTAACTAAGTACCAAATTTAACGCAACCGCTTCAGAGCTTAACTAGCCAAACCATACAACAGAGAGGAATTTGAAATGCAATCAACCCTGCTACCTGCACGCCAGCACAAACTCCTAATCAAAACCCCATCAACAATGTCTTCATGAGAGAGAGAGAGAGAGAGAGAGAGAGAGAGAGAGAGAGAGAGAAGGAAAAAAAAAAAGAACTTGGGTCAACAATGTCTTCATGAGAGAGAGAGAGAGAGAGAGAGAGAGAGAGAGAGAGAGAGAGAGAGAGAGAGAAGGAAAAAAAAAAGAACTTGGGTTACCTGTTTTCCATGACCAGATGTGGGCAATGGGCGTATTGTAGCAGAGTCGGTTTCACCAGTAGGGAGAGGGACCGCCGGATTACTGTTTATAAAAGGAATGGCAGTGCCTGTATCCGGCAACAGAGACGGAATGGTTGCTGCCTTGGGGCTTGCAGTCGGTGCCGGTCTCGGTGAAATTGCTCGATGGGAACGGAACGGCCAATGGTACGCCGGAGTGGACGAGACAGTCCCGCCAGAAGTTGGTGGCGGAGAGGCTAAGGGTGGAAAATCCGGCGAAGGAGCCAAGTGGCCGGGCGGAGTTGGCAATACCCTTATGGCAAGCTTCTCACCCTCCGAACAGACTTTCAGTGAACCATTTTTGAAAGAGAAGTAGACATAACCAGGGGCTGGTGAGCGCCACTGAGCAACAGAACAAAGAAGAAAATAGTCGGAAAATAAGGATTTAAAACCATTTTAGAAGTACCCAGATAAAAATTTGAAGAAAAAAGGAAAAGGAAAAAAAAACAGCTACCGTGAAGGAGGAGTTGGGTTCATTGAGAAGTGTGGCCTCAGTGAAGTTGCAGAGTTCGAATGCTCTTCTGTTGTGGAAAATATAGATACCGTAGTGGTGATCATATTTGAAAACTGTGAGGTAGAGAACAGAAGATTAAGCATGTTAGTTTCGGCTACTTAGAGAATACTCACTTGATCTCTGTATTTCTGGGGTGTCTGTGTATCTGTGTACAATACATACTGAGAGAGTGTCTGCGTATATGTGTTTCTTTGGTCCTTACCGAGAGAGTCTCCTGCATGGATAGTGGGGTTCCTCCACTCTGCAAATTCATCTACAGAAATAATCTTGGCCTGGGAGGATTGAAATACTGGAATGAGCAGCAAAAGAAAGATGAGTATGGGGGAGGAGGTCTCCATGGGTTGCGTGTTCTTGATTCCAGTTTCTTCAGTTTTTGAGTCAGAGGTGTGTGGGTAGTGGGTAGGGACTAGGGACTAGGGAGGGGAGGGGCTCTGTTGTCGAGTCTTTCCTCGTTCAAAATTTGACCTTTATCTTTTTTTACTGTTACAAAAGGAGAAAAAAGAAAGTGAGTAATGAACTTTTGATTTTCGAAACGAGAGAGAGAGAGAGAGAGAGAGAGAGAGAGAGAGAGAGAGAGAGAGAGAGAGAGGTTTTGGCTCTCGAGTTCTGAGTTCTGATGGTGTTTGTATAGATTTTTGGATTGTCCTTGGGAGCGTGTAAGACTGTGTAAGCTCTACAAGTTTCTCTTGCAGTGAAGCCTCAGGCTTTCACTGTAAAGGAGGCAATATTTTTCTTTTACTTTCTTTTTTCTTAAAATAAAGAAAAAGAGAAAGGAGGAAAGAAACGGTAAAGAAATAAAGATGGGGTAAATGGGTGGTTGAGCTGATAGAGATTATTATTCTGAAATGATTATTGAGGTCATTAATGGCTAATTAAACAAGTCTAGACTCTGCATTCCAATGATCTTTTTTGGATGGGGGAATCAAGTTTGCTTTTCTTGACTTCTTTTGATTAGATTATTTTAATAAAAGCACATAAATTGAAACTTTTAGGGAATAAAATCTTCCCATTTTGATCTTCTAGAATTGATAGTTACAGTGTTACAGACCAGAACAGGTTGCAGAGACCATTATTTGCACAATAAAGAGTGAAGCCTGTGCCTATCGCTAACTATCCCTGGAAGGGAAACTACTGTAAAGATGAAAGGACTATTTAGTAAATACATGAGTTAAGTAAAAGCAGCAGCAATTGCCATGTTTCTATGACCTGACCTGAATCCAAATTTGAATGACCATACTCCATGAACGGGCACTAATTAATCCACTCAGCTTGAAATGCCAAGATGAGAAAGTGCTCATGATTTTTATGATCTTAATAAATTTGAATCAGAACTAAACAAAACTAGATACATAAATGGGGCCTAAAATCTGTTCACAACAAAAAATTGTTCCAACATATGATCTGTCTCCGTACATCACAAACATTGTAATGTGTCCCAGTCCAGTCCTATGGTGACTGGTGAGTAGACCAGTTCATGGGCTGGGTAGCCCAACGGCCCGGCCCGGCCAGCCCACTCCCGATTGGGCGTGGACATGTTCTTAAGCCACGGGCTCGACCTCGGGCCCAAAACATTAACCTCGTTAGTTTTTCAGATTGGGTTCGACCTCTCTGTTCGTTTTGGAGTCTCACTCAATTCTCAGCTCTCAGGCTAGCAGGAAGCAGCAAACCAGCACTGATAGCGTTCTTTTTTTCTTCGGTGATCTCCAACGATCGCAAGCTAGCAGCGGTTAGCGGACCAACGCCCAGCGGTTTGGCATTTTGTTTCTCTGGCGGCCCTTCTCTTTGTTCAACCTCAACGTGCCCCTTATCTTTGTAACTCTGTTTAGCGGCGGTGGCAACAACACACTCACCACTCCAATCACGACTCCACAGTCCACACTCACCACTCACCAGTCACCACCTAGGCCAAGCACAGAGCACCACCTCCCTAGTCCCGATCAGGACCTGTATGTGTATTCTGCAACTGTCTTCCCTTTTCTCACTGCAGGCACCAACACCACTACACTCACCAGCACAGTGGTGGTTGCCTTACTAAACCACTCCAGTATTGTGCCTAGGGGTCACCATTTCAGCCCGACCTGCACAAGCCCGGCCCAGAAAATCCGGCTTTGGGCTTGGGTTTTATGTTCAGGCCCGGGCTCACATCAGACCTGCAAATTTTATGGCCTGGTCTGAGCTAATACTTTAAGCCCATATTTAAACATACAAATACAAATATATATATATATATATATATATATATATATATATATACACACACACACATTAGCAGGGACTTGTTAGCACAGGCTTTGTTAAGCGGAAGCTAAACAATATAAATACATAAGAGTATACAATTGTTTTATATTTTAATTTTTTAAATAATTAATAATTATTTATATTATATATTTTTTAATAATTCTTTTGCAATAGAAAAAATAACAATAATTAATTTCATCTAGGATGGTTCATCAAACAGATGAAACTGACCAACCCAACCTAACTTCACTTGAATTAGGTCGATTTTTACTAATAGTCGGTTGGTTTTAGGTAGACTTGTAGATGGGTAGGCCCAAGCCAGGCTTTTCCTCTTTATAAACAGAAAATGACTAGGCCTAAGCCCAAGCATGGCCCGGTCTAGACAAATATTTTACATTATATTATATAATTTATAATATTCTACCTATATATAATAATATATAATACCTTTTTCACTACTAACTTTATTATTATATAATATATTTTATGTATTATTAACTGGATTGAGCTTAAGATGAACTTATTTGAGAAAGATCGAGCTTGTCCCGAAAAATAGTCAGGCCCAATGTTTAAAGCTTGAGCCTGAGCCTGTGGGCTTAAAATGCTGTCCAAGCCTGATTTTGGATGGACTGAGCCAAGCCAATCCATTGGGCTACCCAGCCCATGAACATCTAGTTTTGGGTGACCAACTCCCCAATCCAACCAAGTTAGTTTAGTTCACCAAACAACCTTCAACCAAACTGAAATGACCCATAAACACTCATAATTTTAGCTAAATTAATAGTCTAGCCTCTAATAAATAGCAATAGTTTAATCTCCAATAATTGTTGAAAATTTATAGCGAAAATACACAATTATTGAAAATACAACAAATAACTAATAAATATACAATGAATACAATAATTATGAAAATACAATAAATACTATAGATATATTAAATCAGTCAATAAATAGTGTAATATCTAATAATAGTTTAATCTCTAACAAATATTAATCAATAAATTATAACAAAAATACAATATTTCCAATAAGTACAAAAAATTAAATTTTAAATTTAAATAATAATATTTTAATCTCCAATAGTTATTGAAAATTTTCTGTTAAATAACAAAACAAAGAAAGATTTATACATAATTGTTAAAAATATATTTATCACAAATAAAATAAATAATTACTGAAAATACACTAAATATTAATTTTAGTATATACAAATATATAATAAATATATATAAATATCTTAAAATTATTTTTAATAAATATTATTTTTTAAAGTTATTACATAATTTCCTTATTTAGCCTATTTTCAATTAATATTGAAAATATGATTTTGTTATTAAGTTATTTACAATATTGTTTTGTTATTCAAATAATTTCATTATTTATATTTTTAAAGTACTAATTACTTATTCAATTTAAGAATTTGTAAAAATATAATTTATATTATTATATAATATCGTTATATTATTAATTCAAATATTATGAAATCTATTATAATTACCTTTCTACTTGTTAGAAACTTTTTAATTTGTTACATAGTTTCATCATTTTAACTATTTAAAATTTAGTTATTTTAAGCATTTCATTATTTAAAATATTTAGTTATTTAAATATTAAAATAATATGTAAAATATTTGATATTTTTAAATACTATTTTTTAGTTTTAAATTTTTATTATGTGTAATGTTTAAATAATTTTGTCATTTATAATTTTAAATATTATTTAGTTATTAAATTAAATAATCCATAAAAATAATATTCTTTTGTTTATAATAAATATGAAAATATTTAGTTATTTAAATATTTAAATAATATGTAAATATTTAAAATTTGTTTATTTTATGTTATATAATTATTTAGCTATTTTTAATAATTTTATTTAAAATATTTAGTTACTGATATATTTAAATAACATTTTTAGTTTTAAATTTTTATCATGTGAATAATGTTTAAATAATTTTGTCATTTAAAAATTTAAAATATTATTTAGTTATTAAATTGAATAATCCATAAAAATATTATTTTTGTGTTTATAATAGATATTTTAAAGTTATTACATAATTTTGTTATAATATTTTAATAATTCTTAATTATTTTTTAATTCAAACTTTCTTTAGATAGATATAAATCAAAAGTGGCAAAGGATAAATGGGAATTAGAGATAATTTAGGAGAGAAACTATCTATTTAATTAGAGACCATTTTAGGATAAATAGGAATTAGAGATAATTTAGGGGAAAGTGGGGGATAGTGCTGCCACTTGGCTAGATATTATAAAACCAATTCTCTCTTTCTTTCCTTGATGACTAACTCCCTTGTCATGTGGCTTAATGAGTGGGCTGAGTCTAGAAGAAGAGGAAAGAGATAGAGAGAGAGTGAATGAAAGAGCTAGAAAGGGGTAAGGGAGAAAGGAGAGAGGTTTAAGGAGAGAAAAGAGAAAGGGGAATAGGAGAAGGAGAGGGTTGCTGACAGGAGACTTTATCGCTTTATAACATATATGTAATGTTTTATGTATGAAAGACATAGGCCCAGAATTAGGCCTGGGCCTGTGTAGACTTGGGCTAGGGCTTATGTTTCAGGCCTGGAACCTTGTGCCGGGCCAGGCCTGGGCCTAGGCTATAGCCTTTATCATAAGTGCAATGCCTGGCCCATGATCAGCCCTAATTGTGCCTCACCACCATCAGCCACCACAGTACCACTGTCAACATTGAATGGCGGGCTGGACTCATGCCCAAGTTGTAGGCCCAATGCTTGACAAGGCTTGGGCTTGGTCTTGAAGAAATTATGTTAATGAAGAGTGAAAGCTCGACCCGAACCTGACTCGGCCCAGCCCAGCCCAGCCCATAAACAGGTCTAATAATAGTGAGATGGGCGGTCACAGATTATGCATGTCGGAGCAATTTTTTTAGTGTGAATAGATCCCAACTCCATAAATGGAGATCGAGGCTGTTTTTAGTTTTGGCCATTACAAGGGTGTTTGGAGCTTGGAAGGGTGTATCTTTCACTTGCAGATAATAAAAAAAATAATAAATCTTGGTTGATGTTGCAAACGGATCGGATCAGATTTTGGTATAGAGTATATTTGATCTGATCCGATAAAAAATTAATTCGATTAAAATTATAATAAAAAATTATGATACAATATAAATAATATATTATCATATAATATGTAATTATATAAATAATATATTATAATATATAGTATTTCATAACTAATAGATCGGATTGAGTTGTGGCGAATTAGATCGATGTACATCCAAATTCGATTAATTCGATTTATTAATTAAATGGATCAACTTATCCGATCCGATTCCTTGGGATAAACTGAGATATCTGAATTCGACTCTTAATCGATTCGGATTTGAATCGGATTTTATCCAATTTATTTGCAGCCCTAATCTTAGTGATGTTTCGCTAATCAAGGCAGACAAAAATACCCAAAGGTCCAATCCCAAACTTTATCTCTATGGACCGGTTAATGTAAGTCACGTGTCAAATCCTACAGAGAATGACATACATAAATAGGCATTTCCCATCTCCTCCTCTCAAATCTCAAATCGGTTCGTTGTAATTTTTGGCTTTGGCACGGTCACGGTGGATATCAGTTACAGGACCCACCGTCCGGATGGGGGCACCCTCCGTGCATCGATGCATGTACGACGACACTGGACCATCCTTTCGGGAAATCGTAACGAGAAAAATGTTCAATTACTCAGGCCTAGTTTGGTAATTTTAAATTGTGCCTAAAAACCGATAGTTCACATTTTGGTTTTTTTTCGTTTGGTTGGAAAAAAAGATGTAATCATCAAAAACTGTAATCCAGAAGAGATGCAAAAAATCTATTTGGCCTATTTTCAGAAAGATTTAGATGAATTTTTTTACTTTTTTTTTTTTTTAACTTATCTCATACATAAATACATGTTTTAACCAAATAGTCTTCAAGTTGCTAAGATGCTAATGCAAAAGTCGCATCGTCTTTTTGCTGTCAGGTCTTTGAAAGATTTTCTAAAATCGACTTATCAAACAGCACCTTAAACTTCTGACAACTGCTTTGAACCCCTCCCGAGCTTTCACCTCTCCATAGAATCTCCTTTCATATTTCAGATATAAACTATACAGGTTGATCCTTCTATTAGTCTGAGCACGTAATGCACTGATGTTAATAGATAAATATGATGCAAAATGTTGGTAGAGGAAGGTGGTTTTTTTTTCGGTAATCAAAATTCATGAGGGATTAAGGCAGTTGTCAGAAACTACAGAGGAGGTTAAAGCAATTTACCCTAAAAATGACAAGTATTACACATGGGTTTTGACAAAAAGGTTCAAAATATGAATACACCCGAAACATGGTAGAAGCATATCAATATTTTTTTTAAAATTTTTTATTCAAATCCAATTGAGAGGAGCCAGTTTAAAGTCTATCCACTCTCTGAACTAGTCAAACCCCAATACACCCTCCGTGGGAACATATTAAGAAGCTCCCAATAAAATACGTATCAGCCGATACAGATCGAAACCTTGGACCAAAGTGCTATTAACCGTTGGACTGGACCCTGATAATGGGCAGGATTTACATGATTTTGCATCTGAATATATCATAGCCAATTGCTTCAAGTGCTGCTTTTCTGAATCATTTTGCTTTTAGTGGTGGGAAAAGGCTGACCAGAGATAATAAGCAGAGAAGAAAGCTCCAGTGAATCCTTTCCTTTCTGAAACCACGAAAACCACAACCTCTAAAAAAAATCCTTTAACTATGAACTACATAGTTAATAAAGTTCATAATTCATACAAATGACAAATCCCATCAACTTTTCTATCTATATTTTCTCTATACAACGAATTCCTTCTCAAAAATATTCCGAATTAGGATCTAGGGAGACCAAATAATTGGACCTCAAAGAAGAAAAATGCATATCGGAGACTGTAAGTATAAATAGGACTGCAGGTGCTGTGGCTGTGCTGAACTACAATGTGCTGCTAAGGTGTTGATATATTATATTAAATAAAAAAAATAGATCATCAAATCTCTCTGGGTGGGTTTCTTGTTCTTTTCCAATTAACACCAGTTAACCCCACAACCACTCAACACCACTCTCCCCCTGTTCATCTATTTGGTACACAATTATGCAACCAAGCTTCAGCTTCACAGAAATACTTTCAAATGAATGCTGCGAAATCATAGAACGAATACTGCTCTCAACCAGTACCAGTGGAGGAATACGTGACGCACAGATGCGTTTTCACAGCAAATATGTTGCTTCGTTGCAGGTGCTAATCCTTCTACAACTTTAGCATTGTGAAAAATAAAATGTTCTTTCTACCTCATTCATCATGGACTAACAACTATTCCTACCACTGCACAGAGTGAATTCTCCGAAGAACACGGGGTGGTCTGCGTTTCTCCTCCACTGGAATCACATATTCCATCAGCTGCACTTAAGCCAATTGGTTGGTTAGTCACAGTAAGTTATCAAATACCAAAATACATTGGTTTCTCGATTCCAAGATTGATTCCTCATAAAAAAGTTGCGAAGAAAAAATCATATGAACCTCAATTAAAAAAAAAAAAAAAGCTACAAGGTGGAATTACCAAGGAATGCAATGCTACAGTCGCAAGAAGCACATCTTTCTTCCTTATAATTCTACTCTGGAAGACAGCATTGATTCAACTTTAAGTGGATCACTTCATGATCTTCATCTAAGTTATGAAAAAGCTAGTCCTGATCTCTTGCACTCAGTGTTCTAATAGTAAGAAACACAATTAAACGTAAGTGGTTCCGGGGTGCAAGCTTGAAGTGAGGTGCCATTTTTGGAAAAGAAAACGAAAGAAAACTTGGGGGTGTTCTGCAACACGAATGTTTTTTCATTTGTTTTTGAAGTTGCCACATCAGGAAAAAAACAAACATATATGTATGTATTTTAAAACCATCAAAACAATGATTTTTAAAACGAAAACAAATTTTATACCGTAGAAATTATATGATTTATGGAACATGATGTTAAATAACCAGGTGAAAACATGTTCTTTAAACCAGAAATTCAATAACACGTTTATGATTTCAGTTTTGGAAACAAAAAACACACATAACTGAGAACACGTTTTTTTATGTTTTGTCTTAAGAACCAATTTGTTTTCAAACCGGCTAGTTTTGTTTTATTTTTGGAACTTGGCAACAAGGAAAACAATTCACATTGGAGGACACCCCTTAATATATAAGACTATATAAAATTAAATTCTAAAAGAAATAAAATATTTTTGAAGTAAAATAAATAAATTATTTCAAAAAGCCTATTAGCTGAATTGGTACAACATTGTGTTACTAACTTGAAATGAAGGTTTTGCCTTGTACTTTTATCTCCTAAATATCGCAAGTACACCATACAGTATAATAAAAATGCATATTTACCATTGAAGTAAAAAAATACATATTTACAATCAAAATCAAGTATATATATATATATTGAAGAGTAACATGAAATTTTATTAAAATGAAAAAGGGTTACAAAGTAGGAGGTGACAAGAAGGCACTTTGACACATTCCACAAGATCTCCCCCAAATCTGATAATGCTAATCTGTTCAAACTCTGGGATCACCAGAACCCAAACCAAGACAAAATGCCCAATTAAAGCCACCAGTGCCTTGATAGACAAAATACCCAACTAACCACTTCTCACTGCCCCCACCCCAAAACTCATCCTTCAGGTCCATGTTGATGGAATATATCATTTAGATATCTTTTATGACAATACACTAGAACCATCCCCGTGGGATCCATTATTTGTGTTGGCATCTTATCATGCAGACACCTATCTGGCTATCATATTGAAGTATATGGGTTTAATGGGCTACAGCTTATTCCTTAAATAATTGGGGAATAACCAAATAACAACGGGATGGAGGCATATTAGGTTCTAACTCATCAATCAACTGTTGAACTTTTAGGTAGTTCACAATGGGACCAAATATAAATAAAATAAACCATATATATCATAGCCTACTCAAATCAATGATACTATGTGAAAAAACATAGCCTAAGCCACCGTGAGATGATTGAGAGATCAAAGCCTTTTAGATTTAGGTATTGAAATTTATGTTAGCTTTGGCACACTACAATTGATAATTGGACTCTTTCTCTCCCCATCTCTAACCAAAATCTAATAGACTATTTTACCCATCAAAACAATTTAATCCTAGCATTGCATGGTTAAAGTAGAAACCCACAGCAACTCCCTTTTACATATTGATCTTGTCAATTGGACAACTTTTTACTGAGTAATGGTAACAACTGGATGATTTTAAAAAATAAATCCTTACAACATCAATCTATTTTAAGGTGAATATAAACACATATATGTAGGTTTTAAGAAGATAAAACTTTGTAACCCAAGTTCAAAATATAAGTAATACCATGAACAAATTAATCGTGTCTACCTCATCATCATCTAAGCTTTGTCCTAACTATATGGGGTAGGCTCATGGTCATTTATCCAGATTTGTCTTTTTGTGTCTACCTAATTCACCAAAATCAATGAAAAATTCTACAATATGAAATTAGAAAAAGAAATACCTGCAGCCATGACAACATAAAATACAAGCTTCTACCTTTTTAGGTCTGAGGATTTAGATCTTGTGTCATCTCTTGGTTGTCTACAAGTGATGGAAAATCTCTCAATATAAGAGGTCTTATATAGAGGCTAGAACCAAGAAATGACCCTATGGAAGCCTTTCAGGAAAGCTGAACACCTTGGATACTTTGTGAAATAGAAGGCCTTCTCTTTGCCTTCCCCCTAACTGGTGTACCCTCTGTAAAGATAATGGTGAGACTGTGAAAGCTGTTACTGCTTATTTGTTTCCTGTCCAGTGGTTGCAAACCTTTGGGAAAGGTTGTTAGTACAGATCAGTGGTCTATTCGACCCATCTACCTTCAGCTGGTCTAAGCAAAGGAGTAAAATCCTATGGAGATGTCCTAAAGCCATGTTTTGGTCCATTTGAGAAGAAAGGAATGCTAGAATCTTCAATGATGTAGAAAGAAGGGCGGAGGTTATTTGGAAATGTCTCATCAGAAGAGCTATACATTGGGCTAAACCTAAACTCTTTTTCCCCAGTTTACCTTCAATTATATTTGGCAGAATTGGGGAGCTGTGGCAAATTGTTCAGAAATTAAGGCTAAGCTTTATCCAATGTTTTAAAACGTGGAGGCATGACGCGAAGTTCCACTACCTAGAGGTGTGAGGCATAATTCAGGATGTAAGCATAGTTGTCAAGGCGACTAGGCGGTTTTCCATGGTTGCCTCGCCCAAAGGCCCTGAATTTTGTATACTAGGCACCCGCCCAGAGACTTAAGCGGGCGCCTACATACATCTAATATTTTTTTTAATTTATTATTTTGATATTTTATTAGATGTTTTATTGTTTTAAAATAAAACTGGTTACATGCTATCATTTTATTATTAAGACAACAATATAAAGCCTTTTTCTTTTATTTATGCATAAGGGTTTTTTCGGTCCGATTGGAGAGGGAGGAGAACCGAAGACTTCATGCCCCAGCCCAGCTCCATCACACCTCAGCTTCAGCAGGTAAGTTCTTCTTCTTCTTCCAGCCAAGCTTCAGTCATTTTTTTTTCTTTTTTTTTTTCAAAAAAACAGGGGCTCTGCCCCTATACTCCTCCCTTTCTCCACAGCTCCATTCACTTCTTCTTCTTCTTCTTCTGCCCCTGTTCTCAGTTGCTAGTCCTAGTCTCAGTCCCTTTTGTTTTGAAAAAATCCCTATACTCCTCTCCACCCCTGACTGTTCTCAGTCCCTTTTTTTTTTTGAAAAAACAGGGCCCTATACTCCTCCCTGCCCCTAATCCCCTATACTTCTTCTTCCTCTTCTTCTTCCGCCCCTATACTCCTCTCATCCCTTCCTAGTTCCTCCACTTATATTTTTTTTTTCAGTTAATAGTTAGTGTACATGCTTGCTAGTTAGTGTATAGTTAGTGTACATGCTAGCTAGTTATATGAAATTTATACTCATTTGAATGATTTATAGAGTTAATAGTTAGTGTACATGCTTGCTAGTTAGCACACAAAACCAATAAAATAGCTTAGGAAAGCATATATAAAGTAAAAACTCAAGAAAATTAACATTTTAAAATTCCAACGCCTAGGTGCCTGGGCGCCCTGTGGTCGCCTAGCCTTGTCTTGGTGCCTTGAAAACTATGGATATAAGATGCATAAGCCTCCTTAAGAGGAGGGGGATGGGGAGGAAGGAGGAGGAAGGGAAAGAGGAAGAGGAACAAGAGGAAGGAGAATCCCATTTTTCTTTATTTTTAATAAAAATCTTTTATATTAGAAAAATGAAGATTCATAGCACTAGTTGAAGGTGGGGCGGGAGGGGGGGGTCTTGTCGAAGCAGAGCAAGACCCCTCTAACACAAAATAACCAAATTGGGCTGCATTGAAAAGGGGAAAGAAAGTGGGCCTTCCCCTTATCTATTCTTCCCTTCCCTTTCCTTTCCTTTTTTTCTTTCTTTTTTTTTTCTCTTTTATTCTTGTCTTTTTATATGAGGTGTGCATGAGGCGTACACCTCTAGAATGCCTCATGAGAAAAGCGTATGAGGTGTATGCCTCTTGCACCTGAGGTGTACGCCTTAGAGGAGGTGTCAGCACCTCTGGTCTATGCCTCAAGGCATTTTGGGGGTGCCTCCCGGTGTACGCCTCCCATGCCTTTTAAAACACTGGCCTAATCCAACATGGAATCCTCTGAAAACTTTCTACACCCTCTACAAGGGCATGGAATTCAAATTTCCAATTAAGATCAGGAGAGCAAGATTAACCTAGCAAACATTACTTGGGATGACTTTATGGTCATAAAACTGTACTGTTATCTCTGTTATCTCACTTATAATTAATAATTCAATAAATTTCTTGCTGATAAAAAAAAATTAGAAGAGCAAGATGAACTCCAGGATACCAAAGAAATTTTCTTTAGATAAGATTTATCCTTTTTGTTAAATATACCAAGGTGTTGTTAAGACATTGGTGAACCATATCACATCTGCCTTTGAACACCAAAATGGGCCTCCAAAAGACTACAAGCCAGGCCTATCTCAACAAGTAACAGCAGGAAACTCAAGCTCCAGACAAATTAAAAACAAGTAACTTGTGGGTGACAAGTGACTTGATGAGAGAGAGAGAGAGTAGCAACAACAATAGCCTAAATAAGACTAAATGGCCAACAACACAAAACAAACCTCCTCACACCATTTTTTGGTGTGAGGAGGTTTGTTTAAGTAGACTGCCATGTAAATACAATAAACTATCCGTATTTATATGATCAAAGGTGCATTGATAGGTAACTGGGGCATCCAATAGACATGCATAGTTGTGCCTCCAGGAAAGTGCTAAGAAAACACCTATGGGCACAAAGTAGATATGTACAAATGCTTGAGGCATATGCTTTTATTGTGCTTTATACATGGGATACACACCCAAAGGTGGAAGGACCATTTTATCATGTTCCCTATTATATATTAACACGACACATATGATGAAAACCCTCCAAATTTGTTTATTGTAATATTATAACAAAATGCCATAAATAGAATTGGGGGTTTTGATTTCTTTCAATATATTACAGTCATCTGAACATGATATGTCACACATGTTTATGATATTGTTGTGTAATTTATGTGAATTGTTTTCTAATTTCTTATAATTTTCCTATTTTCTCGGATATTTACTATATTTTTACTTATTTTTTCTTATGTTAAAGTATTTATTAATTAAAAATTCACGTTCAGGAGGCTAATGCCTCTTGTTTTCTGGTTTACACCTCATGCCTTAGGATGATGGAGTGTCTCGTTTTGTGTCACACCTCCAAATTTTAAAACATTATATATTACTGGATAAACTCAAATATTTCAAAAAGAGAAGAACTAGAATCCTTGAAATTTGGTTAGTAAATAGGGTGAGAAATAAGTTGATATTTTCATTAAGGTACCAGAAATATTGAGGCTATGGAGGAGGCTACTAACGAGGACTGAGAGAAGCAAATTAATACATACATTAAGTCCACTAGTGCCATAGAAACATCATAGAAGCAATATTCTAATACTAGTTTATTCCAAAACGGTTGGGCTCCTCTGTTCATTAACATTATGAGAATATTAATTTTTTTTTCTGAGAATAGCCATTTTCTTAGATATTCGAAGGAAGCAAATTGCCCTCAATTCTCATGAAGTCATGAGGAAATACATGACATAGGAAGTTATCACCAAAAGAGTTCTGGTGTCCAAAACATTGATGACATTTTCAACACATACCATAGAATTTTGGGTTCCCTATATATATTAGACTACTAGAGCATGGGAAAATAGTTGGTAACTTGGTACTGCTATAGCTGCACTCTAGAAATTTCTAAATGCTAATAATCCCAAAATTCTACTTCCAAAAAAAATAAGGTATAAAATTTCCACAAAATATGGTTTACCACAGATGAGAGACTTAACAACCATCACCTATAACTACAAGTTGATCATGGGCGACCAAAGGGTTTTAAGATTCCAAATCATTTATCTTCTTTTTTCTTTCTGAGAGGAATAAAGGTTCTTTATTAAAAGTTTACAGTACAAATAATCAAACATGTGAAAACAATTAAACAACTTATACCTGCATAAACCTCTTCTTTGTTTGTTCTGCCTGCAATTTGAAATTTCTTATTAGTTCAGGGTACAGAATTTGAGGATTGTCTAAGAGGGGAAAAGGCAAAGTTAAAATGAAGAACAAACAAGAAAAAGTGTTTCGAGAAGAACCAAGCATTTCTGTTTGTCTGTGAGGACATCTCATAATTAGTGATCATCAATATTAAAAACTAAACAGTTCTATTAAACAGAGGAAAACATCTATGTATATAATGAGATAGAAAACAGGATGATCATAAATAGCTTTCATCTTGCTTCCAGTCACTTAAAGTAATTTTAGACACAGCAATAAATAAAGAAACAACTTCTAGAGACATTAAAAATCCAAAAGATAGCAATATTAAATTTCCAGCAACATATAGTCATTCACTGCACAAGCATGACCGCCCTTTTGTTATGAAAGATTGTATACAATATTTGATGCATATTCTCCATTTCTTACCGAGGGGCAAAGCCAATGGCCACAAGTGTACAGAGTTCACAAGCTAAGGAGCATGGTTGTCAGTTAGGTGACCAGCTATCAGAGACATAAGTGTAAAAGCGTTTACCAATAAAGGTATCAACTATCAGCCAAACTTAACATTGCAAGCCTCCAGTGGAGGATGACAATTTTCATCCTCCAGTGGAGGATGACAACCCTTAAAATAGAGGTCCTTGAGTGAATTTGCTTTATTTGTAATCTTTCCTTTTTTATGTTGGTTATTATGGAAAGCATACTGGAGCAATTTTTTTATTGTCAAATATTAATTTTAAAATATTGATAAAAAATATATTAATTTTAAAAAGCAAAAGCACCAAACTAAAAAATACTTCTGAAACTTAATTTCATAAAACATGTTCTTGCAGTTGACAAGGTTTGCAGGGGTCGCCTAGTGAAGTAGTGAGGAAAACCAAGATTTGACCGTACAGTGAGTAGAAAAATCAAATTTGGACGCCCAGATAAACCTCGGGTTAGAGTGATCCATAAGATATCCGGAAGATTTCTCCTCATCTCTTTGCAAATAGGTATTCTCAACGTGCCACATGTTGTGTTAAATGAACTATCATGCCCTCAAAATCCCACGTCTTAACAGGTCAAACAACAATTTTGTACGTAAAAAATGTAAACTTCACCTTCACATGACAAAACAATCTATACCAACTGAAATTCAAGCTGAACTGATATACCTGCTCTTTCAGCAGCCGAGCATTTTCCTCCTCCAGTTGTGCTACTAGGGATTCTAGCTCAACCGTGTAAGCCTAAAAAGTTAAAACAACGAAACATAATGCCTACTCATAAGACACGATGAAGAAAAGATTAAAAGAGAATTAGAGGCAGAAAAATCGATGATGAGAGAACGTAGCAGTAAAATCGACCTGTTTCCGTTCTCTCGACCGAGCCGCAGACTCCCTGTTCTTAATCATCCTCCTTTGTCTCTGCTGAGCAGCCTTATCAATTGGCTCTTCCACTATTCTCCTCTTCCCCCTGCCTACTCCTACTGCCGCTCCTCCTTCAACGCCATTTCCAAACACCGCAATCGACCCCTCCAACTGCTGCTGTGGAAACCGATTAGCCAACAGCGGATCAACTGGATAAACCCCTTGACCCGCCCCAGACACCTGCGGAATCCTCACATCCTCCTCTCGAACAGCTCCGGCTTTTGCAAGAAAATCCTCCAAAGTCATCCGTTCCATCGCCGGGTCCTTGAAATACTGCCCCTCCACAACAGCCCTAATTTTCCTATCGCCACCACTAGCAGCGATCTCCTTCCACACCTCATCGACTGGCTTGTGACTCTTCGGCAGTGTAAAGCTCCCCTGTGTAGCCAAAGAAGACATCCCTGCAGCACCATTCGCCTGACCCTCGCCACTGCCGCTTCCGGCAGGGGGAATCATCTCGGCCGCTGGATTGTCACCGTACATATTTCTCAGAAGCTCGTCCATGTTCATAGACCCGCCAAATTTTTTCTTCTGACCGTTCTGAAGTTCAGGAACAGTTCGCGAATATATAGAGGGTTGACGTGCCAGATCCGAATTCGCCGACCCAGAAGATGCCATCACCTTCGAAGACGCCATCGCTGCAGATTTTTAGGGTTTCTGATATTTCTACTGCCCTCTATTTAGAAAAAGTGAAAAGCCGAGAAATCTCCTTCAGTCCATCCTCCATCAGCTGGCGCGTGAGTCTCGCTACGGTTTGAATGAATAAGCGGAGAAAGAGAGAGGAAGCAACAGGCAAGTAAGAGAAGTATGGTGAGAATACCGGAGAACCGGAGTGGTTTGGGAGAGGTGGTTTCGGGGATGGACCAGCAAAATCGGGAGTTAAGGCAATGGAATCAATGGATGTTCTCTCAGAACTCAGAGGGTGGCCTGCTGCCTGCTGCCTGCTGCCTGCTGCCTGTGGCTTACTCGCTTACCTTAAAAATGGGTTTTTTTCCATTTTATGGGTTGATCCGTTTACTGATTTCGGATTTGGTCGGACTTTTTTACTTCGTTCTTGTCTGCTCTGTTGTGTTGTGTCACGCCAAAGTCCAAACCTGCTTCACCACGTCGGCACGTTCTTTTATGTTGGGACCAAACCAATGATAATTCCCCACACCACTCATAAATTACATGGGTCCACAATCATTCAATTTTTGGGCCTAAATCATATATTTAGAGTAAAATACAACTCTCCACTAACTTTTTGATAATAATAAAAACCTCTTTTTACAAGCCTCGAATAGGTTTTTCAATATTTTCCTTTCTTTCTCTACTTTTTTTTTTTTTTAAATCAAATATAATCTAAGGGCCTGTTTGTTTGTTTCCTCTTATCTCTTAAAATAGAATCTTATATTTTTTTCTTTTCTAATGGTACTCCCAAAACACAAAACACTTCTCCCTCCTTATAACTCAAGTGCCTCATATGCGATAATAAAAATTATTAATAATTAATTATAATAATAATTAAAAATTAATTAATGCTTATTATTATAATAGTTAATTATTATTCATCATTCCTTTGGTACTATTATTACTATAATAATGATAATAATAATAATAATAATAATAATTAGTATAAATTTTTAATTTTTAACTAATTATTATAATAATTAGTATTAATATAAATTAATTATTAATTGTTAATTAATTATTATAATAATAAGTATTAGTTATAACTTAAATTTTAATTAAATATTATATATATATTAATTATTATGATAATTAATTATTAATTACTATTGTTGTTATAGTAATTATTATTAATTTATAATTAACTATTATAATAATTATTATTTGTTAATAAATTATTAACTATTATACTAATTATTAATTATTAAATAATATTAATGATTATAATTAATTATTAATTACACAAATTATTTATTAATTAATTATTAATCACTATAATAATTTTTAATATTATCTTTTATTGAATTACATAAACAAACAAAAAATCTCACATATGGGGTTAAAATGGACATTTGACAATTTTCAAAATTCAAAACAACATTCTTTGCATTCAGAGTTTAGAGGAAAGAAAAACTCAATACCAATATGCTTCTTAATGTAATTATTGTACTTTGAAATATCAGACGTCAGAGCAAACGAACAGGCCCTAACGCAGACATAAAATGTATCAAGTTATGAAATTACCCCTAACCAATGGAGAGGGCATTTTTTAAACTTCTTTCATATGATCCTTGGGAGTTATAGAGTGATGACACTAATCAACATGTATGGTCTAAAATTAATACTTAGCTACATTGAAACAAAAAGAAGATATATGAATAGAAGGCAAGAGAGATAGAGAATGAGATTCGGAGTTTGGACGGACATAGAGTGATAGAGTGATCGATGCAAAAGTTGTAACATTAGTATTGCATGGTGTTGTTGCCTTCCCAAGACTGGCCAACCTGAACTATGAGGCCATTATCATCCTCTTACTCTAATGATGGGAAAGCTTTTACATAGTGAAATATGAGGCCATTCTATCTTGATGAGGTTAGTTTACACTTTACACATGCATCACATGCATGCACTTGAAGTTCAAACTACATTTATAAATGATCTCATGTCTGGATCATTAATGGAATTAATTAATTAGCACAGATTTAGCTCGTTGTAGCCATTATCATCCTCTTCAAGGAATTTCTAACTAGATTATACACAGTTCAACTTCTCACTAGAGGATTATATTCTCTTGTTGATCAAATGCAGCTCTTGGAATTGAAGGACTTGTATAGCTACTAGCCTAGCATCAAATTCCCGAACAAAGCGAGAGTGACCACCTGTGGAAGAATACATGGAAAACATATGGTGTTTGCTCTGGCCATAGTGAACACGATTATTTCAACAAGACATTGAATCTTCGGGCAAAGGTGGACATGCTCTCAGTATTTAAGAGAAATAGTAATTTAGCTCTTTTGTTTAGAATGATTTCTGTAATTAAGATGCCAAATCATCCAAACTAGTCCTTTGTTTCTTCAGTTATAGAGGCTAGAGCTAAACAATTCCTAGAGTTGATCTGTCCAAAGTGAAGAGCAATCTACAAGTATACTATAAGTACTCCATCCTAATTACTATCCTCAACTGGGTGTTTGTCTTCAAGAGAACTAACATCTAGTGGAGCCAGGATAGAGGGTGCAAATGTGGGAGCCTCGTTGGAAGGGGAAAGAGGTTGGAGGAGAGGGAGCTAGGTTTTCGATGTCAAGCGTAGGGGCTGGTGAGATCTGAGGAGGATTTAGAGAAATGGTGAAATCAACAAAAAACAACAGTAGAAACATAGAGATAGAGAGTCACACTAGTCTTGCCATGGTCCACGAGCGTAGAAGAAAGATGAAAGAGGATAAAGAGATCGAAGGAGGTTTTTGTCGAGTTTCAAACAGGGTTATTTCAACAAAATTGTATGTAAAATAATTTACAAAAGGGTAGAATAGGTAATTGAAAAAGCAGTGCATAAGTTAAAAGCTTTTGTCTAGGTTAGTGATAGAAGACAGGTATTTGCCAAGCTTTTTAAAAGTTTAGGGGAGGTGCTTGTTAATAAATTGAAACTAAAGGGGAGGCTTTTGTGATTGTGGAGAAGCTTTTGTATTTTACCTTTTTATTGTTGGTGTGGGGGTTCTACAACCTCCTAAGTGCGTTCAACTAGTCCAAATCATCATATATTCCATTTCAAGCAAATGAGCTTGTGTGAAATATTTTGCCATTTTTGGCACCAATGGTTTGTGAGATGTTCATGAGCATTTACTAATTACAAGAGTACCACTAATTTCAATGTTACCACAAAATTGTTATTACTCTCTTTACTCATTTATTACCCTTCTCACTCTCTCTCTAGAGCTATCAATGGGGTCGGGTTAAACCCGATGCACATGAACCGGTTGGGGTCAGTCTTGGTTCTAGGAACTAGACCAGTTCCTGATATATTATTCCGATTATTATTGGGTTGGAACTGATTTCACCTAGTCCTAAACTGATTCAGACTTGACCCGACCCACACTATATATATTAAATATGCATTATACATTTAATATACTATATTTAAAACTTTATTTTATTAATAGCTAATAAGTTATTATTAATAAACTCATTCATTAATTATTTTTTTTATTTTTATTGGTTGATATTTAATTATTAATATTTTATTTCATTAATATATATTCTTTAATTAATAATTTTAATATTTTAATATTAATTATTAATAAATTTTCATTGATTAGTTATTTTATTAATTATTTATTATAATTTATTCACTAAATTGTTTTAATAGTAAAATAATTATTTCATTATTCGTTAATTATTCACTATTTTGTTGTTAATGATTAATTAATTAATAATAATATTTGATTTAGTATTTTATCATCAATTATGAATTTTATATTAATTATTAATTATAATATTTTACTTTTTATTTATTTACATTTTATTATTAATATTTTGTTTTGTTAATAGTCATTAATTAATTAATAAATTTAATATCTTATTCTGAAATATTAATTGATTATTAAATTATTTTTAATTAAACAAAATTTTTATTGATAGTAAAATAATTATTTCATTATTCGTTAATTAATTTATTATTAAATATTTTGTTGTTAATTATTAATTAACTAATAATATTATTATGATTTAGTATTTTATTATCAATTATGAATTTTATATTAATTATTAATTATAATATTTTAATTTTTATTTATTTATATTTTATTATTATTATTAGTCATACTTAATTAATAAATTTAATATCTTATTCTGAAATATTAGTTGATTATTAAATTATTTTTAATTAAACATAATTTTTATTAATTATTTATTTTAATATTCTATTAGTTAAATTTAATTGAATTATTAAATTAACATATTTTTAAATAACTAATAATTTATTAATGGTTTCTGGTGTAATATTAACTCTTACAAATACTACAATGTATGTGTTTTTTTATTGTTAAACAAGTTTCCTCCTCTATTCCTATTTGTTTCCCACCAAAATGGTGGGAATCTACATCCTAGGAATTAGGATCTATAATCCCACATTTTCCATCCCATCTCATGACATTCCATGAACCAAACATGGGAAGGGAAGAATATTCTAGAATACTTTATATTTTTTATACCATACCAATACCAATCTGCCACACCATTTAAAAAAAAATTGCTTTAGTTTTAAAATGGGAATGATAGGCTTGTATGACAAATTACTATTGGTCTAGTACAGAAAATTTTTTGTACCAAAGGATGTGAATTTGAGATAAAGTAAGGATATTTGGGCCAAATTTCTAAATTTGATTGGTGGAGTAGGAATTTTGTTATGGGGGCAAAAGATCAGGGGAAATGGAGAATGAAGATAAGGTGAAATTTTCTATACTTTGTGGGAAGTATTGTCCATCTCAAATTCAACCAAAAAGTTCGGTTTGAAGATCCTCTTAGGGTTTTGACCAAGAAAAGGCTTATCTTAGGGTTGAAAAATATAAATCCTATTTAACTGAATTCAGGTCAGGTTAAGACTGAAATAATGTATTAGGTTAAAGGCTATAATTTGGGTTTCAATAAATCAAATTGGGTCTGGAGATCAAATATTAATGTGACTTCACCCCCACCCAATCATTTTTTTTTTTTTTTTGTTTTTTCTTGGTAGGTGGGGTGGGGTGGGGGTGGGGGGAGTGAAGTATTGTAATTACTAGAAAATGTGTACATGATGATTTGTCACATGGTAATTTTAGACAATGATTATAACAATAGTAATTATATGTATCCAATTTTTTCACATTTTTTATATTTCTATGTGTATAAAAATAGTTCTTATTTTTCCTTGGTATGATTAATATAAAATATTAGCAATGTGTTCAAACATTTTTATAATTTTTTTTTATATTTTTGTATTTTTTAATTTTATTATTTAATTATGGCATCAATTACTAACACATTGACCCAAAAGGTTGAATTGTTGACTCACCAAACAAGAAAACAATTTCATTTTTTGTGTTGGTTTTAAATTTTGTATGCCAATTCTGTGGTCAATAAAAATAAGTCTTGTTCATCATAGTTATTTTTTATTTAATATGATCAACAAAAAAATTAGAGGTGTTCCTAATTTTCTACATATTTTTGTTGTAGTTTGTATTTATTATTATTTGAAAAAATTGTTGTTTAACTATAGCATAATGGGTTCATCTATTTCCTATGTATTTATGCATTATTTTTGGCTATTTTGACATTACATTTAGTGTTACTAATATATTTATGGAATTTGTATGCATTTTCAATATATTAGTAATTAAGCACATGCGTTGCACGTGAGAATTTTTTCTTCATATTAATTACTTGAATTTTAGATATATCGTAGTTAAGATAGAAATTAAAAATTAACAAAAGTAACAATATGATTAAAAATAAACTTAAATGCTTATAACAAATAACCATTATTATTATTATTATTATTATTATTATTATTATTATTATTATTATTATTATTATTATTATCATTATCATTATTATTATTATTATTAAATTTTGTATTGCATTTTTATCATAAATAAAAATAACCTTTATTTTAAAAATTATTTTTATTTAATATGATGAATATATAACATTAGAAATGTTCTCAAATGTTTTCGACAAAATTTTGTACATTTTCATTTTTGGTGTTCTATCTTTTTTTTTTTAAATATTTATTATTCAATTATGACATCATGGGTTTGTTTGAAAAGCTGGATCATTGACCCACCATCTAGATAAGAAAATAGCTTTGCTTTTAGATTAGTTTTAAATTACGAAAAAAATAGTCAAAGCCGCTTGTATATTTAAAATTAGGTTACAAGTTGGTCCATAAACCAATAAAACTCTGACAACCAGCTCTACATTTCAAATTATAAAATCCCTTGTCATGTCATCAGAGGCTTATGTGGCTATTGCCAACATAGGACTCTTAATTGCCCTTTAACGTTGGGTGATTGGAAAAATAAAAAAGGGCTTTTAGTTTCTCTCACTCTCTCTCTCAATCTCCCTCACACTCTCTTACTCTCACAATCATCTTTATTATTTGTTCAATGACTGTTGATTTGAAAATAAATAAAAATGGTTTTTGTATTTATGTTTTCTGTATCAATTTCTCTTATTCTCTCTTTTGACCTACTGTTCTCCCTCAATCTCTCTCATTCTCTTTCTTAGTCGATCTCTCATTCTTCCTTAATTTCTATTGTTCTCCCTTAGTTTCTCTCCTGCTCCCTTTCTCATTTTTTTTTTCTCTAACACACTTATATGGTATTAATCAGATTGTATAAAAGAACATGAGACCGACTTGGTATGGTTCAAAAATCATTACACCAATTTGATAATAATTCACAAGAAACTCTTGGCTATGAAATTTACACCAATTGGAGAATGATAGAGATTGAAGGAGAATGATAGAGAGAAAGAGAGAGAGATGTTTTGATTTGGCTACATACCAAAACTGAAAGAGTGGGAGAGATAAAGGGAGCATGAGATCAAGAGATGACTATGAGAGTGAGAGAGAGAGAAGGAAGGGAGATCAAGAGACAGATAGAGTGGGGGAGTAACTGAAAACCTATTTTTGGTATGAGCTTTTTGTTGTGTCCAACATAGACTAAGAGTCCCATGTTGGCAATAGCCACATAAGCCTTCGATGACATGGTGGGAGCTTTTTATAATTTGAAATTTAGAGCTAGTTGTTAGAGTTTTGTTGGTTGTTGGACCAACCTGCAGCCTAATTTTAAATGTACAACCGACTTTGATTATAATTTTCTCTTTAAATTATATATTTCATTTACATTATATAAAATATTTTTTACTTGTCGCACTTAATTTTTGTTTATCTGTGGTATCATTTGACTCAATAAACTAACCCACAATCTAAAAAGAAAAATAATTTTATTTCTAGGTTGACATTAAATTTTGTTCCATCATTGATAAAATTATTTCTTATGTATAAAACGTATTTTTGTTGAATATAATGAACGCATAATATTAGAGTCGTACCCAATATTTTATTTTTTATAAAGATATAACATTAGATATATGCCCAAAATTTTCTTTATCTTTTTTTTTGTGATTCTTTGTATTTTTCTATTATTAAAAAATTTATTATTTGATTATGACATCATTTCATTTCTAGTTAGATTTTAAATTTATCATTCCATTTCCATCATTAATAAAAATACTTCCTACATTTAATAGTTATTTATTTTAAATTTTTATTATTTAATTATGGTATTAATAAAAATACTTCAATACCCTCAGGAAGTATAAGATGAAATTGAACCCGACAAAATGTGCTTTTAGGGTCGGCTCGGTTAAATTCCCAGGGTTCATGGTGACGCAAAGGGGGATTGATGCAAACCTAGAGAATATACAGGCCATCCTCGACATGCAATCCCCTCGAGCCCACAAAGATGTACAACAGCTCACCGGTAGAATAGCCGCCCTTAGCAGGTTCATGTCCAAATCCGCGGACCGGTGTCTGCCTTTTTCAAAGCCCTCAAACGACCAAAGGACTTCCAATAGACCGAGGAATGTGAACGGTCCTTTCAAGAACTAAAGCGGTACCTAAGTTCGCTGCCTTTCCCCACCAAGCCGAGCCTAGGGGATGAGCTATTGCTTTACCTCTTAGCCGGGGATGAGGTTGTCAGCTCGGCACTAGTCAAGGAGGAAGATCGGGTACAGAGGCCGATCAACTATACCAGTAAAGTCCTTGGCGGCATAGAAACCCGATACTCCAACTTGGAGAAAATGGCTCTGGCTTTGGTCACCTCGGCTAGAAAGCTCAGATCATACCTTCAGGCCCACACTATTTGAGTGCTCACTAACCAGCTGCTTAGGCAAATCCTTCAAAGGCTGGAAGCATCTAGCCGCTTGAACAAATGGAGCGTGGAGTTAAGTGAGTTCGACATCGAGTATGCACCCCGACCTGTGATCAAAGCTCAGTCCCTAGCTGACTTCATTGCCGAATGCATGTTTACCACCGAGAATCCTGCCCCGTCACTGGATCAGAATAACCGTTCTTTTCTTTTCTTTATTTTATTTTCTTTTATTTTTATTTCTGCAATCTTTTATATTTAATTCTTGTTTGTTTCTCTGTTTTGTAGATCTGAATTCGTTTAGTTCAAGGATATGGTGTCTCGAGGGGTTCGAGGGTCGTAGAAAGAACAGACGCCCGATTCTTGTCAGGAGGGGTTTCTACAAGCTGTCTGGCCGATCTGCAACTACCGCCATCGGATCCAGATTCTGGATCATATTTTCATTTATTTCTTTTATTTATTTTGTTGATTCCCAAACTTTATTATATTCTAATTTTTATTTATTGTCTTGTTTAGATTCAAAACATTTAATTTCAGCAATAATAGATTTTATTTTCGTATTTTCTGCCATTCCCGATTGCATTCTCTTGTCTAGATCTAAGTATATATTAATCTTTCACTTGCTTCCCTGTGGATACAACCTATTCTCACCCATTTACTACGCTAGTATTTGTTTGAGAATCGGTAAAAATTATAAATTTTTAATCTGGTGTTTCAGGGTGTTTTACGACTCGCTTCCGGATACACCAAGTTTTTGGCGCCATTGGCGGGGAAGCACAGAGAAAATTTTTTATTTACTTTTTATGGATTTGTTTCATTATTTTTTTTCTTTTTCATTTTATTACTTGGTCCGTTATCTCATTTTAATTCTTGTTTCTCTTTGATCTTGCAGGACGAAATAGCGAAACGTGGTGTACCGGTGCATTGCGGGATTGCGGGAGAGAAGAGAAGAGAAGAGAAATTAGATTGCGTTTCAGGAATAGTCGTTCCATTTTATTTTTTATTTTTATTTTTGAACTTCTTTTTTTATAGAATAGTGATTTTTGAATTTTTAATTAATTTTCTGTAAAAAGTCCTATTTATTTATTTATTTTTTGTATTATTTTTCTTCCATTTTGTTTCTAGATCTATTCTTCTTTCTTTATTTTAACTTCTTGTTCGATTTTTTTTTGCTTTATTAGGTTTGTGTTTTTCTTTTATTTCAGATTAAAAAAAGGAATTTTTTTCTTTTCATTTATTTTATTTTTTGCAGCATAATTTTATTTTGTTTATTTTATTTTTTTGGCTTAAATTTTAGATTCATTTTTTCTTTTATTTCAGATAAAAAACAAGAAAACAAAAAAAAAAACGAAATAAGTTTTTTTGTTTATTTTATTTTATTTTATTTTTGCAGCATATTTTTCTTTTCATATTACATTTTAGATTTGTGTTTTTGTTTTATTTTTGTTTTATTTTTGGTTTAATTTTTTTAGATTCGTATTTTTTTTCTTTTATTTTATCTATTTCCTGCATAATTTTCTTTTTGATTATTTTATTTTCAGTTTAATTTTTAGATTAGCAATTAGTTTGTTAGAATTTATTTTTGGTAGTTGTTAATTTTATTTAGCACACTTAATTGTTGTTTTATTTTATGTTTGCAATTATTATTTGTTGCTTTATTTAATTTCTTTGCTTTTAGTTGTTTAATTGAATAATTAATTGCTAAATAGGAAATTGTTGAAAATTTTGAATTTGAGTTTAAATTTCAAAATTGAATTTAAATTTAAATTTAAATTTGAATCTGAATTTCAAATTTCTAAATTTAAATTTTAAATTTTTGAATTTAAAAAATTTTGAAAAGACGAATAATATAAAAAGATAAAAATTAAAAAAAAATCAAATTTAAATTTTAGAAATTTAAAATTCAAAATCTGAATTTGAATTTAAACTCCCAAAAATTTAAAAATTGAATTAAAAAATAAGAAAAATCGAAAAAAATAATTGGTTAATATTTTTCATGCATTTTCATTCCATTATTTATGGTTTGATGTTCTTGAGCCCGCATCATATAGGTTTATTTTTTTGCTGAAATTATCATTGTTAGTTGTGAATTTGTTAAGTGTTCTCTTTCTTATTTTAATTGTCCCTTTTGCTTAGTTGTTTGCTTTATTCTTTTATGTTTAATTGCTGAATTACATCTTAGAAATAATTGTTCATGCATTGTAATTAGTTGCATCTTGTTGTGTTTATTTTGTGTTTCCGTTAATTCATTTCAGGGAATCCAACCTAAATAAGATAAGGTGGGGATTTCATCACCCTTCCTTAGCCCAAAAATCACTACCATTCACATGCGATTCACCCTAACCCTAATTTAAAATTTGGATAGAAAGATCCTTTAGGGAAGCCTCGCATTTGGTTCAAAGGTGTGTTGAATTTTAGGAGAGCTTGGAATTATTTTTCATAACCGGGTGTCTAACGAAAGAGGTTAAACGGTTTGGTCTAAGTGGGTTTTGTGGTTGCTTAATCAGGTCCTTGCGAGAGCAAGGGGAGCCTCCCACATCCCCACCTCTTACCTAGCTAATCAAAAGAAGTGGTGTAATTCCAAGTGAACCTAAAAGGATTCACATTGGTTGAACCACTAGTTTAGGAAACCTTAGGTCAGCCCCTAGGTCGTGTGGTTGATTTGTTTGCCTTTAAAAAAAAATAAATAAACAAAAAAGTAAATAAAAAAATAAAAATTTGAATTTGAATTTAAATTTTAGGAATTGAAATTTCAAAATCTGAATTTGAATTTAAATTTCAAAAAACTTAAATTTTGAATTAAAAAAAAAGTAAAGATCAAATTTGAGTTTAAATTTTAGAATTTAAATTTAAAGATCTAAATTTAAAATTAAAATTCAAAATTTAAAATTCAAATTTCAAAAAAAAGAAGAAGAAAGAAAAAAAATTGCAATGGTCGGAGTGTGTGGAATGAGAAACTACTTCCAACCTAAGCCATAAATAGATTGGAATCATGTGTCTCAACAACTGGACAAGATCAATGGGATGGCCCAAAGACTTGATCAAATCCTTGCATATCGTTAACAATTCCCGACCTTGTCATTCTACTCAACATGTTCCATCTATTCAAGCCCGGCCTATCATGTGAGTCAATGCCTTGCAATGGGCCCATGTTAACCAATAATTCCGGTCCAATCCAATGTTAACCCATCCTTTAATCCATATAATCCTGGGTGGAAGAATCAACCCAATTTTGCTTATTGGGCCCAAGCCCAAGAAACCACCTTGCCAGAGAGGCACTTCCAATGGTTTGAAGCCCAGACCCATTGAGAGTGCAATGGTTACCCTGGGACTCAACCGACTCAACCATGTCAAACCTATACACAGTCCCAACAGTATCATCATCCATCTAACTCCATGGCCCAGCAATTTCAGAGGCCACAAGTATAGAACCAATTCCAATAGATGTACCCTAAGAATCAACCGGCTCAAGCTTATCAAGCTTACCCACAACCTCCTCAAGCCCATATAGTAGATGACAAATTCATGCAGTTTCAGTAGCTGATCCTAAATCAGCAATAATCCATCGACAAACTAGAGAGCCAAATTGGATAGCTGGCGAAAGCCAAGGCGAGGAGAGAAGTAGGGCAACTATCGGGTCAACCGGTTGTGAACCCTAGAAATCAGCAACTGGGTTTTTCTCCGCAGCAGATTCAACAACCTCCTAGGTACCCTGAGCTTGAAAATACCAAGGTTATTATAACCTTAAGGAATGAGAGGATTTTAGAGGACTCGTGTGAGGAAAAGAAAATTAATGAAGAAGAAAAGGAGCAAGAAAACCAAAAGTTGGGAGGGAAAGAAAAAGGAAAGGAAAATCTAGAGCCTATAGTGAACCAATCCATAGTTCGCTTTCCAACTGTAGTCATAGTCGTGTCGGTGTGAAAGAACAAAGAAACTCGCAACAAGGTGAGCAAGGAAGCCCATATTAACTTCCCTCTCCGCGATGCAATCCAATATATCCCGACCTATACCAAGTTTCTTGAAAGAGCTATGTACACAAATGATGGAGCCACGATTGGCCCCACAAGGCAAATGTTAGTGCGACTCTCCTAAACCAACTTCCCCGGAAGCTGAAAGATTCGGATGCTCCTCTCCTAAACTGTCATCTCTGGAATCACCTTCAAGCGAGCCCTATTGGATCTTGGGGCCAGTATAAATCTGCTTTCGTCTATTTATGACAGGTTTGGGATCAACGAGTGAAAACCTACTTTGATAATTCTGCAATACCCTGATTGGTCGGTCAAGACTTCTTAAAGTGTTATCGAGGACATCATTGTTAGGGTAGATGATTTTCACTTTCCAGTATGTTTTATCATCCTAGACATGCCCCCAACTGAGGAACTAAACCATATCCTAACAATCTTAAGATGTTCATTTTTAGCAGCGGCCAATGCAAACACCAACTATAAATCAGGAGAAATAGACATTTCATTTGGGGAGCAGAAAGCCTCGTTAAATGCTTTTCGTACCTCTAAGCATCCAAACCTAGGGAAAGATGAGTGCAAGATAGATGTAGTTGATGATCTTTTAGATGCCCTGTCTGCCCCTTGGTTAGTCTAGTCTGAGCCCTATTTGTATGAAGATGAAAGTGAGTCGGACAGTGTAGATGGAAGAAGTGTGTGAATGTGTACGATTGAAGACATTAAACTTAGCGCTGGTTGGGAGGCAACCCAACGTAAGTTTTAGTTTTTCTTCTTTTAGGATTTGAGCTTTTTCTTTTCTTGATTCGAGACCAGGTGGTAGACCTTGAACCCCTTAGAAAAACCTATTAATTATTTCCTTTGGCCTAAGCCCTTTTTACGTCAATCTAGTTATGCCATTGGGGGCAATGGCATTTAAGTTGGGGGGTGAGGAAAGAGAGAGAAAATTTAAAAAAAAAAAATATATATATATATATATATATATATATATATATATATATATATATATATTGAAAAAAAATTGAAAAGTTAAGCCTTTAAATATGTAGAATTAAAATTTCACTGAAAATTAAAAAAAATCCATTAAAAGAGATTCCCAAACAGAAAAAGTTGAGAAAACTGATAAGAGAATATTGAATTCTATAAAAATTGGTAGCAAGTGATAGGAGTGAAAAATTGGTCTTATTTGGATATTATCGAAACTGCTTAGAAATTTGAAAATACTCCCAAGTTTGCCCCTGCTAAGATAAGAAGAGAGAGATTGAGAAATTAGACAAAATAAATTTTTCAAAATTGTTAGAGACAATGAACTACCCAGAACCGTGCTTCTGCAAGAGAGAGAGAGAGAGAGAGAGAGAGAGAGAGAGAGAGAGAGAGAGAGAGAGAGAGAGACAGAATAAAAGGTCAATGGACACCCTAGACTTAGTAACCGGGTCTTTTCACCTAAGTCAAATGTCGAGATTTGTGTCAAATGGTGGAAGGTAGCAATAAAAAAAAAGTGTGCAAATCAACTTATCAAGACAGTCTGCAAATGGAAGGGTAAATAAGATTTTTAAGCCAAGTTTCTATAATATTCAAAACAAGACGGTTTTACCCCTAATTAGGATCACCCTAGAACCATCCTAACCCTTCATTCTAAACCCAAGGGCACCCACATTTTTGCTAAAACCTGGCTGCCGCCCCCCTCTTTCACTCTATTCCCAGTTATGTCCACCCCTCTCTATGAAAAGGACCCCAAGGGCCCTAAAGCAAGGGTTGGTCAATTCACCCAATTAACAAGGCTAAGGTTTCTTGAGGAGTTCAAGGGTTGTAGAAGGGGAGGACGCCCAGATCTTGTTAGGAGGGGTTCCTTAAGTTGTTCAACCATTCTGCAACTACCGCCACTGGATCTGATCAACCATTTTTTTTCTTTTTTTTCTTTTCTGTTATTTTTATTTCTGCAATCTTTTAGATTTAATTCTTGTTCATTTCTTTGTTTTGCAGATCTGAATTCGTTCGGTTCAAGTCTAAGGTGTATCGAGGGGTTCGAGGGTTGTAGAAAGGACGAATGCCCAGTTCTTGTTAGGAGGGGTTTCTGCAAGTTGTCGGGCCGATCTACAACTACCGCCACTGGATCTGGATTCTGGATCATTTTTTTGTATTTATTTCTTTTATTTCCTTTGTTGATTCCCATATTTTATTATATTCTGATTTTTATTTATTGTCTTGTTTAAATTTGAAACATTTAATTTCAGCAATAATAGATTTTATTTTCATATTTTCTATCATTCTCGATTGCATTTTCTTGTCCGGATCTAAGTATATATTTATTTTTCACTTGCTTCCTTGTGGACATGACCCATTCTCACCCATTTACTACGTTAGTATTTGTTTGAAATTGGTACAAATTATAAATATTTAAACTGGTATTCCAGGATGTTTGACGACGAACTTCCGGACACACCACACGCCCACCGCACACACCGCACATACACATGTTGAGCCGCACTGCCAACCGAGTTGATTCTGCTGATCCTCGAACAACTAAGCCCATTACGCCCAACTCGGCAGTGTATTGCCGATTAAGCTACCCGACTCAGTTGACAACGGTTGAGCCTAAATGTGGAGGAAGAACATCCCCACCCACCAAGGCCTGAGGGCAGTCGAGGAACTCCGCACAACCGCCAGCTTAACTGCTGAGCTAGTTGGGAAACAACTTGGCCTAGAAGGGCCCCAAAGGCTCTCGAGATCGGAAACTGAGCGTCCCATGGCTGAGAACTCGGGAGCCAAAAGATCTCGGGCAACTACACCTCGGCCGACACAAGATCGGGGATGTTGAGGCATAACCCGAACTGCTATCCCTCGGCCAACTATACCTCGGTCGGGACAATACCGGGGATGCCGAGGTGTAGCTCGACTAGATATGCCTCGGCCAACGAACTAAAATCATAGAAGTACAAAGAGGTCACCCAAGGCACAACCTACCCCGATCCACGCAGTAGCCCGACTGGCCACACCCTTCCAACAGAAAATGGTACAATAAGACCAATAGAAAATTGTACAATAAGACATCGTGGCATAGCCTAGTCCGGCATACACAATAGCTCGACCAGACATGCCTCGACTGAGAAAAAAGAAAGACACTAGGATAGCAACATATGGGCAGACTAAAGAAACACTAAATATTCAACTCAAAATTGTTCATTACATTGCTTAAGGCTTGGCATACCGAGCCCAAGAAAAAAAATAAAAAAAAGAGAGAGAAGGCAGACGCTCAATCCTCGATGATAGAGTCAACAACACCATCAACGGCTTTGACCTCAACATTAGCTCCCTCGGCGGATCCTTGTGGAGAATCCGGATCGAAAGCACCCCAGCCCTGCAACTCATCGGCCAACTCCGAATGGCGACAAAGGATCCTTCGATGAAAGAGGTTGAACCCAGCTACAAAGGAAGCTTCGGCGTATTCATCCATTTGCAGCTACATCTCCTTCGATGCCTTGTACTGGTTGACTGCCTCCTCGGCAGCCTCCTGCCTCAACTTGTCTTGCCCCACCTTGAGCTTAGCGATCTCTCGCTTCAGCTCTCGAACAAGGCTAGCTTGCTCTGCCAGTTGTACTTTAGCTCGACCACCTACCTCTCAAGAGCGATCGATCTCTCCCTAGCAGCATGCAGCTCGGCTAATTGGGCCTTCTGTCGTAGATACTCTGAGTGTTTCTGTTCGTACGATGATCGAAGGTCTTGAAGACGATCAACTAGCACAACCGTCACACAAGCATTTTGCAGACAAACACAATAAGTATACCAAGAAAGAGAACGAAACACAATAAATAAGAAGAGGGGACTTATCTGGGATGCGGACCATAGCAGCACACACTCCATGGCTCTGCTGCCGACTCCGATTGATTCCCAAGCTATTGACATTGTCATGATTCCCCGTAGTAACTGCTCGGGAACCCCAGACGTCTCCAGATTGTCGTCCACACGAACCGACCACCTCGACACGTGTAGACCCAAACTATTGCCTACCTCAGTTACTGATGTGCCTACGGGATGATGAACCCCTTCAAGGTCGACCATGACAACGTTGTCCTCCTCATCCTCCCACTGTCGGACTCTCCTTTTCCAATGAGCTGCCATGTCCACGAAACGTGGCCGCTCTCCTGTCTCAAGAAGAGCTTCCGGTTGCACACCGGCTCGCTCCTACCTTCGTCGAAGTGTCTTCATCTGGCGAACAATCTCTTCCTCGCTAGCCATACTTATACCTGCAACACAAGATACCCAAGGTAAGTAAAAGGCGGACAAGATAAATTTAACTCGATGAACGAATAAGTAAAGGAAACAGACCAGCCACCCGCTCCATCAGCCCAACGAGAATCAGCATCTCCGAGCATGTGTACGTGATAACGTCAATTTCATGGATCATGCTTAGGGCCAACCTCATCTCCCAAGTGATTGCTGACCATTGGGGCTGCGACAGAGTTGTCCTCGGCTCCCGCATCTCGGTAGGAAAAGGGGAACCCCCGAGAATGCGCACGAAGAAGAACAACTCCTTCCAGTGCTTCATAGAGGAAGGGGCAACGACGCCGAGTGGAGAAGTAATAGTACCCTTACTGGTGGTGTTTTAGCTGGAGCATAAAGTTCACCATCCCCAGGGTCAGCTCGATATCGCGGACGACACAATAGGACATAAGGCTGAGCAAGAACCTAAAGGAGTTTGACATCAGTTGCATCGGCAACACCTTGTACCGGCTTAGCACCTCAGTGAAACTTTGGTTCTCATTTAAGTTCTACAGCCGATGAGCAAAAGACTCCTCGACAACGATTGACATAGCGCGGACGAATTGCAACGACCTCAGTTTCATAGCTTGACAACCCCGAAGGAACCCGTTTCTATAGCTTGACGCCCCGTGGCCGAATATCAAAACCTTAATTCCGGAGCTCAGTCCTTTCCTCAACATATGGTCGAGCTAAGCCCCAATTTCGAAAGCTCTGCACATCAAAGCCGAGCATGACACAAACCCCAACTTTGAAAGGCGGACCCAACTCCAAAGCTCGGTGATCCATGGTCGAGCATCACCACGACACCAAAGCTCAATTTCCACTTGGAATCAGAGTCATTCCTTAGCCCCACTAGGATGGACTCGGAAGCTCATTTCAACACCTTGGGTCTCTGCCAAACTGCGCAATCGCGCCACACTTCGGTCCAGGCACTCCCCATCCTCAACTGCAGGATTGGGGGAGTGGTTCGGATTCCGAAGTCAGAGCTTTTAGAGTTCTATAGCCGATAATGGGAAGATTCCTCGGTCATTCCTTGTATTGCCCAGTTCTCAAGATTGTGACAGTCACTGAGGAACACCAAGAGGGCCAGACTCCCATCCGGACATCAACTTGAAGTTCTTCAGCCGAAGAACGAATTGGATTATTTCATCCCTCGACTTCAGAACTGGGGGAGTGGTGTTCGGGTCATGGCTGAGTTGGTCCTACGAGACACGTGGCCGCCCAACTGTCGCCCTGTCACATCACCCTAGCTCGGTCTCGTTGGCCTAGCTCGACCGAGCTATATTATTACTATGGTCCCCTGTCTTATCCTTCTAGCCACGTCAATGCGGATGAGGACAACAATAGATAAGGAGGAGTTAGGAAAGATGACTCCGCTGGGGAATGGGACTCTATCTTGAGTACCTTGGCGGGTAACCTCACCCCAACAACCTCGGATGCCCAATCCGACCAGGACACTGATCTTTGGCTATAAAAAGGCACTTCATGCTCAAGGTAAGGCATCCAACTTCTAAGACCAGTACTGCCACTTAGCTTGGACCGACAACCTCGTACCTCGGCTTGACCACCCACCAAGTCTAAATGACTTGAGCGTCGGAGTACTTACCTGGGGATAACTCCTTGGGCCTCTGACTTCTTTCTTGATCATAGGTCTTGAAGCGTGGCCTTGTCCTTGTAGCTCGGCCTCGCCTTGTCAGCAAGGGCTATCTAGTTGCTCTCCTCAGTTCGTGCACCACCTCGGATTGAGCAGCATCAGATTGGCATCGTTGGTGGGAACGCACAGAAAGCCACCCCAAAAATCTTTCTTTATCGTGCAATCAAGAAAGCGATCAAGATGCCCAAGAACCAGTCCGAGCGTTCAACAGGTCGATCCCCGTCTCGGGAGTCTTGCCATTGCAGTTCTTTGCATCAAGAAATTCCACAGCTCATTGTCATAGTCGATCCTGAGAAATTCCGAGCAATGCAAGAAAAATTTGAGAAGATCTTCGAAATGATGCAGAACCTAGGACCTGTAGCACCGCCTAGCAAGATCATCCCCCCTTATGCACCGACGCATACGAAGGGTGATCCTTGTTCCGAGGACCCCAAAGCACACTGAGCAGACAAGGGCATAGCGTGGTCCAACCAAGAAAAGCAGGATACAACAAGAAGGTCGGCCCCCTTCGTTCGCTCTCGTAGTAGGATGCACCAAACCATAAGGATCCCAGCCAAAGAGAGGCTCGACAGACGGATGCCACCTCATGTGGTCTCCGAGTCCAGCTTCGTGAAGGACCGTGCGGCGCGCCCCAAGAAGGAAAGGGCGACGCACACTACGGCTCCGGACCAAAGGGATGATGAGATTCGAGAACTCCGCCAGTGCTTAGAGGAGTTAGAGCGCATATAGAGAAGCACGATGTCGGCTAAAGATCGGCCTGCGCTACCACTCGTCTCCATGGCCAAGGAGCCACCCTTCACCCAGGAATTTGTGGATGAGGTACCTCCCACAGGATGGTGGGCACCCCAGCTTGACAAGTACGATGGAAACACTGATCCCATCGACCATATTGAAGCATTAAAGGCTTAGTTAATGTTGCATGGATCCTCCGAGTGCTTGATGTGCAAAACCTTAGTGGCCACTCTCACAGGTCCAACCCTAACCTAGTATTCCTCCCTGCCCCCATGCTCAATAGCATCGTGGGAGCATCTGGAGACCCAGTTCTGCTCTTAGTTCACAGCGAGTCAAAAGCATTGGAAGACCTCGGCCAGCCTCATGCAGGTGTGACAGAAGAAAAATGAGTCCCTCAGGGACTACTTGGCCAGATTCAACATGGAAGCACTATAGGTCAGGAACTTGAACCGGTCCATGGCTGTCACCGCTATCCAGCATGGCCTCCGCCCATCCCCATTCAACTTTTTCATCTCTAAAAACCCTCTGCAAACCCTGGCTAAGCTGATGTGCCATGCACATAAGTATATCAATGTAGAAGAAGCGTAGATACAACTACGGGATGAGGAAGAGAGGCTCGACAAGAGGAGGAGAGATACTGATGAGCGAAAGTTAGAAAGATCAGACCGGGACCATAAGAGGCAAGACCACCAACCCGACCGTAGACTACGGACACCCCCGTCGAGCTATCAGAACTTTACGTCGCTCAATATGTCGTAGTCTGAGATCCTGATGCAAATCCATGACTGTAACTACGTTTGTTGGTCCAAGAAGATGAAAATGCAAAGCAACAAGAGGAATCGTGACAAATATTGCGAGTTCCATACAGATCATGACCATGACACAGAGAACTGCTTCAACCTGCGCAACCACATTGAAGACCTAATAAGGTGCAGATACCTCAGTGGATTCATCAAGAGCGAGAAGCCGTCACAAGAAGAACAGTGCATGGAGGATGCTCGACTGCCGCCCCAAGCTCCCTCTGTTGGTGTGATCCACGTCATATCAGGTGGAATCGCCGCGGGAGTGGAGAGTAGCTCGAGGTGCAAGAAGTATGCATGTTTATGTGAGATTGACAACCGGGGGCACAAGAAGAAGCGCAACCAGACCATCACGTTCACCAACGATGACCTCCAGGGGGTTCAAACCCCACATGGGTCACCTTGGTCATCGCGGCCGAGGTGGTCAACCTCGAGACAAGAATGATCCTATTGACACGGGTAGCTCCGTCGATGTACTCTTCGAGGATGTGTTTGAAAAGCTCAGCATCGACAAAGAGCGCCTCACCCCTGCCAACACTCCCGTAATGGGCTTCTCTGGGGAGTCCCTCCTGCCTACCGGGAGAATAACTCTTCCCCTACTGATTGGAGACAGTGATGTTACTGCGATGACCATGGTGTACTTCACTGTGGTTCGTTGCCCTCTTTGTACAACACCATCCTTGGTAGGCCGACCCTTAATGCTCTGCAAGCTGCAATCTCCACAATCCATCTCGCTATGAAGTTCCCCACTGAATATGGTATAGGGGCAGCACGTGGAGATCAAAGAACCACATGACAGTACTACCAGCTCTCTTGCCGAGGACCACGGTCGGCCGTAGAAACACTAATGCCAGAAGCTTATGACTTCCGAGATGAGGTGAGGACACAATGTGGCCAACCTGTCGAAAACGTCATCCAAGTACCGCTTAACGAAGGAGACCCCAAGAGGATAGACCAGGTCGGATCTTTCTTAAATGACCACCTCCAGGAAGAGCTTGTGCATCTATTGAGAGACCATGCCGATGTATTTTTTTGGTCGGTGACAGATATGCTGGGGATTGACCCTGAAGTCATCACACACCGATTGAACGCTGATCCCTGCTACCGACCTGTCAAGTAGAGAAAAAGGAGTTTCACAACAGAACGGTGGTAGGTGATTGCAGACGAAGTACAAAAGCTACTCGATGCTGGCTTCATTCGGAAGGTTAAGTATCCCGATTGGCTGGCCAATGTAGTAATGGTGAAAAAAGCCAACGAGAAGTGGAGAATATGAATGGACTTCATCGACCTAAACAAGGCCTACCCCAAAGACATCTTTCCTCTACCAAGGATCGAACAACTTGTCGATGCAACGGCGGGCCATGAACTCTTGAGCTTTATGGATGCCTTCTCAGGGTATAATTAGATCCGAATGCATCCTGATGACCAGGAGAAAACAACCTTTATCACCGACCATGACTTGTATTTTTACAAGGTCATGCCCTTTGGCCTCAAGAACGCCGACACCACTTACCAACGACTGGTGAATCAGGTGTTCAAAGATAAGCACAGCCGAAATGTAGAGGCATACGTTGACGACATGTTAGTGAAGAGCAAGAATGTCGAGCAACACCTTGTCGACCTAAAGGAAGTCTTCAATACCCTCAGGAAGTATAAGATGAAGCTGAACCCAACCAAATGTGCTTTCGGGGTTGTCTCGGGCAAATTCCTGGGGTTCATGGTGACGCAAAGGGGGATTGAGGCAAACCCAGAGAAAATATTGGCCATCCTCTACATGCAATCCCCCTAAACCCACAAAGATGTACAACAGCCACTGAAAATATGTACCCTACACGTGAACGGCTCATCTAATCAGCAAGGCAACGGAGCTGGTCTTATTCTCATCAGCACGGAAACATGGTGTTAGAGCATACCCTCAAGTTTGAGTTTAAAGCGTTTAACAACGAGGCTAAATATGAGGCTTTGATTGTTGGGCTAGGCCTCGCCCTAGACCTGGGAGCTTGGAGAATAGAAGCCTTTAGCAACTCTCAACTGGTAGTCAAGGATTAAAATTTTGCAATGTATTAGAGTGTATTAGCCAATACATACCATATATTGGCCACCCTTTTATACGAGATCAGCTTCCGTCAGGGCAAACCCATGCCTATACCATTCCAACTGCCTTTTGCAACCTTGCATTGAGAATATATCCCGATGAAATAAAGCAAATAAGCAGAGAGATATTCTCAATGCAAGGCTGTAAAGGCTGCTTGAACAGACTTTGCCCTGACCGAAGCTGAATTCCCTCTATATGCCCCTACAACAACCATTTTTGGGTTTGACCTATTTCAGAGGGTAAACAGACCTTATACCAACCCCTAAAGCTAAACTAGTTTCGAAAAAAAAAATCTAAAAGTAGTCAAAGAAAATGGAGTGTAAATCCCGGTTCAGGGTAAATTTGTACTCTAGTTCAGTTTTGACTATGTTTGGTAACAATGCATTTATGCATTGATAAATGATGATAGAAAACATGTTTTCTAATGCATATTTACATTGATAATGAGATGTAAAAGTAAATCAATGAAAAAGAAGTAAATTTACATTCAAGTGCACTTTTGATAAAAAGGCATATACTTTATTGGAATTTGTGTTTGCATCCATTATAGCTAAAAGTCCATTTGGTAAGAAGGTAAATTTGTCAATGCAAAACTAACCCAACTTTGCAATTTATATGGACCATTTTACACTCTACATATTTACATCCATACCTATTTGCATCGTTTCCAAACACAACCTTTGTTTTTCTCCTCATATTCTACTTATTTAACATTTGAATTTACAAGATAAAAAGCAAGGTTCAAAGTTTCGTATAGTCCGATACGTCAAATTGGGTGTATAGGACTTTGTATCAACACTCTTTTATATTATTTTAGTTTTTTTTTTCAAAATATGTCCAGGGGATCAGTTAAATGCCTGGTTAATTACCCTTGAAACAAGTCTTACCCCGAAACTCCTTATATTTTGCATATCGGTGACCCACCTATACGACAGGTATCGGCCGACATAGGCTAATACGTAATGAAAATTTGAAGCTTAATTAAGGCTATGTTTGGTTTGAAGGAAAAGGTAGGGAAAGGAAATGAAACATAGGGGACCTATACAAACCTTGTCTAAAACATTCCTTTCCCTACCTTTTCGTTCAAACCAAACGTAGCTTAAAGTAGTGGACTTGCTTTTTACAAGTCTAAAACATTCACTATTCAAGTCCTAGAGACAAACCACTAATACATGAGACAAAAGGTAAAAAGAAAATTATAGAATGACCCAATTCATGACTTATCAACGTATTATGCAAAAACAAAGTTTCTTGTTATAATGCATGTAAGGGTGTTCACGGGTTGGTGTGGTTCGGTTCCTGGCTATTTGGTTGGGTTGGAAAGTTAGTCACCTGAAACCAACTGATCAATGATGAAAACCGACCAGCTTAGGTTGTATCAGTTTGGGTCAGTTTTTGGTTTGGTTGGTCAGTTTAAAAAATTAAATTTAAATTTAAAAATTTTAATGGTATCATTAAAAAATAAAATTTAAAAAATAAAAATTAGGAAATATGAAAATTTTCTCGCTATTTCATATTAAAAAATATAAATTTAAGATATAATATATTAATATATTGTTAAACAATGTATGCCTTTAGCTCCAATCAAATTGATGTACATTAGACATTTATTGTAAATGAATAAAAGTACATAATTGATTCATGTTATACTTGGTGTATTTCTATGTAATTACCCTTAAACTGGGCACTTATGAGACTGGTGTTAGTTTAGAATGTTCATAGCTGTTGGATAGACTTGGGGAGGTTAATCTTGCCAAGGCTGACACTAATGTGCTGCCAAATCGTTGGGGTAGCTTGTCTCGGCTGCCAAAGTTAGAAACGAAGCACATGTAGTGTGTGTTTGGTTGAAACACTGAACCCGCACCATTTTCCAATTATGCCTTGGACCTTGGAGACTAGTGGGCAAAACTGAAAAGTTACACCTAACCCCTAGACTTAATTATGGTACTGCACTAGGTGTCGATTAGGCTATCTTTGATATGCCAATCAGTGAGATCCTTTGGGGGTCAAAACCTAGGTATGTTGGGGCTGTTTGAGAATTCACTCGAGTGGATGATCATAGTGATAGGATCAGCCCCTTTGTTGGACAAAGTGAATGATCAGGGACAGCACTCTCTCTGATGGAAACCAAAATTGCTGGCAATCTATTTCAACCATGTTTGAGATTTGTTTTGCAAAATATATTTATATGAATATGTATGTATGTATGTATATACATTATGTTTTATGAAAAAGGTATGCAAAAGGTTTTAATTCTCGGGATCCATCCGAGCAGAGAAAGCAACATTGTACCTTGCAGTCGAGGGAGAGGTCCTATCTTGTTGGTCAATGTTTGATCATTAAGGGCTGAGAGGTTAAGTGTAAGACCATTTAGGGCTTTTATACATGATGGGATAATCTCACTTAAGACCATAGTCCTTGGGCCTTCACAAGATGGCTGGACTCAATGACCATTTAGTATAAATTTTGGGCCCATTAAGAGCCCATACTGATACACTGCCAGGCTTTGTCATAGAAGTTAGGTTGAACCCATATGGCTTTTGTGAAGATCAATATTAGGGTCCCACGCCATACAAAGAAATCCAAGTTAGCCAACAACTTATTAGGGATGTGAGCCATTTACTTAATGGGCCTAGGGCCCAAGATTAATTGGATTATCATCATGGGCAAATTTGGGAATGGATATGGGTTTGGATCAGAAGCTAAGGATAAGAGGATAAGTCTTATCCACTTAAAGAGTTCAGATCCAAATAAAGATTTGGATTAGGAAACTCTTAATTAGATTATGGGATAAGCTCTTTAAGCTATATAAATAGAGGAGGGTGAACTTCTCAAAGTTTACATGCTGCTCTTAGTTCTCCATCTCTCCTTCTACTCTTGCTGCCCTAACCCTAATTCGATCTCCATTTTTTAACTAATAGAAATCAGTTTTGATTTTGATTTTTGCAAGAAAAATCATATCTGATTTCATGCTCACCTCTAGGGGTGGATTCGAGCCGAGCTGAGCCGAATAGTACCGGGCTCAAGACTATTCTATAAGGCTTGAGCTCGAGCTTGAGCCAGAACCTTGAGCTCGAGCTAGGCTCGAGTCAAGAGTTCATAAGCTCAAGCTCGGCTCGGCTCGACTTGACTTGTTTTATATTTTATGAAAATATTTTATAAAAATAAAAATTATATATAATTTTTTTATTTTATATTTAAAAAATTAAGAATTATAATATTTTTATTATATATATATAGGCTCGAGCTCAGTTTGTCTAATATTTGAGCCACTAAATTGGGCTTGAGCTCGGCTGAAACTGAGCCAAGTCGAGCTTTTCACGAGCCGAGCTCGAGCAGCTCATGAAAAGCTTGGTTCGTTGCCACCCCTACTCACCTCCCATGCTCAATCCAAGCTGTGGATTCCATATAAGGTATTGCTCTCACTTTCTTTTGGTTTCAAATCTAGTCCGGTTTGGATAAAAAATGATCATTAAAAAATGCAGTCTTTCTAAAACTGGGAATACGATTCTTGGAAGGGAGAAATTTTTTTTTGAAATTTCACCCAACCACCCTGCATGGTTCGGCCATCCATATAATGGATCTTCCCTCCCTTTAGTGGTATCAGAGCCAGGTTCAATCTTGAACCGAATTAGATCATATCTGAAGTAGATCCAAATCGGTAGAACTATTCTACCCGATTTACGCACTTAGCAGTTTTTTTGAGAAATCGGTTCTCAGTTTTGGGCGTTTTGATTTGAAATTAATTCTTTATTATTCTACAATAATTTTAGAATGGTTCTATGATTATTTCTTGAATTTTGGGATATTGGTGTGATGGAGATTGAATTCTTTATTGGCGCCAAAATTTGCGCACCCTGCAATTTCATTCTATTAAATTTTGGTATGTAAATAATTTTTTTTAGACATAATGTATAGGATTCAATCTGATGTGATTAATAGAAAATTAGTTTTTTTCTACTTTTTTTTACATTGGAAGACTTGCTGGAGAGTGCGGAGGAGAAGAAGAAGTTTTTGTAGAAATGAAATCTGCAATCTGCGATTAACCCTATTCTTACAGGTTTGCAATTCGTCCATATTAGATTCGGACCATCACACTTGTAGCCCTATGTGATGTGTTTTCTTGCTGCGATTGAATCTCAATTTCAGCTGATAATTAATTCAGATCAAAATCTTGAAAACTGTAACATGTTTTGGACACCAAACCCTAGGCCAAACTAACCCAAGTTGGTCCAAACTGGTTGGGCCAAACCCATGGTTCGATGGGGTCTGTTTTCAGCCCCATGGGTCACATTTTAAGTGACTCAAATTTGGTTATGGGCTAGGGGTTTGGTGGTCCATCACATGATACAGTTCTGCCCTCCCTTGTAAAACCTAATTTATGTTAAGTTAAATCCAGAACAACCCAACTGTTGTATGGGCCGAACTGCCTTTTGGAGTTTAGCTCATATAACCAAATAGTATTATTGGATAACATATGGGCCTTAATGGGCTGATTTTGTATTAACTTAAAATAATTAAGGCTTTTACAAGTAATCAATTGATTGGATCAATTTGTGAATGTGATTGTTTGTGATGTGCTGAATGTGATTCGCACATGGGCCATAAGTACTTGGCCATGTTTAATCGTTAGTGGCTTTCTGCGAACACCATGGCTAAATGCGCATCATTTCCATGGTGCCCTAAAGATCATTGGATAATATTCCTTCTCAATGGGCCCTAGATTAGCTTCCTCCCCAAGAGGAACCGTGCGGAACCCTGGCTCGTTTTGGGCCCATTTGAATCTGACTTTATGAAAGTCAGTGGGAGCTACTTTATGAAAGCAAGTGATAAGGAATTTCATATGATGAATTCTCTAAAGGCCCTCCATCATTAGTATGAAAATGGGCTGAATTGGCAATGAGGAGATGCATCATAAAATTGGGTTATCCATTTGTGGGTCTAGTCTATTGGATTGCTTCATAAGATGATAGGGGCGTCATAAACCAATGTGAGAGGGGCTTATCCTAAAATGGAAGACTCTCTCACAATACCTTGGGGTCCATGATATGATGGGTCATCACTTACTGAATAGAAATGTTTAACCTAAAATGATAATGAACCTTATTTAAAAGAGGCCAAATGAAAAGCTCATTAGATGAGTGGATAAGATCCTTCACAGAAAGTGGTGGGGTTTTGCAGCTGAAACAATTGGCTCCATTCACCTATGTGATTTCTCACATTTCCAAAGACATAATCACATTTTCGTCAGTGAGATAGGAGGGAAATCTCATAAATGAATAAATGAAAATGGAAAATAGATAAAAGACCTTTCTATGTAATTAACATGAATCAATTTTTAGGTCGTGAACTAATTTGTGTTACCTTTTATCAGAAATGGCAAACGGACAATCTGTCAAGTTGTTGGATGATAACAAACTAAAAGGGCCCAACTATGCTGATTGGATTCGTAACTTTATGTTGGTTCTGACGTCCGAGAAATTGGACAATGTTGCCAAAAATCCTGCACTAGAACGTTTGGGTGATATGGCTTCCGAGGCCTGTAAGAAAGAGTATCAGGAATGGAAAGAGAAGAACTCTCTTGCCTGGTGTTACGTCATAGAATCTTTAGACAATCAGATACAGAGACAATTCGATAAGATCGAAGTGTCTAAGGATATCATGGATGGTCTAAAGACAATGTATGAGGAGCAAAATCAGTCTACCTATTAGAAGGTCCTCAAACTGTTGATGACCACCCAGATGACCGAGAGCTAATAGGTCCATGACTATTGTTTAAAAATGATGAGTTATATCAATGAATAGGAGGGTCATGGTTCTTAGCTCGATGAGGACATTAAAACTGATGCTATCTTAAACTCTCTGCCTCCCTCTTTCAATCAGTTTGTCATGAATTACAAATGAACAAGCTAAAAGTTAGCCTTCAGAAACTCAGCAATATGTTGTAGAGGTCCAAAGAACATATAAAGAAGGATAACCAGATAGCCATGCTTGTTGAAGGTGGCAAGTCAGGCAAGAGAAAGAGGAAGGCTAAGAAAAAACCTCAAAAGAAGGTAATTCCGAATCTCTTGTTATAGAGACTAATATGTTGGTCACTTCTACATCCTGGTGTATTGACTTTGTGGCTTCTACTCATGTATGTAACACATTGTAGGGGTTCAAAGCAGAAGGCTGAGTGAGGATGAAATAGTGCTTTACTTGGGGACTTCTGCAACAATTGCAGCTACAGCTATAGGAACTATAGATTTAATTTTCAGAGATGGAATTGTTAGGCTTAAAGATTGTCTTTATGTACCTACTTTGAGAAGAAATTTGATTTCTATTACAAAATTGTTCAAGGATGGTTATTCTATTTTGTTTAGTAATACGATTACTATTAAAATAAATAACAAATTCCTCACTTATGGAGAACTTGAGAATGGTCTCTTTATCCTCAATCATTCTCTAGGAACTAACATAACCAAAACTACGTCGAAAATTATCCTTAAGAAAAGATCACGTGATATGGTAAATCCCACGTGCTTGTGGCATTACCGACTTGGCCACATCAATAGAGATCGTATAACAAGGTTGGTAAATGATGGTCGTTTGGATTTTTTAACTGTAGAAGATCTTACAGCTTGTGAACCTTGCCTTTAGGGTAAGATGACGAAACAACCAATTACGAGAAAGCCCGAAAGATCTACAGGCACACTTGACCTGATACATATTGATGTATGTGGTCCCATGAATGTTAGGACATGTAACCAACACGTTTGTTTTATAACTTTCACCGGTGATTACTCTCAGCATGGTTACGTGTACCTAATGAGACATAAGTCTGAATCCTTTGAAAAGTTCAAGGAGTTTAGACAAGAGGTCGAGAAACAGTTGGGGAGACAAATCAAGGCCTTTCAATCTGATCAAGGAGGCAAATATCTCTCCGACAAATTCATGGACTACTTAAAGGACAATGGGAATGTATCACAGTTGTCTCCTCTTGCTACACCACAATTAAACGATGTATCAGAAAGGGGGAACCAAACTCTATTAGATATGGTCCGATCACTTCTCATCCACTCAGAACTATCTACATCCTTTTAGGGATACACATTGAAGACTGCGATATACGTGCTAAACCAGGTTCCAACAAATCTATTCCTAAGACTCCCTATGAGCTCTAGACCGATAAGAAACCAAGTGTAAGATACTGCAAGGTTTGGTGTTATCCAACACATGTTAAAAGACCAAGTGCTGACAAATTGGAATCTAAGACCAGTCTTTGCCTATTTGTAGGCTACCCCAAAAGCTCTGTAGGATACCTATTCTATGACCCAAGAGAGCAAAAAGTGTTTTATAGTCGAAATGCCTACTTCTTGGAAGAATATTACATTATGAACAATCATCGTCAGGAAATTATTCTTGATGAAGAGAGCCTAGAAGTAGTGGGAGATGTCCCATACGCTCCAGATAACACCCAACTGAAAAGATCTACTTGGGTTTTTAGGCCTCCATTTTGTTATGGCAATGATCAAGAAAGTTACTTGATGGAAGCCATGATCAGTGAGGAAGATCTCATGACTTATACAGAAGCAATATTGGAAATAGAGAATTTGAAGTGGGTAGATGCCATGAGAGCCAATATGGACTCAATGGAAACCAACAAGGTCTGGACTCTCGTAGACCCACACCCTGGGGTGAAAGCAATTGGTTGCAAATGGATCTACAAGAGGAAGAAGGGCCTTGATGGGAAGGTTGAGACCTATAAAGCTCGACTTGTAGCGAAGGGGGTACACTCAAAAAGAGGGAATCATTTATGAGGAAACCTTTTCGCCAGTGGCCATGCTTAAATCCATATGGATCCTGCTAGTTGTAGCATCACACTATGCCTATGAGATTTGGCAAATGGATGTCAAAACCACGTTCCTGAATGGTGATCTTACTAAAGATATTTATATGCAGCAACCGCAAAGTTGCATTGTTGTGAGTCAAGAACACATGGTGTGTAAACTTAACCAATCCATCTATGGACTTAAGCAAGTTTTAAGAAGTTGGAACATTCGATTTAACTCTACCATCAAACATTTTGACTTTAAGCAGAATCCGAATGAGCCTTGTGTTTATAGGAAATCAGTGAGAGATAAAGTTACGATCTTAGTTCTATATGTAGATGATATTCTACTCAATGGGAATGATGTAAGAATGTTGACTAAAATGAAGGTATGGCTTTCGCAACAATTCTTCATGAAAGATCTTAGAGATGCCTTTTACATCTTGGGACTTCGACTCTATAGAGATAGATCGAAAAGGATAATAGGATTATCACAGTCTACTTACATTGACAAGATTGTCAAAAGATAAAGCATGGAGAACTCCAAAAAGTGATTTGTCCCTTTCAAACACGCAGTCACTCTCTCCTCAACCGTAAGGAGCATCATGTATGCCATGTTGTGCACTCGACTAGACATATCTTAGGCCATGAGTGTTGTAAGTAGATACCAATCAAACCTAGAACAGGGGCACTAGACAATTGTAAAGAACATACTCAATTACCTTCGGAGGATAAAGAGTTTTGTTTGGTACTCAATGGTAGTTCACTATAGATCCTATGGTATACTGCTGTTGACTTCCAGTTACACCCAGATGATAGAAAGTTTACATTTGGTTGCATCTTCATTATGGGATCCTGTGCAGTTAGCTGGAAAAGTAGCAAACAAGGGTCCACAACAGATTCCACGACTGAGGCCAAGTACATTGCCGCAAGTGACAACACTGGAGTCATTCCACTATTGTGTGACAACACTTGAGTCATTATTCAAGCTAAGGAGCCAAGAGCCTACTCAAAGTCAAAGCACATCGAGAGTAAGTACCATGTACTGCGGGAGATTGTTGGTAGAGGGGACGTCCAGATTCAGATGGTAGCATCAGCGAAAAATGTAGGAGACCCATTGACAAAGCCCTTGACATAGAAAGTGTTTGAGAAACACGTGAACAGCATGGAACTCTGGCTTGTACCTGATTGGACCTAAGTATAAGTGGGAGTTGTTAGACAGTGTATGCACTTAGCTCCAATCAGATTGATGTACATTAGGCATTATTGTAAATGAATAAAAGTACATAATTGATTCATGTTATACTTGATGTGTTTCTATGTAATTACCCTTAAACTGGACACTTATGGGACTCGTGTTAGCTTAAAATGTTCACAGTTGTTGAATAAACCTAGGGAGGTTTATTTTGCCTAGGCTGACACTAATGTGCTGCCAAGTTGGTTGGGGTATATGTAGTGTGTGTTTGCTTGAAACACTGAACCCGAACCATTTTCCAGTTATGCCCTGGACCTTAGAGACCGGTGGGCAAAACTAGAAAGTTGCACCTAACCCCTAGACTCGATTATAATAATGCATTAGGTGTCTGATTAGTCTAACTTTGATATGTCAATCAGTGAGATCTTTTGGAGTCAAAGCCTGGGTATGTTGGGGCAATCTGAGAATTCACTCAAATGGGTGATCATAGTGGTAGGATCAACCCCTTCGTTAGGCAAAGTGAATGATCAGGAATTGCACTATTTTTTATGAAAACCAAAACTGTTGGCAATCGATTTTAAAAATGATATTTAGAAAATGCAGTTTTTTTCTAAAACTGGGAATATGATTCTTGGAAGGGAAAAAATAAATTTTTGAAATTTCGCATAGCCACCCTACATGGTTCGGCTATTCATATGATGAATCTCCCTTCCCTTCATATATATCTATGATCACATTGATTTGATTTATAAATAATCAAACCGAAACCGACCAAATTGAATCGAATTGAATTAGTTTGGTCGATTTGATTGATTTGATAAACAGCCCTGTATGCACGGAACATCTTTGAAATCGGAAATGTAGTTGCACGAAAGGAGAATGAGGTTTTGTTGAGGCTATAGTCGAGGCATCATCGAGGTTTTCTTGTGGCTTTTGGGTATGGCATATTACCTCGAGACTCGAGTGAAAGATGCGAAAATCTTCGGTAGCAATTCTAACGGAGGAAACCGCATAATTAAGCTGCAAGGTTTTTACATATTTTCCATTTGTTTTTTAGTGGGGGAAGTGGAGAAGAGGAAGATGATGGGAAAGTGCGAGTTCCTTTGTAGTTTAATGTAGTTCGTTTTAGCAATTAATGGCGTGAGATCAAACCCAGCTGCCACTAAGGTTGGGGAAATGTTTTAAGAGGACGGGGCTTCAATCCCCATTCCTAACCCCAAACCCAATCGAAGATTTCTATTAATCGCCGTCAATAATTCCCATTCTCGATGAAAATCAGTCCCACCAGGCTGAAAAAATTACCGTACGACTGGACTTATTATATCTAATAGGGGTTTTATAGCTCAGTCTACCTTAATGCGGAACTGTCCACTTATCCCTATCTTATATGAACTATGAACAGGCTTCAGATGAGTCACATCACGTCATACGCCATGCAAAACCATTTGTATAGCCTATTGAAGTCCATAACTACCACATGTACGTATACCCTCTCAATTAATTAATTGTAGTTATATCATGGAACTACGCTCATATCAAGGAGCTAGTGTCATGTGCTTCTTTTAAAGCGAGGGAGGGGGGGGGGGGGGGTGCATTTATCTGTTATCTGCAACAACCATCTCTTCTCTTCTCCTCTACTGTCCCCAGTTCTTGAGTTCTGATCGAGAGACTGATCAGACTGAAACAACAACGTACAAACAGCCAATATCAGAAGCAAATGTCGAAATCTCCAGAACAAGAAGAGCACCCACGGAAGGCATTCGGATGGGCTGCAAGAGATACTTCTGGGAGCCTCTCCCCTTTCAATTTCTCTAGAAGGTATTTTTTTTTTCTCTCCCCAGGCAAAAACAACTCATCGTCCCATGCATCTTCATCCTTTTTCAACTAATCCATCTGCATCTTCATCTTTGACAAACGAAACAGCACAGACAGGAGGCTTTTTGTGTGTAGAAATATAGAATAATGAAATCATTTTTAATAGTTTCTCGATCTAGTAATTTTTGTAACTTGTTTTATAATATTTCCTGGGGATGTAGACTTTGGATTCCAGACTTTTGCTGTCAAAAGGATGATGGCAGGTGTTTCTCACCAAAATATTCTGTTTGAATGGATGATGAAACATGTGAGGCATCAAATGGTTCGTAGCCAGAATTGGAATCTACGAGAGGCCGGGTGGGTAGGCATTGGATAAAGAAAAGTAAGGTTTGATGGGGTTTTAAGTCATTTGCCTTTTTTGCCAGCTGGAATGAGATTCTATTTCCAATGGAAGGCCAGAATGGTCACCCTGCCAAGAATGAGAGTGGGAATCCCATTCTTGATTCTACCAGGCCAACTAATTAAACGGATTTCACACCTCTGTTCCCCCACAAACCAAACGGGCCCTTAGTACTCCATCTTAATGATTTAAAGATGCTGTAGCTACCATCTATAATTCCCATGGCCAATACTCAATACAGCCCACACACTGCATCACTGGCAGATAGCACGTACTATGCGTCGGTGTGAATGTGATTATTTAACTTCTACCAAGCAGGCACGGTTGGCAGTACAAATTTTGCATCTCGAAAAACAATGCATGCAAAGTTTGCACATGTGGAGGGTTTTACTATATTTGATTTGGTTGCAACCTGGATCTATAGGCCTATAACCAATGAAAATTCGTCATGTTTTAATGTCATCTGTTAAGTGTAGGAGAAGGTAGTTGGGGAGAGTAAAAGTGGAAGCAAACTGATGTGGGTAATCCCCATTTTGCTCCTCCACCCATGAGTGGATATTCACTCTTAATTGGCTCCGAAGCAAATGGTACATGTAGCAGGCAGAAAGCACAATTAGATTAGAAACAGCTCGGAATTGATATTAATTCACGGGGCAGGCAGTGATGTATAAAGTGGGGATTTTTAACATTTTGAATATTTATAAATCTGCATAATTTTCTGTTTATATTAATAATATTTTTGGATTTTACGTGTGGAATATACTTTACCATTTGACTTTAAAACTTTGTACAACCACCACCAACTACTATCTGGAAAAGGAACCGTTTGCCTTCAATTTTCCATTCGGGTCAAACAGATTGACCCATGATATCAATAATTTGGAAATCCTCCACCCCCCTGGTTGTATTTCTAGGTATTTAAATTTATGACATGGGGTCCCATCTCCCATGGGTTACATTAAGTTAAAGAGGCTGATATTTCTCTTATACCCTGAAAAGTTATTAATTTAATAAGCTAGGGAAAGAGAGGTAGGTAGGTGACCGGAAGGAAAGAGATAGAAGGAGAAGTGAAAAAAGTGCAAGTTTTCAAAATTCAAAATGTGGTGCTGTGAACCCACAAAGTACTGATTGGGTCGAATGGTTTAACGGTTTAACCATCTGAATCAATGGTCTTTTGACTTTTCAATGGCTTTTTTAATAATAGCGGTCCATGGAATAACCGGACCCGGAACCATGACCGTTCCTGGTTCAAATGGTCTTATATACCATCCGGGTTCCTGGGGTTTTTAAAACCATGGAGATAAGTAGTTAAGTTTCCATTAAATCCAATGGGATCCAGTCCAGTTTCCACCAACCTAACCCAAACAAGAACCAAGCATTCACCCTCTGGTTGATGATAAAGACTTTATTGAGTGCTATTAGACCCTGAAATTACTATTGGTGGTTGAGTAGAATTTAGAAATACTAGTCAGGACCCGTGCAATATACAGTAAAATTTGAGAAAGGAGAATTTATGACATTTCCGATTAAACGATGTTCATCTGAGTTCAATTCAAGCATTTTTTTGGGTTATATTTAGTTTATTCGATCACTATTCAAGTTGCACTTTATTGAGAGTGACTAATTTCTTATGCTCTAGATAAATTTGTATTATTTTTTTACATCAACATTTTCTATTTTGAATGCTAATGGAAGGAAAACATTTGTTCCTTTTTCTCAAAACAACATGGAAGATTTTTGTTATGGTTAGAACATATGATTGTTAGAAAACCCAAGGAGGTTTTATAATTTTCCCTATTTTTAAATAGAATTTAAGTTGATTTTAAATTAATTAAAATATATTTAAGGTTAATACGTTTTTATTAATTTTTCTTTTTATTAATCCTTATTAATTTTAAATAATTATATTAAATTTTTATTTTTCAATGAAATTTAAGTTCATTAGTAAAAATTAATTATAAAACTAATAATTGTTAAATAATTTTGTATTAGTTTTATATTAATTTTAAATGGTATTAGTTTTTAACTTATCTTATCACATCTTTTTAACTTATTTGTTTTTATTATATTAATAAATTTTTATCAATTATAATTAATCATTATTTTTATTTAAGCAATTTAATAAATTATTCTTACTATGGTTAATTAATTTTTATTATTTTAAATAGAATATAAATGGATTATAATTTTGATGATGCTTTATTCAATGTTTTCAACTCATCATTTACTTAGACGGTTAAACCATTCAAAACCATTACTTGGCCATATTTTTAATTTTGGGTTTCCTAAAACCTATTATTTTTTTCAAAAACCATTGATTTGGTCAAAACATATTCAACCTGTGTGGTTGAACCATTAACCCTTTTGGTCTAGTCATTGGGTCATGGCCCATGGGTTACAATATACAATGTATTGAAAATTTCTAGAGGACTTTCTGCTTAGTTGTTTGATTGGGGTGATTTTTTTTTTCTTTTTGGGTAACTTTTCATGATCTTTGCAACCCCACTATACAAAAAAAAAAAAAAAAAAAAAAAAAACTCATTTTTTTGTCTCAAATTTCAATTTCTTGCTCTTTTATTTATAAAAAATAAAAAACTAAAATAAGTACAAGTTGAACCTAAATAATATAAACACACATAAAATGTAATTATATTATATCATATTATACATATACAAATGGATGATGTGCCATTGTTTGATTTGTCCAACTTGGACAGTTGAACTGTTGACCCATTACCTAGAGGCAAAAACTATTCAGCCTCCAAGTCGGTTTTTAAAACATTGGTTTTATTTGTTGAGTGAATTAAACAATAACTTATGGTTGGAACATAAGTTGTTGAGCCTCATGCCCTAGTTATTACAGTGCAAGAGTTCTTTGTGAGTTGTGAAAAGAAAAAACATTGTCACTGTTGTTTGAAATATTCTTGTTATGTTGCAGGGAAAATGGAATTGATGATGTCACCATAAAAATCCTTTACTGTGGAGTCTGCCACTCTGACCTTCATTTAGCCAAGAATGATTGGGGATACACAATGTACCCTGTTGTTCCTGGGTATGGCACCTCTCGCCCACCTTGCATAAATTTCTTGTGTTGTGTTCTTGCACTTTTTGTTATTTAAGTAGATGTGGATAAACAAATTTGGAGAAAGGATATTGTTTATGAAGCTCTGATTGTAGATAAAAATGTCTCACAGATTTTGATTTCTCAGCTCTGTTGATTTTCTGTTTATTCAAATGCAAATACAATGAATGGTAGTAGGATATCTTCTTTTCTTTTAATTTAGGCTCTGTTTGTTTCAACATAAAATGGATGGAAAACTTTTCAGACTGAAACATTTTAGCTATTATTTCCATCCCTTCTACAGAAAAAAAAAAAAATCTTGTTTTCTGCCCCTTCTAATTTGTTCTGATGTAAATGGAAAGAAAAACAAAGTTTCTCGTTGTAAAAGGATATTGAAAAGATTTCCATCCATTTTAGATTGAAAAGAAATGGATTTGTTTCAATAATGAAGTATTGGTTTTATTATTCAACATGTATCTGGTTAATCTTATAATATTGTTATTTCTCTCAGAAATACTAAATTGCTTTGTCAAGTATCTTATATCAAAAAGTTGATGGAGTTTCAAGTCTAACACAACCTTCTATATATTCTTGGAAGGTAAATTGATATTTTTCAAGATGTAGTTAGCAAGCATGCATGCCTGTAGATGCATGTATACTGAAACATCAACCAACTAAGTCAATAAGTCATTCTGGGGAAGATCCTGATGCTTAATTTTCTGGTGCAGTCATGAAATTGTGGGAGTTGTGACTGAAGTTGGGAGTAATGTGACAAATCTTAGAATTGGAGAGCATGTTGGGGTTGGTGCCATGGTGGGTTCATGTAAGACATGTCAAAGCTGCCAGCAGGATTTGGAGAACTACTGCCCCAAGATGATATTTACATATAACTCCATTAACTATGATGGAACCAAAACCTATGGTGGCTATTCTGATATGGTTGTTGTCAACAAGGACTTCGTGCTCTGCTGGCCCGATAACCTTCCTCCTGATTCAGGCGCGCCTCTGCTGTGTGCAGGGATTACAGTTTACAGTCCAATGAAATATTATGGAATGACTGAGCCAGGAAAGCATTTAGGTGTTGTTGGACTTGGGGGGCTTGGTCATATAGCAGTGAAGTTGGGTAAGGCCTTTGGGCTGAAGGTTACTGTCATTAGTACCTCCCCACATAAGGAGGCTGAGGCAACAGAAAGACTTGGTGCTGATTCATTTATTGTTAGCCGGGATCCAGTAAAAGTGAAGGTACATAATTAATTTTCTTTACATCTAAACTTCACACTTTCAGAGAGAAGAAACATTAAGAGTGCTGAAAATTATCAAAGATCTCTCAACTAGCATTATCTCACAAACTCAGCTAGTATGATGGGTTGCTCCTGAGTTCATCAATTTCTTAGTTCTGTTGTTGTTTTGGTGATGATAGTGATGGTATTATTGGGATCTCAGCAGATCATTCAGGATTGATTGATGTTAACTCTTTATCTCTCACTAGTAAAAAGCAACTGCAGCAAACCACCAGAGCAAATGGTAGTAGAGAACATTAGTTAACCATTTTTGGCATGGCCCATTGAGCTTGATAGATCAGATCAGTACCAAAAGGATGATATCAGTTAGACAAAAAGAAGAAAAAACCGATTTATTAAACAAAAAGATCAATAATCAATCAATGAATGAACCCCCAATAGAAAATAATTATCTTCTGTTTCTGTGCAGGCAGCTTTAGGTACCATGGACTACATAATTGACACTGTATCTGCAGTCCATCCCTTGGCTCCACTTCTGGGTCTCTTGAAGCCACATGGAAAGCTGATAACCCTGGGGCTGCCTGACAAGCCTCTAGAGCTTCCCATCTTTCCCTTGGTACTGGGTAAGCAATACAATAAACCCTTCCAGTGTAGAAAGAAAGATAATCTTGTTCTGTATCTTCTTGTACCATCAATATTCATTACCCATGTTCAGTGGCATTGCAAGATTGGGACAGAAAACAAAACAACTTCCACATGTTAATTTAGAGCTTATATTGTAGGCTTCTCTTTTGACAACAATTTTCTGTTTGTATCATAGGTAGGAAACTTGTGGGGGGCAGTGACATAGGAGGGATAAAAGAGACACAGGAAATGTTGGAATTCTGTGCAAAGCACAATATCGCAGCAGATATCGAGCTGATCCAAATGGACTACATTAATACTGCCATGGAAAGGCTAGCCAAGGCTGATGTCCAGTATCGATTTGTGATCGATGTGGCAAACTCCTTGTCTCAGTATGTAGGGCATGTTCCTTGTCATCATCTTTACATGACATTCACTCATATAGTTGTATTTTGGAGATGAGCTTCAAAAGTAATGCCATTTTTTTTTCTGTTTTGCAGGTAATGTCTTAGTGTATCCAACAACAATAATGGGAATGAAAGGCTAAATAGGTAGATCCACCACTGGACACATCTGATACATATCTAGTCATGAATGTAGTTAAAAATTGAACTAGGTTTTACTTAGACATGTTGCTTCCTGTTATTGGGATCAATATCTCATAAACCAAGTCAGACACCATTACTGTAATAAGGTACTGGTTGAATCTTGGCAATTCCAGTCAACTTTCATTGAACAAGACTACTTATTATCTGAAGCTGATGTTTTCTTGTGCTGCTATTATCACCTCCCTTTACCTATGGTTCATGTCATATTTTATCTAAAAAAATCTAGGAAATGCACTCTTTTCAAATTAATCAGTAAATATATGGATATGCGATATTTTGAATTAAATATACAGATATATACTATGTGACTATTAATGATAACCAATCACTTGGTATCATACCCTTCTAACTTCATTGAAATTGCTTTTAATGTAGTAAACATATGGATTATATGATAGTTTGAACGATAAAAAATCTAATACAAATTATGAATGTATAATTATACCCCCTTAATTAAAATTGATCTTGTACTCAGTACAAACAAAAGTTTTTAAGGGGTGCTTGCCAAAATGTATAATTTTGTTTTCGAAAATAAAAACTACTGTTACGACAAAGTCAAGGCCATTACTCAATATTAGCCTTGGTAATCGGAGGTCTTGGGAGGGGAAGACTGTTAGACTCCAAACCACATTCTCATACTTGTTAACCTAAGATTTTGGCATAAGACCAAGTAAAAGTAAAGCTCGTATATCAACAAAAATAATATCGGGATTCATACTGCAAATTCAGACGTTGTGTAACAGGTGAGGACTTAACCCCCGGCCCCCAAAACTTTATTTTGCTTTACCCATTGCCAGTGGTTTCAACCCACCGTTGACCCGGCCGGTTGAACCATTTAAATCATCACCTGGCAAGAATTTTGGGTCTGATTCAGTCAAAACCCATCATGCGGTAAAAAACCATTGACTTGGTCAAGAACCACCCAATCCATCCGGTTCAACCATTGACCCATTTGACCCGGTCACCAGGTTTCGGGTTGTACACTCAATGCATGCAAATTTTTGGAAGTCATAACTTTGCACTCCGATGTCCGATTGGGGTATTTTTTTATTTTGGGTAATTTTTTGAGATCTATGCGTCGCAAGGTGTTGTATCCCACTATTTTTGTAAAAAAAATCATTTTTTGGCCTCAAATTGCAATTTTTAATATTTTATAAATAAAAATTTAAAAACTGAATTAAAAAAACATAAATCAAATATAAAAATACATATAGCATATCTAAAACATAATTATATATTATTTATTGATAAAATATATATTCACACACGCACACACACACATACATGCAACATATATACATACATACATACATATATATATATATCATGTGGAACGGTGTGACCCACGACCTAGAGGCAAAACAGTTAGACCTTCGGGTCGGTTTTTGGTTTTTTAAAACATTTCCCATTACAACCTTTCTTAGGAGTGATGCATATTTTTATAGAATCGAATTCTAATTAATTTCCATATGAATCAAAGGCTGTGTTGGTTGCAATGCAAATAAATTTGCACTACTGCAAAACTATGGCAATGCAAATAATTTAAGTGTAGAGTGTAAATTCTGGCCTATTTTTGTTTTAAATTTTGGTTTATTTTGTTTGATTGCAATACAAATGAAGTAAATTAAGACATGGAGCAAAATAAAGTAAAACCTAAAATAAAATTAAATAAGAATTTGTATTTTTTCCATTTGCATTCCTTATATAAATAAATTTGCACTACAGCCAAACACAGCCAAACAGACAAAGGGAATAAATAACTCTCTTTTAGGAAATTTTGATTTCAATTCTAATTCCAATTCTATTTCCTTCCCCAAAGTTGGGATGTAATTGCTTAGCCAATTCTGGTTGGCCTGACTCCAGGCTGGAAAGAGTCTCGAGCCAAAGGAGCCATTAAAACCGTTCCCGGGCCCTATAACTTCTCCAATCTACTCATGTCCAACACTAAATTCGGATCCTTTAATCATTTATAATTATTTAAACCCATGTCCTTCTATTCCTGCCCATGTCTTTTTGTCAGTCCAACTATAATAAAATGCTTTGCATTCAATGGCCAAACAAGGGCTTTTTCGTTAGTAAATGGCCAAACAATTTACAATCTGATTAATTGACAAAATTCCCAAGTTTGAACCACCCACTTTTGCCGGCCGCCCACACTGTAGCTCCTCGAAAGGGAAGCAAGCCTGGCATCGCCTGCAGGCTGCAGCATGAGCCCAAGTGAGTTTGTACCACGCCAGGATTTAATTATAAAATAATCATAATTTTTTAAAAAATTTGAAAAAAAATAATTATAATAAAATTAGAATAAAATAATATAATAAAATTGAAAATAAAAATTATGTATATATATATACATAAATCAGACCAATGGGCCGAGTTTCTTGGGTCACAAAACCCAAACCTAGCACGGCCCAAGGGTATGGGTCAGGCTGTGGCACGACCTCATTGCTATAGTGACATATCGTCTTGGGCAATGTCCGCCCACATGTCGCATGGCACACTTTACAGCTATAGAGTCTAGTATAACTGCTTTGGTTTGATCATCAAAGAGGGCATGCTTGCAAAAACATATTACTTTGTAATCGAGCAGTTTTAGGAAAAATTTTTGGCTGTCCAAACTCAAACAGCCTGAGCTGTCATCTGGGCTCTCTCCCTAGTCTCTACATAACATGTTAGTTCATTCAGCATAAATACTTTTTACAAGGAGTTGTGAATAATCATGTCATGCAAAGAGCTTGTTTTAACCCATGTTTGGGGTGCTTACTTGATAAAATAGTATAACTATTTTCAAAATGATGAAGTGGGCCCAGATCATTTACTAAAACACCCCTTATAGCTTCATGAATTTACTAAAACTTATCCTATAGTTTGCGTTTTACTAAAACATCCCATGTAGTTTGCAGTCAATTTACTTAATCAACCTTCCATTAGATGAAAGTGGAAAATGATAGTTTGACACTAACACTCATTCAAATATATTTAATCAAAAGAAACTAAAAACAAAAATTCCATTTTTGCCCCTAGTAAAACATGGACAACCACTTTATTTTTCTCTATTTGATCAATTTTGTTTTCTGTACAAAAAAAGTGTTAAGGGTACTTTTGGAAGAAACAACCATGGGTCCATGCCCTTTAACATTTTGCACTTAACTTAGGTGATCATGTTACTATTTTCATATGACAAACACAAATAGTTATTAATGAAAGGTCAATTAAGTAAATAGTTTGCAAACTGTAAGGGGTTTTTAGTAAAATGCAAACTCTAGGGTAGGTTTAAGTAAATATGTGAAACTATAAGGGGTATTCTAGTAAATGACCCATGGAAATAAGAACTTATTGAATAAGTGCTTAAAAATATGCTCAAAATCCAGGCTTCTTGAATAGATGCTTAATTTCAAGATTAAGCATTTACTTAGGCTTATTTCCTCAAACACAAATAAATGCTTATTAGTGTAGCCTCAGCCCAAAATAAGTAGTTAAAATAAACACTTGAAAATAATTACTCCCAAACATGGGCTTAAGCATCCAAATGAATGGAATTTAATATATTTCCAACTTTAAGGTAAATGGTATCGTTTTTACTCTTGGTTATTGGTCAAATGGCCCGACCACCTAGGTCACCAAAGGGTCACAAACACTATATGGCTAGGTTGACAAATTTGTCATGTAGGGTGGGCCTTGTTGACAGCCCCACTACCCCAAGTTGTTGAACATGGACAACTGAATTTTTCCCAATACTTCAATGTTTTATATGTATCTGTCTAGTTTCATCAGAATGTAACGATTGCCTTGAGAGTAGATCCATGGCCTCCGAACTACTATTTTTTATTATTACTATAAGTGTACATGTTCTTTGCACATAATAATGTTTATGGTGATGATGACAATAGTAAAAAATAGGTTTCCAAATTTTTTTACAATTTTTTTTTATATTTTTATGTCTATAAAAATTATTTGTATTTTCCATACTTATTTTTGTTTAATATGATGAAGATACAATAATTATTTGTATTATTATTTTTGTTATCTCTATTGGCCCTATAGATAACCCAACTCCAAATTTCTTAGAGAGCCCTCAAACAATGGTGTTAATAGAAGGGGAAATGAGAGTAGGAATCCTAGCGGGTTTGAAAGGTTGGGAGGAATCAAATGTATGGAAGGTGTTATTTCAAGGGGGAGGGAAGCGAAGGCGGTATGACTGGTGATGACATTACTCTTAGGAAATGGGCAAAGAGATTGGGACTGAGAATAAGTAGCCAGGAAAGAGAAAAATTAAATAGGAAAGAGAAGGTAGAAAAGAAAGAAGAAGGGGAGGATGAAAATAGAAAGGAAAAATCTGAAAAAGAAAAGGAAATCTCAAAGGTTAGTGGAAAAGGGGGAAGAAGGAAGGGAAGGAAATAGGATTAGAAGGTTAGGGAGTATGAACTATTTGGAGATAGGAGAGGAAAATCTTAAGCTAGAATCCAAAAAAAAAATGGAGGATTATTAAGTGATATAAGAAGAGAAAAACCAGAAGTACTACTGATCAAAGAATCAAAGGTCCAAGACTTTGATAGAAAATGGGAACACAATATCTAGAAAGGAAGGGGAATAAGATGGAGTTAGACTCCTTCCTAGGGAGCATCTGGGGGGATAGTTACCCTTTAGAGTGAAGAATTAGTGGAGTGTATAGAGGAACTAGTAGGCATATTCTTAGTCTTTGTTAAGCTGAAAAGTGTAACTGATAATTTCGTGGGTGATAACAAATGTTTATGACCAACTTCATATAGGGAGAGTGAATTGTGGGAAGAATTGGCGAACATAGAAGGCCTCTAGCAAGGCTCGTGGTGTTTGAAAGGGGATTTTAATATCATTAGATATATTGGGGAATCTAACAACCCAAGACAACGAATCACAAGCATGAGGAATTTTAAGGATTTCATTGAAGCTTTTGAGCTTAAAGAGGTTGAAATGGGGCAATTTAGATTTACCTAGTCAAATTGCCAAGAGAATCCCATTTGTTCAAGACTGTATAGATTTCTAGTTACATTAGATTAGGAAGACCATTGGAAGGGGGTGAGTGGTAGAGTATTGCCTAGACTGAACTCAGATCACTGGCCAATTAATATTAGAAGGGATAAGCGGAATGAGGTTCGACACCCTTTAGATTTGATAATATGTGGCTAATATCTCCAAAGTTTCTACAAAAAAACAAAAGAGTGGTGGGAAAAGGACAATCCAAATGATATTTAGGAATGGTTAAAATTCCATAGAAAACTAAAAAATCTGAAAGTGAATATCAAAGACTAGAATCTTAGGCATTTTGAAAGAATTGAGGAGAATAAATCAAATTGGTAAGCTAGATTGAGGATATTGTTGAAAAGGAGGGGCTAGACATTTTGGAGAGGGATAAGGAGAATAGGTTCAAACTAAAAAAAGAATTGGAGACAACTTTATTAAGGGAGGAGATTTCTTGGAGGAATGGAATGAAATGGATTAAAGAAGGTACATGATAACACAAGATATTTCCATAAAGTAGCAAACGGAAGGAAGAAGAGGAACCTCATCTCAATGTTGGAACTAGGGGGTGAAGGAATAACTAACTAAGAAAATATTGCAAAGGCCTTTATGGATTATTTTAAATCAATACATAGAAAGTCAGACTCCAAGAAATGGAGTTTAGAATATCTAAATTGACCTTTGGTGGGGAATGAGTTATGTAGGGAATTAAAGAGAAAGTTTGAAGAGGAAGAAATTAAGGAAGATATCTTCTTTATGGATTGTTCTAAGGCCCCAGGCCTAGATGGTTTTACTATAGCCTTCTATCAAGATTGTTGGGAATGGTTAAAAAAAGACATCTTAAGAGTTTTTGAGGAATTCTTCATTAGAGGGGAGATCAGTAGGGGAGTAAATGCAACTTTCATTGCTTTGATTTCAAAGAAATCAAACGCATGTCACCCCAAGGATTTTAGGACAATTAGTTTGGTAACTAGCGAATATAAGATTTTAGCCAAAGTCTTGTCCCTCCGTTTGAAAAAGACCATTCCATCGATCATTTCCCAAATCTAAGGCACTTTCATTCAAGAAAGACAAATTTTGGATCATATACTAATTGATAATAAATGTGTGGAGGATTTTAGAAAGTCCAAAAAAAGTGATTATGTACAAATTGGACTTGGAAAAAGCCTATGATTTCGTGGAATGAGAGACATTGATTGAAGTGATGAAGAAATGTGGATTTGGATCAAGGTGGCGCAAGTGGATAGAATGATGCCTGCAATCATGTCATTTTCAACTTTGGTAAATGGGGTGGTTAGAGATTTCTTTGAGGCTTTCAAGGGTATAAGGCAGGGAGATCCTCTGCCACCTTTTCTGTTTAACCTATATAGCAGAAGTTTTTAGCAGGTTGATTTCAAAAGCTAATGATATGCGAGCAATTAAAGGATGGAGGATAGGAAGAGAGGAAGTGGTTGTGACCCACTTATAGTTTGTAGATGACGTTATCATTTTCTATGAAACTGAGTGAGTACAAAGTGCTGGAGACCTAAAGCTATTAGTGGAGCTTTTTAAGAAGGTAACAAGGCTAAGGGTGAATTTAAGCAAAAGTGTGGTGATAAGGATTAACATGGATCAAAAGAGATAGACATTTGGGCTAATAGAATTTGGGTGTGTATTAAGTGGTTAGCTTTTGAAATATTTAGGACTTCCTCTAGGTGCCAACCCTAGGTCATTGAACTTTTGGGATCCGGTAGTGGAAAGATTTGAGAAGAAACTATCTACTTGGAAGAGAAATTGCATCTCTTTAGGATTAGGATAACTCTTATCAAATACACTTTAGCAAATCTCTCGATTTACTTTTTTTTTCAGTCTTCAATATGCCTAGAGTCATTATTAAATGATTAGAGAAGATTATGAGGGATTTATTGTAGGAACCGGGGGAGGAGAAGAGGGATCACCTATTTAGATGGGATATTGTGTGTAGAGGAAAAAAGGATGGGGGCTTGGGATTGGGAAGAATAAAGATAAAAATGTGGTTTTATTAGGAAAATGGATTTGGAGATAGATTCCCATGGGAAATAGGTAAATTATGGTCTAAAGTAGTGGTTAGCATTCATGGGCGCTCTCTGAGAATGGTTTAGATGTTGGGGTCTCTAACAGGGCTTCCAGAGCTTCTTTAAAACAATTTACAAAGTCTTCCCGCTTTTCCTCAATCACATCAGGTATGATCTCAATGTGGGGAATAAAGTGACATTTTGGGAAGAACTCTAGGCGGGTGAAAACCCCTTGAAGATTTCTTTTTCCACACTATTTGCCTTGTCTTCCTTCAAATGTAAACTCATTTCTAATTTCATTTTCATTCTCATTCGCTCTCAAGTTTTGGACGGAATCTGGGTTTCCAGAGAAATTTTAGAGATATTGGTTTAGATCAGGTCTCTAGTTTCCTTCACTTGTTGGCTGGGGTGTACCTTGATTCTAATAGAAGAGACAATTAGGTTTTCACTATAGATTCATCAGGGGTATTCAATGTTCTCTTTTTTTTATGCTTTGTCTACCTCCTCACATCCCCTTTTAGTCTATTTCCCAATGAAAGAAATCTAGAGTCGTCCTATCCCCCCTAAAGTGAGTATCTTTTGTTGGGAAGTTTTCCATGGTGCTATTAATACATGTGATATGATGGAAAGGAAAATACCTAACTAGTGCCTCTCTCCAAACAAGTGTATCATGTGCTATTTAAATGATGAAACTTCTTATCATTTGTTTATTTCTTGTCCCTTTGTAGGTTACATTTGGGATATGATCTTTATACTTTTTGGTTGCAGGTGGACTATCCCGATCAATTTGGATAGACTTTTTAAATCATCTACTTTTTGGTGGATAAGAAAAAGGGGGAGGTTGCTTTGGAGATGTACAAGGGATGTAGTGATATGTACGATATGGGAGGAAAGGACTCTAAGAATATTCAAGGAAAATAAAAGAATGGTGGAAGATGTGTTTGAAGACATTATGGTTAAAATAGTGCATTGGGCAAAAACAATGTAGTTGTCCACTAAATTTACTATTGATGATATACTTAAAAATTGGAAGGTGATTGCAAGTTCCTCTTCCTTAAAGAAAAAACTTATACAACAATGGGTTCCACCTACAATAGGTGTTCTCAAACTGAATTTTGATGGTAATAGTTTTTGTAATCCTTTGTTGGGATAGGAGTGATAAGAAATGAGATGGGAGAAATTTTGGGAATGTTCTCAGGATTAATTGGGGAAGGGAATTCCACAAGAGCTGAGCTTGAGACAGTCATGTTTGGCCTACAAAAAGTTGTAGAGTACATTCAAAATTTGATAATTGAAGGTGATTCTAAAGTAATTTTAAGCTAGTTGAGAAAAGAGGAAAAGAGCCATTAGTGGTTTAGAAATGAGATCAAAAAGTTTATAAGACTGTCAAAAGATAAGCAATTAATAGTTCAGTGGATTCTGAGATTAGCCACAAGCCTAGCAGATCATTTGGCAAAACAAGGGGCCAGAAGAGAACATATTTTATGTGCATAAATGTAATATCAAAAGAAAACTCTCATGTCTTTGCTCTTTTTACTATTATTTTCCTAGTTTGTAGGGGTAGTCGAGGCTGCCCATTATGTAAATTCTTCTTATAAATTAATAAAAAGTTCTCCTGTCTTTTCTGATAAAAATAAATAAATAATATGTTTTCAAAATTTTTTACAATTTTTTATATTTCTATGTCTATTAAAATTATTTTTATATGTCACACCTATTCTTTTATATTTCTTTGATAATTATTTTTGTCACACTTATTTTAATTAATATAGTATTCAATGAAAGAATAGGAGTTAATACCCTAAATAAAAGACTTAATGAGAGATAATTAAATGAGAAATGTACTAATTCAAATTACATTTTGTGCCCTCACAACAAATGTTAATAGGAATTAATACCTTAAATATAAGACTTAATGAGAGGGATTTGAATGAGGAGAAAAGTGATTGTTCAAACTATATTTCTGTCCTTACAATTAAAGAGAGACCACATTCAAAAGTTGGGGTATTTTAGTCAAACAAAAAAAGTTCCACCTCCCCTGAAGCTTCATTTTAACAAAAAACCTCTCATGTAGTTTTGAAAAATCCTATAGTTACCTCCTTTCCATCACCATCCCGGGTAGAAAATGTTGGCCTAATGCATTAGTTTTTTACAAATACCCATTTTACCATACATTTATCAACTAAGATGGAGATTTACTAAAATACTCCAAAAAAAAAGCTTTGTAAATTTAACTAAAAAAATTCCTAGGCCAAATTAAAGAACAAAGTAATTTAATTTTGTAAGCTCATTATGAATGGATTAAGTTTAAAAGGGAAAATTTGGAATTTTGATTATATTGAAAGGTTTCCTAACAAATAGTAAGGGTAATTTTATAACTTCAATGTTTTTCTTGATAATAAACCAAGACAATGATGGAAGGGAGGTAATCGTAGGATGTTTCAAAACTATAGAGGAGGTTTTTGTTAAAATGAAACTTTAGGGATGGTTTTTTATGATTATCAAAAACCTGAGGGGAGGATTTTATATTTTACCCTTATTACAACGCTCTTCAATGGGGTTGTTTCATAAAAGTGTTTTTATGTCGACTTCAATTTTTATTGGTTTCAAATTAGACAAGGGTTTGGCCTCATGATCAGATTATTGGGAATTTGATTTAGGACAGATTCAGACCGATAGGCATATGAACCAATTTATTTTGGATTGGCCCAATTCAATAATTATAACGGATCACTCAAATCCGATTTGATAAGGTTAAGATTGGATTGGATCCAATCAAAAACCGGTCCATCAACACCCCTAACAGCAATCAATGTCTCTCAAGGTGAGTATCCACAATAATCCACTAGTAAACATTTATGGCAACAGTTTTGTAGGCAGAGTTTCCTTAGCCTATTTTTGGTTTAAAGGAAAATGTAGGGAAATGAAGGAAAAGGTAAGGAAACATTTACAAACCTTGTATAGGTTTCCCTATCTTTCCCTTCCTTTCCCTACCTTTTCCTTCAAACCAAACATAGCCTTAAATAATGAAAATGAGCAAAATGGTGCATGATTATTTTTCAAGTTACAAGTTACCTCAAATTTTGTGCTATGGGCTGATTTTTCATTCTGAAAAGAATGTGGATTTTGTAACCAAGCATTCTAGTGGTATTCATTCTTGCCCATAGTGAGCAAGAATTAAAAGAATGAAGCCTAGAGTAATGAACCAAACACAGCCAGCTTGAGAATGAGAATCTCATTCCAATGGTCAAAGAAAACGAAAGAAGGAAAGGCAAGTGACTTAAAAATTCGTAAAAACACTTTCTCTTTATTTGATGCCAACCCTTCTTTGTGCTTATCTTATGTAATCCAATTTCAATTCCTGTCTCAACCAAACAGATGAGGGGATTGGTGATTCCAATTTCGATTTTTATTCCACCCACAAACCAAATGGACTATGTAAATGTCATGGAATTGAGTATGAGAAGATATTGCTTTACTAAAACTGATTTGCTGCTTGTTTGAAACAGATTATGGGTTGAACACTTGATCTTGTTGCAACTTTGTGTTTATTTAACCACATTCCTTTAAATTATTTCATTTATGAGGGACTTTTGTCTGAAATTTTTGTAATTAACAAAGTAAATTCTATATGTGATTCAATCAAGTCCGATGGATCTCACAAAGGTCAATTCAAATTGGAATATGATAAAGATGTGAGATATTGGAATCTGATTTGATTAGCCATAGGTTTGTAAAATTTAAAAAAGAAATATTAACAAGAAAAAAATAAATAAAATAGTCACAATCTATACACAAAGAGAAACAAAGAACACAAGCATATCTTTTTTTATAAAGCAACACAAATAATATAAAAAATCAATTTGTAAAAACACAATATATAGGGTGTACTCCAAATTTGGTCTGGATTTTAAATGGATCTCATTTTCCAATATAATCCAATTCGAAAATCCAAGAGGGATACCTCACAAAATGGGATCTGGTTTGTATTCATCCGGTCCATTTGTACCACTAATTTGGATGACTTTATTTCACCAAATCCAACCTTGACAACATGTACTCTCTACCAAGAGTAACATGTATGCTCAATAACCACTCGCTAGGCATAAATTGTAGGGCCTAAAATAGGACGGTAGATCCCATGGATTCAGAACAAATTCATAGTGTTAAATACCAAAAAAAAAAAACAAATTCATGGTGTTAAATACCAAAAAAACTAACAAATTCATGTAAATTAGCAAAAAGAAAAGAGAGAAAGGGAACAATGTTTGGACCTAGTTTTGGAGAAAATGAATTTTGGGCAAAATTGGAGAAAATGGATCAAAGTTTGCGTCAAGACCCCTAAATTCTATATTCTAATCAATAGGTAATCGACAAGGTTTTTTGATAGTTATAAAGGTTTAAGGCAAGGAGACCCTCTTTCTCCCTTGCTTTTCATCTGTGCCATGGAAATTCTAACTCTTTTTAGCAAGAAGGTTGCTGAGAATGGACTTTGGGATGGCTTTGCAATTGCGCCTAGTAAGGAGAAAGTTATTGTTTTCAGTTTGTTGATGACACCTTATGTTTTGTTGATGCTAGCCCAAGTCAATTGGTGGTCGTGTTTGGAATTTTGAGTTGGTTTGAGGTGGTGTCTGGTCTCAAGGTCAACTTGAGCAAGTCTCAGATCATTCTTGTGGGTCATGTTACAAACTTAGAAGATTGTGCAGATGTGATGGCTTGTCAGATTGCTCATCTCCCAGTCAAGTACTCGGGGCTTCCTCTTGGGGCAAAATGTACTTCCTCTGAGACTTGGGTTCTAGTTATCAAGAGAATGGAGAGGAAATTGGCATTTTGGAAAGCTAAACATCTTTCTTTTGGGAGTAGAATAACATTGATTAAGAGCACTTTCTCTAAATTTCCTACTTATTTCCTCTCCATCTTTCCTATTCCAATCAAAGTTACAAATAGATTAGAGCAGATCCAGAGTAACTTTTTATGGAGGGAATGGGAGGAGGAAAAGAAGATTCACATTGTAAGCTGGGACCAAGTGTTTCTTCCTAAGGAAGTTGGTGGGTTGGGAATAAAAAAATTGAAGTTCAATTCTACCATTCTTTGTAAATGGCTCTGGAGATTTGCTAATGAAAGAAATGCATGGCGGAGAAAGCTTATTGTGGATAAATATGGAATGGATTGGGGTGATTGGAGATCCAAGCGCCTTATTGCAAGAGGGATAAGTTCCATATGGAGATGTATCTTGAAGGTCATTCCTTTCTTTGAGGAAGGAATCATATATAAGGTGGGAAATGGGGAAAGAATTAAATTTTGGAAAGATTCTTAGTGCTCTAAAGTGTGCTTGAAAGATGCCTACCCTCTCTTGTATCAAATTTCTGTTAATCAGGATTCCTCTGTTGCTCAGATTTTTAATGTTTCTGGTAATTCTATTACTTGGAGTCCGTTTTGTAGGAGTCTCTTTGATTGGGAAGCTGAAGAGTGTGTGAATTTATTGGGTTTGCTTCACAATTAAAGGGTTGACTTGAATAAGGAGGATGCTTGGAGTTGGAAATGGGAAGCTGATGGATTTTTCATTAAGTCTATGTTCCTTAATTTGGTCAGTTCAGGTCATGTGAACTTTTCAGCTAGGCAAATCTGGAACTCAACTAGTCCTAAAGTAAAATTTCTGATTTGGACAATGGTTTTAGATAAGTGTCTGACCGAATTAAATCTGATGAAACGTAGCATTCAGATTCTGGATATTTCATGTGTTTTGTGTCCTGGTTCAGCAGAAACTATTGAACATCTTTCTATGCATTGACCAATTTCAGCTTATATTTGAGGGTATTTTCTTTAGGCCTCAGAAGTCAATTTGACAATGCCAAATTCTGTGAAGGATCTGCTGTATTGTTGGAGAATTGAGGGCCTAACACTACTCCAGCAGCTGCTCTTTGGACTGGTGCAGAAAGCTGTGGGCAAATTATTGTCTTGGGTGTCGGCAACGGAGGAATTTAAAAAATCAAAACATGCGATTGTTTTTTAACTGTCTTGGATGAGATTGTAATCTGAGGTGGCTCTAGGCAACCTCTATTGGCCTAGGCTCCTCTGTTTTGTTATTTGATTTAACTTTTCCAAAATAAAACGAAGGGTTTGATTTTATCTCTGCCAAGAAAAGGGACCAACTAGAACATGCCTACGGCAGAAAAGCCGAAAAAAAACACCCTAATTATCATTGTCATATAATCAAGGGTTTGATTTATGCTCAAATCAAAAGAAATAACCAAAAAATAAGTAAAAATGCAAAATAAACCATCCTAATTATCATTGCCATATAATCAATCGAATAACTCTTAAGAAAAATTGGTTCCGTCTGAAAACTTGTACGCTAACAAAATCAGTCCAACATGAAAAACATAAGAAGGTTTCCCGCCACCAATACGCTCTGGAGCTACATCTTAATGCTGAAATGTTCCCGAACAAAATGATGCACCCTAACATGACTATCTTCACCTCCAACATAGAAACTGCACAACAGAAAACAATTCAGAATGTCAAACGGATTTATGTTCAAAACACAAGCACATTACTTTGCCCTGATGTCCACATATCACACTCCAAATGTGCCTTTATTAAATTGAAAGTAAAAATGTGTTCATGTACAACAGTGCAAAGCAAAGAACTAGAAGAATGTGTATAGGAATCATATGGTAAGCATAGCATGTTCAAGTAGAAATATCTAGGAAAATGACATTGGCTTATGTTTGCAGATACAAGTACATAACACAGTAGAAAATTTGCAGATAAATACTTATTCAATCATTCTCTTGAATGTACTTGTGAAAGCATTTACCAAATTTACCAAGTACTAACACATGTGCATCATCATTTATGCATGGGATTATATATCCTTTTGGACCCATCAGAGTTGTTTTAATTTCATGTGTGCATATTCAATTCACTCAAGTGTACCTTGAAAAGAAGAAAGGTAAATTCCCAAGGGAGGCATACTTTGTGCCCCATTTACTGCATTGTATCACAGCTTAAATACACAACATGGGAGAAGGTAATGAATCTAATGATACTAAACAAGAGTTCCAGACTTCCAGTATAAACCATAATTGCCCTTGTAATAGCGAAAAAATTATAAGCAGAAGCAATATAACCAAAGGCAATAAATTTGGGTGAGGAAATCAAAAGCAACAAAACCAATGTAATTCAGAAAATATAAACAAAAATGATAGGAAAAAAATAAATGAAAGAAAATAATCAACTGCACCTCTTTTACATCTTATGGGAAGAAATTTTGGAATTCCCATATCCTCTGACACCAGAAGAACTTTGACTAATCAGAACCCCACCTGGGTAAATTTTGATAAATAGCAATTATTTATTTAACACTACTTTTATACCTGTTGACTGGATATCAGTTTTTCAGGTAACATAACTGGATAGGATCACCCTAAAGTAGTCTTCAAAAACATCCAAACTTACAATTCCATGACAACGTTCAAACTCCTCCCATTAAATAGACTGCACAGGTGCTTTTAGTTGAAAGGTTTGAAATGGAAAGGAAAAAGCACTCTTACACAATGAATGGGAAAGGAAAATGACATTCTTTGTGCATTAAATGATCAACATGGTCCACCCATTCATACTGTAGTTGAAAGCCAGCACTGTGAAAGTGTAAAACTTTCAAAGTTGAACAACTTCAACAATTCTGGATCTAGGATCTACTGTACACAGGATGCTTTACATACAGTCTGCAAAGGAGTGCAGCCCCAAGCCAGTGCCTCAGCCCTGGCATGTGCCTCAACCATCGTTGATGGCTGGAAAGAGAGGTGACTGGTAAAAGGAGAAAGCATATGAGAAAAATAGACAGAGAGAGAAGAGTAAGAGTGGAAAAATAGGTTGTGCTTCTTCTTTTTTAGATTTTTAGACTAGGAATAACTTGACGGAGAAGTTTATGCTACCAACTTAAAGTTACAAACTCCAAGCATTTTAATGTCAAACACCTGAAAGTTTAGAATTATGATTTCAAGGATAGCAAATTGCCAGATCCAGCTCCAGCAAGGTGCGACAGCTGGTATTATAAGGAAAAGACAGGTGCAAACAGGACCACTGGTTATATAAGACTGTCGCATTTGTGATAATTATTTACTAATAGAAAGAAACTTCCAATGCACAACAATGGAACAAATTGGTGAAAATTTAATGAAATAATAAATAAAACTAGTAGGAAAAAAGAAGAAAAAGAAGAGAGAGAACAAAAGGGAAAAGGGAATATATACACCATCAGACAATGGAATAAGCATTGCTGGAAATATGAATCTAATCATAATCTAAAATCGCATAAAATATAAAACAAACATCATAAGCCCCCACTAAAAGAAGATAAAACTAGTACCAAGGACATTGCAAGCAATAAAATGGCAGTTCAATACAAGATCATTAAACCAATAACCCTAATCATAAAGGAACGGCAAGGAAGTTTAGGTGAATAGCCTTGGTACTTGCACAATCAAATACATGAAGCCAACAGTAGAACAACATCAAGTTAATCTAATCAAGAAAATAAGGGCCATAATGTGTAGACAAAAAATATGCATCTTAAAAGGCAAAGAAGCGAAGAACAACAGAGCTAAACATGGTCTTAAAACAAACATTCTCCATCAGAATGCAGCAATCCATATTTAATGTTTTTTTGTAACATATCTTGAATTTGGAATAGGCCAAAGTATCTTCCATTAAATACCATACCTATTTGACCAATGACACAAAGGTGGAAGATTGGAACTAACGAATTCCATTCCTGTAAAACACCTAGAATGGCCTGAACCTCTAGCATCAGATTAGACACATAGTAGGTACACAATTGCCACAGCACCGAAAGAAAGGCATAAGTAGCAAATTGGCTGACTGAAACAGGATTTTAACACCATTGATCTGACGATTACCCAAAAAATTGTTATAACCTCCCAAAGGTACATCCAATAGGTGAATCACTACGGCCTTGAATACCCCAGGTAAACAAACTCCCATTTCAATATTTGCATCAACCAAGTCAAGTGATTGTTCTGAATAATACATCCTGAACCATTCTATGAACTACATAAGAAATTTCTCCTACTTCCCATTGAGAAACATTATGTATCAAGTAAATCACCATTCTCCTAGAAACAATCAAAATTCAAATACAAGCATAAGCTGCCATAAAGATATCATAAGTTCATAACGCTGTATAAAAACAATACTTCTGCAAGACGAGACCTAATAGAACAAACACTGGTAAATTTGTATACAGTATCCAACATTTAAAATTTACCCAACTAAAGGAGAAGAAAGAAAATCACCATAAATTTAAGTCTACGCAGTAAGGACGACGGCACCACCGGCCTCTTTGATCTTCTTCTCGGCAATCTTAGAGACGAGCTTGGTCTTGACAACGATGGGCTGAGATAGAGGCAAGACACCCTTGCCCAGCACCTTGAAGTAACCAAACTGGGTCACATCGATTTGGGGAACATTGTCCGGAGAGGCTTTATCCTTGACGTCTTGAGGGATCATCGACCAGAGCTTATCGATGTTGACGATGGGGCAATAGAACTTGTTACGGAGCTTGTGGAAGTACCGCATCCCAACCTTCCCGAAATAACCGGGATGGTACTTGTCGAACAGGATCCGGTGATGGTGCATACCTCCGGCGTTACCCCGCCCTCCAGGGTGCTTCCGGTGCTTCCCGATACGCCCATGACCGGCACTCACATGGCCTCTCTTCTTTCTGTTCTTCTTGAAACGGGTCGTCATCTCTCCCTCTCCCTCCCTTACTCTCTTTCTCCACCCTCCGAAACCCTGACGTCTGCTTCACCCTTGCTTCTAATAGATAGAGCGGCGGGGTGGAAGGAAAAACTTTCTAGGGTTTTGTTTGTGCCCGCATTCAGGAAAATTTGACACCGTCAGATAGGAATCGATCTGGAACCCTAGCCATTTTTGTTGTCACGAACTGATTCCCTCCCCAGGCTCCCCGCTAACCAGACGACCGGGCCTATTGGGAATGTTCAAAACTCAGCCCGGCCCGGCGCAACCCAAGCTTTTCATGGGTTGGGCTTAGATTTTGGGCTTCGAACTACAATTAATTGGACCTGGTAAGAATTCAGATTGGGCTCATGGTCATGGACCTATTTTAAAATCTTATCTAGATTACGCGTTTAATTTGAAATAGATACATTTTTGCATCCGATTCAGTTTTGCATCTATTTGTTTATAACTATTATTTATATTTAATACAAAAGTTATACTTTTTGTCTCATTTACAACAATGTTTTAAGACCCAAACCAAACTAAAAACCGGAATGCTCTTTGTGTCCTAGTTTTACCGATTAACGAGATAGTTTGTTCAGTCTGACAAACGGTTCGATCCATCAAATGGGAAATATTCCCCCTATTATTTTGTTTACACCAATGTTTCAAAACGTGTTTCTATAGTATTCGAACTTTCAGAATGTAGTTCAGTTTGAAAGGAGTATAAATACAAATTTATAAAGTGTAAAATATTATATTTTGTATGTATTTGCATTATATATATTTGTATTTATACTCTTTCCAAACTGAGCTAAGTTTACGGTTCATCATTTATTTGTATCACATCTAATAGGCCCATGCTGTTAAGAATCTGTGTGTCACATAATTGGCACGTGCCTCTTAAAACTTTTAATAGTGTGACAACTATCTTTGAAACTAATCCACTATTCACCCATTGAACAGCGACGACAAATCACATCTAATAGGCCCATGCTGTTAAGAATCTGTGTGTCACATAATTGGCACGTGCCTCTTAAAACTTTTAATAGTGTGACAACTATCTTTGAAACTAATCCACTATTCACCCATTGAACAGCGACGACAAATCACATCTAATAGGCCCATGCTGTTAAGAATCTGTGTGTCACATAATTGGCACGTGCCTCTTAAAACTTTTAATAGTGTGACAACTACCTTTGAAACTAATCCACTATTCACTCATTGAATAGCGACGACAAATCACTCCTCTCCTGGTGCTCTTGTGCGCTCTCTCTCTCTCTCTCCTCTCTCTCCCCCTCTGTGTGTTGTTCTCGAATGCCGCTATAATTCCTAGCAATGGCAATCTTGCTCCGCCTCCCTTTTTTTTTTTAATTTTCATTTCTCACCATTCCCCTTTATCACATATTCAGCTGGAGATGAGTGATTGAAGAGGTAGCCCATCATCTTCTCCAACAAAAAATGACGAACCCAACTATATATATCCCATTTTTGTGCTCCTTAGTCTTTCTGTAGCATTTTAGGTTCAAATATGCATCAACTAACCTCTCAACCAATTCGGGGGTATTTTTAGAATTTTATAAAAGTTAGGGCCTTAAGGATCCAAGACTATAGGTACGTAGAGCCTAAAATCCAAACCCAATGACACCAAGATCACCCGATTATGACACCGTTTACCTCTTCATCCCAAGACATGAAGCCAAAACCGATTTCAATAATCCGATCATAGTCATTTTGATCCTAAACCTCATTCCACATCAAATTAGAAAATCCAAAGCCATAGGTATGTAGAGTCCAAAAATCTAAATCCAATGACACTAAGATCACCCAATTCTAACACCGTTTACCCCTTCATCTTAAGACCTGAAGTCGAATATGATTTTGATTATCTGATTAGAGTCATTTTGATCATGAACCTCATTTCACATCAAATCAGAAATCCAACACCATAGGCACGTAAAGCCCAAAAATCCAAGTTTGACAACACCAAGATCACCCAAATCCGACACCGCTTACCCCTTCATCTCAAGACCTGAAGTTGAAACTAATTTTGATCGTCCGATCAGGATCATCTCTGATCCTAAATCTTATCCACCATAAAATCTGAAATCCAACCATGTAGATGGATAGAGCTAGAAATTTCGAGCCCAACGATACCCAGATCATCCAATTCTGACGCCGTTAACCCCTCCATCTTGAGACCTGAAGCTAGACTCGATCTGGGCCCTCCGTTTGGAATCCTCTTCACAACAACTTCAAGCCTAGGGCACCCCACGACCAAAACTTCCTCTCAGCTTCTAGAATCATCTTAAAATTCTAAAATTTGACCAGCTAGGAACCTGCACTCAATCAAGCCAATCACCTAAACTTGGAATGCCCAATTTAGGTAAATTGGTGAAATCTTCCACTCTTTGTCTTGATTGATTGAGATGATATCTCTCAAAGCTATCTTGATAACCCATTCTCTCAATCAATCTTCCTCCAAAAATCCTTTAAACCTCAGCCCTTGATCTTCCTAGTCTCCCAATCTCAGCCCTTCTTTCCCTTCTAGAATCCTCCAAAAAAATCTATAAATACCACCCATTTCTCACATTCTAGACACACAAGCTAGCTTAGGGAGAGAGCTCAACTCCCACGGCCATTATCCATGTCCCTAAGCCTCCCCACTCACTCTCTATGTCCCTAGAATCCCCCATATCAATTCAAAGCCAAAAAATACCCTGGGGTCATGCCTCAATTCAAGAGAAGTATACAACCTTTTTGAAGCAAAGATCATATTGCAGAAAATTACATTCATCTAGCATGCTTCCCAACACTTGGGCTACAATTCAAACCCAAGAACAAACGATGAATGATCAAAAGCACATACTACAAAACTCTCCAAGTAGAAATCATTGAAAATGTCTACGCTGTCATAAAGAATGCATCATGGAGAGAGAAAGGCAATTTCATCTAGTTAAGTTCTTGAAAAAGGTACACTCGTTATCACCCCCATCAACATAATTTCTATTCAACCTTTTCTTTTCTTTGTAAGTAACTGATTATGAACTTTGTTGTTAAAGTTTCAAGTTTCTTCTTTTGATTAATTTATTAGTTCAATCATCATTCATCTTAAAATTGGCTAGCTTGTGTTAGATTTCATGTTTAACGTATACTCTCTTCATTCATTTAGTTTTCTTTTCTTTTATTTGTTTTGTAGTTCATTGGTATGTTTACTTGTTTGTTTACTTTTCTTTTACACTTAAGTGGCACCGTATCTAGCTAGATAATCTGCATGCATCATATTTAAACTTATTTGGCTCCGTTGCTCTCCCTCTCCACCTTTTTCTATTAGTATTTGGACAATTCTCTCATTTGTTTTGTTCTCTTCTTCAATTTTGTTAAATTACATGATCGCAGTTTAATGTCCATGATATGACCATGTTACTAGTTGCACATTTAGGTGGTGTTTGATAGCACTTTTCAGACCTCTAAGGTCTGAAAATATTGCTTTTCATATGCCTATTTCGTTTGGGTTGGGTATGATTTTCAGATCTGAAACCCAATTTCAGATCTAAATAAAAAAGAGCCTCCTTAAGTGCTTAATGCGCTAAGAGGTATTTCAGATGTGAGCAAAAGACAAAAGAGCCCCCATAAAAAATTTAAAATGACTTGTAATGCCCTTCATATAAGCCAAAATTAGGTCATTCAACTCCTCCCCTCATTCGAGAAAGGAGATTTGTCACTGGGAAGTTCTTCATCTCTTTCGTCCTTCTTCTTCTTCTTCGGCCCTGTTTCACAAGTACTTCTTAGAAGTACTTATTTTAACAACCACTTAAGGTTGTTTGGTAACCCAGTTTTCACTTCACTTATTATGCTTTTAAACACTTATTGGGGTGGGGATGTTTGGTAAGCCACTTCCCCATAAATGCTTATATTGACACAAATGACAATTTTATCCATCACTTCACTCATACATATATATAATGATTTTCACATGCTATGCTATACATTTTAACTAAGAGTCCACGTGGACCCCACTTCATAACAACTGAGAGCCCATGTGGACTCACACGTGTACAAGTGAGAGTCCACATGGACCCCACTTCATGCTATACATTATTTTATTATTATTATTATTATTATTATTATTATTATTATTATTTCATACCAAAAACAAAAGAACTACTATTACAATGGCTCATGGCCTTCAATATAAACTCTTGGAACTCTTCTTTCCAACTATTTGGCCCATGTTATAAGAGAATTTACACCGTCAAAGACACATGCCTCCTTGAACAATTAGACGTCACCGCCTCCAAATCCGATTCATTATTACTATCCTCCTTCAAGTTACAACTGCATCGCTCACTCCATCAAGCTCTCGTTATTTTGACTTCATTCTTTGTATACAATCTCTTCACCAAGGAAAGGATTGACCTCCCAGACTTGAGTTTCTCTTGGACCACTGCCACATTCTCCTCAACCCCAAAATCTGCTGATTGCATATTCTTCTTCATGTTCAATTCTCTTGGCGACAAATAATGGACTGTAAATACCTTTGCTTTCTGTTTTCCATTCTATTTCATCAGGAATGTAGTGTACTCGGAAGGGATTTTCTATTGCACCAATAGTTCAGGCAAGATTGGGACATTCAATGTAGCTGAGAGGAGTTGGAGTGTGCTTGCAGTACCGGAAATACAATGTAATCATATCAGCTCGAGTAAGACTTTCATGGTTGAGTCTAATGGAGAGTTGTTACTAGTTTTAGTTAGTAGCCATGGCCATTGGACCAGTATTTACAGGTTCAATTGAAAGCAATAGTGGCAATAAAGAGAAGTGGACAGGCAACAACCACAAAGAAGAAGGAGATTACTGATGCAGAATGGAAGCAGCAGCTGAGAAGAAGAAATTCAAGGAATATGAGGAAATTAAAGTAGAGAAAGAAGAGAAGAGAGGAGTGAGAAGGCCGTATAATAACAGTCGTGTATCAAGTTCTTGTGTTGGCGGAGAGATAGAGACAAGGAGAGAGAGGGAGAGAAAATGAGAGAATGAGTATGGGGGTATTTTAGGTATTATAAGAAAATATTAGGGACTGGTTCATCCCATTTTTTTGGAGTACTTTTTTACTAAAAATAAGCCAACTTGAAGTCACTTTTTTAAATAAGTACTTCTTTTAAAAAAGGTACTTCTTACCCTCTTTTTTAACAAACACCCATAAGTACTTAAAAACCACTTAATGTGTGGTCCCATGTCTTAAAAGAAGTACTTGTTTAAATAAATACTTCTTTTAAGTGTTCTCAAACACTACCTTCTTCTTCATCTTCGTCTTCGTCTTCTTCTATAGATCTGTCCAAAGAGAATGTCTTCAGACTTCTTCTTCTTCTTCTTCTTCTTCTTCTTCTTCTTCTTTCCCACCACCGCCTTTGTTGAAAGTGGGGGGCTCTATAGGTTTTAATGAGAGGTGAATCTGTTGAGGGCGAATTGGCAAAGTCAGATTCCGACAAGATTGGTTTTGCAAACTGATGGGAAAAGGAAGACAGATCGACTGACATGTGAATAGGTAGATCGAAATAGGGAATCCCTGAATTTTTTTACTTCAAAGGCCCAAAAATTCCACTAATTGAAACACAGGACCATCCCCCTCCCTAAACTCCCCTTTTATATAAATATTTGCAGCAATGAAGGTTATTGAAGGAGTTATCAGAGACTAAAAATTCATATCATTAAAACACATATTAAAATTAAACAAAATCTAACTTTGACAGATTCACCTCCATCGGAGGACTTTGACAGAACCTTTATCTCAACATTAGTTTTGTTTGCTTGCTTTGTAGTATATATTTTTCCCTCTCTTCTCCCTATTAAATCTTTCCCCCATTCAAATATGTTTTCGTCTTGAGGAGAGAGAATGTGTGAAGAAAAGACATGATACGAGACCTCTCGTCATCATTGTGCTGCTCTTCGTCTCCAAATCTTATTCCAATTTGGTCTATATCTCTCTCTCTCTCAATCAATTGAAGATAAGTACATAAATCACGTTTTCTTCTCTCATCAACTTTTTTGTTTTATTTATTTAATTTGGTTTTCTTTTCACCTTTGGTTTTCCTGTTGTAGAGATGGTCGGTTGATTGGTCTTGGAGGATTGAATTTTTCAAAGTGGAAGCCCTATTGATTGTTCCTGTTTTGGTAGGGATTGTTGTCCAAGTTTGTGTTTACTCGAATTGGATCGATCTATGAGAGTTTCGATCTTTTTGGCGGCATCAATTGATCTCGGAGGACGTAGAGATGTCTTCTCTTAGCAGAGAACTTGTGTTTCTGATACTTCAGTTCCTCGAAAAGGAGAAATGCAAGGAAACCGTTCACAAGTATGGGAATATATATCTTCTCTTCTCTTATTTTGGTTGTTTATCTGGTTTTGGAAGCTTGAATTTACTAAAAGATATTAATTTAATAGTTATTAATTTTTTATTGCTTCACGGTCTTTGTTACTATTTTCATTATTGTTTTAACTCTTAATAATTTATTTTTAATTTACAAATTGATATGTATTTTTCAATTTTATTCTAATTTTAATAAATTATTTTTTATTTTTTATAATTCATTCATATTTTCAATATTATTTTGAAATTAATAAATTATTTTTTATGAAATAATGCAGATTGAACTCAAAATTACCAAAATTTACTATTTTAGGGGTAAAATAGTAAAATTAATGAATTTCATATGCTTAGGTTTGATCCAACACAAACAAACTTCTTTATTCAGAGCCTCTAAAAAGTCGAAAAGCAATTATGGTTCTTTTTAGATTTCACACTTTCAATATCTTTTTAATTTTTTAGATTTCAGATTTATTAAACTCCACCTTAGTCATTTCACATGTTTTCCTACCATTCCTTACTAGTCATCTAATTTGCATTAGCTACTCGACTCTTTTTTCTTATTCATTTGCTACTATAGTCTTTGTGACCTATCATTTCTTTAGTTTGTTCATTAATATAATCATTTTTTTTTTATCTCTCACTCGTTTTCTTAATTGGTTTTCTCTTTTGGCATGTTATGGTAGAGTAGATCATTTGCATATTTTGAGTCTAGCTTAATGGTGTTTTCTATATCTATTTTAACTTAGCCCATTCATTTGCTTATTTGTATATCTTAGCATGACTCTTTAATTGTTAGTTTACTTTATTATTATCATTTTTTATTTATGCAATTCCAATAATTTCAAAAGCCAAAAAAATTGTTAAACAATCCTTTGAACATTGGTGAAGTAGAGGCTGGTTCAACCGGGAGTGTGTGGGGTGCTTAACACCTTCCCACACTATACATTGGTCATCGGACCCTAACAATCTCATCCCCATCGGGCAATGAGTCACCAAGAAAGAAAAATGTTTTTCTTGAAAAATCTCAATTTTTACTAAATTCCCAATTCCAAAAATTTAGGTGGTGACTCAAAACTCCATATCCAAATCCATCCCCCATCCGGATCGGGTAGCCACACCAACAACAACGCCACTCAACTTCCCCCATATTTGTGGTGATTTATCACTATTCTTTTCTGTTCATATCCATACTCAGCCTTCTCGTTCCATTGATGTTTCTCACCATTACGGGCTTCTTTGGATCTAATGATGCGCGATCTGGTTGCCCCCCTGTTGGAAGGCAATTCAGATGTTGGACTAGCTACGTGGCCAGGTCAAACTACAAGGCAAACGATCAAAGTGTTTCGATGTGCTTTACCCAATGTGGACACTCTGATGCTTAAATTAGTGAAGGAAATTTAAGAGAGTTGATAGATTAAGAGTAATAGAGTGTGAGAGCTAAATCACGCATGCTTTGTGAGGCTAGAGGCGAAACCTTTATATAGATAGGCAAGCTGCCGTGGGCCTCATGATATGCATTTGGGATCATCGGCCCACCTAATCCGGAGTTAGTTTCACACCCAAAGATAAACTCCAAGTAAATTGATAAGACTTATCCAGGTCCATCTGATTTGAGCGAGATAGAAATAAGATCCATTGACATGCACTATAATCCCAAGAAGATTGAAAACAACCACTTACTTCTAAAGAGACTACATGCCACCACAATAGATAGGTGAGCTGCTTGGGCCTCGGTCTTACTTGAATGACGCGAGGTGCCCAAGGTGATGGGTGAGATATCCGAGATCGCTAAAATGTCACCATGTTACTGCATCGGTCCACATGTCATCGCATCATTTGGCAGGCCAAATGAGGGATCCCTCATTAGGATCTTTGGTCAATTCTCACTTGGATATCTGCTAACTCCCCGTATGACACGGAAATATCGTAGCAATGAACAGTCTCTATTGGCGTCTGAGCTTTGATCACCGGACACGGAGATTGTAGTCTGAGTCTAGGTTGTGCTATTCCATCTAGATATCTGTTGGCGTCTGCGGTCCGCCCCAATTGCAAACACCATGGCAGAAAGGTAAGTTGGGTTCTCTGATCAAATCAATATTCTGTACCATCGAAAACTCACTTCAAAAGCATCCCAGTTTTCTTGATTCGATTAAAGGGAGTCCCCTGACCTTTCTTTGCTCCACAGAAATCCCGGTGGAGTGGTTCAATCTCAATTGGATTTGGAATAACCAAAACCTCACACCGGAAGACGTTTCGATGGTTGCCATCGGCGTGCATTCAACATACTTTCACTTCCACTCCACAACCTGTTGAAGCGGATTCTATGATTTCTGTATTCATTCTTAAGGCCGCAGCAGAAGGGTAATTTTGAATATTTTCAAAAATTAACCGACTTATTATACACATTCTGAAAATTCGAAATTTGAAGTACGGGGATTAATTGACTTAAAGACAATCCCTAAAGTTTACGGTATTAGTCATATATATATTTTAAGTTATTTTAATGGAATATGCATTTATCGGTTTTCTTAACCTTGGGCTATTTTTTGGAATCAAATCAGTATTATCAATTTTTGAAAAATTGTAAATCAAAACTGAACCGAAATCAATTGGTTAAATGATTGATCGGTTTTGTTTTTGACTGATTTGGTTCTTTAGTTTTCCAGTCTTTTTATGTTATAAAAAATGTAATAATATAAATAAACACATAATTATAGTGAAAACCCGTACGGTACACATAATCTATCAAGAGAAAGTGCCAAATTTCATAACTAACATAGAAATATAATACTGTTTAAAATAATTAAATCTTTATTTTAATAATTTGTTATAAAAATATTTTACTAATTTATTAATTTAGTAAGTTGGATTAATTATATTAATGTTTTTAAGAATCAATTATATAAATTTAGTAATTTATTGTGTACTACTTTGTTGATCTCTATATAGTATATACCCTGGTGTGCAAATTAGCAATACCCCTGATTATATTGGGCTAACTTCCACGAGACAGCATTTTTTCAGTGTAAGGACAAAAAAGATGTTTATGAAACATTAAATATCACGGCCGTTGGATTTGAAGAATGTGAAAATCAACGGTCCGGACTATGTCGTTATTTCTATTTTAAGTTGGTGCCCGAGTCATCATATCACTATCCACGCGCAAAATCACTAAATACTAAAATACGAGGTGGGCCACGTTCTCAACTTCCTCACGCGTGACGCAACCAGTCTCATTCCCATTTCTCGGTGCTTTTCTTTCTCTCCTGTTAGTGAACAGAGAGCTCCCTTACATCCCCAGCGGAAGATTTTTCGATTTCGATTTCTTCCTCTTGGGATTATCCGAGGAGCCCCAGCAAACCAAATGGCGGTTTCAGTGTCAACAGCAACTCTTCCTTCACTGCAATTGGAGCGCTCCACTGGTTTCGCTTCTCTTAAATTTTCTGCTTCCACTTCACTCCGATTTCCACTACAGCTTCAGCGCTTCCAAACGGGAAAACCGAAGATTTTCTCTCCTGGGCGTCAATTGCTTCCTCGTGTGAGTGCTTCTCGTTCTCTGTATAGCTTTTTCTATGTTTATGTCTATTTGGGGTTAGTGTTGGTATTTTATTCGTTAAGGTATATATCATTTTTTTTTCTGTTCTGATATAAATTACTGTTAGGAACTGTTTTTATGGTACTGTCTACATGGCTAATTGAATCGTGAATGTGAAATTTGGGTTTCTTTATCCATAAATAGTTCTTAGATTTATAGCATTACTCTATGTGCAAGTTTGACGTTTAAACAAGATTGGTAGTGCCCAATTTTGTTGGTTAATGTTATAAACGTTTCTCTTTCGGGTAAGAATATTATTTAAGTCATTGACTCTGCGGAAATTGGTTGCAGAAGTATTGAATACCAAGCAAGTTTCACATAGGTTGGACATGATAACTGAAGGGTAATTTGTGCTTTGTTGATTGCATAGTTACATTCTTAGTCATCAGAACAAACAGGAACCAGACATAAGACTAGATTTGAAAACCCTAATCCCCGGGAACTTAAATTTTTTGCAAATATATACTTCTTATAAATTTGACTTGTATGAGCCTCACACATACAGTCAATGAAGAAGTATCTTAGCACACTACACTGTCAGAACTTAGACGAAATTCGTGATTTAGAGATAGAAAATAATTTTCACCCTACATGGCACTACAAGCATAGGATTTTCTACTGCCAGGCGTAATCATCTGAATTTTCACAGCTATGCCCTCATTTCTGTTTCTTGTATTGTTTCTTTTTGTGGTCCATGGTATCCAGGTATCTGTGCATGCCTAGCATACCAGTAACAGACATGATATTACCTGATATGACACCAGATGCTGCATAGAACTTCTATAGAAAAACTTATATTGTTGACATTTTTAAAGTGTGAAAACGGTGTGTTTTAACAAATTATATCATAAAATATCTACATATGTTAGAAGCTTAATTAAATTTGGCAAAATATAAGTATTGAAAAATGAAAATTGACTTAAAAAGCTAGATGTAAGAGCATAATATTATCATATTAAATAGGGCACTCGTATCTGCATCTATGTCTTAGTCTTAGATCTTAGGAGATGGCAATTTGCATTTCAGTTCCCCTATGTCTATGTTAGTATTCATCATATTCATATCTGGGCATCATGGTTTGTGGTAACTATTAGGGAGATTGAAGTTCCATTCTTTTCCGTGTGAGTGTGTAGATAATGAGAAAGGTTTATTAGAGTGAAGCAAAGGCTAAGAATATGGAATATCAATGTTTTGGAAACCAAGAGGCACATCAGACTGCAATGCATAGAGGTGCAACTCAGGTTGACCTGAGTTACCATTGTACACTACTTTGGACTCAGGCCTTTGGGCCTGGTCCATTCAAATTTTAACAAAAGCCCAACCTGGGCCTGCCCAAGTTTCACCCCTAGCAATGGGGCCTAGATTTTGTCTTTTACCAGTTCAACTGGCTATTTAACCTTAGGCTCCATTTGGGAAGAGTGCAAATGTTGGTTCGGTGCATATATGCACTTTGGTTTAGTTTTGTTGGTGTTTGGTAAGAATGCATTTATGTACTGAAAGTGATAGATTTCACAAATTTCAAGGCATGCTTGAATCCAAAATGAGAGCAAAAATTGCATCCAAAAAATGATGGCAAACTTTGCACTCAAATTTGATTGATGTTAAAAAGGTATACTTCAATCTTGGGATTTGTGTTTGCACCCATTACAACTGAAAATCGTTTGGCAAGAAAGTAATTTTATCAATGCAAAACTAAACTAACTTTCCATTTGCATGGACCATAATGCACACTACATGTTTGTATTTTCACTCTTCCCAAATGGAGCCTTAAGAATCCTAGTTTTCACTGAACTGTTAAGGAGTCTGGTTCAGGTTAAATTGATTGGAAATAACTTGTCCAGCCTGATTTTCAAAACATTGCTAAGTACAAGTCCCCCTAGGAGAGTGGATAGGAGTTCTAAATCTCTACTAGAAGGGGCAGATGAAAGACAACTGCTCATTCAATACAAAAAGAAATTCTCAATAACTCCCCAATACCTATCCAAGACTCCAAAGTGTGAAGCCTCAATACGACTCAGCCCCTCTTCTCCCCTCCCCCCACAAAAAAAAAAAAAATCTGAACCAAACTTTTGGAGAGTATGTCCACTTCAAGCCCTGAAGCAAAGCTGATGAGGGCGGATTTGGCCCTCCAATGACATTGTGACACATGGCATCCCGAAACAGCTAGACGACACCCAAATGCCACCTAGGCAATGATTTGGAGTCCCAGATCATAGTTCGTCTTTGCCCCAACCTAGCGACCTGTCTTTACCGCCAACCTAGTGACTTTGACCACAACTTAGGCCGGCTAGGAGCACCTCGTCTAGGGCCGGCCTATAGCACATTGTCACTGGCTGATGTGACATCGACGTGAGGAACGACCTCCCTCGAGGGCTTGCTGACCTGACTGAGGTCCAGGAGGCGACTTGTGAGTTGTTCTCGTTGACAAATTTGGTATGCATACCCTGACACTCCCAAGTTTCTCGGAAGTTGGCCCACGTATCGAGTGTTCCGGAGGATGGCCAACGTGCGTGGCGGTTACCTCCGGGGATCTCGGACCGGTTAGGTGACCTCCTAGAAATCTCAGATGCGATGTGTGAAGCCCACACCAAACAAAGCCTATATAAAGGCACCAACCCCAATGACACGAAAAGGTACACGCGGTTTAGTGCATTCTAGCTCTCCTTGTTCTCAAACTCTCAGCTTGCATATACTATTACTGACTTAAGCATTGGAGCAACCTTGTCGGGTTAGCCACTCCGGGTTTTCTAATACCTCCCTTTCTTTATAGTTCGAGCGACCTACTTGGCAACAGGTGTCCGAGCTGCCCTACAGCTAGGAGCATCCAGATCGTGCACCATCAATTGGTGCCGTCTGTGGGAAACACTACAAAAAGCTAAGTTCTCACCTTCTAAAAGGCTAAGTCCTCATCTTCCTGAAAACTAAAGATCTCACCTTTTAGAAATTAAATTTCTCACTTTCTAATTTTCATTTTTATGAACTCAAAGGAAATTTTGAGCAGCATCAACACTCAACACGAATACCGATTATTGGGGGGCAAAAACATCTATGATGAACCTAGAGAACTCCACTGTGACAATCAAACAAGTTCAAGCCGAACCCAGTATCCCCAGTGCCCCACATAAATACCCAGCTACTGCATGCGAACACCCCTCTCCCCGCAGTAGAGCCATCAGCAGTTCCCGTCGGCAGTTCCATGAGATGAAGCATGAATTTTCAGATGTGAACATGGGAGCAACTTGACGTATGCATGTCGATGCAGAATAGGCAACAACAGAATGACCTTAACAAACATTAGTCTGGTGACAGGCACCTCGGAGTAAGGCTGTCCCCCCAAGTCGAGCCGGTCATGGTTCCCACAGGAAGTTGATATCCAACAAACTAAACAGTTCTACCGACTATTTCAGCCCGGATAAGCCTCACCAGTCCTCTTTGTGAGGTCTCCTCTACAGATTGAACCCTTTGCGGCTCCCTCGGGAGTTAGCAGCCTACGAACTATGTGAGCGCCCTTGCAGGTCGAGCCCCTCAAGGCTCCTGAGCGAGTCGACGACCTACAGTTAGTAGAGCTGCCCTCGGAGGTCGAGCTCCCTGTGGCTTCTCGTAGGAGTGGACGACCGGCGTCATTACGTGGCTAATGCAGCATAGCTATGGCTCTGAACTTCCGACTCACACTGGCAACAACATTATGCCCTCGCAAGGGGGGGCAAAACATGTATGATGTGGTCTTGCAAGCACTCATCTAGGAAGATAATCCCATGGGATGACGTAGAAGTATCCATATGAGAAGTTACTATAGAATGACCACCCGCTTAGGCGGAAAGGTCAGGCCGCACGTCAGCTAAATAAGGATAAGGAGAGTGGACCGCGAGTCGCTCCCAGAAGTTAAGGGCTAAAGTGCCGAGCTGATAAAAGACCTCGACACCACATGAGACCCAGTCGCTTCTTCGGCATGGGCAAGACCAAGGATAAGGAGAGAGGACTATAAGTCACTCCCTGAGCCTAAGGGCTATCGTGTTGAGCTGGCAAAAGACCTCGACACAGTACAAGACACAGTCGCCTCTTCGACATGGGTAGATAAGTCCTAGTCGCCTCTTCGGCATGGGCAAAATCAAGGATAAGGAGAGTGGACCGCGAGTCGCTCCCAGAGCCTAAGGGCTAAGGTGCCAAGCTGATAAAAGACCTCGGTTCCACATAAGACCCAATCGCCTCTTTTGCATGGGCAAAATAAAAAGCAGTTTGCATTCAACATGAGAAAGATAACAAAGGAAAGACTAGATCGCTTTCAACACCATGACAAACACAAACTTAGTCGATCTCTTCATGGTAGACCTCCACCCGGTTTTAGGCTCTGCATCGAACTCGCTGGCTACTCTTTTGAGAACCAGCCTGAAGGACGCTGTGTCAAAGTCTACCTAGGTGGAGCGACCTGATAAAGAAGTCACACAGAATCCCCTCTTGATGATGACATGATAAACTTCGCTCTTGGGGTAATGGTCGGATTGCAGAACACCTTGACGGTTCCATCCCTAATAGGGTAGATGTCCTCAGGGGACCTGCTCCACCTCTCCTCGAGCGGATGAATTCGCTCTCGTGTCCCGATAATCAAGATGGCGAGGTCCTGCGTAAGGCTACAAACACTTGGACTCTTTTGTCCTGAGAAGCAAATTGGACCAATGCTTACGATTACAAGCTTATTGAATCAGTCATTCCGGGCCAAAATGAGCAATCTACTCCTTTCGCTGAGCTACTTCCAACTCAGAAGTGGGGGGCAATTGATGAGGGCGGATTTGGCCCCTAATGACATTGTGACACATGGCATCTTGAAACAGCTGGACGACACCCAAACGCCACCTAGGCGATGATTTGGAGTCCCAGATCATAGTTCGTCTTCGCCCCGACCTGGCGACCTGCCTTTACCACCAACCTAGCGACTTCAACCACAACTTAGGCCGGCTAGGAGCACCTCGTCTAGGGCCGACTTGTAGCACCTCGTCACTGGCCGGTGTGACCTTGACACGAGGAGTGACCTCCCTCGAGGCCTTGCCGACCTGACTGAGGTTCAAGAAGCAACCTACGAGTTGTGCTCGCTGACAAATTTGGTATGCATATCCCGACACTCCCAAGTTTCTCGGAAGTTGGCCCACGTACCGAGTGTTTTGGAGGGTGGCCAACGTGCGTGGTGGTTACCTTCGAGGATCTCGGACAGGTTAGGCAACCTCCCGAAAATCTCGGATGCGGTGCGTGAAGCCCACGCCAAACAAAGCCTATTTAAAGGCACCAACGCCAATGACATGAAAAGGTACGCGTGATTTAGTGCATTCTATCTCTCCTTGTTCTCAAACTCTCAGCTTGCATAAACTATTACTGACTTAAGCATCGGAGTGACCTCGCCGGGTTAGCTACCCAGGTTCTATAATACCTCCCTTTATTTACAGTTCGAGAGACCTACTTGGCAACAGGCATCCGAGCTGCCCCATAGCTAGGAGCATCCAGATCGCGCACCATCAAAAGCCAACATCTTGGCTTTACCAAAAGTCTCCCTAACCAAGAGGTCCCATGTATACAAACCTAATAAACTCCCGTTCCCCTAATGCACCTCTCTTTCCTAATGGTCCTAGATCCCCAACTCCAAAGAACTTACATTTTCATTCTTGTTGTTTTCATCAAAGGTAGCTTGAATGAAATTCTAATAATGTTCTCCTTCCAGTGAACTTGAAAAATAGTAAATTGGATATCTTTTTCACAGCAGTTCACCAAGTATAATTGATTTCTTTTCCTAAGATGAAGTGCACTTGAAAAAAATATTGCCAAAAGAGGTAGGCTTGTTATGGATAACCAAGCTATTCATTCAGATAGTGAAGAAAAGAAGATGACTGATGATTAGAGAAATATTGGTATGGTGCCTATATTTAAGAACAAAGGTGATTTACAAAGTTGTAATAACTATCGAGGGATTAAACTTATGAGCCACACTATGAAAGTTTAGGAGAGGATAGTTAAACAAAGATTATTACTTGAAATAAGTGTATCAAAGAACTAATTTGGATTTATGCTAGAGAGATCAACCGTCGAAGCCATATTTCTTTTGAGACAATTGATAGAAAAGTTCAGAGAGACCCAAGATGTGCTCCTTATTCTTCTTGAAAATATTTTCTTGTACCCCGCAAAGGAAGACACTAGAATTTGGACCCCTACCCCCTTGGGTTCTTTCTCTTGTGCCTCTTTCTTTAAAGTCTTAACCCAACCATCCAACCCCATAGGCCCTCCTTTCCCTATCAAAGAGATTTGGTGTAAGTCAATTCCTCCTAAAGTTGGGAGTTTTTATTGGGAAACTTTTTTGGAAAGAATCAACACTAGTTACCTGCTTCAGAAAAAGAGACCCAAACCTAGTCGAATTGACTAAACATATTTAGGAGGAAGTCAATGTTAGGGTCTTAAATTCTTAGTGACCTGTTCAGTTGGTTAAGAACATGGGTCTTCACCAAGGTTCAACACTTAGCCTTTATCTATTTGCACTGATCATAGATGAATTGACTAAACATATTTAGGAGGAAGTTTCATGGTGCATGTTGTTTTCATATGACGTTGTTTTAATTGATGAAACTTGTTTCTACTGTTGCTATAGTAGTCTAAACTAGTAAGGAGAAGAAGAAAGAGAAGGAGAAGAAGAAGAAGAGGAGAAGAAGATGAAAGAACTGTCGAACCTAATAGCTAAACCCTATCAGTCGACCTCTTAATAGTGATTAGGCTTTAATTAAATGTACAAGGACTAAACTGCCCCTACTTAAGTATGGGACAGAGAACCTCTAATAGGACTGCCACATAAGCTCATAACTTAACCAAGGTGAGTTGACTAATCTACCCTTATTCGGCTAACTCTAACACTCTCCCTCAAGCTGGAGAATATATGTCATATAATCCCAGCTTGTTACATATATAGTTCACTCTCCCTGAGCTTAAGGCTTTTGTAAACAAATCTGCCCACTGATCACCTGAGCCTACATGTTCTATGCTTATCTCTCCAGTGAGAACCTTCTCCCTCACAAAGTGGCAATCAATCTCTATGTGCTTTGTTCTCTCATGAAAAACAGGGTTGGATGAGATATGGAGCGCAACTTGATTGTCACAATACAACTTCATAGGTTTATCCATGTGAAACCCGATTTCTTGTAGGAGATTCCTCAACCACACTAATTCACATGTAGTGTGTGCCATGGCTCTGTACTCGGCTTCAGCACTGCTTCTAGCCACAATCGTCTGCTTTTTACTCTTCCACGTCACAAGATTTCCTCCAAGAAATGTGCAGTAACCTGTAGTAGATCTTCTATCAAACACAGAGCCCACCCAATCTGCATCCGTGTATCCAACTACTTGAAGTTTTCCTCCTGGTTTATACAATAGCCCACGGCTCGGAGCTCCCTTCAAATATCTTACAATTCTAAGAACTGCATCCCAGTGAGATATACGAGGGTTCTGCATAAATTGACTCACCACATTGACTACAAAGGAGATGTCTGGTCTCGTGATAGTCAAATAGTTCAGCTTCCCCACTAGTCGTTTATACTTTCCAGGATCATCAAATTTTTCCCTTGTATCACTGTTCAACTTAACATTTGGTTCTATAGGAGTCTCAACCGGTTTTGCACCTAACAGTCCTGTTTCGTCCAATAGATCGAGAACATATTTTCTTTGGCACAGATTTACACCTTGTCTTGATCTAGCAACTTCTATACCCAAGAAATACTTCAATGTCCCAAGGTCTTTTGTTTGAAAATGATTTTGCAGAAAGACCTTTAGTTTGTCGATCCCCAATTTGTCACTGCCAGTTTTGACAATATCATCCACATAGACCACTAATAAAATCTTTCTAGCTTTTGAGTCATAGCTGAACACTGAGTGATCAACCTGGCATTGTTTCATTCCAAAATTCTTCACCACTTCACTAAACTTCTCGAACCAAGCATGAGGTGATTGTTTCAACCCATAAATTGCCTTTTCAGTCTGCAAACCTTACCAGCCTCCCCCTGAGCAACAAACCCAGGTGGTTGCTCCATATATACCTCCTCTATAAGGTCATCATGAAGGAAGGCATTTTTTATGTCCAGTTGAAATAGGGGCCAATCATACATAAATTGCCAGGGAAATTAACACATGGACAAAGCTAATCTTAGCCACTGGAGAGAAGGTCTCCATATAGTCCACTCCATACAACTGTGAATAACCTTTAGCAACAAGTCTGGCTTTTAGACGCTCCACACTACCATCTGGCAAATATTTAACAGTATACACCCATTTACAACCCACAACATGCTTATCAGGAGGAAGAGTAGTGAGCTCTCACGTGTGAGTATGCTGAAGAGTAGAGAGTTCCTCCTCCATTGCCTGCTTCCACCCAGGTGAACTAAGAGCCTCTTGGACATTGTTAGGTATGGAAATAGATGACAATAGTGAAACAAACTGGCGATGTGAGGCGGAAAGGCGAGATACTGAAACAAAATTGGAAATGGGATGGAGAGTAGAACTACGTTTACCTTTCCGTAAGGCAATGGGTAGATCAAGTCCTGAGGGTTCAGCAATAGGAGCAACAACAGGATCCGTGGACAAGGTAGAAGCTGGAGGAGGGGCCGGTGTCATTCGACGTGTATACATTTGCCGAATTGGTGGTCGTTCAGTAGGGATTTGCACTAGATGAGGTGACGAGTCAACTCCAACAGGAACACCCAGAACGGGATCACTGACCGGAAGAGGAAGAGGAAGTAAAGGTGGAGACGAATATGCTTCAGTTCCTGAGAAGAAGGGATCAAACTCAAAAAAGGTGACATCAGGACAGACATAGCACTTCCGAGTAATGGAATTGTAACACTTGTACCCTTTTTGAGTCCGAGAGTAGCCAAGAAAGACACACTTAATGGAGCGTGCATCCAACTTGTCTATTCCAGGACTCAGATTGTGAACAAAGCACACCCAGCCAAAGATACGAGGTGTTAATGGAAATGGAGACAAGGTGGGGAACAAGATAGAGAAGGGAGACCGACCATGAAGAATAGAGGAGGGCATCCAATTAATGAGGAAACGCGCAGTAAGTACAACATCACTCCAAAACCGTTTAGGAACACTCATATGATGAAGAATAGACCAGTCGTTTCAAAGAGATGACGGTTCTTCTGTTCAGCCACCCCATTTTGTTGAGGAGTGGATGCACATGAAGTTTGATGAATGATGCCATGCTGTTCTAAATACTGTTGAAAGGAAGTAAGAAAATATTCACGACCATTATCTGAACGAAGAACTTTGATTAGAACACCAAATTGTGTACGTATTTCAGCATGGAATTTTTGAAAAATGGAAAATAATTCACTCATTTCTTTCATTAAATAAATCCATGTCATTCTTGAACAATCATCAACAAAAGTGACAAAATACTTGTAACCATTATAAGACTCTATTTTGATCGGGTCCCAAACATCTGAATGAACTAAAGCAAAATGACTCAACATACAACTTTCAACTCTAGGACTGAAGGAAACATGACGATGTTTCCCAAACTGACACGACTCACACTGTAACACCAACAAATGACTCAAAGACGGAACTAGTATCTTGAGTACCTTGAGAGAAGGATGTCCCAGTTGACAATGCCACTGTAGAGGAGTGAGTGAGGTCTGAAGTGCAGCTGATGATCCACCACCGTCAAGATAATACAATCCACCAGCTTCATGCCCCCCACCAATTTTCTTCCCCGTCCAACACAAGAGGAAGGGAAAAAAGTAACAGAACAGTTAAGAGTCTTGGTTAATTTACTAACAGACATAAGATTGAATGGAAACTTAGGGACATATAGAACAGATGATAAAGAAAGAGAAGCCATGTCAACATTTCCAACACCACAGATGGGAGAGGAGGAACCATTGGCAAGGGTAACAGTTTGAGATGTGGAAGTTTCAGAGAGAGAAGAGAACACACCTGGAGTCCCGGTCATGTGGGCAAGAGTAGCAGTAGTGTGCTGTGAAGTGGACTGAAGGAACCACTCATACTCATCACGCAGTACACTCATCCTTCCATCTGCCTGTTTATTATCGCTGAAATCAACCCCACCAGCAACAGCATGATTAGCCCATTTAGAGGGAGGGCAGCCATGGAGATCATAACAGAAATTTACCGAATGTCCTTCCTTGCCATAGTGGATACACTTCCTTGTAGAGCTGCCTTTTTCTTTGCCACGGCCTCCCCCTGAGTCACGACCATCACCACAGCCAAATATGGAACCACCACGACCTCCTCGGGAGGCATGTCCTCCCCCTTTCGTACCACGTCCACCTCCTTTGGCTGTCACAAAAGTTGATCTATCAGACTGTGTGGGATTCTCTGTCTGTCCCAAAGAAATCCTGTGAAGCCGAGCAAACACTTCCTCAAGTGTAGGAAGGGTAGAGCCCCCCAATATTTGGGCCCTAACTGGTTCATACTCTGATTTCAACCCCACTAAGAACCTTGTGACATCTAGTTGTTCCCTCTGTTGTTGTTGAACCTTAACATCTTGAGTGAGAGGATGATAGACATGAGTTCATTTCTAAGGTTCTTCATGCTGGCATTGTACTCTTCTAGGGTTTTATTTCTTTGTTGCAGACCAAAGTACTCCCGATAGAGCTGATATACCCTTGTAGTATTATTTTGCCCAGAATACATCTTCTTGGCATGTTCCGATATGTCCTTAGTTGTATCTAAGAACATGAAATTGGCACTTATTTTGGGTTCCATACTGTTTTATAGCCATGTCATGATTTGTGCATCCTCCTGTTCCCAATCATCAAACCCTGGAGAGTCAGCCGGTGGTTTATCTTCTTTCACATGCTTCACTTTTCTCTTTGCCTTGAGAAAAACTTTCACTGACTTGGCCCATGGAACATAGTTCTCACCATTCAGTTTAATTGAGGTCATCTGTACATCTAGATAGTCAGAGGAAACCACCACACTAGGTTTCTGATCACTACAGCCATCTCCCATTGCTGCCATGATACTCTTTCAATGCTGCCTCTAATCTGAATTCCCAATCACCAACTAAGTGCTGCTGTCAAGAGTTTGATGTTCCAGAACCTACAGCAGTCCCTAAACACAATGATAGATACACACGCCTTTGTTCTTATCCACACCACTACTGATTTCGCAAAAAAACACAGACTACACCGACATTAATTCAGCACTTACTAACCACATGCAAGCTCTCTTACAACTACTCAACAGAGTTTGTGCATCACAAGCACCACCACACAGCCATAACTGTCACACACAATACAGACCTGCTTTAACGCTTTTAAGAGGGTGCCACAAGACCAACAAGAACTCAACTAGTACCATTGCATTACACCTTGCACCATTCGGCCACCTACAATAGCCCCTGCACCATTCGGCCACCAGCAGCAGCCCTTACACCATTTGGTCACTGTAAACACAGCCTGTTCTTGGAATTTTTCCAAGAACCAGGGCAACAACCAACCTAGTTCTCTAGGTTCTGATCAGTCCTCTCAAGTTCTTGAAGATTTTCAACCCAGAAATACCAACAGCACAAAGAGAAGAGATAACCAACCTTCGTTTGAGAGCTTCAGCCAACCATTCACTACTGAAGTTGTTTTCTTAGGAAAGGAGGTTCTGCACACCAGAAAAAAAGAAGAGCTGAGATGTTTCAGGCCTGGGACGAACCACTTTTCTCCATTGAGAGCCCGGAGAAGAAAAGGAGAGAACTGAAGCACGAACTGAAGTTGTCACGAACTGAAACAGGTCACGAATCTTGCTCTGATACCATGTTTCTACTATTGCTACAGTAGTCCGAACCAGTAAGGAGAAGAAGAAAGAGATGGAGAAGAAGAAGAAGATGAAAGAATTGTCGAACCTAATAGCTAAACCCTATCAGTCGACCTCTTAATAGTGATTAGGCTCTAATTAAATGTACAAGGACTAAATTGCCCCTATTTAAGTATGGGACAGAGAACCTTTAATAAGACTGCCACATAAGCTCATAACTTAACCAAGGTGAGTTGACTAATCTACCCTTATTCGGCTAACTCTAACAAAACTAATGAAGGATTAAATGCAAATTTAAGCTTATGGACAAATCCTCAGAAGCAAGAGGTTTTAAAATAAGTAGGAGTATAGGACTAAAAAAAAGAATATATGACATGTAAATTTAGTAATAATAGGAGTGTAAATCAAGATCCACTTAGGATTGGAGATCAAGAGATAATTCAATGTGACAATTTCGGGTACCTTGGTTGAATAATTCATAATGAGGGAGAGATTGAAGAGGATGCCACCCAAAGAATTAGAACAAGATGGGCAAAATAGAAGGGTGCATCTGGGCTTTTATGTGATAGGCAAATACCACTTAGATTAAAAGGAAAATTCTATAAAACAGTTGTAAGGCCAGCTATGTTATATGGAGCAAAGTGTTGGGCAGTCAAGAAACATGTCCAGAAAATGAATGTGGCAGGAATGCGAATGCTAAGATGGATGAGTAGAAAAAGTAGAAATGATAGGATTAGGAATGAAGTTATCTATAGGAACCTAGGAGTAGCTCCAATAGGTGATCAAATGAGAGAGAGAGTAGACTAAGATGGTTTGGGCATGCGGATAGAAGACCACCAACTGCGCCAGTTAGAAGAAGTGTATTGTTACACATTGAAGGGGCTAAAAGAGCTTGGGGTAGACAAAAAAGGACATGGGTAGTAAGAAATGATTTAAGCACTAATTGTTTAACAGTGAAATAGAACAGATTGGCGAAACAGGATTCATGTAGCAGACCCCATATAGTTGGGATAAGGCATGGATGATGATGATGTCCCTGAGGGATGGATCACAATACTCTTAAACCTTAAGGCTAAAAAGAGTTGCATTATTTTGTAATTTTGAATTAGGAAGAGTATCATCACAAATTATGTCCCTGAGCTGAAACAACGTGGTTATATTTACATAGACATCATGGTAAGGAAGGTAAAAAGCTAACCATTCAAAGAAAAGAACCATAATGACATGAAGGGATGGAGACAAAAAGCACATGAAATTGGAAATGTATTGAACTTGTTATATGATATGAGTGGTACTCCATCAACTTTGTTGTACAGGAGTAACAAAACATTGAGATAGACTTGACTTGCAACTGTAGCCCCCTAATATGAGTAGAAAAAGGTGTCGTTGGAAAGAGATATTGTTTAGAGAATGAGGTTCTACTTGATTTTGGGAATTCCAGAAATGTAGATAGTGAAACGCTGACATGATGGTATCCTATGCTTGGGGCAGGATAAGTTGGCTTTGACAATGTTGGAAGTTAGCAGATCCAATACTCTGCTAACGAATCCAATATTTTCAAGATTGATTATTTATATTGACATGACTAATTATCCTTTTGATTTAGTAATTTTGTTTTTCTTAATTTTAGTAATTCTTTTATTGTCTACTTTCATATTTGCTGTCAACTTGCATATGATTGTTTACAGGTCCTGACTTGTGGCATTATAAATTGTGATTATGGTTTATAAAATGTTCTTTATGACTTATATGACCTTTATGAACTAAAAAACAGTTTTTATTGGATAAAATCCCTAACTTTCAGACTTCTCGGTATGATCAATATGAACTACTAGTGTTGAACTATGTTTTACTTCCCATCCTTTTTAAATACGTAAACTACCCTTGCAGTTTAGCAAATAGATAAGAAGTTACCCTACTGTTTGCATAATCACTTAAAGTACCCTTAGCTTTTCTAACAATGGACAGAGTCACCCCTTACTGTCAGTTTGCCGTTAATATCTGCTAGCATGTAATGCCACATGACATTTTAGTTTTTCAAAATTCCTAAACTACCCTTTATTGTCAAAAATACCCTTTGGCCTTTAATGACAATTTCTCTTCAATATTTTTGGACAAAGACACCCCCTACTCACCCACCTGTTTTCCTTCAGAGCTGCGTCGGAGTGGCTATGACGATGGCAAACAGAAGAACTCAACATTGGCTTTGCTCTGGTTTGGCAAACACAAAACTGGTTCAGTAATACATCAGAGACTTTCTGAATAAAAAACACGAGCACCAAAGAAAGTCTGAGAACTATCCAAGTACAAAAATCTCATGTTAACAAAGAACAAAGATGAAGGTGATGGGTGTGCGGTTGACCGCCATGACCGTCAATAACACGGCGACACCAGAACCCAACGAATACCCAGTGAAGACTATCTTATACGATGAACTCACCCATAACTTCTTTAACGTCTCAGATTCCTGATTCAACAACCAAATCATCGATTTCAATAACCCATGATTTACATACACGCCATTGAACATCTGCATTCCCATTTTTTTGGTCTATATAAATGTTTAAAGTCTTGTAATTAAACCATCAAATTTGGCATCAAGTACATAAGAACAACAATTCTAAACAAATCCCAGAATGCACTCTTATCCAATAACCAAATTTCCAATTACAAAATCCATGAGTTTTGAAAAACTAATTGTTGCATAAACCTACCGCAAATAACTTTAATCACCTCCGGCCTTCTGATAAACGTAAGTCAACCCACACTTTCCACAGTAGTTTCTACCGAAATGGTTAGCCATAAAAATCCTAGCCCCACACTCCTGATTCTGGCACTCCTTCCTCAGCTTTTGAACCTTGCTCGAGTCCTCAGCCTCGTTGAACTGCAACACAGCAAACTTTTTTTTCTCCTCTGGGTCAGAGAACCAAGTAGAGCGTAGGTTCCTTCTGGATGTTGTAATCGGCCAGGGTGCGGCCATCCATGAGCTTCTTTCCCGTGAAGCTAAGGCATTGCTGATCAGGAGGATTGTCCTTTTTGTCTTGGATCTTTCCCGTCACCTTGTCAATGGTACCTGAGGATTCAACCTCCAGGGTTATGGTCTTCCCAGTTGGGGTTTTTATGAGGATCTGCATGGCTACAAATCGGCTGAGACCAAAGGAGAAACAATTCCCAATCCGAAAGAAGGGATGGAAGATCTTGCATTCCCAATTTATTATCAAGCAAGAGCTTGTAATCACTCTCATTGACAAGATTCAAACCTGTAATGGCGAGAATGATTTCACAATGCTTGTAATCACGCCCTAGGTCTGCTTGTATGTGACACGCTTCACGGTTTTGTGCGACACATGGCGAAAGCGGATTGTTTTATGGGGATGGAGAGAGAGGCTGAGCTCTGCTCAGCTTGGGAAGGTCTGGGAGCTTCTCATCACTTAAGAGAATAGATGAGCCAGTGGATTTGAATTTGGCATCCTTTAATGTGGTCGGTGGGACGGAGAACACTGGGTGTTAGGTCTGGATCTGGTACAGAGGATGAGAAATTATTGTCAGGACTTTCCATGGTTGCCTTCTCTGGCGTGTTTTACTCTTGGCGGTGAAAATGCAACTTCAGATCCGGGCTTGTATAGTAAAGTTAAATCTATAAGGGAATAAAAGACATTTTGTCCTCATAGTGATTTCAGGTTCTTTAGCTCTTTACTTAACAGAAGCAATGTCATCATTTTATCTTTTCCGTCAATATTCAATGGTTTTATCCATTGTTAGAAAAGCTAGGGGTACTTTAATTGATTTTGCAAACAGTGGGGTAACTTCTTGTCTATTTGCTAAACCATAAGGGTAGTTTAAGTATTTAACCCTTTTTTTTTTCTGAAACTTCATTGGGGCTTTGCAGCTTGCTTTATTTCCTCTTGATGATTTTACACTCCTTTTTAAATTTTTATTGGAGGAAAAAGAAATGGAGAAAACTTGATTAATTCAAATGACTACTCAAGTGAGATTTGGGCCAACTTATATTTGTTTCTCATTCATGTCAGTTTTCAACTTGAGTTTTCTGCACAGATGCCATTCTAGAGAACCCGATCATCTGGCTTTGTTTTCCTCACTTTGTTGTAGATATCCAGCATTTTATTACAATAGAACTGATGAATCAGTAATGGCTACTTGGGAAAAATGGGGATCTTTCTCTCTCTCAAGGACATCAATAACATGGATTTATTAATGGTTTTGGAGATAAGAACAAAGACAAATGTAGGGAAGGAGGTGGTGTTCTGTTTTTTCTGGAAGCTTCATGTTTTGTGGTTGGTAGTATTAGTATGTAGAAACGAAGGCAGGATTCTCTCCCAGGCATGGTCTCTTGTTGCAGAATCAAGTAACTAACAGTTGACTGACTACAGTAGGTGAATTGATAGGGCACTGTATATGGTACCTGTCTGTTGTACATCTCTTTTTGAGTGCTTTTCCTTTTTCTTATTCTTTCGGCATCTTCAAAATTTTCTTTGTTGCTTTTGCAAACATTATGAACTGGAGAAACGAGTTATGGGATTCTACCATATTTTACATATGTAGTACTATAGTTGGGAAACTTTATATTCAAACAATATTATTTTGCACTTCCTACATAAATGTAGATGAACTTTCAAGATGAAATGTTGAACTTCCCTGTTTTGCAAATTATGCAGGTTGAAGCAAAGAAGCAGACATTTTCCTCCTTTGATGATTTGCTTGCAAATTCTGACAAACCTGTATTGGTTGATTTTTATGCAACCTGGTGAGTTTTTTTTTTTTTTTTTTTTTCATTTTTTTTTTTATAGTTTGTGGAAGCATTCACCAGAAAGGATGTATTTCATATAACTATATCTATACTATATTCTAAAATGCAGTTGTCCATGTCAGACTCCTCATATTGCTTCCCAATCCTTTTAGAATTTTGTGTTTTTTTTTGAATTTTTAAAAATAAAAATTAAATATGGAGTATTGGAGCTATTTAAGCTCATCCACAACTAATTCAGTTAAGAAACTGAATGTAACATGGGCATCTTTTTAACACCACCCCGTGCACTAGTTTATTTAGAATTAATCTATCATGTTGTTACTGTAAATAATCCTTTAGTCATGTGGTGGTGCAATTTTTCTATTGTTTACTATTGCTAACTTTGTCTAGATGTTTTTTGAGGGTATGACCTTCTGAAAGTATGTTTATTAATTAGTTCATGACTTGCAGGTGTGGTCCTTGCCAGTACATGGTTCCTGTTCTCAATCAAGTTAGCAGTATGCTGAAAGATAAGATCCAAGTGGTCAAAATTGACACAGAGAAATACCCAAGCATTGCTAATCAATATAGAATTGAGGCACTACCTACATTCATCATTTTCAGAGATGGGAAGCCTTGCAATCGCTTTGTAAGTCAACTGTGTATTTCATTTTGTTTCCTGCAATAGGCATCTAGTTTTATACAAGCTTTATGTACATGCACTTCTAGTTCTGGAATTTAAGGTCTGCACCAAGCAATTTTAGTACAAAGAATCAATGCCTCGTGAGATTATTAGTTTTTGTGTCTTGATCCATTGAATTATCTTGGAAGGTTAGATTTACAATTAAATTGGTGCATTGATACAGCAAAAACCCAATAGGTTGCAATTTTAGCGTATTTAGTCAAGGTCCACATTTGGTAAAGAAGGTTGTGATGGTGCCATCCATCAACTTTTGGATCCCTTCCTTACAGATCTGTGCCACCTCTATAGCTAAACCACTGTTTGAGTACATGTATACCTTGCACTATGGGTATGGGCCTATGGGGATCTTATTTGTCCTTCTAATTAGTGGTGTATTGTTTTCTCAGTAAACAATTAAAGAAAATCATTGGTTCTTATTATTTTCTTCTAAATTCCTGGCAAATTTTCTGCATTTTTTCAGGAAGGTGCCTTGACTCCAGATCAGCTTATCCAACGTATTGAGACCGCATTGCAAGTCAAGCAATAGTTCATCTGGTGTGCCTTCTTGAGAAGTGTGTTCTTCAATTCCAGCTTTTAAACTTTTTTTTGTTCATCTTGTGGCAGCATATTTTAAGGGATAATAGTTTTCACATTTTAGCTCTCGTAATAAGGCTTTGATTTGTTATTCAGCTTAGATGAGTAACCAAATGTAGACCAACATTAGGAATTTTGAGTCCCCTGTCCTTTGCATGCAAGATCTCACACATTTACACGAATATCCTGGTCGGCTGGTCCTATGAATCAAGTATCAGAAATTTGGCTGGTGGTGACCCTTGCTACAATTGGAATGTATAGAGCCACTGTTTGTAGCTTCCATCACAATTTATCCAACTATGATTTTCCTTTTTGTGATATTTCTCAGTACTAGTGGTTATATTATTCTTATATTTATAAACTTGAATCAATGAAGATAAACTTGGATGTTAGGCAAAGTGCTGAGAAATGTAGTAAATTATATCTCTACAAATTTATATTGAGTGAAGAAGGGTGAATAGATTCGTATAACATGGAAAACCAGTCTGCATGAGAGAGAGAGAGAGAGCTATTATATATTCCGTGGAAGCATTTTCTTCATCTTTTGGTCATGCCCATATCATTTATTGAGACAGGGGAGGTGGAACATTTTTTCCAACTAATTCAACACAGTGATTCCACAGTCTACGTCCCCAAATGTGAAGTGCTTGGGTATCAGGTCTTTCAGAAGGAGGCTTTGAGAGAATATAATTGAGGATATCATCCCAACAATGCTTTTGCCTTTGAATCACTTCCCTGCAACAGTAAATGTCATCAAGCGTGTTCAGACCAACAAAAGCAATTGCCATGTTGTCTGCACATACCAGAGGGAACCCCTCTTGGCAAGGTCCCTTGTATCCTTCATCCATGGGCCTAGACGCATTGACTGTTGCAGCATGCAGCATTGCTGCACTGACAAGGAGTAACACCAGTACTGAGTTATCACGGAACCATGCCATGTTATATCTTTCCTCTTCTTCCTTTCTCCTCCCTTCCCTTTGGTCTGTTGTACACGCCTGTAGGGAGAAGAGATAGATGAGTTTATATGGGGAAATAGGTGAGAGAAAGAAGCGTGATAAACTTCAATTAATATATATTATTAATGAGTTCTATACGTTTTGCAGGGTCTTTATTTCCTGGGTATTTTACCTGAAAACTTTATTAATTATTAAAGGTAACTTGTCAAAGAAAAGTTTACCTGAAAAGGCATTAATGAAATGAAATGGATTCACCCTCTGTTGGGTTGTCTTGTGGAGGTTGAAAATAATTCCGGGCATCTCTTTCTCCAGATTTATCCCAACTGTTGGCCAGTTGGTGTTTTAAAACTCAGAATGTCTTCATACTTGGATTTCAGTTCAGAAGAATTAGAGTGAGGCGTAGTTAAGGCATGAGTTTATACGAAATTAAATAACTATTTGTAAATGTAATTAAAACATTGGAACCGCTTTCAAATAAAAAACTTAGAACATTGGAATCGATATTTTTATATCTCAAAGTAAATGTAATTAAACAAGTCAACAGGATGAGTTTTGAAGCGATGGAAAGCTTGGATTGCTGATACCATCTTATTTTGTTACCAGTTAACTGCACAAATCCTTCAGTATTCCCCCAAATGGAAGCTAACCAGATTATATATATAATTCCAATATCATTTATAAATTCATCAGTTATGAAGAAAGAACAAATTTAGGATCTGAAAATGCAAATGGCAAGTAGGGAAAAAAATATGGAAAAAAAAGGGAAGGAAAACATGATACTCAAACACAAAGATTTTTGTGATTTGGCTTATAATAGCTTATGTTCATGAATGTCATAGGAGAACACTGTAGAACAGTAGCAAAGATTATAGTTGGTTTATACAACCTCTCACCAAACCCTATCTTCCAAAACATACAAACATTAGGTTTTTGGATTTTGAGACGGGGGTGGGAAGGAAATTTTATTTTCTTGGTACCCATCTCACAGGTGGGTAAAAAAACTTTTCCACAAAGGGAAAAGTTGTAAGCACTTGGATGAGACAAAATACCCCTTTTAGTAATGGACTTTTATGGCTAAAATGGTTATTGTTTTATTTATCTGGGAAATAAAAGAAAATGGGTAAAGGCACTTACCCAATAACATAAATGCATTTACCTGGATAATTAACTTACCTAAAAACGAACAGGGCCTCAGTGTCTCTCACACGTCCCTACTTTTTTTTTCTTTCTTCTTAAAATATAAGATAGTTTGCTAATACAATAAGATATATGGTGGGTGTTGAATCCAACCAAAGATAAATAGTCTTGCTCCGATTTAATAATCTGTAGATAGTGATGAGTAAGGTCGTCTCCACAAGGATTGGGTGGGTTTATTTCCAAGTAACAAAGTAAGGGGGTTTGTAAACTTAAAGAAAATAAGAAAATAGCATAAAATAACAGAAAACAAAGATTAAATCAATGGGAGATGGCTTCCGGTTGAAAGGACAAATTCAGCCTTGATTCTTATCATTGATCATCGATGCAAGGATATGTTCATATGTTTACGAATAAATTGGTTATAGCTATTAACAAGTTCTAACAGCCAGCCTCTACTCGTATTAATCGACAACCAAAACAAGTTCTTTGGTTGCTTTCCTTATCAATAGACAGTCCTAAACAAGCTCTTAGGATTTAATCTACTAATAGCATTAAGAGGGGAGAGACCTAATTCTGGTCAGCGATCTCGCAAGTTCGAACCGTTTAAACTAGATCATACATTTTCTTAACATAAATCGAAATTTTTTTTGCAATCAATTTCTGTTAGTTGTCACTATGATCAAACCTACCAATCATATATGAAACTGGAAGTTCAATCGGCCATAGATTATTTCCATTGAATGAGCAAGGGGCCCTTTTTACTTAATCAATAAAAATAATCCCCACAGTTAATCGCAGAAAACATATGAATATCCATAAACAATGAACTGAAATAAAAATCAATTAGATCTCACAATGTTATAAAATCAAAACTTTCATAACCCTTCAACCTGAAATAGAAACTTACAGACACTCCATGATGAAATCGTAGCTTCCAGATGAGAGGGTTGGGGGGGTGAACTCTACTTCTTCCTCCTTTGTTGATGATGTCTTCTCTCTCGGAGGATTTGATGCCTTGGGTGCCAGTCCCCCCCCCCCCCCCCCAGGGCTGTTCTCCAACTCCCTTTAGGAGATTATCCTCAAAACTGGAAAGTTCTAGTCTAATATGAATTTATCCTATCCTAACTCTTATTTCAATCTCTTATCTTTCTAGGATTACAATTTGAAAATTTAAATCTAATAAAACTCTCTTTCTTGAGATTACATTCAACTTCTATTCTAATGGGACTCTTGGTTCTTGAATTCGAGTTGGCTTCTTTAACAATTCGGGTTGCTCCAAGGCTCTTCTACTAAATGGGCTTCAGCTATGAAATAGGCCTTGTTGCGAAATTGCTCTGACTTTAGGCCCGAATTCGTCTTCAATGCGGACCAATTCTGCCAAAATCTAGTGCTTCTTAAATTGTCCAAATCGGAGTCCTGAATTAAGAATTATGCCCAGATCACTGATCAGTGCCGAAACTGTGCAAAATAATCCGATTAACCTTGTTTTCTTCCAATCGCCTTCTTACTTGCCCTAAATCAAAATACAAGAGTAATGAGTCCAATTAGGCACCAATTAAGTGTAAAATACTGAATATTGAGGGATAAAGATATGACAATTTTTATTCTCATCAATATACATGTGAATCAAACTCTAATAAGTCCCATATATGAGTAAGATCCAATAATAATGCGGGTCTATACCACACGGCCCAAACCATCTCCATCACAAACCACTATAAAATTTTCTCTTTTAAAATTTTTGTCAACTTTATTCGGGCGAGTCAATCACTGGGTTGCAAATGGAATCTAAGGTACAAACTCAACAATCACAAATTTTATGACAAAAAAATTAAAATCAATTTAGTCTACAATGTGATGTACCCAAACCATTTGGCCTTTGTTAAGAGTAGTCCTTTTTTCTTTCAAAATTCTTGACAATATAGTACTTCAATTTTGTGCCACAAAAGTCACAGGCTCCGATTAAAAAGACTGAAGATTTAATGCGAAACCAGAAACCACGAAAGCAAACGCAGAAAAGAGAAGATTCCTTCCCTCCTTTCAACATTGTTCAGTGATAGCCCATGTCCACAACTTCTGGACTTGCATTTAGAGCAGAAAGCAAAAATCATGGATGCCAAGTTTTTTCAAAACCAATATAGAAATTTCTCTTCTTGCTACTCGGATGTGTATGATGAATTCAGAAAATATATGCCTCATCGAAGAACAGATGGCACCGATACAAAATGAGTTGGAACCTTCCTGCAACCTCTAAGAAGAATCAATAGTGTGGCAGTTTTGGTTCTTCTCCTGTGTCTAATTACTATAACACTTCTATTTCTTCTTCCTTGTGTTACCTCTTACTTTTTGTTATCTTCCACTCCTCTCGTTGTCCTCTCTCTTCCTCTTCCATGTTTTACTGTAACTCTTTTTGTTTAGTAAGTTAAATTAGCATACTTCGGTTAGGCTAACCAATTCTAAGGGCTTTCTAAAATTGTGAACCAAAATCGGACGAAATCAATCAATTAATCGGTTAATCAGTTCGGTTTTCATGGTTTTTTATATTTATAATATAAATTATAAATATATAATAAATAATATGCATATATAGTTGGTTCGGATAACCATGGTTTTTTCTAGGTCTATCAAAGATCAAGCCTGTATCTTAATTTGAACCAAAACTGAATCAATCAATTTAGTTAACCAGATTTTTGGTTCAGCTTTTTGGTTTTCGATAGTGGTGGCAATTGGGCGGGTTGGGTTGGGTTGAATTTCAACCCAGTCCATTTAATCCGCCAACCCGTTAATGACCCAGTTATATATAATTAAATGGGTTGGGTTCAACCCAAACTCGCTTTAGCCCAACCAAACCCACCCAAACCCATTAGTCTTATATTTATGTACTTAAAACAAAAAACTAACTCCTTTTTAACAAATAAGTTAGTCATAGCTTAGTGGGAATAGTAGTTGTTATTTGCACAAGTCGTAAAGGTTCAAATTACATTATATGCATGCTATTTTTATACAAGCAGCAAAGCCATTTAACTATGTTCGGGTTTCGGATTTGATGAACCACATAGGTGCAAACCGGTCAGACCAATTTGAATTATCTAATTGGATTGTCTTCAAGGTAATCACATCAAGTTCAAGAGTGGTTGAACCGTTTAGATCTGGATCAGTCTGGTCGAACTAGACCCCGATCGGGACTGATTCAATTCGGTTGGTCTAGACCCCGACCGGGATGGTTCAATCCAGTCGGACCAGACTAGACAGGGGCAGCCAAATGGTGGATTGACTTGGGTCGGCTCATATCAGGTTTGTGCACTAGTTTGGGACCAAACCGGTTGGCCCGAAGCGGGTCAAAAGAAGTAAATCGGACCATGTCAAATTCAGGTCGGGTCGGGTCGTACGGATATGGACCACACTGGGAAAAGCAAGCGTGGTTGTTTAGGGTTTGGGTCCCATCCGGTCCAACCCATCTCAGGTTTGGGTCGACCCAGATCAGCTTGTACCAGGTCGAGCTAGATTGTGTGAATGATGGTTGAACCGGACGACCCAAACCGGGCAAAGCAAGTGGTATCAAGCCATCCCGTCCGATGTCTATTTCGGATTCGAGTCGACCCGGATTGGTATATGTTGGATCGGGTCAGACCGCGTTGAATTGGTCCGAGCTTGGATCAAATTGATTTGGATTTATGTTGGGTGAAGTGTGTTGATTTAAGACAACTAAATTTAGTCAATAATTAATAGAAAATTAATGCATTAATTATAAATTATTTAATTCAAATGAAGATAATAAAAAAGGCTAAGGAATTAATACTAATGTCTGTAATGGTTAACCCAACGGTTATCCACAACCCAACCCATTTAAATGGGCGGGTTGTGTGACGGGTTGATCACACAACGTGCCAAGTAAATGGGCGGGTTGGGCAGGTTAGATACTGGGTGGGTTGGGTGAAAAATTGCCACCCCTAGTTTTCGATGAGCAACTTTTAGGCTCAGTTTTAAAGGAGTACAAATACAAATATGTAGAGTGTAAAATTTTATATTTTGTATGTATTTGTACTTTGTCGGTCTATCCAGACTATGCTTGAAAATGTTCTTGTATAAGAAGAATTGCAATGCCCTCAACCCTTCTTTTGTTGAAAAGTAGGAGACTCGCTTCTGATTAATGTAGTATTAGTGGGGACCCATGCGATGCACGAGATTTATTAAGTGAAAGATAAATAATAAAAATAGTCATTTACTAAAATAACTTATAGTTTCATAGATTTACTAAAATCTACCATATATTTAGAATTTTACTAAAGCACCACTTATAATTTAAAATGGACTTAATTAATCTTCCATGAGATGATAGTGGAAAATGATAGTGTTGACCCTAATTTTCATTTAAATAAATTTAATTAAAAGAAAATAGAAATAAAAATACCATTTTTGCCCTTAATAAGACACGGGCAACCACTCTATTGGCTATATTTGTCAATTTTGTTTTTTGTATAAAAAAGTGTTAAGGGTATTTTTGGAATAAAAAATCATGGCCTAATGGCAAAACAATCATTCCTTAATGAAAGAAAGGTTGATTAAGTAAATAAGTTGTAAAACATATGGGATGTTTTAGTAAAATGAAAAATATAAGGTAGGTTTAAGTAAATATGTAAAACTATAAGGTGTATTCTAGTAAATGACCCTAATAGAAACACATAAGAGTATACAATTTTTTTTTTATATTTTTAACTTTTTAAATAATTAATAATTATTCATATTTTATATACTATTTTTAATAATTTTTTTATAATAAAAAAATAAAAATAAATAATTTCAGTTAGGTTTATTCATCAAACTTATAAATCCAACCAACTCGATTAACTTGACACGAGTTGGTCAGTTTTCTAGTATTTAATGTCGGCTTTGGTTCAAAAAAATTCCCAATTTTACCAAGTTGGATTAGTTTCACTTTGGCCATTAGTAAATCGACCAAAATCGAATGACCTAACCATGGATATATATTAATATTTTATATTTTAAATATAATTTTTAATATGAAAAAGTGAAAAATTTCCCCATTTCTTACTCTAAAATGTTTTATTTTATAAATTTATTTTTTAATAATTGTACTATAATTTTTAAATTAAATTAAATTTTTAAGTTGAAATCTTTTGAACCAATTGACATTTTGTGAAAATCGACTCAAACCGCAACTTGAGTGGATCGGTTTTAACAAAAGGTCAATCAGTTTCAGCTAACTAACTCCCCAACCTGGCCAGGTCAATTTGGTTGGCCAAATAGCCTATGGTCGGACCAAACCAACTCATGAACACATAATTTTAGATAAATTAATAGTTTTATTTCCAATAAATAACAATAGTTTAATCTCCAATAATTATTGAAAATTTATAGCGAAAATACATAATTATTGAAAATATATTGATAATGAAAAAATATAATAATTACAAGAATTACAAAAATACAATAAGTACTAAAAATATATTAACTTAGTCAATAAATAGTATAATCTCAAATAATGGTTTAATCTCTAATAAATATTAATAAATCAATAAGTTATAACAAAAATACAATAAGTACAATAAATTAAAATTTAAAAATTCAATAATAGTAGTTTAATCTCCAATAATTATTAAATGTTTTCTGTTAAATAACAAAACAAAATAAATTTGTACATAATCGTCGAAAATACATTTCACAAAAAATAATAAATAATTACTGAAATACAAAAAATATTAATTTTTTGTACATATAATCATATAATAAATACAAATTAAAAGTTTAAAATTATTATTAATAAATATTATTTTTTTGAAAGTTATTTTCTTAAATTATTACTTGATATAAGTGAAATTATTTATTTACAATATTATGTAAAAATATTAAATTGTTATTAATTTCAATATTATGTTATAATTATTTTTCTACTTTGAAGAAAATTTTTAAACTTATTACATAATTCTGTTATGTTAACTATTTAAAATCTAGTTACAATAAATATTTAAATAATCTATAAGATATTTAAAAGTTTTTGTTATTTGAACTTTATTTATTTAAAGCTATTACATATTATTAAATTTTTGAAAAACATTTAAATTGATAATCCAGAAAAACATAATTTAAATTGTTAGTACATAATTTCATGATATATTTTGTAAAAACATAAAATTATTTTTTTGTGTTTTTAATAAATATTTTAATGTTATTATATAATTTTGTTAGAATATTTAAATAATTCTAGGGATAGTGGGAGAGGTAGTTTAGGAGAAGTTTTAGGAGAGGAGATTATTTAGGTTTGAGAAAGTGCATTTCATTGGTTGTTTCAAAAGTGATGTGGAATAAAAAAAATAAAAATTTCAAAAAAGGGAGAAAATTTCTGCCCAGAGAGAGAGAGAGAGAGAGAGAGAGAGTATAACTGATATTTTAGGAAAAATTTCTTATCATTATCTTGTATTTTAGGGATTGTCTCAAGTCAGTCCTCAAACTTCAAAATTTATCTTTGTAGTACTCTGAACTTCAAAATTTAAATATTATGTAAAAATATTAAATTGTTATTAATTTCAATATTATGTTATAATTATTTTTCTACTTTGAAGAAATTTTTTAAATTTATTACATAATTCTGTTATGTTAACTATTTAAAATCTAGTTACAATAAATATTTAAATAATCTATAAAATATTTAAAAGTTTTTGTTATTTGAACTTTATTTATTTAAAGCTATTACATATTATTAAATTTTTGAAAAACATTTAAATTGATAATCCTGAAAAATATAATTTAAATTGTTAGTACATAATTTTGTGATATATTTTGTAAAAACATAAAATTACTTTTTTGTGTTTTTAATAAATATTTTAACATTAGTATATAATTTTGTTAGAATATTTAAATAATTCTTAAATTTTTTTGTTCCAAACTTTCTTTAGATAGATATAGATAAAAAGAATGGGAGAGGATAGATAGGAATTAGAGATAATTTAGGAGATGAGCTCTCTACTAAATTAGAGATAGTTTTGGAGAAAATGGGGATAGTGGGGGAGGTAGTTTAGGAGAAGTTTTAGGAGAGGAGATTATTTAGGTTTGAGAAAGTGCATTTCATTGGTTGTTTCAAAAGTGACATGGAATAAAAATAAATAAAAATTTCAAAAAAGGGAGAAAAATTCTACCTTATATATATATATATATATATATAGAGAGAGAGAGAGAGAGAGAGAGAGAGAGAGAGATTAAACATAAAAATTCAGTAACCATGAGAGAGAGAGAGAGAGAGAGAGTATAACTGATATTTTAGGAAAATTTTCTTATCAGTATCCTGTATTTTAGGGATTGTCTCAAGTCAGTCCTCAAACTTCAAAATTTATCTTTGTAGTACTCTGAACTTTCAAAAAATATCTAATACATCACTGCCATTACTAATCCGTCAGTTAATTTTAGAATTATCAAAACTAGACATTGTTAATTGTCTTCTACCTAAGACTGAAGACATATATGATAGAAAAGATGAATGGGATTAACCGTTCTAAAGTTGGAGTTGGTAAAGGCACACAAAACATGGAATCTTCGCAGGGAGAGGCGCATGTTGGCTATCGTGCTCATGGGATGTCTACAGATTTGATGGGTCAATCTCTTCCTCATAGCCCTCGTGTCACGGGGGTAATTCTACAGCGGAAGAAACCCGTGCGGCGTCCTGGCCAAGGCAGGCCAGGACAAGCCTTTGTGCGCTTAGAGGCTAGGAGTTGCCCGCTGGGATGGCTCCACCAAAGTCAGTAGCACTGGATCATGACCTCAAGTCCAATGGCCGGGGCACTCTTCTGGCTCAGACCGGTCCATGGGAGGCGCCGCTTACGTGCTAAAGGGGGACAACCATCATGGAAGGCGACCATGCGCCGATGAGGTGACTTGGCACCGATGTGTAGGGTCTCCTGTATGCCGATGATGACAGGCACCTGTGTGCCATGATGATAGGCAACCGCTTGGGCAGGAACCCACCCGTGCGCTAGGGGCAACGGGATGGCTCAATCAGCTTGGGCAAGGGGCGGGCGAGGTGTAGGGACATGCTTGAGCCAGGCACGCGTGCCAAGCCTCCCTTGAGTGTCGGCAGCGCAGTGCCGGTCCAACACTGTCCCCATGAGCTAGTGTGCGCCCATGAGGAACCCTGGTATCCAGGCTAGCCATTAACCAGGGCCGCCCCGCAAGGGGATGATGGTTTAGGAGTGCCAAGGTTAGGCACCCAAGGAGGTCGACCACCCCTCCTCAAGGAGTACGTTAAGCTTTCGGTGGTCTGCCTGAAGATGACATCAGTTCTCCCAAAAGTCTTACAGGCGAAAATGACGGGCATGTCCCTAACGTAAGCCTGCCAAGCGTAGGCAAGGCTAAGCCTGTTTTGAACCGTAACAGGCTCCCCCACTCAATCCATTGTCGTCCTCGACAATGGGTCTTCCTCGTGAATGGGCGTCTGTGTCCCGCGCCATCCACTTCCTTGCCAGTTCCAGGGCTCGTCTGGCTAGCCCGGGTCTTGCCTATATTGGTGTCCATTTATGGGGACGGAACCATTTCACCATGCCGGCCTGCCTGGACTTCACCCCAGTGTCGAGGTTACTCAAACCGCGCAATGGCTATGCCGTTGAATTGTGAAAGAAGGGCCCTCGAAGAAATGTGTGTGGTGCTTCGCGGAGGTCCGCCCCATGTATCATCTTACCTCAAGGCTCAACCGTCTTCTTGGTAGCTTTTCAGTGATGCTACCGAACACGTTGATAGGTCTACTCCTCATGTTGGCGATGACCTGGGTACCCTTTCACCATGCTGGCCTGCAGACTTCACCTCGCCCTGTGCGGGTTACTCAAACCTAGCCATGGCTTATGCTCTCCTGGGCCCTCGAAACTACGCTTCGCCTCGCCGACTCGGGCTACATCTTCACTCCGAGGGGGCCCCACTGCTGCTGCCTCAAGGAGACTTGACCGCTTCGAACGCGAGTGTGGCAACTTTTACCCATGAGTTGCCGAACATGCACTCGCCTTGTGATAAGCTTCTGCTGCTGCAAGTGTTCAACCTGAAAACTGAGCATGTCCACCTGATACTTTGCCGGTGTAGGGCCGCCATGCTCCAACGGCTAGCGTAACCACATTCCTAACACGGCCCATGCGTCTGCCCCCGCATGAGGACAACCACCAATGCGTCTGCCCCCGCAAAGGAAGCTGTTTTAGGGTCATTGGAATGGGAACGCGAACATTGAATGGCCTCTTGATAGGCCTGATTAACAATCTGCTCGGGCAGTGTACCCACATTCCTATCAAGGCTCACGCGTCTGCCACCGCATGAGGACAACAACCAAAGCGTCTGCAACCGCAAGGGAAGCTGTTTTAGTGTCATTGGAATGGGGCCACAAACTATGAAATGGCCTCTTGCCAGGCCTGATCTGAATTGTGTCCGATCCTGGGTGGAGGTGACTAGAGACCGCACCCCACCAAATGCTGCTTGTCGTAATGACCGCTTCAACTGGCTCTGGGCTAATCTGCTGAAAACCAACTGCGGCTGCAACTGGCCAACTTGCTCTGATACCAACTGTCACGGGGGTAATTCTACAGCGGAAGAAACCCGTGCGGCGTCCTGGCCAAGGCAGGCCAGGACAAGCCTTTGTGCGCTTAGAGGCTAGGAGTTGCCCGCTGGGATGGCTCCACCAAAGTCAGTAGCACTGGATCATGACCTCAAGTCCAATGGCCGGGGCACTCTTCTGGCTCAGACCGGTCCATGGGAGGCGCCGCTTACGTGCTAAAGGGGGACAACCATCATGGAAGGCGACCATGCGCCGATGAGGTGACTTGGCACCAATGTGTAGGGTCTCTTGTATGCCGATGATGACAGGCACTTGTGTGCCATGATGATAGGCAACCGCTTGGGCCGGAACCCACCCGTGCGTTAGGGGCAACGGGATGGCTCAATCAGCTTGGGCAAGGGGCTGGCGAGGTGTAGGGACATGCTTGAGCCAGGCACGCGTGCCAAGCCTCCCTTGAGTGTCGGCAGCGCAGTGCCGGTCCAACACTGTCCCCATGAGCTAGTGTGCGCCCATGAGGAACCCTGGTAGCCAGGCTAGCCATTAACCAGGGCCGCCCCGCAAGGGGAAGATGGTCTAGGAGTGCCAAGGTTAGGCACCCAAGGAGGTCGACCACCCCTCCTCAAGGAGTACGTTAAGCTTTCGGTGGTCTGCCTGAAGATGACATCAGTTCTCCCAAAAGTCTTACAGGCAAAAATGACGGGCATGTCCCTAACGTAAGCCTGCCAAGCGTAGGCAAGGCTAAGCCTGTTTTGAACCGTAACACTCGGGCAGTACCATCACCTTTAATGTTCAGTCCGTGGGTCGATTTCTTTTCTTTCAGATTTTGGTTATTGTTGTAATTGTTGATAGTTTATGAGTTCATGTGTTTTAGCTCTTTTTTTACGTGTGATTTTCTTTCAGTATTATATATATACCTTTTCTTTTCTTTTTTTCTTTTTTTTTTTTTTTTTATCTTTGATTTATTTCCTTGATCCTTTTCTTCGTTGTTTGAAGGAACGGAATTGTAATTGCTTTTACTTGTGAACCAAACACCTTGAAACTATAACTTTTGGCACCATTTCTTTTGCCTTCATTTCGTGAATTGGACTACTTCAATATATGTAGCAGAGTATTTAATAATGCTCACTCGGGCACAGAAAGTTTATTGGACCAAAGAGATAAATATGCAAACTTTCTATATAAATTTGCAAACACCTTGAAACTATAACTTCATTTCGCAGGGGCAAAATTTAAAAATCTCATTTGCAGATATAATTTTTTTATGCCTATTTAGAGATACAATGTTTATAGAAATCTATTTCTTAATGTTACATCTTTTTATTCTATCGACTTATTTTATTAAAATAAAATGATAGGGACCTATTAGATAGTTTTTGAAAGTTCATGGTACAATTTCTCCTAAATTACAGGGTCTGATCATGGTTTTTAAAAACGAACCGGTGACCGAACCAGTCAGGGGTCCGATTACCAGTTCAAATGGTTTGACCGTTCAACCTGAATGGTTGACCCATTCTAACAAGAAAATAAAAAAATTGGAAAATGGTCAAGACCATTCGAACTGTTCAAATGGTTAACTGGCCGGTTCAGCAGTTTATTGATCAAAATCAACGGTTTTGAGGGAAAATAGAACCGATTAGGTGATTGATTCCCGGTTTTTCCGGTCCGACCATCTGGTCCGTTCTGATTTTAAAAACCATGATACTGATCAGGAATTTTCCCAACCTTTTATTATGGGAAGAAAAAGACATTGAATGATCTTCTTCCTCTTTTGGTTTTTCATAATTGATTAGTAGCTTCTTAACATCCTCTTCGGTCCAGGCAGGGAGGGCTGTGTATTTTAAGAAGCGAAGAGTGGTGATGCAAAACCACTGAAGATTTCATCCAAATCTAGACAATTGTCCTAGAGTTTGTTTCCCCATTTGTATTGATCAAACTTCATGGATCTATTTCCATTTGAGCTGATAATATCAAGAGCTCCCCAGCAAATAAACCCTCTTTCAATCATTCTGTTGCAACCAATTGGGTCATCGGGCAATGACCCAACGGCCATGGACAAGTTCATCTTGTCTACACAGTCCATGGCTATCCCCTCACATCTTTCCTGGTCATCTGGGGCGGGAACGACCTCCTTTTGAGTTTGAGTGTCTGAAGCTTGAGATTAGTTATGTTTAATTTCTTATGCACCACGAATGGTAATTGAGTAATGGAGTTTTTCTTGAGTCCAAATCAGCCCCCAACAAGATTGCCCTCCACAACATGACATCCTTGCCGTCTATTGAAAACATTTCCCAATGATGATCACAGAAATAGTGAAGTCATCATTGAAGAATGTTCTCAATACACGGCGGGAATGTAATGTGGGGCGTTGTGGGGGACAAATTTGAACTTATTTTTCTTAACATTTCTTGTTCCTCTCTCTCTCATCTGGAATCTCGAATCTCGGTAAAGAGTCTATGTATAAATGTTCAACCAATCAGCATCCAATTCCTAGTAATGGGATTGGAGTTGCTTCCCTATGTAGGCATGTCGATGGACTAGTAGATCCAACTGACCCAACCCGGTCCAACCATATTATGCATGTTCTAGGAGAGGTCCCAATTCTAATGGGTTGGTTCTGGGTGTTAATGTTGAGCTTGAGGCCTAACCAAATAATAATCGGGTTGATGCTAGGACCTGTTGTTAAGTGCTATCTTGCCTTATAAGGGTAAAAAAACTTCAAACCAATATGAATGCACATGTTTGAAATATATAACATATCTACTATATAAGTAAATCTATTTTTATAGGTAAGTAGAATATTGTCGTAATTACAAATCCAAAGGATCGTAGTGTGCCACGTGTCATGATGGATTTAACTTAAAGACTAACAGGCATGGGGGACCGGGTTAAGGAACCAACCACTACAACAAAGTATGGTGTGCAAGAAACCTTCAAGCATGTAAACCGGGTGAGATTTGTCTGTTTGGTAGGCTGGGGAGACGGGAGGATGGCACCATTGTTGATATATAAATTTTTGGCTCAAGAAGTGAAGTAAATAGGGCCCAATATGAAATTGAATGAAAAGGCCCATTAAGCAAAAAATAGCAGAATTTGGGCCTAAGAAAAATGTTGGATGGGAGCCAATGTGAAGTCTAATTAGAAAATAGACTTCAAGGCTATGTTTGGTTTGAAGGAAAAAGCAGGAAAATGTAGGAAAACCTATACAAGACTTTTAAAGGTTTCTTACACTTCTCTTTCTTTCCCTACGTTTTCCTTCAAACCAAACATAGCCTAAATGTATTAGCCAAGAAGACTTGAGTAGAACAAAATGTAAATTAAAGAAGAAAAATGAAAAAAAAAAAGAGTTATTGAGTGGGGTCTGCTACATACCAAACTAAAACATTTATGGAGACACCCGAGTGAATCCACAATTAACGGTGATAAATTAGAGAGATTTTCTCAAGACAATTGGATCTCAAATCAATTTGGTGGGCCCTTTATATATCCAATGGTGCCTAGATGGGAAAATCGACCTAAATGAGTAATTGGGGTTTCTTTTCATACGAAGGCTTAGCCTCTTGCCAACTGGCCTCTTCACAAAGCCCCCAACCAATGTTAATTATTGATAAGTAGGGCCCACCTGTCAACTGTCATAACAACACAGTTTGATCAGGAAAAATGACAAAGGGAAACACATTATTAGCTGGATAATTTTTTATTAATTCAATCTAGTGGGACCCATTTGTGTGAAAATTAATGGTGGCTAAAGAATAACTATATAAGAGGATAATACAAAGGCTAACAAATTCATTGAAAATGATCAAATCTAATATATAGATTTCAATTTCCTTGGAATTCAAAATTAAAGATGGGCGGGTCCTTGTAATGAGCAAAACCACTATAAAATGGGGGAAGAGAGAGAGAGGGTTGCATTAGTCTATGGTTAGAAATGAATGTTCAGATAAAGTGATTAAAGCTGCATGCGCATAGGGAGATTTTCCATCAATCCAAGCTGAAGTAGTTTCAAGTTAGCAATTGGGATCATTTTCTCTCGCCAAACAAACTTATCGTCACACAATGATTCATTTCTCAACCCATCAATTGCCTGTGAATTGAGAGAACCCTTTTACTCAAAATCCAATATCAACTTTCACCTGTGGCTGCAAGTTACAATAAGTTTGCTTTCATGTTTCTCTTTCTTGAAATATCTTAATGCATTTACCTTTATAAGATTGGTCTAAAGGCTCCATTTGTTAAAAATACAAATATCGAATGGGGGTATTTATGTACCCTGGTTTGCTTTTGAGATTGTTTATTTGAAACATAAAAAAATAAGGATTATCAGAGTAAAAATGTATTTTTGACACTTTTGTACTCTGACAAGAAATCATTATTTTACCTATTTTTTTATATAATTTTGTGTTTTTTTGATAATTAACCTTTTGACCAAAATTAATGAATTGGAGCATAAGATAGTTAGAGCATTTAATGATAAGTCCACACTTTTGCACCGATCTCAAACAAACAAAATAAATGCAAAAACGTTTTAAAATGTAAATAATATTTCTGTATTTGCATTCATAAACTACAAAATCGGTAAATATGCATTTGTATTACAACCAAACGTAATATTGAAATCTGCTTCATTTGAAATCCTCAAAGTGAATGACAATTTATAGAATGATCCTGCATTTTTTTTATCGACAAAAGAATCAAATGATGCTTATTGTTAAAAAAGAGTTTGTATCTCATTTATATTTCTATAAAAAAAAATTAATGAAATTTCTGGAGCCATCTCTGGGGTGGGTAGGACCCTAGGGGATTAGGCGTAATGAAGTAGTTAGGGCCTTACCTGGACAAAAGGACAAGATGGGGGCATCCCTATAAAAGGTTCCATGCTAGAAGAAATAAGGACAAGAGAAAAGGATTATAAAGGAGAAAAGAAGGAAGTCTTTCAGTCGTTTCTCCCCAAGGGCAACCTAACCCCCAGTTCATCACCTAATGAAGGCTCTCCATCAACTCGTAGATGAACCCGGTCGCGCCATCCGTAGTGACCAGGTTCCAACCGGCCTCTCAGATCTTGATATGTGGCTCACATCAATTCGGAACCCCACAAATATAATATGTCATATTATCAAAAATAATGTATCAAATATTGTGAATATTTGTGTAATATTAGTTGGTTAGGACTGGTTTGTTTGTAGTGAAATTTAATTTGCAATGGGGCAAAGGTATGCGAGTATAATTAACCTAGAAAAAAATCAAAGTAAAACCCAAAGTAAAAATGAATCAGAATTTGCATTCTTTTCAATTACACTCGTACATTTATATTACTACTTATTATACAAATGAAGTTGAGTTGCAAGCAAAAAGAGCCTTAGCAATAATCAAGTCATATCAAGTTGGACTCATAAAGCCTGATAAATAATAGGGTTGGTTTTGTAGGGTGTATCTTTAAATTGGTAAATCTTTAAAACCCGTTGAAAAAGTCAAAAAATTTGTTGATCCAGGCGGTCGAACCGCTAAACCGTTCAACTTGGACAACTGTTCGCGGATTATCATTTTTATTTTCATTGATTTAAATAAAAAATAAAAAACAAAAAACAAAAAACAAAATGACCCCCATATTCCTGATCCCATCTCTTACGTTTAGGGTTAGAACGACCCCCACATTTTTATTTTCATCCGTCACACCCAACCGACCACCTGTGGCAGCCACGACCTATGGTGTCTAACAACGATTCATGATGACCGACGATGGCGGTGAGTTTCGTCTATAGTAGACAGCGTTGATGTTGTAGGAGATCCAACAGTAACAGTTGTGGGTTGCGACAGTAACACATCCAACGACTGACTTATAGCGCTGATTGACAATTTTGCAGTGGCGATTTTGCAACCTTACCTATACTGACGATGATGGTATATTTCCCGTCCACAATTCTCCCATGCTTGTTTTATTTGCAACTTTTGAGAATTGATGAATCAATTTTTGGTGCTAAGTACTTCGTCATTTGGTCTCTTCCAAGTGGCTGATGATTCAGAGGCCGTAGTGGAGAACTTTTGCTGGATGAGGACTTGGGTGCCGAGCTGACTAGGCCAAGCTGGGGGCAGATTAGGTGTCGAGCTGGGCAGGTTAGGTGCCGAACTGACTGGGCCGAGCTAGACAGGTTAGGTGCCGAACTGATTGGGCCGAGCTGGGCAGGTTAGGTGCTGAACTGACTAAGCCGAGCTGGGCAGGTTAGGTGTCGAACCGGATTGATTGTTGAGCTTCATAGTTCTTTAGAGACGACCTACAAGTAATCAATGTCAGAGGACCCGGAGTGGCGAACCTAGCAAGGTCTCTTTGATGCTTAAATCAGTACTCTCATAGTAGTCTGCGAGCTAAAAATCACAAAGTATGAGAGTTAGAATATGCTTACTTGCCCCCCTATGCCATTGTGGTTGGTGCCTTTTTATATAGGCATTGTTTGGTGTGGGCTTCACGCACCACATCTGAGATTTCTAAGAGGTCACCTAAGTGGTCCGAGATTCCTGGAGGCAACCGCCATGCACGTTGACCACCCTCTGGAACATTCAGTATATGGGCCAACTTCCAAGGATAGTGGGAGTGCTGAGATATGCATGCCGAATTTGTCGGCGAGCACGTCTCGCAGATCGCCAGGTCGGCGCCTGTGCCAAGCCGCCGGTTCAGTGCCTGTGCTAGGTTGCCAGTTCGGAGCCTGTGCCAGGTCGCTAGGTCGGTGCCTGTGCCAAGCGCCAAGTCGGCGCCTGTGCCAGGTCGCCAGGTCGGACACCATCAACTTGGATAAGGCAAATTTTTATCTAAATGATTTCTAATATCACCTAGTTGTTCCAAAATACCATGTATCACAATGTCATTTAGAGGGCCAAATCCGCCTTCATCAGAAACCATCCAACCTTCGGTACTTCAAGCGTGAAGGTATAAAATTCAAAAACAATGCTAAACATTTGGGTTCCCAAATCGGTGGTTCCCAATTGAGTGTCAGGCTCGAAATTGGTGATTCCCAAAAGTTTTCCTTAGGAACCACCAATTTCGAGTTTGACAGGTTGGTGCAAAATTGGGAACCACCAATTTGCGAATCCAAAAGTTTTGTTTTTTTTTTTGAATTTTATACCTTCAAGGACTGAAGGTCGAGTAGTTTCCAAAATTGAAAATATATTTTATATTTTTAATTTATTTATGATGTCACGGGTCAAATTATTTGACCCAAACGGTTGACCACTTAAAACCGGTCCCTGACCGGTTCGTTTTTAAAAACCTTGCCCAATACCTTATCGGGTTTGGGTCAATACTATGTAATCCTAACCTCTATGGAATTATTAACCCAATAAAACCTCTATGGAATTATTAACCCAATAAAGCTGGGATTCACTATGAACAATTTCATGGTCATCCCATATTTTGGGAATGAGTCTATGGGATATTTAGAGACCACGGTTCACCTCAAGTCTCTCTCTTTAATCATCTTGACATAATAGAAGGGAGGAGGAGACCATTCATGCATTAAGGTGAAAAGTGGAAAAGTTAAGAACATTTATTTACCAAATCAAATTAAAATTAAACTTAGTTAATGCAAAAATTAGGACAGCCATGACCTATGCGGTTACACATAAACCAGTTAAGATCATTCATTAAATTCACTACTTAAAAACAAAACCGGATTTCCTACCCAAAAGCATATAATAATCCCTTGGTCACTGGAGAGATGAGAGATTTATAACATGGCAAGGTGGGAGAGCAAGAGCATATGGATATTCTTTGTAGAGTTCGCATCGGCACCCTACATAGCATGCCCCATAGGCGCCCCACATATACATCTCAGCACGCATTGGGAGCATCTCCTGTACCACTTAAAAGGAGCATTGCATGGAAGTGATAGGCGATGAGTGTTTGGGCTACATAACGTTTTCACTGCTGGGAAATGGGTTAGGCATTGGGTCACCATTGAAAGGATAAGATGGGTTTTTGTACCACCTGGGCCCTTCTTGCCTTGTGCTTATACAAATGGGAAATGATGTAACGGTTTCTGCTCACCCTCTTATCCCTACCTAAAACGGAAAACAATTACATGGATTATTCACAATAGGAATGGCAATGGGGGTGAGGTAGGGCCAGGTTTTGTGTGCCCTATCCCCAACCCCAAATTTGCCCCGCTCTGCCCCGAACCCTATCGGGACTATAAATCCCAACCCCATCCCTTTTTCTGTGGGGAATGGGGTTCCCTGAATTTACCCCACCCTCTACTCCAGTTATTCCTACTTGCATACTTGCATATTTTTTTTTTGAAATCAACCAAGAACTATATTATATTATGTAATATATAATATAATATAATAGTTATAAATAATATATTAGGGGTTGGGGTCAGGGTGGTGTGGGCCCAACAAGTATAGGTCAAATTTCCATCTCTAGTTCTCACTTCTAGGTTGCAAAACAAAGAAAGCTTTCTCATTTATAAAAAAAGGATTAATTGTTGAACCTCCCCTAAAGTTTATAGTTATTGCTTAAACCTACCCTGAAGTTTGGTAATTGCAACACCTCACCTAAACTTTTTTGACATAGTTACAAGTAGGGCCCCCTTGTTAGAATCCTCTAAAAAGAGACATAAAAATGTCCAAAATATCAATACAATTACTTTTGACCAAAAATTCTCTTCATATGAGTCACTAGTCCAAACCCTTTCAATCTCTTTTCTAAAAATGATTTATTTTCCAAATTTACCCTTCATAGCACTCACTCAAAGGTAAATATGCAACTTTAAATTCTCTCTTTTTATTTTTATGTTGTTGTTTATAAAGTTTGTATTGTTTTTTTTTTCAAAAACCAGTGTCAATAAAACTGTAGGGATATTTTGGATATTTTCTTGCCTCTTACTTAGACTTCTTCATGGGTCGAGTAGCTCGACGGGCTGGCCTGGCCCGATGTAAGTCAAGCTTGGACAAGATTTCAAGCTTGCGGGCTAGGCTCAGGCTTGGGTCTAAAATATCGGGCCCGATTTTTTTTGGGATGGGCTTGGGCTTTCTCATAAAAGCTTGGCCCGAGCCCAAGCTCAACTTGATAATGTATTATATTAATAAAAGTATATCTTATATAATAAAAAAGCATATATAATATATTTTTCTTTGTTTTTCTTCTCTTTTTTCAAGCAATAATTAGGCTTTTCATTATTTTTTTAGGTTTTGAGGTCTTTAGTATAAATAAAATAACTTTTAATTGAATTAAAAGGAAACAAAATCTTTTTTTCCAAATTTCTAACTGGGCTCGGGTTCGGGCCCGAGCTTCGGGCTTTATATGAAGGTCGGGCTCAAGCTCAGGGCCTAAGTTCAATGGTCGGGTCAGGCTCGGGCTTGGGCCTAAACATATTCTATTAATGTAAAGGCAAAACCCGACCCGTGAACAGGTCTCCTCTTATTAGAGGGTTCTAAAAGAGGGGTCTCCTTGCAACTATGTCATAACGTTCAAGGTAACTAATTGACAAACTATATCCATGCTATTTAACTATTGTCTTAAATCACCCTAATTGTTTCTAACAATTAACTAGCTTTGCCCTTGTCGTTAGCATCCATTAATGTTCTGTCAAAATTAGGCAACTTCACAGAATGCCTCGATCTCCTTCTTAAGGCTAGAGCCAAATTCCTCTAAATTGTGATGGTAAGTCTGAAGAACTGATTTAGATTTTGTGGTGAAGGTTTTGATGAAGCCATCAAAGCTCCAACTAGAAGTTATTGAAGAAGTGGGGCTATGGTTAGGATTTGACTTATGTTAGGCGTGCATAGTGGTTTTATCGATTAGAATAGTGGCTTACAAGTAAGCATGTTGATAAAAGTATTTATTGTGTTGTTTCGGTGACTTTATCATCTTGATTAGACATGATGATGACAAGCTGAAATCTTGTAGATGAAATTTTTGATTGTCGTTTCCACAATTTTCTTTTCTATCTGAAACTGTTGGAGGCCTTACAACAACCACCCACAGGATAAAACCACAAGGTATTTGAAATAACAACCAAGATAATTCTAATAGCAAAAAAAATAATGAAATCTAAGCAAAGACAAATAAAAACAAGCACAACAAAACACAAAGATTTACGTGGTTTGGCCTTATTGCCTAGGTCCATTGGAGAGATGAAACATGTTCTTCATTATGAAAGAAAACTAAGAAACAATACAAATACTTCATACCTTGCAACCCAAACCAACCCTTAATCCTTATACATTCATTCTCCCTTTCCTCTCAACTCAAAGAACAAAACAAGAAAAAAGAAAAACACTCTTACACCAAGAGCACCTCTATTTTCTTCACACTCCCACCCTCTCTCTCACTAAAAAACTACATACAAAAGAAAGCTTTTATATGTAAAACCTCTTTAACCTAAAGAGGAACCACACTAATCATTAGATTAAAAGGCAATCCAATGGTTATAAAATAAGACACAATTCGAACAATCTCCTCCTTGGCTTATTTTTCGACCACCTTGGAGATCTACCATTCGTGCCTCCACCTATTCGCAAATACTACAAATATCTGTTGGCCTTGTAAAACATCACCAGCTATACATAACCTGAATCATTTAGTCCTAACTCCACCTGATGCAAGCAAAATGGTCAATGTACATGTGTAATTGTACCCGAGCTAACAATCCTAGCTAACTCCAGAGAGGAACCTTGATCATTTCTCTCTCTTAGTAGGAATATTCATCTCACCATCATCTATGGAAACTTGCAACACTTGTCTCTACCCTATCTGCGAAAGAGACTCTATATGTGACTATACTACCTTGCGCACTCCATTTCCAACATCCCATCGAAGTCTTGGGAACCATTGTACTCCAAACCAAATAATACAAAACCTTGCATTTTCTCCATCATTAGGACCATATCGTCACATGTGATTTTCATGGTTTCATCTACAATAAAGACCTTGCAGCCCTTGGAATCTAATTGGATCAATGACATTAGATTCCTATGCATTTTTGGGAAATACGCCACACCACCCAAAGTGCGAACCACTCCATCAAACATTTTGATTTTCATTGTCCCAACACCTGTGATGTCACAAGTAAATCCATCACCTAAGGAGACTGTGAGAACGTCCAAAATCTAAAACCACTCATTTGGAAAAAAATTGCACATACCTTTGGACACTGTGAGAACGTCTCCATCATCATCTAATGCAATTTCCACCCTTCCAGATTCATTCCTACTCCTTTTTTTTTGTGTAGGACAATCTCTATTTATGTGACCAAATTCTTTGCATATGTAACATTATACTTTGCCATTTTCCCTGGCTTTGGATCTTAACTTACTAATCTCAGATCTCTTGCCAGACCACTTTCCTTTCTGATTTGTTCACTGCATAACCAATGCAAAATCCTACCCACTCTCATACTTGGGCTTCCTCCTAACCTCATTGAAAAGAAAAGATGTGGTGCCTTCTTTCAACTTCACTGTATCTTTCCCGTACATCAATGTTGTCACAAAGTTTTCATACGAATTAGGAAGTAAGGTAAGAAGCAAAAGTGCATTGCCTTCTTCCTCCATCTTAACATCAACATTCCCTAGTTGATCCAAGACACTATTGAACACATTTGGGTGTTCTAGGAGATTCCCGCCTTCTTCCATCTTCAGCCCATACAAATGCCGCTTCGAAGATAGCTTTGTAGTTAAGCTTATTCCTAAGTAAAGTTTCTCCAACTTTTCCCACAATTACAGTGCATAATCTTCCTCCAAAACGTTAAACGTAATGTTATCATCAATGAGCAATTGAATCGTACTAACACACCTGGACTTGATTTCCTCCCAACCAACATCCTCCAAATCTTCTGGCTTCCCATCATTTCCCTTTAATGCTCTAGCCAAGCCTTGTTGAACCAAAACATCCTTTACCCTTCTTTGCCATAGGCTAAAACTGCCTTTGCCATCAAATCTCTCAATCCGAAATAGAGAACTTGTACTTTTATTTATCTTTGTTTAGACTTCATTATTTTTGTTGCTATCAATTACCTTATTGTTTTTGTGTTCTTTGTGGTGCTTGTTTTTATTTGTCTTTGCTTAGATTTCATTATTTTCGTTGCTATTGAATTTCTCTTGGTTGTTATTTCAAATACCTTATGGTTTTATCCTTTAGGTGGTTATTGTGAGGCCCATAGGGTAAAACCATAAGGTATTTGAAATAATAATCAAGAGAAATTCAATAGCAACAAAAATAATAAAATCTAAGCAAGGACAAATAAAAACAAGCACCACAAAGAATACAAAATTTTACATGATTTGGCCTTACTGCCTACGCCCACTAGAGAGACAAAAACCTATTTTTTACTATGAAAGAAAACTAAGAAACAATACAAGTACTTTTTGAAATGATGAGAAATCCATCATATGGATGGCCGAACCCTGTAGGTAGGTTGGGCAAAATTTCAAAATTTTCTTTCCCATGTGGAAATCACATTCCCTGTTTTAAAAAATTTGCATTTTTAATGATCAATCTTGAACCCAAATCAAACCAGATCTGAAACCAAAAGGGTAGGAGAGGGATATACCTGATACGAAGTAGCAGTAACTCCTAACGAAGGTATTTACACCCATGGAAGACTCCAAAGACTACTCCCATTGAAGATGACACAGCGTAGGGTAGAGTAGAATCAACAGGTTCTTCACAAGAACTGAATCCTTCAACAAGAATTCAATGGAGGGAATGTGAGCACGACTTTAGATCAAATTTTCTCCAAAAACTGATATCAAGAACACTTCTTGATCGCTCCTACAGTGGAGATCGAACTGGCAATGGGGGCAATAGGAGGAGGGCACAAGAGCAGAAGATGGCGCAGTCTTACTGTAGTTGTATTCTCTCTTACTGTGATCTAAGATCTGTTGTATTGAGATGATTGAAGGTTCACCCTCCTCCTCCTTTTATAGCCTTAAAGAGAGCTCATAATCTCATTACGAGTTTTCTAATCCAAATCTGTATTTGGATCAAGACTTCTCTTTAAGAGATAAGGATAAGCCTTTATCTTATTTGCAAATTAGATCAGCCCTCTTAATCTTATTAGGAGTTTCCAAATCCAAATTTGTATTTGTATCTAGACTCTTTGAGTGGATAGGGAGCTATCCCTATCCTATCTGTTGATCCAAATCCCAGATCCGCCCCCTTCTTTAACTAATCAAATTAGACCAGTTCGAATTGGGATTTAGGCCCATTAAGTCTATGGGCTCACTTACCTTCCAAACTGCTGCCCAGTTGGGTTTCCTTGTATGGTGTGGGACCTAAACATTGATCTACACATCAGTCACATGGGTTAAGCCTAGCCTCTATTACAAGGCCTAGCCAAATTCACTGTTATGGACAATGAACCCCTGAGCCCATCACCATGGGCTCTTAATGGGCCCAACACTTACACTAAATGGTCCCTAAGCCAAGCCACCTTATAAAAACCTAGGGACTGTAGGTAGATGCAAGATTGGCCCATCAGGTACTATCCTCAATGGTCTTACACTTAACCTCTCAGCCCATAATGATCAAATACTGCCCGACAAGAGAGGACATTTCCCTCGACTGCAAGGAACAGTGTTGCACTCTCTACTCATATGGATCCCGGGAATTAAAACCTTTTGCAAACATTTTGAAACCACAACAAATTTAAACAAATGAAATCAGTTGCCGGCAGCTTTGGTTTCCATCAGAGAGAGTGCATCCCCAATCATTGCCTTTGTCCGACAAAGGGATTGATTATGTCACTATGATCACCCACTTAGATGAATTCTCAGATTGTCCCAACATACCCAGGTTTTGACCCCTTCTAAGGATATCACTGATTGGCATATCAAAGACAGCCCAATTTGATACCTAGTGCAGTATCATAATCGAGTCTAGGGGTCAGGTGTAACATTCCAGTTTTGCCCACTAATCACCAAGGTTCAAGGCAATACTGAAATTCTAGTCTGGTTCAATGTTTCAAGTAAACCTACATTGCATGTACCTCGAGTCTCACCCTAGCAGCTGAGATAGGCTACCCCAACCAATTTGGCGGTACATCACTGTCAGCCTTATCAGGATAGATCTCTCAAGATCGACCCATCAGTCATGAACATTCTAAACTACACAAGTCTCATATGTGTCTAGTTTAATGGTATTACACGAAAACACACCATAATGACATGAATCAAATATGTACTTTATTCATTTGCAATAAATGCCATAAGGTACACCATTTTGATTGGAGCTAAGAGCATACACTGTCTAACACTGTTTGACTTGCAACCCAAACCAATCTTTAACCTTTGTACACCTGTTCTCCCCTTCCTCTCAACCCAAAAAACAAACAAGAGAAAAAAAAACACTCTTACACCAAGAACACATCCTCTCTTTTCTTTACACTTTCACTTCTCTCACTAAAAAACTACATACAAAAGAATGCTTTTATATGTAAAACCTGTTGGATTTTAATCTCCCAATGGGTTTGATTGGTCAATTACATGAGAAATTGCACCTGCACACTTGGTTGGAAAATCAGTTTTTTTTCTTACAAAAAAAAAAAACAGTTTTGAACTTGTCCCACATTGGATAATTACAAGGTTTGTTTTTAGTATTTCAATAGGAGCAGATTTACACTCCTTAGAATTAGTAGAGGAGAGTATGGGGATTCGATACCGCGCAACGCGCGCGCACACGTGGCTTGCAATGGGCGGCTCTGGTTTTGGTACGTTGATGACCGTTGATCACCATTGATGAGATCATCAGTCACGATTCGATTGGGTGTGATCAAGAGGCACAATTCAAAGTTAACAGTCACCAACTGTTAACAACTTTTTAAACAGTCACAATGGTTGAAATTGTGACTGTTCAAGGTGCCTTCTCTAAACCAGCACCTACCTTTTCCTCATACCTCTTCACAAGTTATTTAAGGAGCATGAATCAGACTCCAAAAACACAATTTTGAAATTCACTATCTCTCCCTCTCAGTCCGGTCTGCTACAGTCTCACAGAAGGTTTCTTTGGAGACTCTTCAACTTTGCTGATTGCAGATTCTCGCCCAAGGTTCTGTTGTATCCTGGGAACGAATTTGCATGTAACCCAACAGCAAACTCAGTAAAACTGAGTGGGGGCAAATAACGTTTAAAGACAGTGTCTTCAGACGCGCATCAAAGCTTCTCCTCCAAAGTTACAGTGACCCCATCTTCCCCAACAAAACCTTTTTAAGCTAAAAAGGGACCACACCAACTGGTAGATTAAAAGGCAATCCAGTGGTTATAAAATAAGACAGCATCCCAACCAAAACCAACTCATTTCTTCTAACATGCTATATGTGATTTGAAGGTTCGAATGAAAAATAGCTACTATGGTAGATAATGAGATCTGCTTTATCTAGTGTCGCTTCCCCGTCTAGTACACGTACATTTTATGAGAAATAGTTGTTCTCCTTCTTAAGTCTTTTCATTTAGAGCTTCTGAGCTATTTACTCCATTGAATTTGAGCCTGGGTGGTTTAGCTACAACTCTCTTGTTTTTCTATTCCAAAATCTTTTGAGCCTGGGTGGTTTACTCCATTGAGTTCAATCCGCTGACCTTTTTAGGGTTTCACAAAAGGGGTTATCAAAGGAAAGACTAGGGTAGAGAGGTCTTTCCATTTAGAGCTTGTTTCTGTATAAGCATCTTGAGGCGTCGTTCGTCATTTCTTTTCTTGCCATTTTATCTGCTTAAGTTCAAAGCCTCTAGTCACCTGTGATTGGTATTATTGGAATAGACATTGTAGATTGGTCTGATGGAGTGCATCTGCTGAACCCAAGGATGATTGAAATTGCAACTTAGGATGAGTATACAACAGAAACATTGGAAGCAAGACAAGAGATCGGGTACTTTTAAGATAATATATAAAGAGTAAGGGTGGAATTAGTCAATTAACTAATATATAGCTTTCTTTAATCTGATCTTGATAACTGTTTACCCAAAAAAAAATAAATCTTGATATTTTGGGTCTTTTACAATATGAGGGGTTGTGTTAGTAATTAACCATGAAGCAGATCGATTATATATATATATATATATATATATATATATATATATATATATTGCATGACTGTATCCTTCCCCTACGACCCGCCAAAAACAAAACGAAAATCAAAATCTCTCTCTTTTTCTCTGGAGTGTCTCAAGACTCTCAACCATGGCGAAGCGTTTCCGATCAGGTTCCGCCGAATTTCCAGTTAGGTCGCCGGCAACAATAGCTCTTCTCAGTCTTTCTATCCTTGTGCTTTCAACTCTCGCTACGGGAATCTTAGACGAAGAACTCGAGATCGCCATCGAAGCCCTCGCGTCGAACGGCTACATTCTCTTCGGCAACGCCATCGCCACCTCCGATCTCCGGTACCAACTCCTCGCAGGCGACTCCATCACCCTCTTCGCCCCTACTGATCAACGTCTCTTTTCACTCGATTTGTCATCAGAGGCCATCGATTACGTCAAGACACTTCAATACCATATAGTTCCCTATCGTATGACAATCTTCGATCTTCGCAATTTGTCTACCGGTGTTTCTCTTGAAACGCTTCTCCCTGACTACGTTCTTTCCATCGCCAACAGTCGTGTAACACCGCAGCGAATTTTTTCCTCTGACGTTACTGTTGATGGAGTTCCGATCTCGTCTCCGGACATTTATGTCGGGCCTAATATTGCCGCGCATGGATTGGACGGGATTCTTGCTGTCAGTTTTCCTGCAGGAATAAGCTCTCCCGACGATCTTGGGTTCATTTCTCCTGCGACTTCTCCCACCGAATGTCCTCCTCCGGTTACACCAGAACTGGCGCCAGAGTTTGCTTCGCCTCCGAAAGATATAGAATCTCCTCAGAGCATATGGTCTGTTTCTCCTGAAATTTCTCCCAATATTGCTCCAGTTTCGTCTCCGATTGACGCAGATTTTGATACTTGGTCGAATTCGCCAGCGCCGGGAAATGTAGTTATTTCGAATAGGACATGCGAAACAAGGTACAATGGAACACCAAGAGCATCTCTGCCACCGGAATTGCAGGAAAGAGAAGGTCATCAAGAAAACCATGACAACAACATAGACGGAGGGGGCACTTATTATTGAGTATACTCCTCTTTTGTAGTAATTTTCAAAAACAATTTCAATTGATATACGATTTTCTTTTTTTTTTTCTTTCTACTGTTACCATTGGACCAATACGTCAAATTTTTTTTTTCCGGTGCCAATTCCGGTTCTCCGGCAATCTTTGTTCTGTAGTTACGATTCCATGTCTAAACTACTGCACATATATGATCCTAGCAATCTGGTTTGTCTTCTTTTTTACTGTTGAAATGTGAGAACATTTATCAGATTAAGATTTTGTGTTTTGATCAAATGACACATCAAAAGTGAAGGGAATCCTTTCGTTCATAAACCCTTGGATATACCATAATTCTTAAGTGGATCCATCAAATCCTCAACTCAAACAAACAAGACTCCAAACATGAAAAGTCATCTACATATATCTTGGCATCATGGATAGAGGACGTGGATAGAAGTAGGAAGACAGAAAATAGCTAAATGCTGACGAACAGGGACGAATTCTACGAAAGCTTTGGTTTCAGTTCTCCTCAGAAACAAAAAGGGGAGGACCCAGAGCAGACGGTGAAGGGGGGTGGTGGCGGAGGGGTAGAGCCGGCGGCGTCGCAGTAGCCTCGGAGTATGTCGCCCTCCTCCGGGGTGAAGCCTAGAGAGACGAGCATGGAAGGCCAGCATTGGTGTTCGATGAAACGGATGGCACGGCAGCAGCTGGGACCAAGATACATCTGGCCATTGAGGAAGAAGAGGATAACCTCGCCGGTGCAAGCTCGAATTTCGATCAACGATTCCCAACACTGCGCCATGCTGTCAGATTGTAATCGGGCAGACAGGCTTGAGGTTGAGAGTGAGGGTGAGACTACAGGCTGCAGGGGTCGCGCTGTGGCCGCCGGTGCCAGCATCATCGAAGCCAACAAAGCGTTGAGAAGAAGGAAAAGCTTGGTGGAGAAGGCCATTGCCAGAGACTGAGTGAAAGAGGCGGATTAATTTCCGAAGAAGAGCGCAGGGAAGGATTGGTTTTATAGTAGTAGAGGTAGCACCATGTAACGTGCATCATGGGGGAGATTAGAAGTGCATGTTCTGTAATTACGCAGTTAAGGCCTAAGCGTTTATATGGTGGTGCTTGAATGTAACGGATCGTTCTCATTATTATGTGCCTCCACTGTTTGTTAGATGGAACTCAGGATGAGTCAAGATCCTTTCTGAATATGGTCCTATCTCAACCTCCACTGTTAGAGCTTCTGATGCACAGTTCAACGTAACCACCTCGAAACCAGCCTTGCTATTTAGGAGAGTACGTACCCATCCACTCTGACATCACCAGAGCTTAACCAATGAAAACAATGCACCCCCCCTCCCATCAATTTCCATGAATTTAAGTGTTCGACTAATCGACTTGTCATAACCCCCTACCCCTAGGATGGGTCAGTTTAATCTGTTTGCGGTGCAAATTTCATTTTTATTAGTATAAATGCATGGGATTACAAATAGGCTGGCTGAGTTAAATTCTGGTTTCATTTCATCTATCTCATTTAATTTGTTTATGATAAATAAATAACAAAAGGTAGTAAAATGATTAGACCTTCTCATGGGCAGTTCGTTGGGCTTGGATTTACACTGTTAGGGGTTCGACCTTTGGTTTAGGCCCATTCAAATTTTAGCAAAACCTGCATCCAAGCGCAGCCCAGCCCATGAACAGGTTAAAAAATTGTGTCCCCCACCTTATATGAAAGGGAAGGGAGGTAGGAGAAGACTGAAGACTTATTTGTTTGGGAGGTGAGGAAAGAAGAAATAAGACGATGCGGTTTCACTTTATATAGAGAACTAATGTAAGAGGGAGGTGATGACAAATTTTATTTCAACTTTTGACTTTTGAGATGCAAATTTTGTAGGTTAATGAGTGCAAAATTGCAAATGAGACAAAAAGTACAAATTTTGTGTCAGGTAAATAATACAAATCATAAATCATAGTTACAAATAAGCAGATGCAAAACTGAACCGAATGCAAAATTTGTTTCCAGTTAGATTTACACTGTAAACAAACACACCCTAAGTTTTCGTATTTTGCCAGAAAATATATATATATATATATATATATATATATATATATATGATAGATAGATAGATAGATAGATAGATAGATAGATAGATAGATAGATAGATAGATAGATAGAGAGAGAGAGAGAGGATGATTCAAGAGAAAGTCATTGAAAACAGGACCTAGGAAGGTTATTGGTTTGTTTACCTCAGGACTGACCAGTGGGAAAGAGAAACATGATCATTGTGGGCTTGGGCTTCGTGAATTGTGGTGTACTATCTCTCTCATTTGTAAAACGAAGGGAGGATGCCCAAGAATATTGCTAAGAAAAAACCAAGTCATGAATAGTTACAAGGTCTTCATAGATCAATGTGATTAGGTTACTGGTAGCCCTGTTCTTAGGCCGGGCTCGCGCTTGGGTTGTACCAATATGGGCCCGGCCCATATAATTGTGGACCTCCCAACTTTTTTATCAATGACAATTGAGGTCAATATAACCACAACTATATGAACAACAATTAAATTCAGAAGCAATAAATTTTATGGGTTTTTAAGTTGTAAAATTGGATGGCTTAGTTTTGGTTCAGTATAATTGAATTCTCGTGTCTTAGAAAGCCAAAAAGATTTTGTGGTTCTAGACTTCGAATAGGAATAGCCATTTGAATATTAAAAGAAATTGTTTTGAGAATTTATGGGTTTTCTTAGATAAGGTTCAGTTTGGGAACAATATAAATACAAATATGTAAAGTATAAATATAAATTTATAGATATAATATACAAGGTTTTACACTGTACATATTTGTATTTGTACTCTTTTCAAACTTAGCCCTATCTAAAAAAACATAAATTCTCAGGCTTAGTTTGGAAAGAGTATAAATGCATATATGTACAGTACAAATATATACAAAATAATACAAAATATAAAGTTTTGCACTCTAGATATTTGCATTTGTACTCCTTCCAAACTAAGCCTCAGGAATATAAATATGTAGTGAGAATCTTGTATTTTGTATGTATTTGTATTAATACTCTTTCCAAACTGAGCCTAAATAGAAAATAAAAAGGAAAATGGGGAAAATGGCTTACTAATGACACTAGCAATTAAGGCTGTGTTTGGTTGCAATGCAATTTTATTTGCACTAGTGCAAATGAATGGAAGTGCAAATGAAAAAATGCAAAATTTTGTTTAATTTTGTTTTGGGTTTTACTTTATTCTGTCTCATGCCTTAATTTACTTCATTTGTACTACAATCAAATAAAATAATCTAAAATGTAAAACAAAAATTAATCAGAATTTAATACTCAAATCATTTGCACTGTCATAGTTTTGCATCAATACAAATTTATTTGCATTACAACCAAACAGCCTAAGTTTTTTATCCATTCATGAATAAAATGTTGCATCTCATCAAGCATCAATGACTTACAAAAGTAGGAGTGACAGACCAGGTCATGGAGGCTGGAGCTATTATGCCAGACTGCATCTGCATATTGAGGAGCTAGAGTGTGGGCTAGTTTCTGAGATGTGTAAGAGACCAAATAAGAACTAAAGCTCATGAAATTTGGTGTGAATTCTCCAGGGTGGTTCTAAGTCTGAAGATAACAACTCCACTGCTTGGGCAAACCACCGGTCACTTGTTTATGGAAATTGTATAAACTTTATGTATTATTAAGTATTGAATTTTATAATATTTTGAATTTTATATGAATGATAATTGAAAGTTTATGCATTTTTCACTTAGTTTAATAAAAAAAATTAGAAATTTTGTTGTTTGTGTATGTTATTTTATTTATTTATTTCTTATATATAACAAGAAATAATAGGAAATTAGATATGGATTTTAATTTCTGAACCTAACCCACCTTACCCTTGAATGCAAAGAGAATAGGGTAAAGGAGGGTTTGGATTTTCAAAATCCATCCCCTTTGGGTTTTGGGGAGGTACAGCTTGGAAGGTTTAGGGAAGCGGATAGAATTTAGAATTTAGAAAACTCTCGCCGAACCCACCACCTCCAAACAAACATTTGATATGGGGAACGAAGTATTTCAGCTTCCACAAGGCCCTACGAGGCCCGAGCAAACCAAGCCAGTCTATCTTCTGCCAAGGAGCTCAAGGTTGGAAATCTAGTTTGCTCAAGGGATGTAAGAGTAAAAGGCATGATACATTAATTTCTAGGGCATTAATTTCTATGGCTCGGATCTATTACCCACTAGATGTTCGTTCCCACATCCCTATCCACAACAGTTAGCATTGGGAATACCTTTCTTTTCATTTATAATGAGATGTTTTCAATACACGGTGGTGTGATGTTCAATGGGTAGAGATGTGGAAACATTTTGTGAGTAGCAGATTCAGAGTGTAATTTCCATCATAGATTGTGGTAAAGTTAAGGGTGTCAATGGACTGTGTTTGAATTGGACCCGTCCAAACTGATGTAACCGTTTCTGGTCACGTATCATTTTCATTTGGCTAAGTACCTCGTCATTTGGTCTGCTTTCAAGCGGCCGATGACTCAGGCCAAAGTGAACTTTGGCTGCTTAGCTGAGTCGAGCTAGGCAGGCTAGGTGGCGAGTTGACTATAGTGTCGAGTTTCCTATAAGGTTCCAAGCTGACCAGGTGGCAAGTTGCCTGTGAGGTGTTGAGCTGCCTATGAGGTGTCGGGCTGACCAGGTGCCAAGCTGCCTGTGAGGTGCCGGATTGACCAAGTGCCGAGCTGAATTGATGAGTTTCGTTGCTCTTTAGCGACCTGCATGGAGCCAAATGCTAGAGGACCCGGGTTGACTAACCCGGCGAGGTCGCTCCAATGCTTAAGTCAGTACTCTCATAGTAGACTACGAGCTAAAAATCACACAGCATGAGAGCTAGAATTTTCTTACTTGCTTGCTTGCTCGCCTTGCCCCTTGTCACTAGGGTTGGTACCTTTATATAGGCCTTGCTCATGTACCGCCCCCGAGATCTTCGGGAGGTCATGTCTAACTGGTCTGAGATTCGTAGAGGTAACTGCCATGCACGTTGACCACCCTCTAGATCATTTGGCACGTGAGCCAACTTCCAAGGATCGTGGGAGTGTTTGGATATGCATGCCGAATTCGTCGACGAGCACGTCTTGCAAGTCGCCAAGTCGGTGCACGTGCCAGACCACCAGGTCGCGCCTGTGCCAGGCCACCAGACTGGACACCATTAACTTGGCAAGTTGTTGCATGAGTGGTTCCCGGCGTCACCTAGTTGTTCTAAGGTGCCATGTGTCACAATGTCATTGGAGGGAAAAAATCGCCCTCATCATTTGCCCTCCACTCCCAAGCTGAAAGTAACTTCGACGAAGGGAGTAGATTTCTCCTTGTGGCCCAGAATGAATAATTCGATGAGCTCGTGAGTGTTAATTCAATTCCTTAGGCTCTGAGAACGATTTGCAATCCGCTCCTTGATTTTGCCCATGCCGAAGAGGTGACTAGGTCTTATGTGGTGAGGTCTTCGCTAGTTCGGTATTTTGGCTCTCAGGCTCTGGGAGCGACTCGTAGTCCACTCTCCTTGATCTTGCCCATGCCAAAGAGGTGACTGGGTCATATGTGGTACCGAGGTTTTCGCCAGTTCGGTACTTTGGCCCTTAGGCTCTGGGTGCGACTCGTAGTCCACTCTCCTTGAACTTGCCAATGCCGAAGAGGCGATTGGGTCTTATGTGGTACCGAGGTCTTTGCCAGTTCGGTACTTTAGTGCTATGACTACACTGCATTAGCCTCGTGACGCCGGTCACCCACTCCTACAAGAAGCTACTAGGATCTCGACCTACAAGGGCAGCACTACTGACTTTAGCTCACCAGCTCGCACGGGAGCCTTGGAAGGCTCGACTAGCAAGGGCGTTCATGCAGTCTATTAGCCACCAACTTCCGCGGAAGCCACGAATAGCTCATCTTTGTAGAGGGGACCTCACGAAGAGGACTGATGAGGCTTTATTCGAGTTGAAATAAAGTTGGTAGAGCTGCTTAGTCTGTTAGCTATCAACTTCCTGCATAGTCTTTGAATTCATAAAAAATGGAAACTATAAAGCGAGAGCTTTAGTTTCTAAAAAGTGAGGACTTAGTTTCTAAAAAGTGATGACTGATGAGGCTTTATCCGAGTTGAAATAAAGTTGGTAGAGCTGCTTAGTCTGTTAGCTATCAACTTCCTGCATAGTCTTTGAATTCATAAAAAATGGAAACTATAAAGCAAGAGCTTTAGTTTCTAAAAAGTGAGGACTTAGCTTTCTTGAAGATGAGGATTTAGCTTTCTGGAAGAAGAGGATTTAGCCTTTTAGAGGATGAGAACTTAGCTTTTTGTAGCGTTTCCCACAGACGACACCAATTGATGTAACCGTTTCTAGTCACGTATCATTTTCATTTGGCTAAGTACCTCGTCATTTGGTCTGCTTCCAAGCGGTCGATGACTCAGGCTAATGTGAACTTTGGCTGCTGAGCTGAGTCGAGCTGGGCAGGCTAGGTGGTGAGCTGACTATAGTGTCGAGCTGCCTATAAGGTTCCAAGCTGACCAGGTGGCAAGCTGCTTGTGAGGTGCCAAGCTGCCTGTGAGGTGCCGAGCTGCCTATGAGGTGTCGGGCTGACCAAGTGCCAAGCTGTCTGGGAGGTGCCAGGCTGCTTGTGAGGTGTTGGATTGACCAAGTGTCGAGCTGAATTGATGAGCTTCGTTGCTCTTTAGCGACCTGCATGGAGCCAAATGTCAAAGGACCTGGGTTGACTAACCCGACGAGGTCACTCCAATGCTTAAGTTAGTACTCTCATAGTAGACTACGAGCTAAAAATCACACAGTATGAGAGCTAGAATTTTCTTACTTGCTTGCTTGCTCACCTTGCCCCTTGCCACTGGGGTTGGTGCCTTTATATAGGCCTTGTTCATGTATCACCCCCGAGATCTTCGGGAGGTCGTGTCTAACTGGTCCGAGATTCCTGGAGGTAATTGTCATGCACGTTGACCGTCCTCCAGATCGTTCGGCACGTGGGCCAATTTCTAAGGATCGTGGGAGTGTTTGGATATGCATGCCGAGTTCGTCGGCAAGCACGTCTTGCAAGTTGCCATGTCAGCGCACATGCCAGACCGCCAGGTCGCGCCTTTGCCAGGCCGCCAGGCTGGACACCATTAACTTGGTAAGTTGTTGCTTGAGTGGTTCCAGGTGTCACCTAGTTGTTCTAAGGTGCCATGTGTCACAATGTCATTGAAGGGCAAAATCCACCCTCATCACAAACCAAAATCAATTTGGATGAAGACCAACAAGGCATATTAAATTGAACCAGTGCAGGCATAATGGTCGAGGTATTTATTGGTTTGGGTTGGGCCTAGTCCATCCATAATAAAGTTATATTGGATTGGGTTGGATTGAGACAATATCTAGTCCATTGATAGAACATAAGAACATAGATCAGTAGACCAGATTTGGGTTAAAACCAATGTAAATTAAAATAAATTTGAACATATTGGATAGTCCAAAATATTTATTGGATTGGATTGAATCTGATCCATTTGTAATGAACTCACATTGAACTCAGATTGGACCAAATTGTCCGACTGACACCCTTAGGTAAAGGTGAAGCACCTCTTATCTCACTAACAGGCGAATGGGCATATGAGACATTGAGGGGGTATTCTTTTCTTTCTTTTTTTTTTTTTTGGATTTTAGGAGGGGAGAAAGTTTGTCAATGGGATTTTGGTTCCTATTGACCAAAAATACCATGTTCATGTTTTCAGATTAATATGGGGGCCAGGGAAAGTTTATTTTCATGGGTAAGTGATACCATCTCCTAGGTGGGTAAATAACTCTCCCACCTGAGGAAAGTTGCTAAACTTGAATAAACTTGAATGGGACGAAAATGCCCCTTTTTAATAATAGACTTTTATGACTAAAATGGTCATTACCTTATTTACCTGAGAAATAAAAGAATATAAGTAAATGCACTTATCTGAATAAATGTTTACTAGGAAAAACTTATCTAGATAATTTCATTTAATCAGATAAATAATTTATCCAAAAACAAACGAAACCTAAGATAAATCTTTAAAACTAAAAATTATTCTAAATGTTGTACCAAACGATCGACCTGGGACATCTGAAAAGAGCCCTTAGTCTGATTGGGAAGTAGATGTCTTGTAAGCATAGTATAACGAATACTTGAATGAGAGATGTGGTAGACGATAGGATGTAGGAAAGAACAAAAAGGCCAAAATAACTTTTTATTTGGATTTTAGATATTATTGTTCAGATTGATGAACATTACGTGATCATATTGACAAACTAACCAATAATATTGAGTTGTTTTATCCAACAAGTCATTCCAAGCTAATTGGCTAATTCCAAATTTGTCCATCTCATCTCTTTGAATAATCTTGAGAGAAAATTAAAACCACAAAGAGAATATATTATTGTGGAAGAATCGATTGATCACATTTGAATCAGAGAAAATAGTTAGAACAACAATGGCAAATAGAAAGTTGGAAACCAAACTACTATTATAGCATAAGATAAAATTAAGAAACCCAAACAAACCTTTCAAACTGATCAAAAAAAGTTAACCAAAATTAGTTTCAAGTAGTTATTTTGCTTATGGGAAAGCAATCGTAGTACTTTTTTTGTTTTCTCTTCAAAATTATTAATTTTTATTTTACCTTGTTAATTGGAAAAATAATTTCTAAATAGATAATAATTTGTTTGATTTTTATATTATGCTCCAAAATTAATTATTATAAAAAGACAAGATAGCCCCTTGATATTAATTTTCTATATTTTAAATAGGGGTAACTTTTGTCTTTTCTTTGGAATAATTGTGATGTGCCAAAATCACATTTTGAATGGGGATTGAACTCTATAAAAATAAAATTAAAAAAAAAAAAAACGAACTGCCCCTACTGTTTTTAAGCTTATCCTAATATGCATATTTAATTAGGAAATAAAGTACATCTAGGGTGCCATCGTTGACTGAACAATACAAATATGGGACATCCAAAAATCCTTAGATTGGAATAACTTTCTTGTATGGCCCCACGGTGGGTAGATGGGAAACTACTACCAACTCCGGTGATGCAAGGGAAAATGGCAAAACGGGTACGGGTTCATGGACTACGATGGACCTTCAGTCCATTACTACATTTTAATATTTCATTCTGGAATTAAAAAAACAAAAATAATAAAAAATGAATTATCAATTAATAATATAGAATGCTAACCCTCGAATGATCTCTCACACTCATTAATTGATGACAGCTTAACCTTGGGCCGCCATTTCGTGGGAAACTGGTTAGGTGGAGATTAGGTTTGAACTTAGTCTTGAGATCTCTGACAGCCAAACAGCCCAACCCCATTGAAAAACTTGGGCCAGGAACGCTGACTGTTTCGGGTCGGTGTGAAACGATTGACCCAAACTCATATTCGGGTCTTAAACTTGAGCTGAGTACCCATAGTTATGGACTTATGGGTCTTGGATCTGGACTCTGGTGTCGTATGGCCCATAGTTGCAGTTGATATTCGTATTTTCAAGCATACCCAAGTAACCCTACAGAGCAAATTGGATTCTGGCTCCGATATATTGATCGGGTCAAAAAATTACTGGACCCAGGAGCGGCCAGCGGCCTCCATTAAAACAAAAACCAGACACAAGTGGATAAAAGAGGTCAAAACCTTCAACGTCTAAAAAGATTCAACCTCATCTCATCTGAACCCCAGTTCTCATCTGCCAGCTGTTTGAATTGAATCCCCTCCAGCTGTTCATAAAGAGACACGCCCACGCTCTCGTCATCTTCTTGGATTCTTCTCCTTCTATACTTGCTCAGTTTTCGATCCCCTTTCCCTGTAGTCTCCCGCCACTATATAATCACCCCAACTTGAATTCCCTGATAACACAATAACAACATTTGATCACCTCTCTCTCTCTCTCTCTCTCTACACACTACTGTTGAGAGTTCTCTTTTCTTCAAAATCAATCCTTCAGTGTTCAGTTCAATAAGATGCAGAGAGCTACTGTGATTTTAATGGCTACCTTGTTAGGAAGCCTCATAGTGCTGTCCTCGGCCGGTAACTTCTACCAAGACGTGGACGTCACTTGGGGTGACGGCCGGGGAAAGATACTTAACAATGGGCAGCTTCTTACTCTATCTCTCGACAAGTTTTCTGGCTCTGGTTTCCAGTCCAAGAAAGAGTATCTGTTTGGGAAGATCGACATGAAACTCAAGCTCGTTCCCGGCAACTCAGCCGGAACCGTCACCACCTACTATGTAAATCTCTTGACCTCTTGTTTCTTTGATTCTTTCCCTTTCACCGAGCATATATATGCAGGGTTGTGATTGACGTAAGATTTTGGACTATTTCAACTTGTCACAGCTCTCATCTCAAGGCTCAACTCATGATGAGATAGACTTCGAGTTTCTTGGCAACCTGAGCGGAGACCCTTACATCCTCCACACCAATGTGTTCGCCCAAGGGAAGGGCAACAGAGAGCAACAATTGTATCTCTGGTTTGATCCCACCAAGGATTTCCACACCTACTCCATCCTTTGGAATCCTCGGCAAATCATGTAGGTGTACAGTTCTTAATTGGTATATTTTTAATTAAAATGGGTGTTCTGAAACTAATGCATCTGTCTGCCGCGCAATTTTCTTTCAGTTTCTCGGTGGACGGCACACCTATCCGAGTGTTCAGAAACATGGAGTCTGCCGGCGTTGCTTTCCCCAACAAGCAACCCATGAGGGTGTACGCCAGCCTATGGAACGCAGACGATTGGGCGACGAGAGGTGGGCTTGTGAAGACTGATTGGTCGCAAGCACCCTTCGTCGCCTCCTACGCCAACTTCAATGCCAATGCCTGTGTCTGGTCTTCAGGTGGCTCTTCATCATGTTCTGGTAATTCTCCTTCAACTGCTTGGATGAATCAGGACTTGGATGCCGCCGGCCAGAAGAGGCTGGCCTGGGTGCAGAAGAATTACATGATCTACAACTACTGCACCGACGTGAAACGCTTCCCTCAAGGTCTTCCCCCTGAATGCACGCGCCCCTGATCTTGATTTGTTTGTATATGTGTATAGACTATAGAATATTAGAGAGAATGTACGTAAGCCATTGACCAAAACAAAAGGGAATAAAGGAATAAAAGAGCTTTCTTTAATTTGTTGCTATTTTTGTTGTTCGGATTGTTGTTTCACAAAGCCAATCATTAAGTGCAAATTATAAAGTTATATATATTGAAAAATGGGGTCATCGTAATTTTGGGGTCATTGTTGATGTTGTTAATTTTGAATTGTGCCTCTTGATCATATTCGATTGAATCGTGACTGTTAATATCATCAACGGTGATCAATGGTCAACATCGCATTAAAATCAAAGTTGCCATTCGCAAGTCATGTGGATGCGCGCGAAATACGAGCAAAGTGCGCCTCTAAAATGTCTCATTAAATCGTATACACGCGTGCGACGCATTGCGCGACATCAAACTCCTATACTCTCTTTTACTATTTTTAAGGAGTGTAAATCAATTCCTATTAAAATACTGAAAACAGAGCTTATAATTTTTCAATGTAGAACAAATTCAAAACTAGGTTTTGTAAGAAATAAGTTAATTTTTCAATCAAGTGTACAAGTGCAATTTCTCATGTAATTGACCAATCAAACTCATTAGATTGTGGTTTATGATCACTTTACCTTTACAAGCAGAATAAGCAAGTGTGTGAGCGGCTCTGTTAAAACTTCTATTTACATGAACAAAAAAATATATTTGCAAAAAGAGAGGTAAGCTTTTTGAGCTTTGGCCAGTGCAGCTGCTCGACCCATTCTGTTGGTGATCCTTTGCTACCCAGAAAATGTACTAATTTCTCAGAATCGCTATATATGTAGATTTCTTTGTCAGTTAAGGTAGAAGTTGATTCGAGACCTGCAATCAAAAAGCTTTTATCTCTGAATCATAGCTTGAGACTGCCCAGCATTGTCTCCCTTCAGCAATGGTTTCACCTGAAGCTCGCTTGAAGATGAAAACGTCGTCCTGCAGTTCCTGTTAGAGGGTCAAAAGAGCCATCAACCTACAGTACGTTTTGCATGAGGTTCAAGCTGGGAGGTGCAGCAATACAAATATTGTTGATATGAGGGCAAACTAACAGTACTGTCTATTAATTATCTCAACCCTCTCAATGTGGCGGAAAAGCATTATTGTTATTTGGTCGAAAGTCCATTTGGAGTAGGAGCAGAGAATAGAGTGCTTTTGGTGTGACGCAAACTGTATTAAGTGCAATCAAACGTGGTGTTTTTTTGGACCTACTGTAGGTGTGATAAGGATCAAGTCTTCCATCATTAATTAAAACAATGCACCGGCCTTTTGGTGTTTTATTTGAGTCAGGACATTAAACAAGTTAGAGCTAGCTAGTGGAACAACTTTAGCCCTTTTATAGATTAAGTTGTTCCATTTTTACTGTTCATAGCTTTTTTGCCTACCCCTAATTAGCTAGTAATAAATCATTTAAGTGCTTATAATGGATATAGTATTGAATAGAATGAAATGATGAAAAAAGATTCCTATAACCGACCCATACTGTTGAGATAAGGTTTAGATGACCGCACTGCAAATTTGGTGGTGATGATAGATTGATGGAGTAGAAGAATTGGTGGTGTTGGTGGTGATGGTGATGGTGATGATGATTGATGAAGAAGAAAAAGAAATTAAGCTGTTCCAATTTTCTAAATGTGTGTGTTGGGGTTAAGATTCCTTTTGTTTTTAAAACACAAATAATAACCTCTAATGGGGCCACAACTAAAATGATTGTTCTACCATAAATTGGTTTAATCAAGTGTCTTGTAACTAAGGCTCAGTTTGGAAGGAGTATAAATACAAATATGTAGAATGTAAAACCCTTTATTTTGTACATATTTGTATTTATACTCTTTGAAAGGAGAGTACAAATACAAATATGTAGAATATAAAACCTTATATTTTGTATTATTTTATATTGTATACATTTGTATTTGTATTCCTTCGAAACTGAATCTTATATTTTTTATTACTAAACTTATATTTGCACTATACATATTTGTATTTATACTCTTTCCAAATTAATCCTAAATTGCAACATAAAAATGCCAGGATGGTTTTAGGGCTGGTATAGGCCCAGCTTGAACGATTAAACCTTGGACCCAAGCCTGGCTATATATATATATATATATCTGCATTTAACTTTTATAAGTTGCACAGAATCCAAGGCAAGTATTTGCTTTGTCTAGTATTGATATGCGTGTATGTGCATGTAAATAGCAGGTATAATATGTGGGTTAGGTTTGTCAGGCCCGACCTGAGTTTGGGTTACCCAAGCCCAACCTGAATTTAGTTCAGGCCTAATTACTTAGGCCCACGCCCAACTCAAAACCCAAAAGTCTAAGTCCACTCATGCAAAAGCTCTGGTCAAGAGTGGGGTTCGTCCAGCCCAAGTTGTAGATTTACTAGTAACCATCAAATTTGGGTATTATCCTGATCTTTTATGGGTTCTGATGCTCCAAACCTATTCATTCAAGATCATCGAACGATTTAGTTATTTTACAGGAAAAAAAAAAAGATTCTACTGGGTAAACATTCTTTGTCATCCTCTCAAAAGGATTAAGAGAGAAACAGAAGAAACAGAAAGAAGACAAGACCCACCTGATTCCACTGGATTGAAATACATAAATAAGTAGTAAATTGTAAAGCCAAAAGCATCATAAGTTTTCTCTAATATGTTGATCAACAGGTTAAAGAGACAAAGAGGAGGTACAAATTTGGATACAGATCAAATAACGAAGCTTGCTCAAATTTGTTTGGTTGCATGTATAGAAGAATGATATTATAATTTGTTTGTTATTAAAAGGTGAAAAAAATTGGAGATTGGTCTGCCTAATCTTGGTATTGCAAATCAATCTTATACTAAATTGTACGATACACAGGTGTCATGAAGACAAAACTGAGTGAGAGATTTGGGGTAGTGTGTTAAATTAGGATTATGTGAATACAAACAACCTTTTGTTCGTTCTTTATTGAGTTCGATCTTCAGCTGAGGTAAGAGAACCAACATTTATTAATTTATAAAGTTATATATAAAATCATCAATACAACTTGTGGCTGTAGTTTAGTGGTAAGAATTCCACGTTGTGGCCGTGGAGACCTGGGCTCGAATCCCAGCAGCCACACGATTTTCCACTTTTACTTCACTAAAGCGCTTGAATCCAGATTTTTCTGCCAACATAATACGTTCCAACACTCATACTTTTATATGATTGCATTCTTTTCTTAGCTAATTGGTAGTATAGGGAGATAACCTCTGGGTGTTAAGGCAACAAGACAATATCAAAATTAAACTCTTGATTTGAGTTCAACTCAGTTTTAATTCCACACAAATCCTGTCTTACTATTATGCTCTATCAAAACTTAAGCTTTTTTTTTTTTTCTGTTGAATTACTAATCCTTAGATATTATGATCTTATCATCTTAGAAAGACATTTTCTTTATATTTCCCTTGCTTTTGCAAAGCCTTTTACTTGAACCAACCCATAGAATATTTCATGATCCTTTGAAGCCTATAAGCAAGCTTTTAGGAACTATAATGGAAAATTACGTAAAGATATCCCTCCAGTGGTAGTGTTCCCACCAATCCCTTTCCTGGATGGTTAAACATCAAAAAGTTGAAAAACCACCTCGAAAAGTAAAAAATTGAAATACATTTCTAGAATTTGTAAGGGCTATTTGATTGGGTGATCACATTGTTTATATATATATATATATATTAAAACATTGAAATACATTTCTAGAATTTGTAAGGGCTATTTGATTGGGTGATCACATTGTTTATATATATATATATATATATTTAGTTCTATTAATAATTTTAATATTTGAATTTACATGTATTATTCCTTATTCTGATACTTGGAAAGTTTCCCACACTATTTAGAAGAACAAGAGCTTGACAATGCAGGCTAGAAGATATGCTGCCATTGATCTCTACCTGGTTCATGACAAGTGCAATAACCCCACCAAATTTGTACATGAAAGTAGGAGTGTCAATGGGTCGGTTTTGGGCTGGATTCTGTTCAAATCAAAATCAATTTGGACGAATTGGATAGACCAACAAGGCATATTGAATTTGGACAGACTGGATGAATCAATATGGCATATTGGATTGGACCGAATTGGACCAAATCCAGCCCAATTGACACCCCTACATCAAAGTACTGAAATAGTGTTTGGCATTTGGTAGACTTGAAGAGAGGGAAAGTCCTTAGGTATTTGCAATGGTCATGAATCCACGGGGTATGGTGCTAACAAGTGTGTAAACCAGGCTATGTGACCAATCACAAATGAAAATGCCAATGTTCTTTAAATATGGGATCCTCACCACATGTGGGTTCCCTGGAAATGGTATGGGACGAATTATAATATCTTGTTTGGGATCAATAACAAAACCTTTTTGTGATGAGATTACATGACCTTGAGCCTCCCTTTATTTCTCCATTTTACTCCGAAGCATGCATGGACTCGGACCTTGATGGAAGGGTTAATGCTTTTCATTCATCAATAGCAAAACCACTTCTCCCAGTCTTAAAAAAAAAAAAAAAGAGATGGATTTTAATTACACAACACGTGTAAAAGAATACCTTAAGCTCCATTTGGTTTGTGGGATGTCATGAGATGGGATAGGAAAAATGTGGGATTATAAATCCTAACTCTTGGGGTGTGAGTTCCATCGTTTTGTTGGGAAACAAGTGGGAGTGTAGGGAGAAACTTGTTTACCAAAAAAAAAAAACACCTACCTTGTAAAATTTCTAAGAGTAAAAACTAGATCCGTGACCCATAAATAAATTATTAGTTATTTAAAGATATCTCAATAAGATAAATTAATTAAAACAATTAATCAATAATTTAATAAAAATATTAATCAATAAATAATTTAATAAATTAAGTGTTTTTAGAATAAAATATTAAAAATTTTAAATTATAATATTTTATTAATAAAATAAAATATTAAATAATAAAAAATAAAATATTAAATAATGTTAATAATTAATTAACTAATTAATATCAAATAATTAAATTAAAATAAATAATTTATAAATTAAAATAATTTAATAATTTGTGTATAATTAACATTAATATATTAAAATTATTAATTAAGTCATGGGTATAAATCAAATATAATATTAATAATAACTTATAAACTAATAAAATGTAAAGTATTAGTTAAATAAAATAATTAATTAATGAATAAATAATAAGGATTTTATTATTAATCTAATTTTTTATTTAATAAAAATAATTAAATAATAAAATGTTAAACAATTAAAAATAATTAATATAAAGTAGAATTATTAATTAGTTCATAGTAAATATTAATAAAATAAATTTTAAAATATTAATTCTTAATTAGTGATTAATTAGATAATTATCAATGTTAATTAATTACAAATTATTTCATAAAATAATAATAATTAATAATAATAAATTATCAAATAATAAAAATTATTACAAATTAATTAATTAATAATTGTTACTATGGTTGATTTTCCCACCCATTTTCCCTTTGCCATCCCACCAAAATCATCTCACAAACCAAATAAAGCTTTAGAGCGTCAAATAACAAATATAGTCTAAGGGTCCATTTGATTCATGATTGGAATCGGAATCAAAATGAGAATTAAGGGCCCATTTCGTTTGTGGGAATGGGGGTCTGGAATTGGAATATGAATGAGCCATTCTGATTCCAACTATTCGATTGGATGGATTTGGAATCCCATTCTCAGTTTGGTGGAATAGTTTTCCCTCCATTGGGAATGAAATTTCATTCTAATTTATTCATATCTCCAATATAATTCCTGTTTGAACCAAACAAACTATGGCAATAGGCCATTCCGATTCCAAATGAAATGAACATTAAAATCCATTGGAATTAGAATTGGAATGGTCTATTACTCTTCCTATTTGGATCAAATGGGAATTGGAATCGGAATCGGAATCAGATGCAATGGATTCACATTCTTAAGGGAAGGGGAGGGAATGGCCATTTCCTCAAATGGGGGAATACCATTCCACCATGAATGGGAATGGGATTCTAATTCTGCCCAACCAAACATTTAATGGACCATTCTGATTCTAGACCCCTATTCCTGTGAACCAAATGGACCCTAAGTTCCATATGTACAACTCCACCTTGTCCCTACTATTTGGGGTCAGGTACATACATCATACATGAATCCTATTTCATTATTGTATTTTGCTTGGAACCATATCCATCATCAAATTATTTGGTTCGTTCTTCCTTATGATCAAGAAGTTCATTGCTTCACTCTTTGTCAAGTAAACCATTCAATTGAATGCTAAGCACAGGAAGTCCAAGACCCTACATAGGATCGTTAAGTTCAGGTTATTAATTTCCTTCCATAATGAAAGGCTTCACCTTTCAAAGTGAAGCTTCCTCCAAACTCCAAATGAACTTCTTGTTACATGAGGCATAAAAAGAAAGCTTTTTGCTAACCCCTTGGAAACCAGTGTATTTTTCAATCTGTCATCAACCAAGTTAGTCGGATCAGTCGTCTGGTCAGAATGCCGGTTTGGGTCAACCTTTAACCAGCCATATCATAAAACTAAATTCTTCATCCAATGACCTGCACAGTCGGACCATTGACACATCTAAGTAATCTAACCCATTCAACGGGTTTTATTATTTTACTTTTTTGGAATTTTTTACAAATATAATAACACTGATTGAGCCATTAAATCAGATGGTTTTAACCATTGATCGATGAACACTTTTTTCCTTCTCCCAATATTCTGAGAGCATCCATATTATTCTCAAAGAGTCAAAAGTACTGAAATCATAATCTTGATCCATTGAAATGCTCATGAAATCATGATATGCGAAACTTGATCCATTATATTGAAACATCAAATCTTGTATCCCCATGCCCACAAAAAGTGTTTCTTCATGTGGGCCTGAAGCCCATTTCAACGCTTCATAGTTAATAGTTTCGTACATTGTAGGCTTTTTAGTTTTTACTTGTTGGACTCACACCATCCATCCCGTTCCACACAAAACAGTTTGAATCAGTGTTTTCAATCTGCCGTTGAATCGCTTTAACCATCACTTAGTCAAGATTTTGGGTCTACTTTAAATAAAATTTGGAGAAGGTCAAATAATTGTTTATTTAGTCGAAAACCATCTGACTTGGATAGTTGGATCGTTGATTCATTCGATCAAATGATCGGGTCATGGGTTGCATATTATTTGTGTATTCAAACTTCAAGAGTCCATTAATTTTGTACTCCAATGTATGATTGAGGTATTTTTTTGAGATCTATAAGTTCAAAGGAGCCATAGGTGTCTTGCCCCACTATTTTTTCCAAATAAAACTCTTTTTTAGCCGCAAATTGTAATGTTTAATATTTTTTTTATAAATAAATAATTTAAACTAAATTAAAAACATTAATTAAATATAAAAGATTTCATATATTACATGTAAACATAATTATACATATAAAATACATGTTTATACATACCAATACACATATATATTACATGTATATATATATTTGAATTTCTATATGGCTGATGTTGTATAGTCTAACCCATCTAACTGGACCGGTCAAACCAGTGACCTACGATCATAGGCAAAAATTGTTCGGCCTCTAAATCGGTTAGCACTGGTTTGGACTGTGAACGGTTAGAATGACAGTTGTTACCATGGTTTTCGAACCGTCAACCTAGACAATCAAATAGTTCAGTTCGAAAACCATCTAGGCAACCAGTTCCGTTTTACCTCAAACTCGACCTTTGGCCAAAAACCGTTGAATCAGTCAATGACTTATTGGCCCAGGCGATCGAACCATTAACCCATTCAATAATTTTTAACAATTTTTTATTTTAATTATTTTTTATTTTTTATCAAAATAGGTCATCCATTTGAATTAGACAATTAAACCGTTGACCCAGTGACTAAAACGGTTCCGATTCCGAGTCGTTTTTTAAAACACGGTTATTACTATTTTCACGCTACTGTGAGTCTGTGATCGTTACTGTGCTGGCGCCAATTTCAATTTCTTTCAACTTTCGCTCAATTCATTCGTAGAAACCATTCCCGCCACTTTCTTCGTCTGCCTTTGCACCTCTTGTCTTCTTTTCCTTCGCAGAATAAAAACCGAAGCATTAACCAGAGACAAATGCCACCGACAACACAATTTGGTACGTACCAAACACGCCCTCAATAAAATAATTACGTCATCTCAACTTTTTCACTTTTAGTGATCGACAGCTTGGCGAAAAAGCTCGAAAACACTGTTGCTGAGCTGCCCTTCTAATTTTTTTGAACGACATGTGGATCCACGTAGATCGTTCGATGAGACCATGTGCGGATGTTTCACGCCCCTATTTGAAGGGCACTATAGTAGGCTGTACGCTAAGCGTACCCGGCGTACCCTAGATCCGGGCAGGCCCTTTATTCTGACCGTAATGCTGCCCCGGGCAGCCATCCCTCACTTTTTCCGCCAAACAAAAAAGTAAAATATAAAAACCTCTTGTATTTTATGACAATCATAAAAATATCTCTTTTAATTTTATTTTAATAAAAGTTTCTTTCAACAAAAATCTCCCGTCTGTCATTGACCCAAACAGAAAATGTTAAATTGATGAATCAAATTTTTTCAAATACCCATTTTATCCTTTTACTCAAAGGAAGAGTCATATGATGGTGGAGCTCCTGGCTCCAATCCAAAAACCTCCAACCGAAGAGCTGAAGAAGACTAACGAGATCAAAGAAAACCCTAAACCGAAGAAGAAAGAAGAGGTCCATACATTAGAAAAACACATAGGGGTGTTAATCGACTGGTTTTGGATTGGATCTAATCTGATCCAAACTTTATCAAATTGGATTTGGATGGTTATTCATAATTATTAGATTGGGCCAATCCAAAATAAATTGGTCCATATTCTTATTGGTTTGTGATGGAGCGCGATCCGGCTGGTCTTAGCTGTCCGCTGCCTTGCTTCCGGATGGGGTAGCAGGGAACCTGAAACGGAGGAGATGGGAATGCTCCGGGGGGAACCCGGTGTAGAGGCTCCGAAGCTCAAGTTAGAATCCTTCAAAAGCAAGGTAATACCAGATAGCGCAAAGTTTGCATACCTCCATTGTCGGGGGGCAGGTGGCTCTTATAGTCACTTCGTGCACTCATCCCGGGGCCCTTGTCAGGTCAAGTATGATTACCCTTGTGCTTGTCAATTCGGCCATCGTCCTTTCTGCTGAGACAGAAACGTCACTGCCTAACCGTCAGCTAATTGGAGATGGCGGTGTCAGTGGCGGTGGCAGGTGGCCGTTTAGGGTGCTACCGCCAAACGTCAGATCCCAAGTCAGTCAGGCGCGGCGCCCTTGGGCACAAACTTCCTTAGTGTCAGGCGTGGTACGACTTGTTTGGTTTCGGTGCCAAGTGATGCGAAGTGCTGAGCGAGGCGGTCTTGAGCTCGGAGGTATCTATAGGGCAGGTCAGTTCGGCGAAGTGTATCCCGAGCTGTTACAAGGTGGGTCAGTTCGGCGAAGTGTATCCCGAGCTGTTACAAGGTGTTTGGCAAGTATAACCCGAGCTGTTACAAGGTGGGTCAGTTCGGCGGAGTGTATCCCGAGCTGTTACAAGGGTCAGTTCGGCGAAGTGTGTCCCCTTGTTCCCGCCTAGGCTTGGCCCCTTTTGCCGAGCTGTTGTTTCTGCCACGTGTCACATAATAGAGAGGTCGGGCCAAATCTTCCTTCATCAATTGCCCCCCACTCCTTGCGCCGGGGGTCTTGCCATGGTGCAGGGAGTTTTCGCGAGGTAGCAGGTGGATTTGTCCCGTCCTTCGAACCTTCACTGCATGAGACGCTTTTGCTAGGGTTCTTTCGGTTTCAGAGAAGGCTGGAAACATGCTTAAGAATGCTGGTGGTTGTGACACCGCGCGTTTTAAATTTCAAACCAATTCGCGCCGCTAGGACGTGACAGCGGGTCATTTCAAAAAGGCGCGCTACTGCTGTACGTGCGCGGGCGACTGTCAGTGAGACGTGCGGCGCGTCAGTTTCGGAAAGACGCGTGTCAAAGCGACGTCAGTTTCAAAACGACGTGCGCTGACGTTTTGCTTTTTTCGGAAAGACGTGCGCCAATCACGTCTCGACCTTAGGGGTCGTGCGGTCAGTAGGAACGTGGGCCGTCGGATCGTCTTCAATCTGCACGGTCGATTCTTGGTTACTGTAGCTATAAATATTGGGGGACCCCAGTCGGTTTGTCACTTCTGCGGTTTGTCTACTGAGTTCGCGTCCAACCTTTCAGCTCGCGTCCAAGTCTTCCAGCTCACGTCAAGGCTGGTTGTACAATCTTCACGGTTCTTTGGCTTTGTTCTCAAACTTTCCGGTGAGTACTTTCTTGAATCCATCTTTTCCCCAATGTCTAGCTTTGATAGCTCATACGATTCTTCGAGTAGGGCCGACGTAGGTTCCACCAACCGAGCCGTGTCCCCAGACTGCCTCAATGATCCTGAGGTGGAGCTTGAGGACTATGAACCAGTAGGCCGAGTTGCTTCGGGCAGTTTGGCGTCTACCTCCCGCCGAGGTCGGATGCTAGACAGGTTTGGTCCTTCGACCATGACGCCTGAGGGGCTTCAATCCATACTTCTGTCTTACAATCTTCCTGGGGGATACACATATTTTATTCCTTCGGGTAGCTTTCCTTGGGAACACGGTCCCGACGAGATCGTGATTTTCCGAGAGCAGCTCGCTGCAGGGTTGCGACTTCCTTTCCATCCCCTTCTCGTCGAAGTCATAAACCACTTCGGTGTCACAATTGGCCACCTTCATCCGAACTCTATTCGGAACCTGGTGGGGACAGTTTCCCTTTTTTGCGAGCAGAACTTCCCCTTAGACTTAGAGATATTCTCCTCTATCTTGATGCTCAAGAGACAGGCGGGTTTTCTTCCTAGGGGGAGACGGGCGTATTACCTTTCTCCTCGCCAGGGTTTTAAGCTTTTGCACGATCTTCCTAATAAGGTCCCGGCTTGGAAGCGGGACTACTTCGGCGTGCGAAGTGCACAAGGATGGCCCTTTCAGACCGGGTGGGGTGAGGCCGCTCCCGATTTGGGCGTAACTCTTGATAAAGAGACGGTGAAGGGTCTCCGGCAATGGGCACGGCAAGGCTTAAAGTGCCACCACTACTTAACGGAGGCCAAGCTTATTCAAGCCGGCTTGAGTTCGGGTAGGTTTCTAGCTATGCGGTTTCTTGTTTGCTTTGTTCTTTCATTTTTTTTAATGTCGAACTCGTTTCTGCAGGTGTGATGGACGCGGAGAGACTCATGGGGGGTGCTTGTTTCAAGGTATGAAGAGGAGGAAGCGGGTCGCCAAACGAACTCGTACCGAGCTGCCCCTGGATGAGGAGCCCCAAGTTCCAGACCATACGCCAGAGGATCTGCCCAGGGAGCCCGAAGTGACTCCACCGGTGCACGAGACTACCGGGGCGCCTTACACTGAAACCACTCATACGGGCGCTCCTACGTACTCAAGTGCTCCTGCTTACTCCGGGTCTGCTCATACGCGGGCTGGGCCCTCAGGTTCGGGAGCTCAAGGGGAGTTTAGGAGCGTGTTGACGCCGAACTGAGCGTGTTGACGCCGAACTACGCTCTTCAGAAGAGTAGGGACGCTACTTTTCCCGAGGAGGTCGCGGCGTGGACCAATCTTCCCTTGAATCAGGTCGCTTGCCACACCGTAACACATGCCATGGTGGTAGCTTAGATTCTGTCTTCCTTTTTTATTCTGTTGCTTCTGCTGTCATTTGCTCACTTGTTTCTTTTGGTAGGTGAATTCTTCGATTCATGCCTTGGCGGCCCAAGTGGAGAGGAGCTCGCGACAGGCGCGAGCTGCTGAGGCTGCCGCTCATGCTGTTGAAGAAGCCTTCCGTGCTGTAGAGGCAAATACTCGGGCTGCTGAGGCGGCTGCTTATGCTGCTGAAGAGGCTGCTCGTGTCGCGATGACCAAACAGGCGAGGTCTTAGCGTGACGCCGAGGCCATGGGGGTAGTTGTCAAGCATATGGCGGACTTGAAGTTGGATTTGCAGCATCAAGTCGAATATCTTCAGGAGGACATCAGGGAGAGAACATAGATTTTTTCCCAAGGCATTGAAGACGCCAAGAAGAAGGCAGTTGAAGACTACATTGCCTCTCCGCGTTTTGACGATCTGATGGTGGACTCTTACAGGAGGGGGTTCAAGTTGAGCCGGTGGATGATCCGGAATACGTACCCCGACCTCGATGTAAGTGCCATAACCACTTCCCGTATAACTTAGGAGATGGCCAATGTTGCCGATGGTGAGCCGAACTCTGAAGGAGAGGCAGGGCCTTCGGGTGTTGTTGAAGTGCCTTCCGATGGCGAAGAAGTGGCTCCAGGCATGTAAATTTTTTTTTTTTTTGCCAATGTACTGTTTCTTGCAATGGAGTGTCTTTTTCCTCTTGCTCATCTTCCCCGAGCTGTTTCTTTGCCGGGTTTTTAAATTTCCGCGGTCTTTTATGCCGCGAACTGATTTTTTGCCGAGCTGATAATGTGTTGTCTACGCCGAAGTTCCTCGGCTTGCCTTGTGGCACATAGGGCCTGATTTCGTCCACTTCGCTAGGTGGTTTATAGGTAGTATCGCCTTAAGTTCACGATGTTCCACGTTCGAGGTACTCGTTTGCCTTCCAAGGTTTCAAGTTCGTATGCGCCCCCGAGCACTGTTTTTACTTTATAGGGCCCTTCCCAATTAGGTCCAAGCTTGCCGGTGCCGGGTTCGGGCACCATAATCTTACGGAGGACCAGGTTGCCGACTCGGAAGCTTCGTTGCTTTACTCTGCTATTGTAGTAGCGAGCTACCTGCTGCTGATATGCCGCTGTTCGGATGTGCGCGAGGTCCCTTACCTCGTCCAGTAGGTCGAGGTTGGTGCGTAATTCGTCTTCGTTCGTCCGATCGTCGTATGTTTCTAATCGCAACGTTGGTATTTCGATTTCCGCCAGGATCACTGCTTCAGTGCCGTAGGTGAGGTTGAAGGGGGTTTCTCCCGTGGCTGCTTTTTCGGTCGTTCGGTGAGCCCATAAGACACTTGGTATCTCTTCGGCCCACAATCCCTTAGCTCGATCCAGACATGCTTTCAGTCCGCGCAAGATGGCTCTGTTCATTACTTTCGTCTGACCGTTTGCCTGCGGGTGCGCGACTGACATGAAATTTTGCCGAATCCCCATGTTCTGGCACCACTCTTGGAACTTGATATCCTCGAACTGTTTGCTGTTGTTGGAGATTAGAACCCGAGGTAACCCGAACCGACATACTATGTTCTTCCAAAAGAAGTTCTGTATGTTTCAAGCCGTAACAGTTGCCAGAGGTTCGGCTTCTATCTACTTCGTAAAGTAATCTACCGCAACAACTAAGAATTTTCTTCCGCTTGTTGCTGGTGGGAATGGCCCTAGGAGGTCAATGCCCCATTGTGCAAAGGGCCACGGGCTGGCGAGGTATTTGAGGTCGAAGGCAGGTTGATGGTGGATGTTAGCGTGCTTCTGACACTTGTCGCATTTTCTGACGAGCTCGACAGCTTCTGCCTTCATCGTTGGCCAGCAGTATCCTTGTCGAAGTGCCTTTTAGGTGAGTGCTCTGCCCCCCAAGTGTTCGCCGCACAGGCCTTCATGAGTGTCGCGGAGTACGAACTCGGCTTCGGTAGGTCGCAGGCAACACAAATAGGGGAGCGTGTACGACCGTCGGTATAACCGTTTGTCTATTATGACGTATTTGGCCGCCTGGTGCTACACCCTCTTCGCCGCATTGCGTTCTGCAGGGAGGGTTCCGTCTATCAGGAAGCTCACGAGTGGATCGATCCATCTTGGCTCTGCTTCTAAGACGGGAGCAACCTCCTCTGTCCCCCCGAGAATACTAGGCCGAGGTAAGTCCTCTATGTACACAGTTCTCATATTGTTGTGACTCGTACTGGCTAACCGGGACAGGGCGTCGGCCTTAGTGTTTTCTGACCTCGGGATTTGCCTGATGATGTGTGACCGGAAGTTGATCAGGGCTTCTTTTACTTTGGCCAAATATGCGATCATGGAGAGATCGCGTGCTTCGTATTCGCCGGTAACTTGGTTTACCACAAGCTGAGAATCGCTACAGATGACCAAGTGTTTTGCCTTTACCTTTCACGCTAGGTCCAGCCCGGCGATCAGTGCTTCATACTCTGCCTCGTTGTTGGATGCCGCGAACTCAAAGCGTAGTGCGTATTCTAATTTTGTGCCGCTCGGGCCGCACAAGACTATTCCAGCTCCGCTGCCTTACCGGTTCGAGGAACCATCCACGTGAAGGATCCAGGGCTCCTCATCCCAGTTCGCGCTTCGCTTGACCAGGAGAGATGCCACACTGGCTGCTACTTCACGGGATTCGGACTCTATGGGCTCAAGAGCTCCGGGTTCGCCCAAACTGGGGACCTCGGGCTCGACCTGTGGGGCTTCGTGGCTGAAAGTGCACTCGGCGATAAAATCTGCCAAAGCTTCGGCTTTGATAGCGGTTCTCGGTTTGTACTGGAGGTCGTACTCGCTGAGTTCGATGGCCCATTTCGTCAGTCGACCGGAGACTTCGGGTTTGAGTAAAACTTGTCTAAGAGGTTTGTCAGTTAGGACGATGACGGTGTGAGCCTAGAAGTACGGGCGGAGTTTCCGAGCTGCTATTACTAGGGCGTATGCTAGTTTTTCTATCTCCGGGTACCTTGCCTCTGCTCCCTGCAAAATTTTACTAACATGATATATGGGTCGTTGGACCCGATCTGTTTCTTTTATCAGTACCGAACTAACCGCCTCGTCGCTGACCGAGAGGTATAGTTCTAAGACCTCGCCCACCTTGGGCCGGGCTAAGGTTGGCACACTAGCGAGGTAACCTTTTAGTTCGTCGAACACGAACTGGCAGTCCTGGGTCCACTCGAACCCTTTGCCTTTGACTGCCTTGAAGAAGGGTAGGCAACGGTCTGTTGACTTAGACAATAAGCGGCTTAGAGCGGCTATGCGGCCGTTTAGCCTCTGAACCTCTTTTACTTTCCGAGGTGGTTTCATATCTAGAATGGCTTTTATTTTGTCTCGGTTGGCCTCAATACCGCGCCGATTAACAATGTAGCCTAGGAACTTGCCCGAGGTGACGGCGAAGACACACTTGTTGGGGTTCAACTTCATGCTAAACTGATGCAGGATTTGGAAAACAGAATCTAAGTCTTGTATTAATTCTTGTGAAAACTGAGTCTTGATGACCATGTCGTCTATATAGCACTCTATCTTCGTACCAATCAGGGGCCGAAATAGCTTATTTACAAGTCTTTGGAAAGTTGCCCCGGCATTTTTTAGTCCGAAGGGCATGACTTTGTAGCAATACAGGCCGAACTCGGTTATGAAGCTGGTTTTTTCCTCATCGGATGGGTCCATCCTAATTTGGTTGTAGCCCGAGTAGGCATCCAGGAAGCATAGCAACTCGTTTCCCGAGGTCGCGTCCACTAGGCGGTCAATTCTGGGGAGGGGGAAGCAATCTTTCGGGCAAGCTCGGTTCAGGTCGGTATAGTCGACGCACATGCGCCACTTGCCGCTTGCCTTTTTTACCAACACCGGGTTGGCCACCCAGCTCGGGTAATGGACTTCCCTTATGAAGTTTGCTGCGAGGAGCTTCTCGACCTCCTCGTCGACCGCTCTCCAGAGTTCTGGGGCTAAGTTGCGTTTCTTCTGTCTAACGGGTCTGACTACAGGGTCAGTATTAAGTTTGTGAGTTATCAGTCCGGGGCTAATGCCGGGCATGTCGGCCGCGGACCAGGCAAAAATATCTAAATTTTGAAGTAAAAAACTCACCAGTTTAGCTCGTAGGGGGTCTTCGATGGAAGCTCCGATGCTTAGTGTGCGACCTGGGTCCGTAACTGAAGTCGGGATTACGACTGTTTCCTCCGTGGGCGAAGCTCGCTCCTCACCTTGCTCCGCAGGCCGCTCCAGTTCGAGGTCGTCGGCCGCCTTGGTTTTTCCCTTCAGGGCGGCAACGTAGCACTTGCGGGACTCGAGCTGGTCGCCCTGCGCTACCCCTATACCGAAGTCCGTAGGGAACTTCATGGCCAAATATTTGGTGGAGACTGCCGCCCGTAGGATATGCGTGATCGGCCGCCCTCTTATGGCATTGTATGGGGAGGGGGTCGCGACTACTTGGAAATCATGGTTGAGTCTGACCGCACAAGGCCATGTGCCGACTTCCACAGGGACAATTACTTTTCCGAGGGGCCTGACTTCCTCTCCGCTGAAACCTACCAGGGGAGTGTTCGCGGGCTTTAGCTCGCTCCTCTGTAACTGCAGCTGGTCAAATGCTGATTTGAAGAGGATGTCCGCTGAGCTGCCCGAATCTACGAGTACACGCCTGACCTCGAAGTCGCTGATCCTTAGCTTAATGACAAGCGTGTCATCATGGGGGTAGTGGACTCATCGCGCGTCGTCCTCCGTGAAAAAGATTGGTTCTTCGGTCTTTGGTCTCTTTGGGGGGTTCCGTTCTTCGAGGGCTGCTTCGCGAACTAAAGTCCAGGCTGCTGCCAAGGTACACCCCGCTACCACCGAACCTCCCACTATTACATGGATGGTTCCCCGAACTGGCCTCTCTTCCGGAGGCTGCTTCTGTAGTGGTTCGACAGGTCTGTTGCTAGACTCGGGGGCATCCTTTTCGTGCTCCCCTTACCGACCTGCTTTATTGTTATTGTTGTGCTGTACAAAGTTTCTCAAGTATCCGCAACGGATGAGCCTCTCTATCTCATCCTGGAGGTTATTACACTGTTCGGTGCTATGACCATGGTCTCTATGGAAACTACAATACAAATTCTTATTTCTCTCGTTCGGATTTCCCTTTAGGCGAGGTGGCCACTTAACGTACGGAGCGTCTTTGATCGTCATTAAGATCTCTGTCCGCCTCGTGTTTAACGGCGTGTAGTCCGTCCGAACTGCTGGGGGGCCCGGAATGACTGGTTCGGCTTCGGCTCCCAGGTCGGGTTTTTCCTATTCACCGGGCTGGGGAGCTCGCCTTCTCTCTTTCTTTTCTCGTTCCCGCCTTCGGTTCGTTGGTTGATTTCTTCCTCTGTCCTCATGAACTTATCTGCGAGTTTGAGGAATTCGGCCACGGTTGCGGGCTGGTTGGCCACCATGTGCCATTTGAATTCTTTGTGCATCACCCCTCTTTTGGCCGCCGCGAGCTGCACTGCGGGGTCCAACCGCGGTATCTGCAAGCATGCTTCGTTGAATCGCTTGATGTAGCCCCGAATGGATTCTCCTTCTCTTTGGACTACTCCGAAGATGCTTTCCTCTGTTCAGGGGAACCGTTGGCTGGTGACGAAGTGTGCGGTGAAGATCTGCACGAACTGGGCCCAACACTTTATCGACCCGGGGGCCAGGTTCCTGTACCAAGTGCGGGCTACCCCCCTGAGGGTGGTGGTAAAGGCCACGCACATGCACGATTCGCTAGCCCTGGCGAGGTGCATTTGGGACTGAAATGCGTCAACGTGGTCGTTGGGGTCGAAGGACCCGTCGTACTTGTCCAGAGGTGGGAGTTTGAAGTCTCTGGGTAAGGGGACCGCCAGGAGTTCCGATGCGAGGGGGGAAGGAACCGAGAGAACCGGGGCAGCCCCTACCTCGTCCGAGCTTGTGTCTTTGCCTCTGAAATCCGACAAGGCGCGGGTGGCGGTTCGGTGATTTCGCCGGCGCCTTCGCCGTTGAGCGGGCCTTGTGCTGGCGCTGCTGGCCTCCGTGTTACCGAGCTCGATGGGCCCGGAATGCTGGTAGTCTGCCGCCAGGGCGTTGAATTGGTTTTCGGTGAGCGGGAGCTCGGGCTTGGAGCGCCGGGGTGCCGACCTCGCGGGTGAGGTTCCCGACCCGCCTGCGGGTTGCGAGGCGGGGATGACACTTTTCTCTCTTCGGCCTGGGGACGAGGCCTGGCTATTGGGGTGGTTCTGGGGCCGGGAGGCCTTCGCCTGGCAGGGAGGCCTTGACCGGCCTCGGAGCGGGGTGGCGAGGCGGAAGTAGTGGTTGGTTCAGTGGCAGTTGGGGGAACTGCTGTTGATAGTGATACTGGGAGATGTTGTGCAGCACTTGGTACTAGTGAAGCTGGTGTTGCTGGAACTGTTGCATTTGGGCTTGCATTGCCCGCATGCACTGCATCAGGTCCTCCAACCGGTTTTGGCTAGCTGTCAGGGGGACGGCAGTTGGTTCAGTGAAGGTTGTCTCAATGGGGGGAGGAAAGGGGATGCTTGTGGTAGGAAGGTTTACGGGTGCCACTGCTTGTGGCGCGTTCAGGCTGGGGATCCCATCCGCCGAAAGGGGGATGGTGAACTGTCCAACGCACACTACAGGGACTTGAAGTTGCTCTCCGGTGGCGTTTGTCTTCGTGCCACGTCCGGTGTTGCTGGAGGAGGACATGAGTGTTGGGTTTTTTGAAGAAAAGGGGTTATCGAAGTTTGGAGGGAGGCTTTTTGAAGCGGTATCCCACAGACGGCGCCAATTGATGGAGTGCGATCCGGCTGGTCTTAGTTGTCCGCTGCCTTGCTTCCAAACGAGGTAGCAGGGAACCTGAAACGGATGAGATGGGAAAACTCCGGGGGGAACCCGGTGTAGAGGCTCCGAAGCTCAAGTTAGAATCCTTCAAAAGCAAGGTAATACCATATAGTGCAAAGTTTGCATACCTCCGTTGTCGGGGGGCAGGTGGCTCTTATAGTCACTTTGTGCACTCGTCCCGGGGCCCTTGTCAGGTCAAGTATGATTACCCTTGTGCTTGTCAATTTGACTGTCATCCTTTCTGCTGAGACAGAACCGTCACTGCCTAACCGTCGTCTAATTGGAGATGGCGGTGTCAGTGGCGGTGGCAGGTGGCCGTTTAGGGTGCTACCGCCAAACGTCAGATCCCAAGTCAGTCAGGTGCGGCGCCCTTGGGCACGAACTTCCTTAGTGTTAGGCGTGGTACGACTTGTTTGGTTTCGGTGCCAAGTGATGCGAAGTGCTGAGCGAGGCGGTCTTGAGCTCGGAGGTATCTATAGGGCAGGTTAGTTCGGTGAAGTGTATCCCGAGCTGTTACAAGGTGGGTCAGTTCGGCGAAGCGTATCCCGAGCTGTTACAAGGTGGGTCAGTTCGGCGAAGTGTATCGGCGAAGTGTATCCCGAGCTGTTACAAGGTGGGTTAGTTCGACGAAGTGTATCCCGAGCTGTTACAAGGTGGGTCAGTTCGGCGAAGTGTATCCCGAGCTGTTACAAGGTGTTTGGCAAGTATAACCCGAGCTGTTACAAGGTGGGTCAGTTCGGCGGAGTGTATCCCGAGCTGTTACAAGGGTCAGTTCGGCGAAGTGTGTCCCTTGTTCCCGCCTAGGCTTGGCCCCTTTTGCCGAGCTGTTGTTTCTGTCATGTGTCACATAATAGAGAGGTCGGGCCAAATCTTCCTTCATCAGTTTGAATTGGACCTAAACCAATTTTCTAATAATTCGATCGTGAGGCTAAACTCTTGTCCAATTTGAAATCAAAGAATTCAGCATAAATTCACTTTTATAAAAATACTTTTACGAAAATATTTTCACAAAAGTAATTTTATGAAAATTACTTTTACAAAAGCATTATTACAAAATAAATTTCATGGGCTGGGCTCGGAGTTGGCTTTTGCTCGGCTCGTTGCCACTCCTAAGTCTAAAATTTCCCTTTCTGTAAATGATGGAAGGAGCTTACCAAAAAAAGGCGGAAGGGATATTTTTGTTAAATTCTTTAAAAATTTCAGAGGTTTTTTGTTAGAATAAAATTAAAAAGGAGGTTTTTATGATTGTCATAAATTTAACGGGAGCTTTTCGTTATTTTTTTTCTTTGATAAGCCAAAGAAGAAAAGCGTTAAACAAATAAGCTAAATATATAAGAGTTCAGCCACTCTGGGGACATCCCAACCAACAACAGTGATCATCGCCAGCTGTATCCTTTCGGGCTGAAAATTACTGCTCTCCATGTGGGGCCCACGCGATGCCTTGAGCCTCTAAACTTGCTCCAGGCTCCAGCGGGTCCCTCGGCCACGTGGCTAGTTACAAACATGGTAAACTGACAGTTGACAGACTATTGCTTCATTGCTTTCCCCCTTGCATGATACTCAAGTAGTGTGGTCCATGGACAGCTATGTATACTCACCATAATCAATAAATCTGAATCCTAGATTCCCTCGATTTATTCATGCTTACGTGGCACCAATCCAACGAACGAGACAATTACGCGTTGGTTAGGTGGAGGTGATCATTTCCTGTCAACGTGTTCTAATTATCCGCTGTATCAGCGCCACGTGGTTACGCTCGTGCATACTCCAGAACCGTCTTGTGGATCCCAATTCCGTCTGAGTAATGTTGTAGTGCAGTAAGAAAACGTATGAATGTTTGCCACGTGTACTAATTTTAGTCATAGATCATCTCGGTCCAACCAGTGATGATGACAACCGACTGTCAATCTAGTTGTCTTGGAAGCAATGATTTCTTCATCACAATTCCCTGAATTAATTAAGATTATTATATTAATATTTTGCATTAAATAATGGGTCAACTATCAAACAATCATACACATCTTTTAAGCGAGGCTAGTGGGATCTAATTCCAGTGGGGCCCAGCCCACAATACATGATATAAATGGTACCCAAATTGTGTTTGCCACATCATGGAGGCGGCCCACTGATTAAATACTCATAAACCTAGTGCCTATGGTAGGTACACTTTCCTTGACTAAACCTTTTAATTGGAACACAATGAAAATTGCCACCGTAGATCGGCTGGTTTTGGGGGAAACCGGTTTTAAAATGAAGGTAAACTCAATGGGTCAAAATGGATCTGTTCAATCAATTCATTTCAACATTTTAACCACATTGAGAAAATCTAACTGAAATTCCATTTTTCCTGTTTATTTTTTTATCTGCTAAGTCAGACTCAGTTTGGAAGGAGTGCAAATATAAATATATACAGTATAATACATATAAAATAATATAAAATACAAAGTTTTGCAATGTATATATTTGTATTTATACTTTTTACAGACTGAGCCTTAATAACAAAACCAGTTGTTGACTCAAGTCCAAACTAGTTTTTCTAATATAAAATTTGGATAAAACATAAAAAGAGAAGGTGTTAAGAATGTTATGTATTAGTGTAGTTGAAGATAGGGGTGTACACGGTTCGGTTAACCATGGGCATATTTGTGTAAATTGAATTAGTTTTTTCATTTTTCCAAACCAAAAAGAATTGGTACCACCAATTAATTGGTCCATCGGTTTCGGTTTTTTATCAGTTCAGTTCTTTGGTTTTTCGATTTTTTATATTTATAATATATTCTAATAAATAATAAATGATATATAATATATTATAAATATTTTTAAAATATAAAATATATAATATATTCATAAATAGATTATTATAAATATAATATAAGTATATATTTATATATAATGAATATATATTTATATATAATATATAAAAAATATGTGACATATATTAAAATATATATAAAATATACATATAAACATATATACTGGTTAGTTCGGCTAACTACCATTTTTTTGTAGGTAAGCCGAAAACCGAACCGGTCCTTCGGCTTTTCAAAAATTCCAAACCAAAACTAAACCGATCGGTTCAATTAACCGCATTTTGCACATCAATTTTCTCGGTTCAATTCGATTTTTTGATTTTTCATGGACACCCCTAGTTGAAGGGGCTAGAAGAGCGAGGGATAGAACCAAAAAAGATAATGGTCGGAGTAATAAGAAATGATTTAACAATGAATATGACATTAAAATTAAATAGAGTGAGATGGAAAAACATGATTCATGTAGCCAATGTGATATAGTTTGGATAAGACTTTTGGGAATGATGATGATGATGATGATATTATATATGGATTCATATTTCATGCCGGGTGGCCACAGTTGGATGACAATAAAAAAACAATATACCTTGAGTGGTCAAAAAAAGAAAAATAAAATAAAATAAAATAAAAGAACCATGATGCTTAATTTCTTGTGCACTCAAAGTGCCCTCCAGTTTCAGGTTGACAACTACTACCCTAAAGAACATCAAGCCACTTTGTCCAATCTCAACTTGATAATCTGGAAATTTAGGTTGGGTTGAGTTGGGCTCAAGAGATCTCAAAAACTACTCCATATTCTCTTCCAACTTTTACCCCGCCATTCTTATTTAGAACCCATCATTTCTCTTTCTATTTTTCCCTTCTTTTTCTCCCATCTGATAGATGGTACGTGTTGAATTACAAAAGATAGCAATCCTCTCCAGATGGGAGAAGTCTGAAAGACTGCTAAATGTGAGAACTGAAAAGCAGGTCAATGACAAGATTATTTATGCACTTCTTATAATTCTCCAAGTAACTTGGGAATTGTTTGTGGTTAGAACAAGAGACATGCTGGTGTGTTAATAAAATGAAATCTTGTGTGGGAGGCCATGCTCATTTGTCACTACTAGGCCCCAATTCTATATTAATTTAGACTCTGAAAACTCCAATCATCAACCATAGGTTTTAAGTTCATTTCCCTTCCATTGGAAGGGATTTGCAGCAATAGATGCAACACACAGGCTTCAATTCAGGATAATGGGATCCATTTGGGTCAAATTCAGTTAATGAATAGTGTGCAATTGAAGCTTTTATGTTTACCTTAGTTGATTAATAGAAGACAGTCAACATCCAGCTCTCTTCTGCAGTTCTAGATCTGCAAGCAAATGGAGTTCTCAATGACTGGCGTTGGCTCTGAGTGATGTATTGGACCCCATGACAACTAGATAGCATGCCTCTTTTAGTTTAAACCCATGCCTCATCAATACAAGGGATGCCTTACGACCAACTCGACACCGAGTAGATTGACAATTCTGATGGCTGTCACCATCTCACATTAGAAAACAAAACCATACTTGCAAAATTAAACAAAGAGAGGTTCTGTTGGAAGTAGTGTTTTGTTTAGATTTCCAATAGTTCAACATAGAGAAACATTTAGAATTTGCTTACTGAATTCATGCCACAAAATGCAGGGGAGCTAGTGTCCACCATTTGATGGGTGTCAAGAAAACAGACTGTCTTTATAAACTAGAGCTAGCTTTGATAGTTTGATATATCAGACCTTGTCTGATATAACATGATAATCTTAGTACACAATAGTCTTCCTGTTGAAATTTACCAAAAATAAAAGGAATAAAATAAGGGTGTTATGTCATGGTATATGGCTAAAATAGACGCAGGAATTTAAATTGAAGACCTTTGGACCCTGTTTGGCTGAAAGATTCTTTCGATTTAAATGAGTGGCATTAAGTGAAAGATATCTTCAAGATGAGAAACTAAAGAAATTTATTCATCAATGTGTTCCTATGTTACTTTTTTCGTTTTTCAGCCATTTCATTATCTTTTGTTATCCTGCAAACCTATCCATTCCTTTCATTGGTTTCCTTTTCTCTCTGTCTTTTGTATAGATTGTGTTGAAAATTCTTGCAACTCCATGCTTTCTATTCATATTGATTGTGGAAATTCCAAGATTTTCTTTGTCACCACTGTCCATGAATTTCTTGGATTCGCAAGCTGGCTCAGAATAATGTAAATGAGGTTTTAATGAAATGACAACACATCGATAATTTATATTGAATTAATAGTGAAGCTTGAATAGTTCAAAGTGATGTATAAAATGGCATTGAAAGTTTGTGAAGAGAGTGGTGCTGACTTATGGCCGTAAATAATAACTATATTCCCTTTGCACTTTCTGCTCTCCAATGTTGCACCAGAAGGTGCCACTCAGCACTTGGAATAGAAAAAACAAGGGGGAGAAAAAGCAATGACCAATGTATGAGATTTCTGTATTGCATTTGATTGGATTATAAAAAAAATGAAGTTTCAACAAAAGCAATTGTCAAACTAAGACTAAGAGATTTCTTGATGACTGAAATAATAATGACTTTTAGTGAAGAAGATAATATGAATATAAGATACATTTGGAATTGTAGCATTTTAGAGCCTAAGATCACAAGTTATTGCCTAGCTTGCAGCCCATGTACACCTCCCATGGAGAAAGCACATGGTTCACAGAAAAAGTTCTCAAATGCCAGAAAAAAGGGAACCCATGTGAAATAGTAGAGGACCCAAGAGCAGAGTTTGTTTTTGTCTTGGTCCCCAGTGCAGATTGCCCACCAAAAATAAGTTTGACAAATTAGAGTTTGGTTTGATCAATTTCTTGGGTTGGCATTTTTCCTTACTTTTTTGTTTTCTTGGTGGGGGGCTTCTATGAGTGGCCCACTGGAAATATAAACAAGGGGTCTGGGTTTGGGAGACAGGTAACCAGGCAAAAAGATTTAACACATTAGCATCTTCTTTATTGCTTGATTATCATCCTATGGGGAGGCAAGTTTCAGCCCAAAATCCACTGGAAGCTCAACACATGTGAATTTTGTGGGTTCTTTTTTTAATTAATGCATGTTTTTTTTTTGTTAGTTACATCATTCCTTCACATGGCTGAACTGGTGAAATGATCCAATTACGAATCTTCTTTGGTTTTGGATTCTCAGTATACTTATTTCCTTTCATGTATTTCTTTCTGATGGATAAATTGGACTTACATGCTGACCTCCTGCTTAAATTATCAGATAAGATAAAATCTGCTTAAATAACACTAATGTATCGGTCAATACATATCGTATCAGTTGGTCATCGATGAATTAAATATGTTTTCTTTTTTGTTTTTTGTTTTTTTTTTTGGGTAGGGGGGGGGGGGGGAGTGGCTTCTGAAAAAAAAAAAAACAAAGAGTGTGATCGAAACACCCGATACGCCCCATCCAGAATATCGGAATATATGGATACTTTGAACATTGTCCATGCAGTCATTGAGGAACTCACAACTTAAATGACTTATCCACTTAAAATACAACACAAATGAATCGTTTAATTCAGTGACTTCAGCCGTTACGAAAATGGCCCCTAATACACACACGCACACCCCATTTAACAAAATCTAACTCCTAATTCTTTGATGAAGCAAATTCTCTAATTAATTTTCCCTCTTAATCTGCTAGTAAATTCTTCAGTTTCACCTCAGTGAACCATTGATCTACATATTCCATTCAAATGTGGCATCCCCCATAAAAGCTCTGATCAATGTCATCTTGATTCCTAACCATTTGGTTTAATTCAATTCAACCCAAGGAAAAATGGAAAACCAAGATGTGAAAATTGTACTAAGATTATCTTGAGAAATATCCAAATGGTTTAATAAGAATTTTATCAGACTACAACAAAGTCCAATCCCACTTTAATACCCCTAAAGGCCCACTTATTCAGTGAGGAATATTGGACTAAATTCTCTTGGTAAATTCGAAATGCCACGAGAAATTAAGAAAGGGGTAGTGGATGCATGATTTCATTTTCAGGTGTAAAATTCTGAGAACTGGAAGCAAGAATATATTTTCTATTAGAATTCCGAAAATACCTTCTTTTTGCTTTCTCTCTCCTCCATGAAGAGCAGACACCAGCAGCTGCGTTGCGGAGCGTCCCGGGCCCCACCATCACTGGGCTCCGTTCACGACACACGGTTACATGGATATATCTGCCGATCTTTTGCTCTCTGCTCCTGTCGCCATTTTCGTCTCTTTCCCCCGCTTACGCGTTAAAATTTCAGTACTGCTGGATTCTCTCTCTCTCTCTCTCTCTCCCTCTGGACTCGCGTCACCTGTTCTCTCAACTTCTTATTACCGCCGCAGAGACCCATCTGTAAGAAAACGGTTTTTTTTTCAAAGAAACGAAGAAGTCGAAGGCAACGGAGAGGATACACCTGAGGACCCTTTTCTTTCTCTATTTTAATCGCGTATTTTATTCTCTCACATTTATTTCTTCGTCCTCTCCGTTTTATTTTTATCCGCGGGATTGGGTTTTCTTGTGATGAATGCATGAGGAAACTGCGGGCCGAAGAAGCTGAGCTGAGGGGAAAAGGCAGTCTTTTTGGTCATTTCGGAGCCATGAAAGAGGTAGAGCAGCCGATTTTTGTTCTGGGATTTTTTATTTGAGGAGCTTCGAGTGGTGGGTATGCGTGATGGACACAGGAGGTCGACTTGTTGCAGGTTCCCACAACAGAAATGAGTTCGTCCTCATTAATGCAGATGAGATTGGACGAGTAAGAACCATAAAAATCTCTTCTTCCACTTATTCTCCGTTTTCTCTTCTTTTCTGTTTTACTTCAGATGTTGATTATGGGGGTAGTTGTTTGCGCATTTTCACTTTTGCGCTCTAGGTTCGTCCAATGGGAAATATAATCTTTTTTTTTTTTCTTTATTGAAGCTCTATTTGTTTCATTTTCCCCTTCTTACCCATAAGGAGGAAATACCTGTCTCTGATTCTCTCTTCCTGATTCTGGTTTTGGATTTGAAGTTAATAGTCTTGGGTTTTGGTTTTCGCTTTTGCTAAGAGAAACTATTTTAGGCTCTATCGTCACGCTTGTTTGCACTTTAGTTTTGCTGGGTAGGGATACACATCTCTGAAATTTCTGCACCAAGCTCTGCATTGTATATCTGAAGATGTTAGCATAGTAAATGGGGCAAAAAATGTGGGGTTCTTACTGTAGCCCTTGTTCCTGAACTTGTCCACAACTCCCAACTCCTTCCCCCGCCCCTGACCCGCCGGTAAATAAGGAAGAAAAATAAATTTGTGAGTCCCAGTTTAGTTCCTACAGTTTTCTAGGTCGTCTAGATACCCTATTGCATGCAGTTCTTCTCCTTCTTCATTTATATTTTTTGGGGGTGGGGGTGTAATATTTGGAATCTGGACTGAGTCACGGGACTTTCATTGTTTTCATACGATTTTATTAATCTTATAGATATTTTGAAACTATATAGTTATAGCTCTGGTTCTGCGCATTTACAGGTGAAGTCTGTGAAAGAATTAAGTGGGCAAATCTGCCAGATTTGTGGAGACGAAGTGGAGATTACAGAGGATGGGGAGCCTTTTGTAGCCTGTAATGAATGTGCTTTCCCTGTGTGCCGGCCTTGCTATGAGTATGAGAGAAGGGAGGGCAATCAGGCTTGCCCTCAGTGCAAAACCAGATACAAGCGCATCAAAGGTGAGATCCCTCTCTCTCTCTCTCTCTCTCTTTTCTCCCCTGTGAATTAGTCCTAACATGGCTTGCAATTTGCAGGCAGTCCCAGAGTTGACGGAGATGAAGAAGAGGATGGCATTGATGATTTGGAAAATGAGTTCGATTTTGGGAGTCGGGACACGCAACATACTGCCGAGGCCATTCTCTCTTCTCGCCTTAATGTTGGTCGTGGGCCCAATGCCAATGCATCAGGGGTCACCATGTCTTCAGATCATTCTTCCTCCCTTAATCCTGAAATCCCTCTCCTGACCTATGGTCAAGAGGTAAATTGACAAAGTCTAAAACAATGTCTATTTTCCAGTCTTTTTTTATTGTTATCTGGGTCTGCAACTTAGACCTTGGTAGTTTGCTTGCTCTTTATGTAGGATGCTGAGATTTCCCCTGATAGACATGCTCTTATAATACCTCCTTTTGTGGGTCATGGAAAACGGATCCATCCAGTGCCATTTCCTGATTCATCCATGTCTTGTAAGTTGGTTAGCTGGATTGATATTTTACTGTGTTAGATGCATGTTGTTCCAATGTCATTTGATATGTAATAATTTTTTCTTGGATACTGTACTGATTGCTAATAATGTTGCAGTGCAACCGAGATCAATGGATCCTAAGAAAGACTTGGCAGTATATGGATATGGCAGTGTTGCATGGAAGGACAGAATGGAGGAATGGAAGAAAAAGCAAAATGATAAATTGCAGATGGTCAAGCACCCGAGTGAAAATGGTGGTGGGAACTATGATGGAGATGATGCGGATGATCCTGATTTGCCCAAGTATGCACTTATGATATCTCTATCTTTTCTGTCATGGATTTGAGTTGAGTACTTGTTCTGTTCCCTCACTATTGTGATTGAAGATTTGAAGTAAAACTCTTAAATTGAAGATTTGAACAGAACGGAATGGTGAAACAGGATTAATGTAGACAACCCCATGTAATTGGGATAAGTCTTGGATGATGATGATAAGGAAGAGTGAGGTGATTGTGGAAAAGGAATTGGCTAGCAACTATACAGAGAAATTACAAAGGAACCAATGCTTCTGTAAATAACATTAGGCACAAATAATAAGAATCAGGGCAACATTAATTTGGTTTTTATGTCATCTGCCAATAAAACATTATCTTGATGTTTGTTCCTAATGTAGCAGTAGATTATTCCTATGTATGATAGTTAATTAGATGTAGAAATAATATTGGTAAATTATCACTGGCTCTATGAAAACTTCCCTGTGACTACTGAAGTAGATATGAGTTTTTAATAGCAGTTGAAAAGCATTCCTTAATTGTTGATTAAAAAGGTTTTTCTATAATTTAAGGTACTTCTGATAGCTGTAAATATTAAATAGTAGTAGCACCTCTGGTGAAGAGTTCATAGGTAAATATATTCGTTCAAATCTGTTATATGTCCTATGAAGCCATATAAGTAGTATAACTAACTTGACAACATTCTGATATTGCTACAACTCTCTCCCATGCATGCAACAAGCTGTAATTTGCTAATTTCTATTTATGTAAAGGTATAGTGTCCATTCTCATTACTTGGAGTAAAGATATGGTGTCTATTATCTCTACTTGGAATTGACACTTCCATGCACATTAACATAGTTTTTCACTGAAGAGTCTCTAGAGTAAGGGTAATAAAACAGGCTACTGGTGTTTTCCATGTGTGGAAATTACTTTAAAAATAATTATGTAATCTTCTTTTTTATAAAGCTTAACTTTAGTAGCAGCAATTTTCATACCTGACCAACAAAATAATTTTCTTGAAGAGAATCTTAGGGAAACGAGCTTCAAGAAGTTTCATAGTGGAATAAGGATAACATGTGAGAAGAAAAAAGAGAAGAGGCCAATGTTTTGGAAGAAACCAAAAATAAATAAATAGAAGTCTTATCATAATGAATTTACGTGCTTGCATGTAATTTATATTAAACCTACTTATATATATATAAGTTGAGCCATTTTTGGTGAAAATATGAGTAATAATTTTCCAATTTAGTTCAGAAATCATTTTCACTACTCTATTGCATTTTTAGTGCCATATTGTGAACTTGATTGCAGGATTTTAGTATATTCTGTCTGCCGATGTTTTTCTACTGGGTAGCTTTGGAGATGTGTAAGAATTGGTTTTTGGGAGTTTCTGTTTTCCATGAAATTGCTTTTCCACTTGGGGCTTCGATGTGGTGTGCCCCACTGCCTGACAGTATCCAGTTATGATCAGACATTATCTGCCACTAATTCATAAAATTCCTCTGAATTATGTTCAAGTAATGCCCATATAATATAAAAAAAAAATTCTTGTAGTGGGCTATGTCTTGTATGCACAACCATTACACGGTCAATGAGCCTAAAGCTAAATCATAAACAGGTACAAAATGGTTCCCGTGGATTGAATAAGATGGGTTCCAGTTATCTTCTAAAATGATTGAAATTCAGGCTTGTAAATTTTGCTAGATGACCAGAAAGCTAGTTGCTTTTTTTTTTGATGAATGAAAGCTAGTTGCCTTTCTGTTTTTCTAATTGCCAATTCCAGATGATAGATTTTCCTTTCAAACATATGCCTTTTGCTGATCGATAACAGAAATGTATCACAAATTTATGAATTCTTTTGCCCATTATATGACCCTTCATTGTATATATTCATGTCTGTCATTTGATTTTGGTAGTCATACCAAAGAATTATCCGAAGCAATGTCTGGACTCTGGAATGAAATCTGTTAAATCATTTCATTCAAATGGGTTTATAAAGATTTGTTGAAAATTGAAATTTATTTTTCAGGATGGACGAAGGCAGGCAGCCACTTTCAAGAAAGTTGCCCATTCCTTCAGGCAAAATAAATCCATACAGAATGATAATTGTTCTTCGGCTCGTGATTCTAGGTTTCTTTTTTCATTATAGAATTCTCCACCCAGTCCAGAATGCATATGGATTATGGCTGACATCCATTGTTTGTGAAATATGGTTTGCAATATCATGGATCTTGGATCAGTTCCCCAAATGGTGCCCTATTGAACGAGAAACATATCTTGATCGACTCTCTCTAAGGTATTTGGGACCCTTTCATTTTACCTTGTCTTTTTCAGTTCTTTGGGTTTATGCCATCTTAGCTCCATTGTAAAATTTGTTTACAGGTATGAGAAGGAAGGGAAGCCGTCTGAATTGGCTGACCTAGACATTTTTGTAAGTACAGTTGATCCTATGAAGGAGCCACCTCTCATCACTGCAAACACTGTTTTATCCATCCTAGCTGTGGATTATCCAGTCGACAAAGTCTCATGCTATGTCTCAGATGATGGTGCTGCAATGCTTACTTTTGAAGCCCTTTCTGAGACTTCTGAGTTTGCAAGGAAGTGGGTTCCATTCTGTAAGAAGTTTAATATTGAGCCCCGGGCTCCAGAATGGTACTTTGCTCAGAAGATTGACTATTTAAAGGATAAAGTCCACCCAACCTTTGTGAGGGAACGACGTGCAATGAAGGTCTGTATCCATAATCCAGTATAGTTTGTTGTCTTGCCTTGTTAAACAATTTATTTTTGGATGTCCATTTCTTCTGGATTCAACAAGTGCACAATTACAAAGAAAGAAGCTTTGAAAAATAGTTTTTAAGCTTTTTATTGCAGAATGGAAAGCACTGAGAAGTTTTTAATTTTTGTTAATGTGTCTAGCTCAGGGGAAGAGGTGTTGGGGAGACCAGGCATTATGTGCTTGTGGTCAGTTGTCTATAGAAAATTCAAGGGTCTCCCTCATGGTAGATTGTTGTCCATATGTTAATAGGTGTTCATTTGCTTTTATGTGCCTAGGTGTACGTGGGCCCTGCTTGTTTTTGGTAATATGGGCCCTGCTAAATTAGACATGTCATGTATTTCTTATTCTCCTTATCATACGGTCCAAAAATTGGGTCTTAAGATACCTTCTGAAGGTTCTTTTTCGATTGCATCCTTGTTTGCGTACAGAGAGAATATGAAGAGTTCAAGGTTCGGATAAATGGGTTGGTTTCCATGGCACAGAAGGTTCCCGAGGATGGCTGGACAATGCAAGATGGAACCCCATGGCCAGGGAACAATTTACGGGATCATCCAGGAATGATCCAGGTAATGAATACTCCTTTATGCTTTTTTGTTTCTTCGTTGGTCTGAAGAACCAGTGGCTATGAAGTTGCTTGTCTGATTAATGTTTTATTACATCCTCTCCAGTTGGTTCTGTTTTTATTTTTGTATTTCCATATGTTAGCCCTTCTGAACATGATCTATGGTGGATAATGTTATGATGCTTCATTCTGGAGAAAGGGGAAGAGAGGAGATCTGTGAAATGTTAAAAATAGGTTGTAGCTCCTTTCAGTTTTGAAAAAATTTGAATGCTATAGTGTGTTTTATGCACTATCTACAGAAGTATGCCCAAGCATAATATTGCCAATATTTTAAGGAAAATCTATTATAAATAACAGAACACATTAGAGTATGCTAACCCAAGCTGGCTTTGATAACTCTGTGGAGCTAAGGTAATGAAAACTGCTGTTGTTTCTAAGTAAAATCCATGCATTTTCCAACAGGTATTCCTTGGGCATGATGGTGTACGTGATGTTGAAGGAAATATGCTACCACGTCTAGTTTATGTTTCTCGTGAGAAGAGACCAGGATTTGATCACCACAAAAAAGCTGGGGCTATGAATTCTTTGGTAAAGTTTAAACTCTTTCTATGTTAATTGGTTTTAGAATACTGTTTATTCAATTCCCCCCCTCCCTCATCAATTCTTGTTTTGATAATTAATACACTTTCCTAGATTCAACTAAGCTGAGATCAAGAATGCTCTGATAAATGCTATTTTTTTTATTTTCTTTTTGATTACTATGGACTTCTGATTATTTTGCTTTTCTTCCTCTTGGTTTTCCCTTTCCTTTTCTAATCAAATAAATGTGGTCTTAATTTTATAATGTTTTTATAGAATTCAGCACTCCAGATTTTCTTGAGCACTGATTTATTCTATGGATGACTTTTGAAGGTGAGGGTCTCAGCGGTCCTTTCCAATGCTCCTTACCTTCTGAATGTTGATTGTGATCACTATATAAATAACAGCAAGGCCCTCAGAGAGGCTATGTGCTTTATGATGGATCCCATATCTGGAAAGAAAGTCTGCTATGTGCAGTTTCCTCAGCGGTTTGATGGAATTGATCGTCACGACAGATATTCAAATCGCAATGTTGTGTTCTTTGATGTATGTAACACTTACTGTTGAACCTGCTACATTTTTCTCTTTGTTTTGTTCAAATTACTAACCTTGTTCCTATTTGAAAAACAGATTAACATGAAGGGTCTAGATGGGATCCAAGGGCCAATATATGTTGGAACGGGGTGTGTTTTCAGAAGGCAAGCTCTATATGGATATGATGCCCCTGTAAAGGAGAAGCCTCCAGGAAAAACATGCAACTGTTGGCCTAAATGGTGTTGCCTGTGTTGTGGGTCCAGAAAGAATAAGAAAATAAAGACAAGGAAGGAAAAGAAGAAGCCAAAGCACAGGGAAGCATCAACTCAGATACATGCACTTGAAAATATTGAAGAGGGAATTGAAGGTAAGGAGTTGATTTTTAACACAAATGGCTTTACTACAGGTTTGTGATTGCTTTTAAATGTTTCAACTAGTAATATTACTAGTAATTTATACATGGCAGGAATAGACAATGAGAAATCATCCCTCATGTCCCAAATGAAATTTGAGAAAAAGTTTGGGCAATCTCCGGTATTTATAGCTTCCACACTTTCAGAAAACGGAGGAATTCATCAGGAAGCAAGCTCTGCATCTTTGTTAAAAGAAGCCATCCATGTAATTAGTTGTGGTTATGAAGATAAAACAGAATGGGGAAAAGAGGTAGGTGATCTACATAATTGGTGGATTGAAAAGCTCTATGAGGTTTCTTGTTAACCACCTGTCTAAGTTTTCACTACTGAATCAGGTTGGCTGGATATATGGCTCTGTTACGGAGGATATTCTAACAGGCTTCAAGATGCACTGCCATGGCTGGCGGTCTGTGTACTGCATGCCTAAGAAGCCTGCATTCAAGGGATCGGCTCCCATCAACCTCTCAGATCGTTTGCACCAGGTTCTTCGTTGGGCCCTTGGATCTGTAGAGATATTACTGAGCAAGCATTGCCCAATTTGGTATGGCTATGGGTGCGGTTTGAAATGGTTGGAGAGATTCAACTATATAAATGCAGTTGTATATCCTTTGACATCCATTCCTTTGATTGCATATTGTACCCTGCCGGCTGTGTGCCTCCTTACTGGAAATTTCATTGTCCCCGAGGTACTTCTAAACTGCATCTCTCTTTCAATACAAGTTCTTTATGGGTAGTGGTTTTCACGAGTTTATGTAACATAATAAGATAGTTAGAGATGTATTAACTAAGCTTTTTTACAAATTGCACTTCCATGTGAATCATGGGTTTCTTGATGCTAGTGTAGACCATGTCCAATTGGTGTTCTAGTAGTTGGATGTGTCCTACTATTGCACAACGGTTGGTTGATTCAACTAAAGGCTTTTGGCTGACAACAAATTTCTTTTCTTTTTCTTTTTCCTGTACAGATTAGTAACTATGCTGCCATTGTTTTCATGGCTCTGTTCATATCCATTGCTGCAACAAGTATTCTCGAGATGCAGTGGGGACGTGTACAAATAGATGATTTGTGGAGAAACGAGCAGTTTTGGGTGATTGGTGGTGTTTCATCGCACCTTTTTGCTCTCTTCCAGGGTCTGCTCAAGGTTTTAGCTGGTGTAAACACAAACTTCACGGTAACATCTAAAGCAGGAGATGATGGCGAATTTTCAGAACTTTACCTCTTCAAATGGACGTCGTTGTTGATCCCTCCCATGACGTTGCTGATCATCAACATAATTGGGGTGGCGATTGGAGTCTCGGATGCCATCAATAATGGGTATGAATCATGGGGCCCATTGTTTGGTAAACTATTTTTTGCCTTCTGGGTCATTGTCCATCTCTATCCATTCCTCAAGGGATTGATGGGAAAGCAGGATAGGCTACCAACCATCATTGTTGTTTGGTCGATTCTTCTTGCCTCAATATTCTCACTTTTATGGGTTCGGATCAATCCATTTTTGTCTAAGGACGGTCCTGTATTAGAAGTTTGTGGTTTGGACTGCGATGACTGATTTATAAACAGAGAATAGATGGTTAGAATTATATGTAGAAAAGGCTGGTTGGGAGTTGCAGAAGAGCTCTTATTCTTCCAACCCAAGATGGAGAGATCCATTGGATGGTTTTGCATGGTGAATATCATCAGCCATAGAGAGTTAGAGATAGGGAAAATATGGCGGGAGTTTGTAGATACAAGTTTGGGTGCTGACACATTCATTTTTGTTTTACAAAGTTCTGATTTATTCTTTTAATTCAAAGTGTGCTTTTCGTGGGTTGGATGAGGTTGGTTTTAGACTTTCAGAGGACCTGCCTTTAATCCCATGATAGCATTAGTTAATTATAGATGATTTGCTGTTTAAACTATAATTGGTTCCCATTCGAAAGGGGCTGAACATGTAGAGGTTTCCAACATATTTTCCCTTTATTGATTTTCTTTATTTCTTGGTTCTTTGCTTTGTTGTACGAATTCTTTTGCACTCATGGTGATCATTATATAACAATTTTATGTAATTCAGTGCTTTGGACTCTGTAATGTCAATGAAAGAAAAAGCTTTGCAATGGTGAAATGTTTTGGAACATTCAAATTTCCAAGATCAGATTTTTTTTTTTTTTCTATTTTCAGCTGCATTTAACCTTGGTAAGTCTGCCAATCTCACAATTATAAGCTTTGTGTTGTGACAAAATTTGTAATCATAATAGTTTATAATATATTTTCAATTTTTTATATTTTTATGGTGCATTAATATAATATGTCCAACTAAAATTCTTGCAAAGATAATGAGAATTAATAAATTTTTATAGTTCTTGTTTATCATTAATAAAATTGTTATTATTCCTATTTATCATTCATAGAATTCTTAATTCATTAATAAAATTAATAATTTTTATCAATTACCTTCATCAGAATTTTATTTGAGTTTTCTTTACTTTTGTAACAATTAACTTCTATATGATAAATCCCACTTCAAACTCCTTCAATTGCTGAAATCTTACAATGAACTATAAAAAATATCATTTACTCTTGTAGATATTTTGCCATCCGATAATGTCTTCTTTAAGGTAGCAGAAATGAAAAATTAACCCATCATATAATGGGAATAAAAAAGAGAAAAATCATACCCTACTTTAATGATGAAAAACTAAACCAATGAAAAAAACAGTAAAAAATAACAAAAAAAGTTTAAAGAATAAATTGTTCATCAATTTGCAAGTTAGAAATCTCTTCATGGTGGTTAATATGACCCAACATTGGCTATTGAGAACAAAATATGTACCTTTAGTTTTTTTTATTTATTTTTATTTTTTTAGTTCAAATAAATGAAAGGATAAGTTGCTAAAATCTCTCATAATTTTTTTTTATCATTCCTAAAACCCCCAGTAAATGCAATCACCTCCCATGAACTTTTTGAGACAGTTGCAAGTAGACCATCAGAATCTTCTAACAAAGCAGCACAAGAATGACCAAAATACCCATGTAGTTACTTTTCACCAAAATGTTTATTTTTCCAATGTTTTCTTCATATCAATCACTACCCTAATGGCCCAATCCATTCTAATATCTTTTTTGGAATCGATGTATTTTCCAAATTTACCCTTCATATAAATTGCTCAAAGGTAAAATTGTAACTTTAAACTCTCTTTTTTTGTTGTTCACAACATTTATATTATTTTTATGTATAAACCAGCTTCAATAATAATTACATAGGTATTTTGGACATTTTCATGCCTCTTTTTAGAGGATTTTACAAAGGGGGTCTACTTGCAACTGTCAAGAAGTTTATGTGAGCTGATTGTAATTACCAAATTTCAGGGGAAATTTGGGCAAGGGTCAGAAACTTCAAGAAGGACTTTTGTGTATTTTCACTAATAAGCATTAAATGGAAATGTTAAATAACATTTTTACCATTGTCTTGCTTTACAATTATAAACAAAAAGAATAGAGTTTTGTGTTTTTTTTTTTTAATAAGCATTAAATGAGAAATAAGAGTCATTTCCTAATAAGCATTAAATGAGGAAATAAAAATGCATATTTACCATTGCTCATTCTCTGATTCAAACTTTCGAGATGGGGTATTTTAGTAAAGTGAAAATTCCAAAAGCCAACCCACATCTGTTCAGATAGTATGGATATATAATATGAGTTCGTACATGATGATAGAAGAGCTTACAATTAATAAACCGACATCACAAAAGAAGGAACCAATCAGGTTGGTTTTCACCAAAAGTCATAGGGGTTGTGATTGGTCAAGGCTTTTTTGATATGATGTCTTTCCACCATCATAGATTTTTCCATATATATAACATTCTTGAAACAAAGCTACTTTTTAATGAATACTAGCAGAGAGCTCCTACATTGCAGGGGCGAAACATATGATGGTAAGTGGCTTATCAAAGGTAAAATATTATATAGAAAAAAATTGCGAAAGGTAATTTTTTTAATTAAAAGTTTATTGGAAAAAGATTAATTTAAAATAAATAAAAATTTATGGATAATAATGTATTTAATCTAAGAAAATAAAACTATAAATAAATAAATAATCTCGGCCATCGGGCAATAGAGTGAAAGAGGGAGAGATGACTTTTGTCATTGTATTTTTGTTTTATATAGTGGAATAATTGTAAATTGTTAAATAATAATTAATTTAATTTAATAAATAAATAAATTTATAAAATAAATGAGATAAATAGACAATAAAATGAAAGAGTAATATATATATATATATATATATATATATATATATATACACGATTCTATGTCTTATTTTGCTAGCAATAATAATTTGTTAGATTATTAAATTATTAACTTATTAAATAATTTAGTAAAATAAATAAATAAATAGAACTTTATGTATTATCAATACAAGATTGGTAAAGGCTATCTCAAATTATTTAATTAATTAATTTAACGTTGTTAATGGGTTGGGCTGAACTATTGGGCTACTGAGCCCATGAGTAGGCTTAGCCCGATTTGTGGCTTGGCCTGGCCTAAGACTTGGCCCATGGACCAGCCTGGTCCGTGTTAGCTCGGGCTAAAATAAAACTTTAAGATCTTTATTGTTTTGTCTATTTTCTAATTTATGTTAAAATTTTCATTTTTTTCAAAATTATTAAAAAAATGGCTTAGCTTGGTTCGTGGCCTAGCTTGGCTTAAGACTTGACCTGCGGACAAGCCAGGCCCGTGGCACGCAGGCTTGGGCCGTATATTATATACAATAATTATATAATATATTAATATATATATAATTTTATTTTCAATTTCATTATATTACTTCATATATAAACAATTGTACGCTTCAAAATTCATATAAAATAAAATTTTAAGATCTTTTTTTTCTAATTTTGTCTATTTAATTTAATTTATGTTAAAATTTTCATTATTATTTTCAAATTTTGTGGCTCAATTCGTGGCATGTCACAGGCTTGCATGGGCTTGAGCCAAGGGTTGTGACGGGCTGACCCCCTAAAGTATCCTAGGGGAGGGAAGCATGGCCCAACACGATCCGATTGGAAATAAAATGAGAGATAAAGACAATTTTTAACAAATATGAAAAATGTAAAAATTTAGTGGCATCATTGCAAATAGTTAGTAGTGGCACCATTGTAAATAATACATGTTTAGTATTAAATATGAAAGAAGAAAAGGAGAAAGGGCAAGTTGAGATTGCTTTCTAGTTTTATTCAGTGGCATCACTATAATTAATTGAATCTGTAATGGACTAATGGTAATGGTTAAAAGCATGAAAAAGGAAAAGATTATAAGATCATAAGATTTCATTTAGATTATATAAAAAAAGATTCCATTTAGCAAATGCTCAGCAATTGACCATACATCCTTTTGCTTTTGGGTTATATATATAGATATGAGTTTTGAAATGAAGCCCAATGAGGCTTTTCTCTAGGTAATATAGCTCATAAGTCCATATGTGTTAGCACTTGATTTTTGTTCAGTCCGCTGCTTGAGCCTTTAACTTGCCCAAAATTCCCGATCAAGCCCTTTTGATCCCTTTGAAACACCAAATAACCTAAAGATCCCAAATTTTGCCACGAAAGCCCTGAAATACACCATTAAATATACCCAATACTAATCCGGTGGCCCCGATCAAATCCTCATCTACACTTTGACCCTCAGATCAGACACCACCCTCGGACTCAAGGCCTCCCAAAATATACACCTAGCAAATCTCAACTCAAAATTCCCGCATTTAGATTATATAAAAAAGGATTCCATTTAGCAAATGCTCAGCAATCGACCATACATCCTTTTGCTTTTAGGTTATATATATAGATATGAGTTTTGAAATGAAGACCAATGAGGCTTTTCTCTAGGTAATATAGCCCATAAGTTCACATGTGTCAGCACTTGATTTTTGTTCGGTCTGTTGTCTGAGCCTTTAACTTGCCCAAAATTCCCGATCAAGCCCTTTCGATCCCTTTGAAACACCAAATAACCCAAAGAGCCCAAATTTTGCCATGAAAGCCTTGAAATCCACCATTAAATATACTCGATACTAATCTGATGGCCCGATCAAACCCTCATCTACACTTTGACCCTCAGATCAGACACCACCCTTGGACTCGACCTTCCAAAATATACACCTAGCAAATCTCAACTCAAAATTCCTTCATTTACCCTTTCATCAAGCAAAGATTCCATTTTAAGCTCTCTCATTAGCTTAAAACACCTACTACCTAAATCCCCTTGATCCAAACACATCTTAGCCAATCAAATCATAAAATTGAGCCCTAGACACACCAAAACAACTACCCATAAAGTTTCAACTTTCAACCCAAGATTCTCTCGTTTAACCTTCAATCAAACCAAGATTTTGTTATGATCCTATAGTTGACCCAAAATCCCACGATCTTGACATTGTTGAGTTGATCAGACATTACTACCAGCCAATTTCTACCCAAAATACCCTTGTTTGCCCCTCTATCGCATAAAGATTTTGTTCCGAGGCTTCAGATTGATTGAATCAAGCTCTTTTCCAAATCTACCAGATCCGAACCCACTTGGCCCTATTCAACCCCACCAATCAACCCAGAATGTCCAAAAACCCTATCCTTTCAAATTTTAGCCAAAGATACCCTCATCGTCCTCTTCTTCTTGATGGTGGCAGTAGAAGAGCGACATCCCTCCCTAATCAGTTTTCCAACGGTTTCTCTTTCTCTCTCCCCCTTCACTCAATTTCGATCTGTCTCTCTCCTTCATCCTTTTTCCCTCTCATTATCCATTCTTCATTTCTATCACCTCCATCTCTCCACCCATATATCTAGAGCATTGCCTAATCTACTAGTCGTTATCTCCTTAGCGAGAATAGAGGATTTCATCAATTAGGATAAAACCATAGCAGTAGTCATCAGAGGTCATTTTTTTTTCGATTTTAGGAAAAAACCATACCTTAGATTACCATTCATCTCACCAAGCTTCGATTGTCGTTGATGATCTAGGAAGAAGGTTAAGGCGTGATACCTCCTGGACCTTCTCCGGTTACAACATTCAATCATAGATCGAACTCAATCCTGATTCAAGCAATTTTCACAGGGAAGTATCCCCCTTTTCATTAGTCTCTTGGGTTTTACCTCAAACGTCATCATCGTCCAAGACAAACCAGTCGAAATAAAGAAGCTCTCCCTTGTTAATCCATTGTCGATGCTGGGGAAGAAGTTGAGGAAAACGATTCGTTGAATAGAATCTTGTGAACTCTCAACCCCAACCTATTCCGATCGTTGTTTTTTATATTAGATATTGATAGTGCATAGATTTGGTTTAAATATGATATTCTCGAAGGTTTGATAGTTGTTGCTTTCCATTTTCTTTCTGAGGTTGACTCCCTGCTCTGTACTAATGAATATTATCAACGTTGTCATTATTTGGGTTATGGTTGAGCTGGCCCTGGGTGATACGTGTCACCTCCGTGGTTGTCTTATCTCTTCGGTCACATCGGCACCACGTAGGATGGATAAGCGCGACAAAGAAGGAGGAGCCTACATGGATAAGGACAGCTCCATCGGGGATCAGGACTTATCCCTAAGACCTTGGTGAACAACCACATCCCGACAACCCTGAAAGCCTCATCCGATTAAGACACGGATCCTCGGTTATAAGTAGGTAACCCCCGCTCGAGGTAAGGGACTTTTGAATCTTCAAACTCCATAATGTTACTTTGCTTATGCTCGAACTGGCACGTTTCTCTCAATTGCTTAGCCTGACCACCCACTTTTCTTGTCTGACTTGGGTGTCAGAGTGCTTACCCAGGGAACAACTCCTCGAGCCTTTGATCACTTTCTTGTTTCAAATCTTGCTGCAAGGGGCTTCATACTTCCACCTTGGCTTCGCCAGTTGGTAGGATTATCTAACTACGATCTTGGTTCGAGACACCTCAGATCAGACAACATAAGATTGGCACCATCTGTGGGAAATGTGAAAAAAGTCATTCCCAAATCTCTCTCTGCACAATCAAGAATCATGTAAAGAAATGCATTCGACCGCTCCGCAGCTCGATCCCCATCTCAGGGATCTTGTTCTCACCACAACTCTCCACCTCGGGAGCCTTAACAACAAGCCATGGTCGACCGCACCTAGTTCCAAGTGATGCAATAGAAGATTGACTAGATCCTCATGATGATGCATATGTTGGGACAACCAGCACAAGCCCCTCAGACAATCCCACCTCCCGCCCAGATGCTTAATATAGCCGATCCTCGCTTTGAAGACCCCAAAAAGTGCCATCCAAATAGGCACAAGGCACAACATGACCAACAAAAGCAGAAATCATCAAGAAGATTAGATTCCCCAACTCGATCTCGCGCATGCGATGATCGCAACAAGATGCACTGCTCTGCCCGGGTTTGGACAAAAGAAATGCTCGGTTAACATCCACAACAACAACCAGTCTCCATCGCCTAGTCCAGCTTGGTCAAAGACCGCCCTGTGATGCCTAAAAGAGAAATGTCTACTTATGCAGCCCCAGACAATAGGGGTGTAGAGATCAAGGAGCTTAGAGAATGCCTGGCTGAACTGGAACGCAACCAATCTGATAGAAGCACGACTCCTATGGTCTGGCCCATTGAACCCCTCAACTAGACTATCAAGGAGTTCATCTTCATCCAGGAAATTGTGGACGACCTTCGCAATTTGAGAAGTATGACAGAGCTACAGACCCCAACTACCACATGGAAGGTTTCAAAGCCCTTATGATGCTGCATGGCTCGTTCGAGGGTCTGATGTGCAAAGCTTTTGTCGCCACCCTCAAAGGAGTTGCCTGGATGTGGTATGCTTCCCTTCCTCCGCGCTCCATCTCTTCTTGGTCACAACTGGAGAGCCAATTCCTAGCGTAGTTCACAACCAGCCAGAGACATTGGAAGACCTTGGCCAACCTCATGCAAGTGCGACAGAGGAAGAGACCCTAAGAGAGTACTTGGCGAGGTTTAACGGTGAGGCCCATTAAGTCCATACCCTGAACCATTCTGTAGCCATTGCAACCATCATGAATGGCCTACTTTCCTTCACCTTCAACTTCTCGCTATTGAAGAACCCTCCTCCAGACCTTGTTGTGCTGATGAAACATGCCCAGAAGTACATGAATGCCGAAGAGGCATATGCGCAGCAAAAGAACAAGGAATGACAACACAACTGAAAAAGAAGAGACCATGACAAACGTAGAACAGAAAGAGAAGGCAAGTTATAGGACCGGAGATCTGACTGAAGACTGAGGACCCCACCACTAAAGTACAAGAACTTCACACCCCCTGGATGCACTACAGTCCGAGATACTAATGTAGATCTGCAACTGAAGCTTCGTCATATGGCTTGAAAAGATGAAGTCCCAGAACAACAAGAGAAGCCAAGACAAGTATTGCAACTTCCACCACGACCATGGCCATGAGACGGATAGATTCCACGATTTGTGCCACCACATTGAAGACCTCACCAGACGTGGGTACCTTGGTGGGTTTGTGGACATTGTGAGCTCCAAAAAGTTCATGGCCGGCCCCATAGAGTCACCATCCATTTTTGTTTAAGAGGAAATGGGTCCTCTTTTCAGGTTAAATGGTTCATGTTTTTAGACAAATAGGGACTCCATTTTTTCACCAGCCTAGAAACAAAAATTCAAGAGTTCTTTGAGCAAGGGGAGGTAAGGGATTAGGCACCCCTCTCCTTAGTTACAAAAACAACCCAGTTTGAGATCTATCTAGGCTTCTAGGAAACAAACTAGATTTACTTAATTAACAAACAAGACTAGAACACAAGGAAGGGCTGAAGGACTGTAAAGTTGATGGAAAACAATTTCTTCAAAAACATGTCAACCATGGTTTAATGAGAATGTTTTTAGGGAGTGGGTATTGAATTCCCCAAACCCCTCTCCTCTCTCCCTTAAGTACCATGGTTGATAAAACTAAAGAATCATTTCATGAACCTTAAGTTCCTTTAACCTTACCACAACAATAAGCAAGCAAATGACTTAGAAATAAAGTAAAATTACAAAAAAATTAAGCAAAAACAATAACAAGATGAGCTAAGAGGATTACCTCTCGAGTGTAGCCTTGATAAACAATTTCTAGCAACTAAGATGGACTCTGAAATGCAAGTTGAAGGTGATCCTCATTGGCAGTTCGATTCCAAATGTTCTTGGGTGGTAGGAAAATCTATTTTTAGAGTTTCTTAGACTTATCTATGAGTTAGGGACGAGATTGGGAGAGTTGGAGTGATTTGGGCACAAAACCCTAGGATTCCGATTGATGTAGGGTTTGGATATGTTTTCACTTATGATCGAGTTTCTCTAAACTGTGGGTGATCTTCTCTATTTTTTCCTCCCATTTTCCCTTAAAAAATGCACTATTTATAGAGGATAGATGGCAAACCACACTTGAAACAATAGTTGACTTCATCGTTGTCCGAGTCCTCTCTCCATATAATGCCATCCTCAGCCGGTCGACCCTGAATGCTCTATGGGTCTCGATTTCCACATACCACCTGACAGTCAAATTTTTGACATGATACGAAGTAGAAGTCACCCGCGGAAACCAAAAGACTGCACGACAATGCTACCTGACAGCTAGACCTGTTCTCGGGCTGGGCCAGGTCGGGCTCGGGCCAGGATTTTACTATTCATTAACGAAATATGTTAGGCCCGAGCCCGAGCCCGGCCCGACCAACGGGCCTATAACTTGGACCCGAGCCCGGCCCTAATAAAAAGCCCGAAGCCCAAGCCCGAGCCCGAAGCCCGACCTAATAAAAAAAATTAGAAATTTTCCCTATTCAATAATCAATATAAATCAGAATTTATTTACATTAAAAAAATATATAAATTCAAAATTTATTTATATTAAAAAATATATATAAAGAAGGGAAAGAGGATGTGGAGAAGAAGAATTTGGTTGGAAAAAGAAGGGAAAGAGGTGAAAAAAAGAGGGGTATTCAACTAGGTTTTCCAGGTTTATTTATCGGTCGGGCCGGGTCGGGCTCGAGCTGGGCTATTTTGGCAAATCCCGAGCCCGACTCGAATTTATTGCGGGTCAGGCTTTTTGGCCCGAGGTTAAGCCCGTGGGCCTATATACCTGTTCAAGCCCATCCAGGGACCGGGTCGGCCCATTGGGCCACCCGGCTCGTGAACAGGTCTACTGACAACTTGTTGAGGAAAACCTCATGTTGCAAAAACCCTTAGCACTGAAAACATAGACCTAAGGGACAAGTTGAGGACACAACGTGGCCAGCTTTTTGAAGACCTCATCTAGGTGTCGCTCTCTAAAGAAGACCCTGAGAGGATGGTCCAGGTTGGATCTCGCCTAGAAGATCGTCTTCGAGATTATATCATCCAGCTGCTGAAGGACAATGCTGATTTGTTCGCTTGGTCGGGAGCAGAATGCTAGGGATCGACCCCAAGATCATCATCCACCGCCTCAATGCCGACCCACGTTATCGACCTAGTAGGCAGAATAAGAGGAGCTTCGCCTTTGAACGATGGCAAGTGATCAATGGGTAATGATAGAGGTGAGCATTCGGTTTATTTGGTTAAAAACTAAACAAAATAAACCGAAATTGAAATATTCAATTATTTTGGTTAAAACTGAATTTTAATAGTATATACTATCATATCTTATTATATATAATATATATTATATCTTATAAAATATATATTTTGAAATCAAATTTTAGTATAATATATATTAATATATAAATATATAATGTATTATACATTGCATATTATATATTATATATTACATATAATAATAAAAAGTTTGGTTAATTCGATTAACCAGAATTCTAAATACAAAAACTGAAATAGCGAAAAATCAAAAAACCAAACCGATTTAACCAAAATCCAAAAAAGCCAAATCAGAAAAACTGAAACCAAAATTTTTGGTTTTATCCGAATAATGCTCACCCCTAGGTAATGGTCAAGAAGGCTAATGGAAAGTGGTGAATTTGCATCGACTTCACCGACCTGAACAAGGCCTGTCGAGGATCAACCAACTCGTTGATGCAATGGCAGGGCACGAACTCCTAAGCTTCATGGACTCATTCTCGAGCTATAATCAAATTCAGATGCACCTAGACGATTAGGAGAAAACCACCTTCATCATTGACTGAGGACTTTACTGCTATAGAGTAATGCTCTGCAGCCTGAAGAATGCCAGAGCTACTTATCAACAGCTAATGAAAAGCAAGAAGGCCAAGCAACATCTAGCCAACCTTAAGGAAGTCTTCGGCACCCTCAAGAAATATCGAGTGAAGTTAAACCCGACGAAATGTGCCTTTGGGTTGGGTCCGAAAAATTCCTGGGGTTCATGGTCACACAAAGGGGGATCGAAGCCAATCCAGAGAAGATCAAGGCCATCCTTGACAAGCAATCACCTCGGACCTACAAAGAAGTGCAACGTCTCACCAGATGAGTAGCCGCCCTCAATAGATTCATGTCAAAAGTCTACAAACCGGTGCCTACCCTTCTTCAAGGCCCTTAAGAAGATGAAAGACTTCTAATGGATCGAAGAGTGCAAATGGTCCTTTTATGAGCTGAAAAGGTATCTGAGCTCGCCACCTCTGCTCACAAAGCCAAGCCATACGCAAGTGGAGTGTGGAACTGAGTGAGTTCGACATCGACTATGCACCTCGGCCGGCCATCAAATCTCAGGCCTTGGTTGACTTCCTGGATAAATGTACCTTCTTAGCACAAGATCTAGTTGCAGCACCCCCGTTCTGGACCCTTCATGTGGACGGTTCATCCAACCATCAAGGTAGTGGAGTCGGGCTCATCGTTCTCGGCCCAGACAACATCGTGCTAGAGCATGCCCTCAGGTTCGAGTTCAAAGCATCAAACAATGAATCTGAGTATGAAGCTCTAGTCCCCGAACTTTAACTCACCCTAGACCTTGGTGCTCGGCGAGTTAAAGTGTTCAATGATTCCTAATTGGTGGTCAACCAGATCCTTGTCCACTTTGAAGCAAGGACGTTGACAATGGCGAGCTACCTACAAAGGGTGCAAGAGCTCATTCAACGGCTTGAACACTTCACCATTTAGCAAATCCCTTGAGTCGAGAACATATGAGGGGAAACACTCTCAAAACTCGCTAGCTCGCCACACATGGACTTCATCCCCAAAGTCCAGGTGGATACCTTTGCACAACCCAACATCTCAGAGACAACCCTACTCATCCTCACTATTTAGCAAGAACTGTCATGGATGAACCCTATAGTTCATTATCTACAGGATGGCACATTGCCAACCAACTGAACCGAAGCGAAAAGGCTCATACACGGGTCAACCCTGTATTGCCTTATCCAAGGACAGCTCTACTGCCGGTCACACACTCTCCCCTATTTGAGGTGTCTCCCTCCAGTTGAGGCCAACTACGTCCTCAGGGAGATACACAAAGGTATCTGTGGCGATCACCTCGATGCTTGAACCTTAGTGCACAAGGCACTTTGACAAGGTTACTTTTGGCCGACCATGAAGCAGGATGCAGCCCAGCTCATCAGGAAGTGGGAGCATTGTCAAAGTCACTCCAACCTTCACCACCAGCCAGTAGCTCCTCTAACGCCCATCACAAGTCTGTGGTCCTTCACTCAGTGGGGAATGGACATCCTCACACCTTTCCCCACTGCGGTCGTGGAAAAGATGTTTCTCCTTGTTGTAGTAGACTACTTCAACAAATGGTTTGAGGCCGAAGCCCTGGCATATCGCCACACAGAATGCCCAGAACTTATTTTGGTAGAGCATAGTGTGTCAGTTTGGCATTCCTCGGGTCCTCATCACTAACAATGGCACCCAATTCACCGATCAAAAGTTTGAAGCTTTTGCGCCGAGTTGAAGATAAATTATCGGACCATGGCCGTTCACCGACCTTAGAGCAACAGACAGACCAAAGTGACAAACCGAACCCTATTGCACATTTGAAGACTAGACATGACAAGGCTAAGGGAAGGTGGGTCGAAGAATTGCCGAGCATTCTCTGGGCGTACAGGACCACACCACGGACAACTACCAAAGAGACACCACTCAACCTAGCATCTAGGGCCGAAGCCATGATCCCCATGGAAATAGGCTCCCCAACTCTCCGAACCGAGTTCTACGACGATGTGCAGAACAATGAAGACCTCCATGCAAAGCTTGACCTAGTGAAGGAAGCACCCGATCGAACATTCCTCAGAATGGCAATGCAACAACACTGGATGACTAAGTACTAGGACACCAAAGTCCAAAGAAGAGAGTTTAAGACAAGCGACCTTGTCCTTTGCAAAGTCATAGTACCCACACCAAGAGAAGGAAAACTAGGATCAACTGGGAAGGACCATATCAAGTAACCAAAGTCCTCGAACCTAGCACCTACAGGTTAGAAGACCTCGATGGGAAGCCCATGCCAAGATGTTGGAACACTAGAAACTTGAGAATAGTTTGGATCAATAAAGGCTTTATTTTCACATCCAACTGTTCAACACACACTACACAACACACACCACCCGACCAAACACTAATGGTTGAGGCGCTCGCGCACTGCACTTACTTGGCACTGAACACACGTTCACACTTCGGCAATGCACAACCGACCAAATTGACCAACAGACTTGGTCGACTTCAAACGACTGAAGCTTGAAGCAGGAATGATGCCCCTACCTCCAAAGGCAAGGGGGTGGCCCTCAAACTCCACACACCAAGCTGATGAACCATCAGAGTAGAGCCAACTGAGGAACACATCTTGCCCAAAAAGAGCATGAAGCTCCTCAAGACCAAGCACCACCGAGCATCCCCATTACGATGAGAGTTTGGAAGCACTGTGGCCTGCTCGAGGCCAAAAATGAAGGATCTAGGATCTTAGATAATTAGAACCTTGGTCAGAATAAGATTGAGGCCTGTGACCAATTCATCCACCAAGTCAAGCAAAAAAAGAAAAAAAGAGAAAAGAAAGAAAAGAAGAGACACATAGCTCATAAGCAAAAGGTTTCTTTCATTAATTAATAATTCATTACAAGAGAAAAGGCTCAGCATGCTGAGTCGTATACATCAACAAAAAAAGCAACACAAAAAGAGCAAAACAAAGTAGCAGCAACAGTAGCCAGATGCCTTAGATCTCGGTCGGATGCTCCTTGCCAGCAGCACCCTCCTCGCTAGGCATAGGAGGACCGAACGGGTCAAGGCTCTCGGTGACTTCGACGGCATCGGGAATCCGAGCACCATCCTTATCTAAAGCAAATATGGAATCCCTCCTCCCAGGAGTGAGAAGCATAGTCATCCGGGTCGAACTGGTGGGCCTCCGAGGCCTTGTACTTGGCCAACGCGTCTTCCTCCACCTGAGTAATCTTATCCTTGGCCTCCCTGAGCTCTCTCCTCAGGGAATCCCTTGCCTCCTTGAGCTCTCTCCTCAGGGCATCCCTTGCCTCCTTGACTCGGTGACATGGATCTTCAGCTTGTGGATGGTATCGTTCCGCTTATGTTTCACCTTAGTTTGGAGAGCTCGGCCTCAAGCTTAGCAACTTGAGACTTTGATTGCTCAGCAACGTCCCACAACACATCCCTGTCATGTATTGGGAACATTCCTAGTATTATCATCGGGAGATGTTTCTAGTATACAACGGGGATATGCTGTGGGATGTTGTGGGCGAGCTGATTCGGTCTCATCTCTGACTCTAAGAGTAGAGACCTGGGATCACATCTCGTTGTCACCAGTGCTTCAGTGAGTGCTCTTGACTTGTCATGGCCCATTAGGTAGTTTTCAAGATCCCTATTCTACCTCCATGTGATAGAATCACTTTTTTTTTTTCAAAAAACTCATAAGCGCTTATTAAGATAATCACGTATTTATCCAATAAACACTCCCAAACCGGGGCAGTTACTGTTCAAAATATTGCCACATGGTGTGTATCATGGGATAACTATGGGTTTTTGAACCCATCAAAGCACTGTTTACATTGATTTAAGGGGGCGTTTTTATGCTTAAACATAAGAACTCCTAGCATCTCAATATAGGGGTGGTCTCCCCTTCCGCCAAATGGCAGAATTTGCCTTTAATATTCATTGAAAATTCTCAAATTACAAGAAACAAACATAAATATAAGGAATCTTATATATCTTATCTATCACCCGGTTTTCAGGTCAACGGTTCGATCATCCAGTTCGAATGGACAACCATTTATGACAAAAAAAATTACAAGCAAAAAATTATGGAACCGTTTTGGCCATCGGTTTTTGGGTTGACGATTCGACCGTCTGGTTCGAATGGACAGCCAATTCTGACAACAAAAATTATAGGCAAAAAATTGAGTGTGTGAGGTCCATTAAGTAGTATCATACATGTTATGTCATTCGAGCGTGTGACTCATATGACCCGAAAATGGAACCAATCTGGCCACCGGTTTTCGGGTCAGTGGTTTGACTGTCCGATTCAAACGGATGATTCGTTCTGACAACAAAAATTAAAAAATAAAAAACGGCCAAAAACCATTGAACGGGGTTGATGATTCGATGACTAGGGTCAATGGGTCATTGACCAATTCAACGATTTTTGGCCAAGGACTGGGATTGGGATAAAACGGAACCGGTTGCTCAGATAGTTCCCAATTAAAAAAATAAAAAATGGTATTTCAATTGCCTAGTTTGAACGAACGGACCGTTTTGACAACAAAAATTACAAGCAAAAAATTGAGTGTGTAAGGTCAATTAAGCAATATACGTGTTATGTCACTCGAGTGTGTGACTCATACGAACAAAAAACGGAACCGTTCTGGCCATCGGAACCGCTTTGATAGACTGGCAACAAAAATAAAAAAAGGCCAAAAACCATTGAACGGGTTAATGGGTTGACTGCCTGGGTCAAAGGGTAGTTGACTGATTCAATAATTTTTGGTGAGAGACCGGGATTGGGATAAAACAGAACCAGTTGCATGGATAGTTCCCAATTAAAAAATAAAAAATGGCCAAAAACCATTGAATGGGTCAACAGGTTGACAGCTTGACCGCCCGGGTCAATGGGCCATTGACCGATTCTACGATTTTTGGCTAGGGTCCGAGATTGGGGTAAAATGAAACCGATTGCCTAGACATTTCCTAGGCCAAAATGCCCATCTGTCTGGGTCAACGGGGGTTTGAAAAAACCATGATTTCTTATGCTTTTGGATTTTCACTATTCAAAGGTTTCTTCTATTGTGGGCTTTATTCGGGCGTGTGTGGTATATTCATTTTTTTCATTTTATTTTTTGTGTTTGGATTTTCACTTTACTTGGGGACTTCTGCAAGTGTTGCAGCTACAGTGATAGGAACCGTAGAATTAGTCTTTGGAGAAGGAATACTTGTACTTAAGGATTGTCTTTATGTACAAAACTTAAGAAGAAATTTGATTTCTGTTTCTAAACTGTGCTGATGGATATACTATCTGTTTTAGTAATATGATTACTATTAAAAGGAACAATAAATTCATCGCATGTAGGGAACTGGAGAACGGTCTCTATGTTCTACATCCTTCTCTAGAAACTAACTTAACTGAAACTACGTCGGTCAAAATCCCTAAGAAAAGGACTCGTGATATAGTTAGTCCCACATGCCTGTGGCATTACCGACTTGGCCATATCGGTATTGACTGAATCACAAGGCTGGTAAAGGATGATCCTTTTATTTTCTAATGGTAGAAGATCTTCCCACTTGTGAGCCTTTCCTCCGAGGTAAGATGACAAAACGACCATTTAACGGTAAGCCTAAAAGATGTACAGACATGCTTGACCTTATACATACTAATGTATGTGGTCCCCTGAGTGTTAGGACTCGTAACCAACACGTGTATTTCATCACCTTCACCGATGATTACTCACGATATGGTTACGTGTACCTAATGAGACAGCAGTCCAAATCCTTTGAAAAGTTCAAGGAGTTCAGACAAGAAGTCGAGGTGGCGAGTATCTCTTTGACGAATTTAGGGACTACTTGAAGGCCAACGGGATAATATCACAATTAGCTCCCCCTGCAACACCACGGCTTGACGGTGTTTCAGAGAGGAGGAATATGACATTGTTAGACATGGTCCGGTCACTTCTCACACGCTCAGAATTACCCACATTCTTTTGGGGATATGCATTAGAGACTACAATCTACGTGATGAATCGGGTTCCAACCAAATTAGTTCCGAAAACTCCATACGAACTTTGGACCGGAAAGAAACCAAGTGTTAGACACTTAAAGATTTGGGGTTGTCCTGCACACGTTAAAAGAACGAGTTCGGACAAGTTGGAATCCAAGACCAGTCATTGCCTATTTGTAGGATACCCAAAGGATTCGGTGGGTTATCTATTCTATGACCCAAGTGAGCAGAAAGTGTTCTACAGTTGAAATGCGCAGTTCTTAGAGACCGATTACATCCTGGACACCCATCATTAGGAAATAGTTCTTGATGATGAGAGCTCAGGAGCAGTGGGAGATGTCCCACAAGTTCCAGGTAGTGACCAACCTAAGATCTCCATTAGGATCCTGCTAGCTGTAGTAGCATACCATGATTATGAGATTTGGTAGATGGATGTCAAAACCGCGTTCCTAAATGGAGATCTTAGTGAAGATATCTACATGCAGTAGCCACAAGGATTCGTTGTTGCTAGTCAGGAACACATGATATGTAAACTTAATACATCCATATATGGACTTAAGCAAACTTCTAGGAGTTGGAACATCCGTTTTGACTCACAGTCAAATCGTTTGACTTTGAGTAGAATCCAGATGAGCCTTGTGTTTATAGGAAGTCCAGGGGGGATAAGGTCACTTTCTTGGTGTTGTATGTGGACGATATTCTACTCATTGGGAATGATGTAAGAATGTTGAATTCGGTCAAAGTATGGCTTTCGTAGTAATTCTCCATGAAAGATCTTGGAGAAGCCTCCTGTATACTGGGTCTTCGACTCTATAGAGAGATCGAAGCGGATAATTGAATTATCCCAGGCTGCTTACATTGACAAAATTGTCAAAAGGTATAGCATGGAGAACTCCATGAAAGGAAACGTTCCTTTCAGGCACGGAGTCACTCTCTCCAAGAAAATGTCTCCCAAGACTTCTGAGGAGATTGAGGGCATGAAAGACGTTCCCTATGCCTCAGCCGTTAGGAGCATCATGTATGCCATGCTGTGCACTCGCCCTGACATTGCTCAGGGCGATGATAGTTCACTACAAATTCTGGGGTATACTGATGCCGATTTTCAGTCGAATCGAGATGATAGAAAGTCTACATCTGGGTATGTTTTCACGATAAGATCGTGTGCAGTTTGCTGGAAAAGTAGCAAATGGGGGTCCACGATAGACTCCACGACTGAAGCCGTGTGGATGAAAAAGTTCATTCACGAATTAGGAGTGATTCCATCTAGCACATTAGTCATCCCATTGTTGTGTGACAATAATGGAGTGATCGCCCAGGCTAAGGAGCTTCGAGCCCACTCGAAGTCAAAGCACATCGAGAGGAAGTACCATGTACTGTGGGAGATTGTTGGTAGAGGGGACGTCCTGATTCAGAGGGTAGCATCAACGGATAATGTGGCAGACCCATTGACTAAGCCACTCTCACAGAAAGTATTTGAGAAACACGTGGAAAGCATGAGACTCTGGCTTGTACCAAATTGGACCTAAGTGCAAGTGGGAGCTGTTAGACAATTTTGTATGCCCTTAGCTCCAATAAGTTTTGATGTACTTTTGACATTTAGTGTAAATGAATAAAGTGAATGTTTGATTCATGTTGTGTGGTATGTTTCTGTGTAAGACCCTTAAATTGGACACTTAATGAGACTCGTGTTAGTTTAGAATGTTCAGAGCCGTTGGATAAGTCTGGGGAGATTTGTCCTGCCAAGGCTGACACTGGTGTGCTGCAAAGTGTTGGGGTGGCCTGTCTCAGCTACCAGGGTGAGATCGAAAGCACATGCAGTGTACGATTGCTTGAATCTTTGAACCGGACCAGATTTCCAGTATTGCCCTGGACCTTGGAGATTGATGGGCAAGACTGGAAAGTTACACCTGACCCCTAGACTCGATTATGATACTGCACTAGGTGTTAGATTGGACTGTCTTTGATATGCCAATCAGTGAGATCCTTAGCGAGAGTCAAAACTTGGGTATGTTGGGATAGTCTGAGAATTCATCTAAGTGGGTAATCAAAGTGATAGGATCAGCCCCTTTGTCGGACAAAGGTAATGATCGGGGATGCAGTCTCTCTGATGGAAACTAAACTGCCGGCAGTTGATTTCAATCATTGGTATTTTGTTTTGCAAAATTTATATATATATATGATATATAGATATGTACGGTTTCAAAATGTTTGCAAATGGTTTTAATTCCTGGGATCCATGTGAGCAGAGAGTGCAACACTGTTCCTTGCATCCGAGGGAGAGGTCCTCTCTTGTCGGGTAGTGTTTGATCATTATGGGCTGAGAAGTTGAGTGTAAGGCCATTTAGGCTTATACCTGATGGGTTAATTTTGCATATGCCCACAGTCCTTGGGTTTTTATAAGATGGCTTGACCCTGGAACCACTTAGTGTACGTGTTGGGCTCATAGAGTCAATGTGATGGGCTCAAGGGGTTCACTGGGTTTTCTAGTGACTAGGCCTTGTAACAGAGGCTGGGCCGAACCATGTGGCTGATGTGTAGATCAATGCTTGGGTCCCACGCCATACAAAGAAGCCCAACTAGGTAGTAGTTTGGAAGCCTATTGAGCACTTAATACATATTTGGCCTAAAGCCCATTTCAAACTGTGCTGATTTGATCAGTCACTTAAAGGGGCGGATCTAAGATTAGGTCAAGCAAAAAAGGATTGGGTCTTGACCCTATCCACTCATGGAGACCAAATTCAAATTAGGATTTGAATCTGGTAATCTCCTGATAAGATCAGGAGTGGACTGATCTAATATGCAGATAGGATTAAGAAGATTCCTTATCCAAATACAGATTTGGATTAGGATAACTCCTACTAAGATTTGGAGGTTTCTTAATCGCAAAAGAAAGGAGGAGAAAACCTAAGTCGAATTACAAGAATTCGAACCCCAAGGGATTTTCGCAAATAACACTACAACTTGAGATAGGATCTCAGAAACCCTAGAGAAGAGGAAAAAGCAGTTCACCATCTTCTTCTCTACCCTTCTCCTCCAGCAGCCGCCACCATCTAACTGCCAGTTCGAGTTCTCTGTGAAGGAAGATCAAGAAAAGTGCTTGATTTTGTGTGGTGCTCTCGTTTCCATCGAGTTCTTCAGAAGAACCTGATTTGTGGGACGAACACTGCTGGTTCTGCTCCATCATCGTTGTGTCATCTTCAGTAGGAGCAGTTCTTAGGATTTTCTTTGGGCGTGAACACTAACGTTGGGAAATACTGCTTCTCTGGATTAGGTATATCCATTCCCTTCTCTTGTAGCTCAGATCTGATTCGGTTTTGAATCAAGTTAGATCATTGAATACTGTATTCTAAATTGAGGGAATATGATTCGAAGTTGGAAGAATGGCAATAAATTTTTGTAATTCGCCCACCCATTCCACAATCTTTTGGCATCCATATGATGGATCTTACCATTAAAAGAATGGTTTCTTGAATTTACTAACAGGGTAGTGGGTGGGCGAATTTCAACTGCAAGGGTCACACACTCCACTTCAGCGGTAGTGGGGCATAAATCGATAAAATAGGTTAGTCAAGAAACCACAGGGACTTGAGTCATTCAAGAATTATGAGCTTTAGTGATTGCTTATATCTTATTGGTGTTGTATGGACATAGACTAGGGAATCAGAATCAGACAAACTTGGCGAGACGCAGAAACAAGGACTTAAACATCCTATAAGAGTATGTACCATTACAAGTTGATTTTTAATGTTATGAACCTATAGAAAAAGGCCTAAAAGATCATTTTTTTATTTACATTTTATTGGAAAAATCACATTTATTGTGTATATTAGCTATTCATTTACATCGAATAAAGAAAGGAGAGAAAAATATCACATAGAGTTATCCTTCAAGCATCCATGAAGTGTTAGTCCGATGTGTGTCCAAAACAGACACCATCTATTTAGGAGAATTCATGTAATAGACTGCCAGTAAAGGGGAGGGGTGCAAACAACTTTCCAAGTGACAAAACTAGTTCTCTCAAAAGCAAAGGTTGAAAATTACCGAGGAATCGACACAAAAGATATCTATTTAGGAGAATCCATGTAATAGACTGCCAGTAAGGGGGGAGGGGTGCAAACAACTTTCCAAGTGACAAAACTAGTTCTCTCAAAAGCAAAGGTTGAAAATTACCGAGGAATCGACACAAAAAGATAAGTGTGCCAAGAAAAAACTGAGTCCATGAAAAACCCAAATGAAGTGATTGTTCATCAATGTCCAACAAAAAGTGATTCTTCACAAGTATAAAACATTTACACTATGACAGTGGGTGTAGATGACATGTAAAGCCACAAAACCGATTTATCCATACAAAAAATCCAAACATTAGGAAACGGCTCTGTAGCATAACCTTCAATCACAAGGCCTCAGATAAATGAACTACCCAGTCATTCCAGTCGCCTTCAAGGTAGTTGGTGAAATCATCATAATCATAATAATCGAACCAAAATCACAATATTCATCCATAACTTCATACTTAAAGTTCTTGATATGAGAAGCTTGTTTCAGTATCTCATCATCAATCTTAAGTTGGCTGCATTCTCTCACTGCAAGGACATCCAGCTCTTTGCAGCCTTCCAATATCTTTAGCAAGTTTTTCTTGGATAGAGTAACACCAATGTCTAATATGTCAAAAACCCCACTCAAATCCAACGTCCTGAGCTTAGGGAGCCAGGTAACAATTGCTGAAACCACTTCGTCATCAATAGTACCAGCATTTACACTAATACCAATGAAATTCTTACGGTGTCGGCCTATTTCCTCAATGATTTTCGGGAATGGGAAACCTCCTTGTAAATATTCCAGATGAAGATGTTGCAAGTTCTTCCATTTATGCACAAGGCTTGGGATTTTGTCAGCTATATCTTTGGGTATGCTTGGGGAAGGAAAAGCAAGGAATTCCAAAGCTGGGCACCTGTAAGAAGTTTGAAGACAATCAAACAAGATTTGATAGGTATAAATTTCTACGACTTACTAGAATGTAAGCTGAAGCAGATTTTCTAGAAGGCATGTTATAGCAGATCCAGCCACCAATACCAGTCAATATACAGATGAAGTCCAGTTGCAAGCCTAGAAGTCATACTAGACTTACTTATCTGAGATGTAAGCCAACTCATTGTATGAATTGTATCAGGAAGTATGACTTTGACAGAAGATCCATTACTAAGTTTTAGTAAGAAATTCAGAAGACCCATTGATGAGAACTTTTTAACTCCGAAAGTTGAGGCAAATCTGTAGGCGAGCATAACCATTGGCTCAAAATGTTGAAACAATCCATTTCTAATAACTCCCACTTGCTTGTCTTCTCCATCTCCACACCCTCACTTTAATAAATCTCGAAATATTAAGGTAGAAAATGCAAGTGTTGCGGCGCACAACCTGAACTTCCAAGAAAAAAAATGCTATTACCAGGACAAGTATTATATCTGAACTAAGCATGGCCATCAAAGGAATGGGCAGAATGCTTCAATCAAAGGATGAATCAGCAACACATGATAGTAAGTAATTACTGAAATTAATTTCTTAACTGATAGCGTAATCTATCTTTCATATAATATAATATATTACATCCCCTCATGTACACCCCTCTCTTTCTCTTTAATATAATAATCAAAGTTCAAATTATCAATACGATACGCCCCGTATTGGGCGTATCATATCGTATGTGTTTCAGGACCCACTCTTTTTTAATAAAAAACTAGTGAATGACCCCATACTAAGTACGGAGAATCAATAATGTTAAATTTACATTAATGGAATCAATACTGTTAAATTTATATTTATTAATATTTTAAATAATTATTAAAATTTCAGAAAATAGCTTTTCAATAATTATTAGAATATAGATAATTTTCTTTTGTTATGATACGTAGAGGGTTAATGATTAAGTGAGATTGATAGAATGTAGGCAGAAGTGGTTGTGGATAATCACTTTTGCATTTTTTGCATTTTTTTAGGAATAGATTGAAAATGGTGGTAGTGGGTTGTGGGCTTTAGCAACAACTTTTCAGAAAATGCCATGTATCTAGCTTTCCAGAAAAATGAGAAGGCCATGTGTCTGAATGGTGGGGAGCCGTAGCCTGGTAGTGGGTTGTGGATTTTAGCAGGAATTTCTCAGAAATTGCCATGTGTCTAATTTTCTAAAAATGAGAAGGCCACTTGTTTGAATGGTAGTAGTGGGTTGTGGGCTTTAACAGCAATTTAATATATATTAGATATGTTAAAATATCTTCCCAAAAACCAAATTTTGAAAAAAAAAAACTAAAAAAAAAGCCATTTTCGCTTGTATCTAAGTACTGATGAGGGGTATCGATACTTTGAACCTTGATAATAATAACATAATATAGTCACATTTTCTTAAAAAAAAAAAAAAACTAATGGTGTGATCTATTAGAGGTATTATCAGGAAGAAAAAAAAAGGAATTCATCTTAATTTACTCTTGCTTGCTGAATATCCAGTCTCCAAAATACTAAACCAACAGAGGAAAAGGTAGGTAGCCACGCAACATGGAATTTACGGGCAAATAAATGCCCATTTTTGCTTAAGAGCAGCACAGTGGGAGAGGGGAGCATGTGATCAGCCAGGTATTTTGGAAATAATCTGGTTACAGGAATACCACTTGCATGTATCAAATTTGGTTATTCCTTTATTTTTTTTTCAAATCTATAATTCTGTTTCTGCAGAAATGTGGGCATTGGAACACAATATCCTGCATCCACATTCTTTCAGATCAAAGATGAGATCCCTTTACTTTATCTTTCTCAAAAAAAAAAAAAAAAAAAAGAAAAGAAAGAAATTTCTTTATATTGAAGGAGATAGCTACACCCATTTTTTTTAATCTAACAAGACCAATTAGGGTTCAGGTAAGGGCAATTATTTTGTAGGCAACCCAAACAGCTGATGGTATCGTCAAAGATCCTTGGGTTGCTGTCGGAAATGGTGTTAACAAAGCTACTGTCTTTTTCAACGGGTGTAAGCTCCTAGGGGAAGTTAATGCTACATCAATTACTCTAGTTCTTAAGGTGCCTAACTAGAAAACCTCTGTGGTGGATTTCTGACCGCAGCATGATCTATGATCTATAGGCATACATATATATGGGCAAGGTTCTTGTAATAGATTAAAGATACCTATGAAATGGCATGAGAGCATGAACCAAGCTATTTTTATTCAATTATTCTAGGAAGGAAGATTCGTGAAAACATGTTTCTTTATCATGATTTATTCCACAACTACAACATATTCACTGTATTAAACATAACAGAGTACACCTGTTGAGAATATTAAGAAACAAAGTGAATATAGAAAAGGGGGTGGGATATTTACAGTAGAAACAAGACAGACACCGACACTGGGGGAGAGGAAATATAAAGGGGCTAGCCGCATTTGCCGTAGAGAGATGAGAAAAAGAAGAAAAACAGGTAAAGTAGAACTCAGTTCAGAGAGAGAATAAGAATAGGAAGAAATTGAACGGGATGGAGCCACACTCGAAAGTTGAAATAGGAACACGCCAATAGGAAGAAAAGGAAAGAAGGAAAGAGGGGAAGTCGCCTCTGTTTTCGCTCACAGTGACAACTGACAAACGAAGAAGAAGAAGAGTAGCAGAAACAAAGAAAATAAAAATAAAAGTAAAAGTGAAAATGAAAATAATAAGATAATAGATACCTGACTGGACTCGATCGTCGATTTCTCCTTCCTATTCCGATTGCAAAATCGTCAGTGAGATATTTGAAAATTGAAGAATTTTCAGTGAAAACCTTTCCCCTCTGATACTTTTATTCTGTCGATTAGCGAGAAAAAATGTCATTTACAAAAGCTAGCTACATTTTACCCTATACTTTGCGTTTTGCTAAAAGTCCCCTCATAGTTTGCAATTCGATCCGTCAATCGTATCGTGTCAACCTCAGGTGTAGACATTTTCGGGTCATTTCGGCTTGGGTAAAGAAAGGCTAGACCCTAACCTTAAACATTCAGGTTTGAATTGATCAATCAGTTAGATGAATCAACGGTTCAATCATTTGGCTCAATTGATTTTTAATCTTGTCAAATATTTTTATCAAAATGACAGGTTTAAATATCTGATGCAAATGTTTGAACGGTTCAACATCTGTGTAAACACTAAATTGAAAATGCTAGGTATGAAAATAAGTGACTTAGCAGCGACTCTTGACCCGACTCGACCCAATCTAAATTCGCAAATTGGGTCAAATTTTTGTCGGATCTATTTGCTACCACTTTACTCAATCGATATTTTTTTAGGGTAGTTTATATTGCCATATGGAAATAGTCGCATAATCCTAAACTGAGTGGAAAACGTTAAGGGCATAAGCCCATGGTTTTTTATTCCAATAGTGCCCTTACACTTTATATTAATGTTTTTAAAAAGAAAGGGTCATTTATTAAAACATACCTTATAGTTTCTTGAATTTACTAAAATCTATTATATAGTTTGTGTTTTACTAAAATATATTCTATAGTTTGTAACCAATTTACTTAATCGACCTTCTATTAGATGAAAGTGGAAAATAATATTTTTAAACTTAACATCTATTCAAACAAATTTAATAAAATGAAATTAAAAGCAAAATAATATTTTTGCCCCTAATAAAAGAGGGACAACCACTCTATTTTTTTTTTCTATTAGGTTAATTTTGTTTTCTATACAAAAACGTGTTGGGGTATTTTTGGAATAAATTATTTAGATCCATACCCTTGAACATTTTCTACTCAGTTTAGGGGTATTTTTGAAGTAAAGAACCTTGGGTCCATGCCCTTCAACATTTTCCACTTAGTATATGTTTGGCATAGATGCTGCAAATACAACACTGTTTTCCTACAAACTCTAACAACTTTAAGATCAAGAGAGAAGAAAGAAGGGAAAAGCTTTTTAGTTCTCTATAACACACTTGGATTCAAGCTCTCCAAAGAAGATTAAGCCACTACAAAAGGGCCCTTCTTAGAGAAGCATCTTTTACAACTGATCAAGCGTGAAGCCTGGAATGAAGAAATCTAGATTAACTCTTTAGAAACACCAAATTTAAGGAAATCTACATCAACACTTCAAGAAGTATAAGAAACATGTCAATGACCCTCATCTTCACCGAATTTGACCGTTAATCAGAAGTTCACATCATTGAGTAGAAATCAATGAGAGTTCATTCCCATGTATTTTCCTTTATTACATTTTTTTTTGTAATTTGTCTCCATATTTTATGTTCATTAAATACATGAAATTTGTGTTGACACACTTCTTAAAAATAATTAATATAGTCTTAAAGTTATTTAGATGTTCAGACTTCAGTGCAACCAAACAGGCTCACAGTAAATCATGTGTCATTGTGGAGAACATTAGATAAATTTTTCTCTGTTCTTTCTACCAGGCTAAAAACTAAAATTATGTAATTACTTAGAGATGAGGAAATTTGTTAAATTAGCTTGTAAATAAAAATGAAATTTGGTAAATAAGCTTGTTGGTGAAGTGGCATCTGATTGTTGCCTTTTATGTATCAATGACCAAACTTTATCTATTCCACTACTAGCTAATGGTTCCATTAATGGAGTATGTACAGGTTTCCCTATGTCCTAATGTTTGTGATTCATATATATTATACATTTCAAATAATAAGTTTTTAATTTTATCTTTTCTTTTGTGTTCGAATATCAATATACACCATATTTTTTTAATCATAGGATCTAATTTTGTAGCTAAACAATATATTCGAGAAAATATTTTTCTAATATTTTTTAAATTTAATTTCCATTGCATCAATAATATTTTTAAATATTAAATCATTTCTGTATTTTACAAAATATTCATTAATTATATACAATTCATTAACTAAAATACAAGATGTTGGGTAATAAATACTTGAAAATAACTTAATTATATCATAAAAAATTGTAAAAATATTTTATATAGGTTGAATCTTTCCAATAATCATAATCAGTTATAAAATCAAGGGACATTTTTCTCATTATGAAAATTAGTAAAAATGTCTTTATATGAAATACGACTATGTTATATGGTTTATATAGAATTCCACCAATGTTGAACATCTAATACAAACTTTTTATATTTTATTTCCCACACTTATGGAATAAATATTTAAATTCTTCTTTTCTTATTCTAGGAGTTATAATTTGCATAATACAATTTCTAAATTTAGAAATATGAGGTAAAATAATATTTGATGTTTCTTGTACACATAAATTTAAAATGTGGCATGCACATCTAATATGAAATAATTTTCTATTTAAAAATTATTTTATTAATATTGTAAAATATTTATAGCTAAATCATTATGGCTAGCACGATAAAAACCAATAGAAAGAACTTTATCTTCAATACCATAAATATATAAAGTATTTAAAATATTTGCAAGCAATATGTAGCCATGATTCACCAACAAAATGCCCTATAACACAAATTTAACTAATAGTTTATTTGGAAACCCAAATATTATATGTAAGTGATATTTTAGAATTAATATTTGACAAGGTAGAAATTAAATTTTGATTATATGAATCAAAAGTTTTTAAAGCATGTGCTTTATTTCTAGAAACCTTTTTAAATTGGATTTATAGAGATTGCTGTAAAATTTTTTCAAGCCTAGAGTCTTTAGATGATAAAAATGATTGTTCAACATGTATAAATTTTGTTAATTCTTGCCTCATTTCTTCTTGTGAATATTAAATTACCAAAAAGACCACATCCAATTTGTGTTTGATTTTATTGTTTTTCTTCAAATGACTGGCCCTGTGTCTAACTAAATGGCTAGTACCACCTTTGATACTATAACTAAATTCACTTCTACATTTTATGCAAATATATCTTTTCCTTTTTTTCCAATATTTTCTATATTTAACATGTTCCAAACTCCATTGGTCTTTCTCTTGCCGTCCCTTGAACTAATAGTAGGAGTGGCTTTATCAACAACAATACCATTGACACTCATAATCGGTGCTATTGAAAGGGATTTTGAGAGGAACTGACCATTTTAAAAAATTTAAAATATTAAAATCCTAAACAATAAAAACTAATTAGAACTTATTGATCCGTTGGTTTGAAAAGTAAATACTACGAAGAAGCAAGAGACTAAGAAAGTATGAGATAATATGTGAGTATATAAAAGTATGAGAAAGACAAGGGTTGAGCCAGGCCTGGCACAACCTGATTGCTATAATGACCAAGCCATGCTTGGCACAGCCTGTGGGCAGTTTGCGGGCCCCAAAACCCAAGCCTGACATAGCACAAGGATTTGGACCGGGCCTGGCACAATCAGATTGCTACAATGATCTTGTTGTGCCAAGTACAGCCCATGAGCGGCCTGGCCCACTTTACGGTTTATAATTGGACCCATCAATTAAAGGACATACGGCGACTACTTCTATATGACAACGAATAAGAAAATGAGACTGGATCTTTTCCTCACATAGGGCGCCTCACACGCACATCCTATCATGCATTGGGAACATCTTCCATACTTATAAGTAATTATTCATGGGAGATGTTCCCAATGCACGGTGGATGTGCATGTGAGACGCCGAAGTGTGAGGAGCAGATCCCGTTCCTAAGAAAACCAAGAGTTGCATAATAACTAGCATGCAAAAACCTCTCTCCAGCCTTCATCTTTGTTTCAAAAACTTCCCTTTACGAAACAACCCTCTGGATTTCCCTCGTTAATATGGGTTTAGGAGTTTTTTAGTGAAGGATCAAAGCCAAGTCCATTTGTTTCTGCATTGAGCTTCAAAGAAAACATTATGTGGAAAGGCCCAAATTTGCAAGGTGACGATGCTTTTGAACAATATTTTAGAAACTAGAAACTATTACTCATGTAATTTTTAAGGAAATTCATTGAACTTAGTTCAGAACCTGTTATAGACTGCTTCCGATCTCCAACCCACAAACTCTTCCTACATCTCTACCCATAAGACATTACAGGCCATGGTTTTCGAACTTTCATTAACTCAGATGGTCGGACTATTTGGTCCAGAAACCATCTAGGCAATCAGTTTGATTTCACCGTTAAGTCATTCCTTGGCCAAAAACTGTTGATTTGGTTAATAACCCGCTGACCTATGTGATCAAATTGTCAACTTGTCCAACCCGAATAATGTTTTTTGACTGTTTTTTTTTTATTTCAATTATTATTATTATTATTTTTAATTTTTTAAATTGCAATAAAAGATCCATTTGAACCGAATAATTGAACCACTGACCCAAAAATCAATGGCCAAAACAATTCCGATTCCAAATTAAATTTTAAACATTATTACAGGCATGCGTTGGGAATATCTTCCATATCATTTAAGGGGAAATGTTTCCAATATATACATAGCAGTCGTGTATTATCTCAATTGTGTCGAAATTTTCAAGCCGTTTCTTTCTTGTAAACTAGGTTGCCAATTGGTCTATATTCGATAATCCTCCTCGTTGCATTGAATCTATTGTTTAATGGAACGAGGCTGGGGTCTATTTATGACTATATTTTGGCTACTCTGTGTGAAGCTTTGTTACATGATGGCTTAGGAGCAGAAGCAACCATGCATTGTGTGGAAGGTGAGACAGAAAACTCTTGAGCGTCAGAGAGCTCCAAGGAAGCCATCCTGTACTGTCCAGTTACCATATCCATTGTTAAATTATGGCTGCTTAAGTGCTTAAATCAATTGTTATTACTTATGTGAAGTCTTTTTTCCTAGCTCCTTTTAACTTGTAATAAATCACTTTTTCCAGCAGGTGCTGTACATGGTCTTATTCGTTATCTTGATGGGTGTTATGGGGATGTGCTACATTGTGTATTTTTTCTGTTTTTCTTTTCTTTTTTTTTTCTCTGAAAATAGAAATCTATTTTAACAACCAGAAAATGATATTAATTAAGTCGAAGTAAATTCCAAACACTCCATTATCAATAAATCTACACCTTATCTCAACCACATGGGGTTGATTGGTCGACAAAAATGGGCAATTCGAATGACAAATATTTTTGGACCGGAATGACTGGATATTATTATTAGCTTTGGCATTAAACAAAGAATTGGGAATGCTAGTATCAAGGGTCTGACTGTAAAGGAGGCCCTTAAACCATGAACCACACAAGGACAAGCCATACTCCATCCATGTATTTGCATGAAAACCTATATTTATGTTTTGCCCTCTGATTTATTGGCCTTGCTCTAAAGAATTTCACAAAGATTTATAACATTTATTCCAATAATTCACTTATAACACGTATATAGCTTTACTGACTTCAATAAATCAGTAAGGTTAATTCAAGAAATGTGAAATTTAATATGCAGACAACCATGTTCTTCTACAACACGCCCTTCTCTTGTTTTCTTTCCTTATATTCAGTCCAGTCCCAACCATCTAAACCAGGAATCCTTGCCAGAGCTCATGGCTCATGCATTTTAAAGCAGAGGTATGACTTTCTAAGGAATGCAATGTAGCAAAGGGGAAATTGCTCTCAGAAGTTGTGGGCCATACTTCGACTTGATAGATAAATGGGGACTAAATAAATAAACTAGGAAGTCTAAAATTTTTCATTTTTTTTTAATTTTTTGATTTTTTAATCCATGTCATTTTCGAAATTACCAATTAGAACTCTACTTTCCCCAAACAAAATCATCCTAAAATCTCTCTTTCTCTCCCCCCACATACACACATTCCAATAACCTAAATAATTTAATATCCTAAAATTTCTCCTAAACAACCTCCCCCCTCACTATCCCCAACTTTCTCCTAAGTTATCTCTAATTTAGTAGAGAGTTTCTCTCCTAAATTATCTCTAATTCTTACTTATTTTCTCCCCCACTTTTTATCTACATCTATGTAAAGAAAGTTTGAATTAAAAAAATTAAGAATTGTTTAAATATTCTAACAAAATTATATAATAACTTTAAAATATTTATTAAAAAGATAAAAAATAATTATAATCGATTTAATAATGTTCATATTATTAATAATTATACATTTTTACAAAATTCATCAAGAAATTATGTACAAACAATATAAATTATGATTTTTTGGATTATTCAATCTAAATTTTATTCAATTAATAAAAATATACACTAAAAGTGAAATATTATTTAAATATTTTAATAACTAAATATCTTAAATAACAAAATATTAAAATTAGTATTTTAAATCAATTAATAATATATTTTAAATAGTTATTGAATAACTTTCAATTATAATAAATAGATTAAAATTTTAAATATTTAGTTAAGTAACTAAATATTTTAGATAACGAAACATTTAACAAGCAATTCAATAAATAATGACATTAATATTTAACAAGTAATATTTTAAATAACTAAATATTAAATTCAACAAGTAATTAATATTTTAAAATTTATATAATGATACCATTTCAATAAATAATATTGTAAATAACTAATTTCATTTATACCAATTAATAATTATAGAAAATAACTTTCAAAAACTTATTGTTTATTAATAATAATCTTAAATACTTAATCTTTATTTATTATATATTTATCTATACTAAAATTAATATTTATTGTATTTCAGTAATTATTTATTGATTTTGTGATAAATATATTTTCAATAATTATGTATAAATCTATTTTTGTTTTGTTATTTAATAGAAAATTTTCAATAATTATTGGAGTTTAAATTGTTGTTATTTAGCTTTTTAAATTTAATTTATTGTGTATTTTCACTATAAAGTTTTAATAATTATTGGAGATTAAACTATTGTTCATGAGTTGATTCAATTTAGTTGTAGGTTGTTTGGCCAACCAAATCGACCTAGTCAGGTTGGGGGTTGGTCACTCAGGTTATCAGTTTGGGTAAATTTCCGGTTTGGTCAGTTGGTTCAAAAGATTTAAACTTAAAAATTAAATTAAAAAAATACAATGGTATTATTAAAAAATAAATTTAAAAATTAAATTTATGATATGAACTATTTTAGCCTGAGAAATATTGGAAATTTCCCATTTTTCTATATTAAAAAATATATTTAAAATATAAAATATTAATATATATCTATGGTTGGGTCGTTCAATTTTAGTCAGTTTACAAATAGCCAAAGTGAAACTGATCCAACCCATTTACTGAACCAAAGTCAACTAGAAATACTAGAATTTGAGTTGGTCACGAGGCGGGGAGGGGACGAGGAGCCTCTACCCATCCACGTCCCCATCCCCATCCTTGATAATGGGGACAAAGTTATCCCCATCCTTGTCTCCACGGGGATCCCCACTCCCCGTGATTCTTTATAATGATAACCATTACCTTTTCGTTTTTTATTTTATTTGAAAAATAAAATAAAATAATTAAATTTTATAATCTTATTAGAAAAGATTCAAACATATTCAACCATATTTTTTAAAATATTAACATATAGATGTATGTGTACATATATACATATATAAACGTATGCATATATATACATATATATTAGCGGAGATCCCACGGGGTAGGGCTTGGGGTCCACGTGGTATGGGAGTGCTCTCTCCATCCCCGCCCCATTCGGGGAAAATCCCCATAAGGATCGGAGAAATGGGAAAAATTGCCATCCCTAAATTTGATAAACCCTATCTAAAATTAATTATTGTTATTTTTGTATTGTAAAAAAATAGTAAAAGTGGTATATAAAATGTAAATGATTACTAATTATTATATAAAACAATTATATACTCTTACATGTTTCTATTGTTTATCTTTAACTTAACAAATCTTGTGCATCGCACAGGTCCCCGCTAGTAATTTTATATAGCCATCTTTCATTGGATTTAATGACTCAATTTAAGAGTAAAATTAATTGAAAATATGTATAAACTTCATTTACAAATTTACGTATATACATTTTATACATATACACATGTATATATACTTAAAAGATATATTTTTAAATAAATATAATAAATATGTATATGTATGTTTGTATGGGTAGGCTTGGATTGGGTTGGACTAGGCTTGTGTCATGATTGGGTTAGCAGAGCCTCAACCCAAGCCCAACCCAAGCCAAGCCCGGATTTTCTGGCCCAAGCACACCCCACAACTTGAAAACTGGCCCAACCCATGCAAAAACTTGTGTTAGGCTCGAGTTGTGCCCAAGGTTTTGAAAGGCTAAAGGCGTAGTTGAGGCGTAATGGTCCAAAAAGGTGAGGAGTAACTATCAAGGTGTACAAGGCACAAGCCTCAAAGTTTAAGAAAAAATTTAATTAAAGTTTATAAATTGATGAAAATAACATATAATTTACTAAGTTAAAATGATAGAAGGTACACATATCTATAAAACTATAAGTTTATAAGCAATAAGTATTGGCATTTAAGCATTAAATAAAATAATAATTAATCAACTAACAATTATAAACATTTTATTTCATGTAAAAAATAATTTAGAAGAAAGGAAACAACTTAGTTGATTTGATCTATGTAAATAACAAACTTGGGACATTACATTTAGAATAATAAAAAAAAATCTCACTTGATTTATTCAAAAAAAACTAAGAACTTGATTAGTCCTTTTTGTAATGAATTATCTTAAATACTAAGAAAAAACTAACATAATTTGATTTGCCTTGTTATTTTTCCATTTTTACTGTTTTTTTTATTTGATCCATAATTATTGAAGTGTTTTTCCTATATGTAGGGATGCAACTTGGGTGGGACCAACCCGATCCCAGACCGGCTCAGACCAAAAATTTACATGGCCAGGGCTTAGTTCTTCAGTCCTTGGGCCCAGGCCCAAAAAATCGGGTTTTTTAAAATTTCGTGTTGGGCTCGGGCTAGACCATTTGCGAACCTGAGCCCGGACCGATATCTACCCATGCGCAAGAAACCCGGGCCCGGCCCGATGTCTAAGGCTGTAAGGCCCCTAGAAAAATACGTTTGAGAGTTGAGATTGAAAAAGCAAAGAGGTGGAAAAGAGTTGAAAGACTGAAAGTGTAAAACTGTGAATACCTTTCAAGAGCTGATCCCTCTTTCTAACCTTTCAATCGTCATTAGTCAATACTCAATACCTGACGTGTTCGAGTGTTCATTCAAGTCATTTGTGAAAGACTAAAGTGTGAATCTTTTGATTTTCTGCTGATTACTGACAACTGAAAACTGAGCAAGTCAGAGCCAGGTATGGTTTCTAATATCTACCACGGTACACCTACTTTACTTTGTTCTTTTTTTTTTTTTTATGGATTAAATTTCCTGGTTTTACTTTTCAGTTTTCAGTTTTCAGTTTTTCTTTATTTTTATTTGGTTATTCAATATTTATTGGATAGTTTGTCTTCTTATCAATTTATGGCGTTTCCCATATTTCTCTGTATCGGCTTTCTTAGAAACAATGGAAACCAGTTTGGTCTGAAAAGCTATGTCTAAGGAGTAGGGTGTCAACCTCCATTTGTCATTCTTTCTCCCCCTCATAATATTTTCCTTCTCCACATCTGATGCAACTCCATGGGTAGAACGTCTATCGGGTTTTTGACTTTTTACTTGACCTTACTTGACCAGTAAATTAATTAAATAAAACAAGATTTTCCCTCTTGGCTTGGATTTTGAGTCGTAGAATGGGCTTAAGCCCATACCCTAGGCTTTTAAATTAGGGATGAAACTTGGGCAGCCCAACCCGAGCCCGACCCTAGCCCGAGCCCAGACCGAGTGTGTAAAATTTAATCTCAGGCTGGGCTCGAGCCTGATCATTTGGTTTTTACTTCAGGCTCGCTCTGGGTCGGTCCCTACTTATAGTTGATAGGGTTGGGCCTGAGTTTATCTTAAGCCCGAACCAACCCACCTGACTTGCACCCCTACCTATATGTTTTAAATTATAAAAATACATATATTTTACATTAAATTATTAATTAATCATTGATATTTGAGACTTACACCTTTTTATGTCTTACACCTCATTCTAACAAATGTTTAAGCCTCACATCAAAATCTGACAAAGTTGTGACAAAATTATGACAAAGTTGAGAGGTTTAAGCCTTGAGGCAAAATCTATGCACCTTGCCTCAAGGTGTACACCTCATGCCTCAATTTTAAAACAATGGTTGTGCCAGCCCAATGGAATACTGTATCTTAGGGCCTTAGGCAGGGACAGACTACCAGTCAAGGGGAAAGGGTACACATAACTTACCAGTGACAAATCTCTGGTTCTATCATGAGCGAAGGCCAAAAATTAACTTCAGAGTACATTTTACCAAGCGTACAGTACCAACACTGTCATGTGCATGGAAAAAAGAAGGAATAATTAGGGGAAATACAATAGGAGAATAAGAAAAAGTATCACAAAACGAACACAGAAATGAAAGTCCAAGAAAAAACTGAGTCCATACAATCCAAAGTCCATGAAAATCCGAGATGAAGTGATAACACTATCATGGCCAGAGCCAGTGTATATGACATGTAAAGCCACACAACCAATTTAGCTATGCAAAAATCCAAACGTTAGGAAACAGCCCTGTAGCATAATCTTCAATCACATGTCCTCAGGCAAATAGGTTACCCAGTCATCCCAGTCATCTTCAAGGTAGTTGGTGAAATCATCATAATCATAGTAGCCATCATAACCATAATAATCCAAACCAAAATCATAATAATCATCCCAGTAAAAATCACTAAATTCATCCAAAACTTCATACTTAAAGTTCTTGATATGGGAAGCTTGCTTCAGTATCTCATCATCAATCTTAAGTTGGCTACATTCTCTCACTGCAAGGACATCCAGCTCTTTGCAGCCTTCCAATATCTTTAGCAAGTTTTTCTTGGGTAGATAAACACCAATGTTTAATACCTCAAAAATCCCACTCAAATCTAAGGTCCTGAGCTTTGGGAGCCAGGTAACAATGGCGGAAACCATTTCGTCACCAATAGGACCACCATTTACACTAATACCAGTGAAGTTCTTGCAGTGTCGGCCTATTTCCTCAATGATTTTAGGGAGTGGAAGACCATGAGATATATACTCGAGATGAAGATGTTCCAAGTTCTTCCATTTACACACAAGGTTTGGGATGCTGTCAATTGTTTGCTTGGGTATATTTAAGCCAGGAAAAGAAAGGAACTTCAAAGCTGGGCACCTGTAAGCATTTTGAATACGATCAAACATGAACAGATAGGTATAAATTTCTACATATTAACTTGTTATAATTTACAACAGAAGTTGTAGAAGATTTGCTATACAGATGAAGCCCAGTTGCAAGACCAGAAGTCATACTATACTTACTTATCTGAGACGTAAACCAACTCATCGTATGCAATTCTATCAGGAAGTATGACATTGACGGAAGATCCATTGCCAAGTTTCACTAAGAGCTTTAGAAGTCCCATTGATGAGAACTTTTTAACTCCCAAAGTTGGGACAAATCTGTTGGTAAAGAGCATGCCCATTGACTCAAAAACTTGAAGATCTAAAACTTTCCAACAAGTAGGTTGTCGAGAAGCTTGATACCAAGACTTGCAGACAAAGGGCAGCGTCAATAATAGATCAACCATGCCCACTTTCGCAAAAACGCTGACCAAGCAATCCCTTTCTAGTAACTCCCACTTTCTTATCTTCTCCATGCCCCACTCTTCTCTTGAATAAGTCTTAAAATGTTCAAGGAGAAATGCAAGTTTTGTGGTGTGAAACCTGAATTTCCATGAAAAAAAGCAATTACCAGGACAAGTAATAAATGTGAACTAAGCATGATCATGAAAGGAATGAGCTGAATGCCCCAATCAAAAGATGAATCAGGAACACATGATCAAGCTAATTAAAGGGCAGCCCAGTGCACAGGGACGGGGCTCCCACCAATGCAGGGTTTGGGGAGGGACAGATGTACACAACCTTAGCCCTGCAAATACAGAGGCTGTTTCCAAGATTTGAACCCTGACCACCCAGGTCAAAATGGAGCAATCCAACCATTGCGCCAACGCCAAGGCCCATCCTCGAAGATAGTAACTAATTACCAAAATAAATTTCTTAATTAATAGTATAATCCATTAAGGTATCATCAGAAAAAGAATTGGATTTCATCCCAATTTGTTCTGGCTTGCTGAATACTCTAAAAACTAAAAAACAGAATAAAATGTAGATAGCCAGGCCAAATGGAATTTACGGGAAAATAAATGATCATTTTCTTAAGAGAGCAGTGGAAGAGGGGAAGATGTGATCAGCCAGTATTCTTGCAACTAAACTGGCTAGAAGGAATACAACTTGTCTGTTTCCTATTTGGTTACCAAGAAAAATAATCCTTCTTTTCAAATTTTATAATTCTGTTTTCTGCAGAATTGTGGGTCATTGGAATACAACATGCTGCGTTCACAGTCTTTGACATCAAAGATGAGACCTGTTTACATTGAAAGACACAACTACACCCATTTTTTAATCTAACAAGACCAATTAGGGTTCAGGTAAGGTAATTATTTTGGCCGAGTTTGGAAGGAGTACAAATGCAAATAAGTAGAGTGCAAAACCTTATATTTTGTATTATTTTGTATGTATTTACGCTGTACATATTTGCATTTGTACTGCTTCCAAACTGAGCCTTTATTGGCAACCCAAGCCACTAATAGTATCATTGAGGCTCCTTCGGTAGTTGTGACTGTGAGAAATGATGCTACCAAAGCCATTGTCTTCTTTAACAGGTATAAGCTCATAGAAGAAGTTAACGCAACAGCTATTACTCTAGTTCTTAAGGGGCGTAACCAGCAGACAATTGCGGTGCATTTCTAACTGCAGAATGATCTATAGACATAGACGTATATTAGCAAGGTTGTTGTGATAGATTGAAGATACCTTTGAAATGACAATAGAGCAACAACCAGGCTACTTTAGAAGGAAGATTCATGAAAGTATGTTTCTTTATCATGAATTTTTCCACAATTACAACATATTTACTGTATTAAACATAACAGAGTACACCTTATGAGAATATTAAGAAAACACAGTGAACTTACAGTAAGGAAAAAGTTAAGGAAAAGGTATTAACAGAATTTGTGAAATTCCTTAATAACTTCGGAAGTTTGCATCAACTTTCTGTTTCTCTTATTTTCTGTAAAACCAAAAGGCAGCCTAAGGGAAGCAAGAGAGACACAGAAACGGGAGAGGAAAAACAAAGGAGCTAAGCCCTCTTTTCTGATCAGAGATGAGAAGAAGAAGAAGAAGAAGAAGAAGAAGAAGAAGAAATAAGAAATAGTTGGGGCTGAACCCTGTTCAGAGAGAAATTATGAACAGGAATAAGTTGAAGGGTGTGGTACCACAACACGAAAGTCGAAACAGAAACACGCCAACAGAAAGAAGGGAAAAGGAGAAGATTTTATGTTTTCCAGTCTCACTGTGACAACTGAAAAGTGCAAACCGAATAAGAAGTGAAGAAGAAGAGTTGCAGAAAATAAAAAAATGAAAATGATAAGATACCTGACTGGACTTGATCGTCGATTTCTTCTTGCTCCGATCACAATTCGCAATCCCCAAGCCCTCTTTTGCGAGTTGCGACGTGTGATTGTGAAAAACTGAAAACCTTCTCTCTGATTTTTAACTTTGACACACGACCACTCTGTACGACGAAGAAAACCAAGAGTCCAAGATCTTCATAACTAATCTAAAAAAACCTCCTTTGTCCTTTCAGCATCTAAAACCTCCCTTTATGAAATTACGGAATTACCCTTTCCATTTCCTTCGTATGTTTACCTGGGCTGGGAGTTTCTTAGTGAATGAACGAGACCGGGGCCCATTCGTTTCTATTTTGGGCTTATAAAAGAAAACCATTGTATGGGAAAGCCCAAATAGTATTCTGGTTTGCGCTGTACTTTTCATGAAGGCTGTATCTATCTACAACAAAAAATTGTTCCAACACTTCCCAACATGATCCGTCTTCCCATATCGTAGACAAGTTGAGCCCCCATTCTTATAGGGGTCCTACCTTCATGGTGCGATGCGTGAATACAGATCATGTTGGTACAATTTTTGTTATGAGCAAATCCCACTCCCTTGTCATGCACTTTCATTCAGGTCTAATCTCTCTATGATGGACTTAATAAAATACATTATTTATCGTCTTGATGTGTATTTATATTATTCTTGGGAGTTTCCTTATCAAATCATATCTATGTCCTTTTACCATATCTATCCATCCATCTATCTATCTATATGTATGTAAAATATGTATGTATTTCTAATTTTTTTTTCTTTTTTAAAAACATGAATTAATTCCATTCATTCTATCACTAAAAACCAGTTTACAGGGATACAAAATTATATTTATCTGACAGTAAATGAGAATAATAAACTTAGGTGTTTAAAAGGAATTTAGATTTAGTCCTCACAATATATGTCCTCATACTGTCCTCACAGTTATTGCAATCATACATTAGGAATATCTCCTCATGGATGAAAAATATAAATACGAATATATTCATAATACACGATTGCAAGGGCTGTGAATAGGAATGGCAACGGGGCGGGGCGGAGACGGGGAGCCTCTCCCCATTCCCCATGGTTTTTTATAATGTTAACCATTTTGTTTTTGTTTTCTATTTTATTTAAAAAAATAAAAATAAAATAATTAAAATTTACAATCCTATTAGAAAAGATTCAAACATATTCAACCATATTTTTATATGCATATATATTAGTGGGGATCCCATAGGGCAGGGATCGGGGTCCCTACAGGGTGGGGAGTGCTCTCCCCATCCCCATCCCTGTGGGAGAAAAATCATCCCCATCCCTACCCCGTTAGGGGTGAATCCCCACGGGGATTGGGGAAATGGGGAAAATTGCCATCCCTGGCTGTGAAGACAGTATGAGGACAGATTTTGTGAGGACTCATGAAATCCCTTCGTATGGAAAACCAGCAAAACCCCCCAGGAGAAGAGAGAGAAATGTGAGCCAACTCATCACTCATGTGCTGCCAAGTTGGCATCCCTATAAACATGGTGGACCTAAATAAAAATGAGAGAAAGCTGAAGGAGGGAGAGCTGCAATCCTCAATGAGAGACTGTATGTGCCAAGGGATCTGAATTGACTCTAACAGAGCCGCAGTGATACCTCTTGCTTCTCCTTCCAGTGTAATAGAATGGACTATGGAGGTCCAAAGAATCAGTGAGAAGCTAGCTTTCAAAAAGAGTAGTAGCTTTTGATTCTTCATTCCAGCAACGGTTAATGGATTTAGAAAGCTCAGCGACAATTTACTTAATTGATAACCACGGATGGTCACAATCAGAAGCTGCACCATCAAACATTTTATACCATCTACTTTGTGATTGATCTCAGTCACGATTCACAGTATTGGAAGTATTGAACCACAAATTTTGACGTATTGATTTTAATAGAAACTCGTGTTTCTTCATTATTTTATTTCTCATCAAGTACTATTTATCAGCCAATATGCGCCCATGTGTTTTGAAATTCTGAACCTTGATCCCAGATGAGCGCAATGCCTAATGGGGAAGGATGCATAGGTTTAAGGTAGCAAGGTTGAGTTATTCTGGAAATTTAGAGTTCAGTCCACAGAAGATAGGCAGAGGTATGACATATAGATTGCAATACATCGATTGGAAAATGAATTCTCACAAAATTTGTCCTCACACCTTACTATACTTAGCTATGCATTTGGAACTATCTCCATATTTTTATTTATTTTTTCATTCATGGAAAGATCTTCACAATGCAGGGCTGCTAGTGTTGTGAAGATGGTGTGAGGACAATAGATAGATCAAGGTTCAAATTTTCAATATGTGCTGGGCATATCTTATCTAAGGGTGGAACGGATTGAGCTTTTCACAAGTTATTCAGGTTTAGATCGTGAAAAACTAACTTAACCAAGCTTCGAGCTGTGTTCGAACCCAATACGTAGACTAATTTGCAAGTTGAGCCAAATTCGAGCCCAATAATAATTAAGCATAAAGTGATGTTTTTTTTTAAAATTTTTTATATATATAACAATAAATAATTTTTATAGTTTTTAATTTTTTATATTTTATAAGAAGCTTAATTCATTGAGCTGAACTCAAATCTATTAGATTTTAATTTAATCAAAATTCCAGTTGAAGTTTCTAGCTTGCATCAAACTCGACTGGCTGTAGAACCAATAATAAAGTTCCCAGTAATAAAATACTGGGTCCGACGTATACCCTCATCATTGGTTCCACAGCCATCGCGTTCAGCTCATCCGAATTCGTTTTGAATGTAATAATAGTAGAGAAAGTCAGAAACTAGAATTCTTGCTTGCGCTGCACTCGTGGGGTGCACTTCCATTAAGTCTTTGACAAATTTTTTACACGTGTGTAAATATTCATGTGTTGGTCCATTATCTTCAAAGCATTTCCTTTCCACGTTGGCAACGATTCATATCCGAATTCCTCGAATTCGAGAACTGGAAATATGCATAGTGGGTGGGCGACGTGCCTCTGCTGGAATCAGAACCGATAAGCATGCTATTCTGGGTAAGGACATTCTGCCACATAGGTCGGAGGGTTGGTACCCCAGAATTTCTTCTTGCTACTCTAGTCTTCTTCTGCCCAGGTCGGGGAGGTCACGCCAGCCTCTGAGATCTTTAGCTTGTGTTTCCAAGGTGGTGTTGTGTTTTTACCAATCTACCTCATCCCTTGAATTTTGATTGATGAAAACCCACCTCTTTGGTTATAAGTTTTTCTACGACATCATAGTTAAACCCTACTTACAAGAAAAGTCTATGATACTGAAAAGACTTTGACCAATCAAAATCCTTTGAATTTTGATGAAAACTAATTGTTTACCAATTTTGTAATATCAATTGATTGGTTACAACATTACCTTCTCTTCTATTCTTTCCTTAAAACACAACATAATTAAGATTAATGCTAAGCCAGATCATCATTTCTGTCCCTGACATCTAAACTATTCACATATGGTTTGAGATTCACATGCAACAATAGATGGGATTTCTGAATGGTATACATCAAGGTTCAACTTATTGATATGTTACATTGGATATAAAGTGTACTGTGTTGAAATCCAAGGGGATGGCCTTAAAAAAAATCCAAGGGTACCAACGTATGGCATGTGTCATGTGTGGAATGTATAATATAAACACCGCTCTTTTCATGCCCATATGTATTCTCTATGTTGTTTGATATCCATCATCAATACTTATCAGTTGCATCCTATATATATATATTGGTTCTTATTTATTGATACAAACCATATTTTTTTGAGATTCAAATGTAAACGTTTATTTTATTTTTTAACATGCTTATTAAGTTAAAAATGAATCTATCTTTAGAACATTTGCCATTAAAAGACCTTCTCTAAAGGATCTTGCTTCCGTTACTTCCGGGTCGTTCAGATCTTTCAAAGCTAATGGCAAAGCCACTTTCACTTTGAAGAGGCGTAGCAATTGAATCATTTTGGTGTCTTTTCAAGAGGGCTAATTGATCAATCTGTGTGTAGGCAGCCAAGATAACCAAAGAGGGATTGGCGTTCTGATTTTCCAGTGCTTTTTTGCAATGCGCCTTCCAGAAATTCCAGAGCAGAACTGCACACTTATTGAAAACACTCAAATCATCCTCTAGGTCTAGGGGTTCAACCATTTTGTTCCACCAAAAAGCCAGCCAATAATCTTCAATTTTCCAGTTGGAGTGCATATCAATATGGATAGATAGGTTAAATCCAAATCAGATTGAACGACTGATAAGGCATCGAAGAAAGAGATGGTCCATCGTTTCTTCACTCTGGTTGCAAAGCACATAAGGCTTAGTTTGGAAGGAGTACAAGCACAAATATGTACAGTATAAATACATATAAAATAATACAAAATACATAATTTTGCACTCTACATATTTATATTTGCATTCCTTCCGAATTAAACCTAAAGGTTGTCAATTTTATGTCAATATCTAGCTAATTTTGCTTTCACAAGGCATCTCCAAATAAAGAATTTCACCATTAGAGTGTAAGTTCCTTTAGGTTCCAAATCTGTCTCCAAGTTATGTTGGCGAAAGTGATATGTTGATGGGAAGAAGAAGCTGAATCACCTGTTAGGAGTTTGTACTCCAGAGGAGCAAGTAAAGTTTCCATGAGGAGTTAGGGTCCAACATAATTTGTCTTGGCCTGAATTAATCTGTGAAGGTAATTCAATAGATAAGATACGCCTCACCGTCGTCTCAACAAACAAGGAGTGGATAAGATCTGCAGTCCAACTGCTATTAGAATGGTTTATTAGAGATGCAGCCCTCAAATTTGACTGAATCGGATCTTGGTTGATGATAAGATTTGTTATTCAAGGGTCTGCATAGATATTAACCTTCCCAGCCATCAGCAATGAGCCATCTCGTATCCTTAAGCAGTTCAATCTCTGACTTCCAACATGCTATGCCAGATGATAGAGTCTGAATTTCTCCTATTAATATTCCAAAAAGAATTTTGGTTCCCAGAGTCTGTTATGTTCTTTGAGGAATCTCCAAGACAATTTCATGATAACCACTTTATTTTTAGTGGAGACATCTTGAATTCCTAATCCACCCAAATCTTTGTTATGCAAGATTTGGGTAAATGTGAGCTTTGCCCTGTTTGTATCCCCACTAGAAATCTTTGGTTATTGTATTGATTTTTGTGCATGTTGCTTGTGGGATGAGTTGGGTAGCCATGAAGTAAGAGGGAATGGTTTGTAAGAGTGAATTTAATAAGAACTTCTCTTCCAACATGTAATAGGCAATTGGCTTTCCATGTTTGAAGTTTATTTTTGTATTTATCCACAATAAAATTTCAGTTAGATCTGGACTTACCATGCTTCAACAAGAGTGGTGCACCCAAATAAAGTTCTTTTCCATTTATAAGTTCAACTCCCAAAATATTAGCCAACTTTACTCTTTCTCTTCAAAAGGTATTACTACTCACGTAAATAGCAAATTTTGAAAAATTTCTTCCCTTGCGACCTGAACATCTACCAAAATGTAATAAAGAATTCTTAACTGTTAGAGTTTCCTGTTCTAAACTCTTACCGAAAATTAAGATGTCGTCTACAAACATTATATAATTAATTTTCGGGCAGTTTCGAGCTAGCTTGATTCCATGGAGAGAATTAGTAATCTCGACAACAGGTCCATGTAGAGGATAAATAAATATGGAGAGAGGGGGCAATCTGCCAAGTTTGGAGAGGGGCCCAATCTTCTTCAACAGCCTAAAGTGGAGGCTATTTTCTATCACAACTAGAATTGTTAATAATCAAGAGAGATTAAGAGAGAGTGTTATGCTGAGAGGGAGAAATGTTCTCAGTAGTTCAAGTGCACTCCTCAATTTTTTGGGTTCTATTTATATACCCATTTATGACTGTTGGGTTTGTTCCAATGGATAGTAACTACCCACAAATCTCTTTAAATAGTTGAGATTAGCCTCCATTGGGATGAGACACTTATCCCTGGTTGTAGATACATTTTCTCAACCAACAACTACTCTAGTGGACCAAGTTTAAAAAAGATAAGTCAAAACAAATTTTATTTTATAGGAAAATAATAAATAATATTAGTAATTGAAAAGAGGTGTTGATTGTCTGTGCATGCTGGTTCACATAGAGCAAATACTACATCAATCGTGTGGTTATTCCCGTTGGCCTACGGATAGTCCTACATGTTGAGGATGATATATATCGAGGGCCATAGGCCACTCGGTCCAACATCTCCCACTTGGCCATATAGGCCCGAGGTGTACTAGCTGCCTAATAGTTCTTTTGCCTGTCAATCAAATTGGGCTTGGTCAATAGTTTGGCAACTATTTCACATGCTGGCATGTATGCAATTCATATTTTTTTTTATGTATTCAAGAACATAATGATGTTGTAATAGCATATGCTTTTCAATTAGCCCAACCTCTTATCTTTGATGATCTGAATTGCAGCCTGATCAACATTTTTGTTCATGACTAGTCTTGTAGGTGTACCTTCCACCTTGACATTTGCGATAAACTCCATTTTCATTGTGTGTTTTGTTACACACTTTCTTTCTAGGAGACCGTTCCTTTTCCCAAGAGGAAAATATAATTAGTAGTAGGTTGTCTCCTGCAAAAAAAAAAAAAAAAACTTGCATCACAATATTTTATCAATTTCAAATCATTGCATTGCTAGGTTAATTTATAATATATATATATATATATATATATATACTCCTTGGATAATTCTTAGTGTCCCTCTAATCACCTTCCAATGCAATTTCCAAGGTTATTTTAATATTAACTAGCAATACCTTTTGCATATGCTTAATAATATCAATATATCATATATATTGCTCTTTTTTCTTGCTTTAATATATATAATGCATTTGAGCATATGTATTTGTTTTCATTTTTTCTGATTTCTTTTTCATGGAGTCTTTTCCTTGCATAATTTTTTCCCTTCTTAGTTGGAGTTCTTACCAGATTAAATATTTTCAATCAAAATAATTTTATCCAAGTAGGATTATTGTGAAAGAGAGTAATTCTTCCCTTTTATTTAATACTTGGTAAAATAAATTGACATTATACATAATATCTTTCCTTTCAAAAAATTAGCCATAATTTGGTTTTTCTTATGTAAGAACTTCCACTATTCTTATATATATATATACATAATATCATGTGAGAACTCCCACTAATGAGTACAAGTTTTCATATCCATAACTCATTGTGAAAAGTGCAACACCACTTTCTAGAGGCTCATTTTAATCCATATAATGCTTATTTTAATTTATCCATTACATACTCCTTTTTTTCATCCTCTAGAATTTGTATTTTTTAATCACTTTTGTACCATGTGTAACCCTTGGAATCTTCTAATACACCTTACCCTTTTATTACCTAGCAATTTTTTTTTTTTTTTTATAAATAGGGTCTAACATATAAATATTTTGAACCCTATGTTTTTATATGTGAGAGGTCTTGCTTCCTACCATTCCACATTTCATAAAGTCTTAGTGGGTATTTTATTTATTATGTAAATTTCAATACTTAGGACTTCCCCAATATATTTTCCACTAAGGAGTGATTTAGCATATGATATCCTTTGTTTCATTTTCTCCTTTATCTTTCTTCCTTTTTCAATTCTCTATAAATGTACTTAGTATGCCCCAATTTTCCACAATGATAACATTGAAACCTTTTCTTTAAGTTTTTATTTGAATTCTTTCTCCATTTATTCTCTCCCTCATATTTTCCCTTGATTTTTTTTTATTTTGTTGAGGGACATCTTCATTTTCATTTTAGCCTTATTATTATTTGATGTTGCCATCATTGCTTGTGATATTTTCTTTTTGTTTTCCCTCTCAGATTCAAGGGCAAATAAAGTAGGGAGGATTTGCATATTTTGTGTTGTATCAGATAGGTTTAATGTTATCCCTACAAGTTCTCAAGATTCTGATGGCTATATAATATGGTGGATACTTGCATTTTCTCAAGCATAGGATTTTTGGCAACAGCTAATTACTTGGCTATACATTCATCTAATTAATATGGTGGATATAACCATCTTACACGCATAATACTTTTCAATTAAAAATTCTACATTGGTTTCAATCACTTTTGCATTTTCATGTTCCTAAAAAATTAATTATATATCGGGTTCCATAAAAGTTAACATGGCTAATATTGCCTTTTGATTATCTTTCACAAACTTTTCATATTCTTTATTTGTCTTCGGAAATGTCTCGTCTTTTGGAGATGAAGGAATTTCCTTGTCTACTATGTAATTCATCTCTTCTCTTTCCAAAATTCTCTTAATTCTCCTTTTCCACATATGAAAATTAGCTCCATTTAATATCTTAATTTTTCTCAATTCACTAACTACAGCTGATGATCCTCCCATGCTTCCCATTCCTACTTCTTTTAGTGTGTATTATTTCACTCTCGCTATCCTTGTTCTTCCTTAATTAATAAAGATAGTAATTTCTCTATTAGTTTTTATTATTTTAAACTTTAGGAATATATTTTCTACTACTAATTTTACAATCCTGAGGAGTAAATGTATAAATTAGGGATTGAAGTGTGATATTTTAGAGAGGACTAAACAATAAATGTTTCAACAATTCAAATACTATATTGCAATTATAAGAGAATTGAGGATCACATAATAATTGTTCAAATATTATGTAGTAATCAAAATATTTTTAAAAAGATATATTATTTTCCAGCAATTTAATGTAGTGACCTATATACAATTCTCAAAAACCCATTATCTAAGAGAGTGCATCACACAAATTATGATAAATAAGCAATTTAACAAGACCTATTATTTTAAGAAGCAATAAAAGAGACAAGGAGTCATTGGACCTCTAGTACATGGTGTCCAAAAAATTAATTTATTTAAAAGCTTAGTTGATGTGCTAATTGTTGCTATTGAATATACCTGTTCATGGGCCGGGCTGGGTCGGGCTCGGGCCAGGCTTTTACTCTCCATTAATAGAAATATGTTAGGCCCGAGCCCGAGCCTGGCCCGACCAACGAGCCTACAACTTGGGCCTGAGCCCGGCCCTAATAAAAAGCCCGAAGCCTGACCTAATAAAAAAATTAGAAAATTTCCCTATTTAATAATCAATATAAATCAGAATTTATTTACATTAAAAAATATATATAAATTCAAAATTTATTTATATTAAAAAAAGAATATAAAGAAGGGAAAGAGGATGGGGAGAAGAAGAATTCGGTTGGAAAAAGAAGGGAAGGAGGTGAAAAAAAGAAGGGTATTCAACTAGGGTTTTTAGGTTTAGTTATAGGTCGGGCCGGGCCGGGCTCGGGCCGGGCCGGGCTTGGGCCGGGCTATTTTGGCAAATCCCAAGCCCAACTCGAATTTATTACAGGCCAGGATTTTTTGGCCTGAGGTTAAGCCCACGGGCCTATATACCTGTTCAAGCTCGTTCGAGGGTCAGGCCGGGCCGGGCTGGCCCGTCAGGCCACCCGGCCCATGAACATGTCTACTCTTGAAATTCAAATGGGATTTAATAGGATAAGATGCTATCTTTAAGAGATAAAGGTAGACAAAAGATATTAGACAAGTCAATTCTAATGTAAATAGGGAAGTCCAAAAAATTCTAATGATCTTTTCTAGGAAATGAAATAGGAGAGTAAGCATTGGACTAGTGGTTAACTATCCAACAACTAAATCATTTAGGTGCAATAATCTTAAAAGAACATCTTACAAAAAACAATTTAGTTTCAAAATGGAAAATGACCACAAGAGTTTTTAGGAGAGTAGTCTACCAAGAAACAAAGAGATTAGAAATATATATCAAATGGCCCAATAAACCACTCTAGCAAATAGCTAGATAGCTCTATTTTTTTTTTAACAAGTTTTGATCACTAAAGTCTAGGAATATTATGAGAGAAGTTTCATTACTCCAATGTGAATCAAATACTAATGCAGCGGTTTAATGAAAAAGAGATGCAAATCCAAAATTTTCTCATTTGAAACTTTAATCAAGTAGTATCATTTTTTTGAACTCCAATATGATATTTGATGCTGTTCAATCCGAAGTAGTGGACGAATTGAGGAGAGCAACCAGATAGTCTTTGCTGTTTGGGCAGTTTTGCACTATGTAAACTGCAATCAAGAGAAGAAGATAGAGGCCCATTGTCCCCGAGTAGACACTCTGATGCTCAAGTCAGTGAGAAGGAAGTGAATGGTTAGGCCGAACAATGAGGGTGCTGGTCCGAGCAAAGTCACAGTATGAATGCTAGAAGATGGGGGGATCCCTTACCTTAAGCATGAAATTCCTTTTTATAGCTAGGGATCCGTTAGATCCAATCAACATGATGTACATTATGACATTTATTGTAAATGAATAAAGTACATTTGATTCATGTTATGGTGGTGTGTTTCTGTGTAATACCCTTAAATTGGACACATATGAAACTCATGTTAGTTTAGAATCTTCACAGTTGTTGGATAGATCTGGGAGATTTATCTTGCCAAGACTGACACTGATGTGCTGCCAAGTTGGTTGGAGTGGCTTGTGTCAACTGCCAGGGTGAGACCTGAGGTACATGCAGTGTGGGTTTTCTTGAAACCCTGAACTGGACCCAAATTCCAATATTGCCTTGGACCTTGGAGGCAGATGGGAAAAATTGGAATGTTACACCTGATCCCTAGACTCGATTATGATACTACACTAGGTGTCGGATTGGACTGTCTTTGATGAGCCAGTCAGTGAGATCCTTATAGGGGGTCAAAACCTGGGTATGTTGAGACAGCCCAAGAATTCATCTGAGTGAGTGATCATAGTTGCAGGATTAGCCTCTTTGTCGAACAAAGTGAATGATCGGGAAAATGCACTCTCTTTGATGGAAACCTAAACTATCGGTAGTGGAATTCAAATGTTTTTGAAATTTTCTTTTGCAAAGTATATTTATATAGAGATATACTTATATATATTATGGTTTCAAAATGTTTGCAAAAGATTTTAATTCTCGGGATCCATGTGAGTAGAGAGTGTAGCACTGCACCTTGCAGCCAAGGCAGAGGTCCTCTCTTGTCGGGTAGTGTTTGATCATTAAGGGCTAAGAGGTTAAGTGTAAGACCATTGAGGGTTATAACTGATGGGCTAATTTTGCATCTGCCCACAATCCTTGGGCCTTCATAAGATGGCTAGACCCAATGACCATTTAGTGTAAATGTTGGACCAATAACAGCCCATAGTGATGGACTCAGGGGGTTCATTGTATACATCAATGAATTTGGCCAGGCCTTGTAACAGAGGCTAGGCTGAACCCATGTGGTTAATGTGTAGATCAATGCTAGGGTCCCACACCATACAAAGAGAGCCAAGGTAACCAGGATTAAAAAGAAGTGAGCCTAAAAGCTTAATGGGCTTAAAGCCCATTTTGAATTGGGTTAATTGGATTAATTAAATAGGGGCAAATAAGAGGATAAGAGGATAACTCTTATCCACTTAAAGAGTTTAGATCCAAATAAAGATTTGGATCAAGAGACTCCTAATCAGAATAGGAGGTTGTCTCTTTAAGGCTATAAATAGAGAGCAGGGCAGACCTAAAAAAGACACACAGACATTACAGAAGACAACTCAGTTTGACTGATTTTTGCCTTTAGTTCTTTTTCTCCCTGCTCTTGCCGCCCTACGTTGTTCGATCTCCAATTCTTGAATCTGATCAATATTTGATCTTGATATGGTTTCTTGCTAAAATAAACAATTTTGAAGCTGTGCTCACTACCTCATTTGATTCTTGCTGAAGAATCACAAGTTCTTGGTGAAGAACTACTTGCTGATCCTTCCTCACCCTAAGCTGTGTCATCTTCAGTGGAGGAGGATATGGTATACTCTTTGGGCATGAACACCTATGTTGGGAGGAGCTTTTTGCATGGATTTTGTATCAGGTATATCCCTCCCTAATATAGGTTTCAGATTTGGTTTGGTTTGGTTACAAGAACGAACCTTGAAAATGTAGTTTTCTAAATTGGGAATAGGATTCCCGGATGAGGGTAAAGAAATTTTTAAAAATTTGCCCAACCTTCCTGTAGGGTTCGACCATCCATATGATGGATCTCCCATCCCTTCAGGAGGTAGATTGCATTGCTCGGCGGAGACTGGTGTGATTGCTCGACGGTTTTCCCTTCCTTGGCTTGGTATGCCTTCCTTATCCCGTCGATCCTCTTCCTCTTCTAGGTCCTTTAGTAGTGGTTCTGGTTCCAGCTCTTCCCATTGGCTCCAACTATGAGCCAGAGTTGGGGGATTTTGTGGCCACCGAAGTCGAGGAGGCTACTGGCCTTTCTAGGACAGATGTGAAACTCCCTCTATGGGCCGCCAGTTTGGTATTACGTCTTGTGTCTTGGTGCCCAGGGATATGGCTTTGATCCAAGCTATGTGCGTCATCCCCGCAGAGTTCCAGATGAGGTGTCTGCAACTTGACGAAATGGCCACTGATGCTCAGCCCGGTGAGATATGTGTGTATGAGCATAACTTAGAGGCTAGGCTGAGGTTCCTATTGAATGAGGGGGTTGCCGTGGTATTGGGTTGGTATAGGGTGTTTCCAGTGCAGTTAATGTCGAACTTCTTTAGGTTCTTGTCCAGCCTCATGTCCTGTTGTGCGGTTCATGATATCGTGCTGACCCTAGGGATGGTGAGCTTTCTGCTTCAGCTGAAGCACCATCAGGAGGGTTACTACTATTTTTCCAATAGGCGGAATGTCCAGTCATTGGTCGGGGCTCCTTCTTCTGTGAAGCACTGGAAGGAGTTGTTTTTCTTCGTGCACATTCCCAGGGGTCTCCCTTTTCCATCCAAACTATGGGAGCCGAGGACAAATGTGCCACAGCCTGAGTGGACGACACTTACTTGGGAAGAGAGGTCGACCCTGAGCATGATCCATGAGATAGATGTTATCGCGTACACATGCTCTGAGATGCTGATGCTTGGTAGGTTGATAGAGAGGGTGGCCAGTCTATTTCTTTTACCGTTTGTTTGTTGAGTCACTTTTCCCTTGTGTACTTTCTACTTATCTTAGGCATTCTGTGTTGTAGGTACAAGGATGGCCAGCGAAGAAGAGATTGTTCATCGAATGAGGGCATTTCAATAGAGACAGAGGCGAGCTGGTACGCAGTCGGAGGCTCAGCCCGAGGCAGCGGACCAGCCATGATCCGCGGATAGGGCGGCTCATTGTCAAAGGAGAGTTCGACAGCGAGAGGCCTAGGAGGACGATGTTGTCGTGGTTGACCCTAAAGGGGCTCGTCGTCCTATGGGTGCGTCGGGGATGGAAATAGGCGGCAACAACTTGGGCCTGCACATGTTGTGGTGGTCGGTTCGTGTTGACGATGACTTGAAGATGCTTGGGGTTCCCAAGCAGTTGTTGCGAGGGATTATTACTATGTCAATGGCTTAGGCGTCGGTCGGGGTCGGTAGCAAAAACATAGAGTGCATGCTTCTGTGGTCTGCTGCCCAGGTGAGTTCCTTTTTTATTGGCATATACTCATCATTCACTTCTACAGAATGCTTGTGCGGTGGTCACGTTGGTTGATCGCCTCCGGGCCTTCGATCAATGTACGAGCGGGAGCACTCTGAATATCTGAGGCAAAAGGTGTAATTGACTGAGCTTCGGGCTGCGGGAGAATGGCCGGCCACACTAGAGAGAGAGGTGGCCGAGCTTAAGGTGGAATTGGTCGAGCAGGCCAGCATTGTCTGTGGGTTGAGGTAGGAGATCTCTAAGCTGAAGGTGGAGCGGGAGAGGCTGAAGCAGGAGGATGCCGAAGAGGTAGTCAACCAGTATAGGGTGTTGGAGGAGATGCAACTGCATATGGATGAGTATGCCAAGGCTTCCTTCGTAGCTGGATTCAATGTCTTCTGCCGAAGGATCCTTCATCGCCACCCGGAGTTGGTCGAGGAATCGCAGGGCTGGGGAGCTTGCGATCTAGATACTTTATAGGGCTCCATCAAGGAAGCCAATGAAGAGGCTGGGGAGAAGGCTGAAGTTGTTGACTCTGCCACCAAGGATTGAGCGGCTGTTTCTTCCAAGTTATGCTGTTTCTGTCTTTGTTGTGCTTCCTTTCCTTTTTTTTTTGTTGGCTCGGTGTGCCAATCCTTAAACGATGTAATGGACCATCTTAAGTTGAATATCAGCTCTTCTTCATGTTGACTATATATATATATATGTCTCTTGTTGTTGTTGTTAGTTTTACTTGTGCATGTGCATTTTTTATTTTTCCAGCCAAAGCATGTCTGGTTGGGCTATTGCTCATGCTGAGCCGATCTATGCCTCGACATCTTGTTACTTGTACAATTTTTCTTTTGCTGCCCAAGACATGGCCGGCCGGGCTATTGCACGGGCTGAGCCGGGCTATGCCTCGAGTATCCTCTTGCACTTTTCTTATGCTGGCCAAGGTGTGACCGGTCAGGCTACTACGTGGGTCGAGCTGGGCTGTGGCTCGGGCGTCCTCTTTGTACTTGTGCCATTTTAGTTTGCTGGCCGAGGCATTGTAGACTGGGCTATTGCGCGGGACGAGCTGGGCTATGCCTCGGTGTCCCTAGTCTTTTGTTGACTGAGGTGTAGTTGTCTGGGATCTCTATTTCTTTTGCTAACCAAGGCATGGCCGGTTGGGCTATTGCACGGACCAAGTTGTGCTATGCCTTGGTGTCCCTAGTCTTCTGTTGACCGATGTGTAGTTGTCCAGGATCTTTGTTTCTTTTGTTGGTCGAGGCATGGCCGGTCGGGCTATTGCATGGTCTAAGTCGGGCTATGCCTTGGCATCCCTAATCTTCTGCTGACTGAGGTGTAGCTGTCTAAGATCTCTATTTCTTTTGCTGGCCAAGGCATGGCTGGTCGGGCTATTGCATGCGCCGAACTGGGCTATGCCTCGGCATTCCTATTCTTCTGTTAACCAAGGTGTAGTTGTCTAAGATCTTTTGGTTCCCGAGCTCTCAGCCATGGGATGCTCAGTTTCTAGTCTCGGGAGCTTTGGGGCCCTTCTAGGGCTAGCCGTTTCCCAGCTAGCTCAACTGTTGAGCTAGCGGTTGTGTAGAGTTCCACGACCACCCTCAGGCCTCGGTGGGCAGAGAAGTTCTTTCTCCATGTTTAGGCTCAGTCATGGTCAGCCGAGTCGGGTAGCTTAGTCGGTGATACACTACTGAGCTAGGCGTTATGGGCTCGGCCATTCTAGAATCAGCAGAGTCAACTTGGTCAGTAGTGCGGCTTGGCCTATGTGCGTGTAGTGTGTGTGGTGAGCGTGTATGTGCCTGAAGGTCAGAGATGTAGCTTAAAAGAAATGAAACTTTTATTGCTTGTAGATCTACTGGTATTACATCCTGAGATTTCCCGAGTTCCAACTCCTCCATATCGGTTGACCTTCAGGGTCGTCACCAGTGAAGGTGATAGATGTGCCATGCTTCTTCCTGACCCTGGTCATCGATCTTGCACAACTGAGCATATTTCTTTCGACCTGAGCTGCTCTCCCTCCAGCGGCGGTTCCTCCTGATATGACGTGGATAACGCCGGCTGGGGGGCCTCAGGGTGGCGGTTGTTAATCTTCATCCGTTCTCCACTCCTCTTGGGCTAGCTTCTCTCTTCTATCGACGAAGCTGCTGAGGTAACCACGCCTGATCAAATCTTCAATATGGTTTTGCAGGTTGAAACAATTCTTCATGTCATGGCTGTGGTCCTTGTGGAACTCACAGTATTTGTCTTGGTTCCTCTTGTTACTTTACGTCTTCATCTTCTCGGGCCACTTGATGTAGTTGTGGTCATGGATTTGCATTAGAATTTCAGATTGTGGAATATTGAACAGCGTGAAATTCTGGTAGGTCAGTGGAGGGGTCTGAGGTCTATGGTCTGGTTAGCGATCTTGTCTCTTGTGATCTCTGTTCGACCTTTTGAACTTCTTGTCAGGCTTCTCATCTTCGTCTTTGAGTTATGCTTGAGCCTCTTCAACTTTGATATACTTCTGCATGTGGCTTATTAGCACGACTAAAGTCTGAGGAGGATTTTTGGAGATGGAGAAGTTGAACGGGGAAGGGCGGAGCCCATGATGTATTGTCGTAATTGCGACTGATTGGTTCAAGTCCTTGACCTGGAGTGCTTCCTTATTGAACCTTGCTAGGTAATCTCTGAGGGACTCTGCCTTCTTTTATTGGATCTGCATGAGGATGGCTGGAGTTTTCCAATGCTTCTGGCTAGCGGTAAACCACGCCAGAAACTGGGTCTCCAACTGGTCCCATGATGTTATGGAGCGCGGTGGCATAGAGGAGTACCATGCCAAAGCTGGACTTTGTAGGGTGGCTACAAGGGCTTTGCACATAAGTCCTTTTCGACGTGCTGTGCAACATCACCCGAGCTTTGAGTGCCGCAACATGGTCGAAAGGGTTGGTGTTCCCGTTGTATTTGTTGAACTGGGGGGCTTGCCATCTGGTAGGGGTTATCTCGTCCATGATGTCCTGGACAAAGGGCAGCTCCTTGGCGGTATGCACGGCAGCCCGCGCCGAGGGCTATGGACTGGGGGGCTTGCCATCTGGTAGGGGTTATGAACTCAAAGATCTTGTCAACCTTCTCTTGCATAGCTCGGAATTGTGCTGGGTCCACTACGGCCAAGGGCTACGGGGCTTCCTGATGTGAGGAGCTGTGATGTCAGTTCTACTGGGATGGGGAATGGCCTGTCTATCGTTCAGATTGGTTTTTAGGCATCTTGATCAGTTTTGAGGCTGCCCGGCAAAGGTTTTTTTTGTTTGTTTTCGAGATGGCTTTTTGTGCATTCCCATAAACGATGCCAATCTGATGCTGATCAATCCGAGCTAGTGCACGAACTGAAGAGAGCAACCAAATAGTCCTTGCTGACTGGGCGGTGCCGAGCTTACAAGGACGGTGCCGCACTATGTAATTTGTGAGCTATGGTGACGTGGCCGAGCTATGACTGGGCATCCATGTGTCTCTCTAGGCCACCTCAGCCATGACCCCAACAATATTAATTCTTGCAATTCCTTTTTTTAGCCAACAATTTGAACAATACTAAATAACAAAATGGTAGACTTAATAATAGGAATTTAGAACCCAAAATGTTCAAATGACTATAATGATCATAAAAGTTAATAAAAATGCCACTATAATTTGGAGAATAATTTTCCAAAATAAGAAGAGATTTAAATAATTTACTAAATCATCACTTTTATAAATGGCTATTTGTGGCTTATCAACAATCCAACATCTAAAAGGTAGGGTTCATATGCAACATTTTTTTAGTGATCTAAAGGAAATTTTATTTTCCAATTGTGAATCAAATGGGCAACAAAGGACAATTTACTTCGAGGAGAATAATTAGGAAGGATAAAATAAATGGAAAGACTAAACATTCCCAATCCCTGAGTAATCAAAATTTTAGCTATTAGTTTAGAAAGACAAAAGGAAATAAAAAATCTTGGCTTTTGTGTAGGAAATAAAATGGGACATTAAATAGGATATTTAAATAGAAAGTAATTACTGATTAATAGCCTATTGAACCGAATTACTTAGAAGGAAATTTAATATTCTTAAAGGTTGTTCAGAATAGACAAAAAATTTAGGAGAAAAGATAATCACATGCCATTTTATTTGAGATAGTGGTTTTCCTAAAATAAAAAGGAAATTAAACAACCACTAATGCACTCTAATAAACAACTATGGCTTACCAAAATCCTATTCTCAATCACTAAAAAGAATAGGATTAATATGCAACAAACTTTTGTAGCTGAAAGAAAGTTATAATTTTCAATGTGAGTCAAATAGATAACAACTTATTGGAAGAAGAAAAATAAATTCTCACAAAGCTTTGGCCGACTCAAGAATTTTCTCTTTTTTTTTTTTAATTCCCAATTTATTGAAAATCTAATTAGCTATATTACTTTGGAAAATAAAAAAGATAAAGAAAACCTCTAAGGCTTTTGTGTAGAAGACACCATAGGAGATTAAATGGTGGCAAGTAGTTAGAGGCCTAGTAAACCAAATCGTTCTTTTGAACGTAACCATTTTAGAGGTTACTCAAGAACAATTCAAATTTAAATGGATAGATGATCTCACGCTACTTTATCTTTGAAAGTAATTTTATTAAAATAAAAGGAAAACACAATAACCTCTAAAATTAATCTCATAAATACCTATTTAGTAACTTACCAAAAACCAAATCTGAATCATCGAAAGATTATGATTGCTTCAAATGAATGGTTTTTGTAGCTAAAGAAAAAGACAAATTTAAAGGTATGCAATGCATACAACTCAATTTAAAGGTATACAAACATGCACCCGAAAAATTTCTAAATTCAAATCACGGAAATAATATTCTAATAAGAATGATTCGGCCAAAGTACATGAGTAACAACCCAATCACAAATTTAAAAAAGGGAATAAAAATTGAGAGTGGACGATAACACCTGGTTCATAAAGAAAACGACAGAAAATTCTTTTCTACAGATCCAGTTGCTATATGTGATGTAACCGTTTTCGGCCACATACCAGTGTTTTGTGATGTAAAATTTTTTGGCTAAGTACATCGTTATTTGACCCAGTGGTGGCGTGCCTTAGTGATGAGCTACTTGGTGGTGAACTGCCTACTGGCGAACTACTCGGTGGAGAACTGCCTGGGGGCGAACTGCCTGGTGGCGAACTACCCAGTGGCAAACTACCTGGTGGCGAACTGCCTGGTGGCGAACTGCCTAGTGGCGAGCTGCTCGGTGGCAAATTGCCTGGTGGCAAACTGCTTGGTGGTGAATTGCCTGGTGGCAAAGTGCCTACTAGGCGACCGGTGACTTAGAGAATGCTGGAGCTCCCTGGTGTGGTGCAATCCGACTGCCCTCAGCATGAGGTGGTCTTCTTTCCTTTGTAGGCAGCGGGAGCTGAGGGACCTGCGAGAACTTCATCTTTTCCTCCTCTTTGTAGGTGGTAGGAGCTGAGGGACCTGTGAGAACTCCATCTTTCCCTCTTTGTAGGTGGCGGGAGCTGAGGGACCTGCGAGAACTGAATCAGAGGTCCCGGGGGTATTTTCCCGGTGGGGGCTCTCCGATGCTTAAGTTAGCATTCTTATTGTAGAGAGCTTTGAAGATAATATGAAAGAGCTAGAGAGCAGGGTTACTTCCCTTTTTTCATCCCCTTTCCCTTTGGGGGGTGAGGTCTTTATATACTGGAATCCTCGCGGGTTAGGTGGGTGAAAAGCCTCCAAACGGTAAGACTCGTCGCATCTTGTCAGAACCGGGGTATGGTGGTGAACTCCTCGAGGTCGTCAGGCTGGCGCTTGTGTCAAGCGGCCAGGTCGGCGCCTGGGCCGGGTTGTCAGGGGGGCGCCTGCGTCAGTCGGCGGGTTAGTGTCTAGGCTGGGTCGTCAGGTCGGCGCTTGTGTTAGTCAGCGGGTCAGTGTCTAGACCAAGTCGTCAAGCTGGCGCCTGTGTCAGTCGGCAGGTCAGTGTCTAGGCCAGGTTTGTTGGTGGGCGCCTTATGGGCGGCTTGGCCGGATCATGCGCTAGGCTGGTCCAGGTCGGCCAGGTCGCGCAGGCCGCACGCAGCTCGCGCAGGCCGCGCGCATGCCGCGCAGGTCGCGCGTGACGCTAGCAGTTCAAGCAGGCGCGCATCAGGCCACGCGCAAGTCGCGCTAGGCCGACCAGACTAGTGCCCAGGTGGGTCACCAACTTCGTAAGTTTGTTGGCTAGGTGTTTTCCTAGTTGTCACGAGGTGCCACATGTCACAATTTCACTGGAGGGCCAAATCTGCCCTCATCAATAGCCCCCCACTCCCGAGTTGATAGTAACTCAGCGAAAGGAGTAGATTTCTTTTGGCCCGTAAGTCGATGAGCTAGTAAGTGCTGATCCAATTACTAGTTGTTAGACAGTTTTGTATGCCCTTAGCTTCAAACAAAATTGATGTACTTTATGAGTTTATTGTAAATGAATAAAAGTGCATATTTGATTCATGTTCCCTTGGTATGTTTCTGTGTAATACCCTTAAACTAGAAACTTACTGAGACTCGTGTTAGTTTAGAATGTTCACAGCCAGTGGGTCAGTCCAGGGAGACCTATCCTGATAAAGTTGACACTGTTGTGCCACCAAGTCGGTTGGGGTGGCCTGTCTCAGCTACTAGGGTGAGACCCTAGGCGCATATAGTGTAGGATTAATTGAATCTTTGAACTGGACCAGATTTCCAGCATTGCCCTGGACCTTGGAGATTGATGGACAAAAATGGAAAGTTACACCCAACCCTTAGACTCGATTATGATACTGCACTAGTTGTTGGATTGGGCTGTCTTTGATGTACCAATCAGTGAGAACCTTAGCGGGGGTCCAAACCTGGGTATGTTGGGAAAGTCTGAGAAATCATCTGAGTGGGTGATCATAGTAACAGGATCAGCCCCTTTGTCGGACAAAGGTAATGATTGGGGATGCACTCTCACTGATGGAAACCAAGAATACCGGCAACCGATTTCAATCATTGAGATTTGTTTTGAAAAGTATATTTTATATGAGACATAAAAGTATATATATATTATGGTTTTTAAAAGGTTTGCAAAAAGGTTTTAATTCTCGGGATCCATATAAGTAGAGAGTGCAACACTGTTCCTTGCAGCCGAGGGAGTGATCCTCTCTTGTCGGGTAGTGTATGATCATTAAGGGCTGAGAGGTTAAGTGTAAGACCATTGAGGATAATACCTGATGGGCTAATCTTGCATCTGCCCACAGTCCCTGGGTGTTACAAGGTGGCTTGGCCCAAGGACCACTTAGGGTAAGTGTTGGGCCCATAGAGCCCATTCGATGGGTTTCAGGGGGTGCACTGTCTTTAACAATGTATTCGACCAGGCCTTGTAACAAAGGCTGGGCCGAACCCATGTGGCTGATGTGTAGATCAATGCTTGGGTCCCACGCCATACAAGGAAGCCCAACTGGGAAGCAGTTAGGAAGGTTAAGTGAGCACATAAGCTTAATGGGCCTAAAGACCATTTCGAACTGGGCTATTTATTTAGTTAATTAAAGGGGCGAATTCTGATATGGATTAGCAGATAGGATAGGGTCTTAATTCTATCCACTCAGAGAGTCCAGATCTGAATGTGACTCAGATCTAGAAACCTCCTAATGGGATTAGGAGAAAGCTAATCTAATCTGCAGATAAGATAAGGGTTTATCTTTATCACTAGAAGAGAATGTTGATCCAAATTTGATTCGGATAAGCATCTCCTAATGGGATTAGAAGCTGATCTTTTAAGTTAACAAAAGAAGGAGGGGGCGGCAGCCTTTAGGAGATATACATCAGATCCTCTTTAGTGCTAAAATCAAGAAGAGAGAATTCTGCACCCTGCGAATACTCTCTTGCCGCCTCTCTGTTCTTGCCGCCCTGTTTGCCAGTTCAATCTCCAGTTGTGGGAGAAGTCAAGATTGGATCTTGACATCAGTTCTTTGAGATAGAATTGAAAAGGAAGCTGTGCTCACGTACCATTCTACTGATTCTTGCGAAGGACAGAGTTCTTGGGGAAGAACACTGCTGATTCTGCTCCATCCTGCACTGCACCATCTTTAGTGGGAGCAGTTTTTGGATCCTTCCTTGGGCGTGAACACCTTCGTTGGGAGATATTACTTCTCTGTATTAGGTATAATTCTCTCCTATTCCTTTTGGTTCAGATCTGGTTCAGTTTAAGGTTCAAGAATGATCCTTGAAAATATGATTTTCTAAATAGGGAATATGATTTCCAGTCGAAGGGAGAGAAAATTTTTGAAATTCGCCCCCTTATTCCGTAATCTTTAGGCGTCCATGGGATGGATCTCTCATCCCTTCAGTGGTATCAGAGCCATGGTTCAAATCTTGAACCATTCTGTTTCAGATTTGAACTTGCGCAATTAGGGAGAAGGCGTTCTACCCAATTTGCGCAGATATGGTTTTTTGGGAAATTTGTTCCCAAAATAGATGGACAATTAATCTAAAATTAATTTTACATAAATCTGATTATTATTTAGAATTGTTCTTTATAATTTTCTTGATTTGTGGACTGTTCGTACAAGTGGAGATCGAATTCTTGGTTTGCGCAGGAAACCTGCGATTTTGCAGTTCTTGAATTATTTTTGGGTCTGTAAATATTTTTTTTTTATTTTCTAGACTCAATGTATAGGTATTCAATATGATGTAATTATTGATAAAAATAGGATTTATATTTATTTTTTATTTTGGATCGAAGATGGCGGTGCAGAAAAGGAGATTTCACAGATGAGAGAAACGCTATCTGCGATTTACAGTTTGTGAAAATGCATTCTGTGATCTAACCTCTGTTTTGCAGGATGGATTGTGCGAACAGCCCTGATTGACTGATTCTTGTTTTTCTTTTTATCAGTATTTAATTTCAGATTATTTTATTGAATTAAGGATTTAATTAAAAATCATACCCTAGACCCATTCGAACCGAGATTGGTTCAAACTGTTTGGACCAATTCTAGGGTTTAATCAAGGCTGAAAGTCAGCCCTAATTTCCCACTAATGGGCATAAGGATTGATATTTAATTAAATGGTTAATTCGGCCCAGCCTGTAAAGGCCCAGTTTTAAATAGTTAAAACTGCAAAAGCCTACTTTAAAGGATAAAGCTATATGGGCCGAACTGGGTAACCCTAATTCAGCCCATATACCTAGATAATATTAATGGTTAATATTATGGAATTTTAACGGGCTTCCAACGGGCCTTACAGATAATTAATTGATTGGATCAATTTATCCCTGCATGTGATGTATGGATGTGTGATGTGCTGCGTACATGGGCCGTAAGTACTTGGCCCGTGCTCATTCGATAGTGGCTCTTGCGCACACCATGGCTGAATGCACATCATTGCCATGGTGTCCCTTTTGGTCATTGGATGACTCCCCTCAGTGGTGGGCCCCACACCTCATCAAGAGGTTACGTGCAGAACCCTAGCCGATTCAAGGCCCACCAAAATCTGGCTTTATGAAAGTCAATGGGAGCCACTTTGGTTTGACCTAAATCAAACTAGGGCGTAATTTTGTTCCCTCCAGCTAATATGAGTGCATGTGATAGGGAGATTCATATGATGAACTCTCTAAAGGCCTTCCATCATTAGCATGAGGATGGGTCCTTCAGTAATGAGGAAACACACCAGAAAATGGGCTATCCATTTGCTGTTGGGCTTGTCTGAATGTTTCATAAGATGATAGGGGCGTCATAGACCGATGTGGGAGGGGTTTCACCAGAAAATGGGAACTCTCTCATGGTACCTTGGCGTTCACGAATATGATGGGTAAGCACTCACTGGACAAAAAGGTTTACCTAAAAACGACTCTGAACCTTGTCTGACAGAGGCCAAAGGGAAAACTCATATGATGAGTGGATATGATTCTTCACAGAAAGGTGGGGGAGTTATGCAGCTGAAACAGTTGGATCCATGCATCCTATGTGATTTCCCACATTTCCAGAGACAACCCATAGTCTCCGTCACTGAGAAAGGAGGGAAATCTCAGAGACGGATAAATGGAAATGGATCGTAGATTAAAATCCATATCTATGAAATGAACATGAATCAAATTAAGTTATGGATTGATGTTTGCTCTTTTATCAGAAAATGGCAAACGGATCTTTTGCAAAACTGCTTGATGACAACAAGTTGAAGGGCCCAAACTATGCTGACTGGTACAGGAACCTTATGCTGGTCCAAGCTTCTAAAAAGCTGGACAAAGTGGCAAAGAATCCTTCCCCGGAGCGTCCGAGTGATAGGGCTTCTAAGGCCCGAAGGAGAGACTATCAAGAATGGGAGGAGAAAAACTCCCTTGCCCGGTGTTACATCATTGCCTCCTTGGACAACCCGATACAGAGGCAGTTCAATCAGATCGAACTTGCCAAAGACATATTGGACAGTCTCAGGACAATGTATGAAGAGCAGAATCGTTCTACTCGACAAAAGGTCTTGAAACAGTTCATGACCGCACAAATGTCCAAGGGTCAACAAGTTCACGACCATTGTCTTCGGATGCTGGACCTTGCAACCCAGATAGATGCCATCGTTAACTCTTTGCCTCCTTCCTTTAATCCGTTCATCATGAACTATAACATGAACAAGCTGAATGTCAGCTTACAAGAGCTTAGCAATATGTTGCAAAGAGCTGAAGAACTGATTAGAAAGGATGAGCCTGTAGCCATGCTTGTTGAAGCTGGCAAGACAGGCAAGAGAAAGAGGAAGGCAAAGAAGCCTCAGAAGAAAGCCACTAAGAACAAGAAGCAGAAGAAAGCAAAGCATTGGATGCCTGTCACTTCTGCAAGAAGGCCGGCCACTAGAAAAGGAATTATCCTGCCTACCTGGAATCCAAGAAAGGTAACTTCGAAACTTGTGTTATAAAACCAATTTATTGGTAGCTTCTGCATCGTAGTGTATTGTAACAAAGGCTGGGCCGAACCCATTTGGCTGATGTATAGATCAATGCTTGGGTCCCACGCCATACAAGGAAGCCCAACTGGGCAGCAGTTAGGAAGGTTGAGTGAGCACATAAGCTTAATGGGCCTAAACCCCATTTCGAACTGGGTTATTTATTTAGTTAATTAAAGGGGCAGATTCTGAGATAGATTGGCAGATAGGATAGGTTCTTAATCCTATCCAAACAGAGAGTCCAGATCTGAATGTGATTCAGATCTAGAAACTTCCTAATGGGATTAGGATAAAGCTAATCTAATATGTAGATAAGATAAGGGTTTATCCTTATCACTAGAAGAGAAGGTTGATCCAAATATGATTTGGATAAGCACCTCCTAATGGGATTAGGAGCTGATCTTTTAAGTTAACAAAAAGAAGGAGGGGGCGGCAGCCTTGAGAGAGACAAAACAAGAAACACATTAGATCCTCTTTAGTGCTGAAATCAAGAAGAGAGAATTCTGCATCTTGCGAATACTCTCTTGCCGCCTCCCTGCTCTTGTCGCCCTGTTTGCTAGTTCGATCTCCAGCTGTGGGAGAAGTCAAGATTGGATCTTGACATCAGTTCTTTGAGAAAGGATTGAAAAGGAAGCTGTGCTCACGTACCATTCTACTGATTCTTGCGAAGGACAGAGTTCTTGGGGAAGAACACTGCTGATTCTGCTCCATCCTGCACTGCGCCATCTTCAGTGGGATCAGTCTTTGGATCCTTCCTTGGGCGTGAACACCTTCGTTGGGAGATATTACTTCTCCGTATCAAGTATTATTCTCTCCCATTCCTTTTGGTTCAGATCTGGTTCAGTTTGAGGTTCAAGATTTATCCTTGAAAATATGATTTTCTAAATAGGAAATGTGATTCCCAGTTGAAGGGAGAGAAAAATTTTTGAAATTCGCCCATTATTCCGCAATCTTTGGGCGTCCATGTGATGGATCTCTCATCCTTTCATGAGATTGTTGGTGGAGGGGACGTCCTGATTCAGAAGGTAGTGTCAGCGGAAAATGTAGCAGACCCATTGACAAAGCCACTATCACAGAAAGTGTTTGAGAAACATGTGGAAAGCATGAGACTTTGGCTAGTACCTGATTGGACCTAAGTGCAAGTGGGAGCTGTTAGACAGTTTTGTATGCCCTTAGCTTTAATCAAAATTGATGTACTTTATGAGTTTATTGTAAATGAATAAAAATGCATATTTGATTCATGTTCCCTTGGTATGTTTCTATGTAATACCCTTAAACTGGACACTTATTGATACTCGTGTTAGTTTAGAATGTTCATAGCCAGTGGGTCAGTCTGGGGAGACCTATCCTGACAAGGCTGACACTGTGGTGCCACCAAGTCGATTGGGGTGGCTTGTCTCAGCTACTGGGATGAAACCCTAGGCACATACAGTGTGGGATTAATTGAATCTTTGAACTGAACCAGATTTCCAGTATTGCCCTGGACCTTGGAGATTGATGGGCAAAACTGAAAAGTTACACCCGACCCCTAGACTCGATTATGATACTGCACTAGGTGTCGGATCGGGCTGTTTTGGATGTACCAATCAGTGAAATCCTTAGCGGAGGTCAAAACCTGGGTATGTTGGGACAATCCGAGAATTCATCTGAGTAGGTGATCATAATGACAGGATCAGCCCCTTTGTCGGACAAAGGTAATGATCGGGGATGCACTCTCACTGTTGGAAACCAAGACTGTTGGCAGCCAATTTCAACCGTTGAGATTTGTTTTGCAAAGTATATTTTATATGAGATATAAAAGTATATACATTATGGTTTCTAAAATGTTTTCAAAAAGGTTTTAATTCCCGGGATCCATATAAGTAGAGAGTGCAACACTGTTCCTTGGAGCCGAGGGAGAGGTACTCTCTTGTCGGGCAGTGTATGATCATTAAGTGCTGAGAGGTTAAGTGTAAGACCATTGAGGATAATACCAGATGGGCTAATCTTACATCTGCCCACAATCCCTGGGTGTTACAAGGTGGCTTGGCCCAGGGACCACTTAGGGTAAGTGTTGGGCCCATAGAGCCCATTCGATGGGTTTCAGGGGGTGCACTATCTTTAACACTATATTCGACCAGGCCTTGTAACAAAGGCTGGGCCGAACCCATGTGGCTGATGGGTAGATCAATGCTTGGGTCCCACGCCATACAAGGAAGCCCAACTGGGCAGTAGTTAGGAAGGTTAAGTGAGCACATAAGCTTAATGGGCCTAAAGCCCATTTCGAACTGGGTTATTTATTTAGTTAATTAAAGGGGAAAATTCTGAGATGGATTAGCAGATAGGATAGGGTTTTAATCCTATCCACTCAAAGAGTCCAGATCTGAATGTGATTCAGATCTAGAAACCTCCTGATGGGATTAGGAGAAAGCTAATCTAATCTGCAGATAAGATAAGGGTTTATCCTTATCACTAGAAGAGAAGGCTGATCCAAATATGATTTGGATAAGCAGCTCCTAATGGGATTAGAAGCTGATATTTTAAGTTAACAAAAGAAGGAGGGGGCGACAGCCTTTAGGAGATATACATCAGATCCTCTTTAGTGCTGAAATCAAGAAGAGAGAATTCTGCACCCTACTAATACTCTTTTGCCGCCTCCCTATTCTTTCCGCCCTGTTTGCCAGTTCGATCTCCAATTGTGGGAGAAGTCAAGATTGGATCTTGACATCAGTTCTTTGAGAAAGGATTGAAAAGGAAGCTGTGCTCACGTACCATTCTACTGATTCTTGCGAAGGACAGAGTTTTTGGGGAAGAACACTACTGATTCTGCTCCATCTTGCATTGCGCCATTTTCAGTGGGAGCAGTCTTTGGATCCTTCCTTGGGCGTGAACACCTTCGTTGGGAGATATTACTTCTCCGTATCAGGTATAATTGTCTCCTATTCCTTTTGGTTCAGATCTGGTTCAGTTTAAGGTTCAAGAATGATCATTGAAAATATGATTTTCCAAATAGGGAATGTGATTTCCAGTCGAAGGGAGAGAAAAATTTTTGAAATTCACCCCCTTATTCCGCAATCTTTGGGCGTCCATGGGATGGATCTCTCATCCCTTCACTAGTGTGGCCCGTAGGCTTTAGGAGCGACTCGTAGTCTACTCTTCATTGACTTTTTCCCGTGCCGGGGAGGCGACCGGGTCTTTAGTAGTAATGTGTGAAAGAATGAGAGATCCATCCCATGGACGCCCAAAGATTATGGAATAAGGGGTAAATTTCAAAAATTTTTCTCTCCCTTCAACTGGGAATCACTTTCCCTATTTAGAAAATCATATTTTCAAGGATCATTCTTGAACCTTAAACTGAACCATATCTGAACCAAAAGGAATAGAAGAGAATTATACCTAATACGGAGAAGTAATATCTCCCAATGAAGGTGTTCACGCCCAAGGAAGGATCCAAAGACTGCTCCCACTGAAGATGGCGCAGTGCAGGATGGAGCAGAATCAACAGTGTTCTTCCCCAAGAACTCTGTACTTCGCAAGAATCAGTAGAATGGTACGTGAGCACAGCTTCCTTTTCAATCCTTTCTCAAAGAACTGATGTCAAGATCCAATCTTGACTTCTCCCACAACTGGAGATCGAACTGACAAACAGGGCGGTAAGAACAGGGAGGCGGCAAGAGAGTATTCGCACGGTGCAGAATTCGTTCTTCTTGATTTCAGCACTAAAGATGATCTGATGTATGTATGTTAAAGGCTGCCGCCCCCTCCTTCCTTTTGTTAACTTAAAAGATCCGCTCCTAATCTCATTAGGAGCTGCTTATCCAAATCATATTTGGATCAGCCTTCTCTTCTAGTGATAAGGAAAAACCCTTATCTTATATGCAGATTAGATTAGCTTTCTCCTAATCCCATTTTGAGGTTTCTAGATCTGAATTACATTCAGATCTGGACTCTCTGAGTGGATAGGATTAAGACCCTATCCTATTTGCTAATCCATCTCAGAATTCGCCCCTTTAATTAAATAAATAGCTCAGTTCGAAATGGGCTTTAGCCCCATTAAGCTTATGTGGTCACTCAACCTTCCTAACTGCTCCCCAGTTGGGCTTCCTTGTATGGCATGGGACCCAAGCATTGATCTACCCATCAGCCACATGGGTTCGGCCCAGCCTTTGTTACAAGGCCTGGTCGAATACACTGTTAAAGACAGTGCACCTCCTGAAACCCATCGAATGGGCTCTATGGGCCCAACACTTACCCTAAGTGGTCCCTGGGCCAAGCCACCTTGTAACACCCAGGAACTGTGAACAGATGCAAGATTAGCCCATCAGGTATTATCCTCAATGGTCTTACACTTAACCTCTCAGCCCTTAATGATCATACACTGCCCAACAATAGAGGACCTCTCCCTCGGCTGCAAGGAACAGTGTTGCACTCTCCACTTATATGGATCCCGGGAATTAAAACCTTTTTGCAAACATTTTAGAAACCATAATATATATATTTTTATATCTCATATAAAATATACTTTGCAAGACAAATCTCAACGGTTGAAATCGGCTGCCGGCAGTCTTGGTTTTCAATAGTGAGAGTGCATCCCCGATCATTACCTTTGTCCGACAAAGGGGCTGATCCTGTCACTATGATCACCCACTCAGATGAATTCTCGGATTATCCCAACATACCCAGGTTTTGACCCGCGCTAAGGATCTCACTGATTGGTACATCAAAGACAGCCCGATCTGACACCTAGTGCAGTATCATAATCGAGTCTAGGGGTCGGGTGTAACTTTTTAGTTTTGCCCATCAATCTCCAAGGTCCAGGGCAATACTGGAAATCTGGTCCAGTTCAAAGATTCAATTAATCCCACACTGTATGTGCCTAGGGTCTCACCCTGGTAGCTGAGACAAGCCACCCCAACCGATTTGGTGGCATCATAGTGTCAGCCTTGTCAGGATAGGTCTCCCCAGACCGACCCACTGGCTGTGAACATTCTAAACTAACACGAGTCTCATTAGGTGTCCAGTTTAAGGGTATTACATAGAAACATACCAAGGGAACATGAATCAAATATGCATTTTTATTCATTTACAATTGATGAACATACAATTTATCTATATTTTATGAGGTTTTTGCATGAATTTTTATGCTGGTTTTATTAACTTTTGCCTTAATTTAGCTTAATGCTAAGAATAAGTTCAAGGACCGATTTCAAGAAAAGGAAGGAAAAAGGCAAGAAAAGAAGGTTCAAAAAGACCGATTTCAGTCCAGCCCGGTCATGAGAGCAAGGGAGTTTCATTCGGTCCAAGAAGTGCATGCTAACTCTTTGGAAAACCCAAGGGAAGAAGCCTAGCAAGAAGGAAATTTTGGCCCAGCCCATTTTTAGTCCAAATAACAGCCTAGAGTGTAGCCCACATGAGCTCAAAAGCAAGCTAAGTTGTAGCCCAAATAGCAGCCCAAAGGGAGCTAGGGGCGGCAACTCCTAGAAGTTTCTTGAAGAGAAGGAGGGAGCACTCTAGAAGGTTCATGAGGGGTGTAATACACCCAATTCTAGAGACTTCAAGAAGGGGCAAGAGCCCCCTTGAAAAACTATATAAGGAGGCCTCTAGGAGGGGGGAGAGGTGTTCAATTGCTTGAGAGGAAGGCTCTCCCACTCTTAGAGGTTCGGCCACCTTGAGAGAAGAGAAGAGAAGAAGGCTAGGCGCAAGGAAGAAGAAGAAGAAGGGCTGAAGGAAGTTCAAGACAAGCAAGCTAGAAGAAGAAGGTGAGTTCAAATTGAGGGTTTGTGATTCAAAGATCTTTTGTAATAAATCATTTATAGTTTCATTCTCTTTTGATTTGAATTCAGTTTCTTAATTATATTTTCTTTCTTCTTTCTCCTTGTTTCCATTCTTCCTTGATGTATTTCAGCTTGTAAAATTTCAGTTCAGCAATTTAATTCTTTTTGATTCATTCAAATGGTCATGCATTGTACTTGAAGTTTCTTGAATAAGGGTGTGATTGTAGATTAATTCGGCCAACTAACCTTCAAAACTCAGATCTGAATTCTCAGATCTGAAATTGCAAGATCTGAATTGCTTGAAAGAGAATTCAGATCTGCAATTTTCAGATTGGGCGAATTAATCTACAGCTTGGAATTCCTAGAGTGCTTGAGAGAGACTCTAGGAATTCAGATCTACTATTCAAGAACTGAATTGAGTGCAAGGTTAGAGATAACTTGCACAATTCAGTTGGTGATCAATTCAGATTTGAATTGATGCCTTAGAAGTGTTTGAAGAAATGCATGCATGGGGATTAGATTCTTGATAGAGATAGAAGAACCGTCACTCATGAATAGGATGAACATGCGCTTGAGAGAGGCTGTTCATGACCTTGGGGTTTCACCAAACCAAGGCTCAATCATGATTCATTCGAATGATCCAAATTGATAGATTGCTAAATTATGAGATTGACATTTACTGCTTACTCTTCTAACCTGAATTGAAGGCAATTGGGCCAATGATTTAGATAGCTTTTAATTTAGGATTTCTTAGCTTTCATTAGAGTTTTGATTTATTTGTTGATCAGATAAGAAGTGCTCAATTTAGTATTGGTAATTGTTTCCTAAATCCTCATGGGAACGATACTTCACTCACTACTTTATTACTTGAACGGCTAGTGCACTTGCTAGTGTCACAATGAGCCACACATCAAGTTTTTGGCGCCGTTGCCGTGGATTTAGAGAAACAATATTAGGAAACATTGAGCATTCTTAATCTGATCTCATTCAGCATTGCATTCATAGTTGGGTTAATTTGCTAACTTTTTCATTTCAGCTTGGACTGCAACTGCTGTACTACTGTAGTTATGTTTCTTCTTTCTTAAGTAGATTACTTTCTTTTTCTGGTTTCAATTTCATTTTAATAAAGGCATATTTGATTTCTATTCAATCTTGGTGTTGTTCCCTTCAAAAAGAAAAAAAAAAGAAAAAATTCACATAAACATGAGTGTTGCAGATCTGAGTTGCATTCGGCACTCAGATTAGCAGATTTCAGATCTGCAGCACTCAGCCGAAAAGAATTGCTTGTGTTTCAGAATTTTATTTCTTTTTCCATTACAAAAATATATATATATATATATATATATATATATATATATATATATATATATAAAATGAAAAAAAAGGGAGATCTTTTGAATAACCAGAGGAGCAATTGAGAATTCGGATCAGAATTCAGATCTGAGTTCAGATCTAAATTCTGCTACAGCAGATTTGCAACAGTTCAGATATGAGTTCCTCTGAACTCAGACCTGAACTGATGCAATTTTGAGGGGAATTGGGTGTCATAACCACCCCAATTTACCCTAGGACACTTCTGCTACTCCTCAAAGGCAATTTGGTAGAAATAACTGAAGGTAAGGCAATTGAGATTTCAGATCCGAACTCAGACTTGAGTTCAGACCTGAACTCTGCTATAGCAGAACTGCAATACTCAGAAAAAAAAAAAAATCTGTTCTCAGCCCTTTATTATTCTTTTCTTTCATTACAAAAAGAAAAAAAAAATATATTTAGATAGTGAAAAAAAAAGAGAGAGAAAGAACCATATAACCGAAAGAATGGAAACCAAGGATTCGGATCAGAACTCAGATCTGAACTCAGATCTGAGTTCTGCTATAGCAGATCTGCAACAGTTCAGATCTGAGTTCTCTTGAACTCAGACTTGAACTGATGTAAATTCAAAGGGTAATTGGGGGTTATCTTCACCCCAATACACCCTACAAAAAAATCTGCTATCTCCCAAAAACAATTGGATAGTCATGGTTAAAAAAAATTCGAATCTGCAATCACCTAGATCTGAACTGGGGTTGTGAACAGAGCAGGATACAGGGCATACTTTGCTGTATTAAATAACTTGTACTCCAACCTATCTGAGCTGATTTGGTTGAAGAAAAGTATATTTAATCTGAGAATTTTTTATGCCTCAAGAGATTTCATGCAAAGTGGCACTTCCACACCATTTTTCTATTAGAGTTCAGACCTATAGCAGGGCTACTATAGCAGACCTGCTACAGCAAGACTGAACCAGGGCAGGTTTTGAATAGGTTTGTATTACAATTAACATTACTAAATTGGCATTGTGAATTGTCCTGGGCTGATCTTTGAATTTTTTTTTTTCAAGTTAGATAGCTCTGATTTCAGCTGTGCACGAATAGAAAGTCTAGCAGATCCCGAATGGGTGTGTGCAGCCGTGTGTAATACATTCCAATAAGTGTATACGCCATCAAGGGCTACATTGATGGAGCCATGTTTCTTCTCTTGATACTTGATTGTTCCATCCTTAGTTTCAGTTTTAATGTAGCTTATGCAAATCAAATTTCTCTTCTTCTTTTGGTTCTAAAAAAGAAAATAAATAAATAAATCTCAAAATGAGTTCAGATCTGAATTGCATTCATCAATCAAACCTGCACTCATCCAAAAAGATTTTGGTTGCATTGCTGTATTTTGTTTTAGATTTATTTAAAAAAAAAATAGATAAAGAAAAGAAAAAGAAAACAATGAAAAAATAGCATGTGAGTTTTCAAATCTGAAACTCATATTTGAAGTTCAGATCTGTGTTCAGCCGGTTGCAGGACTGCATTCTGCTAGGTTCAGATCTGAGTTCATTTAAACTCAGACCTGAACCCACTCTATTTTGATGTGAATTCGGGTAGTGACAACACCCAATTCCCAATTTGATGCATCAGACTTGCCTCATTGATGAAAATTTAAGCCATGAATGGTAAAATCAATTCTGAAGTGCATGAGAATCAGAGGCAGTATAAGTACATAATCTGAAATTTTTGTGAACTTGATGTTTTGTTATCTTTTAAATCACTTGCACCCAATCTGAATTGGTTGTATTGGATTAGGACTGATGTTTGTGAGGTCCAAAAAGAGCTTCATATTTTTGATGTAATGGTATTCAGATCTGAATCAAGGCTGCTTTCATTATAAAATTGCAGATCTGATTTCAGGTCTCTGCAATCAATTGAGGCATACAAGATATTTAAGTTGGGACTTGAAAGAGAAGTCTTAAGCTCTTGGGATCAAACTTATTTCAGACCTAACTGCAACAGATTTTAGACCTACTTATTGATATTAGGTTTGGAGTTTTTGTAAGTGACTGTTCTCAAAAGTCAAGTTCTAACCAAAAAAAAAAAAAAAAAAAATCAAATAACTTTGGTATTGTGCTGATTTCAAGAACTCTTAGACTTCTAAGCTAGTTTCAATCTTGTAAATCACTTGTTTATCACTTGCATATCAGATTCCAAGAGATATTTATATTGGCTTTTGATCTTGTTTTTTTTTTTAAATTTATTTATTTATTTATTTTGTTAGATAGAATTCAAACTTCTTGGCCTTGTAAGTTTCTGTTGTGTATTATAGACTGGTTAAATTATTTACATTGTTTGGAATTGTGTATAGCAGTCTATTTATTATTTGGTTTAAATTATTTTTAGTTAGAACAAAGCTCTTGATCTCTCTTGCAAGTAAATTCTAGCAGAAGAGGCTCCCACCAAAAGAACTCTTGCATATCTGGAAATTAATCTTCAGGAAGTCCTCTATACACCCTTCTCTTTACTTGGTATTTCTCTTGTTTTTTTTTTTTGTGATCCCCTAACAATAGGAACATTGAGGACAATGTTCATCTTAGGTGTGGGGGAGTGAGCCCGAGGCTAGGGTATGGGGGATGAAACCATGCACCCCAACACACATATGTAGGCAATGACATAACCAAAAAAAAGACTGGAACCCCTCAAGTTCATTACTATTTATTTGATGATTTTTTTTTTAAGAAGGAATTCAATGAGTTGAGGGAGACTGATGTACTTGTTAAGTTTTTATTCTTGTGAATGACCTAATTTGATATATGCATGAGAAAAGGGGATCTAAATATGCTTTTCAGCATGACTAGCCCTAACTATCTTCATGTGTATGGAAGCCCTTGATTTCATGGTTAATGGTCAAGAGAGCTAGTGCACATCTGAAGTGCTGATTCTTGAGGTTCAATAATTGCAAAGAAGGACAAAAGCCCAAATTGACTCCGCTATTTTGAGCTGAATAGTAAAACTAGCAGCTCAGAACATGAGTCCTACCTCAAGTAAGTGACCAGTGTGAGATGGAGCATAAGATGCACTCACACCAAAAAAAAAAAAAAAAGTAAAAGAGAGAGAAAAGTGTGTGAGATGGAGCATAAAATGCACTCACACCGAAAAAAAAAAAAAAGAGGGTGAGATGGAGCATAAGATGCACTCACCCTTAGAAATAAGTAATTGTGGTGACAACCGAGGTTCAAAGGGGCACTCTAAAGTTGAACTCTCATTGAGATTTAGTTACAGATGTGAAACTTAGTGAAATTTGATTATTAACCTTGACAATTAAGGGGCTGATTTATATATGAATTAGGAGTGAAGGCTAGACAATGATGAAATTCATATTCTCCTTTCCTCGGATCTGATACATATCTTAAATGGTAATTTACAAGAATAAGAGTTGAGCACTTACAAAAGTTCCCCGACTACTCAATGCATTTCTATCTTAAAAAGTTCACCAGGTAAATGGTGAGAATAGAAGGGGAGAATGTTAAGTTTATGGCTGATGTCTTTGCTTGAGGACAAGCAAAAGCTTAAGTGTGGGGGTATTTGATGAACCTACAATTTATCTATATTTTATGAGGTTTTTGCATGAATTTTTATGCCAGTTTTATTAACTTTTGCCTTAATTTAGCTTAATGCTAAGAATAAGTTCAGGGATAATTAATCCAAGAAAAGGAAGGAAAAAGGCAAGAAAAGAAGGTTCAAAAAGACCGATTTCAGTCCAGCCCAGTCATGAGAGCAAGGGAGTTTCATTCGGCCCAAGAAGTGCAAGCTAACAGATGAACTTATAATTTATCTATAATTTTTGAGGACTTTAGCATTGATTTTTATGCCGGTTTTATTAATTTTTGCCTTAATTTAGCTTAATGCTAAGAATAGGTTCAGGGATAATCAATCCAAGAAAAGGAAGGAAAAAGGCAAGAAAAGAAGGTTCAAAAAGACCAATTTCAGTCCAGCCCGGTCGTGGAAGCAAGAGAGAGCACTTCGGCCCAAAAAGAGCAAGTGAATTCCTTGAGAAAACCCAAGAAAATAAAGCCTAGCTATGAGGAGAATTCGGCCTAGCAAGGAAGGCCCATTTTTAGCCCAAATAACAGCCTAGAGTGTAGCCCACATGAGCTCAAAAGCAAGCTAAGTTGTAGCCCAAATAGCAGCCCAAAGGGAGCTAGGGGCGGCAACTCCTAGATGTTTCTTGAAGAGAAGGAGGGAGCACTCTAGAAGGTTCATGAGGGGTGTAATACACCCCATTCTAGAGGCTTCAAGAAGGGGCAAGAGCCCCCTTGAAAAACTATATAAGGAGGCCTCTAGGAGGGGAGAAAGTTGTTCAATTGCTTGAGAGGAAGGCTCTCCCACTCTTAGAGGTTCGGCCACCTTGAGGGAAGAGAAGAAAAGAAGGCTAGGCGCAAGGAAGAAGAAGAAGAAGGGCTGAAGGAAGTTCAAGACAAGCAAGCTAGAAGAAGAAGGTGAGTTCGAATTGAGGGTTTGTGATTCAAAGATCTTTTGTAATAAATCATTTGTAGTTTCATTCTCTTTTGATTTGAATTCAGTTTCTTAGTTATATTTTCTTTCTTCTTTCTCCTTGTTTCCATTCTTCCTTGATGTATTTCAGCTTGTAAAATTTCAGTTCAGCAATCTAATTCTTTTTGATTCATTGAAATGATCATGGATTGTACTTGAAGTTTCTTGAATAAGGGTGTTATTGCAGATCAATTCGGCCAACTAACCTTCAAAACTCAGATCTGAATTCTCAGATCTGAGATTGCAAGATCTGAATTGTTTGAAAGAGAATTCAGATCTGCAAATTTCAGATTGGGCGAATTAATCTACAGCTTGGAATTCCTAGAGTGCTTGAGAGAGACTCTAGGAATTCAGATCTACTATTCAAGAACTGAATTGAGTGCAAGGTTAGAGATAACTTGCACAATTCAGTTGGTGATCAATTCAGATTTGAATTGATGCCTTAGAAGTGTTTGAAGAAATGCATGCATGGGGATTAGATTCTTGATAGAGATAGAAGAACCGTCACTCATGAATAGGATGAACATGCGCTTGAGAGGGGCTGTTCATGACCTTGGGGTTTCACCAAACCAAGGCTCAATCATGATTCATTCGAATGATCCAAATTGATAGATTGCTGAATTCTGAAATTGACATTTACTGCTTACTCTTCTAACCTGAATTGAAGGCAATTGGGCCAATGATTTAGATAGCTTTTAATTTAGGATTTCTTAGCTTTCATTAGAGTTTTGATTTATTTGTTGATCAGATAAGAAGTGCTCAATTTAGTATTGGTAATTGTTTCCTAAATCCTCGTGGGAACGATACTTCACTCACTACTTTATTACTTGAACGGCTAGTGCACTTGCTAGTGTCACAATGAGCCACACATCAAGTTTTTGGCGCCGTTGCCGGGGATTTAGAGAAGCAATATTAGGAAACATTGAGCATTCTTAATCTGATCTCATTCAGCATTGCATTCATAGTTGGGTTAATTTGCTAACTTTTTCATTTCAGCTTGGACTGCAACTGCTGTACTACTGTAGTTATGTTTCTTCTTTCTTAAGTAGATTACTTTCTTTTTTTTGGTTTCAGTTTCATTTTAATAAAGGCATGTTTGATTTCTATTCAATCTTGGTGTTGTTCCCTTCAAAAAGAAAAAAAAAAAGAAAAAATTCACATAAACATGAGTGTTGCAGATCTGAGTTGCATTCGGCACTCAGATCAGCAGATTTCAGATCTGCAGCACTCAGCCGAAAAGAGTTGCTTGTGTTTCAGACTTTATTTTTTTTCTTTCTTTCATTACAAAAAGAAAAAAACAAATTAAAAAAAAAGGGGAGATCTTTTGAACAACAAGAGGAGCAATTGAGAATTCAGATCAGAACTCAGATCTGAGTTCAGATCTGAATTCTGCTATTGCAGATCTGCAACAATTCAGATCTGAGTTCCTCTGAACTCAGACCTGAACTGATGAAATTTTGAGGGGAATTGGGTGTCATCACCACCCCAATTCACCCTAGGGCACTTCTGCTATTCCCCAAAAACAATTTGGTAGCAATAACTGAAGGTAAGGCAATTGAGAATTCAGATCCAAAATCAGACTTGAGTTCAGATCTGAATTCTGCTGTTACAGATCTGCTCAGTTCAGATCTGAATTCCTCTGAACTCAGATCTGAACCGATGCAAGTTTGAGGTGAATTGGGTGCCATCACTACCCCAATCCACCCTATGATACATCCAACCTGCCTCAAGGGTGAATGGATAGCAAGGAATGAGAGAAATTCAAATCTGAAATGCAGTTGATATGATGTGAGGACTGAACTGATACAGAGCATACTATGAATTCTGGGTGGACTGAATTCTTGGCTTTACCCACTTGTAACCGAGCTACATTAGCTAAGGAGGTGTATGTTTGGATTGAATAATTGTTATGCCTCAGATATTTAAGAAAAATTAGCACTTTCTAAGTATTTCTTTTAGCATTCAGATCTGTAGCAGGGCTGCTATAGTGCAACAGTTAGCAGACCTGATTTCAGATTTCTACAAAAGTTGTATGGGCCGAATAGCTTGCAATACCAAACATTGCAGACCCAATTTTCAGGTCTTAGCAAGTGTTTGATATGCATCAGCTATACAGGTTTGAGCTTCAATTGTAGAGTTTAAAATCTTTAACCCAAGCCTAACTCAGGACTGGTTTTAGTTTATTTCAGATCAGATCTGATTTCAGCCCTAAAGCATCACAGAATTGATTCCAACCTTAATGGATGTATATTGTAGTGTATACCAATGAGTGTGTATGAGATATCCAGCTCAGATCTGAATTATTATTTATTAATTTCTCTAGACTAACAATACCAAAGACTTGTAGATCTGAACTCAGATCTAAATTGGGTCTGAATTCAGATGTTGCAATCGATGGATGTAGATAAAGGAACCTTGAATAAGATGATTGGTTTAAATCTGCTTTTAGTATAATCGGCTTCATTTATTCATGATAGGATGTAGGTTTTGTATTCTAATAATTCACTTTACATTTTCAATGTGATAGGATTAGTTATTTATTTTCTTTTGTGAATATTGGCATTTTTATTGCTTTGACTTTAACAGTTTATGACAAGCAGACCTGAACTGGAAGAGATCCTTTACGACCCGGAGATTGAACGGACTCTCCGTGTCCGTTTGAGAGCTGCTAAGCAAGTCAGACAAGAAGCACAAGAAATGGCTGAACAAAGAACTATGATGGATTATGCCAAGCCTACCCTCACCGGGACTGTCTCCAGCATTATCAGGCCAACTATTGCTGCCAATAACTTCGAAATTAAACCGGCCATAATCCAAATGATACAAAATACGGTTCAGTTTTGTGGTATGGCCCATGAGGATCCGAATGCCCATATTGCTAACTTCTTGGAAATCTGTGACACCTTCAAACACAATGGGGTAAGTGATGATGCCATCCGGCTGAGGTTATTCCCATTTTCTTTGAAGGATAAAGCCAAAGCTTGGTTGAACTCATTACCGGCAGGATCTATAGCCACATGGGACGAAATGGCCAGCCGTTTTCTCTCTAAATATTTTCCCCCTTCTAAAACTGCTAAAATGAGGAATGACATCACTACTTTTTTCCAGCAAGAGGGGGAATCTTTATATGAGTCATGGGAACGATACAAGGAGCTGTTAAGGAGAGTTTCTCACCATGGCATCCCCATTTGGCTGCAAGTGCAGACTTTCTATAATGGTCTTACTGACTCAAATAAGACCATATTAGATGCTGTAGCCGGAGGATTCATAAATAATAAAACTCCTGAGGTTGCCCATGCACTTATTGAGGAAATGGCAGCCAACAATTATCAATGGCATTCGGAAAGGACTCAAACTAGGAAGCAGCAAGGCTTGCATAATGTTGACACTTATACAGCACTAGCTGCACAAATAGGAGCACTCAGTAAAAAAATAGATGAAATGCAGATAGCTACCATGCATGTGCAGCCTCTTAATTGTGAATTGTGTGGGGGAGGCCACATCAGTACAGACTGCCAAGTTGGCAATCAGTTCAGACCATCTACTGAGAAGTTGACTATGTCAGCAATTCGTCAAGACAGCAGGGTTACCAGAGTCACCATACTTTTCATCCAGGATGGAGGGGACATTCAAACCAGTCCTGGCCAAATCAGCATATTTCCAAGCCGTTCCACCAGACTTATCATCAGCCTGAACCGAAATCCAATTTGGAGGAACTGATGACAAAATTTACAGGTGCAGAAACTAGGTTCCAGAACCAGGAAGCCTCAATCAAAAACCTGGAAAACCAAGTGGGGCAATTGGCACAATTAATCTCTTCCAGACTGCCGGGAACTCTTCCAAGCAACACTGAAGTGAATCCACGAGAGCAGGTGCAAGCTATTACCTTAAGAAGTGGAAAAGAGTTGCCTGAGGTAGAAAAGAAGAATTGGGCTGAACCCAAGGCAGAAACAAGCCTTGGAACCAGACAACAAAAGACGGAACAACCAGAATCACAACAAGGGATGCACCAACAACCACAAGTTCCATTCCCTAACAGGCTGAAGCAACAAAAATTGGAGAAGGAATTTGGTAAGTTTCTTGAAATATTTAAAAGTTTACATATTAATATTCCTTTTGCTGATGCTTTAGCCCAGATGCCACACTATGCAAGGTTTTTGAAGGAATTATTGGCAAACAAAAGGAAACTGGGAGATGTGGCTACAGTTGCATTAAATGAGGAATGTTCTGCTATCCTTCTGAACAAGCTGCCTCAGAAACTTAAAGATCCAGGGAGTTTCACTATTCCTTGTACCATTGGCAATTTAAAAATTGAAAAAGCTTTATGTGACCTGGGAGCTAGCATCAATTTAATGCCATATTCTATCTTCAAGAAATTGGGGTTGAATGAACCCCAACCCACTAGAGTGGCATTACAATTGGCTGATAGATCCATTAGACATCCTAGGGGGATCATAGAAGATGTGTTAGTTAAAGTTGACAAATTCATTTTTCCAGTTGATTTCATTGTGTTAGACATGCAAGAAGATGTGGAGGTCCCGCTTATCCTAGGGAGACCTTTCCTGGCTACCGGGAAAGCAATGATTGATGTCCAACAAGGACAACTCAGCCTCAGGATACAAGATGAGGAGATAATTTTTAAAATGTCTGATGCTATGAAACATGCACCCTCTAGTGATGATTCTTGTTTTATGATTGATGCCATTGAATTGACAATTGATGAATGCTTCTAGGTAAGTAGAATAACTGATCCTCTTGAACTCTGCCTCCAGCAGGGAGAACTTGAAGAAGCAGAAAATGAAAAAATAAACCTCATGATAGCATACCTGAACGATAAGCCTCAATTCAAGGGAAAGGGGTTTCTTAAATTAGAGAACTTAGGCAAATTGCCCGGACCATCAGGTAAGCCATCACCCCAAGAACCCCCCACCCTTGAACTGAAGCAATTACCATCCCATTTAGAGTATGCTTTCCTTGAGGAACCATCAGATCTCCCCGTGATAATTTCCGCAGCACTGAATCCCTTACAAAGAGAAAAATTATTAAGAGTGCTGCGGGAACACAAAAATGCTATAGCTTGGAAGGTAGAAGATATCAAAGGCATTAATCCATCAATCTGCACTCACAGAATTTTGATGGAAGAGGACAGCAAGCCTTCCGTTCAGCCCCAAAGGCGCCTGAATCCTAACATGAAAGAAGTGGTAAAGGCTGAAATAATTAAGTTGTTAGATGCTGGGATCATTTATCCTATTTCTGATAGTTCTTGGGTAAGCCCTGTGCAAGTTGTGCCCAAAAAAGGGGGTACGACTGTTGTTCCAAATGAGAAAAATGAACTCATCCCTACTAGAACCATTACCGGATGGCGTGTGTTTATTGACTATAGAAAATTAAATGAAGCCACCCGGAAGGACCATTTCCCTCTCCCATTTATGGATCAAATGTTGGAGAGGCTAGCCGGGCATGAGTATTATTGTTTCTTGGATGGATATTTAGGGTATAACCAGATACCAATTGCACCAGAAGATCAAGAAAAGACCACTTTTACTTGCCCATATGGAACCTTTGCATACCGAAGGATGCCCTTTGGGTTATGCAATGCCCCAGCAACCTTTCAGCGATGTATGATGTCTATATTTTCTGATATGGTTGAAAAATTTATTGAGATCTTCATGGATGATTTTTCAGTTTTTGGCTCTTCGTTTGATGCATGTTTGAATAATCTGGAACAGGTGCTTACTAGATGTAAAGAAACACATCTTGTGTTGAATTGGGAGAAATGTCATTTTATGGTGCAAGAAGGCATAGTGCTTGGACACAAGATCTCTCAAAGAGGTATAGAAGTCGACAAGGCCAAGGTGGAGGCAATTGAAAAATTACCAACCCCAACATCTGTTCGTTCTTTGAGAAGTTTCTTAGGACATGTCGGATTCTATAGAAGGTTTATTAAAGATTTCTCAAAAATTTCCAAGCCATTATCTACCTTGCTTCAGAAAGAAGTGCCTTTTGAATTTTCAACTGAATGTCTTCATGCTTTCAACATCTTGAAAGACAAATTGATCCATGCACCTATCATGGTAGCACCAGATTGGACCCTCCCATTTGAATTGATGTGTGATGCGAGTGATTTTGCTATAGGAGCTGTTTTAGGACAAAGAATGAACAAACATTTTCAGCCAATTTACTATGCTAGCAGAACCTTGACTGGACCCCAACTCAATTACACCACCACAGAAAAGGAGCTGTTAGCAGTAATATTTGCACTTGATAAGTTTCGTTCATATCTGATATTATCCAAGGTTGTTGTCCACACAGATCACTCGGCATTAAGGCACTTGCTTACCAAGCAAAACTCAAAACCAAGACTGATCAGGTGGATCCTTTTATTGCAAGAGTTTGACATTGAGATTAGAGACCAGAAGGTTGTTGCAAACCTGGCTGCTGACCATCTCTCCCGGTTGGACACGGTAAGCTCAAAAGAGGAGATAACCAGCAACATTCGAGAAGAATTTCCGGATGAGCAGTTGTACTCAATACAGAAATACTCATATCCTTGGTATGCTGATTTTGCTAATTATCTAGCTGCACAAGTCCTTCCTCCTAACCTTTCATATCAACAGAAAAAGAAATTCTTTTCTGATGTAAAGTACTATCTGTGGGAGGAACCCTTTTTGTATAAATTGTGTGCAGATCAGATCATAAGGAGATGTGTCCCCGAGGAGGAGATGGAGTCGGTACTCCAATTTTGCCATGATAAAGAAGCAGGAGGTCATTTTGGAGCTAGTCGCACTGTAGCCAAGGTTTTGCAATCAGGTTTTTATTGGCCCACACTCTTCAAAGATGCCCATCGGTATGTGTCCACATGTGACAAATGCCAAAGATCGGGAAACATTTCCCGACGGAATGAAATGCCCCTTTCCAATATTTTAATCTGTGAAATCTTTGATGTTTGGGGTATAGATTTCATGGGACCTTTCCCGAATTCTTTTGGGAATAAGTACATCCTCGTTGCAGTTGACTATGTATCCAAATGGGTAGAAGCCATGGCTTTACCCACAAATGACTCAAGAAGGGTAGTAAACTTCCTAAAGAAGCTATTCTCCCGATTTGGCACTCCGCGAGCTATAATTAGTGATAGGGGAACTCACTTCTGCAATAGCCAATTTGAGAGGTTAATGCAGAAATATGGAATTACACATAAATTAGCTACCCCTTATCACCCTCAAACCAGTGGCCAAGTGGAGTTGGCTAACAGGGAACTCAAAAGAATTCTGGAAAAGACCGTAGCATCCGCTAGAAAAGATTGGTCCATCAAATTAGATGATGCATTATGGGCATACAGAACTGCATTTAAGACACCTATTGGCATGTCCCCCTACAGATTGGTCTTTGGTAAAGCATGCCATTTACCAGTTGAATTGGAACACAAGGCCTATTGGGCTCTTAAATTCTTAAATTTTGACATTCAGGCCACAGGGGCTAAAAGGCGGTTGCAATTAAATGAATTGGATGAATTCAGACTTACCACCTATGAGAATGCCAAAGATTATAAAGAAAGAATAAAAAACTGGCATGATAAAAACTTGCTGAGACGGGACTTTTATGTAGGCCAACAGGTATTGTTATATAATTCCCGTCTCCGCTTGTTTCCAGGTAAGCTGAGATCCAGGTGGTCTGGACCCTTTACCATTTCACAGGTTTTTCCCCATGGGGCTATAGAACTCACCCACCCGGTTCAGGGCACGTTTAAAGTAAATGGTCAGCGCCTGAAACCATATTTAATGGGCAGTACTGTACCCCCTCCATCCACTGTTTATCTAGATAACCAATAATCTCTTATGCTTGCTAATGAACAAGTTAAGGAATCTTTTTGTCATTTATCTTTTTAGAATATTAGTTAGTAAAATAAAGATCTTTTTCTCAAAATTCCAATTCTTTAAGGACTCAGTTCATCATTTTCTTTTCTTCAGTTTGCTCTAGCAAGTGTGACTCCCTAACACTACGAACATTGAGGACAATGTTCATCTCAAGTATGGGGGAGTGAGCCCGAGGCTAGGGTATGGGGGTTGAAACCATGCACCTCATGCACCCCAACACACATATGCAGGCAATGACATCACAAAAAAAAAAAAAAAAAAAAGACTGGAACCCCTCAATTTCATTACTATTTATTTGATGATTTTTTTTTAGAAGGAATTCAATGAGTTGAGGGAGACTGATGTACTTGTTAAGTTTTTATTCTTGTGAATGACCCAATTTGATATATGCAGGAGAAAAGGGGAGCTGAATATGCCTTTCAGCATGACTAGCCCTAACTTCCTTCATGTGTATGGAAGCCCTTGATTTCATTGTTAATGGTCAAGAAAGCTAGTGCACATCTGAAGTGCTAATTCTTGAGGTTCAATAATTGCAAAAGAAGGACAAAAAGCCCAAATTGACTCTGCTATTCTGAGCTGAATAGTAAAACTAGCAGCTTAGAACATGAGTCCTATTTACCTACCTCAAGCAAGTGACCAGTGTGAGATGGAGCATAAGATGCACTCATACCAAAAAAAAAAAAAAAAAAAAAAAAAAAAAAAAAAAAAAAAGAGAGAAAAGTGTGAGATGGAGCATAAAATGCACTCACACCGAAAAGAAAAAAAAAAGGTGAGATGGAGCATAAAATGCACTCACCCTTAGAAATAAGTAATTGTGGTGATAACCGAGGTTCAAAGGGGCACTCTAAAGTTGAACTCTCATTGAGATTTAGTTACAGATGTGAAACTTAGTGAAATTTGATTATTAACCTTGACAATTAAGGAGCTGATTTATATATGAATTAGGAGTGAAGGCTAGACTATGATGAAATTCATATTCTCCTTTCCTCGGATCTGATACATATCTTAAATGGTAATTTACAAGAATAAGAGTTGAGCACTTACAAAAGTTCCCCGACTACTCAATGCATTTCTATCTTAAAAAGTTCACCAGGTAAATGGTGAGAACAGAAGGGGGGAATGTTAAGTTTAAGGCTGATGTCTTTGCTTGAGGACAAGCAAAAGCTTAAGTGTGGGGGTATTTGATGAACTTACAATTTATCTATAATTTTTGAGGACTTTAGCATGGAATTTTATGCCGGTTTTATTAATTTTTGCCTTAATTTAGCTTAATGCTAAGAATAGGTTCAGGGATAATCAATCCAAGAAAAGGAAGGAAAAAGGCAAGAAAAGAAGGTTCAAAAAGACCAATTTCAGTCCAGCCCGGTCGTGGAAGCAAGAGAGAGCACTTCGGCCCAAAAAGAGCAAGTGAATTCCTTGAGAAAACCCAAGAAAATAAAGCCTAGCTATGAGGAGAATTCGGCCCAGCAAGGAAGGCCCATTTTTAGCCCAAATAACAGCCTAGAGTGTAGCCCACATGAGCTCAAAAGCAAGCTAAGTTGTAGCCCAAATAGCAGCCCAAAGGGAGCTAGGGGCGGCAACTCCTAGATGTTTCTTGAAGAGAAGGAGGGAGCACTCTAGAAGGTTCATGAGGGGTGTAATACACCCCATTCTAGAGGCTTCAAGAAGGGGCAAGAGCCCCCTTGAAAAACTATATAAGGAGGCCTCTAGGAGGGGAGAAAGTTGTTCAATTGCTTGAGAGGAAGGCTCTCCCACTCTTAGATGTTCGGCCACCTTGAGGGAAGAGAAGAAAAGAAGGCTAGGCGCAAGGAAGAAGAAGAAGAAGGGCTGAAGGAAGTTCAAGACAAGCAAGCTAGAAGAAGAAGGTGAGTTCGAATTGAGGGTTTGTGATTCAAAGATCTTTTGTAATAAATCATTTGTAGTTTCATTCTCTTTTGATTTGAATTCAGTTTCTTAGTTATATTTTCTTTCTTCTTTCTCCTTGTTTCCATTCTTCCTTGATGTATTTCAGCTTGTAAAATTTCAGTTCAGCAATCTAATTCTTTTTGATTCATTGAAATGATCATGGATTGTACTTGAAGTTTCTTGAATAAGGGTGTTATTGCAGATCAATTCGGCCAACTAACCTTCAAAACTCAGATCTGAATTCTCAGATCTGAGATTGCAAGATCTGAATTGTTTGAAAGAGAATTCAGATCTGCAAATTTCAGATTGGGCGAATTAATCTACAGCTTGGAATTCCTAGAGTGCTTGAGAGAGACTCTAGGAATTCAGATCTACTATTCAAGAACTGAATTGAGTGCAAGGTTAGAGATAACTTGCACAATTCAGTTGGTGATCAATTCAGATTTGAATTGATGCCTTAGAAGTGTTTGAAGAAATGCATGCATGGGGATTAGATTCTTGATAGAGATAGAAGAACCGTCACTCATGAATAGGATGAACATGCGCTTGAGAGGGGCTGTTCATGACCTTGGGGTTTCACCAAACCAAGGCTCAATCATGATTCATTCGAATGATCCAAATTGATAGATTGCTGAATTCTGAAATTGACATTTACTGCTTACTCTTCTAACCTGAATTGAAGGCAATTGGGCCAATGATTTAGATAGCTTTTAATTTAGGATTTCTTAGCTTTCATTAGAGTTTTGATTTATTTGTTGATCAGATAAGAAGTGTTCAATTTAGTATTGGTAATTGTTTCCTAAATCCTCGTGGGAACGATACTTCACTCACTACTTTATTACTTGAACGGCTAGTGCACTTGTTAGTGTCACAATGAGCCACACATCACTAACTCGACCTTCGGGGGCAGCACTACTAACTTTAGGTTGCCAGCTCACACGGGAGCCTTGGAAGGCTCGACCGGTAAGGGTGCCTATGTAGTCAGTTGGCCGCCAACTCCCGCGGAAGCCACGAAGAGCTCATCTTTGTAGGGGGGACCTTGCGGAGAGGAATGATGTGGCATTATCTGAATTGAAAGTAAGGTTGGTAGAGCTACTTAGTCCGTTAGCTCCCTGCATAGTCTGAGTTCATAAAAAATGTAAACTATAAAGCGATAGCTTCAATTTCTAAAAAGTGAGGACTTAGTTTTAGCAAGATGAGAACTTAGCTTTTGTAGGATGAGAACTTATCTTTTTGTAGCGTGTTCCCACAGATGGCGCCAATTGATGTAACTATTTTCGGCCACGTACCAGTGTTTTGTGATGTAAATTTTTTTGGCTAAGTACCTCGTTATTTGACCCGGTGGTGGTGTGCCTTAGTGATGAGCTACTTTGTGGTGAACTGCCTACTGGTGAACTTCTCGGTGGAGAACTGCCTGGGGCAAACTGCCTGGTGGTGAACTGCCCGGTGGTGAACTGTCTGGTGGCGAACTGCCCGGTGGTGAGGGACCTGCGAGAACTTCATCTTTTCCTCCTCTTTGTATGTGGCGGGAGTTGAGGGACCTGTGAGAACTCCATCTTTTCCTCCTCTTTGTAGGTGGTGGGAGCTGAGGGACCTCCAAGAACTCCATCTTTTCCTCCTCTTCATAGGCGGCGGGAGCTGAAGGACCTGCGAGAACTGAATCAAAAGGTCTTGGGGGTATTTTCCTGGTGGGGGCTCTCCGACGCTTAAGTTAGCACTCTTATTGTAGAGAGCTTTGAAGATAATATGAGAGAGCTAGAGAGCAGGGTTACTTCCCTTTTTTCATCCCCTTCCCCTTTGGGGGGTGAGGTCTTTATATACCGGAGTCCTCACGGGTTAGGTGGGTGAAAAGCCTCCAAATGGTAAGACTCGTCGCATCCTGTCAAAACCAGGGTATGGTGGTGAACTCCTTGAGGTCGTTAGGCTGGCGCTTGTGTCAGGCGGCCAGGTCGGCGCCTGGGCCGGGTTGTTAAGGGGGTGCCTGCGTCAATCGGTGGGTCAGTGTCTAGGCCGGGTCATCACGTCGGCGCCTGTGTCAGTCGGCGGGACAGTCTCTAGACCAGGTCATCAAGCTAGCGCTTGTGTCAGTCGGCAGGTCAGTGTCTAGGCCATGTTTGTCGGTGGGTGCCTTGTGGGCTGCTTGGCCGGATCATGCCCTAGGCTGGTCCAAGTCGGCCAGGTCACACAAGCCGCATGCAGCTCACGCAGGCCGTGCGCAGTTTGCGCAGGCCGCGCGCTAGGCCACGCGGCGCGTGCCGCGCGCAGTTTACGCAGGTCGTGTGTGCCGCGTGCAGTTCGTGCAGGTGCGCAGGTCACGCCAGGCCGGCCAGACTACTGTCCGGGTGGGTCACCAACTTCATAAGTTTGTTGGCTGGGTGTTTTCCTAGTTGTCACGAGGTGCCATGTGTCACAATTTCACTGGAGGGCCAAATCTGCCCTCATCAATATGTATCCTCTCCATTATGCCAAATGAGCTTTGAAGTTGTCTCTGATATCATTAAAGGTTGTGATGATACAATGTGAAAATCCAGAAACTCTTGCTGAGGTCCAAACCTTTTCAACTGCCCAAAGTGTAGGTTATTTTCTATCACAACTAGATTGCTAATAATCAAGAGAGATTAAGAGAGTGTATTATGCTGAGAGGGAGAAATGTTCTCAATAGTTCAAGTGCACTCCCCAAAAATTTAGGTTTTATTTATAGACCCTTTTATGATTGTTGGGTTTGTTCCAATGTATAGGAACTACCCATAAATCTCTCTAAATAGTTATGATTAGCCTCCATTGGGATGAGACACTTGTCCCTGGTTGTTGAGAGATTTTCTCAACCAACAACTACTATAGTGGACCAAGTTTAAAAGAGATAAGTCAAAACAAATTTTATTTTATAGGAAAATAATAAATAATAATAATAAATGAAAAGAGGTGTTGATTGTGTGTACATGCTGGTCCACATAGAGCAAATACTCAATAAGCTCCAAATCAGAAAATGCCAATCCACTCTGTTATATGCTTTAGAAAGGTCCAGCTTTAACATAAAGCTCGAAATCCTTCTTTTTTGTTTTGCTCATACTGTGCACAGCCTCCGAAGCTATGATACTTTTGTCATGGATTTGCCTTCTATTAGACAGTTTTGTATGCCCTTAGCTCCAATCAATTTTGATGTGCTTTTGACATTTAGTGTAAATGAATAAAGTGCGTGTTTGATTCATGTTGTGTGGTATGTTTCTGCGTAAGACCCTTAAACTAGACACTTAATAAGACTCGTGTTAGTTTAGAATGTTCATAGCCGTTGGATATGTCTGGGGAGATTTATCCTACCAAGGCTGACACGGGTGTGCTACCAAATGTTGTGGTGGCTTGTCTCAGCTGCTAGCATGAGACCCAAGGCACATGCTGTGTAGGATTACTAGAATCTTTGAAATGGACCAGGTTTCTAGTATTGCCCTGGACCTTGGAGATTGATGGGCAAAACTGAAAAGTTACACTTGACCCCAAGACTCGATTATGATACTGAACTAGGTGGCGGATTGAACTGTCTTTGATATGCCAATCAGTGAGATCTTCAGAGGGGGTCAAAACCTAGGTATGTTGGGATGGTTCATGAACCCATTTGAGTGGGTGATCATAGTGACGGGATCAGCCCCTTTGTCGGACAAAGGTAATGATCGGGAATGCACTCTCTCTGATGGAAACCAAACTGCCGGCAGTTGATTTCAATTGTTGGAATTTTGTTTTGCAAAATTTATATATAAGATATATAGATATGTACGGTTTCAAAATGTTTGCAAAAGGTTTTAATTCCCGGGGTCCATGTGAGCAGAGAGTGCAATACTATTCCTTATAGCTGAGGAAGAGGTCCTCTCTTTTTGGGCAGTGTTTGATCATTATAGGCTGAGAGGTTGAGTGTGAGGCCATTAAGGTTATACCTGATGGGCTAATCTTGCATATGCCCATAGTCCCTGGATTCTTATAAGATGGCTCGGCCCAGGGACCACTTAGTGTAAGTGTTGGGCCCATAGAGTCCATGTGATGGGCTTAGGGAGTTCACTGGGCTCTCCAGTGAATTTGGCTAGGCCTTGTAACAAAGGCTGGGCCAAACCCATGTGGCTGATGTGTAAATCAATGTTTGGGTTCCACGCCATACAATGAAGCCCAATTGGATAGCAGTTTGGAAGCCTACTAAGCACTTAAAACATATTGGGCCTAAAGCCCATTTCAAACTAGGCTGATTTGATCAGTCACTTAAAGGGGCGGATCTGAGATTAGGTCAAGCTAAAAGGATTGGGTCTTAACCCTATCCACTCATGGAGACCAGATTCAAATTAGGATTTGAATATGGTAACCTCCTGATAAGATCAGGAGTGGGCTGATCTAATCTGCAGATAGGATTAAGAAAACTCCCTATCCAAATACAGATTTGGATTAGGATAACTCCTAATGGTATTAGGAGGTTTCCTAATCACAAAGGAAAGAGGAGAAACCCTAATTCGAATTACAAGAATTCAAACCTTAGGGATTTCGCAGATCACTCTGCAACTTTGAGATAGGATCTCAAAAACCCTAGAGAAGAAAAAAATAGTTCGCCATCTTCTTCTCTAGCCTTCTCCTCCAGCCGCCGCCGCCATCTACTGTAGTTCGAATTCTCTGTGAAGGAAGATTAAGAAAAGTTCTTGATTTTGTGTGGTGCTCTCTGTTCTCCATCGAGTTCTTTAGAAGAACCTGGTTCATGGGACGAACACTGCTGGTTCTGCTCCATCATCGCTGTGTCATCTTCAGTGGGAGTAGTTCTTGGTATCTTCTTTGGGTGTGAACACCAACGTTGGGAGATACTGCTTCTCTAGATCAGGTATATCCCTTCCCTTCTCTTGTGGTTCAGATCTGGTTCAGTTTTGGTTCAAGTTAGATCCTTGAATACTATGTTCTAAATTCAAGGAATATGATTCCCAGTTGCAAGAATGACAAGAAATTTTTGAATTTCGCCTACTCATTCCGCAACCTTTTTGGCATGCATATGATGGATCTTACCATTCTTTCACCTTCTAGGAGTGAAGGCATTTTGGAAGGGAGTGCCTTTATTCATTTTTTATGTTCTGTTAATTATGATACTTTTAGATTGCAAATTTCAATTTAAACACATTGATTACCACCATTAATGTCATTAGTTATGCATTTCAAATCTTGCCATTTATTCTTTTCTTATTAAATATAGATAAAAATTATTTACTCACGAGTTATTATATAACCTTAAAGCAATGTCTTCCAAATTAAAGGTACTAGCGTAAGGTACCAATGTCTCCCAAGACTTAAAACTATTAAAGTATGCATTTCTTGTATATTTTTACCTTATTCATAGTTGTTTTAACCTTAAATTTATTATTATTGATGTATTTGTGGGAGTTTCTTTGATATATAAAATCGTATCTATGTCTCTCCATTGTATCTATGCATATCCAAAACTTATCACAATACATATTTGATTCCAAGCTTACCAATATAATACACAATATCAATATCTATGCTCATACGTTTTGATGCATAGAGGTATGGCTTTAAGGATTGCAATGCAACATTAATATTTCTCTCAACAATAGTGGGCCACACTCCAATCTAATAGATAAAGGGGGCCTAAATCAATAAAGTAGGATAGTCAAGAGCTATAGGGACTTAAGTCATTTAATAATTATGAATTCTGGTTCTTCCCTGTATCTTAGCAGTGTTATATGGACATGAAGAATTAGAATCTGATGTGATGAATCAATTTTTTGTGCTAAATACCTTGTCATTTGGTTTGCTTCCAAGTGGCTGATGATTCAGAGGCCGAAGTGAACTTTTTCTGGACGAGGACCTGGATGTCGAGCTGATCAGACCGAGTTGGGGGAGATTCGAGTTAACTGGGCCGAGCTGGGCAATTTAGGTTCCAAAATGACTGGGCTGAGTTAGGCAGGTTAGGTGATGAGTTGACTGGGCCGAACTAGGTAGGTTAGGTGACAAGCTGACTAGGCCGAGCTAGGCAGGTCAGGTGACGAGTTGACCAGAGTGCCAAGCTGCCTATTTGGTGTCGAACTGACCAGAGGACCAAGCTGCCTATTAGGTGCTGAGCTAACTAGTGGGCCGAGCTGCCTGGTGACGAGCTGGATTTACTGTTGAGGTTCGCCGCTCTTTACAGACCTACAAGAAACCAATGTCAGAGGACCTGGCGTGGGATACCCGGTGAGGTCACTCCGATGCTGAAGTCAGTACTCTCATAGTAGACTACGAGCTAAAAATCACAAAGTATGAGAGCTAGAATATGCTTACTTCCCCCCTCATGTCATTGGGGTTGGTGCCTTTATATAGGCATTGTTTGGCATGGGCTTCATGCACCATATCTAAGATTTCTGAGAAGTCATCTAAGTGGTCCGAGATTCCCTGAGGCAACCTCCATGCACGTTGACCACCCTCCGGATTGTTCGACACGTGGACCGACTTCCAAGGATCGTGGGAGTATTAGGATATGCATGCTGAATTTGTCATCGAGCATGACTCACAGGTCGCGAGGTTGGCGCTGGGCCAGGCCGCCAGGTCGCATCAGGGCTAGGCCATTAGGTCGTGCTAGGGCTAGGCTATCAAGTCGCGCCTGTGCCTGGCTGCCAGGTCGCGCCAGTGCCAGGCTGCTAGCTCACGCCTTTGCCAGGTTGCCAGTTCACGCTAGGCCCAGTCAACTTCGCTAAGGCAAATTGTTGCCAAAGTGGTTCCGGGTGTCACCTAGTTGTTCTGAGATGCCATGTGTCACAATATCATTGGAAGGCCAAATCTGCCCTCATCATTTGCCCCCCACTCCTTGTTAGATAGTTTTGTATGCACTTAGCTTTAATCAGAATGATGTACATTATGAGTTTATTGTAAATGAATAAAAGTACATATTTGATTCATGTTCCCTTGGTATGTTTCTGTGTAATACCCTTAAACTAGAAACTTACTGAGACTCGTGTTAGTTTAGAATGTTCACAGCCAGTGGGTCAGTCCAGGGAGACCTATCCTGATAAAGTTGACACTGTTGTGCCACCAAGTCGGTTGGGGTGGCCTGTCTCAGCTACTAGGGTGAGACCCTAGGCGCATATAGTGTAGGATTAATTGAATCTTTGAACTGGACCAGATTTCCAGCATTGCCCTGGACCTTGGAGATTGATGGACAAAAATGGAAAGTTACACCCAACCCTTAGACTCGATTATGATACTGCACTAGTTGTTGGATTGGGCTGTCTTTGATGTACCAATCAGTGAGAACCTTAGCGGGGGTCAAAACCTGGGTATGTTGGGAAAGTCTGAGAAATCATCTGAGTGGGTGATCATAGTAACAGGATCAGCCCCTTTGTCGGACAAAGGTAATGATTGGGGATGCACTCTCACTGATGGAAACCAAGAATACCGGCAACCGATTTCAATCATTGAGATTTGTTTTGAAAAGTATATTTTATATGAGACATAAAAGTATATATATATTATGGTTTTTAAAAGGTTTGCAAAAAGGTTTTAATTCTCGGGATCCATATAAGTAGAGAGTGCAACACTGTTCCTTGCAGCCGAGGGAGTGATCCTCTCTTGTAGGGTAGTGTATGATCATTATGGGTTGAGAGGTTAAGTGTAAGACCGTTGAGGATAATACCTGATGGGCTAATCTTGCATCTGCCCACAGTCCCTGGGTGTTATAAGGTGGCTTGGCCCAGGGACCACTTAGGGTAAGTGTTGGGCCCATAGAGCCCATTTGATGGGTTTTAGGGGGTGCACTGTCCATAACAGTGTATTCGGCCAGGCCTTGTAACAAAGGTTGGGCCGAACCCAAGTGGTTGATGTGTAGATCAATGCTTGGGTCCCATGCCATACAAGGAAGCCCAACTGGGCAGCGGTTAGGAAGGTAAAGTGAGTACATAAGCTTAATCGGCCTAAAGCCCATTTCAAACAGGACTTATTTAATAAGTTAAATATGGGCAAATTCTGAGATGGATCAACAGATATGATATGGTCTTAACCCTATCCACTTAGAGAGTCCAGATCTGAATATGATTCAGATCTAGAAACCTCCTAATGAGATTAGGAGAAGGCTGATCTAATCTGCAGATAAGATAAGGGTTTATCCTTATTACTTAAAGAATGGTCTGATCCAAATATGATTTGGATCAGCAACTCCTAATTGAATTAGAAACTAATTTTTTAGGGTTACAAAAGAAGGAGGGGTGGCAACCTTTAGAAGAATCACATAATCAGATCCTCTTCATAGCTGAAATCACAGAAGAAAGATTTCTGCAATCCCTGCAAAGATCTTTCTTGCCGCCTCCTTCCTGCAGCCGCCAAACATCCAGTTCAATCTCCAGTTGTGGGAGAAGTCAAAATTTGATCTTGACATCAATTCTTTGAGAAAGAATTGATAGGAAGCTATGCTCATGTGCCATCCTGCTATTTCTTGCAAAGGACAGAATTCTTGGAGAAGAATACTACTGATTCTACTCCATCCTGTGCTGCGCCATCTTTAGTGGGAGCAGTCTTTGGATCCTTCCTTTGGCATGAACACCTTCGTTGGGAGATATTATTTCTCCGTATCAGGTATAATCCTCTTCTACTCCTTTTGGTTCAGATCTGGTTTAGTTTATGGTTCAAGATTCATCATTGAAAATATGATTTTCTAAATAGGGAATGCGATTCCCAGTTGAAAGGGAGAAGTTTTTTTTTTTTAAATTCGCCCCTTTATTCCGCAAGATTTGGGTGTCCATATGATGGATCTCTCATCCCTTCAGTGGTATCAGAGCCATGGTTCAAATCTTGAACCAATCTATTTCAGATTTGAACCTACGCAAATGGGTAGAAGGCGTTCTACCCAATTTGCACGGAAATGGAAACCAAGATTGCCGACAGCCGATTTCAATCATTGAGATTTGTTTTGCAAAGTACATTTTATATGAGATACAAAAGTATATATATATTATGGTTTCTAAAAGGTTTGCAAAAATGTTTTAATTCCCATGATCCATATAAGTAGAGAGTGCAACACTGTTCCTTGTAGCCGATGGAGAGGTCCTCTCTTATCAGGCAGTGTATGATCATTTTGGGCTGATAGGTTAAGTGTAAGACCATTGAGGATAATACCTAATGGGCTAATCTTGCATCTGCCCACAGTCCCTAGGTGTTACAAGGTGGTTTGGCCCAGGGACCACTTAGGGTAATTGTTGGGTCCATAGAGCCCATTTGATGGTTTTCAGGGGGTGCACTATCCATAACAGTGTATTTGGCAGGCTTTGTAACAAAGGCTGGGTCAAACCCATGTGGCTGATGTGTAGATCAATGCTTGAGTCCCACGCCATACAAGGAAGCCCAACTAGGCAACAGTACGGAAGGTTAAGTGAGCACATAAGCTTAATGGACCTAAAGCCCATTTCGAACTGGACTTATTTAATAAGTTAAATATGGGCGAATTCTGAGATGGATCAGCAGATAGGATAGGGTCTTAATCCTATCCACTCAGAGAGTCTAGATCTAAATATGATTCAGATCCAAAAACCTTCTAATGAGATTAGGAGAATGCTGTTCTAATCTGCAGATAAGATAAGGGTTTATCCTTATCACTTAAAGAGAGGTTTGATCCAAATATGATTTGGATCAGTAGCTCCTAATTGGATTAGGAGCTGATCTTTTAGGGTTACAAAAGAAGGAGGGGCGGTAGCCTTTAGAAGAATCACATAATTAGATCCTCTTCAGAGTTAAAATCGCAAAAGAAAGATTTATGCAATCCCTGCAAAGATCTTTCTTGCTGCCTCCTTCTTGTAGCTGCCAGACATTCAGTTCGATCTCCAGTTGTGTGAGAAGTCAAGATTCGATCTTAACATCAAGAAAGAATTGATAGGAAGCTATGCTCACGTGCCATCCTACTATTTCTTGCAAAGGATAGAATTCTTGGAGAAGAATACTACTAATTCTGCTCCATCCTACACTGCGCCATCTTCAGCGGAAGCAGTTTTTGGATCATTCCTTGGGCGTGAACACCTTCGTTGGGATATATTATTTCTCCGTATCAGGTATAATCCTCTCCTACTCGTTTTGGTTCAGATCTAGTTCAGTTTATGGTTCAAGATTGATCATTGAAAATATGATTTTCTAAATAGGGAATGTGATTCCCAGTTGAAAGGGAGAGAAACTTCTTTTGAAATTCACCCCTTTATTTCGCAAGATTTGGGTATTCATACGATGGATCTCTCATCCCTTCACTCCCGAGCTAAAAGTAACTTGGTGAAGGGAGTAGATTTATCATTTGGCTTGAAATGACTAATTCGATGAGATCATGAGCGTCGATTCAATTCCTTAGGCTTTGGGAGCGACTCGCAATCCACTCTCCTTACCCTTGATTTTGCCCATGCCGAAGAGGCGACTAGGTCTTATGTGGTGCCAAAATCTTTGCCAGTTCGTCACTTTAGTCCTTAGGCTCTGGGAGCGACTAGTAGTCCACACTCCTTGATCTTTGATTTTGCCCATGCCGAAGAGGCGATTAGGTCGTGTCTGCCCATGTCAAGGAGGCGATTGGGACTTATATGGTGCTGAGGTCTTTTATTTGTTTGACACTTTAGCCCTTAGGCTCTAGGAGGGACTCATAGTCCACTCTCCTTGATCTTTGATTTTTCCCATGTCGAAGAGGCAACTAGGTCTTATATGGAGCCGAAGTCTTTTATCAGCTCGCCAAGTTTGCGCCTGGGCCAGGCCGTATGTTAGAGCTACGACTGCACTACATCAGTCTCATTAGTAATGTCGGTTACCCACTCCTACAAGAAGCTACTAGGAGCTCAACCTACGGGGGCAGCACTACTAATTTAGGTCACCAGCTTGCATGGGAGCCTTGGGAGGCTCGACCGGTAGGGGCGTCCATGCAGTCTGTTGGCCGCCTACTCTTGCGGAAGCCACGAAGAGCTCATCTTTGTAGAGGGTACCTCGTGAAGAGGACTAATGAGGTTTTATCCGAGTTGAAATAAAGTCGATAGAGCTACTTAGTTTGCTAGCCATCAACTTCCTACATAGTCTTTGATTTCATAAAAAATGGAAATTAGAAAGTGAGAGCTTTTAGTTTCTAAAAGGTGAGAACTTAGCTTTATGGAAAAAGTGGATTTAGCTTTTCAGAGGATGAGAATTTAGCTTTTTGTAGCGTTTCCCACAGACGATGCCAATTGATGCATCAATTTTTTGTGTTAAGTACCTCGTTATTTGGCTTGCTTCCAAATGGCCAATGACTCAGAGGCCGAAGTGAACTTTTTCTGGATGAGGACCTAGATGCCGAGCTGACCAGGCTGAGCTGGGGGCAAATTCGAGTTAACTGGGTCGAGCTGGGCAGGTTAGGTGCCAAACTGAATGGGCTAAGCTAGGTAGGTTAGGTGACAAGATGATTGGGTTGAGCTAGGCAGGTCAGGTGACGAGTTGACCAGAGTATCGAGCTGCCTATTTGGTGCCGAACTGACCAGAGGGCTGAGCTGCCTATTAGGTGCTGAGCTGACTAGTGGGCCGAGCTGCCTGGTGGCGAGCTAGATTGATTGTTGAGCTTCGTTGTTCTTTAATGACCTACAAGGAACCAATGCCAAAGGACCCGGGGTGGCTAACCTGGCAAGGTCACTCCGATGCTTAAGTCAGCACTCTCATAGTAGACTGCGAGCTAAAAATCACAAAGTATGAGAGCTAGAATATGCTTATTTGCCCCCCTCATGTCATTGGGGTTGGTGCCTTTATATAGGCATTGTTTGGCATGGTCTTCACGCATCATATCAGAGATTTTTGAGAAGTCGTCTAAGTGGTCCGAGATTCTTTGAGGCAACCGCCATGCACGTTGACCACTCTCCAGATCATTCGGCACGTGGGGCAACTTCCAAGGATCGTGGGAGTGTTAGGATACGCATGCCAAATTTGTCGTCGAACATGTCTCCTAAGTCGCCAGGTTGGTGCTTGTTCCAGGCCTCCAGGTCGCGCCAGGGCCAGGCCACCAAGTCGGCGCATGTGCCAAGCCGCTATGTCGCGCCAGGGCCAGGCCGCCAGGTGGGACACCATCAATTTGGCTAAGGCAAGTTGTTGCCAAAGTGGTTCCGGGTGTCACCTAGTTGTTCCGAGATGCCATGTGTCACAATATCAGTGGAGGGCCAAATCCGCCCTCATCATGATGCATGCCCTAGATAGGTTTGGCAAGTGCAGAAAGAACTTGTTGACACATTCATATAGAATTTTAAACTATTAAATGTTGAATTTTAATATTATAAACCTATAGAAAGAAGTGTAGAAGATAATCTTTGCTAATAGCATTTTATGGGAAAAACGATATTCATTGCGTATATAGCCATTAATTTATGTCAAATAAGCAAGAAGAGAGAAAAATATCATATAGAAGTGTCCTTCAAGAATCCATGTAGTGTTAGAGACTGGTGTGTCTAACATAGACACTTCATTCAATGGGAGGATAATCCATGCAGTACTACATCTTCAGCAGGCCTAGACGGCTAGTAAAGTGGGAAGGGAACAAACAACTTAATTTCTATTTGGTTATCATGGTGATTAGTGATGATAATTAAGTGTTCATCCAATTTAGATTAGTGAAAGGTCATTCTTTTAAGTAAATCCTTTTCATCCCAAAACAAGCTTTTAATTCAAGAAAAACACTTAGGATCTATTTGGTTCCCCAAAATAGTTGCCTTGAATCGGCTGAATGACCCATTCCGATTATAGTCATTTGTTTAGTAAGAATGAGATTAAGATTCCCATTCTTCGTTGAAGGGCCATTTTAGGTAGGGCTGCAAAATCAGATCAAATTTAGCAAAAATTGAATGTGATCCAATTATTGAAAACTTGCATCCAAATCCAATCCAAAAATCTAAGGATTTGAAGATCTCATATTCGAATTCAAATCCTAATGGGCTCTTAGATTTGGATTTAATTTGACTCCAATTTAATTTTTTAGAATACAAAAAAAAGTTAAAAAGTTTTAACTTTTATATATAATAAGTTAATGTAAATATAACATGCTGAATTTATTATATACATATAAATTTATATACAATATACCATATAAAAATATTTTTATAATTATACAAAATTTATATATTAAAATCAATAAATATTTCAATATAATTGGATTCAGATTTTTATTGGATTAGAGGGAGTTAAATCTGAATCAGATCCAATTATTAATTAGATGCAGATTGCAAAACCTGAATCCAGTATGATTACATAAACACATCATCTGAATCCAAGATAACCAGATAAAAGAATAATAATAATAATAATAACAACAACAACAACAACAACAAAAACAACAACAACAACAATAATAATAAAATAATAATAATAATAATAATAATAATAATAATAATAATAATAATAATAATTAGCACTTATTCAATTTTTTCTACCAAAATTATCCTTAGTTGAATTTTAAAAGGAAAAAATTTCTGGTTAGTAGAGGTGTAAATCGGGTTGTGTCGCTTGGGGCCTGGCACAACCCGACTTGATTTTAAACCAGCCCGACCCGATGGCCACGGGTCATGCCACAACCCGATACAATTGTATGGGTTGTGTTGGGCATGGGGTTTTAGGTTCATGGGCCGGGCCGGTATAGCTCAATAGTGTGGGCCATGCTATCCTTGGCCCGTGGAACGGCCCAATACGACCCATATATATGTTGATATATTATATAAATTATAATTATATAATAATATAGTATAGAATATATTAATAAAATAAATAATTGTTTTTAAAATTTTTATACTATTTTATTTAATTATTGTATATATCATTAAAACATGATTCAATACCCAAACTTTCAAAACGTGCTAATTTAGTATTTACCATTAACCAACCACTAAGTGGCATTTGAAAAGACATAAATGCCCTTCAAGTGTCATCTAATTTTTGTTGTTAACCATCCAAACATTGACAAAAATTGAATAGTCCCAAATCCTTGCCTCTTCTAATCAAGAAAATTGGGGTCACCAGAATGCCTACTAAGATGAGACATCGACTTTCTTGAATAGAAGATGCAAGGATTTGGGGCTGTTCATTTTTTTGTCAATGTTTGAATGGTTGATAAAGAAAATTAAATGACACTTGAAGGGCATTTGTATTTTTTCAAATGCCACTTATCGGCTACTTAATAGTAGGTACTAAATTGGCATGTTTTGAAAGTTCGGGTACTGAATTGTCGTGTTTTAAAATTTGTGGACCAAAGTGACACTAAGCCCTAAGTACATGGTACTAATAAGGAATTTTCCCATTTTAAAATACCACTTATAAAACTATCCCTAGTTGACTTTTATAAAAATACATTTGCAAAAGTGCTTTTGTAAAAGTACTTTTATAAAAGTATTTCTATAAAAGTGTGTTTATTAAAGTGTTTTCATAAAAGTGCTTTTACTAAAGTTCTTTTGTAAAAGTGCTTTTATAAAAGCACTTCCATAAAAGTGTTTTTATAAAAGTACTTTTGTAAAAGTGTTTTTATAAAAGTGCTTTCATGAAAGTACTTTTATAAATGTGCTTTTATAAAAGTGTTTCATAAAAATGCTTTATAAAAGTTCTTTCGTAAAAGTGCTTTTATAGAAGTGTTTTTATTAAACTTCTTTCATAAAAGTAATTTCGTAAAAATGCTCTTGTAAAAGTACATATAAAAGGTGCTTTCGTAAAATTTGAAAGAAAATGAAAGACAAGATAGTCACAAATACTTATTTAAGTGCTCATGGGAGAAAAGACTAACAAATGCCCGATATGGAAGAAGTGCTTATTTTTTTTTTTTAAATTAACACTTGAAAATTTTGGGTGGCAAATGCAAATAAGTGCTTATTTGAATAAGCACATGTTTTTAAGTACTTATTCAATAATCACTTATTTTTAACATAAACACTCCCAAACATGGCCTTAATGCTCAAAATACATTCAAAATACTAATGAGAATATAAAACTAGAAAACCAAAAGATATTATATAAATACTTAATACAAAATGGGGCGTAAGACGAGGAGACGTAGCTACATGAGAAAAGAGTAAAAAGCATATAACGGTAGAGTTTGGGGCATGTGAAATCAGTTTCATATTTACCATTAAAAATTTAATTAATTACAATGATGCATTGAATTAAACAAAAAAAAAAGCAATGATAACGTGTCGTTTCTCATTTTCCTCTTTTCATATTTGATGTTAAACATCTAAATATTTACAATGGTGCCACTACTAACTATTTACAATGATGCCAGCAAACTTTTACCTGCTAAAAATGGTCTTTCTCTCTCATTTTATTTCTTTGGGTTTGATTGAACCTAGTGGTTAAACTGCTCAAATTGTCACCCATTCAAGATTATGGGTTCAATTTGAGTAAAACCTAGAGGAAGATAAAAATTGTTGACTTGGTCAAAATTGTCTAGCCCGGATGATTAGACCATTGACTCATTTGACCCAGTGATTGAGTCACGAGTTGCACACTAAATGTATATACAAATTTTGAGAGGCCATAACTTTGCAATCTGACATCCGACTGAGGTGATTTTTTTATTTTGTGTAACTTATTGAGATCTATGCCTCCCAAGGAGCCATAGGTGCCTTGCCCTATTATTTTCACCAAAAAACCGCTTTTATGGCCTCAATTTGCAATTTTTAATATTTTTACAAATAAAAAAAATTAAAACTGAATTCAAAAATGTTTAGGGTTGTCAACTGGTTGGGCTTGGTTGAACTCAATCGGTTAAATTGATTGAACCATCACCTAGTCAAAATTCCGAGTCTAGTTTGAGTAACCCGAAGGGAGGTAAAAAATCATTGTCTTGGTAAAAACATTTCGGCCAAAATAGTTGGACCATTGACTCATTCGACTTGGTGATTAGGTCACAAGTTGCACAATAAATGTGTATGCAAACTTCAAATTTTTAATATTTTTTACAAATAAAAAATTTAGAACAGAATTAAAAAATTATTTAGGGTTGTCAATGGGTTAGGTTTGGTTCAATTGGTTAAACCGCTTGAACCATCAACCAGTCAAGATTTTGGGTCCGATTTAAGTAAAATCTAGTGGGAGGTAAAAAATTGTTGACTTGGTTAAAAACCACCCAACTTGGACGATTGGAGCGTTTCCCTGTTCAATCTAATGACCATGTCACGGGTTGCACACTAAATGTGTATGCAAACTTTGGGAGGCCATAACTTTGCACTACAATGTCCGATTAGGTGATTTTTTTGGGTAACTATTTATGCCAAAACCCCTTTTTTGCCCTCAAATTGTAGAGTGGTAAAAAAATCATTGACTTGGTAAAAAAATGTCTGACAAATGGTTGGACCATTGACCCGTTCGACTCGATGATCGGATTATGGGTTGCACGCTAAATGTGTATACAAACTTCAGGAGGCCATAACTTTGCACTCCAATGTTCGATTGAGGTGATTTTTTTTTTTTATTTTGAATAACTTTTCGAGATCTATCAATCCCAAGGAGCCATAGGAACCTTGCCTTATATTTTCTTAAAAAAAAATTTGGCCTCAAATTGAAATATTTAATATTATTTTTACAAAATTTTAATATAAATTAATGCATATATTACATGTATAACATAATCATATATTATTTATTGAAAAAATGCATATTTATACATACCTATACACATATGCATACATGTGTAGGCTATCTAGCCCATTGGCAACCCTTAATTAATTAATTATTTAATTTAATAAAAAATTTACCTTTTGCAAATCATAGCCACTTACCATGGGCCCCTCGCTAGTATGGATAGAACACAAAACAAATAAACTATTTGTCTAAAAGAACTATACTATTAAACAATGAACAGAATATATTGACTACGAACTCTGAACAATCGCCGCACTTCTCGTGGGGTGCACTTCCATCTAGTGTTTAATAACTCTGTACATATTACATACCTATGCATGTGAGACTACACTGGCTTCACAGAATCCTTTCATCTGGAATTATCGGTTCAAATCTCTCAGCAAGGTGGGTGGTGGGTTTGATCGATAAGGGGCGGAGTGATGATGACTTCGATCGGTAGACCGGCCGGCGTCCTCAAAGTGAATCCGGCGGGTGAGAACAGTGGGCAGTGACTTACAGTGATCGATTCAGGAATAACAATTCCACAAAAAAAAAGAAAAAAGAAAAAAAAAAACGTTTGCTTGATTCAGGAATATATTAAATTGTCTGTCACAGCAGTTGGAACAATTAATTAATTATTTGTTTCATATATAAACTAAACAAATGGCTAATTCCCAGTATGAGCACAATGTTATAACCTACAACACAGATGACAAGAAAACAAACGCCAACTCAAACACCAGTACCCCGACTACCATTCCGGCGACCATGATCGACAATTAGAACTCAACGCAATAACCAGTCTGAGGATCTTACATTATACAGCAGTTTTCTTGGGACTCATCGCAAACCACTTTATACGTTCCACATGGTGTACACGGTGGCGCCGGTGCATATGGATAATAACAGCACGGTTGCGGTGGATAATAACAGTAAGGATGCGGTGGGCACTCCTTCTCTTCCTTCTTCTCTTCCTTCTTCTCTTCTTTCTTCTCTTCCTTCTTCTCTTCTTTCTTCTCCTCCTTCTTTTCTTCTTTCTTCTCTTCCTTCTTGTCCTCCTTTTTTTCTTCCTTCTTTTCTTCTTTCTTCTCTTCCTTCTTAGGTTCTTCTTTTTTCACCTCTATGGTGACTATGACGGCGTGGCCGACCTTCTTCCTCAACAATCTCGTCAAGCAGGTTGAATCCACTTCTTCCCCCATTACCACTAACCTATCCTTGAAATCTCCTTCCAGAGCAACCGAGGTCACACCTGTATCAGATTCACAAAAATTTAAAACCTATCAGTTCTCTGTTTTTGACTTTTTTCTGTTGGATTACTTTCTCTTTCTCCTTGTTCTAAGGATGGTAATTAAGATGCATGTGATCAACACATGCAAAAAATATAAAGGAAGACCTTCAATTATTTTCGGATCGAGTCCATGAATCTGTCGTTTGATCTGCCAAATTCAAGACCTGAACCAGTTTAAACTAATTTGATACATACCTTGAGTGGATGCAGCGATCTTCATGGCCTTAGACCTGCAATCGTTACAGTGCATATCCACCTTTATAACGATCTTTTGCTGCATCAACAAGCAAGAAATTCAAACAATCAAATTAGCTAGCCCATATGAAACAATAATCATAATAGTTGATCAAGTAGTTTTCTCCTGTTGGTTCTGGCTTAAGACACAAGGTTTTCCAAATACCCAGATCAAATAAACTTCAGATAAAACATCAAATATGCATCCCAAAGAGGCTTACCTTCATCTTTCTCTTGTGTCAATTCTGAAATAAAAACCCACTATTCTGGGTATAATATCCAAACTTCTGATAAGGAAGAAGAAGAAGAAGAAGAAGAAGAAGAAGAAGAAGAAGAAGAAGAAGAAGAAGAAGATAAAGAGGAAAAGCGGTGGCCTTGGTGCTTGCTATGTAGCTGTAGTAGGTGATCAATATATTAGCTATTGGACATGGTTAAAGCAGAGAGCTAAGGCAAAGGACTATAAGTATATATATGGTGTAGTTGAGAAGGCCCCCCCACCCATTTTACTCAAGAGTCTAACCGTTTCAAAACTCAAAACCGCGTTGCAATTTGTCAAGAGTTTCAATCCCTTCTCAGGAAAGAACGTCTAGAGAATTGTCATAGGGATTCTTTTAATTTCCTCAACTTTTCATGAAGTCAACGGGTTTAACAACTGAAGAGATGCTAAACCCATAATAAACCCACTTTATATATATATACCAGGAGAAATGAAACCATAACTTTTCATGAACCGGATCTGGTGCGGGTCAGAGTAGAACCGGTTTCAAACCAATGAGAAAACATCTAAGTCTTAGACCTAGAACTGCCCAAGTTGTAATTCTTGCTCTCTCTTCACAAAATATCTTATGTATCCCTTATAAAATGACTGCTTTTGACAAGAAAATATAACAGAATACAGATAAACCATGCAAAACATTATATATAAGCAATGTTTTGGAATTGTCATTGACCCAGATGGTCAGACCATTTGGAATTCAGGCAACTATTTCACCTTAACCCATTTTGGACAAAAAATCATTGACTTAATCAACAACCCACTGACTTAGGCAGTTGGACCATCAACCCATAATAATGGTTTTTGGCCGTTTTTTATTTTAATTGTTTTTTAATTTAAACAGGCCATCCATTTGAACTAGATGGTCGAACCACTGACCCAGAAACAGGTGACCAAAGCGATTCCAGTTCGAGTCGATTTTTTAAAACATTGTAAATAAGTGGGACAAGATACATGTCGAGACCCCTTGCCATATGCTTGAATTGGGCGGGTTTATTGGCTTGATCCAGATCATTGACAGTTCTGAATGAAACAGTGTAAGCTTATTTACATCATAACCATTAATCTAATTATTTATGAAAATTGACAAGTGAAAGCCCACAGAGTGGGTCAATGATTCATTGATGTCATGTACATGAGACTGAAGCTTTGTCCCCCCAAACTCCCACGGAGTCTCAAACATCAAATAGACAAGTCGTCTGAAACAAAGTGAAGTAAAATTTGAAGCAAAAGTAGTGGGACCAGAGTTTGAAATCTTATCATTTTCACACTCATGCATTTGTATTAATGCAAAACTGCAAATGAAATTGCACTGCAAACTGATTAACAAAGAGGGGATGTGTGAGTCATGGTTTCCTGAGTAATTTGGAGCTGTAAAAACAGTGGCTCTTCAGGATCCTCCCATTGCCTCTAATAAATTGATAAAAATAAGTTATCTTCTATTAATATGACAAATTATTTGGGGCCTTAAACAGATTCTACACGCCAGAGTGCCTACATCTTTAGGAGGTTTAAGAATAAAATATTACAACTCTCAACATCTAGTTTTACTTGCAGGAGAGAGGGAGAGAGGGAATAGTAGTTGCAGAAAATTCAATTGATGTAGCAGTTAGAAGCAGTCTTTCAATCATGTATTTAATTATTATGCCATATATTCTTATATTCTGTCAGCCATACATTTTATTTTATACCATATTTTCAGGTTGATACTGTAGATCTATTTCAGATAGACTGTTAAGGAGATTGAATATATTAAGGGAATAATGCATAAAAAACAAATTAATCAATGGGCCGGTGACGGCGTTATCCAGTGATAGGCTAGTTGGTATAAACCGTGTTTAATTATAAACCTGTTGCAGCTCAGTGAGTCGAGTTTCTTTCTTGGTTGGTACTGAGTGAGACGAGTTGACTCAATCAGTTTATGATAAATTTATCATGGTAAACATACCGAGACCTACAATGTAATTTGGGGGTAGTGATTCTTGAGTCTTCAAACTTTCTTAATTTTGCCAGCATAATTAAATAGCTACCGGCCGTGCTTTAACATTCCATTACTCTACCGCTGTTGACATTCCATCGATCAGTTTTGAAATTTATAAGACCCTTTTACCCTTGTATCTCCAAAACCCAAGTTTTCAAATTTTTTTTTATCTTCTTCTTCTTCTTTTTTTTTTTTTTAATTAGTTTATGAGGGAGACCAAAAGAATTGAAAGAGGTAGTGCATTTGCCAAAAGTCTCTTGCCCACCCAGGGGGGGAGGGGTTAGGGGTTATGGATTGAAGACTTAAACATACCCTGAGTTTTCATAAATTGACTTAAATGTACTCTGCATTTTTTAAAAAGACTTAAATATATCTGGTGAACTAACCTATTAGACTTAAATATACCCTTCATGAATGAAGAGACACATGTAAAGACATTTAAAATTTTAAAATCCTATTTTACCCATTTGAAGAAGAAGTGTTGGGGGAGAGGAGAAAAAAAGATGACCAACGGATATTGATTGGGTTAAGAGAGAGAGAGAGAGAGAGAGAGAGAGAGAGAGAGAGAGAGAATGGATTTCATTAATTGCATTTGAAACTCTATTTCTTTAAGGTTGTGAGGACGGGGAAAAACCTGTAGATTAGGTTCAAAGGACCCCATGGTACTATACAACACTTTTTTTTTTCTCTCAAAAAGAAAAAAAAGAAAAGAAAAAAGGTTTGCCTAATTGAATCAAAATATGCGTTTGTTTAGAGAATTTTTCTTTTTCTACTAAGGTTTTACTGTATAAGATCTGTGTTGCTTTGCTCACATTGTTTCATGGAAATGCTTAGAAGGATAAAAGCTGTGAGTCGTATGAATGTTATTGCACTTGAAATATAAAAGGACAACGCCTTTTTGGAACCACTCGGAGCTTATTTTCAAAGTTCAAAACTAAACAATGATGGCTTTCCCTCCTCATGTGCAGGTGGGACCCACTCATGTGTTAGGGTTCCTTGCCCAACATGTAACTTGAGAAAGTTAGAAAGAAAGAAAGCCAAAATAATGTTGACATTCTTGATGTTAAACAGTTTTGTATGCCCTTAGCTTCAATCAAGATGATGTATTTTATGAGTTTATTGTAAATGAATAAAAGTGCATATTTGATTCATGTTCCCTAGGTATATTTCTGTGTAATACCCTTAAACTGGACACTTAATGAGACTCGTGTTAGTTTAGAATGTTCACAGCCAGTGGGTCGGTCTGGGGAGACCTATCCTGACAAGGCTGACACTGTGGTGCCACCAAGTCGGTTGGGGTGGCCTATCTCAGCTGCCATGGTGAGACCCTAGGCACATACAGTGTATGAGTAATTGAATCTTTGAACTAGACCAGATTTCCATTATTGCCCTGGACCTTGGAGATTGATGGGCAAAACTGGAAAGTTGCACCCCACCCCTAGACTCGATTGTGATACTGCACTAGGTGTGGGATCGGGCTGTCTTTGATGTACCAATCAGTGAGATCCTTAGCAGGGGTCAAAACCTGGGTATGTTGGGGCAGTCTGAGAGTTCATCTGAGTGGGTGATCATAGTGACAGGATCAGCCCCTTTGTCGGACAAAGGTAATGATCGGGGATGCACTCTCACTAATGGAAACCAAGACTGCCGGCAGCCGATTTCAATCATTGAGCTTTGTTTTGTAAAATATATTTTATATGAGATATAAAAGTATATATTTTATGGTTTCAAAATGATTTGCAAAAAGTTTTAATTCTCGGGATCCATATAAGCAGAGAGTGCAACACTGTTCCTTGCAGCCGAGGGAGAGGTCCTCTCTTGTCAAGCAGTGTATGATCATTATGGGCTGAGAGGTTAAGTGTAAGACCATTGAGGATAATACCTGATGGGCTAATCTTTCATCTGCCCACAGTCCCTGGGTGTTACAAGGTGGCTTGGCCCAGGGACCACTTAGGGTAAGTGTTGGGTCTATTGAGACCATGAGATGGTTTTCACGGGGTGCACTGTCCATAACAGTGTATTCGGCCAGGCCTTGTAACAAATGCTGGGCTGAACCCATGTGACTGATGTGTAGATCGATGTTTGGGTCCCATGCCATACAAAGAAACCCAACTGGGCAGCAGTTTGGAAGGCTAAGTGAATACATAACCTTAAATGGGCCTTAAGCCCATTTCGAATTGGGCTGATTTGATTAGTCACTTAAAGAGTGAATTCTGAGATGAATCAGCTGATAGGATTGGGCCCAAACCCTATCCACTTAGAGTGTCCAAGATCTAAATAAAATTTAGATCTTGAAGCCTCCTAATTAGATTAGGAGACGGCTGATCTGATTTGCAGATAAGATAAGAGTTATCCCTTATCACTTAAAGGGACTTCTTATCCAAATATGATTTGGATTAGCAACTCCTAATGGAATTAGGAGCTGATCCCTTTAAGTCTATAAAAGGAGGAGGGGGCGACAGCCTTTAGACATGCAAGCAATACACATTCTTGTCTTCAGAGCTGAAATCACAAGAAGAGAGAATCTGCACCATGCAAATACTCTCTTGTTGCCTCCTTCCTGCAGCCGTCGCTTCCAACAGTTCGATCTCCAGTTATTGGGAGAAATTAAGATTTGATCTTGATACCAATCTTTTGGAAGATTGGTTGGAGTTGTATTCACAAGCCATCCAGTTGATTCTTGCGATGGGTCAAGTTCTTTTGGAAGAACACTACTGATTCTGCTTCACCCTGCACTGCGCCATCTTCAGTGGGAGCAGATTTTGGATCCTTCCTTGGGTGTGAACACCTTCATTGGGAGATACTGCTTCTCCGTATCAGGTATAATCCCTCCCTACTCCTTTTGGTTTAGATCTGGTTCAGTTTATGGTTCAAGAATGATCATTGAAAATATGATTTCTAAATAGGGAATTCGATTGCCAGTTGAAGGGAGAGAAGAATTTTTGAAATTTGCCCCCTTATTCTGCAATCTTCAGGCATCCATGTGATGGATATCCTATCCCTTCAGTGGTATCAGAGCCATGGTTCAAATCTTGAAATTGATGGGCAGAAGGCGTTCTCCCCAATTTGCGCAGATATGGGTTTTGGGAAATTTGTTCCCAAAATTGATGGGCAAATAATCTGAAATTAATTTTATATAAATTTGATTATTGTTTAGAATAGTTCTTTATGATTTTCTTGATTTATGGGCTGTTCGTACAAGAGGAGATCGAATTCTTGGTTTGCGCAGGGAAAACTACAAGATTTGTAGTTTCTTGATTTATTTATTACATTTGGCCTATAAATAATTTTATTTTAATTTTAGACCCAATGTATAGGCATTCGATCTGATATAATTATTAATAGAAATAGGATTTCTATTTATTTTTTATTTTTGGATCGAAGATGGCGGCGCAGAAAGGGAGATTTCGTAGAGAAGGAGATTTCGCAGATGGGACATTCGCTATCTGTAATTTGCAGTTTGTGAAACTGCAAATTGTGATCTAACCTCTGTTTTGCCGGATGGATTGTGTCAACCCTAGATTCATTAATTAAAGATCAAACCCTAGATCCATTCGAACCAAGATTGGTTCAAACTGTTTGGACCAAATCTAGGGTTTAATCAAGGCTGAAAGTCAGCCCTAATTTTCCCACTAATGGGCCTGAGGATTGATATTTAATTGAATGGTTAATTTGGCCCAACGTGTAAAGGCCGAGTTTTAAATAGTTAAAACTGCTAAAAGCCCACTTCAAAGGATAAAACTATATGGGCCGAACTGGGTAACCCTAATACCTAGATAATATTAATGATTAATGTTATGGATATATAACAGGCTTCCAATGGGCCTTACAGATGATTAATTGATTGGATCAATTTATCCCTACATGAGATGTATGGATGTGTGATGTGCTACGTACATGGGCCATAAGTGCTTGGTCCATGCTCATTCGACAGTGGCTCTTGCGCATACCATGGCTGAATGCACATCATTGCCATGGTGTCCCTTTTGATCATTGGATGACCTCCCCCTGTGGTGGGCCCCACATCTCATCAAGAGGTTACGTGTGGAACCCTAGCCGATTTAAGGCCCACCGAAATCTGACTTTATGAAAGTCAATGGGAGCCACTTTGGTTTGACCTAAATCAAACTAGGGCGTAATAATAGTTCCCTCCAGCTAATATGAGTGCAAGTGATAGGGAGATTCATATGATGAACTCTCTAAAGGCCTTCCATCATTAGCATGAGGATGGGTCCTTCAGTAATGAGGAAACGCACCAGAAAATGGGCTATTCATTTGTTGTTGGGCTTGTTTAAGTGTTTCATAAGATGATAGGGGCGTCATAGACCAATGTGGGAGGGGCTTCAGCAGAAAATGGGAACTCTCTCATGGTACCTTGGCATTCACGAATATGATGGGTAAGCACTTATTGGACAGAAAGGTTTACCTGAAAATGGCTCTGAACCTTGTCTGGCAGAGGCCAAAGGGAAAACTCATATGATGAGTGGATATGATCCTTCACAGAAAGGTGGTGGGGTTATGCACCTGAAACAGTTGGCTCCATGCACCCCATGTGATTTTCCACATTTCCAGAGACAACCTGTAGTCTTCGTCACTGAGAAAGGAGGGAAATCTCAGAGATGAATAAATGGAAATGGAACGTAGATTAAAATCCATATCTATGTAATGAACATGAATCAAATTAGGTTGTGGACTGATGTTTGCTCTTTAATCAGAAAATGGCAAATGAATCTTTTGCAAAGCTTCTTGACGACAACAAGCTTAAGGGCCCAAACTATGCTGACTGGTACACGAACCTTATGTTGGTCTTAACCTCTGAAAAATTGGATAAGGTAGCCAAGAATCCTGCCCCAGATTGTCCGGGAGATAGGGTTTCTGAGGCTGGGAGAAGAGAATACCAAGAATGGGAGGAGAAAAACTCCCTTGCCCGCTACTATATCATTGCCTCTTTGGACAATCCAATTCAGAGGTAGTTCGGTCAGATCAAACTTTCCAAGGATGTATTGGATAGTCTCAAGAAAATGTATGAAGAGTAGAATCGTTCTACTCGGCAGAAGGTCTTGAAACAGTTCATGACCGCGCAGATGTCCAAGAACCAACAAGTTCATGACCATTGTCTCCGGATGATGGGTTATATCAACGAACTGGAGGCACTTGGATATGGGCTGGATCTGGTAACACAGATCGATCCTATTCTCAACTCTCTACCTCCGTCCTTTAATCCATTCACCATGAACTACAACATGAACAAGCTAAATGTTAGTTTGCAGGAACTCAACAATATGTTGTAGAGGGCCGGAGAATTGATTAAAAAGGATGAGCCAAATGCCATGCTTGTTGAAACTGGCAAATCGGGCAAGAAAAGGAAGGCAAGGAAAAAGCCCCAGAAGAAGGCTGCCAAACCCAAGAAGCAGAAGAAAGACAAAGCATCGGATGCCTGTCACTTTTGCAAGAAGACTGACCACTAGAAAAGGAACTGTTCTACCTACCTGGAATCCAAGAAAGGTAATTTCAAAACTTGTGTTATAGAAACCGATTTATTGGTAGCTTCTGCGTCATGGTGTATTGACTCCGGGGCTTCAACTCATGTGTGTAACTCACTGTAAGGGTTCAAGGTAAGCAGAAGGCTGACTGAAGGAGAAGTCACACTTTACTTGGGGACTACTGCAACTGTTGTAGCCGTGGCCATAGGAACCGTGGAGTTATTTTTTAGAGAAGGAACTATTATACTGAAAGATTGTCTTTATGTACAAAATTTAAGGAGAAATTTGATTTCTATCTCAAGACTATGTGCAGATGGTTATTCTGTCTTCTTTAGTAATACGATTACTATTAAAAGAAATAATAGATTCATCGCATACGGGGAACTGGAGAACGGTCTCTATGTTCTACATCCTTCTCTAGAAACTAACATAACCGAAACTATGTCGGATGAAATCCCCAAGAAGAGAGCCCATGATACAGTTAATTCCACGTGTCTGTGGCATTACCGACTTGGCCACATCGGTGTTGACTGAATCACAATGTTGGTGAAGGATGGTCCTTTGGATTTTCTAACTGTAGAAGATCTTCCCACCTGTGAGCCTTGCCTACAAGGCAAGATGATGAAACAACCATTTAACGATAAGCCTGAAATATGTACAGGCACACTTGACCTAATACATGCTGATGTATGTGGTCCCCTGAGTGTTAGGACACGAAATCAACACGTGTATTTCATCACCTTCACAGATGATTTCTCACGATATGGTTATGTGTACCTAATAAGACACAAGTCTAAATCATTTAAAAAGTTCAAAGAGTTTAGGCAAGAGGTTGAGAAACAGTTAGGAGAGAAATTAAGTCCCTTTGATCAGATCGAGTTGGCGAGTATCTCTCTGATGAATTCAGAGACTACTTAAAGGACAATGGGATAGAATCACAATTAGCTCCTCCTGCTACACCACAACTTAATGGTGTTTTAGAGAGAAGGAATAGGACCTTATTGGATATGGTCTGGTCACTTCTCATACACTTAGAGTTACCCACATCCTTTTGGGGTTACGCATTAGAGACTATGATTTATGTGCTGAATCAGGTTCCAACCAAATCGGTTCCGAACACTACGTATGAACTTTGGACCGGAAAGAAACCAAGTGTCAGACACTTGAAGATTTGGGGTTGTCCAGCACACGTTAAAAGAACGAGTGCGGACAAGTTGGAATCCAAGACCAGTCGTTGCCTATTTGTAGGCTACCCAAAAGGCTCTGTAGGTTACTTATTCTATGACCCAAGTGAGCAGAAAGTGTTCTGCAGTCGAAATGCACGATTTTTGGAAACCAATTTCATCCTGGACACCCATCGTCCGGAAGTTGTTCTTGATAAGGAGAGCTCAGGAGCAGTGGGAGATGTCCCACAAGTTCCAGGTAGTGACCAACCTAGAAGATCCACTTGGGTATCCAGGCCACCAGTCCGTTATGGTTATGACTAGGATAGTTACCTGGTGAAAACCTTGACTAGTGAGGAGGATCCCGTGACTTATGTGGAAGCTATGTTGGACATAGATTCCCAGAAGTGGGTGGAGGCCATGAGAGCAGAGATGGACTCAATGGAGACCAATGGAGTCTGGACTCTAGTAGATCCACCCTCCAAGGTAAAAGCAATCAGTTGCAAATGGATTTACAAGAGGAAGAGGGGCCCCGATGGTAAGGTTGAGATTTTCAAAGCTCGTCTGGTGGCGAAAAGGTAGACTCAGAAAGAGGGCATCGATTATGAGGAAACCTTTTTGCCCGTGGCCATGCTTAAATCCATTAGGATCCTGTTAGCTATAGCAGCATACCATGATTATGAGATTTGGCAGATGGATGTAAAAACTACTTTTCTGAATGAAGATCTTACTGAAGATATCTATATGTAGCAACCGTAAGGCTTCATTGCTGCGGGTTAGGAAAACATAGTATGTAAACTCAATAAATCCATTTATGGACTTAAGCAATCTTCTAGAAGTTGGAACATCCATTTTGACTCTTCTGTCAAATCATTTGGCTTCGAGCAGAATTTAGATGAACCCTGTGTCTATAGGAAGTACAGTAGAGATAAGGTTACCTTCTTGGTTTTGTATGTAGATGACATTCTACTCATTGGGAATGATGTAGGAATGTTGACTATGGTGAAAGTATGGCTTTCACAACAATTCTTCATGAAAGATTTTGGAGAAACCTCTTATATACTGGGTCTTCAACTCTATAGAGATAGATCGAAGAGGATAATAGGATTATCCCAATTTGCCTACATTGATAAAATAGTCAAAAGATACAGCATGGAAAACTCCAAGAAGATGTCTCTCAAGACTTCTGAGGAGATTGATGACATGAAAGACATTCCCTATGCCTCTGCCGTAGGGAGCATCATGTATGCCATGCTGTGCACTCGTCCTGACATTACTCAGGCAGTGAGTGTAGTAAATAGATTTCAGGCCAATCTAGGGCAGGAGCACTGGACTGCTATGGAAAACATACTTAAATACATTCGAAGGACAAAAGAGTTTTGTCTCGTAGTCAATGGTAACTCACTAAAGATCCAAGGGTATACAGATGCCGATATCCAGTCGGATCTAGATGATAGAAAGTCTACATTTGGATATATTTTCACGATAGGATTGTGTATTGTTTGCTGAAAAAGCAGCAAACAGGGGTCCACTACAGACTCCACGACTAAGGCCGAGTACATTGCCGCAAGTGAGGCTGCCAAAGAAGCCGTGTGGATAAAGAAGTTTGTTCACGAGTTGGGAGTAGTTCCGTCCAGCACATCACCCATCCTATTGTTGTGTGACATCAATGGAGCTATTGCTCAGGCTAAGGAGCCACGAGCCCACTCAAAGTCGAAGCACATCGAGAGGAAGTACCACGTACTAAGAGAGATTGTTGGTAGAGGGGGCGTCCTGATTCAGAAGGTAGTGTCAACAGAAAATGTAGTAGACCCATTGACAAAGCCACTATCACAGAAAGTGTTTGAAAAACACGTCAAAAGCATGGGACTCTGGCTAGTACTTGATTGGACCTAAGTGCAAGTGGGAGCTGTTAGACAGTTTTGTATGCCCTTAGCTTCAATCAAGATGATGTACTTTATGAGTTTATTGTAAATGAATAAAAGTGCATATTTGATTCATGTTCCCTAGGTATGTTTCTATGAAGTACCCTTAAACTGGACACTTAATGAGACTTGTGTTAGTTTAGAATGTTCACAGCTAGTGGGTCGGTCTGGGGAGACCTATCCTGACAAGCCAGACACTGTGGTGCCACCAAGTCGGTTGGGGTGGCCTATCTCAACTGCCAGGGTGAGACCCTAGGCACATACAATGTAGGATTAATTGAATCTTTCAACTGGACCAGATTTCCATTATTGCCCTGGACCTTGGAGATTGATGGGCAAAACTAGAAAGTTGCACCCCACCCCTAGACTCGATTGTGATACTGCACTAGGTGTGGGATCGGGCTATCTTTGATGTACCAATCAGTGAGATCCTTAGCGGGGGTCAAAACCTAGGTATGTTGGGACAGTCTAAGAATTCATCTGAGTGGGTGATCATAGTGATAGGATCAGCCCCTTTGTCGGACAAAGTTAATGATCGGGGATGCACTCTCACTAATGAAAACCAAGACTGTCGGTAGCCGATTTCAATCATTGAGATTTGTTTTGCAAAATATATTTTATATGAGATATAAAAGTATATATTTTATGGTTTCAAAATGATTTGCCAAAAGTTTTAATTCCCGAGATCCATATAAGCAGAGAGTGCAACACTGTTCCTTGTAGCCGAGGGAGAGGTCCTCTCTTGTCAAGCAGTGTATGATCATTATGGGCTAAGAGGTTAAGTGTAAGACCATTGAGGATAATACCTGATGGGCTAATCTTACATCTACCCACAGCCCCTGGGTGTTACAAGGTGGTTTTGCCCAGGGACCACTTAGAGTAAGTGTTGGGTCCATTGAGACCATGAGATGGTTTTCAGGGGATGCACTGTCCCTAACAGTGTATTCGGCCAGGCCTTGTAACAAAGGTTGGGCTGAACCCATGTGGCTGATGTGTAGATCGATGTTTAGGTCGCACGCCATACAAAGAAGCCCAACTGGGCAGCAGTTTGGAATGCTAAGTGAATACATAACCTTAAATGGGCCTTAAGCCCATTTCAAACTTGGCTGATTTGATTAATCACTTAAAGGGTGAATTCTGAGATGGATCAGCTGATAGGATTGGGCCTAGACCCTATCCACTTAGAGAGTCCAAGATCTAAATAAGATTTAGATCTGGAAGCCTCCTATTTAGATTAGGATACGGCTGATCTGATTTGCAGATAAGATAAGGGTTATCCCTTATCACTTAAAGGGACTTCTTATCCAAATATGATTTGGATTAGCAACTCCTAATGGGACTAGGAGCTGATCCCTTTAAGTCTATAAAAGGAGGAGGGGGCAGCATCCTTTAGACATGCAAGCAATACACATTCTTGTCTTCAAAGTTGAAATCACAAGAAGAGAGAATCTGCACCATGCAAATACTCTCTTGCTGCCTCCTTCCTGCAGCCGTCGCTTCCAGCAGTTCGATCTCCAGTTCTTGGGCGAAATTATGATTTGATCTTGATACCAATCTTTTGGAGAAAAGATTGGTTGGAGTTATATTCACAAGCCATTCAGTTGATTCTTGCGAAGGGTCAAGTTCTTTTGGAAGAACACTGTTGATTCTGCTTCACCCTGCACTGCGCCATCTTCAGTGGGAGCAGATTTTGGATCCTTCCTTGGGTGTGAACACCTTCATTGGGAGATACTGCTTCTCCGTATCAGGTATAATCCCTCCCTACTCCTTTTGGTTCAGATCTGGTTCTGTTTATGGTTCAAGAATGATCATTGAAAATATGATTTTCTAGATAGGGAATTCGATTGCCAGTTGAAGGGAGAGAAAAATTTTTGAAATTCGCCCCCTTATTCCGCAATCTTTGGGTGTCCATGTGATAGATATCCTATCCCTTCACTTGGTTCATGTTAGTGGATGGTAAGACCCACTCATCTTTTGGCTTTCTCTACAAGCCTCATTTTGTTTTGGTGGGAAGAGTCTCTTGGAATTCTTGACACTCACATTGGTATTCTCTTTGAGAGGAAAAGAAAAGAAGAGAGTGGGAAGGGAAATTCCACTTTTACAAGAGAAGAAGAAGAGATTCAAGCTTCTTGGTACGTGAACAAGAGCACATTCAATCAATTATTGTGGTTGTTGTTTTACACTTATTCCATCAAGCTTTTGGTGGTTTTTTTTTAGCTCTTCAACAGTGATTTTGGAGAGGGCTTGGGCAGCTTGTTTGGTGAGATATTTCTCATATTTGTTGGCCGAAATATATCTTCTTTTTTTTTTTTTTTTTGTAAAAGGTAATGTAACTTTATTCAAAACACCTCCACTAGGAGCAAGACTGAAAAAAAAAAAAAAAACAAGTTAAGATTTTTGAACTCCACAGAAGTAGAAATCCAAGAAATCAGCTTGCCCACTGCTCTCTGAATTACATCATCAAGACTTTTGGATCTATTACATAAAGTTTTACTATTCCTTTCTGCCCAAATGGACCACAAGACAGCCGCAGGGATTGTCTTCCACATCAACTTCCCTTTCTTACTTAGACCTTTTGTATTCCAACTACAAAGTTGCTCCTTAACCGACCTAGGCATGGCCTAGCTGATGCCCAATGCTTTGACAAAATGCATCCCGACCTGAGAGGAGAATGGACAGTGACAACACAGATAATCTATAGATTTTGTAGCAGACCCACAAAGAACACAAGCTAAATCCAGAATATATCTTGTTTGATAATTGGTTTGTATATTCAAGAGAGGTTCTTATCTCTTGAAGTTTCTATTTTCTAGTTGGAATTAGAGAGGTTGTAATTCCTATTAATCTTGTTGATAGTGGAAGATTTTTGCATTAGTGCCTTGTGGTTTTTACTTTTCACATTGGAGATGTTTTCCACGTTAAAAATTTTGGTGTTCTATTTCTCTTGTGGTGTTTGATTATTTTTCTCCTAGGCTATTACTTGTTGTTTCTCCTTTGTCATTTACATTGCTGATTTGCACACTATTAACAAGGGATTTTAATTCCAATAAAGTGGTATAAGAGCTTTGGTTGAAATAATTTTAGGTGTGTAAATCATGGATGTTGGTACAGGTTATATGGTTATGTTGAATGGGAAAAACTGGAGCATTTGGAAACCAAGAATGGAAGACTTGTTGTATTGTAGGGACTTGTGTGAATCTATATTGAAGAAGAAGCTAAGCCGGAAGGGACGTCGATTGAGGATCCATTGAGGAATGAAAGAAAATTGACAGAAAAGCTGTAGGGGTGACTAGACAATGGATTGGAGATAGTGTTTTTCCACCATGTTTCTACAGAGACTTTAGCACACTCTTTGAAAAAAGTTGGGAGTTTATATGAAAGAGAAGAAATGAGAAAGAAAGCTTTCTTGATCAGAAAGCTTGTAACCTTGAAGTTCAAGGAAAATGCATTAATTGTGGGGAATTTAAATGAAATGCAAAGTATTGTGAATTAATTGTCCTCCATGAAAATGGTGTTAGGTGATGAATTGCGAGCTTTGTTGTTGCTTAGTTCTTTGCTGAATAGTTAGGAGGCATTGGTAGTGTTTCTAAGTAACTCTGCACCTGATGGGGTTCTTACAATGAGTCAAAGTTACAACAAGTTTATTGAATGAAGAAATTAGAAGAAAGATGTCTAGTTTAGCCCAAGGTGAAGCACTTGTTACAGAAAATCAGGGGAGAAGATTAAATACCCACAGTACCATGATAAATCCAAGGGAAGGTCTAAGTCAAGAAAGGGGATTATATGTTACTATTGCAAGAAGCAAGGACATATGAAGAAGGATTGCAGAAAACTCAAGAAAGAACACAAAGAAAAGGGTGAAGAAAAAGAAACCACTGCAGTTTCTTCCAGTGGAGAATTAATTATTTTCTCGGGTTGTGAAGAATTTTGCATTAGGCTCATATGTTATGATACGGATTGGGTAATTGATATCAGTGCCTCCTATCATGCTACGGCATGGTAAAGATGGAAAATAGTGGTACATAAAAGATTGTGGGGATGAGTGATGTACACGTGAAGACAAATTCTAGTTGAAAAATTGATTTTCAAGGATAGGAGACATGTTTTAGACCTTCAACTAAACCTAATTTCAACAGGAAAATTAGATGAAGAAGGGTACTCTATTCGCTTTGGTAATAACTGTTGGAAACTTACCAAAGGCTCTCTTACAGTGGCAAGAGGAAGAAGGTGTTACACTATCTAGAAGACTCAAGCACATGTTGGTGAGAGTGAGACAAATACAGTTGAGGAGGTGTCTACAGATTTATGGAACACACAGATAAACCACATGAGTGAAAAAGGTTTACAAATTGGCATGACAAGTGGTATGCCTTTAACTAAGAATGGTCATTGTTTAGTTGGTAAACAACATAAAGTTTCATTTCAGAAAAATTCTTTTAAAAGAAAATTTGATGTGTTAGAATTAATTCATTATGATGTCTATGGTCCTTTGAAAGTCAAAATTGTTGGTGGTGCTTCTTCTTTTGTCACTTTCATAGATGATGCATTTAGAAAAGTGTGGGCATATGCAATGAAATACGAAGCTGATGTCTTAGAAATATTCAAACAATTTCATGCCAGAGTTGAAAGGGAGGCGGGAAAGTCTCAAATGTATTCAAACAGATAATGGTGGTGAATGCATTGGTCCATTTGAGGACTATTGCATAAGTCATGGAATTAGGCATGAGTAGTCCATTCCCAAGACATCACAACAAAATGGTGTTGCTAAATGGATGAAACACACTATTGTGGAAATGATTAAATGTATGCTGTCACATGAAAAGTTACCAAGAAGTTTTTGAGGAGAAGTAATGTGAACTGCATGTTATTTGATCAATTTATCTCCATTATCCCCTTGAATGGAGATGTGCCTAAAAGGCTGTAGATAGGAAAAGATGTTTCCTATAAACACATACAAGTGTTTAATGTAAGGCATTTGTGCATGTTCCAAAAGAAGACAAATCCAAGCTTGATGATAAATCCAAACAATGCATTTTCTTGGGATATACATATGAAAAGTTCGGCTATAGGTTATGGGATCCTATTGAGAGGAAAGTTATTAGAAATCGAGATGTGGTCTTTCTTGAAGACCAAACCACTAAAAACATTGACAAGATTGAGTAGCCAGTGAACGGATAGGAAATCCATCACATGGACGCCCAAGATTGCGGAATAAAAGGGGGCAAATTTCAAAAATTTTCCTCTCCCTTCAACTGAGAACCGAATTCCCTATTTAGAAAATCATATTTTCAAGGATCATTCTTGAACCATAAACTGAACCAGATCTGAACCAAAAGGAGGAGAGAGAGATAATACCTGATACAGAGAAACAATATCACTCAATGGAGGTATTCACGCCCAAGGAAGTATCCAAAATCTACTCCCACTGAAGATGGCGCAGTGCAAGGTGGAGCAGAATCAATAGTGTTCTTCCTAAGAACTTGATCCTTCCCAACAATCACCTGGATGGCTTGTGAATACAACTCCTACCAATCTTTTCTCCAAAAGATTGGAATCAAGATTCAATCTTGATTTCTCCCAAGCAATGGAGATCGAACTGCAATAGGCGGCGACTAGAGAGTATTTGCAGTATTTGCAGGGTGCGGAATTCTCTCTTCTGTGATCTCAGCTCTGAAGACAAGACTATTGCTGGTGAGTCTCTTGGATGTCTAAAGGCTGCCTCCCCCTCTTCCTTTTATAGACTTAAAGGGATCAGCTCCTAATCCCATTACGAGTTGCTAACCCAAATCATATCTGGATTAGAAGTCCCTTTAAGATAAGGGATAATCCTTATCTTATCTGTAGATTAGATCAGCTAGCTCCTAATCTAATTAGAAAGTTTCCAAATCTAAATCTCATTTAAATCTTTGACTCTCTGAGAGGATAGGGTGTGGGCCCAATCCTATCAGCTGATCTTATCTCAGAATTCGCCCCTTAAAGACTAATCAAATTAGCCCAGTTCAAAATGGGCTTAAGGCCCAATTAGGGTTATGTATTCATTAAGCCTTACAAACTGCTGCCCGGTCGGGCTTCCTTGTATGGCGTGGGACCCAAACATTGATCTACACATCAGCCACATGGGTTCAACCCAGCCTTTGTTACAAGGCCTAGACGAATACACTGTTATGGACAGTGCACCCCCTGAAATCCATCAGATGGGCTCTATGGGCCTAACACTTACCCAAAGTGGTCCTTGGGCCAAGCCACCTTGTAACACCCAAGGACTGTGGGCAGATGCAAGATTAGCCCATCAGGTATTATCCTCAATGGCCTTACACTTAACCTCTCAGCCCATAATGATCATACACTGCCTGACAAGAGAGGACCTCTCCCTCGGCTGCAAGGAACAATGTTGCACTCTCTCAATTATGGATCCCGAGAATTAAAACCTTTTGCAAATCATTTTGAAACCATAATTTATATACTTTTATATCTCATATAAAATATATTTTGCAAAACAAATCTCAACGATTGAAATCGACTGCTGGCAGTCTTGGTTTCCATCAGTGAAAGTGCATCCCTGATCATTACCTTTGTCCGACAAAGGGGCTGATCCTGTCACTATGACCACCCACTCAGATGAATTCTCAAACTGTCCCAACATCCTAGGTTTTGACCCCCGCTAAGGATCTCACTGATTGGTACATCAAAGACAACCCAATCCGACACCTAGTGCAGAATCATAATCAAGTCTAGGGGTCGGGTGTAACTTTCTAGTTTTGCCCATCAATCTCCAAGGTCCAGGGCAATACTGGAAATCTAGTCCAGTTCAAAGGTTCGATTAATCCTACACTGTATGTGCCTAGGATCTCACCCCGGTAGCTGAGACAAGCCACCCCAACCAACTTGGTGGCACCACAATGTCAACCTTGTTAGGATAGGTCTCCCCAGACCGACCCACTGGCTGTGAACATTCTAAACTAACACGAGTCTCATTAAGTGTTTGGTTTAAGGGTATTACACAGAAACATACCAAGGGAACATGAATCAAATATGCACTTTTATTCATTTACAATAAATTCATAAAGTACATCATTTTGATTGAAGCTAAGGGCATACAAAACTGTCTAACAGTTCCCACTTGCACTTAGGTCCAATCAGGTACTAGCCGGAGTCCCATGCTTTCCACGTGATTTTCAAATACTTTCTGTGATAGTGGCTTTGTCAATGGGTCTGCTACATTTTCCGCTGATGCTACGTTCTGAATCAAGACGTCCCTTCTACCAACAATCTCCCTCAGTACATGGTACTTCCTCTCGATGTGCTTCGACTTCGAGTGGGCTCATGGCTCCTTAGCCTGAGCAATAGCTTCATTGTTGTCACACAACAATGGGATGGGTGATGTGCTGGATGGAACTATTCCCAACTCGTGAATGAACTTCTTCATCCACACGGCTTCTTTGGCAGCCTTAGTGGCAACAATGTACTCGGCCTCGGTCGTGGAGTCTGCAGTGGACCCCTGTTTGCTGCTTTTCTAGCAAACAACACACAATCTTATCGTGAAAATATATCCAGATGTAGACTTTCTATCATCTGGATCCGATTGAAAATCGGCATCTGTATACCCTTGGATCTGTAGTGAGCTACCATCGAATACTAGACAAAACACTTTTGTCCTTCAAAGGTACTTAAGTATGTTTTTCACAGTAGTCCAATGCTCCTGCCTTGGGTTGGCTTGAAATCTGCTTACTACACTCACTGCCTGAGCAATGTCAGGGCGACTGCACAGCATGGCATACATGATGCTCCCTACGGCAGAGGCATAGGGAATGTCCTTCATGCTATCAATCTCCTCAAAAGTCTTGGGAGACATCTTCTTGGAGAGATTGACTCCGTGCCTGAAATGAACTTTTCCTTTCTTGGAGTTTTCTATGTTGTATCTTTTGACTATTTTGTCAATGTAGGTAGATTGGAATAATCCAATTATCTGCTCCGATCTATCTCTATAGAGTCGAAGACCCAATATATAATTGGCTTCTCCAAGATCTTTCATGGATAATTGCTCTAAAAGTCATACTTTTATCGTAGTCAAATTTCCTACATCATTCCCAATGAGTAGAATGCCGTGTACATACAGAACCAAGAAGGTAACCTTATCTCCACTGTACTTCCTGTAAACACAGGGTTCATCCGGATTCTGCTCGAAGTCAAATGATTTGACGATAGAGTCAAAACGGATGTTCCAACTTCTAGAATATTGCTTAAGTCCATAAATGGATCTATAAAGTTTACATACCATGTTTTCTTGACCCGCAGCTATGGAGCCTTGCGGCTGCTGCATATAGATATCTTTAGTAAGATCTTCATTCAAGAATGCAGTTTTGACATCCATTTGCCAAATCTCATAATCATGGTATGCTGCTACAGCTAGCAGGATCCTAATGGATTTAAGCATGGCCATAGGCGAAAAAATTTCCTCATAATCGATGCCCTCTTTCTGAGTGTACTTTTTCACCACCAGACGAGCTTTGAAGGTCTCAACCCTACCATCGGTGCCCTTCTTCCTCTTGTAAATCCATTTGCTACCGATTGCTTTTACCCCGGAGGGCAGATCTATGTCCAACATAGCTTCCACGTAAGTCACAGGATCCTCCTCACTAGTCAAGGTTTCCACCAGGTAACTATCCTGGTCATAACCATAACAGACTAGTGGCCTGGATACCCGAGTGGATCTTCTACGTTGGTCACTACCTGGAACTTGTGGGACATCTCCCACTGCTCCTGAGCTCTCCTCATCAAGTACAATTTCCTGACGATGGGTGTCTAGGATGTAATCGGTCTCCAAGAACTAGGCATTTCGACTGCAGAACACTTTCTGCTCACTTGGGTCATAGAAAAGGTAACCTACTGAGCCTTTTGGATAGCCTACAAATAGGCAACGACTGGTCTTGGATTCCAACTTGTCCGCACTCATTCTTTTAACGCGTGCTGGACAAACCAAAATCTTCAAGTGTCTGACACTTGGTTTCTTTCCGGTTCAAAGTTCATATGGAGTGTTCGGAACCAATTTGGTTGGAACCCGATTCTACACGTAAATCGCAGTCTCTAATGTGTAACCCCAAAAGGATGTGGGTAACTCTGAGTGCATGAGAAGTGACTGGACCATATCTAATAAGGTCCTATTCCTCCTCTCTAAAACACTGTTAAGTTGTGGTGTAGCAGGAGGAGCTAAGTGTGATACTATCCCATTGTCCTTTAAGTAGTCCCTGAACTCATCAGAGAGATACTCGCCACCTCGATTAGATCAAAGGGCTTTAATTTCTCTCCCCAACTGTTTCTTGACCTCTTGTCTAAACTCTTTGAACTTTTCAAAGGATTCAGACTTGCGTCTCATTAGGTACACGTAACCATATCGTGAGAAATCATCTGTGGAGGTGATGAAATACATGTGTTGATTCCGTGTCCTAACACTCAGGGGACCACATTCATCAGTATGTATTAGGTCAAGTGTGCCTGTACATCTTCCAGACTTACTGTTAAATGGCCGTTTCGTCATCTTGCCTTACAGGCAAGGCTCACAGGTGGGAAGATCTTCTACAGTTAGAAAATTCAAAGGACCACCCTTTACCAACCTTGTGGTTCGGTCAACACCGATGTGGCAGTCGGTAGTGCCACAGACACGTGGGATTAACTATATCACGGGCTCTCTTCTTGGGGATTTCAGCCGACTAGTTTCGGTTATGTTAGTTTCTAGAGAAGGATGTAGAACATAGAGACCGTTCTCTAGTTCCCCGTATGCGATGAATTTGTTATTTCTTTTAATAGTAATCGTATTATTAAAGAAGACAGAATAACCATCTGCACACAGTTTTGAAATAGAAATCAAATTTCTTCTTAAGTTTTGTACATAAAGACAATCTTTCAGTACAACTTTTCCTTCTCTAAAAATTAACTCCATGGTTCCTATTGTCGCGACTACAATAGTTGCAGTAGTGCCCAAATAGAGAGTGACTTCTCCTTCACTCAGCTTTCTGCTTACCTTGAACCCCTGCAGTGAGTTACACGCATGAGTTGAAGCCTCGAAGTCAATAAACTAGGACGCAGAAGGTACCAATAAATTGGTTTCTATAACACAAGTTTTGAAATTACCTTTCTTGGATTCTAGGTAGGCAGGACAATTCCTCTTTCAGTGGCCGGTCTTTTTGTAGAAGTGGCAGGCATCCGATGCTTTGTATTTCTTCTGCCTTTTGTTCTTAGTGGCTTTCTTCTGAGGCTTCTTTGCCTTCCTCTTTCTCTTGCTCGTTTTGCTAGCTTCAACAAGCATAGCTACAGGCTCATCCTTTTTAATCATTTCTTCAGCTCTTTGCAACATATTGCTGAGCTCTTGCAAGCTGACATTCAGCTTGTTCATGTTATAGTTCATGATGAACGGATTAAAGGAAGGAGACAAAGAATTAAGGATAGCATCTATCTGGGTTGAGAGGTCCAGCCCGGATCCAAGAGCCTCCAGTTCGTTGATGTAACCCATCATCCGAAGACAAGGGTTGTGAACTTATTGGCCCTTGGACATTTGAGTGGTCATGAACTGCTTCAAGACCTTTTGCTGAGTAGAATGATTCTGCTCTTCATACATAATCCTCAGTCTGTCCAATATGTCCTTGGCAAGTTCGATCTGATCGAACTACCTCTGTATTGGGTTGTCCAAGGAGGCGGTGATGTAACACCGGGCTAGGGAGTTCTTTTCCTCCCATTCCTGATAGTCTTTCCTTCGGGCCTCAAAAGCCCTGTCTCCCGAATGCTTCGGGGCAGGATTCTTTGCCACTTTGTCCAGCTTTTCTGAAGCTAGGACCAACATAAGGTTCCTATACCAGTCGACGTAGTTTGGGCCCTTAAGCTTGTTGTCATCAAGAAGCTTTGCAAAAGATCCGTTTGCAATTTTCTGATTAAAGAGCAAACATCAGTCCACAACCTAATTTGATTCATGTTCAATTCATAGATATGGCTTTCAATCTACGATCCATTTTCATTTATTCATCTCTGAGATTTCTCTCCTTTCTCAGTGATGGAGACTACGGGTTGTCTCTAGAAATGTGGGAAATCACATAGGGTGCATGGAGCCAACTGTTTCAGGTGCATAACCCCACCACCTTTCTATGAAGGATCATATCCACTCATCATATGAGTTTTCCCTTTGGCCTCTGTCAGACAAGGTTTAGAGCCGTTTTTAGGTAAACCTTTCTGTCCAATGAGTGCTTACCCATCAAAGATTCAATCCCACATTGTGTGTGCCTAGGGTCTCACCCTGGTAGCTGAGACAAGCCACCCCAACTGACTTGGTGGCACCACAGTGTCAGCCTTGTCAGGATAGGTCTCCCCAGACCGACCCACTAGCTGTGAACATTCTAAACTAACACAAGTCTCATTAAGTGTCCGGTTTAAGGGTATTACACAGAAACATACCAAGGGAACATGAATCAAATATGTACTTTTATTCATTTACAATAAATTCATAAAGTACATCATTTTGATTGAAGCTAAGGGCATACAAAATTGTCTAACAGCCAGAACCTTGTACAAGTGATTTAATTGAGTTAGATCCAATTTCCTCAAGTTGTGCATGGTGATGCAAGAAAAGAAAATGAAAATCAAGAAAATGAAAGTGATGACGATCACATACAGCATGATGAGCAAGGGGAGCAGCCCCCTCAAGAGCCACCAAACATGCCATTAGTAAGAAGGTCCACTAGAGAGTGGCAACCGTCAAGAAGGTACCCCCCTAAAGAATTTTTTTATACTTTATGATGGGGGAGAACTAAATAGCTATAAAGAGGTATTATCTAATGAAAACAAAGGTGAGTGGTTGAAAGCCATGCAAGAAGAGATGAATTCCTTGCATGAGGACCACACATATGATTTGGTGAAGTTGCCTAAAAGAAAGAAAGTACTCAAGAACAAGTGGGTATTTAGATTGAAGTTTGAAGACAAGAATTCACAACCAAGATACAAAGAAAGGCTAGTTGTGAAAGGTTTTGGGTAAATAAAGGGTGTTGACTTTGATGAGATTTTTTCTCTCATTGTGAAAATATCATCAATACGTGTTGTGCTGAGATTGATCATAAGTTTGGACTTGGAAGTTGAGTGACTAGATGTGAAAACAACCCTTTTCCATGGTGATTTAGAGGAAGAGATTTACATGGAGCGATCAGAAGGATTTAAAATAAAAGGGAAAGAGATCATGGTATGCAAGCTCAAAAAGAAGTTTGTATGGGTTGAAGAAAGCTCCAAGGCAATGGTACAAAAAGTTTGATTCATTTATTATCCTTTTACTTTATGTTGATAATATGTTGGTTGTTAGTCATGATGCTAACAAAATTGATAGGTTGAAGAAAGAATTGTGCAAGCCCTATGCACATGAACGTGTATGAGACCTCGGTTTTGACGACTCCCCCCAATACACAATATTGGTGTTGGAACCAAGGGGGCATTTTTTTTTTTTGGATTTTGAGAGGGGGGAAAGTTGATCAATGAGATTTTGGTTCTCATTGACCAAGAATACCATGTTCTTTTTTCATATTAATGTGGGGACTAAGGAAAGTTTATTTTCTTGGGTATCACTTATCCGGATAAGTGATACACATCTCTTAAGTGGGTAAATAACTTTTCCACTTGGGGGGAAGATTCCAACGCTTAAATGGAACAAAAGTGCCCCATTTAATAATGTATTTTTATGGCTAAAATGGTCATTTTCTTTTTTACTTGGAAAATAAAAGAACAGAGGTAAATACACTTACCTGGGTAAGTGTTTCCCAAGAAAAACATACCCAGATAATTACTATATTTACCTGTTACCAAAATGTGAACGGGGCCAAGGTTTGGCGAGGTGCAAGTATTGATAAATGCACATGGTGAATCCTATGGCTTTGCAAGCTTCACAATGGTCGAGTAGTTGGCAAGAGCAATTAATCTCCCATGATGTCTTTATCTATGGGAAAGGCATTGAAAGGATGAGAGATCCATCACATGGACGCCCAAAGATTGTGGAATAAGGGGCAGATTTCAAAATAATTTCTTCTCCCTTCAACTGGGAATCACATTCCCTATTTAGAAAATCATATTTTCAAGGATAAATCTTGAACCTTAAACTGAACCAGATCTGAACCAAAAGGAATGGAAGAGAATAATACCTGATATAGAGAAGTAATATCTCCCAACGAAGGTGTTCACGCCCAAGGAAGGATCCAAAGACTACTCCCACTGAAGATGGCGCAGTGTAGGATGGAGCAGAATCAGCAGTGTTCTTCCCCAAGAACTCTATCATTTGCAAGAAATAGTAGAATGGAACGTGAGCACAGCTTCCCTTTCAATCCTTTCTCAAAGAACTGATGTCAAGATCCAATCTTGACTTCTCCCACAGCTGGAGATCAAACTGGCAAACAGGGCGACAAGAGTAGGGAGGCGGCAAGAGAGTATTCACAGGCTGCAGAATTCTCTCTTCTTGATTTCAGCACTAAAGAGGATCTGATGCATTTTTTGTTCGTCTCTCTCAAGGCTGCCGCCCCCTCCTTTTTGTTAACTTAAAATATCAGCTCCTAATCTCATTAGGAGGTGCTTATCCAAATCATATTTAGATCAGCCTTCTCTTCTAGTGATAAGGATAAACCCTTATCTTATCTGCAGATTAGATTAGCTTTATCCTAATCCCATTAGGAGGTTTCTAGATCTGAATCACATTCAGATCTGGACTCTCTAAGTGGATAGGATTAAGACCCTATCCTATCTGCTAATCCATCTCAGAATTTTCCCCTTTAATTAACTAAATAAATAGCCCAGTTCGAAATGGGCTTTAGGTCCATTAAGCTTATGTGCTCACTCAACCTTCCTAACTGCTGCCCAGTTGGGCTTCCTTGTATGCAGTGGGACCCAAGAATTGATCTACACATCAGCCACATGGGTTCGGCCCAGCCTTTGTTACAAGGCCTGGTCGAATACACTGTTAAAGACAGTGCACCCCCTGAAACCCATCGAATGGGCTCTATGGGCCCAACACTTACCCTAAGTGGTCCCTGGGCCAATCCACCTTGTAAAACCTAGGGACTGTGGGCAGATGCAAGATTAGCCCATCAGGTATTATCCTCAATGGTCTTACACTTAACCTCTCAGCCCTTAATGATCATACACTACCCGACAAGAGAGGACCTCTCCCTCGGCTGCAAGGAACAGTGTTGCACTCTCCACTTATATGGATCCCGGGAATTGAAACCTTTTTGCAAACATTTTAGAAACCATAATGTATATACTTTTATATCTCATATAAAATATACTTTAAAAAACAAATTTCAATGGTTGAAATCGGCTGTCGGTAGTCTTGGTTTTCAACAGTGAGAGTGCATCCTCGATCATTACCTTTGTCCGACAAAGGGGCTGATCCTGTCACTATGATCACCCACTCAGATGAATTCTCGAATTGTCCCAACATACCCAGGTTTTGACCCCCGCTAAGGATCTCACTGATTGGTACATCAAAGACAGCCCGATCCGACACCTAGTGTAGTATCATAATCGAGTCTAGGGGTCGGGTGTAACTTTCCAGTTTTGCCCATCAATCTCCAAGGTCCAGGGTAATACTAGAAATCTGGTCCAGTTCAAAGATTCAATTAATCCCACACTGTATGTGCCTGGGGTCTCACCCCGGTAGCTGAGACAAGCCACCTCAACCGACTTGATGGCACCATAGTGTCAGCCTGGTTAGGATACTTCTCCCCAGATCGACCCACTGGCTGTGAACTTTCTAAACTAACACGAGTCTCAATAAGTGTCCAGTTTAAGGGTATTACACAGAAATATACCAAGGGAACATGAATCAAACATGCACTTTTATTCATTTACAATAAACTCATAAAGTACATCAATTTTGATTGAAGCTAAGGGCATACAAAACTGTCTAACAGCTCCCACTTGCACTTAGGTCCAATCAGGTACTAGCCGGAGTCCCACGCTTTCCACGTGTTTCTCAAACACTTTCTGTGTCGGTGGCTTAGTCAATGGGTCTACCACATTCTCCGCTGATGCTACCTCTTACTATCATCCTCTCGTAGGTCCAGTGTTGTCATACAACAATGGAATGGGTGATGTGCTGAATTCCAAATTCATGAATGAACACCTTCATTCATAACGCGGTCTCACTTACGGCAATGCACTCGGCATGGGTTGTGGACTATTAATTTGCAACTTAGAACCCCTGTTTGCTGACACTCAGGAAACAACACACGATCCTATTGTGAAAATATATCCAGATGTAGACTTTCTATCATCTGGGTCTGACTGGAAATCGACATCTGTATACCCTTGGATCTGTAGTGAGCTACCGTCGAATACTAGACAAAACTCTTTTGTCCTTCGAAGGTACTTAAGTATGTTTTCCACAGCAGTCCAATGTTCCTGCCCTGGGTTGGCCTGAAATCTGCTTACTACACTCACTGCCTGAGCTATGTCAGGACGAGTGCACAGCATGGCATACATGATACTCCCCACGGCAGAGGCATAGGGAACGTCTTTCATGCCATCAATCTCCTCAGAAGTCTTGGGAGACATCTTCTTGGAGAGAGTGACTCCGTGCTTGAAAGGAACATTTCCTTTCTTGGAGTTTTCCATGCTGTATCTCTTGACTATTTTGTCAATATAAGCAGATTGGGATAATCCTATTATCCGTTTTGATCTATCTCTATAGAGTCGAATACCCAGTATATAGGAGGCTTCTCCAAGATCTTTCATGGAGAATTGCTGTGATAGCCATACTTTCACCGTAGTTAACATACCTACATCATTCCCAATGAGTAGAATGTCATTTACATACAGAACCAAGAAGGTAACCTTATCTCCACTGTACTTCCTGTAGACACAGGGTTCATCCGGGTTCTGCTCAAAGTCAAACGAATTGATGACAGAGTCAAAACGGATGTTCCAACTTCTAGAAGATTGCTTAAGTCCATAAATGGATCTATTAAGTTTACATACCATGTTTTCCTGACCTGCAGCAATGAAGCCTTGCGGCTACTGCATATAGATGTCTTCAGTAAGATCTCCATTCAGGAATGCAGTTTTGACATCCATTTGCCAAATCTCATAATCATGGTATGCTGCTACAGCTAGCAGGATCCTAATGGATTTAAGCATGGCCATAGGCGAAAAGGTTTCCTCATATTCGATGCCCTCTTTCTGAGTGTACCCTTTCGCCACTAGACGAGCCTTGAAGGTCTCAACCTTACCATCGGGGCCCTTCTTCCTCTTGTAAATCCATTTGCAACCGATTGCTTTTACCCTGGAGGGTGGATCTACTAGAGTCTAGACTCCATTGGTCTCCTTTGAGTCCATCTCTGCTCTCATGGCCTCCACCCACTTCTGGGAATCTATGTCCAACATAGCTTCCGTGTAAGTCACGGGATCCTCCTCACTAGTCAAGGTTTCCACTAGGTAACTATCCTGGTCATAATCATAACGGACTGGTGGCCTGGATACCCGAGTGGATCTTCTAGGTTGGTCACTACCTGGAACTTGTGGGACATCTCCCACTGCTCCTGAGCTCTCCTCATCAAGAACAACTTCCTGACAATGGGTGTCCAGGATATAGTCAGTTTCCAAGAATTGCGCGTTACGACCGCAGAACACTTTCTGCTCACTTGGGTCATAGAATAGGTAACCTACAGAGCCTTTTGGGTAGCCTACAAATAGGCAACGGCTGGTCTTGGATTCCAACTTGTCTGCACTCGTTCTTTTAACGTGTGCTGGACAACCCCAAATCTTCAAGTGTCTGACACTTGGTTTCTTTCCAGTCCAAAGTTCATATGGAGTATTCAGAACCGATTTGGTTGGAACCCGATTCAGCACATAAATCGTAGTCTCTAATGCGTAACCCCAAAAGGATGTGGGTAACTCTGAGTGTATGAGAAGCGACCGGACCATATCCAATAAGGCCCTATTCCTCCTCTCCGAAACACCGTTAAGTTGTGGTGTAGCAGGAGGAGCTAATTGTGATACTATCCCATTGTCCTTTAAGTAGTCCCTGAATTCGCCAGAGAGATACTCGCCACCTCGATCTGATCGAATGGCCTTAATTTCTCTCCCTAACTGTTTCTCGACCTCTTGTTTAAACTCTTTGAACTTTTCAAAGGATTCAGACTTGTGTCTCATTAGGTACACGTAACCGTATCGTGAAAAATCATCTGTGAAGGTGATGAAATACACGTGTTGATTTCGTGTCCTCACTCCAACCACTTGCTTTACATATTATATTCTTCCTTAAATAAATAAAAATGCATGCAAAAGTACTGTATGTATACAAGAGTAATAAAAAATACAAAATGAAAATATTGAGATTAAATTATTAATATCACAAACTAGAGAAAATAAGAAAAAGCTAGAACAAATTAATAATGTTTTCATCATGTCATTGACCCACTTAGTTGAATTGTTTGAATTGTTATCCATCCATGATTCCGAGTCTGATTCTTCTAAAACTCGGTTTGTAGTAAAAAACCATTGACCAGTCAAGAACCATCTAGCTTAGGTGATTGAAGCATTAATCCAGTTGACCTAGCCACTGGGTCACGTGTTGCACGCTCAATGTATGTGCAAATTTTCAGGGCCATAACTTGTGCTTGGATGATTGATCGAGGTGATTTTTTTTTTTTAGATTTTGGAGTGATCTTTTATATACGTCCCAAGCTGCCAAAGGTGTCTTATACCGCTATTTTTTTCCAAAAAGCCTTTTTTTGGCCTCAAACCGCAATGTTTAACATTTTTTTAAATAAAAATTAAAAACTATAAATTAAACATAAAATAATATTTATGTATACATATATTACATCTAAAAAAATAATTATATATTTTTATTGATAAAATACATGTTTATAAGTGTGTGTGTGTCATGGACGAACCCATTCAAACTGAATGATCGAACTAGTGATTATGGCCTAGAGGCAAAAATGCACATCAATTTTTAAAACGTTGCAAATTAATCTTAAGGGTAAAATATAAAAAATCTCCCTGAGGTTTCTGACAATCATAAAAACCTCCCCTCAAGTTTTACTATAACAAAAACCTCCCTGAACTTTTGAAAAATTCAACACAAACATCCCTTCTGTTACTGTTCCAAATGGAAAACATTTGATTGATGCATTATTTTTTTAAATACCCATTTTACCCTTTTACCAATTCATGGGTTCGGGATAAAGAACCAAAATCATCCCTGTCCATGTTTCTCCTTAGGCACAATTTGGAAGGAGTGCAAATACAAATATGCACTCCGTGCAAATCTGTGTATTTTGTATTATTTTATATATATATTTGCACTTCACATATTTGACTCTTTCCAAACTAAGGTGGTGTTTGATAACACTTTTCAAACCTTGGAAATCTGAATACGTTGCTTTTCAGACCTCAAAGCTGCTTGGAAGTGCATTTGAATTTAGATCTGAAATGAATTTTCAGATTTGAACTAATAAGACACAAGTCAGGCTCTGAACGTGGTTAGATGAGTTTTGGACCTGGCCAAAAGTCCAAAATACCCTTAAAACAAAACATATGCGTTTCTTGAGCACCATTCAACTTCTCTACTTAACGCAGCGACAACCCAACGACGGCGAGCTTCCTCCTCTGGTGAGCACCATTCTTCTTCTTCTTTTTCTTCTTCTTCCTCCTCCTCCTCCTCCTCCTCCTCTCCGGTTTCGTGGCTTTCACCTTCTCTACTTTTTCATTTTCGAACACCGCTACAACTCTCAACAACGACAATCTATTTTCTCCTCTCCGGCAGAAAGCTTCCTCCTTCTCTTTGGTCCCATAGCTTCCACCTTCGTCTGCATTTTCGTTTTCGATCGCTGTTGCAACTCCCAAAAGCGACAATCTATTTTCTCTTCTTTGGTGGCCAACTTCCTCCTCCGGTGGTGAGTTTCTTCATTGATCTATCTTCCCACCACCGCTGCTGCAACTCTCAGCAACCGTGTCCTGTATTTAGCCACAACTCTATAACTCTTGGGCATTGGATTACCTGACCAACTTTTAGCCCTCTCTCTCTCTCTCTTCTCCACTCCCAACCACAACCGTTGTCTCTGACCCATTCTCTACAACTGCAACTAATGTAAAATAGAACATGCTACAATTTATGTAAAATTAATTATTAATTATTAAATATTTTAATAGTTGTTAAGATATTAATTTGCTAATTATTAAATATCTTAATAATTTATTTTTAATTTATAAACTTATATGTATTTTTTAATTTTATTATTATTATTTTAATAAATTACTTTTATTTTTTACAATTTACTCATATTTTTTGATATTATTTTGAATTTAATAAATTGTTTTTTATGAAATAATGCAAATTGAACTCAAAATTACCAAATAATCTATTTTAGGGGTAAAATTGTAAAACCAAGGAATTTCAAATCAAAATTGTTAATCCAACACAAACCAAGGTTTTTGAACTGTTGTTGACTTGGACAGTCAGACCGTTCGGCCCGAGAACTATCTAGGCAACCGGTTTCGTTTTACCCCAAACCTAGTTTTGGTAAAAAAATGTTGAAAAAAGTCAACAACCCGTTGGGCCGAGTGGTCAAACCATCGACCCGTTCAATGACTTTTGACCATTATTTTTATTTTTAATTATTATTTTTTATTTTTTAATTTGATTGTTAGAACGGGTTATCCGTTCGAACGAGACAGTCGAACAGTCAACCCAAAAACTGGTGGTCAGAACAGTTCAGTTTCTAGGTCATTTTTTAAAACTTTGACACAAACAACCAAATCTATTCAGAGCCTCTAAAAAGTAAAAAAACATTTATGTCTCTTTTCAGAATTCAGACACTTTTAATATCTTTTTAACTTTTCAGATTTCAGATTTATCAAACAAAATTTAATAATCAGGGAAAACATTTCTCAACCTCATCGCCAGTTTGGAGTAGGGATGGCAATTTTGAGGGAATTTTCAAGTATCCGACCCATCCCGACCTTAATAGGACCCGTTTATCAAAACCCTATAGGGTTTGGGATTTTAGATAAAAACCCAATACCCAATACCCAGGATGAAGGGATGAGCCATCCATCATATGGATGGCCAAACCCTGCAAGAAGGTTGGGCAAAATTTCAAAAAAAATTTCTCTCCCATCTGGGAATTGATGGTGTTCAAGCCCAAGGAGAATACCAAAACCTGCTTCCACTGAAGATGACACAGTGTGTAATGAAGTAGGACCAACAGGATGGCTCTTCACCAAGAACCAAGATCCTTCAGCAAGAATCAAATAGGGGCTAGTGAGCACAACTTCAGATTGTTTCTTTAGCCAATAAACAATATCAAGAACCTTTCTTGATTAATTCCTCAGGAGGATATCGAACTGGGTAGGGATGGCAAGAATATGAGAGAATTCTACAGGTTTCTGTGTTGTATAACTGAGGAATTCGCCCCCTTTATTTATAGCCTTCTCAAGATCAGCCTCCTAATCTAATTAGGAGAGAGTTCCTTAATCCAAATATGATATTTGGATCTGAACTCTTGAATGGATAAGACTTATCTTATCATTCAGCTAATCCTAATCAGATTATAAATCCTATCTTGCCTCCTTTTAATTAGACATGTTCATGGGCCGGGCTGGGTCGGGCTCGGGCCGAGCTTTCACTCTGTATTAACATATTTTTCTAAGGCCTGAGCCCGAGCCCGGCCCGACCATCGGGCCTACAACTTGGGCCCGAGCCCAGCTCTCATAAAAGCCCAAAGCCCAGGCCTGGGCCCGAGCCCGAAATTTAGCCCATTTTGTTACTACTGCTGAAGTTGCTGAATAGAGAGAGAGAGAGAGTGAGAAAGAAATTATAAAGAAAAAATAAAAAAATGTATATATATATTAAATTATAAACATATATATTTCAATAAATATTATATTATTTATATATTTTATATAATATATAAAATACATATTATATATTTTATAAAATATATAATGCTGAGTCGGGTCGGGCTTTTATGACAAATCCCGAGCCCGGCCCGTAACACAGTCGGGCTTACTGTATTAGGCCCGAGATAATGCCAGTGGGCCTAATTACATGACCAAGCCTGATCGGGGTGCGGGCCAGGCCGGGCTGGGCCATCAGGCTACCCGACCCATGAACAGGTCTACTTTTAATTAACTAACTTAAGCCCAATTCGAATTGGGCTTTAGGCCTATTAAGCTTATGTGCTCACTTACCCCTTAACCTGTTGCCCAGTTGTCTCTTTTTGTATGGTGTGAGACTCAAACATTGATCTACACATCTACCACATGGGTTCAGCCCAACCTTTGTTACAAGGCTTGGCCGAATTCGCTGTATGAGACAATGAACCCCTGAGTCCATCACTATGGGCTCTTAATGGGTCCAACATTTACACTAAATGGTCTTTGGGTCCAGCCACCTTATTAAAACCCAAGGATTTTGGCCAGATGCAAGATTAACCCATCAAGTATTACCCTCAATGGTCTTACACTTAACCTCTCAGCCCATAATGATCAAACATTGCCTGACGAGAGATGACCTCTCCCTCAGCTACAAGGAATAGTGTTGCACTCTCTACTCACATGGATTCCGGGAATTAAAACCTTTTGCAAACATTTTAAAACCATAATATATATAAGTATATCTCTATATAAATATATTTTGCAAAACCAAATTTCAAACACATTTGAAATCCACTGTTAGTAGTTTAGGTTTCCATCAAAGAGAGTGCATTTTCCCGATCATTCACTTTGTCCAACAAATGGGTTGATCCTGTCACTATGATCACCCACTCAGATGAATTCTCGGACTCCCAACATACCTAGGTTTTGACCCCCTCTAAGGATCTTACTGATTGGCACATCAAAGACATTCCAATCTGACACCTAGTGCAGTATCATAATCGAGTCTAGGGGTTAGGTGTGACATTCCAGTTTTGCCCATTTATCTCCATGGTCCAGGGCAATATTAGAATTTTAGTCTGGTTCAGGGTTTCAAGAAAACCCACACTACATGTACCTCAGGTTTCACCCTGGCAATTGAGACAAGCCACCCAACCAACTTGGTAGTACACCAGTGTCAGCCTTGGCAGGATAAATCTCCCCAGATTTATCTAAGAACTGTGAAGATTCTAAACTAACACGAGTCTCATATGTGTCCAGTTTAAGGGTATTATACAGAAACACATCACAATAACATGAATCAAATATGTACTTTATTCATTTACAATAAATGTCATAATATACATATTGCTTATTAGAACTAAGGGCATACACTCTCTAACACGAGATGCATAAATATGAACCTATTATATTATATATCATGCACAAATTTTTAAAATTGAAATATTAAGATAATTATTCTATTACTAATATTTTATTTGTATAAATTTCTTGGGATTAAAATCATCATTTGATGTAGATTTGGATTTGATAGATAGTTTATTTCATTTAGTTATATAATGCTAATTTTAAATATTATTTCTTTTAATTTTTAGTTGGTTATGTATGTATTGATTGTTTTTATGAACACAAAAGTTAATAAAATCTATTTTATTTCATTAAATAACACAAAAGGCGAGATGGCTTAGTGGCTTAAAGTAGTGTTAAGAGATTTGGTGCTATCATTAATTTATCCAAGACGGGACGGGTTTGGGAAATTGAAAGAAAAAGTTAAACGGGTTTAGAATCGGTTTCTTTTTCTAAAGCTGTTTTGATGGTAGACGGCTATATATGTTAGACAGTTTTTGTATGCCCTTAGCTTCAATCTGATTTGATGTACTTTTGTTATTTAGTGGAAATAAATAAAGTGCATGTTTGATTCATGTTGTTTGGTTTAATTCTGTGTAAAACCCTAAAACTGAACATTTATAGAGACTCGTGTTAGTTTTAAATGTTCACAGCCGTTGGATAAGTCTGGGGAGATTTATCCTACCAAGGCTGATACTGGTGTGCCACCAAGTGTTGGGATGGCTTGTCTCAGCCACCAGGGTAAGACCCGAGGCACATGTAGTATGGGATTACTTGAATCCATGAACCGGACCAGATTTCCAGTATTGCCCTAGACCTTGGAGATAGATGGGCAAAACTGGAAAGTTACACCTGACCCCTAGACTCGATTATGACACTTCACTAGGTGTTGGATCAGGCTGCCTTTGATATGCCAATCAGTGAGATCCTTAGCGGGGATCAAAACCTGGGTATGTTGGGGAAGTTTGAGAATTCATCTGAGTGGGTGATCATAGTGACAGAATCAGCCACTTTGTCGGACAAAGGGTAATGATCGGGAATGCACTCTCTCTGATGGAAACCAAACTGCCGGCAGTTGATTTCAATCGTTGGAATTTTGTTTTGCAAAATTAATATATTTTTATATTTATATGTACAGTTTCAAATTGTTTGCGATCCATGTGAGAGGAGAGTGCGGCACTGTTCCTTGCAGCCAAGGGAGAGGTCCTCTCTTGTCGGGCAGTGCTTGATCATTAAGGGCTGAGAGGTTAAGTGTAAGACCATTGAGGATAATACCTGATGGGCTAATCTTGCACCTGCCCACAGTCCCTGGGTTTTTATAAGATGGCTTGGCCCAGGGACCACTTAATGTAAGTGTTGGGCCCATAGGGTCCATATGATGGACTCAAGGGGTTCATTGAGTTTTTCAGTGAATTCGGTTGGGCCTTGTATTAAAGGCTGGGCCGAACCCATGTGGATGGTGTGTAGATCAATGCTTGGGTCCCATGCCATACAAAGAAGCCCAATTGGGCAGCAGTTTGGAATGTAATTAGACACTGAACACTTAATTGGCCAGAAGCCCATTTCGAGGTGGGCTGATATGATCACCCATCCTTGGGGCGAATCTGAGATTAATGTTAGTAAAAGGATTGGGCCTTTAGCCTTATCCACTCTTGGAGACCAAATTCAAATTAGATTTGAATCTGGTAACCTCCTGATAAAATCAGGAGTAAGCTAACTTTATCTGCAAATAGGATTAAGATTATCCCCTATCCAAATACTGATTTGGATTGGGATAACTCCTAATTAGGAGGATTCTTAATCAAGAAGAAAGGAGGAGAAACCCTAACCAAGAAAGAGAAATATCAGATTTCGAACCACCTTGAAGAGATATAGGATATCTCCTACGAATTGAGATAGGATCTCATTCCTACTTCAGAAAAAAAAAAGGCAGTTCAGCCTTTTCGCCTTTAAAGTTCTCCTCCTGCCGCCGCCATATGTTTTTGCAAAATTAGATCTTTGCAGAAAAAGAAAGTCAAGAAATTTGTTCTTGACATTAGTCTTGCAACAAAGACTAAAAGGATTCAGTGTTTAGTGTTTCCAGAGGATTCTTGTGAAGGATCCAGTGTGTAGGACGCACCCTGCTGGTTCTGTTCCATCCACAGCTGTGTCATCTTCAGCAGGAACAGATCTTGGAGCATTCTTTGGGCGTGAACACCAACTTTGGGAGATACTGCTTCTCCGGATCAGGTATATTCCTCCCATTTATCTTTTGGTACAGATCTGGTTTGATTATGGTTCAAGTAGGATCCTTGAATATTGTATTCTAAATTTAGGAAATATGATTCCCATTTGGGAGAAGGTAGGAAATTTTTGAAATTCGCCCACCCATTCCGCAACCTTTATGGTGTCCATTAGATGGATCCTACCATTCTTTCAGTGGTATCAGAGGCACAGGTTCGAATCTTGAACCAAAAGAAAATCAGATCTGACCCTGTGCAGATGGATAGAAGGTGTTCTTTCAAGATTTGCGCAGATTGTTTTCTTTTTTCAAGAAACTGTTTCTTGTTAAGGGCGATTGATCTGAAATTAATTTTTTATTAAATCCAAAATTTATTTAGAATTGTTCTTTATTTATTTTGCTTTAATGGACTGTTCGAACCTGGAGATCGCAGTGCAGATTTGGCGCAGATAGTCTGCGCACCCTTTTTCTTTCTATTTATTTATTTCATTTAATTCAGTTTGTAAATAATTTTTTTTTATTTTTAGACTGAATGTATAGGATTTGATCAAGAATATAATTAATAGAAATAGGATTTCTGTTATTTTTCTTGATTAAAGAAGAAGGAAGAAGAAGGCGGCGCTGGAGATTTGTAGTTGGAGAAATCGCTTTCTGCGATTTGCAGTTTGTGAAACTGCAACCCTTGTGATTAACCTCTGTTTTGCAGGTGGTGCGAACAGTCCATAGTTTGATTTGTGATTGTTTGAAATCAAAATTATTAATTTCAGATCTTTCATGAATTAATTCTTGAATTGAAAATCAGTTTTGGATCCTCTCGGACTAGATTGGACCAAAACTGTTTGGACCGAATCTGGGGTTCGATAGGGACTGTTTTTCAGTCTGTATTTCTCACACTTGCTGTTCCAAATCAGATGTTCAATTACAGGGATTAATTCGGCCCACCTGTAAAGCCCAGTTTTAAAGGGTTAAATTTGCAAAAGGCCCATTACTATGAGATAAGCTGTATGGGCCGAACTGCTATCTGCGATTCAGCCCATACACCTAGTAGTCATTAATTGTTAATGACTTAGATTTTAAATGGGCTATTCAATGGGCTTTACAACAGTTAATTGATTGGATCAATTCCTCCTTTACATGTGATGTTTGGATGTTTGATGTGCTGCGCCCATGGGCCATAAGTACTTGGCCCATGAAGACTCGTTAGTGGCTCTTGCGCATACCATGGCTAAATGCACATCATTGCCATGGTGTCCTTCAAGGTCATTGGATGACCCCTCTTTGCTTGATGGGCCCCACAACCCTGAAAATGGATGCGTATGGAACCCCTAGCCGATTAAGGCCCACCAGAAATCTGACTTTATGAAAGTCAGTGGGAGCCACTCTGGTTTGACATAAATTAAAACTAGGGCATTTTTTTTTGTTCCCTCCAGCAAATATGAATGCATGTGATAGGGAGACCCATATGATGGACTCTCTAAAGGCCTTCCGTCATTAGCACAATGATGGGTCCTTCAGTAATGAGGAAACGCACCATAAAATTGGGCTATCCACTTGCTGTTGGATCTATTAGAGTGTTTCATAAGATGATAGGGGCGTCATAGACCGATGTGGGAGGGGTTTCACCAGAAAATGGGAACTCTCTCACGGTACCTTGGCGTAACCTGAATATGATGGGTGTGCACTCACTGGACAGAAAGGTTTACCTGAAAACGGCTCTGAACCTTGTCTGACAGAGGCCAAAAGGAAACTCATTTGATGAGTGGATATGATCCGTCACAGAAAGGTGGTGGGGTTATGCAGCTGAAACAGTTGGCTTCACGCACCCCATGTGATTTCCCACATTTCCAGAGACATTTCGTCGTCTTCATCACTGAGAAAGGAGGGAAATCTCAGAGATGAACAAATGGGAATGGAACATAGATTAAAAGCCATATCTATGTAGGTAACATGAATCAAACTAAGGTTGTGGACTAATGATTTTGCTATTTTATCAGAAAATGGCAAACGGTCAATTTGCAAAGCTTCTAGATGATAACAAGCTTAAGGGCCCAAACTATGCCGACTGGTACAGAAATCTTGTGCTGGTCCTAACTTCCGAAAAGTTAGACAAAGTGGTGAAAAATCCTGCCCCAGAACGTCCGGGTGATAGGGCTTCTGAGGCCCGTAGGAGGGACTACCAAGAGTGGGAGGATAAGAACTCCCTAGTCCGCTGCTTTGTCATTGCCTCATTAGACAACTCAATACAGAGGCAGTTCGATCAGATCGAACTAGCCAAGGACATATTAGACAGTCTAAGAACAATGTATGAAGAGCAGAACCGTTCTACTTGACAGAAGGTCTTGAAATTGTTCATGATCGCGCAGATGACCAAAGGGCAGAAAGTTCATGACCATTGTCTTCGGATGATGGGATACATTAACGAACTTGAAGCTCTTGGATCCGGGCTAGATCTTGGCATGCAAGTGGATGTCATCTTCAATTCTTTGCCCTCTTCCTTCAATGCGTTCACAATGAACTACAATATGAATAAGCTGAATGTCAGCGTCCAGGAACTCAGCAATATGTTGCAGAGAGCCGAGGATCTACTCATGAAGGATGAGCCTGTGGTTATGCTTGCTGAAGCTAACAAATCGTGCAAGAAAAAGAGAAAGGCAAAGAAGCCTCAGAAGAAGGCTGCCAAACCTAAAAAGCAGAAGAAGAACAAGGCATCTGATGTCTGTCACTTCTGCAAGCATACCGGCCACTGGAAGAGGAATTGTCCTGCCTACCTGGAATCTAAGAAAGGTAACATCGAAACTTGTGTCATAGAAACTAACATGTTAGTTACTTCTGTGTCCTGGTGTGTTGACTCCGGGGCTTCAACTCATGCGTGTAACTCACTGCAGGGGTTCAAAGTTAGCAGAAGGTTGAGTGAAGGTGAAGTGACACTGTTCTTGGGAACAACTGCAAGTGTTGCAGCGGCGGCAATAGGAACCGTAGAATTAGTTTTTAAAGAAGGAATACTTGTACTTAAAGATTGTCTTTATGTACAGAACTTGAGAAGAAATTTAATTTCTGTTTCAAAACTGTGTGCTGATGGATATACTGTTTATTTTAGTAATATGATTACTGTTAAACGGAATAATAAATTCATCGCATGCGGGGAACTAGAGAACGGTCTCTATGTTCTACATCCTTCTCTGGAAACTAACTTAACCGAAACTACGTCGGTCAAAAATCCCAAGAAAATGAATCGTGATACATTAAGTCCCACGTGCCTCTGGCATTACCGACTTGGCCATATCGGTATTGACCGAATCACAAGGCTGGTAAAGGATGGTCCTTTGGATTTTCTAACCGTAGAAAATCTTCCCACTTGTAAACCTTGCCTTCAAGGTAAGATGTCTAAGCGGCCATTTGACGGTAAGCCTGAAAGATCTGAAGGCACACTTGACCTGATACATACTGATGTATGTGGTCCTCTGAGTGTTAGGACACGTAATCAACACGTGTACTTCATCACCTTTTCATATGATTTTTCACGATATGGTTACGTGTACCTAATGAGACATAAGTCTGAATCATTTGAAAAGTTCAAAGAGTTCAGATAGGAAGTCGAGAAACAGTTAGGGAGAGAAATTAAGGCCCTTCGATCAGATCGAGGTGGCGAGTATCTCTCTGACGAATTCAATGACTACTTAAAGGCCAATGGGATAGTGTCACAATTAGCTCCTCCTGCTACACCTCAACTCAATGGTGTTTCAGAGAGGAGGAATAGGAATTTGTTGGACATGGTCCGGTCGCTTCTCGTACGCTCACAATTACCCACATCCTTTTAGGGATACGCATTAGAGACTGCTATCTACGTGCTGAATCGGGTTCCAACCAAATCAGTTCCGAAAACTCCATATGAACTTTGGACCGGAAGGAAGCCAAGTGTAAGACACTTGAAGATTTGGGGTTGTCCTGCACACGTTAAAAGAACAAGCAAGGACAAGTTGGAATCTAAAACCAGCCGTTGCCTGTTTATAGGCTACCCAAAGGATTCGGTGGGTTATCTATTCTATGACCCGAGTGAGCAGAAAGTGTTCTGCAGTCGTAACGCCCAGTTCTTAGAATCCGATTACATCCTGGACACCCATCGTCAGGAAATAGTTCTTGATGAGGAGAGCTTAGGAGCAGTGGGAGATGTCTCACAAATTCCAGGTAATGACCAACCTAGAAGAACCACCCGGGTATCCAGACCACCAGTCCGATATGGTTATGACCAGGATAGTTACCTGGTGGAAACCATGACTAGTGAAGAGGATCCCGTGACTTACGCGGAAGCTATGTTAGACATAGACTCCCAGAAGTGGGTGGAGGCCATGAGAGCTGAAGTGGACTCAATGGAGACCAATGGAGTCTGGACTCTAGTGGATCCGCCCTCTGGGGTAAAAGCAATTGGTTGCAAATGGATCTACAAGAGGAAGAAGGGCCCCGATGGCAGGATTGAGACCTTTAAAGCTCGTTTGGTGGCGAAAGGGTATACTTAGAAAGAAGGCATCGACTATGAGGAAACCTTTTCGCCCGTGGCCATGCTTAAATTCATTAGGATCCTGCTAGCTGTAGCAGCGTACCATGACTACGAGATTTGGCAAATGGATGTCAAAACCGCGTTCCTGAATGGAGATCTTAGTGAAGATATCTACATGCAGCAGCCGCAAGGCTTCATTGCTGCTGGTCAGGAACACATGGTATGTAACTTAATAGATCCATATATGGACTTAAGCAGACTTCTAGGAGTTGGAACATCCGTTTTGATTCTGCAGTCAAAACGTTTGACTTTGAGCAAAATTTGGATGAGCCCTGTGTTTACAGGAAGTCCAGTGGGGATAAGATCACCTTTTTGGTGTTATACGTGGACGATATCCTACTCATTGGGAATGATGTAGGAATGTTGACTTCGGTCAAGGTATGGCTATCACAGCAGTTCTCCATGAAAGATCTTGGAGAAGCTTCATACATACTGGGTCTTCGACTCTATAGAGATAGATCGAAGCGGATAATTGGATTATCCCAGGCTGCTTATATTGACAAAATTGTCAAGAGGTACAGCGTGGAGAACTCCAAGAAAGGAAACGTTCCTTTCAGGCACGGAGTCTCTCTCTTCAAGAAGATGTCTCCCAAGACTTCTGAGGAGATTGAGAGCATGAGAGATGTTCCCTATGCCTCAGCCGTAGGGAGCATCATGTATGCCATGCTGTGCACTCGCCCGGACATTGCTCAGGCGGTGAGTGTGGTAAGCAGATTCCAGGCAAACCCAGGGCAGGAGCATTGGACTGCTGTGAAGAACATACTCAAATACCTTCGAAGGACAAAAGAGTTTTGTCTGGTATTCGATGGTAGTTCACTGCAAGTTCTAGGGTATACTGATGTCGATTTCCAGTCGGATCCAGATGATAGAACGTCTACATCTGGGTATGTTTTCACGATAGGATCGTGTGTTGTTTGCTGGAAAAGCAGCAAACAGGGGTCCACTGCAGACTCCACAACCGAGGCCGAGTACATTTCCGCAAGTGAAGCTGCCAAGGAAGCCGTGTGGATGAAGAAGTTCATACACGAATTGGGAGCGATTCCATCCAGCACATCTCCCATCCCGTTGTTGTGTGACAACAATGGAGCGATCGCCCAGGCTAAAGAGCCTCGGGCTCACTCGAAGTCAAAGCACATCGAGAGAAAGTACCATGTACTGCGGGAGATCATTGGTAGAGGGGACGTCCTGATTCAGAAGGTAGCATCAACGGATAATGTGGCAGACCCATTGACTAAGCCACTGACACAAAAGGTGTTTGAGAAACACGTGGAATGTATGGGACTCCGGCTTGTACCAGATTGGACCTAAGTGCAAGTGGGAGCTGTTAGACAGTTTTTGTATGCCCTTAGCTTCAATCTGATTTGATGTACTTTTGTTATTTAGTGGAAATAAATAAAGTGCATGTTTGATTCATGTTGTTTGGTTTAATTCTGTGTAAAACCCTAAAATTGGACATTTATAGAGACTCATGTTAGTTTTAAATGTTCACAGCCATTGGATAAGTCTGGGGAGATTTATCCTGCCAAGGCTGATGCTGGTGTGCCACCAAGTGTTGGGATGGCCTGTCTCAGCCATCAGGGTAAGACCCGAGGCACATGCAATATGGGATTACTTGAATCCTTGAACCGGACCAGATTTCCAGTCTTGCCCTGGACCTTGGAGATAGATGGGCAAAACTAGAAAGTTACACCTGACCCCTAGACTCGATTATGACACTTCACTAGGTGTTGGATCAGGCTGCCTTTGATATGCCAATCAGTGAGATCCTTAGCGGGGATCAAAACCTGGGTATGTTGGGGCAGTTTAAGAATTCATCTGAGTGGGTGATCATAGTGATAGAATCAGCCACTTTGTCGGATAAACGGTAATGATCGGGAATGCACTCTCTCTGATGGAAACCAAACTGTCGGCAGTTGATTTCAATCGTTGCAATTTTGTTTTGCAAAATTAATATATTTATATATATATGTACGGTTTCAAATTGTTTGCAAATGGTTTTAATTCTCGGGATCCATGTGAGAGGAGAGTGCGGCACTGTTCCTTGTAGCCGAGGGAGAGGTCCTCTCTTGTCGGGCAGTGCTTGATCATTAAGGGCTGAGAGGTTAAGTGTAAGACCATTGAGGATAATACCTGATGGGCTAATCTTGCATCTGCCCACAGTCCCTGGGTTTTTATAAGATGGCTTGGCCCAGGGACCACTTAATGTAAGTGTTGGGCCCATAGGGTCCATATGATGGACTCAAGGGGTTCATTGAGTTTTTCAGTGAATTCGGCTGGGCCTTGTATTAAAGGCTGAGCCGAACCCATGTGGCTGGTGTGTAGATCAATGCTTGGGTCCCACGCCATACAAAGAAGCCCAACTGGGCAGCAGATTGGAATGTAATTAGACACTGAACACTTAATGGGCCAGAAGCCCATTTCGAGGTGGGCCGATATGATCACCCATCCTTGGGGCGAATCTGAGATTAATGTTAGTAAAAGGATTGGGCCTTTAGCCTTATCCACTCTTGGAGACCAAATTCAAATTAGATTTGAATCTGGTAACATCCTGATAAGATCAGGAGTAAGCTAACTTTATCTGCAAATAGGATTAAGATTATCCCCTATCCAAATACTGATTTGGATTGGGATAACTCCTAATTAGGAGGATTCTTAATCAAGAAGAAAGGAGGAGAAACCCTAACCAAGAAAGAGAAATATCAGATTTCGAACCACCTTGAAGAGATATAGGATATCTCCTACGAATTGAGATAGGATCTCATTCATACTTCAGAAAAAAAAAAGGCAGTTCAGCCTTTTCGCCTTTAGAGTTCTCCTCCTGCCGCCGCCATCTGTTTTTGCAAGATTAGATCTTTGCAGAAAAAGAAAGTCAAGAAATTTGTTCTTGACATTAGTCTTGCAACAAAGACTAAAAGGATTCAGTGTTTAGTGTTTCCAGAGGATTCTTGTGAAGGATCCAGTGTGTAGGACGCACCCTGCTGGTTCTGTTCCATCCACAGCTGTGTCATCTTCAGCAGGAACAGATCTTGGAGCATTCTTTGGGCGTGAACACCAACTTTGGGAGATACTGTTTCTCCGGATCAGGTATATTCCTCCCATTTATCTTTTGGTACAGATCTGGTTTGATTATGGTTCAAGTAGGATCCTTGAATATTGTATTCTAAATTTAGGAAATATGATTCCCATTTGGGAGAAGGTAGGAAATTTTTGAAATTCGCCCACCCATTCCGCAACCTTTATGGCGTCCATTAGATGGATCCTACCATTCTTTCAATATAAGCCCATTATTTTTGTCCTCTCACTACTATCTTTTGCTCACACCATCTAAAATTGAGAGAAAAAGTGAGAGAAAAGTTATCTTGCTGAGTTGGGGCATCAAGGTGGCCGGACGTGGCTTCAGCTTTGAGACAAAAATTATCTTGCCAAGCAACAAAGACAATGGCTGGAGGTAGGTCAAATTTTGTTTTGCATGTTTATAAGCATGTCTTGGGTTTATCATATTTACTTAGATATTATTGTATTTGGACGCCGTAGTTTCCTTTTGTTTCTCACAGGGAAAATTGGAAAACCGATATTGGCTGAATTTAAAGAAGCCATTAATGGAGGTGGAGGAGCTTTTGTGCTATCTTGCTTTCTCACAGGGTTCCCTCTGTTATGTTTCACCATAAAGTATCTTCGAAAAAGCCATTAATGGAGTTGGAGGAGATTTTGTACTTGACTATAATTATCTTTGTTTTTCTTCCACCAATCTGATTTTTTTTAAGACTTTGGAATGATCTTTTATATACGTCCCAAGCTGCCAAAGGTGCCTTAACCCGCTATTTTTTTTCCAAAAAACCCTTTTTGGCCTCAAATCACAATTTTTAACATTTTTCTAAATAAAAATTCAAAAATATAAATTAAACATAAAATAATATTTATATATACATATATTACATCTAAAAAATAATTATACATTTTTTATCGATAAAATACATGTTTATAAGTGTGTGTCATGATCGGACCCATTCAAACTGAACGATCGAACTAGTGATTGTGACTTTGAGGCAAAAACACATGTCAATTTTTTAAATGTTGCTAATTAATATTATGGTAAAATATAAAAAACCTCCCCTGAGGTTTCTGGTCTCATCGACTAGCTCAAATCGTAGCATCCATCTACAATTTCATTGCTACACAAATATAAACCTTTTTTCTGTAATTCGATTTGAAACTATATATCTCAACCAACATAAGGTCTGTGTGAAGATGTAAGCCAGTATAGTGGTTGCATCACCGTTGGAGCAAGAGAAAGAAGAAATGAAAGCGAGGTAAAAAAGTAGAGGAAGAGAGAAAAAAAAAAAGAACGAGATCAATGGTGCTCTGGTTCAATTGCAGAAGGGGCAGTGAGAGACCCGCTTCCGCCAAGAAAGAAGAAATAGAGGAAGGTCATTGAAAATTTTCAGCATGCATGTTTTGAAAATGGGTTCGACTATGATAGGGAATGATATGATATCTGAAAATTTTTTGACCAATCTACTGGTAGGGGTGGCAATTTTCCCTGTCCCTGATGGGTACCCGGGCTCCCCGACCTGACGGGGTCGGGGATGGGGGGGTACCTTGGCGGGATCCCCGACCCCGACCCATCCCCGATTAATATATATATATATATTTAATATATTATATATAATATAATATATAATATTATATAAGTATAATAATTATTATTTGTTTTTTTTAAAGATTAAAACTTAAAAAATAGTAAAATACTAAATCCTTCGGTAGTAAAACACAAAACAATTTGATAGAGAACAAGGATACTCGAGTGACAGAGAAGATCTACTCAAAGAAGATTCGCTGTCGCCACTTGCCGACCGTCGTCCCTTCAATCTTCGTCTATCATCTCGCCGAGTTACCGACCGCCGTCACCATTGCCCATCAGACTCTCTCTCGTCGCCGACCTTAACTCTTGCAATGGTCCTTTCTTTCTTTCTCTTTCTCTCTCTCTCTCTATCTCTCTGTCTCAACCTCTCTGTTTCAGATTCTCAGTGTGCATTTATATCTCTTCAGGGATTTGGGTCTCCGACGGGGAATTCATCCCTGTCGGAGTCGGGGATGGATGGGGGACTCCTTTCCCTGCTGGGGATCGGGGACAAGGATGGGGTGTGATTTGGGGATCGGAGCCGGGGTTAAAGAATGTAATTCCCACCCCGAACTTGCCCCATTGCCATTCCTATCGACTGGTATCATAAACGTGGTATTCAAAAAGATGTTATTTATCAAAATTCATGGATAAATTTTGATTGGTCAAAACTCTTTCGATACCATATTTTTCTGGCATCTTAGATTTAACAATGAAGGGAGCATTTGTCCTTTAGATTTAACATTTGAAAGTCAACAAGATATTTCACTTGGCGAAGAATGGCGTGAAGCCTCTTCAGAAGAAAATTTTCGGTTTCTTGAGTGAATAATATTAATGACTCTATGGAGTTTCTGTGTCTGTCTAAACCACTAACGTGTTTTAGTAAAATTATATATAAAAGAAAAGGGTAAAATAGATATTTTAAAAAAATGTATCAGTCAAATATTTTTCATCTGGATCTGTGATAGAAGGGATGTTTGTGTTGAATTTTTTAAAAATTCAGGAAAAATTTTTGTTCAAGTAAAACTTGAGGGGAGGTTTTTATGATTTTCAGAAACCTTAAGAGAGGTTTTTATATTTTACTCTGACATTAAAAAAGAGTTACTCTCCTGAGTTTTCAAACCATCTATTATCAATGGTCTGAAACATTATTTCGAGACTAAGAATAACTCGACAAGTGTTTGGGTATTGCTCAATCACATGTTAAATTGGTAGGCTTCTTGATAGTTGATATTGCATTTACATTGATGCAAAACTATGGTAGTGCAAACTCTAATTTACTTTTGTTTTAAAACTTAAATGAAGTAAAATAAGACATGAAGAAATAAACTTCAAAACAAAATTAAACTAGAACATGGAGAAGAACATAAAAATCAATAATTGATCAAATTCTCTTAAAAAATTTTGCAAGTAATATTTGATCCCTCATAATTCATAAAATTTGAATCTATGAGGTAGAAGAGATCATCATTTTATGAGTTTATTCCCTCAAAATGTCAAAAAGGCCTCCAATCTATAGATTTTAGGGAGAATGATGGTTCAACCTGGGGTCAGAATTTGTAGGTCCAAAATACTGTTGAGGTAGATGCTATTTCGAAATTGATGTCAATTCACAGGCGAACATTAATGCATAAAATATGGATAATTAACATTTTGAATGTTTATACGTATGCAGTCAAAATCAGAAACCTGCATTAGGCCTGTCTGTACTTTTCATTAGATTTTGTTATTCTTTTTAGTTTTGGTTTATTATAGATAAACACCCATGTTGTCATCTACATACTTTTAGGCTGTATGATAAGATAAAGAATTGCTTCTATTTGAGTATCTTATTTTTATTTTCTTCTCCTGTCAGAGTGCAGAATTTTGGCATCTGCACAGGTTTAATTTGCTTGTAAAATAATATAAATGGACAACCAAAAGTACAAATTAAAAGGTATCATAGAATTGAAATTATATGTACAGCTTGTCATACAGAGGATCTTAAAAGTTAATAAATTTTCTTTATTTTTTATTGTCCCTAGTTAGCTGTATAGAAGTGCTGATTCTGGTCCCATCTCCTGTAATCCAACTGGTTGAGAGTAGCTTCATTGTCCCCAATGGGTTGAATTGATATTGGATTTTAATCCTTCTTTGACCTTCTAAATTCCAGTATAAGTGGTCCATCAAAATCAGAGCTTTCATTTTGGGGGGTGATTTTTTTTAACAATAAATTACCTAACAACAAATTATGTATCCCTTTTCAATTTTGATATCTCTCCCTCTGAAGTATTAAAAAAAGCAACCTTTCTGACAAATTCTTTGTAAATGTTGAGACATGTATTTATCAGAATCCATGTAACAAAGATAATTGGTCGAGAAGTATGGTATAGTGATGGATTTGCTGCCTTTCAACTCAAAGAGTCATGTCCAATTTTTCCTACTTATTGTTTGCAACTTTCTCTGTTTCAAACTTGTGACAGAACCTTATAGTCAAACTCACTGACTTGTCATGGATATATTCTTAAACCACTTTGTTTTATAAAAAAACTATTGACCTTGTCAGCAACTAGATGATACAGATACAGATATAAATATAGTGGTCAAATTAAAAATAAATAAAATACCGGCATTTAGTTCAAGAAAAATCTAGAAGCTAAAGTTGTATTTGGTTTTTGTATAGGTTTTTCTTCTTTTCCCTACCTTTTCCTTCCAACCAAACATAATCCCATTTTCATTTTTTGTCGTTATATAGTATAGAAATAGATTATAAGTGGGATTATTATGCTAGCTGGAAAATGTAGGACCTATTAATTTTAAACGACCTAGTGCAGCAGAGGTATTTGCGCATTATAAGGTTGCAACAAAGAGAGAGAGAGAGGCTTTATAAGGGACATAATGCATTGTATGGTACTAGTTGGTTTCATTTTAATTCTATCTTTTTATTTTTATATGGGACCCTTCTGAAATAATAAAAAATGTACAAGATGTTTGTACAATGCATCATAAGGGGCACAATATATATATATATATATATATATATATATATATTCTTTTTAATATGCCTTTACATAGTAGATGTAATGTTTGTCATTCGTAATTTCAAGTAAATGGTGAAAATTCTTGTTTCTTCTTTAGAAGATGAGGAGGACATTCTAAATCTCCTATCCACAAACTTTTCCCACATCCCTACTCATAAGATACTTCCACTGTGTATTGTGAGTAGGAGGTCTGAGTTCCTTCGGATCTATGGTTTTACACTACTTTTTTTTAAGCGACATAAAAGCTGGGCCATACCCTTGGGGCTGTATTCGGATTTGCCCAAAGTACAACCAGACCAGAACAAGATTCTCGTGCTCAGTTACTTGCTCTGTTAATCTTGGCCCGGCCCAACCTTCAACCTCTGTCACTAGTTAGTAATTACTACTCATGGCCGGAGCTTGCATCTCGTCCTGTACAATAGCCTATACTACCTTCCTATGTATTTTTCTTATCTCCTCTCTATCAATCCATCATCTAGCCTCTCAAGCCTCATCTGCTTCAATGGCAGAAAAGTGTGGAGTGAAAGAACTTTGACCCGGAAAGCCTTAGAAACCGGATTTACCAGTTAAGGGTTAACTGGACCGGACATAAACCTGTAAAACTCACTGTTTACGGTTTTACCGGTTAATCAGGTTGTTAGCCCATCCAAATCGTTAAAATCGTTATTTAACTGAGACCCTGAAAGGTATCTGGGTCACCCAATGACCGGTTCAATCATCCAATCCGGTCCGAGTCTTACAACACTGACTGTAAATGGAAGGACCTGAAACTGTTTAAAATTATAAATTGTCTGGGTCACGTCTAACCTCCGTAAAAGACATTGTAATTGGCTGTGTGATATTATGGAAGCCCTTACTCAATGCTGATAGTGGCCACTCTTGCGGCCCAAATCTGTTAGGCCCATTTCGGACCTTGCATCCCTGAAGGCCTAGTTCCAGAAATCTGGCCCAGTAACAGCTTGAGCCGGAGAAACACCGACCCACAGAAATCCCCATTGGGTTTCAGATTTGGAACACTCAAAATAGGACACCTGTTATGACCGGCCTAGATCAAATCCAGTGTAATTTGGTCATAACCTCAAGGGCAAAAGAGTCTATCCATGCCAATTATGAAGTCTGGTAAGGCAAGGCAAGAGAAGAACTACAACGACAAGAAACAGAATAAAATACGCGTTTGTCAACGTTGAGCAATCTCCAGGATATTTTCTCACGCTATCAGATATCTGTGTCCCAAGTCACAACATAAGTCTATGCTCCATCAATTTATATCCCTTGGATTGGACTACCAAGATATTATTATTGAATCTATGGTCAACAAAGCCAATGGATTACGACTCACGTAACGTATCATACTAACTTACAAACGGACGAGAAAACAAATTGCTGGCTCATTCCACCTTCGTCGCAACCCACCCTGTAATTTCTTCAGTCGGTCTCTCTTCTCCCCGCTTAAAATGCGCTCTACGCCAAACCCATAGAACGGAAACCGTCCAGTCTCACAATCCAGAACGAAGGAGAACGAGTTCTCTAGTTCGATCTGCCTTTAACCCTTTTCCTGTTCTGTGTTCCAATGGCGGATTCGTCATCTGTTGATGAGGGTATGAAGGGGTTGACAGACCCAGACATGGAAGCAGCTCAGCATCTCATGCAGTTGAGCGGAGACGACGCAGAGAGCAGTAGCAGGGAAGACAAGGATCAGAGCCAAGGTGATATCTCTTCAGGCGTCACAGAAGAGATCGTCCCAAAATCAGTGGCTGTCCGGCTGAGGAAAAGACGTTTCCGATCTATTGCTTCTATTTACATGGAGACGAGACCTTTAGGAGCCATGCGTGTTAAGAAGTTGAGATACTGATGAGAAGCGATCAGAGTTTAGGAAGGTAGGCTTTGTTTGCATCTTTTCATTACCCTGAAATAGGAAGACTCCAAAGCTTGTTGCTTTGTTCTTTGCTTTTTCTGCATCAGTGATAGATACTGGTAGAAAAGTTTAATGAAGAAAAGATATTACTCAGAACTTTGTACATTCTCTCTTCCCCTCTCTGGGGGAACCAAAAGGACTCCCCCTGAGAACCCGCTCTGCGCAACAGAAAAACCCATCAGAATCCGCATCCATAACTCAAAACGACTAAAATCCGAAAAGGAACAATCAGAAGAGTCTCAAGCTCACTCGATGTTTCTCTTGTTTCAACTTGATCTCTGCGTGTTTCAATGGTTGAATCGTGGTCTCTAACTGAAACCCAGAATGAGTTAACGAATCCAGTGGCTGCGGCTCAACATGGCTAATTCAATTTAGGGGAAATGATGAAGATAACAGCAAGAGAATCAAAGAAAAGGGACAGAGAGTTCCATGGCGGAAGAAAAGGCGGTTATGGTCTATCACTTCTGTTTACAGGAGGACGAAAACTATATATACAAGCTACGCCCATTAGATCGTCGATGAAATGGCAGTGATTTTCATGGCAAAGAAAAGGTGGTTCCAGTCCACCTCTTCTATCTACACGAGGACGAAACCTATTAACCCGAATGTTAGCAAAGAAGGAATATTTCGGGACTTCTTTTGCTCCTTATTAATGGGATTTAATGACTGGAGTTCGTTCTTTGCTGGTTTTTCATGTTTCTTCTTCGTATGACATGATAACAAGAGAGTAAATTAAGCTTCTCTTCGACTTGGTTTCATTATTGACATGCATGGAAGTTATCATCTGCAAATTAAAGCTAAGGTAATGACAGCATTCTTCTTCCAATTTATTGGACTTTATCTCTTTATTCTTTCTGCTGTTAATTTATACATGAAAGTTTTGATAGAAAATAACACGACTACATGGTTTTAATTGATAAACAAAACACTGTAGAACAGAAGTACAGAACCCAGAAAGGTTCTTTATATGGTTTATTATCAGTCCTTAGTTTTTATTTATTGGTCATAGAACAGAAGTACAGAACCCATCTCAGACGTTGCCCACCAAGATGTTCAGAAGATAGAAAGAAAGAAAGAATTTACGAAAGAAAAAAATAAAGAAGGTAAAGGTAGCAATTTCTGGAGTGGGCCGTCGACCCAATAAGTAAATATTCTTTTCGAAATAAAGAAACGTTTAAAGTTAAACATTTTTAGACTTTCCATTCGAAAGATAAGAGTATGCTCTAAAAGAAAATGGAAAAATGAAAGCATCAACTAAGCAAGAAAATAAATAACAGTTTTATATGTGAACACCATTAGCCCAGTAACCAAAAGAATCGGTCCAATCCTCCTTTTCTTTCTTCGGGCCAAACAGGAAGGAAAATTAAAGAAATTTGGTTATCAAATCCATGTCAATTTCTGAACTATGCACCTTCCTAAGTGGCCTTTTTGATAAGCGCTGAAGTGGCTGAACTAAATTACTTATTGTTTGTCTTTTAATTGCTTCGAAAGATAAGAGTAAGCTCGAAAAGAAAATGGAAAAATTAGCATCAACTAAGCAAGAAAATAAATAACAGTTTTATATGTGGACACCATTAGCCCAGTAACCAAGAGAATCGGTCCAATCCTCCTTTTCTTTCTTCGGGCCAAACAGGAAAGAAAATTAAAGAAAATTGGTTATCAAATCCATGTCAATTTCTGAACTATGCACCTTCCTAAGTGGCCTTTTTGATAAGTGCTGAAGTGGCTGAACTAAATTACTTGTTTGTCTTTTAATTGCTTTAGCCATTAAGAAGGTGATAACCTCCTGAATAACTGGTTTATTTAGTAAAAAGATAAAGCATGCAACGAGTTATCAGTCTAGCCATTTCAGCTATTTTTCAAACAGTCCCCAAGTCTTAAATGATTCTCACAACATTATAACCATTCATTTTTCCTGAACCCAATTTGATAGGAAAATAAATGGTTGTATATAAAAATAAAATCCAAAAGAAATAATATGAATTGTCTTTGCTGTCATCATCATCATTATTATTATTATTATTATTATTTAAAGCAAAATACTGATAGTCAACCATTATTTACCTATAAATTTGGTCTTTCTTCATTTGTATTTTAATTTGAATCAAAGAAAACAAGGTTCTCTTTGTTTCATTTTAAAATGGGAGTGAAGATTTTCAATCAGAAAAGTTCAGCCATACTTCTACCCCATTTTACATGGAAAATAAGGTTCAAAATATCGATATGCCCGATACGCCCATACCAGCGTATCGGGCAAATCGATACAGCTTTTTAGTGTTTTTTTATTTTTATTTTTTTTGCAACTGGTTCAGGGGAGCCGATTTAGGCCTCCTCCACACCCTGAACCGGTCAGACCCCCGATACACCCACTATAGAAACGTATCGAAAGGGTCTCGAAACAATACGTATCAACTGATACAGACAGATATGTTTCGATACCTTGATGGAAACAAAACACAAATTAAAATAGAAAACGAGAACTTCTTATATACATCTTTCTAATAGTAATAGAGTTTTTCTCTAGTGTGTTTTCATAAGCTAGGATAGAACTACAACATTCCACTTACTCTGGTTAAGCTAATGCTTTCAAATTACATGTGATAATGAAACAAAAATAGTAATGGTCAGTTATATAATTATATTTATCAAAAGAACGGTTTTAGATGATGAACCACTAAAAACAAGTTTCAGTGAAGAGCCCCTTGCCATGTATAGAATTGAAGCTGATAGAGTAAATATCAGAGATTTGAGTCACTGCTTGAGTTGTACATAGAATCTCTTCAAATAGTCCAGACCTCTCTTGTACAAAGGAGAACGTAAAAAATCATGTCCATGCTTGAGTTATATGTAAACATACATGATATCATACTGGTCTTAGCTTTGTAGCTAGCTACAACATCCAAAAAAGTTGTCACGTGTCCAATATTTATGATCGGACTCCAACCGTGTTGAACAATAAGGTAAAGGTCGGCTCAGCTGTCTCCAATCCTCCCGACTAGGGGTGTTAATGGACCTGTCCAAATCAAAATCAATTTGGATAGATTGAATGAGCCAATGAAACATATTGAATTGGATCAATCCAGATTTAATGGTCTAAAGTATTTATTAGATTGGATTGGACTTGGTTTATCTTCAATGAATTTATATTGGATTGGATTGGATTGGATTGAGCCAATATTTGGTTCATTGATAGAAGATCATAATATAGGTGTTAATGGACCAGTTTTGGATTAGAATTAATCTAAAATTAAAACAAATTTGAATAGATTGGGTGGTCCAAATATTAATTGGACCGATCCAAAATGGTCCAAAATATTTATTGGATTGAATTAGACCTGGTCCATTTGTAATGGTCTCACACTGAATTGGACCAAATCCAGTCAAATTAACACCCCTACTCCTGACCGAAAAGGTAACTCGATCTTTTAGCTCATAATAGGAATGAAAAGGGAGGCACCCAGTTTTATAGGTTATTAGGGTATGTTTGGTTCATAGGAATAGAGATCTATAATCCGAATTGGAATGGTGAAAATTGGAATCCCATTCCCAATAAATAATTACTGGTGGAATGATATTCCTCCCATTTGAGGGAATAATCATTCCCTCCCCCTCCCTTCACTTGGGAATGAGATCCTATTCTATCTGATTCCAATTCTAATTCCCGTCCAAACCAAACAGACTATAAGAATAGACCATTTCAGTTCTGATGCCAAAGGATTTTGATGACCCTTTAAACTTTCATGATATGTAATTTATCCATCCGTCAAAAAAAAGGAAAAAAGCCCATCCAGCCCAAGACAGAGCAAACTGGGCTACGAAACATAAATGATATAGCAACAACGAGTCTGTAAGTTTACTTTGAATAATTTCCAGAGCCAATCTCCTCGCAGAGAGCAGTGAACATCAATTTCTAGCCCTTGAATTGGAATTTTAGAAGACCAACGAGGCCGTGGTCAATGAATCTGACGGATTAGAAAATTTAGAAGCCATATAGCTTATAATAATACTGATTTAATCAAAACCGATGAGTAGCAAAACAGGCGTGTTCAACTGTTCATTCTACCAACCTTCCTGACACCCACGCTGTAATTTCATCGTCTCTCACCGATGAAAGGCACAAGGACTCCCTCCCGTGAAACGCGCTCCACGCCAAACCTGTAAAGCAAAAATTTCGTCCAACTCCAACTCTGCAATTCCATCCCAGTCTTCAGAACGAAATTCCCATACTCGTCCAACTCCAACTGCTTCTTTCAATGGCGGAATCGCAATCTCTGAATAAAACCCAGAAGGGGTTAAAGGACCCCGGCATGGCCATGGTACAGAGCGTCGTTCAGCTAAGTGGAGACGGCGAAGCCAATGGCAACAGCAACGATGAGAGGACCCAGAACGAAGTCTATGTAGCTTCATCAAGCAAAAGAGAAGAGATAGTTGGAAAAGAAACAGAGAATTCCAGGCGGAAGAAAAGGCGGTTCCGGTCCATCGTTTCTATCTACAGGACGACGAAGCCCATATGAGCCACCCATGCCAAGAAGGTAAGATGTTGACAGATTCAACGATTTGGGTTTACAGAACAGAAGGGTCGGTTTTGAATGTGTCAGCAGAAAATTCGAAAGTTCTACTTTATTTTTTAAGATATATATTTTTTATTAATTGAAAGACTGGAGATTGTTCATTGCTTTGTCTGATTTATTGATAGCTCAAAGCTCATCTGATCTTTGGTATCTCCAACGTTAAGGGTCGATTCATGTAATCATGTTACAGAACTTTGCTTGATATCTCCATTGTTAGCTTTCTTGCTTTTCGTTTGGTTTTTGTCTAGTTAATCTTGGTTTCAAAGCTCTATGATCTGAGCCTAGAGCAAATGTTAATAGAATACAGCTCGGAGTCTCAGAGACTGGATTTGTTGGTTTGTAAAATAAGGAAATAACAGCCGTATGTGTTCTTGCATGGGACGTTCGCTTGTCTTGGTTTACAGGTCAGACCGTCACAGATTTTGTCCATTTTGAGACATAGGATAGGAGGATTTCTAAAGTTGGTGTGGTAATTTCCGACCCGACCCGTCGACCCACTGGTCTTCTAGTTTTATTCTATCTTTTCATTTAATTTGTGATGATATCCGAATTCCGACCCACGGAAGTTTCAGCCTTTCGGGTTGATTTCCTAGTAACTAGTTTGAAATTGGTTTGGTTCTTCTGACTTTGAGTTGGCGTAATAAAAGCAAAAGCATTGTTCTAGACTTTGCTTCAGAAATGATATACTACCGTGCTCTCTTCTGACAAACAAAATACACAGGTTCATTCTTATATAGCTATTAGATTATTATTTTTTTTTTACAAGTAAAAACATAACTATATTAAACTGAAGAAACGGATACAAAAGTTTGTACGGGAGGAAGAAAGGAGGGATAATGAAGGAATAGGATATTTTCCAGGTGTTTTTACATCATTTTGCAAGTTCATGTACAGAACATTATACATACGTTTAATATATACAAACTTTAAACTAGTAAAGGAAGAGAATAAGTTAAAAGTTGATGTAAGAAGTCCCAAAAGGTTCAAGAGAGGTCTGCTCGTCTTTCAAGTGCATTGATAACTGGTTAAGAGTCTGAGCAGATTATCGGACTGGATTTGTTCATTTGGCGAGCTAACACAAGTCCTTGATTTATAGCAAAAAGCTCAGCTTCTTCAATTGAAGACATTCTTTCTTCCTCCTGCAGTTTATAAACACTCCAACTGTATTGTTAGATAGATAATTCCAAAGCAGAAGACAGAAGAAGAAATTTTTCTTGCATCCGTAAAAATAATAGTCATTATGCTCCTTAAGATAAAGATGCAATCTAGGAGAAGGGTTTTGGATTGGATGTTCAATAGAGGATTTAGAGAGGATTTGGTTACAAATGGAGTTTGTTTTATGAATAATCCACAAATTAGAAACATCTGAGTTTTTGAAAATTTTTTCATTCCTAACAAACCAGATGTAGTATAATGCAACCGCATACCAGTTAAATGCTTTAAGAAAGTCCAATTTATTAGAGAATTTTTGTGCTGAAAAGATGATGCAATCAGTCCAATCATGATGAGTGGTAGTATTCAAAGAGAACTGATTGAGTAAATGAACATTCCAGGAATAGATGGTTCGTGGATTCTGGATGGATTTGACAGAAGAGACAATGTTGATCCTGGTTAGAGACAAAAGTTTTTGGTTTTACAGGAAGATAATTGAAAATAATACGCTATAGAAGCTGATACCGAAGAGGACAGATGAGTTGCTATTCCATTTAATACAGGATTGAAGGAAGTTGCTTAACTGATGTAGATTATCCTGATTTAAACTTTTATAAGCAAACGAATTGGAAAATTTTCCAGTGAAGTGCTTAGTCCAAACCCAAGAAGTAGGAGTATTATTTGGAAGGATAGAAGTTCGCAAAATGTCAGAAGCTTGAGTAGCATAAAAAAGAGAGTTGATTAATGAGCAGTTCCAATCTCTATTTTGGACATCATTAAAATTCAGAGAAAGGATTTTAGTGTTTAAAGGACGCTGGATCATATGGAAAGTGATGATGCGCGATCTGAAAGCTCCTAGCTGGAAGATTGCTTGGAACACAGATTGCTTGGACGTTGTTCGCGTGGCAATTTAGATCAAACTGCAAAACAGGGACCTGAGAGACTAGGGTGGATGACCCAGTGAGGTTGCTTCGATGCTTAAATTAGTATTCTTACTATGGTTGCAAGTTAAAAACTTGAATGCTAGAGAGCTTGAATGTAAATAATCGCGCGTACCTGGGCCCTGGAAAGATTGATTCCCTTATATAGTTGAGTTGCCATGGGTCTCACGAAACGATTTCTGGATGAAATCCATTTCCACTTTAGACGAGAAATAACGTATCAATCAATGAAACTTCTGGAGTCGATTACGTGTCACTTCGATTCTCGGGCCCCGAACTGGCTTAGGTGCTGAGGTGCCTCTATACTGAGGTGAGACTATGCTGAGGTGGCTTTGTATCGAGGTGAACCAAATACCCAAGCTCTTAAAACTACTAACTAGGCTCCTCTTGCTGAGTTGTCATCCTACTGGCAGATTGCATCCACGTGACCTTTACTTACAAGGTCATGCCAAATTACCCCTCATCAATTGCCCCCCACTCCTTGTGCCAGGGGTCCTGACCCGACGCGAGGAGTTCATGATGATCCCAAGTGGATTTGGCATAATGTCTAGTTGGTACGGAAGGTGGACCTTTGGTTGCACCTATTCGACCATTTGGCTCGACCAAGAAGTGACCCATATCGCGTATCAGGTACGCATGGTCGTCAAGCCGATTATAAACTCTATAGATGTCAAAACATGCGCTCAACTGATTTCAATCTCGGGTAGCATGCATCCGGTTTTTTTAGGAGTTGGATCGTGCAGATCTTAGCCGTTCATCCCTGGATATAATGGCTATAAATAGGGGCCGAAGGGCCAACTTTTTTCGCCACAAATCGTGAATCTAAAGTCCTTGAGGTCGCATTCAAGTATGCTAGCTCGGTGTCAGTTATTCCCGAGTCTGAGGTCATCTTAATTTCTTTGGTCTTCTTTGGTAAGTTTGTCTTCCTTTGTTTTCGATTCCATTGTCCTTTCCATTAGCATGTCTAGTCTTAGCTTAGATAGCCTTTTAGATGGGAGTAATGAATCCACTAGGGCCGAGGTGGGTACCTCAGCACAAACTGCAGAGCCTCGTCCTACCGAGGTGCAAACTTCGGCACAGGATGTGCTCCAACCCATCCGAGGCACTCACCTCGGCTAGAGCAAGAAGCCTCTGGCAAGTCGTCGGCCTCCACCTCACACCAAGGTCGCCTGTCGAACAACTTTGGTCCTTCTACAATGACATTGGATAGACTCCTGTCTTTAGTATCTCGGTACAGACTCCCTAATAACTTAGTATACAGTATCCCCTTAGGCAACTTTCCTTGGGATCGTGGTCAAGATGAGATCGTGGTCTTCGAGGAGCAGCTTGTAGCTGGGCTGCATCTTCCATTCCACCCTTTCATAGTTGAACTCGTTAAGATTTTTGCTATATCCATAGACCAACTATATCCTAATTCCATCCACAACATTGTAGGTACCATTTCCCTTTTCTATGATTATAACCGATTTCTAGACCTCAACATCTTCTCTTCGATCCTCTGTATCAAGAAGAACACAACCTATGTTCTACCCAAGCACAGGTGAAATTATTACATGTCTCCTCAGCCTGGGTACAAGCTATTGCACGAGCTCCCAAACAAAGACACGAGAGGAGATCCGATCTTGGGCGAAGTTCGGCCTGAAGTTAGAAAACTTCATGACCGAGGAGAACCTCGTACAAGCTGGTCTAAGTCCTCCTGATAGGTCACCAATTGTTGTACTTGTTTTCTTTGCTTTGTTTTACTTTTGTGTTGCATCTAATTTAGTTGTTATCTTTTGCAGCTACACACCGAGACCACCACCTCCGACATTGGCGCCTCCGTCCTTGAGCACCTACTAGTCGCCGAACAGCCTCCCATGATCGACTTGGTTGAGGAGGACCAAGGAAAGGCTATTCTGCCTTGCATGCCCAAAGAGACCACTTCTTCCGACCCCCAACACGTGCAAGCGACCACCACTCCATCGAGTAGCGATACTTCTGCTCGGAGCATTTTGACTCCAAAGTTCGGCCTCCTCAAAAGCAAGGATTTGGTATTCGCCAAAGAGGTCGCTCGTTGGGCTGACTTACTAGTCGCTCAGCTCGGGGCCAGAGTGGCCACACACTAGATGGTGGTAGGTATTCAATCTTTGGGTTAAATTATACTTAGATTTTTTTCCATACTTAGATTTTGGTTTTTCTTTTGGCAGGTGAACTCTTCGATCCATGCCCTGGCCTACCAGTCTGAGATAAACTTGAAGCAAGCTCTCGAAGCCGAGGAGTCCTCCTGAAGTGCCCACTCCAAGCTCAACTTACCTCGCAACGAGATCAACTAGCTGAAGAACGATGCGCGAGCCAAGAAGGAGCTATTGGCTCGAAGAAGCAGCTAGAGGAGTGCGAGGTGACTCTGAAGAGAGAAAATAAGAACCTCGAGGCGCTAGTGAAGGAGTAGACTAAAATTTTGCTCCAGGCGATGGAGGATGCCAAGTTCAAAGCTGTCAAAGAATACAAGTGTTCGGCGGAATATCATGAGAATGTGGTCAAGGCCGGGTCAACAGTCTACCACTAGGGGTTTAAGATTGGAAGATGGTTGACCCGGAGTGAATTTCCCCACTTTGACGTAAGTGCCATCACAACGTTCAAGATCATAAAGGAGATGGTCATTGAAGCCGCTAAGGACCCGGACTCCGAGGAGGAGAGCGACGATGACCTTCTCGTTGATGAGACAACGGGAGAAGGAGAGGGAGCTGATGCCGCCGAGGACACATGGAGACAGATCTTTCCGCCGATGCCTCTACTGGGGATGAGTATCCCCAAACTGACTGATGCTTCTTTTCTTGGACTCTCTTTTGTAAATACTTGATGTCCCAAGCCTTTGAGCTCGACTAAAAAATTGTAATCTTTTTTTTTTACTATGTACTCGAAGTGCTTTATTAATGGAATACAAGTATTTTGCAAAACTCTTTGTGTGCACAAATTTTTCTAAGCGTTGATTACTCCCAAGCTAGCGAGCTCAACTCGAATAGGAATAATCTAATCGTTATTGTACGCCGGGGTGAATAGACACTGTAGGGTGCATGCCCGGGCTACTTTACCTTGCCCATGCCAAAGCGACTGGGTTTTAACGAGCCTACGCCAAAGAGGCGACTAGGTCTTAAACTGCCTATGCCGATAGGACTTCTCTGCCCATGCCAGAGAGGCAACTGGGTCTTATATCATGCCAAGGTCTCTTGTCAGCTTGGCACCATAGCCCTTAGGCTTTTGGGAGTGACTTAAGGTCCTCTCTCCAGTTCATCGTCCATAGGATCAGCTCGGTGATCCTATGGACTTAGTCAGTTTTGTTTGCGTCGAGGTTTATAGATAGTATCTCCTTAGGTTGTCAACATTCCAAGCTCGAAGTACCTATTTTCCTTACATGGTCTCGAAATCAAAAGTTCCTTTCTCGAACACCTCTCACCCGATAAGGTCCATCCCAATTCGGACCAAGTTTACCTACGTCGGGCTCAGGTAGTATTACCTTACGGAGGACCAGGTTGCCAACTCGGAATAGTCACTTCCTGACCTGGGTGTTAAAATACCAAGCTACTCGTTGCTGGTATGTTGCAGTTCGAATGTGGGCCATATCACGTACCTCCTCGGTGAGGTCCAAGTTATTTCTAAGCTTGTTGTCATTTGTCTCTTCGTTGTAAGCTTCGAGCCGTAGCATTAGTACTTCAATCTCAGTCGGGATCATGAACCGGAGTGAATTGACCCGGAGTGAATGTGGTCTATCCTTCGACCTGGAGTGAATTGACCCGGAGTGAATTTCCCCCCTTCAACCACGACCGACAAGATATCCTTCAACATCTACGAATTCTCCTTCTCTAGCGCATGCATCTTCGATCTTGAATAAAATAAAACAGAAAAACCCTAATTTTCTATTAATATTACATCATATTGAATACCTATAGATTCAGTCTAAAAATTAAAAGAAAAATTAATTATAGACCAAAATTAATAGAACTGCAAAATCACAGATTTTCTGTGCCATAAAAGATTTTGATCTCCTTTGTTCGAACAACCCATAAATCAAGAAAATAATAAAGAAAAATTTTAAATATATTCTAGACTTATAAAAATTAATTTCAGATCATTTGCCCTTTAATTAGGAACCGATTTCCCAGAAAAACCCTAATCTGTGCAAATCAGGTAGAACGCCTTCTGCCCATTTGCGTAGGTTCAGATCTAGTCTATTTTGGTTTAAGATTTGAACCTGGGCTCTGATATCACTAAAGGGATGAGAGATCCATTATATGGATGGCTGAACCCTACAGGAAGGTTGGGCGAGATTTCAAAAATTTTTCTCTCTCCCATCTAGGAATCGCATTCCCTATTTTAGAAAATCTGCATTTTCAAGGATCAATCTTGAACCAAGAACTGAACCAGATCTGAAACCAAAAAGTAGGAGAAGGAGTTACATGATACGAAGAAATAGTATCATCCAATGAAGGTGTTCACGCCCAAGGAAAGCTCCAAAGACTGCTCCCACTGAAGATGACACAGTGTAGGATGGAGTAGAATCAACAGTGTTCTTCCCAAGAACCGAATTCTTCAGCAAGAATTCGATGGAGTGTATATGAGCACGACTTTCAATAAGTTTTTCTCCAAAAACTGATATTAAGAATGCTTCTTGACCGCTCCTACAAGAATAGATATTCAACTGGCAATGGTGGCGATTGGAGGAGAATGCAGAGAGAAGATGTCGCAATCACACTGTTGCTGTCTTCTCCCTTGTGATTTGAGATATGATCTCTAGGGTTGAATGTTGTGATGAATGGTTCGCCCCCTCCTCCTTTTATAGCCTTAAAGAGAGATTCTAATCTCATTAGGAGTTTCCTAATCCAAATCTGTATTTGGATAAGGAGTTCTCTTTAAGAGATAAGGATAATGCCTTATCTTATCTACAGATTAGATCAGCCCTCCTAATCTTATTAGGAGTTTCCAAATCCAAATCTGTATTTGGATATGGACTCTCTAAGTGGATAGGGATAACTCCCTATCATATCTGTTGATCCAATCCCAGATCTACCCCTTTCTTTAACTAATCAAATTAGACCAGTTCGAATTGAGCTTTAGGCCCATTAAGTGAAGGGATGAGAGGTCCATCATATGGATGGCCGAACCCTGTAAGTAGGTTGGGCAAAATTTCAAAAATTTCCTCTCCCTTCATCTGGGAATCAAATTCCATGTTTTAGAAAATCTACATTTTCAAGGATCAATCTTGAACTATGAATCGAACCAGACCTGAAACCTGAAGCATGAGAGAGATATACCTAATACGGAGAAACAGTATCTCCCAACGAAGGTGTTCATGCCCAAAGAAAGACTCCAAAGATTGCTCCCACTAAAGATGACATAGTGAATGTTGGAGCAGAATCAACAGTGTTTGACTAACGAACCAAACCCTTCGCAAGAATTCACTAGAGGCTGTGAGCACAACTTCAAATCAGCCTTTCCCCAAAGGCTGATATCAAGATCTGATCTTGATCGCTCCTACTTGAAGAGGAGATCAAACTGGAAGTTATGGCGGCGGTAGGAAGGAGGCGGCAAGTAGAAAATAGTGCAGTCTCACTAGATGCTATGTTCTCTCTTTTGTAACTCTTGCTTTTAGATTGAAGATATGATCTAGAGGCTGCCGCCCCCTCCTCCTTTTATAATCTTAAAGGGATCAGCTCCTAATCCCATCAGGAGTTGCTGATCCAAATCTTATTTGGATCTGAATTCCCTTTAAGTGATAACGGTAGACCCTTATCTTATCTACAGATTAGATCAGCCCTCTCCTAATCTTATTAGGAGGTTTCCAGATCTAAATCTCATTTAGATCCGCCTCTTAATTTAACCGATCAAATCAGTATGCTTCCAAACTACTGCCCAGTTGGGCTTCTTTGTATGGCATGGGACCCAAACATTGATCTACACATCAGCCACATGGGTTCAGCCTAGCCTTTGTTACAAAGCCTAGCCGAATACACTGTTATGGTCAGTGTACCCCCTGAATCCATCACATGGGCTCTTAATGGGCCCAACACTTACACTAAGAGGTCCCTGGGCCAAGCCACCTTATAGAACCCAGGGACTCAATGGTCTTACACTTAACCTCTCAGCCAATAGTGATCAAACACTAGTCGACAAAACAAAACCTCTCCCTCGGCTACAAGGAATAGTGTTGCACTCTCTACTCACATGGATCCCAGGAATTAAAACCTTTTGCAAACATTTTGAAACCATAACATATATGTATATCTGTATATAATTATATTTTAAAGAAATTTCAACGGTTGAAATCAACTACCGGCATACAACTGTTTAACAGCTCCCACTTGCACAAGAACATGAATCAAATATGTACTTTATTCATTTACAATAAATGTCATAATGTACATCATTCTGATTGGAGTTAAGGGCATACAACTGTTTAACAGCTCCTACTTGCACTTACGTCCAATCTGGTATAAGCTAAAGTCCCATACATTCCATTGTTTCTCAAACACTTTCTGTGGCAGTGGCTTAGTTAATGGGTCTACTGTTAGACAGTTTTGTATGCCCTTAGCTTCAATCAAAATTGATGTACTTTATGAGTTTATTGTAAATGAATAAAAATGCATATTTGATTCATGTTCCCTTGGTATGTTTCTGTGTAATACCCTTAAACTAGACATTTATTGAGACTCGTGTTAGTTTAGAATGTTCACAGCCAGTGGGTCGGTCTGGGGAGACCTATTCTGACAAGGCTGACACTGTGGTGCCACCAAGTCGGTTGGGGTGGCTTGTCTCAGCTACTGGGGTGAGACCCTAGGCATATACAGTGTGGGATTAATTCAATATTTGAACGGGACCAGATTTCCAGTATTGCCCTGGACCTTGGAGATTGATGGGCAAAACTGGAAAGTTACACCCGACCCGTAGACTCGATTATTATATGTTAGACAGTTTTTGTATGTCCTTAGCTTCAATCTGATTTGATGTACTTTTGTTATTTAGTGGAAATAAATAAAGTGCATGTTTGATTCATGTTGTTTGGTTTAATTCTGTGTAAAACCCTAAAACTGGACATTTATAGAGACTCATGTTAGTTTTAAATGTTCACAGCCGTTGGATAAGTCTGGGGAGATTTATCCTGCCAAGGCTGATGCTGGTGTGCCACCAAGTGTTGGGATGGCCTGTCTCAGCCATCAGGGTAAGACCCGAGGCACATGCAGTATGGGATTACTTGAATCCATGAATCGGACCAGATTTCCAGTCTTGCCCTGGACCTTGGAGATAGATGGGCAAAACTGGAAAGTTACACCTGACCCCTAGACTCGATTATGACACTTCACTAGGTGTTGGATCAGGCTGCCTTTGATATGCCAATCAGTGAGATCCTTAGCGGGGATCAAAACCTGGGTATGTTGGGGCAGTTTGAGAATTCATCTGAGTGGGTGATCATAGTGACAGAATCAGCCACTTTGTTGGACAAAGGGTAATGATCGGGAATGCACTCTCTCTGATGGAAACCAAACTGCCGGCAGTTGATTTCAATCGTTGGAATTTTGTTTTGCAAAATTAATATATTTATATATATATGCACGGTTTCGAATTGTTTGCAAATGGTTTTAATTCCCGGGATCCATGTGAGAGGAGAGTGCGGCACTGTTCCTTGCAGCCGAGGGAGAGGTCCTCTCTTGTCGGGCAGTGCTTGATCATTAAGGGCTGAGAGGTTAAGTGTAAGACCATTGAGGATAATACCTGATGGGCTAATCTTGCACCTGCCCACAGTCCCTGGGTTTTTATAAGATGGCTTGGCCCAGGGACCACTTAATGTAAGTGTTGGGCCCATAGGGTCCATATGATGGACTCAAGGGGTTCATTGAGTTTTTCAGTGAATTCGGCTAGGCCTTGTATTAAAGGCTGGGCCGAACCCATGTGGCTGGTGTGTAGATCAATGCTTGGGTCCCACACCATACAAAGAAGCCCAACTGGGCAGCAGATTGGAAAGTAATTAGACACTGAACACTTAATGGGCCAAAATCCCATTTCGAGGTGGGCTGATATGATCACCCATCCTTGGGGGAAATCTGAGATTAATGTTAGTAAAAGGATTGGGCCTTTAGCCTTATCCACTCTTGGAGACCAAATTCAAATTAGATTTGAATCTGGTAACCTCCTGATAAGATCAGGAGTAAGCTAACTTTATCTGCAGATAGGATTAAGATTATCCCCTATCCAAATACTGATTTGGATTGGGATAACTCCTAATTAGGAGGATTCTTAATCAAGAAGAAAGGAGGAGAAACCCTAACCAAGAAAGAGAAATATCAGATTTTGAACCACCTTGAAGAGATATAGGATATCTCCTGCGAATTGAGATAGGATCTCATTCATACTCCAGAAAAAGAAAAAGGCAGTTCAGCCTTTTCGCCTTTAGAGTTCTCCTCCTGCCGCCGCCATCTTTTTTTGCAAAATTAGATCTTTGCAGAAAAAGAAAGTCAAGAAATCTGTTCTTGACATTAGTCTTGCAACAAAGACTAAAAGGATTCAGTGTTTAGTGTTTCCAGAGGATTCTTGTGAAGGATCCAGTGTGTAGGACGCACCCTGCTGGTTCTGTTCCATCCACAGCTGTGTCATCTTCAGCAGGAACGGATCTTGGAGCATTCTTTGGGTGTGAACACCAACTTTGGGAGATACTGCTTCTCCGGATCAGGTATATTCCTCCCATTTATCTTTTGGTACAGATCTGGTTTGATTATGGTTCAAGTAGGATCCTTGAATATTGTATTCTAAACTTAGGGAATATGATTCCCAGTTGGGAGAAGGTAGGAAATTTTTTGAAATTCGCCCACCCATTCCGCAACCTTTATGGCGTCCATTAGATTGATCCTACCATTCTTTCAGTGGTATCAGAGCCACAGGTTCGAATCTTGAACCAAAAGAAAATCAGATCTGACCCTGCGCAGATGGATAGAAGGTGTTCTTTCAAGATTTGCGTAGATTGTTTTCTTTTTTCAAGAAACTGTTTTTTGTTAAGGGCGATTGATCTGAAATTAATTTTTATTAAATCCAAAATTTATTTAGAATTGTTTTTCATTTATTTTGATTTAATGGACTGTTCGAACTTGAAGATCATAGTGCAGATATGGCGCAGATAGTCTGTGCACCCTTTTTCTTTCTATTTATTTATATTCGGTTTGTAAATAATTTTTTTTTATTTTTTAGACTGAACGTATAGGATTTGATCAAGAATGTAATTAATAGAAATAGGATTTCTGTTATTTCTTTCTTGATTAAAGAAGAAGGAAGAAGAAGGCGACACTGGAGATTTGCAGTTGGAGAAATCGCTTTCTGTGATTTGCAGTTTGTGAAACTGCAACCCTTGTGATTAACCTCTGTTTTGCAGGTGGTGCGAACAGTCCATAGTTTGATTTGTAATTGTTTGGAATCAAAATTATTAATTTCAGATCTTTCATGAATTAATTCTTGAATTGAAAATCAGTTTTGGATCCTCTCGGACTAGATTGGACCAAAACTGTTTGGACCGAATCTGGGGTTCGATAGGGACTGTTTTTCAGTCTGTATTTCTCACACTTGCTGTTCCAAATCTGATGTTCAATTACAAGGATTAATTCAGCCCACCTGTAAAGCCCAGTTTTAAAGGGTTAAAACTGCAAAAGGCCCATTACTGTGATATAAGCTGTATGGGCCGAACTGCTATCTGCGATTCAGCCCATACACCTAGTAGTCATTAATTGTTAATGACTTAGATTTTAAATGGGCTATTCAATGGGCTTTACAGCAGTTAATTGATTGGATCAATTCCTCCTTTACATGTGATGTTTGGATGTTTGATGTGCTGCGACCATGGGCCATAAGTACTTGGCCCATGAAGACTCGTTAGTGGCTCTTGCGCACACCATGGCTAAATGCACATCATTGCCATGGTGTCCTTCAAGGTCATTGGATGACCCCTCTTTGCTTGGTGGGCCCCACAACCCTGAAAAGGGATGCGTACGGAACCCCTAGCCGATTAAGGCTCACCAGAAATCTGACTTTATGAAAGTCAGTGGGAGCCACTCTGGTTTGACCTAAATTAAAACTAGGGCATTTTTGTTCCCTATAGAAAATATGAATGCATGTGATAGGAAGACCCATATGATGGACTCTCTAAAGGCCTTCCGTCATTAGCACAATGATGGGTCCTTCAGTAATGAGGAAACGCACCATAAAATTGGGCTATCCATTTGCTGTTGGATCTATTAGAGTGTTTCATAAGATGATAGGGGCGTCATAGACCGATGTGGGAGGGGCTTCACCAGAAAATGAGAACTCTCTCACGGTACCTTGGCGTAACCTGAATATGATGGGTAAGCACTCACTGGACAGAAAGGTTTACCTGAAAATGGCTCTGAACCTTGTCTGACAGAGGCCAAAGGGAAACTCATTTGATGAGTGGATATGATCCGTCACAGAAAGGTGGTGAGGTTATGCAGATGAAACAGTTGGCTTCACGCACCCCATGTGATTTCCCACATTTCCAGAGACATTTCATCGTCTCCGTCACTGAGAAAGGAGGGAAATCTCAGAGATGAACAAATGGGAATGGAACATAGATTAAAAGCCATATCTATGTAGGTAACATGAATCAAACTAAGGATTTGGACTAATGATTTTGCTATTTTATCAGAAAATGGCAAATGGTCAATTTGCAAAGCTTCTAGACGATAACAAGCTTAAGGGCCCAAACTATGCCGACTGGTACAGAAATCTTATGCTGGTCCTAACTTCCGAAAATTTAGACAAGGTGGTGAAAAATCCTGCCCTGGAACGTCCGGGTGATAGGGCTTCTGAGGCCCGTAGGAGGGACTACCAAGAGTGGGAGGATAAGAACTCCCTAGCCTGTTGCTTTGTCATTGCCTCATTAAACAACTCAATACAGATGCAGTTCGATCAGATCGAACTAGCCAAGGACATATTGGACAGTCTAAGAATAATGTATGAAGAGCAGAACTGTTCTACTCGATAGAAGGTCCTGAAATTGTTCATGACCGCACAGATGACCAAAGGGCAGAAAGTTCATGACCATTGTCTTCGGATGATGGGATACATTAACGAACTTGAAGCTCTTGGATCCGGGCTAGATCTTGGCACGCAAGTGGATGCCATCCTCAATTCTTTGCCCTCTCCCTTCAATGCGTTCACAATGAACTACAATATAAATAAGCTGAATGTTAGTGTCCAGGAACTCAGCAATATGTTGCAGAGAGCCGAGGGTCTACTCATGAAGGATGAGCCTGTGGTTATGCTTGCTGAAGCTAACAAATCAGGCAAGAAAAAGAGAAAGGCAAAGAAGCCTCAGAAGAAGGCTGCCAAACCTAAGAAGCAGAAGAACAAGGCATCTGATGTCTGTCACTTCTGCAAACAGACCGGCCACTGGAAGAGGAATTGTCCTGCCTACCTGGAATCTAAGAAAGGTAACATCGAAACTTGTATCATAGAAACTAACATGTTAGTTACTTCTGTGTCCTGGTGTGTTGACTCCGGGGCTTCAACTCATGCGTGTAACTCACTACAGGGGTTCAAAGTTAGCAGAAGGTTGAGTGAAGGTGAAGTGACACTATTCTTGGGAACAACTGCAAGTGTTGCAGCGGTGGCAATAGGAACCGTAGAATTAGTTTTTAAAGAAGGAATACTTGTAGTTAAAGATTGTCTTTATGTACAGAACTTGAGAAGAAATTTAATTTCTGTTTCAAAACTGTGTGCTGATGGATATACTGTTTATTTTAGTAATATGATTACTGTTAAATGGAATAATAAATTCATCGCATGCGGGGAACTAGAGAACGGTCTCTATGTTCTACATCCTTCTCTGGAAACTAACTTAACCGAAACTACGTCGGTCGAAAATCCCAAGAAAAGGAACTGTGATACAGTAAGTCCCACGTGCCTCTGGCATTACCGACTTGGCCATATCGGTATTGACCGAATCACAAGGCTGGTAAAGGATGGTCCTTTGGATTTTCTAACCGTAGAAAATCTTCCCACTTGTGAACCTTGCCTTCAAGGTAAGATGTCTAAGCGGCCATTTGACGGTAAGCCTGAAAGATCGGAAGGCACACTTGACCTGATACATACTGATGTATGTGGTCCCCTGAGTGTTAGGACATGCAATCAACCCGTGTACTTCATCACCTTTTCAGATGATTTTTCACAATATGGTTACGTGTACCTAATGAGACATAAGTCTGAATCATTTGAAAAGTTCAAAGAGTTCAGACAGGAAGTCGAGAAACAGTTAGGGAGAGAAATTAAGGCCCTTCGATTAGATCGAGGTGGCGAGTATCTCTCTGACGAATTCAGGGACTACTTAAAGGCCAATGGGATAGTGTCACAATTAGCTCCTCCTGCTACACCTCAACTCAATGGTGTTTCAGAGAGGAGGAATAGGACCTTGTTGGACATGGTCCGGTCGCTTCTTGTACGCTCACAGTTACCCACATCCTTTTGGGGATACGCATTAGAGACTGCTATCTACGTGCTGAATCGGGTTCCAACCAAATCAGTTCCGAAAACTCCATATGAACTTTGGACCGAAAGGTAGCCAAGTGTAAGACACTTGAAGATTTGGGGTTGTCCTGCACACGTTAAAAGAACAAGTGCGGACAAGTTGGAATCTAAAACCAGCCGTTGCCTGTTTATAGGCTACCCAAAGGATTCGGTGGGTTATCTATTCTATGACCCGAGTGAGCAGAAAGTGTTTTGCAGTCGAAACGCCCAGTTCTCAGAATCCGATTACATCCTGGACACCCATCGTCAGGAAATAGTTCTTGATGAGGAGAGCTCAGGAGCAGTGGGAGATGTCCCACAAAGTCCAGGTAATGACCAACCTAGAAGAACCACCCGGGTATCCAGACCACCAGTCCGATATGGTTATGACCAGGATAGTTACCAGGTGAAAACCTTGACTAGTGAAGAGGATCCCGTGACTTACGCGGAAGCTATGTTAGACATAGACTCCCAGAAGTGGGTGGAGGCCATGAGAGCTGAAATGGACTCAATGGAGACCAATGGAGTCTGGACTCTAGTGGATCCGCCCCCCGGGGTAAAAGCAATTGGTTGCAAATGGATCTACAAGAGGAAGAAGGGCCCCGATGGCAGGATTGAGACCTTTAAAGCTCGCTTGGTGGCGAAAGGGTATACTCAGAAAGAAGGCATTGACTATGAGGAAACCTTTTCGCCCGTGGCCATGCTTAAATCCATTAGGATCTTGCTAGCTATAGCAACGTACCATGACTACGATGGTACAAGGCCTGCTCGCTGTAGCAGCCCGTGGCCATGCTTAAATCCATTGGGCCCATAGAGCCCATTCGATGGGTTTCAGGGGGTGCACTGTCTTTAACAGTGTATTCGACCAGGCCTTGTAACAAAGGCTGGGCTGAATCCATGTGGCTGATGTGTAGATCAATGCTTGGGTCCCACGCCATACAAGGAAGCCCAACTGGGCAGCAGTTAGGAAGGTTAAGTGAGCACATAAGCTTAATGGGCCTAAAGCCCATTTCAAACTGGGCTATTTATTTAGTTAATTAAAGGGGTGAATTCTGAGATGGATTAGCAGATAGGATAGGGTCTTAATCCTATCCACTTAGAGAGTCCAGATCGGAATGTGATTCAGATCTAGAAACCTCCTAATGGGATTAGGAGAAAGCTAATCTAATCTGCAAATAAGATAAGGGTTTATCCTTATCACTAGAAGAGAAGGCTGATCCAAATATGATTTGGATAAGCAGCTCCTAATAGGATTAGGAGCTGATCTTTTAAGTTAGCAAAAGGAAGGAGAGGGTGGCAGCCTTTAACACAATTTTTCAGATCCTCTTTAGTGTTGAAATCAAGAAAAGAGAATTCTGCACCTTGCGAATACTCTCTTGCCGCCTCCCTGTTCTTGCCGCCCTGTTTGCCAGTTCGATCTCCAGTTGTGGGAGAAGTCAAGATTGGATCTTGACATCAGTTCTTTGGGAAAGGATTGAAAGGAAGCTGTGCTCACATACCATTCTACTGATTCTTGCGAAGGACAGAGTTCTTGGGGAAGAACACTGCTGATTCTGCTCCATCTTGCACTGTGCCATTTTCAGTGGGAGCAGTCTTTGGATCCTTCCTTGGGCGTGAACACCTTCGTTGGGAGATATTACTTCTCCGTATTAGGTATAATTCTCTCCTATTCCTTTTGGTTCAGATCTGGTTCAGTTTAAGGTTCAAGAATGATCATTGAAAATATGATTTTCTAAATAGGGAATGTGATTCCCAGTTGAAGGGAGAAAAATTTTTGAAACTTGCCCCCTTATTCTGCAATCTTTGGGCGTCCATGGGATGGATCTCTCATCCCTTCATCTACTACATTCTCCGTTGATTCTACCCTCTGAATCATGACGTCCCCTCTACCAACAATCTCCTGTAGTATGTGATACTTTCTCTCGATATGCTACAACTTCGAGTGGGCTCGTGGCCCCTTAGCCTGAGCGATAGCTCCATTGTTGTCACAGAACAATGAGATGGGTGATGTGCTGGATGGAACTACTCCCAATTCATGAAGGAACTTTTTCATCCACACGGCTTCTTTGGTAGCTTCACTTGCGGCAATGTATTCAGCTTCGGTTGTGGAGTCTGTCGTGGACCCCTGTTTGTTGCTTTTCCAGCAAACAACACACAATCTTATCGTGTAAACATACCCATATGTAGACTTTCTATCATCTGGATCCGACTGGAAATCGACATCAGTATACCCCTGGATCTGTAGTGAGCTACCATCGAATACCTTACAAAACTCTTTTGTCCTTTGAAGGTTTAAGTATATTTTTCACAGCAATCTAGTGCTCCTGCCATGGCTTGGCTTGAAATCTACTTACCACACTCACTACCTGAGCAATGTCAGGACGAGTGCACAGCATGGCATACATGATGCTCCCTATGGCTGAGGCATAGGGAATGTCCTTCATGCCCTCAATCTCCCAAGAGGTCTTGGGCGACATTTTCTTGGAGAGAGTGACTCCGTGCTTGAAAGGAACATTTCCTTTCTTGGAGTTCTCCATGCTGTGTCTCTTGACTATTTTGTCAATGTAAGAAGATTAGGATAATTCTATTATCCATTTCGATCTATTTCTATAGATTCGAAGACCCAATATATAGGAGGCTTCCCCAAGATCTTTCGTGGAGAATTGCTATGAAAGCCATACTTTCACTGTAGTTAACATTCCTACATCATTCCCAATGAGTAGAATGTCATCTACATACAGAACCATAAATGTAACCTTGTCCCCACTGGACTTCCTATAAACACAGGGCTCATCCAGGTTCTGCTCAAAGTCAAACCTTTTGACAGTAGAGTCAAACTGGATGTTCCAACTTCTAGAAGCTTGCTTAAGCCCATATATGGATCTATTTAATTTACATACTATGTCTTCCTGACCTACAACTATGAAACCTTGCAGTTGCTGCATATAGATATCTTCAGTAAGATCTCCATTCAGGAACGTAGTTTTAACATCCATCTGCCAAATCTCATAGTCATGGTATGTTGCTATAGCTAGCAGGATCCGAATGGATTTAAGCATGGCCACGGGCGAAAAGTTTTTCTCATAATTGATGCCCTCTTTCTGAGTATACACTTTCGCCACAAAATGAGCTTTGTAGGTCTCAACCTTACCATCGAGGCCCTTCTTCCTCTTATAGATCCATTTGCAACTAATTGATTTTACCTCAGGGGGCGGATCTACTAGAGTCCAGACTCCATTGGTCTCCATTGAGTCCATCTCAACTCTCATGGCATCTACCCACTTCAAGGAATCTATGCCCAACATAGCTTCTGCATAAGTCACGGGATTAACTGTATCACTGAAGGCAAGGCTCACAAGTGGGAACATCTTCTACAGTTAGAAAATCCAAAGGACCATCCTTTACCAGCCTTGTGATACAGTCAACACCGATATGGCCAAGTCGGTTATGCCACAAGTATGTGGGATTAACTGTATCACTGATTCTTTTCTTGGGGATGTCAGCTGACGTAGTTTCGGCTATGTTAGTTTCTAGAGAAGGATGTAGAACATAGAGGCCATTCTCCAGTTTCCCGTATGCGATGAATCTGTTATTTCTTTTAATAGTAATCATATTACTAAAGAAGACAAAATATCCATCCGCACACAGTTTTGAGACAAAAATCAATTTTTTTCTTAAATTCTATACAAAAAGACAATCTTTGAGTACAATAGTTCATTCTCTAAAAATTAATTCTAGGCTCCCTATGGCCGTAGCTACAACACTTGCAGAAGACCCCAAGTAAAGCGTTACTTCTCCTTCACTTAGCCTTCTGCTTACCTTGAACCCATGCAATGAGTTACGCATGAGTTTAAGCCCCGGAGTCAATACACCAGGACGCAAAATCTACCAACAAATTGGTTTCTATGACACAAGATTTGAAATTACCTTTCTTGGATTCCAGGTTTTGAGGACAATTCCTCTTCTAGTGGCCGATCTGCTTGCAAAAGTGACAAGCATCAGATGCCTTGTCTTTCCTCTGTTTATTGGGTTTGGTGGCCTTCTTCTGGGGCTTCCTCTTTGCCCTCATCTTCTTGCGCGATTTGCTTGTTGTCCCTTGGACATCTCGGGCAGTATTGTCTTGAGATGTCCAATATGTCTTTAGCAAGTTCGATCTGATCAAACTGCCTCTGTATTGGATTGTCCAACGAGGCAATGATATAGCAACGGGCCATGGAGTTTTTCTCCTCCCATTCTTGATATTCCCTTCTTCGGGCCTCAGAAGCCCTATCTACCGGATGATTTGGGGCAGTATTCTTGGCCACCTTATCCAACTTTTTAGAGGTCAAGATCATCATGAGGTTACGATACTAGTCAGCATAGTTTTAGCCCTTAAGCTTGTTGTCATCAAGAAGCTTTGTAAATTGTTCATTTTCCATTTTCTGATAAAAGAACAAACATCAGTCCATAACCTAATTTGATTCATGTTGATTACATAGATATGGCTTTTAATATTTGTTCCATTCCCATTTGTTCATGTCTAATATTTCCTTCCTATCTCAGTGACGGAGACAACGACTTGTCTTTGGAAATGTGGGAAACCACATAAGGTGCATGGAGACAACTGTTTCTGTTGCAAAACCCCACCACCTTTCTGTGAAGGATCATATCTACTCATCATATGAGCTTTCCCTTTGGCCTTTGTCAGACAAGGTTTATAGCCCCTTTAGATTAAACCTTTTTGTCCAGTGAGTGCTTACTCATCATATTCGTGAATGCCAAGGTACCGTGAGAGAGTTCCCATTTTCTGGTGAAGCCCCTCCCACATCGGTCTATGACGCCTTTATCATCTTATGAAACACTCAAACAAATCCAACAACAAATGGATAGCCCATTTTCTGGTGCGTTTCCTCATTACTGAAGGACCCATCTTCGTGCTAATGATGGAAGGCCTTTAGAGAGTTCATCATATGAATCTTCGTATCACATGCACTCATATTACTAGAGGGAACAAGAATTATGCCCTAGTTCAGTTTAGGTCAAACCAGAGTGGCTCCCACTGACTTTCATAAAGCCAGATTTCGGTGGGCCCTAATCGGCTAGGGTTTCGCACGTATCCTCTTCAAGAGGTACGGGACCCACTACTGAGGGAGATCATGCAATGATCTTTAGGGACACCATGGCAATGACATGTATTCAGCCATGGTATGCGCAAGAGCCACTGTCGTATCTGCATGGGCCAAGTACTTATGGCCCATGAACGTTGCACATCACACATCCATGCATCACATGCAGAGATAAATTGATCCAATCAATTAAATATCTATAAAGCCAATAATTAAAGCCCATTTAAATCATAACATTAACAATTAATACTATCTAGGTATATGGGCTGAATTAGGGTTAACCAGTTCGACCCATATAGCTTGTCTGCAAGTGTGGGCTTTTAGCAGTTTTAACAATTAAAAACTGGGCCTTACATGTTGAGCCGAATTAAAGTCTTAATTAATTATCAATTCTTAGGCCCTTCAGTGGGAAATTAGGGCTTACATCAGCCTTGATCGAACCCTAGATTCGGCCCAACCAGTTTGGACCAATCTGGTTTGAATGGGTCTAGGGTTTGATCTTTAATTAAAGATTTAATCCAAGAAAATGATTTGAAATAAAATACTGATTAAAGAAAAGCAAGAATCAGTCAAAGAGGGTTGTTCGGACATTCCATCCTACAAAATAGAGGTTAGATCACATTATGTAGTTTCATAAACTGCAAATCGCGGATAGCGATTTTCCCATCTGCAAAATCTCCTTCCTGTGCCTTCATCTTTGATCCAGGAATAATAAAGTAGAAACCCTAAAATTTATATTAATATTACATCAGATCGAATCCTATACATTCAGTCTTAAAATAAAATAAAAAATTATTTTATAGACCAAATGCAATAAATAAATCAAGAAACTACAAATCATAGATTGTTACGAGCCAGAAAAAGATTTTGACCTCCACTTGTACGAACAGCCCATAAATCAAGAAAATTATAAAGAAAATTTTGAAATAAAATTCAGATTTCTAAAATTTAATTTCAGAGCATTCGCCCTTTCTCAGGGTAATAATTTTCTAGAAAAACCCTAAAAATGAGGAAATCGAGTAGAACGCTTTATGTTCATTTGCGCAGGTTTAGATCTAGTTTAACGCAGTTCAGGACTTGAAGCATGGCTCTGATACCACTAAAGGGATGAGAGATCCATCATTTGGATTGCCGAACCCTGCAGGTAGGTTGGGTGAAATTTCAAAAATTTCCTCTCCCCTCATCTAAGAATCACATTCCCTGTTTTAAAAAATCTGCATTTTCAAGGATCAATCTTCAACCATGAACCAAACCAGATTTGAAACCAGAATCAGGAGAGGGATATACCTGATACGGAGAAACAATATCTCCCAATGAAGGTGTTCACACCCAAAGAAAGACTCCAAAGACTGCTCCCACTAAAGATGACACAGTGAATGTTGGAGCAGAATCAGCAGTGTTCATCCAATGAACCAAACCCTTCGCAAGAATTCGCTGGAGGCTGTGAGAACAACTTCAAATCAGCCTTTCCCCAAAGGCTGATATCAAGATCTGATCTTGATCACCCCTGCTTGAAGAGGAGATCGAACTGGTAGTTATGGCGGTGATAGGAAGGAGGCAGCAAGTAGAAAATAGCGTAGTCTCTCTGGATGCTATGTTCTCTCTTCTATAACTCTTGCTCTCAGATTGAGGATGTGATCTAGAGGCTACCGCCCCCTCCTCCTTTTATAATCTTAAAGGAATCAGCTCCTAATCCCATTAGGAGTTGCTGATCCAAATCTTATTTGGATCTGAATTACCTTTGAGTGATAAGGGTGGACCCTTATCTTATCTGTAGATTAGATCAGCCCTCTCCTAATCTTATTAGGAGGTTTCCAGATCTAAATCCCATTTAGATCTAGACTCTCTGAGTGGATAGGGTCAAGACCCTATCCTATCTGCTAATCTAATCTCAGATCCGCCCCTTAATTTAACTGATCAAGTGAGCCCAGTTCGAAATGGGCTTTAGGCGCATGAAGTCTTAGTCCTTAGTATGCTTCCAAACTACTTCCCAGTTGGGCTTCTTTGTATAGTGTTGAAGGGATAGGAAATCCATCACATGGACGCCCAAGATTGCAGAATAAAGGGGGCGAAAATCAAAATTTTTTTTCTTTCCCTTCAATTGGGAATCAAATTCCCAATTTAGAAAATCATATTTTCAAGGATCATTTTTGAACCATAAACTGAACCAGATCTGAACCAAAAGGAGGAGAGAGAGATAATACCCGATACAGAGAAATAATATCTCTCAATGGAGGTGTTCACGCCCAAGGAAGAAACCAAAATCTGCTCCCACTGAAGAAGGTGTAGTGTAAGGTGGAGCAGAATCAGCAGTGTCCTTCCTAAGAACTTGATTCTTCCCAAGAATCACCTAGACGGCTTGTGAATACAACTCCTACCAATCTTTTCTCCAAAAGATTGGAATCAAGATCCAATCTTAATTTCTCCCAAGCAATGGAGATCTAACTGCTATAGGCGGCGACTGCAGGAAGGAGGCGGCTAGAGAGTATTTGCAGGGTGGAGAATTCTCTCTTCTGTGATTTCAGCTCTGAAGACAAGACTTGAGTCTATTGGATGTTGTGTCTAAAGGCTGCCACCCCCTCTTCCTTTTATAGACTTAAAGGGATCAACTCCTAATCCCAATAGGAGTTGCTAACCCAAATCATATCTGGATTAGAAGTCCCTTTAAGATAAGGGATAATCTTTATCTTATCTACAGATTAGATCAGCCAGCTCCTAATCTAATTAGGAAGTTTCCAAATCTAAATCTCATTGAGATCTTAGACTCTCTGATTGGATAGGGTGTGGGCCCAATCCTATCAGCTGATCTTATCTCAAAATTTGCCCCTTAAAGACTAATCAAATTAGCCCAGTTCAAAATGGGCTTAAGGCCCATTTAGGGTTATGTATTCATTAAGCCTTCCAAACCGCTACCTAGTTGGGCGTCCTTGTATGGCGTGGGACCCAAGCATTGATTTACACATCAGCCACATGGGTTTAGCCTAGTCTTTGTTAAAAGGCCTGGCCGAATACACTGTTATGGATAGTGCACCCCATGAAAACCCATCAGATGGGCTCTATGGGCCCAACACTTACCCTAAGTGGTCCCTATGCCAAACCACCTTGTAACACCCAGGGACTGTGGGCAGATGCAAGATTAGCCCATCAGGTATTATCCTCAATGGCCTTACACTTAACCTCTTAATCCATAATGATCATACACTGCCTGACAAGAGAGGACCTGTCCCTCGGCTGCAAGGAACAATGTTGTACTCTCTCAAGTATGGATCCCGGGAATTAAAACCTTTTGCAAATCATTTCGAAACCATAATATATTCTTTTATATCTGATATAAAATATATTTTGCAAAACAAATTTCAACGATTGAAATCGGCTGCTGACAGTCTTGGTTTCCATCAGTGAGAGTGCATCCCCGATCATTACCTTTGTCTGACAAAGGGGCTGATCCTGTCACTATGATCACCCACTCAGATGAATTCTCAGACTGTCCCAACATATCCGGGTATTGACCCCCGCTAAGGATCTCACTGTTTGATACATCAAAGACAGCCTAATCCGACACCTAGTGCAGTATCATAATCGAGTCTAGGGGTCGGGTGTAACTTTCCAGTTTTGCCCATCAATCTCCAAGGTCCAGGGCAATACTGGAAATCTGGTCCATTTCAAAGATTCAATTAATCACATACTGTATGTGCCTAGGGTCTCACCCCGGTAGCTGAGACAAGCCAATCCAACCGACTTGGTGGCACCACAGTGTTAGCTTTGTCAGGATAGGTCTCCCCAGACCCACCCACTGGCTATGAACATTCTAAACTAACACGAGTCTCATTAAGTGTCCAGTTTAAGGGTATTACACAGAAACATACCAAGGGAACATGAATCAAATATGTACTTTTATTCATTTACAATAAACTCATAAAGTACATCAATTTTGATTGAAGCTAAGGGCATACAAAACTGTCTAACAGCTTCCACTTGCACTTAGGTCCAATGAGGTACTAGCCGGAGTCCCATGCTTTCCACGTGTTTCTCAAACACTTTCTGTGATAGTGGCTTTGTCAATGGGTCTACTACATTTTCCACTGACACTACCTTCTGAATCAGGACGTCCCCTCTACCAACAATCTCTCTCAGTACATAGTACTTCCTCTCGATGTGCTTCGACTTTGAGTGGGCTCGTGGCTCTTTAGCCTGAGCAATAGCTCTTTGTTGTCACACAACAATGGGATGGGTGATGTGCTGGATGGAACTACTCCCAACTCGTGAGCAAACTTCTTTATCCACACGGCTTCTTTGGCAGCCTCACTTGCGGCAATGTACTCAGCCTCGGTCGTGGAGTCTGTAGTGGATCCCTGTTTGCTGCTTTTCCAGCAAACATCACACGATCCTATCATGAAAACATATCCAGATGTAGACTTTCTATCATCTGGATCCGACTGGAAATTGGCATCTGTATACCCTTGGATCTGTAGTGAGCTACCATCGAATAGTAGACAAAATTCTTTTGTCTTTTGAAGGTACTTAAGTATGTTTTTCACAGCAGTCCAATGCTCCTGCCCTGGGTTGGCCTGAAATCTGCTTACTACACTCACTGCCTGAGCAATGTCAGGGCGAGTGCACAGCATGGCATACATGATACTCTGTACGGCAGAGGCATAGGGAACGTCTTTCATGCCATCAATCTCCTCAGAAGTCTTGGAAGACATCTTCTTGGAGAGAGTGACTCCATGCCTGAAAGGAACATTTCTTTTCTTGGAGTTTTCCATGCTGTATCTTTTGACTATTTTGTCAATATAGGCAGATTGGGGTAATCCTATTATCCGCTTCGATCAATCTCTGTAGAGTTGAAGACCCAATATATAGAAGGCCTCTCCAAGATCTTTCATGAAGAATTGCTATGAAAGCTATACTTTCACGGTAGTCAACATTCTTACATCATTCCCAATGAGTAGAATGTCATCTACATACAGAACCAAGAAGGTAACCTTATCACCACTGTACTTCCTGTAAACACAAGGTTCATCCGGATTCTGCTCGAAGTCAAATGATTTGACAGCAGAGTCAAAATGGATGTTCCAACTTCTAGAAGCTTGCTTAAGTCCATAAATGGATCTATTAAGTTTACATACCATGTTTTCCTGACCCGCAACTATGAAGCCTTGCGGCTGCTGCATATAGATATCTTCAGTAAGACCTCAATTCAGGAATGCAGTTTTGACATCCATTTGCCAAATCTCATAATCATGGTATGCTGCTACAGCTAGTAGGATCCTAATGGATCCTCTAGGTTGGTCACTACCTGGAACTTGTGGGACATCTCCCACTGCTCCTGAGCTCTCATCATCAAGAACAATTTCCTGATGATGGGTGTCCAGGATATAATCGATCTCCAAGAACTGGGCATTTCGATTATAGAACACTTTCTGCTCACTTGGGTCATAGAAAAGGTAACCTACAGAGCCTTTTGGGTAGCCTACAAATAGGCAACGACTGGTCTTGGATTCCAACTTGTCTACACTCGTTCTTTTAACGTGTGCTAGACAACACCAAATCTTCAAGTGTCTGACACTTGGTTTCTTTCTGGTCCAAAGTTCATATGGAGTGTTCGGAACCGATTTGGTTGGAACCCGATTTAGCACATAAATCACAGTCTCTAATGCGTAACCCCAAAAGGATGTGGGTAACTCTGAGTGTATGAGAAGTGACCGGACCATATCCAATAAGGTCCTATTCCTCCTCTTTGAAACACCGTTATGTTGTGGTGTAGCAGGAGGAGCTAATTGTGATACAATCCCATTGTCCTTTAAGTAGTCCCTGAACTCGTCAGAGAGATACTCACCACTTCGATCAAATCGAAGGGCTTTAATTTCTCTCCCCAACTGTTTCTCGACCTCTTTTCTAAACTCTTTGAACTTTTCAAAGGATTCAAACTTGTGTCTCATTAGGTACACGTAACCATATCGTGAAAAATCATTTGTGAAGGTGATGAAATACACGTGTTTATTCCATGTCCTAACACTCAGGGGACCACATACATCAGTATGTATTAGGTCAAGTGTGCCTGTACATCTTTCAGGCTTACCGTTAAATGGCCATTTCGTCATCTTGCCTTGTAGGCAAGGCTCACAGGTGGGAAGATCTTCTACAGTTAGAAAATCCAAAGGACCATCCTTTACCAACCTTATGATTCGGTCAACACCGATGTGGCCAAGTCGGTAATGCCATAGACACGTGGGATTAAATGTATCATAGACTCTCTTCTTGGGGATTTCAGCCAACGTAGTTTCGATTATGTTAGTTTCTAAAGAAGGATGTAGAACATAGAGACTGTTCTCTAGTTCCCCGTATGCAATGAATCTGTTATTTCTTTTAATAGTAATCGTATTACTAAAGAAGACAATAACCATCTGCACACAGTTTTGAAACAGAAATCAAATTTCTTCTTAAGTTTTGTATATAAAGACAATCTTTGAGTACAATTTTTCCTTCTCTAAAATTAACTCCATGGTTCCTATTGCCGCGGCTGCAACAGTCGCAGTAGTCCCCAAGTAGAGAGTGACTTCTCCTTCACTCAGCCTTCTGCTTACCTTGAACCCCTGCAGTGAGTTACACGCATGAGTTGAAGCCCTAGAGTCAATACACCAGGATGCAGAAGCTACAAATAAATTGGATTCTATACACAAGTTTTGAAATTACCTTTCTTGGATTCTAGGTAGGCAGGACAATTCTGTTTCCAGTGGCTGGTCTTCTTGCAGAAGTGACAGGCATCCGATGCTTTGTCTTTCTTCTGCCTTTTGCCCTTGGTGGCTTTCTTTTGAGGCTTCTTTGCCTTCCTCTTTCTCTTGCCCATTTTGCTAGCTTCAACAAGCATATCTACAGGCTCATCCTTTTTAATCAGTTCTTCAGCTCTTTGCAACATATTGCTGAGCTCTTGCAAACTGACATTCAGCTTGTTCATGTTATAGTTCATGATGAACGGATTAAAGGAAGGAGGCAAAGAATTAAGGATAGCGTCTATTTGGGTTACGAGGTCCTGCCCGGATCCAAGAGCCTCCAGTTCATTGATGTAACCCATCATCCAAAGACAATGGTCGTGAACTTGTTGGCCCTTGGACATTTGAGTGGTCATGAACTGCTTCAAGATCTTTTGCCGAGTAGAACGATTCTGCTCTTCATACATCGTCCTCAGGCTCTCCAATATGTCATTGGCAAGTTTGATCTGATCGAACGACCTCTATATTGAGTTGTCCAAGGAGGCGATGATGTAACACTGGGCTAGGGAGTTTTTCACCTCCCATTCTTGATAGTCTCTCCTTCGGGCCTTAGAAGCCCTGTCTCCCGGACGCTCCGGGGTAGGATTCTTTGCCACTTTGTCCAGTGCTCATCCTCGGGCAAGGCAAAAACTCAAGTAACACAAGAGAGACTAACTATTGATTTTCATTCTTTCTTTTTCTCTACATGAGGCCTGGTTCATTTCATGCTTTAGTTTAGACTTGGTAACCTTTCCCTTTTTATCTCTTTCTCCCCTATTTCTTGTCCAAGAGTGATCGCAAATCACCATTCCTCATGGTCCCAAGTTAAATCGATAGTCAAGGAGACAAGCCTTCCAGGGCTGAAACTCCTTGGACTGCACGAGTGCTCATTGCTTTTAACAAACCAATTCAGCCAAATGCAATTACTTTCCTTTGAATCAAAACAAGGTGTGCTTATTGCCATAAGCTTGCTATGTATCACATCTTCACCACTTAGTGTGAATTCCTAGGATCTGAAGGTGAGAATGGGGTTGGGGTTCTAGGGTGAGTGCATCTTATGCTCCATCTCACCCTTGCCTTCTTTTCAAGATGTGAGTGCATTTTATGCTCCATCTCACACTTGCTTTCATTTCTAGATGTGAGTGCATTTTATGCTCCGTCTCACACTTGTTTTTTTGTTTCTAGATGTGAGTGCATTTTATGCTCCATCTCACATTAGTCACGATTTTAGTTTCTAACTCCCTCTTTTTTTTTTTCACAAGAATCACAGGGTTTCACCGCCTGATCCATGAATTCATTGATTGTGGTCTTTAGATGCCTAACACAGCAAGTTCTAGAATAATCAACCCATGTTTGATAGATAATTATGTGAAAATCAATCAAACCCTTATGCATCTTGCCTATTGATCGATTAAAATCATGAGGTACCATATGCAGCCAAGAAAGATTCAGTTAGTCATGCTTGCATCCTATCTTATCTATTCAGCCTAAGCACATGATTCCTGATAAGTTGAAATCGTTCAAGGATAAGTTTCCGGGAGCAGAAATTTCAAGAAGATAAGGTATCCCAAATTTTCATCAGATTTCCGTAATCCCCCCACACTTAAGTTATACATTGTCCCTAATGTATGTGATTATGCATAAAGTAGAAGGATTTGGGGGTACTTCCCTGTTTGTCTTGTTGGGTTCCTACTAAACACAAAAATCAAAAACCAAACGAAATAACAAAATTAACTAAACACAATGGGTTGCCTCCCACAAGCGCAATTGTTTAACGTCGTTATGCTCGACGTCCTCCTTTGCTACTTTAGCTCTCGTGGTTTCAGCTTTAGGTGTGCTCCCCTTCCATCCATCATGAGCGGGTTCAAATCTAGAATAGGGGCCATCGTATCCAATTGTGCACTCGATTCTAGCTCCTCATTCATATATTTTTCAAAAAATTCCTGCACAGTTGGATCAATAGTATCAACCGAATGGTCTTCATTTGGGTACTTCATAGCTTCAAAAATATTAAATTTAATAGTCTCCCCGCCGATTTCGACGGAGAGGGTACCCTCATCCACATCTATTTTGGTCTTGGCCGTTTTCATAAATGGCCTGCCTAATAGAAGTGGGGCTGAACTTTCGATCGTGTCCTCCTCCATCTTCAGAATGTAAAAATCAGCTGGGAAAATTAAATCGTTAACCTGCACCATTACATTCTCAACAATCCCTTCTGGGAAGGCGTTAGAATGATCAGCTAATTGGATAACAGCTTTAGTTTCCCTTAAAGGACCTAATCTCAAAGCATAGTAAATCGAGTATGGCATGACGTTGATAGATGCACCTAAGTCTAGCATGGCATACTCGGTTTGCTTATTGCCAATCACACAAGGTAGGGTGAACATACCTGGATCAGCATGTTTTTCTGGTAAGGTCCTCTTGATCATGGCTGAAACGTTCTCTCTAACTCTTGAGTCCTGCACCTTGTCTTCTTCTTGTCTTTTATCCACCTTCCTTGGTGAGGTAGGTTCTAGCTGCAGTTCCTTCCCGCTTCTCAGCACCACTCCACTTACATTCTCCTTGGGGTTGACTACCGTTTGTGATGGTAGTTTCCCGGAGCTCTGCACCTCCAACTTGCTAACGGCAGTGGCAAGTTGGCTGATTTGGTTCCCCAAATTCTGAATGCTGGCTCTTGTTTCCTGTTGAAATTGCTGAGTATTTGTAGCTAGAGCCTTAACTATATTTTCTAATGACGTACCTGAATTCGAGGGTTGGCTTTGCGCTATGATGGGTGTTGAAAACTGGGGCTGTTAACTGAAAAAATGGGGCTGGTATTGCTGCTGTCCTCCTTGGTTCCCGTAGCTTAGGTTTGGGTGATCTCTCCACCCCGGATTGTAATAATTGGAGTAGGGATCATACTTTCGTTGGGGCTGGCCCGGGAATCCTCCTACGGCATTGACTTGCTGCATCGAACCATCTTGCAATGATGGACACATGTCCATAGGATGGCCAGGAATCGAACAGATACCACACACCCTAGCAGTTTGTACTTGTCCTGCAACGAGTTGTCTTACCAAAGCAGTTAGGTCAGAAATCTGATTTTCTAAATTTACATGGCTTACCTCATTAACCCGTCTAATGGTACCGTCTATCCTAGCACCGAACTGTTGTGAAATTTCGGCCATGTTGGAGATTAACTCCCTGGCCGCTTCGGGTGTCTTGTTCACCAAGGCTCCTCCACTGGCTGTATCGACCATACTTCTATCCATGGGCTGCAGCCCTTCATAGAAGTATTGGATTAACAGTTGTTCGGGTATTTGGTGATGTGGACAGCTAGCAACAAGTTGTTTAAATCTTTCCCAATATTCGTATAGTGTCTCACCACCAAATTGTCGAACTCCACATATTTCTTTTCTTATATTTGTAGCCCGGGATGCAGGAAAATATTTATCTAAAAATATCCTATTCATCTCGTCCCATGTGCATTCTGAACTGGGAGGAAGAATATACAACCAATCCTTTGCTTTATCTCTTAAAGTAAATGGAAAGGCTATGAGTTTTACCTGGTCCTCGGTCATACCATGGGGTTTCATGCTTGAATAGACGACATGAAATTCCTTTAGATGTTTGTGAGGGTCCTCACCTGGGAAACCATGAAATAGAAGTAATAATTGGATCAAACCAGATTTGAGTTCAAAGGCTACCTCAAGAGTGGGGTACGTGATGCACAAAGGCTGTTGGTTTATAATTGGTGCAGCCAACTCCCTTAATGTCCTCTCTCTGTCAGCCATTCTTTCTACTTCTTCGAAGATGGGAAGATCACAATCTGAATTCACCTTCTTTGGTGAATGATCCTTCCTTTGCTTCGCCTCCTTTCTTAAACAACGGATGGTCTTCTCAATTTTGGGATTGTACTCGAGTTCACCTCATTGAGAAGCACGAGTCATAAAACAAAAGAGGTTAACAAGAGGAAGGTAATAGCTAAGAAATTAAAGTTGCTCCTTGGCAACGGCGCCAAAATTTTGACGGGTTTGTCGAAGCCCTCAAAATTAGTACTAGTCCCACAATAAAATATTTGCAGTAAAAGTGGTTCTAGGTCGAATCCCATAGGGAGCAAATCAATAATCTCTTAGCCGAATGGATAAAGTAATTGTGTGGGAATATTAAATAACTAAAATTAAAAGAATAACAAACTAAACAAACAAGAGAAAATCAGTCTTACCAAATTCTGATTCAAGGGTTCGGGTTGAATTGATTGACCATCGATCCTAGGTACACTTCAGCATTATCGCAATTCAAGCATTTAACCTTAGATTTATTAGGATAGCCATAATAAACCTTGTATTTTCCTAATTCAGTTGACCAAACCCAGCATTCGATCAACACTTATCACCACTTAACTGGGTACGATAGTGTTCCATGTTAAACAATGATAGCATTAACACTTATCACCACTTAGCTACTCATGATCTGCGCAATCTTCATGCTCTTCTTCTCCATAGCCGAACTGCCTTCTTGCTTCTTGGTCTTCTTGATGATCTCTTGGATCTTGGAATGAGTAATTTCTAGAGCTGGTTCGCCCCCCTCTTTATATAGCCAAAGGAGAGGGCTGTTTTCAAACTCCTTCTAGGAGATCATCTTATCCTTAGGGAGTTTTGATCTTATCTTGAACTAATCCTATCCTATCTCTTATCTAATGCTCTAATCTCAATCTTCTTATCTCTCTAGGATTACATTCAAGACTTTAGATCTGATAAAACTCTCTCTCCTTAGAGATTACATTCGAAATTCGGACTCTTAACTCTTAAATTCGAGTTGGGCTACTTCAAGGTACTTCTGCGAGTTGGGCTTAAGTTGTGAAATGGGCCTAACTGCGAACTTGCTCCGATTTTGGGCTCGTTTTTGTACTCGATAAGTGCCGAATCTGTTAAAACCCAAAACATAAAAGTTGTGGGCCTTCCTTTCATCTTTCTAATGCTTTTTGAATTGTCTAATTCGGTATCCTGAATTGAGAGTTAGGGCAAGATTACTGACTGTCGCCGAAACTGTGCAAAATCACCCGATTTGCCCAGTTTTCTTCCAATTGCCTTCTTTATTGCCCTGAATCGAAATACAAGAGTAATGAGTCAATTTAAGTGATAAATAAATGTAAAAGAGTGAATATTAGTAGATAAAATTAGGGTTCATTTTGGTCTCATCATCCAGCTTTTCTGAAGCTAGGTCCAGCATAAGGTTCCTGTACCAGTTGGCGTAGTTTGGGCCCTTAAGCTTGTTGTCATCAAGAAGCTTTGCAAAAGATCCGTTTGCCATTTTCTGATAAAAGAGCAAACATCAGTCCACAAACTAATTTGATTCATGTTCATTTCATAGATATGGATTTTAATCTACGATCCATTTCCATTTATTCATCTCTGAGATTTCCCTCCTTTCTCAGTGACGGAGACTACGGGTTGTCTTTGGAAATGTGGGAAATCACATAGGGTGCATGGAGCCAACTATTTCAGCTGCATAACCCCACCACCTTTCTGTGTAGGATCATATCCACTCATTATATGAGTTTTCCCTTTGGCCTCTGTCAGACAAGGTTCAGAGCCATTTTCAGGTAAACCTTTCTGTCCAGTGAGTGTTTACCCATCATATTCGTGAATGCCAAGGTACCGTGAGAGAGTTTCCATTTTCTGGTGAAGCCCCTTCCACATCGGTCTATGACGCCCCTATCATCTTATGAAACACTCAGACAAGCCCAACAACAAATGGATAGCCCATTTTCTGGTGCGTTTCCTCATTATTGAATGGCCCATCCTCATGCTAATGATGGAAGGCCTTTAGAGAGTTCATCATATGAATTTCCCTATCACTTGCACTCATATTTGCTAGAGGGAACAGTTATTACGCCCTAGTTTGATTTCGGTCAAACCAAAGTGGCTCCCACTGACTTCCATAAAGCCAGATTTCGATGGGTCTTAAATCGGCTAGGGTTCCGCACATAACCTCTCGATGATGTGTGGGGCCCACCATTGAGGGAGGTCATCCAATGACCAAAAGGGACACCATGGCAATGATGTGCATTCAGCCATGGTGTACGCAAGAGCCACTGTCGAATGAGATTGGGCCAAGTACTTATTGTTAGACAGTCTTGTATGCCCTTAGCTTCAATCGGATTTGATGTACTTATAGAAACTTGTGTTAGTTTTAAATGTTCACAGCCATTGGATAGGTCTGGGGAGATTTATCCTGCCAAAGCTGATACTGATGTGTCACCAAGTGTTGGGATGGCTTGTTTCGGCCATCAGGGTAAGACTCAAGGCACATGCAGTATGGGATTGCTTGAACCCTTGAACCGGACCAGATTTCCAATGTTGCCCTAGACCTTGGAGACAGATGGGAAAAACTAGAAAGTTACACCTGACCCCTAGACTCGATTATGACACATCACTAGGTGTCGGATCGGGCTGTCTTTGATGTGTCAATCAGTGAGATCTTTAGTGGGGGTCAAAACCTGGACATGTTGGGGCAGTCTGAGAATTCATCTGAGTGAGTGGTCATAGTGACAGGATCAGCCCCTTTGTCGGACAATGGTAATGATCGGGAATGCACTCTCTTTGATGGAAACCAAACTGCTGGCAGTTGATTTCAATCGTTGGAATTTTGTTTTGCAAAATAAGATATACATATATGTATATATACGGTTTCAAAAGATTTGCAAAATGTTTTAATTCCCGGGATCCATGTGAGTAGAGAGTGTGGCACTGTTCCTTGCAGCCGAGGGAGAGGTCTTCTCTTGTCGGGCAGTGCTTGATCATTAAGGGCTGAGAGGTTAAGTGTAAGACCATTTAGGATAATACCTGATGGGCTAATCTTGCACCTGCACACAGTCCCTGGGTTTTTATAAGATGGCTTGGCCCAGGGACCACTTAATGTAAGTGTTGGGCCCATAGGGTCCATGTGATGGGCTCAAGGGGGTCACTGAGTCTTTTAGTGAATTCGGCTGGGCCTTGTATTAAAGGCTGGGCCGAACCAATGTGGCTGGTGTGTAGATCAATACTTGGGTCCCACGCCATACAAAGAAGCCCAAGTGGGCAGCAGGTTGGAAACTAGTTAAACACTGAACACTTAATGGGCCAAAAGCCCATTTCGAACTGGGCTGATATGATCACCAGTTCATAGGGCGAATCTGAGATTAGTGTTAGTAAAAGGATTGGGTCTTTGACCTTATCCACATTAAGAGACCAAATTCAAATTAGATTTGAATCTAGTAACCTCCTGATAAGATCTGGAGTTAACTAACTTAATCTGCAGATAGGATTAAGATTAACCTCTATCCAAATACTGATTTGGATTGGGATAACTCCCAAAATATTGGGAGGTTTCTTAATCAAGAAGAAAGAGGAGAAAACCCTAGCAGAATTATCAGATTTCAAACTAGGGGTTTTGAGTAAGAAAGAAACACATCATGCAATCTGAGATTTGATCTCTCACAGACTCCAGAGAGAAGAGACAATTCTGCCCTCTTCGTCCCTGGACTTCTCCTCCTTCAGCCACCGCCACTACCTGTTGGAAGATTGGATTTTTGCAGCAACAGGAAGTCAAGAAAGTAGTTCTTGACAATAGTCTTGCAAGAAAGACACTAGGATTCGGTGTTCATGGTTTCCAGAGGGTTCTTGTGAAGAATCCAGTGTGTAGGATGCACCCTACTGGTTCCGTTCCATCCACAGCTGTGCCATCTTCAGCAGGAGCGGATCTTGGTCACTTCTTTGGGCGTGAACACCAACTTTGAGAGATATTATTTCTCTGGATCAGGTATAATCCATCATGTTTCCTTTTGGTTCAAATCTGGTTTGTTTATGGTTCAAGAAGGATCCTTGAATAATGTATTCTAAATTTAGGGAATATGATTCCTAGTTGGAAGAAAGTAGGAACTTTTTTTTGAAATTCGCCCCCATTCCGCACCTTTCTTGGCGTCAATTAGATGGATCCTACAATTCTTTCAGTGGTATCAGAGCCACAGGTTCGAATCTAGAAACAAAAGAAAATCAGATCTGACCCTGCACAGATGAATAGAAAATGTTCTGCCAAGATCTGCGCAGATTGCTTTCATTATTTTTCAAGAAATGGTTTCTTGTTAAGGGCGTTTGATCTGAAATTAATTTTGTTAAATCCAAAAATTTATTTAGAATTGTTCTTTATTTATTTTTGATTTAATGTACTGTTCGAACCTAGAGATCACAGTGCAGTTTTGGCGTAGATAGTCTACGCACCATTTTTCTTCCTTTTATTATTATTCAGTCTGTAAATAATTTTTTTTTATTTTTCAAAACTGAATGTATAGGATTTGATCAAGAATGTAATTAATTAATAGAAATATGATTTCTGTTATTTATTTATTTTCTTGATTAAAGAAGAAGGAAGAAGATGGCGGCGCTGGAGATTTGCAGATGGAGAAATCGCATACTGCGATTTGCAGTTTATGAAACTGTAACTTTTGTGATTAACTTCTGTTTTGCAGGTGGTATGAACAGTCCATATTTTTGATTTGTGATTGTCTAAAATCAAAAATTATTAATTTCAGATCTCTCTTGAATTAATTCTTGAATTGAAAATCAATTTTGGACCTTTTCGGACTAGATTGGACCAAAATTGTTTGGACCGAATCTGAGATTCGAAGGGGGCTATTTTTCAGTCCATATTTCTCACATTGATTATTCCAAATATGATGTTCAATTACATGGATTAATTTGGCCCACCTGTAAAGCCCAGTTTTAAAGGGTTAAAACTGCAAAAGCCCATTGTTGTGAGAAAAGTTGTATGGGCCGAACTGCTAACTGCAATTCAGCCCATACATCTAGTAAACATTAATTGTTAATGCTTTAAGTTTTAAATGGGCCATTCAATGGGCTTTACAATAGTTAATTGATTGGATCAATTCTTCCTTTACATGTGATGTTTGGATGTATGATGTGCTGCGACCATGGGCCATAAGCACTTGGCCCATGTTAACTCGTTAGTGGCTCTTGCACACACCATGGCTGAATGCACATCATTGCCATGGTATCCCTTAAGGTCATTGGATGACCCCTCTCCACTTGGTGGGCCCCACAACCCTAAAAAGGGATGCATACGGAACCCCTAGCCGATTGAGTCCCACCAGAAATCTGGCTTTATGAAAGTCAGTGGGAGCCACTTTGGTTTGACCTAAATTAGAACTAGGGCGTAATTTTGTTCCCTCCAAGTAAATATGAGTGCGTGTGATAGGGAGATCTATTTGATGGACTCTCTAAAGGCCTTCCGTCAATAGCACAATGATGGGTCCATCAGTAATGAGGAAACGCAACATAAAATTGGTCTATCCATTTGCTGTTTGATCTGTTAGAGTGTTTCATTAGATGATAGGGGCGTCATTGACCGATGTGGGAGGGGCTTCACTAGAAAATGGGAACTCTCTCACGGTACCTTGGCGTAACATGAGTATGATGGGTGTGCACTCACTGGATAGAAAGGTTTACCTGAAAACGGCTCTGAACCTTGTCTGACAGAGGCCAAAGGGAAACTCATCTGATGAGTGGATATGATCCGTCACAGAAAAGTGGTGGGGTTATGCAGCTGAAACAGTTGGCTTCACGCACCCTATGTGATTTCCCACATTTCCAGAGACATTCCGTCATCTCCGTCATTAAGAAGGGAGGGAAAATCTCAGAGAAGAACAAATGGGAATGGAACATAGATTAAAAGCCATATCTATGTAGGTAACATCGAAACTTATGTCATAGAAACTAATATGTTAGTTACTTCTGTGTCCTGGTGTGTTGACTTTGGGGCTTCAACTCATGCGTGTAACTCACTGTAGGGGTTCAAAGCTAGCAGAAGATTGAGTGATGGCGAGGTGACACTATTCTTGGGAACGACTGCAAGTGTTGTAGCTGCGGCATTAGGAACCGTAGAATTAGTTTTTAGAGAAGGAGTCCTTGTACTTAAAGATTGTCTTTATGTATAGAACTTGAGAAGAAATTTAATTTCTGTTTCTAAATTGTGTGCTGATGGATATACTGTATATTTTAGTAATATGATTACTGTTAAACGGAATAACAAATTCATCGCATGCGGGGAACTGGAGAATGGTCTCTATGTTCTACATAATTCTCTAGAAACTAACCTAACCGAAACTACGTCCGTCAAAAATCCCAAGAAAAGGAATCGTGATACAGTTAATCCCACGTGCCTCTGGCATTACCGACTTGGCCATATCAGTATTGACCGAATCACAAGACTGGTAAAAGATGGTCCTTTGGATTTTCTAACCGTAGAAAATCTTCCCACTTGTGAGCCTTGCCTTCAAGGTAAGATGACTAAGCGGCGATTTGACGGTAAGCTTGAAAGATCTGGAGGCACACTTGACCTAATACATACTGATGTATGTGGTCCCCTGAGTGTTAGGACACGAAATCAACACGTGTACTTCATCACCTTTACAAATGATTTTTCACGATATGGTTACGTGTACCTAATGAGACACAATTCTGAATCCTTTGAAAAGTTCAGAGAGTTCAAACAGGAAGTCGAGAAACAGTTAGGGAGAGAAGTTAAGGCCCTTCGATCGGATCGAGGTGGCGAGTATCTCTCTGACGAATTCAGGGACTACTTAAAGGACAATGTGATAGTGTCTCAACTAGCTCCTCCTGCTACACCACAACTCAACGGTGTTTCAAAGAGGAGGAATAGGACCTTGTTGGACATGGTCCGGTCACTTCTCGTACGCTCAGAATTACCCACATCCTTTTGGGGATATGCATTAGAGACTGCTATCTACGTGTTGAATCGGGTTCCAACCAAATCAGTTTTGAAAACTCCATATGAACTATGGACCGGAAGGAAGGCAAGTGTAAGACACTTGAAAATTTGGGGTTGTCCTGCCCACGTTAGAACAACAAGTGCGGAAAAGTTGGAATCCAAAACCAGTCGTTGCCTATTTATAGGCTATCCAAAGGATTCAGTGGGTTATCTATTCTATGACCCAAGTGAGCAGAAAGCGTTCTGCAGTTGAAACGCCCAATTCTTAGAATCTGAATACATCATGGACACTCATCGTTAGGAAATAGTTCTTGATGAGGAGAGCTCACAAGCAGTGGGAGATGTCCCACAAGTTCCAGGTAGTGACCAACCTAGAAGGTCCACCCGGGTATCCAGACCACCAGTCCGATATGGTTATGACCAGGATACCTACCTGGTGGAAGCCTTGACTAATGAAGAGGATCCCATGACTTACATGGAAGCTATGTTAGACATAGATTCCCAGAAGTGGGTGGAGGCCATGAGAGCTGAGATGGACTCAATGGAGACCAATGGAGTCTGGACTCTAGTGGATCCACCCTCTGGGGTAAAAGCAATTGGTTGCAAATGGATCTACAAGAGGAAGAAGGGCCCCGATGGCAGGATTGAGACCTACAAAGCTCGCTTGGTGGCGAAAGGGTATACTCGGAAAGAAAGCATTGATTATGAGAAAACCTTTTCGCCCGTGGCCATGCTTAAATCCATTAGGATCCTGCTAGCTGTAGCAGCATACCATAACTACGAGATTTGGCAAATGGATGTCAAAACTGCGTTCCTGAATGAAGATCTTAGTGAAGATATCTACATGCAGCAGCCACAAGGCTTTATTGCTGCTGTTCAGGAACACATGGTATGTAAACTCAACAAATCCATATATGGACTTAAGTAGGCTTCTAGGAGTTGGAACATCCATTTTGATTCTGCCGTCAAAACGTTTGACTTTGAGCAGAATCGAAATGAGCCCTATGTTTACAGGAAGTCTAGTGGGGATAAGATTACTTTTTTAGTATTGTATGTGGACGATATCCTACTCATTGGGAATGATGTAGGAATGTTGAATTCGGTCAAGGTATGACTGTCACAATAGTTCTCCATGAAAGATCTTGGAGAAGCTTCATACATACTGGGTCTTTGACTCTATAAAGATAGGTCGAAGCGGATAATTGGATTATCCCAGGCTGCTTACATTGACAAAATTGTCAAAAGGTACAGCATGGAAAACTCCAAGAAAGGAAATGTTCCTTTCAGACATGGAGTAACTCTCTCCAAGAAGATGTCTCCCAAGACTTCTAAGGAGATTGAGGGCATGAGAGACGTTCCCTATGCCTCAGCCGTAGGGAGCATCATATATGCCATGTTGTGCACTCACCCGGACATAGCTCAGGCGGTGAGTGTGGTAAGCAGATTCCAGGCTAACCCAGGGCAGGAGCATTGGACTGCTATGAAGAACATACTTAAATACCTTCGAAGGACAAAAGAGTTTTGTCTGGTATTCGGGTCCACTCGAAGTCAAAGCACATCGAGAGGAAGTACCATGTACTACGGGAGATCGTTGGTAGAGGGGACGTCCTAATTCAGAAGGTAGCATCAGCGGATAATGTGGTGACCCATTGACTAAGCCACTGACACAGAAGGTGTCTGAGAAACACGTGGAAAGTATGGGACTCCGGCTTGTACCAGATTGGACCTAAGTGCAAGTGGGAGCTGTTAGACAGTCTTGTATGCCCTTAGCTTCAATCGGATTTGATGTACTTTTGTTATTTAGTGGAAATAAATTAAATTCCATGTTTGATTCATGTTGTTTGGTACAATTCTATGTAAGACCCTAAAACTGGACACTTATAGAAACTTGTGTTAGTTTTAAATGTTCACAGCCATTGGATAGGTCTGGGGAGATTTATCCTGCCAAGGCTGATACTGATGTGGCACCAAGTGTTGGGATGGCTTGTTTCGGCCATCAGGGTAAGACCCAAGGCACATGCAGTATGGGATTGTTTGAACCATTGAACCGGACCAGATTTCTAGTGTTGCCCTAGACCTTGGAGACAGATGGGAAAAACTAGAAAGTTACACCTGACCCCTAGACTCGATTATGACACATCACTAGGTGTCAGATCGGGCTATCTTTGATGTGTCAATCAGTGAGATCTTTAGTTGGGGTCAAAACCTGGATATGTTGGGGCAGTCTGAGAATTCATTTGAGTGTGTGGTCATAGTGACAGGATCAGCTCCTTTGTCGAACAATGGTAATGATCGGGAATGCACTCTCTCTGATGGAAACCAAACTGCCGGCAGTTGATTTCAATCGTTGGAATTTTGTTTTGCAAAATAAGATATACATATATGTATATATACGGTTTCAAAAGATTTGCAAAAGGTTTTAATTCCCGGGATCCATGTGAGTAGAAAGTGCGACACTGTTCCTTGCAGCCGAGGGAGAGGTCTTCTCTTGTCGGGCAGTGCTTGATCATTAAGGGCTGAGAGGTTAAGTGTAAGACCATTTAGGATAATACCTGATGGGCTAATCTTGCACCTGCCCATAGTCCCTGGGTTTTTATAAGATGGCTTGGCCCAGGGACCACTTAATGTAAGTGTTGGGCCCATAGGGTCCATGTGATGGGCTCAAGGGGTCACTGAGTCTTTCAGTGAATTCGTCTGGGCCTTGTAATAAAGGCTGGGCTGAACCCATGTGGCTGGTGGGTAGATCAATGCTTGGGTCCCATGGCATACAAAGAAGCCCAACTGGGCAGCAGGTTGGAAACTAGTTAAACACTGAACACTTAATGGGCCAAAAGGCCATTTCGAACTAGGCTGATATGATCACCAGTTCATAGGGCAAATCTGAGATTAGTGTTAGTAAAAGGATTGGGTCTTTGACCTTATCCAAATTAAGAGACCAAATTCAAATTAGATTTGAATCTGGTAACCTTCTGATAAGATCAGGAGTTAACTAACTTAATCTGCAGATAGGATTAAGATTAACCTCTATCCAAATACTGATTTGGATTGGGATAACTCCCAAAATATTGGGAGGTTTCTTAATCAAGAAGAAAGAGGAGAAAATCCTAGCAGAATTATCAGATTCAAACTAGGGGTTTTGAGTAAGAAAGAAACACATCCTGCAACCTGAAATTTGATCTCTCACAGACTCCACAGAGAAGAGACAATTCTGCCCTCTTCGTCCCTGGACTTCTCCTCCTTCAGTCGCCGCCACTACCTGTTGGAAGATTGGATCTTTGCAACAACAGGAAGTCAAGAAAGTAGTTCTTGACAATAGTCTTGCAAGAAAGACACTAGGATTCGGTGTTCAAGGTTCCAGAGGGTTCTTGTGAAGAATCCAATGTGTAGGATGCACCCTACTGGTTCCGTTCCATCCACAGTTGTGTCATCTTCAGCAGGAGCGGATCTTGGTCATTTCTTTGGGCGTGAACACCAACTTTAAGAGATATTATTTCTCTGGATCAGGTATAATCCTTCATGTTTCCTTTTGGTTCAAATCTGGTTTGTTTATGGTTCAAGTAGGATCATTGAATAATGTATTCTAAATTTAGGGAATATGATTCCCAGTTGAAAGAAAGTAGGAATTTTTTTTTGAAATTCGCCCCCATTCCGCACCTTTCTTGGCATCCATTAGATGGATCCTACCATTCTTTCACTTATGGCCCATGTACACAGCACATCACACATCCATACATCTCATGTAGGGATAAATTGATCCAATCAATTAATTATCTGTAAGGCCCATTGGAAGCCCGTTAAAATTCCATAATATTAACCATTAATATTATCTAGGTATATGGGCTGAATTAGGGTTACCCAGTTCGGCCCATATAGCTTTATCCTTTAAATTGGGCTTTTTGCAGTTTTAACTATTTAAAACTGGGTCTTTATAGGTTGGGCCAAATTAACCATTTAATTAAACATCAATTCTCAGGCCCATTAGTGGGAATACTAACCATTAAACCCTATAATTGGTTCAAACAGTTTGAAACAATCTTGGTTCAAATGGGTCTAGGGTTTGATTTTTAATTAAATCCTTAATTCAAGAAAATAATCTGAAATTAAATAACTGATAAAAGAAAAAAAAATAGAGGTTAGATCACAAATTGCAGTTTCTCAAACTACAAAACACAGATAGCGAATCTCCCATCTGCGAAATCTCCTTCTCTGCACCGCCTTCTTCGATCCAGAACTAAAAATAAATAGAAATCATATTTCTATTAATTATTACATCAGATCGAATGCCTATACATTGAGTCTAAAAAAAAAAAATTATTTATAGACCAAATGTAAAAAATAAAATCAATAAACTGCAAATCTTGTAGTTCTCCCTGCGCAAATCAAGATTTCGATATCCTCTTGTAAGAACAGCCCATAAATCAAGAACTATTCTAAACAATAATCAGATTTATTTAAAATTAATTTTAAATTATTTGCCCATCTGTTTTTGGTACAAATTTCCCAAAACCCATATCTGCGCAAATTGTGTAGAACGCCTTCTCCCTATTTGCGCAGGTTCAGATCTGAAACAGAATGATTCAAGATTTGAACCTGGCTCTGATACCACTGAAGGGATAGGAAATCCATCACATGGATGCCCAAGATTGCGGAATAAAGGGGGCGAATTTCAAAAATTTTTTTCTTTCCCTTCAATTGGGAATCGAATTCCCTATTTAGAAAATCATATTTTCAAGAATCATTCTTGAACCATAAACTGAAAACAGATCTGGTACAGAGAAATAATATCTCTCAATGGAGGTGTTCACGCCCAAGGTAGAAACCAAAATCTGCTCCCACTAAAAATGGCGTAGTGTAAGGTGGAGCAGAATCAGTAGTGTCCTTCCTAAGAACTTGATTCTTCCAAAGAATCACCTGGGCGGCTTGTGAATACAACTCCTACCAATCTTTTCTCCAAAAGAGTGGAATCAAGATCCAATCTTCATTTCTCCCAAGCAATGGAGATCGAACTGCTATAGGCGGCGACTGCAGGAAAGAGGCGGCTAGAGAGTATTTGCAGGGTGCAGAATTCTCTTTTCTGTGATCTCAGCACTGAAGACAAGACTTGAGTCTGTTGGATGTTGTGTCTAAAGGCTGCCACCCCCTCTTCCTTTTATAGACTTAAAGGGATCAGCTCCTAATCCCATTAGGAGTTGTTAACCCAAATCATATCTAGAATAGAAGTCCCTTTAAGATAAGGGATAATCCTTATCTTATCTGCATATTAGATCAGCCAGCTCCTAATCTAATTAGGAAGTTTCCAAATCTAAATCTCATTTAGATCTTGGACTCTCTGAGTGGATAGGGTGTGGGCCCAATCCTATCAGCTGATCTTATCTCAGAATTCGCCCCGTAAAGACTAATCAAATTAGCCCAGTTCGAAATGGGCTTAAGGCCCATTTAGGGTTATGTATTCATTAAGCCTTCCAAACTGCTGCCCAGTAAGGCTTCCTTGTATGGCGTGGGACCCAAAACATTGATCTACACATCAGCCACATGGGTTCAGTCCAGTCTTTGTTACCCTAAGTGGTCCCTGTGCCAAGCCACCTTGTAACACCCAGGGACTGTGGGCAGATGCAAGATTAGCCCATCAGGTATTATCCTCAATGGCCTTACACTTAACCTCTTAGCCCATAATGATCATACACTGCCCGACAAGAGAGTACCTCTCCCTCGACTGCAAGGAACAGTGTTGCACACTCTGCTTATATGGATCCCGGGAATTAAAAATTTTTGCACATCATTTCGAAACCATAATATATATACTTTTATATCTCATATAAAATATATTTTGCAAAACAAATTTCAACGATTGAAATCGGTTGCCGGCTGTCTTGGTTTCCATCAGTGAGAGTGCATCCCCGATCATTACCTTTGTCCGACAAAGGGGCTGATCCTGTCACTATGATCACCCACTCAGATGAATTCTCACACTATCCCAACATACCCAGGTTTTGACCCCCGCTAAGGATCTCACTGAATGGTACATCAAAGACAACCTAATCCGACACCTAGTGCAGTATCATAATCGAGTCTAGGGGTCAGGTGTAACTTTCCAGTTTTTGCCCATCAATCTCCAAGGTCTAGGGCAATACTGAAAATCTAGTCTAGTTCAAAGATTCAATTAATTCCATACTGTATGTGCCTAGGGTCTCACCCCGGTAGCTGAGACAAACCACCCCAACCGACTTGGTGGCACCATAGTGTCAGCCTTGTCAGGATAGGTCTCCCCAGACCCATCCACTGGCTGTGAACATTCTAAACTAACATGAGTCTCTAAGTGTCCAGTTTGAGGGTATTACACAGAAATATACCACGGGAACATGAATCAAATATGCACTTTATTTATTTACAATAAACTCATAAAATACATCATTTTGATTTAAGCTAAGGGCATAAAAAACTATCTAAAAAGTGTGGGACCCAAACATTGATCTATACATCGGCCACATGGGTTCAATCCATCCTTTGTTACAATGCCTAGCCAAATACACTGTTATGGACAATGCAAAGCCTGAGTCGATCACATGGGCTCCTATTGGGCCCAACACTTACACTAAGTGGTCCTTGGGCCAAGCCACCTTATAAAACCCAGGGACTGTGGGTAGATGCAAGATTAGCCCATCTGGAATTATCCTCAATGTTCTTACACTTAACCACTCAGCCCATAATGATCAAACACTGCCCGACAAGAGAGGACCTCTCCTGCGTCTGCAAGGAATAGTGTTGCACTCTCTATTAACATGGATCCCGGGAATTAAAATCTTTTGCAAACATTTTGAAACCATAACATATATGTATATCCGTATATAAATATATTTTGCAAAACAAATTTCAACGATTGAAATCAACTACCAGCAGTTTGGTTTCCATCAAAGAGACTGCGTCCTAGATCATTACCTTTGTCTGATAAAGAGGTTGATCCTGCCACTATGATCACCCACTTAGATGAATTCTTAGACTGTCCCAATATACCCAAGTATCAAAGACAACCCAATCCGACACCTAGTGTAGTATCATAATCGAGTCTAGGGGTCAGGTGTAACTTTCCAGTTTTGCCCATCAATCTCTAAGGTCCAGGCAATATTGGAAATCTGGTCCAGTTCAGGGTTTCAAGTAAACCTACACTGCATGTGCCTCGGATCTTACCCTAGTTGCTGAGACAGGCCACCACAACATTTGGTAGCACACCAATGTCAGCCTTGCCAGGATAAATCTCCCCAGACTTATCCAATGGCTGTGAACATTCTAAACTGACACGAGTCTCATTAGTGTCCAGTTTAAGGGTATTACACAGAAACACTCCACAAGAACATAAATCAAATATGTACTTTATTCACTTACAATAAATGTCCTAATGTACATCATTCTGATTGGAGCTAAGGGCATACAACTGTCCAACATTAAGTACATGTGCTCACTTACCTTCCAAACTACTGCCCAGTTGGGTTTCCTTGTATGGTGTGAGACCCAAACATTGATCTACCCATCAGCCACATGGTTTAAACCTAGCCTCTGTAACTAGGCCTGGCTGAATTCACTAAAAAAGACAGTGAACCCCTTGAGCCCATCACATGGGCTTCTAATGGGCCTAACACTTACATTAAGTGGTCCTTGGGTCAAGCCACCTTATAAAAACCCAGGGACTATGGGCAGATGCAAGATTAGCCCATCAGGTATAACCCTCAATGGTTTTACACTTAACCTCCCAGCCCATAATTATCAGATACTGCCTGACAAGAGAGGACCTCTCCCATGGCTGCAAGGAACAGTGTTGCACTCTCTACTCACATGGATCCCGGGAATTAAAACCTTTTGCAAACATTTTATAACCATAACATATATGTTTATCCATATACAAATATATTTTGTAGAACAAATTTCAATAATTGAAATCAACTACTGGCAGTTTGGTTTCCATTAGAGAGACTGCATCCCTAATCATTACCTTTGTCCAATAAAGGAGCTGATCTTGTCACTATGATCACCCACTCAGATGAATTCTCAAACTGTCCCAACATACCTAGGTTTTGACCCCCTCTAAGAATCTCACTAATTGGCATATCAAAGATAGCCCAATCCGATACCTAGTGCAATATCATAATCAAGTCTAGGGGTTAGGTGTAACTTTTCAGTTTTGCCCATCAATTTCCAAGGTCCAGAGCAATACTGGAAATCTGGTCCAATTCAGGGTTTCTAGTAAAACTACACTGCATGTGCCTTGGACCTTGGCGGTTGAGACAGGCCACCCCAACATTTGGTAGTACACCAGTGTCAGCCTTGTTAGGATAAATCTCCCATGACTTATCCAACGACTGTGAACATTCTAAACTAACACGAGTCTCATTAGTGTCCAGGTTAAGGGTATTACATAGAAAAACACCATAATAACATGAATCAAATATGTACTTTATTCACTTACAATAAATGTCATAATGTACATCATTCTGATTGGAGCTAAGGGCATACAACCACCTAACATTAAGTCTATGTCTCATTTACCTTCCAAACTGCTGTCCAATTGGGTTTCTTTATACGGTGTGAGACCCAAACATTGATCTACACATCAACTGCTTGGTTTTAGCCTAGTGTCTATTACTAGGCCTGGCTGAATTCACTAAAAAAGGCAGTTGATGTGTGAATCATTGTGACACTAGCAAGTGCACTATCCGTTCAAGTAATAAAGTAGTGAGTGAAGTATCGTTCCCATGGGGATTTAGGAAACAAGTATCAATACTAAATTGAGTACTTCTTATCTGATTAACAAATAAATCTAAACTTTAATGAAAGCTAAATATCCTAAATTAAAATCTATCTAAATTTTTGGTCCAATTGCCTTCAAATCAAGTTAGAAGAGTAAGCAGTAAATTTCGATCTCAGAATTCAGCAATCTATCAATTTGGACCATTTGAATAAATCATAATTGAGCCTTAGTTTGGTGAAACCTCAAGGTCATGAACAGCCTCTCTCAAGCACATGTTCATCCTATGCATGAGTGACAATTCTTCTATCTCTAACAAGAATCTAATCCCCATGCATGCATTTCTTCAAACACTTCTACGTCATCAATTCAATACTGAATTGATCACCAACTGAACTGTGCAAGTTATCTCTAATCTTGCATCCAATTCAGTTCTTGAATAGTAGATCTGAATTCCTAGAGTCTCTTTCAAGCACTCTAGGAATTCCAAGCTTTAGATCCATTCGGCCAATTTGAAAATTGCAGATCTGAATTCACTTTCAAGCAATTCAGATCTTGCAATCTCAGATCTGAGAATTCATATATGAGTTTTGAAGGTTAGTTGGCCGAATTAATCTACAATAACACCCTTATTCAAGAAACTCCAAGTACAATTAATGACCATTCGAATGAATAAAAATGAATTAGATTGCTGAACTGAAATTTTACAAGCTGAAATACATCATGGAAGAATGGAAGAAAGAGAAAGAAAAAAGAAAATATAACAAAGAAACAGAATTCAAATTAAAGGAGAATGAAACTACAATTGAGTTCTTACAAAGGATCTTTGAATCACAAACCCCCAATTTCGAACTCACCTTCTCTTCTAGCTTGCTTGTCTTGAACTTCCTCCAGCCCTTCTTCTTCTTCTTCTTCCTTGCGCATAACCTTCTTCTCTTCTCTTCTCTCAAGGTGGCCGAACCTCTAAGAGTGGGAGAGCCTTCCTCTCAAGCAATTGAACACCTCTCCCCCCTCCTAGAGGCCTTCTTATATAGTTTTTTAAGGGGGCTCTTGCCCCTTCTTGAAGCCTCTAGAATGGGGTGTATTACACCCCTTTCTTGAGCTTTCTAGAGCTCTCTTGAAAGCCTCCTAAGGGCTGCTATTTGGGTTGCACTTAGGCTCTCTCCTAGCACATGATAGCTATACATTGAGTTGCTCTTTTGGGCTGAGAATGGGCCTTCCTTGCTGGGCAGAATTCTACTCTTAGCTAGGCCTTTCTTTTCTTGGATTTTCTTAAGGAATCCACTTGCTCTTCTTGGGCTGAAGTGCTTTCTCTTGCTTCCACAACCGGGCTGGGCTGAATTTGGTCTTTTTGAACCTTCTTTTCTTGCCTTTTTCCTTCATTTTCTTGGATTAATTACCCCTGAAACTTATTCTTAGCATTAAGCTAAATTAAGGCAAAAATTAATAAAACCAGCATAAAAATCCATGCTAAAATCCTCAAAAACTATAGATAAATTGTAGGTTCATCAAATACCCCCACACTTAAGCTTTTCTTGTCCTCAAGCAAAGACATCAGCTATAAACTGAACATTCCCCCCTTCTGTTCTCACCATTTACCTGGTGAACTTTTTAAGATAGAAATGCATTGAGTAGTCGGGGAACTTTTGTAAGTGCTCAACTCTTATTCTTGTAAATTACCATTTAAGATATGTATAAGATCCAAGGAAAGGAGAATATGAATTTCATCATAGTCTAGCCTTCACTCCTAATTCATATATAAATCAACTCCTTAATTGTCGAGGTTAATAATCAAAATTCACTAAGTTTCACATCTATAACTAAATCTTAATGAGAGTTCAACTTTAGAGTGCCCCCTTTGAACCTCAGCTATCACCACAATTTCTTAATTCTAGGGGTGAGTGCATCTTATGCTCCATCTCACCCTTTTCTTCTATTTTTTTTTCGGTGTGAGTGCATTTTATGCTCCATCTCACACACTTTTCTCTCTCTTTTTCTCTTTTTCTTTTTTTTTTTTTACTGTGGGTGCATTTTATGCTCCATCTCACACTGGTCACTTGTTTGAGGTAGGTAAATAGGACTCATGTTCTGAGCTGCTAGTTTTACTATTCAGCTCAAAATAGCGGAGTCAATTTGGGCTTTTGTCCTTCTTTGCAATTATTGAACCTCAAGAATCAATACTTCAGATGTGCACTAGCTTTCTTGACCATTAACAATGAAATCAAGGGCTTCCATACACATGAAGGAAGTAGGGCTAGTCATGCTGAAAGGCATATTTAGCTCTCCTTTTCTCATGCATATATCAAACAGGGTTATTCACAAGAATAAAAACTTAACAAGTACATCAGTCTCCCTCAACTTATTGAATTCCTTCTTAAAAATCATCAAATAAATAGTAATGAACTTAAGGAGTTCCAGTCTTTTTTTGGTTATGTCATTGCCTGCATATGTGTGTTGGGGTGAATGAGGTGCATGGTTTCAGCCCCCATACCCTAGCCTCAGGCTCACTCCCCCACACTTAAGATGAACATTGTCCTCAATGTTCCTAGTGTTAGGGGATCACAATAAAACCAACAAGAGAAATAACAAGTAAAGAGAAGGGTAAAGAGGATTTCCTGAAGATTAATTTCCAGATATGCAAGAGTTCTTTTGGTGGGAGCCTCTTCTGCTAGAATTTACTTGCAACAGAGATCAGAAGCTTTGTTCTAACTAAAAATAATTTAAACCAAATAATAAAAAAGACTACTATTCACAATTCAAAAGAATGTAAGTAATCCTAATCTACTAGATATACAAGATAAATTTACAAAGCCAAGTAATTAATAAGACAAACTAAAGTCATTTGCTTCACTCTTTTTTTTTCTCTCTCTCTCTCTCTCTCTCTTTTTTAAAACAAGAAAAACAGAGCTCCATTACTGAAAACCAGCATTCAAGTGTGAAGTAGGTCATTAATGAAAAAGAAAGCTAGCTAAATTAGCAATAGATATTATTACACACTATTCTAGACTAAATAGAAGTAAACATATCTAACATCTACTATAATCAGATCTAAAATCAATTGCTGAATACAGTATCTTTGGGCTGCTCTTCAAGCTCTTAATAGAATCAAACCTGAAGTTTTAGCTTTTGAGAACAGTCTTACAAAAAAAACCTAACATCAATAAGTCTGAATTATGATGCAATTAGGTATGAAATAAGTCCAAACTCAAGAGTTTAAGACTTCTTATTTCAAGTCCCAACTTATATGTCTTGTATGCTTCAATAAATTGCAGAGACTTGAAATTAGATCTACAAACTTACCTACTGAGAACAGTCACCTTTGGATCTGAGTTCAGATCTGAAATTACAGTAGCCATTTATACTAAAATCAGTGGTTATTAGCATTCAAATAACCACTGATTTTAGATCATAAATGATTTTGATTATTAAAAAGGGAATCCGAACCTACAATCTTATTTACATTCCTTAATTATAGCATCTGAATTCAGATACAATTTATCTGAGTTCAAATATGCAATTAACAAACCATAAAAATTAGAGTCTGAATTGAATATACTTATTGGAACTATTGCACATCACCATTTACATCTGCTATACTATGGGCTGCTATTCAGAGCTGAATTGTCAATGTGCCTTCAGAGGACTTAAATTGGGCTACAACCAGACCTGAGCCAGGTTTGGATTCAGGTTTGTAAGCTATGCAAGTGTATGGCTTCATAATCTTGAAGACTTCTGTGACCTGAAATCAGGTCTGCAATGCATACAACCTGTAAATTCAGCCCACAGTTAGTTCAGCCCATGTTTTGTTTCAGATCTCATATCAGCCCCTATCAGTCCATATCAGCCTAAATCTGTCTAGCTCAAATATATTAAGCTGTTCAGTCCATAAATTTACAAAAACCTAAAATCAGGTCTGCACTGTTTGGCATTATTACTACTGCAATTTAGCAGTGTTGCAAAACAGAACTGAGTACAATTTCAGATCAGATCTCAAAGCAATCAGAACTGGCCATCTAAAACTTTGATTTTACTAATGGACATCCAAGACTATGTGCAAGAGGTTTAAAGCAGAAACCTGAAATCATGATGGCTCAAATTAAGTAGTTGTAGAAACCTGAAATCAGGTTTGCTAACTGTATACTGTAAGCAGCCCTGGATGCCAGTATATTACAATCTAAAATATGAAGCTCTTTTTAGACCTTTCAGGCCTTACAAACATCAATCTTAATCTAATCAATTCAGATCGGGTGCAAGATATTTAAAAGATAACAAAACATCAAGTTCAAAGAAATTTCAGATCATGTACTCATACTGCCTCAGATTCTCATGCACTTCAGATCTGATTTTACCATTCATGGCTTATATTTTCATCAATGAGGCAAGTCTGATACATCAAATTGTGAATTGGGTGCTGTTACTACCCGAATTCACATCAGAATTGAGTGGGTTCAGGTTTGAGTTCAGATGAACTCAAATCTGAACCTAGCAGAATGCAGTCCTACAACCAGCTGAACTCAGATCTGAACTTCAAATCTGAATTTCAGGTCTGAAAGCTCACATGCTATTCTTTCATTGTTTTCTTTTTCTTTTCTTTTTCTATTTTTCTTTTCTTTTTCTATTTTTCTTTTCTTTTTTTTTAAAGGAAGAAAACTATAACAAAATACAACAATGCAACCAAAATCTTTTTGGATGAGTGTAGGTCTTGATGAATGCAATTCAGATCTGAACTCATTTTGAGATTTAATTTTTTTTTTAGAACCAAAAGAAGAAGAGAATTTTGATTTGCATAAGCTACATTAAAACTGAAACTAAGGATGGAACAATCAAGTATCAAGAGAAGAAACATGGCTCCATCAATGTAGCCCTTGATGGAATATACACTTATTGGAATGTAGTACACATGGCTGCACAAACCCATTCAGATCTGCTAGACTTTCTATTCATGCACAGCCGAAATCAGAGCTATCTAACTTCAAAAAAAAATTCAAAGATCAGCCCAGGAGAATTCACAATGCCAATTTATAATGTTAATTGTAATACAAACCTGTTCAAAACCTGCCCTGATTCAGTCTTGCTGTAGCAGGTTTGCTATAGTAGCCCTGCTATAGGTCTGAACTCTAATTGAAAAATGGTGTGGAAGTGCCACTTTGCATGAAATCTCTTGAGGCATAAAAAAAATTCTCAGATTAAATATACTTTTCTTCAACCAAATCAGCTCAGATAGATCGGACTACAAGTTATCTAACATAGCAAAGTCTGCCCTGTATCCTACTCTGTTCACAACCCCAGTTCAGATCTAGGTGATTCCAGATCCGAATTTCTTCAACCATGGCTATCCACTTGTTCTTGGGGAATAGCAGATTTGTTCTAGGGTGTATTGGGGTGGTGATAACCCTCAATTAGCCTTGAAAGTTACAACAGTTCAGGTCTGAGTTCAAGGGAACTCAGATCTGAACTGTTGCAAATCTGCTACAACAAAACTCAAATCTGAACTCAGGTCTGAGTTCTGATCCGAATCCTTGGTTTCCATTCTTTTGGTTATATGGTTCTCTCTCTCCCTTTTTTTTTCCAATTTCTATATATTTTTTTTTCTTTTTTTTGTTATGAAAGAAAAAGAAGATAAAGGGCTAAAACATAAACAGATTTTCTCAGCTGAGTGCTGCAGTTCTGCTATAGCAGATCTGAGTGCCGAATGCAACTCAGATATGCAACATTCAGCTTTTTTATTTATTTTTTATTTTTTCTTTTAGAAGACAATAACTTCATGATTGAAAGGAAAACAGGTCTCCCTTTATTAAAATTAAACTGAAATAAGGAAGAGAAAGTAATCTACTAAAGCACAACTACAGTAGTACAACAATTGCAATCCAAGCTGAAATGAAAAATTAAGCAAAATAAACCAATTATGAATGCAATGCTGAATTAGATCAGATTAAGAATGCCCAATGTTTCCTAATATTGCTTCCCTAAATCCCTGGCAACGGCACCAAAAACTTGATGTGTGGCTCATTGTGACACTAGCAAGTGCACTATCCGTTCAAGTAATAAAGTAGTGAGTGAAATATCGTTCCCATGAGGATTTAGGAAACAAGTATCAATACTAAATTGAGTACTTCTTATCTGATTAACAAATAAATCAAAACTTTAATGAAAGCAAAAAATCCTAAATTAAAATCTATCTAAATCATTGGTCCAATTGCCTTCAAATCAGGTTAGAAGAGTAAGCAATAAATTTCAATCTCAGAATTCAGCAATCTATCAATTTGGATCATTCGAATAAATCATAATTTAGCATTGGTTTGGTGAAACCCCAAGGTCATGAACAGTCTCTCTCAAGCACATGTTCATCCTATGCATGAGTGACAATTCTTCTATCTCTAACAAGAATCTAATCCCCATGCATTCATTTCTTCAAACACTTCTAAGGCATCAATTCAAAACTGAATTGATCACCAACTGAATTGTGCAAGTTATCTCTAATCTTGCATCCAATTCAGTTCTTGAATAGTAGATCTGAATTCCTAGAGTCTCTCTCAAGCACTCTAAGAATTCCAAGCTTTAGATCCATGCGGCCAATTTGAAAATTGCAAATCTGAATTCTCTTTCAAGCAATTCAGATCTTGCAATCTCAGATCTAAGAATTCATATATGAGTTTTGAAGGTTAGTTGGCCGAATTAATCTACAATAACACCCTTATTCAAGAAACTCCAAGTACAATTCATGACCATTCGAATGAATAAAAAAGAATTAGATTGCTAAACTGAAATTTTACAAGCTGAAATACATCATGGAAGAATGGAAGAAGGAGAAAGAAGAAAGAAAATATAACAAAGAAACAGAATTCAAATTAAAGGAGAATGAAACTACAATTGAGTTCTTACAAAGGATCTTTGAATCACAAATCCCCAATTTCGAACTCACCTTCTCTTCTAGCTTGCTTGTCTTGAACTTCCTCCTGCCCTTCTTCTTCTTCTTCCTTGCGCCTAACCTTCTTCTCTTTTCTTCTCTCAAGGTAGCCGAACTTCTAAGAGTGGGAGAGCCTTCCTCTCAAGCAATTGAACACTTCTCCCCCCTCCTAGAGGCCTTCTTATATAGTTTTTCAAGGGGGCTCTTGCCCCTTCTTGAAGCCTCTAGAATGGGGTGTATTACACCCCTTTCTTGAGCTTTCTAGAGCTCTCTTGAAAGCCTCCTAAGGGCTGGTATTTGGGTTACACTTAGGCTCTCTCTTAGCACATGATAGCTATACATTGAGTTGCTCTTTTGGGCTGAGAATGGGCCTTCCTTGCTGGGCCGAATTCTACTCTTAGCTAGGCTTTCTTTTCTTGGATTTTCTCAAGGAATCCACTTGTTCTTCTTGGGCTGAAGTGCTCTCTCTTGTTTCCACAACGGGGCTGGGCTGAATTTGGTCTTTTTGAACCTTCTTTTCTTGGATTAATTACCCCTGAAACTTATTCTTAGCATTAAGCTAAATTAAGGCAAAAATTAATAAAACCGGCATAAAAATCCATGCTAAAGTCCTTAAAAATTATAGATAAATTGTAGGTTCATCAACAGTGAACCCCTTGAGCCCATCACATTGGCTCCTGATGGGCCCAACACTTACACTAAGTGGTCCCTGGGCCAAGCCACTTTATAAAATCCCAGGGACTGTGGGCAGATGCAAGATTAGCCCATCAGGTATAACCCTTAATGTTCTTACACTTAACCCTTCAGCCCATAATGATCAATCACTACCTAACAAGAGAGGACCTCTCCCTCTATTCACATGGATCCTGGGAATTAAAACCTTTTGTAAATATTTTGAAACCATAATATATATATTTATATAAATGTATTTTTGCAAAAACAAATTTCAATGATTGAAATCGGCTGCTGGCAGTCTTGGTTTCCATTAGAGAGAGTGCATCCCCGATCAATACCTTTGTCCGACAAAGGGGCTGATCCTATCACTATGATCACCCACTTAGATGAATTCCCGGACTGTCCCAACATACCTAGGTTTTGACCCCCTTTAAGGATCTCACTGATTGGTATATCAAAGATAGCTTAATCCGACACCTAGTGCAGTATCATAATATAGTCTAGGGGTCAGGTGTAACATTCTAGTTTTTCCCACTAGCCACCAAGGTCCAGGGCAATACTGGAATTCTGGTCTAGCTCAGGGTTTCAAGTAAACCTACACTGCATGTACCTCAGGTCTCACCTTGGCAGTTGAGACAGGCCACCCAAATATTTGGCAGCACATCAGTGTTAGCCTTAGCGGGAAAAACTCCCCAGACTTATCGAACGGCTGTGAATATTCGAAACTAACACGAGTCTCATATGTGTCCAGTTTAAGGGTGTTACATAGAAAAACACCATAATAACACGAATCAAATATGTACTTTATTCATTTACATTAAATGACATAAGGTACATCATTCTAATTGGAGCTTAAGGCATACACTGCCATGGACCCCTGTTTGCTGCTTTTTCAGCAAACAACACACGATCCTATCGTGAAAACATACCCAAATGTAGACTTTCTATCATCTGGACCCAACTGGAAATCGACATCAATATACCTTTGGATCTGTAGTGAGCTACCATCGAATACCAGACAAAACTCTTTTGTCCTTCCAAGGTACTTAAGTATATTTTTCATAGTGGTCCAGTGCTCCTGCCCTGGGTCGGCCTTGAATCTGCTTACCACACTCACTGCCTCAACAACGTCAGGACGAGTGTGCAGCATGGCATACATGATGCTCCCTATAGTTGAGGCGTAGGGAACGTCCTTAATGCCCTCAATCTCCTTAGAAATCTTGGGAGACATCTTCTTGGAGAGAGTGACTCTATGCCTAAAAGGAACATTTTCCTTCTTGGAGTTCTCCATGCTGTATCTCTTGACTATTTTGTCAATGTAAGCAGATTGGGATAATCCTATTATCCGCTTTGATCTATCTCTATAGAGTCGAAGACCTAGAATATAGGAGGCTTCTCCAAGATCTTTCATGGAGAATTGTTGTGAAAGCCATACTTTCACCGTAGTCAACATTCCTACATCATTCCCAATGAGTAGAATGTCATCTACATACAGAACCAAGAACGTAACCTTGTCCCAACTAGACTTCTTGTAAACATAGGGCTCATCTGGATTCTGCTCAAAGTCAAACTTTTTTATAGTAGAATCAAACCAGATGTTCCAACTCCTAGAAGCTGGCTTAAATCCATATATTGATCTATTTAATTTACATACCATGTGTTCCTAACCCATAGCTATGAAACCTTGCGGTTGCTGCATATAGATATCTTTAGTAAGATCTCCATTCAAGAACGCAGTTTTGACATCCATATGCCAAATCTCGTAGTCATGGTATGCTGCTATAGCTAGCAGGATCCTAATAGATTTAAGTATGGCCACCAGTGAAAAGATTTCCTCATAATTGATGCACTCTTTCTTAGTATATCCTTTCGCCACCAGACAAGCCTTGTAGTTCTCAACCTTACCATCGGGGCCCTTCTTCCTCTTATAGATCCATTTGCAATCAATTGCTTTTACCCCGAGGGCGGATCTACTAGAGTCCAGACTCCATTGGTCTCTATCGAGTCCATCTCAACTCTCATGGCATCTACCCACTTCAAGGAATATATGTCCAATATAACTTCTGCATAAGTCACGGGATCCTCCTCCCTAGTCGTAGCTTCCACTAGGTAAGTATCTTGGTCATAGCTGAAACAGTTTGGTGGCATGGAAACCCAGGTAAATCTTCTAGGTTGGTCAATACCTGAAACCCATTGCTCTTGAACTCTCCTCATCAAGAACTATTTCCTGACGATGGTTGTTCAGGATGTAATCATCCTCCAAGAAATGGGCATTCCGACTATGGGCTCATCCTTCTTAATCAATTCTTCGGCCCTCTGCATCATATTGCTGAGTTCCTACAAGCTGAAATTCAGCTTATCCATGTTGTAGTTCATGATGAATGGATTGAAGGATGGAGTCAAAGAGTTGAGAATGACGTATATCTGGGGCTTCTTCTTTGCCTTCCTCTTTTTCTTGCCTGATTTGTCAGATTCAACAAGCATGGCTAGAGGCTCATCCTTATTAATCAGTTCTTCATCCCTCTGCAACATATTGCTAAGTTCCTGAATGCTGATATTCAGCTTGTAAATGTTGTAATTCATGATGAACGGATTGAAGGAAGGAGGCAAAGAATTTAGGATGGCATCTACCTTAGTGACATGGTCCAGCCCGGATCCAAGAGCCTCAAGTTCATTGATGATAACCTACTGGCCCTTGGACATTTGTGCGGTCATGAACTGCTTCAAGACCTTCTGCTAAGTAGAACGATTATGCTCTTTGTACATTGTCTTTAAACAATCCAATATGTCATTGGCAAGTTCGATTTGATCAAACTGCCTCTGTATTGGATTGTCCAGGGAGGCAATGATATAGCACCTGGCCAGGGAATTTTCTTCTTCCCATTCAAAGTATTCCCTCCTACGGGCCTCAGAAGCCCTATCACCTGGATGCTCTAGGGCAAGGTTTTTAGCCACCTTGTCCAACTTCTCAGAAGTTAGGAACAACATAAGGTTCCGGTACCAGTCGACATAATTTGGGCCCTTAATCTTGTTGTCATCCAAAAGCTTTGCAAATTGTCTGTTTGCCATTTCTGAAAAAAAACAAACATTAGTCCATAACCTAATTTGATTCATGTTATCTATATAGATATGGATTTTAATCTATGTTCCATTCCCATTTATTCATCTTCGAGATTTCCTTCCTATCTTAGTGATGGAGACTGCGAATTGTCTCTAGAAATGTGGGAAATCACATAGGGTGCATGGAGCCAACTGTTTCAGCTGCATAACCCCACTATCTTTCTGTGAATGATCATATTCACTCATCATTTGAGTTTTCCCATTGGCCTCTGTCAGACAAGGTTCATAGCCATTTTATGTTAAACCTTTATGTCCAGTGAGTGCTCACTCATCATATTCGTGAACGCCAAGGTACCGTGAGAGAGTCTTTCATTTTCTGGTAAGCCCCTTCCACATTGGTCTATGACGCTCCTATCATCTTATGAAGCACTCCGACAGGTCCAACATCAAATGGATAGCCCAATTTATGGTGTGTTTCCTCATTAGTGAAGGACACATCTTCATGCTAATGATGGAAGGCTTTTAGAGAGTTCATCATATGAATCTCCCTATCACATGTACTCATATTTCAGGAGGGAACAAAAGTTACACCCTAGTTTAATTTAGGTCAAACCAAAGTGGCTCCCACTGACTTTCATAAAGCCAGATTTTAGGTGGGCCGTAAACGGCTAGGGTTCCTCATGTATCCTTTTCAGGGGTGTGGGGTCCACCACTGAGGGAGGTCATCCAATGACCCTAAGGGACACCATGGCAATGATGTGCATTCAGCCATGGTGTGCGCAAGAGCCACTATCGTATCTGCATGGGCCAAGTACTTATGGCCCATGAGCACTGCACATCACACATCCATACATCACATGCAAGTATAGAATTGATCCAATCAATTAATATCTATAAAGCACATTATTAAAGCCCATAAATATCCATAATATGACTGATTAAGCCTTATAGCTTTCCCGTAGTTAGCAGTTCGGCCCATATAGCTTTCCTGTAGTTAGTGGGCTTTAGCAGTTTTAACTCTTTAAAACTGGGCCTTACAAGTGTGGGCTGAATTAAGCCTTACAATTAAACATCAATCCCTTGACCCAATAGTGGGAAATTAGGGCTGAGAACAGCCCCCACCGAACCATAGATTCGGTCCAACCAATTTGGTCCAATCTGGTTTGAATGGGTCTAGGGTTTGATTTTTAATTCAAGAAAATGATTTGAAATAATTACTGATCAAAGACAATCACAAATCTGTAACAGGGATGTTCGCACATCTCAAACCTGCAAAACAGAAGTTAGATCACCGTTTGTAGTTTCACAAACTGAAAATCACATATAGGATTTCAACATCTACGAATTCTCCTTCTCTAGCGCATGCATCTTTGATCTTGAATAAAATAAAACAGAAAAACCCTAATTTTCTATTAATATTACATCAGATTGAATACCTATAGATTCAGTCTAAAAATTAAAATAAAAATTAATTATAGACCAAAATTAATGGAACTACAAAATCACAGATTTTCTGTGCCATAAAAGATTTTGATCTCCTTTGTTCGAACAACCCATAAATCAAGAAAATAATAAAGAAAAATTTTAAATATATTCTAGACTTATAAAAATTAATTTCAGATCATTTGCCCTTTAATTAGGAACCGATTTCCCAGAAAAACCCTAATCTGTGCAAATCAGGTAGAACGCCTTTTGCCCATTTGCGTAGGTTCAGATCTAGTCTATTTTGGTTTAAGATTTGAACCTGGGCTCTGATATCACTAAAGGGATGAGAGATCCATTATATGGATGGCTGAACCCTACAGGAAGGTTGGGCGAGATTTCAAAAATTTTTCTCTCTCCCATCTAGGAATCGCATTCCCTATTTTAGAAAATCTGCATTTTCAAGGATCAATCTTGAACCAAGAACCGAACCAGATCTGAAACCAAAAAGTAGGAGAGGAAGATACCTGATACAAAGAAATAGTATCATCCAATGAAGGTGTTCACGCCCAAGGAAAGTTCCAAAGACTGCTCCCACTGAAGATGACACAGTGTAGGATGGAACAGAATCAACAGTGTTCTTCCCAAGAACCGAATTCTTCAGCAAGAATTCGATGGAGGGTAAGTGAGCACAACTTCCAATCAGTTTTTCTCCAAAAACTGATATCAAGAATGCTTCTTGATCGCTCCTACAAGAATGGAGATCGAACTGGCAACGGCGGCGACTGGAGGAGAATGCAGAGAGAAGATGTCGCAATCACACTGTTGCTGTCTTCTCTCTTGTGATTTGAGATCTGATCTCTGGGGTTGAATGTTGTGATGAATGGTTCACCCCTCCTCCTTTTTATAGCCTTAAAGAGAGCTCCTAATCTCATTAGGAGTTTCCTAATCCAAATCTGTATTTGGATAAGGAGTTCTCTTTAAGAGATAAGGATAATGCCATATCTTATCTGCAGATTAGATCAGCCCTCCTAATCTTATTAGGAGTTTCCAAATCCAAATCTGTATTTGGATATGGACTCTCTGAGTGGATAGGGATAACTCCCTATCATATCTGCTGATCCAATCCCAGATCTGCCCCTCTCTTTAACTAATCAAATTAGACCAGTTCAAATTAGGCTTTGGGCCCATTAAATCCACGTGCTCACTTACCTTCCAAACTGCTACCCAGTTGATTTTCCTTGAATGGCGTGGGACCCAAACATTAATCTACAAATCAGCCACATGGTTTCAGTCTAGCCTCTATTACTAGGCCTGCCCGAATTCACTAAAAAAGATAGTGAACCCCTTGAGCCCATCACATGAGCTCCAAATGGGCCCAACACTTACACTAAGTGGTCCCTAAGCCAAGCCACCTTATAAAGACCCAGGGATTATGGGCAGATGCAAGATTAGCCCATCATGTATAACCCTCAATGACTTTACACTTAACCTCCTAGCCCATAATTATCAAACACTGCCCCACAAGAGAGGACCTCTCCTGTGGCTGCAAGGAACAATGTTGCACTCTCTACTCACATGGATCTCGAGAATTAAAACCTTTTGCAAACATTTTTAAACCATAACATATATGTATATCCATATATAAATATATTTTGCAAAACAAATTCCAATGATTGAAATCAACTTCTGACAGTTTGGTTTCCATCAGAGAGACTGCATCCCCGATCATTACCTTTGTCCAATAAAGGGGCTGATCTTGTCACTATGATCACCCACTCAGATGAATTCTCAGATTGTTCCAACTTACCCAGGTTTTGACCCCCTCTAAGAATCTCACTGATTGGCATATCAAAGACAACCCAATCCGACACCTAGTGTAGTATCATAATCAAGTCTAGGGGTCAGGTGTAAATTTCCAGTTTTGCCCATCAATCTCCAAGGTCCAAGGCAATACTGGAAATCTGGTCCGATTCAGGGTTTCAAGTAAATCTACACTGCATGTGCCTCAGGTCTCACCCTGGCGGCTGAGACAGTCGGGTCTCACTATGGCAAGGAACTTTCCAACCTCGGGTCTCACTATGGGCTAATCAGATGCCCACAGTCTATAGTTTTCACAAGGTGGCCGGACCCAATGACCATTTAGTGTAAATGTTGGACCCATTAAGAGCCCATGGTGATGGACTCAGGGGTTCACTGTGTCCAATAGTGAATTTGGCCAGGCCTTGTAATAAAGGCTTAGCTGAACCCATGTATCTAATGTGTAGATCGATGTTTGACTCCCACGCCATACAAAGAGAGCCAACTGGGCAGCAGGTTAAGATGTTAAGTGAGCACATAAACTTAATGGTCCTAAATCCCAGTTCGAACTGGGCTTAAGTCAGTTAATTAAAAGGAGGCAAGATAGGATTTATAATCTGATTAGGATTAGATGAAGGATAAGATAAGTCTTATCCATTCAAGAGTCCATATCCAAATATTAGATTTGGATTAAGGAACCCTCTCCTAATTAGATTAGGAGGCTGATCCTGAGAAGGCTATAAATAAAGGGGGCAAATTCCTCAATTAGACAACACAGCAATCTATAGAGTTCTTCCATGTTCTTTCCAACCTCCTCATCAACTACCTTTCACCACTTAGGGGTGAGGTTGCGTTTTCTTTGTCTAACTGGCCTAACTAAAGGGTTCACATTAAGCTTATGAGTTATCACACTAGGGTCAATTCTGGGCATTTCTACCGTGGAGTAGGCGAAAACATCTAAATTATTAAATAAAAAACTTACTAGCTATGTTTGTAGTGGTTTGCTTATCAGTGCACTGATCTTGATTGTCTTGGTCGGCTCGATCTCAGAAACCGATATGTGGACTGTCTCTTCCATCGGGGAAACTCGCTCCTCGGTGTAGTCTGCTGGTTGCTCCAATTTGGCATCTTCTATCAGTTTTTCCTTTCCCTTGAAGGCAACAACATAGCACATATGGGTTTTTATCTGATCACCTCGTATGACCCTTACTCCACAATCTATCAAAAACTTCATCGTGAGATAGTAAGTCGATACTATCGCGCGTAAAGCATGTGTAATGGGCCAACTTATAATTGCGTTGTAGGGGGACAAAGTCATGACCACTAAGAATGTGTGCTTGAACCATACAATATTTGGCCACGTGCCCGCCTCCACTGTTATTGTGACCCGAGCTATAGGCCTAACTTCATCTTTGCTGAACCCTACTAGTGAGGTATCTGCTAGTTTTAGATTTCTCTACTATAGTTGTAACTTGTCAAAGGTTCCTTTGAAGAAGATATTGACCGAACTGCCTGAGTCCACCAAGATCCGCTTCACCTCGAAGTCATTGATGATCAACTTTATGACTAGGGCAACATTATGAGGATACTGAATCCCATGAGCATCATCCTCAGTAAAATAAATGGGTTCTTTGATCCAAGGACACTTGGGAGGGTTCTTTGCCATGTGCTCTAGTTCTTGGACTGAGGTCTTTCCTGTTGCTGTTGTGCACCCCGCTACAATGGATCCTCCAGTGATCATATTGAAAGGATGAGAGATCCATCACATGGATGCCCAAAGATTGCGGAATAAGGGGCGAATTTCAAAAATTTTTCTCTCCCTTCAACTGGGAATCACATTCTCTATTTAGAAAATCATATTTTCAAGGATAAATCTTGAACCTTAAACTAAACCAGATCTGAACCAAAAGGAATGGGAGAGAATAATACCTGATACGGAGAAGTAATATCTCCCAACGAAGGTGTTCACGCCCAAGGAAGGATCCAAAGACTGCTCTCATTGAAGATGGCGCAGAGCAGGATGGAGTAGAATCAGTAGTGTTCTTCCCCAAGAACTCTGTCCTTCACAAAAAACAGTAGAATGGAACGTGAGCACAACTTCCTTTTCAATCATTTCTCAAAGAACTGATGTCAAGATCCAATCTTGACTTCTCCCACAACTGGAGATCGAACTGGCAAACAGGGCGACAAGAGCAAGGAGGCGGCAAGAGAGTATTCGCAGGCTGCAGAATTCTCTCTTCTTGATTTCAACACTAAAGAGGATCTGATGTGTTTCTTGTTCTCTCTCAAGGCTGCCGCCCCCTCCTTCCTTTTGTTAACTTAAGAGATCAGCTCCTAATCCCATTAGGAGGTGCTTATCCAAATCATATTTGGATCAGCCTTCTCTTCTAGAGATAAGGATAAACCCTTATCTTATCTGCAGATTAGATTAGCTTTATCCTAATCCCATTAGGAGGTTTCTATATCTGAATCACATTCAGATCTGGACTCTCTGAGTGGATAGGATTAAGACCCTATCCTATCTGCTAATCTATCTCAGAATTTGCCCCTTTAATTAACTAAATAAATAGCCCAGTTCGAAATGGGCTTTAGGCCCATTAAGCTTATGTGCTCACTCAACCTTCCTAACTGCTGCCCAGTTGGGCTTCCTTGTATGGCGTGGGACCCAAGCATTGATCTACACATCAGCCACATGGGTTCGGCCCAGCCTTTGTTACAAGGCCTGGTCGAATACACTGTTAAAGATAGTGCACCCCCTGAAATCCATCAAATGGGCTCTATGGGCCCAACACTTACCCTAAGTGGTCCCTGGGCCAAGCCACCTTGTAACACCCAGGGACTGTGGGCAGATGCAAGATTAGCCCATCAGGTATTATCCTCAATGGTCTTACACTTAACCTCTCAGCCCTTAATGATCATACACTGTCCGACAAGAGAGGACCTCTCCCTCGGCTGCAAGGAATAGTTTTGCACTCTCCACTTATATGGATCCCGGGAATTAAAACCTTTTTGCAAACATTTTAGAAACCATAATATATATACTTTTATATCTCATATAAAATATACTTTGCAAAACAAATCTCAACGGTTGAAATCGGCTGCCGGCAGTCTTGGTTTCCAACAGTGAAAGCGCATCCCCGATCATTACCTTTGTCCGACAAAGGGGCTGATCCTGTCACTATGATCACCCACTCAGATGAATTCTCGGATTGTCCCAACATACCCAGGTTTTGACCCCCGCTAAGGATCTCACTGATTGGTACATCAAAGATAGACCGATCCGATACCTAGTGCAGTATCATAATCGAGTCTAGGGGTTGGGTATAACTTTCCAGTTTTGCCCATCAATCTCCAAGGTCCAGGGCAATACTGGAAATTTGGTTTAGTTCAAAGATTCAATTAATCCCACACTGTATGTGCCTGGGATCTCACCCCGGTAGCTGAGACAAGCCACCTCAACCGACTTGATGGCACCACAGTGTTAGCCTTGTCAGGATAGGTCTCCCCAGACCGACCCACTGGCTGTGAACTTTCTAAACTAACACAAGTCTCAATAAGTGTCCAGTTTAAGGGTATTACACAGAAACATACCAAGGGAACATGAATCAAATATGCACTTTTATTCATTTACAATAAACTCATAAAGTACATCAATTTTGATTGAAGCTAAGGGCATACAAAACTGTCTAACACATATTGATCACCCCATGGATTAGTCTTTCTTCTGGTAGAGGGTGAGGTGGCTTCTCATTTTTCCAACTGGTTTCCGTGGCGTCTTTCATCCGATCTCCCTGTCGGTGCACTTGCCTTTCTCCTCGTGCAAAATGTATTTTATCAAGTACCTACAACGGATGAGTTCCTCGATCTCATCGCGGAGGTTTCTACAATTCTCTATGCTATGACTATGGTTCTGATGAAACTAACAATAAACATTCAAGTTTCAGGTCATTGGTGAAGGGATGAGAGATCTATCACATGGATGGCCGAACCTTGTAGGAAGGTAGGGCAAAATTTCAAAAAATTTCTCTCTCTCCCATCTAAGAATTGCATTCCCTATTTTAGAAAACTGCATTTTCAATGATCAATATTGAACCAAACCGGACTAGATCTGAAACCAAAAGAAAAGAGAGGGATATACCTGATACGAAGTAGCAGCAACTCCCAATGAAGGTGTTCACACCCAAGGAGAAAACCAAAATCCGCTTCCACTTAAGATGACACAGTGTGTGGTGAAGCAGGATCAGTAGGATGAATCTTCAACAAGAATGGAGTAGAGGGCTTATGAGCACGACATCAAATTGCTTCTTCTATCAAGAAGCAATATCAAGAACAATTCTTGATCACTCCCATAAGTGGAGATCGAATTGGGTAGGGATGGAAAGAACATGGAAGAACTCTATAGATTGCTGTGTTGTCTAACTGAGGAATTTGCCCCCTTTATTTATAGCCTTCTCAAGATCAGCCTCCTAATCTAATTAGGAGAGGGTTCCTTAATCCAAATCTAATATTTGGATATGGACTCTTGAATGGATAAGACTTATCTTATCCTTCATCTAATCCTAATCAGATTATAAATCCTATCTTGCCTCCTTTTAATTAACTGACTTAAGCCCAGTTCGAACTGGGATTTAGGACCATTAAGTTTATGTGCTCACTTAACCTCTTAACCTGCTGCCCAGTTGGCTCTCTTTGTATGGCGTGGGAGTCAAACATTGATCTACACATTAGATACATGGGTTCAGCTAAGCCTTTATTACAAGGCCTGGCCAAATTCACTGTTGGACACAGTGAACCCCTGAGTCCATCACCATGGGCTCTTAATGGGTCCAACATTTACACTAAATGGTCATTGGGTCCGGCCACCTTATGAAAACTATAGACTGTGGGCATCTGATTAGCCCATCAGGTATTACCTTCAATGGTCTTACACTTAACCTCTTAATCCATAATGATGAAACACTGCCTGACAAGAAAGAACCTCTCTCTTGGCTACAAGGGAAAGTGTTGTACTCTCTACTCACATGGATCCTGGGAATTAAAACCTTTTGCAAAACATTTGTAAACCATAATATATATATATATATATATATATGTATATCTCTATATAAATATATTTTGTAAAAACAAATTTCAATGGTTGAAATAAATTGTCGACAGTTTAGGTTTCCATCAGAGAGAGTGCATCCCCGATCATTCACTTTGTTTGACAAAGGGGTTGATCCTGACACTATGATCACCTACTCAGATGAATTCTCAGACTGTCCCAACATACCCAGGTTTTGACCCCCTCTAAGGATCTCACTGATTGGCATATCAAAGATAGTCCGATCTGACACCTAGTACAGTACCAAAATCGAGTCTTGGGATCAAGTGTAACATTCCAGTTTTGCCCATCTATCTGCAAGGTCTAGGGCAATAGTAGAATTATGGTTTGGTTCAAGGTTTCAAGAAAACCCACACTACATGTACCTAGGTCTCACTCAGGCAGCTGAGACAAGCCACCCTAACCAACTTGGCAGCACATCAGTATCAGCCTTGGTAGGATAAATCTCCTAGATCTATCCAATTGCTATGAAGATTTTAAACTAACACAAGTCTCATTAATCTTCAGTTTAAGAGTATTACACAGAAACACACCACAATGACCTGAATCAATTATGTACTTTATTCATTTACAATAAATGTTAAAAGATACATCAATATGATTGGAGCTAAGGGCATAACTGTCTAATAGCTCCCACTTGCACTTAGGTCCAATCGGGTACAAGTCGGAGTCCCAAACTTTTCACGTGTTTCTCAAACACTTTCAGTGTTAGTGGCTTAGTTAATGGGTCTGCTACATTTTCCGCTGATGCTATCTTCTGGATCAGGACGTCCCCTCTTCCAACTATCTCCCGCAGTACATGATACTTCCTCTCGATGTGATTCGACTTCGAGTGTTCTCATGGCTCCTTTGCCTGAGCAATGGATCCAGTGTTGTCATACAACAATGAAATGGGTGATGTGCTGGATGGAACTACTCCTAATTCCTGAATGAACTTCTTCATTCAAACGTCTTCCTTAGCAGCATCACTTGCAGCAATGTATTCGACCTCGATTGTGGAATCTGCGGTGAACCCCTTTTTGCTACTTTTCCAAGTAACAATACACGATCCTATTGTGAAGATATAACCAGATGTAGACTTTCTATCATTGGAAATCGACATCAGTATACCCTTGGATCGATAGTGAACTACCATCGAATACTAGACAAAACTCTTTTGTCCTTCGAAGGTATTTTAGTATGTTTTTCACAATGGTCCAATGCTCTTGCCCTAGGTTAGATTGGTATCTGCTTACCACACTCACTGCTTGAGAAATGCCAAGATGAATGCACAATATGCATACATGATACTCCCTACGGCTGAGGCATAGGGAATCTCTTTCATGCCGTCAATCTCTTCAGGACTTTTGGGAGACATACCCTTGGAGAGCATGACCCCATGTCTGAAATGAACATTTCCTTTCTTGGAGTTCTCTATACTATATCTTTTAACAATATTGTCAATGTAAGCAAACTAGGATAATCCTATTATCCTCTTTGATTTATCTCTATAGAGTCGAAGACCCAATATGTAGGAGACTTCTCCAAGATCTTTCATAGAGAATTGTGATGAGACCAAAAAGAACCCTATTTTTATCCTCTAATATTCACTCTTTTATATTTATTTATCACTTAAATGAACTCATTACTCTTGTATTTCGATTCAGGGCAATAAAGAAGGCAATTGGAAGAAAATAGGGCAAATCGGGTGATTTTGCACAGTTTCGGCGATAGTTAGTAATCTGGGCCTAATTCTCAATTCCGGACACCGAATTGGACAATTCAAGAATCATTAGAAAGATGAAAGGAAGGCCCACAACTTTTATGTTTTGGGTTTTGACAGATTCGGCCCTTATCGAGTACAAAAACGAGCCCAAAGTCGGAGCAAGTTCGCAGTCAAGCCCATTTCACAACTTAAGCCCAACTCGCAGAAGTACCTTGAAGCAGCCCAACTCGAATTCAAGAGTTAAGAGTCCAAATTTCGAATGTAATCTCCAAAGAGAGTTTTATCAGATCTAAAGTCTTGAATGTAATCCTAGAGAGATAAGAAGATTTCGATTAGAGCATTAGATAAGAGATATGATAGGATTAGTTCAAGATAAGATCAAAACACCCTAAAGATAAGATGATCTCCTAGAAGGAGTTGGAAAACAGCCCTCTCATTTGGCTATATAAAGAAGGGGGCGAACCAGCTCTAGAAATCACTCATTCCAAGATCCAAGAGATCATCAAGAAGACCAAGAAGCAAGAAGGCAGTTCGGCTATGGAGAAGAAGAGCATGGAGATTGCGCAGATCATGAGTAGCTAAGCTTCTTTTTCTGGTTCAAGTGGGGAGGTTCGATTGTGTTATTGTGAGGTTCTGTAGTTACTTTATTTTCTTTCTTTTTAATTCAGGTATTCATTGGTTCTTGTGCACATTTTTATTGGATGTTAATGTTAATTAGTCTGACAAACTGAATTAATGTTGATTTTCCTACTGCTATCCATGATTTCGATGATCTGTAATTGTCATGAATAATGGTACAAGTAGCAATTAGGTTGTTATCTTTTTGGGTCAATTGTTCATGACAGCCTTTGACCAATGTTTTAACATGGTTCAACCTAAAAGAACCGATGGAATAAAATTCAGTAATTTCAGCTATCTCAATTATTGTTATTTTGGTTTAACTGTTTTCACAAATCTTAATGCTATCATTGTTTAACATGGAACGCTATCGTACCCAGTTGAGTGGTGATAAGTGTTGATCGAATGCTGGGTTTGGTCAACTGAATTAGGAAAACACAAGGTTTATTATGACTATCCTAATAAATCTAAGGTTAAATGCTTGAATTGCAAGAATGCTGAATTGTACCTAGGATCGATGGCCAATCGATTCAACCCGAACCCTTGAACCAGAATTCGGTAAGACTGATTTTCTCTTGTTTGCTTAGTTTGTTATTCTTTTAATTTTAGTTATTTAGTTTTCCCACACAATTACTTTATCCATTCGGCTAAGAAATTACTGATTTGCTCCCTGTGGGATTCGACCTAGAACCACTTTTACTGCAAATATTTTATTGTGGGACTAGTAATAATTTTGAGGGCTTCGACAAATCCGTCAAATTGCTATGAAAGCCACACTTTTACCGTAGTTAACATTCCTACATCATTCCCAATGAGTAGAATGCCATCTACATATAGAACCAAGAATGTAACCTTATCCCCACTAGTCTTCTTATAAACACAGGGCTCATCCAGATTTTGCTAAAAGTCAAACTGTTTGACGGTAGAGTCAAACCAGATATTCCAACTCCTAGAAGCTTGCATAAGTCTATATATGGATTGGTAGAGTTTACATACCATTTGTTTCTGACCTGCAGCTATGAAACCTTGTGGTTGCTACAAATAGATATCTTTAGTAAGATTTCCATTCAAGGATGTTGTTTTGACATCCATTTTCCAAATCTCATTGTCATGGTACATTGCTACAATTAACAGAATCCTAATGGATTTAAGCATGGCCGCAGGCGAAAATATTTCCTCATAATCGATTCCCTCTTTCTGAGTGTACCCTTTGGCCACAAGATGAGCCTTGTAGGTCTCAACTTTACCAATGGGGCCCTTCTTCTTCTTATAGATCCATTTGCAATCAATTGCCTTTACCCCAGGGGGCGGATCTACTAGAGTCCAGACTCCATTGGTCTCCATTGAGTCCACCTCAGCTCTCATGGCATCTACCCACTTCAAGGAATCTATGTCCAACATAGCTTCCGAATAAATCACGAGATCCTCCTCACTAGTTGTGGCTTCCACCAAGTAACTTTCTTGGTCATAGCCTTAACGAACTGGAGGCCTGGAAACCCGGGTAGATCTTCTAGGTTGGTTATTTTTTGGAGTTGATGGGACATCTCCCACTACCCCTAGGCTCTCCTCATCGAGAACAACTTTCTGATGATGATTATCCATGATGTAATCTTCTTCTAGGAAGTGGGCATTTCGATTGCAAAACACCTTTTACTCTTTTGGATCATAGAACAAGTAACCTATAGAGCCTTTGGGGTAGACTATAATTAGGCAACAACTGGTCTTTGATTTCAATTTGTTAGCATTATTTCTTTTAACATGTGCTAAACAACCCCAAATCTTCAAATGTCTCACACTTGGTTTCTTACCGGTCCATAGCTCATATGGAGTCTTAGGAATGGATTTGGTTGGAACCTGGTTCAGCATGTAAGTCGCAGTATCTAATTTGAAACCCTAAAAGGATGTGGGTAACTCTTAGTGGATGAGAAGTGATCGGACCATATCTAATAGAGTCAAATTTCTCCTTTCTGACACATTGTTTAATTGTGGTGTAGCAGGAGGAGCTAGTTGTGACACCCTGAATTCGTCAAAGTGATACTCACCGCCTCGATCTAATCGAAGGGTCTTAATTTCTCTCCTTAACTATTTCTCAACTTCTTGTCTGAATTCTTTTAGCTTTTTGAAAGATTCAAACTTATATCTCATTAGGCACACGTAACCATACCGTGAGTAATCATCGGTAAAAGTTACAAAATAAACATGCTGATTTTGTGTCCTAACATTCAAGGGACCACATACATCAATATGTATCAGGTCAAGTTTGCCTATGGATCTTTTAGGCTTACAGGTAAATGGCCACTTCATCATCTTACCCTGAAGGAAAGGTTCATAGGTTGAAAGATTTTCTACAGTTAGAAAATCCAAAGGACCATCCTTTACTAACCTTGTGATACGATCTATATTAATGTGGCCAAGTCGGTAATGCCACAGGCACATGGGATTAATTGTTTCATGAGTCATCTTCTTAGGGATTATTTCTGGCATAGTTTCAGTAATGTTTATTTCCAGAGAAGAATGGAGAACATAGAGATCATTCTCAAGTTCTTCGTATGTGAGGAATTTGTTATTCTGTTTAATAGTAATCACATTACTAAATAAGATAGAATAACCATCCATACACAATTTTGAGAAAGAAATCAAATTTCTTCTTATATTAGGTATGAAAAGACAATCTTTAAGTACAATTGTTCCTTTTTTGAAAAATAGTTCTATAATTCATATGGTTGTAGCTGTAACTATTGCAGAAGTCCCCAAGTAGAGCACCACTTCTCCGGCAATCAGTCTTCTACTTATCTTGAACCATTGTAGTGAGTTACACGCACGAGTTGAAGCCCTAGAGTCAATACATTAGGAAGCAGAAGTGACCAAGAAATTGGTCTCTATGATAAAAGATTCAAAATTACCTTGCTTCTTAGTCTCTAGATATTGAGGACAATTCCTCTTCCAGTGGCCGGTCTACATGCAGAAGTAACAAACATCCGATGCCTTATCTTTCTTCTGCTTTTTAGTTTTGCTACCCTTCTTCTGAGCCTTCCTTTTAGCCTTTTGCTTTTTCTTGCCCAATTTGCCACCTTCAACAAGCATGGTTATCGAGTTATCCTTCTTAATCAGTTCTTCAGTCATCTGCAACACATTGCTGAGTTCTTGAAGGCTAAAGTTTAGCTTATTCATGTTGTAATTCATGATAAACTGATTGAAGGCCGGAGATAAGGAATTGAGGATAACATCAATTTTGGTGTTATGATCTAGCCCTGACCCAAGAGCCTCCAGTTCATTGATATAACCCATCATCTTTAGACAATGGTCATGAACCTATTGGTTCTCGGTCATCAGTGTGGTCATAAAGAATTTTAAGACATTTTTTTCGAGTAGAATGGTTATGCTCTTCATACATAGTCTTCAAACTATCCAATATATCCTTGGACACTTTGATCTTATCGAATTGTCACTGTATTAGATTGTCAAAAGAGGTTATAATATAACACCAGACAAGAGAGTTTTTCTCTTCCCATTCTTGATACTCTCTTCTTCGGGCCTTAGAATCCCTATCACCCGGATGATCCAGAGCAGGGTTCTTAGCAATTTTGTCAAATTTCTCTGACGTTAGAACCAGCATAAGGTTTTGGAACTAGTCAGCATAATTAGGGCCCTTGAGTTTGTTATCGTCCAACAATTTGGTGAAGTTTCCATTTTCAATTTCTGGTAATGGCAAGACAGATTTATAAGTCCACAACCTAATTAATTCATGTCATCACATAGAAAGGGCTTTTAATGTATGTTCAGTTTCCATTTTGGGCATCTTTGAGATTCCCTCCAATCTCAATGACAAAGACAATTGTATCTTTGGAAATGTGGAAAACCACATGGGGTGCATGGGAACAACTGTTTCAGTTGCAAAGCCCCACCACCTTCTGTGAAGGATCTCATCCACTCATGTTATGAGCTTTCCCTTTGGCCTCTGTCAGACAAGGTTCATAGTCATTTTATGTTAAAAGTTTCCTATCCAGTAAGTGTTCATCCATCATGTTCATGAACGCCAAGGTACCGTGAGAGAGTCTTCCATTTTAAGATAGGCCCCTCCCACATCGGTGTATGACACCCCTATCATCTCATGAAGCAATCCAGCTAATTGCATTAGCAGATGAATAGCCCAATTTTATGGTGCATCTCTACCCACCAATACAGTCAACCTTTATACTAATGATGGAAGGCCTTTAGAGAATTCATCATATGAAATTCCCTATCACATGCACTTACATTTAATGGAGGGAACGAAAACCCCCTATATCTGATTTAGGTCAAACCAAAGTGGCTCCCACTGGCTTTCATAAAGCCAGATTCAAACTGGGCCCAAAAAGGCTAAGGTTCCGGGGTGTTTCTCTTGGGGAGAAACTGAAGTGGGCCCCATTGAGAATGGGAGATCATTCAATGATTGTAAGGGCACCATGGCAATGATGTGCATTCAGCCATGGTGTTCAAAGAGTCACTATCGAATCTGCATGGGCCAAGCGCTTATGGCCCATGTCTGTAGCACATCACACATCCATACATCACATGCATGAAATCCATAATTGATCCAATCAATTAAATAACTATAAAACCCATATATTGAGCCCATTTAATTCCATAATATTACCAATTAATATTATGTAGGTATATGGGCTGAATTGAAAAAGGCAGTTCGGCCCATATAGCATTTATGCTGAATTAGACTAAAGTAGTTTTAACAGATTAAAACTGGGTTTTACAAATGTGGTCTGAATTGCATCTTGCAATTAACCATCAATCCCTTGGCCCATGAAGGAAATTTTAGGGCTGAGAACAGCCCCCATTGAACCACATATTGGGTTCAACCAGTTTGGTCCAATCTGGTTCGAATGGGTCTAGGGTTTGATGTTTAATATAAGATTCAATTCAAGAAGATAATATGAAATTAAACAACTGATAGATGACATTCAAGAACCAGTAATCAAACAAAAAGGGGGTTGTTTGCAAGGCTGCAACCTTGCAAAACAAAAATTAGTTCACAGATTTCTTATCTGCGCAAGTCTTCTCTTCCACATGAACCAACTTTGTCTTACATGAAATAAAATAGAAAAAACCTAATTTTTCTATTAATATTACATCATAATCAAATCCTATACATTCCGTCTAAAAAAAAATTATTTATAGACCAAGAATGATTAGAATATATCAGCAGGTGCACAAAATTCTTCCGCTAATAAAAGAATTCGATCTCCACCATACGAACAACCCAAATTTCAAGAAATATAAATAAAACAGTTCTAAATAAATTACAGAAAATAAAATTCAGATCTGGTTTAATTTGGTTCAAGATTTGAACCTAGCTCTGATACCACTAAAGGGATGAGAGATCCATCACATGGATGGCCGAACCCTGCAGGATGGTAGGGCAAAATTTCAAAAAAATTCTCTCTCCCATTTGGGAATCACATTCCCTATTTTAGAAAATTGCATTTTCAAGGATCAATCTTGAACCAAAATGGACCAGATCTAAAACCAAAAGGGAGAGAGGGATATACCTGATACGAAGTAGCAGTAACTCTCAATGAAGGTGTTCACGCCCAAGGAGAAAACCAAAAGCCCGCTTCCATTGAAGATGACATAATGTATGGTGAAGCAGGATCAGTAGGACGATTCTTCAGCAAGAATCGAATTCTTTAGAAAGAATGGAGTAGAGGGTTGGTGAGCAAAAATTCAGATTGCTTCTTTTACCAAGAAGCAATATCAAGAATAATTCTGGATCACTCCCACAAGAAGCAATATCAAGAATAATTCACCCCCTTTATTTATAACCTTCTCAGGATCAGCCTCCTAATCTAATTAGGAGAGGGTTCCTTAACCCAAATCTGATATTTGGATATGGACTCTTGAATGGTTAAGACTTATCTTATCCTTCAACTAACCCTAATCAGATTATAAATCCTATCTTGCCTCCTTTTAATTGACTGACTTAAGCCCAGTTCGACTTGGGCATTAGGCACATTAAGTTTATGTGTTCACTTAACTTCTTAACCTGCTGCCCAGTTGGCTCTCTTTCTATGGCATGGGACCCAAACATTGATCTACACATCTACCACATGGGTTCAGCCTAGCCTTTGTTACAAGGCCTGACCAAATTCACTTTTGGACACAGTGAACCCCTGAGTCCATCACCATGGGTTCTTAATGGGCCCAACATTTACACTAAATGATCCTTGGATCCAGCCACCTTATGAAAACCCAAGGACTGTGGGCAGATGCAAGATTAGCCCATCAAGTATTACCCTCAATGGTCTTATACTTAACCTCTCATCCCATAATGATCTAACATTGACCGACAAGAGAAGACCTCTCCCTTGGTTGCAAGGAGTAGTGTTGAAGTCTCTACTCACATGGATCCTGAGAATTAAAACCTTTTGCAAAACATTTTGAAACAATAATATATATATATATATATATATATATATATGTATATCTCTATATAAATATATTTTGCAAAAAAAAAAAAAATTCAACGGTTGAAATCAACTGTTGGAAATTTAGGTTTCCATTAGAGAGAGTGCATCCCTGATCACCCACACAGATGAATTCTCGGACTATCCCAACATACCCAGGTTTTGACCCCTCTAAGGATCTCACTGATTGGCATATCAAAGATAACCCAATCCGACACGTAGTGTAGTACCATAATCAAGTTTAGGGGTTAGGTGTAACATTCCAGTTTTGCCCATCTATCTTCATGGTCAAGGGAAATACTAGAATTTTGGTCTAGTTTAGGGTTTCAAGAAAATCCACACTGCATGTACCTCAGGTCTGACCTTGGCAGCTGAGACAAGCCACCTCAACCAACTTGGCGGCACATCAGTGTCAAACTTAGCAGGATAAATCTCCCCAGATCTATCCAACAGGTATGAAGATTCTAAACTAACACGAGTCGCATAAGTGTCTAGTTTAAGGGTATCACATAGAAATACATCACAATGACATGAATCAATTATGTACTTTATTCATTTATAATAAATGTCAAAAGATACATCAATCTGATTGGAGCTAAGGGCATAACTGTCTAATAGTTGGATCTCCCATTAGCTTGGGTAGCCATCTAATGATGGAGGAGTCTTTAATGGTCATCAAGATCTCTTGTCGCTTCACGTTAAGGGGTGTATAATTGGTTCTCTCCATTGGTGGGGTCCTAGAACGCCAACTCGACCTGTAACTTCATGATGGGAACTTCCTCTTCGAGCTTGGGGACTTTCTTCTTTGCCTCGAGGACTTGCTCTTTTTCCTTTTCTGTTTGTTGCTTGTTCCTTCTTCCTCTCTCTTTCTATTTTCACCTTGTTGGTTGTCGGTCTTCTAGTTTTTTTCCTCTTTTGTACTGATGAACTGATCGGATAGCCTGAGTAAATCAGTGATGTTCTTCATCTTGTTTACCACGACGTGCCACTTGAACTCTATATGAGTAATTCCTTTACGTGTTGCAGTGAGGCATACTGCTAGATCAAGGTGTCGTATCTGCAAGCATGTCTCGTTGAAGTGCTTGATGTATCTTCGAATTGATTTCTCTTTCTCTGCACCATGTTCAGGAGGCTCTCTTGTGACTTCGGGCACTGTGCCCAACTACCCGATGTGAGGTTTCTATACTAGGTCCAAACTACTCCTCTGAATGTGGTGGAGAAAGCTACGCACATGCAAGCCTCATCGGCCCCGACGAGATGCATCTGGGATTGGAATGCATCTACATGATTATTGGAGTCAAAATACCCATCATACTTGTCTAGTGGTGGCACCTTGAAATCTTTTGATATTGGGGCCGCCAAGAGCTCGGGTGACAGGGGGGATGGCTGGCTCAATAGAGTAGGCACCGTTCTCATGGCCACCAAGCTTACCTCCTCTCTTTCTCAGCCTTGATCTATTGGATGGCTGCGCTTCATTGGTGGTGTAGCATTTGTACTACTAGCCTCCATGTTGGCAGGTATGTCAACCTTGCTCTGAATGGTGGGTCTAGGTGGTTTAGGGGTTCTTCATGCCACTTCTTCTTCGCCCTGAGTTGACAATTTGCATTATCCGAGGGGTCTCCTTTCAAGCCCATGCCTCGGGCCCTGAGTTGACAATTTGCATTATCTTGATGGGGAAACTACTGACTGTGCCTCTTAGGCTGGTTGGGTTCGGTCCTATCCTTCGAGTTCTCTCTTCTGAAGATCAGGGGAGTACGTCGATCACCTACTATACCCCATGGTGGGGTCTGTCTCGAGGGAGGGACCGGTACCTGTGAAGTTCTCTCACCGTGGGGAGGAGGTTGGTAGACATTTTGATGAGCCTAGTGCTGATTCTAGTTCTGAGTCTACCCGTAGTGTTGATTTGTAAGCTAGTTCGGTTGTAGTGGTGGGAATTGTTGCTGGTACTATCGATAGAAATAGTATTGCTGAAACTGCTAGAATTGGTGGATCTACTGCATTTGAATCTTCATCATCTAGATGCTCTGGACAAGGTCGTTAAACTAGGAGTGCCCGACTCTAGGGGGAATCACAAAAGGCTCCGAGAATGTGGCATTCGCTTGGGGGAGCAGGACATTCACCTGTTGGGTAGTGTGTGGCACGGATAGTGATGAAACCCCAGAGACAGTCAGGGGGATGGTGAACTGGCCAATGGTCACCGAGGAACCCTAGGTGATTGTTTGCTGCTCTTGTCCCCTAGTGATGTTCATGTCACTCTTTCCGTTGTGGCTAGATGATGCCATTGAGGTTGATATTAGGATTGAGATTGTGACTAGGATTGGGATGACCTTTCGATTGATTCCCACAGACAGTGCCAATTGATGATTGCGATCTAAAAGCTCCTAGCTAGAAGATTTCCTGGATGTTATTCGCATGGCGAGTTGGATCAAACTACAAAACAAGGATTAGAGAGATCGGAGTGGATGACTTGGTGAGGTCGCCCCGATGCTTTAAGTTAGTATTCTTGCTATTGTTGTGAGCTAAAAACTTGAATGTAAATAATCATGCAGAAGGGATAGGAAACCCATCACATGGACACCCAAAGATTGTGGAATAAGGGGGCGAATTTCAAAAATTTTTCTCTCCCTTCAACTAGGAATCGAATTCCCCATTTAGAAAATCATGTTTTCAAGGACCATTCTTGAACCATAAACTGAACCAAATCTGAACCAAAAGGAGTAGAGAGAGATAATACCTGATATAGAGAAGCAGTATCTCCCAATGGAGGTGTTCATGCCCAAGGAAGGATCCAAAATCTGCTCCCACTAAAGATGGCATAGTGGAGGGTGGAGCAGAATCAGTAGTGTTCTTCCAAAAGAACTTGACCCTTCATAAGAATCAACTGGACGGCTTGTGAATACAACTCCCACATTAAGATCAAATTTTGATTTCTCCCAAGAACTGGAGATCGAGCTGATGTAGGTGGTGGCTGCAGGAAGGAGGCGACAAGAGAGTGTTTGCAGGGTGCAGAAATCCTCTCTTCTGGTAATCTCAGCTCTGAAGAAAAGAGTGTGTATTGCTTGCATGTCTACAGAGCCTTTTGGGTTGCCTACAAATAGGCAACGGCTGGTCTTGGATTCCAACTTGTCTGCACTCGTTCTTTTAATGTGTGCTAGACAACCCCAAATCTTCAAGTGTCTAGCACTTGGTTTCTTTCCGGTCTAAAGTTCATATGGAGTGTTCGGAACCGATTTGGTTGGAACCCGATTCAGCATGTAAATCATAGTCTTTAATGCGTAACCCCAAAAGGATGTGGGTAACTCTAAGTGTATGAGAAGTGACTGGGCCATATTGACGAGTTTGTCGAAGCCCTCAAAATTAGTACTAGTCCCACAATAAAATATTTGCAGTAAAAGTGGTTCTAGGTCGAATCCCACAGGGAGAAAATCAGTAATCTCTTAGCCGAATGGACAAAGTAATTGTGTGGGAATATTAAATAACTAAAATTAAAAGAATAACAAACTAGACAAACAAGAGAAAATTAGTCTTACCGAATTCTGGTTCAAGGGTTCGGGTTGAATCGATTGGCCATCGATCCTAGGTACAATTCAGCATTCTTGCAATTCAAGCATTTAACCTTAGATTTATTAGGATAGCCATAATAAACCTTGTGTTTTCCTAATTCAGTTGACCAAACCCAGCATTCAATCAACACTTATCACCACTCAACTGGGTACGATAGCGTTCCATGTTAAACAATGATAGCATTAAGATTTGTGAAAACAGTTAAACCAAAATAACAATAATTGAGATAGCTGCAATTACTGAATTTTGTTTCATCGATTCTTTTAGGTTGAACCATGTTAAAACATTGGTCAAAGGCTGTCATGAACAATTGACCCAAAAAGATATCAACCTAATTGCTACTTGTACCATTATTCGTGACAATTACGGATCACCAAAATCATGGATAGCAGTAGGAAAATCAACATTAATTCAGTTTGTCAGACTAATTAACATTAACATCCAATAAAAATGTGCACAAAACCAATGAATATTTGAATTAAAAAGAAAGAAAACAAAGTAACTACAGAACCTCACAATGACACAATCGAACCTCCTCCCTTGAACCAGAAAAAGAAGCTTAGCTACTCATGATCTGTGCAATCTCCATGCTCTTCTTCTCCATAGCCGAATTGCCTTCTTGCTCCTTGGTCTTCTTGATGATCTCTTGGATCTTGGAATGAGTGATTTCTAGAGCTGGTTCACCCCCCTCTTTATATAGCCAAAGGAGAGGGCTGTTTTCCAACTCCTTCTAGGAGATCATCTTATCCTTAGGGAGTTTTGATCTTATCTTGAACTAATCCTATCATATCTCTTATCTAATGCTCTAATCTCAATCTTTTTATCTCTCTAGGATTACATTCAAAACTTTAGATCTGATAAAACTCTCTCCTTGGAGATTACATTCGAAATTCGGACTCTTAACTCTTGAATTCGAGTTGGGCTGCTTCAAGGTACTTCTGCGAGTTGGGCTTAAGTTGTGAAATGGGCCTGGCTACGAACTTGCTCCGACTTTGGGTTCGTTTTCTTACTCGATGTGGGCCGAATCTGTCAAAACCCAAAACATAAAAATTGTGGACCTTACTTTTATCTTTCTAATGCTTTTTGAATTGTCTAATTCGGTGTCCGGAATTGAGAGTTAGGCCTAGATTACTGACTGTCGCCGAAACTGTGCAAAATCACCCGATTTGTCCTGTTTTCTTCCAATTGCCTTCTTTATTGCCCTAGATCGAAAGACAAGAGTAATGAGTTCATTTAAGTGATAAATAAATATAAAAGAGTGAATATTAGAGGATAAAAATATGGTTCTTTTTGGTCTCATCAAATCCCCCCACACTTAAACTTTGCCCGTCCTCGGGCAAGGCAAAAACTCAAGTAACACAAGAGAGTATAACTATTGATTTTCAATCTTTCTTTTTCTCTACATGAGCCCTGGTTCATTTCATGCTTTAGTTCAGACTTGGTAACCTTTCCCTTTTCATTTCTTTTTCCCCTTTTTCTTGTCCAAGAGTGATCGCAAATCACCATTCCTCATGGTCCCAAGTTAAATTGATAGTCAAGGAGACAAGCCTTTCAGGGCTGAAACTCCTTGGACTGCACGGGTGCTCATTGCTTTTAACAAACCAATTCAGCCAGATGCAATTACTTTCCTTTGAATCAAAACAATGTGTGCTTATTGCCATAAGCTTGCTATGTATCCCATCTTCACCACTTAGTGTGAATTCCTTAGATCTGAAGGTGAGAATGGGGTTGGGGTTCTAGGGTGAGTGCATTTTATGCTCCATCTCACCCTTGCCATCTTTTCAAGATGTGAGTGCATTTTATGCTCCATCTCACACTTGCTTTCATTTCTAAATGTGAGTGCATTTTATGCTCCGTCTCACACTTGTTTTTCTGTTTCTAGATGTGAGTGCATTTTATGCTCCATCTCACATTAGTTACTATTTTATTTTCAAACTCCTCTTTTTTTTTTTTTCACAAGAATCACAGGGTTTCACCGCCTGATCCATGAATTCATTGATCGTGGTCTCTATACGCCTAACACAGCAAGTTCTAGAATAATCAACCCATGTTTGACAGATAATTATGTGAAAATCAATCAAACCCTTATGCATCTTGCCTATTGATCGATTAAAATCATGAGGTACCATATGCAGCCAAGAAAGATTCAGTTAGTCATGCTTGCATCCTACCTTATCTATTCAGCCTAAGCACATGATTCCTGATAAGTTGAAATCGTTCAAGGATAAGTTTCTAGGGAGCAAAAATTTCAAGAAGATAAGGTATCCCAAATTTCCATCAGATTTCCGTAATCCCCCCACACTTAAGTTATACATTGTCCCTAATGTATGTGATTATGCATAAAGTAGAAGGATTTGGGGGGTACTTCCCTGTTTGTCTTGTTGGGTTCCTGCTAAACACAAAAATCAAAACCAAACAAAATAACAAAATTAACTAAACACAATGGGTTGCCTCCCACAAGCGCAATTGTTTAACGTTGTTATGCTCGACGTCCTCCTTTGCTACTTTAGCTCTCGTGGTTTCAGCTTTCGGTGTGCTCCCCTTCCATCCATCATGGGCGGGTTCAAATCTGGAATAGGGCCTTCGTATCCAATTGTGCACTCGATTCTAGCTCCTCATTCATATCTTTTTCAAAAAATTCCTGCACAGTTGGATCAATAGTGTCAACTGAATGGTCTTCATTTGGGTACTTCATAGCTTCAAAAATATTAAATTTAATAGTCTCTCCGTCACATTCGACGAAGAGGGTACCCTCATCCACATCTATTTTGGTCTTGGCCGTTTTCATAAATGGCCTGCCTAATAGAAGTGGGGCTGAACTTTCGATCATGTCCTCCTCCATCTTCAGAATGTAAAAATCAGCTGGGAAAATTAAATCGTTAACCTGCACCATTACATTCTCAACAATCCCTTCTAGGAAGGCGTTAGAACGATCAGCTAATTGGATAACAGCTTTAGTTTCCCTTAAAGGACCTAATCTCAAAGCATAGTAAATCGAGTATGGCATGACGTTGATAGATGCACCTAAGTCTAGCATGGCATTCTCGATTTTCTTATTGCCAATCACACAAGGTAGGGTGAACATACCTGGATCAGCATGTTTTTCTGGTAAGGTCCTCTTGATCATGGCTGAAACGTTCTCTCTAACTCTTTAGTCCTGCACCTTGTCTTCTTCTTGTCTTTTATCCACCTTCCTTGGTGAGGTAGGTTCTAGCTGCAGTTCCTTCCCGCTTCTTAGCACCACTGCACTTACATTCTCCTTGGGGTTGACTACCGTTTGTGATGGTAGTTTCCCGGAGCTCTGCACCTCCAACTTGCTAACGGCAGTGGCAAGTTGGCTGATTTGGTTCCCCAAATTCTGAATGCTGGCTCTTGTTTCCTGTTGAAATTGTTGAGTATTAGTAGCTAGAGCCTTAACTATATCTTCTAATGACATACCTGAATTCGAGGGTTGGCCTTGCGCTGTGATGGGTGTTGAAAACTGGGGCTGTCGACTGAAAAAATGGGGCTGGTATTGCTGCTTTCCTCCTTGGTTCCCGTAGCTTAGGTTTGGGTGATCTCTCCACCCCGGATTGTAATAATTGGAGTAGGGATCATACTTTCGTTGGGGCTGGCCCGGGAATCCTCCTACGGCATTGACTTGCTGCATCGAACCATCTTGCAATGATGGACACATGTCCGTAGGATGGCCAGGAATCGAACAGATACCACACACCCTGGCAGTTTGTACTTGTCCTGCAGCGAGTTGTCTTACCAAAGCAGTTAGGTCAGAAATCTGATTTTCTAAATTTACATGGCTTACCTCATTAACCCGTCTAATGGTACCGCCTGTCCTTGCACCGAACTGTTGTGAATTTTCGGCCATGTTAGAGACTAACTCCCTGGCCGCTTCGGGTGTCTTGTTCACCAAGGCTCCTCCACTGGCTGCATCAACCATACTTCTATCCATGGGCTGTAGCCCTTCATAGAAGTATTGGATTAACAATTGTTCAGGAATTTGGTGGTGGGGACAACTAGCAACAAGTTGCTTAAACCTTTCCCAATATTCATATAATGTCTCACCACCAAACTGCCGAACTCCACATTTTTCTTTTCTTATATTCGCAGCCTGGGATGCAGGAAAATATTTATCTAAAAATATCCTATTCATTTCATCCCATGTGCATACAGAACCGGGAGGGAGAATATAAAACCAATCCTTTGCTTTATCTCTTAAAGTAAAAGGAAAGGCTATGAGTTTTACCTGGTCCTCGGTCATACCGTGGGGTTTCATGCATGAACAGACGACATGAAATTCCTTTAGATGTTTGTGAGGGTCCTCACCTGAGAAACCATGAAACAGAGGTAATAATTGAATCAAATCAGATTTGAGTTCAAAGGCTACCTCAAGAGTGGGGTACATGATGCATAAAGGTTGTTGGTTCATAATTGGTGCAGCCAACTCCCTTAATGTCCTCTCTCTGTCAGCCATTCTTTCTACTTCTTCAATATGGGAAGAACACAATCTAAATTCACCTTCTTTGGTGAACGATCCTTCCTTTGCTTCGCCTCCTTTCTTAAACGATGGGTGGTCCTCTCAATTTCGGGATTGTACTCGAGTTCACCTCGTTGAGAAGCACGAGTCATAAAACAAAAGAGGTTAACAAGAGGAAGGTAATATCTAAGAAATTAAAGTTGCTCCCCGGCAACGGCGCCAAAATTTTGACGGGTTTGTCGAAGCCCTCAAAATTAGTACTAGTCCCACAATAAAATATTTGCAGTAAAAGTGGTTCTAGGTCGAATCCCACAGGGAGCAAATCAGTAATCTCTTAGCCGAATGGACAAAGTAATTGTGTGGGAATATTAAATAACTAAAATTAAAAGAATAACAAACTAGACAAACAAGAGAAAATCAGTCTTACCGAATTCTGGTTCAAGGGTTCGGGTTGAATCGATTGGCCATCGATCCTAGGTACAATTCAGCATTCTTGCAATTCAAGCATTTAACCTTAGATTTATTAGGATAGCCATAATAAACCTTGTGTTTTCCTAATTCAGTTGACCAAACCCAGCATTCAATCAACACTTATCACCACTCAACTGGGTACGATAGCGTTCCATGTTAAACAATGATAGCATTAAGATTTGTGAAAACAGTTAAACCAAAATAACAATAATTGAGATAGCTGCAATTACTGAATTTTGTTTCATCGATTCTTTTAGGTTGAACCATGTTAAAACATTGGTCAAAGGCTGTCACGAACAATTGACCCAAAAAGATATCAACCTAATTGCTACTTGTACCATTATTCGTGACAATTACGGATCACCAAAATCATGGATAGCAGTAGGAAAATCAACATTAATTCAGTTTGTCAGACTAATTAACATTAACATCCAATAAAAATGTGCACAAAACCAATGAATATTTGAATTAAAAAGAAAGAAAACAAAGTAACTACAGAACCTCACAATGACACAATCGAACCTCCTCCCTTGAACCAGAAAAAGAAGCTTAGCTACTCATGATCTGTGCAATCTCCATGCTCTTCTTCTCCATAGCCGAACTGCCTTCTTGCTCCTTGGTCTTCTTGATGATCTCTTGGATCTTGGAATGAGTGATTTCTAGAGCTGGTTCACCCCCCTCTTTATATAGCCAAAGGAGAGGGCTGTTTTCCAACTCCTGTAGGAGATCATCTTATCCTTAGGGAGTTTTGATCTTATCTTGAACTAATCCTATCATATCTCTTATCTAATGCTCTAATCTCAATCTTTTTATCTCTCTAGGATTACATTCAAGACTTTAGATCTGATAAAACTCTCTCCTTGGAGATTACATTCGAAATTCGGACTCTTAACTCTTGAATTCGAGTTGGACTGCTTCAAGGTACTTCTGCGAATTGGGCTTAAGTTGTGAAATGGGCCTGGCTACGAACTTGCTCCGACTTTGGGCTCGTTTTCTTACTCGATGCGGGCCGAATCTGTCAAAACCCAAAACATAAAAATTGTGGACCTTCCTTTTATCTTTCTAATGCTTCTTGAATTGTCTAATTCGGTGTCCGGAATTGAGAGTTAGGCCCAGATTACTGAGTGTCGCCGAAATTGTGCAAAATCACCCGATTTGTCCTATTTTCTTCCAATTGCCTCTTTATTGCCCTAGATCGAAAGACAAGAGTAATGAGTTCATTTAAGTGATAAATAAATATAAAAGAGTGAATATTAGAGGATACAAATATGGTTCTTTTTGGTCTCATCACATATCCAATAAGGTCCTATTCCTCCTCTCTGAAATACCGTTAAGTTGTGGTGTAACAGGAGGAGCTAATTGTGATACTATCCCATTGTTCTTTAAGTAGTCCCTAAATTCGTCAGAGAGATACTCGCCACCTCGATTAGATCGAAGGGATTTAATTTCTCTCCCCAACTGTTTCTCAACCTCTTGTCTAAACTCTTTGAACTTTTCAAAGGATTCAGACTTGTGTCTCATTAGGTACACGTAACCATATCGTGAAAAATCATCTATGAAGGTGATGAAATACACGTGTTGATTTTGTGTCCTAACACTCAGGGGACCACATACATTAGTATGTATTAGGTCAAGTGTGCCTATACATCTTTCAGGCTTATCGTTAAATGGCCATTTCGTCATCTTGCCTTGTAGGCAAGGCTCACAGGTGGGAAGATCTTCTACAGTTAGAAAATCCAAAGGACCATCCTTTACCAACCTTGTTATTCGGTTAACACCGATGTGGCCAAGTCGGTAATGCCATAGACACGTGGGATTAACTATATCACGGGCTCTCTTCTTGGGGATTTCAGCTGATGTAATTTCGGTTATGTTAGTTTATAGAGAAGGATGTAGAACATAGAGGCCATTCTCCAGTTCCCCATATGTGATAAATCTGTTATTTCTTTTAATAGTAATCATATTACTAAAGAAGATAGAATAACCATCTACACATAGTTTTGAAATAGAAATCAAATTTCTCCTTAAATTTTGTACATAAAGACAATCTTTCAATACAATTTTTCTTTCTCTAAAAATTAACTCCACGGTTCATATTGCCGCGGCTACAACAGTTGCAGTAGTCCCCAAGTAGAGTGTAACTTCTCCTTCACTCAGCCTTTTGCTTACCTTGAACCCCTGCAGTGAGTTACACGCATGAGTTGAAGCCCCGGAGTCAATACACCGGGATGTTGAAGCTACCAATAAATTGGTTTCTATAACACAAGATTTGAAATTACCTTTCTTGGATTCCAGGTAGGCAGGATAGTTCCTTTTCCAATGGTCGGTTTTCTTGCAGAAGTGACAGGCATCCGATGCTTTGTCTTTCTTCTGCTTCTTACCCTTAGTGGCTCATCGTTTCTAATCAGTTCTTTGGCTCTTTGCAACATATTGCTGAGCTCTTGTAAGCTGACATTCATCTTGTTCATGTTATAGTTCATGATTAATGGATTAAAGGAAGGAGGCAAAGAATTAAGGATAGCATCTATTTGGTTTGCAAGGTCCAGCCCGGATCTAAGAGCCTCTAGTTCGTTGATGTATCCCATCATCCGAAGACAATGGTCGTGAACTTGTTGGCCCTTGGACATTTGTGTGGTCATGAACTGTTTCAAGACCTTTTGTCGAGTAGAACGATTCTACTCTTCATACATCGTCCTGAGACTATCCAATATGTCCTTGGCAAGTTCATTCTGATCAAACTGCCTCTGTATTGGATTGTCCAAGGAGGCAATGATGTAATACCGAGCAAGGGAGTTTTTCTCCTCCCGTTCCTAATAGTCTCACATTCGGGCCTCAGAAGCCCTGCCACCCGGACACTCCGGGTTAGGATTCTTTGCCACTTTGTCCAGCTTTTCAAAAGCTAGGACCAGCATAAGGTTCCTGTACCAGTTGGCATAGTTTGGGCCCTTAAGCTTGTTGTCATCAAGAAGCTTTGCAAAAGATCTGTTTGCCATTTTCTGATAAAAGAGCAAACATCAGTCCACAACCTAATTTGATTCATGTTCATTTCATAGATATGGATTTTAATCTATGATCCATTTCCATTTATTCATCTCTGAGATTTCCCTCCTTTCTCAGTGATGGAGACTACGGGTTGTCTCTAGAAATGTGGGAAATCACATAAGGTGTATGGAGCCAACTGTTTTAGCTGCATAACCCCACCACCTTTCTGTGAAGGATCATATCCACTCATCATATGAGTTTTCCCTTTGGCCTCTGTCAGACAAGGTTCAGAGCCATTTTCAAGTAAACCTTTCTGTCCAGTAAGTTCTCACCCATCATGCTCGTAAACGTCAAGGTACCGTGAGAGAGTTCCCATTTTCTGGTGAAGCCCCTCTCACATCGGTCTATGACGCCCCTCTCATCTTATGAAACATTTAGACAAGCCCAACAACAAATGGATAGCCCATTTTCTGGTGCATTTCCTCATTACTGAAGGACTCATCCTCATGCTAATGATGGAAGGCCTTTAGAGAGTTCATCATATGAATCTCCCTATCACGTGCACTCATATTAGCTGGATAGAACAGTTAATTACGTCCTAGTTTGATTTAGGTCAAACCGAAGTGGATCCCACTGACTTTCATAAAGTCAGATTTTGGTGGGCCTTAAATCGGCTAGGGTTCCGCACGTAACCTCTTGATGAGGTGTGGGGCCCACCACTGAGAGAGGTCATCCAATGACCAAAAGGGACATCATGGCAATGATGTGCATTCAGCCATGGTGTACATAAGAGCCACTATCGAAAGAGCATGGACCAAGCACTTATGGACCATGTACATAGCACATCACACATCCAAACATCTCATGCAGGGACAAATTGATCCAATCAATTAATTATCTGTAAGGCCCATTGGAAGCCCATTAAAAATCTATAATATTAACCATTAATATTATCTAGGTATATGGGCTGAATTAGGGTTACCTAGTTTGGCCCATATAGCTTTATCCTTTGAAGTGGGCTTTTAGCAGTTTTAACTATTTCAAAATTGGGCCTTTATAGGTTGGGCCAAATTAACCATTTAATTAAATATCAATCCTCAGGCCCATTAGTGGGAAAATTAGGGCTGACTTTTAGCCTTGATTAAACCCTAGATTTGGTCTAAACGGATTAAACTAATCTTGGTTCGAATGTGTCTAGGGTTTGATCTTTAATTAAATCTTTTAATTCAAGAAAATAATTTGAAATTAAATAACTGATAGAAGAAAATCAAGAATCAGTTAATTCGCACACTCTATCCTGCAAAACAGAGGTTAGATCATAGATTGCAGTTTCACAAACTGCAAATCGTAGATAGCGAATGTCCCATTTGCAAAATCTCCTTCTCTGCAAAATCTCCCTTTCTGCACCGCCATCTTCGATCCAAAATAAAATTAAATAGAAATCCTATTTCTATTAATAATTACATCAGATCAAATGCCTATACATTGATTCTAAAAATAAAAAAAAATATTTACAGACCAAATGTAATGAATTCAAGAAACTACAAACCTTGCAAATCTCCCTGCGCAAACCAAAAATTCAATCTCCTCTTGTACAAACAACCCATAAATCAAGAAAATCATATAGAACTATTTTAAACGATAATCAGATTTATATAAAGTTAATTTCAGATTATTTTCCCATCAATTTTGGGAACAAATTTCCCAAAACCAGTATCTGCGCAAATTGGGTAGAACGCCTTCTCCCTATTTGTGTACGTTCAGATCTGAAACAGAATGGTTCAAGATTTGAACCATGGCTCTGATACCACTGAAGGGATAGGAAATCCATCACATGGACGCCCAAAGATTGCGGAATAAGGGGGCGAATTTCAAAAATTTTTATCTTCCTTCAACTGGGAATCGATTTCACCATTTAGAAAATCATATTTTCAAGGATCATTCTTGAACCATAAACTGAACCAGATCTGAACCAAAAGGAGTAGGGAGAGATAATACCTGATATAGAGAAGCAGTATCTCCCAATGGAGGTGTTCACGCCCAAGGAAGGATCCAAAATCTATTCCCACTGAAGATGGCGCAGTGCAGGGTGGAGCAGAATCAGCAGTGTTCTTCCAAAAGAATTTGACCATTCGCAAGAATCAACTGGATGGCTTGTGAATACAACTCCCACCAATCTTTTCTCCAAAAGATTGGTATCAAGATCAAATCTTGATTTCTCCCAAGAACTGGAGATCGAACTGATGTAGGCGGCGGCTGCAGGAAGGAGGCGGCAAGAGAGTATTTGCAGGGTGCAGAAATTCTCTCTTCTGGTAATCTCAGCTCTGAAGACAAGAGTGTGTATTGCTTGCATGTCTAAAGGCTGCCGCCCCCTCTTCCTTTTATAGACTTAAAAGGGATCAGCTCCTAATCCCATTAGGAGTTGCTAACCCAAATCATATTTGGATTAGAAGTCCCTTTAAGTGATAAGGGATAACCCTTATCTTATCTACAGATTAGATCAGCCATCTCCTAATCTAATTAGGAGGTTTCCAGATCTAAATCTTATTTAGATCTTGGACTCTCTAAGTGGATAGGGTATGGGCCCAATCCTATCAGCTGATCCATCTCAGAATTCGCCCCTTAAGTGACTAATCAAATTAGCCCAGTTCAAAATGGGCTTAAGGCCCATTTAAGGTTATGTATTCATTTAGCCTTCCAAACTACTGCCCAGTTGGGCTTCCTTGTATGGTGTGGGACCCAAACATTGATCTACACATCAACCACATGGGTTCAGCCCAGCCTTTGTTACAAGGCCTGGCCGAATACACTGTTATGGACAGTGCACCCCTTGAAACCCATAAGATAGGCTCTATGGGCCCAACACTTACCCTAAGTGGTCCCTGGGCCAAGCCACCTTGTAACACACAGGGACTGTGGGCAGATGCATGATTAGCCCATCAGGTATTTTCCTCAATGGTGTTACACTTAACCTCTCAGCCCATAATGATCATACACTGCCCGACAAGAGAGAACCTCTCCCTCGGCTGCAAGGAACAGTGTTGCACTCTCTGCTTATATGGATCCCAGGAATTAAAACCTTTTGCAAATCATATTGAAACCATAATTTATATACTTTTATATCTCATATAAAATATATTTTGCAAAACAAATCTCAACGATTGAAATCGGCTGCCGACAGTCTTGGTTTCCATCAGTGAGAGTGCATCCCCGATCATTACCTTTGTCCGACAAAGGGGCTGATCCTATCACTATGATCACCCACTCAGATGAATTCTTAGACTATCCCAACATACCCAGGTTTTGACCCCAGCTAAGGATCTCACTGATTGGTACATCAAAGACAGCCTAATCCGACACCTAGTGCAGTATCATAACCGAGTCTAGGGGTCGGGTGTAACTTTCTAGTTTTGCCCATCAATCTCCAAGGTCCAGGGCAGTACTGGAAATCTGGTCCAGTTCAAAGATTCAATTAATCCTACACTGTATGTGCCTAGGGTCTCACCCCGGTAGTTGAGACAAGCCACCCCAACCGACTTGGTGGCACCACAGTGTCAACCTTGTCAGGATAGGTCTCCCAGACTGACCCACTGGCTATGAACATTCTAAACTAACACGAGTCTCATTAAGTGTCTAGTTTAAGGGTATTACACAGAAACATACCAAGGGAACATGAATCAAATATGCACTTTTATTCATTTACAATAAACTCATAAAGTACATCATTTTGATTGAAAATAAGGACATACAAAACTGTCTAACACGTGCATACCTAGGCCCTAGAGGGGTTGATGTCCTTATATAGTTGAGCCACCGTAGGTCTCACGAAATGATTCCAGGATCTTTGGCCTGAGTGGATGAGATCCATTTCCGTTTTAGATGTGGAGTAACGTATTAGTCAATGAAGTCTATAGTTACCGCCCGATCTAGGCGAGGAAAGGATAAGGCTTGCCATTACACGGCTTGATCCCAGGAAGTCTAGAGTTTGCTGAGAAGCTTCTAGAGTTTATTACGTGTCACTTCGGTTACTGAGCCCCAAATTGGCTTAGGTGCCAAGGTGCCTCTATACCAAGGTGAGTCTATGTTGAGGTGGACCGAACACCCGAGCTCTGAAGACTACTAAATAGTTTCCTCTTGTTGAGTTGTCATCCTACTAGCAGATTGAGTCCATGTAACCTTTACTTACTAGGTTGTGCCAAATTAACTCTCATCAGAAAGCATGGTGATTTTGGATCTAGGGTACTTGGGAAATAGGATTTGTCGAACTTGCTGAAACCAAGTGCCCTACTTCATGAAAGAGGATTTGAAGTTTGAGGCAGTGGATTTCCAAAAAAAGGAGCTAGCTTGAGATATTCTTTGGGGTAATACTTCATTAGTCAGGAGATAGTTTGATTTCCAAATTTGAATCCACCATTTGTGTTGTTTGTTGAGATATCTCCAAGAAAGTTTTTTCAAAAAAATCAAGTTAATTAACTTTATATCTCGAAATCCCAAGCCTCCATGAGATTTGGGCAAGGTGAGTTTGGACCAAGAACACCAGAGATAAGGATGAGATTTAGAAGCTGATTTTCCCACCAGAAATTTTTGATAATAGAATCCATGGCAGTGATAGTTTTTGGGGCAACTAAATTAGAGTCATAACATGGTTGGGAATAGACTAGAGCACAGATTGAATAAGGATTTGCTTACCTGCCTAACTGACTAAAGAGGCTTTCCAGTTATTGAGCTTGTTTCTTAAATTTTCCAATAGGAAAGAAAGTTGATTATGTTTATTACGTCTCCACAGCAAAGGAAGCCCTAGATATTTGGTAATTTTAGGAAGATTTTTCATTTGGAGTCGTCTCCTAAGAATTTGTTGATGTCGAGGGTGAATGCTCTTGCTGAAATAGATTCCAGATCTTTCTAAATAAAAAAGTTGTATTGCACAATTTTGGAACAGATCTAAAATGCTTTTTAGATTGTCCAATTCATCTCAATGACTTTGGATGAATAAGAGGATGTCATCAGCAAAAAGGAGGCGAGAGATAGACAGAGCTCTAGAGGAGATCCGAAGGCCATGGAGTTGGTTTTCAGATTCAGCTTTCTGAATTAGCCGAGTTAGACATTCCATAGCCAGTATAAAAAGATAGGGGTACAGGGGGTCACCTTGTCTCAAACCTCGAGAAGGAGTAATTTTATGCTCAGATGAACCATTAATAAGTATGGAATAGGAGACAGAAGAAATGCATTCAGATATGATTTGGCAAAAATTTGGAGAGAAACCTAGGGCTTTAAGAACTTATGGAAGAAAGGCCCATTCTAATCTATCATAAGATTTTGCCATGTCTAACTTAATAGCTATGTATCCTGTACACCTTTTGTGATGTTTCAAAAAGTGAAACATTTCATGGGCAATAATGGTATTATCCATCATCTGTCTGCCCAGGATAAAAGCTAATTGGTTGGGAGAGATGCACTTGTCTAAGACATTACGTAGTCTATTAACTAGAATTTTAGAAATGATCTCATAGAGGATGTTACATTGACTAAAGGGACGAAAGTCTTGTACCTTAGTACAATTTCTTTCTTTGGAATAAGACAAATGAAAGTATGGTTCAGTCTTTTCAGTAACTTTTTATTTTGGAAAATCTCTTTGGAAAAATCGATGATTTCTTTGCTCATTTTAGTCTAGTACTCCTTATAAATCAGAGCAGGCATACCATCAGGGCCAGGGGACTTTAGACTGCCTATACTGAACAGAGCTGACTTAATTTCTTCGTCAGAAGGAACAATAGTCAACAAACTGTTATCCTCAGCAGTGATAATGGGAGAAATTAGGTCAGAGATAAAAGAAAGATCAGAAGAGGGTTGATGGGAGAAAATCTCCAAAAACTAGGAAATGAAAACATTAGCAATCTCTTTATGATCCATAATCCAAGAACCCTGGTTATCCTTTATACCTTGAATTTCGTTTCTTCTTTGGTGACAAATAGCACTCTTGTGGAAATAATGGGTATTTTTCAGTTCAGCCAGACCTGTCTAGATCGTTGTCTCTAAAAACTCTCAATTTGATTTTGTATGTCATCAAACTACTTAAAAGAGAAGTCAGGAGATTCTAATCCCAGGGTGTAGATTGCTCTACTTGGATGATCTGAGACTCCAAATGATTTAATTTAATTTGAGGATTAGTAAAGTTAGACTTTTGCCATTTGATCAAGTTATGCTTGCTATAATCCATTTTGGCAGAGATATGGAAGGCAGCATACCCGGTAGAGGGGCAATCCCAACCTTTAAGAACTTCATTTCAACAAGACTCCTCAACAAGTCACATTTCATAAAATCTGAAAGGTTTTGGATATTAGGTTATTTTTTGGGAAGTGTTTAAAATTAGAGGATGATAGTTTGAACCCCAATGAGCCTCTAGAGTCAAGGAGGCATGAGGGAAAGTAGAGATCCAATTTGGGGTAGCTAGACTTCTGTCTAGGGTGCAATTTACAAGACCCACTTATCTTTTGTTTGAGCAACTTAGGTGTCCACCTTGGATATGAATTTCCATTAAATTTTGATCAAATACCATGTTGCGGTACTGAGTAGAAGTAAGTCTAGAAGGTCTGTTATATGTCGAAGGATCCTGAATTATCACCTGATTTGCTTCATTAAAATCTCCAGTTAGTAAATAAGGTAAATCAAAGGTTTGCAGATCGTTATTAAGATCAGACCAAAATTTGTTCCTATGCATCTTAACAGAAGGCCCATAAATACATCCTAGTAACCAAGTATCTAAAGTATGAGGGGAAGAGACTTTAAGAAAAACATACCGTGATTGTGTCACAAAAAGAGAAGCACTACTACTTTTCTACAACACAGTTATTCCTCCTACTCGTCCTTTAAAGGGAATAAAAAAAAAGTATTAGCATAGTGAAGTCATTTGTTAACACCTACATCTTGTCAATGGGGATTTTAGTTTCATAGATAAACAAAAATCAGGATTATGCTTTTTGACTAAAATCCCTAGACCTTGAATTGCCTTGGGACACTCGGCCCCATGACAGTTCCAACTGATAATCAACATTGGCGGTCTTGTGGCTGTTGCAGGCCAGCCACCACTGCCTTTTTTAGATAAAGAAAACACAAAACAAAACTAACCCGATGTGTAAGATCAGCATGAGAACCACTTTCTATCAGAGCTGCAGTAGTCAAAGTCGCACTACAAGAAAAGTGATTTTTAGGGGAATTTTCAAATGCCGCTAAAGATAGGTAAAAACACCACTAAAGGCTATTGTGGAATTTTCAAATTATGCCACCGATATCTGAGTCGATAAAAGTTTTAGTGGCATTTATCCTATTTTTAGTGGCATTTAATAATTACAAATAAAACTTACTTTCAGTGGTGTTTACCCAAATTTTAGTGGCACTTATATAAACGCCCATAAAAACTATTTTTAGTGGCATTTTATTCATCCTTTAGTGGTAGTTTCAAATGCCATTTTTAAATTTAATAATGGCATTTATTGGCACATTAGTAGAAATTCGTAATGCCACTAAATAGCAACCACTAAAGTGGCAATTATAAGTGCCCCTATAAGGTTACCATAAAAGCTAGCACTAACAATATATAGCAGCATTTTTAAATGTCATAAATATTTATCTGTATAGTAGCATTTACATATGCCACTAAAAAGTCTTAATCATTCTATTCATTTAGGATTTAGTGGCATTTACAAGCGCCACTAAATGTCTAAACATATTCATGCATGCATGCTAAAATATAATAAAATGAAGCAACAAAAAAGATGCTACTTAATATATAATGGTAAATGGACCTGTATCAATAAATATTAATTTCATCATGCTCTTTAAATCAAATGCATATTATATATTTAATTAAAAAATGAAATAATTATGAAATTTAACCAAATAAACCATTTTCATACAAAACAAATTTATCATAAAATATTTATATATACAACTGTCACTTTCAATCATAAATCCATAATGGATAGTAAAAAAACCAACAAAAAATATAACAAAAAAATCACTTTCCTCTATGATGTCTAAAAGTCTTCATCAAAATCCAAACTATACATCTTCAATACCCTCCATGTTAACAATTTCCTGAAAAAACAAATACATCTTGTTAATAAAAAGTAGATATAGTACTTATATCTCTGGATCTAATAATAGATGGCTTAGATATAGATAGATAATTAGAGAGAGATCTTACATAACAGATATTAAAAACTAAAAACCAAACACAGCCTAAGACATCATCAAACACAGTAAAAACTAAAAACCTTTCAAACTAGGACTAACATGACATCTTAGATTTGGTAAAGATCCTGCAAAAATAGATTTAAATCCAAAAAAATTCGCAAAGATATTAAAATCTTTATGATCTTCACGAGGCACATAACAGCTTGAGCAATATTAGTCCTATTGACTGGCTAGCTAGAAGTGGGCTTACAGAAGATTAAATGTTGGGCCTATCAGTTGACCTAACATCAGGCCCATCCTAAGGGTAGCCTAGCTGTAGACCCATGTAGGCAGTCCATAGATGGCTGCATTGCAAAATACTAATGGGTGCCAATATCAGACAATGCGTGAAATATCATTTTAATGTTGATAATTGAAAGATAATAAATGGTAGTTACCATCTAGACCTTAATTTTGGATGCAACTTGATAACAAATCACACTTAAACCTAGTTAAGAATATAGGTTTTCCAAGATCAAACATATGCTATTGTAAAATCCTTCAATGTTGCCATGGCGACGGGGACAAAACTTGACCTCATGGTTTTCCAAGATTAAACATATCCTATTGTAAAATCCTTCAATCATTGAAGGGCATATAGATGCTGAAAGCATGGACAGAAAGCCTAGTCATGGAGCATTATAATGAACTCTGGGATGCATAGCTATGTCTCTATCTCCTTGTAAGTGTGCTTTTGGATTGCCTTACAGCTCATATGGGTACTTAAGAGCCCAATTATGCATATGCTTACCATGCATTGGAGTAGGAATATTATTAGAACCTACACTTTGCTTTTTTTTGCTTGTAATGTGGAACTATTTGGAAAAGACAGAATCTCCTAGTTCCTTAAATAGTGTTTGGCCTCCCTTTAGCTTTGGTAGCTCTTGCTTGAAAAGGCCTTGTAGTACTATGTCACTTTCATTATTTAACAAAACATTATTGAAATGAACAGATATCAAAGAAGAAAGGTAGCTTCTTCATATGCTTTATGTGGTTTGAACACTAAGTTCAGCCATGAATGCCATATCAGCTTAAGGGTTCAGAAATCAGATTCATCCTTGGACCCAAAACAAAAACAAAAACAGAAAGAATTTAAATTCATCAATCCCCTACCCACCCAATTGGTTGCAGTATTTTCTTATATATTAAACTAGGTAACGTCATTCATCCTAGGTAATGAATTAATTAAGTCAGTTGTAAAATGAATATCCAAAGACTTTTTCCTTTTTTTTTTTGGTTTTCATTTAACAGTTAAAAGAAAATTGGTTGTTTAACTCAAACATATGAGAAAGAAGGTCTAAGATCGTGAACACCATGAAAAAAGATAACAGAAGTTGGAAAAGAAACAAGAAAAAAAAAATGACTTCCATGACTAGGTGTGAGCAGGGAGTATTAGCAATGTTGGATATATTTTGAAAATATGGGAATTAACACACCATCAATCAATATTTGAACAATTGAATGGTCCCTATAACAGAGCCGGTGGCAATTGAAAATGATTCTGACTATTGTAAAATCCCAATGCATTGATTTACCATGGTGGATGTCTTTAACTAATAAGATGAAACTAGAAAAAGAAGTCTGGCAGTTCAGGATCTATAATCTTTCTGGGCAAGATAGTGTCCTCTTCTTCTTCTTTTTAGGCCATTGCAAGGCATGTAGAAGTGCAATCAATTCTCAATAATCCCAACACAGCATGATCAGATGATACTATTAATCAGCTCTCCGAATCATCCTTCAGTGAGACTCTCCAGTTCTGACAAGTGTTGGGGCTGATTTTCTTTTTCTTTTTAATCTATTTCTTTGCCTAGGGCAGATATGTGATGGGTGGAACCATTTATTAGATGCATGGTTGGTCTGCAATTAAACTTGTAGAGTTGTAGTCATGTCTGAACCTGGTACCTACTTTGATCATTTTAACCCCCAAGCACTGAAGTAGCTAGACAAAAATAAAAATTTAGACAATCTTAAGCATGCCAACATTTAGAAAATTAAATCAGCATGCAATAAGAAACATAATGTATTCAGTACTATCTTAATTTCTATAATTAAATATTTAATGAAGTTTAAAGCATTAAGAAATGGCAAACCTTTTATTCAATTCTACTTTTCATCAGAAGTTTTCAGGTCAGAAATTTTACCAGCTAGTGCAACTAAGCTTGTTATCTAGGCAATTTTATCTATTTCCTGCTACTGGCTTTATTTGGTACCTACTTTGAACATTTTCAGGAAAGAAAAGCTCCACACTTTTGAAATTCTTCCAGAACATGTCCATAAAAAATAAATTATACAGACCGACTTCTCTCTGGTTACTTAAATAACTAGGATTCCTAGTCCTAGTTAGAGAAGCATTTTTTATTTTACTAGTGAGCTAAAATAGAAAATTTTGACTGTAATTCTACATTGGAACTCAAACCAGTTCCAATGGCAGCCCAAAAGGACTCCACGTGTTGCTAATTGTTAGCCCTTCAATGGGAGGAAACCCTTTTCTTCTTCTTGGTTTCCTTTTACATTAACAAACATGACGCCGAAAGGCTCCAATAATGGAATTGGCTATCAAATTAAAGAGTTTAAACTCAATGGTGGATAGTACCATTCCTCCACGTGGCTAAACAGAGGTGGTCATCATCCAAATATATGACAATAGAACCCCATCCTTCAATGTTTTACAGTTGAAACAAGAGGCAAAGGATGTTTAGTTTGGGCACTAATTAATTAAATCTTTATTAACTCATTAATGTAAAGCTATAATTGTGCCAAGTGGAACGTTGATTTAGTCAAATCCAAAACATCCATCTAGTTGGGGTTCCTTAAGGTTGTCAGCACCAATGGTTTATCCATGTCAGCACCATACCATTTACAATCTATCCTGGGACCCATCTATCTGTCCTCTCTTCTGTTTTCAAATTTTAAATCAATTCCCCACATTGCCTAAGCTCTTTTTTTCTTTAGTTTTAGCATTGATTGCTTAAGAACTTCAAATTGATTAAAATATAATTTGATTTTTATATCAATTCCCCACATTGCCAAAACTCTTTGCTTAAGAACTTCGAATGGATAGTCTTGCTTCAAATCCAACAAGGTATTTCTGAATCTAGTGGAAAATCCAGATAATAGGTACTGATTTTTCTAGTAGCGAAGAATTACTAGAAAATAACAAGAAAAGAAGAGATCATGTGTCTCTCTAACACTGATTTTCAAGTGTATAATCATATGAAATAAATGAATGAATCCCAATCCACCATTTCTGCTATTTTTCTTTTCATAGGGAATCCCAATCCCACCTAAATCAATGCTTATGCAAAGAATGAACACACCAATTGGGAATGAAATAAAACATCTTCACCAATTGTAATAGAAACTTACTTTGTTGTTGAACCAAAAACTTTTCCAAGTGCATATTTGTCCAAAGATCACATGTCTAAAACAGACAAAAAATAAATAAAAATCAGTAAATCAAAGGTTCTAAAAAAGTAAGAAAACTAAAATTCAATGAAAGAAACTTACCAATGAAGTTAGCCAAGCAACACTTGAACCAACAGCATCCTCAATTGTTCGATAACATCCATAAGGCCTCATTAAAGGCTCCTCAATGAGTTCTCTCTCCTTATGTTTGTTCATCGTCAATAAGTTCATTTTTTATTAAACTAACAGAATCTAAGCTTGGAAGTAAAACGATCAATTAAATGTTCAAGGAATTTTAAATCTTGAAGTATGGAAACAAACCTCTAATTCCCTATCTACTTGTGTCCTGTCTTTTACACTACTATACAATTGTGAATCGTCAATAGTACCGGAAACAAGCAATGCATATCTAGCTCTACTAGCCATCACCCAAATCACTATCTTGCGCCATTACAATAGCAACAAAGAACATGTCCACAACCAACACAAAAAGAAAGGAAACAAGAACTATAGGCTCGGCAAAGGCTCGAGTTACAACAGCTCATTATCTGTTGTAGCTGTTACAAAAGATCACTATCTAATTTACCTGTTAGATAAAGAAGCAGAAGAAAATTTTGAAGATAAGATACATAGAAATGGGTGGGTTTAGCAAGGGATCTTTTCACGTCTAGCAGGATTCTCTGCCACTTGGGAATAATTTCTCTTATCAGTTGATTCAGTTCTCATTAAAACAGCACCACCAGCAATAGAAACTTAGACATAAAATCCCAAGTTTCTAGTATAATAATAAGAAATTTAACAATAAAGTGGAGGAGGAAATGGTCTAATGATAAGATTTAGGTTGGTTAATTTTAACAAATTCCCTTGGGTTTTGTCCCACCCTAAACCCAATGAAAGATCTTGTTGACGGACTGAAATTAGATATGGGTGTCCATGACTCGTCCTCTACCTGCATGGATCATGCATGAGAAGAGTACTCGGGGGACTGCTATATGGCCATGCATCCATTTGCATATGTTAATGGTATGTGGGTTTTATTTATAGATGATCATGGATGATTTGCACGAGTTAATAGTATCTGTGCCTAATGTGTGTTTACCATTATTTGGGTCTTGAGTCATGGCACTTGCATTGTTGCATGGTGTCATCTTTTCTCGGAGATACTTGCATCAATTTGAATGTTGGTGCTTCTGCATCTACATGGCCGTTGATTTTTCTTGTTTACCTACTTTGGTGAAAGGTCTTGACTCATATTTGAATATAAAAACTAAAGAATAGAATTATCAGTTAGCAGCAATGAATCAGGCTTAGCAAGTTAGCACTTGAATACTAAATGGAATGCATAACAGTATATAGCAAGTTAGTAACAATGAATCAGGCTCACCATGGAAGCATTATTCCCAAGTGCTGTCGATTATCAGAATCATTCAAAAACAAAGAAATACTAAATGGAATATATAACAGTATAATGTTCAATAGTTTAAAATCTTGTTGTTCCCGATATTTTAAATTGGGTTTCAATGGTCAGAAGAATGTTTTATTTTTTTATTTTACTACTGAAATAAATTTAATTAATTAGAAGATTGACTGATATAAGAGGGAAACCTCCCTATCTGGTCTTCAAAATGATTCGATTGTACCATTGAGCTACAATATGAACCAATACATTCAATTTTCTGTATGGATAAACAAAAGACATCCGACCATGAGTTCTAGCAATTGCCTTCGCATATAGGAATAAATGCTTCCATCTTCAAGGTACCAATTCCGAATACTGTTCATATGCATAATTATGTTAGACAGTTTTTGTATGCCCTTACCTTCAATCAGAATGATATACATTATGAGTTTATTGTAAATGAATAAAATACATATTTGATTCATGTTCCTGTGGTGTGTTCATGTGTAAACCCCTTAAACTTGATACTTAATGAGACTCGTGTTACTTTAGAATGTTCATAGCCAGTGGGTCGGTCTGGGGAGACCTATCCTGATAAGGCTGACACTGATGTGCTACCAAGTCGGTTGGGGTAGCCTGTCTCAGCCGCAAGGGTGAGACCCTAGGCACATGCAATGTAGGATTAATTGAATCTTTGCACTAGACCAGATTTCTAGTATTGCCCTGGACATTGGAGATTATTGGGTAAAATTGAAAAGTTACACCCGACCCCAAGACTCGATTATAATACTACACTAGGAGTTGGATTGGGTTGTCTTTGATGTACCAATCAGTGAGATCCTTAGCAAATGTCAAAACCTAGGTATCTTGGGGTAGTTTGAGAATTCATCTGAGTGGGTGATCATAGTGACAGAATCAGCCCCTTTGTCGGACAAAGGTAATGATCGGGAATGCACTCTCACTTATGGAAACCAAGACTGTCGGCAGCTGATTTCAATCACTGAGAGTTGTTTTGCAAAATATATTTTATATGAGATATGAAAGTATATATATATGTATATATATATATATATATATATTATGGTTTCCAAAATGTTTGCAAAAGGTTTTAATTCCTAGGATCCATATAAGCAGAGAGTGCAACATTGTTCCTTGCAGCCGAGGGAGAGGTCCTCTCTTGTTTGGTAGTGTTTGATCATTATGGGTTGAGATGTTAAGTGTAAGACCATAGAGTGTAATATCTGATGGGCTAATCTTGCATTTGTCCACAGTCCCTGGGTGTTACAAGGTGGATTGGCCCAAGGACCACTTAGGGTAAGTGTTGGGCCCATAGAGCCCATATGATGGGTTTCAAGGGGTGTACTGTCCATAATAGTGTATTCAGCCAGGCCTTGTAACAAAGGCTGGGCTGAATCCATGTGGCTGATGTGTAGATCAATGTTTGGGTCCCACGCCATACAAGGAAGTCCAACTGGGAAGCAGTTAGGAAGGCTAAGTGAGCACATGACCTTAATGGGCCTAAAGCCCATTTCCAATTGGGCTAATTTAAGCAGTTAAATAAGGGGCAAATTCTGAGATTGGATTAGCAGATATGATTGGGACTTAACCCTATCCACTTAGAGAGTCCAGATCTGAATGTGATTCAGATCTGGAAACCTCCTAATGAGATAAGAAGAAAGTTGATTGGATCAGCAACTCCTAATGGGATTAGGATGATTCCTTTAAGGTTATAAAAGGAGGAGGGGGGCAGCAGCTTTTAGACACATCACAAGATCATCAGATCCCTGCAAGTCTTTAGAGTTGAAATCACAGAAGAGAGAATTCAGCATACCTGCAAAAATTCTCTCTTGCCACCTCCTTCCTGTCGCCGCCTCACCTGCCAGTTTGACCTCCATTTCAGTGGGAGAAATCAAGATTCGATCTTGATATCAATTCCTTGTGAAGGGATTGATAGAAAGCTATGCTCACGTGCCATCTTGTTACTTCTTGCAAAGGATTAGGTTCTTGGAGAGAACACTGCTAATTCTGCTCCATCCTACACTGCGCCATCTTCAGTGGGAGTAGTCTTTGGATCCTTCCTTGGGAGCATCTTCATTGGGAGATATTATTTCTCTGTATTAGGTATAATCCTCTCCAACTACTTTTTTTTTTCGATCTGGTTCAGTTTATGGCTCAAGATTGATCCTTGAAAATGTGATTTTCTAAATAGGGAATGCAATTCCTAGTTGAAGGGAGAGAATTTTTTTTTGAAATTCACCCACCTTATTCCTCAAGATTTGGGTGTCCATACGATGGATCTCTCATCCCTTCAGTGGTATTAGAGCCATGGTTCAAATCTTGAAACAATTTATATCAGATCTGAACCTGCGCAAATGGGCAGAAGGCGTTTTATCCGATTTGCGCGGATAAGGGTTTTGGGAAATTGTTCCCAAAATTATGGGCAAATAGTCTGAAATTAATTTTTATATAAATCTGATTATTATTTAGAATTGTTTTTTATGTTTTTCTTGATTTATGGGTTGTTCGTGCAAAAGGAGATCAAAATCTTGATTTGCACAGGGAACCTGCAATTATGTAGTTTCTAGATAATTTTATTACCATTGATCTATAAAATAATTTTTTTTTTTATTTTTTTAGACTGAATGTATAGGTATTCAATCTAATGTAATAGTAATAGAAATTAGGATTTCTATTTATTTTATTTTGGATCAAAGATGGCAACACAAGGAAGGAGATTTCGCAGATGGGAGAATCGCTATTTGCGATTTGCAGTTTAGGAAACTGCAAACTATGATCTAACCTTTGTTTTGCAGGATGGATTGTGCGAATAGCCCTATTTGACTGATTCTTGCTTTTTCTTTTATCAATATTTAATTTCAGATTATTTTCTTGAATTAAAGATTTAATTAAAGGTCAAACCCTATACCCATTCGAACCAAGATTGGTTCAAATTGTTTGGACCGAATCTAGGGTTTCATCAAGGTTGAATGTCAGCCCTAATTTTTCCCAAAATGGGCCTGAGGATTGATAATTAATTGAATGCTTAATTCGGCCCAACCTATAAAGGCCTAATTTTAAAATGTTAAAACTGCTAAAAGACCACTCTACGGATAAAGCTATATGGGCCGAACTGATCAACCCTAATTCAGCCCATATACCTAGATAATATTAATGGTTAATATTATAGATTAAAAATGGGCTTCAAATGGGATTTATAGATATTTAATTGATTGGATCAATTTATCTTTGCATGTGATGTATGGATGTGTGATGTGCTACGTACATGGGCCATTAGTGCTTGGCCCATGTTGAATCGATAGTGGCTCTTGCGCACACCATGGCTGAATGCACATCATTGCCATGGTGTCGCTATTGGTCATTGGATGACCTCCCTCAATGGTGGGCCCCACACCCCATGGAGAGGTTACGTGCGGAACCCTAGCTGATTTGGGCCCATTGAAATCTAGCTCTATGAAAGTTAGCGGGAGCCACTTTTGTTAGACAGTCTTGTATGCCCTTAGCTTCAATCGGATTTGATGTACTTTTGTTATTTAGTGGAAATAAATTAAAGTGCATGTTTGATTCATGTTGTTTGGTATAATTCTATATAAGACCCTAAAACTGGACACTTATAGAAACTTGTGTTAGTTTTAAATGTTCACAGCCATTGGATAAGTCTGGGGAGATTTATCCTACCAAGGCTGATACTGATGTGCCACCAACTATTGGGATGGCTTGTTTCGGCCATCAGGGTAAGACCCAAGGCACATGCAGTATGTGATTGCTTGAACCCTTGAATCGAACCAGATTTCCAGTATTACCCTAGACCTTGGAGACAGATGGGCAAAACTGGAAAGTTACACCTGACCCCTAAACTCGATTATGACACATCACTAGGTGTCGGATCGGGCTATCTCTAATGTGTCGATCAGTGAGATCCTTAGTGGGGGTCAAAATCTGGACATGTTGGGGCAGTCTGATAATTCATCTGAGTGAGTGGTCATAGTGACAAGATCAGCCCCTTTGTCGGACAATGATAATGATCGGGAATGCACTATCTCTGATGGAAACAAAACTGCCGGCAGTTGATTTCAATTGTTGGAATTTTGTTTTGCAAAATTAATATATATGTATGTATATGTATGATTTCAAAAGATTTGCAAAAGGTTTTAATTCCCAGGATCCATGTGAGTAGAGAGTGTGACACTGTTCATTGCAGCCGAGAGAGAGGCCTTCTCTTGTCGGGCAGTGCTTGATCATTAAGGGCTGAGAGGTTAAGTGTAAGACAATTTAGGATATTACCTGATGGGCTAATCTTGCACCTGCCCACAGTCCCTGGGTTTTTATAAGATGGGTTGGCCCAGGGACCACTTAATGTAAGTGTTGGGCCCATAGGGTCCATGTGATGGGCTCAAGGGGGTCACTGAGCCTTTCAGTGAATTCGGCTGGTCCTTGTAATAAAGGCTGGGCTGAACCCATGTCGCTGGTGTGTAGATCAAAGCTTAGGTCCCACACCATAGAAAGAAGCCCAACTGGGCAGCAGATTGGAAACTAGTTAAACATTGAACATTTAATGGGCCAAAAGCCCATTTTGAACTAGGCTGATATGATCACCAGTACATGGGGCGAATTTGAGATTAGTGTTAGTAAAAGGATTGGGTCTTTGACCTTATCCACTCTAAGAGACCAAATTCAAATTAGATTCGAATCTGGTAACCTACTGATAAGATCAGGAGTTAACTAACTTAATCTGTATATAGGATTAAGATTAACTCCTATCCAAATACTGATTTAGATTGGGATAACTCCCAAAAATATGGGGAGGTTTCTTAATCAAGAAGAAAGAGGAGAAAACCCTAGCAGAAATATCAGATTTCAAACTAGGGGGTTTGGGCAAGCAAGAAACACATCCTGCAATCTAAGATTTGACCTCTCACAGACTCCAGAGAGAAGAGACAGTTCTGCCCTCTTCGTCCCTGGACTTCTCCTCTTTTAGCCGCCGCCACTCCCTGTTGGAAGATTGGATCTTTGCAGCAACAGGAAGTCAAGAAATCAGTTCTTGACAATAGTCTTGCAAGAAAGACAAAAGGATTCAGTGTTCAAGGTTTTCAGAGGGTTCTTGTGAAGAATCCAGTGTGTAGGACGCACCCTGCTGGTTCCGTTCCATCCACAGCTGTGTCATCTTCAGCAGGAGCGGATCTTGGTTACTTCTTTGGGCGTGAACACCAACTTTGGGAGATATTATTTCTCCGGATCAGGTATAATCCTTCCTATTTCCTTGTGGTTCAGATCTGGTTTGTTTATGGTTCAAGTAGGACCCTTGAATAATGTATTCTAAATTTAGGGAATATGATTCCCAGTTGGAAGAAGGTAGGAATTTTTTTTTTGAAATTCGCCCTCCATTCCGCACCCTTCTTGGCATCCATTAGATGGATCCTACCATTCTTTCAGTGGTATCAAAGCCATAGGTTCGAATCTTGAACCAAAAGAAAATCAGATCTGACCCTACACAGATGAACAGAAAATGTTCTGCCAAGATCTGCGCAGATTGCTTTCTTTTTTTATCAAGAAATGGTTTCTTGTTAAGGGCGTTTGATCTGAAATTAATTTTGTTAAATCCAAAAATTTATTTAGAATTGTTCTTTATTTATTTTTGATTTAATGGACTGTTCGAACCTGGAGATCGTAGTGCAGATTTGGCCCAGATAGTCTACGCACACTTTTTTCTTCCTTTTATTATTATTCGATCTGTAAATAATTTTTTTTTATTTTTCTAGACTGAATGTATAGGATTTGATCAAGAATGTAATTAATTAATAGAAATGGGATTTCTATTTTTATTTATTTTCTTGATTAATGAAGAAGGAAGAAGATGGTGGCGATGGAGATTTGTAGATGGAGAAATCGCATATTGCGATTTATAGTTTATGAAACTGTAACTTTTGTGATTAACCTCTGTTTTGTAGGTGGTACGAACAGTCCATATTTTGATTTGTGATTGTCTAAAAATCAAAATTATTAATTTCAGATCTCTCATGAATTAATTCTTGAATTGAAAATCCGTTTTGGACCATTTCGGACTAGATTGGACCAAAAACTGTTTAGACCGAATCTGAGATTCGAAGGGGGCTGTTTTTCAGTCCATATTTCTCACACTGATTATTCCAAATCTGATGTACAATTACAAGGATTAATTCAGCCCACCTGTAAAGCCCAGTTTTAAAGGGTTAAAACTGTAAAAGCCCATTATTGTGAGAAAAGCTGTATGGGCCAAACTGCTAATTGCTATTCAGCCCATACACCTAGTAAACATTAATTGTTAATGATTTAAGTTTTAAATAGGCTATTCGATGGGTTTTACAGTAGTTAATTGATTGGATCAATTACTCCTTTACATGTGATGTTTGGATGTATGATGTGCTGCGACCATGGGCCATAAGCACTTGGCCCATGTTAACTCGTTAGTGGCTCTTGCACATACCATGGCTGAATGCACATCATTGCTATGGTATCCCTTAAGGTCATTGGATGACCCCTCTCCACTTGGTGGGCCCCACAACCCTGAAAAAGGGATGCGTACAGAACCCCTAGCCGATTGAGGCCCACCAAAAATATGGCTTTATGAAAGTCAGTGGGAGCCACTTTGGTTTGACCTAAATTAGAACTAGGGCGTAATTTTGTTCCCTCCAGCAAATATGAGTGCGTGTGATAGGGAGATCCATATGATGGACACTCTAAAGGCCTTCCGTCATTAGCACAATGATGGGTCCATCAGTAATGAGGAAACACACCATAAAATTGGGCTATCCATTTGCTGTTGGATCTGTTAGAGTGTTTCATTAGATGATAGGGGCGTCATAGACCGATGTGGGAGGGGCTTCACCAGAAAATGGGAACTCTCTCACACTACCTTGGCGTAACCTGAATATGATGGGTGTGCACTCACTAGACAGAAAGGTTTACCTAAAAACAGCTCTGAACCTTGTCTGACAGAGGCCAAACGGAAACCCATTTGATGAGTGGATATGATCCGTCACAGAAAGGTGGTGGGGTTATGCAGCTGAAATAGTTGGCTTCACGCACCCTATGTGATTTCCCACATTTCCAGAGACATTCCATCATCTCCGTCACTGAGAAGGGAGGGAAAATCTCATAGATGAAAAAATGAGAATGGAACATAGATTAAAAGCCATATCTATGTAGGTAACATGAATCAAACTAAGGTTGTGGACTAACGTTTTTGCTATTTTATCAGAAAATGGCAAACGGTCAATTTGCAAAGCTTCTAGACGATACAGAAATCTATGCTGACTGATACAGAAATCTTATGCTGGTCCTAATTTCTGAAAAGTTAGATAAGGTGGTGAAAAATCCTGCCCCAGAACGTCCGGGTGATAGGGCTTCTGAGGCCCGTAGGAGAGATTACCAAGATTGGGAGGATAAGAACTCCCTAGCCTGCTGCTTTGTCATTGCCTCATTAGACAACTCAATATAGAGGCAGTTCAATCAGATCGAACTAGCCAAAGACATATTGGACAGTCTAAGAACAATGTATGAAGAGCAGAACCATTCTACTCGACAGAAGGTCCTAAAATTGTTCATGACCACGCAGATGTCCAAGGGGAAAAAAGTTCATGACCATTGCCTTTGGATGATGGGATACATTAATGAACTTGAAGCTCTTGGATCTGGGCTAGATCTTGCCACGCAAGTGGATGCCATCCTAAATTCTTTGCCCTCTTCCTTCAATGCATTCCCTATGAACAACAATATGAATAAGCTGAATGTCAGCGTCCAGGAACTCAGCAATATATTGTAGAGGGCCGAGGATCTTTTAAAGAAGGATGAGCCTATGGTTATGCTTGCTGAAGCTAACAGATCAGGCAAGAAAAAGAGAAAGCCAAAGAAGTCCCAGAAGAAAGCTGCCAAACCCAAGAAGCAGAAGAAGAACAAGGCATCGGATGTCTGTCACTTCTGCAAATAGACTGGCCACTGGAAGAGGAACTCTCCTGCCAACCTGGAATCTAGGAAAGGTAACATCGAAACTTGTGTCATAGAAACTAACTTGTTAGTTACTTCTGTGTCCTGGTGTGTTGACTCCGGGGCTTCAACTCATGCATGTAACTCACTGCAGGTGTTCAAAGTTAGCAGAAGATTGAGTGATGGCGAAATGACACTTTTCTTGGGAACGACTACAAGTGTTGCAGCTGCGGCGATAGGAACCGTAGAATTAGTTTTTAAAGGAGTTTTTGTACTTAAAGATTGTTTTTGTGTACAGAACTTGAGAAGAAATTTAATTTCTGTTTCTAAACTGTGTGCTGATGGATATACTATTTATTTTAGTAATATGATTACTGTTAAACGAAATAATAAATTCATCGCATGCGGGGAACTGGAGAATGGTCTCTATGTTCTACATCCTTCTCTAGAAACTAACCTAACCGAAACTACATCGGTCGAAAATCCCAAGAAAAGGAATCGTGATACAGTTAATCCCACGTGCCTCTGGCATTACCGACTTGGCCATATCGGTGTTGACCGAATCACAAGACTGGTAAAGGATGGTCCTTTGGATTTTCTAACCGTAGAAAATCTTCCCACTTGTGAGCCTTGCCTACAAGGTAAAATGACTAAGCAGCCATTTGACGGCAAGCCTGAAAGATCTGGAGGCACACTTGACCTAATACATACTGATGTATGTGGTCCCCTGAGTGTTAGGACACGGAATCAACACGTGTACTTCATCACCTTTATAGATGATTTTTCACGATATGGTTATGTGTACCTAATGAGACACAAGTCTGAATCCTTTGAAAAGTTCAAAGAGTTTAGACAGGAAGTTGAGAAATAGTTAGGGAGAGAAGTTAAGGCCCTTCGATCAGATCGAGGTGGTGAGTATCTCTCTAACGAATTCAGGGACTACTTAAAGGACAATGGGATAGTGTCACAACTATCTCCTCCTACTACACCACAACTCAATGGTGTTTCTAAGAGGAGGAATAGAACTTTGCTAGACATGGTCCGGTCACTTCTCGTACGCTCAGAATTACCCACATCCTTTTGGGGATATGCATTAGAAACTGCAATCTATGTGCTGAATCGGGTTCCAACCAAATCAGTTCCAAAAACTCCATATGAACTATGGACCGGAAGGAAGTCAAGTGTAAGACACTTGAAGATTTGGTGTTGCCCTGCACATGTTAAAAGATGATGAACTTACAATTTATCTATAATTTTTGAGGACTTTAGCATGGATTTTTATGCCGGTTTTATTAATTTTTGCCTTAATTTAGCTTAATGCTAAGAATAGGTTCAGGGATAATCAATCCAAGAGAATGAAGGAAAAAGGCAAGAAAAGAAGGTTCAAAAAGACCAATTTCAGTCCAGCCCGGTCGTGGAAGCAAGAGAGAGCACTTCGGCCCAAAAAGAGCAAGTGAATTCCTTGAGAAAACCCCAGAAAATAAAGCCTAGCTATGAGGAGAATTCGGCCCAGCAAGGAAGGCCCATTTTTAGCCCAAATAACAGCCTAGAGTGTAGCCCACATGAGCTCAAAAGCAAGCTAAGTTGTAGCCCAAATAGCAGCCCAAAAGGAGCTAGGGGCGGCAACTTCTAGGAGTTTCTTGAAGAGAAGGAGGGAGCACTCTAGAAGGTTCATGAGGGGTGTAATACACCCCATTCTAGAGGCTTCAAGAAGGGGCAAGAGCCCCCTTGAAAAACTATATAAGGAGGCCTCTAGGAGGGGAGAAAGTTGTTCAATTGCTTGAGAGAAAGGCTCTCCCACTCTTAGAGGTTCAGCCACCTTGAGAGAAGAGAAGAGAAGAGAAGAAGGCTAGGCGCAAGGAAGAAGAAGAAGAAGGGCTGAAGGAAGTTCAAGACAAGCAAGCTAGAAGAAGAAGGTGAGTTCAAATTGAGGGATTGTGATTCAAAGATTTTTTGTAATAAATCATTTGTAGTTTCATTCTCTTTTGATTTGAATTCAGTTTCTTAGTTATATGTTCTTTCTTCTTTCTCCTTGTTTCCATTCTTCCTTGATGTATTTCAGCTTGTAAAATTTCAGTTCAGCAATCTAATTCTTTTTGATTCATTCAAATGATCATGCATTGTACTTGAAGTTTCTTGAATAAGGGTGTGATTGCAGATCAATTCGGCCAACTAACCTTCAAAACTCAGATCTGAATTCTCAGATCTGAGATTGCAAGATCTGAATTGCTTGAAAGAGAATTCAGATCTGCAAATTTCAGATTGGGCGAATTAATCTACAGCTTGGAATTCCTAGAGTGCTTGAGAGAGACTCTAGGAATTCAGATCTACTATTCAAGAACTGAATTGAGTGCAAGGTTAGAGATAACTTGCACAATTCAGTTGGTGATCAATTCAGATTTGAATTGATGCCTTAGAAGTGTTTGAAGAAATGCATACATGGGGATTAGATTCTTGCTAGAGATAGAAGAACCGTCACTCATGCATAGGATGAACATGCGCTTGAGAGAGGCTGTTCATGACCTTGGGGTTTCACCAAACCAAGGCTCAATCATGATTCATTCGAATGATCCAAATTGATAGATTGCTGAATTCTGAGATTGACATTTACTGCTTACTCTTCTAACCTGAATTGAAGGCAATTGGACCAATGATTTAGATAGATTTTAAATTAGGATTTCTTAGCTTTCATTAGAGTTTTGATTTATTTGTTGATCAGATAAGAAGTGTTCAATTTAGTATTGGTAATTGTTTCCTAAATCCTCGTGGGAACGATACTTCACTCACTACTTTATTACTTGAACGGCTAGTGCACTTGCTAGTGTCACAATGAGCTACACATCATGTTTTTGGCGCCGTTGCCGGGGATTTAGAGAAGCAATATTAGGAAACATTGAGCATTCTTAATCTGATCTCATTCAGCATTGCATTCATAGTTGGGTTAATTTGCTAACTTTTTCATTTCAGCTTGGACTACAACTGCTGTACTACTGTAGTTATGTTTCTTCTTTCTTAAGTAGATTACTTTCTTTTTTTTTGGTTTCAGTTTCATTTTAATAAAGGCATATTTGATTTCTATTCAATCTTGATGTTGTTCCCTTCAAAAAGAAAAAAAAAAAAAACAAAAAAATTTTACATAAACATGAGTGTTGCAGATCTGAGTTGCATTTGGCACTCAGATCAGCAGATTTCAGATCTGCAGCCCTCAGCTGAAAAGAGTTGCTTGTGTTTCAGATTTTATTATTCTTTTCTTTCATTACAAAAAAAAAAAAAAACAAATGTAAGAAAAAAGGGGGAGATCTTTTGAACAACCAGAGGAGCAATTGAGAATTCGGATCAGAACTTAGATCTGAATTCTGCTATTGCAGATCTGCAACAGTTCAGATCTGAGTTCCTCTGAACTCAGACCTGAACTGATGAAATTTTGAGGGGAATTGGGTGTCATCACCACCCCAATTCACCCTAGGGCACTTCTGCTATTCCCCAAAAACAATTTGGTAGCAATAACTGAAGGTAAGGCAATTGAGAATTCAGATCCAAACTCAGACTTGAGTTCAGATCTGAATTCTGCTGTTACAAATCTGCTCAGTTCAGATCTGAATTCCTCTGAACTCAGATCTGAACCGATGCAAGTTTGAGGTGAATTGGGTGCCATCACTACCCCAATCCACCCTATGATACATCCAACCTGCCTCAAGGGTGAATGGATAGCAAAGAATGAGAGAAATTCAAATCTGAAATGCAGTTGATATTATGTGAGGACTGAACTGATACAGAGCATACTATGAATTCTGGGTGGACTGAATTCTTGGCTTTACCCACTTGTACCCAATCTAAATTTGCTGAGGATGTGTGTTTGGATTGAATAATTGTGATGCCTCACATATTCAATAAAAGCAGCAGTGCATTCCACTAGCATTCAGAGCTGTAGCAGGGCTGCTACAGTACAGCAATTAGCATGAAACTCCACTGCTGATCTAGTTAGCTCTCTTTCCCATTGTTGACCTACTTCATTTTTGATTGTTGATTTAGTGTAGCTGGTAGATGTAATTCTTCAGCATTGCATTCATAGTTGGTTTAATTTGCTTAATTTTTCATTTTTGCTTTGAATGCAACTGCTGTATTACTGTAGTTATGCTTCTTTTCTCTTTAGTAGATTACTTTATTTTCCTTGTTTCAGTTTAATTTTAATAAAAGGAGACCTGTTTTGCTTTCTATCTTGAAGTTATTACCCTCTAAAAGAAAAACAAAATCACAAAATCATGAGTGTTGCAGATCTGAGTTGCATTCGGCACTCAGATCTGCTATAGCAGAACTGCAGCTCCAACCGAAAAAAAAAAAAAAATTTTAAATGAGTTCAGATCTGAATTGCATTCATCAATCAGACCTGCACTCATCCAAAAAGATTTTGGTTGCATTGCTGTATTTTGTTTTAGATTTATAAAAAAAAAAAGAAAAAAATAGATAAAGAAAATAAAAAGAAAACAATGAAAAAATAGCATGTGAGTTTTCAAATCTGAAACTCAGATTTGAAGTTCAGATCTGAGTTCAGCCGGTTGCAGGACTGCATTCTGCTAGGTTCAGATTTGAGTTCATCTGAACTCAGACCTGAACCCACTCTATTTTGATGTGAATTCGGGTAGTGACAGCACCCAATTCACAATTTAATGCATCAGACTTGCCTCATTGATGAAAATTTAAGCCATGAATGGTAAAATCGGATCTGAAGTGCATGAGAATTTGAGGCAGTATAAGTACATGATCTGAAATTTTTGTGAACTTGATGTTTTGTTATCTTTTAAATCACTTGCACCCGATCTGAATTGGCTGTGGATTGATGTTTGGATTGGATTAGGACTGATGTTTGTGAGGCCTGAAAAGTCCAAAAAGAGCTTCATATTTTTGATGTAATGGTATTCAGATCTAAATCAAGGCTGCTTTCATTATAAAATTGCAGATCTGATTTCAGGTCTGAGGCATACAAGACATTTAAGTTGGGACTTGAAAGAGAAGTCTTAAGCTCTTGGGATCAAACTTATTTCAGACCTAACTGCAACAGATTTTAGACCTACTTATTGATATTAGGTTTGGAGTTTTTGTAAGTGACTGTTCTCAAAAGTCAAGTTCTAACCAAAAAAAAAAAAAAAAAAAAAATCAAATAACTTTGGTAGTGTGCTGATTTCAAGAACTCTTAGACTTCTAGGCTAGTTTCAATCTTGTAAATCACTTGTTTATCACTTGCATATCAGATTCCAAGAGATATTTATATTGGCTTTTGATCTTGTTTTTTTTTAAATTTATTTATTTATTTATTTTGTTAGATAGAATTCAAACTTCTTGGCCTTGTAAGTTTCTGTTGTGTATTACAGACTGGTTAAATTATTTACATTGTTTGGAATTGTGTATAGTAGTCTTTTTATTATTTGGTTTAAATTATTTTTAGTTAGAACAAAGCTCTTGATCTCTCTTGCAAGTAAATTCTAGCAGAAGAGGCTCCCACCAAAAGAACTCTTGCATATCTGGAAATTAACCTTCAGGAAGTCCTCTATACACCTTTCTCTTTACTTGGTATTTCTCTTGTTGTTTTTTTTTTGTGATCCCCTAACAATACGAACATTGAGGACAATGTTCATCTTAAGTGTGGGGGAGTGAGCCCGAGGCTAGGGTATGGGGGTTGAAACCATGCACCTCATTCACCCCAAACACACATATGCAGGCAATGACATAACCAAAAAAAAAAAAAGACCGGAACCCCTCAAGTTCATTACTATTTATTTGATGATTATTTTTAGGAAGGAATTCAATGAGTTGAGGGAGACTGATGTACTTGTTAAGTTTTTATTCTTGTGAATGACCCAATTTGATTTATGCATGAGAAAAGGGGAGCTGAATATGCCTTTCAGCTTGACTAGCCCTAACTTCCTTCATGTGTATGGAAGCCCTTGATTTCATTGTTAATGGTCAAGAGAGCTAGTGCACATCTGAAGTGCTAATTCTTGAGGTTCAATAATTGCAAAGAAGGACAAAAGCCCAAATTGACTCCGCTATTTTGAGTTGAATAGTAAAACTAACAGCTCAAAACATGAGTCCTACCTCAAGTAACTGACCAGTGTGAGATGGAGCATAAGATGCACTCACACCAAAAAAAAAAAAAAAAAAAAAAAAAAAAAAAAAAAAAGAAGAAAAGAAAAGAGAGAGAAAAGTGTGAGATGGAGCATAAAATGCACTCACACCGAAAAAAAAAAAAAAAGAAAAAAAAAAAGAAAAGGGTGAGAAGGAGCATAAGATGCACTCACCCTTAGAAATAAGTAATTGTGGTGACAACCGAGGTTCAAAGGGGCACTCTAAAGTTGAACTCTCATTGAGATTTAGTTACAGATGTGAAACTTAGTGAAATTTGATTATTAACCTTGACAATTAAGGAGCTGATTTATATATGAATTAGGAGTGAAGGGTAGACTATGATGAAATTCATATTCTCCTTTCCTTGGATCTGATACATATCTTAATTGGTAATTTACAAGAATAAGAGTTGAGCACTTACAAAAGTTCCCCGACTACTCAATGCATTTCTATCTTAAAAAGTTCACCAGGTAAATGGTGAGAACAGAAGGGGGGAATGTTAAGTTTATGGCTGATGTCTTTGTTTGAGGACAAGCAAAAGCTTAAGTGTGGGGGTATTTGATGAACTTACAATTTATCTATAATTTTTGAGGACTTTAGCATGGATTTTTATGCCGGTTTTATTAATTTTTGCCTTAATTTAGCTTAATGCTAAGAATAGGTTCAGGGATAATCAATCCAAGAGAATGAAGGAAAAAGGCAAGAAAAGAAGGTTCAAAAAGACCAATTTCAGTCCAGCCCGGTCGTGGAAGCAAGAGAGAGCACTTCGGCCCAAAAAGAGCAAGTGAATTCCTTGAGAAAACCCCAGAAAATAAAGCCTAGCTATGAGGAGAATTCGGCCCAGCAAGGAAGGCCCATTTTTAGCCCAAATAACAGCCCAAAAGGAGCTAGGGGCGGCAACTTCTAGGAGTTTCTTGAAGAGAAGGAGGGAGCACTCTAGAAGGTTCATGAGGGGTGTAATACACCCCATTCTAGAGGCTTCAAGAAGGGGCAAGAGCCCCCTTGAAAAACTATATAAGGAGGCCTCTAGGAGGGGAGAAAGTTGTTCAATTGCTTGAGAGAAAGGCTCTCCCACTCTTAGAGGTTCAGCCACCTTGAGAGAAGAGAAGAGAAGAGAAGAAGGCTAGGCGCAAGGAAGAAGAAGAAGAAGGGCTGAAGGAAGTTCAAGACAAGCAAGCTAGAAGAAGAAGGTGAGTTCGAATTGAGGGATTGTGATTCAAAGATTTTTTGTAATAAATCATTTGTAGTTTCATTCTCTTTTGATTTGAATTCAGTTTCTTAGTTATATGTTCTTTCTTCTTTCTCCTTGTTTCCATTCTTCCTTGATGTATTTCAGCTTGTAAAATTTCAGTTCAGCAATCTAATTCTTTTTGATTCATTCAAATGATCATGCATTGTACTTGAAGTTTCTTGAATAAGGGTGTGATTGCAGATCAATTCGGCCAACTAACCTTCAAAACTCAGATCTGAATTCTCAGATCTGAGATTGCAAGATCTGAATTGCTTGAAAGAGAATTCAGATCTGCAAATTTCAGATTGGGCGAATTAATCTACAGCTTGGAATTCCTAGAGTGCTTGAGAGAGACTCTAGGAATTCAGATCTACTATTCAAGAACTGAATTGAGTGCAAGGTTAGAGATAACTTGCACAATTCAGTTGGTGATCAATTCAGATTTGAATTGATGCCTTAGAAGTGTTTGAAGAAATGCATGCATGGGGATTAGATTCTTGCTAGAGATAGAAGAACCGTCACTCATGCATAGGATGAACATGCGCTTGAGAGAGGCTGTTCATGACCTTGGGGTTTCACCAAACCAAGGCTCAATCATGATTCATTCGAATGATCCAAATTGATAGATTGCTGAATTCTGAGATTGACATTTACTGCTTACTCTTCTAACCTGAATTGAAGGCAATTGGACCAATGATTTAGATAGATTTTAAATTAGGATTTCTTAGCTTTCATTAGAGTTTTGATTTATTTGTTGATCAGATAAGAAGTGTTCAATTTAGTATTGGTAATTGTTTCCTAAATCCTCGTGGGAACGATACTTCACTCACTACTTTATTACTTGAACGGCTAGTGCACTTGCTAGTGTCACAATGAGCTACACATCAAAAGAACAAGTGCGGACAAGTTGGAATCCAAAACCAGTCGTTGCCTATTTATAGGCTACCCAAAGGATTCAGTGGGTTATCTATTCTATGACCCAAGTGAGCAGAAAGTGTTCTGCAATCGAAACGCCCAATTCTTAGAATTCGAATACATCATGGACACTCACCGTCAAGAAATAGTTCTTGATGAGGAGAGCTCAGTAGCAGTGGGAGATGTCCCACAAGTTCTAGGTAGTGACCAACCTAGAAGGTCCACCCACGTATCTAGACCACCGGTCCAATATGGTTATGACCAGGATACCTACCTGGTGGAAGCCTTGACTAGTGAAGAGGATCCCGTGACTTACGTGGAAGCTATGTTCGACATAGATTCCCAGAAGTGGGTGGAGGCCATGAGAGCTGAGATGGACTCGATGGAGACCAATGGAGTCTGGACTCTAGTAGATCCGCCCTTCGGGGTAAAAGCAATTGGTTACAAATGGATCTACAAGAGGAAGAAGGGCCCCGATGGCAGTATTGAGACCTACAAAGCTCGCTTGGTGGCGAAAGGGTATACTCAGAAAGAAGGCATTGATTATGAGGAAACCTTTTCGCCTGTGGCCATGCTTAAATCCATTAGGATCCTGCATTCCTGAATGGAGATCTTAGTGAAGATATCTACATGCAGCAGCCGCAAGGCTTAATTGCTGCTAGTCAGGAACATATGGTATGTAAACTCATTAGATCCATATATGGACTTAAGCAGGCTTCTAGAAGTTGGAACATCCATTTTGATTATACCGTCAAAACGTTTGACTTTGAGAAGAATCCAGATGAGCCCTATGTTTACAGGAAGTCCAGTGGGGATAAGATTACCTTTTTGGTATTGTACGTGGACGATATCCTACTCATTGGGAATGATGTAGGAATGTTGACTTCAGTCAAGGTATTGTTGTCACAGCAGTTCTCCATGAAAGATCTTGGAAATGCTTCATATATACTGAGTCTTCGATTCTATAGAGATAGATCGAAGTGGATAATTGGATTATCCCAGGCTGCATACATTGACAAAATTGTCAAAAGTATAGCATGGAAAACTCCAAGAAAGGAAATGTTCCTTTCAAACATGGAGTAAATCTCTCCAAGAAGATGTCTCCCAAGACTTTTGAGGAGATCGATGAAAGAATGGTAGGATCCATCTAATGGACGCCAAGAAGGGTGCGGAATGGGGGGCGAATTTCAAAAATTTTCCTACCTTCTTCCAACTGGGAATCGCATTCCCTAAATTTAGAATACATTATTCAAGGATCCTACTTGAACCATAAACAAAGCAGATCTGAACCAAAAAGAAATAGGAAGGATTATACCTGATCCAGAGAAATAATATCTCCCAAAGTTGGTGTTCACGCCCAAAGAAGTGACCAAAATCCGCTCCTACTGAAGATGACACAGCTGTGGATGGAACGGAACCAACAGGGTGCATCCTACACACTGGATTCTTCACAAGAACCCTCTGGAAACCTTGAACACCGAATCCTAGTGTCTTTCTTGCAAGACTATTGTCAAGAACTGCTTTCTTGACTTCCTGTTGCTGCAAAGATCCAATCTTCCAACAGGTAGCGGCGGCGGCTGAAGGAGGAGAAGTCTAGGGATGAAGATAGCAGAATTGTCTCTTCTCTCTGAAGTCTGTGAGAGATCAAATCTCAGATTGCAGGATGTGTTTCTTACTCTGTCAAACCCCTAGTTCAAAATCTGATATTTCTGCTGGGGTTTTCTCCTCTTTCTTCTTGATTAAGAAACCTCCCAATATTTTTTGGGAGTAATCCCAATCCAAATCAGTATTTGGATAGAGGTTAATCTCAATCCTATCTTCAGATTAAGTTAATTAACTCCTGATCTTATCAGGAGCTTACCAGATTCAAATCTAATTTGAATTTGGTCTCTTAGAGTGGATAAGGTCAAAGACCCAATCCTTTTACTAACACTAATCTTAGATTCGCCATATGAACTGGTGATCATAACAGTCCAGTTCGAAATGGGCTTTTGGCGCATTAAGTGTTCAATGTTTAACTAGTTTCCAACCTGCTGTCCAGTTGGGCTTCTTTGTATGTCGTGGGACCCAAGAATTGATCTACACACAAGCCACATGGGTTCGGCCAAGCCTTTATTACAAGGCCCAGCCGAATTCACTGAAAGACTCAGTGACCCCCTTGAGCCCATCACATGGACCCTATGGGCCCAACACTTACATTAAGTGGTCCCTGGGCCAAGCCATCTTATAAAAACCCAAGGACTATGGGTAGGTGCAAGATTAGCCCATCAGGTAGTATCCTAAATGGTCTTACACTTAGCCTCACAGCCCTTAATGATCAAGCACTGCCCGACAAGAGAAGACCTCTCTCTCGGCTACAAGGAACAGTGCCGCACTCTCCACTCACATGGATCCCAGGAATTAAAACCTTTTGCAAATCTTTTGAAACCGTACATATACATAATATATATATATATATATATATATATATCTTAATTTTGCAAAACAAAATTCCAATGATTGAAATCAACTACCGGCAGTTTGGTTTCCATTAGAGAGAGTGCATTACCGATCACTACCATTGTCCGACAAAGGGGCTGATCCTGTCACTATGACCACTCACTCAGATGAATTCTCAGATTGCCCCAACATGTCCAAGTTTTGACCCCCACTAAGGATCTCACTGATTGACACATCAAAAATAGCCCAATCCGACACCAAGTGATGTGTCATAATTGAGTCTAGGGGTCAGGTGTAACTTTCCAGTTTTGCCCATCTGTCTCCAAGGTCTAGGGCAACACTGGAAATCTGGTCCGGTTCAAGGGTTCAAGCAATCCCATACTGCATGTGCCTTGGGTCTTACCCTGATGGCCGAAACAAGCCATCCCAACACTTGGTGGCACACCAGTATCAGCCATGGCAGGATAAATCTCCCCAGACTTATCCAATGGCTATGAACATTTAAAACTAACACAAGTTTCTATAAGTGTCCAGTTTTAGGGTCTTACATAGAATTATACCAAACAACATGAATCAAACATGCACTTAAATTTATTTCCACTAAATAACAAAAGTACATCAAATCCGGTTGAAGCTAAGGGCATACAAGACTGTCTAATGGCTTCCACTTGCACTTAGGTCCAATCTGGTACAAGCCGGAGTCCCATACTTTCCATGTGTTTCTCAAACACCTTCTGTGTCAGTCGCTTAGTCAATGGGTCTACCACATTATCCGCTGATGCTACCTTTTGAATTAGGACGTCCCCTCTACCAACGATCTCCCGCATTACATGGTACTTCCTCTCGATGTGCTTTGACTTTGAGTGGGCCTAAGGCTCTTTAGCTTGGGTGATCGCTCCATTGTTGTCACACAACAACGGGATGGGTGATGTGCTGGACGGTCACAACCAATTCGTGTATGAATTTCTTCATCCACATGGCGTACTCGGCGCTTCGCTTGCGGCAATGTACTCGGCCTTGGTTGTGGCGTCTACAGTGGACCCCTGCTTGCTGTTTTTCCAGCAAATAGCACACGATCCTATCATGAAAATATACCCAGATGTAGACTTCTATCATCTGGATCCGACTGGAAATCGGCACCGGTATACCCTAGAACTTGTAGTGAACTACCATCGAATACCAGAAAAAACTCTTTTGTCTTTCGAAGGTATTTAAGTATGTTCTTCACAGCAGTCCAATGCTCCTTCCCTGGGTTAGCCTGGAATCTGCTTACCACACTCACCGCCTGAGCTATGTCCGAGTGAGTGCACAGCATGGCATACATGATGCTCCCTACGGCTGAGGCATAGGGAACATCTCTCATGCCCTCAATCTTCTCAGAAGTCTTGGGAGATATCTTCTTGGAGAGAGTTACTCCATGTCTGAAAGGAACATTTCCTTTCTTGGAGTTTTTCATGCTGTACCTTTTGACAATTTTGTCAATGTAAGCAGCCTGGGATAATCCAATTATCCGCTTTGATCTATCTCTATAGAGTCGAAGACCTAGTATGTATGAAGCTTCTCCAAGATCTTTCATGGAGAACTGCTGTGATAGCAATATCTTGACCGAAGTCAACATTCCTACATCATTCCCAATGAGTAGGATATCGTCCACGTACAATACTAAAAAAAGTAATCTTATCCCCACTGGACTTCTTGTAAACATAGGGCTCATCCGGATTCTGCTCAAAGTCAAACGTTTTGACGGCAGAATCAAAACGGATGTTCCAACTCCTAGAAGCCTGCTTAAGTCCATATATGGATCTGTTGAGTTTACATACCATGTGTTCTTGACCAGCAACAATAAAGCCTTGCAGCTACTACATGTAGATATCTTCACTAAGATCTCCATTCAGGAACGCGGTTTTGACATCTATTTGCCAAATCTCGTAGTTATGGTATGCTGCTACAGCTAGCAGGATCCTAATAGATTTAAGCATGGCCACGGATGAAAAGGTTAACTCATAATCGATGCCTTCTTTCTGAATATACCTTTTCGCCACCAAGCGAGCTTTGTAGGTCTCAATCCTGCCATCGGGGCCCCTCTTCCTCTTGTAGATCCATTTGCAACCAATTGCTTTTACCCCGGAGGGCGGTTCCACTAGAGTCTAGACTCCATTGGTCTCCATTGAGTCCATCTCGGCTCTCATGGCCTCCACCCACTTTTGGGAATCTATGTCTAACATAGCTTCCGCGTAAGTCACGGGATCCTCTTCACTAGTCAAGGCTTCCACCAGGTAGGTATCCTGATCATAACCATATCAGACTGGTGGTCTGGATACCCGGGTGGACCTTCTAGGTTGGTCACTACCTGGAACTTGTGGGACATCTCCCATTGCTCGTGACCTCTACTCATCAAGAACTATTTCCTGACGGTGAGTGTCCATGATGTATTCAAATTCTAAGAATTGGGCGTTTCGACTGCAGAACACTTTCTGCTCACTTGGGTCATAGAATAGATAACCCACTGAATCCTTTGGGTAGCCTATAAATAGGCAACAGCTGGTTTTGGATTCCAACTTGTCCGCACTTGTTCTTCTAACATGTGTAGGACAACCCCAAATCTTCAAGTGTCTTACACTTGGCTTCCTTCCGGTCCATAGTTCATATGGAGTTTTCAGAACTGATTTGGTTGGAACCCGATTCAGCACGTAGATTGTTGTTTCTAATGCATATCCCCAAAAGGATATGGGTAATTCTGAGCGTACGAGAAGTGACCGGACCATGTCCAACAAGGTCCTATTCCTCCTCTCTGAAACACCATTGAGTTGTGGTGTAGCAGGAGGAGCTAGTTGTGACACTATCCCATTGTCCTTTAAGTAGTCCCTGAATTCGTCAGAGAGATACTCGCCACCTCGATCCGATCAAAGGGCCTTAACTTCTCTCCCTAACTGTTTCTCGACTTCCTGCCTGAACTCTCTGAACTTTTCAAAGGATTCAGATTTGTGTCTCATTAGGTACACGTAACCATATCGTGAAAAATCATCTGTAAAGATGATGAAATACACGTGTTGATTCCATGTCCTAACACTTAGGGGACCAAATACATCAGTATGTATTAGGTCAAGTGTGCCTCTAGATCTTTCAGGCTTACATCAAATGGCCGCTTAGTCATCTTACCTTGAAGGCAAGGCTCACAAGTGGGAAGATTTTCTACGGTTAGAAAATCCAAAGGACCATCCTTTACCAGTCTTGTGATTCGGTCAATATCGATATGGCCAAGTCGGTAATGTCAGAGGCACGTGGGATTAATTGTATCATGATTCCTTTTCTTTGGATTTTTGACCGACGTAGTTTCGGTTAGGTTAGTTTCTAGAGAATGATGTAGAACATAGAGACCATTCTCCAGTTCCCTACATGCGATGAATTTGTTATTTCGTTTAACAGTAATCATATTACTAAAATAAATAGTATATCCATCAGCACACAGTTTAGAAATAGAAATTAAATTTATTCTCAAGTTCTGTACATAAAGACAATCTTTAAGTACAAGGACTCCTTCTCTAAAAACTAATTCTATGGTTCCTATCGCCACAGCTGCAACACTTGCAGTCGTTCCCAAGAATAGTGTCACCTCGCCATCACTCAATTTTCTGCTAACTTTGAACCCCTGCAATGAGTTACACGCATGAGTTGAAGCCCCGAAGTCAACACACCAGGACACAGAAGTAACTAACAAGTTAGTTTCTATGACACAAGTTTCGATGTTACCTTTCCTAGATTCTAGGTTGGCAGGAGAGTTCCTCTTCCAATGGCCAGTCTATTTGCAGAAGTGACAGACATCCGATGCCTTGTTTTTCTTCTGCTTCTTGGGTTTGGCAGCTTTCTTCTGGGGCTTCTTTGGCTTTCTCTTTTTCTTGCCTGATCTGTTAGCTTCAGCAAGCATAACCATAGGCTCATCCTTCTTTAAAAGATCCTCGGCCCTCTGCAACATATTGCTGAGTTCCTGGATGTTGACATTCAGCTTATTCATATTGTAGTTCATAGTGAACGCATTGAAGGAAGAGGGCAAAGAATTCAGGATGGCATCCACTTGCATGCCAAGATCTAGCCCGGATCCAAGAGCTTCAAGTTCATTAATGTATCCCATCAACCGAAGACAATGGTCATGAACTTTCTACCCCTTGGACATCTGCGTGGTCATGAACAATTTCAGGACCTTCTGTCGAGTAGAACAGTTCTGTTCTTCATACATTGTTCTTAGACTGTCCAATATGTCCTTGGCTAGTTCGATCTGATCGAACTGCCTCTGTATTGAGTTGTCTAATGATGCAATGACAAAGCAGCGGGCTAGGGAGCTCTTATCCTCCCAATCTTGGTAGTCCCTCCTACGGGCCTCAGAAGCCCTATCACCCGGACGTTCCAGGGCATGATTTTTTTTACCACCTTATCTAACTTTTCAGAAGTTAGGACCAGCATATGATTTTTGTACCAGTCAGCATAGTTTGGGCCCTTAAGCTTGTTATCATCTGGAAGCTTTGCAAATTGACCATTTGCCATTTTCTGATAAAACAGCAAGAACGTTAGTCCACAACCTTAGTTTGATTCATGTTACCTACATAGATATGGCTTTTAATCTATGTTCCATTCCCATTTATTCATCTCTGAGATTTTCCCTCCCTTCTCAGTGACGGAGATGACGGAATGTCACTGGAAATGTGGAAAATCACATAAGGTGCGTGAAGCCAACTATTTCAGCTTCATAACCCCACCACCTTTCTGTGACGGATCATATCCACTCATCAGATGAGTTTCCCTTTGGCCTCTGTCAGACAAGGTTCAGAGCTGTTTTCAGGTAAACCTTTCTATCTAGTGAGTGCACACCCATCATATTCAGGTTACGCCAAGGTACCGTGAGAGAGTTCCCATTTTCTGGTGAAGCCTCTCCCACATCGGTCTATGACGCCCCTATCATCTAATGAAACACTCTAATAGATCCAACAGCAAATGAATAGCCCAATTCTATGGTGCGTTTCCTCATTACTGATGGACCCATCATTGTGCTAATGACGGAAGGCCCTTAGAGAGTCCATCAAATGGATCTCCCTATCACACGTACTCATATTTTCTTGGAGGGAACAAAATTATGCCCTATTTCTAATTTAGGTCAAACCAAAATGGCTCCCACTGGCTTTCATAAAGCTAGATTTCTGGTGGGCCTCAATCGGCTAGGGGTTCCGTACGCATCCCTTTTCAGGGTTGTGGGGCCCACCAAGTAGAGAGGGGTCATCCAATGACCTTAAGGGACACCATGGAAATGATGTGCATTCAGCCATGGTGTGCGCAAGAGCCACTAACAAGTTAACATGGGCCAAGTGCTTATGGCCCATGGTCGCAGCACATCATACATCCAAACATCACATGTAAAGGAAGAATTGATCCAATCAATTAACTACTGTGAAGCCCATCGAATAGCCCATTTAAAAACATAAAGCATTAACAATTAATATTTACCAGGTGTATGGGCTGAATTGCAGTTAGCAGTTTGGTCCATACAGCTTTTCTCACAATAATGGGCTTTTGCAGTTTTAAACCTTTAAAGTTGGGCTTTACAGGTGGGCCGAATTAATCTCTGTAATTGAACATCAGATTTGGAATAACCAGTGTGAGAAATATGGATTGAAAAACAGCCCCTTTCGAATATCAGATTCGGTCCAAACAGTTTTGGTCCAATCTAGTCCGAAATGGTCCAAAAATGATTTTCAATTCAATAATTAATTCATGAGAGATCTGAAATTAATGATTTTTTATTTTAGACAATCACAAATCAAAAATATGGACTGTTCATACCACCTATAAAACAGAGGTCAAACACAAAAGTTATAGTTTCATAAACTATAAATCGTAGTAGGCAATTTCTCCATCTGCGAATCTCCTGCGTCACCATCTTCTTCCTTCTTCTTTAATCAAGAAAAAAAATAAAATAGAAATCCTATTTCTATTAATTAATTACATTCTTGATCAAATCCTATACATTCAGTCTAGAAAAATAAAAAAAATATTTATAGACCGAATAATAATAAAAGGAAGAAAAGAAGGGTGCGTAGACTATATGCGCCAAATCTACACTGCGATCTCCAGGTTCGAACAGTCCATTAAATAAAAAATAATTAAAGAACAATTCTAAATAAATTTTTGGATTTAACAAAATTAATTTCAGATCAAAAGCCCTTAACAAGAAACCATTTCTTGAAAAAAAAAGAAAGCAATCTGCGCAGATCTTGCAGGGTCAGATCTGATTTTCTTTTGGTTCAAGTGTCGAACCTATGGCTCTGATACCACTGAAAGAATGGTAGGATCCATCTAATAGACGCCAAGAAGGGTGCGGAATGGGGGGAAATTTTCAAAAATTTTCCTACATTCTTCCAACTAGGAATCGCATTCCCTAAATTTAGAATACATTATTCAAGAATCCTACTTAAACCATAAACAAACCAGATCTGAACCAAAAAGAAACAGGAAGGATTATACCTGATCTGGAGAAATAATATCTCCCAAAGTTGGTGTTCACGCCCAAAGAAGTGACTAAGATCTGCTCCTGCTGAAGATGACACAGCTGTGGATGAAACGGAACTAGCAGGGTGTGTCCTACACACTGGATTCTTCACAAGAACCCTCTGTAAACCTTGAACACCAAATCCTAGTGTCTTTCTTGCAAGACTATTGTCAAGAACTGCTTTCTTGACTTCCTGTTGCTGCAAAGATCCAATCTTCCAATAGGTAGTGGCGGCGGCTGAAGGAGGAGAAGTCCAGGGACGAAGAGAGCAGAATTGTCTCTTCTCTCTGGAGTCTGTGAGAGATCAAATCTCAGATTGCAGGATGTGTTTCTTGCTCTGTCAAACCACTAGTTCAAAATCTGATATTTCTGTTGGGGTTTTCTCCTCTTTCTTCTTGATTAAGAAACCTCCCAATATTTTTTGGGAGTTATCCCAATCCAAATCAGTATTTGGATAGAGGTTAATCTCAATCCTATCTTTAAATTAAGTTAGTTAACTCCTGATCTTATCAGGAGATTACCAGATTCAAATCTAATTTGAATTTGGTCTCTTAGAGTGGATGACAGGTTTGTTGAAGCCCTCAAAATTAGTACTAGTCCCACAATAAAATATTTGTAGTAAAAGTGGTTGTAGGTCGAATCCCACAGGGAGCAAATCAATAATCTCTTAGCCGAATGGGTAAAGTAATTGTGTGGGAAAATTAAATAACTAAAATTAAAAGAATAACAAACTAAACAAACAAGAGAAAATTAGTCTTACCGAATTCTGGTTCAAGGGTTCGGGTTGAATTGATTGACCATCGATCCTAGGTACACTTCAGCATTCTTGCAATTCAAGCATTTAACCTTAGATTTATTAGGATAGCCATAATAAACCTTGTATTTTCCTAATTCAGTTAACCAAACCCAGCATTCGATCAACACTTATCACCACTCAACTGAGTACGATAGCGTTCCATGTTAAACAATGATAGCATTAAGATTTGTGAAAACAGTTCAACCAAAATAACAATAATTGAGATAGCTGCAATTACTGAATTTTGTTCCATCAATTCTTTTAGGTTGAAACATGTTAAAACATTGGTCAAAGGCTGTCATGAACAATTGACCCAAAAAGATATCAACCTAATTGCTACTTGTACCATTATTCGTGACAATTACGGATCACCGAAATCATGGATAGCAGTAGGAAAATCAACATTAATTCAGTTTGTCAGACTAATTAACATTAACATCCAATAAAAATGTGCACAAGAACCAATGAATACTTGAATTAAAAAGAAAGAAAATAAAGTAACTACAGAACCTCACAATGGCACAATCGAACCTCCCCCCTTGAACCAGAAAAAGAAGCTTAGCTGCTCATGGTCTGCGCAATCTGCATGCTTTGCTTCTCCATGGCCGAACTAATCTTCTTCAGTTGCTTGATGCTTGATTGCTGGATGATTGAGTGATTCTAGAGCTGGTTCACCCCCCTCTTTATATAGCCAATGGAGAGGGTTGTTTTCCAACTCCTAGGAGATTATCTTATCTTTAGGGAATCTTGATCTTCTTTGAACTAATCATATCCTATCTCTTATCTAATGCTCTAATCCCAATCTTCTTATCTCTCTAGGATTACATTCAAGAATTTAGATCTGATAAAACTCTCTCCTTAGAGATTACATTCAAAATTCGGACTTTTAACCCTTGAGTTCGAGTTGGGCTGCTTTAAAACTTGGGCTGCTTAAAGGTACTTCTGCGAGTTGGGCTTAAGTTGTGAAATGGGCCTGGCTGCGAACTTGCTCCGACTTCGGGCTCATTTTCGTACTTGATGCGAGCCGAATCTGTTAAAATTTAAAACATAAAAGTTGTGGGCCTTCCTTTCATCTTTCTAATTCTTCTTAAAGTGTCCAATTCGGTGTCCGGAATTGAGAGTTAGGTCCAGATTACTTACTGTCGCCGAAACTGTGCAAAATCACCCGATTTGCCCTGTTTTCTTCCAATTGCCATTTTTATTGCCCTGAATCGAAATACAAGAGTAATGAGTCCATTTAAGTGTTAAATAAATGTAAAAGAGTGAATATTAGGGGATAAAATTAGGGTTCGTTTTGGTCTCATCAAATCCCCCCACACTTAAACTTTGTCCATGCTCGGGCAAGGCAAAAACTCAAGTAACACAAGAGAGACTAACTATTGATTTTCAATCTTTCTTTTTCTCTACATGAGGCCTGATTCATTTCATGCTTTAGTTCAGACTTGGCAACCTTTCCCTTTTCATCTCTTTCTCCCCTATTTCTTGTCCAAGAATGATCACAAATCACCATTCCTCATGGTCCCAAGTTAAATCGATAGTCAAGGAGACAAGCCTTCCAGGGCTGAAACTCCTTGGACTGCACCGGTGCTCATTGCTTTTAACAAACCTATTCAGCCAGATGCAATTACTTTCCTTTGAATCAAAACAAGGTGTGCTTATTGACATAAGCTTGCTATGTATCACATCTTCACCACTTAGTGTGAATTCCTAGGATCTGAAGGTGATAATGGGGTTGGGGTTCTAGGTGAGTGCATTTTATGCTCCATCTCACACTTGCTTTCATTTCTAGATGTGAGTGCATTTTATGCTCCATCTCACACTTGTTTTTGTTTCTAGATGTGAGTGCATTTTATGCTCCATCTCACATTAGTTACGATTTTATTTTCAAACTCCCTCTTTTTTTTTCACAAGAATCACAGGGTTTCACCGCCTGATCCATGAATTCATTGATCGTGGTCTCTATATGCCTAACACAACAAGTTCTAGAATAATCAACCCATGTTTGATAGATAATTATGTGAAAATCAATCAAACCCTTATGAATCTTGCCTATTGATCGATTAAAATCATGAGGTACCATATGCAGCCAAGAAAGATTCAGTTAGTCATGCTTGCATCCTATCTTATCTATTCAGCCTAAGCACATGATTCCTAATAAGTTGAAATCGTTCAAGGATAAGTTTCTAGGGAGCAGAAATTTCAAGAAGGTAAGGTATCCCAAATTTCTCATGGTTTCAGCTTTCGGTGTGCTCCCCTTCCATCCATCATGGGCGGGTTCAAATCTGGAATAGGGGCCTTCGTATCCAATTGTGCACTCGATTCTAGCTCCTCATTCATATATTTTTCAAAAAATTCCTGCACAGTTGGATCAATAGTGTCAACTGAATGGTCTTCATTTGGGTACTTCATAGCTTCAAAAATATTAAAATTAATAGTCTCCCCGCCGATTTCGACGGAGAGGGTACCCTCATCCACATCTATTTTGGTCTTGGCTGTTTTCATAATTGGCCTGCCTAATAGAAGTGGGGCTGAACTTTCGATCGTGTCCTCCTCCATCTTCAAAATGTAAAAATCAGTTGGGAAAATTAAATAGTTAACCTGCACCATTACATTCTCAACAATCCCTTATGGGAAGGCGTTAGAACGATCAGCTAATTGGATAACAGCTTTAGTTTCCCTTAAAGGACCTAATCTCAAAGCATAGTAAATCGAGTGTGGCATGACGTTGATAGATGCACCTAAGTCTAGCATGGCATACTCGATTTGCTTATTGCCAATCACACAAGGTTGGGTGAACATACCTGGATCAGCATGTTTTTCTGGTAAGGTGCTCTTGATCATGGCTGAAATGTTCTCTCTAACTCTTGAGTCCTGCACCTTGTCTTCTTCCTGCCCTTTATCCACCTTCCTTGGTGATGTAGGTTCTAGCTGTAGTTCCTTCCCGCTTCTTAGAACCACTGCACTTACACTCTCCTTGGGGTTGACTACCGTTTGTGATGGTAGTTTCCCAGAGCTCTGCACCTCCAACTTGCTAACGGCAGTGGCAAGTTGGCTGATTTGGTTCCCCAAATTCTGAATGCTGGCTCTTGTTTCCTGTTGAAATTGCTAAGTATTAGTAGCTAGAGCCTTAACTATATCTTCTAATGACGTACCTATATTCGAGGGTTGGCCTTGCGCTGTTATGGGTGTTGAAAACTAGGGCTATCGACTGAAAAAATGGGGCTGGTATTGCTGCTGTCCTCCTTGGTTCCCGTAGCTTAGGTTTGGGTGATCTCTCCACCCCGGATTGTAATAATTGGAGTAGGGATCATACTTTCATTGGGGCTGGCCCGGGAATCCTCCTACGGCATTGACTTGCTGCATCGAACCATCTTGTAATGATGGACACATGTCCGTAGGATGGTCAGGAATCGAATAGATACCACACACCCTGGCAGTTTGTACTTGTCCTGCAGCGAGTTGTCTTACCAAAGCAGTTAGGTCAGAAATCTGATTTTCTAAATTTACATGGCTTACCTCATTAACCCGTCTAATGGTACCGTTTGTCCTTGCACCGAACTGTTGTGAATTTTTGGCCACGTTGGAGATTAACTCTCTGGCCGCTTCGAGTATCTTGTTCACCAAGGCTCCTCCACTGGCTGCCTCGACCATACTTCTATCCATGGGCTGTAGCCCTTCATAGAAGTATTGGATTAACAGTTGTTCGGGTATTTGGTGATGTGGACAGATAGCAACAAGTTGTTTAAATCTTTCCCAATATTCGTATAGTGTCTCACCACCAAATTGCCGAACTCCACATATTTCTTTTCTTATATTTGCAGCCCGGGATGCAGGAAAATATTTATCTAAAAATATCCTGTTCATCTCGTCCCATGTGCGTATTGAACCGGGAGGAAGAATATACAACCAATCCTTTGCTTTATCTCTTAAAGTAAATGGAAAGGCAATGAGTTTTACCTGGTCCTCGGTCATACCGTGGGGTTTCATGCTTGAACAGACGACATGAAATTCCTTTAGATGTTTGTGAGGGTCCTCACCTGGAAAACCATGAAACAGAGGTAATGATTGAATCAAACCAGATTTGAGTTCAAAAGCTACCTCAAGAGTGGGGTACGTGTTACACAGTTTTTGTATGCCCTTATCTTCAATCTAATTTGATGTGCTTTTGTTATTTAGTGGAAATAAATAAAGTGCATGTTTGATTCATGTTGTTTGGTTTAATTCTGTGTAAAACCCTAAAATTGGACATTTATAGAGACTCGTGTTAGTTTTAAATGTTCACAGCCGTTGGATAAGTCTTGGGAGATTTATCCTGCCAAGGCTGATACTGGTGTGCCACCAAGTGTTGGGATGGCCTGTCTCAGCCACCAGGGTAAGACCCGAGGCACATGCAGTATAGGATTACTTGAATCCTTGAACCGGACCAGATTTCTAGTATTGCCCTGGACCTTGGAGATAGAAGGGCAAAACTGGAAAGTTACACCTGACCCCTAGACTCGATTATGACACTTCACTAGGTGTTGGATCAGGCTGCCTTTTATATGCCAATCAGTGAGATCCTTAGCAGGGATCAAAACCTGGGTATGTTGGGGCAGTTTGAGAATTCATCTGAGTGGGTGATCATAGTGACAGAATCAACCACTTTGTCGGACAAAGGATAATGATCGGGAATGCACTCTCTCTGATGGAAACCAAACTGCCGGCAATTGATTTCAATTGTTGGAATTTTGTTTTGCAAAATTAATATATTTATATATATATGTACGGTTTCAAATTGTTTGCAAATGGTTTTAATTCCCGGGATCCATGTGAGAGGAGAGTGCGGCACTGTTCCTTGCAGCCGAGGGAGAGGTCCTCTCTTGTCGGGCAGTGCTTGATCATTAAGGGCTGAGAGGTTAAGTGTAAGACCATTGAGGATAATACCTAATGGGCTAATCTTGCACCTGCCCACAGTCCCTGGGTTTTTATAAGATGGCTTGGCCCAGGGACCACTTAATGTAAGTGTTGGGCCCATAGGGTCCATATGATGGACTCAAGGGGTTCATTGAGCTTTTTAGTGAATTCGGCTGGGCCTTATATTAAAGGCTGGGCCGAACCCATGTGGCTGGTGTGTAGATCAATGCTTGGGTCCCACGCCATACAAAGAAGCCCAACTGGGCAGCAGATTGGAAAGTAATTAGACACTGAACACTTAATGGGCCAGAAGCCCAATTCGAGGTGGGCTGATATGATCACCCATCCTTGGGGTGAATCTGAGATTAATGTTAGTAAGAGGATTGGGCCTTTAGCCTTATCCACTCTTGGAGACCAAATTCAAATTAGATTTGAATCTGGTAACCTCCTGATAAGATCAGGAGTAAGCTAACTTTATCTGCGGATAGGATTAAGATTATCTCCTATCCAAATACTGATTTGGATTGGGATAACTCCTAATTAGGAGGTTTCTTAATCAAGAAGAAAGGAGGAGAAACCCTAACAAAAAGAAAGAGAGAAATACAACAGATTTCGAATCAAGAAAATCACAAGAAAGGTTCCTACGAATTGAGATCAGATCTCATACTCCAGAAAAAGAAAGAAGAAGCAGTTCAGCTTTTTTGCTTTTGGAGTTCTCCTCATACCACCACCATCTGTTTTTGCAAGATTAGATCTTTGCAGAAAAAGAAAGTCAAGAAATCTGTTCTTGACATCAGTCTTGCAAGAAAGACTGAAAAAGATTCAGTGTTTAGTACTTCCAGAGGATTCTTGTGAAGAATCCAATGTGTAGGACGCACTCTGCTGGTTCTGTTCCATCCACAGCTATGTCATCTTCAGCAGGAACGGATCTTGGAGCATTCTTTGGGTGTGAACACCAACTTTGGGAGATAGTGCTTCTTCGGATCAGGTATATTCCTCCCATTTGTCTTTTGGTACAGATCTGGTTTGATTATGGTTCAAGTAGGATCCTTGAATATTGTATTCTAAATTTAGGGAATATGATTCCCAGTTGGGAGAAGGTAGGAAAATTTTTTGAAATTCGCCCACCCATTCCGCATCCTTTATGGCGTCCATTAGATGGATCCTACCATTCTTTCAGTACGTGATGCATAATGGCTGTTGGTTCATAATTGGTGCAGCCAACTCCCTTAGTGTCCTCTCTCTGTCAGCCATTCTTTCTACTTCTTCGAAGATGGGAAAATCACAAGTGGGTAGATCGAAATCTGAGTTCACCCTTTTAGGTGAACGATCCTTCCTTTGCTTCGCCTCCTTTCTTAAACGACGGGTGGTCCTCTCAATTTCGGGATTGTACTCGAGTTCACCTCGTTGAGAAGCACAAGTCATAAAACAAAAGAGGTTAACAAGAGGAAGGTAATAGCTAAGAAATTAAAGTTGCTCCCCGGCAACGGCACCAAATTTTTGATGGGTTTGTCGAAGCCCTCAAAATTAGTACTAGTCCCGCAATAAAATATTTGCAGTAAAAGTGGTTCTAGGTCGAATCCCACAGGGAGCAAATCAATAATCTCTTAGCCGAATGGGTAAAGTAATTGTGTGGGAAAATTAAATAACTAAATTAAAAGAATAACAAACTAAACAAACAAGAGAAAATTAGTCTTACCGAATTCTGGTTCAAGGGTTCGGGTTGAATTGATTGACCATCGATCCTAGGTACACTTCAGCATTCTTGCAATTCAAGCATTTAACCTTAGATTTATTAGGATAGCCATAATAAACCTTGTATTTTCCTAATTCAGTTGACCAAACCCAGCATTCGATCAACACTTATCACCACTCAACTGAGTACGATAGCGTTCCATGTTAAACAATGATAGCATTAAGATTTGTGAAAACAGTTCAACCAAAATAACAATAATTGAGATAGCTGCAATTACTGAATTTTGTTCCATCAATTCTTTTAGGTTGAACCATGTTAAAACATTGGTCAAAGGCTGTCATGAACAATTGACCCAAAAAGATATCAACCTAATTGCTACTTGTACCATTATTCGTGACAATTACGGATCACCGAAATCATGGATAGCAGTAGGAAAATCAACATTAATTCAGTTTGTCAAACTAATTAACATTAACATCCAATAAAAATGTGCACAAGAACCAATGAATACTTGAATTAAAAAGAAAGAAAATAAAGTAACTACAGAACCTCACAATGGCACAATCGAACCTCCCCCCTTGAACCAGAAAAAGAAGCTTAGCTGCTCATGATCTGCGCAATCTGCATGCTTTGCTTCTCCATGGCCGAACTGATCTTCTTCAGTTGCTTGATGCTTGATTGCTGGATGATTGAGTGATTCTAGAGCTGGTTCACCCCCCTCTTTATATAGCCAACGGAGAGGGTTGTTTTCCAACTCCTAGGAGATTATCTTATCTTTAGGGAATCTTGATCTTCTTTGAACTAATCATATCCTATCTCTTATCTAATGCTCTAATCCCAATCTTCTTATCTCTCTAGGATTACATTCAAGAATTTAGATCTGATAAAACTCTCTCCTTAGAGATTACATTCAAAATTCGGACTTTTAACCCTTGAGTTCGAGTTGGGCTGCTTTAAAACTTGGGCTGCTTAAAGGTACTTCTGCGAGTTGGGCTTAAGTTGTGAAATGGGCCTGGCTGCGAACTTGCTCCGACTTCGGGCTCATTTTCGTACTTGATGCGAGCCGAATCTGTTAAAATTTAAAACATAAAAGTTGTGGGCCTTCCTTTCATCTTTCTAATGCTTCTTAAATTGTCCAATTCGGTGTCCGGAATTGAGAGTTAGGTCCAGATTACTTACTGTCGCCGAAACTGTGCAAAATCACCCGATTTGCCCTGTTTTCTTCCAATTGACTTCTTTATCGCCCTAAATCGAAATACAAGAGTAATGAGTCAATTTAAGTGCTAAATAAATGTAAAAGAGTGAATATTAGGGGATAAAATTAGGGTTCGTTTTGGTCTCATCAGTGGATAAGGTCAAAAACCCAATCCTTTTACTAACACTAATCTCAGATTCGCCCTATGAACTGGTGATCATATCAGCCCAGTTCGAAATGGGCTTTTGGCCCATTAAGTGTTCAGTGTTTAACTAGTTTCCAACCTGCTGCCCAGTTGGGCTTCTTTGTATGCCATGGGACCCAAGCATTGATCTACACACTAGCCACATTGGTTCGGCCAAGCCTTTATTACAAGACCCAGCCGAATTCACTGAAACTCAGTGACCCCCTTGAGCCCATCACATGGACCCTATGAGCCCAACACTTACATTAAGTGGTCCCTGGGCCAAACCATCTTATAAAAACCCAAGGACTGCGGGCAGGTGCAAGATTAGCCCATCAGGTAATATCCTAAATGGTCTTACACTTAGCCTCACAGCCCTTAATGATCAAGCACTGCCCGACAAGAGAAGACCTTTCTCTCGGCTGGAAGGAACAGTGCCGCACTCTCCTCTCACATGGATCTCGGGAATTAAAACCTTTTGTAAATCTTTTGAAACTGTACATATACATATATATATATATATCTTAATTTTGCAAAACAAAATTCCAACGATTGAAATCTGAAAGAATGGTAGGATCCATCTAATGGAGGCCATAAAGGTTGCGGAATGGGTGGGCGAATTTCAAAAAATTTCCTTCCTTCTTCCAACTGGGAGGAGGCCATAAAGGTTGCGGAATGGCTGACCTGCCTTTTTCTTTTTCTAGAGTATGAATGAGATCCTATCTCAATTCGCAGGAGATATCCTATATCTCTTCAAGGTGGTTCGAAATCTGATATTTCTCTTTCTTGGTTAGGGTTTCTCCTCCTTTCTTCTTGATTAAGAATCCTCCTAATTAGGAGTTATCCCAATCCAAATCAGTATTTGGATAGGGGACAATCTTAATCCTATCTGCAGATAAAGTTAGTTTACTCCTGATCTTATCAGGAGGTTACCAGATTCAAATCTAATTTGAATTTGGTCTCCAAGAGTGGATAAGGCTAAATGCCCAATCCTTTTACTAACATTAATCTCAGATTTGCCCCAAGGATGGGTGATCATATCAGCGCACCTCGAAATGGGCTTCTGGCCCATTAAGTGTTCAGTGTCTAATTACTTTCCAATCTGCTGCCCAGTTGGGCTTCTTTGTATGGCCTGGGACCCAAGCATTGATCTACACACCAGCCACATGGGTTCGGCCCAGCCTTTAACACAAGGCCCAGCCGAATTCACTAAAAAATTCAATGAACCCTTTGAGTCCATCATATGGACCCTATGGGCCCAACACTTAAATTAAGTGGTCCCTGGGCCAAGCCAACTTATAAAAACCCAGGGACTGTGGGCAGGTGCAAGATTAGCCCATCAGGTATTATCCTCAATGGTCTTACACTTAACCTCTCAGCCCTTAATGATCAAGCACTGCCCGACAAGAGAGGACCTCTCCCTCGGCTGCAAGGAACAGTGCCGCACTCTCCTCTCACATGGATCCCGGGAATTAAAACCATTTGCAAACAATTTGAAACCGTACATATATATATAAATATATTAATTTTGCAAAACAAAATTCCAACGATTGAAATCAACTGCCGGTAGTTTGGTTTCCATCAGAGAGAGTGCATTCCCGATCATTACCCTTTGTCCGACAAAGTGGCTGATTCTGTCACTATGATCACCCACTCAGATGAATTCTCAAACTGCCCCAACATACCCAGGTTTTGATCCCCGCTAAGGATCTCACTGAATGGCATATCAAAGGCAGCTTGATCCAACACCTAGTGAAATGTCATAATCGAGTCTAGGGGTCAGGTGTAACTTTCCAGTTTTGCCCATCTATCTCCAAGGTCCAGGGCAAGACTGGAAATCTGGTCCGGTTCAAGGATTCAAGTAATCCCATACTGCATGTGCCTCGGGTCTTACCCTGATGGCTGAGACAGGCCATCCCAACACTTGGTGGCACACCAGCATCAGCCTTGGCAGGATAAATCTCCCCAGACTTATCCAATGGCTGTGAACATTTAAAACTAACATGAGTCTCTATAAATGTCCAGTTTTAGGGTTTTACACAAAATTAAGCCAAACAACATGAATCAAACATGCACTTTATTTATTTCCACTAAATAACAAAAGCACATCAAATCAGATTGAAGCTAAGGGCATACAAAAACTGTCTAACACTTACATTGATCTACACACTAGCCACATGGGTTCGGCCCAACCGAATTCACTAAAAGACTCAATGACCCCTTGAGACCATCACATGGACCCTATGAGCCCAACACTTACATTAAGTGGTCCCTGGGCCAAGCCATCTTATAAAAACCCCAGGACTGTGGGCAGGTGCAAGATTAGCCCATCAGGTAATATCCTAAATGGTCTTACACTTAGCCTCACAGCCCTTAATGATCAAGCACTGCCCAACAAGAGAAGACCTCTCTCTCGGCTGGAAGGAACAGTGCCGCACTCTCCACTCACATGGATCCCGGGAATTAAAACCTTTTGTAAATCTTTTGAAACCATACATATACATATATATATCTTAATTTTGCAAAACAAAATTCCAACGATTGAAGTCAACTACCGGCAGTTTGGTTTCTATTAGAGAGAGTGCATTACCGATCACTACCATTGTCCGACAAAGGGGCTGATCCTGTCACTTTGACCACTCACTTAGATGAATTCTCAGACTGCCCCAACATGTCCAGGTTTTGACCCCCACTAAGGATCTCACTGATTGACACATTAAAGACAGCCCGATCCAACACCTAGTGATGTGTCATAATCGAGTCTAGGGGTCAGGTGTAACTTTCTAGTTTTGCCCATCTGTCTCCAAGGTCTAGGGCAACACTGGAAATCTAGTCCGGTTCAAGGGTTCAAGCAACCCATACTGCATGTGCCTTGGGTCTTACCCTGATGGCTGAAACAAGCCATCCCAACACTTGGTGGCACACCAGTATCAGCCTTGGCCGGATAAATCTCCCCAGACTTATCCTATGGCTGTGAACATTTAAAACTAACACAAGTTTCTATAAGTGTCTAGTTTTAGGGTCTTACACTGAATTATACCAAACAACATGAATCAAACATGCACTTTAATGTGTCAATCAGTGAGATCCTTAGTGGGGGTCAAAACCTGGACATGTTGGGGCAATCTGAGAATTCATCTGAGTGAGTGGTCATTGTGACAGGATCAGCCCCTTTGTCAGACAATGGTAATGATTGGGAATGGACTCTTTATGAGGGAAACCAAACTGCCGGCAGTTGATTTCAATCGTTGGAATTTTGTTTTGCAAAATTAATATAGATGTATGTATATGTACGGTTTCAAAAGATTTGCAAAAGGTTTTAATTCCCAGGATTCATGTGAGTAGAGAGTGCGGCACTATTCCTTGCAGTCGAGAGAGAGGTCTTCTCTTGTTGGGTAGTGCTTGGTCATTAAGGGCTGAGAGGTTAAGTGTAAGACCATTTAGGATATTACCTGATGGGCTAATCTTGCACCTACCCACAGTACCTAGGTTTTTATAAGATGGCTTGGCCCAGGGAACACTTAATGTAAGTGTTGGGCCCATAGGGTCCATGTGATGGGCTCAAGGGGGTCACTAAGCCTTTCAGTGAATTCGGTTGGACCTTGTAATAAAGGCTGGGCCAAACCCATGTGGCTGGTGTGTAGATCAATGCTTGGGTCCCACGCCATACAAAGAAGCCCAACTGGGCAGCAGGTTGGAAACTGGTTAAACACTGAACACTTAATGGGCCAAAAGCCCATTTCGATCTGGGCTGATATGATCACCAGTTCATGGGGCGAATATGAGATTAGTGTTAGTAAAAGGATTGGATCTTTGACCTTATCCACTCTAAGAGACCAAATTCAAATTAGATTTGAATCTGATAACCTCCTGATAAGATCAGGAGTTAACTAACTTAATCTACAGATAGGATTAAGTTTAATCCCTATCCAAATACTGATTTGGATTGGGATAACTCCCAAAAATATGGGGAGGTTTCTTAATCAAGAAGAAAGAGGAGAAAAGCCTAACAGAAATATCAGATTTTGAACTAGGGGGTTTGGGCAAGCAAGAAACACATCCTGCAATCTGAGATTTGATCTCTCACAGACTCTAGAGAGAAGAGACAGTTCTGCCCTCTTCGTCCTTGGACTTCTCCTCCTTCAGCCGCCGCCACTCCCTGTTGGAAGATTGGATCTTTGCAGCAACAGGAAGTCAAGAAATCAGTTCTTGACAATAGTCTTGCAAGAAAGACAAAAGGATTCGGTGTTCAAGGTTTTTAGAGGGTTCTTGTGAAGAATCCAGTGTGTAGGACGCACCCTGCTGGTTCCGTTCCATCCATAGCTGTGTCATCTTCAGCAGGAGCGGATCTTGGTTACTTCTTTGGGCATGAACACCATTGAGATCCTGCTAACTGTAGTAGGATTATGAGGAAACCTTTTCGCCTGTGGTAGGGTTGAGACCTTCAAAGCTCGTCTGGTGGCGAAAGGGTACACTTAGAAAGAGGGCATCGATTATGAGGAAACCTTTTCGCCTGTGGCCATGCTTAAATCCATTGAGATCCTGCTAACTGTAGCAGCATACCATGATTATGAAATTTGGTAAATGGATGTCAAAACTGCATCCCTAAATGGAGGTCTTACTGAAAATATCTATATGCAGAAGCCGCAAGGTTTCATTGCTACAAGTCAGGAACACATGGTATGTAAACTTAATAGATCCATTTATGGACTTAAGCAAGCTTTTAGGAGTTGGAACATCCATTTTGACTCTGCTATCAAATCATTTGACTTCAAGCAGAATCCGGATGAGCCCTGTGTTTACAGGAAGTCTAGTGGGGATAAGGTTACTTTCTTGGTTCTGTAACTAGATGACATTCTACTCATTGGGGATGATGTAGGAATATTGACTACGATGAAAGTATGCCTTTCATAGCAATTCTCCATGAAAGATCTTGGAGAAGCCTCCTATGTACTAGGTCTTCAACTCTATAGAGATAGATCAAAGCAGATAATAGGGTTATCCCAATCTGCTTACATTGACAAAATAGTCAAAAGATACAGCATGGAGAACTCCAATAAAGGAAATGTTCCTTTCAGGCACAGAGTCACTCTCTCCAAGAAGATGTCTCCCAAGACCTCTGAGGAGATTGAGGAAACGAAAGACGTTCCCTATGCCTCAGCCATAGGGAGCATCATGCATGCCATGCTATGCACTCATTCTGACATTGCTTAGATAGTGAGTGTGGTAAGAAGATTCCAAGCCAACCCAGGGCAGGAGCACTGGCTGCTGTGAAAAACATACTTAAGTACCTTCGAAGGATAAAAGAGTTTTGTCTGGTATTTGATGGTAGCTCACTACAGATCTAGGGGTATACTGATGCCGATTTTTAGTCAGATCCAGATGATAGAAAGTCTACATCTGGATATGTTTTCACGATAGGATCACGTGCTGTTTGCTGGAGGGCTCCACTATAGACTCCACGACCAAAGCCGAATACATTGTCGCAAGTGAGGCTGCCAAAAAATCCATGTGGATGAAGAAGTTCGTTCACGAGTTGGGAGCGGTTCTATCCAACACATCACCCATCCCGTTGTTGTGTGACAACAATGGAGCTATTGCATAGGCTAAGGAGCCATGTGCCCACTCGAAGTCAAAGCACATCGAGAGGAAGTACCACGTACTACGGGAGATTGTTGGTAGAAGGGACGTCCTGATTCAGAAGGTAGCGTCAGTGGAAAATATAGCAGACCCATTGACGAAGCCACTATCATAGAAAGTGTTTGAGAAACACGTGGAAGGCATAGGACTCCGGCTTGTACCTGATTTGACCTAAGTGCAAGTGGGAGCTATTAGATAGTTTTTGTATGCCCTTAGCTTCAATCAGAATGATGTACATTATGAGTTTATTGTAAATGAATAAAGTACATATTTGATTCATGTTCCCATGGTGTGTTTCTGTATAATCACCTTAAACTTGACACTTAATGAGACTCATGTTAGTTTAGAATGTTCACAGCCAGTGGGTCGGTCTGGGGAGGCCTATCCTGATAAGGCTGACACTAATGTGCCACCAAGTCGGTTGGGGTGGCTTGTTCCAGCCTCCAGGGTGAGACCCTAGGCACATGTAGTGTAGGATTAATTGAATCTTTGAACCAGACCAGATTTCCAGTATTGCCCTGGACCTTGGAGATTAATGGGCAAAAGTTGAAAGTTACACCCGACCCCTAGACTCGATTATGATACTACACTAGGTGTCAGATTGGGCTAACTTTGATGTATGAATCAATGAGATCGTTAGCGGGGGTCAAAACCTAGGTATGTTGGGGCAGTCTGAGAATTCATTTGAGTGGGTGATCATAGTGACAGGATCAGCCCCTTTGTCGGACAAAAGGTAATGATCGGTGATGCACTCTCACTAATGGAAACCAAGACTGTCGGTGGCCGATTTCAATCGTTAAGATTTGTTTTGCAAAATATATTTTATATGAGATCTGAAAGTATATATATATATATATATATATATATATTATGGTTTCCAAAATGTTTGCAAAAGGTTTTAATTCCCAGGATTCATATAAGTAGAGAGTGCAACACTGTTCCTTGCATGTCGGGCAGTATTTGATCATTATGGGCTGAGAGGGTAAGTGTAAGACCATAGAGGGTGAACCTGATGGGTTAATCTTGCATTTGCCCATAGTCCATGGGTGTTACAAGGTGGCTTGGCCCAGGGACCACTTAGGGTAAGTGTTGGGCCCATACAACCCATATGATGGGTTTTAGGGGGTGCACTGTCCATAATTGTGTATTCGGCCAAGCCTTGTAACAAAGGCTGGGCTGAACCCATGTGGCTGATGTGTAGATCAATGTTTGGGTCCCATGCCATACAAGGAAGCCCAACTAGGCAGTAGTTAGGAAGGCTAAGTGAGCACATAATCTTAATGGGCCTAAAGCCCATTTTGAATTGGGCTAATTTAAGTAGTTAAATAAGGGGTGAATTCTGAGATTGGATTAGCAGATAGGATTGGGACTTAACCCTATCCACGCAGAGAGTCCAGATCTGAATGTGATTCAGATCTGGAAACCTCCTAAAGAGATTAGGAGAAGGCCGAATCTAATCTGTAGATAAGATAAGGGTTTATCCTTATCACATAAAGGGATGTCTGATCCAAATATGATTTGGATCAGCAACTCCTAATGGGATTAGGATGATCCCTTTAAGGTTATAAAAGGAGGAGGGGGGCAGCAGCCTTTAGACACATCACAAGATCATCAGATCACTGCAAGTCTTTAGAGATGAAATCACAGAAGAGAGAATTCAGCATCCCTGTGAAAATTCTCTCTTGCCGCCTCCTTCCTGTCGCCGCCTCACCTGCCAGTTCGACCTCCATTTCAGTGGGAGAAATCAAGATCCGATCTTGATATCAGTTCCTTGTGAAGGGACTAATAGGAAGCTGTGCTCACATGCCATCTCCGTTGGGAGATATTATTTCTCCGTATCAGGTATAATCCTCTCCTACTGCTTTTGTTCAGATCTGGTTCAGTTTATGGTTCAAGATTGATCATTGAAAATATGATTTTCTAAATAGGGAATGCGATTACCAGTTGAAGGGAGAGAAATTTTTTTTGAAATTCGCCCACCTTATTCCGCAAGATTTGGGCGTCCATACAATGGATCTCTCATCCCTTCACATTATTGATAAGCAATGAACTTGAATCAAGATTTGCATATTTGATATGAGCTTTGCTGCCTCAACTGTAAACAAGCTTGCATCTCTAGTGTTTTGCAATCAAGAGCTTCCATTGGACATGACCTTAATTGAAGAAAACCTTTGCTATTATTTAACAACTTACATTCAGCAAGACCCTTCCCCTATTTTAATTTTGAAAGCAATATCATAAAATATAGGGTTACCCACACTACTTCAAAGAGAATAGTGGTTTATCTAGAGATATGTAGTGATACGTGAACTTGGAAATCAGTAGATGTTGAGTTAGTCAATTTTCTAAAACTTCAAGTTACGTACTTTAAGAAATTTTCCTTTCTTCTTTTGACACATGATACAGAGTCTCCAATATTCATGGTGTGTGGCTCATTGTGACACTAGCAAGTGCACTAGCCGTTCAAGTAATAAAGTAGTGAGTGAAGTATCGTTCCCACGAGGATTTAGGAAACAATTACCAATACTAAATTGAACATTTCTTATCTGATCAACAAATAAATCAAAACTCTAATGAAAGCTAAGAAATCCTAAATTAAAATCTATCTAAATCATTGGTCCAATTGCCTTCAATTCAGGTTAGAAGAGTAAGCAGTAAATGTCAATCTCAGAATTCAGCAATCTATCAATTTGGATCATTCGAATGAATCATGATTGAGCCTTGGTTTGATGAAACCCCAAGGTCATGAACAGCCTCTCTCAAGCGCATGTTCATCCTATGCATGAGTGACGGTTCTTCTATCTCTAGCAAGAATCTAATCCCCATGCATGCATTTCTTCAAACACTTCTAAGGCATCAATTCAAATCTGAATTGATCACCAACTGAATTGTGCAAGTTATCTCTAACCTTGCACTCAATTCAGTTCTTGAATAGTAGATCTGAATTCCTAGAGTCTCTCTCAAGCACTCTAGGAATTCCAAGCTGTAGATTAATTCGCCCAATCTGAAATTTGCAGATCTGAATTCTCTTTCAAGCAATTCAGATCTTGCAATCTCAGATCTGAGAATTCAGATCTGAGTTTTGAAGGTTAGTTGGCCGAATTGATCTGCAATCACACCCTTATTCAAGAAACTTCAAGTACAATGCATGATCATTTGAATGAATAAAAAAGAATTAGATTGCTGAACTGAAATTTTACAAGCTGAAATACATCAAGGAAGAATGGAAACAAGGAGAAAGAAGAAAGAACATATAACTAAGAAACTGAATTCAAATCAAAAGAGAATGAAACTACAAATGATTTATTACAAAAAATCTTTGAATCACAATCCCTCAATTCGAACTCACCTTCTTCTTCTAGCTTGCTTGTCTTGAACTTCCTTCAGCCCTTCTTCTTCTTCTTCCTTGCGCCTAGCCTTCTTCTCTTCTCTTCTCTTCTCTCAAGGTGGCTGAACCTCTAAGAGTGGGAGAGCCTTTCTCTCAAGCAATTGAACAACTTTCTCCCCTCCTAGAGGCCTCCTTATATAGTTTTTCAAGGGGGCTCTTGCCCCTTCTTGAAGCCTCTAGAATGGGGTGTATTACACCCCTCATGAACCTTCTAGAGTGCTCCCTCCTTCTCTTCAAGAAACTCCTAGAAGTTGCCGCCCCTAGCTCCTTTTGGGCTGCTATTTGGGCTACAACTTAGCTTGCTTTTGAGCTCATGTGGGCTACACTCTAGGCTGTTATTTGGGCTAAAAATGGGCCTTCCTTGCTGGGCCGAATTCTCCTCATAGCTAGGCTTTATTTTCTGGGGTTTTCTCAAGGAATTCACTTGCTCTTTTTGGGCCGAAGTGCTCTCTCTTGCTTCCACGACCGGGCTGGACTGAAATTGGTCTTTTTGAACCTTCTTTTCTTGCCTTTTTCCTTCCTTCTCTTGGATTGATTATCCCTGAACCTATTCTTAGCATTAAGCTAAATTAAGGCAAAAATTAATAAAACCGGCATAAAAATCCATGCTAAAGTCCTCAAAAATTATAGATAAATTGTAAGTTCATCAAATACCCCCACACTTAAGCTTTTGCTTGTCCTCAAGCAAAGACATCAGCCATAAACTTAACATTCCCCCCTTCTGTTCTCACTATTTACCTGGTGAACTTTTTTAGATAGAAATGCATTGAGTAGTCGGGGAACTTTTGTAAGTGCTCAACTCTTATTCTTGTAAATTACCATTTAAGATATGTATCAGATCCGAGGAAAGGAGAATATGAATTTCATCATAGTCTAGCCTTCACTCCTAATTCATATATAAATCAGCTCCTTAATTGTCAAGGTTAATAATCAAATTTCACTAAATTTCACATCTGTAACTAAATCTCAATGAGAGTTCAACTTTAGAGTGCCCCTTTGAACCTCGGTTGTCACCACAATTACTTATTTCTAAGGGTGAGTGCATTTTATGCTCCATCTCACCTTTTTTTTTTTTTTTTTTTTTTTTTTTTTTTCGGTGTGAGTGCATTTTATGCTCCATCTCACACTTTTCTCTCTCTTTTTTTTTTTTTTTTTTTTTTTTTTTTTTTTTTTTTGGTGTGAGTGCATCTTATGCTCCATCTCACACTGGTCACTTGTTTGAGGTAGGTAAATATGACTCATGTTCTAAGCTGCTAGTTTTACTATTCAGCTCAGAATAGCGGAGTCAATTTGGGCTTTTGTCCTTCTTTGCAATTATTGAACCTCAAGAATTAGCACTTCAGATGTGCACTAGCTCTCTTGACCATTAACAATGAAATCAAGGGCTTCCATACACATGAAGGAAGTTAGGGCTAGTCATGCTGAAAGGCATATTCAGCTCCCCTTTTCTCCTGCATAAATCAAATTGGGTCATTCACAAGAATAAAAACTTAACAAGTACATCAGTCTCCCTCAACTCATTGAATTCCTTCTTAAAAAATCATCAAATAAATAGTAATGAACTTGAGGGGTTCCAGTCTTTTTTTTTTTTTTTTTTTTTTTTTTTTTTTTTTTGGTTATGTCATTGCCTCCATATGTGTGTTTGGGGTGAATGAGGTGCATGGTTTCAACCCCCATACCCTAGCCTCGGGCTCACTCCCCCACACTTAAGATGAACATTGTCCTCAATGTTCGTAGTGTTAGGCAGTAACAATAAAACTAGCAAGCGCATCATCAAGTAATAGGAGGTATTTAGAGGACTTCCCTGAAGATCATTCTTAAATTCTGCAATATGTTGTCGGTGGAAAACTTCTTCTGCTAGAAATCACTTGCAAACTAGAAGAGGAGATCAGTATCTTTATTCAATTAAATTCTAAGAAAAACTAACTAAACTTAAATGCTATGAAAAATAAAAACAAAAAGCAAGTAAGACAGTTTATGACTAAGTATCTGAATTGGGAATTCTCCCAACAGCCTCTTGTTCCCTTGGGTTTACCATGGTGTTACTAGGTAAGGTACCCGGAGCCCTTTCTGAAATCATCTGTGCCAGCTGCCCAACCTGAGTTTCCAAGTTCCTTATCGATGTTTCGTTTTTCTGAAATCTATTTTCCGCACTAGCTATGAACTTGGTCATCAGCTCCTCCAAGTTAGATTTCGGTTCCGGCTGATAGAAGTTTTGGTGGAAAGGCTTAGGTGCATGCTGATTCAGGTGGCCTCTCCATCCGGGGTTATGGGCATGATGGTACTGATTTCCTGGCTGTCTTGTAAAGTTGCCAACAAAGTCTACTTGTTCTGTGGACTGAAAAGTCTGACTGCCAACTTGGAATTCAGTGCTATCATGGCCTCCCCCACACTTATCATACTGTACATGCATAGCTGCCATCTGCATCTCATCAAATTTTTTGCTAAGTGCTCCTATTTGTGCAGAGAGAGCTGTGTATGTATCCACATTATGAAGGCCATGCTGCTTTCTAACTGGTGTCCTTTCTGAATGCCATTGGTAGTTATTGGCTGCCATCTCCTCGATGAGTGCATGGGCAACCTCGGGAGTCTTATTGTTTATGGAGCCCCCAGCTGCTGCATCTAAGATGGTCTTGTTTGAATCGGTCAGACCATTATAAAATGTTTGCACCTGCAGCCAAATCGGAAGGCCATGGTGAGGAACCCTCCTTAGTAGCTCTTTGTAACGTTCCCAGGACTCATAGAGAGATTCCCCCTCTTGCTGGAAAAATGTAGTGATGTCATTCCTCATTTTAGCAGTTTTAGAAGGGGGAAAATATTTAGAGAGAAAACGACTGGCCATTTCATCCCATGTGGCTATAGATCCTGCCGGTAATGAGTTCAACCAAGCTTTGGCTTTATCCTTCAAAGAAAATGGGAATAACCTCAGCCGGATGGCATCATCACTTACACCATTGTGTTTGAAGGTGTCACAGATTTCCAAGAAGTTAGCAATATGGGCATTCGGATCCTCATGGGCCATACCACAAAACTGAACCGTATTTTGTATCATTTGGATTATGGCCGGTTTAATTTCGAAGTTATTGGCAGCAATAGTTGGCCTGATAATGCTGGAGACAGTCCCGGTGAGGGTGGGCTTGGCATAATCCATCATAGTTCTTTGTTCAGCCATTTCTTGTGCTTCTTGTCTGACTTGCTTAGCAGCTCTCAAACGGACACGGAGAGTCCGTTCAATCTCCGGGTCGTAAAGGATCTCTTCCAGTTCAGGTCTGCTTGTCATAAACTGTAAAGGTCAAAGCAATAAAAAGGCCAATATTCACAAAAGAAAATAAATAACTAATCCTATTACAACTGAAAATGTAAAGTGAAGTATTGGAATATACAAACCTACATCCTAAAATAAATAAATGCAGCTAACTAAAAGCATATCAACATCTTATTCAATATACAAAATTCAGTAGCAATTTACAAACAGGTCTGAATTCAGTAATCTCTGAGTAGAACAACAGTTTACAAATTCCTCTTCTTTATATTGCTGAAATCAGGGACGGGATTTAATTACACAGATCTAAACTGCTGAGAGCTGAAATCTCAGTAGCTACTGAGAACAGTAATATACAGTTATGAAATCTTAGCAGCTACTGAGGACAGCCAAGTGCGGATCAGCAGTGATTGTGTTCAGGTCTGAGTTTCATATTAAAAGGCTCTTCTGTGCTACTGAAGGTCAATCAATGTACAAATGATTGATAGCAATTCAGACATCAGTTCTATACAAAATTGAGATCAGCTCTGAAATCTCAGAAGCCACTGAGAACAACAATAAATATAATAGCAGCTGCTGATAACAGTACAGTTGTGCTCAGGTCTGATTTCCATATTGGAAGGCTACTAAATATCAGATCTGAGCCCACTGTTTTGATGAGCTATGCATCACCAAACACCAGATGGAGTAGCCATACTAAAACTGAGCAATTCAGCAGGATAACCTACTGATATCAGCAATGAAACATGCTGTATACAGATCTGCACAAAACCAAAATCAATCAGTTAGTAAAAAAAAATCTGAAATCAGACCTGTATTCACCATGGTGTGGCTGCTGGGATCTTATTTTCTTTTTCTTTTCTTTTTCTATTTTTCTTTTCTTTTCTTTTTTTTTTTTTTTTTTTTTTAAAGGAAGAAAACTAAAACAAAATACAGCAATGCAACCAAAATCTTTTTGGATGAGTGCAGGTCTGATTGATGAATGCAATTCAGATCTGAACTCATTTTGAGATTTATTTATTTATTTATTTATATATATATATTTTTTTTTAGAACCAAAAGAAGAAGAGAAATTTGATTTGCATAAGCTACATTAAAACTGAAACTAAGGATGGAACAATCAAGTATCAAGAGAAGAAACATGGCTCCATCAATGTAGCCCTTGATGGAGTATACACTTATTGGAATGTAGTACACATGGCTGCACACACCCATTCAGATCTGCTAGACTTTCTATTCATGCATAGCTGAAATCAGAGCTATCTATCTTGAAAAAAAAAAATTTCAAAGATCAGCCTAGGACAATTCACAATGCCAATTTAGTAATGTTAATTGTAATACAAACCTGTTCAAAACCTGCCCTGGTTCAGTCTTGCTGTAGCAGGTCTGCTATAGTAGCCCTGCTATAGGTCTGAACTCTAATAGAAAAAATGGTGTGGAAGTGCCACTTTTCATGAAATCTCTTGAGGCATAAAAAATTCTCAGATTAAATATACTTTTCTTCAACCAAATCAGCTCAGATAGATCGGAGTACAAGTTATTTAATACAGCAAAGTATGCCCTGTATCCTGCTCTGTTCACAACCCCAGTTCAGATCTAGGTGATTGCAGATTCGAATTTTTTTTTTTTTTTTTTTTTTTTTTTTTTTAACCATGACTATCCAATTATTTTTGGGAGATAGCAGATTTTTTGTAGGGTGTATTGGGGTGAAGATAACCCCCAATTACCCTTTGAATTTACATCAGTTCAGGACTGAGTTCAAGAGAACTCAGATCTGAACTGTTGCAGATCTGCTACAGCAGAACTCAGATCTGAACTCAGATCTGAGTTCTGATCCGAATCCTTGGTTTCCATGGTTCTTTCTCTCTCTCTTTTTTTTTTTTTCACTATCTAAATATATATTTTTTTTCTTTTTGCAACGAAAGAAAAGAATAATAAAGGGCTGAGAACAGATATTTTTTTTTCTGAGTATTGCAGTTCTGCTATAGCAGAGTTCAGGTCTGAACTCAAGTCTGAGTTCGGATCTGAAATCTCAATTGCCTTACCTTCAGTTATTGCTACCAAATTGTTTTTGGGGAATAGCAGAAGTGCCCTAGGGTGAATTGGGGTGGTGATGACACCCAATTCCCCTCAAAATTTCATCAGTTCAGGTCTGAGTTCAGAGGAACTCAGATCTGAACTGTTGCAGATCTGCAATAGCAGAATTCAGATCTGAACTCAGATCTGAGTTCTGATCCGAATTCTCAATTGCTCCTCTGGTTGTTCAAAATATCTCCCCCTTTTTTTTTTTTATTTGTTTTTTTTTTTCTTTTTGTAATGAAAGAAAAGAATAATAAAATCTGAAACACAAGCAACTCTTTTCGGTTGAGTGCTGCAGATCTGAAATCTGCTGATCTGAGTGCCGAATGCAACTCAGATCTGCAACACTCATGTTTAAAAATTTTTTTTTTCTTTTTTTATTTTTTATTTTTGAAGGGAACAACATCAAGATTGAATAGAAATCAAATATGCCTTTATTAAAATGAAACTGAAACCAGAAAAAGAGAGTAATCTACTTAGAAAGAAGAAACATAACTACATGAGTACAGCAGTTGCAGTCCAAGCTGAAATGAAAAAGTTAGCAAATTAACCCAACTATGAATGCAATGCTGAATGAGATCAGATTAAGAATGCTCAATGTTTCCTAATATTGCTTCTCTAAATCCCCGGCAACGGCGCCAAAAACTTGGTGTGTGGCTCATTGTGACACTAGCAAGTGCACTAGCCGTTCAAGTAATAAAGTAGTGAGTGAAGTATCGTTCCCACGAGGATTTAGGAAACAATTACCAATACTAAATTGAACATTTCTTATCTGATCAACAAATAAATCAAAACTCTAATGAAAGCTAAGAAATCCTAAATTAAAATCTATCTAAATCATTGGTCCAATTGCCTTCAATTCAGGTTAGAAGAGTAAGCAGTAAATGTCAATCTCAGAATTCAGCAATCTATCAATTTGGATCATTCGAATAAATCATGATTGAGCCTTGGTTTGATGAAACCCCAAGGTCATGAACAGCCTCTCTCAAGCGCATGTTCATCCTATGCATGAGTGACGGTTCTTCTATCTCTAGCAAGAATCTAATCCCCATGCATGCATTTCTTCAAACACTTCTAAGGCATCAATTCAAATCTGAATTGATCACCAACTGAATTGTGCAAGTTATCTCTAACCTTGCACTCAATTCAGTTCTTGAATAGTAGATCTGAATTCCTAGAGTCTCTCTCAAGCACTCTAGGAATTCCAAGCTGTAGATTAATTCGCCCAATCTGAAATTTGCAGATCTGAATTCTCTTTCAAGCAATTCAGATCTTGCAATCTCAGATCTGAGAATTCAGATCTGAGTTTTGAAGGTTAGTTGGCCGAATTGATCTGCAATCACACCCTTATTCAAGAAACTTCAAGTACAATGCATGATCATTTGAATGAATAAAAAAGAATTAGATTGCTGAACTGAAATTTTACAAGCTGAAATACATCAAGGAAGAATGGAAACAAGGAGAAAGAAGAAAGAACATATAACTAAGAAACTGAATTCAAATCAAAAGAGAATGAAACTACAAATGATTTATTACAAAAAATCTTTGAATCACAATCCCTCAATTCGAACTCACCTTCTTCTTCTAGCTTGCTTGTCTTGAACTTCCTTCAGCCCTTCTTCTTCTTCTTCCTTGCGCCTAGCCTTCTTCTCTTCTCTTCTCTTCTCTCAAGGTGGCTGAACCTCTAAGAGTGGGAGAGCCTTTCTCTCAAGCAATTGAACAACTTTCTCCCCTCCTAGAGGCCTCCTTATATAGTTTTTCAAGGGGGCTCTTGCCCCTTCTTGAAGCCTCTAGAATGGGGTGTATTACACCCCTCATGAACCTTCTAGAGTGCTCCCTCCTTCTCTTCAAGAAACTCCTAGAAGTTGCCGCCCCTAGCTCCTTTTGGGCTGTTATTTGGGCTAAAAATGGGCCTTCCTTGCTGGGCCGAATTCTCCTCATAGCTAGGCTTTATTTTCTGGGGTTTTCTCAAGGAATTCACTTGCTCTTTTTGGGCCGAAGTGCTCTCTCTTGCTTCCACGACCGGGCTGGACTGAAATTGGTCTTTTTGAACCTTCTTTTCTTGCCTTTTTCCTTCCTTCTCTTGGATTGATTATCCCTGAACCTATTCTTAGCATTAAGCTAAATTAAGGCAAAAATTAATAAAACCGGCATAAAAATCCATGCTAAAGTCCTCAAAAATTATAGATAAATTGTAAGTTCATCAATTCACCTCCATTAATTATATTAAATCAGATGTCAAACTAGGAAACCTTACTCCTGAAGAAGATGGGGTAACATGTGCTTATTCATTTATGGTGAAGTTTTATGGTTCGCTTTTTTGCTTTATTTTATTTTATTTTATTTTTTTATTTAAGGTTTGAAGAGGATTGAAAAGAGTTACAGAAAGGAGTGGTCAAGAGGGTCTGATAGAGGGTTTTAAGGTAGGTAGAGATGGACCTCTCACCTCTCACCTACAGTATGCAGACAATACCCGAACTGTTTTGACCTGCTCAACCCAAACAATCAAACCGCTGACCTGGAAATCGGTGGCCAGAGTCAGTTTTAAAAAACTTGATTTAGAGCCATAGCACATGCAATGCATGTAGAGAGTGGAGAACCAATGCCTTTGTAACTCAGCATTTTTTCTCTGTAAGAAGATAAGTCATTGATAAGCAAAAGGAAACTTGCACATAGGAACAAAATAGACCAAATACAAAGAACTAAAATTTTCAATGGTACACCCATCCCAGATGACTTCTCAATTTGATCTATACATCCAGTCATCCTGTGTAGCTCATTTTTTTTAGGATGATATCTGTAGTTCAAATTGATAAGGAAGAACTGTCATATATATAGTGCCTGCTAAACAGAAATTGCCATTCCTCTTGTTTAAACTGGATTTGTTTTGGAGATGTTGTGATAGTTCTTTATACAATATACACTACACCAAATCTTGTCAGTGATTTGTTCTTTCGGATCACATGTATTAGTTAGTATTCTTATTTCCTAATCTTCAAGTCTGTCAAATGTGAAATACAAATACCTACTTAATAGCAATTACCATTCTTATTGTGAGAATGCAGTTGAAGGACTTGCATTTGGGAATAGTGTGTACTGGATTTAGAAATTACTAGATCCCGTGCAAAACTTACTAATTAGAATAAAACAAGACCATGAAAGTTCAAAGAACAATCTGCATAAATAAAAAAAGAAAGAACATTCTTTCATAACCTTTTTTAGTTGTCTATAATAATAAATATATTCTAAGATTATTTGTGGGGATAATGTTCTTGAATAATGTCACATATCAGAAGAGGTCAAGAAGGGTAAACCAGAAATGAAAATCTAGAGCATCCACTCTTGAAAAGAAGATCCTCCAGAGCTTTCTTTGCATCCGCACATTTTTGACGTGTTGCATATCTCACATAGTTCTGATTCTAGGTATGTTGCATCAGAGAATCTCAAAGAAACAGTAATTGGGAAAATTGTTTAGTTGTAAGCATTTAAAAGATTTGATGAAATATGAAGCAAAATTTAAGTCATTAGAAATAGAAGATCAAAATGCACTTTCCATTACTGTTAGATAGAAGAATGATTATTCATAGGAAAAATGGATTATGTATTTATATAGGCTTCTTATAAGGATGCATATATGTACAATACTCAAACATACATTAACTAAAGTATGCTTATCTCCACCTGCATTGCGGGTAGGGATGATCATGTGCTAGGCTGGGCTGGGCTATTACAGGGTAGTAACTGCATTTGGGCTGCCTGCGTCTGTCATGGCCCGCACCACAGGTCTGATAATAGATGTCCAGTCTGGGCCAGGCATTCAGGCCTGTCCATTTTAATTAATAAATTTATATTTAAAAAAATTAAAATTTAAATATAAGTATGTATTTGAAAATACAAAAATATATAATTTATTTTACATATTTTAATATATTAGTATATACTATAAATATATTTATACAATACATATATTATAAATATTATATAATATATATTATATTATTTATATTAACCTTCTGGGCTGGATTGGGAAATGCTGATCTAGCAGAAATGATCAAACCTTAAATGGAGGTAAAAAAAATAAACTGATGCAAAGAAAGAGGTAACATCAGTAGGCCAACATATATGCAAACACATGTTTCACAAGTTTCTCTTTTAAGACATTAGACTACTAAGAAAGACTGGGAAAAAATAAAGAAAAGATCATCAATTTTTTACTGGAACACAACCAACAAGGGAATAGAATTCTTGAGAATTGCAAAATCAGATAGACTCTAGCTCAGGCTGAAAGAGGTTATTGGTCATACTGAATAGACTTTGCATACATACAAGTAATTCAAGTAAAACGTAGTACAATCTTTCCCAATAACTGAGTGCAAACTCAAACAAGTCCTTGAGATCAATTATTTTAAAACATGGAGGCAAGATGCAAGATGTCCTACCATCCTAAGGCATGAGGTGTAAGCCTCCCAGGCATGGAATTTTTAATTAATAAATAATTAAAAATGAGATAAAATAAATAAAAAAGTAAATATCCAAAAAAAAAGGAAAAATTTTGAGAAATTAGAAAGTTTTGTATTTGCAATTTCTAATAATAAAACCATCACATCTAAATATAGAATTGAAGTATTCGTATGCAGCTAACTTTTTCCCACATTAAGTGGTCTAGCCTTGTCTTCCAACATCTTTTTCCACTAGGAAATAAAATCCCCATTATTTTGAGGGGGACTTAAAACCATATCTACACACAAAATGGGCAATTGGGAGAGATTAATTTGAACACCCCTGTTAACTAAGTTCAATTTTGTAGGTATCTAAAATCAAAAACCAAAGAAATACTTTTATTTTTTCTAGACATCATAAGCTCTACGATTTCTTTAGTTGTTTTATCACATCATCATTTGGCACTATTTAGCAGTACAAATAATATTTATATTGAAATTTCTTATCAGGAGCAAGTGGGCGGCTCCCAAAAACAAAGAAAAAAAAAACAAAAAGTAAAATAGAAGCTTGTGTTTGGGAGCTTATGCAACGAGAGTGTTAGACAGTTTTGTATGCCCTTAGCTTCAATCAAAATTGATGTACTTTATGAGTTTATTGTAAATGAATAAAAGTACATATTTGATTCATGTTCCCTTGGTATGTTTCTGTGTAATACCCTTAAACTGGACACTTATTGAGACTCGTGTTAGTTTAGAATGTTCACAGCCAGTGGGTCGGTCTGGGGAGACCTATCCTGACAAGGCTGACACTGTGGTGCCACCAAGTCGGTTGGGGTGGCTTGTCTCAGCTACCGGGGTGAGACCCTAGGCACAACCAGTGTGGGATTAATTGAATCTTTAATCTTTGAACTGGACCAGATTTCCAGTATTGCCCTGGACCATGGAGAGTGATGGGCAAAATTGGAAAGTTACACCCGACCCCTAGACTCGATTATGATACTGCACTAGGTGTCGGATAGGGCTTTCTTTGATGTACCAATCAGTGAGATCCTTAGCGGGGGGTCAAAACCTGGGTATCTTGGAAAATCCGAGAATTCATCTGAGTGGGTGATCATAGTGACAGGATCAGCCCCTTTGTCGGACAAAGGTAATGATCGGGGATGCACTCTCACTGTTGGAAACCAAGACTGCCGGCAGCCGATTTCAACCGTTGAGATTTGTTTTGCAAAGTATATTTTATATGAGATATAAAAGTATATATATTATGGTTTCTAAAATGTTTGCAAAAGGGTTTTAATTCCCGGGATCCATATAAGTGGAGAGTGCAACACTGTTCCTTGCAGCCGAGGGAGAGGTCCTCTCTTGTCGGGCAGTGTATGATCATTATGGGCTGAGAGGTTAAGTGTAAGACCATTGAGGATAATGCCTGATGGGCTAATCTTGCATCCGCCCACAGTCCCTGGGTGTTACAAGGTGGCTTGGCCCAGGGACCACTTAAAGTAAGTGTTGGGCCCATAGAGCCCATTCGATGGGTTTCAGGGGGTGCACTGTCTTAACAGTGCATTCGACCAGGCCTTGTAACAAAGGCTGGGCCGAACCCATGTGGCTAATGTGTAGATCAATGCTTGGGTCCCACGCCATACAAGGAAGCCCAACTGGGCAGCAGTTAGGAAGGTTAAGTGAGCACATAAGCTTAATGAGCCTAAAGCCCATTTCGAACTGGGCTAATAATTTAGTTAATTAAAGGGGCGAATTCTGAGATGGATTAGCAGTAAGGATAGGGTCTTCATCCTATCCACTCAGAGAGTCCAGATCTGAATGTGATTCAGATCTAGAAACCTCCTAATAAGATTAGGATAAAGCTAATCTAATCTGCAGATAAGATAAGGGTTTATCCTTATCATTAGAAGAGAAGGCTGATCCAAATATGATTTGGATAAGCACCTCCTAATGGGATTAGGAGCTGATCTTTTCAAGTTAACAAAAGAGAGGAGGGGGCGGCAGGCTTGAAAGTGAACAAGAAATACATCAGATCATTTTTTAGTGCTGAAATCAAGAAGAGAGAATTCTGCACCCTACGAATACTCTCTTGCCACCTCCCTGCTCTTGCCGCCCTGTTTCCCAGTTCGATCTCCAACTGTGGGAGAAGTCAAGATTGGATCTTGACATCAATTCTTTGAGAAAGGATTGAAAAGGAAGCTGTGCTCACATTCCATCCTGTTGTTTTTTGCGAAGGACAGAGTTCTTGGGGAAGAACACTGCTGATTCTGCTCCATCCTGCACTGCGCCATCTTCACTGGGAGCAGTCTTTGGATCCTTCTGATGTGTAGCTCAATGTGACACTAGCAAGTGCACTAGCCATTCAAGTAATAAAGTAGTGAGTGAAGTATCATTCCCACGAGGATTTAGGAAACAATTACCAATACTAAATTCAGCACTTCTTATCTGATCAACAAATAAATCAAAACTTTAATGAAAGCTAAAAAAATCATAATTTAAAATATATCTAAATCATTGGCCCAATTGCCTTCAAATCAGGTTAGAAGAGTAAACAGTAAATGTCAATCTCAGAATTCAGCAATCTATCAATTTGGATCATTTGAAGAAATCATGATTGAGCCTTGGTTTGGTGAAACCCCAAGGTCATGAATAGCCTCTCTCAAGCGCATGTTCATCCTATGCATGAGTGACGGTTCTTCTATCTCTAGAAAAAATCTAATCCCCATGCATGCATTTCTTCAAACACTTCTAAGGCATCAATTCAAATCTGAATTGATCACCAACTGAATTGTGCAAGTTATCTCTAACCTTGCACTCAATTCAGTTCTTGAATAGTATATCTGAATTCCTAGAGTCTCTCTCAAGCACTCTAGGAATTCCAAGCTGTAGATTAATTCGCCCAATCTGAAAATTACAGATCTGAATTCTCTTTCAAGCAATTCAGATCTTGCAATCTCAGATCTGAGAATTCAGATCTGAGTTTTGAAGGTTAGTTGGCCGAATTAATCTACAATAACACCCTTATTCAAGAAACTTCAAGTACAATTCATGACCATTTGAATGAATAAAAAAGAATTAGATTGCTGAACTGAAATTTTACAAGCTGAAATACATCAAGGAAGAATGGAAAAAAGGAGAAAGAAGAAAGAAAATATAACAAAGAAACTGAATTCGAATCAAAAGAGAATGAAACTCCAATTGATTTATTACAAAAGATCTTTGAATCACAAACCCTCAATTCGAACTAACCTTCTCTTCTAGCTTGCTTGTCTTGAACTTCCTTTAGCCCTTCTTCTTCTTCTTCCTTGCGCCTAGCCTTCTTCTCTTCTCTTCTCTCAAGGTGGCCAAACCTCTAAGAGTGGGAGAGCCTTCCTCTCAAGCAATTGAACACCTCTCCCCCTTCCTAGAGGCCTCCTTATATAGTTTTTCAAGGGGGCTCTTGCCCCTTCTTGAAGCCTCTAGAATGGGGTGTATTACACCCCTTTCTTGAACTTTCTAGAGCTCTCTTGAAAGCCTCCTAAGGGCTGCTATTTGGGCTGCACTTAGGCTCTCTCTTAGCACATGATAGCTATACATTGAGCTACTCTTTTGGGCTGAGAATGGGCCTTCTTTGCTGGGCCGAATTCTACTCTTAGCTAGGCTTTCTTTTCTTAGATTTTTTCTAGGAATCCACTTGCTCTTCTTGGACCGAATGAAACTCCCTTGCTCTCATGTCTGGGCCGGGCTGAACTTGATAAATTTTGGGCTTTCTTTTCTTGCTTTTGCCTTCTTTTTGTTGATTTGGCTCCCCCCGAAATCTTTCTTGCAATCAAGCTAAAATAGGGCAAAATCTAATTAAACCAGCATAAAATTTCATGCAAAAACCTCATAAAATATAGATAAATTGTAGGTTCATCAAATACCCCCACACTTAAGCTTTTGTTTGTCCTCAAGCAAGGACATCAGCCATAAACTGAACATTCCCCCCCTTCTGTTCTTACCATTTACCTGGTGAACTTTTTAAGATAGAAATTCATTTAGTAGTCGGGGGACTTTTGTAAGTGCTCAACTCTTATTCTTGTAAATTACTATTTAAGATATGTATAAGATCCAAGGAAAGGAGAATATGAATTTCATCATAGTCTACCCTTCACTCCTAATTCATATATAAATCACCTCCTTAATTGTCAAGGTTAATAATCAAATTTCACTAAGTTTCACATCTGTAACTAAATCTTAATGAGAGTTCAACTTTAGAGTGCCCCTTTGAACCTTAGTTATCACCACAATTTCTTAATTCTAGGGGTGAGTGCATCTTATGCTCCATCTCACCCTTTTTTTTTTCGGTGTGAGTGCATTTTATGCTCCATCTCACACTGGTCACTTGCTTGAGGTAGGTAAATAGGACTCATGTTCTAAGCTGCTAGTTTTACTATTCAGCTCAGAATAGCGGAGTCAATTTGGGCTTTTGTCCTTCTTTGCAATTATTGAACCTCAAGAATCAGCACTTCAGATGTGCACTAGCTCTCTTGACCATTAACCATGAAATCAAGGGCTTCCATACACATGAAGATAGTTAGGGCTAGTCATGCTGAAAAGCATATTCAGCTCCCCTTTTCTCATGCATATATCAAATTGGGTCATTCACAAGAATAAAAACTTAACAAGTACATCAGTCTCCCTCAAATCATTGAATTCCTTCTTAAAAAAAAATCATCAAATAAATAGTAATGAATTTGAGGGGTTCCAGTCTTTTTTGGTTATGTCATTGCCTGCATATGTGTGTTGGGGTGCATGGTTTCAGCCCTCATACCCTAGCCTCGGGCTCACTCCCCCACACTTAAGATGAACATTGTCCTCAATGTTCCTACTGTTAGGGGATCACAATAAAACCAACAAGAGAAATACCAAGTAAAGAGAAGGGTAAAGAGGATTTCCTGAAGATTAATTTCCAGATATGCAAGAGTTCTTTTGGTGGGAGCCTCTTCTGCTAGAATTTACTTGCAATAGAGATCAGAAGCTTTGTTCTAACTAAAAATAATTTAAACCAAATAATAAAAAAACTCTTTTTCTCTCTCTCTCTCTCTCTTTTTTTTTTTTTTTTTATAAACAAGAAAAAAAACAGAGCTCCATTACTGAAAACCAGCATTCAAGTGTGAAGTAGATCATTAATGAAAAAGAAAGCTAGCTAAATTAGCAATAGATATTATTACACACTATTCTAGACTAAATAGAAGTAAACATATCTAACATCTACTATATTCAGATCTAAAATCAATTGCTGAATTTAGTATCTTTAGGCTGCTCTTCAGGCTCTTAATAAAATCAGACCTGAAGTCTTAGCTTTTGAGAACAGTCTTACAAAAAAAAACCTAACATCAATAAGTCTGAATTATGATGCAATTAGGTTTGAAATAAGTCCGAACTCAAGAGTTTAAGACTTCTTATTTCAAGTCCCAACTTATATGTCTTGTATGCGTCAATAAATTGCAGAGGCTTGAAATTAGATCTACAAACTTACCTACTGAGAACAGTCACCTTTGGATCTGAGTTCAGATCTGAAATTACAGTAGTCATTTATACTGAAATCAGTGGTTATTAGCATTCAAATAACCACTAGTTTTAGATCATAAATGATTTTGATTATTAAAAAGGGAATCCAAACCAACAATCTTATTTACATTCCTTAATTATTGCATCTGAATTCAGATACAATTTATCTGAGTTCAAATATGCAATTAACAAACCATAAAAACTGGAGTCTGAATTGAATATACTAATTGGAATTATTGCACATCACCATTTACATCTGCTATACTGTGGGCTGCTATTCAGAGCTGAATTGTCAATGTGCCTTAAGAGGGCTTAAATTGGGCTACAACCAGACCTGAGCCAGGTTTGGATTCAGGTTTGTAAGCTATGCAAGTGTATGGCTTCATAATCTTGAAGACTTCTGTGACCTGAAATCAGGTCTACAATGTATACAACCTATAAATTCAGCCCACAGTTAGTTCAGCCCATGTTTTGTTTCAGATCTCATATCAGCCCCTATCAGTCCATATCAGCCTAAATCTGTCTAGCTCAAATATATTAAGTTGTTCAGTCCACAAATTTACAGAAACTTGAAATCAGGTCTGCACTATTTGGCATTGTTACTGCTACAATTTAGCAGTGTTGCAGAACAGAACTGAGTCCAATTTCAGATCAGATCTCAAAGCAATCAGAGCTGGTCATCTAAAACTTTGATTTTACTAATGGACATCCAAGACTATGTGCAAGAGGTTTAAAGCAGAAACCTGAAATCATGATGGCTCAAATTAAGTAGTTGCAGAAACCTGAAATCAGGTCTGCTAACTATATACTGTAAGCAGACCTGAATGCCAGTATATTACACTCATCCAGTTCAGATCTGGTGCAAGTGGTTTAAAGCTAGTAAAATCAGTCCACATATATGATTATCAGCCCACAGATATAACACAAACATCAGTCCACAGACAAACAATCAATCAGATCGGATGAAAGTAATTTAAAGGATAACAAAAACATCAGTCCACATATTGCCTCATGTCATCAGTCAGTCCACAGTAGAAATCAAGTGCACTCTGATACCATCACACATTGCTACTATTTCATCAATGATGCAGATCTGATTTTTACACATTTTTGGTATACTGCTACAAGTCCACATCAATGAAGCATCAATGAAATATACTGCAATCATAAATCAGATCTGATGCATCAGATTGCAATGTGACATATTGCAATTTTTGGTACTGTTAATAACTGAATTCAGATCTGAGTTCTGATCTCAATTGCCCTTCTTTGCTATCCAACTATTTTTTTGGGGCTGGAAGATGTATAATAGGGTGAATTGGGGTGATTATGGCTCCCAATTCACCTCATGATTGCATCAGTTCAGGTCTGAGTTCTGATGAACTCAGATCTGAAATGTTGCAGATTTGCAATATCAGAAGAGAAGTCTGAAATAGAGAATTGTGTGGAGGTGCTGCATCGCATTAAAACTATTGAGGCATCAAAAAAAAAATTCTCAAAATAAACAAACTTTTCCTCAACCAAATCAGCCCAGATAGATCATAGTACAAGTTATTTAATACAGCAAAGTCTGCCCTGTATCCTGCTCTGTTCACAACCCCAGTTCAGATCTAGGTGATTGCAAATCCGAATTTCTTCAACCATGACTATCCAATTGTTTTTGGGAGATAGCAGATTTTTTTATAGGGTGTATTGGGGTGATGATAACCCCCAATTATCCTTTAAATTTACATCAGTTCAGGTCTGAGTTCAAGAGAACTCAGATCTGAGTTCTGATCCGAATCCTTGGTTTCCATTTTTTTGGTTATATGGTTCTCTCTCTCTATTTTTTTTTCAATTTCTATATATATATATATTTTTCTTTTTTTTGTGATGAAAAAAAAAAGAAGATAAAGGGTTGAAACATAAACAGATTTTCTCAGCTGAGTGCTGCAGTTCTGCTATAGTAGATCTGAGTGCTGAATGCAACTCAGATCTGCAACATTCAGCTTTTTTAATTTTTTTTTAATTTTTTTTTCTTTTAGAAGACAATAACTTCAAGATAGAAAGGAAAACATGTCTCCCTTTATTAAAATTAAACTGAAACAGGGAAGAGAAAGTAATCTACTAAAACACAATTACAGTAGTACAGCAGTTGCAGTCCAAGCTGAAATGAAAAAGTTAGCAAATTAACCCAACTATGAATGCAATGCTGAATGAGATCAGATTAAGAATGCTCAATGTTTCCTAATATTGTTTCCCTAAATCCTCGGCAACGGCGCCAAAAACTTGATGTGTAGCTCATTGTGACACTAGCAAGTGCACTAGCCGTTCAAGTAATAAAGTAGTGAGTGAAGTATCATTCCCACGAGGATTTAGGAAACAATTACCAATACTAAATTCAGCACTTCTTATCTGATCAACAAATAAATCAAAAATTTAATGAAAGCTAAAAAAATCCTAATTTAAAATCTATCTAAATCATTGGCCCAATTGCCTTCAAATCAGGTTAGAAGAGTAAACAGTAAATGTCAATCTCAGAATTCAGCAATCTATCAATTTGGATCATTTGAAGAAATCATGATTGAGCCTTGGTTTGGTGAAACCCCAAGGTCATGAACAGCCTCTCTCAAGCGCATGTTCATCCTATGCATGAGTGACGGTTCTTCTATCTCTAGCAAGAATCTAATCCCCATGCATGCATTTCTTCAAACACTTCTAAGGCATCAATTCAAATCTGAATTGATCACCAACTGAATTGTGCAAGTTATCTCTAACCTTGCACTCAATTCAGTTCTTGAATAGTAGATCTGAATTCCTAGAGTCTCTCTCAAGAACTCTAGGAATTCCAAGCTGTAGATTAATTCGGCCAATCTGAAAATTGCAGATCTGAATTCTCTTTCAAGCAATTCAGATCTTGCAATCTCAGATCTGAGTTTTGAAGGTTAGTTGGCCGAATTACTCTACAATCACACCCTTATTCAAGAAACTTCAAGTACAATTCATGACCATTTGAATGAATAAAAAAGAATTAGATTGCTGAACTGAAATTTTACAAGCTGAAATACATCAAGGAAGAATGGAAAAAAGGAGAAAGAAGAAAGAAAATATAACAAAGAAACTAAATTCGAATCAAAAGAGAATGAAACTACAATTGATTTATTACAAAAGATCTTTGAATCACAAACCCTCAATTCGAACTCACCTTCTCTTCTAGCTTGCTTGTCTTGAACTTCCTTTAGCCCTTCTTCTTCTTCTTCCTTGCGCCTAACCTTCTTCTCTTCTCTTCTCTCAAGGTGGCCGAACCTCTAAGAGTGGGAGAGCCTTCCTCTCAAGCAATTGAACACCTCTCCCCCTTCCTAGAGGCCTCCTTATATAGTTTTTCAAGGGGGCTCTTGCCCCTTCTTGAATCCTCTAGAATGGGGTGTATTACACCCCTTTCTTGAACTTTCTAGAGCTCTCTTGAAAGCCTCCTAAGGGCTGCTATTTGGGCTGCACTTAGGCTCTCTCTTAGCACATGATAGCTATACATTGAGCTACTCTTTTGGGCTGAGAATGGGCCTTCCTTGCTGGGCCGAATTCTACTCTTAGCTAGGCTTTCTTTTCTTGGATTTTTTCAAGGAATCCACTTGCTCTTCTTGGGCCGAATGAAACTCCCTTGCTCTCATGGCTGGGCCGGGCTGAACTTGATAAATTTTGGGCTTTCTTTTCTTGCTTTTGCCTTCTTTTTGTTGATTTGGCTCCCCCTGAAATCTTTCTTGCAATCAAGCTAAAATAGGGCAAAATCTAATTAAACCAGCATAAAATTTCATGCAAAAACCTCATAAAATATAGATAAATTGTAGGTTCATCACCTTCCTTGGGCGTGAACACCTTCGTTGGGAGATATTGCTTCTCCGTATCAGGTATCATTCTCTCCCATTCCTTTTGGTTCAGATCTGGTTCAGTTTAAGGTTCAAGATTTATCCTTGAAAATGTGATTTTCCAAATAGGGAATGCGATTCCCAATTGAAGGGAGAGAAAAATTTTTGAAATTTGCCCCTTATTCCGCAATCTTTGGGCATCCTTGTGATGGATCTCTCAACCCTTTAGTGGTATCAGAGCCAGGTTCAAATCTTGAACCATTCTGTTTCAGATCTGAACCTGCGCAATTAGGGAGAAGGCGTTCTACCAAATTTGCGCAGTTTTGGTTTTGGGAAATTTGTTCCCAAATCAGTTGGGCAAATAATCTGAAATTAATTTTAAATAAATCTGATTATTATTTAGAATTGTTCTTTATAATTTTCTTGATTTATGGGTTGTTCGTACAAGAGGAGATCGAATTCTTGGTTTGCGCAGGGAACCTGCGATTTTGCAGTTCTTGATTTATTTTGGGTCTGTAATTTTTTTTATTTCCTAGACTCAATGTATAGGTATTCGATCTGATGTAATTATTAATAGAAATAGGATTTCTATTTAATTTTATTTTGGATCGAAGATGGCGGCGCAGAGAAGGAGATTTCGCAGATAAGGGAAATGCTATCTATGATTTGCAGTTTGTGAAACTGCATTTCTGTGATCTAACCTCTGTTTTGCAGGAAGGATTGTGCGAACAACCCTGTTTGACTGATTCTTGTTTTTCCTTTTATCAGTATTTAATTTCAGATTATTTTCTTGAATTAAGGATTTAATTAAAAATCAAACACTAGACCCATTCGAACCAAGATTGGTTCAAAACTGTTTGGACCAATTCTAGGGTTTAATCAAGGCTTAAAGTCAGCCCTAATTTCCCACTAATGGGCCTAAGGATTGATATTTAATTAAATGGTTAATTCGGCCCAGCCTGTAAAGGCCCAGTTTTAAATAGTTAAAACTGCAAAAGCCCATTTTAAAGGATAAAGCTATATGGGCCGAACTGGGTAACCCTAATTCAGCCCATATACCTAGATAATATTAATGGTTAATATTATGGAATTTTAACGGGCTTCCAACGGGCCTTACAGATAATTAATTGATTGGATCAATTTATCCCTGCATGTGATGTATGGATGTGTGATGTGCTGCGTACATGGGCCATAAGTACTTGGCCCATGCTCATTCGACAGTGGCTCTTGCGCACACCATTGCTGAATGCACATCATTGCATGGTGTTCCTTTTGGTCATTGGATGACTTCCCTTAGTGGTGGACCCCACACCTCATCAAGAGGTTGCGTGTGGAACCCTAGCCGATTTAAGGCCCACCGAAATTTGGCTTTATGAAAGTCAGTGGGAGCCACTTTGGTTTGACCTAAATCAAACTAGGGCGTAATTTTGTTCCCTCCAGCTAATATGAGTGCATGTGATAGGGAGATTCATATGATGAACTCTCTAAAGGCCTTCCATCATTAGCATGAGGATGGGTCCTTCAGTAATGAGGAAACGCACCAGAAAATGGGCTATCCATTTGCTGTTGGGCTTGTCTGAGTGTTTCATAAGATGATAGGGGCGTCATAGACCGATGTGGGAGGGGCTTCACCAGAAAATGGGAACTCTCTCACGGTACTTTGGCGTTCATGAATATGATGGGTAAGCACTCACTGGACAGAAAGGTTTACCTGAAAACGGCTCTGAACCTTGTCTGACAGAGGATAAAGGGAAAACTCATATGATGAGTGGATGTGATCCTTCACAGAAAGGTGGTGGGGTTATGCAGTTGAAACAATTGGCTCCATGCACCCTATGTGATTTCCCACATTTCTAGAGACACCTGTAGTCTCCGTCACTGAGAAAGGAGGGAAATCTTAGAGACGAATAAATGGAAATGGATCGTAGATTAAAATCCATATCTATGAAATGAACATGAATCAAATTAGGTTGTGGACTGATGTTTGCTCTTTTATCAGAAAATGGCAAACGGATCTTTTGCAAAACTGCTTGATGACAACAAGTTGAAGGGCCCAAACTATGCTGACTGGTACAGGAACCTTATGCTGGTCCTAGCTTCTGAAAAGCTGGACAAAGTGGCAAAGAATCCTGCCCCGGAGCATCCGGGTGATAGGGCTTCTGAGGCCCGAAGGAGAGACTATCAAGAATGGGAGGAGAAAAACTCCCTTGCCCGGTGTTATATCATTGCCTCCTTAGACAACCCGATACAGAGGCAGTTCGATCAGATCGAACTTGCTAAAGACATATTGGATAGACTCAGGACAATGTATGAAGAGCAGAATCGTTCTACTCGACAAAAGGTCTTGAAACAGTTCATGACCGCACAAATGCCCAAGGGTCAACAAGTTCACGACCATTGTCTTCGGATGATGGGATACATCAACGAACTGGAGGCTCTTGGATCCGAGTTGGACCTTGCTACCCAGATAGATGCTATCCTTAACTCTTTGCCTCCTTCCTTTAATCCGTTCATCATGAACTATAACATAAACAAGCTGAATGTCAGCTTACAAGAGCTCAGCAATATGTTGCAAAGAGCTGAGGAACTGATTAGAAAGGATGAGCCTGTAGCCATGCTTGTTGAAGCTGGCAAGACAGGCAAGAGAAAGAGGAAGGCAAAGAAGCCTCAGAAGAAAGCCACCAAGAGCAAGAAGCAGAAGAAAGACAAAGCATCGGATGCCTGTCAGTTCTGCAAGAAGACCGGCCACTGGAAAAGGAATTGTCCTGCCTACCTGGAATCCATGAAAGGTAACTTCGAAACTTGTGTTATAGAAACCAATTTGTTGGTAGCTTCTGCTTCCTGGTGTATTGACTCCGGGGCTTCGACTCATGCTTGTAACTCACTGCAGGGGTTCAAGGTAAGCAGAAGGCTGAGTGAAGGAGAAGTCACACTCTTCTTGGGGACTACTGCAACTGTTGCAGCCGCGGCCATAGGAACCGTGGAATTAATTTTTAGAGAAGGAATAATTGTACTGAAAGACTGTCTTTCTGTACAAAATTTAAGGAGAAATTTGATTTCTGTCTCAAAACTGTGTGCAGATGGTTATTCTGTCTTCTTTACTAATACGATTACTATTAAAAGAAACAACAGATTCCTCGCATACGGGGAACTGGAGAACGGTCTCTATGTTCTACATCCTTCTCTAGAAACTAACATAACCGAAACTACATCGGCTGAAATCCCTAAGAAGAGAGCTCGTGATACAGTTAATCCCACGTGTCTGTGGCATTATCGACTTGGCCACATCGGTGTTGACCGAATCACAAGGTTGGTAAAGGATGGTCCTTTGGATTTTCTAACTGTAGAAGATCTTCCCACTTGTGAGCCTTGCCTACAAGGCAAGATGACGAAACGGCCATTTAACGGTAAGCCTGAAAGATGTATGGGCACACTTGACCTAATACATACTGATGTATGTGGTCCCCTGAGTGTTAGGACACGAAATCAACACGTGTATTTCATCACCTTCACAGATGATTTTTCACGATACGGTTACGTGTACCTAATGAGACACAAGTCTGAATCCTTTGAAAAGTTCAAAGAGTTTAGACAAGAGGTCGAGAAACAGTTAGGGAGAGAAATTAAGGCCCTTCGATCAGATCGATGTGGCGAGTATCTCTCTGACGAATTCAGGGACTACTTAAAGGACAATGGGATAGTATCACAATTAGCTCCTCCTGCTACACCACAACTTAACGGTGTTTCGGAGAGGAGGAATAGGACCTTATTGGATATGGTCCGGTCGCTTCTCATACACTCAGAGTTACCCACATCCTTTTGGGGTTACGCATTAGAGACTGCGATTTATGTTCTGAATCGGGTTCCAACCAAATCGGTTCTGAATACTCCATATGAACTTTGGACCGGAAAGAAACCAAGTGTCAGACACTTGAAGATTTGGGGTTGTCCAGCACACGTTAAGAGAACGAGTGCAGACAAGTTGGAATCCAAGACCAGCCATTGCCTATTTGTAGGCTACCCAAAAAGCTCTGTAGGTTACCTATTCTATGACCCAAGTGAGCAGAAAGTGTTCTGCAGTCGTAATGCACAATTCTTGGAAACCGACTATATCCCGGACACCCATCGTCAGGAAGTTGTTCTTGATGAGGAGAACTCAGGAGCAGTGGGAGATGTCCCACAAGTTCCAGGTAGTGACCAACCTAGAAGATCCACTCGGGTATCCAGGCCACCAGTCCGTTATGGTTATGACCAGGATAGTTACCTGGTGGAAACCTTGACTAGTGAGGAGGATCCCGTGACTTACACGGAAGCTATGTTGGACATAGATTCCCAGAAGTGGGTGGAGGCCATGAGAGCAGAGATGGACTCAATGGAGACCAATGGAGTCTGGACTCTAGTAGATCAGCCCTCCGGGGTAAAAGCAATCGGTTGCAAATGGATTTACAAGAGGAAGAAGGGCCCCGATGGTAAGGTTGAGACCTTCAAGGCTCGTCTGGTGGCGAAAGGGTACACTCAGAAAGAGGGCATCGATTATGAGGAAACCTTTTCGCCTGTGGCCATGCTTAAATCCATTAGGATCCTGCTAGCTGTAGCAGCATACCATTATTATGAGATTTGGCAAATGGATGTCAAAACTGCATTCCTAAATGGAGATCTTACTGAAGATATCTATATGCAGCAGCCGCAAGGCTTCATTGCTGCAGGTCAGGAAAACATGGTATGTAAACTTAATAGATCCATTTATGGACTTAAGCAAGCTTCTAGAAGTTGGAACATCCATTTTGACTCTGCCGTCAAATCGTTTGACTTCGAGCAGAATCCGGATGAACCCTGTGTCTACAAGAGGTATAGTGGATATAAGGTTACCTTCTTGATTCTGTATGTAGATGACATTCTACTCATTGGAAATGATGTAGGTATGTTAACTACGGTGAAAGTATGGTTATCACAGCAATTCTTCATGAAAGATCTTGGAGAAGCCTCCTATATACTGGGTCTTCGACTCTATAGAGATAGATCGAAGCGGATAATAGGATTATCCCAATCTGCCTACATTGACAAAATAGTCAAGAGATATAGCATGGAAAACTCCAAGAAAGGAAATGTTCCTTTCAGGCATGGAGTCACTCTCTCCAAGAAGATGTCTCCCAAGACTTCTGAGGAGATTGATGGCATGAAAGATGTTCCCTATGCCTCTGCCGTAGGGAGCATCATGTATGCCATGCTGTGCACTCGTCCTGACATAGCTCAGGCAGAGAGTGTAGTAAGCAGATTTCAGGCCAACCCAGGGCAGGAGCATTGGACTGCTGTGAAAAACATACTTAAGTACCTTCGAAGGACAAAAAAGTTTTGTCTAGTATTCGACGGTAGGTCACTACAGATCCAAGGGTATACAGATGCCGATTTCCAGTCAGACGCAGATGATAGAAAGTCTACATTTGGATATGTTTTCACGACAGGATCGTGTGCTATTTGCTGGAAAAGCAGCAAATAGGGGTCCACTGCAGACTCCACGACCGAGGCCGAGTACTTTGCCGCAAGTGAGGCTCCAAAGAAGCCGTATGGATGAAGAAGTTCATTCATGAGTTGGGAGTAGTTCCGTCCGACACATCACCCATCCCATTGTTGTGTGACAACAATGGAGCCATTGCTCAGGCTAAGGAGCCACGAGCCCACTCGAAGTCGAAGCACATCGAGAGGAAGTACCACGTACTGCGGGAGATTGTTGGTAGAGGGGACGTCCTGATTCAGAAGGTAGCATCAGCGGATAATGTAGCAGACCCATTGACAAAGCCACTATCACAGAAAGTGTTTGAGAAACACGTGGAAAGCATGGGACTCCGGCTAGTACCTGATTGGACCTAAGTGCAAGTGGGAGCTGTTAGACAGTTTTGTATGCCCTTAGCTTCAATCAAAATTGATGTACTTTATGAGTTTATTGTAAATGAATAAAAGTACATATTTGATTCATGTTCCCTTGGTATGTTTCTGTGTAATACCCTTAAACTGGACACTTATTGAGACTCGTGTTAGTTTAGAATGTTCACAGCCAGTGGGTCGGTCTGGGGAGACCTATCCTGACAAGGCTGACACTGTGGTGCCACCAAGTCGGTTGGGGTGGCTTGTCTCAGCTACCGGGGTGAGACCCTAGGCACAACCAGTGTGGGATTAATTGAATCTTTAATCTTTGAACTGGACCAGATTTCCAGTATTGCCCTGGACCTTGGAGAGTGATGGGAAAAATTGGAAAGTTATACCCGACCCCTAGACTCGATTATGATACTGCACTAGGTGTCGGATCGGGCTTTCTTTGATGTACCAATCAGTGAGATCCTTAGCGGGGGGTCAAAACCTGGGTATCTTGGGAAATCCGAGAATTCATCTGAGTGGGTGATCATAGTGACAGGATCAGCCCCTTTGTCGGACAAAGGTAATGATCGGGGATGCACTCTCACTGTTGGAAACCAAGACTGCCGGCAGCCGATTTCAACCGTTGAGATTTGTTTTGCAAAGTATATTTTATATGAGATATAAAAGTATATATATTATAGTTTCTAAAATGTTTGCAAAAGGGTTTTAATTCCCGGGATCCATATAAGTGGAGAGTGCAACACTGTTCCTTGCAGCCGAGGGAGAGGTCCTCTCTTGTCGGGCAGTGTATGATCATTATGGGCTGAGAGGTTAAGTGTAAGACCATTGAGGATAATGCCTGATGGGCTAATCTTGCATCTGCCCACAGTCCCTGGGTGTTACAAGGTGGCTTGGCCCAAGGACCACTTAAGGTAAGTGTTGGGCCCATAGAGCCCATTCGATGGGTTTCAGGGGGTGCACTGTCTTAACAGTGCATTCGACCAGGCCTTGTAACAAAGGCTGGGCCGAACCCATGTGGCTAATGTGTAGATCAATGCTTGGGTCCCACGCCATACAAGGAAACCCAACTGGGCAGCAGTTAGGAAGGTTAATTGAGCACATAAGCTTAATGGGCCTAAAGCCCATTTCGAACTGGGCTATTAATTTAGTTAATTAAAGGGGCGAATTCTGAGATGGATTAGCAGTTAGGATAGGGTCTTCATCCTATCCACTCAGAGAGTCCAGATCTGAATGTGATTCAGATCTAGAAACCTCCTAAAAAGATTAGGATAAAGCTAATCTAATCTGCAGATAAGATAAGGGTTTATCCTTATCATTAGAAGAGAAGGCTGATCCAAATATGATTTGGATAAGCACCTCCTAATGGGATTAGGAGCTGATCTTTTCAAGTTAACAAAAGAGTGGAGGGGGCGGCAGGCTTGAAAGTGAACAAGAAATACATCAGATCATTTTTAGTGCTGAAATCAAGAAGAGAGAATTCTGCACCCTGCGAATACTCTCTTGCCGCCTCCCTGCTCTTGCCGCCCTGTTTCCCAGTTCGATCTCCAACTGTGGGAGAAGTCAAGATTGGATCTTGACATCAATTCTTTGAGAAAGGATTGAAAAGGAAGCTGTGCTCACATTCCATCTTGCTGTTTCTTGCGAATGACAGAGTTCTTGGGGAAGAACACTGCTGATTCTGCTCCATCCTGCACTGCGCCATCTTCAGTGGGAGCAGTCTTTGGATCCTTCCTTGGGCATGAACACCTTCGTTGGGAGATATTGCTTCTCCGTATCAGGTATCATTCTCTCCCATTCCTTTTGGTTCAGATCTGGTTCAGTTTAAGGTTCAAGATTTATCCTTGAAAATGTGATTTTCCAAATAGGGAATGTGATTCCCAGTTGAAGGGAGAGAAAAATTTTTGAAATTCGCCCCTTATTCCGCAATCTTTGGGCGTCCATGTGATGGATCTCTCAACCCTTCAGAGAGCTCATGCAAATAATATTTACACTGAAATTTCTTATTAGGAGCAAGTTCAAAATAATATTATTTTTTGCAGTACAAATAATATTTATACTAAAAATAAAGAAAAATAAAAAACTTACCAAGCAGGTGGGAAGCTCTAGTTCCTCCAATCAAAAATAGGGTGGAAAGAACAGTTCTAGTGGCGATGTAGATAACAGGTTCTTCAAGAACTATTACAACAAGAATGCCCAAATGTGAGATAGATTCGATTTGGCAATGTCAAAAATAGGTTCTTCTCTAGAACCCAAAGAAGCAAAACGATACCTAATAGAGAAAGAAGATAAAAAATAGAGAAACAAAAAAACACCTAAACTGAGAATGCCCAAATGTGACAGATTTGATTTTGAGAGGTGATTAATAGTTGAATCAGCAATGAGAAGCTTCTTCGATGGAGATTGTTAACTAGTGTGGTGGGAGACTTCGACTCTGAGAGAGTTGAATCGGTAGAGAGAAGCTAAGGTGCGGCTTTAAGAACAAGAATGTGCGGCTGAGTTCTTCCTTGTTCCAAAACAAAAATAAGCCGGTAGGGAGAAAAGGTGCATGGGATGAAGAAACTTGCACCCCCACCTTTTTTCTTTCCTCTGATTATTACATTTTTCATTTGCATTCTCAACCATTGATTTTAATTCAAATCAATGGTTCAAATAAAATGATATATCGTAAAGTCTAAAATCACATTAGTGGTGGTTAAAAGTGTTTTTAATGGCAATTTCATAAAAGCCACTTAAAACAAAGATATAGTGGCATTTTATACAAGCATTTTATGGCTGATGTGTGGCTCATTGTGACACTAGCAAGTGCACTAGCCGTTCAAGTAATAAAGTAGTGAGTGAAGTATCGTTCCCACGAGGATTTAGGAAACAATCACCAATACTAAATTCAGCACTTCTTATCTGATCAACAAATAAATCAAAACTCTAATGAAAGCTAAGAAATCCTAAATTAAAATCTATCTAAATCATTGGTCCAATTGCCTTCAATTCAGGTTAGAAGAGTAAGCAATAAATGTCAATCTCAGAATTCAGCAATCTATCAATTTGGATCATTCGAATAAATCATGATTGAGCCTTGGTTTGGTGAAACCCCAAGGTCATGAACAGCCTCTCTCAAGCGCATGTTCATCCTATGCATGAGTGACGGTTCTTCTATCTCTAGCAAGAATCTAATCCCCATGCATGCATTTCTTCAAACACTTCTAAGGCATCAATTCAAATCTGAATTGATCACCAACTGAATTGTGCAAGTTATCTCTAACCTTGCACTCAATTCAGTTCTTGAATAGTAGATCTGAATTCCTAGAGTCTCTCTCAAGCACTCTAGGAATTCCAAGCTGTAGATTAATTCGCCCAATCTGAAAATTGCAGATCTGAATTCTCTTTCAAGCAATTCAGATCTTGCAATCTCAGATCTGAGAATTCAGATCTGAGTTTTGAAGGTTAGTTGGCCGAATTACTCTACAATCACACCCTTATTCAAGAAACTTCAAATACAATGCATGACCATTTGAATGAATCAAAAAGAATTAGATTGCTGAACTGAAATTTTACAAGCTGAAATACATCAAGGAAGAATGGAAACAAGGAGAAAGAAGAAAGAAAATGTAACTAAGAAACTGAATTCAAATCAAAAGATAATTAAACTACAAATGATTTATTACAAAAGATCTTTGAATCACAAACCCTCAATTCGAACTCACCTTCTTCTTCTAGCTTGCTTGTCTTGAACTTCCTTCAGCCCTTCTTCTTCTTCTTCCTTGCGCCTAGCCTTCTTCTCTTCTCTTCTCTCAAGGTGGCCGAACCTCTAAGAGTGGGAGAGCCTTCCTCTCAAGCAATTGAACAACTTTCTCCCCTCCTAGAGGCCTCCTTATATAGTTTTTCAAGGGGGCTCTTGCCCCTTCTTGAAGCCTCTAGAATGGGGTGTATTACACCCCTCATGAACCTTCTAGAGTGCTCCCTCCTTCTCTTCAAGAAACTCCTAGAAGTTGCCGCCTCTGGCTCCCTTTGGGCTGCTATTTGGGCTACAACTTAGCTTGCTTTTGAGCTCATGTGGGCTACACTCTAGGCTGTTATTTGGGCTAAAAATGGGCCTTCCTTGCTGGGCCGAATTCTCCTCATAGCTAGGCTTTATTTTCTTGGGTTTTCTCAAGGAATTCACTTGCTCTTTTTGGGCCGAAGTGCTCTCTCTTGCTTCCACGACCGGGCTGGACTGAAATTGGTCTTTTTGAACCTTCTTTTCTTGCCTTTTTCCTTCCTTTTCTTGGATTGATTATCCCTGAACTTATTCTTAGCATTAAGCTAAATTAAGGCAAAAATTAATAAAACCGGCATAAAAATCCATGCTAAAGTCCTCAAAAATTATAGATAAATTGTAAGTTCATCAATGGCAATTTAAAATCAGCCGCTAAAAAAATATATTTAGTGGTGATTTTTCTACATATATAATGGTAATTCTTAAAATCTCCACTAAAACTAACATTTAGTGGCACTTAAATAGATGCTACTATAGAAAACGCCTCTAAATAATGATTTTCTTGTAGTGTCGGAGTATTGCTGCTCACATTTGGATGAGATTGAACCATATCTATAATCCTCTCATTTTGATTGCTTTGATTAGAAGACTCTGGTCTATCATAAATGGGAAGAGTTAGAGTTTCTTCAATTTTTAAGTGTTGAAGGAGGTCTATTCTAGGTCGCTTCCCCCAAGAAGAGGAGGCGCCCATTGGATCTAGAGCAAAGAGATTAGTAAGAGTAGACTGAGCATTGAGAGTTATACTGAAGGTTTTTGGAGAAACCCGCAAAGAGCAAGAAATTTGACCAGTGGGATTGGAGGAGGAGGATCCAGTAGTAACCCTAGCAAGGGTTGTATCTATAGGAATAGAGGGTGTATGTGTCTGAGATGGGGAAGAAGTAGGTGATTTAGATGTCACAGGGGGTCGGATATTCTGAACTGGACTTGGAAGGTTCACAAAATCCCAAAGAGAAGGTCGGTGCTAGTTTCTTCGTATTGGGGTTTCATCTCGAAGCCAGAGACCTGGAAGATGTATGGAACATTTATTAAAATACTATTCATAAGTTTGACCTGTAATGTAGGGGCGAGGCTGGGAACAATGATGATACATATGACCAACCTTACCCCAAAGATAACAAGTGTTTGGAAGTTCTTCACATCTATACACTACCCAATGGGTGGCACTAAAGAAAGAACCAATTTTAAGTGGTTGATCAACAATAAGTAAAACTTTGGCTCTAATATAATTTTGAAGAACTGTAACATGACGAGTAGGGCCTATGCATTCAAAGATCGGACGTCCAATATCAATAGACATGATTTCATAAGGGATATCGTGCAGTTGCACACATATCTTGATCTGGTTGAGATGCCATTCATATTGAGGACGACTTGGTACCCAGAGTTTCGGAATGATCCATTGGTCATCTAAGAGCCAAGGTCCATTATCCCGAATACGAACAAAGTCCTCTTCAAAGCGAAAGTGTAAACAAAAATGACCGTGTTGAAAAGGAGCTATAAGAAGAGGCATCAAGTCGCCAAAGGTTATAGAGGTCCTCTTCCAATTTTGAGAGCTAGTCAGTTAGACGCAGAAACAAATGACAGATGAAAGAGAACTGCCAATCTTCATGAAGGTTTTTAGGAATGTGGGGTCGAATGCCTACAAAATCTATACCAGGAATGGGATTAGCTTGAAGCATGTTCTGAAACGCTTCGTTGAGAGCATCTAGATCCTCCATAGCTACAGCGAGAAAGGTAAGGGATAGGAACCAACGGAGATAGAAAAGGTAGTAGTAAGAATAGTGAAAGGTAAGAGGGAGTAAGGAACATGGTTTTTAAAACTGAACCAGTGACCGGTCCGACCATTCGATCTGAACGGTCAGCCTGTTCTGACAAAAATTAAAACATTTAAAAAAAATAAAAAATTTGAAAAATTGTCAAAACCATTCGAACGGTTAACCAGTCGATTTAGCGGTTCACTGACAAAAACAACATTTTTGGGGAAATATGGAACCAATTAGGTGATCAATTTTCGGTTTTCCAGTCTGACAGTCCGGTCCGATCCGGTTTTAAAAACCATAGTAAGGAAAAAAGAAAAAACAAGGAAAGAAGAAGAAGAAGAAAAAGGAATGATTATAAGATCTTCCAAATCCAATGTTATGATAGTAAAACACAGGTGGCAGTGGAAACTTAACACCAGTCACGTAAAAGCAGGTTCGAGTAATTAGGAGGGACATTCGAAAAGACATTTGTTCAAAAGAAACTAAAAGGAGAGAGAAAATTACGTTTAAACCAGACTAAGTATACCAAGCGCGAAAAAGAAAGAGATTTAGTTACTACAACAAGAAGGGTGCAAATAGAAGTTAAACTAACATCAAATTACAGTAAAGCAATCCCTGTAACGCAATACTATTGCATGCAATCTTGATAGTTCGAAGTGATGTAGAGCTCCGCTCTCCTGTTAGTGCCCATTTGATTCATTTGCATTATTTTTGAGACCACTTTTCCCTTCCTTCATTGAGTCTCCAAACCAATCTACTTGTGGAAAATTGGAAGAAGAATCACCAACAATCGTTCAATTGGTTGAGAGAGAGGTCATGTGAAGTTGTTGACACCCCTATCTGCAACCACCTACATACTACATACTACATGGATGGCCTAATTAGCCCTGATTTTCTTCGTTTGTAAGTTTGTATCCTCTGAGGACACTCAGTACTGCCTTTGCCTAGTCTCACCTTTAATTTCTCTAGCGGCCTATTTGGTGATGATGATCGATGAGAGAACACTATTTTATCCAAGCTTGAGTGAGCTTTTCTTTCTTCTTTCCAATGCTTTATTCCTTTTTAATTGCCAATGTTTCAATGTTTCAATCAGGTTATATAAGCCTTTGATTATCTTTTACCGGTTTGACCCACCATGATTGGAAGTAGGTTACTGTCAACCCGTGAAAACAGAAAGAAAATAAAACATATTAAAAAGCAGAAAAATAAAGGGAACAAACAAGTAAACCTAAAAACAGAAAAAGAAGTGGATTTTGTACACAAAAATAAAGTAATTTTTGGTAAATCAATTTATAATGGCGATTCTGTACTCGGCCTGATTTTAGGGTCGGGTTACTAAACTTGCGGTTCAAATGATTCAATCATCTGCAGCAAGGTTTTTAAAATCAAACTGGACAATGAACATGTCAGGGGTCTGGTTCCCGAGTCAAATGGTCTAACCATTTGAACCAAATGGAAGGCCTGTTATGATAAAAAAAATAAAAAATGATTAAACCATTGAATGATTTGAACGGTTCAATTGCCTGTGTCAATGATTTACTGATCAAATCAACATTTTTTTGGCAAAATTCCGATTTTGGGGAAAAACAGTGACCGATTCCTGATTTTTCCGGTCCAACTGTCTAGTCCGGTTCGGTTTTGAAAACCATAATCTACTGCAATCCGGGCTACGAAATGTTGAGTCCCAAGGCTCCCACGGGTTTGTATTCTTTGCCAATCACTAACAACACCAAAATGGAATACCCACTATATTCGACCTCAATTCTTAGTCCACCAAGTTCACATCATGGGCTGAAAGGGTTTGCTGTACAGGAGAAGAGTCAATGCTGCTAAAGGCCCTGGGTTGCTTAGAACATTAGAAGCCAAGCCCAACCTCAGCTGCGGGTTGTTTGTGTAACCCAAAAAGGCTCATACCCAGTTTGTTCAGAAGAAAAACCATAACGGAGCCAAGTTGGTATTTCTCCACTCAGGTTTTGGTTCCTTAGCTATCTTGATATCGATGATGAGCATTGCATAGTACCCAGTTATTTTTCTTTAAGAATTATCTAGAAAATTCATATTTAGATCCATGGTCCAATACCTAAAGCACCAGTTACTATCATACGTACTTTCTATGTCTAAAGAGTTTTGTCCCATCTTGGCAGTGTAGGGATAGCCACAAGAAAGGAGTCATAAACCATAAAGATAGGTTAATATGAAATAAAAAAAGTAGATTCTCAGGTTTTTTCTACTTTGGAAAGGAAAGTAAATCCTAATTAATTTTGAGACAAAAGAAAGTTAGCAAAAAGGAAAAATCTCCCTGTAAATGCTAGAAAAATTTAGCAAATAGCTTAAGGCTTAGTTTGGAAGCAGTACAAATGTGAATATATACAATATAAATACATACAAAATAATACAAAATATAAGGTTTTGCACTTCACATGTTTGCATTTGTACTCCTAAATTCAACCTAAATTTTGAATGGCTTGGGGAGACTAGCATATACATGGGGCACCCCTCAAATTTTGGCAGATTAAAATGCCATATATACATCATAGTTAGGGTGATGAGAAATCAAAGAGGAGAGGAATGGGTTCTGGAGTCAGAGAAATATTCTTACAAGGTGAGAAGTGGTTAGAAAGGGAGCTTGTTGGGCAATAAATATGGGTGATTATCAATGCAGTTATGTAGGAGCTATGGGTTCCAGATTTCAAAGATTATAAAATTATGAGCCTAAATCCTGACCCAAATGCAAATCTTCAGTTGAGACACCTATTTCATGAAACAAGATATGGACCCTCTGGATACTTGAATTTTCTAAGCTAGACTTCAACATGGTGCAAGTTATATGTCGATAGGAATTAATGATGCATGCATATATCAAGGTATATGAAAAAAAAACACATTTTCAAGTTCAAAAACTAGAAATTTGTATGTTTTATCTAAACTGGATGGAAATCAATTAACTAGGCAATGCATCAGCATTATATATATACTGACAAGTTAGCAGTCAAGACCTTCTTGTGGACCACTAGAGTCACCTTTGAGCCCTAGTTCGGATGTTGTACAAGACAAATTACAAAGGTTGTTTAAACACAACAATTGAAGATATGTATGATGCATATGGTGTTGGTGTTTTGATTGTTTTGAGATTCAAAAACATGTCTTGTAGTGTATTGATTTTTGGACCAATTCTCATTCATGCTATAAAACATTCCCTAATTAAACGTATATTTGTCTTATTTGATTTTTTTTTAATGTATTTATTCTACGTTGGATGAGAAGGGTTGTAGAATTGGGTATATAAGTGGGAACTTGCCTTAGGGGGTTTATGGGTGCAAGAGGAGAAGAGAGTATGCATGTTAGGGGGTTGGGCTTGGGGTGCTTTTTTACATGTACATTGGACCGAATCGAACCGAGTCAAGTTGAGTTGTGGCATGGCATGCCATTGTTAGGTGTATACGCACACATGGTACTCTTTTATTGTTTTTTTCGTACTTTATTTATTTTTATTGTTTATTTGTTTTACTTTATCCAAACATCTTAATTTGTAACAGAAATGTATTAGGGACTGACTTAAGGGCCAATCGGTATTATTAGGGGGTGTTCTATAGCATGGATGAGAATTAATGGGTGTGGTCTGGTCCACACCACACCCTGTGGCAGGGGTCAATCCACACCACAGTTCACTGATGTTCTAAATTTTGGATAGACTGTATTGATTGGATAAGTCCACACCCATAGTGGTGTTCTGTAGAGGTGGTATCACATTTTTTCATTCCACGTATCTCATATAGTATGAAGTAAACTACACAATCAATCATAAATGCCTAATTTGTATAATTTATATAAGGGAAAATTCCACTTTAGTACCCTGAACTTTGGGGTAGTGTGAAGTTAGTACCCAAACTTTCAAATGTGTCACTACAGTACCTAAACTTTCAAAATGTGTCAAGTTGGTGTTTACAGTTAACCAACCGTCAGTTATCTGTTGAAAATGTGAAAACTACCCTTCAAAAGAAGACATTGTTCATTGTCTTCTACATTGAGATTGAACCAGTTGAGGTGTTTGAGATTCTAAACTAATGAAGTCATTGTCTTCTACCTTTAGATTTGAAACACATTCTTATCTAGTTATTTCTTTGCTTTCAGTTATTGTTTTCCTCTAACATATTTCATGTTTTTTCTCTCTTCTTCTTTGAAGTTAATTGGTTCAGTCTCAAGGTAAAAGACAATGAACAATGTCTTCTTTTGAAGGGTAGTTTTGACATTTTCAATAGATAGGTAACGGTTAGTTAACGGTAAGGACCAACTTGACACTTTCTGAAAGTTTAGGTACTACAGCGACACGTTTGAAACTTTGGGTACTAATTTCACACTACCCCCAAAGTTCAGGGTACTAAAGTAGAAATTTCCCTTTATCTAATGAACAAATTTAAAAAAAAAAGGCTTTGACAATTGAATATTAACTAAAAATATTATTTTCATAAAAAATGGTAATAAAATAATTTAAAAAATAAAAATTATTATTTTATTGATAAAAATATTAAAAAATAATCTTTAAACAAATACAATAACAAATTATTCCAAGAAAAACATAACACCAAACTATTTGTACAAACTAACAAATCTATTTCTCACAAATCTAATGACAGTGGCAGTGGAAAGATTCGACAATGGAGAGATTCAATGGAGCAAAACGACAGAGATCTTTGGCGGTGGAGAACTTCAACGATAAAATGATGTATAGGGTTTGGAGGATGCTATGAAGCAGGGCATCAAAAATGAACCATGGACCAACCCCATCCATGGGAAAATGTTGTTGATGATAATTTGGGGTGTGGATAGGCTAGTCCATGATATAGTGTAGATCGGTCCCATCCACGACCAATTGAACGACGAGTTCATCCCCTGGCGTGGACCAAAATGGTCCACCCACAAGATAAATGAAGGAAGGTGAAATTCATCATATGGATGGCCGAACCATGCTAGATGGTTGGGCAAAATTTCAAAAATTTCTTTTAGCCTTCTGGGAATCACATTCTCTAGTTTTAGAAAAACTGCATTTTTCAAGGAACATTCTTGCACAAAAATTGGACCAGATTTGAACCAAACAAGAGGATGAAGTATACCTGATATGAATTCCACAAATGTAGCTCCCAAAGTGGTAGTTCATGCCCAAATTGAATCCCAAAACCAACTTCCACTGAAAATGGTGCAGCTTGGAAGCCAGTTCAGCAACGTAGTTTTCAGCAAAACTACAATTCAACTCTTTGGATCAAACAAGGGAGGTGACCACGGTTTTTCTCTAATATTTTCTTAAAAAAAATCAGAGTTCAAACTGATCAAGATCAGTCACAAGAAGGGGAGATCAAATTAGGGTTTCTAGGGCGGCAAGAACAGAGAGAGAACTAAAAATAGAGTGATAACTGAGCAGCCCGATCTCTCTTTTCTTAAGCCTTAAGGAGCACCACTCCTAATCGAATTAGGAGATTCCTGATCCAAATAAGATTTGAATCTATACTCTATTAGTGGATTAGAGTTATCCTCTTATGAGAATGGGTGCTCCAGACCCATATCCATACCCATATTCACCCAAGTCACATGATTGCTTAACCTGTCATGTGATCACTTGATTAATCTCATTAACTATGGCTTTTAGGCCCATTAAGCAACTGACTCATGTCCCAAGATAGTTGTTGGCCCATTTAGGTTCAATTTGTATGGCATGGGACCCCAACAATGACCTCACATAAGCCCACATAGGTTCGGCCTAGCCTCTGTAAAAAAGGCATGGTCGAAATCACTGTCAAGTGCAGTGAACCCTTGAGTCCATCAATATAGGCTCTTAATGGGCCCAACATTTATTGTTAAATGATCCTTGAATCCATCCATCGTATGAAGGCCCAAGGATAATAGACTTAAGTAAGATATAGCCCATTAGGTAAACAACCCTTAATGGTCTCTTACACTTTACCTCTTAACCCATAATGATCAACTACTACCCGATAGGAAAAGACCTCTCCCTTGACTACAAGGTGTAGTGTCGCACTCTCTACTTGGATGAGTCTTGGGAATTAAAACCTTTTCCAAACCCTTTTTCTTAAAACATAATATATATATATATATATGTATATATATTATCATTTAAATATATTTTACAAAACAAATCTCAAACATGGTTGAAATTGACTACCGGTAGTTTTGGTTTCCATAAAAAATATTGCAATCCTAATCATTCACTTTGCCCAACAAAGGGGCTGATCCTATCACTATGATCATCTACTTCAGTGAATTCTTAGATTGCCCCAGCATACCCAGGTTTTGACTCCCAAAGGATCTCACTGATTGGCATATGAAAGATAGCCCGATCTGACACCTAGTGCAGTACCATAATTAAGTCTAGGGGTTATGTGTAACTTTTCAGTTTTGCCCATCAATTTCCAAGGTCTAGGGTATAACCGAAAAATGGTTCGGGTTCAGTGCTTCAAACAAACACACACTACATGTGCTTCAGGTCCAACACTAGCAGTTGAGACAAGATGCCCTAACTTATTTGGTAGCACATCAGTGTCAGCCTTGGCAAGATAAACTCCCCAAGTCTATCCAACAGTTGAGAACATTCTAAACCAACACAAGTCTCACAAGTGTCCAACATAAGGGGTAATTACACAGAAACACATGAATCATAACATGAAACAATTATGTACTTTTATTCATTTACAATAAATATATTTGTACATCAAACTGATTGGAGCTAAGGGCATACATTGTCTAACAACTCCCACTAGCACTTAGGTCTAATCTAGTACAAGCCTCAATCACATACTGTTCACGTGTTTCTCAAACACTTTCTGTACCAGTGGCTTAGTCAATGGGTTTGCCACATTCCGCATTGATGCTACCTTCTGAATCTAGATGTCCCCTTTACCAACAATCTCCCAAAGTACATGATACTTCCTCTCGATGTGCTTTGATTTCGAATGGGCTCTTGGCACCTTAGCCTGAGCAGTGGCTCCAGTGTTGTCGAACAACAATGGAATGGGTGATGTGTTGGATAAAACAACTACTAATTCCTAGATGAATTTCATCCGAACTACTTCGTTGGCAGCTTCACTTGCAACAATGTACTTGGCCTCGGTCGTGGAATCTGTTGCGAACCCTTGTTTGCTACTTTTTCAGCTAACTGTACAGGACTCCATCGTAAAGATGTAAGCATATGTAGACTTTCTATCTTTTGGGTCTGATTGGAAATCGACATCAGTATACCTGACAATCTGTAGTGAACTACCATTGAAGATAAGACAATATTCCTTAGTCCTCCTTAGGTATTTGAGTATGCTCTTCACAGCGGTCCAATGCTTCTATCCTGAGTTTGATTGGTATCTACTTACCACACTCACAGCCTAGGCAATGTCTGACCGAGTACACAATCTCCTCAGGGGTCTTGGAAGACATACCCTTAGAGAAAGTGACACATGTCTGAAAGGGACAAATTCCTTCTTGGAGTACTCTATGTTGTACCTATTGACGATCTTGTCAATATAAGTAGATTGGGATAATCCTATTATCCTTTTTGTTATTTCTCTATAGAGTCGAAGTCCCAAGATGTAGGAGGCTTCTCCAAGATCTTTCATGGAGAATTGCTATGAAAGTCATACCTTCACCATAGTCAACATTCCTACATCATTCCCAATGAGCAGAATACCATCTACATACAAAACCAAGAACATAACCTTTTCTCCAATGTTTTTCTATAAACATAGGGTTCATCCAGATTCTACTCAAAGTCAAATTGTTTGACTGTACAATCAAATTGGATATTCCAACTTCTGGAAGTTTGCTTTAATCCATAAATTAATCGGTTCAATTTGCACACCATATGTTCCTGACCAGATGCAATGAAGCCTTGCAACTGCTGCATATAGATATCTTTAGTAAGATTCTATTCAGGAATGTCATTTTGACATCCATATGCCAAATCTCAAAATCATAATGTGCTGTTATAGCTAACAGAATCCTAATGAACTTGAGCATGGCCACAGGCGAAAAGGTTTCCTCATAATTGACTCCTTCTTTCTGAGTGTATCATTTCGCTACAAGGCAAGCTTTATAGGTCTCAACCTTTCCACAAGGGCCCTTCTTCCTCTTATAGATCCATTTGCAACCGATTGCTTTCACCCTAATGGGTGGGTCTACGAGAGTCTAGATTCCATTGGTTTTCATTGAATCCATCTTAACTTTCATGGTATCTACCCATTTCAAGGAATCTATGTCCAATATAGCTTCTGTATAAGTTATGGGATCTTCCTCACTATTCATGGCTTCCATCAAGTAACTTTCTTAGAGCTATAACGAACTGGAGGTTTATTCACCTAGGTAGATCTTCTAAGTTGGGTGTTATCTAGAATTTGTGGGACATCTCCCACTACTTCTGAGCTCTCATCAAAAATAATTTCCTGACGATAATCGTTCAAGATATAATCTTCTTTCAATAAATAAGCACTTCGACTAACAAACACCTTTTGTTCTTGGGTCATAGAAAAGGTACCCTATAGAGCCCTTGGGGTAGCCTATAAATAGGCAATGACTGGTCTTGGATTCCAATTTGTCTAGACTTGTTCTTTTAACATCTACTGGACAACCCCAAATTTTAAGTGTCTTGCAATTGGTTTCTTACTAGTCCATAGCTTATAAGGAGTCTTAGAAACGGATTTAGTTGGAACCCAGTTCAACACATATATTGCGGTCTCCAATGCATGTCTCCAAAAGAATATGGGTAGTTATGAATGCACGAGGAGTGACCAGTGTTAGATAATTTTGTATGCCCTTAGCTTCAATCAAAGTGATGTACTTTATGAGTTTATTGTAAATGAATAAAAGTGCATATTTGATTCATGTTCCCTTGGTATGTTTCTGTATAATACCCTTAAACTAGACACTTAATGAGACTCGTGTTAGTTAAGAATGTTCATAGCAAGTGGATCGGTCTGGGGAGACCTATCCTGAAAAGGCTGACATTGTGGTGCCACCAAGTCGGTTGGGGTGGCTTGTCTCAGCTACTTGGGTGAGACCCTAGGCACATACAGTGTAGGATTAATTGAATCTTTGAACTGGACCAGATTTCCAGTATTGCCCTGGACCTTGGAGATTGATGGGCAAAAAACTAGAAAGTTACACCCGACCCCTAGACTCGATTATGATACTGCACTAGGTGTCAGATTGGGTTGTCTTTGATGTATCAATCAGTGAGATCCTTAGCAGGGGTCAAAACCTTGGTATGTTGGGACAGTCTGAGAATTCATCTCAGTGGGTGATCATAGTGACAAGATCAGCCCCTTTGTCGGACAAAGGTAATGATCGGGGATGCACTCTTACTGATGGAAACCAAGACTGCCGACAGTCGATTTCAATCGTTGAGATTTGTTTTTGCAAAATATATTTTATATGAGATATAAAAGTATATATATTATGGTTTTGAAATGATTTGAAAAAGGTTTTAATTCACAGGATCCATATAAGCAGAGGGTGCAACACTGTTCCTTGTAGTCGAGGGAGAGGTCCTCTCTTGTCGGGCAGTGTATGATCAGTATGGGCTGAGAGATTAAGTGTAAGACCATTGAGGATAATACCTGGTGGGCTAATCTTGCATCTGCCAACAGTCCCTATGTGTTACAAGGTGGCTTGGCCCAGGGACCACTTAGGGTAAGTGTTGGGCCCATAGAGACCATGAGATGGTTTTCAGGGGGTGCACTGTCCATAACAGTGTATTCGGCTAGGCCTTGTAACAAAGGCTGGTTTCAACCCATGTGGCTGATGTGTAGATCAATGTTTGGGTCCCACACCATACAAGGAAGCCCAACTGGGCAGCGGTTTGGAAGGCTAAATGAATACATATCCTTAAATGGGCCTTAAGCCCATTTCGAATTAGGCTAATTTGATTAGTCACTTAAGGGGCGAATTTTGAGATGGATCAGCTAATAGGATTGGACCCAGACCCTATCCACTTAGAGAGTCCAAGATCTAAACGAGATTTAGATATGGAAACCTCCTAATTAGATTAGGAGATGGTTGATCTAATCTGCAGATAAGATAAGGGTTATCCCTTATCACTTAAAGGGACTTCTAATCCAAATACGATTTGAGTTAGCAACTCCTAATGGGATTAGGAGCTGATCCCTCCAAGTCTATAAAAGGAAGAAGGGGCGGCAGCCTTTAGACATGCAATGCAATCTAGAAATCCTTGTCTTCATAGCTGAGATTACTAGAAGAGATAATTCTGCACCCTGCAAATACTCTCTTGCCGCCTCCTTCTTGCAGCTGCCGTCTACAGCAATTCGATCTCCAGTTCTTGGGAGAAATCAAGATTTGATCTTGATACCAATCTTTTGGAGAAAAGATTGGTGGGAGTTGTATTCACAAGCCGTCCAGTTGACTCTTGCGAAGGGTCAAGTTCTTTTGGAAGAACACTGTTGATTCTACTCCATCCTGCACTACGCCATATTCAGTAGGAGCAGATTTTGGATCATTTCTTGGGCGTGAACACCTCCATTGGGAGATACTGCTTCTCTGTATCAGGTATTATCCCTCCCTACTCCTTTTGGTTCAGATCTAGTTTAGTTTATGGTTCAAGAGTTATCCTTGAAAATATGATTTTCTAAATGGGGAATTCGATTCCCAGTTGAAGGGAGAGAAAAATTTTTGAAATTCGACCCCTAATTTCACAATCTTTGGGCGTCCATGTGATAGATTTCCTATCCCATTAGTGGTATCAGAGCCAGGTTCAAATCTTGAACCATTCTGTTTCAGATTTGAACTTGCGCAAATAGGGAGAAGGCGTTCTACCTAATTTGCGCAGATATGGGTTTTGGGAAATTTGTTCCCAAAATTGATGGGCAAATAATCTGAAAATAATTTTATATAAATCTGACTATTGTTTAGAATAGGTCTATATGATTTTCCTAATTTATGGGTTGTTCGTACAAGAGGAGATCAAATTCTTGATTTGCGTAGGGAGAACTGCAAGATTTGCAATTTCTTGATTTATTTATTACATTTGGTTTGTAAATAACTTTTTTTTAATTTTTAGACTCAATGTATAGGCATTCGATCTGATGTAATTATTAATAGAAATAGGATTTCTATTTAATTTTATTTTGGATCGAAGATGGTGGCACAGAACGGGAGATTTCGCAGAGAAGGAGATTTCGCAGATGGGACATTCGCTATCTGCGATTTGCAATTTGTGAAACTGCAATCTATGATCTAACCTCTGTTTTGCAGGATGGAGTGTGCGAACAGCCCTGTTTAACTGATTCTTGATTTTCTTTTATCAATTATTTAATTTCAGATTATTTCCTCGAATTAAAGATTTAATTAAAGATCAAACCCTAAACCCATTCGAACCAAGATTGGCTCAAACTGTTTGGACCAAATCTAGGGTTTAATCAAGGCTGAAAGTCAGCCCTAATTTTCCCACTAATGGGCATGAGGATTGATATTTAATTAAATGGTTAATTCGGCCCAACCTATAAAGGCCCAGTTTTAAATAGTTAAAACTGCTAAAAGCCCACTTCAAAGGATAAAGCTATATGGGCCGAACTGGGTAACCCTAATTCAGCCCATATACCTAGATAATATTAATGGTTAATATTATGGATTTTTAACGGGCTTCCAATGGGCCTTACAGATAATTAATTGATTGGATCAATTTATCCCTAAATGAGATGTTTGGATGTGTGATGTGCTGCGTGCATGGGTAATAAGTGCTTGGCCCATTCTCACTCAACAGTGGCTCTTACGCACACCATGGCTGAATGCACATCATTGCCATGGTGTCCCTTTTGGTCATTGGATGACCTCTCTCAGTGGTGGACCCCACACCTCATCAAGAGATTACGTGCGGAACCCATAGCTGATTTAAGGCCCACCGAAATCTGACTTTACGAAAGTTAGTGGGAGCCACTTTGGTTTGACATAAATCAAACTAGGGCGTAATTATTTGTTCCCTCCAGCTAATATGAGTGCACGAGATAGGGAGATTCATATGATGAACTCTCTAAAGGCCTTCCATCATTACCATGAGGATGGGTCCTTCAGTAATGAGGAAATGCACTAGAAAATGGGTTATCCATTTGTTGTTGGGCTTGTCTAAGTGTTCCATAAGATGATAGAGGCGTCATAGACCGATGTGGGAGGGGATTCACCAGAAAATGGGAACTCTCTCATGGTACCTTGGCGTTCAAGAACATGATGGGTGAGCACTCACTGGAGAGAAAGGTTTACTTGAAAACTGTTAGACAGTTTTGTATGCCCTTAGCTTCAATCAAAATGATGAACTTTATGAGTTTATTGTAAATGAATAAAAGTACATATTTGATTCATGTTCCCTTGGTATGTTTCTATGTAATACCCTTAAACTGGACACTTAATGAGACTTGTGTTAGTTTAGAATGTTCACAGCTAGTGGATCGGTCTGGGGAGACCTATCCTGACAAGGCTGACACTGTGGTGCCACCAAATCGGTTGGGGTGGCTTGTCTCAGCTACCGGGGTGAGACCCTAGGCACATATAGTGTTGGATTAATTGAATCTTTGAACATGACCAGATTTCCAGTATTGCCCTGGACCTTGGAGATTGATGGGCAAAAAACTGGAAAGTTACACCCGACCCCTAGACTCGATTATGATACTGCACTAGGTGTCGGATTGGGCTGTCTTTGATGTACCAATCAGTGAGATCCTTAGCGGGGGTCAAAACCTAGGTATATTGGGACAGTCTGGGAATTCATCTAAGTGGGTGATCATAGTGGCAGGATCGGCCCCTTTGTCGGATAAAGGTAATGATTGGGGATGCACTCTCACTGATGGAAACCAAGACTGCTGGCAGCCAATTTCAATCATTGAGATTTGTTTTTTTGCAACATATATTTTATATGAGATATAAAAGTATATATATTATGTTTTCGAAATGTTTGCAAATAGGTTTTAATTCCTGGGATCCATATAAGCAGAGAGTGCAACACTGTTCCTTGCAGCTGAGGAAGAGGTCCTCTTTTGTTGGGCAATGTATGATCATTATGGGCTGAGAGATTAAGTGTAAGACCATTAAGGATAATATTTGATGGGCTAATCTTGCATCTGCCCACAGTCCCTAGGTGTTACAAGGTGGCTTGGCCCAGGGACCACTTAGGGTAAGTGTAGCGACCATAGAGCCCATCTGATGGGTTTCAGGGGGTGCATTGCCCACAACAGTGTATTCGGCCAGGCCTTGTAACAAAGGCTGGTTTGAACCCATGTGGCTGATGTGTAGATCAATATTTGGGTCCCACACCATACAAGGAAGCCCAACTGGGCAGCAGTTTGGAAGGCTAAATGAATACATAACCTTAAATGGGCCCTATGCCCATTTCGAACTAGTCTAATTTGATTAGTCACTTAAGGAGTGAATTCTGAGATGGATCAACTTATAGGATTGGGCCTAAACACTATCCACTTAGAGAGTCCAAGATCTAAATGAGATTTAGATCTGGAAACCTCCTAATTAGATTAGGAGATGGTTGATCTAATCTGCAGATAAGATAAGGGTTATCCCTTATCACTTAAAGGGACTATAATCCAAATATGATTTGGGTTAGCAACTCCTAATGGGATTAGGAGCTGATCCCTTTAATTCTATAAAAGGAAGAGGGGGTGGCAGCCTTTAGACATGCAATGCAATCCAGAGATCCTTGTATTCAGAGCTAAGATTACTAGAAGAGAGAATTCTGCACCCTGCAAATACTCTCTTGCCTCCTCCTTCCTGCAGCCGCTGCCTACAGCAGTTCGACTTCCAGTTCTTTGGAGAAATCAAGATTGGATCTTAATACCAATCTTTTGGAGAAAAGATTTGGAGAAAAGATTGGTGGGAGTTGTATTCACAAGCTGTCCAGGTGATTCTTGAGAAGGATCAAGTTCTTTTGGAAGAACACTGCTGATTTTGCTCCACCCTACACTGCGCCATATTCAGTGGGAGTATATTTTGGATCATTCCTTGTGCATGAACACATCCATTGGGAGATACTGCTTCTCTGAATCAGGTATTATCCCTCCCTACTCCTTTTGGTTCAGATCTGGTTCAGTTTGTGGTTCAAGAATGATCCATGAAAATATGATTTTCTAAATGGGAAATCGATTCCCAGTTGAAGGGAGAGAAAAATTTTTGAAATTCGACCCCTTATTTTGCAATCTTTGGGCATCAATGTGATGGATTTCCTATTCCTTCAGTGGTATCAGAGCCATGGTTTAAATCTTGAATCATTATGTTTCAGATCTGAACCTACGCAAATAGGGAGAAGGCGTTCTACCTAATTTGCGTAGATATGGGTTTTGGGAAATTTGTTCCCAAAATTGATGGGCAAGTAATATGAAATTAATTTTATATAAATTTGATTATTGTTTAGAATAGTTCTATATAATTTTCTTGATTTATGAGTTGTTCATACAAGAGGAGATCGAATTCTTGATTGTGTAGGGAGAACTGCAAGATTTGCAGTTTCTTGATTTATTTATTACATTTAGTCTGTAAATAAATTTTTTTTTAGACTCAATGTATAGGCATTCGATCTGATGTAATTATTAATAGAAATACAATTTCTAATTAAATTTATTTTGGATCGAAGATGGTAGCGCAGAAAGGGAAATTTCGTAGAGAAGGAGATTTCGCAGATGGGACATTCGCTATCTGCGATTTGCAGTTTATGAAACTGCAGATTATGATCTAACCTCTGTTTTGTAGGATGGAGTGTGCGAACAGCCCTGTTTAACTGATTCTTGATTTTCTTTTATCAGTTATTTAATTTTAGATTATTTTCTTGAATTAAAGATTTAATTAAAAATCAAACCCTAGACCCATTCGACCCAAGATTGGTTCAAACTGTTTGGACCAAACCTAGGGTTTAATCAAGGCTAAAAGTCAGCCCTAATTTTTCCACTAATGGACCTGAGGATTGATATTTAATTAAATGGTTAATTCAGCCCAACCTGTAAAGGCCCATTTTTAAATAGTTAAAACTGCTAAAAGCCCATTTTAATGGATAAAGCTATATGGGCCGAACTGGAAACCCTAATTCAACCCATATACCTAGAAAATATTAACTGTTAATATTATGGATTTTTAACGGGCTTCCAATGGGCCTTACAGATAATTAATTGATTGGATCAATTTATCCCTACTTGAGATGTATGGATGTATGATGTGCTGCGTAAATGGACCATAAGTGCTTGGCCCATGCTCATTCGACAGTGGCTCTTGCACACACCATGGCTGAATGCACATCATTGTCATGGTGTCCCTTTTGGTCATTGGATGACCTCCCTCAGTGGTGGGCCCCACACCTCATCGAGAGGTTACGTGCGGAACCCTAGCCGATTTAAAGCCCACCAAAATATGACTTTATGAAAGTCAGTGGGAGCCACTTTGGTTTGACCTAAATCAAACTAGGGCGTAATAACTGTTCCCTCTAGCTAATATGAGTGCATGTGATAGGGAGATTCATATGATGAACTCTTTAAAGGCCTTCCATCATTAGCTTGAGGATGTGTCCTTCAGTAATGAGGAAACGCACCAGAAAATGGGCTATCCATTTGTTGTTGGGCTTATCTAAGTGTTCCATAAGATGATAGGGGCATCATAGACCGATGTGGGTGGGGCTTCACCAGAAAATGGGAACTCTCTCACGGTACCTTGGCGTTCACGAATATGATGGGTAAGCATTCACTGGACAGAAAGGTTTACCTAAAAACGGCACTAAACCTTGTCTGATAGAGGTCAAAGGGAAAACTCATATGATGAGTGGATATGATCCTTCACAGAAAGGTGGTGGGGTTATGCAGCTGAAATAGTTGGCTCCATGCACCCTATGTGATTTCCTACATTTTCAGAGACAACCCGTAGTCTCCGTTACTGAGAAAGGAGAGAAATATCAGAGATGAATAAATGGAAATGGATCATAGATTAAAATTCATATCTATGAAATAAACATGAATCAAATTAGGTTGTGGACTGATGTTTGCTCTTTTATCAGAAAATGCAAACGGATCATTTGCAAAGCTTCTTGACGACAACAAGCTTAAGGGCCCAAACTATGCCGACTGGTACAGGAACCTTATGTTGGTCCTAGCTTCTAAAAAGCTGGACAAAGTGGCAAAGAATCCTGTCCCAGAGCATCCTAGTGACAGGGCTTCTGAGGCCCAAAGGAGAGACTATTAGGAATGGGAGGAGAAAAACTCCCTTGCCCGGTGTTACATCATTACCTCCTTGGACAACCCAATACAGAGGCAGTTTGATCAGATCGAATTCGCCAAGGACATATTGGACAGTCTCAGGATGATGTATGAAGAGCAAAATCATTCTACTCGACAAAAGGTCTTGAAACAGTTCATGACCACACAAATGTCAAAGGGCCAACAAGTTCACAACCATTGTCTTCGGAAGATGGGATACATCAATGAACTAGAGGCCTTTGGATCCGGGTTGGACCTTGCGACCCAGATAGATGCTATACTTAATTCTTTGCCTCCTTCCTTTAATCTGTTCATCATGAACTATAACATGAACAAGTTGAATGTCAGTTTGCAAGAGCTCAGCAATATGTTGCAAAGAGCCGAAGAACTGATTAGAAAGGATGAGCCTGTAGCTATGTTTGTTGAAGCTAGCAAGATGGGCAAGAGAAAGAGGAAGGCAAAGAAGCCTTAGAAGAAAGCCACTGAGGGTAAGAAGTAGAAGAAAGACAAATCATCGGATGCCTGTCACTTCTGCAAGAAGACCGGCCACTGGAAAAAGGAACTGCCCTGCCTACCTGGAATCCAGGAAAGGTAATTTTGAATCTTGTGTTATAGAAACCAATTTATTGGTAGCTTCTGCATTCTGGTGTATTGACTCCAAGGCTTCAACTCATGCGTGTAACTCATTGTAGGGGTTCAAGGTAAGCAGAAGGCTGAGTGAAGGAGAAGTTACACTCTACTTGGGGACTACTGCAACTGTTGCAGCCGCGGCAATAGGAACCGTGGAGTTAATTTTTAGAGAAGGAATAATTGTACTGAAAGATTATCTTTATGTACAAAATTTAAGGAGAAATTTGATTTCTATTTCAAAACTGTGTGCAGATGGTTATTTTGTCTTCTTCAGTAATACGATTACTATTAAAAGAAATAACAGATTCATCACATACGGAGAACTGGAGAACGGTCTCTATGTTCTACATCCTTCTCTAGAAACTAACATAACCGAAACTACATTGGCTGAAATCCCCAAGAAGAGAACCCATGATACAATTAATCCCACGTGTCTGTGGCATTACCGACTTGGCCACATCGGTGTTGACCGAATCACAAGGTTGGTAAAGGATGGTCCTTTGGATTTTCTAACTGTAGAAGATCTTCCCACCTGTGAGCCTTGCCTACAAGGCAAGATGACGAAACGACCATTTAACGGTAAGCCTGAAAGATGTATAGGCACACTTGACCTAATACATACTAATGTATGTGGTCCCCTGAGTGTTAGGACACAAAATCAACACGTATATTAAATCACCTTCATAGATGATTTCTCACGATATGGTTACGTGTACCTAATGAAACACTAGTCTAAATCCTTTCAAAAGTTAGCAACTCCTAATAGGATTAGGAGCTGATCCCTCTAAATCTATAAAAGGAAGACGGGGCGGCAGCCTTTAGACATGCAATGCAATCTAGAGATCTTTGTCTTCAGAGCTGAGATTACTAGAAGAGAGAATTTTGCACCCTGCAAATACTCTCTTGCCGCCTCCTTCCTGTAGCCGCCATTTACAGCAGTTTAATCTCCAATTCTTGGGAGAAATCAAGATTTGATCTTGGTACCAATCTTTTAGAGAAAAGATTGGTGGGAGTTGTATTCACAAGTCATCCAGTTGATTCTTGCGAAGGGTCAAGTTCTTTTGGACGAACACTGTTGATTCTACTCCACCCTACACTGCGCCATCTTCAGTAGGTGCAGATTTTGGTTCCTTCCTTGGGCATGAACATCTCCATTGGGAGATACTGCTTCTCTGTATCAGGTATTATCCCTCTCTACTCCTTTTGGTTCAGATCTGGTTCAGTTTATGGTTCAAGAATGATCATTGAAAATATGATTTTCTAAATGGGGAATTCGATTCCCAGTTGAAGGGAGAGAAAAATTTTTGAAATTTGACCCCTTATTCCGCAATCTTTGGGCGTCCATGTGATGGATTTCCTATCCCTTCAATCAGACCATATCTAATAGACTCCAGTTTCTTTTCTCTAACACACCGTTTAATTGTGGTGTAGCAGGAAGAGACAACTATGATATAATCCCATTGTTCTTTAAGTAGTCATTGAATTCGTCGGAGAGATATTCACCTCATCGATCTGATCAAAGGGTTTTGATGTGTCTCCCCAACTATTTCTCAACTTCTTGTTTAAACTCCTTGAACATTTCGAAGGATTCAGACTTATGTCTCATTACGTACACATAACCATACAAAGAATAATCATTATTGGAAGTTATGAAATAACAGTGCTGGTTACGTGTCCTAACATTACCACATACATTAGTATGTATCAGGTTAAGTATGCCCGTAGATCTTTTAGTCTTACTCGTAAATGTCCATTTTGTCATCTTACCTTGAAGGCAATGTTCACAAGTTAGTAGATTTATTACAATTAGAAAATCCAAAGGACCATCTTTCACCAATCTTGTGGTACGTTCTATATTGATATAGCCAAACCGGTAATGCCACTGGTACGTGGGATTAATTGTATAATGTGTTCTCTTCTTGGGGATACATTCCGATGTGGTTTCAGTTATGTTCATTTCTAGAGAAGGACAGAGCACATAAAGACCATTCTCAAGTTCTCCATAGTAAAACAGAATAACCATCCCTACACATTTTAGAATCTGAAATCAAATTTCTTCTAAGTAGCCATACAAAAGACAATCTTTTAAAGTTACAATTCATTTTCTAAAAATTAAATCTACCGTTCCTATAGCAGTGGTTGCAACTATTGTAGAAGTCCCCAGGTAGATCACCACCTCGTCGTCATTTAACCGTCTGCTTTCCTTGAACCCCTACAATATGTTACATGCATGAGTGGAAGCCCCAAAGTCAATACACCGGGATGTAGAAGTGACCAATATATTGGTCTCTATGATAAGATATTCAAAATTACCTTCTTCATTCTTGTGAGATTCTAGACATTGAGGATAGTTCCTCTTCTAGTGTCCGGTCTATTTGTAGAAGTGACATTCATCCGATGAGTTATCTCTCTTCTACTTTTTCAGCTTGCCTGTTTTCTTCTAAGGCCTCTTTTTTCTTCTCCACATTCTCTTACCAGATTTGCCACTTTCAACAAGCACGAGTACCAACTTCTCCTTCTTTATCAGTTCTTCAGCCCTCTACAACATATTGCTGAGTTCTTGAAGGCTAACCTTTAGTTTGTTCATGCTAAAGTTCATGACAAACTGATTAAAGGATGGGGGCAAAGAGTTTAGTATGACATCATTCTTGGTGTCATCGTCTAGCTGGGATCCAAGATCCTCTAGTTCATTTATATACCCCATCATTCGCATGACGTGGTCATGAACTGGCTGGCTTTTAGTCATCCTTGTGGTCATCAACAGTTTGAGGACCTTTTGTCTGGTAGAACCATTATGCTCTTCATACAAGGTTCCGATTGGGGAGGAAGTTGATCAGGGGCCCATCGAAAAGGGAGATTATGCAATAATCTATGGACATCATGGAAATGATATGCATTCAGCCATGATGTTCGTAGAGAGCCACATACAACTAAACATGTGCCAAACACTTATGGCCCATGAACAAAACTCATTCATTCAACACATCACAAGCACACACACATAAATTGATCAAATCAATCAAAGGCTTGTAAAACCCTAATTAATTTAGGTTAACCCATAATCAGCCCATTAAAGGCCCAAAAATTATCCAATAATTTTATCTTGTTATATGGGCTAAATTGCAAAAAGTAGTTCGGTCCACATAGCAGTTATGCTAAAATGGGTTAATGTTGCTTTAACCTAACATAAATAGGATTTTCAAAGGAGGACCGAATTGGTCTATGTAGTGGACCATCAAACCCTTGGCTCATAACTGATTTTGAGCCACCAAAATTGTGACCCATGGGGCTGTCATCAAACCCCATCAAACCATTGGTTTGGCCCAATTAGTTTGGACCAAATTAGGTGATGAGAGTAGAATTTATCATATTTTTATCCCCAATTATTCTGTCTTTTATACTAAATTAGTACTTAATTGGACTCATATTTCTTGTATTTCAGTTCAGGGCATGAAAGAAGGCATCAGGAGCAAAGAAAGACAAATCGGATGATTTTTCACAATTTCGACATCGTTCAGTAATCTGGGCTAACTCGCGTATCCGACTCCGATTGGGCTGATTCAAGACCCACTGGAAAGATAAGAGAAAAAGCCACAACTTTCATGTTTTAGGATTTCATAGATTTGGCCTGCATCAAAGACAAATCTAGGCCCGAATTCGGGGAAAATTCGTAGGAAGGCCCAATCCGCAGCTGAAGCCCAACTTGCAGAAAAGTCTGGCTGAAGCCCAATTTGCATAGGAGGTCTAATACGAATCCAAGAACAAGAAACTGAGAAGAGTCCTTCCAGATCTAAATTATTGATGTAATCTTAGAAAGATAAAGGGATTGAGTTCAATAGATAAAGAGATAAGAGTAGGATTAGAATAGGACTTTCTATTCTTGTAAGATAAACTTCAAGAGGAAGTAGGAGACCACCACCTCCCCTTTAAGCTATATAAAGGAGGGGGCAGACCAGCCTTGGGGCACTCAATCTCTGGAGGGGATCACGAATTGCATTGAGCTATCTATCATGAAAAGAGAAAACAAATTAAGAAACTTGGGAGAAGAGGATCAAGAACTGAAGAAACTTCAAGAAGAAGGTGGCGGCATGAAGAGGAGATCTCAGCACCGTGGGCGAATTCATGAGTTCTTTCTTTCCCTTTGTTTGCTTTAATTCTTTTATCATGAACTGATTTGTTTTTAGCTAGGGCTTTGGAAAGCCTAACCCTATTAATAAATACATTTGTATCTTTATGATTTATCCAAGATTGTGATTTCCATACAGTCTATGAATTATTTTGCTTAATGCGATTAAGAGCTTGGCCACCTCTTAATTGAATTGGTTTATGTGAATGAATCGAGAGAGGAATTCACATAATCGACTGAATAGTTTATAATTAGAATTGAATGGTATATAGAGATATATATACATGATTCATCTGAATTTAATGGTTTTCCTCGAACTTAATGCACTTCCATTTTGAGAACTCTACTCGAGAGATTGAAGGGTTACCTGATGGGTGTAGTTTTAGTATATCTCGAGAGAGAATATTAAATAAAATTGGAAAGACCTCAGCTTATGGGAATGACAAATAATCTTGGTTAATCGAATCCTTTAATATTCATTACATTGGTTAGGTGGACCAAAAGCCCTAGCGATTTCATCCATTGCATATTCGGTTAGTGATCACTCTTGCTTCTATTTTCTTTTTCTTATTTTCAGTAGTTCTTGCTCAAAACTGAATTTCGATTGTCCAAATAATTTGGGAAGATTGTGGTTCTAATACTTATTTTGTTAAATCCTCGTGGGAACGATATTTTATACTACTTGATAACTAATGCACTTACTAGGGTTATATATTCATAGCTATCACTAGGTCAAATCGGCCTAGGGTTTGGTGTCCAAAACATGCAACAATTCATATGAATATGATATGAAATTTAACAACTGAAAATTGACAATCAGTCACAGCAAATAAATAATAAACTAGGGTTGCAAGTGTGATGGTCCGAATCTGATCCGGACGAACTGCAAACCTACAAAAAACTATTAATCGCAGTCTAAAAAGAAAAAAATTATTACAGACCAATAGTCAAATAATAATTTTCTCGGGTGCGCAAATCTTGGCGCCAATAAAGAATTCGATCTCCATCACACAAACAACCCAAGAATCAAAGAAATCACAGTAGAACAATTCTAAATTATATCAGAATATAATAAAAAAATTTCATATCAATTCACCCAAAACTGAGAACCAATTTCTCAGAAAACTGCAAACTGCTCAAATTTTGGCCAAACTAGTTCTGCCGATTTGAGTCTTGGTTTAGATTTTATCTTTTCCGATTCAAGATTGAACCTTTGGCTCTAATACCATTGAAGGAAGGTGAAATCCATCATATGGATGGCTGAACCATGCTAGACGGTTGGGCAAATTTTCAAAAATTTCTTTCAGCTTTCTAGGAATCACATTCCCTAGTTTTAGAAAAAACTGCATTTTTCAAGGGGTAATTACAAAGAAGCACACCAATCATAACATGAAAATTATGTACTTTTATTCATTTACAATAAATGTACTTGTACATCAATCTGATTGAAGCAAGGGGCATACACTATCTAACAATGAAAACATTACCCAATGCCACCTGAATTTCTTGTTGTTATCTACTTTCTCATTTCCTGCATCTCTCTATATAAAAAAATAGACATTTGATTTTCTATGTGCTCTTTTCTTTGCATATTTTAAGTCTTTTGTTTTGAGACTTCCATTTTGGCTTTTGGAGAACTAGATACATTTGAGGCCTTTCTTTTAGGAATGTGGAATAGAAAGGCAATTGATCACATTGAATCTTGGTATCTACCTAGGAAGTACATTGTCCGTAGTTACTTTGCACAACAACTAAAAATAGTTAAGGACATTGCTTTTACACACATTGATTACAACCAATCAATTATCTTTTGGTTTTCCGCATCTTTTTGGATAGGTTCTGGTTCTACACTATTAATTTTATAGTGCCAAAGTTAAACCTTCACTGTGCCCAAAAATTGAATTTCGTAGTGTAGATAGGTTAGAGTTTCCAACTATAGATTAGTACCATTCAGTTCCCACCTATTTTTATAATAAGATGAAACAGAATTTGATGGACTATAATATTTTAATATTTCTAAGTTTGAGCCTTTTGATGGAATCCATTATAACGATGGCAACAAAACCTTTTGTTCCTTCCTTGTCATCGTGTCGATTGAATCTAGACCTATTATTAGAAAACACATATCAGCCTCTAGATTCAATTCTTTTGAATATTGGGATGTTGATAATATTTGTAGGAATGCTATTGTGAATTCTAACAAATGAACTTTATGGTCAGTTTGGAAGGAGTACAACTACAAATATGTACAGTGTAAATACATACATAATACAAGGTTTTACATTCTACAAACTAGCAGAGGGCCCTTGTAAAAGCAGGGGCTGGAATTGTAATATTGCTATTTGCTATATTAAAAAAGACAATGGTTTTTTAATAAGAAATTTGCAATTAAAATTACCCAGGTTTTGAAACTCATATAAATACTTAAAAGAGATCATTATGTACTCATTTTTTAAATATTGTTTCAGCAAAGCATCTCAAATAAAAGAATATGATCATACTGTGATAGTTTTGAGTTCTACTTCATAGTTGTCATTTGCTTTACCGAGAACTCCCAATTGACCCGGATAGTAGGACCGTTCGGCCTAAGAACTGTCTAGGCAACCGGTTCTGTTTTACTCTAAACCCAGTCCTTGGCCAAAAATCGTTGAATTAGTCAATGACCTATTGACCCAGGCAGTCGACCTGTTCAACGAATTTTTGCCATTTTTTATTTTTTAATATTTGTTGTTAGAATGGGTCATCCGTTCGAATCGGATGGTTGAACCGTCGACCTAGAAACTGGTGGTCAAAATGGTTCCGTTTTTGGGTCATTTTTTCTAGATGTCAATAATTAGACGAAATAACTTTTATAGTCATAGTCATGGAAAATGGTGGACATTGCAAAGGATTCCAAAACTTTGAAAGATAAATCCAAAGTGGCCTTAAACACACAAAAAAATTGGCGGTAAATCCACCAAACTAGAAAAGAAAAGGAAAAAAAATAAGAAAATTTAATCCAAAGTTCCGCTTTGAGATGGAGCAGCATACATGCAATCAAAGAAAGAGACAAAGCAAATCATCTTTTAAGAAAAATAAAAACATTGCACAAGAAAACCCAAAGAAAAAACAAAAGGGAATAAATAAAATTGTGGTAAACCCTAAACCATTTTGGAGGATCTTAAAGAAGACCAACCACACAAGAAAAACAAAAGCAATAAATGAAAAAAAATGAGCATACCGCACACGCTCGAATGAAGCCAACAGTATAAGAAACCTTTGAATAGTGAAAACTGAAAAACACAAAAACCATGGTTTTCGAACTACTGTTGACTTGGACAAATGGACATTCTGGCTCTGGAATTGTCTAGGCAACCAATTCCATTTTACCCCAATCCCAGTCCTTGGCCAAAAACTGTTGAATCGATCAACGACCTATTGACCCGGGCGGTCGAATTGTCAACCCATTAACCATGTTCAATGGTTTTTGACCATTTTTTTATTTTTTAATTGGGAACCGTCTAGGAAACTGGTTTCATTTTATCCCAATCTTGATCCCTGGCCAAAAACCGTTGAATCGACCAATGACCCATTGACCCGAGTGGTCAAACTATCGACCCGTTGACCCATTCAATGGTTTTTAGCTTTTTTTTTTTTTTTTGTCAGAATGGGTTGTTTGTTCAAACCGGATGGTCGAACCGTCGACTCGAAAACTGATGGCCAGAACGGTTCCATTTTTGGGTCATATGATTCACATGCTCAAATGACATAACACGTATGATATTGCTTAATGGACCTCACACACTCAATGTTTTCCCTGTATTTTTTGTTGTCAGAATGGACTATCCGTTCGAACTGGATGGTCTAACCGTTGACTCAAAAACTGGTGGTCAAAACGATTTTATAATTTTTATTGTCAAAACAATCCATTTATTCGAACAGAACGGTTGAACTGTCAACCTATATATATATATATATATATATTAAAGGGCTGCCGTTTGGCTAAAGGGGAGAGCACCCCTATCCCTTTAATAGATATATATAAAATTTGTATTTGTAATCCTTAAAAACTTACCCATGTTTTTTGTGCTTATTATCGTACACGAATCCATTGGAGGATAAACCCACAAAATTTGAAATTATCTTTGTATTTATCCTCTACTTATCAACACTTAATTACCGTATTTATCTCCTGTTATCCTTATCCTTTGTATCACTCAATAAAATCATTGAATTCAAACCAAAACTACGAGTTCTATATGATATCAGAGCGCCACGTGACCAAGGTCTCCAGTATTCAATTTGTCTTAAACATCCAACACTGCTACCTCTTCACCAAACTCCTCCCTCTCTGCAACAACTAAACCATTCGTTATCAATTTTTCACAACTCATCACAATGAAGTTAACCGGTCCCAACTATCACTTGTGGAAATTCCAAGTGCATAAGTGCTCTCATCAGTCGTGACCTCCTTGGCTACGTAGACGGTATCTCACCCTGCCCAGCAAACACCTCTCCCTCTCTTCTAACAGCTGAACAAACTGAGTGGATTAAACAAGACCGAGTCCTCCTCAGTTGGCTCTTAGCTACTCTCTCCGACTCAGTACTCTCCTATGTTGTTGGATGCACCACTTTCCATAAAGTCTAGATGACTCTTGAAAGTATTTTTGCCGCAAAGTCCACTGCTCATGCAGTCCACATTTGTGATGATCTTACCACATTACGTAAAGGAGACTCGTCAATGACTGATTATCTGCAAACTCTAAAGAGTTACAATGATCAATTCTCTGCTCTTTGTGAACCATTATCCACTTCGTAGCTGATTCATCATGCTCTGAAAGGTCTACCCTTGGAGTATGATGCTCTCGTGACAGCACTTTCTATGATATCCACTGATGTCGCATTCGAAGAACTTTAAGGTATGCTACTACAACATGAAACACGACTCCACCGTAGCACTCCTGACCCTCTTCGATCAGTGAACACTGTCTCCACTCATCTTGGTCGCCGTAACAATGTCAAAGTGCCGACCAATCCGGGTGATCGTGAGCCTCGCCCACCCTCTGGTAACAATCGTTCCCCAAAAGATAGCAAGGGCCCATGTTTAGTCTGTGGTGGAAAATTTCATACTACCAAATACTGCAGAAAACTCAAAGAAGCAATTGAATACTTAAAAAATCAGAAATAGGCTTACACAACAGCCGGTCTAGCGCCAGTTGAAGATGCTTGGCTTCCTGACTCTGGTGCCACTGACCATTTAACCCATGATCTAGCTTGTCTGTAACTTCATGACACATACAAAGGGAATAATAAAATCTCTATAGGTGATGAATCAAGTTTAGATATTCATCACATTGGTTTTTCTCATTTAATATCTGGTGTGATTCGGAGTGCGTCATTAAACACTTTAGAACACCAATTTAAATATTTATAAATTTTTCCGATTCTCAAACAATTACAAATGCAATAAAGGGATGAGAATGGGTCATATCCATAGGGAAGCGAGAGAAAAATTAATATACACTCAAATCTGAACAAGAAAACACAAGAGAAAAGTCTGAGAAAATTATAGAATTCGAAGAGTACTGAAAGTTAAAAGTGCAGAAACATAAATAAATACAGAAATAAACTAACAAAATAAATGTCTATAATCCAATCAAAGGTAGCAGTCTCTAGATCTCTCATTTGACCCTCAGACTTCTTTAGCTAGGCCTTTCGTCTACTTGGTCGAATTGCAAATCTACAGAAAATAAAACAAAAATCAAACGGAATAAAAATAAATTGCAGAAAGTAAATAACGAAACTAGAATTGAAAGAACATAAATTAAAACTAAAATAAAATAAAAGTGGCTGGGATCTGATTCCAGAGGTGGCAGTATTGGTATTGGAGAACTACAAGTAGGAACCCCTCCTCTTACCTAGGCGTCCTCCTCTTCCTCTACCCTTGAACTTCTCAAGATCAGCCTTCCGTCTTACCTTTGGCAGAATTCAACTCTCTCTCAGGAGCTTTTGGGTCATTTTTATAGAAAAGGGTGGATGCAATTGGGATTAGAGAGAAAGAGGGGGGTGGTACCTGGGTTTTAGCAATGTTATGGGCACCCTAGGGTTTCTAATGAAGGGTTAGGATGGTTTTGGGGTGACCCTAAGGCTGAGAGTAGAAGGAGAGGGTATCCAATATTATGTAGGGCTGAGATTTTGGCACCCAGAAATGGATGGAAGAGATTGAGGTGCCTAGGGTTGAAAGGTAGAGATTAAAAGAGGTGGGTGGCACCCTAGAGTGGATGGATGAGATATAAAATAGAGTGTAGGGCTGAGATTTGGTGGTGAGGGGTTGAATGGTGATGATTAGTAGTTAGGTGGCGCCCTAGGGTTTAGTAGCTGCAAAAAGAGTGCCCTAGATTGAGTGGTTAAGATTAAAAGAGTTAGAGGGTGGAGATTAAACAGCTAGGGGTGGATAGGGTTTGCTAAGAGTGAAAAGAATGGGTTAAAAGGTGTCATAGGGTTTGCTAAGGCGTGAGGAGCATGCTAATACAGTAGGAGGGGCGCCAAAGTGGGTTTAGCAGATAGGAGGCACCCTCCTGTTCTCAACTTTTCACAAAAACACCCCCTCTCTCAACTGGACTTCACACTAGCTTCACAAAAGTTGCATTTCAGCCTTGAAAACTTTACAGTTTTGCATAGAATTTGCATAGAGACCCTCAAAGATCACAACATTGAAACTAACTAAGAAAATGACATAATTTGACTATGCTAAGGCCGAAAATACCCCTGAATTGATGCCCTTAAGGCATCAAAGTGCAGATTTATCACACCCCCAACTTAACCATTGCTAGTCCCTTAGTAATGCAGCCTTAAAATTACACTGAGCATAGACATCCTTCCCATCTCAACATCATCCCTAATAGAATTGATCAAGCATCTTGATTCTATAATTCTCAAACTCTATATAGATTGGTATTGGGCTTATGGGGTAGAACTGTCTTACTTTGAATACTACAGAAACTTGGCTTAAAAATCTTGTTAACCCTTCCATTCGCAAACTGTTTTGATAATCTAATATTGATTTTTAAAATCAAACATGTAATCTTCTTATCATTTTTTGGTAGTGGATTTCTACACTTGAACTTGATATGCACACTATTTTTATTGTTACCTTCATCGTTTGACGCGAATGTGGACACTTGCCTTATGTTAAGAGACCCGGTTACCAAGTGTTTGGTGATTGTCTTTGACATTCCCTTTCCCATTTGATGCGAATCTCGACACTTAACTTAGGTGAAGAGACCTGGTTACTAAGTCTAGGGTGTCTATTGACTTTTTATTCTCTTTTTTTTTTTGCAACACTGTTCAGGGCAGTCCACTATTTTTAAAAATTTGAAGAATTTTTGTCTAATTTGTCAATCTTTCTCTTCTTATCTTGGAAGGGGCAAACTTAGGAGTATTTTCTAATTTCTAAACGGTTTTGACAATATTCAAAGAAGACCAATTTTTTACTCATATCACTTGCTACTAATTTCTATAGGGTTCAAATATTCTTTTATCAATTTCCTCAACCTTTTCTGTTTGGGAATCTCTTTTAATGGAAAAAATTTTAAATTTTCAGTGAAATTATAATTTTGCATATTTAAAGGCTTAGCATCTCTTTCTTTAAAATTTTTCTCTCTCTCTTTCCTCACCCCCCCATCTTAAATGCTATTGTCCCTAATGGCATGACTAGAATGATAAAAAAAGGATTTAGGCCAAAGGGAACAATGAATAGGGTTTTCTTAAGGGGTTCAAGATTTGTCACCTAGTCTCGAATTAAGAAAAGAAAAAGAACTCAAATCCTAAAAGCAAAAATGCTAAACACTACGTTCGGTTGCCTCCCAACCAGTGCTAAGTTTAACATCTTCAGCCAGACACATTCACTCATTTCTTCCATCCACACTCTCAAACTCACTTTCTTCTGTATACAAACAAGGCTCCGACTGGATTAACCAAGGGGTAGACAGGTCCTCTAAAAAGTCATCCACTATATCTACCGTGAATCTATCTCCCCCTAGGTCTGGGTACTTGGAAGCACTAAATGCTTTCAACTGGACCTTCTGCTCCTCAATTGAGATGACCATTTCCCCTAACTTGCAATTGATATTTACATTGGCCATTACTAGAAACGGTCATCCTATGATTATCAGGTTATGGTTCAGTTCTTTGGTCAGGGTCATGTCTAGGACGACAAAGTCTACAAGGAAATAACAATTCTTGTTAGATAGTGTATGCCCTTAGATCCAACCAGAATGATGTACATTATGACTTTTAATGTAAATGAATAAAGTACATATTTGACTCATGTTATTATGGTGTGTTTTTGTGTAATACACTTAAATTGGACACATACGAGACTCGTGTTAGTTTAGAATCTTCACAACCATTGGATAGATCTGGGGAGATTTATCTTGCCAAGGCTGACACTGATGTGCCGCCAAGTTGGTTGGAGTGGCTTGTCTCAACTGCTAGGGTGAGACCTAAGGTACATGCAGTGTGGGTTTCTTGAAACCCTGAACTGGATCAGAATTCCAATATTGCCCTGGACCTTGGAGACAGATGGGCAAAACTAGAATGTTATACCTGACCCCTAGACTCGATTATGATACTACACTAGGTGTCAGATTGGGCTGTCTTTGTTATGCCAATCAGTGAGATCCTTAGAGGGGATCAAAACCTAGATATGTTGGGACAGACCGAGAATTCATCTGAGTGGGTGATCATAGTGACAAGATCAGCCCCTTTGTCGGACAAAGTGAATGATCAGGGATGCACTCTCTCTAATGGAAACCAAAACTGTCAGCAGTCAATTTCAATCGTTGAAATTTGTTTTGCAAAATATATTTATATAGACACACACACACACACACACACACACATATATATATATATATATATTATGGTTTCAAAATGTTTGCAAAAGGTTTTAATTCTTGGGATCCATGTGAGTAGAGAGTACAACAATGTACCTTATAGCCGAGGGAGAGGTCATCTCTTGTCAGGTAGTGTTTGATCAGTATGGGCTGAGAGGTCAAGTGTAAGACCATTGAGGGTAATACCTGATGGGCTAATCTTGCATCTACCCACAGTCCTTGGGTTTTTATAAGGTGGCTTGACCCAATGACCATTTAGTGTAAATGTTGGGGCCACTAAGAGCCCATAGTGATGGATTTAGGGGTTCATTGTCACCTACAATGAATTCGGCCAAGCCTTGTAACAAAGGTTGGGCTGAACCCATGTGGCTGATGTGTAGATCAATGTTTAGGTCTCACACCATACAAGGATATCCAACTGGGCAGTAGTTTGGAGTAAAAGTGAGGACACAAACTGGGCCTAAAGCCCAATTCGAACTGGCTTAATTAGATTAATTAAAGAGGGGCAGTTCTGGGATTTAGATCAGTAGATAGAATAAGGGATTGTCCCCATCCACTCAAAGAGTCCAGATCCAAATAAAGATTTGGACCAAGAAACTCTTAATTAGATTAGGAGGGCTGATCTTTATCTACATATAAGATAAGGGATTATCCTTATCTCTTAAAGAGAGTCCAAATCCAAATACAAGATTTGGATTAAGAAACTCCTAATGAGATTAGGAGAACCTCTCTTTAAGGCTATAAATAGAGGAGGAGGGCGGACCCCAATTCAAAAAAAAATCAGATTATTGATACAAGAGAGAAGACAGCTTACAGTTAGACTGATGTCATCTTCTGCTCTTGCCTTCTCCTGCTATTGCCGCCATTGCTAGTTCGATCTCCACTTGTAGGAGTGATCAAGAATCAGGTTCTTGCTGAAGAGTCATTATGTTGATTCTACTCCACCCTACGCTGTGTCATCTTCAATAGAAGAAGTCTTTGGTAATATCCTTGGGCATAAACACCTTCATTGGGAGCTACTATTACTCCGTATCAGGTATATCTCTCTCATACATTTTGGTTTCAGACCTGGTCGGGTTTAGGTTCAAGATTGATCCTTGAAAATGTAGTTTTCTAAAATAGGGAATGTGATTCCCACATGAGAGAGAGAGAAATTTTTGAAATTTCACCCAACCTACCTACATGGTTTGGCCATCCATATGATGGATCTCTCATCCCTTCAGTTCTCTATCATGACAATGACATCCTCGATAACACCTCGAGGAGTCTTGACTGACTGATCAACGAGTTGTAGAATTACTAGTGTAGGTTTCAACTCAAGGATCCTGAACCTTTTGTATATGATGGACGGGAGTAGGTTTACACTGGTTCCAAGATTCAATAGGGCCTAACCAAAGGTGATTCCAGAAATGATACAACTGATGAGAGGAGCACCCGGGTCTTTCATCTTTTGGAGAAGTTGGATTAGGAGGACCGTACTCACATCTGCCGAGAGCATCACTTTTTGTGGGGCCAATCGCGGCTCCCTCTTTTGGGTGTATAGCTCTTTCAAAAACATGGCATAAGCCGGGACATGTTGGATTGCCTCGAGGAGAAGGATGTTAATGTGTCGTTGTTTGAAGAGTTCCCTAATCTCCTCGTTGCGAATCTCTTTCTTTTTCCATAATGGTCTGATTGTGAGTGCGGTTGAAAAGGGGACCACGGGTTGGTTCACTTTAGGTTCTTCTTCTAGGTTTTCCCTTTCTTCTTTTTCCCCCCAACTTAGGGTCTTCTGGCTCATTTTCTTCTTCTTCACTCTTTTTCTTCTCATATGGGTCTTCCAAAATTTTCCCACTCCTTAAAGTTGTAACAACTTTAGCATTTTCGAATTGGGGATTCTTAGGAGGTGGTTGAATTTGTTGAAGAAAACCTGGTGGCTGATTCCTTGGATTTATAACCAGTTGACTCGGTAATTGCCCCACTTCTCTCCTTGCATTAGCTTCGGCAAGCTGTTTGGATTTCTAACCTAGCAATGGACTGCTGCTAATTTAGGATTAGCTGCTGAAACTGTATGAATTGATCATCTACTAAATGAGATTGCGGAGGTTGTGGGTAACCCTAATACGGTTGGGCCGGTTCATTCCTAGGGTACACTTGTTGGAACTGACTTTATACTGATGGCCTCTGAAATTGTTGGGCCATTGAGTTGGACGGATGCTGATATTGCTGGGACTGTAGATTGGGTTGATGTGCCCTCTAAGAAAAATTAGGGTGATTTCTCCACCCAGGGTTGTAAGTATTGGAATATGGATCATTGTTGGGCCTTGAAAAATTCTAGGCTGCCTAAACTTGTTGTTGGATAAAGGGTGGAAATTGGGCCGCTGTAGGACAATCATCAACCTGGTGGGCTGGCCTGGCACAAATGGAACACACTTCAGGATAGGATGTAGATGGGCCCGATTACTGGTTAAAGGTAAACTATTCAAGCTTCTGGGCTAGAAGATCTACCCTATCCAACTTTCTAGAAATGGCATTCAAGTCCATTTTTTCCTCGGGCTCTAGATTATTCCTGACCTCATAGAGCCCTACCCTCTTTAAGGGTCCTACCGACCTTTCGTAGGAATATAAGGATGCATTATTAATGGAATCCTCACTCAAGGTCTCAAAAAGAGCATAAGCTTCATCCTCGCTCTTGCTCATAAATGCCCCCCCACAAGATGCATCTACCATTTGCTTGTATTGATCTGTCAGACCTTCATAGAAGGCATGGGCAATTTGCCACTAGGACAGGCCATGTTGTGGGCATTTTCTCATTAACTCCTCCATCCTCTCCCAAGCCTCATGAATTTGTTCACCCGGCATTTGGGTGATTCTAGTGATGGCTCTTCTCATGGTATTAGTTTGGCCTATAGTATAGAAATTTCTAAGAAAATCTTGTTGCATTCCTGCCCAAGTTATAATGGGTCTCCCTATAGTCCCTAACCAATGCTTGGCCTTATCTTTCAAGGAGAAGGGGAAAAGAGTTAATCTAAGGACATTATCATTGAAATTATGGATCCTTACAGTGGAACAGATTTCCAAAAACTCATCTATGTGCTTGTATGGGTCCTCAATCGGGTTCGCATAGAAAGAGGGGAGCATCTGGATTGTGTTTGACTTAATTTCATACTGTAAGGCTTGAGTATCGGGTAACTGAATGCAGGATGAAGGGTTACATTGGGTTGGAGTGAAGTATTCCTTCAACTTTTTGGGTTGGGCATCATTGATTTTGGCAATTTGGTTGCGTTGTTGGTGATGGAGGTATCTCTCTATTTCGGGCATGGGTTCTACAATTTCTCTCCTAAGAGATCTCCTTCCCAACATACAACTTAGAAGTCCCTTCTCTTTTCGTTGAAATTTGAAATTTAAATTTTGATTCTAATTTCAAATTTGGATTTTGAAATTTAAATTCTGAAATTTAAACAAATTTTTAAATTTTCTCTTTTTTTATTATTTTATTATTTTATTTTTTTATTTTCTTTTTATTAATTTGATATTTAAATTAAATTTTAGATTTTAAATTTTAAATTCCTAAAATTTAAATTCAAATTTGAATTTTTAAACTTTCAAAGAAAAAATGCAAACAAATCGACCACACGACCTTGGGCTGACCTAGGGTTTCCTAAACTAGTGGTTCAACCAATGTGAATCATATTAGGTTCACATGGAATTACATCACTTCTTTTGGTTAGCCAGGTAAGAGGTGGGGATGTGGGAGGCTCCCCTTGCTCTCGCAAGGACCTAATTAAGTAACCACAAAACCCGCTTTGGCATAACCGTTTAACCTCGTTCCTTAGACACCAACCACCGGTTATGAAAAGTAATCACAAACTTTCCTAAAATTCAGCACACCTTTGAACAAATTGTAAGGTTTCCCTAAATGATCTTTCTATCCAAATTTGGAATTAGGGTCAGGGTAAACCGCACGTGAAGGGTGGTGATTTTTGTGCCAAGGAAGGGTGATGAAACCCCACCTTATCTTATTTAAGTTGGATGCCTTTAAAATGGAATAATGGAAAGACAAAATAAACACAAAATGAACGCAACTAATTACAATGCATGAACAATTGTTTCTAAAATGCAATTCAACAATATAATATAAAAGAAAAAAATAAACTAAGCATAAGAAGCAATTAAAATAAAAAGAAACCTAGCACATTCACAACTAACAAAATAATTTCAGCAATTAAATAAACCTGTATGATGCATGCTCTATAATATTTTTTTATTTATTTATTTTATTATTATTATAATCTTTTTTTATTTTTAATTTTTTTAAAGTCGAATTCTAAATTTAAATTTTGAAATTTGAAATTTAAATTGAAATTCAAATTCAGATTTGAATTAAAATTCATATTTAAATTCAAATTCAAAATTTAAACTTCCAATCCAAAAATTTATACAATTTCTTCTTTAATGATTAATTATTCAATTAAAGCACTAATAAAAACGAATTTAAACAAGGCAACAAATAATTATAACAAACAGAAAATAAAAGAAATAAAATAAACACTCAAACTTGTAAAGAAAGAAAAATAAACTAAAAATTAAACCAAAAATAAAATAAGCAAAAGAAAATTATGCGGCTATAAATAAAATAAAATAAAACAAACAATTTTTTTAAATAAAAGAAAAGAACAAACCTAATAAGACAAAATTTTGAAAAAGAAATTAAAGAAAGAAAAATAAATCTAGAAACAAAATGGAAGAAAAATAATACAAAAAAAAAATAGATCTAGAAAAAAATTAATTAAAATTTCAAAAATCACTATTCTACCAAAAAAAATGTTTGAAAATATAAATTAAAAAATTAAAAATAAAATGGGACAACTACACCTGAAACGCAATCCAATTTCTCTTCTCTTCTCTTCCATCCCGCAATGCTCCGATACCCCACCTTTCGCTATTCCATCCTATAGAATCAAAGAAAAACAAGAATTAAACTGAGATAATGGATCAAGTAATCAAATGAAAAAGAAAAAATAATGAAACAGATATGGAAAATGTAAATAAAAAATTTTCTCCGTGCTTCCCCGGTAACAGCCCCAAAAACTTGGTGTGTTCGTAATTGCATCATTAAACACTTTGGAACACCAGTTTAAACATTTATAATTTTTTTTTCGATTCTCAAACACTTCGGAACTTGGTGTATTCGTAATTGTGTTTGTAATTGCGTCATTAAACACTTTGGAACACTAGTTTAAACTTGGTGTGTCCATAGGGAAGCAAGGGAAAAATTAATATACACTCAAATCCGGACAAGAGAACACAAAAGGGAAGTGTAGAAATATAAGAATTAATTAAATAAACTGAGAAAAATATAGAATTCAAATAGTACTGAAAGTGAAAAGTGTAGAAACATAAATAAATACAAAAATAAATTAACAAAAGAAACAAAATAAAAATTTGTAATCCGATTAGAAGTAGCAGTCTCCGGATCTCTCCTTTGACCCTCGAACTTCTTGAGCTTGGCCTTCCGTCTTACTTGGCCAAATTGCAGATTTGCAGGAAATAAAACGAAGATCAATCGGAATGAAAATAAATTGCAGAAAGTAAATTACGAAACTGGAATTGAAAGAACAAAAATTAAAATTAAAATAAAGTAAAAGTGGTTTGGATCCAATTCCAGAGGTGGCAGTAGTAGTGTTGGTGAACTGCAAGTAGGAACCCCTCCTCTTGCCTGGGCGTCCTCCGCTTCCTCTACCCTTGAACTTCTCAATATTAGCCTTCCATCTTATCTGGGGGCAGAATCCAACTCTTTCTCAAAAGCTTTTGGGTCCTTTTTTATAGAGAATGGTGGACACAATTGGGATAAAGAAAAAGAGGGAGGCAGTAGCTAGGTTTTAGCAAAGTTATGGGTGTCCTAGAGTTTCTAATAGAGGGTTAGGAATGTTTTGGGGTGATCCTAAGGCTTAGAATAGAAGGAGATGGTGCCCAATATTATGTAGGGTTGAGATTTGGGCACCCAAAAATGGATGAAGGAGATTGAGGCGCCTAAGGTTGAATGGTGGAGATTAAAAGAGGTGGGTAGCACCCTAGAATGAATGGCTGAGATATAAAATGGAGTGGAGGGCTGAGATTTGGTGGTTTAAAGTTGAATGGCGAGGATTAGTAGTTAGGTGACACCCTAGGGTTTAAAAGCTATGAAAAAAGTGCCCTAAAATGAGTGATTGATATTAAAAAATGTAGAGGGTGGAAATTAAATACGTAGGGGCGGCAAGGGTTTGCTAAGAGTGAAAAGAATGGGTTAAAAGGCGCCCTAGGGTTTGCTAAGGCATGGAGAGCATGCTAATATAGTAAGAGTGGCGCCAAAATGGGTTTAGTAGATTGGAAGCGCCCTCCTGCTCTCAGCGTTTCACAAAAACACCCCCTCTCTCAGCTAGACTTCACACCAGCTTCCCAAAAGTTGTATTTCAGCCCTAAAAATTTTTCAGTTTTGCACAGAATTTGCACAGAAACCCTTAGAGGTCATAACATTGAAATTAACTAGGAAAATGACACAATTTGACTACTCTAAGGATGAAAATACCCCTGAATTGATGCCCTGAAGACATTAAAATGCAGAGTTATCAATATCCTCATCTGATAAATCACTTATTCTTAAGGACATTTTGCTCCAAATTCACACGAGATAATCAGTGCTATTTTGAGTTTCACCCGGCATTTTTCTTGGTGAAGGATTCTCAAACGGAACAGGTTCTTCTTCGCGGCCAGAATAAAAATGGTCTCTATTATCTTTCACGGGATGTTTTGTTCAATGAATGTTCATTTCCCTTTGATAACCTTCCTACAAAACCGACATCACCACCATCCAGCAACCTATTGGACCACCACCTCTTCTTTCAACAGTCCACACCTTCCTTGCCACCTCTCACTGCCTAGTCGCCTTCTCCTATCCACGTTACTAATAATCAGCCTTCCCCATCTCCCACTCCATCTCCTATCGTACCACCTTCCCCTGTACCTCAGGCTCCGCCCTCAAATGTTTCAACACACCCAATGATCACTAGATCCAAATCTGGGATTAGCAAACCCAGTCTCAAACGTCTGGAATCTAGAACCCAATATAAGGCCCATAATTCCTCTAAACATCCAATCTACACCTCTAGTCCTGAACCCACCTGTTTTACTGAAGCTAAGAAGCATCCTCTGTGGCGCGATGCAATGGTTGAAGAGTTCCATGCTCTTGTTCACAATGGCATTTGGGAGTTGCGACCTAGATCTGAAACCCATAACATCTTGGGTTGTAAGTGGGTCTTTCGTGTGAAACTCCGACCTGATGGTTTTATCGACTACTATAAAGCCATGCTCGTTGCTAAAGGCTTTCATCAGCGTGAAGGGATAGATTTTGAAACATTCAGCCTAGTGGTCAAGCCCACAACCATTCGAGTAATTCTCTCCCATGCGGTTTCTTGCGGTTGAGACATTCAGCAACTCAATGTGTAAAATGCCTTCTTGTACGGAGATCTCAATGTACATGTTTATATGGAGCAGCCTCCAGGATTCATTGACAAAGACAAACCTTCTCATGTTTTCCTTCTTAAACGATCATTGTATGGAATCAAACAGGCGCCTAGAGCTTGGTTTCACAAGCTCGGCTCTTATCTTCTCTCCTTGGGATTTGTATGCTCAATGTCTGTTAGCTGCTTGTTTATTCTTCATCACAATGATACGTGGATTTTTCTCCTCGTTTACATTGATGATATCATCATCACGGGCTCTTCTACTGCCTTGGCATCGTCGATTATTCAAAAACTCCAAACTCAATTTGCCATCAAATTGCTTGGTCCGCTTAGCTATTTCCTTGGCATGGAAGCTGTACGCACCAAATTTGGTCTGCTCCTTAGCCAAAGAAAATACATCATCGAACTCCTTCAGTGCACTAAACTTGATGGTATCAAACCTGTTGCAACTCCTATCAATTCTTTGTCCCACTGATGACTCTCCTTTTGCTGATGTCACCCTGTACAGACAAGTTGTGGGGGCCCTCCAGTACTTGAGCTTTACCCGACCTGGCATTGCTTACTCACTTAGTCGGGTCTGTCAATCCATGCATAAACCTATAACTGATGACTGGGCCATTGTGAAGAGAATTCTTAGGTATTTAAAACACACTGTTGACTTCAGGTTAGCCATCCTACCTTATTCTTCAATCTCATTGACTGCCTTCGCTGATGTGGATTGGGCAGGCTGCAAACTAGACCGACGTTCCCAGACAGGTTATTGTGTTTACGTGGGCCCCAACCTAATCTTGTGGGCCTCGAAAAAGCAGGCCACCGTGGCCCGCTCAAGCAATGAAGCTGAGTACCAAGTGCAGCTAAACTCTTATGGCTGAAGTCTCTCTTCTCAGAAATTGGCTTGCCTCACGAGACCATGACAATTCAATGTGATAATGTTGGGGCTACTTACCTGGCCACCTCTTATGGCTGATTTGCTTTGCTCACCAAACCAATTGGTATGCCGCTTTTCTCTTTCCTTCGTGACAAGCTTTATGTTGTTGCACCTTCCATTAGTTGAGGGGGGATGTTGACCAACGTATCGTACACGAATCCACTGGAGGATAAACCCACAACATTCAAAATTATCTTTGTATTTATCCTCTATTTATCTCCACTTAATTACTGTATTTATCTTCTGTATCAACTCTGTATATATATTGGTGGAACCTTAATAAAATCATTGAAGTCAAACCAAAACTCTGAGTTCTATACGAAGATGTATGCGATAAGAAGTTTGTTGTCGGAATTTTTTTAGAATTTTTTATAACAGAAAAGAAATACATCTCCTTACAAATACATGCTTATTAGATGCTATTAAATGATTTCTCAAGTGAGGGAACGGTTTTACTTGAGGCCTTTCAGGTGGGAACCCTCGTAGTTAAGCTTCCACCTTCCTGGAAAGATTACAAAAATAGCATGAATCATAAACGAAGGAATTTCACACTTGTAAACCTGATTGCTCGCATCAAGAGAGAAGAAAGTAAGAAAAACAAAACCAAGGTTGAAAAAGGCCAATGAGCTTACCTCTAAGGCCAACCTAGTTGAGACAATTAAGACATCCCAAAAGCAAAATTAAGAGAAACCTAAAATGAAGAACAATTAGTTTAAGAAACTGGGTTGATAGTTTAAGAGGAAAATGATTAACTTTGTTTTATATGTGGCAAGACTAGCCATTGGTAGCAAAGTGTAGATTCAGGAAAAGTAAAAATGATAAATAGGATAAGGGTAAGAAGAAGCCATGAGAAAATTTGGTTGAGATAGCTAGATACTATTATTGTCGTAGTTTTAGAGGTAAACTTGGTTGGACATATAAAGGAATGATGGTCAATACTAGTGCAACCAAACATATCTACAGTGAAAGATGAGCTTTTTTCTCCTCAAATGTGAGGGAGGGAGAGCAAGTCTATATGGGTTCTAAGGCCTCATCAAGTTGTAAAAAAGGGAAAGGTGCTTACCTCTAGAAAGTTGTTGGCACTGAATTACATTCTGCATGTATTTGTGATCCATAGGAACTTGAATTCAGGAGCTTTTTTGAACAAGGTTTAGATGAAATTGATTTTTGAATATGAGAAATTAGTTCTTACTAGAATGGTGACTTTATTGTGAATGTTTGGCATGGTAAATCAAGACATGTGAATTTCTCTTATATTAAGAAAATGAGTAAAATAAGTGGAGTTGTAAAAAATTGGGTTGTGTTGGCTGTGTTGGCGTTTTGAGGCCTGCGGATTGGTACATGTCATAAAAAATTGGGTTGTGTTGGCACGACCCACTAACATGGCATGGTATGACACGAAGCCGAGCAAGAGGAAATAGTTATTGGGAATCCCCAATGGATAACTTTTTCATCTTGGAGGATTTTTTTACATTACTCCCAACAATTGTAAACAACTAGTTTGGGGGGTATTTGTATATTTTGGCTTTGGGGGAGGAAAATGACAATATTGCCCCCTAACAACTATATAACAGCTAGTTTGGGGGAATTTTGGTAAAGTGATGATTAACTTTATGAAAGACCAAAATACGCCTCCCAACAACTATAAAAAAATTAGCTTTTAAGGATATTTTGTTTAATTGAATTAATTTCAACTCTTATAAATAACTTTACCCTCCCTCATTCTCATTACACCAATTCTCATAATCTCATACTCCCATACTCCATATACTTAATATTGCTTATACCCTCTATATACTCTTATACTTTCTCTCAGACTATCTTAATCTTCTATTCCCTAGTTCTTAATTGTCAACTTCATTCAAGTTTCAACATGAAGGTTTGCTCAAGTATTTTAAATTATCAATTTGGGAGGCTTAAAAGATTCATCAGTTGAAATCAAGTTGGGATTTTGGACTGACAGGCTAGGTAAGTTGCAATTAATTAGTTTTCATTTTCGTATGGTTTTAATACTACAAATTTTTAAAAACAGTTGTTCTTCTCAAAATCCCTTTCCCAATATGTTCGGATTTGATAATGTATAGTCACAACACAAAAAACATCAATATAGGTGCTAGTGGTTCTATAGTTGATGTTGTTGTTAGAGCCATCCCTAGTATTGCTACTAAGGCAAAGAAAAAATCCAACCTAGTTTGGGAAATGTTTACTAAAGAAACTCTCAAGGTGAATGGAAAAAGAGTTATCTACATTAGATGTAAGAATGTTTTTAGTTAAAGTAGTAGGGGGTATTGGCCATTTGGCTAAACATATGGCTATTCATCTAAAAAATAAAGGTAGTCAAAATTAATCACAAATAAGGCATGGTTTGTTTTTGGAAATTTTGAATATCCTAAGAAAAAATGAGACAAGAATTAGTTAAATATATTGTACATGCTAAACAACCACTTTTATTAGCTAAAGAACTTATGATAGAAAGATTTTACAACAATTAGTAAATCCCCAATTTAGAAAAAAAATGATTTCTACTTTATCAACTCTTAATTTTAAAGTTTCACTTACATTAGATATTTGGACTTCCATATATAATCTAAGTTGCATTTGTGTTACAAAGCATTTTATTGATGAAAATTAGCTTTTATAATTTTTTTAGTTTTACAAGACTTTATTTGTGTTAGACAGTTTTGTATGCCCTTAGCTTCAATCAAAATGATGCAATTTATGAGACTCGTGTTAGTTTAGAATGTTCCCTTGGTATGTTTCTGTGTAATACCCTTAAACTGGATACTTAATGAGACTCGTGTTAGTTTAGAATGTTCACAGCTAGTGGGTCGGTCTGGGGAGACCTATCCTGACAAGATTGACACTGTGGTACCACCAAGTCAGTTGGGGTGGCTTGTCTCAGCTACCGGGGTGAGACCCTAAGCACATAAAATGTGGAATTCATTGAATCTTTGAACTGGACCAGATTTCCAGTATTGCCCTGGACCTTGGAGATTGATGGGAAAAACTGGAAAGTTACACCCGACCCCTAGACTCAATTATGATACTGCACTAGGTGTCGGATTGGACTGTCTTTGATGTACCAATCAGTGAGATCCTTAGCGGAAGTCAAAACCAGGGTATGTTGGGACAGTTTAAGAATTCATCTGAGTGGGTGATCATAGTGACAGGATAAACCCCTTTATCGGACAAAGGTAATGATAGGGGATGCACTCTCACTGATAGAAACCAAGACTACCGGTAGCCGATTTCAATCGTTGAGATTTGTTCTGCAAAATATATTTTATATGAGATATAAAAGTATACATATATTATGGTTTCGAAATGTTTGCAAATAGGTTTTAATTCCCGGGATCCATACTTGAGAGAATGCAACACTGTTCCTTGCAGCCGAGGGAGAGGTCCTCTCTTGTCAAGCAATGTATGATCATTATGGGCTGAGAGATTAAATGTAAGACCATTGAGGATAATACCTGATGGGCTAATCTTGCATCTGCCCATAGTCCCTGGGTGTTACAAGGTGGCTTGGCCTAGGGACCACTTAGGGTAAGTGTTGGGCCCATAGAGCCATCTAATGGGTTTCTGGGGGTGGACTGTCCTTAACAGTGTATTCGGCCAGGCCTTGTAACAAAGGCTGGGCTGAACCCATGTGGCTGATGTGTAGATCAATGTTTGGGTCCCACGTCATACAAGGAAGACCAACTGGGCAGCAGTTTAGAAGGCTAAATGAATACATAACCCTAAATGGGCCTTAAGCCCATTTCAAACTGGGCTAATTTGATTAGTCATTAAGGAGTGAATTCTGAGATAAGATCAGCTGATAGGATTAGGCCCACACCCTATCCACTCAGAGAGTCCAAGATCTAAATGAGATTTAGATCTAGAAACTTCATAATTAGATTAGGAGATGACTGATCTAATCTACAGATAAGATAAGGGTTATCCCTTATCTTAAAGGGACTTCTAATCCAGATATGATTTGGGTTAGCAACTCCTAATGGGATTAGGAGCTGATCCCTTTAAGTCTATAAAAGGAAGAAGGGGTGGCAGCCTTTAGACACAACAGACAACCACCAACAACAGTCTTGTCTTCAGAGCTGAGACCATAGGAGAGAGAATTTTCACCCTGCAAATACTCTCTAGCCACCTCCTTCCTGCAGCCGCCACCTACAGCAGTTCGATCTCCATTCCTTGGGAGAAATCAAGATTGGATCTTGATTCCAATCTTTTGGAGAAAAGATTGGTGGGAGTTGTATTCACAAGCCGTCAAGGTGATTCTTGAGAATGATCAAGTTCTTTTGGAAGAACACTGCTGATTCTGCTCCACCCTGCACTGCACCATCTTCAGTGGGAGCAGATTTTGGATCCTACCTTGGGCGTGAATACCTCCATTGAGAGATATTATTTCTCTGTATCAGGTATTATCTCTCCCTACTCCTTTTGGTTCAGATCTGGTTCAGTTTATGGTTCAAGAATGATCCTTGAAATGATTTTCTAAATAGGGAATTCGATTCCCAGTTTAAGGGAAAGAAATTTTTTTTGAAATTCGCCCCCTTATTCCGCAATCTTTGGGTGTCCATATGATGGATTTCCTATCCCTTCAGTGGTATCTGAGCCATGGTTCAAATCTTGAACCATTCTGTTTCAGATCTGAACCTGTGCAAATAGGGGGAAGGCATTCTACCCAATTTGCGCAGATATGGGTTTTGGGAAATTTGTTCCCAAAATAGATGGGAAAATAATCTAAAATTAATTTTATATAAATCTGATTATTATTTAGAATAATTCTTTATAATTTTCTTGATTAATGGGTTGTTCGTACAAGAGGAGATCGAATTCTTGGTTTGCGTAGGGAGAATTGCAAGATTTGAAGTTATTGAATTTATTTATTACATTTGGTCTATAAATAATTTTTTTTATTTTTAGACTCAATGTATAGGCATTCGATCTGATGTAATAATTAATAGAAATAGGATTTCTATTTATTTTTAATTTTGGATCGAAGATGGCGGCGTAGAGAATGAGACTTTGCAGATGCAAGATTCAATATCTGCGATTTGTAGTTTGAGAAACTGCAATCTGTGATCTAACCTCTGTTTTGTAGGATGTAGTGTGCGAACAACCCTGATTAACTGATTCTTGTTTTTCTTTTATCAGTTATTTAATTTTAGATTATTTTCTTGAATTAAGGATTTAATTAAAAATCAAACCCTATACCCATTTGAACCAAGATTGGTTCAAACTGTTTGGACCAAATCTAGGGTTTAGTCAAGGCTGAAAGTCAGCCCTAATTTTCCCACTATTGGGCCTGAGGATTGATATTTAATTAAATGGTTGATTCGGCCCAACCTATAAAGGCCCAGTTTTAAATAGTTAAAACTACTAAAAGCCCACTTTAAAGGATAAAGCTATATGGGCCGAACTGGGTAACCCTAATTCAGCCCATATACCTAGATAATATTAATGGTTAATATTATGGACCTTTTACGGGCTTCCAATGGGCCTTACAGATATTTAATTGATTGGATCAATTTATTCATGCATGAGATGTATGGATGTGTGATGTGCTATGTACATGGGCCATAAGTACTTGGCCCATGCTCATTCAATAGTGGCTCTTGCGCACACCATGGCTGAATGCACATCATTGCCATGGTGTCCCTTTTGGTCATTGGATGACCTCCCTCATTGGTGGGCCCCACACATCATCGAGAGGCTACGTGCGAAACCCTAGCCGATTTAAGGCCCACCAAAATCTGGCTTTATGAAAGTCAGTGGGAGCCACTTTGGTGTGACCTAAATTAAACTAGGGCGTAATTATTTGTTGCCTCCAACTAATATGAGTGCAAGTGATAGGGAGATTCATATGATGAACTCTCTAAAGGCCTTCCATCATTAGCATGAGGATGGATCCTTCAGTAATGAGGAAACGCACCAGAAAATGGGCTATCCATTTGCTGTTGGGCTTGTCTGAGTGTTTCATAAGATGATAGGGGCGTCATAGACCGATGTGGGAGGGGCTTCACCAGAAAATGGGAACTCTCTCACGGTACCTTGGCGTTCACGAATATGATGGGTAAGCACTCACTGGACAGAAAGGTTTACCCTAAAACGGCTCTAAACCTTGTCTAATAGAGGCCAAAGGGAAAACTCATATGATGAGTGGATATGATCCTTCACAGAAAGGTGGCGGGGTTATGCAGCTAAAACAGTTGGCTCCATGCACCCTATGTGATTTCCCACATTTCTAGAGACAACCCGTAGTCTCTGTCACTAAGAAATGAGGGAAATCTCAGAGATGAATAAATGGAAATGGATCATAGATTAAAATCCATATCTATGAAATGAACATGAATCAAATTAGGTTGTGGACTGATGTTTGCTCTTTTATCAGAAAATGGCAAACGGATCTTTTGCAAAGCTTCTTGATGACAACAAGCTTAAGGGCCCAAACTACGTTGACTGGTACAGGAACCTTATGTTGGTCCTAACTTCTGAAAAGCTGGACAAAGTGGCAAAGAATCCTGCCCCAGAGAATCCGGGTGACAAGGCTTCTGAGGCCCGAAGGAGAGACTATTAGGAATGGGAGGAGAAAAACTCCCTAGCCCGGTGTTACATCATTGCCTCCTTAGACAACCCAATATAGAGGCAGTTTGATCAGATCGAACTTGCCAATGACATATTGGACAGCCTGATGATGATGTATGAAGAGCAGAATCGTTCTACTCGACAAAAGGTCTTGAAACAGTTCATGACCATTTAAATGTCCAAGGGCCAACAAGTTCACGACCATTGTCTTCAGATGATGGGTTACATCAATGAACTGGAGGCTCTTGGGTCCGGGCTGGACCTTTCAATCCAGATAGATGCTATCCTTAATTCTTTGCCTCCTTCCTTTAATCCGTTCATCATGAACTATAACATGAACAAGCTAAATGTCAGCTTGCAAGAGCTCAGCAATATGTTGCAAAGAGCTGAAGAACTGATTAGAAAGGATGAGCCTGTAGCTATGCTTGTTGAAGCTAATAAAATGGGCAAGAGAAAGAGGAAGGCAAAGAAGCCTTAGAGAAAAGCCACTAAAGGTAAGAAGCAGAAGAAAGACAAAGCATCGGATGCCTGTCACTTCTACAAGAAGACTGGCCACTGGAAAAGGAATTCTCCTGCCTACCTGGAATCCAAGAAAGGTAATTTCAAAACTTGTGTTATAGAAACCAATTTATTGGAAGCTTCTGCATCCTAGTGTATTGACTCCGGGGCTTTAACTCATGCGTGTAACTCACTACAGGGGTTCAAGGTAAGCAAAAGGCTGAGTGAAGGAGAAGTCACTCTCTACTTGGGGACTACTGCAACTGTTGTAGCCGCAGCAATAGGAACCATGGAGTTAATTTTTAGAGAATGAAAAGTTGTACTGAAAGATTGTCTTTATGTACAAAACTTAAGAAGAAATTTGATTTCTGTTTCAAAACTGTGTGCAGATGGTTATTTTGTCTTCTTTACTAATACGATTACTATTAAAAGAAATAACAAATCCATCGCATATGGGGAACTAGAGAACGGTCTCTATGTTCTACATCCTTCTCTACAAACTAACATAACCAAAACTACATCGGCTCAAATCCCCAAGAAGAGAGCCCGTGATACAGTTAATCCCACGTGTCTGTGGCATTACCGACTTGGCCACCTGTGAGCCTTGCGTACAAGGCAAGATGACAAAACGACCATTTAACAGTAAGCCTGAAAGATGTACAGACACACTTGACCTAATACATACTGATGTATGTGGTCCCCTGAGTGTTAGGACATGGAATCAACACATGTATTTCATCATCTTCACAGATGATTTCTCATGATATGGTTACGTGTACCTAATGAGACATAAGTCTGGATCATTTGAAAAGTTCAAAGAGTTTAGACAAGAGGTCGAGAAACAGTTGGGGAGAGAAATTAAAGTCCTTCGATCTGATCGAGGTGGCGAGTATCTCTCTGATGAATTCAGAGACTACTTAAAGGACAATGGGATAGTATCACAATTAGCTCCTCCTGCTACACCACAACTCAACGGTGTTTCAGAGAGGAGGAATAGGACCTTATTGGATATGGTCCGGTCACTTCTCATACACTCAGAGTTACCCACATCCTTTTGGGGTTACGCATTAGAGACTGCGATTTACATGCTGAATCGGGCTCCAACCAAATCGGTTCCGAACACTCCATATGAGCTTTGGACCGGAAAGAAACCAAGTGTCAGACACTTGAAGATTTGGGGTTGTCCAGCACACGTTAAAAGAATGAGTGCAGACAATTTGGAATCAAAGACCAGTCGTTGCCTATTTGTAGGCTACCCAAAAGGCTCTAGGTTACCTTTTCTATGACCCAAGTGAGCAAAAAGTGTTCTGCAATCGAAATGCCCAATTCTTGGAGACCGATTACATCCTGGACACCCATTGTTAGGAAATTGTTCTTGATGAGGAGAGCTCAGGAGCAGTGGGAGATGTTCCACAAGTTCTACGTAGTGACCAACCTAGAAGATCCACTCGAGTATCCAGGCCACCAATCCGTTATGGTTATGACCAGGATAGTTACCTGGTGGAAACCTTGACTAGTGAGGAGGATCCCATGACTTACACAGAAGTTATGTTGGACATAGATTCCTAGAAATGGGTACATGCCATTGGAGATGGAGAAATATAATGAGTGAAATTAAAGAGATAGAGGGAGGTGGTGGTGATTTGGTGGTCGGATCACAACATCAACCTGTTAGTGGTAGTTGAACTATAAACATGGGATAAGAGTGGTGGAAAAGAGAGGGGGAGAGAGAGAAATAGAGAAAGAGATAAAGAGAGGAAGAAAGAGAATGAAAAATAGGAGAATGGGAGAGATGGAGATAGAGAAAAGATTGTTTATGCTAAGAGTTGCAGCAACTATAGAAAAAAAAACTAGGGGCAGAAACCGAGAAGAAGAAGAAAAAGGAGAGGAGAGAGAGAGTAATTAATAGTGTGTCGGCAAGTCTTTTCCAAAAGATTTGTTACAAAATATGATGGTTAAAAGGCATGGTGAACTTTTGCAAATAGATCTTGATAGACCAAAAACTATTTAGTTGAAATATTTTACATTGATCTCATAAAAGACTATAAAAGCTACAAAAAGGTTTGGTAATGTGAATGTCTTCTGGGCAGACAAACTTTTCATTTAACACATGGGACCCATCAACATTTTCTAAGGTGGGACCCATATATCATTGGTGGACATATATGTGGGGCCCAAGTATAGTTTACAGAATGGGCTCAACATACCATCAGTGACATGCATGTGGGGTACATGTGTCAACATATATGTGGGTCCCACGTACATTTTACAAGGTGTGCCCAACATACTATTGGTAGCCATGCATGTAGGGTCCATGTGTGGACATGTATGATTGGCCCAGAGACATTTTACAGGGGGGACCGACATACAATTGGTGGACATGTATGTAGGGCCCATGTGTGAACATGTATGTGGGGCCCACATACATTTTACAAAGTGGGTCCCACATTCCATTGGTGCACATGCATATAGGGTCTAGACTTGTATGTAACGCCCACATACATTTTATAAGGTGGGCCCCACATGCAATTGGGGGATATGCATGTGGGTTCATGTGTAGACATGTATGTGGTGCCTACATACATTTTACAAGGTGAGTCCCACATAATACCTAATGTGGGCCCACATACATTTTCCAAAGTGGGCCCCACATACCATTGGTATGTCCCACTTAGACATTCAAATAGTTTGTGGAAAGATAACTCATTTTCTCCCATGTATGTGCATTGTACCACACATTCGAAGAAGACGGGGCGCTAAAAGACTGTAAAATCTTCATTTGAAACTTCTTGAACAAGCCCAAATTCGGGCTTTTGGTATCTTTTATGGGATGAAGCTTTTCCCGGATAGATCTTTCTATTGCCAAATGGGAAAAGCCTAGAATTCTGGATTCCGGGATTCCAAACAGGCTGAAGCACACGCAAAAAGACTTGCCAAACGCGGCCAAAAACTTTGCTCGTCTTAGCACTGTAGCTCTTCCACGACTTGAATGAGAAACGAGCGAAGCTCTGTTTGGGTAATTTTGGCCATGTTTGGTTCGCTACCAATGACTTCATTCTTTTAATTCTTACCGATTCTATGGTACATGTGTCAACATGTATGTGGGGCCCACGTACATTTTACAAGGTGGGCCCAACATACCACTGGTAGTCATGCATGTGGGGTCCATTTGTTGACATGTATTAGGGGCCCACATACATTTTACAAGGTGACCCCCACATACAATTGGTAGACATGTAGGTGGGGCCATGTGTGCACATGTATGAGGGGCTCACATAGATTTTGCAAGGTGGGCCCCACATACCATCGGTGCACATGCATTTAGGGTTCATGTGTGGACAATTAGATATGTATGTCGGGCCCACATGCAATTTACAATATGGGCCCCACATGCTATTGGCGCATGCCATTGGAGATGGAGAAATATAATGAGTAAAATTAGAGAGATTGAGGGAGGTGTTGGTGATTTGGTGGTCGGATCACAACATCAACCTGTTAGTGGCAAATGGACTATAAGCAGAGGATGAGAGTGGTGGAAAAGAGAGGGGGAGAGCGAGAAATAGAGAAAAAGATAAAGAGAGGAAGAAAGGGAATGAAAAATCGGAGAATGGGAGAGATGGAGATAGAGAAAAGATTGTTTCTGCTAAGAGTTGCAGCAACTATAGAAAAAAAAACTAGGGTCAGAAACCGGGAAGAAGAAGAAGAAAAAGGAGAGGAGAGAGAGAGTTTGAACTTGGAATAATTTTGTCCTGGAGTATAGCTGGGATGCGGTGAGTTATTAATAGTGTGCTTATTTGGAAAGTCTTTTGCAAAAGATTTGCTACAAAATATGATGATTAAAAAACATGGTGAATTTTTGCAAATAGATCTTGGAAGACCAAAAACTATTTAGATGAAATATTTTACATTGATCTCATAAAAGACAATAAAAACTACAAAAAGGTTGGGTAATGTAAATGTCTTCAGTGTGGACCGACAAACTTTTCATTTAACACATGGGACCCATCAACATTTTCTAAGGTGGGACCCATATACCATTGGTAGACATGTATGTGGGGCCCAAGTACATTTTACAAGGTGGGCTCGACATACCACTAGTGACATGCCTGTGGGCTACATGTGTCAACATGAATGTGGGGCGCACGTACATTTTACAATGTGGGCCCGACATACTATTGGTGGCCATGCATGTGGGGTCCATGTGTGGACATCTATGAGGGGTCCACATACATTTTACAAGGTGGCCCCTGCATACAATTGGTAGACATGTATGTAGGGCCCATGTGCACTTTTTTGAGGGGTCCAAATAGATTTTGCAAAGTGGGCCCGCATACAATCGGTGCACATGCATGTAGGGTTCATATGTGGACAATTGGACATATATGTCGGGCCCACATGAAATTTACATTATGGGCCCCACATGGCATTGGCACATGCCATTGGAGATGGAGAAATATAATGAGTGAAATTAGAGAGATAGAGGGAGGTGGTGGTGATTTGGTGGTCGGATCACGACATCGACCTGTTAGTGGCAGTTGGACTATAAGCAGGAGATGAGAGTGGTGGAAAAGGGAGGGGGAGAGAGATAAATAGAGAAAAAGATAAAGAGAGGAAGAAAGGGAATGAAAAATAGGAGAATGGGAGAGATGGAGATAGAGAAATGATTCTCTACCAAGAGTTGCAGCAACTATAGAAAAAAAACTTGGAGCAGAAACATGGTGAATTATTAATAGTGTGCCTATTTCGAAAGTCTTTTCCAAAAGATTTGTTACAAAATATGATGATTAAAAAACATGATGAATTTTTGCAAATAGATCTTAGAAGAACAAAAACTATTTAGTTGAAATATTACATTGATCTCATAAAAGACAATAAAAGCTCCAAGAAGGTTGGGTAATGTGAATGTCTTCTATGTGGGCCGATAAGCTTTTTGTTTAACACGTGGGACCCATCAACATTTTCTAAGGTGGGACCCATATACCATTGATGGACATGTATGTGGGGCCCAAGTACATTTAACAGGGTGGGCTCGACATACCATTAGTGACATGCATGTGGGCTACATGTGTCAACATGAATGTAGGGTGCACGTACATTTTACAAGGTGGGCCCGACATACCATTGGTGGCCATGCCCGTGGGGTCCATGTGTGGACATGTATGAGGGGCCCACAGACATTTTACAAGGTGAAACCCACATACAATTGGTGGACATGTATGTAGGGCCCATGTGTGAACATGTATGTGGGGCCCACATACATTTTGCAAAGTGGGTCCCACATTCCATTGGTGCACATGCATGTAGGGTCTAGACTTGTATGTAGCGTCGACATGCATTTTGCAAGGTGAGCCCCACATGTAATTTGGGGATATGCATGTGGGTTCATGTGTAGACATGTATGTGGGGCCCACATACATTTTATAAGGTGAGTCCCACATAATACATAATGTGGGCCCACATAATACATAATGTGGGCCCACATAATACATAATGTGGGCCCACATACATTTTCCAAAGTGGGCCCCACATACCATTGGTAGGTCCCACTTACACATTCAAATAGTTTGTGGAAAGATAACTCATTTTCTCACAAGTGTGTGCATCGTACCACACGTTCGAAGAAGACGGGGTGCTAAAAGACTGTAAAAACTTTATTTTACACTTCTTGAAAAAGCCCAAATTCAGGCTTTTGGCATCTTTTATGGGATGAAGCTTTTCCGGAATAGATCTTTCTATTGCCAAACGGGAAAAGCCTAGAATTCAGGATTCCGGGATTCCAAACAGCTCAAAGCATACGCGAAAAGTCTTGCCAAACGCGACCAGAAACTTTGCTCCTCTCAGCACTATAACTCCTCCCCGACTTGAATGAGAAACGAGCGAAGCTCTGTTTGGGAAAATTAGGCCATGTTTGGTTCGCTACCAATGACCTCATTCTTTTAATTCTTGCCGATTCTAGGGTACATGTGTCAACATGTATGTGGGGCCCACACATTTTACAAGGTGGGCCCAACATACCATTGGTAGCCATGCATGTGGGGTCCATGTGTGGACATGTATGAGGGGCCCACATACATTTTACAAGGTGGCCCCCACATACAAATGGTAGACATATATGTGGGGCCCATGTGTGCACATCTATGAGGGGCCCACATAGATTTTGCCAGGTGGGTCCCACATACCATCGGTGCACGTGCTTGTAGGGTTCATGTGGGGCCCACATAGATTTTTCCAGGTGGGCCCCACATACATGTCTACCACTTGTATGTGGGCCCACATCTATGAGGGGCCCACATACATTTTACAAGGTGGCCCCCACATACAAATGGTAGACATGTATGTGGGGCCCATGTGCGGACATCTATGAGGGGCCCACATAGATTTTGCCAGGTGGGCCCCACATACCATCGGTGCACGTGCTTGTAGGGTCCATGTGTGGACAATTGAACATGTAGGTCGGGCCCACGTGCAATTTACAATATGGGCCCCATATGCCATTGGCACATGCCATTGCAGATGGAGAAATATAATGAGTGAAATTAGAGAGCGGGAGGTGGTGGTGATTGGGTGGTCGGATTACAACATCAACCTATTAGTTGCAGTTGGACTATATGCAGGGTATGAGAGTGGTGGAAAAGAGAGGGGGAGAGAGAGAAATAGAGAAAAAGATAAAGAGAGGAAGAAAGGGAATGAAAAATAGGAGAATTGGAAAGATGAAGATAGAGAAAAGATTGTTTCTGCTAAGAGTTGCAACAACTATAGAAAAAAAACTAGGGGCAAAAACCGGGAAGAAGAAGAAATAAAAGGAGAGGAGAGAGAGAGTTTGAACTTGGAATAATTTTGTCATGGATTATAGCTGGGATGCGGTGAGTTATTAATAGTGTGCCTATTTGGAAAGTCTTTTTCAAAAGATTTGTTACAAAATATGATGATTAAAAAACATGGTGAATTTTTGCAAATACATCTTGGAAGACTAAAAATTATTTAGTTGAAATATTTTACATTGATCTCATAAAAGACAATAAAAGCTACAATAAGGTTGGGTAATGTGAATATCTTCTGTGGGCCGACAAACTTTTCATTTAACACGTGAGACCTATCAACATTTTCTAAGGTGGGACCCATATACCATTGGTAGACATGTATGTGGGGCCCAAGTACATTTCACAAGGTGGGCTTGACATACCATTATTGACATGCATGTGAGCTACATGTGTCAACATGAATGTGGGCCGCATGTATATTTTACAAGGTGATCCCGACATACCCTTGGTGGCCATGCATGTGGAGCCCATGTGTGGACACATATGAAGTTTCTTGAATGTGGGATACACATGTAGGGTCTGGACCTGTTTCATGTGTAGACATGAAACTTCTTGAAAAAGCCAAATTTTGGGCTTTCGGCATCTTTTATGGGATGAAGCTTTTCCCGAATAGATCTTTCTATTGCCAAACGGGAAAGGCCTAAAATTCAAGATTTAGGGAATCCAAACAGCCTGAAGCACACGCGAAAAGACTTGCCAAATGCGGTCGGAAACTTCGCTCCTCTCAGGACTATAGCTCTTCCCCAATTGGAATGAGAAACGAGCGAAGCTCTGTTTGGGCAAATTAGGCCATGTTTGGTTCCCTTCCAATGACCTCATTCTTTTAATTCTTGCCGATTCTAGGGTACATGTGTCAACATGTATGTGGGGCCCATGCACATTTTACAAGGTGGGCCCAACATACCATTGGTAGCCATGCATGTGGGGTCCATGTGTGGACATGTATGAGGGGGCCACATACATTTTACAAGGTGGCCCCCACATACAATTTGTAGACATGTATGTGGGGCCCTTGTGTTCACATATATGAGGGGCCCACATAGATTTTGCAAGGTGGGCCCACATACCATTGGTGCACATGCATGTAGGGTCCATATATGGACATGTATTTCGGGCCCACATACATTTTACAATGTGGGCCCACATGCTATTGTTGGATATGCATGTGGGTCCATGTGTAGACATGTATGTGTGGCCCTCATACATTTTACTAGGTGGGTCGTACCTAATACCTAATGAGGGCCCCACATACATTTTCCAAAGTGGGCCCTACAAACGCTTGGTTGGTCCCACTTACACATTCAAATAGTTTTTGTGGATATATAACTCATTTTCTACAAAGTGTGTGCATCGTACCACACGTTCGAAGAAGACAGGGCGCTAAAAGACTATCAAAACTTCATTTGAAGCTTTTTGAAAAAGCCCAAATTCGGGCTTCTGGCGTCATTTATGGGCTGGAGCTTTTCTCGAATAGATCTTTCTATTTCCTAACGGGAAAAGCCTAGAATTCAAGCTTTCAGGCTTCTAAACACCCTGAAGCCCGTAAGAAATGACTTGCCAAATGCGGCCAGAAATGACTTTGCTCCTCTTAGCACAACTCCTTCCCAACTGGAATGAGAAACGAGCGAAGCTCTGTTTGGGCGAATTAGGCCATGTATGGTTCGTTGCCAATGGCCTCATTCTTTTAATTCTTGCTAATTTTGGGGTACATATGTCAACATGTATGTGGGGCCCATGTCCATTTTACAAGGTGGGCCCGACATACCATTGTGGCCATGCATGCATGGTCCATGTGTGGACATGTATGAGAGGCCCACATACATTTTATAAGGTGGGCCCCACATACAATTGGTGGACATGTATGTACAACCCATGTGTGGACATGTATGTGGGGCTCACATTCATTTTGCAAGGAGGGCCCCACATAGCTTTGGTGCACATACATGTAGGGTCCATGTGTAGACATATATGTAGGGCCCACATATAGTTTACATTGTGGGCCCAACATGCCCTTGGTGGATATGTAAGTGGGTCCTAGTGTAGACATGTATGTGGGGCCCACATACATTTTACAAAGTGGGCCCCACATACAATTGGTGGACATGTATGTACGCCCCATGTGTGGACATGTATGTGGGGCCCTCCTTTCAAAATGTATGTGGGCCCCACATACAATCGATGCACATGCATGTAGGTTCCATGTGTGGACATGTATGTAGGGCCCACATACTTTTTACAACATGAGCCCCACATGCCATTGGGGAATATGCATGTGGATCCATGTGTAGACATGTATGTGGGGCACATATACAATTTACAAGGTGGGTTCCACATAATAACTAATGTGGGCCCCACATACATTTTCCAAAGTGAGTCCCACATACCATTGGTAGGTCTCACTTACACATTCAAATAGTTTTTGTGGAATGATAACTTCCCAAGTGCGTGCATCGTACGACACGTTCAAAGAAGACAAGGTGCTAAAAGACTATAAAAACTTCATTTGAACTTCTTGTAAAAAGCCCAAATTCGGGCTTCTGGCATCTTTTATGGGCTGGAGCTTTTCCCAAATAGATCTTTTTATTGGCAAACGGGAAAAGCATAGAACTCAGGATTTCGGGCTTCTAAATAGCCCGAAGCCCACGCGAAAAGACTTGCCAAACACAGATAGAAACTTTGCTCTGCTCGGCACTACAACTCCTCCTCGACTAGAATGAGAAACGAGGGAAGTTCTGTTTGGGCGAATTAGGCCATGCATGGTTCGCTGCCAATGGCCTCATTCTTTTAATTCTTGCCGATTCTAGGGTACATGTGTCAACATATATGTGGGCCCGACATACCATTGGTCGCCATGCATGTTGGATCCATGTGTGGACATGTATGAGGAGCCCACATACATTTTGCAAGATGGGCCCCAGATACAATTGGTGGACATGTATTTAAGGCCTATGGGTGGACATGTATTTACAAGGTGGGCCCGACATACCATTGGTAGTCATGCATGTGGGATCCATGTGTAGACATGTATGAGGGGCCCACATACATTTTACAAGGTGACCCCCACCTACAATTGGTGAACATGTATTTAAGGCCCATGAGTAGACATGTATGTGGGGCTCACATACATTTTGCAAGGTGAACCACAAATACCATTGGTGCACATAGATGTAAGGTCGTGTGACAAAAAAATTAAGGGTAGGGGAGGTTTTAATTGATTGGGAGGCTTTAAGGTAATATATATAAATAACAAGCATATAATTAATCAATTAACTAAAATGTAAGGATAGTTTAAAAAATTTGCCCCAAAACAAACCAACCATATACATGGTACCACTTAACCCAGACACGCCACCACTCAACACTCCCACAATTTCAATCAGGATGAACGGGACGGGAGACAAAATCATAGACACCTGACTGAACTACTATCATGGTTAAACACATCAGTGCTCATTGTGAGCCATCTGGGATCCAACTGTACTGAACACTGACGTGATAGATAGTTCAGCCGGCTCGGTATGTTTTTATTTACAGCTGATCCGCTCCCACGAAATTTTACATTTACATCTGTACAGGCAATAAAGCCCCTCAGGCTATTGTAAAACAAACAAACATGCTTGTAACATTTTCAGAACCACTACCTTGTCAGATTTTTTCTTTCCTAGATGTTGATTTGAATGAATGAATCTGCCTGAGGGCTTTCTTTGAAAAAAAAAAAAAATTCTACATCAATTGCAGTTTTCGTATTTTTCTTTTCTTTCTGTGATGAGATCCCATTTACAATTCACCTTTATAAAATCTGGTGGGTGCCGCTCCTCCATGTTGAACGACATCTAGTCATTACTAGCTAGCTAGAAATAATGTTGGCGAATTCATTCTTGATTTCCCTGTCATCTTTCTCCACCAAGAAATTCTCGCAAGGGCGTTGTCTTCACCCTGTAAGACCACTGCAAAATGCTCAAGTCATCAAGCACATCCAATTACATGTTAGATCACAACTCTCAAATGAAGAGGTTATCAGGCGATCAGGAAACTACAAACCAAGCAGTTGGGAAAATGATGATTTGCAATCTCCCAAGAGTGACTTCCCGGTGATTATCATGATCAATATTTAATTTTTAAGGCCCAAACATTTTTGTTAAATTTTTACTAATTTACAGGCTTAGTGAACAGGAAGAGGCGTATGTGGAACGGGCCACGAAACTGGTGGTGGACGTCAAACGCAAGTTCAATCAAGCAGCAGGAGCAGTGGATCTACTGGAGCTGATTGACAATGTTCAAAGGCTAGGAGTTGGGTATCACTTCCAAACTGAGATCAAGAGGGCTCTGGAATCCATAAAGGACACCTCTGTCAGTGCAGAGGAAGAATTATATGCAACTGCTCTACGCTTTAGGCTCCTTAGGCAACATGGATTTCAGATTTCCCAAGGTATATTGGATTATTGGATCTTCTTCTTCTTCTCCTCATGACTAGTTGATCATATTTTGGGCGGTTTATTAGATGTTTTTAAAAGCTTCATGGACAAGAAGGGTGGTAGTTTCAATGAATCACTCCCCAAGGACACGAAGGGACTATTAGATTTGTATGAGGCTTCTTATCATGGTTTTGAAGGAGAAGACATATTGGATGATGCCCAACAGTTTACAAAGAGACATCTTATCAAACAGCTCAAAGAGAAAACATCCCCAAATTATAAAAACATGGCCGACTAGTAAGCCATGCGCTGGAGATGCCTTGCACTGGAGGATGAAAAGGTGGGAAGCCAGATGGTTCACAGACACCTACTCCATGAAACAAGATATGGACCCTTTGATACTTGAATTTGCTAAGATTGACTTCAACATGGTGCAAGCTATATATCAGCAGGAATTAAAAGATGCATCAAGGTATTTATATCAATAAAAAAAATTACATTTTTCGGTTCAAAAGCTAGAAATTTGTTTCATCTAATCCGGATGATTAGGCACTAGTTTATTGTCTAATATTCAATTTCTTGCTTAATTTACCATTGTATTAATTCCAGTTGGTGGACTGACTTGGGCCTCGCCGAGGCATTAAGATTTAGTAGAGACAGGATAGTCGAGAATTACTTGTGGAGCACTGGAATCATATTCGAACCTCAGTTCGGATATTGTAGAAGACAACTTACGAAAGTCAATTGTTTGATCACAACAATTGATGATGTGTATGATGTGTATGGTACTCTGGATGAACTCAAGCTTTTTACTGATGCATTTGAGGATAAAGCAGTATAGGCAAAAATGTGATACTTCCAAGAAATTCTTTTAAGGAATAAAGTATTGATACCCCCAATATAAATTTATATTATGTACTTTATATTTTTTGAAAAATCATAAAAATATAAATTCAATTGTTAATATTTATACTTTTGGTGAAATTGTGTTTTTGTTTTCATGCGAACATGTGACCACCCTTCAATAAAATTCTGGACCCTATATCCGATCACTATTATTAGAATCAGATTGTTGAAACCACCAGAAACCGTCACTATAAATACAAATAAATATGTTTTTATCAAACAGAAAATGATACTTTTGTTATGATAAATATACTTTTCAAGTTTTTATAACTAAATAGTTTCAAAACAAAAATATCAAAGAAAAGTATTTTATGAAAAATACAAAAGTAGAAATCTTATGCAAACTGCGCCAAATACGCCTACCTATTTTGAAACTAAGGTTTTGTGGGTGATGTTCTTAATTTCTAAACAATTAAAAAAGGAAAAAAGAAACTGACCGATCAAAGAAGGAAAAAGTAAAAGTAAGTATAGGTATCATCATGGCCGCCTGCTGTACTACTTTAGTTTAATCATCATTTAATTTCATTGTTGTTGGTTTCCACGCTTTCTATTAAATAAAACATTCAATTATAAGGTAGTCATTCATCTCTCTTCTTAATTTGTTTTATGAAAAGTCAAAACAACTAAAAACAATATTTTAGTAAAGTGATGAAAGGCCGTGGATTAATTACAATCTTTAAAGTTCAACTATGTTATCCAAAAGATATGATATCTTAAAAAACTTAAACCAATCAATAGGTATATATATCATACAATTGACAATACAATATTTATCAAAATTCAGGTTTGATTGGTCAAGGCTCTTCTAGGATAGATTTTTCTTATATAAAAAAATAGGGATTATAACAAATAAAAGCAACGCCCTAATATTAATAAAAGTAATATTTTAAAAATTTTAAAAATATATTAATTTTTTAAAAATAATATTAATTAAGGACAAAAATATTATTCATCTTCTTCCTCCGGCAATGCATCTGCCTATTTCCGCCCACCTCTACCTCCACCAATGTTACCAGAGGTGGGGTGGAGGCAGAGGTGAGCGGAGATAGGCGGACCTCGGATGAATGGCTCAATTCATGTACCACATGGAGATGGGCATGGAGTACTTGCACACAGCTTGACCAAGAACCGCATTATGTCATTATTGGTTCATCCCATTCCCCTTGATTGATTGGGCCATTCGACGTCCCATTTCTGTATGGCTTGCACTTGATGCTTTGCGCAATGAGGGATTGGTTCTGAACCCTTTGGAGCTTTGAGTTTGGGTACGCCTTATATATTTTTTTAATAAATAATACTATCTTACCTATTCAAAAAATAAAATAAAATAAAATAAATTCAATCCTTGTGGATGATGTTAAAGAATACATACTTTACTGTTTGAGGGCCCAGTCCCCCTTAATCTTAGTATACATTCAATCCCTTCAGTATATAAACTTAGCGGAAGGGGTCCGTGCTTAACACAGGCAAAAAAGAGCAATGAGTACCGTCTAATATCTAATTAGCTAGAATGGATTAATCCGGTTGGAACTTACTGCTCAAGCATGTTGTCTCTCCAATGTTATCATCTTATCTCAGCACGATAGATTATGGTGTATTAATCTATTATATTTGCGGTGTCTTTTTTTAAATCTATTCTCATTTTCTTCCATCCTTCCATCAAGTTTTAAATTACTTGTCTTCAAACCTCAATTTGTCTAATTCATCGTGTAACAACAAATATTGCCTGATTCATAATATAAACTCCACCATCCACCAAAACCATGGTTGTATGAATACAGCTATCAACATCTAAATTTTAAAGGCACAAGTTATTAAAAATAAGTTTTCAATCAAAGAATTGCATGTCCAATACATGCTAAAAACATAGTCACTGCCTCTCACAGTGCACATGCAAATTACCAAATATAAGAGGATAGATTGTTAAACAGTGTATATCCTTAGCTCCAATCAACTTGATGTATATTATGACATTTATTGTAAATGAATAAAATACATATTTGAATCATGTTATATTGGTATGTTTCTCTGTAATACCCTTAAACTAGACACTTATAAGACTCGTATTAGTTTAGAATCTCTATAGCCGTTGGATAGATCTGGGGAGATTTATCCTGTCAAGGCTGACATTGATGTGCTGCCAAGTGGGTTAGGGTGGCTTGTCTCAGCTACCAAGGTGAGACCTGAAGCACATGCAATGTGGGTTTACTTGAAACTCTAAAACCAAACTATTTTCTAGTTATGCCTTGGACCTTGGAGACAGATGGGCAAAACTGGAAAGTTACACCTGACCCCTAGGCTTGATTATGGTACTACACTAGGTGTCGGAGAATTCATCTGAGTGGGTGATCATAGTGATAGAATCAACCCCTTTGTTGGACAAATGAATGATTGGGGAATGCACTCTCTCTGATGGAAATCTAAACTGCTAGCAGTTGATTTCAAATTGTTGAGATTTATTTTTGCAAAATATATTTATATAGAGATATACATATGTATTATGATTTCACAAAATATTTGCAAAAATGTTTTAATTCCTGAGATCCATGTGAGTAGAGAGTGCAACATTGTACCTTGCAACCGAGGGAGAGGTCCTCTCTTGTCGACCAGTGCTTGATCATTATGGGTTGAGAGGTTAAGTATAAGACCCTTTAGGGATAATAAACCTGATGGGCTAATCTCACATAATTCCATAGTCCTTGGACCTTTATAAGGTAATTGGACCTATGGACCATTTAGTCTAAATGTTGGGCCTGCTAAGAGCCCATGTTGATGGACTCAGGGGTTCACTGACTTCAATAGTGAACTTGGCCAAGCCTTGTAACAAAGGCTGGGCTGAACCCATATGACTTTTGTGGAGATCAATGCTAGGGTCCCACGCCATACAAAGAGAACCAAACTAGCTAGCATTTAATGGGAAAGTGAGTTATGTGACTAAATGGGCCTAAAGCCTATTTCAAATTGGGCTTAAGTGATTTAATTAAATGGGCGAATTCTATTTTATAATCTGATTAGGATTAGCTAAAAGATAAGATAAGTCTTATCCATTTAAGAGTTCAGATCCAAAGTAAGATATGGATCCAAGAACTCTTTCCTAATTGGATTAGGAAGCTGATCTAAAGAATGTTATAAATAGGATGGCGAATTCTTCTTAAAGAAGCAATTCTTTTTGAAATCTTTTTCTCCCTCTGCTCTTGCCGCCCTACCCAGTTCAATCTCCACCTCCTAGAGTGATCAAGAATAGTTCTTGATATTGTTTCTTGGTAGAAGAAACAATCTGAAGTTGTGCTCACATACTCCCTACTTGATTCTTGGTGAAGAATCTGGTTTCTTGGTGAAGAACCCCTTTGTTGATCCTACCTCAACATAAGATGTGTCATCTTCAGTGGAGGCTGGTTTTGGTGATCTCTTTGGGCGTGAATACCTACATTGGGAGAAGCTTTTGCGTGGATTCTGTATCAGGTATTCCTCTTCCTCTTCTGGTTTGATTCTCAGATGGGAGAAAGAAATTTTTGAAATTTCACCGAGCAACCATGCATGGTTCGGCCATCCATATGATGGATCTCTCATCCCTCCAATGGTATCAGAGCCAGGTTTAATTCTTAAACCAAATCAGACCTGATTTGAACCTGCGCAAATGGGTAGAACCAGTTCTACCTGATTTGCGCAGATTATTGTTTTTTTGGAAATTAGTTCCTAGTTTTTAGGAATATGGTTTGAAAATTAATCTTTATTTATCTGCAATAATTATAGAATTGTTCTATTTTTATTTCTTGATTTTTGGGTTGTTCATATGGTGGAGATCAAAATCTTTATTGGCACCAAGAACTATGCACCCTGTTGTATTATTCTAATCAATTCGGCCTGTAAATATTTTTTTTATTTTTAGATGAAATGTATAGGATTTTTTCTAATGTAATTAATAGAAAATTAGTTTTTTTATCTATTTTTTTCATTGGAAGAACTGTTGAAAGCACGCGAAGGAGAAGATTTTGTAGAACCGAATTCAGCTATCTGCAATTTATAGATATGGAACCTGCGATCTACGAACTAACTTTTGCAGCCACACGAACAACCCTATGATTCTTGTTTCTCTGATTCTTGATTGTCTTTTATCAGCTTTAATTAATTTTCAGATCATATTCTTGAATTGGATCTTGGAATATACACCAAACCCTAAGCTGATTTGGCCCAGATTGGGCCAAACTAGTTGGACTGAATCTATGATTCAATAGGGCCTGTTCTCAGCCCTAAATTTTGATTATGGGCCAGGGGTTTGATGGCCCATTACAAGATGTAATTCAGCCCACTCCTGTAAAACCCAGTTTTGTTAAGTTGAAACTGCATTAGCCTAAATCAGCACAAATGCTATATGGGCCGAATTGCTTTTTGCAGTTTAGCCCATATACCTAGATAATGTTATATGATAATGTTATGTGCTGTAAATAGGTTGATATTGTTTTAACCTAATTAATTTGGGTTTTACCGTTTATGTGATTGATTGAATCAATTGTCATGCATGTGGATGTATGTGATATGTGATGTCCTACGTACATGGGCCATAAACACTTGGCCCATGTTTATTCGTTAGTGGCTCTTTTCACACACCATGGATTAATGCACATCATTGCCATGGTGTCCTTAAGATCATTGGATGATCTCCCTTCCTGATGGGCCCACTTCAGCTTCCTTCCCAAGAGGAACCATATGGAACCGTAGCCCATTTTGGGCCCATCTAAATCTGACTTTGAGAAACTAAGTGAGAGCCACTTTGGTTTGACCTAAATAAGAACTAGGGCATAATTACTTGTTCCCTCCAGAAAAATATAAGTGCATGTGATAGGGAGATTCATATGATGAACTATCTAAAGGCCTTCCATCATTAGCATGAAGATGAGTTTATCAGTAATGAGGAGATGCACCATAAAATTGGGCAATCCATTTGTTGGTGAGTCTGTTTGGTTGTTTCATAAGATGATAGGGGCGTTATAAACTGATGCAAGAGGGGCCTATCCTAAAATGGAAAACTCTCTCATGGTACCTTTGTGTTAGCACCAATTTTTTGTTAGACCCCTTCACCCCACCTCTTGGTACCCTCCGCTTAGACCCCAGATACTCAAAAACATAACCAAATCAACTCGAGACTTCCCAAAATCCAAAATACCATCCTTTGACACAACTCATAAGACAAATAAGAGCCTTGAGATCAGTATCAACATCCGATCAAACATCACCCCTAGACTTTGAAAAGTACAACCTAGTCACACATCAATTTTCATGACTAAATTCTAAAGATCCATTGTTCATCACACCAACTTCCTTTCTAATGGCCCCAATCTATGCGATCTCCAAATCCCGACTCCTCCAAAATTAAATCCAACATATCCATCACCCCAAGACCACTAGAAAGTAATCAACTAGTGAAAAGTCTGAGTGACACATTGCAGGGATTTAGGACAAGCAAATGGCTGAGTGACGGAGAAGTAACTCTTTACATGGGGACTTCTGCAACAGTTGCAGCTACAGCTATAGGAACTGCAGATTTACATTTTAGAGAAGGAATTGTAACTCTTAAAGATTGTCTTTATGTGCCAAATTTGAGAAGAAATTTGATTTCTGTTTCAAAATTGAGCATGGATGGTTATTCTATTTTGTTTAGTAATGCGATTACTATTAAATTGAATAACAAATTCCTTACGGAGAACATGAGAATTGTCTTTATGTTCGCCATCCTTCTCTGGAAACCAATCTAATAAAAAACTATGTCGAAATTAATCCCTAAGAAAAGAACACGTGAAACAGTTAATCTCTCGTGCCTATGGCATTACCGACTTGGCCACATTAACATAGATTGCATCACAAGGTTGGTAAAGGATGGTACTTTGGATTTTCTAACTATAGAAAATCTTTCAACCTATGAATCTTACATTCAGGGTAAGATTACAAAGTGGACATTTATGGGAAAGCCTGAAAGATCTACAGGCATGCTTGACCTTGTACATACTGATGTATGTGGTCCCCTAAATGTTATGATGCATAACCAGCACGTTTATTTTATAACATTTACCGATGATCATTCATAGTATAGTTACATGTACCTAATGAGACATAAGTCTGAATCCTTTGAAATGTTCAAAGACTTTAGGCAAGAGGTTGAGAAACAGTTGGGGAGATAGATTAAATCCCTTTGTTCAGATCGAGGAGGTGAATATCTCTCCGACGAATTCAGGGACTACTTAAAGGACAATGGGATTGTTTCACAATTAGCTTCTCCTACTACACTACAATTAAACAGTGTGTCAGAGAGGAGGAACCAAACTTTATTGGATATGGTCTGATCACTTCTCGTACACTCAAAACTACCTACATCCTTTTGGGGGTATGCATTAGAGACTGTGATATATGTGCTGAACCAGGTTCCAACCAAATATGTTCCTAAGACTCCATATGAGCTATGGACCAGTAAGAAACCAAGTGTAATACACTTAAAGATTTGGTGTTGTCCAACACATGTTAAAAGTACAAGTGCTGACAAATTGGAATCTAAGACCAGCCGTTTCCTATTTGTAGGTTACCCCAAAGGCTCTGTAGGATATTTATTCTATGACCCAAAATAGCAAAAAGTGTTTTACAACCGAAATTCCCATTTCTTGGAAGAAGATTACATCCTAGACAATCATCATCAGAAGAAATTCCCATTTCTTGGAAGAAGATTACATCCTAGACAATCATCATCAGAAAGTTTTTCTTGATGAGGAGAGCTCAGGGGTAGTGAAAGATGTCCCACAAACTCTAGATAATAACCAACCTAGGAAATCTACCTGGGTATCTAGTCCTCTAGTTCGTTACGGCTATGATCAAGAAATTTACTTGATGGAAGCCATGAAAAGTGAGGAAGATCCCGTGACTTACACGAAAGCTATGTTGGACATAGATTCCTTGAAGTGGATAGATGCCATGAAAGCTGAAGTGGACTCAATGGAGACCAATAGAGTCTGGGCTTTAGTAGATCCACCCCATAGGGTGAAAGCAATTGGTTGCAAATGGATATATAAGAGGAAGTAGGGTCCCGATGGTAAGGTTGAGAGACACAAGGCTCGTCTTGTGGTGAAATGGTACTCTTAGAAAGAGGAAATCAACTATGAGGAAACCTTTTCGCTCGTGGCCATGCTTAAATCCATTAGGATCCTACTAGCTGTAGTAGCACACCATGACTACGAGATTTGGCAAATGGATGTCAAAACCGTGTTCCTGAATGGAGATTTTATTGAAGATATCTACATGCATCAATCGCAAGGGTTCATTGCTGGAGGTCAAGAACATAAGGTGTGTAAACTTAATCGATCCATATATTGACTTAAGCAATTTTTTAGGAGATGGAACATCTGGTTTGACTCTATGGTCAAACAGTTTGACGTTGAGCAGAATTCAGATGAGCTCTGTGTTTACAGGAGGACAGTGGAAGATAATGTTACATTCTTGGTTCTGTATGTAGATGACATTTTACTCATTGGGAATGATGTAGGAATGTTAACTACGGTGAAAGTATGGCTTCCATAGCAAAATCTCCATGAAAGATCTTGGAGAAGCCTCTTACATCTTGGGTTTTTGACTCTATAGAGATAAATCAAAGTGTTCCTTACATTGACAAGATTGTCAAGAGATACAACATGGAGAATTCCAAGAAAGGAAATGTTCTTTTCAAGCACGGAGTCACTATCTCCAAGGGTATGTCTCCCATGATTTTCGAGGAGATTGAGGGCATGAGAGAGGTACCCTTTGCCTCAGCCGTAGAAGCATCATGTATGCCATGCTGTGCACTCAAACAGACATTGCTCAGGCCGTGAGTGTGGTAAACAGATACCAGTCTAACGCGGGACAAGAGCATTGGACTACTATAAAGAACATACTTAAATACCTTTGAAGGACAAAAGAGTTTTGTCTAGTATTCGATGGTAGTTCACTACAAATCCTAGGGTATATCGATGCCAATTTCTAGTCATATCTAGATGATAGAAAGTCTACATCTGGTTACATCTTTACGATGGGGTCCTGTGCAGTTAGCTAGAAGAGCAACAAACAGGGATCCACAACAGATTCCACAACCAAGGCCGAGTACATTGCCGCAAGTTAAGCTGCCAAGGAAGTCATTTGGATGAAGAAGTTCATTCAAAAATTAGGAGTAGTTCCATCTAGCACATCACCCATTACACTATTGTGTGACAACACTGGAGCCATTGTTCAGGCTAAGGAGTCACGAGCCCACTCAAAGTCAAAGCACATTGAGAGGAAGTACCACGTACTGCGAGAAACTGTTGGTAGAGGGGACATCCAGATTCAGAAGGTAGCATCAGTGGAAAATGTAGCAGACCCATTGACTAAGCCAGTAACACAGAAAGTGTTTGAGAAGCACGTGAAAAGTATGAGACTTGGGCTTGTACCCGATTGGACCTAAGTGCAAGTGGGAGCAATTAGACAGTGTATGCCCTTAGCTCCAATCAGCTTGATGTACATTATGACATTTATTGTAAATGAATAAAATACATATTTGATACTGTTTGGACATAATTCCCATTGACTCTTCTGACTTTAGAACTTCTATAACCGATGACTATTCTAGTATGTGTTTGATTTTGTTTAGATTTTTTTCATTCAACGTTTGTACTTTATTTACTTGGAAAATCGAGAAAGGTAATAATTACAATCATTTAAGACAATTAGGCGCTACAAAGCTCCACATCAGCATAATAGTAAAAAAACGCCTAACTGTTTGTGGAAGCTTTAAAAAATAACTTCCCCAAATTATAGGCATGTATAAAAACTGAAATCCACTTTTGTCATTCTCGATGTATACGAAAGAACAAGAGAAGGAAACTACTGAAGTAATGCCTATACGACAGCATTTATTGAATAAACACCCACGTAACCAAACACCCTGCTAATCACTATGCTATATGTTATGGGTCATATGGCAAACAAAAAATGCAGATAGGTTTTAAGGCAAATCTCTACCACCCATGTGGGCTACTTCAGTCATTATATAGCTACTCTCATCTAGGTGATATCAGGTACCAGAAATGTGTTAAATAGCTTCCTCCGTCAATGCATAGTTTCAAGATCAAGATGGATGGAGCTATTAAGAATTGTTTAGCTAGGGATGGCAACTGTGGCTGGCATATTTCCAGCCATGTTTTAATTAGTCAACTCGTTTAGGATATCTCGGGATGACGATTTGGATATTGTTCTGGATATTGTTCTAAAAAAGGAAGATTTCAGCGGCGGAAGAAGTAAAGAAGGATTGAGGATATCTCGGGATGACGATGTAAAAACGGGGATGGCAATCCTCATTGTGGGATACGATGTGAAATCGGGGATGGCAATCCTCATTGTGGGGTACGATGGGAACAGTCTTGATGAGCATCGAATACGTATGGAGGAAGTAGTGGCCAATGGATTGTCTAAAACTTCGTAAGAGAATATTCTGTCCGTTAGTTGTTGATGGGAGACGCATTTTGTTCTTCTTCATGTTCTTCATGTTGTCAGAGGAAGGGAGAAACAGAGGCCGACGGAGGAAGAAAGTAGCTGCCAATGCTTTCTCACTGTCAGGGTTTTGGGTTGAAGAATATCGGGGTAATTTTGATATATTACAAAATAGATGAATATAATGAAGGGTAAAATAGTAAATTAACGATGCCCATTAGTCGAGCTACATATAGTGAGTTTAAGAGAATTCATAAAAGATGATGGTGGGATTTCGTCAATTACCCTTTATTTTATTATTATTATTTTTTTTTTATTGAAACGGGTTCAAGGGGGTCAGTTTAGGGTTCCACCCCTTGAACCAGTCAGACCCCCGATACACCCACTATAGGGGTGTATCAGAAGGGTCCTTATATGATACGTATTGGCCGATATTGGCCGATACGTGTCGATACTTTGAACCTTGCTAGCAATCCCTAAACTTTGTGAAAAGGCCAATTTCGATCCTAAAGAATTTAACAGTCCATTTTCAACCTCAATTTTTGGTGAAAAGGCCAACCATAGGCAAAAACAAACGGTGTTAGTGATGCTGTTCACAAATCCATTAAATAATAAATAAAATAATAAAAAATGCTAATATGACACTATTAACACTAATTATTTAATGTATAAATCAATAAATGTTGAAAATAATATATAATTGGATTCCACTTAAAATTTTATCTTTTAAGAGAAAAATAATAAATGGTCCCCATAAAAGGTGGGTACCACTTAAAATTACAGGTGGGTCCCACTTGAAATTATAGGTGGATTGCACTTAAATTTTCTTAATTGACAATTCCCACTTAAAATCATTGATGACTTAAACATGAAATTTTCTCTTTTAAGAGAAAAATTAATAAGTGGGTCCCACTTGCAATTATATGTGGGCCCCACCAATGCCCCTGAAACACCAACGCCACCCCTACAACATCGACACATCTTCATCAAAGATTCAAATTCCGTAGCTACATATGTGGGCGCAATTATTCGCCCGGTGCTTGCATAACCAGCCCGGTTTTCATTGCTTCCACACTGCGCCACACTACCATTGCACAACACAAATGTTTGGATTATTCTCTTTAACAGATGAATAACCCAACAGATCCAGAGTGCAACAGATGGCAATCACATATTTTGATTTGTGTTGAACTACTCTGTCCTTGACGTGGCTTCATGTCGAGAAGTTGTCATATATCATCCCTCCACCTCATTTCCCAAGTCGAATTTAGTCTCCCATTGTTAATACCTCCACTGTCGACACAGTAATCTCTTAACTTCTTCCAATTGCCAACATTCACCCTTTTCTATATCAATTCAAAATTTTAAATAGCAACTAGCAAAACATATTATAAGCCATGGCCCTTCTAATCAAAATGGAATATTTCATCTCCAATGTTTCTTGTTGAACACTATAATACAATTTTACCGCCCAAGCTGGATGATGGACCTTGCTTTTAGTAAATTTATGAGCTGATGTGGTTTGGGTTATTAGTTCATCAAACATGCATAGACGATGGAGCTTTTCCGTCTCCAACGGTTGAGGGAGGAGAAGAGAAGAGAGAGGGGAGGTGAGGGTTGCAGCGGCGAGATTCGCTCCAACAGCGGTGATGGTTATAGAGTCATTTCCAATGACAGTGCAATTCAAGCTGTTTCTTGGTGCTATGAAGTAGTGGTGGGACTTGGGAGGGAAGAAAAGAAGAGATTGACTAAGAGGGTTAATTGTGTTTGATAATCTTGGAGTCCATACTGCTAACACCATTAGTTTCCTCCCTCATTCAAACTAGGTACATATTTTTTAGGGTAAATTACGAAGACCCCCCTTTACTTTGTTTTGCGATAAATACCCCTCTGTACTATGACTGACCGTTAATTCAGATGACAGAATGTATTAAATTATCAAAATATCCCACTAAATTTTATCTCTTTTTTTTGCCATTTTTCACTTAAAACCTATTTAACCTATTATTTTTCCATATCACTGAAAAACTATGTTTAGCTAGAGAGATCTGGGTTTAGCTAGATGGACACCATGTATTTAGCTAGAGAGATCTGGGTTCTCGATTCGCACAGAGCGTAGCTCAAATGGACACCATGTGTTTCAGTGTACTAAAATTCAAACAATGTGGACATGGATAAACATAAATGCTTAGCAACCCAAGGCCTAAGATCAGTCTGTTTTGCATTGAATGGAAGCATGTTCGACAGCATAACTTTTGTTGAAAAGGCCATTACAATTGAAACAAGCCAGGTCTTGTCCATGCCATCCAGCTTTTCTTAAGTCCTGAGGCCTTGCACCTTTCACTTGGGATTTTGCAAGTCTTCGTACAATGGGTTCACGGAACCCGCTGCGGGCTGACAGCGAGAGAGCGAGCGCTCCTCTGAAGACCTGAGGCTTGCTCTAGCTTCTTTTACCTTTCAATTCCAGCAAGAAAATAATACCCAAAAAAAGTATCTCCGATGAAGAGGTAAAATGATAACTTTGACAAAAAATCTCTACTGAAAGAGTGGAAGGAAACACAAGATTAGAGGATTGTAGTGTCAGCGGATTCGAACCAGTCATCGATGCCTCCGCTTCCATTGGCGGAGGGATTGCAACGGCGTCCCTCTTTTGAAGACTCCTTTGTCACCACCAAGGAGTGGACAACCCAAGAAGAGAGAAAAAGCATACCTGCTTCCTCCAAAGGCACCAACATTCATGGTTAATCACTCTTTCTGATGGAAACCTAAACTGTTAGCAGTTGATTTCAAATTGTTGAGATTTATTTTTGTAAAATATATATATAGAGAGATATACATATATATTATGATTTCACAAAATGTTTGCAAAAATGTTTCAATTCTCGGGATCTATGTGAGTAGAGAGTGCAACACTGTATTTTGCAACCGAGGGAGATACCCTCTCTTATTGTGTAGTGTTTGATCATTATGGGCTGAGAGGTTAGGTGTAAGACCATTTAGGGATAATAAACCTGATGGGCTAATCTCACATAAGTATTATTATTCTTAATTTTTAATAATTAATATTATTTTAAAAAATACAGTATTAATTAATTAATATTATTAATTACAGTAGTTAATTAGAAGTATTTATAAATGTATTATTTCACTTTTTTTACCAAATCCCGTGCATCAACGGGTCCCTACTAGTAATGAATAAAACAATAAGAAATTCTGGCATGACACTATTAAACTTAAAACATTGAAAAATTACAAGTGGATCCCACTAAATAATGTATAAATTAATAAATGTTGGAAATAATATTAGTAGTTATCACTTGAAATTTCCTCCTTTAATAAAAAAATAATAGGTGGATTCTACTTAAAATTTCATTTTTTAAGAGAAAAATAATTGATGGGTCCTACTTGAAAATTTTTCTTTTAAGAGAAAATTAATAGGTGGGTTCCAATTGAAATATTATATGTGGGCCCCACCTCTCTCTCTCTCTCTCTCATTCGAATCAGTTATCTTCTCCTTCCTTTCTATAAACCACTGTCGTTGCAACTCTTAGCGGCGAAGGTTGACACACACACTCTCTCTCTCACTATGGAAAACCTTAGCCCTAGCTTTGAATTCCTAAGGTGAAAATCTCAATCTCTAACACCCATGGAATTAGAACCAACGCCAAGAAGCTTAGCAAGAATCCCCTCTTGAACTTCGTTGGTATCGCCACCTTCTCTGTAATGAGAAGGCTCGGAACTGAAGTTGTCTATTAGCTTGGAAAATAACAATATTTATAATACATCTGAAAATTGTAGAATAACTAGGAAAGAAAAATAGTGATAGATCTCAAACATCTAATCTTCTAGCTAGGTTCGAACTTTTCTTTGATCTTTCTTGATCTCCATCGTCTGATCTCCCTAGGTGCATGGGTTATCCTATCTTCTTGGAATTACCTTGGATCTTGAACTTCCTTGAATCTTGGATTTTGATGTATTTTGAATTCTTGAATTGTCTTGGATTCTTGAATTCTTGATTTATCTTGAATTCTTGAATTTATCTTGCTTCCTATGAACTGCCGCCCATATGGTGAGGTGGGCCTCCATGATGGGATGGGCCTCCATCATTCTCCCCCACTTGGAAAGAACTCGACCCTGAGTCATGACTAGGATATGCAAGTGTCATCTCTGGTAGGTAGCGATGAAGGTCAACCACGTTAAATGTCTTAGAGATACCCATATGATCTGGTAGGTCCACGACATAGGCATTGTCGTTGATCCTCTTTATGATTTTGTATGGACCGTACTTCCGAGGTTACAACTTGTTGTACTTTCCCATAGGAATCCTTTCCTTCCTCAAGAATACCATAACTTCATCACCGACGTCAAATACTTGGTACCAATGATGCTTGTCTATTGCCAACTTTTACTTGGCATTGGTTTGTTCCAGTTTTTGCTTCATGACTTCTTGGACGGATTGGATCTGGTCTGCCATCTGTTCTGCGGAGGTACTGACACCGGGCATTCTGGGTTGCTTCACTAAGTCCAGTGCATGAATAGGAACCTTCATGTAGACAATGGAGAACGGAGACCTACTTGTAGAGCTATGGACTGCATTATTATATGTGAACTTGGGTAGTGCTGCTGATAGATACTGCAAATTAAATTACCAAGGGTCTGGTTCACCACCTTTGTTTGTCCGTTTGTCTGCGGATGGGCTGTGCTGCTGAAATTTAGTGATGAGTCAAATAACCTCAACAGGGTCATCCAAAAGTGACTTAAGAACCTTGTATCTCGATCTGATGTAAAAGTCTTGGGTATCCCATGTAAAAGGACAACCTCCCTGAAAAATAATTTGGCTATCGCTGATGCATCTGTTGTTTTCTTTCATGGAAAGAAGTGAGCCATCTTAGAGAACCTGTACCACTACGAAGACGGAGTCCATATTTCTTTGGGTTTTTGGCAAGCCTACTACAAAATCCATGGACAAGTCTTCCCAAATAGCAGTAGGAATGGGTAGAGGTATGTAGAGACCAGTATTTTGGGTTTGTCCCTTAGCTGTCTGACAAATATAACATCTACTCACAATAGTGGACACATCCCTTCTTAATTTCTGCCAGTAGTATTGCCCCTTAACTGCTTCAATTGTTTTGTCCCTTCTCAAGTGTCCTGCTAATCTACCCCCATGTAGATCCTTGATGACTTTTCGCGGAGGGAGGTGCAAGGGATGCACAATTGTTCTCCCTTCATACAGAACCCATCATAAATGTAAAAATCATCTATTGGTTGTCGCTTCACACATTTCTCCCATACCTGTTGGAAGTCCTCATCCTGGGCGTATAGGTCTTTTAGGCACTGAAAACTCACAATATCAATACTAAGGGTCTTGATGAGGGCTACATGTCTACTAAGAGCATCAACCACTTTATTTTGTTGTCCAGCCTTATACACAATTTTGTATGGGAATTTGTCAAGGAAAGCAGACCATCTTGCATGCAAATCACTTCTTAATTGTTTCTGCCCACTGAGATACTTTAGGGCCTGGTGGTCAGTGTAAAGAACAAATTCTTTTGCAATTAAATAGTGTTCCCATGTTTTCAAGGCTTTCACGACAGCATAGAACTCTTTGTCATAAATGGACCACTTTCTCTTGGATTTATATAACTTTTCATTGAAGAAAGCAATCGGTCTCTTTTCATGGGACAATACAGCCCCTATACCAACTCCACTAGCATCACATTCAACTTCAAATAATTTATCAAAATTTGGTAAAATAAGGACAGGAGAGTGCATAACTTTTCTTTTATGAGAGCAAAACTTTGCTCTTGTTCTTCCCCCCATTGAAAATTTCCCTTTTTCAAACATTCAATGATGGAATCTACAATACTACTAAACTGTGTAATAAATTGTCTGTAGAACGTTGCTAACCCATGGAAGCATCTTACATCTGTGACATTTGATGGGGTCGGCCACTCCCTAATGGCTTTCAACTTTTCTTCATTTACTTTAATTCCATCCTTGCTCACAATGAACCCTAGGAATAACAAGTTATCACTCATGAAAGTGCATTTATTCAAATTAACATATAATTTATTTTCCCTTAATGCTTTTAGGACCTCCCTAATATGTCCAATGTGCTCTGTGATAGATTTGTTGTAAATTAAAATATCATCAAAATATACCACAACAAATTTACCAATAAAGGGACGTCGTACCTGGTTCATCAGCCTCATGAATGTGTTGGGTGCATTGGTTAGTCCAAAGGGCATGACTAACCATTCGAACAGGCCATCTCTAGTCTTGAAGGCTATCTTCCATTCATCTCCGGGGCCGATTCTGATCTGGTATCCACTCCTGAGATCGAATTTTTAGAAAACTACAGCTCCATTAAACTGATCTAGCATGTCGTCTAGCCTAGGAATGGGGAATTTGTAGCCAATAGTAATTTTATTAATGCCCTACTGTCGACACACATCCTCCAACTTCCATCATTCTTTGGTGTTAGCAATGTTGATACTGCACAAGGACTCATACTGACTTGAATGTGTCCATTTTTCAACAATTCTTCTACATTTTTCCATAAAATTTCATTCTCTTTAGGACTCATCCTGTAATGTGAGAGGTTAGGTAGATTAGCTCCTTGAACAAAATCAATATGATGTTGTATGTCTCTCATGGGTGGGAATTCATTTGGTAACTCATCTGGAACTACATCATGGAACTCATCAAATAGTCCCTGCACTTCCACTGGAATTTTATTCCCCTCCAGGGTCTCATTCATATATTCTCCCTTTACTACCAACAAATATACCTTGTGGGTATCCTTACATTCTTTTACAAATTTAGCATGATGATGTATAATAGTAAAGAAAATTTTCTCATTTTTTTTTGGGGCCTTTGAAACATTCTTTTTAGCCATGGGTAACAAAGTGTAACGTATACCCTTTTTTTCAAGTTGGTAGGTATTCTTCCTACCCATGTGTCTTGCTTCTGTATCAAATTGCCAAGGCCTACCTAACAAAATATGGCAAGCATCAATGTCTACAATATCATAATATACTTCATCATTATACTTACCAATAGAAAATGATACCTTGCAGCGTTCCTCTACTCGTACGCCGCCTCCTTCCTTGATCCACCCAATTGTGTATGGGTTTAGATGTTTTTCAGGAAGTAGTTGTAATTTTTGTATTACATCCTTGCAAATGATATTTTCTTGACTGTCATTATCAATAATTAAATCAAATAATTTACCCTTGACATTACATCTAGTACGGAACAATCTGTGCCTTTGTGAGGTATCTTTATTTCTTTGGGACAACATTAATTTTCTCACAACACATGTATATTCTTCATGTTCATATGGACCTTCATCTTCCCCATCAGGTCCACAATATACTTCTTCTTCAATATCTTCTTGCTCCTCCCTCTCTATCATATTAATTGCCTTCCTTTTGGGACAGTCACTGGATCTATGCCCAACCTCATTACATTTAAAGCATTTAAAAGGAGCAGGTTTTGCATAGGGATTACTGGGTTTAAGAGGGTTGGAAGGGTTACCTCGAGTATTTCCTCCCATGATGGCCTTATCGGCGTTAGCTGTACTTTCTGGGTGAGAAGGTTGTACTACCGGGGCTGATTTGTTCCTGTCGACAGTTGCCAGTCTGTTGTCACTCCCGCTGTACCGGTGATAATTATCACTACGGGCCTTTTCTTGGAACATTAATTCAGCTTTCAAGGCTAGGTTCCTTGCTTCCTGCACACTAAGAACCATTTGGATGCCAATTTTATCTCTGATAGCTGGCCTTAAACCGCTTAGATAATGGGTTGCCTGCTAGTTATCACTTTTAGATAATTGATTTCTTTAAGCTGATCTTAAAAATTCAGATGTATATTCATTAACACTTTGGGAACCCTGCGCACATCGTTGATATGATTCAAATATATACTGTTCATTATCTGGGGGTAAAAATCTACCTCTTATTAACTGCTTCATGCGCCTCCAAGTTCGAAGAGGACCCCTTCCTTCTCTGATCTGAGTCTCTTTCATGTGTTCCCACCAAATAGACGCGCCTTCTTTTAGTCGGAAGGCTACTAGTTTAACTCTCCATTCTTCTGGGATTTCCATGTACTCGAAGAAACGGTTGACCTCAGTGATCCAATCTACCAGACCCTCTATCCCTAGATCTCCACTAAAAGTAAGAATGTCTACCTTGAGCTTAAATTCATCATTATTTTGACGGGGATTAAAATTACCTGGGTTGCACCAATTCCTGTCATTTTTGCCATTGTCGGGAATAACTGGAGCAACACCGGACTCTAACTCGTCGTCACTTTCATCATTGAAAACTGGATGCCAGGATGCAGTGTTGACGGGTGGTCTGTCGTGGTCGTCTCCTTCAATTGGATGTGGATTCTCCCGGTTCCGTGGAACAACCTCCCGTAACAAGGTCCCTAGTTGTTCAACCATCTCTACCAATTGCTGTTCAATGTACGTGTGGCCGTGCACTACTCTTCGATTGCTCTCCAAACAGCTTGTAACCCTTGATCTCCGTCATGGGGTGGGTTGCCACTACTACCGTCTTGGTTGGCCATCTGACTGGGCGAATTCCCTACTCTGATACTACCTAACGCAGCATGGAAGCAATGAAAACTGGGCTGGCTATGCAAGCACCGAGCGAACACCAGCTTCTAGTGAAGCTAAACGTAAATCTCTAGAGGAGAGAGAAAAGGTGGCGAAAAACTAAAGTTGTCTATTAGCTTGGAAAATAACAATATTTATAATACATCTGGAAATTGTAGAATAACTAGGAAAGAAAAATAGTGATAGATCTCAAACATCTAATCTTCTAGCTAGGTTCGAACTCTTCTTTGATCTTGTCTTGATCTCCACCGTCCGATCTCCCTGGATGCATGAGTTATCATGTCTTCTTGGAATTACCTTGGATCTTGAATTTCCTTGAATCTTGAATCCTGATGTATTTTGAATTCTTGAATTATCTTGGATTCTTGAATTCTTGATTTATCTTGAATTCTTGAATTATTTTGGATTCTTGAATTCTTGATTTATCTTGAATTCTTAAATTTATCTTGCTTCCTATGAACTACCGCCCATATGGTGAGATGGGCCTCTATCATAGTGTTTCAGTTTGAGATGACTAGGGTTAATAATCCTAAACTCGAGTCCAGAATTCCTGAATTGCTATAATTCTATTGCATTTTATTCATACTTCCATTCACTTTGTGACAAGTATCCCAAAAAGGAATGTAGTGGCAAGCCTTGCCGTCTTCAACGGTTGAGGGAGGAGAAGAGAAGAGAGAGGGGGTACGAGGGTTGCAGTGGTAAAATAAGCCATAAATACATTCAACTAACAGTCTAACACTAGCAGGGAAGTCCTTGTAGGGGTGAAATAGAAAAATGCCATTGGAGATACAATAACAATTTGGTTAAATTATGTATAGGTATCATATACTTTGGGGTACTGACAAATAGGTAACCTGAACTAACACTTGAGTACCTTGAACTCTCAAAAATAGACACTTAGGTCCATTCTTTAGTATTCCATCAGTTAAACATTACATAATACCAAAAATATCCTTCTCATGTATACCTAAGATCATTCTTAGGTAATCAAATGTCTCTCTACGATGATGTTCTCACACATAGAAAATAGTAGATTCAAATTTTTTGACAATGGCATTCTCTAGTAATGAATTTACTCTACAGAACGATCTCAAAGTTACACAAGTAGGGTACTCAAGCATAATGTTTAACTGACAAAATACCAACAGATGGACCCGGGTGTCTATTTTTGAGAATTCAGGGTACTCAAATGTTGCAATTGAAAGTTCAAGGTACCTATCTGTCACTACCAAAGTACAGGGTACCTCTCTATAACTTACTCGAATAAATTAGATTATTATTTTTGTTAAATGGAAAAACTATAACTATATTATTATTAAGAATAATAAATAACTATAGTGGGGAAGCCCTAGTCTGGTTTACGGTCTTTAATGGGTTGGGTCTAGGTAGGACTAATCTTGAACCAATTATTTAATCAGGACAAAATTATAGACCCAATTATAGTGAAAACAGTAGTTGTTTATTCAAATAATAACTTAAAATTTAAATTTTGATAATATAATTTTAATAGAAATAATAGAAAATTACTAAATTATTTATATATTAATAAGTCAAACGTTTTTAACTAATATTACCTTATTTATTATCTATTAAATTTACTATTTTAAACATAAATATATGATAAAAATTATATATATATATATATATGGAAATCACATGTTGACTTCCAGATATCAACCGTACATCTTTCCAATGCTTAGTTATAGATTCAACTAACTAGATTCAACATCTCCCCACGGACTAAGCCACATATCATATCACCATGTAACCGGCAACAATTACCACATAAGCAGAATTCCTCTCCCATGTGTGCTCCTCCAACCTTTCAGCTCAGCTTGAATCGTCTTATCCATGTACAAGTCCTCTAATTTCCTCAACCTCCTACCTTGCCTCCCTAACCCGAGCACTCGTCCTTTTTTTTATTTTCTTTTGAAGCATTTATCCAAATGATCATTCCCATTGTATTCCTCTAGAAGATCGAGAGAAGACAATTTACTACACCCATAAAGGCGATTTATTATAAGTTGAGAGGGCTATTAGAGCAAGGGACAAGAAAAAGGATATGGATTGAACTGGTAAACAATAACTTATGTTTTATTTGATCTCGATAAATGATTTATTTGGGTAAATGCGCTTATCCGGGCAAGTGTTTTGGAAAGCACTTATTGGGGTATTATTAGTGTTCTTTTATTCTGTAGGTAAAGGTGTATAATGACCAATTTATCCAAAAAAAAGTGACATTAATATTAAAAGGACAATGACTAATGCATGAATAATTAATTTATCCAAGAAAACATTACTTCTTCAAGTAAATAAATTACTCAGAAATCATTTTTTTTCCATAAGACCCATTAATATCAAAAAACAAACATTAATTTATTTCTTTTTCGTGCCGCTTACCAATTTACTTACATCGGTGCACCCATTTGCGAAACAATGAGACATTGTCATATAGAGGGTTCAGGTTTGACAATGGATAACGACATTGAATCTAACAATATATTTCTTATGAGGGACCGGGGTATCCTATACCTCATCCCCTAAACACACCCACACCTGATGACACTACGAATAGATCCCATGTTTTTGTTGTGCCATAGCCACAAAGTAACAACTTGGCCACCAACCAGTTGGACAAGACACTAAAGATAGGGGTGTCAATCGACCGGTTTTGATTTGGATCCAATCCGATCCAAACCTTATCAAATCGGATTTGGATGGTCCATTATAATTATTGGATTGGGCCAATCCAAAATAAATTGATCCATATTTTTATTGGTTTGAATTAGACTTAAACCAAATTTCCAATAATCAGATCACGTGGCCAAACCCTTATCCAATTTGAAATCAATCAAAACTGAAAACAACATAAAATCACTTTTATGAAAGTATTTTTACGAAAACACTTTTATGAAAATATTTTTATAAAAGTAATTTTATGAGAAGTATTTTTACGAAAGCACTTTTATAAAAAAAATACTTTTATGAAAGCATTTTTACAAAAGTACTTTTATTAAAAGCAATTTTACAAAAGTAGTTCTATAAAAGCACTTTTACAAAAGTACTTTTACGAAAGCACTTTTGCAAAAGTACTTTTACACAAAAACACTTTTAATGAAATCACAAAAGCACTTTTGCAAAAGTACTTTTACACAAAAACACTTTTATGAAATCACGAAAGCACTTTTGCAAAAGTACTTTTACACAAAAATACTTGTATGAAATCACTTTTACAAAAAAATTTTACGGAAGTACTTTTACGAAAGAACTTTTATATAAGTACTTTTATAAAAGCATTTTTATGAAAGCACTTTCATGGAAGCACTTTTAGAAAATCACTTGTGAAAATTTTTATGAAAGTACTTTTACAAAAGTACTTTTATGAAAGCACTTTTATAAAAACAGTTCTACGAAAGTACTTTTACCAAAACACTTCTACGAAAGTACTTCTACAAAGGTAGTTTTATAAAAGTCTATGAAAGTACTTTTCGAAATATGCTTTTACAAAAGTGCTTTTCTGAAGTACTTTCAATAAAATGCTTTTGTAAAAGCACTTTTATGAAAAAAATTTATCAAAGTACTTTAACAAAAGTGTTTTTATATAATTGTTGATACTTCATTTGGTTTAGATTGGATCCAATCCAATCCATTTACATTTTATTGGATTGGATTTGATTTGTATTTAATTTGGACTAGATTGGGTCCAATCCATTTATTAGTGGACTCACATTGTACTGAAATGGATTGGACCAAATCCGTCCAATTGACAAGTTTCCCCAACTTCTTTAGAAACACCTCAGTGTCAACCTTGGCAGGATAATTACATAAGTGTCCAATTTAAGGGGTAATTACATAGAAACATACCGATATCAACATGAAACAATAATGTACTTTTATTCATTTACAATAAATGCATCTATACATCAATCTGATTGGAGCTAATGGTATACGTTGTCTAACATCTCTCACTTGCTAAATTCCAATTTTATTTGAGCTAAGGGCATATTTTTGAATCAAAATGTCCCCTCTACCAACAATCTCCCGTAGTATATGATACGTTTTCTTGATGTGCTTAGACTTTGAGTGGGCTCTTAGTTCCTTAGCTTAAGCAATGGCTCTAGTGTTGTCACACAACAGTAGAATACGTGATGTGTTTGATGGTATGACTCCTAATTCTTGGACAAATTTTTTCATCCATACCGCTTCCTTATCAACCTCACTTGCAATAATGTACTTGACTTCAATTGTGGAATCTGTTGTTTACTGCTTTTCTAGATAACCTGCATAGGACCCCACCATGAAGATGTATCCAAATGTAAACTTTCTATCATCTAGGTCAGATTGTAAGTCAGCACTAGTATACTCGACCATCTATTGTGAACTACCATTGAAGTTAAGACAATTGTCTTTAGTCCTCTATAGGTATTTTAGTATATTTTTCACAACTGTCCATTGCTCTTGTCCTAGGTTAGATTGGTATCTACTTAAAACACTAATAGCTTGAGTAGTGTCTAGCCGAGTGTACAACATAGCATACATGATTCTCCCTATGGCTGAGGCATAGGGAACCTCTCTCATGTCCTCTATCTCCTTAGGGGTCTTAGGTAACATTCCTTTGGAGAGAGTGACTCCATGCTTAAAAGTATTGAATCTCTTTCTTGGAGTTATACATGTTGTATCTATTGATAACTTGTCAATGTAAGTAGATTGGAATAATCCAATTATCCTCTTCGATTTATCTTTATAGAGTCGAAGTTCCAAGTAGAGATTGAAGTTTTGTAGGAATTTTTGGGTATCCGACCCGTCCTGGCCCTAATAGGACCCGTTTATCAAAACCCAATAGGGTTTGGGACAGGTTTGGGATTTTAGACCCTATAGGGTTTGGGATGGTTTGGGTTTTGACTTTAGGGTATCTAATACCCGATACCTAGGATGCATAAATATGAACCCATTATATTATATATCATGCACAAATTTATAAATTTTAAGTACTAAGATAATTATTCTATTATTAATATTTTATTTGTATAAATTTCTTGGGATTAAAATCATCATTTGATGTAAATTTGGATTTGATAGATTGTTTATTTCATTTAGTTATAAAATGCTAATTTAAATATTATTTCTTCTAATTTTTAATTAGAATTGTTAATCAATATATATATATATATATATGTATTGATTGTTTTGATGAACACAAAAATTAATAAAGTCTATTTTATTTCATTAAATAACATAAAAGGTGAGATGGCTTACTGGCTTAAAGTAGTGCTAAGAGATTTGGTGCTATCACTAATTGACCTAGGTTCAAGTCACATTATAAGCATTAAGAAACTTTTTTTTACTAGAAAACATTTGGTCAAGGGGTTTAACGGGTTTGGAACGGGATGGGTTTAGGCAATTAAGAGGAAAAGTTAGACGAGTTTGGGATGGGTTTGGAATCAGGGATACGTAGGCAGGTTCAGGAATGGGTAGGGTAATTTGCATGGGTGCCCTACCTGTTGCCATTCCTAGTTCCAAGATAAGAGGCATCTTGGAACTACTACATATAGATATCTTATGACTATTACATATAGATATCTTCAGTAAGATCTTCATTTAAGAATGCAATTTTGACATTCATTTGCCAAATTTCATGGTCGTAGTGTGCAACTATAGATAATAGTATCCTTATAAATTTAAGAATGTCCACTGATGAAAAGGTCTCATTATAATCGACTCCTTTTTGAGTGTACCCTTTTGCTACAAGTTGAGCTTTATAGGTCTCAACTTTTCCATCAGGGCCCTTATTCATTTTGTAGATCCATTTGCAATTGATTGCTTTCATCCTAGGGGGTGGATCTATGAGAGACCAGACTCCATTATTTTTCATCGAGTCCATCTCGACTTTCAAGGCATCTACCCACTTAAGGGATTTTATATTCAACATAACTTTCATATAAGTCACGAAATCTTCCTCACTGTCCATAACTTCCATCTAGTAACTTTCTTGGTCATAGCCGTAATGAACTAGAGGACTAGAAACCTTGGTAGATCTTCTAAGTTGGATATTATTATCTGGAATCTGTGGATTATCTCCCACTACTACTGAGCTCTCTTCATCAAGAACAACTTCCTGATGGTGATTGTTCAGGATGTAGTCCTCCAAGAAGTAGGCATTTCAATTGACAAACAATTTTTGCTCCCGTGGTTCATATAATAGATACCCTACAAAGTCCTTAGAGTAGCCTAAAAATAGGCAACGACTACTATTGGATTCCAATTTGTCTACACTGGTCCTTTTGACGCATACTAGACAACCACATAAAGACAATCTTTTAATTAGCCTTCTACTTTCCTTGAACCCCTATGATGTTTTATATTCATTAGCGGAAAACCAGAGTCAATACACCGGAATGTAGAAGTAACCAACATATTGGTCTTTATGACAAGAAATTCAAAATTACCTTCTTTGTTCTTGCGGGATTCTAGATATTGAGGACAATTTCTCTTCTAGTGCCCAGTCTGCTTGTAGAAGTGGCATTCATCAGATGACTTGTCTCTCTTTTGCCTTTTCGGTTTGTCTCCCTTTTTCTGAGGCTTCTTCTTACCCTTCCTTTTCTTCCTACTAGATTTATCACCTTCAACAAGCATGACTACTACTTATCCTTCTTAATCAGTTCTTCAGCTCTTTGCAACACATTGTTGAACTCCTGAAGGACGAGGGCAGAGAGTTCAAAATGGCATCATTATTGGTATCATCATCAAGTTGGGAGCCAAGATCCTCAAATTCATTAATATTACCTATCATCCGCATGACCTGATCATGAACCGATTGGCTCTTAGCCATCCTCATGGTCATCAACAACTTCAGGACTTTTTGTCTTGTAAAATGATTCTATTCCTCATATATGATTTCTAAACTATCCAGGATATCTTTGCAAATATCAATTTTGTCAAACAATCTTCGGATAGAATTATCTAAGGAGGCTATGACATAACACCAGGTAAGAGAATTTTTCTCTTCTTATTCCTGATATTCCTTCCCTCTTGCCTCAAAAGCCTTACCACTTGAATGTTTCGGTGCTAGGTTTTTGGTAACCTTGTCCAATTTCTCGAACGTGAGCACCAGGTTTAGGTAACAAAACCAGTTTACATAGTTAGGTCCATTTGATTCGTTGTCGTCTAACAATTTAGCGAACTGTCTGTGTGCTATTTCTGATAAAAGCACAATGAATTACCCCACGACCTTAATATTGTTTCATGTTGACTATCATTGAATAAAATTTTACCTATGTTCCATCTCCATTTGTTTATCTCTGAGATTTCCCTCCTATCTCAGTGATGAGAACATAGTTCATGTCCCTAAAAATGTGGAAAATCACATACGTTCTTGGGGCCAACTATTTCAACTGTATAACTCCATCACTTTCTGTGAAGGATTACATATCCACCCATCCAATGAGATTTCCCTTTGGCATCCATCAAACAAGGTTCACTTCTATTTTTTGTTAAACCTTTCTAACTCGTAAGTGCAACCTTGTCATATCAGGAGCCCAAGGTACTGTGGAAGAGTCTTCCATTTTATAATAGGCCCTCCCACTAGTCTATAATGCCTTTATCATCTAATAAAGCAATTCCACTATCTATCTCAATGAAATGAATAGCCCAATTTTTTTGTGCATCTTCACCCACCAATTCAGCTCGTTTTCATCCTAATGATGGAAAGCCTTTAGAGATATCATCTTATGATATTCACTATCTCATTATACTTATATTAATCATGAGGGAACATGTATATCAATCCCTATGTCATATTCAATCCCTAGGTCATACCATAGTAGCTCCCACTAATTTTCATAAAAATTGACCCTTAATGAGCTAGGGTTCCCACGAGATTCCTCTTGAGAAGGAACCTATTTTGGAGGCCCAATAGAAAATGTGATCATGCAATAATCCATGGGCATTATGGCACTGATGTGTTTTCAACCATGATGTTCATGGAGAGCCACATAAGTCAATACATGGGCCAAACACTTATGGCCCGTGAATGAATCACACTCATTCAGCACATCACATACGCATACATAATTGATCCATATCAATTTAAACTTGTAAAATATAGATCCATTTAGATTAACACATGATCAACCCATCAATAGACCAAATTATCTAATAACTTTGTCTTGATATATGGGCTAAACTACAAAAAGTAGTTCGACCCATATAGCAATCCATGTTGAAATGGGTTAGTCTTGTTCTAATCTAACATAAAAGGGTTTTTCAAGTATAGGCCGAATTGGTCCATGCAATGGGCCATCAAACCCCTAGCCTAGATCGATTTTGTGTCACTTAACTAGTGATCCAAGGGGCTGTGATCAGACCCCAAAAGATTGGACCAAAATTAGGTCAAATCGGCCTAGGGTTTGGTGTCCAAAACATGCATCAATTCACATAGGTAACGATCTAAAATTCCTAGTTATGATCCAAAATCATATCAGTAAATGAATAAAATATAATTAGAAATAAATGACTAGGGTTGATAGTGTGATGTCCAAATCCAATCCGAACAAAACTACATCCCTATGAAACTGCAATCCACAGATCAATCTCCACCTGCGACCTTTGTCTTCTCTGCACATTTTGGCGATTTCTCTAATGTAAAAAAATAGAAAAACACTAATTTCTATTGCTTACATTAAAAAAAACTAATACATTCTTTCTAGAAAAAGAAAAAATTATTAATTATAGACCAAATAATCAAATTAAAAAATTTGGTGTGCACAAATCTTTCCACCATCAAGAATTTGATCTCCATCACACTTTCAGCCCAAGAATTCAAGAATCTATAATAGAACAATTATATAATATATCAAAAAATATATATAAAAGTTTTAGATCATTGGCTCACTTTGAGAACTGAATTCTCAGAGATTTCTACTAACTACTCAAACCGGTGAGACTAGTTCTTACTGATTTGAGTTTTGGTTCAGTCCAAGAGCTGAACCTAGTTCTCTAATACCATTCTTGGAAGGGTTTAGAATCCATTATATGGATGGCCGAACCATGATAAATGGTTGGGCAAATTTTCAAAAATTTTTCTAACCCTTACGATAACTGATTTCCCGATGAATTTGAAAACTGAAATTTCCATATTGAACTTACACTGAACCAGACCAGATTTGAAACCAATCAAAGAGGAAGATGTATACCTGATACGGATTCCTCATATGTAGATCCCACGGTGGAAGTTCACACCCAAATCAGTCCTAAAACCAATCTCCACTGAAGATGACACACTGTGAAGGTGAAACCAGTTTAGCAACACTATTTTCAACAAAACTGTGATCACTTGAATCGAATGAGGTAAGTGAGCCTGATTTTCTTCTGAGCTTTTCTTGCAAAACAAAGAAGGAAACTAATCTAAATCAGTTCTTGAGATCCAAGTTGTGATAGGGTTTCTTGAAAGACAAAAGAGAAGAAACAAGAGAGAGCGGTGTTCAAGTCTAGTTCTCCTAATCTAAGTAGGAAATTATCTAAATCTAATTTGGATTGGTGCTCTATACCCATTTCCAAATCTAGATTTGACTCAGAGCACATGACGACAACTTACTTCATCTTATAAATCATGACCCTTAGGCCCATTACTTCAAAGGATAACAATCCAATATGTTGCATGGCCAACTTAGGTCTGATTTGTGTGGCGTGGAACCCCACAATTGACCTCACATAAGTCCACATGAGTTCGGCTCAAACTCTATGAAAAGGCTTAGCCGAATTCACTGCTAAACGCAGTGAGCCCCTGAACACATCACCATGGGCTCAATATGGGCTCAACATTTACACTTAAATGATCATTGAATTCAGCCATCTTATGAAAACCTGAGGACAATGGACTTAAATAAGATAAAGCCCATCAGGTAATCAGCCCTATAATGCTCTCTTACACTTAACCTTTCAGCCTATATTGATTAAACACTACCCAATAGGGAAGGACCTCTCCCTTGGCTGCAAGGTGTAGTGTCACACTTTCTACTCTGATGGATCCCGGGAATTAAAACCTTTTTGCAAACTTTTTTCATAAAACATTAATATATGTCATGTAAATATATTTTGCAAAACAAAATCTCAAACACAATTAAAATCCACTGTCGGTAGTTTAGATTTCCATCGAAGAGAGTATAAGCCCTATCAATCAGTTTACTCGACAAAGGGGTTGATCCTATCACTATGATCACCCACTCAAATGAATTCTCAAACTGACCCAACATACCTAGGTTTTGACCCTTGATGGATCTCACCAGTTGGCATATCAAGGATAGCCCAATCCAACATCTACTGCAGTACCATAATCAAGTCTAGGAGTCATGTGTAACTTTCTAGTTTTTCCCATCAATCTCCACTGCCAGTTGCCAGTTGCCAGTTCGGGTGTCATGACCTCCACTGCCAATTGCCAGTTCGGGTGTCGTAACCTCCACTGTTACTTGTCAGGACCATCTCTGCCACGTCTAAGATGGCGGTGGCAAGTGGCCGTTGACGGGCGGCTGTCATGTGTCAGACCCCTAATCAGTCAAGTGCACCGCCACCATGTACGGGCTTCTTGGGCATCAGATATGGTTGTTCAGTCAGGTGACTTGGAGCCAAAGTGATGTGCGAGGTGAAGTCTTGAGCTCAGATAGAAGTGTGGCCCGAACTGCCCCTGGGGCAGTTTGGGTCTTTGCCTTTTGTGCTTTTTGTAAGGCTCAGGACCTTGAAGGGAGAGCTCAGGTTCCTCCTTGGCGAGTTCGGGACTCTTCAGCTCGAAGCTCGGGTTGTAAGTTCCCCTTTGGGGGAGCTAACATCTCTCACTTGCTAAATTCCAACTAAGGGCATACTTTTTGAATCTGAATGTCCCCTCTACCAACAATCTCCTATAGTATATGATACATTTTCTTGATGTTCTTAGACTTTGAGTGGGCTCTTGTCTCCTTAGCTTAAGCAATGCCTCTAGTGTTGTCACACAATAGTAGAATACGTGATGTGTTGGATGGTATGAATCCTAATTCTTGGACAATTTTTTTCATCCATACCGCTTCCTTGTCAACCTCACTTGCGATAATGTACTCAGCTTCAATTATGGAATCTATTGTTTACTGCTTTTCTAGATAACCTGCATAGGACCCCACCAAATCCAAAGTAAAGTTGCATTGACAAAAATCCAAAAATCCAATCATCAACCCAAACCAAACCCAGTCTGACTTTTTCATAGGCTGGGTTAGCGTTCTATTGGGGGTAACCTGGCCCAAGCTCTTAACTATTAGACAACTCAGTTTTGTAATTTTATTTGGACATATCAATGGACAACCAAATCAATGAGCCTTATTACTCTCTTAATCTTATAATATATGAGCAATGCTGCTCAATTCGAGGTGGTGCACGACTGAGGAGAGCAACCAAATAGTCCTTGCTGGCAGGACGGGGCCGAGCTACAAGGATGAGACGCGCTTCAAGACCTGTGGTAAAGGAAACAGAAGTCAGAGGCCTGAAGAGTTATCCCCAAGTAAGAACTCCAATGATCAAGTTAGTAGGAGGTGGTAGGATGGTCCAGCCGACCTATAAGGTTACCGGTTTGAGCTAAGTAGCGGCGTATATCTTAGAAGTTGGATCCCTTACCTCTAGCATGGAGTACCTTTTTATAGTTGAAGATCCGTGTCCTGGTCGGATTGGGCTTCCAGGGTTGTCAGGATGAAGTTAGCTGCCGAGGTATTCGGGATAGAGTCTCATTCCCCCATATAGTCATCTTCCTACTTCCTCTTTATCCATAGTTGTGCTCATCCATACAACGTGTAGTTGACGTGGCTGGAAGGATAAGATGGGGTGCCACAGTAATAGCATAGCATGGCCGAGCTAGCCCATCGTGGCTAGGCTAGGCTGTTGTGGTCGAGCTATGCTGACGTGGCGGAGTTAGGATGACATTGCAGGGTGATAGTTGGGCAGCCATGTATCTTGCAGGGCCAGCTCAGCCTTGACCCGAACACTACTCCCCTATTTCTAAAGTCGAGGAAGGAAGTTTCTAGGTTCGTTGCCCGGCTAAGGAACTTTTGAGCATGCATATCGTCCATGCCGTGTTGGTCATTGCCGAGGAGTCCTCTAATCGTCGGCTGCAGAACTTAAATAAGAACTAAAATTTTGGTTCTTGAACCACTCCCCCAGTTCTGCTATCAAGGAGGGGGAATGCCCAGCCAAACTACTATGCGGCCTTGTGGTCGTAAGCTGCCTAACCAGTAAGGCGGGTCTTCACGTCAAAGCTTGGACTGATATAGTAGGTGAACCAGTGCAATTAATGGGCGCAACCGCTGCCTGCCAAGGGTGCTGCTTCGGTTTCTGAGGTTTCCTGTCGTACGTTATTGGTCACGTCGGTTGGCCATCCGAGGCATTGTTAGGGGTGCTTCATCTGCACTGTTGATCTCACCTCAGTTTGTGCCCTTGATAGTTATAAAAGGGAAAAAGGGTCCCCCTTCTCTACCCTCAGTATCGCTTGCAAGAGTTTGGTATCCACTGCTCAGCAAATTCGTCAGTCACACAGTTCGGCAGATAGCTCAGTAGACAGCTCGGCAAATAGCTCGGTAGCTTTCATCCGAGTCCTCCAATAGTTCTGGTTCCAACTCTTCTTGCGGCTCAACCTACGAGTTTGAGCTGAGACTTCATGGCCGCCGAAATTGAGGAACCCAAGGTTGGTCCCTCTGGGATGGAGACATAGCTTCCTCTTCGGGCAGATCTCCGGTTTGGTACCACACCCGGTGTCTTGATGCTCGAGGATATGGCTCGGATCCAAGCTACATATGCCATTCCCACAAAATACCAAATAATGTGCCCGCTGCCCGGGGAGATGGCCACTGATGCTCAACCCGGTGAGTTGTGTGTTTATGAACATAGCTTGGAGGCTAGGCTGAGATTCCCGTTGAGCGAGGGGTTCGCCGAGGTGCTAAACTAGTATAGGGTATTGCCAGTGCAGCTGATGCCAAACTCCTTTAGGTTTTTTCTCAGCCTTATGTCCTATTGTGTTGTCCGCGATATTGAACTAACCCTAGAGATGGTGAGCTTTATGCTCCAACTCAAACACCACCAGCAGGGGTACTATTACTTTCCCACTCAGAAGAACATTCGGTCGTTGGTCAGGGCCCCTTCTTCTATAAAGCACTGGAAGGGGTCATTCTTCTTTGTGCGAATCCCTGGGACTCCCTTTTCCTATCAAGCTGCAGGGGCCGAGGATGCCTCTGCCACATCCCCAATGGTCGGTGCTTACTTGGGAGGAGAGGTTGGCCCTGATCACCATCCATGAAATTGTCATTATCGCATACACATGCTCGGAGATGCTGATGCTCGCCGAGCTGAGGGAAAGGGTGGCCAGTTTTACTTTTGTTTGTCAAATTGAATTTATCTTGCCTACCTTGTACTTATCTTGGGCCTCCTATGCTGCAGGTGTGAGCATGGCCAGTGAGGAAGAAATTGTTGTTGGATGAAGGCGCTTCGACAAAGGAAGGAATGAGCCAGTGTGCAATCGGAAGCTCATCGCTAGCTAGAAGGGCGGCCATGATCCAAAGACAGGGCAGCTCGTCAATGAAGAAGAGTTTGGCAACAAGAGGTTGAGGAGGACGATGTCGTCATGGTTGACCCCGAAGGGGTCCGTCGTTTTGCGAGTGCGTCGATAACTGAGGTGGGGAGTAGCTCAGGTCTGCATGTGCCGAGGTGGTTGGTTCGCGTAGACGATAATCTAGAGATGCCTGGGGTTCCCGAGCAATTACTGTAGGGGATCATGACTACGTCCATAGCTCGGAAATTGGTTGGGCTCGATAGAAGAGCCTTGGAGTGTGTGCTGCTTCGGTCTGCTACCCAGGTAAATCCTCTTCTTCTTATTCCTTGTGTTTTTCTCTCCTTTTCAGTGTACTTATCATATTTGTCCGCAGAATGCTTGTGCAGCGATCGCGCTGGTTGATCATCTCCAAGATGTTCGGTCATCGTACGAGCGGGAACATTCTGAGTATTTGTGGTAGAAGGCCCAGTTGGCCGAGCTCCAGGCTACTAGGGAGCGGCCAGCCGCACTGGAGAAGGAGGTGGCCGAGCTAAAGGTGCAAATGGTTGAGCAAGCTAGTCTTGTCTGGGAGCTGAAGCGGGAGATCACTGAGTTCAAGGTTGAGTAGGACAGGCTGAGGCAGGAGGCTGTTGAGGAAGCCATGACGAGTACAAGGCATTGGAGGAGATGCAGCTGCACATGGACGATTATGTCGAGGCTTCTTTTATGGCAGGGTTCAACATTTCCCGACGAAGGATCCTTTGCCGTCACCCGGAGTTGGCCATTGAGTTGCAAGGCTGGGATGCCTTTCATCCAAATTCTCATCCATGTCGTGGGACATGGCCTATGTGCTACAATGACATGCTAGGGCCAACACTGTCGATTTACAACTCAAAATCAGGGAACCTTGCTAGCACTACTAGAAATGAAAATTTTGTCATTGTTGTCATCCACGTTCCATCTCTTCTCCAAATTAATGATTGTGGACTATATATGAATGTGGAAAAGGATGTAATCTTATTGATAAGTCAAAACACATCATAGAAAGGAAAAAAATGTAATCTTATTACTTGGATCCCCCAAGTATGGTGAAATTAAAATCAATTTTGATGCCTCTTGTTCAAGGGATTGTTTTTGTCCTGTTGCAGCAATTATCAGAGACTATATGGGCAGGGTCTTGGATTTCAAATGCTCCACTCTTGGCACTACTTCTATTAATGTGGCTGAGGCTTGGGCTACGTGGGAAGCTCACATTCTGGCCCTTAATTTTAATGACAGTCCATCTTGGATTGTGGGGGACTTGAAGATTGTTATTGGCTGTTTAAAAGGGCAGATTTCTCCCCTGTAGAATCTTAGGAACATTATCTTGGGTTGCTTAAAGATGAAGGAGCTGCTGGAGAGAGGTATACGTTATAGGCACGTGTTTAGAAAGGCAAACCGGGTGATGAATTAACTCACACTACAGGAAAAAGGTCAAAGCTGGCAATCTTAGGCCCTTAGACCGCCAGCTTAGACCTAAGGCAACGGTCAAGTGTCCGCCCCCTTATCAGCTGCCGCCCTATATTAGGAACGCCATCTTAGATGGCCGGTCAAAATTTCTCTAAAGTGGCAGTCATACCGAGTTGCCGGCTTAGCATGCCGGCTTAGATACCCAAAGATGGTTTGACCGCCGGCTTTGCTCTAAAGTGGTGGTTTTGACCACCGGCTTAGATTTTTTCCAAATTCCCTTATATTCTTAGGTGGTGGTCCAAACCGCCGGCTTAGGTGTTAAATGACCACCGCCTTAGGTGTTGTTTGTGGCTAAACTGGTGGTTCCATGACCGTTGACTTAGATTTCTTTTTTTTTCATTTTTATTTATACAATTATACCATGTTAATTCTAACATTTTGTTATATCTGAATTGTTTATTGATTTAGCATTTTCATACCTACTTAATACAAAAAAAACATTTGATAAAAATCAATTTAAAATGAAATCTATTAATTCAAAGATTATATATAAGACATTGTTCAAATACAATCTCCAATTGAAATATAAATAGTACAAGAACTTAAAAAATCAAATTCTATAATAATTAATTGGAATATCAAAAGTGATTCAAAATATTTTGTAGCATTCATAAAGGCATACTAGCAATGGACAGAAAATGAAGCAGCTAGTTTAGAAGGTTCATAAGTAAAAGAAAGAAAAACAAAGGGATTTTTGTCATAGCCTGCAGCTGAAAACATCCTTGTTTAGATCTAGATGTAAACCTCCTTTTTTTTCTTAAGCATCTTTTGTTGCTTCAGAACTTCTTCAATGTCAAAGACAGATAATAAATGGTATCATGCAACTTATCGGCAGCTTCTGGTTTCCTTTGCTGAAGTTGCAAAAGAAATTCCAGGAGCAACTCCTGCTCCTCTATTTCCTCCCTTAGAAAGGTTAAGTATCATTTCATCTATTATGAATAAATGACTACTAAGTAAATACAGATGCTAAACACATGTCCATAGCCACATTATTTGTTTCAAAGCACAAGGATTTAAAGACATGGTCAATGCAATAACAGATGAACGAAAATCGACCAAAGGTGGGAGCAAGAAGTTGCTCCAAATACCAATATAAAAGTAATAGAAGTCTTGAAGTCTGCAGCTTCTAGATTTATGAATTCTAGAATAAGATTGGTCGGCCACCATAACTAACCAAAACATAGAAAACTAATGGCCACCATAAGAAACTATTTGGAATTAGCTACATAGTTTCCTGAGATCCTCTCAATGCAAGAGACATCTTCAATCTGACCTAGATTGAGCTCCATCTCAAGATCTCCTAACATGGTCTAAAAATTTCTCCCAATTATTAAAAATTTTGATCTAATTTAGGTGGGTCCTACAATTTCTCATAAATTCAATACTAACGGAATATTTGACAAAAGAATGCTGATAAAAAAAAATTGAAAAGGGATTAACATTCGCTAGCAGCAAAAATGCTGCTATTAGCACTAGAATTCTAAGATCAATGTTTAAATAACTCATTAGATCAAGATCAAATAAGAGTTAGATTAAATATAATACTATTTTTATCATGCAAGGGCAGACATACTACCAGGCAACCACATAGATAATCGAATGTGAATCTTGCTTCCCCATTACAGCTTTTAGGAACCTCCAAAGTTCTGATTTAAAACATAGTGCAAGCATTGATCAATTGGAATCAGAAACCTCCAAATTTCTGATTCCAGGACCACAAATCCCATGGTCTTGCAATTATCTCCCCTAATTTATGGTACTAACAAGCTTTTTTCCATGTATTATATAATAATACCCAGGTGGCAAGTTGCTTGGCCCACACCCAAACTCATGCAAGCATGATACTCTCTTTTGGGTTTGCATGATTCAAAAAACTAAAAGCAATAGGCTATAGAATACCACCAAATGGGTTGCATGGTTACAAAAAGTCACTTTTTTGCAACTTTGACAAAAGTAAGGCCCAGTTTTTTCAGCCATACCGCAAGTTTTCTTATGGACCAACCAAATGATATAAAGTACTTTGAGCAATAATAGAAAGAGCAAATTTTTCATCTCCTCTCTCCTATTGGATCCAATATGACCAAACTGAATCTGACCTATTGCCACTTCCCCTAGCTAGTCCTATATGACCCAAACACTTAATTCACTTTTGAGTAAATGCAACCCAACTAGAGTTTAGTGTAATCTACACTCCTAAGTCAACTCAAGAGTGAATAAATGAGCCAATAATTCTAATAAGGAAGATGGGACAAAAACTAGGGTAAATGGATATATTATATATCATATATGAGCTATAGGCAAATGTCAAAAAAGAAACCTAAACAGGTTCCCAACCTTAATAAAAGAACAAATCCTAAACACCAAACACCAATCACAAGCACTCTATCAAACATGATCCCTAAAAGCTGGTTTCAAATTGTAGATTAAGACATGCCAACAAACAAAGTAGTAGGCCACATCTAGGCTGTTCATAGTCAAGAAAGAAATACTCTATGACCAATATCATTTGTTCTCTTCCTATTAAATCTGAAAATAAAACAAACTATTAAGGTGCAATTTTGTTTCTTACTTTTGGTTCAAAGCATTTCATTGCCACTATTTCTTATTATAACCCAGCAATTAGTCATCAATAGAAGGCCAAAACTATAAATTATGTCTTAATCCTGCTTGATTATGTATAGAATAGGATAAAAATATCTCTATCCATCTATAGTATAGAATGGTCAGACCCAAAATTCTAATATATCTTTGAAACATGAACACATATAAAAGTTCAATAATTAAACTAGACCACCTGAATGAGAAGAAAAAAGAACAATTCTCATATGAAGAAATTTTAGAATGGTAGGATTCTCAAATATCTTTAGGAAGAAATAAGTTAAATAAGCATGTGAATACAAAGAACTAGAAAGAAATACAGAAATAATGTATCTTGAGATGCTGTAATTAAGAACCCGAGAACAAGAATGAAGCTCAAGGGAAAGGCCTCGATTACATCCTCAGAGACTCAAAATTAGAAGATTATCTAATGAAACCTCTTAATACCGTCTCATTTGAATTAGGACAAAATTGAAATGTAAATTATCCTCATATAAATTCAAAAAAAGAAAAAGAAAAAATCTCAGATGAACCAGGACTACTTAAAAAAGTAAGCTATCCTCTTACAGTAATAGATTAAAAAACAAGTCAACCAAAATTTATCTAGAAAAGCTGAGAATTACAATCATATCTTAAGAAAGGATTTGAGTTGGAAAATCTTTTCTTCCCACTTAATTTTCTCCTCATTCTATAAAGTAGAAGAATTTACAACTCTTTCCCTTTACAGGAAGGGTAACATAATTGCAGAGTTTCATCCAAAGAAGTCAGGTCTATGACACTACTAAAGAAAGCTTAAGAGGAAACAATAACAACATATCTTCATGCGACGCAATTTGGCAGCCATGGAAGCTGAATCCGGAATGCTTAGTGGAGAAAGGCTTTTTGAAGCGTTCCCACAGACAACACCAAATGATGCGACGCAATCTAGTTGCTCCTAGCTAGAGGTGATTTGGCTTCCAATAGACGACGGAGTTGGCTGATCTACACAGAGAGAATCAGAGAACCCGAGGGTGCTAACCCGGCGAGGTCACTCTGATGCTTAAGTCAGTAATTCACGAGCTAAAGGTAGTTTAGAAAGCAAGAGAGCTAGTAAGCAATGATTACGCATACCTTTGCCCCCTGGAGGGTTGGGGTCTTTATATACTGGAGTCCTCGCGGGTTTCTTAGAGTGGTTCCGGGATTATTACTATGATGAGGCTCATTTCCATATTAATAGGAGATAATGCTGCTAGCCGATAATGCTTATCACTACCGCCCGAATCGGTCAGGAAGATAATGCTAGTTGTTATGAGGCGTGATCCCATAAAGCGTAGAAACTAGTGGCGAGATCTTCGGGGTTGTCATGCAGAGGTCGTTCAATATTACCCGAGCTAGTGCCCTTTGGATCCGACCTGGCACAAGTGCCGAAGTGCCTTAGAACCGAGGAGGCCCTGATGCGATCGTGTTCCGAAGTGAACTTGCTTCGAGGTGGACTTGCCCCAAGGTAGTTCGATTATCCAAGCTCGGTCCATCGCAGACTTGGTATGTCAGGATGAGCTATCGTCCTATCAGTTAGGTCATGTCCACGTGTCCCCTTATTACTAAGTCAGGCCAAACCACTCTACATCAATTGCCTCCCACTCCCCGAGCCAAATGTCCTAACCCGGTGTGGGGAGTTCATGATGAGTCAAGTGGATTTGGTCTGAGGCTCAGACAACTAGCCAGATGAATCATGGGTCGGAGTTGTTTGGCCACCCGGCTCAACCAGGAAAACATTAGTCGCGTCTGGCTTACACGCGGACGTTACGCGATTTATAAACTCCATAGACGTCAAAAAATGTGCTAAACCGATTTTATCCTCGGGGACCGCGTGGTTGGTTTTCCTAGGAACCGTTGGATTGCTTCAATCTCGATTGTTGGTTCTCAAACATAGCAGCTATAAATAGGGGGGTACGTGATTTATTCTTCTTGCCACAAATTCAATGATTGAGCTCTCCTGAGGTCGCATCGGAGTCAGCCAGCTCGGTCTCCTTTCTATTTTCCACTTCGTTCTTTCTATTTGGTGAGTCCCCATTCCTTAGTTTTTTCCTGCTTTCCGATTATGTCGAGTTCTAGCATAGATAGGCTTGTAGATAGTGTTAGTGAGGTGCAAGGCGTTGTTGTTCCTACTGGGGAAGTCAGTTCGCGGAAGGGTGCCTCCCCTCTCCAGTCTTTAGAGGGAACCTCTAACCTTGAAGTCGAGCCATCTCGGCTCAGGGAGACCGAAGCTCAAGAAGAGGGTCCATCCTCCAGATCGGGGGCCCCCACTTCTTCCCGAGGTCGGGATCCCGATGACTTTGGGCCTTCCAAACTTTCTTCAGACAGACTATTGTACTTAGTGTCTCATTATCATCTCCCCGATAGCATAGTCTTTAGCATACCCTTAGGTCGGTACCCTTGGGCTCATGATCATAATGAGCTCACTATTTTTGAGGAGCAGCTCGCGGCAGGGCTGCGCTTCCTACTCCATCCTTTCCTGATAGAAGTAGTTAACTTTTACAACATCACCATTGACCAGCTCCATCCGAACTCTATTCAGAATATCATTGGCACTATTTCTGTGTTCCACTCCTACGGCCAACCTCTAACCTTGAATGTCTTCAGCTCAATCTGTGCGATCAAGAGAAACTCGACCTATCTACGCAGGGACATCAGACAAAGCTACTATATCTCTCCCAGGCCTAAATTCAAAATCTTGCACGGTTATCCGAACAAGGTTCTGGCTTGGAAAAGGTGATACTTTATTGCTCGTAACCCAGAAGGGTGGTCTTTCCCAACCCATTGGAAGGTGGCTACTCAGGATCCCGGGGTGAGCTTGGACAGAGAGACCAGGGCGGTGATCAACTCATGGAGGGACTTCGGTCTTGAAATGAAAAACTTCTTTGCCGAGGACGCTTTAGTGCGAGCTGGTTTGAGTCCTCCTAGTAGGTTTCCTTTTGAATATTTGCTTAAAATACCCTTTAAGTTTTTTGACTAACTATTTGTTTTTTTTTTGTAGTTACAATGTCAGAGGTCGATGCGGAGAGCCTCCTGAGGAGCTCCTAGAAGGGGAAGAAGCAGAAGGCCACAAAGAGGCCTCGTCGGGATCCCGGGCCTTCAAACTCTAGACCAACCGAGGTCCTAGCAGTGGAGCCGATCTCCATCGAGCCCCCCAGGGAGGAGGCCCGAGCTGCACACCCCGAGGTAGTTGCAGAGGAGGGCCACGAGGAGGAAGCTCATCCTCAGGAACTAGAGGATGTATCATCTCCGGAGGGGCCTGTTGTCGAGCTAGAGAGGGCCCCGATGATTGAAGAAGAAAGCATCACGAACCACATGCTCACAGTGCGCAAGAGCCGGGATGTCATCTTTCTGAGCGAGGTCGCGCGATGGGCTGACATGCCTCCATATTGGCTCTTGGGACTAGCCTCCAGCCACTGCATGGTGGTAAGTATTTAACCTTTAGCTCTACTCTTCTTTCTTTTTTTTTTTTTACTTACCGCGATTTTCTTTTGATAAGTCAACTCCAACCTTCACACATTGGCCTACCAATCCACGATCCACTCAAAGGAGACTCGGGACGCCAAGGTGGAGGTATGAAAGCTCCATCGTGAGCTGAACCTAGCTCGGGGTGAGGTACTTCGGGCTAAGAAGGGAACCGAGTGCCAGAAACAGCTGATCCTAGACCAAGAACAAACTCAGATCTTCGAGACCGTCATCCAAGAGGCATGGGAAGAAGAGAGGAACCAGGCCGTTGAGCGCTTCAAGGAGTCCTCGGAGTTCCATGCTCTTCAGCTCGAATATGGCTCAAGCTCCTACCGCTTTGGGTTCAAGTTGTGCAGGTATCTGGTCTGACAAAATTTCCCAGATCTCAACTCGGTGCCATCATGATGTCAGGCTTAGCCCCTGGAGTTGCCAAGGCAGCGAACGAGGAGCTCGACTCGTCAGAGGCGGAGAGAGATGACAAGGTCGAAGTGGTGGACCCCTCAGACAAGGCTGGCAGTCCTTCTGTGTGATTCTGGCTCTTTCTTCTTTATTCCTCTTTTTGAATTATGGATGTACACCCCGAAGCTATTGAGCTCGGGCGATAATGAGATCTTTGTACTCAATCTTTTCATCAATGAAATATGAACCTTTTTACTAATCCTTGCATAAAAATAATCTAAGTGTGAGTGACTCCCGATCTGAGCAGCGAATGTATAGGTTACCTGAATTGTCAAGCTACTGAGTTGGACAATAAATAAGGATAACCAAACATAAAACCTTTCTAAGTGAAGGTCACCCCAAATTGTCTACCCGGACTACTAGTAGGGGTAACTTCCCATAATGTACATAGAGGTGAGCGACATTCACGGTATATACCCGACCTGTCCGTGCATGAGCTACTCATTTAGATGTCGGTTGTTCCTAACCGGCCCAACCTATTGTTATATGCCGAAGTGGACTAGACATCGTAGGGCTTATAACCGAGCTGTCTTTGCCTTAGGCATTAGAGGTACTTTGCCTATGCCGAAGAGGCGACTAGGACTTATATGCCCATGCCAAAGAGGCAACTGGGGGACTTATAGGGTGATGAGTTCGTCAATTCAATACTTCAACCCTTAGGCTTTGGGGGCGACTTATTGTCCACCCTTCTTTATCTTGCCCATGCCGAGGAGGCGATTGGGACTTATATAATGCCGAAGTCTTTTATCAGTACTTTTGGTCCTCAGACTTCTGGGAGTGACTTACTATCTGCTCTCCAGTTAAACAATCATAGGTAGTATTGCCTTAAGTTTCTAATGTTCCAACCCGAGGCACCTATTTCCTTCTTAGGTTTCGAGCTCATACATACCTTCCCCAAGCACCCACTTTACTCGATAGGGTCCTTCCCAGTTTGGCCCGAGCTTACCAACACTAGGCTTAGGCACCATAACTTTATGAAGAACCAGGTCTCCAACGCGAAAGTTCTGCTTCTTGACTCCAGCGTTATAGTACCGAGCCACTCTCTATTGGTAGGCTACGGTCTGGATGTATGCGATGTCTCGTACCTCTTCTACTTGGTCGAGGTTGGTGCATAGCTCATCATCGTTTGTCTCTTCATTGTATGCCTCCATGCATACCGTAGTTCGATAAGCCCATAGTACACTGGGCAGCTCGTCTACCCATAGTCCTTTAGCTCGGGCTAAGCATGCTTTCAGTCCATGGAGGATGGCCCTATTCATGACTTCCGCTTGACCATTTGCTTGAGGGTGTTCCACCGAGGTGAAATTCTGTTGTATCCCCATCTAGTTGCACCAGTTCTGAAAGTTGATGTCCCCGAACTGCTTGTCGTTGTTAGAGATAAGCACTCGAGGTAGCCCAAAGTGGCATATTATGCTCCTCCAAAAGAAGTTTTGCACGCTTCGTGCTGTGATTGTCGCAAGAGGTTCGGCCTCTACCTACTTTGTGAAATAGTCCACTGCTACCACTAAGAATCTCCTCTATCCTATCGCTGGTGGGAATGGTCCAAGGATGTCGATTCCCCACTGCGCGAAGGGCCATGGGCTAGTGAGGTACTTCAGGTCAACAACGGGCTGGTGGTGGACGTTGGTGTGCCTTTGACACTTGTCGCATATTTTGATGAGCTCAAGCGCATCTGCCTTCATCGTTGGCCAATAGTACCCTTGTCGTAGCGATTTCTGGGCGAGAACCCTGCTCCCCAAATGTTCGCCACACAGACCTTCATGACTGTCGCAGAGAACAAGCTCAGCTTTTGAGGGTCGCAAGCAACGCAAGTAGGGGAGCGTGTAGGATCTTCGGTACAGCCATCCGTCTATTATGACATACTTGGCTGCCTGTCGCTCTATCCTTCTAGCCGTGTTGCGATCTGCAGGGAGGGTCCCATGAAGCAGGTAGCTCACAAGTGGATCGATCCAGCTTGGCTTTGCTTATACAATAGGAGCGACCTCTTCTGCCCCCCGAGAATGCTAGGTCGAGGCAGGTTCTCTATGTACACGGTCCTCATGGTGTTGTCGCTTGTGTTGGCTAACTAGAACAAGGCATCGGCCTCAGTGTTCTCGGATCTCGGGATCTTCCTGATGAAGTAAGACTGAAAATCACGCAAAGCGTCTCTGACTTTGGCTAAGTAGGCAACCATGGTTGGCTCGCGAGCTTCATATTCACCGATGACTTGGTTGACCACGAGCTGGGAGTCACTATAGATAATGAGGTGCTTGGCTCTTACTTTGTTCGCTAGAGCAAGCCTGGATATCAATGCTTCGTACTCCGCCTCGTTATTGGATGCGATGACCTCGAACCGAAGTGCATACTCCAGCTTCACCCTGCTTGGTCCGTACAGAATGATACTAGCTCTGCTACCTTGCTGATTTGATGAGCTGTCAACATGGAGGATCCAGGGCTCCTCATTCCAAGTTGGCATTGCTTTGACCGGGGAGGTGCCACACTAGTTGATTCTTCCCCTCTGTGCTCGGGTTCAATTGACTCAGGGACTACAGTGTTGAAGGTACATTCCGCGACAAAGTCAGAAAAGGCTTGGGCCTTGATAGCTGTTTGAGGCTCGTACTGGATATCATATTCGTTGAGTTCAATGGTCCACTTCGTCAATCTACTAGAGACCTTGGGCTTAAGCAAGACTTTCCTCAAAGTTCTGTTGGTGAAGATGATAATGGTATGGACTTGGAAGTACAGCCAAAGCTTCCGAGCTGCAGTCACTAGCGCGTATGCCAACTTTTCGATCTCTAGATACCTTGTTTCTGCATCCTGCAAAACTTTACTAACATAGTAGATGGGTCATTGAACCTAATCTACTTCTTTCTTCAGTACCCAGTTGACTACCTTGTCACTCGCGGAGAGGTACAGCTTCAAAATATCCCCCTCTTCGGGTCGGGTCAAAACCGGGATACTAGTGAGGTATTTTTTGAGCTCATCGAAGGCGAGATGGCACTCTTCGGTCTACTCAAAGTCCTTACTCTTTTTAATTGCCTTGAAGAAAGGCAAGCAGCGATCTGCCGACTTGGACATGAAGTGACTCAGAGTGGCTATGCGACCGTTCAACCTTTGAACCTCCTTCAATTTACAAGGTGGTCTCATGTCTAGGATGGCCTTGATTTTGTCAGGGTTGGCTTCGATGCCACGTCGGTTAACGATGTAACCTAGGAATTTACCCAATGTGACACCAAAGACACATTTATTAGGGTTTAACTTCATGTTGTATTTGTGCAAAATTTCAAAAACACAATGCAAATATTTTATTAAATTATTTGAAAACTGAGTCTTGACGACCATGTCGTCTACATAGCATTCTACTTTTTTGCTAATCAGTGGCTCAAAGAGTCAAATTACAAGTCTTTGGAATGTTGCCCCAGCATTTTTTAGTCCAAAAGGCATGACCTTGTAACAGTACAAGCCTAGCTCGGTTACGAAGGCTGTTTTTTCCTCATCGGCAGGGTCCATCCTGATCTGGTTGTAGCCCGAGTATGCATCTAGAAAGCTTAGCAACTCATGCCCTAAGGTCGCGTCCACCAGACGGTCAATCTTGGGAAGTGGGAAGTAGTCCTTCGGGCAAGCTCAATTCAGGTCAGTATAGTCAACGCACATGCACCATTTACTGTTGGCCTTTTTTACAAGAACGGGGTTAGCCACCCAACTCGGGTAATGGACCTCCCTAATGAAATCGGCTGCAAGAAGCTTCCCAACTTCCTCGTCAACTACTCTCCAGTGCTTTAGGGCTAGGTTGTGTTTCTTCTATCTAACGGGCCTAACTACAGGATCAATGTTCAACTTGTAAGTTAGTATTTTAGGATCTATGCCGGGCATCTCTGCTATGGACCATGCAAACACATTTAAATTTTCAAGTAAGAAACTTACTAGCTGAGAACACAAAGGCTCCTCAATTGATGCGCCGATTTAGAGAGTCGTGGCTGGATCTTCTGTCAAAACGGGTATAAGGACAGCCTCTTCTATCGGTGAAGCTCGCTCCTCAGTGTACTTCGTAGGTCACTCTAGCTCGAGGTCATCTGCTACCTTGGCTTTTCCTTTGAAGGCAGTGACATAGAATTTGCGAGACTCAAGTTGGTCGCCTCGTGCTACCCCTACTCTGAAGTCCGTGGGGAACTTCATGGCCAAATAATAGTTGGACACCACTGCACGACGAGCGTGGGTGATTGCCCGACCTATAATGGTGTTGTATGGGGAGGGAATCGCAACCACTAGAAAAGTGTGGTCTAACCTCGCAATGCTAGGCCACATACTGACCTCTCCAGGTACTGAAACTCAACCCAAGGGCTTGACTTCCTCTCCGCTGAAACCTACCAGAGGAGTGTTCATGGATTTGATCTCGCTTTCTGGGAGCTGCAGCTTGTCGAACGCATCCTTGAACAGTATGTCTGTCGAGCTTCCTGAATCGACCAAGACGCACTTGACTTCGAAGTTGATGATTCTCATTCTTATGACGAGTGCGTCATCATGGGGGTACTGGATCCCGTGTGCATCATCTTCAATGAAGAAGAGTGGCTCTTCTAACCTTGGCCGCTTCGGAGGATTCTGCTCTTCTCTTTCCAATTCACGAGCCGATGTCTTTGCCGCGGCTAATGTGAAGCCTGCGACAATTGACCCGCCGGTGATCATATGGATTATTCCTCGAACCAGCCTTTCTTCGGGCAATTGTTTCTATGGCTGCTCGCTCTGCTTGTTGCTGGATTCGGGAGCATCTCTCCCTTGCTCACCCAGCCGATCTGTTTGATTTTTATTTTCTTTTAATACAAAATTTTTTAGGTATCCACGATAGATGAGTTCTTCAATCTCATTGCGGAGGTTTTTATAATTCGCGGTGCTATGACTGTGGTCCCTGTGAAAGTGACAATATACATTTCTATTTCTAGTATTCAGATCCCCTCTCATCCGAGGTGGCCACTTCACATAGGAGGCGTCCTTGATCGCCATAAGAATTTTGCATCGCTTTGCATTCAAGGGTGTGTAGTTCATCCTTTCAATTGGAGGAGTTTGAAAAGGCTGATCTGGTTTACTTCCTCCTCTAGTTGGTTCATCCTTCTTCCGCTTATTATCCCCGTTGGCTGAGGTTTCACCTTCTCTTTTCCTCTTTTCTGGTGGATTCTCGCTTTTTTGGTTCATCTCTTCTTCTGTTCCGATGAACTGATCAACGAACTTGAGAAACTCGGTGACATCATTAGGCTTGTCGGCAACCACTTGCCACTTAAATTCTTTGTGGGTGATTCCTCTTTTTGTGGCTGTGAGTCTCACAGCAGGATCTAGGTCGGGGATTTGCAAGCACGTGTCGTTGAAACACTTGATATAACTTTGGATTGACTCTCCCTCCCTCTGGACTATGCTGAGGAGGCTAGTGATGAAGTGCGAGGTAAAGACCTGCACGAACTGTGCCCAACTTTTAATTGTCTCGGGCATGAGGTTTCAGTACCATGTACGAGCCACTCCCTTAAAGGTTGTGGAGAAGGCAACGCACATGTAGGGTTTATCAGCCCCAGCTAGGTGCATCTGGAACTACAAGGAATCCACGTGATTCTTCGGGTCGAATAACCCGTCGTACTTGTCCAAGGGATGTACCTTGAAGTCTTTGGGCATCGGGACGGCCAGGAGCTCGGGGGATAAAGGAGACGGCACGGAAAGGAGTAGAGTGGTCTTCATGGTTCCCTAGCTCACCTTTTCTTTGCCTTTAGGCTGTTCGGGCTGACTTTGAATTGTAGCTTGGCGAGCCTTACGATGTTGCTTCTGCTGCTTCTTTACTTGCTCCGCATTAATGCTGCTGGCTTCTGTGTTGTTAGGCACTGTTCTTGCAGGGAGCTGCTCGGAGTGCTGGCGACGACTGCTATGGGCTGAGGGACCTTGTCTAGAGTCTGAGGTGAAGCGGCTCTGGTGGGATAGGTGTCTCCCAACCTATTCACTTGCTACAAGGCGGGAGGAGTAACCTATCTCTCCCTCCTGCCACAAGACGAGACTTGGCTCCCAAGAGGGTTCTAGATTTGGGAGGTCTCTCCCGGCGAGGCTTGGTTTGCTGTGTTGCCAGATGCCAAGGTGGAACCGGCTGCAGATTCTATGGCAGTGAAGGGAACTGCTACTAGTATTGTTGCTGGTAAACATGATGCAGAAAGAGGTACGGTGAACTGTCCAATGCACACTTTTGGGACCTGAAGTTGCCCCCCGGAGGCGTTCATGTCAGCGTTCTGTCCGACGTTACTAGAAGATGCCATGGAAGCTGAATCTGGAATGCTTAGTGAAAAAAGGCTTTTTGAAGCGTTCCCGCAGATGGCGCCAAATGATGCAACGCAATCTGGCTGCTCCTAGCTAGAGGTGATTTGGCTTCTAGTAGACGACAAAATTGGTTGATCTACACAGAGAGAATCAGAGAACCAGGGGGTGCTTACCCGGCGAGGTCACTCTGATGCTTAAGTCAATAATTCGCGAGCTGAAGGTAGTTCAGAAAGCAAGAGAGCTAGTAAGTAGAGATTACGCGTACCTTTGCCCCTGGAGGGTTGGGGTCTTTATATACTAGAGTCCTCGTGGGTTTCTTGGAGTGGTTCCGGGATTATTGCTACAATGAGGCCCGTTTCCGTATTAACAGGAGATAATGCTGCTAGCCAATAAGGCTTATCACTACCGCCCGAATCGGTCAGGGGAGATAGTGCTAGCTATTATGAGGCGTGATCCCGTAAAGCATGGAATCTGGTGGTGAGATCTTCAGGGTTGTCATGCAGAGGTTGCTCAATATTACTTGAGCTATTACCCTTTGGATCTGACCTGGCACAAGCGCCGAAGTGCCTTGGAACTGAGGAGGCCCTGACGCAATCGTGTTCCGAATTGAACTTGCTCCAAGGTGGACTTGCCCCGAGGTGGTTCGATTATTCGAGTTCGGTCCATTGCAGACTTGGTACGTCCGAATGAGCTGTCGTCCTATCAGTTAGGTTGTGTCCACGTATCCCCCTATTACTATGTCGGGAAGATCCCACCACCACCAAGACCCCCACACTCCCTAAAGCTACTCCAAAGAAAATAATCCTATCCAAGAGACTCTGCTAGCCAAATTTCATATCCTGTAAATACATATCAAAATCAGATCGTTAACATGCAGTTGGAGCAAAACGAAAAAATAAATGTTTACATACGTCTTGTGCATGCTGTTAAGAATCGTTGACGATGATGGCGAAAGCCCCTCAAATGGCAGAAATCCCTAAAGACAATACATGTGGGCGAGGTCGAAGCACCGATGAATAAACCACAAAGAAGAAGGCAGTGATGATATTTTGAGAGAGAGAGAGAAAATGAGAGTGAATGAGTGAGTGTGTGTGAGAGAGAGAGATCTTACTTTCACCACTGCAACTGGTTTTCTGCTATGGAGAGAACCCTTTTTAGTTAGAATTTTGTTGAAAGTGGGAATTAGAAGAACGCAGGAGTTTTGGCTTTTGGATCTCTCAGCGTTAAGTTATTTAGGCGTCGTTTCAGTTCTAAAGACCGCGTTGGAGTTAGCAAAACGCGGGAGTTTTGGCTTTTGGATCTCTCAGCGTCGGGTTATTTAGACCCGTTCAATTTAAAAAGTGTCATTTCAGTTAAGCGGGCCACCTCAGATCTTTCTATAGCGGCAGCCTTGAAGACCGCCCGCTTAGGTCATTTTTCTTGTAGTGTCACTTACAACGCAATGTTTTCTGTTCATTCTGTTTTTTCTTTTAACTCTTGTAATCTTACTAGGGACGTATATATTTGTTTAAGCGACGTCTAGGGTCATGCTTCCGCCGTCTTATATAGCACATTTTCTTTCATATAAAAAAAAAATGTTAAAGTGGTCATTTCACAAAAATGAACCAAATAGACTAAAATAATATTTCTTTTAAACTCTAACATGGACAAAGACAACCACAACGAGGTTACCCAATCGGGTCAGGTGGGAATCCCTCAAATGTCCTGTCCCGTAGAGTACTTACTGGTTTGGGCCTTGGGGGTGCAGTGAGTGAGAAACGTGTGGAGCCCTTTTGGATCTAAAATAATATTACAATGTTGACTTATTGAGGATTCCTAAGTCATTCACACCTCTTCCATCGTCACCTTCTTCTTCTTCTTCTCTATTTACTAGAGCTGCATCAGATAGCACCTAACCTCTGAAACTTTGGCACCAAAATGGTTGCTTCCAAGACAAACCCGCATTCTGATCAGACTTGTGAACTTACTTTCCTATACCAAGCAATGCTCACCAAATAAGGCCATTACCCAATGTTGGTCCCAGCGATCTGGGTTGTCCTGGGAGGGTAAATGGTTATCAAATACAAGCTCTAAAAATATAATTAAGCATATATATTTTCTTTTTTCCTAACTAACAAGCAGAGAATTAATATACAATTTTATATGATAAGAAATCTAGTTATCTCGTTAGTTTTTCAACATGAATTTCTTTCTCATATAATATGAACTAATGCAAAATAATCAGCAATGAACTGGGTGAATTTATTTTCTAAGAGTTTCTATATCCTGTAGGCATACTAAAACATAAAATGTGGTTTAAAATTGCAATTCAAGCGCTCAATCCTCGGTAGTTGTTACAATTCCATGAGAAAATTTGCCAACGTAGCAGAAGAACCGTTTCACTTATGACACGGAAACTTTTTCAGTTGTGTAAGGCATTCATGGTTGAAACTAAATTTCTGTAATGCATTAATGTATTGCAATCTAGTCCCCTTTGGAAGCTTCAATAGATCCTCTGTCTGTCTTTCTCTCTCTTTCTCTCTGAAATGGTATAGAGACTTGGTCTGGAGAGAGAGAGAGATTCAGTAGAGCAACAATAACAACTTAACAAGAATGGATAACAAGCAAAACTTCAGTGCTAATTTTCATTAAACAGTTCCATGTATTGACAATAACAATTAACTCCAGTTCTCAGACAAAGAAGAAAATAAAAGACAGGCTTTTTCTGAATACCCGATTGGGATTCCCTCAGCATCTCATTCTCATTTTCTTGGAATGCACTACATTCAAAGGCTTAGTCATCAAATAAATATACGCAATGGACTGAAACCTTCTTTTCCTTGGACGAACAACTTCTGGGTCTTTTCCAAAGATCTCCTCTAATATTCTCGATGTAATGTCGCTGATATCTCCTTGATTCTGATCTCCTTCTTCGATGTCGTTTCTGTCATCCATGTCTGGGTCTGTTGAGCACCTCTGGACTTCGCATATGAACTGTGATTCGGCCATTGAAACTCAAGGAAAGGTCGAGTGAGGATCAATGTTTATCTCTCTCTGTTTCAGCTTTTTGTTCGTTTTGAGCTGGTCTCGGACTATAAATTATCAGAGAAAGAGAAAGAGAGATTGCTGGGTTGGTGCGACGAAGAGAGAAGGAAACTGGATTCATTGAATGGAGATTTGCTTTGCGCGTTCGTGGTTCAGATGCTGATTTGATACGCCACGGTTTTAAGTTTAATTTATCTTATTATTGGATTCTGCTGATCATTTTCGTTTGATTCCTTGACCATGATTTCGTTACTTTTCTGACGTCCTCATCAACTTCATTCTACGGACGAAAGTTACCTTGCCTCTCCTTGAATTTACGTATTTTTTATCCCTTTCCCGCGTTTTATAAATAAAAAAGATTAAAATTCCACATTTTCAGCAGAATGACATAATTGCCCTTATGATAATGCGATCATGCACTGTTGGACATTTGGACACGGTCTTCGTGAGTTCGTGTAGAAAGTAGAAATAGAAAATTGAGGTCAATATGATCTTCTGGTCAAGAATCTCAATCACAGGTAGGTAGTTATGCTGTTATTTTCAGTGCCGAAAAGTCGGCCCAGCCCGGGTGATTGAACCGGTTAAACCGTTTGTTGATCACTACAATTAGGGGTGCAAGTGGGGTGGATTGGGCAGGGTTTATGGTCAATTTAGGCTTAACCCTAAGATAGCCTGAGGTCAAACCTAACCTGAGCTCAGCTCACATTGTAATGTGATGCATACGGGTTGGGTTTTTGGTTGTTCAATGAACCTATTTTATAATTAAACATGTATTTATACATTTATACAAGTATATATATATAGATAGATAGATAGATAGATAGGCCTGAGCCCAAACTGAAAAAAGCCCAAATTTTTGAATCCAAACCCAGCCTAAAGACCAAAAAATCTAAACTCAGTCCGTATAAAAACTTCTGACTAGATCGATTCAGACTGAAGTTGAATCCGCCCAAGTTACACCCCTAACTACAACCATCTTAATCAACTCCAAGGCATTATGTCCTCCTCAGGTCATTCTTTTTCGATAGGATTATTTTTCATTTTTATGTTTTTCTTTTTAATTTTCTGTTCACGTACGGTTTGGACTGGTGGACCCAGTTTCTAAACTGGTCAGTAAAATGTTTTAATAGTGTAGTCTGGACCAGTATTGCCAGACCCGGATCGGATCAGATGGTTCAACCAAAAAATCAGTCTTGCCATTTAATGGCCGGTTAAACCAGTGAACCAGCTGCAGTGAGAATTGGGATATAGTCCTATTTGGATCTGATAGCACCGGTGGTCTGAACTCTGAGTGCTGACAGTCTCAACGAACGTGCAGTCCGGTTTTGAAAAACCGTTGATCAAGACGGTCTAGTCCACTGGTTGCCGTAGGCCTGTAGCCTTTGATGTGGTCCAAGCCCCCATTTCCACACGTAACTTGCTCCAATATTTACGCTAACCACAATCATCTTATCTTATTTCTTATAATAAAAAAATTACAAAACATAAAATCAAGGTGAGCTTATAGTTGTTTCGCTATTTAAATCAGTAATGATGGTGAGTTTATTTATAAGTTTTAATACGATTCTCGTCAGAACACTCTTATCGACCATTTTATGATTGTCAATTTAATGAAAAAACAAGTTAGTCTTATCTGAACACCTGTACACATGGTTTTCAAAACCGAACCGGAAAAATTGGAACCGATTCTGCTTTATCCCCAGAACCGTCTTTTGGCCAAAACTGTTGATTTGGTCAGCAAATCATTGACCTAAATATTCAAACCGTTTGAACCGTTTAACAGTTTTATCATTTTTTTATTTTTTCTTAAAATGGGCTATTCATTCGATTTAAATGACCAGACTGTTTGATCCAGAAACCAAACCCCTGAATGATTTGTTGTCTGATTCGATTTTAAAAACCTTGCCTGTACATATACATATCTATATATCTAAGGGTATTTATGGTTTGTAGAAGATTTCACAGATCAGCTCAATAAAATATGGTTTGAGAAGAAGTTTCAGATCAAATCAAACCATTTCAGCATGGAAATCAAATCCAATAAAACCATTTTATTACAGTTTGATATGGTTTTTATACAAAGCCAAAACCAACACATTTTCCTGAATAAATAACAAATGTAGTCTTTTGTTCTCCATAAAATCATTGAATTATTGTAATGGAAAGGCTATGTAACCATTAAATTTGGTTAGAACAATATATTTTTAAGACCCTAGGGTCTATTTCAATAATTATCAAATATAGTCTTGAGAGTTTATTTTAGGGAGAATGACCGATAACCCCAGGGTCAGACTTTGTAAGCTCAAAGTACATTTGGGGTAGGTGTCAAGTCAGAATTGATGCCAATTCACTAGCAAGTATGGGTGCATAGAGTGTGGTTTTTTGACATTTTGAATGTTTATAGCTTTGCAGTGGGAATCAGAAATCTGCATTAGGCCTATTCGTACTTTTCCATTTTTTATAATATTATATTATATTATATTATATTATATATATATATATAGTGGAAGGGGACTTGCATTGTAAGGGTTGGCTCATAAACTATCAGGCTCGAGCTCGATTCGAATTAGAGACTTGAGCTCGAGCTCGAGCTCGAGCTTGGCTTGAATCATGAGAAAACTATGGAGAAGATAATAGTTAAGACAGAATTGATTGAGAAAACTACAAAACCATGAGAAAGAGTCAACCAAAAATTGCAGAACTCAGATAGGGAGAAGAACTTTTAATGGGAGAAATTATTTCTCATAAACTTATACAAAGAAGGGCCAAAGGCTACAATATATATACAAGTTATGGGGCAGAAAAATAGCAAGTAAAAGAAAAAAGAAAGTCTAACAAGATATTATACACCTTCCTAATTGTATTTTCCTATCATACACCTTCCTAATTCAGAGATAGGATATTATACACTTTCCTAATTGTACTTTCCTATTACTCCCCCTCAAGTTGGAGCATAAGGGTCCAAAATGCCCAACTTGCAAAGGAGAAATTGAAATTGTCGCTTGCCAAGACCTTTAGTGAACAAATCTGCTAACTGTAAATGTGATGGAACATAGCACGGTAAAATTTCGCTAGAAAGCAACTTCTCACGTACAAAATGGAAATCTACTTCGATGTGTTTAGTCCTCTCATGGAAAACAGGATTGCTTGCAATGTGTAAAGCCGCATTGTTGTCACAGAAAAGACTAGTGTCTCCTGACTGCGGTGTTAATAATTCATTCAGTAATCTCCGCAACCAGACTACTTCACTAGTAGCCATGGCCATGGCTCTATATTCTGCTTCTACCGAGGATCTAGACACTGTGAGTTGTTTCTTGCTCCTCCAAAGAATAGGGGAAAAACCAAGTTGGAAGTACAAACTCGTTATTGATTTTTTGGTGATGAACCTAAAATTTATTTATAATTTTTTAGGACTTTAGCATGGATTTTTATGTCGGTTTTATTAATTTTTGCCTTAATTTAGCTTAATGCTAAGAATAAGTTTCAAGGATAATTAATCCAAGAAAATAAAAGAAAATTGCTAGAAAAGAAGGTTCAAAAAGACCAATTTCAGCCCAGCCCGGTTGTGAAAGCAAGAGAGAGTACTTTGGCCCAAGAAGAGCAAGTGGGTTCCTTGAGAAAACCCAAGAAAAAAAAAGCCTAGCTAAGAGTAGAATTCGGCCCAGCAAAGAAGACCCATTCTCAGCCCAAAAGAACAGTTCAAAGCATAGCGATCATGTGCTAAGAGAGATCCTAAGTGCAGCCCAAATAGCAGCCCTTAGGAGGCTTTCAAGAGAGCTTTAGAAAGTTCAAGAAAGGGGTGTAATACACCCCATTCTATAGGCTTCAAGAAGGGGCAAGAGCCCCCTTGAAAAACTATATAAGGAGGCCTCTAGGAGGGGGGAGAGGTGTTCAATTGCTTGAGAGGAAGGCTCTCCCACTCTTAGAGGTTCGGCCACCTTGAGAGAAGAGAAGAGAAGAAGGCTAGGCGCAAGGAAGAAGAAGAAGAAGGGATGAAGGAAGCTCAAGTCAAGCAAGCAAGAAGAAAAAGGTGAGTTCGAAATTGGGGGTTTTTGATTCAAAGATCTTTTGTAATAACTCAATTGTAGTTTCATTCTCCTTTAATTTGAATTCAGTTTCTTTGTTATATTTTCTTTCCTCTTTCTCCTTCTTCCATTCTTTCTTGATGTATTTCAGCTTGTAAAATTTCAATTCAGCAATCAAATTCTTTTTTATTCATTCGAATGGTTATGAATTGTACTTGAAGTTTCTTGAATAGGGGTTAAATTGTAAATTAATTCGGCCAATTAACCTTCAAAACCCATATTTGAATTCTCAGATCTGAGATTGCAAGATCTTAATTGCTTGAAAAAGAATTCAGATCTGCAAATTTCAGATTGGCCAAATGGATTTAAAGCTTGGAATTCCTAGAGTGCTTGAGAGAGACTCTAGGAATTCAGATCTACTATTCAAGAACTGAATTGAGTGCAAGGTTAGAGATAACTTGCACAATTCAGTTGGTGATCAATTCAGATTTGAATTAATGCCTTAGAAGTGTTTGAAGAAATGCATGCATGGGGATTAGATTATTGCTAGAGATAGAAGAATCGTCACTCATGCATAGGATGAACATGCGCTTGAGAGAGGCTGTTCATGACCTTGGGGTTTCACCAAACCGAGGCTCAATCATGATTTATTCGAATGATTCAAATTGATAGATTGTTGAATTCTAAGATTGTCATTTACTGCTTACTCTTCTAACCTGATTTGAAGGAAATTGGACCAATGATGTAGATAAATTTTAGTTTAAGATTTTTAGCTTTCATTAAAGTTTTGATTTATTTGTTAATCAGATAAGAAGTATCCAATTTAGTATTGGTAATTATTTCCTAAATCCTCGTGGGAACGATACTTCACTCACTACTTTATTACTTGAACGGCTAATGCACTTGCTAGTGTCACAATGAGCCATACATCAAGTTTTTTGCGCCGTTGCCAGGGATTTAGGGAAACAATATTAGAAAACATTGAGCATTCTTAATCTGGTCTCATTCAGCATTGCATTCATAGTTGGTTTAATTTGCTTAATTTTTCATTTTTACTTTGAATGCAACTGTTGTATTACTATAGTCACGCTTCTTTTCTCTTTAGTAGATTACTTTATTTTCCTTGTTTCAGTTTAATTTTAATAAAAGGAGACATGTTTTTCTTTCTATCTTGAAGTTATTACCCTCTGAAAGAAAAAAAAAAAACAAAATCATGAGTGTTGCAGATCTGAGTTGCATTCGGCACTCAGATCTGCTATAGCAGAACTGCAGCACTCAACTGAAAAAAAAAAATCTACTTATGTTTCAGCCCTCTATAATTTTTTTTTCTTTCAATACAAAAAGAAAAAAAATATGAAAATGAAAAAAAAAAAAGAACCATAAAAACAAAAGAATGAAAAGTAAGGATTCAGATCAGAACTCAGATCTGAGTTCTGCTGTAGCAGATCTACAACAGTTCAGATCTGAATTCCCTTGAACTCAGACTTGAACTGATGTAAATTTAAAGGGTAATTGGGGGTTATCATCACCCCAATACACCCTAGAACAAATCTGCTATCTCCCAAAAACAATTGGATAGCCATGGGTAAAGAAATTCAGATATGAAATCACCCAGATCTGAATTGGGGCTGTGAACAGAGCAGGATGTAGGAGAGACTTTTCTGTATTAAATGACTTGTGCTCTGCTCTATCTGAGCTGATTTGGTTGAGGAAAAGTTTGTTTAATTTGAAATTTTTTGTTACCTCAATAATTTTAATGCAATGCAGCACCTCCACACAATTTTTCTATTTCAGATCTCACTTCTGCTATTGCAGATCTGCTCAATTCAGATCTGAGTTCATCTGAACTCAGACCTGAACTGATGCAATCATGAGGTGAATTGGGTGCCATCATCACCCCAATTCACCCTATTATCCATCTACATGCCCCAAAATAATTGGATAGTAAAAAAGGGCATTTAAGACCATAACTCAGATCTATATAGCAATGGAACTCAAATCTGAGTTCAGTTATCACTTTGGTTGTTACAGATCTGCAACAGTTCAGATCTGAGTTCATCTGAACACAGACCTGAACTGATGCAATTTTGAGGGGAATTGAGTATCATCACCACCCTAATTCACCCTAGGGGACTTATGGTGTTCCCCCAAAAGCACTTTGGTAGCAGCATCTGAAGAAATTTAGATCTGAACTAATTCAAATCCGAATTGTAATTGAGTATCATCACCACCCTAATTCACCCTAGGGAACTAATTCAAATCCAAATTGTGAATGGTCCTGGGCTGATCTTTGAAATTTTTTGATTTAGATAGCTCTGATTTCAGCTGTGCATGAATAGAAAGTCTAGCAGATCTGAATGGGTGTATGCAACCGTGTGTACTACATTCCAATAAGTGTATACTCCATCAAGGGCTACATTGATGGAGCCATGTTTCTTCTCTTGATACTTGATTGTTTCATCCTTAGTTTCAGTTTTAATGTAGCTTATGTAAATCAAATTTCTCTTCTTCTTTTGGTTCTAAAAAAAATTATAATTCTCAAAATGAGTTCAGATCTGAATTGCATTCATCAATCAGACCTACACTCATCCAAAAAGATTTTGGTTACATTGATGTATTTTGTTTTAGTTTTCTTCCTTTTTAAAAAGAAAAAAAAATAGAAAAAGAAAAGAAAAAGAAAACAATGAAAGAATAGCATGTGAGCTTTCAAATCTGAAACTCGGATTTGAAGTTCAGATCTGAGTTCAGCCGGTTGCTAGTCTGCATTCTGCTAGGTTCAGATCTGAGTTCATCTAAACTCAGACCTGAACCTACTCAATTTTGATGTGAATTCGGGTAGTGATAGCACCCAATTCATAATTTGATGCATTAGACTTGCCTCATTGATGAAACTATAAGCCATGAATGGTAAAATTAGATCTGAAGTGCATGAGAATCTGAGGCAGTATAAGTACATGATCTAAAATTTTTGTGAATTTGATGTTTTTTTATCTTTTAAATCACTTGCACCCGTTCTGAATTGGCTATGGATTGATGTTTGTGAGGCCTGAAAGGTCCAAAAAGAGCTTCATATTTTTGATGTACTGGCATTCATATTTGAATCAAGACTGCTTACAGTATAAAGTAGTAGATCTGATTTTAGGTTTCTGCAATTACTTAATATGAGCCACACGGGCTTGGATGTCCATTTTAAAATTTAATGTTTTTAATGGCCAACTCTGATTTCTAATAAAGTTGCAGACCTGAAATGCAGGTAGTCTGATATGAGTTCTGATATGAAATATCTACAGACTGAGTTGTGTTCTGTCTAAATTACAGTAGTTAACAATGCCAAACATTGCAAACCTAATTTCAGGTCTTAGCAATTGTTTGATATGCATGAGTTATATAAGTTTGGTCTTCAATTGTAGGGCTTAAAATCCTTAAACCAAGCCTAACTTTGGACTTGTTTCAGTTTATTTCAGGTCCTCTTAATATAATTTTCAGATCAGATCTGATCCTAGACCTCATTGATGTATCCTTGAATGCAGCATTTTTTTTTCAAATCCACTGTCCTAGAATCAAGTAGTTGTTGTATATGATTGAATAAATAGTTGTGTATTTGATTTCAGCTGCTATAAAAATTCACAATGACCACTGATTTCAGTATCAGTGGCTACTGTAATTTTAGATCTGAACTCAGATCCAAAAGTGGTTGTTCTCAGTAGGTAAGTTTGCAGATCTGATTTCAGGTCTCTGCAATCAATTGAGGCATATAAGACATTTAAGTTGGGACTTGAAAGAGAAGTCTTAAGCTATTGGGATCAGACTTATTTCAGACCTAACTGCAACAGATTTTAGACCTACTTATTGATATTAGGTTTGGAATTTTTGCAAGTGACTATTCTCAAAAGTTAAGTTTTCAGATCTGATTTTTTTTATGGTTAGAACCTGAAGGGCAGCCTAAAGATCATAAATTTAACAATGCTTGTAGATCTGTTTACAGTAAATTTCAGATTTGTTTACTTATGTTCATTTAAGTTTAGAATAGTGTGTAATAAACTCCATTGCTGATTTAGCTAGCTCTCTTTTCCATTGAACATCTACTTCACACTTGAATGTTGGTTTAGTTTCAGCAATGGAGCTATGCCTTTCTAGTTTGCAAATTTATTAGTGTGGATAAGATCCGCATACATTCACTTACATTGCTGAAATTCTAATGCAAATCTGAGCACACAACAAAAAATAAATAAATAAATAAATCAAATAACTTTGGTACTGTGCTGATTTCAAGAACTCTTAGACTTCTAGGTTAGTTTCAATCTTGTAAAATCAATTGTTTATCACTTGCATATCATATTCCAAGAGATATTTATATTGGCTTTTGATCTTGTTTTTGAACTTTTTTTTTTGTTAGATAGAATTCAAACTTCTTCGCCTTGTAAGTTTTTATTGTGTATTATAGATTGGTTAAATTATTTACATTGTTTGGAATTGTGTATAATAGTCTTTTTATTGCTTGGCTTAGATTATTAGTTAGAAGTAATTTCTGGAGCGAAAGTCTCTGTATAATCCTCTCCCCATCTTTAAGTGAAGTCTTGCACAACTAATCTTGCCTTGAAACGTTCAATGCTTCCATCCGATTTGTACTTAATTTTGTAGACCCATTTGCATCCGACCACTTTCTTCCCTGAAGGCAAACTCACAATTTCCCATGTTTTGTTTTCTTCTAGGGCCTTAACTTCTTTGTCCATTGCATTAATCCATCGTTCATCTTTGACCGCCTGTGTATAACTGGTTGGCTCATCATGAGAATCGATGGCCACTAAGAAAGCTTTATGAGTTGGACTAAATTTACTATAGCAAATGTAGTGTGTTAGGGAATGGGCCTTACCTGCGGCCACCTTTCGGACTGAGTTCACATTGGATGGTGGTAACAACGTGTCACACACATAGTCTCTTAAATATCCAGGCCGTTTTCTTTCTTGTTGAGGTCGCTCCTATCACAGAACAGATTGCTCATTTTCGTTTCTTTGTGGGTGCTCACTGTATCTCTTGTCAGGCAGTATTTGATCATTATGGGCTAAGAGGTTAAGTGTAAGACCATTGAGGGTAATACCTGATGAGCTAATCTTGCATCTATCCACAGTCCCTGGGTGTTACAAGGTGGCTTGGCCCAGGGACCACTTATGGTAAGTATTGGGCCCATAGAACCCATTTGATGGGTTTTAGGGGGTGCACTGTCCTTAGTAGTGTATTTGGCCAGACCTTGTAACAAAGGCTGGGCTAAACCCATGTGGCTAATGTGTAAATCAATGTTTGGGTCCCATGCCATATAAGGAAGCCCAACTTGACAACAGTTAGGAAGGCTAAGTGAGCACATAAGCTTAATGGGCCTAAAGCCCATTTCGAACAGGACTAATTTAATAAGTTAAATATGGGTGAATTCTGAGATGGATCAGCAGATAGGATAGGGTCTTAACCCCATCCACTCAGAGAGTCCAGATCTGAATATGATTCAGATCTAGAAACCTCCTAATGAAATTAGGAGAAGGTTGATCTAATTTGCAGATAAGATAAGGGTTTATCCTTATCACCTAAAGGGGTGTCTGATCCAAATATGATTTGGATTAGCAACTCTTAATTGGATTAGGAGCTGATCCTTTAGGGTTACAAAAGAAGGAAGGGGCGGTAGCCTTTAGTAGATACATACTCACATCCTCTTCAGAGCTGAAATCACAGAGGGAAGAATTAAGCAACCTTGCAAAATTCTTTCTTGCCGCCTCCTTGTTCTTGCCGCTTAGTTTTCCAGTTCGATCTCCAATTGTGGGAGAAGTCAATATTCGATCTTGACATCAGTTCTCTGTGAAAGGATTGATAGGAAGCTGTGCTCACGTGCCATCCTGTTGTTTCTTGTGAATGACAGAGTTCTTGGAGAAGAACACTACTGATTCTGCTCCATCCTACTTTGTGCCATCTTCAATGGGAGCAGTCTTTGGATCCTTCCTTGGGCGCGAACACCTTCATTGAGAGATAATATTTCTCTGTATCAGGTATACCTCTCTCCTACTCCTTTTGGTTCAGATCTAGTTCAGTTTATGGTTCAAGATTGATCCTTGAAAATATGATTTTCTAAATAGGGAATATGATTCCCAATTGAAGGGAGGGAAATTTTTTTTTGAAATTTGCCCCCTTTATTCTGCAATTTTGAGCGCCCATACAATGGATCTCTCATCCCTTCAACAAGACTCCTCTTATCCCTAAACGGTTCATTTTCATCTTCCACAATCACGTGCTCCCCCTCACTTGGAAGTCGTTCTCCTCTAAGTGCCTCATTGTTGTTGAAAGGAAAGAATTCCTCATAAAAATGTACATCTCGAGATGTAAAGATATCTCATTTCTCCAAATTATACATTTTCCATCCTTTCTTTCCATATGGGAATCCAACGAAAATACACTTCTTGGCACATTCTCCAAACTTATCCTTTCCAATGCCTTGCCTTTTGGCATACACAATGCACCCAAAAACTTTAATGTGAGATTAATTGGGTATTTTTCCAAATAACACTTCAAATGGTGTGCGACCTCCTAGTACACTGCTTGGAGTGTAGTTAATTAGATGAGCTGCTGCCATAACACATTCCCCCCAAATTTTCAAAGGTAGATTGGCTTGAAAACGTAAAGCTCTTGCCACATTGAGGATGTATTGGTGCTTTCTTTCTACTCTCTCGTTTTGTTGTGGTGTCCCAACACAGGAGTTTTGATGAATGATTCCTTGGCTGAAAAAAAAAATTCATTGAGTCCCTAAGAATTTTGTTCCATTGTCACTATGAATTATCTTGATATCGACCACAAATTGTCTCCTAACCATAATACAAAAGGACATGAAGACCTTTTGAGTTTCTAATTTATCATGCAAAAGATACACTCACGCAATACGTGTAAAGTCATCCATGATGGTTAAGAAATAATGGGCTCCTGAGAGAGATGGAGTGTGATACTGACCCCATAAGTCACAATGCACTAATTCAAATGCATGTGAAGCTTTATTGTTGCTTAAAGGAAATAGAATTCGTGTCTGTTTCGCACGATGACATATATCATAGTACTCAACATAATTACTTTTACAGTCGAAACCACACACTTCAAATAAGTACGATAAATTTTTCTTAGAAAGATGTCCTAGACATTTGTGCCACAATTCCTCTATATTCTTTTTGGTGGCCATTGCATGAGCACTATGTGTGTTTTGTAGATAGTATAGGCCATCCTTGAGATCACTCAGTCCAATCAACGTCCACCGGGTGAGGTCCTGTATTACAGAAATATTCAAATAGTAAGTAATAGCACAACCCATATCTTCACTTAACTTTCTTGAAGATATCAAATTACATTTAAAATCTGGAACATAAAGAATACCTTTCAATTTGATATGTCTATTGATGGGTTGTCAAAGCCCTCAAAATTAATGCTAGTCCCACAATAGAATTTTTGTAGTAATAGTGGTTCTAGGTCGAATCCCTCAGGGAGCTAGGGAATAATTTCTCAGTTGAATGATTAATATAATGGAGTGGGAAAATTAAATAATTAAAATTCTAAAAGAACAAGAAAGCAAATAGCAACGAACAAACAAGAGAAATCAGTCTTACCAAATTCTGATTCAAGGGTTCGTGTTGATCAATTGGTCATTGATCATAGGTAGACTTCGGTAGTCTTACAATTCAAGCATTTAACCTTAGATTTATTAGGATAGCCATAATAAACCTTATGTTTTCCTAAATCATCTTACCAAACCCAGCATTCGATCAACACTTATCACTAATCGACTGGGTACGATAGCATTCCATATCAACTAGTGATAGCATTAAGTTTTGTGAAAACAGTTAAACCAAGATAACAACAATTGAGATAGCTGCAATCATCAAATCTTGTTCCATCAATTCTCTTTAGGTTAAAACATGCCAATACATTAGTCAAAGGTTGTCACAAACAATTGACCCAGAAAAATATTAACCTAATTGCTACTTGTACCACTATTCGTGACAATTACAGATCACCGAACCATGGATAGCAATAGGAAAAATTGACATTAATTAATTTGTCAGACTAATTAACATTAACATCCATAGAGAATAAGCACAAGAATCAATGAATAATTGAATTAAAAAGCAAGAACTTGAATTAAATACAGAACCTCACGATGACTCAATCGAACCTCCCCCCCTTGAACCAAAAAAGAAAAGGCTTAGCTGTTCATGATTTTTGAGCCCTCCAGGCTTTGCTTCTCAGTAGGCCAAACTGATCTTCTTGAGTTGCTTGATGCTTGATTGCTTGATTGCTGGATGCTTGAGTGATGCCTAGAGCTGGTCTGCCCCCCTCTTTATATAGCCGAGGGAGAGGGCTCTCTCCAACTCCTTCTAGGAGATTAACTTCAAGTCTTGATCTTTTTTGAACTAATCCTATCCTATCTCTTATCTAGTGATCTAATCCAATCTTCTTATCTTTATAGGATTGCATTCAAAGTTTAAATCTAATAAGACTCTCTTTCTAGAGGTTACATTCAAAATTGGGACTCTAGGCTCTTGAATTCGAGTTAGGCTGCCTTAATATCTTAGGCTACTACAAGGCTCTTCTGTGAATTGGGCTTCAACTGTGAAATGGGCTTTATTGCAAACTTGCTCTGACTTCGGGCCCGGTTTCGTATTCGATGCAAACCGAATCTGTCAAAACCCAAAACATAAAAGTTTTGGGCCTTTTTTCATCTTTCTAATGCCTCTCGAATTGTCCAATTTGGAGTCTAAAATTGAGAGTTATGCCCAGATTACTGACTGTCGCCAAAACTGTGCAAAATCATCCGAATTACCCTGTTTTCTTCCAATTGCCTTCTTTCTTGCCCTGAATCGAAATACAAGATTAATGAGTCCATTTATGTGCTAAATAAATGTAAAAGAGTGAATATTAGGGATAAAAATAGGGTACTTTTTAGTCTCATCATCTCTCAATCATGATGTCCCCTATTTTATTCACTTTCAAAGAATCTTCATTTGGGATGATGACTCTTTCATCCCTTCTAGCCTCTCGAACATTCTCAAAGGCTTTAAGATTACTAGAAACATGGTGTGACGCATCACTATCAATAATCCAATTTGATAAGCGAACCAAGGAAAATTTCTTGCCAGACAATGCATCATGGATCATGTTTTCTGAATCACCTGTACCCAACAGAGACATTAAACGATCAAGTTGGGTTTGCGTTAGGGACAGCACTTGTATAGTGTTGTTTGATACTCCCACTTCTTCAATGATAGCACCTGCTCGGCCCTGGATGGCATTGGACATTGCTCCTTTGCCTCTATGATTTCCATTTCCTCATCCTCGACCATAGCCTGCTTTACCTCCATTTTGATTCTTCCAATATTCCAGGTACCCAATGATTTAAAAACAGCGGGATTTTTCATGTCCAGGTCTCTTGTAGTGAGCACAAACTATGGGTAGATCAGCAGAGTCTCGCCCTTCTCTTATTTGACCCTTTTGATCTAATTTACCTTGGCTTGCAAAGGTAGCAACTTGTATCCTTGGATCTTCATGCTGCCTTGCCTTCAATTGTAATTCTTCTCTTGATATCATGGCAAAGCAGCGAGTGAGTGAAGGTAGTGGGTCCATGCTTATAATGTTTGATCTAATAGTACCATATCGATCATCAAGGCCCATTAAAAATTTATAGACCTTTTCATTCTCTCTTTCTTCCAATATATTGATCAACATTTTGCACGTTGATCCGCATACACAAGTGTTGGTTTTAGTATACTGATCTAACTGATCCCATATTCCCTTTAGTTTAGCATAGTAATCTATGACACTTAGTGACCCTTGCCTGAATTCATTTAATTCCCCTTTCAATTGATATATTCGGGGACCATGTCCTTGATGATACCTTTGTTGGAGTTCAATCCACAACTCTCTAGCATCATCAAAGGAAATTATGGTGTTTTGTATGCTTTTGTCGATACAATTAAAGATCCATGAAACAACCATAGCATTACATTTATCCCAAGTATTCTTGTCAATGTCATTCGCCTTAGCTCTTTCTAGAGTCCCATCAATGAAACTCAATTTGTTTTTAGATTTTAGAGCTCTTTGAAAGGCCTTTTCCCAAATATGATAGTTTTCTATATTAAGAATGATTTGGCTTAGAAGCTTACCTGGACTATCAGACGAGCTCAGACAACATATAGACGTGGGATCACCGATAGATGGAATCTTGAAAGAGGTGGATGAGCTGCTACCAGTCATTGCTTCAGACATGAGGTTGCTCGAAATATGGCTGGATTGAAGGAGTGGTTCGACACACACCAAACCTCACTCTTATGAGTCACATGACTCCTCTTCTTTGATGGGCACACGCCCTCTGAATGGATCAATGGTGAAACTCACCACAACTCTGATACCATGAGAAAACTATGGAGAAGATAATAGCTAAGACATAATTGATTGAGAAAACTATAAAACCATGAGAAAGTGTCAACCAAAAATTGCAGAACTCAGAGAAGGAGAAGAACTTTTAATGGGAGAAGTTCTTTCTCATAAACTTGTACAAAGAAGGGCCGAAGGCTACAATATATATACAAGTTATGGGGTAGAAAAATAGTAAGTAAAAGAAAAAAGAAAGTCTAACAAGATATTATACACCTTCCTAATTGTACTTTCCTATCATTCACCTTCCTAATTTAGAGGATAGGATATTATACACTTTCCTAATTGTACTTTCCAATTAAATCAAAAGCTTGAAAGTTCAAGGTCGAGTACCTTTGGTTGCATGTCTCTCAAGAAAATGAGGTGTCAAGCCGAGGTCTCCCTCAATTGCCGAGGTGCCAAACCGAGGTCTCCCTCAACTATTGAAGTGTTAAGCTAAGGTTTCCCTAGATGGTGAGGTGTCAAGCTGAGGTGTCTCCCTTAGTTGTCGAGGTGCTGAGCCGAGATCTCCCTCAGTGACCAAGGTGTTGAGCCGAGGTGACACCCTATGTATACATTCAATTAGGCTTGTGAGACCTTTGATTGCGGGTCTTCCTAGCAACTGAGGTGCCGAGCCAAGGTCTCCCTCAACTGCTAAAGTGTCAAGTTGAGGTTTCCCTAGTAGGCAAGATGTCGAGTTGTGGTCTCCCTTAGTTGATGAGGTGCCAAACTGAGGTCTCCCTTAGTTGTCGAGGTGCTGAGCCAAGGTCTCCCTCAATGGTCGAGGTGTCGTCTAGCTCGATCATGATTCGAATTAGATACTTGAGCTCGAGCTCAACTACCTTTGAATGTAGGTCCCCTAGTAGTTGAGATGCCAACCTGTGGTCTCCCTTAGTTGGAGAGAGAGTGGCATTCTTGTAATTTATAAGGAGAGAGAGAGAGTTGATAAGAGAGTGGCATTCTTGTAAGTTGTTAGGAAAAGAGAGTGAGAAACTTGATAGGAGAGAGAAGCATTCTTGTAATTTGTAAGGAAAAAAAGCAAAAAAGAGAGTAGCATTCTTGTAATTTGTAAGAAAAAGAAAGAGTTGGTGGGAGAGAGAGTGGCTTTGTAATTTGAAAGAAAAAAATGCAAGAGAGAGAAAGAATTGGTAAGAGAGAGTGGCATTCTTATAATTTGAAAGAAAAAAAAAAACAAGAAAGAGACAGTTGATGGAGAGTGGCATTCTTGTAATTTGAAAGAAAAAAAGTAAAATTTACTGTTAGATTCCATTTCTTGCCTTCTCAAGGGCTTCTTTTTGTACACATTCCAACTTAATGTATTTATTAGTAGAGGGGCCCTGCATTGTAGGGCTTTCCAAAACTAAATTATTGTATAGGAAAAATGAATTTGTAAAAGATAAATTTTTTAATTAAAAGTTTTTAGGAAAAAAAATTACTTAAAATATGTAGAAATTTATGGATAATAATATATTTAATTTAATAAAATAAAACAATAAATAAATAAATAAAATTTTTAGTTTTGAAGTCAATTTAATATAAATGAATGAATAAATAAATGCTTAGATAATAATAAATAAATAAATAAATGAATAAATAAAAGTCTCTCTCAATGTCAAATCTCTTTTATTTTAATGATTTATAAATAATTTATTTAATTTTATTAAATAAATAAATGATTATATAATAATAAATAAATAAATAATAAAAGTTGAGATAAAGAATAGGAGAGAGAGAATTAGGTGAGAGTACGGGTGCAACTTGGGCCGGCCTAACACGAGCTTGAACCGGCCCAACCTAAAATTTTACATGGGCTGGGCTTGGGTTTTGGTCCTCAAGTTAGGCTTGGACCCAAAAAGTCAGGATTTTTTACTTTTTAGGCCGGTAGCCCGAGCCTAGCCCAACTACACACACACACATATATAAGTATGTATGCATATATGTATGTATGTATGTATGTATGTATATATATTTGCATTAATATACATATATATTTATAATTTTAGAGTGGGTTCATTGACCAACCCAAGCCCGAACCCAACCCGAGTGCATCATATTATAGTGCGGGTCGGGCTCAGTTTCGGAAAATCAAGCATGACCTTGGGCCGGTCTAGGCTCGGGCCTTAAGCTCAACTTTTAGGGTTGGGCCCGGGTTAACCATAAACCCGACCCAACCCGCATGGAATGCACCCCTAGGTGATGAGAGAGAAGAGTTGTAGCATAATTGTAAATAATAATAAAATAAATAAATGCTTAGATAATAATAATAAAATAATAAATTAATAAATAAAAATTGAGATAAAGATTAAAGAATATGAAGAGAGAAAAATTTAGGTGAGAGAGAAGAGGGATAGCATTTTATTTTATAAGATGACATAATCTGAAATAATTATATATAGCACTCTTGTAAATTAATGAATAAAAAATAAAAAATAGTAATATTAATGAGTAGAAAATAAAAAATAAAGCAAAATAATAAGGTATCTTTTTCTGTTGTGAATTAATGAATAGAAAATAAAAAAATAACATATGGTTTCGTGTTTCCTACTCTTTCTTCCTTTGTACCTGTATTCCTCTCTCTAAGCCCATATCCATATATCTGAAACCCAACCAATCAATTAGTTTCCCCGTTTAAGATTTTACCCAATAGCTAATCCTCCTTGCCTAGTCTAGTAAGTGCCAAGTACCATCAGTCTTGACCTGTATTACTCTCTCTAAGCCCATATCCATGTGTTTGAAACCCAACCCACCAATCAGTTTCCACGTTTAAGATTTTACCCAATAGCCAAATGGGTAAAATGGGGCAGGTCGGAAATTTGTTGTCGGAAAGAAAAGAGGGATGGCTACCCAGCAACACGGAGAAGAATCCCAGAGAGCAGGTAAACGCCATAGCCTTAAGAAGTGGGAAGACAGTTGGCGAAATCCAGAAAGAAGACAAGGAAGCTGATGTGGCTGATCTGCAAAAGGAGAATGAGGGAAGTACCCCTAAACTGAATTTAGATGAAATTAAACTTCCTATCCCCTACCCAAGAAGAGTCTTGAAGGCTAAATTAGATAAGCAATTTGAAAAAATTTTGGAAGTGTTCAAAAAGATCCATATTAATCTTCCTCTTCTTGATGTATTGTCACAGATGCCAAAGTATGCCAAATTTCTGAAGGAGGTGATGTCCAATAAAAGGAAGTGGGAGGATTGTGAGATGGTAAAGCTAAACGAAGAATGTTCGGCCATTCTTCAAAATAAACTGTCTCCAAAAGTAAAGGATCCAGGGAGTTTTTCTATACCTTGCACCATAGGCAATGCTGAATTTGAGAAAGCTTTATGTGACATTGGCGCTAGTATAAATTTAATGCCCTACTGTATTTTTAAAAGACTCGGATTGCATGAACTAACACCTACCACCATTACCCTACAATTGGCTGATCGAAGCATTAAATACCCTAGGGGAATAGTGGAAGATGTCTTAGTTAAAGTAGGGAATTTCACCATCCCTGTTGATTTCATTGTGTTGGATATGGAGGAGGATAGATCGATGCCATTAATTCTAGGGAGACCCTTTCTTGCTACTGGTAATTCCTTAATTGATGTACAAAAGGGCCAACTTACTCTTAGGATCAATGGTGAAGAAGTGATATTTAACATTTTTCAAACCCTAAAGTATCCCAACACGAGAGAACATGAGATATATGCAATCGACTCTATTGATGTGGTGGCAGCAGAAATTAATAAATCAAAGTTAGATGACCCTTTTGAAAGCTGTATTATTAATTCTTGTGATGACATGCAGGTCATGGAGGAAGAGGTAAAAGAGGCGATGAATTTTTTAGAGGCCGGCCAAGAAGAGTGCAAGCTAAGACAAGGGAGATTTCTACCATTAGATGCACCGACCTCCTCTAAACAATTATTACCTTCCATCAAAGCACCTCCAGCTTTGGAACTTAAACCCTTACCCTCTCATTTAAAATATACATTTCTGGGAGAAAAGTCCACCTTACCCGTGATTATCTCTACTGATTTGACAGGCCTCCGAGAGGAAAAACTAGTGAGGGTGCTAAAACAGCACATACTAGCCATCGGATGGAGCATTGCCAACTTGAAAGGGATTAATCCCTTGGTATGCACACATAAGATTTTGATGGAGGAAGGCTGCAGTCCCAAGGCACAGCCACAAAGGAGACTGAACCCTAAAATGCAACAGGTAGTAAAGGCAAAAATTCTGAAATGGCTTGAAGCAGGTATTATTTATCCGATTTCTGATTCATCATGGGTAAGTCTTGTTCAAGTCATACAAAAAAAGGGTGGAATTACTATAATTCTAAATGGAAATAATGAATCAACTCCCACAAGAACAATAACTGGCTGGAGGGTGTGCATAGACTATCGAAAGCTGAATGAGGCCACTAGGAAAGATCACTTCCCTCTACCATTTATTGATCAAATGATAGAGAGACTTGTAGGGCACGAATATTATTGCTTCCTAGACGGCTACCCTGGGTATCTTCAAGTACCTATTGCACTTGAAGATCAGGAAAATACCACTTTCACATGCCCATATGGAACCTTTGCATTTAGGAGAATGCCATTTGGACTATGCAATGCGCCTGCTACCTTCCAACGTTGTATGATGTCATTATTTGGTGATTTCATCGATGACTTCATGGAAGTCTTCATGGACGATTTCTCCATCTACGGGTCATCATTCGATGACTGCTTGCATAATTTGGAAAAGGTAATTTTGTTTTGAATTGGGAAAAATGCCATTTCATGGTTAAGGAAGGAATCGTTCTAGGGCATAAGGTGTCTTCCAGGGGCATCGAAGTAGATAAAGCTAAAATAGAATTGACTGAAAAGATCCCTCCTCCTCAATCATTAAAAGATGTTAGGGGTTTTCTAGGACACGTAGGCTTTTATAGGCTTTTCATTAAAGACTTTTCTAAAATCGCAAATCCCCTGACAAATCTGCTAGTTAAGGATATACATTTTGAATTCAATGATGATTGTATGCATGCATTCAACACTCTTAAAGAGAAATTGGTTCAAGCGCCGATTGTAACAGCTTCTATATGGGAACTATCCTTCGAAATCATGTGTGATGCAAGTAATGATACTTTGGGTGCAGTTTTAGGGCAAAGAAAGAATAAGAAATTTCATACCATTTAATATGCAAGTAGGACCATGAATGAAATACAAAAAAATTATTCCACTACCGAAAAGGAACTACTTGCAGTAGTATTTGCTACTGAAAAATTCAAATCTTATTTGCTCTTATCTAAAGTTATCAAATTCACAGACCATGCTTCCTTGAGATATCTACTTGCTAAGAAAGATGCAAAACCTAGGCTACTACGATGGATCTTGTTGTTGCAAGAATTTGATTTAGAAATTAAGGACAAGAAGGGTAGTGAAAATATTGTAGCTGATCATTTATCAAGGCTGGATGAAAATTATGTTGAAAATATTGATAATTCAGCCTTACATATGAATTCCCAGATGATAAACTATATGCGATTAATGGTAATAATGAACTTTGGTTTGCTGATTTGGCTAATTTCTTGGTAGGGAATGTGGTGCCTCTTCACCTGACATATCAGCAAAAAAAGAAATTTTTCTCTGATGCAAAGCATTATCTATGGGATGAACCTTACCTATACAAAATTTGCAAGGACGGTTTGATAAGAAGATGTATTCCTGAGGAGGAAGTGCGAAGTGTTATAAAATTCTGCCATGACAGAAGCAGGAGGTCACCATGGAGCATCAAGAATCGCTTCAAAAATCCTCCAAAGCGGTTTTTATTGGCCATCACTCTCCAAGGATGTCTTTGCATATGTAAGTGCTTGCGATCATTGCCAAAGGACAGGTAATATCTCCCGACGAAACGAGATGCCCTTGAGCAACATTCTTGTCTACGAAATATTTGATGTATGAGGCATTGATTTCATGGGACCCTTTCCAAAATCTGTTAATAATTCTTATATACTTGTGGCCGTGGATTATGTGAGCAAATGGGTGGAAGCATGTGCATACCCTACTAATGATGCTCGAGTTGTCATTAAATTTATAAAGAAATTCATATTCACTCGTTTTGGAACACCTCGAGCCATCATAAGTGATGGGGGGAAGCACTTATGCAATAAACAACTTGAATAATTGTTAAACAAATATGGTGTTACACACTGAATTGCAACCCCTTACCACCCTCAGACCAGCGGCCAAGTAGAAGTCTCTAATAGGGAACTAAAGCAGATTTTAGAAAAAATGGTCACCACATCCAGGAGAGATTGGTCCTTGAAATTAGATGATGCACTTTGGGCTTACCGTACTACATTTAAAACACCAATTGGTATGTCTCCTTACCAATTAGTTTTTGGCAAAGCATGTCATCTACCCGTTGAATTGGAACATAAAGCTTATTGGGCTACCAAATTTTTAAATTTTGATCTAAGCAATACAGGTGATGCAAGGAAACTTCAGCTCAACAAGCTAGAAGAATGGAGAAATCAGGCATATGAGAATGCCTGCACTTGCAAAGAAAAAACTAAAGCTTGGCATGACTCTCGTATTGCAGGGAAGGAATTCAAGGAAGGAGACAAGGTGGAGCGGACCCTTTGTAGTGGCTAAGGTATTCCCTTATGGAGTAATTGAACTACATAATGATGATGAGAGTACATTCAAGGTAAATGGGCAGCGGTTGAAGCATTATATTGAAGGAGAGCAACTCATCCACCATGGGTCCATTCTCTCCTTGAAACCACCATGAAAGAAAGGTGAAAGTCAAGCTCACGACTTAAAAAGAGCGCCTATAGAAAGCAACCCATTAAGTTTAGTTGTTCATTTGTTCAGTTTTTTTTTTTCACTTATGAGTGTTTTTTTTTTTTTTTGTATCTCACATCTGCAGGAACTCAATGAGGCATTCAGGGAAGTCCTCTTAAATCTTTATGTCCTTGTTCTTGTTATGCATATTCCATACATTGAGGACAATGCATATCTTAAGTGTGGGGCAGGATTAAGGGGTTAATAAATTTTTCTCAGACTCTAGCATGCTTCGATTATCACTCTCTAACATTTCCTTTCAAAATTTCTGCTCCCTAGAGACTTATTTTTGAATGATTGCAAACCACCATGAATCATGTGCTTAGGTGAGATAGACAAGAAAGGATGCAAGCAAATCTAGCTGAAATTTTTGGATATGGAAGGTACCTCAGTAGTTTGAATGATCAATGAGCAAGATGCAATACAAATTTGACCCCTATGAGCATTTGGTTTATGACCGTCAAACATGGTTTGATTATTCTAGAACTTGCTTTAATAGACATGTTGAGACCACGGTAGTGAGTTCAAGGATTGATATGAAAATGGTGATGCCCTTTTTCGGAGGAAAAAAAAAAAAGAGAAAGGGAAGAGGAGAAGAAATAAAATGTAGTGTGAGATGGAGCAGGAGCATAAAATTCACTCATCCCTAGATCCCAAACCCCTTGTCACCTTTTGATGCAATGAACTCATGCTAGTGGTGGAGATGTGATATATAAGCAAGCTTATAGTAATAAAATTCCTTGTTTTGACTTATTCAAAAAATATATATATATTATTATGAGGGAATACTTTGAATCTTGCTGCATTTGATTATAAAAACAACGAGTGCTTACTTTAGTCCTAAAATTGTTCATGCGACGAAATGCATGCTCCCCTTGATTGTTGATTTCACTGGGAAACATGAGGATTGGCGATTTAAAATGATTCTTTGACAAGTTAAAGAGGAATAAGAAGTGGACAAATGGAAGGATCATTAAATATTGGATCAAGGCATGCAAGAGGGAGAACATCCTATTAAGAATGACATCCGAAAATTTTAGTAGTTAGTTAGCTTGTCTTGTTTTAGTTTTGCTTCAGTTTTGTCTTGCCCGAGGACGAGCAAGAGTTTAAGTGTGGAGGGATTTGATGAGAATAAAATTTATCATATTTTTATCCTCTAATATTCTGTCTTTTATACTAAATTAGTACTTAATTAGACTCATAATTCTTGTAATTCGGTGCAGGGCAAGGAAAGAAGTCGCAAAAAGGAAAACAAGGCTAATCGGATGGGTTTTCACAGTTTCAGCAGCGAGCCATACTCTGGGCCTAAATTTCATATCCGGGCTCCGATTTGGCTGATTCAAGATTCATTGGAAAGAAAAAAGAGAAAACTACAACTTTCATGTTTTGGGATTTCGCAGATTCGGTATACATCTAAGTCAAATCCGGGCCCGAAGATGAAGCAATTTCAAAGTGAGGCCCAGTTCCCAATTGAAGCCCATTTCGTAGAAAAACCTTGAAGCGGCCCAAGTTATTAAAGCAGCCATTCAAATTCAAGAATTTCGAGAGTCCTCTTAGATTTAAATTTTAAATGTAATTCTAGAAAGATTAGAAAAGATTTAGACCATGAGATAAGAGATAAGATAGGATAGGATAGGATAGGATAGGAGGAGTTTGGATCAAGACTGGATTATCCATTCTTGAGATAACTCCAAGTAATTGTAAGCTATATGAGAACTGGGTGTACCAACCCTAGGGATATAACGAATTGCATTAAGCTATCTATCAAGAAAGGAGAAAATAAATCAAGAAACTTAGGGAAGGTGATCAAGAGTTCAAGAAACCTCAAGAAGAAGGTGGTGACAAGAAGAGGAGATTTCAGCACCATGGGCGAATTCATGAGTTCTTTCTTTCCCTTTGTTTGCTTTAATTCTTTTGTCATGAACTGATTTGTTTTTAGCTAGGGCTGTGGAAAGCGTAACTCTGTTAATGAATATATTTTTATCTTTATGATTTATCCAAGATGGTGATTTTCATACAGTCTATGAATTATTTTGCTTAATGCGATTAAAAGCTTGGCCACCTCTTAATTGATTTGATTTATGTGAATGAATCGAGAGAGGAATTCACATAATTTGACTGCATAGTTCATAGTGTGAATTGAATGGTATATAGAGAGATATATATATACATGATTCATCTGAATATAATGGTTTTCCTTGGACTTAATGCACTTCCATCTTGAGAGCTCTACTCGAAAGATCGAAGGGTTACCTGATGGGCGTAGTTTTAGTATATTTCGAGAGAGAATATTAAATAAAATTGGAAAAACCTCAACTTATGGGAATGACAAATACTTTTGGTTAGAATCCATTAATATTCATTACATTGGTTAGATGGACTAAAAGCCCTAGCGATTTCATCCAATGCATATTCGGTTAGTGATCACCATTGCTTCTATTTTCTTTTTCTAGTTTTTATTTTCAACAGTTCTTACTCTTAAATTTGAAATTCGATTGTCCAAATAATTAGGGAAGGCTGTAGTTTTAATAGTTATTTTGTTAAATCCCCATGGGAACGATATTTTTATACTACTTGATAACTAGTGCACTTGCTAGGGTTATATTTATAGCTATCAGCATACATGTTGAAAATATGAAGGAATAAAGTCTGGATCTGGTCCTCACAAAGTACTACTCACACCGACCTCACAACATGTTCCAGCCATACATTAGGAATTCTCTTGTACTTATATGTTATTATTCATGGGAGATGTTCCAATGCACAACATAATATGGCTATAAGGTCAGTGTGAGGTGCGCTTTGTGAGGAGCAGATCCCAATTTGAAGGGGCATTGGTCCAAGATTTTTATTCCAAAAATAGACCAAATAAATCTCTTGTCAACCTTATAGAAAACAAATAAACCTAGAACTCCTCCGTGTGGAGATAAGTAATTTCAGTTAAGTATGGCTCTTGAAATAGAGCCATACTTTGAAATACAGCCATAATTCAGACCAATTTCTGCTCACCATATAACAATTCCTTTATTAGATAATAAAAAAAATGATAAGTTCATCTTATTAGTATGATTTTTGTACACAGATTCCTCGATTAAATGGTCATTCGACACTTTGTATGTGTCCAATGGATGAGGCAAGGTTAGAAAGCCAAAGGCAACAGAATAGAACACATAACAACACATACACTCCAAGGGCATCCAGAAAAGAAAGGTATAAGGAATCCAATCGCATAATCCAAGGTACCATATTGAAAAATGACCTTTGGTGTTAATATATCCTAGAAAAATGCTCTGAATGTTGACCAATTGAAAGTACAACTTAAAGTTCCAACTTCAAATAGACCAAAACCAATAAGGTCATAGTAGCATGCCTCTATCATTTTCACATATGCGTAGATGATGAAATGTGGCCTATAACCAGCTCAACTCGCATTTAGAACCTGAGCTCCAGTAGGGAAATCAAGTCCAGATCAATAGGTAAAACTTTAACTAAAGTCTGTAATTACATATGAAATAACAGCATAAACTCAGGCAATGTCTAAGGAGAAAACCTGAGATCCAAATCTGAAACCAAACTAAGAAAATTAAAACTAAATGATGTCTAAAAATCTAATACCCAAATCATCCCATGAATCTAAAATCAGTAAAAAAATAAATTTAAAACACAGTTTCTTAAATAGTAGATTCACCTCCCCCTCCCCCTCCCACTCTCTCTCTCTCTCAATTTCTATTTTCTAGGTGTCCTTATTTGTCCATTTAGATACTAATGACTGATTCAAACTGCTATGCTTGTAACACTTTGACGTTCAGAGCATTTAATCAGAACACATCCATATGACTTCACTGTTTAATTACTGAAACTGTGACACGAACTCCTGCATTAGTATGTTTCTTGGTCAGCAATACTTAATGTGAATCTCCATGTTGGTACTGATGAAGAGTCCACTGACCATGTTAGGTTTAATCTGTGATGCGTTAGAAGTAAGAACAAACATGAGATGCTGGTAGGAAGAAGATATCAGATAAATTGTACTGGAAGAAAGAAAAGAAGCTCCGAAAGATCCATAAATCATTTCTCATTCCAGGATGTATGCCACCAACAATGGAAGTACAATTTCTTCCCACACTCGTCAACTTTTTCTCTCTCCAGCTACATGTGGCTACTATAGCCTGGGCTCTAGCAAAGTCAAAAGGGATACATAGGCTAAACCAAGGAAGCTCCTTGTCTACTGAGAAAAAAAGCGATTTCTTCATTTCAGTAAAGGGTAGTTTCTCAAGTGGATTTCACAAGGTGGGGCATCAATGGATACTGTTACTCAATCTGGTTCATAAACTCTACTACTAAAACAATTGTATGGAAGGCAAATAGAGACCAGCCAATGAATGGGAAGCATTCCAAGATAACCCTTCACAAAAATGGCTATTTGGTATTAACTGATATGCAGACAATTCAGTGATCAAATTTCAAAACTGTTTACCTTCCAGGTAAATAGGAACCACCAAAACTTGTTTGGATTAGTTATAAGATCTAATGATGGATCTTTTCATTGTAGGTGACCTTCTAATATTTTAATATATGGCCTTCTAATGATGGACCAGCTGCAGTTTTGTCCATTTGTTTGTCTTTTTAGAAGAATATTGTTTTGATTGTTCAGAAATTCATTTCTGTTACATACATGAGAGTCTCCTCATATCAGATTTGTCTATTTTGTTTGTTTCTTATATATAACTGTCAGCTACTACCTCTGTTTTGACTTGTTTGGTTACTTTATTACACTTAAAACAGAAATAGATATGCAGTCCACAATGAAAACAATTAAGAGGAGTCTTCTCTTCACCTCTTCATCAAGTGTGCCTTTGCGACTCAAGTATGGGCCACATTCAATACTGAAAACAAGGTAGAGCCTGTGTGTCCAATATGCAATGAAGAGGCATCTTCTCTTCACCTCATCATCAAGTGTGCCTTTGTGACTCGATAATGAGCCAGATTCAATACTGAAAACAAGGTAGCCAGTGTGATCAAAATTCAATGAAGAGGAATCTTCTCTTCACTATTTCATCAAGTGTCCCTTATGCGCGCAACTCAAGTATGGGCCAGGATTGAGAATGTTTGGGGTCGCACTGCCCCCTAGATTTTTCTAGTGCAAGCCCTCTTTGTGCCAAAAATAAAAATAAAAATTTACCTATTCTTTCACTTCCACCCCTTCTTCTTAGGAGTCTTCTAACTAGCTTTGTCAGAGGCCTTAATTCCTCCATGCATCAACCCCCTCCTAAAAATACATGAAAAATAACTAATGTATAAGAAATCCCACACTAGATAGAAGTAAGAGAAGAATTTCTTTATGACAATTGGCTCATAGTTCAATCGTTTATTTATGAGAGGGAATTTCTATCAAATGATCTTTGGTTACAGCATAGCTCTTACCAAACTAAGATCCAAATAATATTATAAAACCCAGGCAATGGTTGAGGGAAAGACCCAAGATCCATATTTGAAACCAAATTCAGAGAATTAAATCTAAACAATGCCTAAAATCTAAAATCAAAATCACCCTATGAAACTAAAACCAGTAAAAGTCAAACTTTAAAATGCAAAGATCCATAAACCATTTCTCATTCAAGGTTGTATGCCACAAACAATGGAAGTTAAATTTCTTGCCACAATCATCAACTTGTTTTTTCTCTTCTGCTACTTGTACCAACTATATCCTACAAGAAATAAAACCATCTCCCAAAGATCCATAAATTATTTCTCATTCCAGGCTGTATGTCACCAACAATGGAAGTTCAATTTCTTGACACACGCGTCAGCTTGTTTTCTCTCCTGCTAGTTGCACCTACTTGAAGGGTTGAGAGATCCATCACATGGATGCCCAAAGATTGCGGAATAAGGGGCGAATTTCAAAAATTTTTCTCTCCCTTCAATTGAGAATCACATTCCCTATTTAGAAAATCATATTTTCAAGGATAAATCTTGAACCTTAAACTGAACCAGATCTGAACCAAAAGAAATGGGAGAGAATGATACCTGATATGGAGAAGCAATATCTCCCAGCGAAGGTGTTCACGCCCAAGGAAAGATCCAAAGACTGCTCCCACTAAAGATGGCGCAGTGCAGGATGGAGCAGAATCAGCAGTGTTCTTCCCCAAGAACTCTGTCCTTCGCAAGAAACAGCAGGATGGAACGTGAGCACAGCTCCCTTTTCAATCCTTTCTCAAAGAATTGATGTCAAGATCCAATCTTGACTTCTCCCACAACTGGAGATCAACTGGCAAACAGGGCGGCAAGAGCAGGGAGGCGGCAAGAGAGTATTCGTAGGGTGCAAAATTCTCTCTTCTTGATTTCAGCACTAAAGAGGATCTGATGTGTTTCTTGGTCTCTCTCAAGGCTGCCGCCCCCTCCTTCCTTTTGTTAACTTGAAAAGATCAGCTCCTAATCCCATTAGGAGGTGCTTATCCAAATCATATTTGGATCAGCTTTCTTTTCTAATGATAAGGATAAACCCTTATCTTCTTTGCAGATTAGATTAGTTTTATCCTAATCTTATTAGGAGGTTTCTAGATCTGAATCACATTCAGATCTGGACTCTCTGAGTGGATAGGATTAAGACCCTATCCTAACTGCTAATCCATCTCAGAATTCGCCCCTTTAATTAACTAAATTAATAGCCCAGTTCGAAATGGGCTTTAGGCCCATTAAGCTTATGTGCTCACTTAACCCTCCTAACTACTGCCCAGTTGGGCTTCCTTGTATGGCGTGGGACCCAAGCATTGATCTACACATCAGCCACATGGGTTCGGCCCAGCCTTTGTTACAAGGCCTGGTCGAATACACTATTAAAGACAGTGCACCCCCTGAAACCCATCAAATGGGCTCTATGGGCCCAACACTTACCCTAAGTGGTCCCTGGGCCAAGCCACCTTGTAACACCCAGGGACTGTGGGCAGATGCAAGATTAGTCCATCAGGTATTATCTTCAATGGTCTTACACTTAACATCTCAGCCCATAATGATCATACACTACCCGACAAGAGAGGACCTCTCCCTCGGCTACAAGGAACAATGTTGCACTCTCCACTTATATGGATCCCGGGAATTAAAACCCTTTTGCAAACATTTTAGAAACCATAATATATATACTTTTATCTCTCATAAAAAATATATTTTGCAAAACAAATTTCAACGGTTGAAATCTGCTGCCGGCAGTCTTGGTTTCCAATAGTGAGAGTGCATCCCCGATCATTACCTTTGTCCGACAAAGGGGCTGATCATGTCACTATGATCACCCACTCAGATGAATTCTCGGATTGTCCCAACATACCAAGGTTTTGACCCCCGCTAAGGATCTCACTGATTGGTACATCAAAGACAGCCCGATCCGACACCTAGTGCAGTATCATAATCGAGTCTAGGGGTCGGGTGTAACTTTCCAGTTTTGCCCATCAATCTCCAAGGTCCAGGGCAATACTAGAAATCTGGTTCAGTTCAAAGATTTAATTAATCCCACACTGTATGTGCCTAGGGTCTCACCCCGGTAGCTGAGACAAGCCACCCCAACCGACTTGGTGGCACCACAGTGTCAGCCTTGTCAGGATAGGTCTCCCCAGACCAACCCACTGGCTGTGAACATTCAAAACTAACATGAGTCTCAATAAGTGTCCAGTTTAAGGGTAATACACAGAAACATACCAAGGGAACATGAATCAAATATGTAGTTTTATTCATTTACAATAAACTCATAAAGTACATCAATTTTGATTGAAGCTAAGGGCATACAAAACTGTCTAACACTACTATAGCCTGGGCTCTAGCAGAATCAAAAGGAAGCTCCTTGTCTGTTGAAAATGAAAGTGGTTTCTTCATTCCACCCAAGGGTACTTTCTCCAGTGGATTTCACAAGGTGGGCACCAATGGCTACTGTTACTCAATCTAATCTGCTACTAAAACAATTGTATAGACAGTGAACAGAGGCCAGCCTTTGAATGGGAAGCATTCCAAGTTAAGCTTTCGCAAGAATAAAACCTTAATCTCTATGAGAAGTCGAGGTATGTACTCATCTCACTATTACAACTTCCAATTCGATGATAACATACTAAATCTTATCTATAAAGGGCCTCAATTTTCAAGTATGGATTGGCTCAGTAAAGCTTTAACAGTCTTGTCAAATGGTAGAAGCCCTTACAATAACTCCAAGGCATCTTTGGGAGGAAGATAGCTGATTTCCACAAGGAAAGGGGGGATATGTTAAAATCTCTATCTTCTTTAATGATTTACTTTTTAAAATTAAACTAAAAATAATCTTACTGGAATAACAGGCTATTGTTTCATTTATCTTCATATCCCTCACTCTTCTTGTACCCATCTTAGTTCCTTGTTGTTGGGGTTCCTAATACCTTCCCCATGCCACAAATGAATCTCTAATCTCCATCCTTGATTTGTAGCCCATTCTCCCAATCTTTTCTTGCTAAGTAAAAGCAACTAACTGTTTTATAGGTAACAAGGATAAGCTTTGCATTATTGAACAATCCTGACTTTAAATTACTGGCATTTTCTTCATGGAATCCAGATTTGGAAGTCCAGATTTAACTTTTCTCAAAGTTAGCCTGGTAAACAGAACAAGAAAGTTCAACATGGCTCTTATTCACTGTATATATTTTTCTCTAAGATTAGTCATAGTCATCCTAATCAAAGTTCAAAGTTGTGTAGGTCCCAGTTAAAGAGCAACCACCAAAATTTTCATCTATACCTCTGTCTACTATTTTAATACCATGCTCTTCATATTAGAATTTAATATTAGGCCTTATAAAAGTTAATAGGGTGGTTTAATATCTGATTTTCTTGCTTGAATATCATTTTTATAATAAAAAATACTGAGAATATGTGAGAAAAAAGCAGGTTGAGGAAGAGAAAGGCATCATCATTCGCTTCGTTGTTATTTGTCACAGGTGAGAGGTTAACTTCCCTTAAAGCTGATCTCAGTTATGAAAACAATTTTCTCATGTTTGAATCTCTGTGGCAGCAACTGTATACATCAACTGATCCTAGAATATTGTATCTCAATTCTCATGTTTAAATCTCATTGGAATTTCTCATTATCAACTGAATTCTAGATTAGAGTTAATCCATTTGTCCTGATCAAAAGCCAACTAAGCTTTACCCATTCATGCAGATGATGGAATCTTTTTTATCCATTTTCTATGATGATTAATTTTCATAATATAGTAATTCATTTATTAGTAAAATTAAGTTATTATCCACGTAAATGGAAATTCCATTTTTCACAGTGATGACAATTTTTTCAATTCTTAGCCCATCCACATTAACAGGATGGAGGGAGGGAGGGAGAGAGGGAGAATGAATAAATTACAATTCACTAAAAGTCCACAACAAAATATAAACAGAAAACACAAAATGTACCTCAATAGACACTATGCAATACTAAAACTAAGAAGATTCTTTCTTCTACAACTCGCATTGATAAATTCAAAAATAAGAATTCTAATTTCCACCAACTGAATATCTTTATGATGGAGCGCGATCCAGCCGGTCTTAGCTGTCTACGGCCTTGCTTCTGAACGGGGTAGCAGGGAACCTGAAACAGAGGAGATGGGGAAGCTCCGGGGGGAACCCGGTGTAGAGGCTCCGAAGCTCAAGTTAGAATCCTTCAAAAGCAAGGTAATACCAGATAGCACAAAGTATGCATACCTCGTTTGTCAGGGGGCAGGGGGCTCTTATAATCACTTCGTGCACTCGCCCCGAGGCCCTTGTCAGGTCGGGTATGATTACCCTTGTGCTTGTCAATTCGGCCGTCGTCCTTTCTGCTGAGACAGAACCGTCACTACCTAACCATCTTTCTAACTGGAGATGGCGGTGTCAGTGGCGGTGGCAGGTGGCCGTTTAGAGTGCTGCCGCCAAACGTCAGATCCCAAATCAGTCAGGCGCGGCACCCTCGGGCACGAACTTCCTTAGTGTCAGGCATGGTACGACTTGTTTGGTTTTGGTGTCCAGAAGGTGATGCGAAGTGCTGAGTGAGGCGAAGTCTTGAGCTCGGAGGTATCTATAGGGTAGGTCAGTTCGGCGAGGTGTATCCCGAGCTGTTACAAAGGGTCAGTTCGGCGAAGTGTATCCCGAGCTGTTACAAAGTGGGTCAGTTCGGCGAAGTGTATCCCGAGCTGTTACAAAGTGGGTCAGTTCGGTGAAGTGTATCCCGAGCTGTTACAAAGTGGGTCAGTTCGAAGAAGTGTATCCCGAGCTGTTACAAAGTTGGCCAGTTCGGCGAGGTGTATCCCGAGCTATTAAAAAGGGTGAGTTCGGGCCCCCCATAGGGAGTTCAGTCCGCTGGTGTCCCCTTGTTCCCGCCTAGGCTTGGCCCCTTTTGTCGAGCTGTTATTTCTACCACATGTCACATAATAGAGAGGTCGGGCCAAATCTTCCTTCATCAATTGCCCCCCACTCCTTGCGGCGGGGGTCTTGCCATGGTGCGGGGAGTTTCGCGAGGTAGCAGGTGGATTTGTCCCACCCTTTGAACCTTCACTGCGCGAGTTGCAGACTATACGTCGGAGGATTTGCTCCAGGAGCCCGAAGTGACTCCACCGATGCACGAAACCGTCGAGGCGCCTTACGCTGAGACCACTCATACGGGTGCTCCTGCATACTCAAGTGCTCCTGCTCACTCCAGGTCCGCTCATACGCAGGCTGGGCCCTCGGGCTCGGGGGCTCAAGGGGAGTTTAGGAGCGTGTTGATGCCAAACTACACTCTTCAGAAGAGTAGGGACGCTACTTTCCCTGAGGAGGTCGCGGCGTGGACCAATCTTCCCTTGAACCAGATCGCCTGCCGCGCCGTAACACATGCCATGGTGGTAAGTTAGATTCCGTCTTCCTTTTTTATTCTGTTGCTTCTGCTGTTATTGCTCACTTATTTCTTTTGGTAGGTGAATTCTTCAATCCATGCCTTGGCGGCCCAAGTGGAGAGGAGATCGCGACAGGCGCGAGCTGCTGAGGCTGCCGCTCATGCTGCTGAAGAAGCTTTCCATGCTGCAGAGGCAAACACCCAGGCTGCTGAGGCGGCTGCTTACGCTGCTGAAGAGGCTGCTCGCATCGCGATGGCCAGGCAAGCGAGGTCTCAGCGTGACGCCGAGGCCATGGGAGTAGTTGTCAAGCATATGGCGGACTTGAAGTTGGATTTGCAGCATCAGGTCGAATATCTTCAGGAGGACATTAGGGAGAGAACATAGATTTTTTTCCAAGGCATTGAAGACGCCAAGAAGAAGGCAGTTGAGGATTACATTGCCTTTTCACGTTTTGACGATCTAATGGTGGATTCTTACAGGAGGGGGATCAAGTTGAGTCGGTGGATGATCTGGAATACGTACCTCGACCTCGATGTAAGTGCCATATCCACTTCGCGTATAACTCAAGAGATGGCCAATGCTGCCGATGGCGAGCCAGACTCTGAAGGAGAGGCAGGGCCTTCAGGTGTTGTTGAAGTGCCTTCTGATGGCGAAGAGGTGGCTCCGGGCATGTAATTATTATTATTTTTTTTTTTTAGGTCCTTTCTGATGGCCAATGTACTCCTATTTCTTGCAATGGAATAGAGTCTTTTTGCCCGTGTTCTTTTTCCCCGAACTGATTCTTTGTCGGTCACTTTGTCCGGGTTATTATACTTTCGCGATCTGTTCTGCCGTGAACTAGTTTTTTGCCGAGCTGATAATATGCTTGACTTCTTTGCGTATTTACGCCAAGGTTTCTCTTGGCTTGCATCGTGGCACATAGGACCTGATTTCGTCCACTTCGCTTGGTGGTTTATAAGTAGTATCGCCTTAAGTTCACAATGTTCCATGCTCGAGGTACTTGTTTGCCTTCCAAGGTTTCGAGTTCGTATGCCCCTCCCCCGAGCGCTCTTTTTACTTTATAGGGCCCTTCCTAGTTAGGTCCAAGCTTGCCCATGCCGGGTTCGGGCGCCATAATCTTACGAAGGACCAGGTCGCCGACTCGGAAGCTTCATTGCTTTACTCTGCTATTGTAGTAGCGAGCTACCTACTGTTGGTATGCCGCTGTTCGGATGTGCGCGAGGTCCCTTACCTCGTCCAATAGGTCAAGGTTGGTATGTAACTCGTCTTCGTTCGTCCGATCGTCGTATGTTTCTAATTGCAATGTTGGTACTTCGATTTCTGTCGGGATCACTGCTTCAGTGTCATAGGTGAGGTTGAAGGGGGTTTCTCCCGTGGCGGTTTTTTTGGTAGTTCAGTAAGCCCATAAGACACTTGGTAGCTCTTCGGCCCACAATCCCTTAGCTCGATCCAAACGTGCTTTCAGTCCGTGCAGGATGGCTCTGTTCATTACTTCCGTCTGACCGTTTGCCTGCGGGTGCGCGACTGACGTGAAGTTTTGTCGGATCTCCATGTTCTGGCACCACTCTTGGAACTTGATATCCTCGAACTACTTGCCGTTGTCAGAGATTAGTACCCGAGGTAACCCAAACCGACATACTATGTTCTTCCAAAAGAAGTTTTGTATGTTTCGATCCGTCTACACTGTGATCTCCAGGTTCGAACAGTCCATTAAATCAAAATAAATAAAGAACAATTCTAAATAAATTTTGGATTTAATAAAAATTAATTTCAGATCAATCGCCCTTAACAAGAAACAGTTTCTTGGAAAAAGAAAACAATCTGCGCAAATCTTGAAAGAACACCTTCTATCCATCTGCGCAGGGTCAGATCTGATTTTCTTTTGGTTCAAGATTCGAACCTGTGGCTCTGATACCACTGAAAGAAAGGTAGGATCCATCTAATGGACGCCATAAATGTTGTGGAATGGGTGGGCGAATTTCAAAAATTTCCTACCTTCTCCCAACTGGGAATCATATTCCCTAAATTTAGAATACAATATTCAAGGATCCTACTTGAACCATAATCAAACAAGATCTGTACGAAAAGATAAATGGGAGGAATATACCTGATCCGGAGAAGCAATATCTCCCAAAGTTGGTGTTCACACCCAAAGAATGCTCCAAGATCCATTCCTGCTGAAGATGACACAGCTGTGGATGGAATAGAACCAGCAGGGTGCGTCCTACACACTGGATCCTTCACAAGAATCCTTTGGAAACACTAAACACTGAATCCTTTTAGTCTTTGTTGCAAGACTAATGTCAAGAACAGATTTCTTGACTTTCTTTTTCTACAAAGATCTAATCTTGCAAAAGAGATGGCAGCGGCAGGAGGAGAACTCTAAAGGCGAAAAGGCTGAACTGCCTTTTTTTTTCTTTTTCTGGAGTATGAAAAATGAGATCCTATCTCAATTCGCAGGAGATATCCTATATCTCTTCAAGGTGGTTCGAAATCTGATATTTCTCTTTCTTGGTTAGGGTTTTGATGTGTGGCTCATTGTGACACTAGCAAGTGCACTAGCCGTTCAAGTAATAAAGTAGTGAGTGAAGTATCGTTCCCACGAGGATTTAGGAAACAATTACCAATACTAAATTGAGCACTTCTTATCTGATCAACAAATAAATCAAAACTCTAATGAAAGCTAAGAAATCCTAAATTAAAATCTATCTAAATCATTGGCCCAATTGCCTTCAATTCAGGTTAGAAGAGTAAGCAGTAAATGCCAATCTCAAAATTCAGCAATCTATCAAATTGGATCATTCGAATAAATCATGATTGAGCCTTGGTTTGGTGAAACCCCAAGGTCATGAACAGCCTCTCTCAAGTGCATGTTCATCCTATGCATGAGTGACGGTTCTTCTATCTCTAGCAAGAATCTAATCCCCATGCATGCATTTCTTCAAACACTTCTAAGGCATCAATTCAAATCTGAATTGATCACCAACTGAATTGTGCAAGTTATCTCTAACCTTGCACTCAATTCAGTTCTTGAATAGTAGATCTGAATTCCTAGAGTCTTTCTCAAGCACTCTAGGAATTCCAAGCTGTAGATTAATTCGGCCAATCTGAAAATTTCAGATCTGAATTCTCTTTCAAGCAATTCAGATCTTGCAATCTCAGATCTGAGAATTCAGATCTGAGTTTTGAAGGTTAGTTGGCCAAATTACTCTACAATAACACCCTTATTCAAGAAACTTCAAGTATAATTCATGACCATTTGAATGAATCAAAAAGAATTAGATTACTGAGCTGAAATTTTATAAGCTGAAATACATCAAGGAAGAATGGAACAAGGAGAAAGACGAAAGAAAATATAACAAAGAAACTGAATTCAAATCAAAAGAGAATGAAACTACAAATGATTTATTACAAAAGATCTTTGAATCACAAACCCTCAATTCGAACTCACCTTCTCTTCTAGCTTACTTGTCTTGAACTTCCTTCAGCCCTTCTTCTTCTTCTTTCTTGCGCCTAGCCTTCTTCTCTTCTCTTCTCTCAAGGTGGCCGAACCTCTAAGAGTGGGAGAGCCTTCCTCTCAAGCAATTGAACAACTTTCTCCCCTCCTAGAGGCCTCCTTATATAGTTTTTCAAGGGGGCTCTTGCCCCTTCTTGAAGTCTCTAGAATTGGGTGTATTACACCCCTCATGAACCTTCTAGAGTGCTCCCTCTTTCTCTTCAAGAAACATCTAGGAGTTGCCGCCCCTAGGTCCCTTTGGGCTGCTATTTGGGCTACAACTTAGCTTGCTTTTAAGCTCAAGTGGGCTACACTCTAGGCTGTTATTTAGGCTAAAAATGGGCTGGGCCAAAATTTCCTTCTTGCTAGGCTTCTTCCCTTGGATTTTCCAAAGAGTTCACTTGCTCTTCTTGGGCCGAATGAAATTCTCTTGCTCTCATGGCTGGGCCGGGCTGAACTTGATAAATTTTGGATTTTCTTTTCTTGCTTTTGCCTTCTTTTTGTTGATTTGGCTCCCCCTGAAATCTTTCTTGCAATCAAGCTAAAATAGGGAAAAAATCTAATTAAACCATCATAAAATTTCATGCAAAAACCTCATAAAATATAGATAAATTGTAGGTTCATCAGGTTTCTCCTCCTTTCTTCTTGATTAAGAATCCTCCTAATTAGGAGTTATCCCAATCCAAATCAGTATTTGGATAGGGGATAATCTTAATCCTATCTGCAGATAAAGTTAGCTTACTCCTAATCTTATCAGGAGGTTACCAGATTCAAATCTAATTTGAATTTGGTCTCCAAGAGTGGATAAGGCTAAAGGCCCAATCCTTTTACTAACATTAATCTCAGATTCGCCCCAAGGATGGGTGATCATATCAGCCCACCTCAAAATGGGCTTCTGGCTCATTAAGTGTTCAGTGTCTAATTACTTTCCAATCTGCTGCCCAGTTAGGCTTCTTTGTATGGCGTGGGACCCAAGCATTGATCTACACACCAGCCACATGGGTTCGGCCCAGCCTTTAATACAAGGCCCATCCGAATTCACTGAAAAACTCAATGAACCCCTTGAGTCCATCATATGGACCCTATGGGCCCAACACTTACATTAAGTGGTCCCTGGGCCAAGCCATCTTATAAAAACCCAGGGACTGTGGGCAGGTGCAAGATTAGCCCATTAGGTATTATCCTCAATGGTCTTACACTTAACCTCTCAGCCCTTAATGATCAAGCACTGCCCAACAAGAGAGGACCTCTCCCTCGGCTGCAAGGAACAGTGCCGCACTCTCCTCTCACATGGATCCCGGGAATTAAAACCATTTGCAAACAATTTGAAACCGTACATATATATATAAATATATTAATTTTGCAAAAACAAAATTCCAACGATTGAAATCAACTGTCGGCAGTTTGGTTTCCATCAGAGAGAGTGCATTCCCGATCATTACCCTTTGTCTGACAAAGTGGCTGATTCTGTCACTATGATCACCCACTCAGATGAATTCTCAAACTGCCCCAACATACCTAGGTTTTGATCCCCGCTAAGGATCTCACTGATTGGCATATCAAAGGCAGCCTGATCCAACACCTAGTGAAATGTCATAATCGAGTCTAGGGGTCAGGTGTAACTTTTCAGTTTTGCCCATCTATCTCCAAGGTCCAGGGCAATATTGGAAATCTGGTCCGGTTCAAGGATTCAAGTAATCCCATACTGCATGTGCCTCGGGTCTTACCCTGGTGGCTGAGACAGGCCATCCCAACACTTGGTGGCACACCAGTATCAGCCTTGGTAGGATAAATCTCCCCAGACTTATCCAACGGCTGTGAACATTTAAAACTAACACGAGTCTCTATAAATGTCCAGTTTTAGGGTTTTACACAGAATTAAACCAAACAACATGAATCAAACATGCACTTTATTTATTTCCACTAAATAACAAAAGCACATCAAATCAGATTGAAGCTAAGGGCATACAAAAAACTTTCTAACACAACGCACACCACGGGGACTTGAAGTTGTTCCCCGATGGCGTTTGTCTCCATGCCACGTCCGGTGTTGCTGGAGGAGGCCATGAGTGATGGGTTTTTTGAAGAAAAGGGGTTATTGAAGTTTGGAGGGAGGCTTTTTGAAGCGTTTTTCCACAGGCGGCGCCAATTGATGGAGCGTGATCCGGCCGGTCTTAGCTGTCCGCGGCCTTGCTTCTGAACGAGGTGGCAGGGAACCTGAAACGGAGGAGATGGGGAAACTCCGAGGGGAACCCGGTGTAGAGGCTCCGAAGCTCAAGTTAGAATCCTTCAAAAGCAAGGTAATACCAGATAGCGCAAAGTTTGCATACCTTGTTTGTCGGGGGGCAGGGGGCTCTTATAATCACTTCGTGCACTCGCCCCGAGGCCCTTGTCAGGTTGGGTATGATTACCCTTGTGCTTGTCAATTCGGCTATCGTTCTTTCTGCTGAGACAGAACCGTCACTGCCTAACCGTCTTTCTAACTAGAGATGGTGGTGACAGTGGCGGTGGCAGGTGGCCGTTTAGAGTGCTGCCGCCAAATGTCAGATCCCAAGCCAGTCAGGCGCGGCGCCCTCGGGCACGAACTTCTTTAGTGTCAGGCATGGTACGACTTGTTTGGTTTTGGTGTCCAGAAGGTGATGTGAAGTGCTGAGCGAGGCGAAGTCTTGAGCTCGGATGTATCTATAGGGTAGGTCAGTTCGGCGAGGTGTATCCCGAGCTGTTACAAAGGGTCAATTCGGCGAAGTGTATCCCAAGCTGTTACAAAGTGGGTCAGTTCGGCTAAGTGTATCCCAAGCTGTTACAAAGTGGGTCAGTTCGAAGAAGTGTATCCCGAGCTGTTACAAAGTTGGCCAGTTCAGCGAGGTGTATCCCGAGCTGTTACAAAGGGTGAGTTCGGGCCCCCCGTAGGGAGTTCAGTCCGCTGGTGTCCCCTTGTTCCCGCCTAGGCTTGGCCCCTTTTGCCGAGCTGTTGTTTTTGCCACATGTCACGTAATAGAGAGGTCGGGCCAAATCTTCCTTCATCACTTTCCTCTTCATGATCTTCATCCTAGTCGACGACGTTTGGTAGGACAACCTTATTGAACTTATTATTTAGTAAATTCAAAATGGAAAATCTAATTTTTCATTTTTCACCAACTAGCTATCCTTCGTCTTCAGCATCTTCATCCCCATCGACCACATTTGCTGGGACAACTTCATTTCGACATATTCTTTAGTCTAGAAATTTCAAACTACAAAATCTCAATATGATTTTCAAATTTATTACATTTCCACCAACAATATTCCAACTGTTTCTATCAATGTTAATAGTAATAACTACAGCTCTAAATTCCTGCTCTACAACCCTAACTACAATTCTTTGGAGTTACAAGTGCATTCCCAAGCTCAATTCATTCAAGATATTTTTGATAGTTCTTTCCGAGAACCCTTAGCAAATCCTCAAATGTTACAAATGAAGGTGATGAAGGCTCTTTCAAGAGCCAAATACTCTTCGCGCAAGCAATCCTTCGCACAATCCTCTTCTAAGTTTTGGATAGATTACTACCTAACAATAATGAAGACATGTCTTAAAAATCTATATACAACCGTAATTTAAGGCTATTTGTAGTTGAAACTGGTATACCTCAAAATTTCATGTACGGGAGATTATTTGTCGAAGTAAAGCGTCAAAAAGATGTTTCTTGCTCCAGGGGACAAGAAATAATATATCTTAGCTTGTTTCTATTGATTAACCAATAGAGAAGGTACCAAACAAAACCCAAGTTAGGATTGTACATGGGCGATTGCCAAATCCCAATCCTCAACATCAGGATACCTGTAGGGCTTTCAATGGGTCGGTTCTGCCCAATCATTTATGCTGGTTTTGGTTCCATGATTTGTCCCGATTAAATATTGCGTCGATTTCCATTCTTGCCTCGCCTGTCCCGAAGAATCGATAATTTTATCTTACATACATACATGTGAGATTTTTTTTTATTTTCTTTAATTTTTATAATATTTAGATTTTATGTTTGAACTTTGAAATAATAAATTTGATAAATAATATATAAGATAATATTAATTAAAAAATTTAATTTATTAACACATATAGTTTAGTTTTTTCTTGTCATTTTTACTAAATATATACTCAAAATGTAAATTGTAATTTATATTTAAATTAAGTAAATATAGGCCGCCTTGGGCAAGTCTTTTTGTGTGGGCTTCGGGCTGTTTAGAAGTTCGAAAGCCTAAATTCTAGGCTTTTTCCGTTTTGCAATAGAAATGTCTATTGGAAAAAAGCTCCAACCCATAAAAGACGTCAATAGCCCGAATTTGGGCTTTTTCAAGAAGATTCAAATGAAGCTTTTATAATCTTTTAACGCCCTCCGTCTTTTTCGATCGTGTGACATGATGCACACGCTTGAGAGAAAATGGGTTATCTTTTCACAAAAAACTATTTGAATGTGTAAATGGGACCTACCAATGGTATGTGGGGCTAGCAATAGGTATTATGTGGGACCCACATTGAAAAATGTATGTGGCCCCACATACATGTCCAATGGTATGTGGGGCTCCACATACATGTCCATAGTGGTATGTTGAGCCTATCTTGTAAAATGTACGTGGGCCCCACATACATGTCTACTAATAGTATGTGGGGCCCACTTTGAAAAAATGTATGTTGGCCCCACATACATATCCACGCACGGACCCCACATGCATGTCCACCAATGGTATGTGGGCCCCACATACATGCCCACACATGGACCTCACATGCAAGCCCACCAATGGTATTTGGGGCCCACCTTGTAAAATGTATGTGGGCCTCACATGCATGTCCTTGCATGTCCACCAATGGTATGTGGGGTCCACTTTGGGTTCCATGTGTTAAATGAAATGTTCATTGGCCCACACACAAGACATTCATATATACATAACACATTTTCATCACATTACCAAACGGTCTTCTAGCTTTTATGGTCTTTCATGAGATCCATGAAAAACATTTCAACCAAACAGTCTTTGGTCTTCCAATATCTATTTGCAAAAGCTTACCCTGTCTTTTAACTATCAGATCTTGTAATAGATCGTCTGGAAAAGACATGCCAAATGGGCACATAGATTTCAGTATAATCGAGTTTGGACCCAATAGCCTGGACTATTAACCAAGACGGTTCAGAATCTACAATGTTATCCTGATTAATAATTGAACCATATGAAAACACGAACATAATCTTCACGTTTATAAAACAAAGGCTCAACCATTGCCCACTGCATCCATGCATCCAGTACCAGTATTCTCGAATTGCACGGCAAGTCTACAGCTGAAATATTTAAGCTTTGATGAGACTAATGGGATCTAGATAGGGATGGCAACAGGGCAGGTTCGGGGAGGATTTTGAGAATCCAAATCTTATCCGACACGAAAAAACAAAACCTTCCCTAACCCTACCCTCACTGCATTCAAGGGTAGGAGCGAGTTGGATTTACAACTCATATCTAATCTCCTATTATTTCTTGTCATGTATAAGAAATAAATAAGTAAAAAACACAAATAAACAACAAAGTTTCCAATTATTTTTTTAAGACATGTAGAAAACACATAAAATATCAACTATCTTTTACATAAAGTTCAAAATATTATTAAATTCAACCCTTGGTATAAAAAGTTTATATGCTTTCCAACAATATGCGGGTCGGGTTTAGCCTAATACCGTATACTACCCATATTCGTATGTAGAATCCTAAAACTCGTCCCCACCCCAAAACATTGAAGGGATGAGAGATTCATCGTATGGACGCCCAAATCTTGCGGAATAAAGGGGCAAAATTCAAAAAATTTTCTCTCCCTTTCAACTGGGAATCGCATTCCCTATTTAGAAAATCATATTTTCAATGATCAATCTTGAACTATAAACTGAACCAGATCTGAACCAAAAGTAGTAGGAGAAGATTATACCTAATACGGATAAACAATATCTCCCAACGAAGGTGTTCACGCCCAATGAAGGATCCAAAGACTGCTCCTACTAAAGATGGCGCAGTGCAGGATGGACAGAATCAATAGTATTCTTCTCCAAGAATTTTGTCCTTCGCAAGAACCAGCAGAATGGCACGTGAGCACAGCTTCCTATCAATTCTTTCTCAAAGAATTGATGTCAAGATCAAACCTTGACTTCTCCCACAACTAGAGATCAAACAGGCAAACTGGGCAGCAAGAAAGAATTCTGCGAGGTTGCTTAATTCTTTCTTCTGTGTTTCCAGCACTCAAGAGGATGTGAATAATCTCTACTAAAGGTTGCCGCCCCTTTCTTCTCTTGTAACCCTAAAGAACCAGCTCCTAATCCAATTAAGACTTGCTGGTCAAAATCCGATTTGGATCAGACATCCCTTTAGGTGATAGGGATAAACCCTTATCTTATCTGCATATTAGTTTAGCCTTCTCCTAATCTCATTAGGAGGTTTCTAGATCTGAGTCACATTCAGATCTGGACTCTATGAGTGGATAGGGTTAAGACCCTATCCTATCTACTAATCCATCTCAAAATTGGCCCCATATTTAACAAATTAAATAGCCTAGTTCGAAATGGGCTTTAGGCCCATTAAGCTTATGTGCTCACTTAACCTTCCTAACTGCTACCCAGTTGGGCTTCCTTGTATGGTGTGGGACCCAAGCATTGATCTACACATCAGCCACATGGGTTCGGCCCAACCTTTGTTACAAGGCCTAGCCGAATACACTGTTATGGACAGTGCACCCCCTGAAACCCATCAAATGGGCTCAACACTTACCCTAAGTGGTCCCTGGGCCAAGCCACTTTGTAACACCTAGGGACTGTGGGCAGATGCAAGATTAGCCCATCAGGCATTATCCTCAATGGTCTTACACTTAACCTCTCAGCCCATAATGATCACACACTGCCTGACAAGAGAGGACATCTCCCTCGGCTGCAATGAATAGTATTGCACTCTCTACTTATATGGATCCCGAGAATTAAAACCTTTTGCAAACATTTTAGAAACCATAATATATATATATATATATATATATATATATATATATATATATATATATATATATATATCATATAAAATTACTTTGCAAAACAAATCTCAACGATTGAAATCGACTACCGACAGTCTTGGTTTCCATCAGTGAGAGTGCATCTCCGATCATTACCTTTGTCCGACAAAGGGGCAGATCCTGTCACTATGATCACCCACTCAGATGAATTCTCAAACTATCCCAACATACCCAGGTTTTGACCCCTGCTAAGGATCTCACTGATTGGTACATCAAAGACAGCCCAATCTGACACCTAGTGCAGTATCATAATCGAGTCTAGGGGTCTGGTGTAACTTTTCAGTTTTGTCCATCAAACTCCAAGGTCCAGGGCAATACCAAAAATCTGGTCTAATTCAAAGATTCAATTAATCCTACACTGTATGTGCCTAGGTTCTCACCCGAGCAGCTAAGACAGGCCACCCCAACCGACTTGGTGGTACAACAGTGTCAGCCTTATTAGGATAGGTCTCCCCAGACCAACCCATTGGCTGTGAATATTCTAAACTAACACGAGTCTCATTAAGTGTCCAGTTTAAGAATATTACATAGAAACATACCAAAGGAACATAAATCAAGTATGCACTTTTATTCATTTACAATAAACTCATAAAGTACATCATTCTGATTGAAGCTAAGGGCATACAAAACTGTCCAACAAACATGTCCTTCAAGCAAAAAAGCCCACCCCATTAGGGTTGAATAGGGGCGGGTACCCACCGAGGAGGGTAAAAATTTCCATCCCTAAATCTAGATCCAAGGATTGATAAAGCAAAGGCAAGTAGAAACTGGGCCACTGAAAAGCCCTAGAATAAATAAGCATGTATTTCTTGTCTAAAACTCATTGACTTTTCAAAACATCCGAGAAAACCCATGTCAATGACCTTTTGTTTACCAAAACTCACCATCCATTAAAGCACGTTAATGTTCATTGACAGATGTTGTCCACATCAACATAAATGCAATTTTTTTTACCAAACTGCCCCTGAATGGCATGTCAACCATAAATGCAATTTCGGTTGTGTTGTGCAAGTAGATATGGAAAGTCAATTGATTTTCATTTGAACCAAAACCATTTTTTTTTTATTTGCAGCTCCCTTTTTACTTAAATATGTAAAATGGGAAGAAAACTTTTTTAGACTAAAATATTTGAGATATATATTTGTTATTTTTTATCAAAGTTTTGCTTTATTTTCCATTTACAACATAACAAAGGGTAAAATAGTAATATACCGACATATGTTGCTCTATAAATCTATTCAATATCAACTTAAATATGTTATTATAAAATTTAAATTAAAATATCAATTAATAATTTATAAAAATGTATAATCTTTAACTTAAAATATATCAAATCTATTAAAATTTTGGAAATACATATCATATGAAAATTCATAAATTTTAATTACTAAAATATTTATTCTATTATTAATAATTTATTTTTATAAAATTTTGAAGTTAAAAATTATTTTTTATATAAAATGTAGATTAATGGATTTGATAGATTCAATTTATATTATATTTTCAAATACTTTGTAAACAATACTTTTATTTTTGTAAGTAATAAATACATTGTTATTTAATGCAAATTAAAATATTCATTAATAATTTATAAAAAATTAAAATAATTACTCTATTATGAATTTTTTATTTGTATAAATTTTTAAATACTAATTTTGAATATTGTTCTTTTTAATTTATAGTTGAAGTTTTTGAAAATAAATGTGTTGGTTTTTGTTTCATGTAAACATTACGTTTAATAAAAATTATTTTATTACACTTAATAATACGAAATAAGAAATGGCTTTTTGGTTAAAGTGAGCTTGGGCATTAGGTGCACGGCACACATTGACCAATGAGAGTTCAAGTCACACCATTCTTGTTTTTTTATTGTGAGATGCCACGCCTTTAATCGAAACGAAAATGGATAAGTTTTGGTATCGACGCATATTGTTTAATACATATCGATATGGTGGCATAACGAACCATACGCATGACTGGCAAGATACACCTGTATTGGTGCTATCCAATACCAATAAGTATCAATAATTTAATCCTTCACTAAACCATTAGCCAATGTTGATCCTAAAGGCACTGCAATGAGCAGGATGGCAGACTGGTTAGTGAAAATTAGTTGAGACAGGTCATTGATTGCTCAAAGCCACGTTCCTTGCACACAACTCAGTTGACAGCCTTAAGGTTGGATCTGATTTAGTTCATCGACTAGAAAGATTGGCTAGTGAAATTAAAATGATTGTTTCACTTAGCCATACACCTCAATTTGTGAAGGAAAAGATAAAAAAAAAAGCCAATTCAAAGAATTCAGTTCAATGTTTTAACAAGAAGAGCAGTAAACTAAGTTCGAAACATAAAAGACGCTAAGAAATACAAAACATTTAGTTTGTGAGATCATTTCCCTACCAAATGTTCACTAAAATTTTCATTTCTCTGAAGATGGGCAACCAACAAAGGCAACAGTAGAACAAGGCCTAGAACTAGTACAAAACATTTAGTTTGTGAGATCATTTCCCTACCAAATGTTACACTAAAATTTTCATCTCTGAAGATGGGCAACTAACAAAGACAACAGTAGAACAAGGCCTAGAACTAGATTGTTACAAGTTACAATAGCCTTGTTGTGAAACCACAAAACTGAATACATCCATGAAATCAACAAACAAGATAAAATGTTAAAATACAGAGACACCTAAAAAGCGGTCTCCTAAGTGCGCTTGCATGAGGTATGCCCTAAGCTACTAAATTTCCACCTCAGGTATTCTATGCATTGAAGCCCCTCATCAGGTCTTCATCCAATGTTAAATAGTCATTATTCCTAAACAACTCAAGAGGCCTTGTCAACTCATTCTATTCTGCAAATCACCTAATGCTCTCCTTTTTGTTCCCGACCTCTCAATTGTAATATCACGGCCTCTCTTACTGCTTACAACATTCTCCTTCATTCCAAATTCGTGCATGTTAACAAGTGATTTCTTAGGTGTGTTCTGCACAGAGCTGTTCCCAGCACATCTCCTTTTCACAGCAGAAGAAATAAATAACCTCTTCAGTAGACTATTGACTTGATTCATCTTGGCTGCTGAAACTTGCTTCCTACCAGATAACTCCAATTTCAATTGCTGACATGGGCTTTTAGCAACAAAGAATGAATCCAAAGGGCTAGGTTTGTCATCATTTATTTGCTCATTCCAATCTGCAGTTCCAACAAGAAATAAATAACTACAATAAAATATTAAAAATATGGTCTCGTGTCAAGTACAGAGAGAAATAGTGATTCTTCTCAGCACGTATTACAAGAAAATAAATAACTAAAATTAAAATTTATAATCTCCTCACTACTGTATATAGTCAAATACAGGAAGAGTGTAGGAACTAGGGTTGCAAACCTCTTTCTTCATCTTTGTACAATACATGATTATGCTCGGAAGAATAGATCTCCTTGGTACTTTGTCCACAATCTGCAAAGATGAGATAATTAAAAGTAAGAAGCTGTTACTTTCAAACAACTGAAAGAAAATGTAAAATAGCTCCGGTTTAAGACAAAACAAGTCAGCCAATACCACGCCAGTATAACAGAGAGCAATCTCAATCCAGGTTATTGATACTTTTGAATAAAAAAACAAACACTCAATGAAAATGAAAAAGATTGAAGTCAATTAGTACCCAGAAAACACTCAAAAGAAGTGAAAGAAAACCCAATCTAGGCCCATCAAATACTCTGGCATCAAAAAAGAAAAATAGATCAAACAATGAACCACACACCTTGACTTTTTGAATCAGCAACGGGTGAAAGAGCAGCAGAACCAAGAGAGAAGTCATTTTCAAAGTCCCAGCCCACACCTTCAAGGCTTTTCAACAACTCCTCAATTTCTTGAGGCCCAGCGGCCTCCTGACAAAGTGCAGCACTCAATTCTTCCCTCATGGTCATTAAGAATTTCTGTAATACAATCTTTCCACCTTCAGAAGTAACATTACTGCATCCACAGCTATTAGAACCGTCTTCCATGGAGAAGTCCGCGGAGCCTAGGTTATTAATTGCAACAAGAAAAAGAATAATAAGTTTCAGGAATACATCAAATAACCAAGTTGCACATCATAATTCTCAGATTCTTAAAATTACCTTTGCAAGCAGATGTAAGAACCATGCTACCTACACTCGTTTCACAATCCTCTTGATCAAAATTCTCTCTAAAGGTCTCTGCACTCTGTTGGCTCTTTTCAGCTTCACCATGGACACTATTGTGCTTTTCCGTCAAGGCCTTCATAGGTTCTTCACATTCCACTTCTGGAACTTTATCCACGTCCATTTCTACCATGATCACCTCTTCTCCAACCTCAACATTAAATTCATTAGTCACCTTTATATTTTCTTCATCGGCTTCTTCATGACTCCCACAATCATGCTCTTCCAAGCAAGACACCTTCATTAAACAAACATCTTCAGCATGTGGCAGCAGGGTAATTTCTTCAATAGCCTGTTTGGTCTCTTTCAGTTCCCAGCATTCATGTTCACCATGCACAGATTGAACAATTCCAATTTCATTGGAAGGCTCCTCAATGTCAACCGAGACAGAAACAGGCATTCCTCTTTCCACTTCCACTTCAGCAAATTCCTCAAGGGTGAGATTTTCAGAGGAATAATCTGTACATGTTGCTAAAAATGTATTAGAATTTCACCAGAAAGCATTTGGTAAATACATACAACATATAGAGTTGTCAAAGCTTCAACAATTCGCAAAACATAAATACTACTAAAAGGTAAGAGAATCTAATACCTGTCTTAACAATTTGCCAGTGTTCTGAATCCCCAACACCATTCTCAAGTGAAACCCCTGTGTCTTCAAATTCAGGATCATCATGCTCCTCATAATCTTCCTTTTCAATAATCATTTTAGAACCTTCTGAATGGATATCCCCATCTACTCCCTCTTTACTATCCACTTTCACTGTAGCATCTCCACAGTTCACAGACAATTCATGACTTGGTTGTGGCTCCAACAATTCTGTATTAACTGTGAGATCACCAACAGAATCTGCAAATATAAAATCATATTTGTCAGTTTTCTTTCCAAAACAAGAACCTCAGTAATTAATATGACTACTATCTATTTGAGAGATTTCACCTCTACTAGAGAAGTCATAAGTATTTTTGACTTCCATGGAAACAAGTTCCAATATCTCATCTGATCTTCCAATCTCTTTGGATTCACTTAAACAATTCCCAACAGCATCATGTAGACTTGTTTCAGCAAGAGTGTCAGGCACAACAATCTCCGGTGTCTCTTTTTCATTGCAACCAGAAGACTCAAAATATTCAACATCTCGACAGGAAACATAACCATCTAATTGACTACTTTCTTGGCTTACTGATTTTTGATCATCTGGTTCATATTCTACAGCGGTGTCAAGAGGATCTAAAACAGGTAGACCTGCAATAAATTCAGATAAAAATAGCAATTGTTGGATATATACCAAATGTCAAAGAATAACAGTTTGATGTAGAAAGGTAAATTACTTACTCAAATCACCCATTTGGCAAACAGGAGAGATGCCATCAGCCACTGGTTCATTAGCATCATCCACACATTCCAATGCTTCCGTTGCCTCAGCCAATGTTTTAGACTCAAATTGCGGGATACCACTGACCTCATTTGTATCAAGTTCTCCAGAATATCTCTTTCCCGCATCTTCACTGGATTGGATCTGTTCACCTTTTGCCTCTACTGGGAAAATGCTATATTCAGATCCAAGTCTATCTTCAGTGGCCCTATCTATCGACCAGGGAAAATCTGGAAGAACAAGAAAAATACGTGATTGGAATGTCAAAAATGAAAAGACATGCAACACAACAATTTATAAACTGCTAAAAATTTACCTCCACATATTGGTGAGGTGATGAAGTTGGGATCAATTATTCCCTGCTCCCGATATGTCTTTTCCGATCTCATATCAGCCTCAGTTCTGAGGATATCCATTTTTTTCTCTACAGTCCCCACATTCTCATTGTTCGCTCTATCAATATCTGCAACTATACGCCCATGTACAGAGCCCGACAGTTCATCCATGAACTCCACACCATTTTCAAGCTTGACCCCTTCACTAACCCTGCCTTTCAGCACATTGGCCACCCCAATGTCACTATCACTTACCAATCCACGATTACCATTGTCAAGCTCTGCAAAAGGACAGTTATCATGTTCCATCACCACCAGAACTTCACATTTATTTACAGAACCAAGCTCCTCCTCAGTATGTTGTGCCATTACTTCTCCCTCTGTATTTTCTTTCATATCCGCATGTTCGAGTTCTTCCCTTACAGATGGATCATCTCCAGCAGCATTTGAAGATTCTACAGAATCTTCCGGACCATAATATGTTTCTCCTCTCAACACTGCAGTTAATGCAGTATCCTTCCCGCAGGACTTCGATTTAATACAGTTCACACTGGGCTCCTCATCCACATCTGTTGCCTCACCATCTGTAAGAGGTCAGGTATTAGTCTCATAAACATCATATTTATTGTGATATTGACAGTTAGCTTCTTACAATACCTTGGATCGTCAATGCCTCAACAATTGAAAGATTGCTGAAATTATTAACTGGTTTGGCATCTGCTGTACCCAATTCAGAATCACGGCTCACCACGTCTTCTTTCTGCACTGAACTAACTTCAGAAAATAAAAACCTTATAGAGTCAATGGGATCAGTTTCATTTGAAGAATCTTCAAATCTCCCTGAGTTGATATCTGCTTTTCTACTTGACAGACCAACAATACCAATAGCAGCATCTCTAATGACCTTTGAAGCCATGCTGTTCAGACAAGACTCAACATCTACCACTCGTGAGGCATTATCTGCAAAAAATATACTATTAGTCAAACAAACGTATTACATACTTCCAGAAAAGAGATTCTCTGACTTCAATACCTTGGGTAGTTGGTGAGTTAACAGCCGAAAGAGCACCGTTACTATCAAAAGCACGGTAATCTGATGCACCCTTTTCAAGGGTTCGATGAATATCTGAAGCTTCACCAGTTTTCAGGGGAGAAAATTCTAACATGTATTTCTTTTCAGAATTGTAGAGTTCCCTACTTTCCTTCTGGTTCGCGATTTGTTCAGGAGAAGTTGTAGAGTTCCCTTCCACTGTGGCATCTTCATCGTCCCTACTCGGACCTTGATGCTGTCGCCCCTCGGAATTCTCTTCGGAATTAAGAAAAAAAGCCTCAGCTAAATCATCAAATATAAAGTTCAGTTTCTTTTCGTTGGCTTCTGCAGACAAAAGTTCTTGGAACCGCTGACCATTCCCATCTCTATCAAAAGATCCAATACCCATCCCATCAACTTTTCCAGAATCAACATTACGGGTTTCATCTGAGCTTCCGTTTCCCTCAGCACCATCTTGATGAGCACAAAGAGATTCATCTGTAATTGTTAAGCAACCCGCACTAACTTCAGCAGCATCTTGCTGTTCGGTCTCCTTCCAGTCCGTTGATTGTTGTTCTTCAGTATGTGAATCAAACAAACAACTATCTCTTCGATGTTTCTTTTGGCTCACTGAAAATTCATCATCTGCATCATCTTCTTCCCCCATGTCCAAAACATTAAGAATAGGCTTCCCTGAAAATAATTAGACATCGAGTTAGCAATTACAGGAAACAGATCGGAAATTTAGAAATGGTTGTTAATTAAATCGTAAAACATTTGCTCACCCAAATCTTCAATTTGGCATCCAAGACAGAGGCCGTTAACCTCTAGCATTATGTCATTAGTAGCCAGAATAGATTGTACAGATTCTACTGTTTCATGGACTTCCATGCTAGACTCCTTTACAGATTCTACTACTTCAGTGACATCCATAATAGCTTCCTTTACAGATTCTACTGCTTCAGTGACTTCTATAGTAGCCACCTCCTTTACAGATTCTACTGGTTCACTAACTTCTATAGTACCCTCCTTCAGAGATTCTACTGTTTCAGTGAGTTCCATAAAAGCATCCTTTACAGATTCTACTGTTCCAGTAACACCCATAGTAGCTTCCTTTACATATTCTACTACTTCAGTGACATCCATAGTAGCTTCCTTTACAGATTCTACTGCTTCAGTGACTTCTATAGTACAAGCCTCCTTGACAGATTCTACTACTTCAGTGACTTCTATAGTACCAGCCTCCTTGACAGATTCTACTGCTTCAGTAACTTCTATAGTACCCTCCTCCTTCAGAGATTCTACTGTTTCAGTGACTTCCATAGAAGCCTCCTTTACAGATTCAACTGTTTCGGTTACTTCCTCTAATGCTTCAGTGACTTCTATAGTAGCCTCCTCCTTCAGAGATTCTACTGTTTCAGTGGCTTCCATAGAAGCCTCCTTCACAGATTCTACTGTTTCAGTGGCTTCCATAGAAGCCTCCTTTAAAAATTCTACTGTGTCGGTGACTTCTGTAGTAGCCGCCTCCTTCACAGATTCTATGGTTTCAGTGACTTCCATAGAAGCCTCCTCTGCAGAGTCTACTGCTTCATTGACACACATAATAGCCTCCTTTACAGATTCTACTGCTTCTGTGACTTCCTTAGTAGCCTCCTTCACAGATTCTACTGTTTCAATGGCCTCCGTAGTAGTCGCCTCCTTTACAGATTCTATTGCGTCAGTGACTTCCATAGAAGCCTCCTTCACAGATTCTACTGTTTCAGTGGCTTCCATAGAAGCCTCCTTTAAAAATTCTACTGTGTCGGTGACTTCTGTAGTAGCCGCCTCCTTCACAGATTCTATGGTTTCAGTGACTTCCATAGAAGCCTCCTCTGCAGAGTCTACTGCTTCATTGACACACATAATAGCCTCCTTTACAGATTCTACTGCTTCTGTGACTTCCTTAGTAGCCTCCTTCACAGATTCTACTGTTTCAATGGCCTCCGTAGTAGTCGCCTCCTTTACAGATTCTATTGCGTCAGTGACTTCTATAGTCGCTTTCTCCTTCAGAGATCCAACTGCTTCAGTGACTTCTAATGTAGCCTCCTCTTTCAGAGATTCTACTGTTTCAGTGACTTCCGTAGTAGCTGACTCCTTCACAGATTCTACGGTTTCAGTGACCTCCATTGAAGCCTCCTCTACAAAATCTACTGCATCATTGACACCCATAATAGACTCCTTTACAGATTCAACTGCTTCAAGGACTTCCTTAGTAGCCTCCTTTACAGGTTCTACTGCTTCAGTGACTTCCATGATAGCCGCTTCCTTCACGGATTCTGTTTCAGTGAATTCCATAGAAGACTCCTCCGTCACAGATTCTACTGCTTCAGTGACATCCACGGTAGCCGCCTCCTTCACAGATTCAACTGTTTCAGTGATTTCCATAGTAGCCTCCTTTACAGATTCTACTGCTTCACTGGCTTCTATATTAGCCACCGCCTTCACAGATTCTACTGTTTCAGTGGCTTCCATAATAGCCTTCTTTACAGACTCTACTTTTTCAGCGACTTCAGAAAAATTTTCTATACCAACATTGAAACTGCACTCGACGGAAGAACTATCATACGAAAGATGAACCGGCTGGGTTTCTTCAGAATTTTGGTCGGCTAGTTCTTGTACAACAGTCTGAGGGAGCTCACATGGGACTTCTAAATTGTTCCCAACAGCGGAAGCTTCTGTTTCATCAGCAACTTCGCAACACTTAGTTTGTTCTTCCTGCACCTCTAATGAATTATTTCCAGAAAATAGTATGCGCATCCTTTCCACATCAGTGAAAACATTTAACTGCTCCTTCACTGGTTCTAAATCTGTAACATCAGCGCATTCCAGTGTATTCTGCAAGTCTAACGCTTCATCATCTCTGCCACCTAAAATTTCATCCACCAAGGAACTACCTTTTTCAACTGATATTTGCATAGTTTCATCCGCAGTATTCAAATCTATTTCTTCAATAAGAGCCCTTTCCTCATGGTTTTCAGAATGAATCTCAAGCCTTGCAGTTGCAGGAATAACCGCCTCCAAACCTACTTCCACAACATCCTGCGTTTCTTCAAAATCAGAAACAATGGACTTTGATCTGTTTCCTTTCTTAGTAGGAGATTTTCTCCTGGTCTTCCTCCTCTTCCCATTCATCGCCTCAGGAACCTCCTTGATGGAACTCAGAACTGGATTGAAGGAGCTACCCCTACCCTCGACAAGATTTACAGAAACTTCAGGATCTGGAATTGGCAGTTCCTCAATTAAAGTGGCACCCTCCATTACAGAAGAACCTTTTTCCAGGATTGACTTCCGTAGACGCTTCCTTTGCACGTTCTTTATTGAAGGTTCAGCAGTCACACCCACCACAGAGGTTTCTACAGATGATTCCTGCTTAGAAGCTTGTCGTCTGGATCTCCTTGGAGGCCCAGCAAGTTGAGAGACGCACTCAGTTGCTGAAACTTCTGCTTCTCCCATAACAGGGAGATTGGAGTGCTTCAGTGTTTCATTTCCTCGAACAGCTTCATCCTCTCCACTGAGAATAACATATTCATGTACAGATGATTTTCGTCTAGATCTCCTGACAGGGTCTTTGAGTTGAAAGACCCCCTTTCTTTCAAGTTGAGATTCTACAACTTCAGTCACACAAGATGATCCTCCCAAGACTGTATCTTCCTGCTTAGAAGCTTGTCCTCTGGATCTCCTTAGAGGCTGAGCAAGTTGAGAGATGCACTCAGTTGCTGAAACTTCTTCTCCCATAACAGGGAGACTGGAGGGCTTCAGTATTTCATTTCCTTGAACAGCTTCACCATTTTCACCCTCTCCACTGACAATAACATATTCATGTACAGAAGAATTTCGTCTAGATCTCCTCACAGGGTCTTTGAGTTGAAAGGCTCCCTTTCCTTCAAGTTGAGATTCTACCACTTCAGCCATAAAAGATGATCCTTCCAAGACTGCATCTTTCTGTCGCTTCTTCTGGGGTCCCTTGTTCCGCACAGTTTCGTCACATCCCGCCATCCCATTATCTTGAGCATTAGGATTCAGCTTCGAAGCAACGCGACTAGATCTTCTTGGAGGCCCTTCTTCGAGTTGAGAGATATTCGCCGCTGTATCTTCCTGCACCACTGCTTCAACACCAGCTTTATTGTCGTCTGGTGCACACCGCTTCCTCTGTGCTCCATTCCCACGCAAATTTTCATCAGTTCCTGCCTTCCTAATAGCTGGAAAAACAGGATTCAGCTTCGAAGCACGGCGACCAGATCTTCTTGGAGGCCCTTCTTTGAGTTCTGATACTCTCACCGTTTCTTGCTCCACTATAGCCTGAACTCCAGCTTCATTGTCACCGGGTGCACATGGTTCCTCCTTAGAAGCATTGCGAGCTGAACGCCGCGTTGGTTCTTTGGGTTGAAGAACAACACGTTCAGTTTCCTCTGCCTCAGTTTCAACTCGGTTTCCAGCTTCAATGTCACCGGGTGCACAGGGTTCCTGCTTAGAAGCATTGCGAGTTGAACGCCGCGTTGGTTCTTTGGGTTGAAGAACAACACGTTCAGTTTCCTCAGCCTCAGTTTCAGTTTGGTTTCCAGCTTCACACTCTGCCTCCAGAACACGAGCCCTAGAACTGGTGTTCCTTCGTGCCACTTCAACGACTCCCCTCCTTGTCTTTCTTGGACTCAAATCTTTCTTATCATCATCATTAACCTCGGCACTAAGTGACAAAACCTCCTTTTTCCTCAATGATCTTGCAACTGCTGCTCTGGTTTCTACAGCAGGACGATCTCCTGTCTCTTCAACATAAGTACTTCTCACCGTATCCTTCAAATCAACCTCTTTTCTTCGTTTCTTTCGTCCAATTACAGGTGATGAAGTCACGGTTACCTCACCCTCTGTCGATTTTCCGGAACGACACCTCGTATTTCTTAGAGGGATGTCTGGAACTTCCTCGAGCTTCTCAGCAGTGGTTTCAGGCTTTCCAGGTTCCGGCCTGGCCATAGACCTCCTCCGTGTCCTGGCGACCTTATTAATCTCTGGAGATTTTTTCAAGTCTGGCGAGTCCTCCAACTCTACAATTTCAACCCGAGGACTGAATCTAACTTTCTTATCTTGTCCTGTCACGATGTTGGATTCTTTAGCACCGTCTTTTTCCCCTGAATCCTTCAAACAAGAAGGGGCTCTACTTCTGGGATTTTCTTCTACCTGTGTCATTCAAATTCAGGAGAAAAAAAAAACATGGATCCGATTCTGATACAAAGAAAACTTCAAACCAAAGATCGCAAAGGGGAGAAAATGAAGGAAATTTGCAGGAAAAAAACGCAAAAATGAAAAGGGAACATCAATGGGTACCTTAAGAAGCGAAGCAAGCCTGTCTGCCATCTGCTGGTTCGTTGTATTCGCAGGTATATTGTGCTTTTTGCACAAAGCTTGTAGATCCTTTCTCTTCATTGTGTGGAACTCCATCTCTTAAAAACAAAACACAGGAAAGGAAAACGAGAACTGAGATGTAACAGACCGGAGAACACAGTGAAAAAACCAGAAATCAATCGGACAAGAGAGAAGTTTCATTGCAAACCTCAATGCATAAATTTACACACACATAAACGATCAACGATGCGGCATTTTGTTTTGTAAACAGAGAATTTACTTCAGACTTCAGAGTTCGTTCGGTAATGGCGCTCCGGCTTCACTGGTTTCTTCTTGTTCCCACCCTAAAACAGTTCGAAAATTTTTGAATTTGAATTTGGAGCTGGCTCGTGAATCGTGATTGTAAACGGATAGAAATTGAACGTCGTGGATAGTTAAACGTGGGTGCTGGTGATTGGCTAAAACTTGGATATATTAAATGGGGAGGACCACAGGATCAATTTTTAAATCTTTTCATGTCTTTGGAGCGAAGCGCCACATGGGCAAAGCGGAGAGCACGTTACCGCCTTGATCTACCGGATCTGCTCCTCCCACTTGGTGCCTTACAGGCTGCTACCAACATGGCAACAAGACGCTACCAATTCTGTCCTTACAAGCCACTGCAGCTTCACAGTGGAAGCATCTGCTTGTCATTGAAGGGAGATATTCCCAATATACGGCTACAATGGAGAGTTGGAACTTGTTGGCACCATTTGTTGGTAATTAATCCGAACTCTTGTCAGATACGCTTTTTAGAAATCTAAAGCCAAGGATACAACGGGTCGAATGCGGATTTGATGTGCAGCCGTGCATCGGGAACATCTCAACATGAAGTTCAGGGAAGATACATCGATGTACGGCGGACCAGATCCGGACCGGCGAAATCCAAGTCAGGGTTCCATATGGATTCGGTTCAACCAAGTTGCTCCAAATAAGAACCCTCCCCTCGCTTTCCACAGATATACAGATATAATGCATTTATGTTTCAACTTCTTTGAAGAGAAATTTTATATTTGGAGGTTTGAATCATCCTCCAAAATGGTGTGTATATTTATATTTTATAATATTACAGAGTAATATTTTCCTATTTTCTTTATGATATTGAAACTTTCTGTGTTGAAACATGGCACCCAAAAGTGCAGTATTTTAGGTTGCATCTTTTGCATGAGAAAATATATGACTTAAAGGGTCAGTTTGGAAAGAGTATAAATACAAAAATATGTATAGTATAAATACATACAAAATAATACAAAATACAAGGTTTGGGTTTAATGCTCTATATATTTGTATTTGTACTCGTTCTAAAAGGAACCAAAGGCACAATTTTGATTTTTTTTTCTTTGCAGTTGGGATTCAATCCCAAGTCTCCGCTACAATCAGTAGGAGACATTATCAAGCAACCAGTTTTTTTTTTTTTTGTCAAACCAATCAATCGGTTGGCACCCCTTGCAAAAAATCAACCAGCATTAATCATACAACAGGTGGAAAAAAAAATAAGGTTCGCCTAACATTGGTGGAACTAGACTTGTTCACTGGTCGGACTTCAGACCTAACTTTACACCATGTCAAGACCGGGCTTCGGGCCAGCCCATTCAAATTTTGGCAAAAGCAAAACTCAAGTCCAATCCATGAATATGTCTAGTTGGCACATTTCATATCTATGAATATGCAAAAAGAAGCCCAAAAAGCCATTATGCAAAGCATAATTTCCCATCATCATCAATTCATCATTCAAGCCTCATCTTAACTATGGGGTGAGTTGGTGAATCTTGTTTCACTATTCTATTTTGTTTAGTTTCATATCCATTGTTAAATTATTATTCGAAATTCAAATATGGAAGATTGTAGCTGGGATGTTAATAGTAATAACACTTGATATATTTCTTTTATGACTTCTAAATATGTGCAAATAGCACATATATATGGGCCGGTTGTGGCTGAAATTTTGTTCAACTTTGAACAATCCCCAACTACTCCATGTAGTCAAAATCTACCTAATTTGTAGCCCCATTTTTTTGGGGGATCTAAATCTTCTTTTGATTGATTCAAATTGCATTAATTGCAAACGGAATTGACCATTAATTTAGTATGCCTTGAGCCATTGAATGTTGATCTTGTTAGAACTAATGTTCGATCAATTGCAATTCTTAGTAGGGAAAACTAATTAATGCCTCAAAAGTTTTTTATTTCTTAGATAGTGTTTATTTGCAGTGCAAATATGAATTGGAAACACATTTTATACATGGTTCAATTTGTAACTATGACTTCCATTTATCTTGTCAAAAATCCTACCATGTCTACATGGTGAATACAAAGATTACTTGTATAAATTCCTCGTTTACTAGCATTATTGCAAGTTTGGTTACCTTAGTACAAGAACATCTTCTAGTACAATAGACTTGGGTTAGATCTGGGACTCTTTAACAAATGCTCAACCCAAGTTGCATCTCTAACCAGTAACCAGCCTTCATTCCTGAAGAGGAAATATTTAACAAGGATATCAAAATATTGGCTCAAGCATAATAAAAGTATAGGTAAATTATCAGAACCACTAGAGCAAATATGGCTGATCCATGCTTCCCTAAACCAGCTTCTCCACTCCGCATTACACAGCCCTCAATCTAGAACTTCCTTAACATGACCACCCCCTCCTCTCTTGTGTTGATCAGGTAAATTTTGGTCCAAAACTTTTAATCTCCTCAAGGCCCAATTCCTCCACAAAATCTCTATTTCTATAAAGCACTTTCCTATTCGGCATTTTTCCACCTACTTTTTCATTGATATCAAAGATCATGTTTAGGTCCCTGATACATATCCAAGGGCCTAAGACAACATTGGCCAGATCTTTCCAATAGTCAAGGAACTCCTCTTTTCTTTTCTTTTTTTTTTTTTTATTGTTTGGCTCCCCATACCGAAGGGTGCATTGCCAAACACTTTTTTTCATTTGGAAGCTGCCACTTGTAAAAAAAGATTGTCCCTCTAGATTTGAAGAGATGTGGCTAGATCATGATGATTGTTTAAGGGCGATTAAGGAAGTGTGGAAGGAAAATCAAAGTGGAGATAATCAACTAAGCTTAAAAAGAAAAGATAGTGTTTTGCACAGAATGTTCCGACAATGGAATAAGGAAATCTTTGGTAGTGCTCAAAGGAAAATCCAAGAACTGAAAGATAGGCTTCTTTCAGAATTGAAATCACATTGAAATCTAAAGCCAAGTGTTTAATCCCATTGAAATCACAAAATTGAAAAGGAACTTGATGACTATAGGAAATGCGAAGAGATCTTGTGGGCCCAAAAATCTAAAATCAAGTGGTTCAAGTGGGGAGATAAAAATACCAATTTCTTCTACCAAACTACCCTAAGGAGAAGAGTTGGTAACAGGATTTTAAAGATTAAAGACTAATGGAAATTAGGTTGAGGGTCACCAAGATGTTTCAAAAGTCATTGCTGAATACTTTGAGGGCCCTTTTTCATCTTCCAATCCTTCTGATATTGAGGAAGTCGTGAGTTGCTCCATTTCTAATGAAGATGTAGAAGATCTGGAAAAAGAAGTCACTGACGAAGAAATAAATCTGGCCCTATTGCCTAGGAAAGCTCTGGCCCAAGATGGTTATCCTAACTTATTTTATCAGAAGTTCAAGAATATAGTTTGGGAAGATGTTAGGAAGGTTGTTAAGGACTTCAATGAAGGGTCCTTGCTGAATGACTTAAACTCTACCTGCATAACCCTTATCCTAAAAATCCCTCACCTAGAGGAAGCTAGTCACTTTAGGCCAATAAGTTTGTGCAACACAATATATAAAATCGTATCTAAGATATTTGATGCAGCATGGAAGCAATGAGAACCGGAGTTGGCTATGCAAGCACCGGGCGTCCGCTAACACCTAGCGAAAAACACCGATTTCTCTAGGAGAGAGAAAAAGGTGGCGAAAATAGGAAGAAGAGAAATTGAAGAAATTCTGAAAATATGAAGTATGAATTGATTAATAATTCTGGGAAATAGCAATATTTACAATACATTGAGAAATTATAAAAGAACTAGGAAAAGAAATTAGATTTGATCTAAACATCTCAAACTTGTAGATAGGATCGAACTCTGCTTGACTTGATCTCCCCCGTCCGATCTCCCTTGATCTTATCCATGCATGAATCTTGGATTATCTAGAATTCTTGAATTCTTGATGAGTCTTGGATTCTTTGAATTCTTGATGAGTCTTGGACTCTTGTCCTTATCCTAGGAGTTGTCGCCCCTAGGGGTGAGATGGGCCTTGGGATAGGCCTCCATCATTCTCCCCCACTTGGAGAGAACTCGACCCCGAGTCGTGACGAGGATAGGCAAGTGTTATCTCTGGCAAGTACCGGTGAAGGTCAGCAACGTTGAAGGTCTTGGATATACCCATATGATCTGGTAGGTCCACTATATAGGCATTGTCATTAATCTTCTTCACGATCTTGTATGGACCATACTTCCGAGGCTTCAACTTGTTGTAGGTACCTACGGGAATTCTTTCCTTCCTTAAGAAGACCATAACCTCATCACCTACATCAAACACTTGAGGTCGGCGGTGTTTGTCTACGGCCATCTTGTACTTGGTGTTGGATTGCTCTAGCTTTTGCTTCACGGCGTTTTGGACGGGCTGGATTTGTTCTGCCATCTGCTCTGCTGAGATACTGGCGCTGGGTACCTTTGGTAGTTTCACTAGATCCAGCGCATGGTTAGGGACCTTCATGTACACGATGGAGAATGGGGATTTTCCTGTAGAACTATGCACTGCATTGTTATAGGCGAACTCAGCCTGGGCTATGGCGAAGTCCCACTGTTTCGGTCATTCCCGGCATATGCTGCGAATTAAATTCCCTAAGGTTCAATTTACCACTTCTATTTGTCCATCTGTCTGCGGATGGGCTGTACTACTGAAATTAAGTGATGAATAAAACAACTTTCACAGGGTCATCCAAAAGTGACTGAGGAACCGTGTGTCACGATCTGAAGTGATGGTCTTGGGTACTCCATGTAAGCGAACAATCTCCCTGAAAAATAATTTGGCTGTTGCGAATGCATCTGTTGTTTTCTTGCATGGGAGGAAGTGAGCCATTTTTGAGAACCTATCAACCACCACAAAGACGGAGTCCATGTTCCTCTGGGTCTTTGGCAAGCTTAGCACAAAATCCATGGACAAGTCTTCCCATATAGCAGTAGGAATGGGTAGGGGCACGTAGAGACCTGTGTTCTGGGTTTGTCCCTTAGTTGTCTGACAAACATAGCACCTGCTTAAGATGGTAGACACGTCCCTTCTCAATTTCGGCCAGTAATATCGCCCCTTAACAGCTTCTATTGTTTTGTCCCTTCCCAAGTGTCCTGCTAGTCCACCCCCATGCAAATCCCTAATGATCTTTTCGTGGAGGGAGGTGCAAGGGATACACAGCTGCTCCCCTTTCATAAGGAACCCGTCATAAATAAAGAAGACTTCTGCTGACTGCTTATTCACACATTTCTCCCATAAGTCTTTTAGGCACTCAAAACCCACAATCTCAACACTGAGGTTCTTGATGAGAGCTACACGCCTACTAAGTGCATCAACCACTTTATTTTGTTGTCCTATCTTATACACAATTTTATATGGGTACTTGTCTAGAAAAGCAGACCATCTGGCATGTAAATCACTTCTTAATTGCTTTTACCCACTAAGATATTTTAGGGCCTGGTAGTCAGTATAGAGAACAAATTCTTTTGCAATTAAATAGTGTTCCCATGTTTTCAAGGCTCTTATCACAGCATAAAACTCCTTGTCATAAGTAGACCACTTTCTCATGGCTTCACATAATTTTTCACTAAAAAAGGCAATGGGTCTTTTCTCTTGGGACAATACAGCCCCTATGCCAACTCCACTGGCGTCACATTTAACTTCAAATAATTTATTGAAATCTGGTAAGGCAAGAACAGGAGCAGTACATAACTTTTCTTTTATGAGAGCAAAACTTTGTTCTTGTTCTTCTCCCCATTGAAATTTCCCCTTCTTCAAGCATTCAGTAATGGGAGCCATGATACTACTAAAATTCTTAATAAAATGCCTATAGAAGGTTGCCAACCCATGAAATCGCCTGACATCTGTGACAGTGGATGGGGTCGGCCATTCCCTAATGGCTTTCACCTTTTCCTCATCTATTTTCACACCATCCTTGCTTATAATAAATCCCAGGAATAATAAATTATCATTCATAAAGATGCATTTCTTCAAATTATCACCTTTTCCCTCAATGTTTTTAGGACCTCCCTAATATGTCCCACATGCTCAGTGATAGATTTGTTGTATATCAAAATATCATCAAAATAGACTACCACAAATTTACCAATGAAGGGGCGCAATACCTGGTTCATCAGCCTCATGAAAGTGCTGGGTGCATTGGTTAGTCCAAAGGGCATGACCAACCACTCGAACAAGCCATCTCTTGTCTTGAAGGCTGTCTTCTATTCATCTTCAAGACGGATCTTGATTTGATGATATCCACTCCTGAGATCTATTTTTGAGAAAACTACAGCTTCGCTTAGTTGGTCCAGCATGTCGTCCAGCCTAGGAATGGGGAATTTGTACCCAATGGTGATCTTGTTAATGGCCCTACTGTCGACACACATTCTCCAACTGCCATCCTTATTAGGTGTTAATAAGGCAGGTACTGCACAATGACTCATGCTGATTTGAATGTGTCCCTTTTTCAATAGTTCTTCTACCTTTGCTCGTAAAATTTTATTCTCCTTAAGATTCATCCTGTAATGTGGGAGGTTAGGTAGACTAGCACCTGGAACAAAATCAATATGGTGCTGTATATCTCTCATGGGAGGGAGTTCATTTGGTAACTCCTATGGAACTACATCATTAATTTCATCCAGTAGTCCCTGTATTTCAGCTGGAATGGTATTTTCATCATTAACATCTTCTCCTTTTACTACTAACAAATGTATCTCATGAGTATCCTTACATTCTTTAACAAATTTAGCATGATGATGGGTGATGGTAAGGAAAGTTTTCTCATGTGCCTTTGGAGTATTTGTAATACTTTTTTCTGCTATGGGTAACAAAGTATAACGTGTACCTTCTTTTTCAAGTTGGTAGGTATTCTTCCTACCCATGTGCCGTGCATCTGTATCAATTTGCCAAGGCCTTCCTAACAAAATATGGCAAGCATCCATATCTACAATATCACAATATGCTTCATCATGGTACTTACCAATTGAAAAAGGTACCTTGTAGCGTTCTTCCACTCGTACGCCGCCTCCTTCCTTGATCCACCCAATTGTGTATGGGTTGGGATGTTTTTCAGGAATCAGCTGTAATTGTTGGATGACATCCCTGCAAATAATATTTTCCTGACTACCACTGTTAATAATTAAATTAAATAATTTTCCCTTGACAGTACATCTGGTACGAAATAATCTGTGCCTTTGAGAAGTATCCTTATTTTTCTGGGACAACATTAATTTTCTTACCACACAAGTATACTCCTCATGTTCATATGGACCCTCTTCATCCTCCCCATCAGGTCCACAATATACTTCTTCCTCAATATCTTCTTCCTCTTCCTTTTCTACCATATTAACTGCCTTCCTCCTGGGGCAGTCACTATCGTCGTCATTATTCCTACGAGGGTTGAAATTACCTTGATTGTGCCAATTTCTACCGTTTCTATCGTTGCCGGGAAGAGCTGGAGCACCATCAAATTCGAAATCATCATCACTGTCGTCGTCAAGAACTGGACGTCGGGACGCAGTAGTGACGGGTGGTCTGTCGTGGTCGTCTCCTGCGATCTACTGTGGATTTTCCCGGATTCGTGGGACAACCTCCCGTAACAAGGTTTGCAGTTGTTCAGTCACTTCTGCCAACTATCTTTCGATGTTACGTGTGGTTGTACGCTGCTCTTCGATTGCTCTCCAAACAACTGGGAACCCCTGATCTCCGTCACGGGGTGGGTTGTGACTGCTACCGTCTGGGTTGGACATGACTGGGCGAATTCCCTGCTCTGATACTACCTGATGCAGCGTGGAAGCAATGAGAACCGGAGTTGGCTATGCAAGCACCGGGCGTCCGCTAGCACCTAGCGAAAAACACCGATTTCTCTATGAGAGAGAAAAAGGTGGCAAAAATGGGAAGAAGAGAAATTGAAGAAATTCTGAAAATCTGAAGTATGAATTGATTAATAATTCTGGGAAATAGCAGTATTTATAATACATTGAGAAATTATAAAAGAACTAGGAAAAGAAATTAGATTTGATCTAAACATCTCAAACTTGTAGATAGGATCGAACTCTACTTGACTTGATCTCCCCCGTCCGATCTCCCTTGATCTTATCCATGCATGAATCTTGGATTATATAGAATTCTTGAATTCTTGATGAGTCTTGGATTCTTTGAATTCTTGATGAGTCTTGGACTCTTGTCCTTATCCTAGGAGTTGTCGCCCCTAGGGGTGAGATGGGCCTTGGGATGGGCCTCCATCAATATTGGTCAATAGATTAAAGTCAAAGGTTGAGCTGCTAATTTCTCCAAACCAGAGTCCTTTCCTCCAAGGGAGATATATTAGTGACAATATCCTAATTGCCCACAAAATCTTCCATTTCATGAAAACAACCAAGGCAAAAAAATGGTGTAATAGCTTTAAAAATGGACATGAGTAAAGCCTATCATAGGGTGGAATGGGTATTTGTGAAGAGAGTTCTAGAAAAATTGGGGTTTGGAGAGAAATGGACCAGTTGGATCATGAAGTGTCTAACTTCTATGACTTATCAAGTTCTGGTAAATGGAACTACTACTAGAAGAGTGATTCCAACAAGGGGACTTAGACAAGGGGATCCAATCTCTCCTTATTTGTTTTTATTGTGTTTAAATGTCCTATCTTCAATTCTTAATAAACTAGTCAATGAGAAACTATTATCTGGGGTAAAACTAAATAGAGAGTGTTCCACCATCTCTCGCCTTTTCTTCGTGGATGATAGTTTCATTTTCACTTTTGCAAATTTAGAAGAAGGGAAGAGAATTATGGTCATGGATGTAATTAACTTGTATGAGAGAACCTTGGGCTAAAGGGTAAACTTTGCTAAGTTTGAAGTCATCTTCAGTTCAAACTTGCACCAAGAATTGCAGAAAATTCTTGCCAAGAGCCTTCATCTCAAAGGAATGGAAAAACCTTCAGCCTACCTGGGTCTTCCCCTTGAAATAGGTAGGTCAAAGTGTCGCCTATTCAAGTTCTTAGTAGAGAGAGCCTAGAAGTGAACTAGCAAGTGGAATGACGTTCTACTTTCTCAAGTTAGAAAATAAGTAATGCTAAAATCAGTAATGATTGCCATTCCATTCCACCATATGTCCTGTTTTCTGCTCCCAAAGAAGGTCTGTAGTGAATTGAAGCAAACCTAGAAAAAAAAATGGGAAGTGGATGGGAAGAGGAAAACATGTTGGATTAGTTGGGACCAAATGAGCAAAAATAAGTTGAATGGGGGTTTGGGTTTTCGTGATCCTTTTGAGTTTAATAAAGCCTTGTTAGCCAAGTTGAAGTAGAGGTTTATGTTTGATCCGTCTAATTTATGGGTTAGACTAATAAGAGCAAGATACGTTATAGATAGATGTTTCCTAAGCTCTCAACACTGCTTTCACAAGGATCTTGACGATGGAAGAGCCTAATTGTTAGTAGAAGTAATCTTTTGGAGGGCATTTGTTGGGGAATAGGGAATGGAGAGAAGGTTGATATTTGGAACTCTCCCTGGGTTCCAGGTCTTCAGGGTAACAGAATTTTTGGCCCCAAGCCAAATAACCCCCAAATAACAAAGGTTAGAGATTTGATCTCAGCTTCTAGAAATCAATGGAATGTCCAAATCATCCATGATAATCTCATTCATGAAGTAGCATAGAAGGTTCTTGAAATAAGGCTAACTAATAATACTTGGGAAGACAAGCTCTTTTGGCTTCCTGAAATCATGGAAAATTTCACAGTTAAATCTGCTTACTACATTGCAAAAAGTTAGGATTCTTGTAGCAATCAGAGGAATGATAATAGGGAAATTAGGAAGAATGTCTGGAAGACCATCTGGTAAATGCAGGTTCAACTAAAAATAAAAAATTTCCTCTAGCGTTGTTGTTTAAATGCCATCCTTGTCAAAGAAATATGCTAAAAAGACATGTTAGCAATACTTCTATTTGTGATCTCTATAAAAAAGAGACTATAAGTGTTATGCATTGTTTGTTCTTTTGTGACCATGCCTATAGCATTTGGTTTGGAGCCCCCTTTCTTTAAAAACCTTGCTTTTAAATCTGGTTCACTCCTTTAGTAGATGATTTATAGAATGGTTGGCATTCTGTAATAAGCGAGGCAAGGAAGAGAGAGCTGACTTGATTATGCATTCAGTTGTCATTCTATGGAACATCTAGCTCTCAAGGAACAAAAAAAAAAAAAAAATTGCAGATCCTGATAACTCCAATGTGTTGGCTTTGATTCACAGGAAAGTGGGGGAGATGAAGAATCTTCAAAAGGAGGTTATACAAGGAATGCACCCTTCTAATGAGCTCTCTCTACTCTCTTTTTGGAAGCTTCCAGATGTTGGTTGCACAAATTTAAATTCAGATGCAATGTTTGCCAGAAATAGTAGAACTACCTTTGGGGTGCAAGCCAGAAATATCTTAGGTTGGTGTCTAGAAGTCCTTTTTGGTCCTTGCCATGCCTCATCTCCAGCTTAAGCTAAAGCAATTGTTGTTTTTGAAGCAATCACGCTAGCAATTTATCTAAACTACTCTAATGTTGTTATTGAAAGTGATTGTTGCCTGTTAATTGACTGTATTTTGAACTCAAACTCTGGTAGCCTCTTGGACTTGCACTTTCTAATGTTGGATATCTTAGCTCTAAGCAAAAATCTACAGGTTTCTTTTAGCAAAGTTCGTAGGACTACAAATCGGGTTGCTCATCTAGATATGCAGAAAGGTCTGCTTACATCAGACGTGTTAGTTGGTGATCCGCCCTCTTGGTTGGATGAAATGCTTCGTGAAGACTGTGAAGGATGACTAGTGTTTTGGATCTGTTTATTTTTATTTTATTTTCTCTCTTGTTGTGTTATATTTTCTTTTCTGTGTTCTATGTTGTTGTCTGCTCCTGCTTTTGTTGTTTTAATGAAAGCTAACTTCTTACAAAAAAAAAAAAAAGCATAATAAAAATTCTCTTAGAATATTTCCATCTAGGTCAGGGGTGGTGTGTGTTGGGATTGTGTCTTATTTTAGAATCACTGGATTAATTTTAATTCAACGGTTGGTGTGGTCCCTCTTTAGGTTAAAGAGGTTTTATATATAAAAGCTTTCTTTTGTATATAGGGTCAAGAGGTTTTTGGGTAAAAAATGTGAGAGAAAAATATATAGTGTTCTTGGTGTGAGAGTGGATTTTTTATCTTGTTTTGTACTTCCGGCTGAGAGGAAAGGGAGAACGGGTCTGCAAGATATATATATTGTGTCCTAGCTAGATAAATAACCATTGTAACTAGTGACAAATTAAACAAATAATATATATAAAAAACATCATCCATAAGCATTAAATCTATATATATACAATCCTTACTACTTTTCCCAAGCATCAAGTGTAAGCCATACTGAACTAGATTTACTACAATTTATCAAGGGGAATGGGATTAACTAACAATGACATAATGTTGTTCCTAGTCAAGCAATCTGCAAGTACTCCATGCCCATCTCCGTGCTGGTACAGGAATTGGGCCATTCGTCCCAGGTCAATTGCACTATCTTTAAATGCTCGAGGGAAAGGAGAAGGAGAAGGCATACATTTGTTCATCTTCTTCCATTCTTTAGCACGGAGACCCCGAATGTGTTCACGGGCAATTTCCTCAGGAGCTCCAGTCTCACGCATATAACATTGGATTGATTTTGGAACATCTCCTCTCTTCAGCTCATCCTACCTGAATGAATATTATATACAAAATAAATTTACTCTAAAGAAATAGTACCAAAAGTGATGAAAAAATAATGGATGTCTTAATTTTTTTTTTTTAATTCATCTCGTTTGCCTCACATACAGTTGAAGTTGCAAGGTCATTGCTATATCGAAGCAAAGCAGCCGACGATCTTACGCTGCTCGGATAATTATCTAGTTGCTCCAATGCTTCCTCTTTTATCTTATCTTCTGTGCAAAAATAAATATGAACAAAGAGAGTAGGTGCTGATATTGATATCCATGCATTGTTCATATACTCCTCAAGGGTCGCTTTGTATCCATTGTTCTACCACTGTGCCTCTACCAAGTATGCTTTGCATAAATCCAACCACTTATAGGAGGAGAAAAAAAATCAGTACTATCTATTTATCTATCTATCTATTTCATCAAAAGTAAAGAAAATCTCTCTGAGGAGGATGTTTTTAAATAACAACAATAACCACACTACATGCGAAAAAAATGCACAGAATCTTCTGCAAACAGGAACATCCAGTCACATATCGAGAATATCTTCTTCCTATAAATTTAACATACCTGAACCGGAGGTATCCACAATGTACAGTGCTGGATACCAATGTAAGCATCCCAGCTCAAGCAATGTTCTACAACTAATAGTTTTGACCTATTTTTGTTAATCAATATATTGAAATCAAACTTATTGTATATCGTAAGAATAGGAAATGCAATAAAACACATTGATTTAGTTATGCGCAAATTTTAATATCAAACTACATTGTCTAATTAATAGTTCCAAAGATCTGAAGGCTGACCATGACTAAGAATGGCATCGAGGTAACGGGGACAATCTTATCCCCATCCCTATCCCAACCGGATCCCCACTCTTCGTGATTTTTTATAATATCAATTATTTTTGTTTTTGTTTTTTATTTTTTTTAAATAAAAACAAAAATAATTAAAAATTATAATCATATTAGAAAATATTCAAACATATTCAACCATACTTTTAAAAGTATTAATATATAAATGTATTTATAGATATATAATATATGTACATATATACATATATTAACGGGGATCCCACAGGGCAAAGAGTGCTCTTCCCATTTCCGCCCCATCCCCACCAACGGGGATGAAAATTTCCCCATCCCCATCCCCACAAGAAAAAAAATCATCCACATCCCCAACTCATTCAAAGCGAATTCTCACATGAATTGAAGAAATGGAGAAAATTACCATCCCTAATCATGACTTATACCAAGAGCTAACACTATTGATATGTTCTCATGTCCCTCTTCTTTGAATCAATATCACTTTGTATATGTTATAGAATATAAACCTCCCAACGAACCATTTAACCTAAAAGCATAAGCTTCTATGAGATATATTAAATGACACCTTTCTGAACAAATATAATGCGTTTGATGGATAAAGTAATAATTTTACATTTTTCGCCTGCCATTTATTGGGACACATGATATATTTGATAATGGGATTCCTTGGAGGTAAGGTACCTAAAAGTTGGGAAAAATTTTAGATAATTTCCCTAAATGCAAACAAATGAACTAGAAAACATTCGGGAATTAGATGCGGCTTCTAGTGTTATATGTGCTGAGAAATCTGGAAAGTCCCGAAACTATGCTTGGTAAAAGAAATTGAAATTATTTTTTGGCAATGTTTTTGAACTATTGTTGATCTAGTCAGTCCGACCATTCGGCTTGAAAATCATCCAGACAACTAGTTTCGTTTTACCCCATATTTGATTACGACAAAAAACTATAAAATTAATCAACAACCCATTGATCTGGATGATCGAACCGTCAACCCATTCAACCCCGATTTTAGGTTATTTTTTTTATTTTAAAATTTTAATTTTTTGTCAAAAAAGACTGTCCATTCGAACCGGATGATCAAACCATCAACCTAGAAACCGGTGGCCAAAATTGTTTGGTTCCAGGTTTCATGGTTTTTAAATCTGGTGAAACTATCTTAAATAACTTCTCGGAATAAATAACTCAATCAATAAAGAAACTCTCCCAAATGGGCCCTAAGATATTTATAATATTGGCAAAAGTTAAAGTGTTAAATATATATATAGTATACCCCTTTCTTCAAGTATTTTAATATGTCCCTGCCACTTTTCTTTAAGACATCATAAGCCATTTCATTGATACTGTTGTAGAGTGGCATGAAACACATCTTCATGTAGTCTGGAAGATCTCCCATCCTGTTGATGTCCCATCTGCAAAAATAAAAATAAAAATAAAAACATCTGCAAAACCGAGGATTTGCAATTTAATTCAAAGTTTCGTCTCTCTACTACTGAATACTGATGGGATCTGCACATGAAGCAACCTTTTGCTCGACCACTGATTTTTAGGTCAGTGGTTCAATCATGTGCCCGTTCTAACTTAAAAAATAAAAAATAAAAAATAAAAAAACAGCCATAAACTGTTGTTCGAATTGAACAAGTCAGCGATTCACGATTCGACCATTCGAATCAACGGATCGTTGATCAAATGAACAATTTTTAGCCCGGTTCCAAAACACTGGGATGTAGTATTAAATTCTATCTTCTATGATATGCTCGTATAAATTAAACATTGATGGTATTGCGGTTTTAATTTTTGCTAACCTTTCAACAGCGTCAGTAAAAAGCTTGAGTTCGTCCAGAGTACCATACACATCATACACATCATCAACTGTTGTGATCAAACAATTGACTTTCGTAAGTTGTCTTCTACAATATCCGAACTGAGGCTCGAATATGACTCCAGTGGTCCACAAGTAACTCTCGGCTATCCTGTCTCTACTAAATCTTAGTGCCTCGGCGAGGCCCAGGTCAGTCCACCATCTGCAAAAGAAATTAATGCCTAGTTAGCCGGTTTATATTAGCTTTTGAACCGAGAAATGTAAATGTTTTTTATTGATATAAATACCTTGATGCATCTTTTAATTCCTGCTGATATATAGCTTGCACCATGTTGAAGTCAAGCTTAGCAAATTCAAGTATCAAAGGGTCCATATCTTGTTTCATGGAGTAGGTGTCTATGAACCATCTGGCTTCCCACCTTTTCATCCTCCAGTGCAAGGGCATCTCCAACGCATGGCTTACTAGTCTGGCCATGTTTTTATAATTTGGAAATGTTTTTTCTTTGAGCTGTTTGATGAGATGTCTGTATGTAAACTGTTGGGCACCATCCAATATGTCTTCTCCTTCAAAACCATGATAAGAAGCCTCATACAAATTCAATAGTCCCTCCGTGTCCTCGCCAAGTGATTCATTGAAACTACCACTACCATTCTTGTCCAAGAATCTTTTGAAAGACATCTGAACCGCCAAAAATATGATCAACTGTTCATGAGAAGAAGAAAAAGAAGAAGAAAAAGATCCAATAATCCAATGTTGTACCTTGGGAGATCTCAAATCCATGTTGTCTAAGGAGCCTAAAGCGTAGAGCTATGGCATATAATTCTTCCTCTCTGTCCTTTATGGATTCCAGAGCGCTCTTGATGTCACTTTGGAAGTGATACCCAACCCCTAGCCTCTGAAGAGTGTCAATCAGCTCCAGTTGATCCACTGCTCCGGCTGCTTGATTGAGCTTGCGTTTGAGGTCTACCATCAGTTTCTTGGCCCGCTCCACAAACACCTCTTCCTGTTGATCAGTAAGCCTGTAAATTAGTGATAATTTGGGCCTGGAAAATTAATTATATACTGATCATGATAATCACCAGGAATTCGCTCTTGAGAGATTGCAAACCATCGTAATCCCAAATGCTTGGCTTGTAGTTTCCTGATCGCCTGATAACCTCTTGATTTAAGAATTGCGAGCTAACAACAAGGAATTGGATGTTGTGTTTAGTGACTTTTTGAGCATTTTGCAGTGCTGGTTTTGCAGGGTGAAGACAACTTCCTTGTGAGAATTGCTTGGTGGACAAAGATGAGGGAGGAATGAAGAAAGAATTCGCCGACATTCTAGCTAGTGATGACCATTGGAGTTGTTGCAGAGGGAGCCGTCACCCGCCACGAATATAAAGAAATTTTTTTGGATACGAAATTATAAATTGCTGCCCATAACATCGATTCATGGCCCACTTATACGGTGGAGTTAAGATGAATGTGTACTGAACGATAAAAACCCATTTTTTTAGTAACTGACACCTCTTAAAGTTTTTGACAGTGGTCGAAACGTCTCCTGTTATTTGTTAATAGCAGTCAATTCATCTGATTTTTGACAGTTGGTAAAAAGATTTGACTCGTGCACCTACAGGCGATGGTCCATTTCATGTCATTAACATTTGCAAATATCAAATGTGCCCTTATAAGTGGCCCCAAGGCACCATTTACCGCCTGCCAAACTTTGAACGAAAGGTAAGGCGGTAACTTCCCATCATTATGACTCTCTCTCGCTCTCATAAATGACGACATGTGATCGGTGATCCCACTATGCAGAGGTGAGAGTACATTTTCACCGATTAATTGCCCACCGAAATACAAAAAGAGGTGGTCCACCGGTAAAAGTCCACTATGTATGTACGTTAGACGGTAAAGATGAGGAAAATTGGTTAACGAGATTTTGGTTTTCATTCATCAAGTATTTATATTTTTTTTTAGATTTATGTAAAAATTATAGAATATTTATTTTTTTGGTATCATTTATCAGGATAAAGTGATATTTATCTTATAAGTAAGTAAATAATTTTTTCATCTAAGATGGAAATTGCTAATACTTGAATGAGACAAAAATACCCTTTTTAATAGTGAATTTTTATAGATAAAATGGTCATTGTTTTATTTACATGAGAAATAAAAGAACGTGGAAAAATGCACTTACCCAAATAAATATTTCCTAGGAAAAATTTACCAAGGTAACTATATTTACCCGGATAAGTAACTTATCGAAAAGCGAATGGGGCCTTAATGTAGGCCAAATTATTCAGTCAAAATTGGGAGGCCGTGAAATATGTGATTGAAAATATTTTCATAAAATTCTTTCATTTCCCTCTTTATTATTATAAATAAGGACCCTTTTTTATTCAAATCATCCCAATTCAATTTATTTTGTTAATGTATAAGTGTTGGGTATTAGTGTCTTAGTTCAGATATAGGTATTGTGTCTATAGGGTGTAAAAGTGTGAGCCAGTGAAAGAAGATTGTGCAATTTTCTTAAAAGGAAAAGAGAATAAGCCTATTAGGATAAAGTCTTTGAGAAAAAACCTAAATAGCCATGGAGATACTCTTCTTGCCTTAGAAGATTGTGTATTGTTCAATGTATCCAATTAAATCAATGCAAAGGATTTATGAGACAAATTGCAAAATTCAATGAAAGGAAGTTGATGTCTAATAAAATCTTCCTCCAACGATAACTTATTCTGATAATGAAGGGCAAAGCCTTTTGGAAGAACACTTAAATGAGCTCAACACTTTGGTAAGAAAATTAGCAGTTGTTGAGGTATGTATTAGCGAAGAAGAAAATATTGATCTTTTACTTTGCTCCATGTCTAATTCTTAAGATAGTCTAATAATGAACGCAAGAAATACAAAAGATTTATCCTCAAAATCTATTGTTTCTTTGTTGCTTATAGAAGAATCTCATGCAAAAGCTAGGGAGAATTCTTCTGATGATGCAATTATGGTATGAGGTACTAATAAGATAAACAACATTAGCAAAAATAAGACAAGATCCAAATCAATGGGCAAAAAGAAGAGGCTAAAGTATTGAAATTGTGGCAAGAAATGTCACATTCAAAAAGATTGTAGACAATCCAAAGCTAGCCTAACTTCGACCAGGATCTAGATCCAAAGAATTCCTAATGAAAGATCACAGAAGGAAATGACATCAAAAGGAAATGAGGTATTGTCTATTGATCTATGTGAAATCTTAAAACATAATTGGATATTAGATTCAGTGCCTCTTTTCATATGACATCATGTAGAGATTGATTTTACACACCAGTCATACGATGGTCAAACAATTTATATGGGCAACAACAAAACATATAAAATAGTGGGAATCTGAAATGTCATAATTACTATGCTTAACAGCTCACTTGTACGGTCTTTAGAGTATGACATGTTGATGAAGAGAGATATAAATTTTTTGGAGAGAAACTCTAAATAAAGATCAATAAAAGAGTTATGGTGGTTGCTAAATGGCATCTACAAATGTTGTGACTAATTCAATCATGACTTAGCATAAATCTTTGGATCATATGAGCAAATAAATACTAAATGTACTTCTTCATTGATTAGTATATACTAAATAAGTGAATTTTGATAGTCCAAAATAACCAATGCAATTACACATGAAGGGGATTTTGATCATATCATCGACGACCATAGTTTGGTTGGATGAGGTGGACAGTGGAGCTTGTCTCACAACAGCAAGTCCGCCAGAAAGGAAGACACGAAATGGTGTCGTTTAAGCTAGAGAAGCGGCTCGCCACTAGCATTCCGAAATGTAGGAGGGGCAAGGTTTGCCTTGATCCCAATGAGGTCAACGAAATCTCCATGCCCAACTCCTAGTAGAATATCAGGAAGTTGGTGAAAGATGGTTTTATCATTAGGAAGCCAACCAAGATCCATTCTCAATCTCGTGCTTGCCGAATGAAGGAGGCCAAGAGAAAGGGATGCCATTCTAGATATGGTAAATAATGGGGCGTGATCTAGAAGCTCCTAGCTAGAGAGTTGCTTTGAACGTACTCGTGTGCAAGCTACATTAATATGCAAAACAATGCTTAGAGGGACTGGGGTGGAAGACCCGGTGAGGTCGCTCCGATGCTTAAGTCAGTATTTTGTGTGTTTGTGAGCTAAGTATGAATGCTAGAGAGTTTGGGTGCAAATAATCGCGCATACCTTCATCTTGAGGATCAATGACCTTATATAGTTGAGTAGTCGTGAATCTTACGAAAAGGCTCTGGGATCTCCAGGTTGCATAGATAAGATCCGTTTTATTATTTTCCTCCGATTTGGGTGGAGTGAGGATGAGCCCTATTATTGGACGTGGTGATCCTGGGAAATTTGGAATCCGTTGGGGAAGCTTCTGGTGTCGATTACGTGGCGTTTCAATTCTTTGGCTCCGAACTGGTATTTCGGTTCTTTAGCCCCAAACTGATACTTCGGTTCTTTGCCCCCAAACTAAATTGGGTGTCGAGGTGCCTTTATGACAAGATGGTCAAGCTCCCGAGCTACTGAAAGGGCTCCTTTGCTGGGTTGTCATCCTATTAGTTGATCTCATCCACATGTACCTCAGCCACTAGGTCGGGCCAAATCACCCCTCATTAGTAAACAAAAGAGTACAAGAGGCAAAGCTACCCACAAAGGTGCTTTGGATGAGAAGGATGCAAGTAGCTGGTCATAGCTTTACACATTGTAGAAGCTTTTTTGCATTCTTGATTAAAGTCCTGACTTGTTGCTGCAAGGGTGACATAGAGAAGTAGAAGCCAAACATTTTTTTTTTTACATTGAATGGGTAGAGTTGGTATTCTAAAAATTGATTGGGGACAATTTTGAAAGAAAATTTGAATAAGTGTTTATTGTTTAAGCATTTAAAAAAGCTAGAAATTTGGGCTTAAAAAATAAGCACTTATTTCAAACTTATTTCCCAAACACCAATTAGTTCTTAATGGTGTGGTCCCAACCCAAAAAAGCACTCCCAAACATGGTGTTAGTTACTTATGTGGATGAAGACTTTATAGGAAATCATGATAATAAAAATTCAACTATTAGCTACGTGGTTTCTTTAGCTGATGGTGCAATGAACTGGGCAATAAATTTGTAACCTATAATGACTTTGTTTACAATATAAATAGATTATATGTTAGATACACAAACACGTAAAGAAGGTATTTGATTGAAGAAGTTACTTGAATGATTCAACATCAAGAAGAAAGTGATGGCAATTCATTATGACAATCAAAACACATTTCACTTACCACAAAATCCAATATTCCATGCTTGAACCAAGCACATAGATGTATAATTCCATTTTATTCATGAAGTAGTTGAAGATGGCTATATCTCATTATAGAAGAGAGATACTAATAACATTAATATTACAGATATGCTAACGAAATTTGTGATGAGATAAGTGTTTCTAATGTAAAATTTCTTGGAGGGAACCATCAATTGCTTGACCACCAAAATACAAAGCGATGTTTGGGTTCGAGTATGGGTATTTTGTAAAGGGTGTAAGAGTGTGATTGCAATTTTTCTAAGAAAGCTTCAAACTATTGTCGATGGATGCAGGCAATTTGGCTGAACCACTGCTCTCTTTTTCTCTTTGGCTTTTTTCTATTTTCATTTTCTTTCCATATGTTGCCCCTTGCACCACTCCTAACAATGAGAGATTTGAAAGTTCCATTCTAGATATGGAGCTTGGCTCGTAGAACTAATAAAGTTGTTACTGCAAATTCAAATTTTCACTCATGTTGTTTTGTTTTTTTTTTTGTTGGGTTCTTGTGGAATACATCTATGTTCTTGAATCCTTTGTATGTATCCTATTTGTTCAAACACTATACGTCCGTATTGTTCTTCTTCAACAAATATGATGCAAATTTCTTGATTGAAATTTGGATAAATTAATTGATTTTAACTTTCTATTTTTGTTCATTGAACTACGATCATTAATGAGCATATTGTAACAGATACAAAAAAGAATTAAAAATTAAAAAATATTATGCTGATCGATCCGAGGTAGTGGTTGAACCAATGTGACAATCAAATAACCATGCAATTGGGCAGAGTTGAGGTGGAAAGACAAGGCCGCATCCCAATATCTGAAACCAAGAAGACAGTCAGAGGCCCGAGGAGTTATCCCTGGTAGATACTCTGATGCTTAAGTTAGTTGAGGAAGGTGGTCGGTCGGGCTGAGTAGTTAGAGAACGATGTTGGTTTGAGCAGAGTAACAGTATGGAAATCAAGAGTTATATCCCTTACCTTGAGCGGGAGGTACTTTTTTATAGTTGAAGATCCGTGTCCTGGTCGGATGAGGCTTCCGGGGTTGTTGGGATGAGGTTAACCGCCAAGGTTTTTGGGATAAGGCTTAATCCCCAACGGAGTCCTCACCTGTACAACATTCTCCTATCTAGTTCACGCTTATCCACATGACGCGGTATTAACGTGACTAAGAAGATAAGGTGGACCGTAGAGGTGACGCGGTGCTAACGTGGCCAAGGAGATAAGGTGGGCCATGGAGCTGATGCGGCGCTAATGTGGCCAAGGAGATAAGGTGGGTTGTGAAAGTGACGTGATGCTGACATGGCCGAAGAGATAAGATGGCCATGTAGGCAACACATGGCGTCCAGGGCCAACTCAACCATGACCTAAACAAATATATTTATGTTTTCTTATATGAAAAGTTGATGCCATCTTGTTAAACCTTTAAAATACATCAATAGTAGGTATTTAGTAGAAAATTTCTATAATTTCTTTGCAATTTTAGGACTAATTGGCCACTACTTAGGATTAGTGATCATATTCATTTCCTTCAAACCAAACACAACCTAACAAAATCTCAAGGCACCAAGGCGAGGCTAGGCAAGAGGAGGTGCCTTGTTGCCTAGTCGCCTAGGCGATGGACTTTTTATGTAAAAAATATAGATTCTAGGATAGTTCCCTAGGTATCATAACCATATTTCCTTAATAATCATTCATAATTTTTATAAGAAAAGTATAAAATTCATGTTAAAGTATAGAAAATCAGCATATTCTTTAGAAGAAAAAGAAGAAAAAGAAAATTCAAAAAATATAGGGGTTGAACTTTTATTTTTGTTATAGGAAAAGAAGAAAAGAAAAAGTAGTAGTAGTAGTAGTATTGATTAATAATATATTGAAGAAGGAAAAGAAGAAAACATATTGATTAAACAAAATTTTAAGTTCTTACTTATTGATTTAAATACAACATCTAGCGATGTTTGTATTGATTAAACCCTAACAAATAAGAAAATAATAAAAAGAAATTAGTATATAAACACACAAAATGAATATTTTAGTTTAATAATGTCTACTTTATAATTATAATCTCAAAAAAAATAAAGAATAAAAAAAGTATTTTATTATAGAAAGTACAAAACTGCTTGGTCATTAGGCGATGTGAGACTCAAAGGATGCCTTGTTGCTAAGGCGTCACTTTAACAATTACAATTCTAGCCTTGGCAGTTTTAGGGTCTACCCATGGAACCTATTCTTTCTTTATCTCCCCCACCCTAAAAAAAATTAAACATATTGTTAAAAAAAAACCATAACATTAAGAATCAAACTATATAGCCTTATATGTTGTTGAGTTTATTATATTACTATATGTTAATAAGTTATTTTTTGAACATTAAAAATTATAAATGTGACATAATTACATAATAAAATATTGCATCACTAATAATAGTAGTTCAAAACTTATCATTATAGTTTAAATTTTATAAGTATTATCTTTTACATTACTTTTTATACACATTCAAATATTAAATTAAAGAAAATTATCAATTCACTTAAGAGGCTTAGTGGACAAGCGAGACCATGCTATGGTTTTTGTAAACATGTTTAAATTCAACCAAGACAGTTCTCTAGTTTGGTTCGGGTAGAATAAGCCCCTAGATCCTGAAACCAACCTAGGTGGGGGTTTGGAATCAAACCCTATCCGGTAATAAATTGTGTAAGGTTGGTTCGTCCAGTTCAAGGTTGGTTCTATACGATTAAAACCAATCTATTTTGCTCACCCCTAAAAAATATCAAGAGAATTCAATTACCATTATTCAACGGAAAGCACAAAAATTTGTATCTAATTCAAATGATCTCTCAGTATCGTTTGAGAATTCTTTAACTCATCTCTAACTCTCTTTAACTCATATTATAAGAATTGGAAAGGTAATAAAGCACGTTATTAAAATCGATAGAGGTGTCCACGGATTGGGTTGGATCGGTTTCAGTGGTTGTGTTCAACTGACCCGACTTGGTTAGGTTGCATATTCACCAAACCAAAATTGACTCATAATAGAGTAAAACCAACTCAAACTTGAAGGTTCAGTTTGGGTTAATTTGCTAGTTTAATTGGTTGGTTTGAAGTTTGCCTTTGCTGTTCTATCACAAAAATATTAAGAGCTAGCCGAGACTCTTTGAGGTTGGTTGGGTGGGTGGGTGAGGGGAGTCATGGAGGTACATTACCTATTTGATGCTTCTCTAAGATAGGATGAAAATGAAGAGGAATACGTGTAATAGTTGTCAATCCCAAAAGAGTAATAAATAAATTGTGAAATAAAGTGTGGGTTTTATAGTCTTATTTCAATTAATTTTCGAAATTGACTCAAAGTATGACTTTCTCCCCATATCCTATCTTTTCTATTTGGTGTAAAATTTTCAACTCAAAAAAGAAAAACAATTCCAAGACAAAACCAATTCCCCATTTAGGTAGTGTTATTATGTTACTTAAGTTTAAAACTAACTAGGATAGGGAAGGACTAGCAATTCCCCATTTAAGTAGTGTTATTATGTTACTTAAACTTGAAGCTAACTAGGATAGGAAAGGACTAGGGAGTAGGGACTAAGGAGCAAGGCCAATAGCCATTTAGCCAAGAATGGAAACACTCTACCTTAGTGTATGCAATACATGTTCGGTTCGGTTCAGTTCAGTTTTGGTTTTCATGTATGAAAACCAAAATCGAATCGAACTGTCGGTTTAATTATTTACACAAACTGAAACCGACCACTGATGTTGAAAAGCCGACCAAATCGGGTTGGGTTGGGCTGGGCTGATTTGGTCAGTTTGCAATTCAATATGAACACCCCTACTAACTAAGTTGTATAACCCTTATTCTCATATTTGACTACCTTGATTTTAGGTTCAAACGATGAGGTAATGTATTCACTATTCAGTTTTTTTTTTCTTTTTTCTTTCATTCTTTCTTTTCTTCAAGGGCTTGATTTTTTAGGGATACTTTGGAACCTAACTACCCACTTGACTGGATTAATGATTTGGGAGAAACTTCCAAACTTGAATTCTAGTTGGGATTATTTTAATAGGGGGAGGAGCAGGTATGGTGACACATCTAGGGGTAATATGTAGCATGGGTGAGAAATTGGTGGGTGTGGATTGATCCACACCACACCTTTTGATTTCATGTATCTCATATATAGTTTATGAAATTATCTACACATTCGATCATAAATGTCTAATTTGTATAGTTTGTATGATAAACAAATTGAAAAAAGGCATTGGCAATTGAATGTTAACTAAAAATATTAATTTCAACAAAAATGGTAATAATAATTTAAAAAATAAAAATTATTATTTTATTGGTTAAAATATTAAAAAAAAATAAACAAACAAAAATAACATACCGGCGGTGGTGAGATTCTAACAAATCTAATGACATACTAGTGGTGGAGAGCTTCGGTGGAGCATAGTGGCAGAGATCTTTGGTAGTGGAGACCTTCAACGGTAGATTTGGAGGGTGCTATGAAGCAGGGTATAAGAAATGAACAGTGGACCGACTCCCTCCATGAGAAAATGTTGTTGACGATAATTTAGGGTGTAAACAAGGCCAGTCTACGATATAGTGTGGACTGGTCCCATCTATGACCAACCAAACAGGAGTTCATCCTATGGCATGGACTGAAATGGTCTATCCACGAGGTGAATACATTACCAAACACCACCCTAGTCTTTACTGTGTAACTATTATTTAAACATAGTATTTTAAATAGAAATAGAGAAAATTCCTAATGAGTACCTTGTACTTTGGTTCAAATAACAATTTGATCCCATACTTTAAAGTGCGACAATCCACTGCTCAAACTTTGAATTTGCAACAATTCAGTGACGGGCGTTAACTGGCCATCACGTGAGATCAGGTGCATTTTAAATAATTATGACCATTTTACCCTTTTCCTTTCTGGATCAATTCGTCCCTTCTGAACTGCTTTTTTGGATGTTACATCCGTGGAAACTCTATCCCAATTCTCAGATGACAACTTCCGTTGTTTCTTTTCCTTCAACTATCTCTCTCAAACTGCAAGAAAATAACAGTTTAGAAGAAGACAACTTCTCCTCTGCTTTGCCTTTTCTGCAACATATCCCCTTCAACAATTTGAAATTGAAGGAGAAAAGCAAAAGAACCCGTCTAAAGTTTTACGAGAAAAAACCAAAATAAGAGTACCATTAACGTCCTATGCCCGATCTGTTGCTCTGCCGATTTCTTACGATGCAGTAGCCCTTTGAGTTGTAGAGCTTTGAGAATCTGCTTCAGCGTCTCCAGATCCTGGGCTGGTTCATCGATTCCCCACATCTTCAACCGTTTCTCGATCAAAACAACTCTTATGTTGCTGGGGCGCTTTCCATGTGGATGCAGATTGGCATCCGCTCGGAGATTTCGATTGCTCGTGTTTCGGTTTTCTGACGCAGAAGTCCATTAAATCTGGTGTACTAACGTTTGATTTGTCATCTTGCCGAGCAGCATTATCTCTTGTCGCATTTCTTATGACGTTGCTTCCGAAATTCGTTTGGCAAGGCTGCTTCATCTGGAAGTTGTTTCCGTCTACAAAATGATACTGAAGCAGATCTCTTGACACCCTGGACTCTAAAGCAGATCTCCTTAGCTTAGGCTGGTCAGCTTCTTGAGAGGTTCACGGTTGGAGTCCGGTAGCACCTCGAGGCCCATAAGCTATGCGATGATGCTGGGCGAACGGTGCTGCCTATCATTACCATCGGCAGACGCCGCTTCTCTAGAGTTTACGCTACATTGAGTCGCAGCGAAAATTGATGCATTCATTCGGATCTCCTTCGGATATAGGTTTCCCTTTCCATCAACAGTAGCTCTGCTATCCAGAGAAAGCCTCGCTGCTTCTTTGAACTTCCACGAGGATTGTAAACCTTCCTTGAAATTGAACACTGGAAGAAGAAGAGGTGTTTTCACCAGATGAAGTTTCCGGCACTGGAGAACGGATTTCTGGCGTGGAGTGCTTCACATTTTCTGTAGATGACCGCACATAAGATTGTTTTTGTTGTTGTTGTTGTTGCAGGTCGCTAGGGCACGCTGGAGATCCCAGGGAATTCTTCGACTGCATTGTAGAATCGACTGCCTGAATCTTGAATAAAATGTACCAAAACAATTAAGGGTCTGTTTGATTCGAGGGAATAGGAGTATGAAATCGGAATCGGAATAGTTCATTCCCATTCTGGATGTTTGGTTAAACGGAACGGGAATCTCATTCCCATTCTAAGCAGAATGGGATTCCCCCATATGGAGGAATGACCATTCTCGATCTCACCCCAAGGAATGCCATTCTCATTCCGGGTGTTATCTTTTTTTAACAAAAATACCCCCATAGTTTCCAACCCTAATCGCCCAGAGGAAGAAGCGCCCATTCGTCTTCGGTTCTCCCCTCCTCCTCCTTCTTCCAATCAGTCAATCCAGGATTCTTCGGTTCTTCCCCCCCCCCCCCCCCCCCCCACTCCTCCTTCTTCCAATCAGTCAATCCAGGATTCTTCGGTTCTTCCCCCCCTCCTCCTCCTTCTTCTTCTTCTTAGAAATCAGTTCAGTAGATACTCAAACTAGATTGGATAATCGATTTGATCTCGTTAGGTATTGTCATCGAGATTGGAGGAATGGGTGCAATGTGATGAAATCTTGTTGAGATTTATGCTGCGCCGTTGTATTCTTTTTTCTTCATTGGTTATTATGAAAAGTTTAATTTCAAGCTACTCTTTTTTTTTTTTTTTTTCTTTATCTCGATCCAAACTTGTTGAGATTTATGCCACGCCCTTGTATTCAAACCAAGCTCTTTCTCCCCCTTTTCCTTGGAACAGCTAACTTTCAGACTAAACCCAAACTCTCACACATGTTGGCCCAAGATTTTATCATCGGACCAATCAATGGCCCCCTCTTTTTCTTTTTATGAATATCAGTGGCCCCTCTTTATTTGTAGTTGAACCATAATATTTCTGTAATTTTCTTCAAAATTGTTGTAGTTTCTACATTTTTTTGCAACTTTTGCAATTTCTGTAATTTTTCTTGCAATTTTCTGCATTTTCTACAATTTCTGTAAATTTTCACATATTTTCATGCATTTTTCTAAATTTTCTACAAAATTATTGTAATTTTTGCATTTTCCTGCAAAACTTTTGCATTTTTTTGGTATTTTCATGCATTTTCTGATTTTTTTTATTTTATTAGGGGCAAAATTAGAAACCATGGTTGATTCTGATTCCAACCTCTTCGTGAACCAAGCAACATCAATTGAAATCCGATTCCGACTCCGATTCTTGTCTAAACCAAAGAGGTATGGAGAATAGACCATTCCATTCCAATTCTAAGGGATTCCGATTCGGATTCTGATTATGAACTAAACATACCTTCAATCTTTTTCCTTCTATTAATTTTCTCATTGGTGCAAGGAATAAATGGAGTGAGAAATGGAAGAGAGAGAGAGAAAGAGAATGGTAAGGAATTTGACCCGGGAGGGAGGGAGGGGTTTGGTGGAGAGGCATTTCTAGGCGAGTAGCTGATGATGATCGAAGAACTGAAGGAATCCAAATGTCATATATACGTAAAACAAAGTTAATGGTGAGCTAAAGCAGAAGAACCCATTCATAGATGATGAGGGCAGATTTGGCCCTCTAGTGAAATTGCGACACGTGGCACCTCGTGACAACTAGGCAAACACCCAGGCAACAACTTACCAAGTTGGTGTCCCACCTGGGCACCGGTCTGGCCGGCCTGGCATGACCTGGTGCGGCCTACCCACGACCTGGCGTGGCCTGCATGTGGCCTGGCGTGGCCTGCGTGACCTGGCCGACCTGGAACGGCCTGGCACATGATCCGACCTGGCCGACCTGGCAACCCATAAGACGCCCACCGATGAACCATAAAGGCATACCCCATGAGCTCGGTATCTCACCAAGGAGCTTGATAGCTCACCAAAGAGCTCACCAAGGAGCTCGGCATAGCTCCCCCGAGCAACTCGCCACTTGTAGGGTAGCTCGGTACAGGAGTAGTTTGGCGTATCGCAGGAAGATCTCCTGCCTGACAACCTGGCCTAGACACCGACCCGCCGACTGACACAGGCGCCGACCTGACAACCTGAGCTAGACATCGACCCGCCGACTGACACAGGCGCTGACCTGACAACCTGACCTAGACACCGACCCGCCGACTGACACAGGCGCTGACCTGACAACCCAACCCAGACAACTTGGCCCAAGCGCCGACCTGGCTGCCTGACACAAGCGCCAGCCTAACGACCTCGAGGAGTCCACCACAGTACCATGGTTCTGACGGGATGTGACGAGTCTTACCGTTTGGAGGCTTTTCACCCACCTAACCCGTGAGGACTCCAGTATATAAAGACCTTACCCCCCAAAGGGGAGGGAGGGGAAAAAAAAGGATGGTAACCCCTGCTCTCTAGCTCTCTCATTTCTCTCAAAGCTCTCTATAATCAGAATGCTAACTTAGGCATCGGAGAGTCCCCGCTGGGAAAATACCCCCGAGTCCTCTGGTTAAGTTCTCGCAGGTCCCTCAGCTTCCGTCACTTATAAAGGAGAGGAAATCACCTCATGCAGAGGGTAGTTGGGTTGCGCTGCACCAGGGAGCTTCACCATCCTCTACGTTGCAGGCCGCCTAGGAGCAGGTCAAATGATGAGTCCACCAGGCAGTTCGCCACCAAGGAGCTCGCCACCAGGCAATTTGCCACCAGGCAGGTCGCCACCAGGGAGCTCGCCACCAGGCAGTTCTCTAGGGAATTCGCCACCAAGTAGTTCGCCACCAGGCAGCTCGCCATCAGGCAAGTCACCACTAGGGAGCTCGCCACCAGGCATCTCTCCAGGGAGTTTGCCATCAAGCAGTTCATCACCAAATAGCTCTCCACCAGGGAGCTCGCCACCAAGTAGCTCATCACCCAAGCATGTCACCACCAGGTCAAATAACGAGGTACTTAGCCAAAAAAATTTATACATCACAAAAAATGGTACATGACCAAAAACGGTTACATCAATAGACATTTACGTCTTTTTATGCACCGACTACGATGAATTAATGTCAGATACCCAATTGTCACAAATTGAAAGTTCAAATATTGAATTATCACATTTTAAAATTTAAAGATAAAATTGTCACTGTGACAATGGCCAAGTTGCTTTCAAGTGACGGATAATAGATCTGTCTCCAAAGCTTGTACAATTTATCTTTTTAAATTTAACACTTCATATTATAAAATTTGCATTTCCACTTTTCACTTCATCTTATTGCTTTTTATTAAGACCTATTAATGCATTAGCCATTATATTATTTCTCATTAAATTCTGTATTTAAAAACATTTATATTTTTCACTATTGAAATTACTAATTTTTAATAAATCAATAAATAAATAAATAAAATACACCTATTAAAAGTACAAATGGTGTTTCAGATTTCTTAGTTATTTTGACTAAAATAAATAAATATTCATACTCCCTCCCATTAAGACCTATATTTATCTATATTACAAGATTTTAAAGTCGTTATTGTCCCAGATTCTTGACCCATTCAGCCTGGAAATCGGACAACTCACTAGTTCCATTTTGTCTGAACCAATTTTCTAAAGAAAAAACATTGAAGAGTAAAAAGCTGCTGACCCAGATGATCGGACCGTTTGATCTGGAAATTAGACAGTTCACCGGGTTCCATTTTGTCTTGAACCGTTATTTTCTAAAAAAGTAAAAAAACGCTGACCCAGATGTTTGAACCATTCAGCCTGGAAATCGGATAGGTCACCGGTTCCTTTTTATCTTGAACCGTTATTTTTTAAAAATACAATAGAATGTGAAAATGCTGACCCAGGTAGCAGTTTGCGGGTCTTAATAAAAAGATAAAAAATAAATGAAAGAAGAATGTAAAAAATATTATTCATTATCTTCTTTCTCTGAACAAACACTAATCAGCAATGGTGAATCCTCCATCTTTCTCTTTCACTCTCTTTTTTCTTTTCTCTCTCTCTCTCTCCTTAAAACAAACGGCCTATTTTAACAAAAAATAATAATAATTAAAATAAAAACAGCCAAAAACCATTGAACGGGTCGAAGGGGTAAATGGTTTGACCGCCTGGGTCAATGGGTCATTGACTGATTCAACGGTTTTGGTTAGGGATTGGGTTTAGGTAAAACAGAACCTGTTGCCTAGACAGTTACCAAGTCGAACAGTCCGACTATTTGAGTCAACAACGGTTCAAAGTAGAAATATAACATGACTAAATTTAATTAGTTAAAATAACGAAATTATGTAATAAATTTAAAAATTTTCTTAAAAGTAGAAAAATAATTATAATAGATTTCATAATGTTCATATTAATAATAATTTAATATCTTACAAAATTAATGATGAATTATGTAATAATAGTATTAATTATAATTTTACAGATTCTTAGATTCAATAAATAATTAATACTTTAAAAATTAAATAAAAATATTATTTAAATAACTAAATAATATAGTAAATAACTAATTTTACTTATATCAATTAATAATTATAGAAAATAACTTTCAAAAAATAATATTTATTAGTAATAATTTTACAATAATAGTGTACATTCATTATATATTTATATATATACTAAAATTAATAGTTATTTTATTTTCAGTAATTGTTTATTATATTTTTGATAAATATGTTTTCAACAATTATTTGTAAATCTATTTTTGTTTTGTTAATTAAAATTAAATTGTCAATAATTATTGGAGATTAAATAGCTATTATTTAACTATTGAAATTTAATTTATCATATTTATTGTATTTTTGCTATAAATTGATTTTTAGTAATTATGTGTTTTTTATATTTATTAGAGATTAAACTATTATTTGAGATTATACTATTTATTGACTAATTTAATATATTTTAAGTATTTATTGTAGTTTTATTAGATATCTATTGTATTTTCATTATAAATTTAATTTCAATAATGTGTATTTGTGCTATAAATTTTCAATAACTATAGGATATTAAACTATTGTTATTTATTAGAGATTTTACTATTAATTTAGCTGAAATTAAGAGTGTTCAAGGATTGGTTCAATTTAGTTGTAGGATGTTTCGTCAACCAAATTGACCTGGTTGGTGGGGAGTTTGTCACCCGAAACGATTGACCATTAGTGAAAACCTATCGACTCAGGTTGTATTAGTTTGTGTCTATTTTCTATTTGTTTTGTTTGTTCAAGAGATTTAACTTAAAATTAAAATTAAAATTAAAATTTAATAAATTACAATGGTATTATTAAAAAATTAAATTTATGATATACAATATTTTAGAATAAGAAATATGGGAATTTCCCAATTTTTTATATTAAAAATTTATATTTAAAATATAAAATATTAATATATATCTATTGTCAGGTCGGTTCAATTTTGGTTGATTTACTAATGGCCAAATCGAAACTGACCTAACTTGGTCAAGTTGAAAATTGCTAAACTAAAACTAATCAGAAATACTAGAAAACCGACCAACTCAGGTTGACTTTGATCGGATTGGTTATTAAAAATTTAAAATATAAAACAATTATAAACTCCTATTTATTTTTATTGTTTAACTTTGGCTTAACAAAGCCCGTGCATTGCACATGTCTCCACTAATATAAACATATAATACCATATATACATATATGTCACATATACATTGTATACATACTACATTTATATATGTCATATAGGATTATACCATATATGTAAGAAATATTATTCCAAATATATAAGATATAATCTATACTAGTTTCTTATAAAAAAATACTATACTAGTTGGTACCCATGTAATGCATGGACTTTGTTAAGCATAATTGAAGCTACGCCCTATCAGATTTTTAATTAAACTAAGCCAATCCATATCCAACTTAAGCGCTACTTCTGAATTAAGTTAATAACTTAAATTATTTTATTAATTAAGTTAAAATTAATTAAAGTTGTTAAACTCTTTAAGTTGATAGATTTATGCTAATTTTATTTTTATTTATTTAGTTATTGTTAAATTTATTTTTAATTCATTATATTGAAAATATTCTAATTATTCTTACAAATTTCGTTAGTGTAATTAAATAGTTGTAGAAGAAATAATAAATATAATTTATTTCAAATTTATACGCTGGTCAAAGTAAAATTGACTATGGAAAATGATTTAAAAGTGAGTAATTGGGGGATTAACTTTGGCGATTGGGGACCAACAACCTTTCCTGTTCAGAGAGTTTTTGGTTTGGGCACGTTCACGGCAGTTCACCAATTTAGGGGCATGCTTTTGTTTTTACTCAAAATAAATCAAAAGGCAATTATTAATTTATCCACTTTCATGGTAACGTGCCCAACCCAAAAACTCTCACAACAGAAAAGGCTGTTGGCCCCCAACAGCTGGGTATGATAATCCAGTCGCAACAACCAATTACTTTTAACTTTTACATGTATTACTATTCTATTCAATCCTTGCCTAATTTATGAAATAAACCAAATCAAAAACTTCATCCCAGTGATTTTTTTTCCCATTTTTCTTATTATCATCGACCCACATGGCCATTCTAGTTGAGTAATAATCTGGCGGTTGAATCATGTGTTTTTGTTATGGTTTTTAATGGTTTATTATGCTAACCATTTAAGAGTTCGACTATGAATCTTTGATATAGAAAAGATATGATATCTCAAGAAATGTCTATTAGAATCATAAATGTGATAGCTAAGTTATTTATCAAAATTCTGGATTGGTTTTGATTGATCAAAACTTTTTCGATACCATGTCTAAATTTTCCTTTCATTTAAAGAGTCAAACCTAATATCAGACCATGGTTTAAAACAAAGTCAACTTGCACCCGTTTTAATCATCATCTTCACTCTCACTCTGAATGCATAAAATGGGTTATGTGCTACTCAGTAACAGATTACTAATTCCTTTTGTTTTTCAATGGTTTTTTAACCCATATTCTTATGGGATATTGTTTTTTATTCAACCTCAGATCATATTTACAAAGATTCATGGCTTCTTATGGTCGGAAATGGAAATGGAGCAAAAGGTTGGTGCTTCAAAGAATATTAAGTTGTTCCTCTATAGCATCATAGCTTGTTTATAGCTCATTACCCAAGTCAGTAAAAGCTTCACAAACTTGAAATTTGTAAAAGGAACGCAAGAATATTAAAGTATTTTTCGGAAAGAAAAAGAAGAAATAATCTAAGCAAGGATACGAAGGAAGCAATAGGAAAACACTACACCTCTTCTGAATGGCTTCTTAGAAAGAAATGTTGTATCATGGTCTAAAAAAACGATTCGGAAATAGAACCGTTCTGGCCACTGATTTTTGGGTCAACAGTTCGACTATCTGATTTGAACGGATGATCCATTCTGACAAAAAATTAAAAATAAATAATTAAAAATAAAAAACAACAAAAATCGTTGAACGGGTTGACGGTTCAACTGCCCAGGTCAAAGGGTCATTGACTGATTCAATGGTTTTTGGTCAAGGACCAGATTTGGGATAAAACGGAACTGGTTGCCTGAATGGTTTCTGGACTGAACGATCCAACCGTCTGAACCAACGGTGACTCGAAAACCATGTGTTGTATTGTCAACGGAGAAGTTGTGTAGCAGGTTTGTTAAGAACACTTGGAAGGATATAGTATATGGCAGGAGGAAGGTCAATCTAGGAAAGAAAGAAAGATGTAAAATCAATAGAAATTTGGAATGTAAGAAAATGAAAGTTACAAATCAAGAAGATATAGATTTTGTTTGATTTGGGAAATCAAATCTTACTAAGCTAGGGCCCTATTTTTATAGGAAAATGGAGAGAATAAAAGGTTGGAGATAATATAAATGTTCTTATAAATCAGGAGTGTAAATAGGAGGGGCTTGAAGGGATGAGAGATCCATCATATGGATGGCTGAACCTTGCAGGAAGGTTGGGCGAAATTTAAAAAAATTCTCTTTCTCCCATGTGGGAACCACATTCCCTATTTTAGAAAACTGCATTTTCAATGATCAATCTTGAAGACCAGATCTGAAACCAAAAGGGAATAGAGGGATATACCTGATATGGAGTGATAATAAACCCTCAATGAAGGTGTTCACGCTCAAGGAGAAAACCAAAGACTATTTCCACCGAAGATGACACGGTGTGAGGTTAATCAGAATCGGTAGGACGATTCTTTAGCAAGAACCGAGTTCTTTACCAAGAATATGATGGAGTGCTGGTGAGCACGACTTCAGGTTGCCTTTTCTAGCTAAAGGCAATATCAAGAACTGTTCTTGATCACTCCCACTGGTGGAGATCGAATTAGGTAGGGCGGCAAGAGCAGGAACAAGAGCAGAAAACAGAAGCAATCGAACTGTATATTGTCTTCTCTCTTAATTCAGCAGACTATCTGTTGTCTTTGTTGTGTATTTGTAGGTTTGCCCTGCTCTCCTATTTATAGCCTTAAAGAGAGGTTCTCCTAATCCTATTAGGAGTTTCCTAATCCAAATCTTTTATTTGGATCTGGATTCTCTTTAAGAGATAAGGATAATCCCTTATCTTATCTACAGATAAAGATCAACCTTCCTAATCTAACTAGGAGTTTCCTGATCCAAATATATTTGGATCTGGACTCTTTGAGTGGATAGGGATAATCCCTTATCCTATTAGCTGATCCAAATCCTAGAACCGCTCCTTATTTAATTAATCTTATTAAGTCAGTTCGAATGGGTTTTAAGCCCATTAAGTCTATGTGCTCACTTAACCTCTTAACCTGCTGCCCAGTTGGCTATCCTTGTATGGCGTGGGACCCAAATATTGATCTACGCATCAGTCACATGGGTTCAACCTAGCCTTTGTTATAAGGCCTGGCTGAATTCACTGTAGGAGACAGTGAACCCCTGAGTCCATCACCATGGGCTCTTAACAGGCCCAACATTTACACAAAATGGTCCTTAGGTCCAACCACCTTATGAAAACCCAAGGACTATGAGCAGATGAAAGATTATCCCATCAAGTATTACCCTCAATGGTCTTACACTTAACCTCTTAGCCCATAATGATCAAATACTACCCAACAAGAGAAGACCTCTCCCTTGGCTACAAGGTACAGTGCTGCACTTTCTAATCACATGGATCCCAGGAATTAAAACCTTTGGCAAACATTTTGAAATCATAATATATATATATATATATATATATATATCTTTATATAAATATATTTTGTAAAACAAATTTCAACGGTTGAAATCAATTGTCGACAGTTTAGGTTTCCATCAGAGAGAGTGCATCCCCGATCATTCACTTTGTCCGACAAATGGGCTGATCTTGTCACTTGATCACCCACTTAGATGAACTCTCGGATTGTCCCAACATACCCAGGTTTTGACCCCTTCTAAGGATCTCACTGATTGGCATATCAAAGACAACCCAATCCAACACCTAGTGCAGTATCATAATTGAGTCTAGGGGTCAGGTGTAACATTCCAGTTTTTCTCATCTATCTCCAAGGTCCAAGGTAATACTATAATTTTGGTCCGGTTCAGGGTTTCAATAAAACTCACACTGCATGTACCTCACGTCTCACCCTGACAGATGAGACAAACCACCCCAACCAACTTGGCGGCACATTAGTGTCAGCCTTGGTAAGATAAATCTCCCCAGATCTATCCAACGGTTGTGAAGATTCTAAACTAACATGAGTCTCATTAAGTGTCCAGTTTAAGGGTATTACATAGAAACATGCCACAATGACATGAATCAACTATGTACTTTATTCATTTAAAATAAATGTCAGAAAGTTACATCAATCTGATTGGAGCTAAAGGGCATAACTGTCTAACAGGGCTCTAATGAAGGGAAAAACAAGGGTAAAAAGGTGGTACGTTGAGAGTATTAGGGATGGTATTTTAAAGAGAAAGAGACAATTAAGAAGAAGCCTCGATTGAGGAAGGGGAGAAAAGAGAAACCATCTAACGTGGCTAGTTTTGTTTTAAATTTTTAATATATGACAATAGATATATTATATACACATAATTTTTGGATTAGATCAGGTGAACCAGGTATTGCAGTCTTGATGCGGGTCAATTCTGAGTTGGACTTGATAGAAATATGGTTGCCCAAATCCAAAAATTGCAAAGTGGATTGGATCATAAATGACATCCCTGATTGGAATGGTTGTTGATAGAGTAGGCTCGGGCCCAGGTCAGGCTTAGCACTAGGTTAAGGTGTTAAGTGACTATAGTCGGAGTCGGGTCAAACATGGGCCTCAAATATAAGCATGGGCCTAGGCCAGGCTTTGGGTTAATGTCATTAAATATAAAATATGATATATTTGTAATTAGACTTGTTCACGGGTCAGGCTTCTGGCCTGAATTTACACTTTGTTAGGCTCAGGCTTTGGGCCGGGCCCATTCAACTTTTGGCAAAAGCCATGCCTGTGCGTGGCCCATGAACAAATCTATTTGTAACATTTGATACAATTTACCTATGGTGCATTCTAATATTTACTCCACATCAAATCCACATTTCAACCAATCACATTAAAAGAACCTTACTTTACATTGATTCACCTTTCACAAAGTGTACTTTCATAAATATATTTTGAGGTTTAACAAGACATAAACCAAAGATATCATTGGTCCATGTCTTTTGTTATGTGTAACAAATGGACCATAGATTTTGACTATTTTATATTATGTAACATATGATATATGTAAAAACATAGGCCCAAACCCGAAAAATATTTGGCCAAGCTAAAAATTATTACCCCTAATTATTTTGACTGCAAGCTCACAAAGGAGTGTTGCAACCATGGCCATATCAAATCTATATTAAAGGCATGGGTATATTGAGTAACATATCTAGCAAGGAGAACCTTGTGGACAACACCAATTGTTGAGTGCCCATTTCGGAAGGGCTTTATGTAGTGATATATTGTGTAACAAAATAAGCTAGGGGTGAGCAAGAAAAACTGAAAAACCAACCAAAACTGAACTGAAAATCTGGTTAACCAAATTGGTTGGTTTGGTTTTGGTTTGATATTTTTAAAAAATCGAAGGTAGTGGTTTGGTTTCAGTTAAGCAATATAGAAAACCGGTGGTTAACTGAATCGGTCGGTATACATGTATTTCTATATGTTTTACATATATTTATGTATATTATATATATATATAAATTAATAAATATGCATTATATATAAATATATATTTATAATATATAATATGTGATTTGCTATTTAAATATAATATTTTATATATATTTCTAACTTTTTATTATATATAAATTATAATATATATTATAAATATAAAAAACTGAAAAACTGACAAATTGAACCGACGATTAACCAAACCAATCAATCAATTAACCGATCGGCTTCAGTTCAATTTCGGTAACTGGTTTTTCAAAAATCGATAACCTCGATTCGGTTTAAAAAATAGGCATATGGTTCGATTAACGGAACCATGAGCACCCCTAAGGTAAGACCCACATGGAAAGCCAAGAAGAAATATTTGCTAAAAATGTCCAGAAAATAAATAAAATACTTACATTGAGTTGAAAAATTCAACTTTTTCTAAAGTTAATTTTGGTAGCTTCTTAAAATCAGTCAACACAGGTCAATCAACACTGAAGTCCTAACAAAATTTGTTCCATAAATAAAAAACTATCATCGTTACTGAATATAACAAAATGAAAGACAAGTGAAAATGGTTCAAGCTCAAGCTTGAGTTTTAAAACACTTAATAATAATTTTGTAAAAAAAATTGAATATGCCTTGTTATCTCAAAACTGTAGAAAGCACCAAAGCATAGGCCCACTATGCTCATAATTCATAAACAACACTCATTACTGCCATAATATCAACACCCCTCATGTCAAAAAAGAAAACCAAACCAAATGTAATATTAATTGTTGTATAAATTGTAAAGAAAACCATTTGAATTGGTCATTTGGTGTTCCTCCTATATGGGGTGGATAAAGTTGCAAATTGTATCCATTTGGCCTTAATTGAAATTGGATCAATCATATGTCCCAATTAAAGTTATTTAAGCCCCGTTTGGTTCATGGGAATAGGGGTTTAGAATAGGAATCGGAATGGGCTTTTTCGATTCCAATCGTTTGGTTGGGTATAATGGAATCCCATTCCCAATTTCCCATTTCTGGTGGAATAGCATTCCCCCATTTGAGGGAATGGCCATTCCCTCCCCCTCCCTTGGGAATGAAATCTCATTCCTATTGATTCTAATTTTCATTCTTATTCCTGTCTAAATCAAATAGGCTATGGGAATAGACTGTTCCAATTCCAACTGTGAACCAAATGGGCCTTCGATTTATTCGTGAGATTTGGGCCCTTAATGGCACATTCATTTTTCAGTAGGGGGAGTTGGTCATATTAGCCTTTTTTTTCGCAGTTTTTTTCAATAAAGGTGGGTTCCATAATAAATGTCCCTTGGATATCACTATAAAATTGTTGCATATGACGATTGCCGTAGAACACTTCAACAATTAACCATTATTCTAGGATGCTAATAATTCCTGACGTCATTTAAAGTGGAGCTTTATCTCCCAGGTAGATAAGTAATGAAAGAGAAAGATTTTAAAAATAACTTAACAAAATAATCTATGAAGGCCATGTTTGGGAGTGCTTATATTAAAAATAAGTGCTTATTGGAATAAGCATTTATTTGCATTTGGCAGTCAGTTTTTAAAATAAGCACTTATTTCTTCTTGAGCGTTTGGTGGCCTTTTTCTCGAATAAGCACTTAAATAAGAAATTGTGACTCTTTTATAGTAAATGAATAAAAGTACTTTGATAGAAGTGCTTTTATAAAAGTGTTTTCATAAAAGTACTTCCATAAAATTATTTTTATAAAAGTGCTTTTGTAGAAGTGCTTTTATATAAGTATTTTCATAAAAGTGTTTTTATAAAGTACCTTCATAAAAGTACTTTTATAAAAGTGCATATGTAAAAGTACTTTTATAAAAGTACTTTATAAACATAAAATTGCTTTTATAAGAGTACTTTTATAAAAGTACTTTCATAAAAGTACTTTCGTAAAATTATTTTCATAAAAGTACTTTTGTAAAATTACTTTCATAAAAGTACTTTTATAAAAGTGCTTCCGTTTTATAAAACTACTTTCATGTAAAAGTACTTTCATAAAAGTACTTTCCTAAAAGTGTTTTTATAAAAGTACTTTTGTAAAAATACTTTACTTTCATAAAAGTACTTTTCATAGAATTTCTTTTACAAAAGTACCTTTGTAAAATTGCTTTTGTAAAAGGATAAAATTGGTATTCTAAAAATTTACCATGGATACTTTTGGGAGTAAAATTTTGAATAAGTGCTTATTGTATGAGCACTTAAAAAAAGCTAGAAATATGGGCTTAAAAAATAAGCCCTTATTTTTAAAATAAGCACTTAGTTCGGGCTTATTTCTCAAACACCAATAAGCGCTTAATGGTGTGGTCCTTGCCCAAATAAGCACTTATTTTTAAGCACTCCCAAACATGGCCTAAATAGGTTTTGTAAACAAAAAATGATAAAACTAATAACAAAATTTATCTAAAAAAAGAACATAGACAAAAAACTTACCTAGAAAGAAAGATGGTCTAGGTGTCCCTACCCTAAAATACAACATAATTCCCCATAATTTCTAATAATTTTTTCGTTCAGTTTAGGGAAAATTGTTAAAGTACCCCTATGGTTTAAGAAATTGACTAGCTCTACCCTTACTATTTACATATTGTCCTAAAGTACCCTTAAGTTTTCTAACAATTGACTAGCTATACCCCTATCATTAGCATCATAATCCATACACTTGTGGCACCACGTGACGTATAAAACTTTTTTAAAACCTAATATTACCCTTCATCCCAGTTAAACCAGACAGCTTAACCCAATACACCAATCGACTAAATACACAATCTTTAGTGACCCAAATTGTTTCAATGGAAATCCTGTCATCAAGCTTTTTGTCCCACTTAAACCATACTACTTAACTTAATTCACCAATCGGCTAAATACACAGTCTTTGGCAACCCAAATTGTTTCAATGAAAACCCATCATCAAGGAAGACCGAAGAGTATGAAAAGGCAACTCTATATAGACAAAAAAATGGGAGATCGTTCTAGTTTCCAGTTGAAGGAAGTTGATTAGATCGAAGAAGTGAAAGAAAGACTAAGAATAGGAACAAGATCTCGACCTATAAAAACTGGGTTTGAATCATTAGCTTCTTGAATCACTTGTTTGGAAATCTTCTCAAATCCTGTTGGAGGGAGATTCAAAATTTCAAGAATCTCTCCTCCCTCCCTCTATTTTTTGTTTTTGTCTTTTCCTCTTCCCTCCTTTGAATGCATGGGAAGACTCATTTTTCCTACATTACCTGGGAAAGGAGTTGGATTTGAGTATATCTATATACTTGCTCTCTCAATGGGTAGGGACCTATAGGAGGAAAGCACTATAGATGTTCACATGCATGAGAGGGGGTTAGGAGTGCTTTTCACACACACAAGTCAAGCCGAGCTGAGTCGAGCTGAGCCAAGCCAAACCGAGCCGAGTCAGGTCATGTACGTGCATGTGTACATGTATGCTAAACCAAATCTTTTTGGCTTTGATTGGTTTGAATAGTTAAACTTTTAAAAATTCAAAGTTTTTTTTTTATGTTTTCTTCTTCTTTTCGTGTCCCTTCTTCTCTATGTCTCTTTGAACAGGTACACCATTCTAAAGAAACATCTCTTTGGAAGGACACTTCTTTGTCCATTCGAGTTACTGAGAACTCTCTATAAAGAGAATGTTGGTTGGCCCAGAAAACATACCAGTGCATTCATCACAGTCTTTTTCTTCTTTGTCAATTGTTCTTCTCTGAGCATCATTCTTTGTTGTTCGTGGAGGTCCAGTAAGTGAGTGCATGCCTACCAGTGGCTTGTAGGCTATTTTATCTTGGTGATCGATTTGCATTCACCCGGATGCACCGTCAGGGGCAATTGTGGTTTTAAGGAGAGTGACCAAGTGGCATGACTCAACCCTCATTTTCTCTAAAATTTCTCAGATTTACAGTTCTGCAACACTACAATTTTGCAACTTATTGGTTTGGAAACCAATTACTATTAAGTTACATTTTGCCTTCTGCTATGTCTGAAAGCACGTCATTAAATACCTCGTAATACCAGTTTAAACATTTATAATTTTTACCATTTCTCAAACTACTGACATAGTAAATGGGTGAGAGTGGGTCGTATCCATAGGAAATCAAGTGAAAAATTAATATATACTTAGATTCGGACAAGAGAATGCAATCGAGAATGATAGAAAATACGGAAATAAAATCTACTATTGCTGAAATTAAATGTTTTGAATTTAAACAAGACAATAAATAAAATCAGAATTTAATAAAGTATGGGAATCAACAAAGGAAATAAAAGAAATAAAAAAATCGATCCAGAATCCGAATCCAGTGATGGTAGCTACAGATTGACTAGATAGCTTGCAGAAACCCTTCCTGACAAGAACCAGACGTCCATCCTTTCTACAACCGAATGAATTCAGATATGCAAAACAGAGAAACGAACAAGAATTAAATCTAAAAGATTGTAGAAATAAAGATACTAGAAAAGAAAAGAATGGTTGATCAGATTTAGTGGCGGTAGTTGCAGAATGGTTGAACAGCTTGCAGGAACCCCCTAACAAGATCTGGGTGTCCTCCCATTCTACAACCCTTGAACTCCTCAAAAAACCTTAACCTTGTTAACTGGGTGAATTGACCAACCCCTTCTACAGGGCCCCTGTGACCATTTTTATAGAGAATGGTGGACACAACTAGAAATAGGGAAAAAGATGGGGGGTGGCAGCTAGGATTTAGCAAAGTTAGGGATGGCCTAGGGTTTCTAATGGATGGCTAAGATGATTTTGGGGTGATCCTATGGCTGAAAATGGAAGGAGAGGGCACCTAATATTATGTATGGCTGAGATTTGGGTGCCCGAAAATGGAGGGTATAGATTAGAACATCTAGGGTTGAAGGGTTAAGATTAAAAGAATAGGTGGTGCCCTAGATTGAATGGTTGGGATATAAGATTGAGGGAGTGGTTGAGATTTGGAGGTGAGGGGCTGAATGGTGAGGATTAGTAGAATAGGTGGTGCCCTAGGGTTTAAAAGCTATAAAGGAGAGCCCTAAAATGAGTGGTTGAAATCAAAAGAGGTGGAGGGTGGAGATTAAACACCTAGGGGCTGCTAGGGTTTGCTAAGAGTGAAAAGATTAGGTTAAAAATGCTCCCTAGGGTTTGCTAAGGAGAGGGGAGCATGGTAATACAGTAGGATGGGCGCCAATTGGGTTTAGCATATAGGAGGCATCCTCCTGTTCTCAATTCTTTACAAAAACACCCCCTCTCTCAGTCGGTCTTCACACTAGCTTCCCAAAAACTGCACTTCAGCCTAGAAAATTTTCCAGTTTTCTATATAATTTGCACAAAGACCCTCAAAGGTCACATAATTGATTTTATCTAGGAAAAGGATACACTTTGACTATTCTAAGGCCGAAAATACCCCTAAATTGATGACCTTAAGGCATCAAAATGTAGGGTTATTACACCCCCAACTTAATATATAGATCTTTCCCATTACAGGGTCATCCCTAACAGAATTAATCAAGCATCCTGATTCTTGCATTCTCAAACTCTATATAGATCGGTATTGAGCTTTAGGGGTAAAACTATCTTATTCTGAATATTGCCAAAACATGGCTTAAAAATCTTATTTAACCTTCCATTTGCAAACTGTCTTGATAAGATGAGATTGATTTTAAAATCAAACAAGTATTCTTCTTATTATTTCTAACAGCGGATTTCTACCCCTGAACTTATTTTTATTGTTACCTTTCACCGTTTTACGTGAATCTCAACACTTGACTTAGGTGAAGAGACCCGGTTACTAAGTCTAGGGTGTCCATTGACCTTTTATTCTCTCTCTCTCTCTCTCTCTCTCTCTCTCTCTCTCTCTTTTGCAACAATGTTTAGGGTAGTCCACTATCTCTTAACAATTTGAAGAATTTTGTCTAATTTCTCAATCTTTCTCTTCCTATTTTGATAAGAGCAAACTTGGGAGTATTTTCTAATTTCTAAATGGTTTCGACAATATTCAAACAAGACCAATTTTTTACTCCTATCACTTGCTACCAATTTCTATAGAATTCAATATTCTTTTATCAGTTTCCTTAACTTTTTCTGTTTGGGAATCTCTTTTAATGGAAAATTTAAAAAATTGCAGTAAAATTTTAATTCTCCATCTTTAAAGGCTTAGCTTCACAATTTTTTTTTTCAATTTTTCTCTCTCTTTACTCACCCCCAACTTAAATGCCATTATCCCTAATGGCATAACTAGAATGATGCAAAGAAGATTTGGGCTAAAGGGAACAACGAGTAAGGTTTTCCTTAGGGGTTCAAGGTATGCCACCTGGTCTTGAATCAAGAAAAATAAAATAAAAAAACTCTAATCCTAAAATTAACTGAAAAAATTACATTGGATTGCCTCCCAACCAACAACAAGTTTAACATCTTCAGCCAGACGTAACTATTTATCTCTCTCATCCAAACTCTCATACTCACTTTCATACCAACCAGGACTAGATCGGGCTAACCAAGGGGTAGGTAGGTCATTCACGAGATTGTCCACTATGTCCACACTACCTTCATCTTCCCCTACGTTTGGATGCTTAGAGGCATTAAAAACATTCAATTGGACCTTCTGCTCCTCAAATGAGATGTTCATTTCCCCTGATTTACAATTGATATTTGCATTAGTTGTTGCTAAAAACGGCCATCCTAAGATTATCAGGTTGTGGTTCAGTTCTTCGGTTGGGGTCATGTCTAAGACAACAAAATCTATAGGGAAATAACAATTTTCTATCCTGACAATGACATCCTTGATGACACCTCAAGGAGTCTTGACCGACCGATCAGCAAGTTGCATAATTACTAGGATAGGTTTCAACTATCCGACCCTGAACCTTTCATAAATAATGGACGGAAGTAGGTTCACACTAGCCCCCTAGATCCAATAGGGCCCTATCAAAGGTGATTCCATAAATTATACAGCTAATAAGAGGAGCACTCGGGTCTTTCATTTTCCTGGGAAGTTGGTTCAGGAGGACCGCACTCACATCTACTGAGAGCATCACTTTTTGTGGGGCTGATTGTGGCTCCCTCTTCTGGGTACATAACTCTTTTAGAAACTTTGCATAAGCCGGGACATATTGAATCGCATCGAGGAGCGGGGTGTTAATGTATACTTGTTTGAAAAGTTTCTTGATCTCCTCATTGCGAATCTCTTTCTTTTTCCGTGACGGCCCAACTGTGAGTGCGGTAGGAAAGGGGACTACATATTAGTTTACTTTAGGCAGTTTTTCTAAGTTTTCCCTTTCTTCTTCTCCCCCCCCCCCCCAACTTAGGGCTTTCTGACTCCTTTTCTTTTTCTTTACTTTCTTTCTCACACGGGTCTTCCAAAATTCTCCCACTCCTTAAATTTGTTACAACTTTAGTAGTTTCGAATTGGGTATTCTGAGGAGGTGGTTGAATTTGCTGAGAAAAACCCGGTGGTTGATTCCTATGGTTTGCAACCGGTTGACTTAGTAGTTGCCCCACCGCCCTCCTTGTATTAGCTTCATCTAGCTGTCCTATTTGGCTTTCTAACCTAGCAATGGACTACTATTGATTTAGGATCAACTACTGCAGGTGCATAAATTGATCGTCTACTGATCGAGATTGAGGAGGTTGTGGGTTGCCCTGATATGGTTGGGCCGGTTGACTCCTAGGGTACACCTGCTGGAACTGGTTTTGTACTACTGCCCTCTAAAACTATTGGGCCATGGAGTTGGATGGATGCTGATGGGATTGTACATTGGGTTGATGTGTCCTCTAAGAAAAGGTAGGATGGTTTCTCCACCTAGGGTTATAGGTATTAGAATATGGACCATTATTGGGCCTTAAGAAATTCTGGGCTTCTTGAACTTGTTCTTGGATAAAAGGTGGAAACTGGGCCGCAGTAGGACAATCATCAACTTGGTGGGCTAGGCAGGCACAAATGGAACATACTTCGGGATAAGAGGTAGGTGGGCCCGATTGCTGGTGAAGAGTGAAAAACTGGTCGGGTTTCTGGGCTAGAAGGTCTACCCTATCCAACTTTCTAGAAATGGCATTCAAGTCCATTTTTGCCTCGAGCTCTATATTATTTCTAACCTCATAGAGCCCTTCCCTCTTTGAGGGTTCCACCGACCTTTCATAGGAATACAACGATGCATTATTGATAGAATTCTCACTCAGGGTTTTGAAAAGATTATAAGCTTCATCCTCACTCTTACTCATAAATGCCCCCCGCACGATGCATCTACCATATGCCTGTATTGATCTGTCAGGCCTTCATAGAAGGCCTGGACAATTTGCCACTGGGACAGGCCATGGTGTGGGCATTTTCTCATTAACTCTTTCATCCTCTCACAAGCCTCATGAATTTGTTCACCCAGTGTTTGGGTGAATCCCGTGATAGCTCTCCTCATGGTATTGGTTTTGCCTATAGGATAGAATTTCCTAAGGAATTCTTATTGCATTTCTGCACATGTCCTAATGGGTCTCCCTATAGTCCCTAACCAATGTTTGGCCTTATCCTTCAAGGAGAAGGGGAAAAGAGTCAATCTAAGGGCATCATCATTGAAATTATGAATTCTTACACTTAAACATATTTCCAAAAACTCATCTATGTGCTTGTATGGGTCCTCACTTGGGTTCTCATAGAAGGATGGGAGCATCTGGATTGTACTTGACTTAATTTCATACTGTAAGGTATCAGGTAACTGGATGCAAGATGAAGGGTTGTATTGTGTTGAAGTGAAGTATTCCTTCAACTTTCTAGGTTGGGCATCATTGATTCCGGCCATTTGATTTCAGTGTTGATGGTGGAAGTATCTCTCTATTTTAGGTATAGGTTCTACAGTTTCTCTCCTTAGAGATCTCCTTCCCAACATACAACACAGAAGTCTCTTTTCTTCTTATTAAAATTTTGAGTTTAATTTCAAATGTGGATTTTGAAATTTGAACTTTGAAATTTAAACTCAACTTTTGAAACTTTCTCTTTTTTTCTGAAATTTAAATTCCTAAAATCTAAATTCAAGTTTGAATTAATTTTTTATTTATTTTTCTTTTTTTTAAGGCAAACAAATCAACCACATGACCTAAGGGCTAACCTAGGGTTTCCTAAACTAGTGATTCAACCAATGTGAATCCTTTTAGGTTCACTTGGAATTACACCACTTCCTTTGGTTAGCCAGGTAAGAGGTGGGGATGTGGGAGGCTTCCCTTGCTCTCGCAAGGACCTAATTAAGTAACCACCAAACCCACTTAGGCTTAGCCGTTTAACCTCTTTCCTTAGACACCAACCGCCGGTTAAGGAAAACAATTTCAAGCTCTCCTAAAATTCAACACACCTTTGAACCAAATGTAAGGCTTCCCCAAAGGATCTTTTTATCCAAATTTTAAATTAGGGTTTGGGTGAACTGCACGTGGAGGGCGGTGATTTTTGGGCCAAGGAAAGGTGATGAAATCTCCACCTTATCTTATTTAAGTTGGATGCCCTTAAGTAGATTAATGGAAAAACAAAATAAACAAAGCAAATGCAACTAACTACAATGCATGATCAATTATTTCTAAAATGCAATTCAGCAATATAACATAAAAGAATAAAATAAACTAAGCACAAGAAGCAATTAAAATAAAAAGAAACCTAGCACATTCACAACAAACAAAATAATTTCAGCAATTAAATAAACCTATATGATGCATGCTCTAGAATATCAAACCCTAAATAATGGAATGAAAATGCAAGAAAAATATTAACCAATTTTTTTTTATTTTTATAATTTTTTAATTCAAAATTTAAAATTTTGGGAGTTTAAATTCAATTTCAGATTTTGAAAATTAAATTCCTAAAATATAAATTTGATTTTCTTTTAAACTTTTAAATTTTTTTATTTTTTTTATTTTCAATTTTTTTAAATCGAAAATTTAAATTTCGAAATTTGAAATTCAAATTCAAATTCAAATTTAGATTCGATTTAAAATCTAAATTTAAATTCAGATTTGAAATTTAAACTCAAATTCGAAAATTTCAACAATTTCCTATTTAGCAATTAATTATTCAATTAAACAACTAAAAGAAAAAAATTAAATAAAGCAACAAATAATAATTGCAAACAAAAAATAAAACAACAATTAATTATGCTAAACAGAATTAACAACTACCAAAAATAAATTCTAGCAAAATAATTGTTAATATAAAAATTAAACTGAAAATAAAATGATAAAAAAGAAAATTATGTAAGAAATAGATAAAATAAAAGAAAAATACAAACTAAAAAAGTAAACCAAAAATAAAATAAACAAAAGAAAAAAATATGCTGAAACTTTTTATTTATATTTTTTTTCGTTTTTTTATTAAAAGAAAAACACAAATCTAAAAATTAATATGAAAAAAAAAATATGCTGAAAAAATCAATAAATAAACGAAAATTTTTTGTTTCTTTTTTTATTGTTTTTTGTCTGAAATAAGAGAAAAAAAACGAATCTAAAATTTAAATAAAAAATAAAATAAAATAAAATAAACAAAAGAAACTATGCTTCAAGAAATAAAACAAAATGAAATAATCAATTTTTTTTTGGTTTTTTTTTAATCTGAAATAAAAGAAAAACACAAACCTAATAAAGCAAAAAAAAAAAGTGGAACAAGAAATTAAAATAAGGAAAGAAGAATAGATTTAGAAACAAAATGGAAGCAAAATAATTCTAAAAATAAATAAATCAGATTTTAAAAAAATTAATTAAAAATTTGAAAATCACTATTCTACCAACAAAAAGGAGTTTGAAAATAAAAATAAGAAAATGAAAAATAAAATGGAACGACTACACCTGAAACGCAATCCAATTTCTCTTCTCTTCTCTTTCGTTCCGTAGTCCCGTAACGCTCTGGTACCCCACCTTTCGCTATTCCGTCCTGCAGAATCATAGAGAAACAAGAATTAAATTGAGATAATGGATCAAGTAATAAAACTAAAAAGAAAAAATAATGAAACAGATTTAGAAAAAGTAAATAAAATTTTTTCTCTGTGCTTCCCTAGCAACAGCGCCAAAAACTTGGTGTGTCTGGAAGCGCGTCGTTAAACACCTCGGAACACCAGTTTAAACATTTATAAATTTTACTGTTTCTCAAACAACTACTAACGCAGTAAATGGGTGAGAATGGATCGTATCCATAGGAAAGCGAGTGAAAAATTAATATATACTTAGATCCAGACAAGAGAATGCAATCGGGAATTACAGAAAATACGAAAATAAAATCTATTATTGCTGAAATTAAATGTTTCAAATTTAAACAAGACAATAAATAAAAATCAGAATATAATAAAGTATGGAAATCAACAAAGGTAATAAAAGAAATAAAAAAAATGATCCAGAATTTGAATCTGGTGGCGGTAGCTACAAATCGGCCAAACAGCTTGTAGAAACCTCTCTAGACAAGAGCCGGACATTCGTCCTTTCTACAACCCTCGAACCCCTCGAGACACCTTAGCCTTGAACAGAATGAATTCAGATCTACAAAACAGTGAAATGAACAAGAATTAAATATAAAAATTACAGAAATAAAAATAACAGAAAAAAAAGAATGGTTGATCAAATCCAGTGGCGGTAGTTGCAAAATGGTTGAACAGTTTGTAGGAACCCCTCCCGACAAGATTTAGGTGTCCTCCCCTTCTACAACCCTTGAACTCTTCAAGAAACCTTAGCCTTGTTAACTGGGCGAACTAACCAACCTCTTCTACAGGGCCCCTGTGACCCATTTTTATAGAGAATGGTGGACACAATTAGAAATAGGGAGAAAGATGGGGGGTGGCAACTAAGATTTAGCAAAGTTAGGGACACCCTAGGGTTTCTAATGGATGGCTAAGATGGTTTTGGGGTAATCCTATGGTTGAAAATGGAAGGAGAGAGCACCCAATATTATGTATGGTTGAGATTTGGGTGCCCAAAAATGGAGGGTATAGATTAGAACATCTAGGGTTAAAGGGTTAAGATTAAAAGAATAGGTGGTGCCCTAGATTGAATGGTTGGGATATAAGATGGAGGGAGTGATTGAAATTTGGAGGTGAGGGGCTGAATGGTGAGGATTAGCAGAATAGGTGGTGCCCTAGGGTTTAAAAACTATAAATGAGAGCCATAAAATGAGTGGTTGAGATCAAAAGAGGTGGATGGTGGAGATTAAACACCTAGGGGCGACTAGGGTTTGCTAAGAGTGAAAAGATTATGTTAAAAAGGCTCCTTAGGGTTTGCTAAGAAGAGGGTAGCATGATAGTACAGTAGGATGGGTGCCAACTGGGTTTAGTAGATAGGAAGCGTCCTCTTGTTCTCAGTTCTTTACAAAAGCACCCTCTTTCAATTGGTCTTCGCACTAGCTTCTCAAAAACTGTGATTCAGCCTAGAAAATTTCCTATAATTTGCACAAAGACCCTTAGAGGTCACATAATTGATTTTAACTGAAAAAATTGTATACTTTGACTATTCTAAGATCGAAAATACCCCTGAATTATTGTCCTAAAGGCATTAAAATGCAGAGTTATCACCTTCCTTATTATTTTTAGGGTAAATTACAAAGACCCCCTGTACTTTGTTTTGCGACAAAGGCCCCCCCTGTACTATGACCATGAGACAAAGACCCCCTTGACCGGTAAGTAGATGAGGGAATGCATTAAATTATCAAAATACCCCCACTAAACTTTTTCTATTTTCTTTTTTTCTCTTTTTCTCTTAAAACCTATTTAACCTATAACACCCAAAAAAGTATCTCCGATGAAGAGGTAAAACGATTACTTTGGCGAGAAATCTCGGATGAAAGTGTGGAAGGAAACACGAGATCAGAGGATTGCAGTGGCGGCGCATTCGAACCCGTCACCGACGCCTCCGCTTCCACTAGCGGAGGATTGCCGCGGCGTCCCTCTTTTGAAGACTCCTCTGTCACTGTCGAACCAGTTGTTGCCCCCTTTGTACTTCCACGGAACCAGTGACTGCCCCACTCCCAACCGATAATGGTAAGTCAGCCATTACCAATGAAGAAACCCTACACTCAAAAACTCCTCGACAGAGATGCCCCCGACCTCGACGAGTCTTTGTTTCTTCCCCAAGATTACTTCCCGGTTCCGCCACTAACCCCTGCCATCTCCTGGGCAGCGGCAGATAGAAAACCCCTGTAACCCATGTTGACCTTCGATTCCTCCATGGCTCTAACGGTGGTCCCTCTTACGTTAGAGTTGCTGAAGAAGATAAAAGGGCTTGGTTAGAGAAATTCACATACGTTATAATTATTCGAAGATTAGAAAGATAGAAAGGGAAAAAGAGGAGTTATTGTGAAGTGAACGAGGGAAAAAAAGGAGTAGTGAGGGAAGAGATGGTGGGCTCAGGAGCATCAGACAGGAGCAAAGAAGCGGTTGGGATGATGGCCTTGCACGAGGCCCTTAGGAGTGTGTCTCTATTTAGACTAGACTTACGTCGTCTTTTGGACCATTCGACCACGCCCATATGTTAGACACACTCAACTAATCTCTCAGTACTTTGTCTGCTCTTGTTTTCCGTAAATGAGTTTCTTTCCTGATTGCAGGAGTAGAGGTGGTAATGGATGCAAGGTTGGTGACGACAACGGCAGCTTGTGAGTATGGTATCTGTTTACTTTTGTACTTGTAGAAACAAAGGGTAGAAAGCAGTGGCGTCCCTCTTTTGAAGACTCCTTTGTCAACCCATGTCGATCTTCGATTCCTCCATGGCTCCTCCACTTCCACAAAGGCCTTCGCCTTCAAACCCGTCACTGATTTCCAGGGTAGAAAGCAGTTGCCATGACCTCTGTCACTGCCAAACCAGTTGTTTCCTGCTACTGTTAACGACATCAGAGAAAAACAGGGGGAGAAACGAGAGAAATGTGGAGCATCTTGAGTCTTGACCTGATACTGAGGAATAAGACCCGTAGAGGGAACGGAATGCGAAGGGGAAAAGAAAATGAGGTCGGGGAAGATGAACATTATTTTTCTCGTCAGAATAGTTTTTACAAGGATAGCATAGGGATTAAAAAATATTATAACGGCAATTTTGGACGGAAGGCTAGCGGAAGGGGGTCTTTGTCTCATGGTCATATTACAGGGGGGTTTTTCTCACAGACCACAGGGAGGGTCTTTGTAATTTACCCTTATTTTGACATCATCGTGGCTCCCACCAATGTGTAGAAATAGAAATGAACTAATACAAAGAGGCTTTTGAAGAAAAGAAGAGGCAAAAGAAATGAATCAGCTTTTTTCTTCTAATTTTCGATTGAAAGTGTGGAGAGGCGTATTAGGGAGAAGTGGCAATATTTCTAGGGGTAAGAGAGGAAAAGCCTCTATTGAGATGAAGAGGAGAGGAGAGCTGGAAATCAACCTTCAAGGGTGACGAAGAGCAGGGTAGTAGTTCACAAACGAAAACGAACACTTTTGCCTACGAGAAATGGAAGTAGAGGAGGACGACCACCTTGTTAACCAGTGACCCGAACGACAGAAGAATCTGTTGTAGGCGGCCGAAGAACATGATAATGACTGAAGAAAACCGTTCTCTCCATTACTTCTTTACCCTCCTTATATGCTTTCCCTTCTCATTTTTAATCTCTAGAGAGAGCGAGTGGCGACCGGTCTGCGTCCTGGAGTGTTTCCCTATTGCTATTTATCTTCTTACAATACTAAAGCAGAGACGTATGTCCATGTATACGGGGTTGCATATTTTATTTCTTTCTTTATAACTTTTGCATTTGATTGGCACCCGAGATCATGGTTTTTAAAAACGAATCGGCGATCGAATCGGTCAGGAGTCTGGTTATCGGTTTGAACAGTCTGATTGTTTGACTCTAGATTGGCTGATGTAGTGTCTCGCATCCTACCAAAAAATGAATCGCAAAGTGGAGCCAACTTGCCTAGACATTTCTCCAATATTGTAGACAGACAGTTTAGGGAAAGATGACGGCCCCTTAGGTTTTTTCCAGTTATTGAAAATTTTCATCGATTGGGTTTTATTTTTAAAGTTTTATGAATAGTGGAGGGTAAATATGATATTTTATTTTTCGTTAGTACTTAATGGTGATGTCAATTGTAAAAACATTTAAAGGTACTTTAAGATAATACGTAAATAGTAAAGGTAGAATTAGTCAATTTCTAAACCATAGGGGTACTTTAAGAAATTTGCCCTTAATTTATTACTAAAAATCCAATCCATTTGAATCAAATGAATAAGATTTTATTGCAGTTGCAAATAGATTGGATCAAACCATATATACCTAGTTCACCCAAAGAAACCTAGATTTGATTTTCAAATTCAAATTGGTTTATATCATGGTTTTTAAAAATGAACCGGTGACCAAACCGGTCAGGGGTCCAGTTACCGGTTCGAATGGTCCGATTGTTCGACCCAAATGATCAGCCCGTTTTGACAAAAAAATAAAAGAATTTAAAGAAATTTAAAAAATTGAAAAACGATAAAAACCGTTCGAACAGTTAATCGACCTGTTCAATGGTTTGCTAACCAAAATTAACGGTTTTGGGGGAAAATGGAACTGGTCATGTGACCGGTTCCTAGTTTTTCTGGTCCAGTCCGGTTTTGAAAACCATGATTTATATCCATCATATATTAAAGGGTCGTTTACTAAAACACCCTTTGTAGTTTTATGGATTTATTAAAACCTATCATATTGTTTGTGTTTTACTAAAACACCCCTACAGTTCTCAACTGATTTACTTATTCAACCTTCCATTGGGTTGAAATGGAAAAGGAAATTTTTGACCTTAGGATTTGTATGGACCAATATAATCTACAGAAAATATAAATGGAAATGTCACTCTTGCCCCTAGTAAAGCATGGGTAACCGATCAATTTTATTCTCTATTTGAAGAAGGAAGACATGTTGTTGCAAATTAACTAATAACCTAGTATGCATGGCTCTCTCTTCTTCATTCTACTGAAATCAAACATGGTGTGGTAGATTTGAAAATAACAATGGATCATTTTTAAAACTCAATATAATGTGTTAGGGGTAATTTTGGAATAAAATAACACAAGTCCATGCCCTTGAATATTTTTCACTCAATTTAAGCGGTCAGGTTACCATTTTCAAATAGCAATATAAATGATTCTTGATTAAAGGTCGACTAAGTAAATTAGTTACAAACTATAAGGGGAGTTTTAGTAAAACGTAAACTATATGATAGGTTTTCGGCAATATGTGAAACTATAGGGAATGTTTTAGTAAATGACCCCGTGTTTAATTACCCTAAGGCAAATTTAGTAGTACCCCTAAGTTTTAAGAAATTGATTTACTCACCCCTACTATTTACAAATTGCCTTAAGCTACATTTGACAATCATTTATTATCGTTAACGAAAATATTGAAAAGATTGTTTTTCCTTTCAATTTTCAAAATGGAAACAACCACTTCTCTATTTCTACTTTTCAAAAATAGAAGGAAAAAAGGCAAAGCTCTTAGTACATAGAATCAGCTTGACTATGTAAACTCAAATCAATGCACACCTCTCGTAGTTTCCGCCACCAAATTTGGCCTTGTGATTCATCTTATCGAAACTTTGAGAAATTATGATGGGCTTTCGCATCTCCTCTTTGATGAAGAACACAAATAGAAATTTATTATTCCTCAACAAATTCACCTTTAGCGTAATGTTTCAGATTTCCTTTGCGGTTTGGGTGAGGAATATGCTTTTAACTTCATCAAAATTGAAGGAAACTACTAAAAATCAATCTTGCGAAGGATAGCTGCATCACACATTCTGGTGACAGTATTCCCTCCTACCGCATATTTACATAGATGCACATGGCAACTAGGGTTACCTTTTGTGGCGGCAATAATGGGAACGGAACAACCTGTATATCTTTTCTTTTATTTTTTCTGATAAATGAACAACCTTTCTATCTGATTCGAATGCTAGGTACCATGTATCATTCCCTGAGATACACCGCTAAATTGGTATCCCTTGTTGAACTTCCTAACCAAGCCCAAGAAAGATGTAAATAAGGCCGTGAATATATAACAGTCTTGATTTTGAGAATGCTACTAGCAGAGATTTGCATTTTGAGAATATTGGTTAGTCGCCTAACGTTGCAGATGCTTCTTTTTATCGGCAACAAATCTATCATTTTGTTTTCTTTTACCAGCACATCAGTTAATAGAATTTCCTGCACTCGTTTGATATGTGCCATGGTGCATTTCTAATGAGATTGGAACATGTTGTATTTCGCATGATGCCCTAGCTCACTTATGCGACAAAAACAAATAGCGTGCTTGCCCCATTATAGTTTCATAAATTTTTGAAATTTAAAAAAGTGAAAATAAGGAAAATATTTCATTTCTTCTTCACTCTCATTCGTTCCTCCCCTCCCTCCTCTGTGGCCTCAGAACCAATGAACCAGAACTCTCTTTCTTCCTCTTTCTTGTTCTCCCTTATTTCTCCTTGTTTATTAACATTGAAGCTAATTGGAAACAGGCAATGACCTCTCAACTGAAGAGAGCACTAGTCAGTCTAGTTTCGTGACTTCTCACATCTCTCTCCTTCTCCTTCTTGAGGGAAGATCGAATCAGTCCGCCTTGCAATTTCCGTGCATTGAGGGAAGACCGTCTCTTTATAGAAGGAGACGGACTTCTCCTTCTTTTGAATTTTTTATTTTTTCTAATCCATGTCATTTTTGAAACTACCAATTAGGAATTCTACTTTCCCTAAAAAATCTTCATAAAATCTCTCTCCCTCTCTCCCCCACACACATTCCAATAACCTAAATAATATAATATCCTAAAATTTCTCCAAAACAACCTCCCTATCCCCAACTTTCTCCTAAGCCATCTCTATTTTAGTAGAGAGTTTCCCTCCTAAATTATCTCTAATTCTTATTTATCTTCTCCCCCACTTTTTATCTACATCTATCTAAAGAAAGTTTGAATTCAAAAATTTAAGAATTATTTAAATATTCTAACAAAATCGTATAATAACTTTACAAAATTTATTAAAAAGACAAAAAATAATTATAATTGATTTAATAATATTCATATTATTAACAATTATATATTTTTACAAAATTCATCAGAAATTATGTACAAACATTACAAATTATGATTTTCTAGATTAGTTAATCTAAATGTTATTCAAATAATAAAAATCTAACATTAAAATGAAATATTATTTAAATATTTCAATAACTAAATATCTTAAATAACAAAATATTAAAATTAATATTTTAAATCAATTAATATTATATTTTAAATAGTTAATGAAAAACTTTTAATTATAATATATATTAAGATTTTAAATATTTAGTTAAATAACTAAATATTTTAAATAATCAAATATTTAACATAACGAGATTTTAAATAGTTAAAATAACAAAATTATGTATTAATAGTACTATAATTTTGTGGACTATTAAATTCAACATGTAATTTATATTTTAATATTTAAATAATAATATCATTTCAATAAATAAATAATATTGTAAATAACTAATTTCATTTATACTAGACTTGTTCATGGGCTGAGTAGCCTGACGGCCCGGCCTATTACTTTTTGGGCTTGGACAAAATTTTAAGCCCGCATGCTCAGGTTTGAGCTTTAAATACCATGCCCAATCATTTTTCGAGCCGAGCTCGTGCTTTCTCAAATAAGCCTGGCCCGGCTTGATACTATTACATATAATAAAAAAGTACTAATGTTATATATAATATATATTTGTTTCTTAAATTATTAATAAATATCAATTTACTATTTGGAAATACAATTTAGTTTATTAATTTATTAAATTATTACCTAAATAATATAATATTAATTTATAAAAGTACACTGAAAATAAGACATTTTGTGTCCAGGTCGTGCTTCGGGCTTTATATAAGGCCCATGTTCGAGCTCAAGATCTAGGCCCGATGATCAGGCCAGGCTTGGGCTCGGGCTTGCACATTTTCTATTGATAAAGAGGCAAAGCCGGACCCGGCCCCTAAACAGGTCTAATTTATACCAATTAATAATTATAGAAAATAATTTTCAAAAAAACTATTGTTTAGTAATAATAATTTTAAAACTTAATATTTATTTATTATATATTTATCTATACTTAAATTAATATTTATTGTATTTTAGTAATTATTTATTGTTTTTTGTGATACATATATTTTAAATAATTATGTATAAATCTATTTTTGTTTTTTTATTTAATAGAAATTTTTTTATAATTATTGGAGTTTAAACTACAGCTATTTAGCTTTTCAAAATTAATTTATTGTGTATTTTTGCTATAAATTTTTAATAATTACTAGAGATTAAACTATTGTTCACGAATTGGTTCGATTCAGTTGTAGGTTATTTGGCCAACCAAATCGACTTGGTCAAGTTGGGGAGTTGGTCACTCAGGTTATATCGGTTTAGGTCATTTTTCGATTTGGTCAATCGGTTCAAAAGATTTAAACTTAAAAAGTTAAAATTAAAAATTAAGTTTAAATTAAAAAATACAATGACATTATTAAAAATAAAATTTATGATATAAACTATTTTAGCCTAAGAAATACTGGAAATTTTCCACTTTCTCGTATTAAAAGATATATTTAAAATATAAAGTATTAACATATATCATGGTCGGGTTGTTCAATTTTAGTCAGTTTACAAATGGCCAAAGCGAAACTGATCTAACCTAATCGAGTTGGGAAATTGTTGAAGCAAAGCCGATTGGAACTACTAAAAAATTAGGTTGTTCAGTTTCATTAGTTTGATTTGGAATGGAAACGGGGAGGGGCGGGGACGATCCCCATCCATGTCCTCGTCCCCATCCCTACTCCTCATGATTCTTTATAATGTCAACCATTATGTTTTGTTTTTATTTTATTTAAAAAACAAAAATAAAATAATTAAAATTTACAACAATATTTTAAAAAATATTAACATATAGGCATATGTGTACATATATACATATATAAACGTATGCATATATATACATATATATGGGGCGGGGATTAAGGTCCATGCGAGACAGGGAGTGCTCTCCCCACCCCCGCCAATGAGGATGAAAATTTCCCCATCTCTATCCCCGTAGGGGGAAATCATCCCCCACCCCATTCGAGGCAAATCCTTACAGAGATTGGGGAAATGGAGAAAATTGCCATTCCTAAATTTGATAAACAAATTATTAAAAATAGTATATAAAATATAAATAATTATTAATTATTATTATATAAGACAATTATATACTCTTACATATTTCTATTGTTTATCTTTTAACTTAACAAATCTTATGCATCGCACGGGTCCTGCTAGTTGAATAAATAAAATAGAGGAAATCTAAAAGATAATGTCATTATAACTATTTAAAAATAGATAAAAAGAAAAAGTATATTAATTCAGGGCTTCATGCTATTATAAAAAGGGGTTCACTGCTGTCATAGTAAGGGATTGATACCCTCTACACGACCATGATTTGAGTAGTGAGACTAAATGTATAAGAATTCTCAAGCTAGAGTAATGGCCTAATGGGTCTATCCCTATGTAAAAACATAGTATTACCCGATTGGATATTAGATCGATACAGATTATTTGATATACCTTTCTTCTTTTTTATTGAGAACTGAAAGCCGAAAGGAAAATATATTAGAAGAAACCATATTCATGCTATATGTGATTATTGGGCTTTTTTCAAAAAAAAAAAATAATAACAAAGTTTCATTTATTCACAAGATTGGTGATGTTTCAGAAAAAATGTTCAATCTCGTGAGTTTATAAAATAAATTAGTTGCCCTTTAATTCCCCTGCAAGATTTATTGGTTATGTTTCACCATCATCACTTACCTCCCCAATTCGCTTCCCTACGTTGTTGTTAGAATGGCTTTGCTTCCCAGTTCCCATTTGGTAAGAGAATAAAGCAGCGAGTGATTTGAGATCAGAGGAAGGCAAGATCCCGCACTCACAAGCCCAAGGGCCCCTTCTCCGTTCCGCTGCCACGACTGCACCTCTTGTTCAGTTTGGAAGGAGTATGAATATAAATTTGTAGTGCGTAAAACGTTGTATTTTATATTATTTTGTATATATTTATACAGTACATATTTGTATTTGTGTTTTGCATAAATTTGGTTAAACTTGGTTAGTCACTGTAGCTTTTTCTAAAAAACATTTTTTAATGAATGGTTGAATAAAATCAATTTCATTCTCATACCAATCAGAATGTAATAAAACTACGGTTCAGAGTGAAAGACGTCAATACCTTGGGCTTCACCCATCTCACCGATCAATGGCGGCAATATGCAGCATCTACTACATTTCTTTTCCCGTTTTATTAAAGAATTCATGAGTTTTTGAAAAAAATGTCGTGAAATATTTGAATTTGAAATACATAAAAGAAAGAGAAAACCCACCAAGAGATCTGTTGTTCTAGTTCAACCGATATCTTGGATTAGTGCCCAGTGGTGAGCCTGATCTGGTTCTGCGATTTGACGACAATGAAATAAGGCCTTTAATCCATTTATCCATAGAAGCGATTGACTTGCTTTGAACATTATTTTAAAAACATCATCGATTTTGTCAATTAATTAAACTCCATTAAGTTTTTTCTTTTTTGTAAATTGTCCTTGATTATTAGACATACCCGGTTGCTGTTTTCTGTTAAAAAAATGACACATTTAAGCTGTAGATTAAAATTAGAACCTAGATTTTTTGCCCTAATTGCTGAGTTCCAAACTCCAACTCGTCTCCCAATCCTGAAGCCCCAACATCGCCGTCTGCTCCAGCAACATTACTCACTTGGCCTAAATTCCTCAACAGAAAAACCCTACTTTCTTCACTACAAACCCTAAATCTCATCGCAAAAGCCAGCCTCCAGTTGATGCCTGAACCAGCAATATAACCCCTCTCCATCTCCCACTACAAACACTAGATTTTCTCGCAATAAAGCTCTAATTTGTTCCTCACTTGCATGAAATTCATGAGCATTCGTCTAACACCTACTAAAATGACAAAAATCCCAAAATTTCCAACCGGCTACAGTTGCCCAACGAAAGAAGAAGAAGAAATAATCGAAAAAGGTAACGAATAAAAAGGCAGTCAGAAATCTCGTGTGGAAAGTGCCGCTCATCGCATCGAATGATGCTGCGTTCGCACAAGATATTCATCATCCCACAGTATCCATCGAAGAGAACGGTCTAGATCCACTAAGACAATCTGCCTACCATACAAACAACGCAGTACAGAGTTCTCTCCTCTCTGCATCAAATCAAAGAATGATACACAGTACGAATCTTCGATGAAGAAGAAGAAAGGAAAAACCCCGACCGACGCCTCTTCCCCGAGCTCCACTTCGTTTCTGCCTCTCTTGTCAAAAAAGAGATGCATTTTATAGACAGACGCAAATTCTACGATGTTGCCCTAGTGATACACACAATTCATTTACACGGTTAAAAATGTATTAAAAGACAAAAATAACCCTGGACTTTTGAAAAACAAATTCGCTAATCGATAAGAATAATAAGATGGGAGAAGTATCGATCAGCCCAACTCAGAATTTATTAGGCACAAAGTATAGGGGAATGCATCTGACCGTGAATTGATGATAGGCAGAATGTGGTTTATAAGGGGGAGAGGACTAGTCATAGGGGTGGTTGGAATTTAGAATTCTGCATATTGTGTATCCGTACTTTTCCCTAATAAGATAGCCACGCTGGATTTTCAGATGTTAAGACATAAATGCCACCCAACAGGGCAGGCTTATAAAGAGAAGTAGGACCCAGAGGACAAGCTTTGATCCTTTGGTGGCACGCCCATAGAACATCAATGGTGGCCTCTGGCGATCAAACTCACCCTCGCCATGCCCATGGTGTCTATGACCATCTCCACCTTCCCAGTATGTGCTATCATGGTCACTGTCATGGTCATGGTGATCATGGTCGCTGTCATGGTCGTGCTCATGGTCGCTGTCATGGTCATGGTCATGGTCATGATCGTGCTCATGCTCATGGTGATTATCATCATCTTTGTCATCACAATCATCTTCATGGTCATGGTCATGGTCATGTTCATCATGGTCGTGGTCATGCTCATGTTCATCATGGTCATGCTCATGTTCATGTTCATGATGCTCATGATCATCATGATCATGGTCTTCCTCATCATCATGATCATCATCCTCTTCATCGTCATCATCATCTTCTTCGTGCAATTTCCGTTGGAGCTGCTCTGAGTCCGTCTCATTCCAGCCCTTCCGGCCCATCAGTTTCCGGGGAAGAACCACCCCTCCATCTTTTTGGCGTGACCCATCAGCTGCAGCGCGACACACAGCAATGGCTACCATGATCACAAGCAAAACAGCTGCGACCAACCTCATTTTCTTTCTCTCTCTTCTCTGCTCCTTGTATCGCTTTAAGTCCGAGTTTTCTGCTGTAGGTTGTAGCTACAGGAATCTGACTCTGGCCTTATATAGAGTAGTAGAGTACAGTGCACATAGAATAATTCAAACAGAGTAGAGTTTGGATGAGCGTCAGAAGCGATTTTCCAACCTAAACTATTTAACTATCTATTTGTGCAGTTTTCATCAGATAACGTAACTGTAGTATTAGATGGATCATGATGGAATGAACAGATCAACGACTAGGAAGGATCACGCAATTGAAGTGGGTCCCATGTTAATGTTGGGCCTGGTTCACAGCCCATATCTCTAATGATCCACGATTCAGCTGGTAATATGTAGGTAAGAATGTCTATAGAATTTTTATTTTATTTTATTTTATTTTATTTTATTTTTTTTTTAGATGAAACAAGAAATAGCCTTGATTATTAAATATACTGGTGGTCCTGGAATTTTTATTTTATTTTATTTTATTTTATTTTATTTTTTTTTTTGGGGGGGGGGGGGGGAGGGGGGGAGGAAGTTGAACAAAAAAATGTGATTCTATTACATATTTTTTAAAGAAAAATAAACAATTTCATTTTTTTTAAGGGTTGGAGGAGAGTTCGAGTATGATAGTTTACATCATAAAGTAGTTAAAATAGGTTTAAATTGGTACCGACCACTATATTTTATTGCAAAATTTATAGTACAAAACACGCCCAGTGTGTTAAAGAATAATATCTACTTTACGCCCAGACATTGTTATTAAACACTACGAGAAGAATAGTTGTGGTTTTGAGATTGAGGTGGCCTTTGATAACAATTTTTCAGACCTCTAAAGTTTGAGAATGTTGTTTTTTAGACACCACTTATTTTTGAGTTTGAATTTGGAATTTGAAATGCATTTTCTGATTTGAAAATCGTAAGACCCAAGCCAGGCACTAAACATAGATGCGTTTCAAACCTGGTCAAAAGTTTGAAATATCCTCAATATTCAATAATGACATATTATACCCCTATTTATTGAAACCGATTCAATTCGTTAGCATCGAATGAGAAGGGAGACGGCGATGGAGAACTCAAAGAAACCCTATAGTTGCCAGCGATGAAGAACTCGCCAAAAAGAAAAACATATACCGAATCCCATTCTTTCTCTCTCATGTCTTCCTGCTATTGCCACTTTAGCTAGTTGAACTCTCATATGTTCGATCTCTCTCTCTCTCTCCCCTGTCTTTCCACCACTACCACTACAACTCTCTATAGCAGTTGTCTTGTCTTTAGCCACTTGAGCCATTTGATCAAATCCACTACAACTCTTAGTTGTTCGATTTTCTCTCTCTCTCTCTCTCTCTCTCTCCGTTGTCTTCCTGCTACCACCGCTACAACTTTCAATAATGGCGGTCTTGTCTTTATCCACTTGAGCCATTTGATCGAATCCCCTACAACTCTTAGTCGTTCCATTTCCCTCCCCCCCCTTTCTCTCTCTCTACTCCCGACCACTGTCATCGTCTCCGCCCCATTCTCTGTCTCTGCAACTAATGTAAAACAAAACACCGTTGCGACAATGTAAAATAGAACACTGCTACAATTGATGTAAAATAAATTATTAATTATTTTAATTTTTATTAATAAGTAAATAATTTAATAGTTTTAAAGATATTAACTTGCTAATTATTAAATATTTTAATTGCTTCATAGATTTTATTACTATTTTTATTATTATTTTAATTCTTAATAATTTATTTTTAATTTATAAATTTATACGTACTTTCTGATTTTATTATTATTTTAATAAATTATTTTTTTATTTTATAATTTTTTTGTATTAATTATTAATTATTAATTATTTTAATAAATTATTTTTTATAAAATACTACAAATTGAACTCAAATTACCAAATAGTATGTTTAGCTTTTTAAGGGTAAAATAGTAAAATCAAAGAATTTTAGATGTTGAAGGGTTGATCCAACACAAACAACTTTATCTATTCAGGACCTCTAAAAATTAGAAAAGCATTTATGCCTCTTTTCAGATTTCATACACTTTTAATATTTTTTTAGCTTTTCGGATTTTAGATTTCAGATTTATCAAATGCCACCTAAGAGAAATCACAACTTGGGATGAAAAACAAGAAGCCTAAAAGAAAATATTTATAAGGCTTGTTGGAGGTAGAGGAGTGGCCAAACAAACATAGAAAGTTGTTTTTCTAATTTTCTTCCTCAACTCTTTGCACTACGACCTATAATGTGGGCTATCGGCATGATACGGATTGAAGGTAGCCTAGATGCCATATGTGCCATGCTAGGCTTGATGGAATCGGGCTATGGCAGATTGGGCTCGGGTTAAGTCTATTTTTTTCTTTTCCAATTTTTTTAAATTAAAAAATTAAAAAATAACACATAATAGCATAAAATTAACATGAACAATAGACAATAAGTTGGACAAAATTGTTAAAATTTTGTTTTATTTTAAAATTAAAGATTGCATTGAAAAAATAATACAATGGAGTTGAATTAATAAAATGATAAAATTGAAAATAAAAATTACAATTGGATTGGATTATTGGAAAATATTATAAATAATTCTCAAATAAAATTGAGCATGAAAAATTACAAGAATACAAAAAAAAATACTGGATTAAACACTTTTTCAAGTTTCGTGTCCATCATCTGCATTTGGTAAACTATTAGTTGAGGTGTGATGTCCTCCTTTGTCTTGTAGCATATCTTTTGCATCTAGCCAATCCTTCAAGTAGATGCATATCTCCAAAGATTGATCATTCAAGTTGCTTCCCCTCTTCCTTATTTAAGGTGAGATTCCACATATCTAAACAAATGCAGTGCTACCATTGTTTTGGCATCTGAAAGCCTGAAATCATGTCTCCACTTTTTTTACAAACTACTCTTCTTCCCTTTCCAAGGATTTTCTCAATCTCAAACATAGTCTGTCCTCTTACTAGAGCAAGGACTTGGCATTACTTGGTAGTAGCACCAATCATAGAAGCCATATATGGAGCAGCATTACTTTTAATGGCATTGATATTTTCGATGTTGTCATATTGAGATTGGACTTCGTCAACAAAAGGAAAAGGATTTGGGGAAGAGCTAGGCATTGTAATGAAAATTAAAATTTAGAAAAATAAATAAATTTAACTATTGCTTACTCAGTCCAACCGTTGTTATCCTCGATTTCAACCAATGAAGCTCTCTAAGCCTCCTAGGTCCCCAAATTGGCAAATTGCAGTATTTGATTTGTAAACTTGGAACAATTGAAACAAGCTCTTCCTTGTTGAAACTTGGAAACTGAAATAAAAAATAAAATTGAGAAAAATAAAAGAGTTAAAAATATGAGAGCATGTACATTGTAGCGAGTAATAGAGTATTAAAGTATGTAACATAGTATGAGAGTTGTTGTGGTGAGAATGAGGGAGGGTAGTAGGGGTAATTATATGAATTTGGGGATTAATTTGTCCAAAGTACCCTCCAAAACTAGTTATTTATGACTGTTGGGAAGTGTATTTTGGTCATTTTTAGGGTTATATGTTATTTGACTTAAAGACCCCCCTAAACTAGCTAGTTGCTATAATTGTCAAGGGGCATTTAAGTCATTTTCCCCATGGTCCAAACACATAAATACCCCCTATTAGTGGTTTATAGCTATTAAGGGCTATTAAGGGGTATTATAGCTAGGTTGTGTTGGGTCGTGCCTTGGAGGCCCGGTCCTGTCCGCAACCTAGGCCCAACATGACCCAGATTCCCATGTTGTGTCTTAACCTAGTCTGGAATTGTAGCAACAGTGTCATGCCAGACACAACCCCTATCATGTTGAGCTGTGTTGGCCTGACAGTGTCCTGGCCCACGTTATAGCTCCACTCGTAATATGTTGCACACAGCCACACACATTAACTTTACAGCCGTGCATCAGAAACATCTCTTTAATGTAATCTATGGAGACATTATAGTTTTTCTCCATGTGATTGTAATTTCGGAAAAACCTATGATATAAGAAAGATATGATATGGAAAGAGTTCTGATTAAAAGTTCACCCATGAATTTTGAATGACACCTGATTCACTATCATGTTTATGATTCCAATTTATTGATCAATTATTTTTCTGATATCATATCTTTTCCGTATGATAGATGAACCCTTCTTTTGTATGAGATGTGGCAACACTTTGTAATGAACAGAGTATTCTCTTTTTATTAAGGTTCACTATGAATTTCACATGGTCTACCCTTTGACGTGGAATCATCTCATTGCTCAATGAGAGGAGATACTCATAGATGTATAAGCCAAAGTGAATGGATAGTTAATGTATGCTTTTTTGTTGGGATATAAATTCTGATGTACACATTATGTTTGTAGCAAATCGAAATCGTTCTTGATATGGTACAAATAAGGTGAATATAGTATGCTACATAATCCAATCAAAACATATCAGCAACTGGTGGCAGTGTGAGTGGGATTATCCTTGGATTCAGTGAACCCTTCGGTTCACCGGGCGTGTGAGCCCTTAGGAGACGTGCACGTCACCCTCTTCGGTTCTCTTTATTCTATTACTTTAATTAACATGAAGAATCCCGTTAACAAGACCACGGGTGGTATTCTTCACTGTTTCACTGAACTTCCACGGCGTGTACTCAGGCGGTAAGCACCCCTTCTCCTTTTCCTTGAAACCCCATTATTCTTCTCAAATCTTATCTTCTTCCTTTCTACAGACCATCAGTGACAAGATTCAACCGGCGTGCAGTTGTGCGTAGATTTGTGCACGCACCAATCTTCTCAAATCTCAAATTTTATCTTCTTCATTGCAGCAGCCTGTTGCTGCTGATAATATTTCTTCATCAGTAGAAATTAAAAGAAAATAAAGAGAAGATTGAAATAGAGTGGTCTATTATCTGTTTGTTAATGGGCTTTCAATGAATTTGTATCTCAATGTCAAACTCTTCTTCTTCTTCTTCTGTATCTCCACCAAGCTATAGTCCAAAAGCTAACCGGCGATCTCATTGCAAACCGACATTCATGAAATCAATGTAAAATCTATTGCAAACCGGAGCTCGTGAAGTTAAATGTAAAATCTACTAGCAGCAGAAAAAAATCAACTGGTGGTCATCTAAAATCATTCAGAAAAACAAGTAATATGTATTTCGATGTCAAACTCTTCTTCTTCTTATTCTCTTCCTCCTCTCCTTATTTTCTCTTTTTATTCTCTCATTTCTCTCGACTGTTGTGACCAAGCTGGTGCCGACTGCTATGACGAAGCTATTGCTGGCAGATTTCTATCAATATACTTCGCTAGCCTACTCTGTTTTTCTTTAGAAGTTGCTGGATTGTCGGGTGTCCGTCACCATGTCTGAAACTGAAATTTAGGAAGTTGATCCAATCAGGAGGAAGAGAATAAGAGATAAACTTACCGATAATATTGTACACATTTTATTTATAACAAGACAAAATTATTAGGGTAAAAAACTAAAATATACCTTTAAGTTTTAAAATGAACTCTTGTGACTATTTTACCCTTTATTTTATTTCAATTTTCAAAAACAACAAAAAAGAAGTCACTAACTGTTTAATATGTTAGTGGGCTTTTCTTTATTGATGCTCCAAATAAGAAGTGGACCTCAAAACAAGGAACTGTCCTAAAGGTTGGGATTAAGAAACAAATGGCGCACAATACTAAAACATCCGGAATCAATGGTGTCTAGGCTTTGCATTCAAATGTGGATATGAAGGACAAGACAAGTGGAGAACATGTTTTCATGGAAAATGGGTGGGAATCCAAGGAGAATGCTAGATTAACATTCAAAAGGAGCCAACATATCCCAAAACATGATCATAACCCAATGACACTCAATAAAGTGGTTCAAAGTGATGAAGAAATTGTTAATGCCAAGCCTCTTGCAATCTTTAGTGTTGACACTTTGCAGATTGTAGGCCTGAAAAAAATGCATCATAAATGTTGGACAATCTTATATTAGAAGCTATAACTAATTTGAAGGAGCCTACCAGTTCTAACAAGACTTCTATTGCTTTGCATATTGAGGACAAGTGCTAGGCACTGCCAAACTTCAAGTGATTGTTGTGAGAGAATTTGAAGTTTTTGACAGCAAGTGGGGAATTGAATAAGATAAACACGGCACATCATTTTGAAAATACCTATATTACCCCTATTTGAAATAAGTGCTTTTTCATCAAAAGCTCACGAGTGTTTATTAGAATAAGCACTCCTAAACTTAGGTTAAGTTGTTTTTTATTGTCACTCTTTTGGAGAACAACCATCCTACTTTGCATATTTGTTCACTCCAAGGATCAAAATTAGGTATTGGTCTGTCAATACAAACTGATATTCAACCTTTATTTTAATGGACTGAGGGATCAGGGCAGGCCTTCTCAAACTTTGAAAACCCCATTGCATACACTAGAAGTATTGATATGATATGCCTAGTATTGATATTTTGATCCTTGTTCACTCATTGCATTCTCTTAAAACATATTAAGTTGCATCACTACTACCACTATTCAATACTCCCCTAAAGCTTGCACCTCACCAATTGGCTCACTATGCAATCTAAAGCCAATCAGCATCTCCTACACTTGTGCTTTATTCTAAGTCGTGCACTAACCAATCAAAATTCATAAAAATTAGCGGAGGGGCCCCTGCATTGCAGGAGCTTGGAGAAATGAAATTATTGCATAGAAAAAAAATGAAGTTGAGAAATTATTTTTTTAGTGAAAGTATCTTAGGAAAAAAGTTACTTCAAATAAATTAAAATTTATATCCAATTTATTTTGCTAACACTGATTCCCTGAATGCATCTCTACTTAAATTGGTCCAGCAGCATGCAACATGCAACAGGGAAAACACCAAACTTCAGCTTTCCATTACTCTATCATCTTCTTGGTTAAAATTCTAATTTCAAATGAAGGGGCCTTCTTTTCGAACTGGGATAATACAAAGGTGAGAAGCATTGGTGAAACTAAAGCACCATTAGTTAAAAAAACAAGAACAGCTACAACGATCAACAGCACAATCGAGCAAATCAATGCTAGTAACCATGTCCGAATTAGTTTAAAAAGACAAGATGATTAAAAGACAGCCCCAATGTCCAGGGTATCTAAATACTTCACATTTTTCGTGAATGGTGATGGGTTGTCGAAGCCCTCAAAATTAATGCTAATCCCACAATAAAATTTTTGTAGTAATAGTGGTACTAGGTCGAATCCCACAGAGAGCTAAGGAATAATTTTTTAGCCGAATGTGCAATATAATAGAGTGGAAATTTTAAATAATTAAAATTTCTAAAAGAACAAGAAAGCAATAACAATACCAAACTAGAAAAATCAGTCTTACCGAATTCTGATTCAAGGGTTCGGATTAATCAATTGGTCATCGATCATAAGTAAACTTCGGCAGTCTTGCAATTCAAACATTTAACCTTAGATTTATTAGGATAGCCATAATAAACCTTGTATTTTTCTAAATCAGCTAACCAAACCCAGCATTCAATCAACACTTATCACTAATCGACTGGGTACGATAGCGCTCCATATTAACTAGTGATAGCATTAAACTTTGTGAAAACAATTAAACGAAAATAACAATAATTGAGATAACTGCAATTATCGAATTTTGTTCCATTGATTCCCTTTAGGTCAAAACATGTCAATACATTGGTCAAAGGCTATCACGAACAATTGACCCAGAAAGATATTAACCTAATTGCTACTTGTACCACTATTCGTGACAATTACGGATCACCGAACCATGGATAACAGTAGGAAAATCAACATTAATTAATTTGTCAGACTAATTAACATTAACATCCATAGAGAATAAGCACAAGAATCAATGAATACTTGAATTAAAAAGCAAGAACTTGAATTAAATACTGAACCTCACGATGACACAATCGAACCTCCCCCCTTGAACTAGAAAGAAAAGCTTAGCTGCTCATGATTTTCGAATCCTCCAGGCTTTGCTTCTCAGAAGGCCGAATTGATCTTTCTTGATTGAGTTGCTTGATGCTTGATTGATGGATTGTTGGATTGATGCCTCAAACTAGTCCGCACCCCCCTCCCTTTATATAGCTTTAGGAGGAGGGGCTCTCCAACTCCCTTTAGGAGATTAACTTTTAAAATTAGAAAGTCCTAATATGATCTACTTCTATCCTATCCTATCTAGTAATCTCAATCTCTTATCTTTTTACGACTACAATTGAAATTTAAATCTGATAGGATTCTTCATTCTCGAATTCGAGTTAGGCTGCTACAAGGCAACCCAAAACATGGGCTTTGTTGCAAACTTGCTCCGACTTCGGGCCCGAAATAGAGAGTTATGCCCAAAACATAAAAGTTGTGGGCCTATCCTTCATCTTTCCAGTGCATCTTGAATTACCCAAATCAGAGTCCGGAATAGAGTTATGCCCATATTACTGAATGATGCCGAAACTATGCAAAATCATCCGATTAGCCTTGTTTTCTTCCAATCACCATCCTGCTTGCCCTGAATCAAAATACAAGATTAATGAGACCAATTAAGTGCTAAAATAATGGAAAAGAATGAATATTTGGGGATAAAAATAGGGTACTGTTAAGTCTCATAAAATCCCCCACACTTAAACTTTTCCCACCCTCGAGCAAGGCAAAACTTAAGCCAAACAGAAGAAACTACCTACTGATTTTTTTAATCTCTCTTTTTCTCAACATAAGGCCTAATACATTGCATGTTTCGTTCCAAACTTGGTAATCTTCCCATTTTCATTTCTTTCTCCCTTTTAACTTGTCCAAGAGTAATCGCAAATCACCATTCCTCATGGTCCCAAATTAAATCGACAGTCAAGGAAACAAGCTTTCCACCGACTGAACCTTCTTGGACTGAACAAGTACCCATTCCTTTAACAAACCAATTCAGCTAGATTCAATTATCTCTTTTTGTTTCTTAGGTCAAAACAAGGTGTGTTATTGCCATAAGCTTGCTATGTATCACATCTCCACCATTTAGTATGAATTCCAAGGGTCTGAAGGTGAGACTGGGGTTGGGGTTCTAGGGTGAGTGCATTTTATACTCCATCTCACCCTTGCTTTCATTTCTAGATGTGAGTGCATTTTATGCTCCATCTCACATTAATCATGATTTTATTTTATTTTATTTATTTATTTATTTATTTTTATTTTTTGCACAACAGGTCTCACAGTCTAATCCATGAACTCATTGATCGTGGTCTCAATATGCCTAACACAGCAAGTTCTAGAATAATCAATCTATGTTTGACAGATATTTATGTGAAAATCAATCAAACCCTCATGCGAATAACTTTATATGCATCTTGCCTATTGATCGATTAAAATAATGAGATACCATATGTAGCAAAAAAAAAAAAATTCAGTTAGTCATGCTTGCATCCTATCCTATCTATTCAGCCTAAGCACATGATTCCTGATAAGCCGAAATCATTCAAGGATAAGTTCCCAAGGAGCAGAAATTTCAAAAGGCCAGGTCAAGAAGTGATGATTGAAGCATGCTAGGGTTATCCCAAATTCCACCAAATTTCCCTAATCCCCCCACACTTAAGTTATACATTGTCCCCAATGTATGTGGTTATGCATATAGTAGAAGGATTTGAGGGAACTTCCCTGTATGCCTTGTTGGGTTCCTTCAGATATAGAATCAGTTGCAAAACACATAAATCAAAAAAAAAAATAACAAAATTAATTAAACACAATGGGTTGCATCCCACAAGCACAATTGTTTAAAGCCGTTATGCTTGACGTCCTCATTTGCTTCTTTAACTCGATGAATAACGAGGAAGGTCCAACGAGATGTCTACCGTAGAGGAGACATTTGCATCCTCATGGAACAACTTCAATCGATGCCCATTCACCTTGAAAACCTTGTCTATATTGAGACTTTTGATCTCTACTGCACCATAAGGAAACACATTAGTAATAACAAATGGACCCATCCACATGAAACCCAACTTACCTGGCATGAGTTGGAGTCGAGAATTGTACAATAAAACCTTTTGTCTAATTATAAATTGTTTTCTTAAAAGTAAATTATCATGGAACAATTTGGTATTCTCTTTGTAGATTTTCAAATTCTCATATGCTTCTAAGCGCAACTCTTCCAGCTCTTGCAATTGTAGCTTCCTTGCCTTGCCAGCTTCTTCCATGTTCATATTGCAGCGTTTGATTGCCCAATAGGCTCTATGTTCAATTTCAACCGGCAAGTGGCAAGATTTGCCAAAAATCAACATGTAAGGGGACATCCCTATTGGTGTTTTGTATGCTGTTCGATATGCCCAGAGTGTGTCATCTAGACGTAGGCTCCAATCCTTTCTTCCCTGATTCACCGTCTTCTCTAAAATGGACTTGACCTCTCTATTGGAAATTTCAGCTTGTCCGTTTGTCTGGGGGTGATAAGCAGTGGCGATTCGGTGATGCACCCCATACTTCCTCAGCAAGACTTCGACGGCTCTATTGCAAAAGTGGGTTCCTTGATCACTTATGATGGCTCGAGGAATGCCAAACCTACTGAAAATGTTAGATTTGATAAACCCTACAACACACTTAGAATCATCAGTCCTAGTGGCCTTTGCTTCCACCCATTTCGAGACATAGTCAACTACTAAAAGTATATAAACAAAACCACAAGAGGGAGGAAAGGGTCCCATGAAATTAATACCCCAAACATCAAAGATTTCGCAGACAAGAATAGGGGTTTGGGGCATTTCATTCCTGTGAGATAATGGGCCTGTTTGTTGATATCTTTCACAATTTTTACAAAACAAGTATGCATCTCTAAATAGGGTTGCCCAATATAACCCACTATCTAAAAACTTCGAGCAGTTCTCTTTGACCCAAAATGACCACCACAAGCATAATTATGACAAAAGCTTAAAATCGACATATGCTCATTCTCAGGGACACACCTCCTAATTACTTGATCATAGCAGAATTTTCATAGATAGGATTCATCCCATACATAATATTTTGCCTCATACCTGATTTTATTCTTCATGGACTTGTTAAGGTAATTAGGCAAAATTCCGGTAACCAAGTAGTTCACAATATCAGCATACCAAGGAACCATACCTTTTATGTGAAATAGTTGCTCATCAGGAAACAACTCAAAGATAGGTGAGGAGTCCTCATCTTTTACCAACCTACTTAGATGATCTGCCACCGAGTTTTCAGCTCCCTTTCGATCCTTAATCTCTAAATCAAACTCTTGGAGCAAGAGTATCCACCTTATCAGCCTCGGTTTTGACTCCTTTTTTGCTAGCAGGTATTTCAAAGCTACATGATCAGAGAATACAATTACTTTAGAGCCAAGAAAATATGATCGAAATTTATCTAAAGCAAACACAATTGCTAATGTAGTTGCAAACACAATAGCTCCTTTTCAGTGATTGTGTAGTTGCACTATGTAGCATTCAATGTTTTTGAAGCATAGTAGATGACGTGGCTACTCCCATCAACTCGTTGACCTAAAACAGCCCCTACCGCATAGTTGCTTGCATCTCTCATGATTTCAAAGGGCAAGTTCCAATCAGGTGGTTGAATAATGGGTGCAGTTGTTAATAGTTTCTTGAGCTTGTCAAATGCTTCCTTGCACTCATCTCCAAAATCGAAAGGCACATCCTTCTTAAGCAAATTGGACAATGGCAGGGCGATTTTTGAAAAGTCTCTGATAAACCTGCAATAGAAACCTGCATGTCCAAGAAAGGGACGAACTTCCCTAACATTTGTAGGGTAAGGTAAGCTCAAAATTAAATCAATCTTGGCCTTGTCAACCTCTATTCTTCTAGCTGAAATAACATATCCCAACACAATGCCTTCCTTTACCATAAAGTGGCATTTTTCATAATTCAAAACAAGATTTATCTCTACACATCGATTCGGAATTTTACTTAAATTACTTAAGCAGTCATCAAATGAATCACCATAAACAGTAAAATCGTCCATAAATACTTCAATGCACTTCTCAATAAAATAAAAAAATATACTTATCATGCATCTTTGAAAAGTTCCTGAAGCGTTACACAGACCGAAAGGCATCCGTCTGTAAGCAAAGGTACCGAATGGGCAAGTGAAAGTTGTTTTCTCTTGGTCCTCCTAGGCAATAACTATCTGATAATATCCTGAGAATCCATCGAGAAAACAAAATAAGGCCTTACCTACTAATCTTTCTAACATCTGATCGATGAAAGGTAAGGGAAAGTGGTCCTTTCGAGTGGCCAAATTAAGTTTTCGAAAATCAATTACCATACGCCAGCCACTTTGTCCCCTCATTGGGATTAGTTCATTATTTTGATTTTTTACCACGGTTATCCCAGTTTTCTTGGGTACAACATGTATAGGACTTACCCATTTACTATCCAAAATTGGGTAGATTATCCCTTCATCTAACAACTTAAGTACTTCTTTCATCACTACTTTCATTACCGGGTTGAGTTTTCTTTGTGGTTCTCTAACTGGTTTGGCGCCATCTTCCAAAAGGATCCTATGCATGCAAATCGAGGGGTTGACCCCCTTTATGTCGGCTAAGGTTCAACCAATTACCGTCTTATTTTCCTTTAGGACTTTGATGAGGTGTTCTTCTTGTTCTTTAGTCAACCCCTTCGCAATGATCACGAGTAGTGTTTCTTTTTCGCCCAAGTATGCATACTTAAGGTGATTAGGAAAGGTCTTTAGTTCCAACTCTAGAGCTTGCAAAACAGAAGGCAATAATTTTTTGTGAGAAAATGACGATGGAAGATCATAATTGATTACCTTTTGTCCCAGGATTGGTTCTGGAGTGTCATAGGATGTCTCGAACTCCTCCTCCCAGTCCAATTGTGCATTGAATTCAAGTTCTTCATCCATGTCCTCTTCTCCAAAAGCTACCTGCACAATTGAATCGTTAGTGTCAATAGAGCAGATAGAATGACATTCATTTGGATATTTCATAGCTTCAAAGATATTAAATTTAACAATCTCTCCATCGAACTCGACGGAGAGGGTACCCTCATCCACATCTATTTTGGTTTTGGCAGTTTTCATGAATGGCCTACCTAATAGAAGTGGGGCTGAACTTGTGACTGTGTCCTCCTCCATCTTTAGGATGTAAAAATCGGCTAGAAAAATTAAATCATTAACCTGCACCAACACATCCTCAACAATCCCTTCCAGGTAAGTATTAGAACGATTAGCTAGCTGAATGACGACCCTAGTTTCCTTTAAGGGAACTAATCTCAAAGCACAGTAAATCGAGTATGGCATGATGTTGATGGATGCACCTAAATCTAGCATGGCACGCTCGATTCGTTTATTGCCAATCACACAAGATAAAGTGAACATACCTGGATTAGCACATTTTTCCGGCAAGGTCCTCTTGATGACAGCTGAAACGTTTTCTCCAACTCTTACCTTCTCATCGATTCGCAGCCTCCCCTTATTAGTGCACAATTCTTTTAGAAACTTTGCATACATTGGGATCTGTTTTATAGCATCTAACAAGGGGATATTGATTTCCACCTTCCTAAAGGTTTCTAAGACTTCCTGCTCATATTCCTCCTTCTTGGATTTTTCCAACCTACTAGGAAAAGGTGGTACAATGGCATTAGTAATCTTAGGGAGAGGGGGGTCGAGTATTACCTTAATGGGGCCTTCATTTGAATCTTGTCTCTCCTCTTCCTTATCTCCTTTATTTGCCTTCGTTGGTTAGGTAGGTTGGGGCTGCAACTCCTTCCCGCTTCTCAGCACCACTGCACTTGCATTTTCTTTGGGGTTAACTACCGTCTATGATGGTAATTTCCCAGAATTCTGTGCCTCCAACTTGCAAATTGAAGTACCAAGCTGGCTGATTTGGTTCCCCAAGTTTTGGATGCTGGCCCTTGTTTCCTGTTGAAATTGTTGAGTGTTAGTAGCTAGAGCCTTAACGATTTCATCTAATGACAAATCTGAACTTGAGGGTTGGCCTTGCGCTATGATAGGTGCTGAAATTGGGGCTTGTCTATTGAAAGCTTGGGGCTGATATCTCTGTGGTCCTCCTTGGTTTCTGTAGCTCAGATTTGGATGGTCCCTCCACCCCAGATTGTAGTAATTGGAGTAGGGATCATACTTGCATTGAAGCTGGCCCGGAAATCCTCCTACGGCACTAACTTGCTACATCGAGCCATCCTGCAACGATGGACACATATCCGTAGGATGACCAGGAATTGAACAAACACCACATACCCTAGCTGTTTGCAATTGCCCTGCAGCCAATTGTCTAACCAAAGCAGTAAGATCAGGAATTTGATTTTCTAAATTAACATGACTTACCTCATTAAAACGCCTAGTAGTGACATCTGTTCTTGCTCCAAACTATTGTGAATTTTCAGCCATGTTGGAAATCAATTCCCTAGCCGCTTCGAGTGTTTTATTTACCAAGGCTCCTCCACTAGCTGCATCTACCTACTTCTATCCATAGGTTGGAGTCCTTCATAGAAGTATTGGATCAAGAGTTGTTTGGGTATTTGGTGGTGTGGATAGCTAGCAACAATTTATTTAAATCTTTCCCAATATTCGTATAGTGTCTCACCACCAAATTGTCGAACTCCATAGATTTCTTTCCTAATGTTTGCATCTTGGGATGCAGGAAAATATTTATCTAAAAATATTATGTTCATTTCATCCCATGTACGTATCGAACCAGGAGGAAGAATATATAACCAATCCTTTGCTTTATGTCATAAAATAAATGAAAAAGTTATTAATTTTAGCTGGTTCTCGGTCATACCCTGTGGTTTCATACTTGCACAGACAACATGGAATTCCTTGAGATGTTTATGAGGGTCCTTGATGAGACTAAAAAGTACCATATTTTTATCCCCTAATATTCACTCTTTTACATTTATTTAGCACTTAAATGGACTCATTACTCTTGTATTCCGATTCAGGGCAAAAAAGAAGGCAATTGGAAGAAAACAGGGCAATGAGGATGATTTTGCACAGTTTCGGCAACAATTAGTAATCTGGGAATAACTCTCAATTCCGGATTCCTAATTAGACAATTCAAGAGGCATCAGAAAAAGAGAGGCCCACAACTTTTATGTTTTGGGTTTTGACAGATTCGATTCGCATCGAATACAAAACCGGGCCCGAAGTTGGAGCAAGTTCGCAGCTAGGCCCATTTCACAGCTGAAGCCCAACTCGCAAAAGAACCTTGAAGCAGCCCAAGTTATCAAGCAGCCCAACTCGAATTCAAGAACCAAGAGTCCCAATTTAGAATGTAATCTCTAGAGAGAGTCTTATCGGATCTAAAGTCTTGAATGTAATCCTAGAGAGATAAGAAGATTGAGATCAAATCATTAGATGAGAGATAGGATAGGATTAGTTCAAAGTAGATCAGGACTCCCTGAATTTAGGATGATCTCCTAGAAGGAATTGGAAAATAGCCCTCTCCCTCTGCTATATAAAGAGGGTGGCGGACCAGCTCTAGCATCACTAAATCCAAGGATCCAAGAGATCATCAAGCAACTCAAGCTACCAAGAGAGTGTTAGAAAATCATTATATGCCCTTAGCTCCAATCAGAATGATGTACTTTTGTCATTTATTGTAAATGAATAAAATGCATATTTGATTCATGTTCTTGTGGTTTGTTTTTGTGTTATACCCTTAAACTGGACATTTAATGAGACTTGTGTTAGTTTAGAATGTTCACAGCCGGTGGGTCGGTCTGGGGAGACCTATCCTTATAAGGCTAACACTGATGTGCCACCAAGTCAGTTGGGGTAGCCAATCTCAACCGCCAGGGTGAAACCCAAGGCACATGTAGTGTAAGATTAATTGAATCTTTCAACCAGACCAGATATCCAGTATTGCCCTGGACCTTGGAGATTAATGGGCAAAACTGGAAAATTACACCTGACCCCTAGACTCGATTATGATACTACACTAGGTGTCGGATTGGGCTGTCTTTGATGTACCAATCACTGAGATCCTTAGCGGGGGTCAAAACCTGGGTATGTTGGGACAGTTTGAGAATTCATCTGAGTGGGTGATTATAGTGACAAGATCAGCCCCTTTGTCAGACAAAGGTAATGATTGGGGATGCACTCTCACTGATGGAAACCAAGACTGCCGGCAGCCAATTTCAATCCTTGAGATTTGTTTTGCAAAATATATTTTATATGAGATATAAAAGTATATATATTATGGTTTCTAAAATGTTTGCAAAAGGTTTTAATTCCCGAGATCCAAATAAGCAGAAACTGCAACACTGTTCCTTGCAGCCGAGGGAGAGGTCCTCTCTTGTCGGGCAATGTTTAATCATTATATGTTGAGAGGTTAAGTGTAAAGCCACTGAGGATAATATCTGATGGGCTAATCTTGCATCTGCCCACAGTCCATGGGTTTTTATAAGGTGGCTTGGCCCAGGGACCACTTAATGTAAGTGTTGGGCCCAATAGAAGCCCATATGATGGGTTTCAGGGGGTGCACTGTCCACAACAGTGTATTTGGCCAGGCCTTGTAACAAAGGTTGGGCCGAACCCATGTGGCTGATGTGTAGATCAATACTTGGGTCCCACGCCATACAAAGAAGCCCAACTGGGTAGCAGTTTGGAAGCAGTTTGAGCACATAGACTTATTGGGCTTAAAGCTCATTTTGAATTGGGCTTTTAATTGGTTAAATAAAGGGGGCAGATATGGGATTAAATAAGCAAATAGGATAGAGTCCTACCCTATCCACTCAGAGAGACCAGATCTGAATTCAAATATGGAAACCTCCTGATAAGATCAGGAGAAGTCTGATCTAATATGTAGATAAGATAAGGGTCTTATCCTTATCACTTAAAGAGAGTCCAAATTCAGATAATGATCTGGATTAGGAAACTCCTGATAGGATCAGGAGCTGATCTCTTTAAGCCTATAAAAGCAGGAGGGGGTGAACCATCAAATCATTCCAGAAATTTCAGAGATACTAGATCTCGAATTACAGAGAGAAGAATACATAGTGTGACTGTGCCTTCTCCCTGTGATCCCTTCCTGCCGCCGCCATACTGCTAGTTCGTTCTCCAACATTGTAGGAGTGGTCAAGATTGGATCTTGACATCAGTCTTTGCTGAAAGGCTGATAGGAAGTTGTGCTCACTACCTCCATTGGATTCTTGTTGAAGAATTCGGTTCATGGGACGAACCCTGCTGATTCTGCTCCTCCATCCACTGTGTCATCTTCGGTGGGAGCAGTCTTTGGTAATCTTCTTTGGGCGTGAACATCTCCATTGAGAGATATTATTTTTCTATATCAGGTATATCCCTCTCGTACTGTTTTGTTTCAAATCTGGTTTGATTCATGGTTCAAGATTGACCCTTGAAAAATATGTTTTTTCTAAAATGGGGAATACGATTTCCAGTTGAAGGGAGAGAAATTTTTAAAATTCACCCACCCTATTCCGCAACTTTTGGGCGTCCATGTGATGGATCTCTCATCCCTCAATGGAATCAGAGCCAGATTCAAGTCTTGAACCAAACAAACCAGATCTGAAACCTGCGCAAATATGCAGAAGGTGTTCTACCTGATTTGCGTAGTTTAAAGTTTTTTTCTGGGAAATTTGTTCCCAGATGATGGGTGAATGATCTGAAATTAAATTTTATAAATCTGGAATTTTTTTAGAATTGTTCTTTATTATTTTCTTGATTTATGGGCTATTCGTACAACTGGAGATTGAAATCTTGATTGGCGCAGTGAACCTGTGATTTGTAGTTTATATTCATTCATTCTGGTCTGTAAATAATTTTTTTTTTATTTTTTAGACTGAATGTATAGAATTCGATCTGATGTAATATTAATAGAAAATTAGGATTTCTATTTACTTTATTTTGGATCAAAGATGGCGGCGTTGGAAGGAGATTTCGTAGATGGAAAAATCGCTATCTGCGATTAGCAGTTTGAGAAACTGCAAACTAGAATCTAACCTCTGTTTTGCAGGATGGAATGTGCGAATATCCTTATCTGATTGATTCTTGTTTGATCTTTTATCAGTATTTAATTTTAGATTAGTTCTTGAATTAAATCTTTAATTAAAGATCAAACCCTAGACCCATTCGAACCAGATTAGTCCAAACTAGTTGAACCGAATCTAGGGTTCGATCAAGGCTGAATGTCAACCCTATCTTTCCCACTAATGGGCCTGATGATTGATAATTAATTAAATATTTAATTCGGCCCAACCTGTAAAGGCCCAGTTTTAAGTTGTTAAAACTGCTAAAAGCCCACTTCGCGGATAAAGCTATATGGGCCGAACTGATCAACCCTAATTCAGCCCATATACCTAGATAATATTAATGGTTAATATTATGGACTAATTTGGGATCAAATGGGCTTTACAGATATTTAATTGATTGGATCAATTCTTCCCTGCATGTGATGTATGGATGTGTGATGTGCTACGTTCATGGGCCATAAGTGCTTGGCCCATGTTGATTCGATAGTGGCTCTTGCGCACACCATGGCTGAATGCACATCATTGCCATGGTGTCCCTTTTGGTCATTGAGTGACCTCCCTCAGTGGTGGGCCCCACACCTCATGGAGAGGATACGTGTAGAACCCTAGCCGATTTGGGCCCACCAAAATCTGGCTTTATGAAAGTCAATGGGAGACACTTTGGTTTGACCTAGATCAAACTAGGGCGTAATTACTGTTCCCTCCAACTAATTTGAGTGCATGTGATAGGGAGATTCATATGATGAGCTCTCTAAAGGCCTTCCATCATTAGCATGAGGATGAGTCATTCAGTAATGAGGAAACGCACCAGAAAATGGGTTATCCATATAGGGGTGTCATAGACCGATGTGGGTGGGGCTTCACTAGAAAATGGGAACTCTCTCACGGTACCTTGGCGTTCACGAATATGATGGGTAAGCACTCACTGGATAGAAAGGTTTACCTGAAAATGGCTCTGAATCTTATTTGGCAGAGGCCAAAGGGAAAGTTCATATGATGAGTGGATATGATCCTTCACAGAAAGGTAATGGGGTTATGCAACTGAAACAGTTGGCTCCATGCAGCCTATGTGATTTTCCACATTTCCAGAGACAATTCGTAGTCTCCATCACTGAGATGGGAGGGAAATTTTAGAGATGAATAAATGGAAATGGAACGTAGATTAAAATCCATATCTATGTAATGAACATGAATCAAATTAGGTTGTGGACTGATGTTTGCTCTTTTATTAGAAAATGGCAAATGGACAATTTGCAAAGCTTCTTGATGACAACAAGCTAAAGGGCCCGAACTATGCCGACTGGTATAGGAACCTTATGCTGGTCCTAACTTCCGAAAAGTTAGATAAAGGGGCTAAAAATCCTGCCCTGGAGCATCCGGATGATAGGGCTTCTGAGGCCCGAAGGAGAGACTATCAGGACTGGGAGGAGAAAAACTCCCTTGCCCGGTGTTACATCATTGCCACATTAGACAATCTGATACAGAGGCAGTTCGATCAGATCGAGCTTGACAAGGACATATTGGATAGTTTAAGAACAATGTATGAAGAGCAGAATCGTTCTACTCGCCAAAAGGTCTTGAAAAGGTTCATGATCGCTCAAATGTCCAAAGGGCAACAAATTCATGACCATTGTCTTCGGATGATGAGCTACATCAATGAGCTTAAGCTCTTGGATCCGGGCTGGATCTTGCGACCCAGATAGACGCCATCCTTAATTCTTTGCTTCCTTCCTTTAATCTGTTCATCATGAACTATAACATGAATAAGTTGAGTGTCAGTGTACAAGAGCTCAGCAATATGTTGCAGCAAGCGGAAGAACTAATTAAAAAGGATGAGCCTGTAGTTATGCTTGTAGAAGCTAGCAAGAAAGGCAAGAGAAAGAGAAAGGCAAAGAAGCCTCAGAAGAAAGTCACCAAGGGTAAGAAGCAGAAGAAAGACAAAGCATCAGATGCCCATCACTTTTGCAAACAGACCAGCCACTAGAAAATGAACTGTCTTGCCTACCTGGAATCGAAGAAAGGTAAGTGCAAGTGGGAGTTGTTAGACAGTCATTGTATGCTCTTAGCTCCAATAAGAATGATGTACTTTGGACATTTATTGTAAATGAATAAAGTGCATATTTGATTCATGTTCTTGTGGTTTGTTTCTGTGTTATACCCATAAACTGGACACTTAATGAGACTTGTGTTAGTTTAGAATGTTCACAGCCGGTGGGTCGGTCTGGGGAGACCTATCCTGATAAGGCTGACACTGATGTGCCACCAAGTCGGTTGGGGTGACCTGCCTCAGCCGCTAGGGTGAGACCCAAGGCACATGCAGTGTAGGATTAATTGAATCTTTGAACCGGACCAGATTTCAAGTATTGCCCTAGACCTTGGAGATTAATGGGCAAAACTGAAAAGTTACGCCTGACCCCTAGACTCGATTATAATACTGCACTAGGTGTCGGATTGGACTGTCTTTGATGTACCAATCACTGAGATCCTTAGCGGGGTCAAAACCTGGGTATGTTGGGGTAGTCTGAGAATTCATCTGAGTGGGTGATCATAGTGACAAGATCAGCCCCTTTGTCAGACAAAGGTAATGATCGGGGATGCACTCTCTTTAATGGAAACCAAGACTGCCGGTAGCCGATTTCAATCGTTGAGATTTGTTTTGCAAAATATATTTTATATGAGATATAAAAGTATATATATTACGGTTTCTAAAATATTTGCAAAATGTTTTAATTCCCGGGATCCATATAAGCAGAGAGTGCAACACTATTCCTTGCAGTCGAGGGAGAGGTCCTGTCTCGTCGGGCAGTGTTTGATCATTATGGGCTAAGAGGTTAAGTGTAAAGCCAATGAGGGTAATACTTGATGGGCTAATCTTGCATCTGCCCACAGTCCATGGGTTTTTATAAGGTGGCTTGGCCCAGGGACCACTTAATATAAGTGTTGGGCCCAATAGAAGCCCATGTGATGGGTTTCAGGGGGTGCACTGTCGACAACAGTGTATTCGGCCAGGACTTGTAACAAAGGCTAGGCCAAACCCATGTGGCTGATGTGTAGATCAATGCTTGGGTCCCATGCCATACAAAGAAGCCCAACTGGGCAGTAGTTTGGAAGCAGTTTGAGCACATAGACTTATTGGGCTTAAAGCCCATTTCGAACTGGGCTTTTAATTGGTTAAATAAAGGGGGCAGATCTGGGATTAAATCAGCAAATAGGATAGAGTCCTACCCTATCCACTCAGAGAGACAAGATCTGAATTCAGATTTGGAAACCTCCTAATAAGATCAGGAGAAGTCTGATCTAATCTGTAGATAAGATAAGGGTCTTATCCTCATCACTTAAAGAGAGTCCAAATTCAGATAATGATCCGGATTAGGAAACTCTTGATAGGATTAGGAGCTGATCTCTTTAAGCCTATAAAAGCAGGAGGGGGCGAACCATCAAATCATCCCAAAAATTCGAGAGATACTAGATCTCGAATTACAGAGAGAAGAATACACAGTGTGACTACGCCTTCTCCCTATGATCCCTTCCAGCCGCCGCCATATTGCCAGTTCGTTCTCCAACATTGTAGGAGTGGTCAAGATTGGATCTTGACATTAGTCTTTGCTGAAAGGTTGATAAGAAGTTGTGCTCACTGCCTCCATTGGATTCTTGCTGAAGAATTTGGTTCGTGGGATGGACCCTATTGATTCTGCTCCTCCATCCATTGTGTCATATTCGGTGGGAGCAGTCTTTGTTGATCTTCTTTGGGCGTGAACACCTCCATTGAGAGATATTATTTCTCTATATCAGGTAAATCCCTCTCCTACTGTTTCATTTCAAATCTGGTTCGATTCATGATTCAAGATTGATCCTACATCCCGAGCTGCAAACATTAGGAAAGAAATTTGTGGAGTTCAACAATTTGGTGGTGAGACGCTATATGAATATTGGGAAAGATTTAAACAACTTGTTGCTAGTTGTCCACACCCCCAAATACCCGAATAGCTTTTGATCCAATACTTCTATGAAGGGCTCCAGCCCATGGATAGAAGTATGGTAGATGCAGCCAGTGGAGGAGCCTTGGTAATTAAAACACCCAAAGCGGTCAAGGAACTAATTTCCAACATGGCCGAAAATTCACAATAGTTCGGTGCAAGGACAGATGGCACCACTAGACGTGTTAATGAGGCAAGTCATACTAATTTAGAAAATCAGATTTCAGATTTAATTGCTTGGTTAGGCAACTGGCTGCAGGATAATTGCAAACAGCCAAGATGTGTGGTATCTGTTCGATCCCTGGTCATCCTATGGACATGTGTCCATCACTACAAGATAGATCGATGTAGCAAGTAAGTGTCGTAGGAGGATTCCCGGGTCAGCCTCAACGCACATATGACCCCTACTCCAATTACTACAATCCTGGGTGGAGGGATCATCCAAATCTAAGCTACGGGAACCAAGGAGGACTGCAGAAATATCAGCCCCAATTTTTCAGTCGACAGCCCCAATTTTCAGCACCTATCACAACGCAAGACCAACCCTCAAATTTAGGTATGTCATTAAATGAAATAGTTAAGGCTCTAGCTACTGACACTCAGCAATTTCAGCAGGAAACAAGAGCCAGCATTCAGAATTTGGAGAACCAAATCAGCCAACTTGCCACTTTCATTAGCAAGTTGGAGGCGCAGTACTCCGAGAAACTACCATCACAAACGGTAGTCAACCCAAAGGAGAATGCAAGTGCAGTAGTATTAAGAAGCGGAAAGGAGTTGCAGCCCCAACCGAGCTCACCATCGAAGGCAGCTAAGGGAGACAAGGAAGAGGAGAGACAGGAAAAACAAGTAAGTTTGTTTCAATAAGCAATACTCATTTTTAGAACAAAAAAAATATTGGTTTTTAAAACAAATACACATTTTTATTATAGAAATTATATGGTTTATGGAACACGATGTTGATAAAAACATATTTTTGAAACAGGATTTAATGACATGTGATGAAGGATGATTTGACCCGATCTATGAAACGGCGACACGTGGACACTGACCCGACGTAAGCGACAGCTCAGCATTGCGGCCCAGTACAGCTAAGTAACAGGCCCATAAAGCAACTCGCCACGATGCAAGCTCTGGGTTCCCCGAGCTACCCCTAAAGGGATATTCTGAGGCAACTTCAGCTTGCAAGATAAGAAAACCAGCTCGCCCGAACTCCCAAGCAGACAAGTCATCCCGATGACTAATTCTACTAAGGGTACTCCTGAAGTATTCCGAGCTCGCTGCAAAATAGCTCGTGAGTGGGTCGCACGAGCATTCCATAGGAAGCTTCTATCTGACAGGTTGTACCAATCAGACTACACCATATCCCTTACTGACGAGGCAGTCCCTGTCCTTTCGACAGTCTGTGCCCACATCTCTCAGTAGGCGGAAGTGTGCCTGTCACTTTGGAGACGTGTCATTCGCCCAGGTAAGGAGTACGTCACAACGGCCACCTGCACAGCTCTGTCAGGTAACGGCTATGGCAGGGGGCCCAGTGGCGGTTATGCCCGATCTCCCAAGGAGTGCCCCTATAAAAGCCCTCAAGGTAGAGGAGAAACTTCTTCTTGAAACCTCCAATCTCTCGAGTACAGGAAAATTGCGCGACCTCCACTCTTAGCCTTCGTTTTTCCCTTTACTTCCCATACATAGTACTAACTTAAGCATCGGAGTATTCCCGCCGGGTAAATCCCCGGGAATCTTTTCTTTCATCTTCTCAGGTGTCATTCATTACCAGCAAGGAGCTAGTCAGCAATCAGCTAGGAGTGTCCGAATTGTGCTACATCAACATATTTTTGGTTTCAACTTTGAAAACAAAAAACACGCACACAATCAATGACATGTTTTTTGTATTTTTATTTCAAAAAACAATTTGTATTCAAAGAAATGGTTTTGAATTGTTTTTGAAACCAATAACAAGAAAAACAATTCACCCCCACCCACCACCCACAAAAAAAAAAAAAAACCACTAATGAAACTGAATAAACCCTTCTTTATGGGTATTTGTAATAAACACTTGAGTATCTCAGTAAAGCTTTAACTCCAACTATGGATTGCAAATCATGCCCTAGCACTCACCATTAGCGTCGTTACTTGGACAAACATAACCTGGTCTTTTGCAACTGGTTGTGGTTAGCTCTTCGAGTTCTGAACTGGACAGGGCATCAAATTTCAGGCCCAAACCGAACCTAACCACCAACTTAATTTATATAATATTTTTTTATATACGATCCCATATTTACATTTTATTTTATGCATTTGTATTATATTTATGCTTGTATGACTTATCTCACTTTTTGTAAGACTATATTTATAGATAAAGTGACATTTATAAGCTCTCAATTACTTATTACTCATTAATTGACCAAAGCCCAAATGAGAGAGAGTGGTCTTCTTCCACTGCTCAACTTATGTATAGTTGTTACTATTAATCCTGTTTGTTTTTTTTTTTTTTTGCCATTTGTTGGGGTTGTTTGGTTGTTTATTTTATTCTATCAATGTACTTAATTTGAGGATGATTGAATGAAATTTCCCTTTTGACTTCAAAAACAAAAATTGTTTTTTACCCTGTTTTATGAATTTTCTTTTACTAAACAATTAGACCTGGCAATTGGGTTGGGTGGGTCGGGTTTGGTTTGGGTCAAGGTACTTTGGGTTGATTTTGAGTCAGGTTGATTTCGGGTTGGGTTGTTAAATGCTAGACCCTAACCCTAAATGTTCGGGTTAGGATTGATCCGTGGGTCAATTCAGGTCATCCCAAAAAATAATTGAAATTTAAAAAAGTAAAAAAAAATTACATGAAAATGTCAAAATTAAAATAATTAACCTTAAAATTCCAAATATAAAATAAAAAAATTTAACAATTTAAAGAGTAAACAAGAAAAAGTAAAGACTAAATAGAAACAATATAAAAGTGGAAACTTCTGACAATGCATAAGTAATCCCAATTAGACTTGACAATCGGGTCAGCGGGTTGACCATGACCCAACCCAACCCAACCTAGTTTTTTAGGGTTGGGTCATTTTTGCATTCGGGTAGCTAAATGAGACCCTGACCCTGTTTTTTTGGGTTGGGTTGGGTCGGATTCGCAGGTTGGGTCAACTTTTTGTCAAGTCTATAAACAACTGTTACAAAATAGTATCCAACTGGGTAGAGATCTGCTACCAACAAAACACTTCCAACAGTATCCCAATAGGCCATTGCAGACATACATTCGATGGAGAGATGTTTCTCATGTGCCACTGTAATAACTAATTAGCTAGTTGAGACAGTGTTGGGAGGAGATCTGAATTCATCTTTTAACTATTTCATGTACTTGGTCAAAATTATCTGATCAAACACATATCACTCATCCATTTCTACCTTATAGACTGCATGCAGAACCAGAACATTAATTAACACCTTAAACATAAATTACACCCACTGCACCAGGATAATACATATAGGCGAGCTCTCATTGATCCCACACCCTTGACAACTAAAGTGGTCTACTATACGTGCTTTCCATTGACATGCTTACCACCATTCATGCGCTTGGATCCCTTGGTGGAATTAACAGAAAGCTTTCGTTGTTTTTTCTTATGGTGATGTTCATCGTCATCATCATCGTCATCGTCATCGTCATCATCATCGTCATCGTTGTCATCGTCATCATCATCGTCATCGCAATCATCACCATCCTCTTTGTCATCATCATGCTCATGCTCATGCTCATGCTCATGCTCATGCTCATCTTCATTTTCATGTTCATGTTCATGATCTGTCATGTTCATGTTCATGTTCATGTTCATGTTCATGTTCATGATGTTTATCATCATCGTCATCATCATCATCATCATCCTCATCCAGCTTTCTTTGGAGCTGCTGTGTCTTTTTTGTGACCTTGTGGCCCAGCATTTTGCGGGGAAGGGCCCCTTGAGCTTCCTCTTGACCTAGGCCATCACCTGCAACGCAACATATAGCAAGGGCTACTACAGATACAAGCAACAGAACCCCAACAGGCCTCATTCTCTTTCTCTTCTTCCCACTCTTATCCTTCTACTCCACCTCAGAAGATCAGATGGGTGCTCTCACTAGTTAGACAAGTATGATCTTATATAGAGTCCTCCTGTATGTACAGACAAGGTTAGATAAGATACAATATTTTAGATGAGTGCCATTAGTGATTTCCCAACCTAAAATATATAACTATTTCTCTTACCCTCTAAAAGTCAGATTCCTCCATCTAGATGACCCTTTGGTGGTTTTCACTTGGATGAAGATATTTTGCCTTTTTAAAAGTTGTTTGGTTGGATTTGATCACAGATCAGACCTAATTATTTGAGGTTCTCCGACTGTACGTAGTAAGCCCTAAATGGCTAATGTGTCATGACCAACCTATCCTAATACCAGTATCTAAATTACCTGCAAGTGGGTTGGCTCGGTTGAAGACTAGACGTTGGCTAATATGCACCAGCTCGTGCAATAATGCAATGTCGTGACTCATCAGTGGGTGGACTCAATCTCAGTTGGGGTCAATTAGTTTATTAGAGCTATAGCTATCTCATCCACATAATTAACAAGTAATATTTCATTTGATATATTGGAGCTAGGCATGGTAGGTGAGAAATATTTGCATAAGTGGTGCAGACCCAAATTTTTTCTCTCAAAACCCACCCCACCTCATGACAAGCATATATATTCAATGCACCACTTGTTATGACACTTCAGATGCTTGCCAGGAAGATGTAGAGGCACTCGATATGTACTTGTAGAATAAGCTTTGCTTATTACGTATATATTTAGTATAATTGCTTTATGTATTAATTTGATGCCAATTGTTTTACGTATATTCAATTCATTAGTGATTTTTGTTTGGGTGGAGTTGTTGACTATCAAGATATAAAACGCTCATTATATTTTTGGATTATGAGATTGGTAAGAAATTTTGATCAGGGCTTGCACATGCAAGGATTCCTAATTAAATTATTCATTGAGACCCAGAAATGAATTGAAGTGCTGTTCAACTAATCATTAATCAGGACATTAAAATAAAATTAGATTTTTTTATAGTATAGCCTTAATAAAAATGACAGTAAAATAGTAAAACATTTATATGTTAATAAATTAAGTGTTTTTAACTAAAATTATTTTATATATTATCGATCAAATTTACTTTTTTAGACATAAAATATAATAAAATTAAAAAATATTTATATATTAATAGAAAAATAATCAATTTGTTTTAAATTAATTTAAAATAAGTAAAAATCAGAAGTAATCCAATTATTAATCAGGACAAAATCTCATAACCAGAACTAATATAATCGATTTGGTTTAATTCGACCGATCAAGTAGAATCAATTCATTGACAGCCCTGGGTTTGATGGGACAGTTTGATTGCGGGTTATAACTTGAAATCATTTTATTTGCGAGGTTTGAGTTTGTATTCCAATTAGGCTTGCGGTGAAATGGATGTGGTGCATGTGAGACAGCTATATGATAAAGCCGATATTCATGATAAAAGAAATACAATTCACATCGGTGCCTTACAGTACATCCTAACTTTGCATTAAAAACAAATACGGAAGATGTTTTTAATGCATGCTGAGATGTGCACCTAGAGCATGTCCTGTGAAGTGCTGATGTAGTGATGTGATCTCAAAGCAATAAAGTTATGTTTGATGACTAAATTCTTGTTAAAAGAAGTATTTATTATTCACTTTTCAATCTACATACTTAGAAATACTTATTTTAACAACCCTTAAGGCTATTTCGTAACTCAATTTTCAAATCACTTATTATGCACTTATTGGGGTGGGAATGTTTGGTAAGTTACTTTTCCCATAAGTGTTTATATTAACACAAATGACAATTTTACCCTCCGCTCAGAACTCTCCCTCTCCCTCTCATTTTCTTCAATGGAATTGTAGATTGGACAACAGAAAGATTCCTCCAATTAACAACCTTTAGAAAATTCTCAGATTCACATTTCCACCTCCCGAGTCTCTCTTGATTCCCTCTCCTTCTTCCGTTGTCTTCTAGCTTTATCCCTAGCTAGTCCATTTGATATCATTGCATTTGGTTTATCCCTAGCTAAAACCCTTACCCTAGCCCCTCCGAGTCTGTCCTGAGTCTTCTGAAGTTTGGACCAAAAGAGAAAAAAGGAAAGTCATTCATGGCTTCCAAACTTCGTTTCTCAAATCTTTTCAAATCTCTCTCTCAGCGTTCTGAAATGGTTTCAACATTTCCTATAGTGCACCATTTTAGCTCAATTTCGGATAGACCCATAAGAAGAGAAATAAGAAGCAATGCATCACAAGATCCCTTCCTTAGTAAACTCAATGGTGAAGATGGAAAAGATGAAAAATAGAGAGAGAGATGAGTTAGAGAATGAAGCGAATAAAGGGGAGTTACAGAATGAAGCTCATATTTTCAAGTAGGGATCATATAGTAAAATAGAGATAGAGGAGTGGGTGAATACCTAAAGGATTTCCATTAGAGTACCACTTGGGAGACGATTAGAAGGAGATGAGGCACCATCGCAAGGAGGGAGGAGCCCTTTCTTGCTCCAGCTCCAGCCAATCCGTTCAATACGGTGTTCGACATGCCCTCCTTGCTTCTCTTACCGCAATTGCATCCCACGACAAGGGAGCTTGCAAATTCCACAAACTTTTTGTTTTTCTTTATTTTCTATAAAACCGAACACGGCAATGTGAAGTGCATGGTAACGTTGCCGGTGGACCTGTAACCAAACGTCACCGTTGCTTGTTGTTGTAGGGTTTCAAATGGAAGAAGAAGATGATAAACTCGAATTGAGATAGTTTTGTCATTAAAGAAAAAAAACAGAGACAGATTTGCCCCATTAGAATGAAGAAGCACTATTCAAAAAGTGTTGAAAAAAACCACATCTATATCACTTTTTTTAAGAAGTACTTTTTTTAATAATAAGTATTTTTATCCTCTTTTTTACCAAACACCCATAAATACTTAAAAATCACTTAATGTGTGGTCACATATCTTAAAAGAAGGGTCTAAGTAGAGATGTCAATGGATCGGTTCCTAAATAAACCCTCATTGATTGGGCTTTGGGCCGATATCATTGAGTCCACCCGTGCCAAAGCCAATCCATTGACATCCCAATTCAACAAATTTAGCCATTATCAAACATATTAGACACATAGCTTTTCTAATTCTTCGTGTTTTGGACAATAAACAGAAGAGCTAGCACAGACACAGTGATTCATAATTGATCTGTTGAAATGGATAAGTGGGTCAATGTTGGGTTGAGAAGTGCTTATAAATCCAAAGCCCACAGTGTGTGAAGCCCATAGAATGGGCCGATCGGCAGTTTAGCTTATTGGATCACCTGTGGTAAGTGGGATCTTAACTCAATAGTGTTGGGTGGATAACGGAAGTATAAAAACAACGAAGAAGTACGGTTAAGTCCATTGCAGATTTTTGAAAACAATCAACTTAAGCTTTAGCATCTACTCAACTAAGATTTTCAAGCTGCAGCTCAGCATAGGAATGAAAAGTATGGCCTGAGTTTGCACTGCCTTGATGACTATGCAGTGGATGCGCCCAACATTGGGTTGGGGCCTATGCATGATATAGGTAGTTCAGACCTGAATCCACCAAATTATGGGAAGCAGTTGGATATGCAGAAACATACAAATTTGTATAGTTTGCATCTCTGGTGAAATTCTTCCTTGAAGTGGAGGGTGACAATGAAGATTATAAAGGTTGCATTTGGAAATGATGTAAATAGAGTATAAATCCCAGTTCAGGATAAATTTGTACTCTAATTCACTTTTGCTTGTGTTTGGCAATATTACATTTATGTATTGACAAATGATAGAAAACATATTTTCCAATGCATATTTACATTGATAATAAGATACATCAATGAAAAAGAAGTAAATTTGCATTCAAGTGGGCTTTTGATAAAAAAAGGCATGTGCATTATTGGAATTCGTGTTTGGATCCATTACAGCCAAAAATCTGTTTTGTAAGAAGGTAAAGTTGTCATTACAAAACTAAGATGGCATTTGATTGCACTTTTTAGACGTTTCAATCTGAAAATGTTGTTTTTCAGACGCCACCTTTGTTTGGTGTTGCATCTAAAATAAGGTCTGAAAGTTTTTTCATATTTAAAACTTTTAGACTCAAGCCCGTCACTTAACGCGCTTAGACATGTTTCATACGAGACCTAAAGTCAAAAATACCCCTCCCCATTTGACATCTCTCTCTCATCTTCATACAACCCTCTCTCTCTCTCTCTCTCTCTCTCTCTCTCACTCGCGCGTGCACGCTCTCTCCTATCTTCCTGCCACCACTGCTACAACTTGCAACAATGACTCTCTCTCCCTGCCTTTCTGCCACTACCACTGCAACTTGCAATGGCAACTCTCTTTCTCTCCCTGTCTTTCCACCACTGTCACTGCAACTTGCAACGTCGGTTCTCTCTCTCTCGCTCTCACTCTCTCCCCTTGGCTTTACACCACCGCCACAGCGGTGGTTCTCTCTCTCTCTCCCTTATCTTTCTGCCACTGTCGCTGCAACTTGCAACAGCGGTCTCTCTCTCTCTCTCTCTCTCTCTCTCTCTCTCTCTCTCTCTCTCTCTCTCCCCTATCTTCCTACCACCGCTGTTGTAACTTGCAACAGTAGCTCTCTCTCTCTCTCTCGCTCTCTCTCCCCTATCTTCCCTTCACCACCACCATTGCTGCAACTTGCAGCAACAATGGTTCGGTGATTAATTATTTTTATTAATTATTATTAATTATAAATTATTTGTATTAATTTTTTAATATTTTTATTAAACATTAATTATTTTTTATTAATTTTACTTGTATTATCTATTAATTATTTTTATTAACTAGTAATTTTTAGTTATTTCATTAATTTTGAAAAATTATTTTAATTTTTATTTGTGTAAATTATTAATTAGTAATTATTTTTTTTTTAATTTTAATTGTTTCATTTTTTAATTACTAATTTTTTATTTTTTATTTGTATTGTTTCAGTATTATTTTAAGGTTGAAATATTTTTTATGAAATAATGCAAATTGAACTCAACATTTCCAAATAGTATATTCTAGGGGTAAAATAATAAAATCAATAAATTTCAGATGATAAAGGATTGATCCAGTACAAACAAACTTATAGATTGAGAGCCTCTAAAAAGTAGAAAAGCACATATGCTTCTTTTCATATTTCAGATAAAAAATATCTTTTTAACTTTTCAGATCTTAAATTTCAAATTTATCAAATGCCACCTAACCCAACTTTGCAATTTATATAGACTATTTTACACTTTATATATTTGCATTCACACTTATTTGCATGATTTCCAAACACAGCTTAATGGAATTGACAAGTTACCCTTGGTCAGTTTTTTACGCATCGAAGGAAATCAAGAAAATCATCTCAAACATGAAGACTTCACTTTCACTGGTACGCTGAGAGAGGACGACAATCTTTGTATCGACCGGTTTGCTAGCTAACATGGGTATTGAAGAAACATTTGGTTCCTCGATACTGCAGTTTCCGCACCAGCCCGAAGAGGCTAATGCGTGAAGTTTATATATATATTTGGTCATAATAGGAGGAGCTACATCAGATTGGACGTGAAGATTATAGCTTCACCCCACTATCACACAAACAAATGAAAACTAAATCATTAAGAAGAACGAGGGGATTAAGTGGAAGAGGATCGATCCCACGTATGGAACGGAGCTTCACATGTTAACTAGTCCGCAACTTGATTTACTTCCCTAAATGAATGATAGTAATGCCATTTCGAACATTCATCCACAATGGTCTTCAATGTCCATAGATTTGATTAGACTCGATTAGCATTGATATCATCAGGAGCAAATCACCTTCAATAAAATAGGATTTTGCATCAAGCACTTCCCAAAAGTGATTTCTAGCAATGTAAATTATCGAGCAAGTCTCATCATCATTCTAGAAGCATCAAAGTTAATTTTGATATCCCACTCTTGTTGGCATTTCCACCTTATAGATCATGGTTTTTAAAAATGAACCGGTGACCGAATTGGTCAGGGGTTTGGTTACCGGTTTGAACGGTTAATTGACCGATTTAGCGATTTATTGACCAAAATCAACGGTTTTGGGAAAAAAATGATTTTGGAAAAAAACAGAATCAATCAGGTGACCGATTCCCAGTTTTTTTGGTCCGACCAACCGATCCAATCCGGTTTTGAAAACAGTGTTATAGATTTCCAAACACTTATACATAGTATAATTAGAATGAGAATCAAAACAATTATTAACCTCAACAAATAGATTAAACGTATCATTTCCATTCTTCTAAATCATATTACATTTTCAAGAAACTTGGGCCATCATTTTGTCTAAAATTTCCCACCAATCTAAAAAATATGTTATCTCTCAGGCCAATAACATTAGGGGTTGATGATCGACCACACATGCTTAGCAGTGTCACAATTTTTGAACACATGATCGACATCCTCCAATTTGCCACAAAGCTACAAAGCCCCATTAATATCCATCCCTCTCCATAGGAGAAAAGCTCTAGTAGGGAGCTTATAACGAAGAAGTATGAATATAAAAGTTTTAATTTATTTTTAGGAACATTAAGCCCCCAAACTCTACTAAGAACCAAGTTAAGTTCAACCGGCCCTCTAACAACCACATAAGCCTTATTATAGACGAACTTAATAGTGAAATTACCCTTAAGCTCAGTTTGGAAGGAGTATAAATGCAAATATATAGAGTGCAAAATTATATATTTTGTATTATTTTGTATGTATTTGCACTGTATATATTTATATTTGTATTCCTCCCAAATTGAGCCCTAATTTGGAAAGGGTACAAATGCAAATATATACAGCGTAAATACATACAAAATAATACAAAATATAATGTTTTACACTATATATTTGCATTTATACTCCTTTCAAACTCAGCCTAAGGATCAAACCTCCAAATCATTTTGTCTCCTATAGAACACGAATGGAGGAAGGTGGATTTGATTTTATTCCACACCATATTAGGAACAAGGCTATGAATTTGGTTCCCTCCAAACCATATTATCATGATCATTCACTTCACTCACTCTAAAATAGACCTGTTCATGGGTCAAATTGCCCATGAGCTGACCTGGCCCAACCCATTCTAAATTGGGCTTATCAAAATTGGGTTTCGGGCTTGGGCCAGATTTTGAGCTTTATAGGGCCGGGCTTAGGCTCAAAGCGAGTTATTTTCTGTTTATAAAGAGGCAAGGTCCAGTCCAGCCCATCTGATGAACATGTCTACTCTAAAATCCTCAACTACAGATAGATCACAATTTATCATCTTAGAGATCGATGAGGCATCCACCCAATTATCCTTCCAAAAATTAATGGGTTTATCATCTCCATCAACCCACCCAATACCACGATTAATGCATAGCATTGAAAACCCCTCTCTAATCCCAATAAATGCCTTTTTTGCTTTTACATTTCAAAAATTATCCTTTTTTTAAGTATTTATTTGAGGCAACTTAAACTCACAAATTATTTATATCATCTAAAATTTTCCACACATGTTTGGTTAAGTTCACATCATTCACCCAATACATATTTTTTAAGCCCAAACCGCCCCATCTTTTAGGCACACAAACTTTACTCAAACTCATCAAGTGCATAGGGTTTTTATCATTTTTACTTGACCATATGAAATTTCTTTAGGATTTATTAACATCACCGGGATTCTGAAGGACCTCATGACAAATTAAAGCATCATACTATTAGACAATTCAGAAGTGTGACTCTACCCATAAGAGAGAGTTTTTCGTTTTTTTAACCCAAAGCTTATGATTAATTTTCCCCTCAATATCCTTAAATAGTCTCTTAGACACACCACCATTAATGATAGAGGCACCTAGAGGAATTTTCATGATTTTAATCATAATCTACTATGGTCTGAGAGGGATATTCTTTGACAAACTTGATACCAACTTAGAGAAATTTGGTTGTATTTGGGTCGGGTTGAGAGATTCAAGGAGAGTGTCTTGTAGTTTGGGCATGGGGAAAGATGAGCTCATCCCCCCTAATTATCTCTTTCTTTTTTATAATTATTAACAAAATTTTAAAGTGGCACCCCTCCACTTTGAAGTAAAGTTTCGGGTTAAAAAATGTGTTTGACTATGATGCCACAATGACATGATACTAGCATTATAAATATTGTAGCCATTCAGATGGGTTTTCGTCAAAATTCATAGGGGTGGGTTTTGATTGGTCAAATGTGTAATTTCTGTCATAGATTTTCCGAAAAAAGAAAATTGATAATTTGGGTGGTGTGTGAAACCGTTGCCAATTCCTCTTCAACGATTTTTCAGAAATCACTGACTTTTGAAATCATTGATTTTTCACCTTTGGTACCATTCTTTTTATGTAAACTCATCTCTTATAGAAATCGTCAATAAGTTTGTTTGGTAGTGTTACTCAAGAGTGATTTTTTTTTTCAGGATAACTGACTTTTGTGTACATATATGTCGGATGCCATGTCATCCTTTAAAAAAAGAAAACCGACATTAAATTGGGGGATCACCAAAATTGGCAATTCCTCGTTCAAGCCTGGTTTCAAGAATCGATTTTGGGCCGATTTCTCAAAAATTGCTGAAATTGGTCAACCAAACCACAAATTCATGCTGATATGAATTTGATATGGCAGCAATTAATTTTCGTAAAATCCGAAATGGTGCCAAACATCACCCATCTTTTATTTACATGAAGGCATCCAAAACTGGGTATATGTCGGAACATGGTTGGAGGATGGGCTACCCATGTTGTGTAGCCCTTTTGAATATGTCAAAAAACAAAACATACGTACTCGAGTTGGACCAATTATGCCTAAGTCTAAATTTTGTGGACCCATAACATACGACCGGTATGCTGAGTATTCTTATCGGGTATTTATTGCGAGAGGCCAAGGTGTAATTTGGGTCATGCCGCCAATGGACTAATACAATTTTGGATCAGCCATGATGATACACGGGTTGTGCCAGGTAGAGGTGTAAAGTCGGTCGTGTTAGGCCTCGTGGGTGGCCTGCCCTAAAGGCAGATTGTACCGTACTGGCCTGCAGGCTGCCACGGGTCGTGCCATCCTCCCTGGTGGAAATTTTGGGGGTTGGTTCGACATGGCTCACGGCCCAGGCCCGCTTGGAACTAGGCCGACTGGGCTGCAGGCCATGCCAAGTTGGGCCACAGGGCAGGCCTTGGGCCTGGGCCGAACCAGGATAGACTCACTATCTGAATTAATAATGATACAAATTACAAAGCATACAATCATACAAATATTAAAATTATGAAATATACAATGGTTGGATACTTCATAAACTCCATCCTTGGATACTTGGATGGATGAAATATGAAAATGGAATAAATTAATAAAATATAAAAAATACAACAAAGATAGCTACAAATTGAAAATACAAAATTACATTAATACAAATAAATTAAATAAAATTAAAACAAAATTTATAATAATTTGACAAAATAAAAAATTGTAGGTTATTTGTTAAAATTTACAACTAAAACAAAATTTACATGTACATTATGATGAAAGCATTCACACACACTTTCGTCATCTCTTTTAGGTGAAAAACCAAATATCCAGTGTATGTAGTACTGTAGTACTTTGTAGTATCATGCTCTCCTTTGTCTTGTAATTGTAAAGTTATAATCTATATTTTGCATCATGATTCATAATTGCAACTAGCCAACCCTGGTAGGTTGGTACAGTGGTAGTATCGTAGTGTGGTACCTATAGGTCCTGCACTAAAACAACTAAACAAGACTCTAATGGAACTATAGCCTGTAGACACCGGAGGGGTTCGTAGATCACGGATCACATGCCATGGCGGGATTGGCGGCGAGAAATGTTCTCCGAGACTCTAACTTCTCTCAATATTTTTAAAATTTATTTTCCATTATTTCAAAAATTCATTTAAATTGTGGGTTATTTCTTCTTCCTCCTCATGTGTGAGAAAATGTCTGGTCAAATGACCAGTACCACCCTTGCTACAATAGCTAAAGTTTTTTCTACATTTTTGGCAAACTACTATTTTCCCCTTCCCCTCAACATCCTCTATTTTAAATATTCTCCAAATCAGTCTACTAAACTTGGGGTTTTGGGAAGAGCTGGCCATTTTTTTTTTCAAATTCTAAAAAATAATAAAATTAATTTAATTGGACTTACCCTGGAATCTCAGATTGCCAGTTTAGAATCACAACTTGATTTCAATGGTTAAAGCCTTTCAACGTGACAACGTCCAAGGCTCCAAGCCTCCCAAATTGCTAAATTGGAGAATCAGACAATCGGCCAATTAGACTACGAGACTATTAGAGTTCACTCAGATGGCAGAGAATGTATGAGAAACTAAAAGAGACTGAGAGAGGAAAGACTAAAGAGATTAAGAGAATAACCTAATAGGAGAATTGTTGAATGTTGATTGTTGAATTGGTATGATGAGAATCGTGGAGGATAGGGCTATTTATAGGAATTTAACATAATTCAATTGCCCAAAATACCCAAAAAACTATATGTTATTTAGTTGTTAGGAGGGGTATTTTGGTCATTGTAAAGTTACTTATAACTTTATCCAAAATTCCCCCTAAACTAGTTGTTATATACCTGTTGGGGGGCATTTATGTCATTTTTTCAACCCCCATAAGCAAAACACACAAATACCCCACTAATATGGCTATCTATAGTTGTTCCCCAAAAAGCTGAAACTAGCCGTTGGGCCCTTTTGGGGGAGGGGGGGGAGGCAACCACCTAAGTCCCAAGTCCCAAGACTCCCAACGACTATATTCCCGGGGTGGGCCGAGCGTGGCCCGTTACGGGCCTGGCAAGCCATGCCATGTTGGCCCATGGGCTGTGGATGACACGACACGTGTTGTTGTGCCGGCCCAAGGGCCTCGAACCCCCAGCCCAGCATGACACGGATCTCCATGTTGGGCCTAGCACAGCCCATTAGCCTTTGTGTCGGGCCGGGCTGGTCCAAAATCGTGCAGCTCGGCCCGATTTACACCTCTAGTGCCAGGCATAATATGATCATGTGGGCACGTTGGGCCAAGGGTTTTAGGTCCATGGGTTGGCATGACCTAACATGCAACATGGGATGACGTGTGGGCCCATAGTGAGCCAAGCGTAGCTCGCCCAAGGAACTAACTGTTGGGACCCACCCCCCCAATAGCTAGTTTCAACTTTTTGGGGTTTTTTTTATGGAAATACCCCTCATTTGCTATAAACAACTATATAGCGGGTATTTATGTATTTTAGCTTTGAATGGGAAAAATAATGACAAAAATGCCGCCCAACAACTATATAATAACTAGTTTGGGAGGCATTTTGGGTAAAATGATAAATGACTTTATAATGACCAAAATACCCCTTCTAACAACTAAAAACTGACTAGTTTTTAGAGTATTTTGGGCAATTGAATTATTTTCAATTCCTATAAATATCCCTATTCTCCACCATTTTCATCACACCAATTCAACAATTCTCTTCCCATACACTCTCATACTCTTAATACTCTCTACTCTCCAATTCTAAAGTCTTGACTTTTTCAAGTTTCAACAAGAAGGCTTGCTTAAGTATATCAAGTTAACAATTCGGGGGGCTTGGAAGTTTCGACCATTAAAATCAAGTAGAGATTATGAACTGACAATCTGAGTGAGTATAATTAAACTAATTTTTATTTTTTTACAATTAAAAGAATGATCGACTCCTTTCAAAACCAGTTCCATAGCATGTTCAATGTTGATGATGTTTAGTCGCAATATGATAGCATTAGCATTGATATGCATGCTACCGAAATTGTCGAAGTTCCCACCCCTAGTACTGTTGTTGGGGTAGGAAAAAGAATTGAAGGGAACTAAATTGACTAGTCTGGTTTGGAAATTATTTAAAATAGAGGAGGTCGAGGGTAGACCTGTTCATGGGCCGGGTAGCTCAACGGGCTAGCTCGGTCCACTTTGTCCTAAATCAGGCTTTGACAAAACTTTAAGCCTGCATGCTCAAGCTTTCCCAAATAAGACTGAGCCTAGCTTGATAATATTAAATATATAACAAAAATATAATATATATGTTAATAATACATAATATATATTATATAATAATAAAATTAAAAGCAAAAGAAAGTATTACATATATTAAATGTATAAAATATTATATAATATATAATATGTTATTAATACTCTCTCTACTCTCTCATACTCTCATACACTCTCTCTACTCTCCAATTCTAAAGTCTCACTTTTTTCAAGTTTCAACAAGAAGGCTTGCTTAAGTATATCAAGTTAACAATTCGGGAGGCTTGGCAGCTTCGACCATTAAAATCAAGTAGAATTTATGAACTGACAATCTAAGTGAGTATAATTAAATTAATTTTTATTTTTTACAATTAAAAGAATGATCGACTCCTTTCGAAACCAGTTCCATAGCATGTTCAATGTTGATGATGTTTAGTTGCAACATGATAGCATTAGCATTGATATGGATGCTATCGAAATTGTCGGAGTTCCCACCCCTAGTATTGTTGTTGGGATAGGAAAAAGAATTGAAGGGAACTAAATTGACTAGCCTGGTTTGGAAATTATTTAAAATAGAGGAGTTGAGGGTAGATCTGTTCATGGGCTGGGTAGCTCAACGGGCTGGCCCGGTCCACTCTGTCCTAAATCAGGCTTTGACAAAATTTTAAGCCTGCATGCTCAAGCTTTCCCAAATAAGCCTGAGCCTAGCTTGATAATATTAAATATATATATGTGTTAATAATAGATAGTATATATTATATAATAATAAAATTAAAAGCAAAAAAGTATTACATATATTAAATGTATAAAATATTATATAATATATAATATGTTATTAATAATATATAAATAATATGTTATAAAATACCCATCAAAGTCAAGCTTCAGGCTTTATATAGGGCTCGGCCTTGGGCTTGGGCCTAGGCTCAAGATCTAGACCTGATGATCAGGCCGGGCTTGGGCTTGAGCCTAGTAATTTTTTGTTTATAAAGAGGCAAAGCCTAGCCTGAACCTAACCTAGCCTGGCCCATGAACAGGTCTACTTGAGGAGAAGGGAAAAAGGGATATTTGCCAAAAATGCAAAAGTGACTTTAGCTATTGTAGCAAAGGTGGTACTGGTCACTTGGGCAAACATTTGCTCACCCATGAGAAACATGAAGAAGAAGAAAAAGAAAAATCACAAACACAAATTGGGAGGGGGTTTTGGTACTTTTAAATATTCATAATAAAAGACGAGGCAAGAGTTGGCAAAATATATTATGCATACTAAACAACCATTTTATTAGTTGAGGATAGTAAACTTGAAAAAAAAATTATTCAATTCTATAAATTCTCAATTTAAAAAGTTTCTAAAAATGCTATTAAAGCGGATGCTTTGAAAATGTTTTATTCATATAAACAAAATTTAATTTCTATTTTATCAAATCTTAATTCTATAGTTGCAATTACTTTTGATATCTGGACCTCTAAATAAGTTATATTTGTGTTACCATTCATTTTATTAATGAAAACTGGCTTTTACAAGAAAAAAAAAAGAATTTTAAGTTTTAGTAGGCTTGAATGGCCATATACTGGGCCCAACTATTCTTGAAAGTATTTAAATACTTTTACATGCTTATGGAATTGATAATAAACTTTTTTATATTAGTTTTGATAATGCCAGCTGATGGTGCGTGATCAAGAAGCTCCTATCTAGAGGATGATCTGGACCTTAGTGGTGTAGCGAGCTGGACCAAGCTGCAAGATAGAGTATTAGAGCACCCGGAGTGGCTAACCCGGCGAGTTCGCTTTGATGTTTAAGTCAATACTATGTTTTGATGCGAGCTAGAATCTGAGTGCTAGAGAGCTTGGATTCAAGTAATCGTGCGTGCTTGGACCATGGAGGGGTTGACGCCTTTATATACCCGAGTTATTGCAGGTTTCTCGGAACAGTTCTGAGATCTAGGGCCTGAATGGGCGAGATCCGTTCCTGCTTTAGTCAGGTAGCAACATATCAGTCAATGAACTTCATTATCGTCGCTCGATTCGGACGGGGAGAAGATAAGGCTTGCCGTTATGCGGTATGATCCCGCAATATCATAAGTCTATAAGGAAGCTACTGGGATTTATTACGTGTCACTTCGGTTCCTGGGTTCCAAACTCAATTAGCAGCCGAGGTGGCATTACACCAAGGTGAGTTGTTGCCGAAGTGACTTCATGCTGAAGTGACTTTACGTCGAGCTCCGCATAGCGCTGACTAGGCTCCCCTTGATGAGTTGTCATCCTACGTGCAGATCGCATCCACGCGACTTTTATTTACTAGGTCATGTCAAATTACTCCTCATCAATTGCCCCCCACTCCTCATGGTCGAGGTCCTAACCTAGCGCGGGGAGTTCACAACGAACTTAGGTGGATTTGGCACGAAATCTAGGTGATGTGGAGGGGGAGCCACTGGTCAAACCCGTTCAACCAGGATGGGATGTAACCTAGATTGCATACCCGATACGCATGGACGTCAAGCTGTTTATAGACTCTATGGATGTCAAAACACGCGCTAAATCGATTTTAACCTCGGGGCATGCAACCGGTTTCCCTAGGAGCCATTGGATCGTGTTGATCTTGACCGTTGATTCCTGGATATACTGGCTATAAATAGGAGCCAAAGGGCTCATTTTCTTCTCCACAAGTCCGCAAATCCACAATCTTTGAGGTCACGCTCAAGTCTTCCAGTTCGGTATCAGCCTTTTCTAAGTCCGAGGTCACCTCCTTTTCTTCGGTCTTCCTTTCGGTGAGTCCACCTTTCTTTACTTTTTCCTTTTGATTCCGTTGTTCTTTCCTTTAATATGTCTAGCCTTAGTTTGGATAGTCTTTTAGACGGGAATGACGAGTTCGCTGGGGCCGAGGTGGGTACCTCGGCTCAGACTGTGGATCCTCGTCCTACCGAGGTGGTCACTTCAAGACAGGATGTTGTCCTCAGTCCGCTCGAGGTGAACTCACCTCGGCTAGAGCGAGAGGCCTTTGGTAAATCAACTTCCACCTCACACTGAGGTTGGCTTCCAGACAACTTCGGCCCGTTGATAATGACAGCGGACAGGCTCTTAGCCTTAGTAGCCCAGTACAGATTCCCTAACGACCTTGTATATAGCATTCCCTTAAGCAATTTTCCTTGGGATTATGATCACAATGAGATCGTGATTTTTGAGGAGCAGCTCATAGCCAGTCAGCGTCTTCCGCTTCACCCTCTTATAATCAAGATCGTTAAATTCTTTAACATTACCATAGACCAACTACACCTGAGCTCTATCCATAATATCATAGGGACCATTTTTCTTTTCCATGATTACAACTGTCCCCTTGACCTCGATGTCTTCTCTTTGATCATTTCCATTAAGAAAAAACTCGTCCTATGTTCTGCCCGAGCACATGCGAACTTACTACTTGTCACCTCATCCCGGATACAAACTATTGCACAAACTCCCTAATAAGTTCCCAACCTGGAAGAGGTGTTACTTCGTGGTCCACAACACCGAGGGGTGGCCCTTCCCGACTCACTAGAGGGCAGCCGTCTAAGACCTCGGCATTAGACTGGACCTGAAGACAAGGGAGGAAGTCTGATCTTGGGCAGGGTTCAGCCTGAAGTTCAAAAACTTCGTGACTGAGGAGAAGTTCGTGCAGGCCGGCCTATGTCCTCCTGGTAGGTTGCTATTTGCTGTACTTTTTCTATTCGTTTTACTTTGGTACTGTATCTGATTTATCTTTTTTGTATCGCAGCTGCCATGGACGACATCCCTACTGATGAGCTCTTCGGGAGCATGAAGAAGAGGAAGAAAAAGAAGAGAGCCTCCAAAAAGGCCCATGCCGAGACTGAAGCAACCACAACTGAGGCTGTTGTTCCTGAGCCTGAGCACCCACCAATTGCCGAGCAGCCTCCCGTAATCGATCTGGTCGAGGAGGACTCGAGCAAGGCCTCCCCACCCCACATGCCCGAGGAGGCTACGTCTTCAGAACCCGTCCTAGCAGCCACCACTTCTTCGAGCAGTGATGCTCCAGTTCGAAGCATTTTGACTCTAAAGTTTGGCCTTCTCAAGAGCAAGGATGCATTGTTCACTGAAGAGATCGCTCGTTGGGCTGACTTGCTAGTTGCTCAGCTCAGGGCCCGAGCGGCCACACACTATATGGTGGTACGTTCTTGAACTTCTCTTTCAAATTGTCTTGTACTTAGATTTTCTGTATACTAATACTTGTTTTCTTCTCTTGGCAGGTGAGCTCCTCCATCCATGCCTTGGCTTATTAGTCTGAGGTGAACTTAAAGCGAGCTCTCAAAGCCAAGGAGTCTTCCCAAAATGCCCACGCCGAACTGAACTTAGACCGCAAGGAAATCAACCAACTGAAGAACGATGCGCGAGTTAAGAAGGAGCTTGAAGAGCGTGAAACGACATTGAAGAGGAAGGTTGAGAATCTCAAGACCCACGTAAAGGAACGAACCAAACTACTACTTCAGGCGATGGAGGAGGCCAAGGTTAAGGCAGTTGAGGAGTATAAGTCCTTAGTGGAGCTTCAGGAAAGGCTGGTCGAGGCAAGGACAGTGGGTTACCACAAGGGGTTCAAACTCAGCAGGTGGTTGACCCGGCGTGAATTTCCCCACCTCGACCTCTATGCCATAAGCACGTCGAAGATCACCAAGGAGATGGGCCATCGAAGCTGCCAAAGATCCGGACTCCGAAGCAGAGAGTAATGACGACCTGCTTGATGACGAGGAAGAGGAGACCGGTGCTGGCAAGGACTGTATGGAGACAGATCCTTTTGTTGAAGTCTCCAATAAGGATGAAGAGCCCCGAATAGATTGAAGTCTCTTTTCTTGGACCCCCCTCCTTTTGTAATGCTCAATGTTCTGAGCCCCCGAGCTCGGTCAATTGTAATCTTTCTCTTTTTTTTTGTACTTGAAGTTCTTTTATCAATGAAATACAAGTGCTTTGCAATCTTTGTGTGCAAATTTTTCTACGTGTAGATTACTCCCGAGCTGGCGAGCTAACCCAAATAGGAGTGAACTTTTTTCTAAGTATAGATTACTCCTGAGTTGGCGAGCTCGGCACTAGTAGGAATAATCTAATCACCATTATATGCCAGGGTGAACAAACACTGTAGGGTACATACCCGACCTGTCTGTGCTTGGGTCACTTTGCTTTTCCCATGCCATAGCTACTGGGTTTTAAGCTGCCTGTGCCGAAGAGGCGACTAGGACTTTTATCGTGCCGATGTCTATTATCAGCTCAGCACCATAGCCCTTAGGCTTCTGGGTGTGACTTATGGTCCTCTCTCTAGCTCATCGTCTATTTGACCACTTTGATGATTTCATAAGTGAGTTAGAGTTGTGGATTCATATAGTATCTTCTTAAGTTGTCGATGTTCCATGCTCGAGGTACTAGCTTCCCTTCCAAAGTCTCGAGCTCATACGTGCCTTCCCCGTACACCCATCTTATACGATACTAACCTTCCCAGTTCGGTCTGAGCTTACCCACACCGAGCTCAGTTACCATAACTTTTCGTAGGACTAGATCGCCAACATGAAACTACCACTTTTTGACCCGGGTGTTATAGTACCGAGCTATTTTCTACTAGTATGCCGCAGTTTGGATGTAGGCCAAGTCTCGTACCTCTACTACAAGGTCTAGGTTGGTACGGAGCTCATCATTATTTGTTTCCTCATCATAAGCCTCAAATCGCAGCGTAGGCACTTTGATTTCTATCGGGATCACCGCTTATGTACCATATGTGAGGTTAAAGGGGGTCTCACCCATCGCTGTCTTAATGGTAGTCCGGTAGGCCCAAAGAACACTGGGTAGCTCATCCACCCACAACCCTTTAGCTCATGCAAGACGAGCCTTCAACCCATGAATGATGGCTCTATTCGTTACTTTAGATTGCTTGTTGCTTGTGGATGTGCTACTGAGGTGAAGTTCCGTTGAACCCCATCTCAACGCACTAGTTTTGGAATTTAATATCTTCAAATTGTTTATCAGAAATCAAGATTTTGGAGAGTCCAAGACGGCATACAATGTTTTTCCAAAAGAAAATTTGCACGTTTCGAGCTGTAATGCTTACTAGCAGTTCGGCTTCCACTCACTTCGTGAAGTAGTCTACCGCCATGACTAAGAACTTCCTCTGTCCGATTGCCGACGAAAATGAACCGAGGATGTCGATTCCCCACTACGTGAAGGGCCACGGGCTAGTAAAATACTTTAAGTAGGTAGCAGGTTGATGGAGGATGTTGGCATGCCTCTGACATCTGTCGCATTTCTTGATGATTTTGAGTGCGTCTGCTTTCATTGTGGGCCAATAGGAATTCTGCCTTAATGCCTTTTGGGCAAGGGCCCTAACCCCAGGTGTCCTCCGCATAGACCTTCATGGATTTCACAAAGTACAAATTCAGCTTCTGTGGGTCGCAGTCAATGTAGGTAGGGGAGGGCGAATGATCTCTTATACATCCATCCGTCTATGAGGACGTACTTGGTCGATTGTCGCTCTACCCTCTGATTTGCATTGCATTCTACAGGTAGGGTCCCATGGAGCAGATAATCAATGAGCGGGTTAATTCAGATCGGTTTCACTTGCAACGCGGGAGCGACCTCTTCTACCCTCTGAGAATGCTGGGCCGAGGTAGGTCCTCTGTGTACACAGTCCGCATAGTGTTGTCGCTCGTACTTGCTAGATGTGACAAGGCATTGGCCTCAACATTCTCGGACCTTGGGATTTGACTAATAAAGCAAGAACGAAAGCTTGGTAGGATCTCTCTTATCCTAGTTAAGTAGGCTACCATGGTCGAGTCACGAGCTTCGTAGTCGCCATTGACTTGGTTAACTACCAGTTGAGAGTCACTACAGACGATGAAGTGTTTCATTTCCATCTCCTTTGCTAAGTTGAGCTTGGCAATTAGCGCCTCATACTCCGCCTCGTTATTTGATGCCTCGAATCCGAACCGGAGAGCATAATCCAGCTTCACCTCGCTCGGGCCGTATAGTATCAGTCCCGCTCCGCTTCCTTGATGGTTAAAGGAGCCATTGACATGGAGGATGCAGGGCTCCTCGTCCTATGTCAGTACTTCTACGACCGAGACTGGTATTGCATTGGTTGATGCCTCTAACGTGCGAGCGGGCTAAGTCAGTTCAGGAGTAGGTGCGTTGAACGTGCATTCTGCTATGAAGTCTACCAAGACTTGGGCTTTGATCATTGTTCGTGGCTCGAACCGGAGGTCATATTCGCTGAGCTCGATGGACCACTTTGTCAACCTCCTAGACACCTTGGGTTTAAGTAGGATGTGCCTCAGAGGTCTATCCGTAAGTACAACAATGGTATGGGCTTGGAAGTAGGGGCGTAATTTTCGAGTTGCTACCACTAGCACGTACGCCAGCGTCTCAATGTTGGGGTATCTGGCTTCTGCATCCTACAGTACCTTACTTAAATAGTACATGGGCCTTTGAACCCCGTCTACCTCCCTAACTAGTACCTATCTGACTACTTCATCACTCGCAGAGAGGTACAACTTCAAAACATCACCTTCCTCAGGTCGGGTTAAAACTGGGGCAGTACTTAGATACCTTTTGAGCTCATCAAACGCAAGCTGACATTCTTCAATTCATTCGAAAGTATCATTTTTTTAATGGCTTTAAAGAAAGGGGGCATCAACCTGCTGACTTGGACATGAAACAACTTAGGGCTGCTACCCGACCAATCAACCTCTAGACTTTTTTATTTTTTGAGGTGGACTCATGTCCATAATTGCCTATATCTTTTTAGGGTTGGCTTCGATACTAACGCTGGTTGACTATATAACCTAAAAATTTTCATGAAGTGATTTCGAAGACACACTTATTCAGATTTAATTTCATATTATATTTTCTAAAAATTTGAAAAACAACGTCTAAATCATTAATTAAAGATTCAGAGAACTGGGTCTTTACAACCATGTCATCAATGTAACACTCCACTTTATTTCCAATTAAAGGCTCAAAAACTTTATTTACAAGTCGTTGGAAGGTTGCTCCAATGTTTTTCAAACCAAAGGGCATAACTGTGTAGCAGTATAGCCCTAGTTTGGTTACAAAAGCAGTTTTGTCTTGGTCAGTCATGTTTATCCTAATCTGATTATAGTCGGAGTAGGCGTCCATGAAACTCAGCAACTCGTGCCTTAAGGTCGCATCTACCAGGTGGTCAATTCTAGGTAGGGGGAAGCAATCATTTGGGCAGGCTCTGTTCAGGTTGGTGTAGTTGACGCACATGCACCACTTGCCATTGGCTTTCTTTAAGAGCACCAGGTTTGTGACCCAGCTTGGGTAATGGACCTCCCTAATGAATTCAGCAACGAGGAGCTTCCCGACCTCCTCATCGACTACCCTTCATCGTTTTGGGGCGAGGTTGCGTTTTCTTTGTCAAACTGGCCTAAATAAATGGTCCACATTCATTTTGTGAGTTATGACACTAGGGTCAATTCTGGGCATTTTTGCCACAGACTAGGCAAAAACGTCTAGATTGTTAAGTAGAAAACTTACTAGTTGATTTCGAAGCGGTTCACTTACGAGTGCTCTGAACTGGAGAGTCTTGGTTTGTTCGGTTTTGGACACTGGTATGTGGATCGTCTCTTCCATCGGAGTAGCTCGCTCCTCGCTATAATTTGCTGGTCGTTTTTGAAAGGATGAGAGATCCATCCCATGGACGCCCAAAGATTGCGGAATAAGGGGCGAATTTCAAAAATTTTTCCTCTCCCTTCAACTGGGAATCACATTCCCTATTTAGAAAATCATATTTTCAAGGATAAATCTTGAACCTTAAACTGAACCAGATCTGAACCAAAAGGAATAGGAGAGAATAATACCTGATACGGAGAAGTAATAACTCCCAATGAAAGTGTTAACACCCAAGGAAGGATCCAAAGACTGCTCCCACAGAAGATGGCGCAGTGCAGGATGGAGCAGAATCAGCAGTGTTCTTCCCCAAGAACTCTGTCCTTCGCAAGAATCAGTAGAATGGTACGTGAGCACAGCTTCCTTTTTAATCCTTTCTCAAAAAACTGATGTCAAGATCCAATCTTGACTTCTCCCACAGCTGGAGATCGAACTGGCAAACAGGGCGACAAGAGTAGGGAGGCGGCAAGAGAGTATTCGCAGGGTGCAGAATTCTCTCTTCTTGATTTCAGCACTAAAGAGGATCTGATGTGTTTTTTGGTCTCTCTTTCTTTCTCTATGCTGCCGCCCCCTCCTTCTTTTTGTTAAATTAAAAAATCAGCTCCTAATCCCATTAGGAGGTGCTTATCCAAATCATATTTGGATCAGCCTTCTCTTCTAGTGATAAGGATAAACCTTTATCTTATCTGCAGATTAGATTAGCTTTATCCTAATCCCATTAGGAGGTTTCTAAATCTGAATCACATTCAGATCTGGACTCTCTAAGTGGATAGGATTATGACCCTATCCTATCTGCTAATCCATCTCAGAATTCGCCCCTTTAATTAACTAAATAAATAGCCCAGTTCGAAATGGGCTTTAGGCCCATCAAGCTTATGTGCTCACTTAACCTTCCTAACTGCTGCCCAGTTGGGCTTCCTTGTATGGCGTGGGACCCAAGCATTGATTTACACATCAGCCACATGGGTTCGGCCCAGCCTTTGTTACAAGGCCTGGTCGAATACACTGTCAAAGACAGTGCACCCCCTGAAACCCATCGAATGGGCTCTATGGGCCCATCACTTACCCTAAGTGGTCCCTGAGCCAAACCACCTTGTAACACCCAGGGACTGTGGGCAGATGCAAGATTAGCCCATCAGGTATTATCCTCAATGGTCTTACACTTAACCTCTCAGCCCTTAATGATCATACACTGCCCGATAAGAGAGGACCTCTCCCTCGGCTGCAAGGAACAATGTTGCACTCTCCACTTATATGGATCCCGAGAATTAAAACCTTTTGCAAACATTTTAGAAACCATAATATATATACTTTTATATCTCATATAAAATATACTTTGCAAAACAAATCTCAACGGTTGAAATCGGCTACCGGCAATCTTGGGTCGGGTGTAACCTTCTAGTTGGTACATCACTAATTGGTACATCAAAGATAGCCCGATCCGACACCCAGTGCAGTATCATAATCAAGTCTAGGGTCGGGTGTAACTTTCTAGTTTTGCCCATCAATCTCCAAGGTCCAGGGCAATACTGAAAATCTGGTCCAGTTCAAAGATTCAATTAATCCCACACTGTATTGCCTAGGGTCTCACCCCGGCAGCTGAGACAAGCCACCCCAACCGACTTGGTGGCACCACAATGTCAGCCTTGTCAGGATAGGTCTCCCCAGACCGACCCACTAGCTGTGAACATTCTAAACTAACACAAGTCTCAATAAGTGTCCAGTTTAAGGGTATTACACAGAAACATACCAAGGAAACATGAATCAAATATGCACTTTTTTTCATTTACAATAAACTCATAAAGTACATCAATTTTGATTGAAGCTAAGGGCATACAAAACTGTCTAACAGCTCCCACTTGCACTTAGGTCCAATCAGGTACTAGCCGGAGTCCCATGCTTTCCACGTGTTTCTCAAACATTTTCTGTGTCAGTGGCTTAGTCAATGGGTCTACCACATTCTCCGCTGATGCTACCTCTTACTATCATCCTCCCGTAGGTCCAGTGTTGTCATACAACAATGGAATGGGTGATGTGCTGAATTCCAAATTCATGAATGAACACCTTCATTCATATGGCAGCCTCACTTACGGCAATGCGCTCGGCTTGGGTTGTGGACTATTAATTTGCAACTTAGGACCCCTGTTTGCTGACACTCAGGAAACAACACACGATCCTATCATGAACATATATCTAGATGTAGACTTTCTATCATCTGGGTCTGACTGGAAATCGGTATCTGTATACCCTTGGATCTGTAGTGAGCTACCGTCGAATACTAGACAAAACTCTTTTGTCATTCGAAGGTACTTAAGTATGTTTTTCACAGCAGTCCAATGCACCTGCCCTGGGTTGGCCTGAAATCTGCTTACTACACTCACTGCCTGAGCTATGTCAGGACGAGTGCACAGCATGGCATACATGATGCTCCCTACGACAGAGGCATAGGGAACATCTTTCATGCCATCAATCTCCTCAGAAGTCTTGGGAAACATCTTCTTGGAGAGAGTGACTCCGTGCCTGAAAGGAACATTTCCTTTCTTGGAGTTTTCCCTGCTCTATCTTTTGTCTATTTTGTCAATGTAGGCAGATTGGGATAATCCTATTATCCGCTTCGATCTATCTCTATAGAGTCAAAGACCCAGTATATAGGAGGCTTCTCCAAGATCTTTCATGGAGAATTGCTGTGATAGCCATACTTTCACCGTAGTTAACATACCTACGTCATTCCCAATGAGTAGAATGTCATCTACATACAGAACCAAGAAGGTAACCTTATCTCCACTGTACTTCCTGTAAACACAGGGTTCATCCGGATTCTACTCGAAGTCAAACGATTTGACGGCAGATTCAAAACGGATGTTCCAACTTCTAGAAGGTTGCTTAAGTCCATAAATGGATCTATTAAGTTTACATACCATGTTTTCCTGACCTACAGCAATGAAGCCTTGCGGCTGCTGCATATAGATATCTTCAGTAAGATCTCCATTCAGGAATGCAGTTTTGACATCCATTTGCCAAATCTCATAATCATGGTATGCTGCTACAACTAGCAGGATCCTAATGGATTTAAGCATGGCCATAGGCAAAAAGGTTTCGTCATAATCGATGCCCTCTTTTTGAGTGTACCCTTTCACCACCAGACGAGCCTTGAAAGTCTTAACCTTACCATCAGGGCCCTTCTTCCTCTTGTAAATCCATTTGCAACTGATTGCTTTTACCCCGGAGGGTGGATCTACTAGAGTCCAGACTCCATTGGTCTCCATTGAGTCCATCTCTGCTCTCATGGCCTCCACCCACTTCTGGGAATCTATGTCCAACATAACTTCCGTATAAGTCATGGGATCCTCTTCACTAGTCAAGGTTTCCACCAGGTAACTATCCTGGTCATAACCATAATGGACTGGTGGCCTAGATACCCGAGTGGATCTTCTAGGTTGGTCACTACCTGGAACTTGTGGGACATCTCCCACTGCTCCTGAGCTCTTCTCATCAAGTGACAGGCATCCAATGCTTTGTCTTTCTTCTGCTTCTTGCTCTTAGTGGCTTTCTTCTTAGACTTCTTTGCCTTCCACTTTCTCTTGCCTGTCTTGCCAGTTTCAACAAGCATGGCTACACGCTCATCCTTTCTAATCAGTTCTTCAGCTCTTTGCAACATATTGTTGAGCTCTTGTAAGCTGACATTCAGCTTGTTCATGTTATAGTTCATGATGAACGGATTAAAGGAAGGAGGCAAAGAGTTAAGGATAGCATCTATCTGGGTTGCAAGGTCCAGCCCGGATCTAAGAGCCTCCAGTTCGTTGATGTATCCCATCATCCGAAGACAATGGTCATGAACTTGTTGACCCTTGGACATTTGTGCGGTCATGAACTGTTTCAAGACATTTTGTCGAGTAGAACGATTCTGCTCTTCATACATTGTCCTGAGACTGTCCAATATGTCTTTGGCAAGTTCGATCTGATCGAACTGCCTCTGTATCGAGTTGTCTAAGAAGGCAATGATGTAACACCGGGCAAGGGAGTTTTTCTCCTCCCATTCTTGATAGTCTCTCCTTCGGGCCTCAAAAGCCCTATCACCCGGACGCTCCGGGGCAGGATTCTTTGCCACTTTATCCAGCTTTTCAGAAGCTAGGACCAGCATAAGGTTCCTGTACCAGTCAGAATAGTTTGGGCCCTTCAACTTGTTGTCATCAAGCAGTTTTGCAAAATATCCGTTTGCCATTTTCTGATAAAAGAGCAAACATCAATCCACAACCTAATTTGATTCATGTTCATTTCATAAATATGGATTTTAATCTACGATCCATTTCCATTTATTCGTCTCTAAGATTTCCCTCCTTTCTCAGTGACGGAGACTACGGGTTGTCTCTGGAAATGTGAGAAATCACATAGGGTGCATGGAGCCAACTGTTTCAGCTGCATAACCCCACCACCTTTCTGTGAATGATCACATCCACTCATCATATGAGTTTTCCCTTTGGCCTCTGTCAAACAAGGTTCAGAGTCGTTTTCAGGTAAACCTTTCTGTCCAGTGAGTGCTTACCCATCATATTCGTGAACGCCAAGGTACCGTGAGAGAGTTCCCATTTTCTAGTGAAGCCCCTCCCACATCGGTTTATGACGCCCCTATCATCTTATGAAACACTCAGACAAGCCCAACAGCAAATGGATAGCCCATTTTCTGGTGCGTTTCCTCATTTCTGAAGGACTCATCCTCATGCTAATGATGGAAGGCCTTTAGAGAGTTCATCATATGAATCTCCCTATCACATGCACTCATATTAGCTGGAGGGAACAAAATTACGCCCTAGTTTGATTTAGGTCAAACCAAAGTGGCTCCCACTGACTTTCATAAAGCCAGATTTCGGTGGGCCTTGAATCGGCTAGGGTCCCGCACGCAACCTCTTGATGAGATGTGGGGCCCACCACTGAGGGAAGTCATCGAATGACCAAAAGGGGCACCATGGCAATGATGTGCATTCAGCCATGGTGTGCGCAAGAGCCACTGTCGAATGAGCATGGGCCAAGTACTTATGGCCCATGTACACAGCACATCACACATCCATACATCACATGCAGGGATAAATTGATCCAATCAATTAATTATCTGTAAGGCCCGTTGGAAGCCCGTTAAAATTCCATAATATTAACCATTAATATTATCTAGGTATATGGGTTGAATTAGGGTTAGCCAATTCGGCCCATATAGCTTTATCCTTTAAAATGGGCTTTTGCAGTTTTAACTATTTAAAACTAGGCCTTTACAGGCTGGGCCAAATTAACCATTTAATTAAATATCAATCATTAGGCCCATTAGTGGGAAATTAGGGCTGACTTTCAGCCTTGAATAAACCCTAGAATTGGTCCAAACAGTTTTGAACCAATCTCGGTTCGAATGGGTCTAGGGTTTGATTTTTAATTAAATCCTTAATTCAAGAAAATAATCTGAAATTAAATACTGATAAAAGGAAAAACAAGAATCAGTCAATCAGGGTTGTTCACACAATCCTTCCTACAAAACAGAGGTTAGATCACATAATGCAGTTTCACAAACTGCAAATCGCAGATAGCATTTCTCTCATCTATGAAATCTCTTTCTCTGCGAAATCTCCTTTTCTGCGCCGCCAACTTCGATCCAAAATAAAAAATAAATAGAAATCCTATTTCTATTAATAATTACATCAGATCGAATACCAATACATTGAGTCTAGAAAATTAAAAAAAAAATTATTTACAGACCCAAAAAAAATTCAGGAACAGCAAAATCACAGGTTCCCTGCTCAAACCAAGAATCCGATCTCCTCTTGTACGAACAACCCATAAATCAAGAAAATTATAAAGAACAATTCTAAATAATAATCAGATTTATTTAAAATTAATTTCAGATTATTTGCCCATCTGTTTTGGGAACAAATTTCCCAAAAACCAAATCTGCGCAAATTGGGTAGAACGCCTTCTCCCTAATTGCGCAGGTTCAGATCTGAAACATAATGGTTCAAGATTTGAACCATGGCTCTGATACCAATGAAAGGATGAAAGATCCATCCCATGGACGCCCAAAGATTGCGGAATAAGGGGCGAATTTCAAAAATTTTTCCTCTCCCTTCAACTGGGAATCACATTCCCTATTTAGAAAATCATATTTTCTATGATAAATCTTAAACCTTAAACTGAACCAAATTTGAACCAAAAGGAATGGGAGAGAATAATACCTGATACGGAGAAGTAATATCTCCCAACGAAGGTGTTCACGCCCAAGGAAGGATCCAAAGACTGCTTCCATTGAAGATGGCGCAGTGCAGAATGGAGCAGAATCAGCAGTGTTCTTCCCCAAGAACTCTGTCCTTCGCAAGAATCAGTAGAATGGTACGTGAGCACAGCTTCCTTTTTAATCCTTTCTCAAAAAACTAATGTAAAGATCCAATCTTGACTTCTCCCACAGCTGGAGATCGAACTGGCAAACAGGGCGACAAGAGTAGGGAGGCGGCAAGAGAGTATTCGCAGGGTGCAGAATTTTCTCTTCTTGATTTCAACACTAAAGAGGATCTGATGTGTTTTTTGGTCTCTCTTTCTTTCTCTAGGCTGCCGCCCCCTCCTTCTTTTTGTTAAATTAAAAGATCAGTTCCTAATCCCATTAAGAGGTGCTTATCCAAATCATATTTGGATCAGCCTTCTCTTCTAGTGATAAGGATAAACCTTTATCTTATCTGCAGATTAGATTAGCTTTATCCTAATCCCATTAGGAGGTTTCTAGATCTGAATGCATTCAGATCTAGACTCTCTGAGTGGATAGGATTATGACCCTATCCTATCTGCTAATCCATCTCAGAATTCGCCCCTTTAATTAACTAAATAAATAGCCCAGTTCGAAATGGGCTTTAGGCCCATCAAGCTTATGTGCTCACTTAACCTTCCTAACTGCTGCCCAGTTGGGCTTCCTTGTATGGCGTGGGACCCAAGCATTGATTTACACATCAGCCACATGGGTTCGGCCCAGCCTTTGTTACAAGGCCTGGTCGAATACACTGTTAAAGACAGTGCACCCCCTGAAACCCATCGAATGGGCTCTATGGGCCCACCACTTACCCTAAGTGGTCCCTGGGCCAAGCCACCTTGTAACACCCAGGGACTGTGGGCAGATGCAAGATTAGCCCATCAGGTATTATTCTCAATGGTCTTACACTTAACCTCTCAGCCCTTAATGATCATACACTGCCCGATAAGAGAGGACCTCTCCCTCGACTGCAAGGAACAATGTTGCACTCTCCACTTATATGGATCCCGGGAATTAAAACCTTTTGCAAACATTTTAGAAACCATAATATATATACTTTTATATCTCATATAAAATATACTTTGCAAAACAAATCTCAACGGTTGAAATCGGCTGCCGACAGTCTTGGTTTCCAACAGTGAGAGTGCATCCTCGATCATTACCTTTGTCCGACAAAGGGGCTGATCCTGTCACTATGATCACCCACTCAGATGAATTCTCGGATTGTCCCAACATACCCAGGTTTTGACCCCCGCTAAGGATCTCACTGATTGGTACATCAAAGACAACCCGATCCGACACCAAGTGCAGTATCATAATCAAGTCTAGGGATCGGGTGTAACTTTCCAGTTTTGCCCATCAATCTCCAAGGTCCAGGGCAATACTGGAAATCTGGTCCAGTTCAAAAATTCAATTAATCCCACACTGTATGTGCCTAGGGTCTCACCCCGGTAGCTGAGACAAGCCACCCCAACCGACTTGGTGGCACCACAGTGTCAACCTTGTCAGGATAGGTCTCCCCAGACCGACCCACTGGCTGTGAACATTCTAAACTAACACAAGTTTCAATAAGTGTCCAGTTTAAGGGTATTACACAGAAACATACCAAGGGAACATGAATCAAATATGCACTTTTTTTCATTTACAATAAACTCATAAAGTACATCAATTTTGATTGAAGCTAAGGGCATACAAAACTGTCTAACAATTACTTCAACGTCCTTTGTTATCTTTGCTTTTCTTGTGAGAGTAGCCACATAACACCTCCGGGACTCGAGTTGGTTGCCTCATGCAACTCCCACTCCACAATCCATTGGGAACTTCATTGCGAGGTAGTAGGTTGACACTACTATGCGTAAAACATGCATAATAGGCCGACCTACGGTTGCGTTATATGGGGATGGTGTAGTGACCACCAGGAATGTGTGCTCAAGCCGGACAATATTTGGCCACGTGCCCGCCTCCACCGGTACTGTGACACGACCTATAGGCCTAAATTCTTTTCCGTTGAACCCTACTAGTGGGGCGTCTGCCGGCGTTAGGTCGCTTTGTTGTAATTGTAGTTTGTCAAAGGTTTCCTTGAAAATGATATCTGTCGAACTACCTGAGTCCACCAATATCTGCCTTACTTCAAAGTCATTGATGACCATTTTCACAACCAAGGTGTCGTCATGAGGATATTGGATCCCATGGGCATCATCCTTGGTAAAGTAGATTGGTTCTTCAATCCGAGGTCGTTTGGGTGAGTTCTTTGCTTCGTGCTTTAGCTCTCGGAATGATGTTCTCCCAGCCGCCATTGTGCACTCCGCTACAATAGATCCCCCGGTGATCATATTAATCACTCTACGGATCGGTCTCTCTTCTCGTAGCGAGCGAGGTGGTTGTTCGTTCTGTCTACTACTCTCTGGGGCGTCTTTTTTCCATCTCCTTATCGGTTTCCCTGTTCCTTTTCTTCGTGTAGAATGTACCTTTTCAAATATCCATGACAGATCAGCTCTTCAATTTCATCGTGGAGGTTTCTACAGTTTTCTGTGTTGTGACTGTGGTCCCGATGAAAGTGACGATAGACGTTCGGGTTCCTGGTCATTGGGTCTTTGCGAAGTCTAGGTGGTGGCCATCTATCGATAGGGGAATCCTTTATTTCCATTTGGATCTCTCCTCGCTTCATGTTCAAAGGGGTGTAGTTCGTCCTCTCCACTAGAGGGGTCCTGGAACGCCGGCCCGACCTATAACTTCGTGAGGGGGATTTGCTTCTTCGCTTGGGAGACTTACTTTTCTTTCTTTTCTTATTGCTCGTCCCCTCTTCCTCCCCCTTAAACCGGTCTACCAACTAGAGGAACTCAGTGATATTTTTTGGTTTGTTGGCTACAACGTGCCACTTGAACTCTTTATGGGTGATGCCTTTGCATGCTGCGATGAAACATACTGCTTGGTCAAGGTCCGGTATCTGCATGCATGTTTCATTAAATCATTTGATATAGCTACGGATTGACTCTCCCTCCCTCTGCACCACGTTCAGAAGGCTATCCTGTGATTTCAGGCACTTCTTACTGGTGATGAAGTGGGCCGTGAACATGTCTGCGAATTGCGCCCAACTTCTAATGGAACCCGGTGCCAGGTTTCTATACCAGGTCCGAGCTACTCCTTTGAATGTGGTGGAAAAAGCCACGCACATTCATCGGCCCCGATGAGGTGCATTTGGGACTGGAACGTGTCCACATGATCATTGGGATCGAAGGACCCATTGTACTTGTGTAGTGGTGGAACCTTGAAATCTTTTGGCATGGGGGCTGCTAGGAGCTCGGGTGTCTAGGGAGAAGGCCGACTCAAAAGAGCAGGCGTTGCTCTTGTGGCCACCAAGCTCACCTCCTCTCTTTCCCGACCTTGGTTAGTCGGATGGTTGGGCTTTGCTGCTGGATCATTTCTTGCTGATGAACGGCGAGTCTTGAGACATCGTCGCTGCTGCTTCTTCAGTGGAGTGACATTTGTAATTCTAGCCTCCATGTTGTTAGGCACTTCGATCCTACTTCGAATAGTAGGGCGAGCTAGTTCGAAGATTCTTCTCACCGCCTCCTCTTCGTCATGTGCTTGATGTTGGCTGCTATGAGGAACTGAGGAGTCTCTCCTGGAGCCCGCACCTCATACCTCAGATCGATGCTCCACATGGGAAATTTGTTGACTGCGCCTCTCGGGTTGGCTAGGTTTAGGTCTATTCCTCGGGCTTTCTCTTTGAGAGGTAAGGGGTACGTCGATCACCTACAACACCCTGGGGCGGGGTACATCCCGAATTGTGGGCCAATACTTGCAAAGTTCTCTCCTTGAGAGGCGGGGACTGACGCTCGCCGACTGGTGGGAACTACTACTGATACTGCTGATAAAAGTAATATTGTTGGAACTGAGAATCTATTGCAGCTGAATCTACATCGTTCGGACACTCTGGACGAGGTCGCTAAACTGGGAGTGTCCAATCCCAAGGGGAATCATGGAAGGCTCTGAGAATGTGGTGCTCACTTGGGGGAGTGGGACACTCACCTGTTGGGCAGCGTGGGGTGCAGACAGTGATGGGACTCCAGATATGGTCAGAGGAATGGTGAACTGGCCGATTGTCATCGAGGGTCCTTGGGGAGCAACTATCTGCTACTCTTGCCCCACGTGATGTTCATGTTACCCTTACCGTTGTGACTGGAAAATGCCATTGAGGTCGAGACCGAGTTTGAAATTGTAAAGAGATTGGAATGACCTTTCAATCGTGTTCCCATAGACGGCGCCAACTAATGGTGCACGATTTGGAAGCTCCTAGCTGGAGGATGATCTAGAACTTAGTCATGTAGCGAGCTAGACCAAGCTACAAGACAAAGTATTAGAGCACCCAGGGCGGTTAACCCGGCGAGGTCGCTCCGATGCTTAAGTCAGTACTATGTTGTGATTGCAAGATAGAATCTGAGTGCTAGAGAGCTTGGACGCAAGTAGTCGCGCGTACCTGAACCATGGAGGGGTTGACGCCTTTATATAGTCGAGTTATTACGAGTTTCTTAGAATAGTTCCAAGATCTGTGGCTTGAATGGGTGAGATCCATTCCTGCTTTAGTCGGGGAGTAACGTATCAATCAATGAACTTCATTATCGCCGCCCGATTCGGACAGGGAGAAGATAAGGCTTGTCGTTATGCGGTATGAGCCCGCAATAAGTTGAGGTGAGCTATTGCCGAAGTGACTTTACGCCAAGCTCTGCATAGTGCTAACTAGGCTCCCCTTGCTGAGTTGTCATCCTACGTGTAGATCACGTTCATGTGACTTTTATTTACCAGGTCGTGCCAAATTATTCCTCAACACCAACAATAATGTTTTAACAATAAATATTTTAAAATCTCAATTAAAACAATATTTAAATGGTAAATTCTTTCATATTAGATGTGCATGTTACATCTTAAATTTATGTCTTCAAAATGATTTAAATATTTTTTCTCATCATATTTTTAAAATTAGAAATTATGTTATATGTATTAAAAGTTTTAGAGAAAAAAATAAGAATTTAAATATTTATGTCATAATTATGGTTTAAAATATAAATATTTTATGTTAGATGTTCAACATAGATGGAATTCTATCAATTTTATGTTAGAAATTGTATTCTCTACAAACAAATTCTTACTAATTTTTATAATGCAAAAATGCCACAAGATATTATACTTGAGGAAGATTGGGAAATGATAATTTGTATAAGAGATTTTTTACACAATTTTTATGATGCAACTAGTGATTTTTTTTTTTTTGTGTTTATTATACCCAAATAGTTGCCTTTTAGTTAATCAATTATACATGATTAGTGAATGTTTTGCAAAATATAAAAAAAAAATCTACACTTTACAAGAATTATTGAAATAATGAAAAATAAATTTAAAAAATATTGGGAGGACATTTCTCCTCTTTATTGTTTAGATGCAATATTAGATCATAAGATTAGGAAAGATGTTTTAGACAGTTTACTTGAATCATATTGTGAAAATATGAATATTGAAATTGGAAATCAAAAGGAAAAATTTAATAGTTTATTATTTGAAATGTAAAGTTTATATGAATCCCAAATGATAGGGCATAGAAAATATGCAACTTGTAGGTGCAACTTTCACTTATGAAACAACTAGCTCCAATAGTGGAAAAGATAGAATTTTGTCTTTATATAAGGCAAAAAACTGGTGCCATCTCATCAACATGTTCATTTATTGAACTTAATTTGTATTTACAAGCAAATTTTTTTTTTCTAGTTTAAGTGATTCATTCAACTCAGAAGAAATGAATAATGTTGATATTTTTGCTTGGTGGAGTGGATATGAAAAAATTATCTAGTCGTTACTGCCATGACATGTAATTTACTAACCCCTCTAGTGTTTACAGCTCCATCAAAGTCTTATTTTAGTGTAGATACTAGGGTGCTTCGGTGCTAGATGACAGAGAAACTGCATGAATAATGAAAGTACGGAGATGTGCCTCTATTTCAAAATTTGGCTAGATATTGAGGATAAATTATAAGACAAAGGAGGGCATGACATTACACTTGATTATTCATGTGACATAGATGATCAAAATCAAGATGGAGATAGAGGTGGAACTTGAAGAAAAATGATGAAGACAATATTTTTTTGTATACTCAATAATTTTGTAGAATTTTTTTAAATTATTATAAATTTTGTTATTCAATTTTATTTAAATTATTTGTTATTTTTTCAACAATGTATTTTTTTCTTTTTAATTTGTAATTGCATTATATTTTTTATATTTTATTCCATTTGTTAAGTATTTTTTGACCATTGTATTGTTCAAGTTTCAAATTTAAATGAAATAAAATTCTTATTTTTTTCCAATCTATTGTCCATTTTGTATTTTGTTAAGTATTTTTTCATTTCTTTATTAAAATTTTTATTTTTTCAGTTTATTCCTAAAAGAAAGTTAAGTATTTTAATTTTATTTAAAAAAATAAAAAATCAAAATGTCAAAAAGAAAACAAAAATAAGTCTAACCCAATTCGGCCCAGGCTCGACATGTATCCCAACTTGGTATAGCCGAGGGCCACAACATAGCATGCAGCCTGCTGGGCCGAGGCCCATGGGCTGGTACGGGCCCATGACGTGGGCTATGGTGGGCTGACCCTCCAACTTATATCAGGGAAGGAAGTACGGCCTGGCTTGACCCACGTGCCGGCACGGCCGGATTTACACCTCTCAGTCGTAAAATATAACAGAGGGTCTCTAGCCCAAGAACAATAAAATTAAACGGCTGGATGAAGCGGTCCATCAAGCCCAAGTTGCAACTTGCAACGCAAATGAAGGCTCACACAATAAAAGGATATAGATGTCATTGAATAAATAATCGGATAAATAAAGTCTTTTTGCTTTTTAGGGTGCAAATTTGCCTCATTCATCGTTGCTTGCCTCTCCACATCCTATAACTATAAAATCCAGAAGTAGGGTTTTGTGCAGAGTTCTGAAGCGGGAGGCATAAGCCGCAACAGGGTTCCTCCAATCCTCCCTCCTTATTTCGAACTGATCGCTAGGTGATTCTCCGTCCTCCCCTCTCTTTCTCCTGGTGATCTACTGGGATTTTCGTCAATCCGTCGGATTCATTTTCTTGATTTTCATTGAAATCTAAGCTTTTTCCCCCATGATCTAAGTTTGCTGAATCTAAGTTAGGTGGTTCTTGAAGACTGGGGTTAGAGTTTTGATAGTCGTAAATGCATTCTTCTATTCTCAGTATATAAGTAGATCTGTACACATCTAGTTTGGTTTTTAAAAACTATAATGTGGGTGTGATTGATTGTTTATGGTGTTTTTGTTGTATGTTTATGGTGTTTCTGTTGTATACTAGGATCTACGTTGACGAATGGGCACTTTGTTTACAGGGTGAAGGAGGACAAGAATGTCTCACAGGAAGTTTGAGCACCCTAGGCACGGTTCCCTTGGATTTCTCCCAAGGAAGAGGGCTTCTCGTCACCGAGGAAAGGGTATGATTAATATTTGTAATTCTATCTAACACATGCCTACCATAGTTCGGATATATGATCTTCTTTTTTATTGGTTATATTATTTTGGTTTTGTTTTTGTTTTTTTTTGTTTTTTCTGTTAAGTTTCTCTTCCTTGTTTACGATTGATGTTCTTCCTAACATGCTCATTTTTGGGGCCTTCATATCTGAATGAATTGAAAGTGTATAGACACCTAAGGGAGTTCAGTATTAGATGCCTTATGAAAATGTTTTCGCAAAAAATACTGTACCATTCTTCAAATTCTGGGTTTCAGTATTTTGAAATCTATGTTAAGGGATTAAACAAAGCACCAAACGCATCATTTATCATCCAACAAGATCAATCAGGGGACTTGTGTTATTGTTGTAGTAACTAATTTAAAGTAGTTTTCTTCTAATAATCAAGGTCATCTTATTCTAGTTTATTATATTTATATGCTTTACCTTCCTGCCACTACTTTTTATTCTTTATTCTCATTAGAGGAATTGTTTCGGAATTTTATTCTTTCCATTTTTTACTTTGAAAACTAGTTTGCGTTCTTATTTTAATTCCTTTCAAGCGTGATCAGATGTTAATCACTTGGCTAGATTCATTTTGAAACCTTGTTTTTTAATTGGTTAATCTGATTTTTTTTTGTTTATTTTGTGAATTATGCAGTAAAGGCTTTCCCCAAGGATGACCCAACCAAGTCTTGCAAGCTAACTGCCTTCTTGGGTTACAAGGCCGGGATGACCCACATTGTCAGAGAAGTCGACAAACCTGGATCAAGTAAGAACCTTTGTTAGTATTTTTTTCTTTTTCGTTCCCCTGGGATTTGTTTTCTATATTGATAGTTTCATGATATTTTAATCCGGCTTATATATGAATAGACCTTTTGGCTTCTGTCATTCCATGAATTAAATTATTTATGATAACGTGGATGGGTACTTAATGTTGCTAAGTTATTCTCTAGCAAGTCATGCATTCTTCTACTATGATTTAGTTACAGTCTTGAAAGTCCATTCATCCATGACTGTGCTGCTCCATTGGTTACCATGTTTAGGAAGGCAACTTGATGCCTATCTTTAGTTTGCTCCCCTGCAAAGAACAATGCCCATCTTCTGCCTTGAAATGGTGTATGTGTGAGTCACTCTGTTTTATAATTCTTACTGGCATATAAGTTTTTTCCTACATAACCTAATTGTTTTGTAGGAGATCTGTGTGAATTGTTAATGTAAGCCTTTTGTATGCACTGTATTTTGAGCTAGGATGTATTATTTGGGGTTATTTTTATATGATTTCTAATAGGCCTGTATCTTCTTAATGTCATTATTCTCGTAGAACTTCACAAGAAGGAGACTTGTGAGGCTGTGACAGTCATTGAGACACCTCCAATGGTTGTAGTTGGAGTTGTGGGCTATGTGAAAACACCACGTGGCCTTCGCACTCTGAGTACAGTTTGGGCTCAGCATCTTAGTGAGGAGGTGAAAAGAAGGTTTTACAAGAACTGGTGCAAGTCCAAGAAGAAGGCTTTTAGCAAGTACTCTGAGAAGTATGGGACTGAAGATGGAAAGAAAGATATCCAGGCACAGCTTGAGAAAATGAAGAAATATGCTTCTGTCATCCGTGTTTTGGCTCACACTCAGGTCCTAAATTTTCTTTTGATCTATCAATTGCCTAATTAATTAGTTATTTAGTATGCATGCATTTCATGGCCTGGAGTGTGCTATGTTTTTGATTCTTCACAGAACTACTAAAAAAAATATAGTGTAATTGAGATATTTGGATATTTCCTATTATTGGGATTTGTAATCATGTAAATTTCACCTTGACCATGACATCATGGAGACATGAGTAAGCTTCTATGATGCATGCTTTAAGGGAAAATTTTTTGAGGAGCTGAATAAGCTGGTAATTCCAATGGTACTGTTAGAGACAAAAACTTAACTCAGTAGAATACTTTGTGCGGTAACTTTCTGTAGGTCAGAAAGCAAAATCTCAATTGTCATTTCCTATCATACGTTCAGTTCTCACGTTGAGCAATTTATTATGTAAATATCACAAATTGATTGATCACTATTTAATTCTTTTTTTGTCTCTATACTATATATTTGTAGTTATGTTTATAATAGGTAAAACTTTTTGTAGGAACTTAAATTTGTTATTTCCCTTACTCTTAATTATTCAAGACTGCAACAATTCAAATACTTGGTGCACATGTATGAGTAGTCAAGTAACAAGTAACTAAGGATAAACGACTGGGTGCTAGACTTGATGTTCTGTATGCCTGTGGTTTACAAGTTGAAAATTGGTTATTATGTCTGCAGATTAGAAGGATGAAAGGGTTGAAACAGAAGAAGGCACATCTGATGGAGATCCAAGTGAATGGTGGAACCGTTGCACAGAAGGTGGACTTTGCACATGGCTTCTTTGAGAAGCAGGTCCCTATAGATGCAATTTTCCAGAAGGATGAAATGATTGATATCATTGGTGTCACCAAAGGTAAAGGTTACGAGGGTGTTGTTACTCGTTGGGGTGTCACCCGCCTGCCTCGCAAGACGCACAGAGGTCTCCGAAAGGTGGCTTGTATTGGTGCTTGGCACCCTGCCAGGGTTTCCTTTACGGTTGCCAGGGCTGGTCAAAATGGATACCACCATCGCACTGAAATGAACAAGAAGATTTACAAAGTGGGCAAGGCTGGCGAGGAGTCTCACGCTGCAATGACCGAGTATGACAGGACTGAGAAGGATATTACTCCAATGGGTGGATTCCCTCACTATGGTGTGGTGAAGGATGACTACATCCTAATCAAAGGATGCTGTGTCGGCCCTAAAAAGAGGGTCGTTACACTTCGCCAGTCCCTCTTGAAGCAGACATCACGTTTGGCCTTGGAGGAGATAAAACTCAAGTTCATTGATACTTCTTCTAAATTTGGACATGGTCGTTTCCAGACTACAAATGAGAAGCAGAAATTCTATGGGAGGCTTAAGGCCTAATTATAGATTTGTCTCGGTAGACTTTTGGTTCGAGTTTTTAAATTGTTTAGTACTAGAAGAAACCATCTTGCAAAAAGTTTTGTTTTTTTATCAAATTGGTATTTTGAGTTTCCTTTGAAGACAATATCTTATTACTATGGTTGGTCATTTTCCCTTATTGGTTATTACAGTGAATATTTTGCTAGATTATATGGTGTTTTTGGTAGAAAGACAGACTTCATGTTCTAGATGGTTGATCAATTGACCTCCGAACCTTAAGGCTCTGTTTGGAAAGAGTACACAAATGCCAAATAGTACAGTATAGATACATACAAAAAGGATATGCACTCTACGTAAATATGTACAGTGCAAGTACAAACAAAAATAATACAGAATATAGGTCTTTGTATTTGTTCTCGTTCCACACTGGGCCTTGGTTTCTTCTGATGGATGGGACTTCAGCTATTGGCCATTATATTTGTTGGTACTTGGTACTGATAGGCAACTAGACTCAAATTCCGTTTTGTAAGAAAATTATAAGGTATCATACTTGTGTTCATCTTCTGTACTTTGTTCCACCCCATTTATTAAATCTGTATTATTGACATGCTTGTATGAATATCAGGGCATGCCTAATGTTCCATTTGATTGATTCCTTTTTTTGGTGAACGTTAAGACAAGATTCCCATAGGAGATTCATTGTAACCCACCCACCTTCGGTTTCCCCCTTGTCCACACCCACACGGTGCGCTCGTGCTTCTGGACATGTTTGACGAGGTGCTGTCTTCCCTTTTCGGATTTGAGGGACTCCTGATGACGAAGGCCAAGGGTTGTAGTAGTAGGCCAGTGACAATACACATTTGTTGAATACTTCATTGCTCTAGTGTTGAAGACTTGAAGGACGACGACTGGGGGAGAAAGATTGTCATTTAAAGATGGCTAATAAAGGTAAATTTGCATTTTTGTGTTTGATTTTAAGGCTCTGTTTGGAAAGAGTGCAAACACAAATATGTAAAGTGTTACATTCGGCTGGTTTAGGTAAATGCGAAGTGCTAGGCCGGTTGGCACCTCATTTGCATTGGTGGTGTTTGGTTGGGCAGAGGGAAAACCAGCAGTACATATTTCCTGGTGTTTGGGAAAATTTTAACATTACAAATACATAGCACCGTGCCCGTTAGCATAACATGAAGGGGCGTTTTTTTTTTGGATTTGGAGAGGGGGAAAGTTGGTCAATGGGATTTTGGTTTTCATTGACCAAGAATCCCATTTTCTTTTCTTAACTTTATGAGGGGACCAGAGAAAGTTTATTTTCCTTGGTATCACTTAAGTGAAACCCAACTTGTAGGTGGATAAATAACTTTTTCACATAAGGGAAGTTGCCAACACTTGGAAAAACTTACCCAGGTAAGTAATGTACCGAAAAGCGAACGGGGCCGAAATGTTTTTAACTTTCCCATGATTTTCAATCGTTTGAAGTCCCATTAACCATATTTTGAATTCCCATAACCCACTATACATGAGATTCTTTTGGTAACTCCCCCACGCAATTTAAAGTCCCTCACATAAGGCCTTTTTGAGTCCAGGTTTCGTGTATATTGGGGTGCACTTCCAATCGGATTTTAACACGTCGTCGTTCACATGCACATCCGTTTCACATGTGCCAAAAAAATTAAGGGATAAGTAGACTGCACTCCACCTCAGAAATCTGAAATTACAACCTCCTCCTTGTCTACTAGTAGCCCCCCCCCTACTATAAATCATATCTTGACCGTGGATTTGCCCGTGGATTTGGCATCAATCCACGGTCAGGATTCATCCAACCTGTACGGTGGAACTAATATATTTGGGGGTGGACTAAACAGTAAAAATGCCCAAAATTAAACGGAACTTTGTCCAGAAGATCATCTTCTTCCCCAACTCGACAACCAAAGAGTGGCAACCGGCTTCACGGATATACCCTTCATTCCTTTCCTTCTCTCATGTGAGTAACAGAAGTTGGTACTCAGAAGATCACTTTCTCTTATCTGATCATTCATCAGTGAACCTTTATGGCATCAAACAACATTGACAAATAACTCTTTAAAGAAAAACAGAGCTAGCACCTAATGGGGAAGTTACCGCTTGGGTAGATTGAATCTTCACTTAAGATTCAATGTCTTCTATACAATTTAAAACAACCAGTCTGAAGCTATTTCATAGTTTGGCACGTTCTTTGCGTTTTTTTTTTTTTTTGTCTTGTTTTATTCTTACTATGCTTGTTTCTAGTAATGTGTTATGTGCCTTAGGAGAATTCACCCCTAAAAGCTAGCTATTAGAGGGAGGGAACCCAAGCACATATATACCCCACGATAGCATCTCATTCTACCAATGTGGGATACTTCACATTAGCATCCCATACCACCAACATGGGACAAATGGATCATAACATCCCACCACGCTTCCACAGTCCTGGCGCCCACGCAGGCTGACTTTGCATTAGTCCACCTAGTCCCGGCTGAGCACTGCAATACCAATGTCACTACTTGTGCCACACGATTGCAACTGGGAGGCATAGTGTAGGCTCTGATACCATTTGTTATGTGCCTTAGGAGAACTCACCCCTAAAAGCTAGCTGTTAGAGGGAGAGAACCCAAGCACATATATACCCCACAATAGCATTCCATTCTACTGATGTGGGATACCTTACATTACCATCCCATACTACCAACATGGGACAAATGGATTGTAACATAATGCATTCTAAGAACCTTTGTGTCAACGACTCTGTGCATATATCTATGGTGGTATTGTTAAAACTATTAAAATTCTCAAGTTTAGTTTTGAAGGGGCACATTTGTAAATTTGCTTTTATTTTTAATATTTCTGGATGCTCTAATAAATAACAAAAGCTAACGCCCCCAGCCAAGTTTACAACTCCAAAATCTCTTTCTCTCTTCTTTCTTCCTTGTTCTCTCTTCATTCTTCTCTCTATTCTTACTTCTTAGTGAAGTTTTACCAAGAAAACATGGTATCAGAGCAACAGATTTGGGATTAGAAGCAGTTCGACCAAGTTTTTTCTTAGTTTTTCTAGTTTTCTCTATTTCTTGTGGATCGAACCTAAGGAAGAGTACATCAGGTTGACTTGAAAGGATCTCTGGTGCAATTCTTCCCTTTCCCTTTTGGTCGTGGACCAAGAAAACACCTAGGGAAGGAAGACTAAATGATATAAGGGTGTTTTTCTCTATTTTCTCTCAATTTCTATGGATCGAATGATCCTTTTTGTACCCAGGTAAGTGGGTTATGTAGGTCTAATGACCGGTGCTTGTTGTGAAAGGGTGATTTCTCAGCTTGTGTGGATCGAGTAATCCTGTTTTGTGCCTAGAAAGGTGGGCTGTTCAAGTTTGAATGCTCTGGAATTGCTGTGACAACAGTTTTTCTACTTATCTGTAGGGGTGTTCATGGTATTCAAAAATCTGATTTTAAATTCGAGATCTAGCACAATCAAATCAAATTCAAAAATCTCATTCTTACTGTTTAATTTATTGAATCGAATTCGGAGTTGAGCTGATCCAATTCGATAAATATCCTATATATAAATGAGAGAGAAGTAAATGTATTACTATTTTTTTTGACAAGGATATTGATTTGATGCTTTGACAAATCACCTTTACTTTCTTTAATAGTATTATATTATAAAAAAGGGAAATTGCCAAAAACTCACAATGAGTTTTTACCATTTCTCTTAAACTCACAACTTTTCAAAACGTCTAAATCTCACTATGTTAGTAAATTTTTATTTTTCAAAACCACCTCCCATTAGTGCACCGTTAATGTTTCTTAACAGAGGTGTCTATGCCAGCATAAATAACAATTTTTATGACCAAATCACCCTTGAATGGCAAGTTAGAGGAAAAAGTGTATTTTCCATATTTCAATTTCTGTTTTTTTTACATTTTTAGTGTTTTCTTATAATTTCTATTGTTTTTTATAATTTCTGCTTTTTTTACATTTTTCTATTTTCTACTATCTATACAATTTCCTATATTTTTTGTTATTTATTTGCAATTTCTGTGTTTTTCTATAATTTTTGGTGTTTTTTCTACAACTCTTATTTTCTGATTTTGTTTTTCAATTTCTATAGTTTCTATAATTTGAAAATATTTTTTTTTATTTTGTGTACAATTTCTATAATTTTTTATATTTTTTGTAATTTCTGTGTTTTTATGTATTTTTTATTTGTAAGTATTTTTTGAACTTTTTTCCCTTTTTATGTCTAAATATTAAAATATATGTATATATTTTATATTTTTCTAAGAAGGTTAAATGGTAATATATTAACAACCATTAGTCTCTTTAACGTCAAGTTAATGACATGGTGAGTTTTAGACATTTTGAAAAGTTGTGAGTTTAAGAGAAATGCTGAAAACTCATGGAGTTTTTGATAATTTCCCTATTAAAAAAGGCAATAAAACATAGCATATCAGAAGTAATGATGACTTTATGAAAAACCATATTAATATTATAATATTTTTAATTAAAAAAATCCAAAATTTGCCAACCTCACACTGTTTCATCCTCATGATTGCATCTATCCATGCAGTAGTTGCAATCAAGCTACTTGTAGATGAAGCATCTTCAAAATTTGCTACACAAGTTCATTAAGTAGTTGCAGTCAAGCTTCTTGTAGATGAATAGCTAAAGCATCTTCGAGATCTGCTACACAAGCTCAAAAGCTTATTTCGTCATCTTGTAACACAATAAACCATGAGCCACTATGAAAGAAGGCAATATATGGTCGGAGTTGATGTCAAAGAAGGCAAAGAGGAAGAGGAAGAAAATATGGTTGAGAATAGGAATACCATAAGAAAAGAAGAAGATGAGACTGGAGGGTTTTATGGCCTCTGATGACTAAGGATTTGGTGTTTGTTTAATGGTTTCAAAAATCTATGTTGTTTTTTTGGGCTTTGATTTCAGTTTTTTTTTTTATTTTTTATTTTTTTTTACAAATCTTTGCATTAGAAGTGTGGCAAATTCGATTGCCCACCCTCTTTTATAATTTTTGTTTTTCATTTTCTGTTTCAAGGTGTTTTGAGGTAAGAATGCAGATATGTCAATCGAATTCGAATAAAATTGAATATTCAATTTTGTAATCGAATTTGAATAAAATTGAATATTCGATTTTGTAATCGAATTTGAATAAAATCAAATATTCGATTTTGTAATCGAATTCGAATAAAATCAAATATTTGATTTTGTAATCAAATTCGAATTCAGTTGTTAGTTTTAAATGTCCACCAAATTTTGAATCTAATTCAAATCATCATATTTCTAATCGAATTTGAACTTTGAGTGATTCGCTTCGAATTCGATCCATTTACAACCCCTATTGTTCAAACCTGAAATTGATTTGTGTTGTTTCTAGAACTAGTTCAATAGAGTGGTAGTGTGAGAACATGCACTGAATTGCGATTGAACTGTGGGTAAGCTGAGAACTAGAACCTTGACTGAATTGTGACTTAACTAAGAACAAGTACTATGTCTTCTGAGGGTTCTAGTATGTCTATTGTATCTTCCAGCCAAAGTGGAGTGAAGGGAAGATTTGACATGAGTTTTCCCATGGCTGTGATCCCCTTTGATGGTCTCAATTATCTAGAATGGTCAAGGGGTATCAAGCTTTACATAACTGCAAGGGGGAAAGTGGGATATATTAATGGTAAAGTTAAAGAATCGAAGTCTGGGGGTGTAGAACATGATAGGTGGGACCAAGAAAACAGTATGGTGATGTCATGGCTGTTATTGTCTAAGTTGCCGCAAGTAAGGAAGATCTTCATGTGGGCAAAAACAATACATGAGATTTGGAAGCAGGTTAAATCCACTTATTCAGAACAATGACATTATGCCAAAATCTATCAGTTGCAAGCTTCATCCTTAACTTGTAAGCAGGGGGAGAGGAGTCTCTTTGTCTATTATTCAAACTTAACCTCAATTTGGAAATAACTAGCCCATTATCAGAACATAGACTAGATATGTGATGCAGATGCCAAAGCCTACAAGTCTCTGGTTCCCTAGCAATGGGTTTTTGCCTTTCTCTTGGGCTGAACCCTACATATGAGTCTATTAGGGTTTAATATTAGGAAGTAAAGATCTCCCACCTGTGCAAGAAGTGTATGCCCTAGTATAGTCAAAAGAGAGCAGACAGAATGTGATGAATAATTCGGAGTGGGAACAGATTTCCTTAGGCTTAGTTTGGAAAGAATACAAATGCAAATATGTACAATGTAAATACATTCAAAATATAAGGTTTTGCACTCTACATATTTGCATTTGTACTCTTTCCAAACTCAGCCTTACTAGTTAAAGGGAGTGCAGTTACAGGAGGTGGTAAGTCCTTTAAGAAGAGTGACTTCCAGAAGAAAGTTGATGAAAAGTATAAGTTATGGTGCACTCATTGTTAGAAGTCTAGATATACTCGGGATACATGTTGGGGACTCCATGGGAGCCAATGTGGGCCCAAGAGCTTAGTAAAAAATCATATTAGAATAAGAAACCAAGACAACAAGGTTAGAAGAAGTTGAATGTAGCAAACTTGGCCTCTTAGAAGTCTCAACCATCTATTACTACATCGAGGTAGGACCGCCCCTCCGTGACTGATCCCAAGGAAGATTTCATTACTTCTCCCATGACCATTTGGAGATATATGATAGGTCAATCTGCCAATTGAATTCTGCTCCACCCCCTTGAGTTCCTTTGCATCTACATTAGGTAATGGTAATTTTGCCATCGCTTTCCATGTATCCTCTCAACCCTTAGATTCCCCTTGGATAATAGATTATGGAGCCTTGAGCCATATGATTGGTAAGTCAAATTGCATTCAATCATATCAACCATTATCTGGTAGGGACAAGGTGAGACTAGCTGATGGCTCTTTCTCTTCCATAGTTGGTGAAGGAATCATCTCCCTTCCTTTTGGACTTACCCTCCCTAATGTGTTACATGTTCAAAAAGTGCCTATAAATTTGTTTTCTGTTAGTAGTATTACAAATTTGTTAATTTATTTAGCAACCTTCATTCCCTCTTCTTGTGTGATATAGGATTTGTCTTTGGGGAAAACGATTGGTAGAAGTTGTATGATCAATGGTATCTACATGCTAGAGAACAAAGCTAGCCTTGCAGTTGTTGAGTGTAAGAGTTAGTCTAGTAAAAGCTAGTTGAATAAGAGTCAAATTTATTTATGGCATAGTAGGTTGGGTCATTTATTTTTTGAGTCACTAAAGTTTTTGTTTCCAAAGTTATTTAAGTTAGTGTTAGTATCTAAGTTCACATGTCAAACTTGTCAGTTAAGCAAACATTGTAGAAATCATTTTGCTTCAAAAAAATAATAGATTTGATTTTCCTATCCATATTGTTTAGTTTGATGTTTGGGGCCATGTTATTTTACTATCTGAGATTGGCCATCGATACTTTATTACTCTTATTGATGATTACACCAGATACACATGGGTGAATCCCATGCGGTCTAGAGATGAGGTGCCAAAAATTGTTCAAGATTAATAAAACATGATATTCACTCAATTTCAGATGGAAATCTAAATTTTTCAATCTGACAATGGCAAATAGTACTTTCATCATGATCTCATGGAGTTTTTGCTTCATGTGGGTCCATTCATCGTAGTTCTTCCACCAGAACACCACAATAGAATGGTGTTGCAGAAAGAAAGAACCACCATATCTTGGAATTTGCTCGCGGACTACTCGTACACATGAATGTTCAAAAATTCTTTTGGTTGAATGCTATATTATGTGCTGCCTACCTTATCAATCATATGCCATCTTACTTGTTAGGGTACAAGGCCTCTCATCACCTTCTATTCCCCAAAGCCCCCTTATTTTCTATCCCTATCCACGTGTTTGGTTGTCATTGTTTTATTCAAGACTTATCAGCTACTCGTGGTAACTTTGATCCTTATATTCCCTATTTTTTCTTGGGCTACCCTTCATCTCAAAAGGGGTACTGGTGATTTGATCCCATTTCCAGAAAATACTATGCTTCTATGGATGTGTTCTTCTTTTGAGAGTGATCATTTCTTTCCTGTTTCTCCTTAGGGAGAAAGTAGGGTGGAGGGGAAACGAGTCTAGATTCTTCCTCCTCTACCAAACCCTCCTCCATTTCATGTTTTCATTTGTCATTGCAAGGACTAGCCATGTTTAAGATCTGGTGAGCAACTTGAAGTTGTACTACCAACATCATCAAATCCACTAGGGATAGATCCTCTCTAACTAGGTACTCTTATTCTCACTGATGTTTTCTATCCTTTTTCTATTGATACTTCCATACTAATGACCTATACATTCTTATTTCAAAAGGAAAGGAGTTAGGTCTTGTACCACTAAGCATCCTATCTCCTACTTTGTTTTTTATAAGAATATCTCACCTTATTTTTGTGCTTTCCTTTCTTCCAGCGGCAGTGTCCATATCCCTAAAAATGTGGCAAAGACTTTCTCAATAATTGAATGGACAAATGCAATGAAAGAAGAGATCAATGCATTACATAAAAATGGTACATAGGAGCTAATGGATCTTCATGAGGGTAAGGAACCAGTAGGGTGTAAATGGGTGTTCACCGTGAAGCACAGGGCTGATGGCACAGTGGAAAGTTATAAGGTCAGATTGGTAGCAAAAGGGTTTACTCAAGTAGATGGAGTAGATTATGCAGAGACATTTTCTCTAGTAGAAATGGTGAATTATATCGGAATCATTTTCTCTTGCTGCTAATCTTGATTGGGATCCTCATCAATTAGATATAAGAAATGCCTTCCTGAATGGCGATCTTGAAGAGGAAGTGTACATGGTACAACCACCTAGTTTTTATGCCCAAGGTGAAGAACAGAAAGTGTGCATGCTAAATAAATCCTTGTATGGATTAAAACAATTGCCAAGAGCTTGGTTTAGCAAGTTTCATTTAGCAATGCAACAGATTGGCTATAAACAATGTCAAACTGATCATACATTATTTGTGAAAAAGGGTGAAGGAAAGATTGCAGCCTTGACAAACTATGTTGATGACATAGTAATCATGGGTTATTAGAAGGTTGAAATCCATAAACTAAAGAAGTTTCTAGCCACTCAATTTGAGGTGAAGGATCTAGGTCCCTTGTAGTATTTCCTTGGAATTGAAGTTGCTTGCTCACAAAAGGGGATCTTCATTTTTCAAAGAAAATACATCCTATGTATGCTAGAGGATTTAGGAAAATTAAGAATCAAACCAGTTGATTCTCCCATTGATCCAAACCATAAATTGGGTTATTGTTGTGGTGAGACTATCAAGGATATAAAACAATTTCAGACTTGTGGAAAGGCTCCTGTACTTGTCCATGACCCGGCCAGACATTGCTTATGCCATGTGTGTTCTTAGTCAGTTCATGCATGCCCCTAAGACCACACACTTAGAGACAACCAAGAGAATCCTTAGATAATTGAAGAAGTTTTCGGGAGTTGACTTACTATTCTAAAGGAATGGACATTTGAAGGTTGAAGTGTACACAGATGCAAAACAAGCTGGATTAGTTGATCACAGAAAGTCCACAAGTGGGTATTGTACCTTTGTGTGAGGAAAAATAATGAAACAGATCCAGAAAAAGTAAATAATTTTTTTTGGTGCTTCCCTGGCAATAGCACCAAAAACTTAGTGTCACCAGAAGCGTGTCATTAACCACTTCGAAACAATAGTTTAAACATTTATAAAATTTTTCTAATTCTCAAACAAATACAAATACAGTAAATGGATGAGAATGGGTCGTATCCACAGGGAAGCCAGGGAAAAATTAATATACACTCAAATCCGGACAACAAAACACAAGAAGGAAGTGCAGAAATATAAAAATTAATTAATTAAACTGAGAAAAATATAGAATTTGAACAATACTGAAAGTTAAAAGTGCAAAAACATAAATAAATAAACAAAAGAAACGAAATAAAAATTTGTAATCCAATTAGAGGTAGCAGTCTCCGAATCTCTCATTTGACCCTCGAACTTCTTGAGCTAGGCCTTCCATCTTTCTTAGCCAAATTGCAGATCTATAGAAAACAAAACGAAGATCAAACGAAATGAAAATAAATTGCAGAAAGTAAATAACGAAACTAGAATTGAAAGAAAGGAAATTAAAACTAAAATAAAGTAAAAGTGGTTGGGATCCGATTCCAGAGGTGGCAGTAGTGGTGTTGGCGAACAACAAGTAGGAACCCCTCCTCTTGCCTGGGTGTCCTCCTCTTCCTCTACCCTTGAACTTCTCAAGATCAGCCTTCTGTCTTACTTGGGGGCAGAATCCAACCACTTCTCTATGGCCCCTGGGGTCCTTTTTATAGAGAATGGTGGATATAATTAGAATTAGAGAGAAAGGTAGTAGTTGGGTTTTAGCAAAAATATGGGTGCCTTAGAGTTTAGAATGAAGGGTTAGGATGGTTCTAGGGTGATCCTAAGGCTGAGAAGAAAAGGAGAAGGCACTCAATATTATGTAAGGCTAAGATTTAATGGCTAAAGGCTTAATGGTGAAAATTAGAAGTTAGGTGGCTCCTAGGGTTAGAACACTAAAAAGAGAGTGTTCTAAAATGGATGGTGGAGATTAGAAGGGATGGAAGGTGAGGATTTAGTAGTTAGGGGTGGCTAAGGTTTGTTAACAGTGAAAAGAATGGGTTAAAAAGCTCCCTAGGGTTTGCTAAGGAGAGGGGAGCATGGTAATACATTATGATGGACGCCAACTGGATTTAGCAGATAAGAGGCGCCCTCTTGTTCTCAGTTCTTTACAAAAACACCCCCTCTCTCAACTGGTCTTCATACCAGCTTCCCAAAAACTGCACCTCATCCATGAAAACTTTCTAATTTTCTACATAATTTACACAGAGACCCTCAGAGGTCACATAATTGAATTTAACTGGAAAAAAGGGTGCACTTTGACTACTCTAAGGCTGAAAATACCCTTGAACTGATGCCCTTGAGGCATCAAAATGCAGGGTTATCAAGAAGCAAGAAACAAATTGTTGTAGCTAGGTCGAATGCTAAAGTCGGATATAGAGCTATGTCTCATAGGGTGGCTGAGGTTATGTTGATAAAGAACTTGATGAGTGAGCTAGGTTTTCTAGTTGATAATCCCATGTCCTTGTACAATGACAATAAGGCTGCAATCAACATTGCAGTCAACCCTGTTTTTCATGATAGGACTAAACACATTAAGGTGGATAAACACATTATCTGGGAGAAACTTGTTAATGGGGAAGTGTGCACTCCATATATTAGCTCCAAGGAGCAATTTGTAGACATTTTCACAAGGGGCCTACATCACTTGCGACACAATGACTTATGTGACAAGTTGAGCATAATTGATATCTATGTTCCAATTTGAAGGGGAGTGTTAAAACTATTAAAATTCTTAAGTTTTATGCCACAAGGGCACAATTGTAATTTTGATTTTATTTTTTATATTTTTGGTCGCCTTAATATAAATAACGAAAGCTAGCACACCAGCCAAGTCTACGACTCCAAAATCTCTTTCTCTCTTCTCTCTTCTTTATTATCTCTGTTCTTACTTTCTACTGAAGTTTTACCAAGAAAACAAGTATCATCAAAGACATTGGCTATTATCAACAACTTTGACTTCACAGTATAACCCAAGGTGCAATCTGGCACCACATCAGAACAACCAAGTAGAACATGCTTTGCTCTCCAAAATGGCGAGTCTACTACCATTCACTACTAAAAAAGTCACCCACAAAGGCAACAAAAAATGCCTTTAAAAATAATAAGAGGCACTCAAGTGATTACCTCTAAATGTCTAGCCTCTAAATGTTATAGAGGCACTTGCATGATAATTAGAGGCACATTTGATAAATGCCTCAAAAAATAAGATATTGAGGCACATAATCATGCCTCTAAAGCATTGCCGCTAAAAGAATTATATAGAGGCAAGTACGGATGCCACCAAATGTACATTTTTAGAGGCATTTTAATTAAATTTGAGATACATTTATTTGCCTCAAAAAGTAATTTTAAAAATCCTAGTTATGCTTTATAGTAACATTTCTAATTGCCACTAAAAGTATTGGCTGTTCTTATTTAGAGGCACTTACGAAGGCCTTTGAAAATCATTTATTTGTGTTTTAAAAAAACTATTTAATCATATGTAAAGGTTATATAAACCTATATAAAAAAATTTAATTTGCTATTTAAAATAATTCATTGACAATATATATATATATATATATATATATATATTAAAAGATAGAAATTGTTTATGAGTATTGTTTCATATTAATTGATAAAAATTCAAAGAAAAAAGAACAATCCATTTACAAAAACATATGAAAATAAAAATATAAAAAATAGTTCACTTCCTCCTCTAAGAAAAGAAAAAAAGTAGTTCATCTCGACACTATCTGCATTCTTTTTCTTCTACAACCTGCAAGAAAAAATAATACAACAAAAAGCAAAAAAATCAAATTAGTAATTATAATTTTAAAAAATAAAAGATCTTTAAACATCTAATTACAATGTGCATGATTCTTACCTTAAAAACATGCTTGGGAGGGTAGCATCTTCCTAATCTTGCATCAAAATAGTACTTCATTTTGTGGCCTTATATTTACGATTTCAAGGTATCACCTAGTTTTGTCGTTTTTGTGTTGGTCTCAAGCCATTGATGACAAGATAGGTATACCAAGATAAAGTAGTTGAAATCTTAGTTTTTTAATGAGCAAGCAACTTTATTTGTGTGTTTAGAAGGAAAGAATGTGGAATTGATTAATCATCTCAATCAGTAAAGCTTTGAAATTGTTGTAATTGATTAATAAAATGTGCCTAAATCAGTCCCTTGAAAAATTCATTCTACTTGCATTAGTAGTTCATCCAAGATTCAACATGAAATATTTGCACTCACATTATTAGCACCAAAGGATTCTATGTTTGAAAGTTTAATCTTCTCAATCTCCAAATAGACTTTAGAATATCCTACATAGTTATGCTACAAAATGCTAGGGCTTATATTGAGTTTATCCTAGTTTACACTATATAATTCATATGATCATGTGGTTATCCTCTATAAATTGAATTTTATTTTATTAAGTTTGCCCTAGTTTACTCATAATGATCACATTCAAAGAACCAAATAGGGGAAAATGTTGAGCTTCTATTTCCTTTCTTGAGTAGAACTTTCTACTCAAATTTATACTTGCACAAGTAGAAAGGGTACAGATTTTTCACCAATAAAATATTGTCAAAACTTGGATGATAATTTGTTCATGTTAATCAACCTATGGTAACCATGTCTGATATTATAACAAACTATTTTTGATTGGTTATCATCAAACAGTTCCATTGGTTTGGTTGGAATTCTGGAATAGATCAGTGACTTTACAAGTCATAAGCATACAATTAATCCCCCAAGGCATAAGCATAACACTTTTCAAATTACTGCTTGTTATACATGGGTTTCACATTGAATTCTTATGTAAACATACTTTTTCTCAGCCTAAAACTACAATATAATATATAAAAAACCATACCTTCCTTTCTTCATTCTTTTGATGCTTGGTAACCTCCAAAGGCCACTTGCTCACCAACTTCTCAAGTTCATTAGTAATATCAGACTTCTTTTTTGTAGTAGAAGAAATGATACTGGTGGTGAAAGGATATATGTTCAATTCTTTTAGTACTATCTTCCTTAGTTCTCTCCAAATCAAATCATTATGTAAGCCAAACAACATAAAAACAATTTCTCAAAATTCTTAGCACATCAATTAAGTTCATATTTGTGTGTGGAGTTCGATGTTTTAACTTGAAATCTACCTCTTATATGGATGCATCACAATGCAACCAAAGATTGTTTCTATCGAAGTGTGGTGATATAAGATATGGAATCTCTATTTATCAAACAATTCAAAAAAAAAAGAAGAGAAAGATACGGAACCTCCAATTGGTTGTAGTGCAAATTCATTTGAAGGGATAGGAAATCCATCACATGGATGCTTAAAGATTGCGGAATAAGGGGGCGAATTTCAAAAAATTTTCTCTCCCTTTAACTAGGAATCGAATTCCCCATTTAGAAAATCATATTTTCAAAGATCATTCTTGAACCACAAACTAAACCAGATCTGAACCAAAAGGAGTAGGGAGGGATATTACCTGATACAGAGAAGAGTATCTCCCAATGGAGGTGTTCACGCCCAAGGAAGGATCCAAAATATGCTCCCACTGAAAATGGTGCAGTGCAGGGTGGAGCAAAATCGGCAGTGTTCTTCCAAAAGAACTTGACCATTCGCAAGAATCAACTGGACGGCTTGTGAATACAACTCCCACCAATCTTTTCTCCAAAAGATTGGTATCAAGACCCAATCTTGATTTCTCTCAAGAACTGGAGATCGAACTACTGTATGCGGCGGCTGCAGGAAGGAGGCAGTAAGAGAGTATTTGCAGGGTGCAGAATTCTCTCTTCTGGTAATCTCAGCTCTGAACACAAAGATGTGTGTCTTGCATGTCTAAAGGCTGCCGCCCCCTCTTCCTTTTATAGACTTAAAAAGGATCAGATCCTAATCCCATTAAGAGTTTTTAACCCAAATCATATTTGGATTAGAAGTCCCTTTAAGTGATAAGGGATAACCCTTATCTTATCTACAGATTAGATCAGTCATCTCCTAATCTAATTAGGAGGTTTCCAGATCTAAATCTTATTTAGGACTTGGACTCTCTAAGTGGATAGGGTGTGGGGCCAATCCTATCAGCTGATCCATCTCAGAATTCGCCCCTTAAGTGACTAATCAAATTAGCCCAGTTCAAAATGGGCTTAAGGTCCATTTAAGGTTATGTATTCATTTAGCCTTCCAAACTGCTGCCCAGTTGGGCTTCCTTGTATGGCATGGGACCCAAACATTGATCTACACATCAGTCACATGGGTTCAGCCCAGCCTTTGTTACAAGGCCTGGCCGAATACACTGTTATGGATAGTGCACCCCCTGAAACCCATCAGATGGGCTCTATGGGCCCAACACTTACCCTAAGTGGTCCTTGGGCCAAGCCACCTTGTAACACCCAGGGACTGTGTGCAGATGCAAGATTAACCCATTAGGTATTATCCTCAATAGTCTTACACTTAACCTCTCAGCCCATAATGATCATACACTACCCGACAAGAGAGGACCTCTCCCTCTGCTGCAAGGAACAGTGTTGCACTCTCTACTTATATGGATCCCAGGAATTAAAACCTTTTGCAATTCGAAACCATAATTTATATACTTTTATATCTCATATAAAATATATTTTGCAAAACAAATCTCAATGATTGAAGTCGGCTACCAGCAGTCTTGGTTTCCATTAGTGAGAATGCATCCCCAATCATTACCTTTGTCCGACAAAGGGGCTGATCCTGTCACTATGATCACCCACTCAGATGATTTCTCAGACTGTCCCAACATACCAAGGTTTTGACCCCCGCTAAGGATCTCACTAATTGGTACATCAAAGATAGCCTAATCTGACACCCAGTGCAGTATCATAATCGAGTCTAGGGTCGGGTGTAACTTTCTAGTTTTGCCCATCAATCTCCAAGGTCCAGGGCAATACTGAAAATCTGGTCCAGTTCAAAGATTCAATTAATCCTACACTGTATTGCCTAGGGTCTCACCCCGGTAGCTGAGACAAGCCACCCCAACCAACTTGGTGGCACCACAATGTCATCCTTGTCAGGATAGGTCTCCCCAGACCAACCCACTAGCTGTGAACATTCTAAATTAACACGATTCTCATTAAGTATCCAGTTTAAGGGTATTACACAGAAACATACCAAGGGAACATGAATCAAATATGCACTTTTATTCATTTACAATAAACTCATAAAGTACATCATTTTGATTGAAGCCAAGGGCATACAAAACTATCTAACAGCTCCCACTTGCACTTAGGTCCAATAGGTACTAGTCGGAGTCCCATGCTTTCCACGTATTTCTCAAACACTTTCTGTGATAGTGGCTTCGTCAATGGGTCTACCACATTCTCCGCTGATGCTACCTCTTAATATCATCCTCCCGTAGGTCCAGTGTTGTCATACAACAGTGGAATGGGTGATGTGCTGAATTCCAAATTCAGGAATGAACACCTTCATTCATAAGGTAGCCTCACTTACGGCAATGCGCTCAGCTTGGGTTGTGGATTATTAAGTTGCTACTTAGGACCCCTATTTCCTGACATTCAGGAAACAACACACGATCCTATCGTGAAAACATATCCAGATGTAGACTTTCTATCATCTGGATCCGACTAGAAATTGGCATCTGTATACCCTTGGATTTGTAGTGAGCTACCATCGAATACTAGACAAAACTCTTTTGTCCTTCGAAGGTACTTAAGTATGTTTTTCACAGCAGTCCAGTGCTCCTGCCTTGGGTTGGTCTAAAATCTGCTTACTACACTTACTGCCTGAGTAATGTTAGGATGAGTGCACAGCATGGCATACATGATGCTCCCTACGGTAGAGGCATAGGGAATGTCTTTCATGCCATCAATCTCCTTAGAAGTCTTGGGAGACATCTTCTTGGAGAGAGTGGCTCCGTGCCTGAAAGGAACATTTCCTTTCATTGAGTTCTCCATGCTGTATCTTTTAACTATTTTATCAATGTAGGCAGATTGGGATAATCCTATTATTCGCTTCGATCTATCTCTATAGTGTCGAAGACCCGGTAAATAGGAGGCTTCTCCAAGATCTTTCATGGAGAATTGCTGTGAAAGCCATACTTTCACCGTAGTCAACATTCCTACATTATTCCCAATGAGTAGAATGTCATCTACATACAGAACCAAGAAGGTAACTTTATCTCCATTGTACTTCCTATAAACACAGGGTTCATTTGGATTCTGCTCGAAGTCAAACGATTTGACAGCAAAGTCAAAATGGATGTTCCAACTTCTAGAAGCTTGCTTAAGTCCATAAATGGATCTATTGAGTTTACATACCATGTTTTCTTGACCTGTAGCAATGAATCCTTGCGGCTACTGCATATAGATATCTTCAGTAAGATCTCCATTCAGGAATGTAGTTTTGACATCCATCTGCCAAATCTCATAATCATGGTATGCAGCTACAGCTAGCAGGATCCTAATGGATTTAAGCATGGCCACAGGCGAAAATGTTTCCTCATAATCGATGCCCTCTTTCTGAGTGTATCCTTTCGCCACCAGATGAGCTTTGAACGTCTCAACCCTACCATCGGGGCCCTTCTTCCTCTTGTAAATCCATTTGCAACCGATTGCTTTTACCTCGGAGGGTGGATCTACTAGAGTCCAGACTCCATTGGTCTCCATTGAGTCTATCTCTGCTCTCATGGCCTCCACCCACTTCTGGGAATCTATGTCCAACATAGCTTTCGCGTAAGTCATAGGATCCTCCTCACTAGTCAAGGTTTCCACCAGGTAACTATCCTAGTCATAACCATAACGGACTAGTGGCCAAGATACCCAAGTGGATCTTCTAGGTTGGTCACTACCTGGAATTCTGGAACATCTCCCACTGCTCCTGAGCTCTCCTCATCAAGAACAATTTCCTGATGATGGGTGTCCAGGATGTAACCGGTCTCCAAGAATTGGGCATTTCGACTGCAGAACACTTTTTGCTCACTTGGGTCATAGAAAAGGTAACCTACAGAGCCTTTTGGGTAGCCTACAAATAGGCAACGGGTGGTCTTGGATTCCAACTTGTCTGCACTTGTTCTTTTAACGTGTGTTGGACAACCCCAAATCTTCAAGTGTCTGACACTTGGTTTCTTTCTGGTCCAAAATTCATATGGAGTGTTCAGAACCGATTTGGTTGGAACCTGATTCAGCACGTAAATTGTAGCTCTAATGCATAACCCCAAAAGGATGTGGGTAACTCTGAGTGTATGAGAAGTGACCAGACTATATCCAATAAGGTCCTATTCCTCCTCTCTGAAACACCGTTAAGTTGTGGTGTAGCAGGAGGAGCTAATTGTGATACTATCCCATTGTCCTTTAAGTAGTTCCTGAATTCGTCAGAGAGATACTCGCCACCTCGATCAGATCGAAGGGCCTTAATTTCTCTCCCTAACTGTTTCTCGACCTCTTGTCTAAACTCTTTGAACTTTTCAAAGGATTCAGACTTGTGTCTCATTAGGTACACGTAACCATATTGTGAGAAATCATTTGTGAAGGTGATGAAATACACATGTTGATTCCGTGTCCTAACACTCAGGGGACCACATACATCAGTATGTATTAGGTCAAGTGTGCCTGTACATCTTTCAGGCTTACCATTGAATGGCCATTTCATCATCTTGCCATGTAGGCAAGGCTCACAGGTGGGAAGATCTTCTACAGTTAGAAAATCCAAAGGACCATCCTTTACCAACCTTGTGATTCGGTCAACACCGATGTGGCCAAGTCGGTAATGCCACAGACACGTGGGATTAACTATATCACGGGTTCTCTTCTTGGGGATTTCAGCCGACGTAGTTTCGGTTATGTTAGTTTTTAGAGAAGAATGTAGAACATAGAGACCGTTCTCCAGTTCTCCATATGCGATGAATCTGTTATTTTTCTAATAGTAATCATATTACTAAAGAAGACAGAATAACCATCTGCACACAGTTTTGAAACAGAAATCAAATTTCTCCTTAAATTTTGTACATAAAGACAATCTTTCAGTACAATTATTCATTCTCTAAAAATTAACTCCATGGTTCCTATTTCCGCGGCTGCAATAGTTGCAGTAGTCCCCAAGTAGAGTGTAACTTCTCCTTCACTCGGCCTTCTGCTTATCTTGAACCCCTACAGTGAGTTACACGCATGAGTTGAAGCCCCGGAGTCAATACACCAGGACGTAGAAGCTACCAATAAAATGGTTTCTATAACACAAGATTCGAAATTACCTTTCTTGGATTCCAAGTAGGCAGGACAGTTCCTTTTCCAGTGGCATGTCTTCTTGCAGAAGTGACAGGCATCCGATGCTTCGTCTTTCTTCTGCTTCTTGTGTTTGGCAGCCTTCTTCTGGGGCTTTCTCTTTGCCTTCCTTTTCTTGCCCGATTTTCCAATTTCAACAAGCATGGCAATGGGCTCATCCTTTTTAATCAATTCTTTAGCTCTTTGCAACATATTGTTGAGCTCTTGCAAGCTGACGTTCAGCTTGTTCATGTTGTAGTTCCTGATGAATGGATTAAAGGATGGAGGCAGAGAGTTGAGAATAGCATCAATTTGTGTTACCATATCCAGCCCAGATCCAAGAGCCTCCAGTTCATTGATATAACCCATCATCCAGAGACAATGGTCGTGAACTTGTTGGTTTTTGAACATCTGCGCGGTCATGAACTGTTTCAAGACCTTCTGCCGAGTAGAACAATTCTGCTCTTCGTACATTGTCTTAAGACTATCCAATACGTCCTTGGCAACTTTGATCTGATCGAACTGCCTCTGAATTAGATTGTCCAAAGAGGCAATGATATAGCAGCGGGCAAGGGAGTTTTTCTCCTCCCATTCTTGGTATTCTCGTCTACAGGCCTCAGAAGCCCTATCTCCCGGACGATCCGGGGCAGGATTCTAAGCTACCTTATCCAACTTTTCAGAGGTTAAGACCAACATAAGGTTCCTGTACCAATCGGAATAGTTTGGGCCTTTAAGCTTGTTGTCTTCAAGAAGCTTTGCAAATGATCTGTTTGCCATTTTCTGATAAAAGAGCAAACATCAGTCCACAACCTAATTTGATTCATGTTCATTTCATAGATATGGATTTTAATCTATGATCGATTTCCATTTATTCATCTCTGAGATTTCCTTCCTTTCTCAGTGACGGAGACTACGGGCTGTCTCTGGAAATGTGGGAAATCACATAGGGTGCATGGAGCCAACTGTTTCAGCTGCATAACCCCACCACCTTTCTATGAAGGATCATATCCACTCATCATATGAGTTTTCCCTTTGGCCTCTGTCAGACAAGGTTCAGAGCCGTTTTCAGGTAAACCTTTCTGTCCAGTGAGTGCTCACCCATTATGTTCCTGAACGCCGAAGTACCGTGAGAGAGTTCCCATTTTCTAGTGAAGCTCCTCCCACATCGGTCTATGACGCCCCTATCATCTTATGAAACACTTAGACAAGCTCAACAGCAAATGGATAGCCCATTTTCTGGTGCGTTTCCTCATTACTGAATGACCCATCCTCATGCTAATGATGGCCTTTAGAGAGTTCATCATATGAATCTCCCTATCACGTGCACTCATATTAGCTGGAGGGAACAGTTAACTACGCCCTAGTTTGATTTAGGACAAACCAAAGTGGCTCCCACTGACTTTCATAAAGTCAGATTTTGGTAGGCCTTAAATCGGCTAGGGTTCCGCACGTAACCTCTTGATGAGGTGTGGAGCCCACCACTGAGGGAGGTGATCCAATGACCAAAAGGGACACCATGGCAATGATGTGCATTCAGCCATGGTGTGCGCAAGAGCCACTGTCGAATGAGCATGGGCCAAGCACTTATGGCCCATGCACGCAACACATCACACATCCAAACATCTCATGCAGGGATAAATTGATCCAATCAATTAATTATCTGTAAGGCCCATTAGAAGCCAATTAAAAATCTATAATATTAACCATTAATATTATCTAGGTATATGGGCTGAATTAGGGTTACCTAGTTCGGCCTATATAGCTTTATCCTTTGAAGTGGGCTTTTAGCAGTTTTAACTATTTAAAACTGGGCCTTTAAAGGTTGGGCCGAATTAACCATTTAATTAAATATCAATCCTCAAGCCCATTAGTGGGAAAAATAGGGCTGACTTTCAGCTTTGATTAAACCCTAGATTTGGTCCAAACAATTTGAACCAATCTTGGTTCGAATGGGTCTAGGGTTTGATCTTTAATTAAATCTTTAATTCAAGAAAATCATATGAAATTAAATAACTGATAAAAGAAAATCAAGAATCAATTAATCAGGGCTGTTCGCACACTCCATTCTGCAAAACAGAGGTTAGATCACAGATTGTAGTTTCACAAACTGCAAATCGCAGATAACGAATGTCCCATCTGTGAAATCTCCTTTTCTGCGAAATCTCCCTTTCTGTGCCGCCATCTTCGATCCAAAATAAAATTAAATAGAAATCCTATTTCTATTAATAATTACATCAGATTGAATGCCTACACATTGAGTCTAAAAATAAAAAAAAAAATTATTTACAGACCAAAAGTAATAAATAAATTCAAAAACTGCAAATCTTGCAATTCTCCCTACGCAAATCAAGAATTCGATCTCCTCTTGTACGAACAGCCCATAAATCAAGAAAATCATATAGAACTATTCTAAACAATAATCAGATTTATATAAAATTAATTTTAGATTATTTACCCATCAATTTTGGGAACAAATTTCCCAAAACCCATATCTGCGTAAATTGGGTAAAACGCCTTCTCCCTATTTGCGCAGGTTCAAATCGGAAACAGAATGGTTCAAGATTTGAACCATGGCTCTGATACCACTAAAGGGATAGGAAATTCATCACATGGACGCCAAAAGAATGTGGAATAAGGGGGCAAATTTCAAAAATTGTTCTCTCCCTTCAACTGGGAATTGAATTCCCCATTTAGAAAATCATATTTTCAAAGATCATTCTTGAACCACAGACTGAACCAGATCTGAACCAAAAGGAGTAGGGAGGAATAATACCTGATACAGAGAAGTAGTATCTCCCAATGGAGGTGTTCACGCCCAAGGAAGCATCCAAAATCTGCTCCCAATGAAGATGGCGCAGTGTAGGCTGGAGCAGAATCAACAGTGTTCTTCCAAAAGAACTTGACCCTTCGCAAGAATCAACTGGACGGCTTGTGAATACAACTCCCACCAATATTTTCTCCAAAAGATTGGTATTAAGACCCAATCTTGATTTCTCCCAAGAACTGGAGATCGAACTGCTGTAGGCAGCGACTGCATGAAGGAGGTGGCAAGAGAGTATTTGCAGGGTGCAAAATTCTCTCTTCTGGTAATCTCAGCTCTGAACACAAGGATGTGTGTCTTGCATGTCTAAAGGCTGCCGCCCCCTCTTCCTTTCATAGACTTAAAAGGGATCAGTTCCTAATCTCATTAGGAGTTGCTAACCCAAATCATATTTGGATTAGAAGTCCCTTTAAGTGATAAGGGATAACCCTTATCTTATTTGCAGATTAGATCAGCCATCTCCTAATCTAATTAGGAGGTTTCCAGATCTAAATCTTATTTAGATATTGGACTCTCTAAGTGGATAGGGTGTGGGCTCAATCCTATCAGCTGATCCATCTCAGAATTCGCCCCTTAAGTGACTAATCAAATTAGCCCAGTTCGAAATGGGCTAAAGGCCCATTTAAGGTTATGTATTCATTTAGCCTTCCAAATTGCTGCCCAGTTGGGCTTCCTTGTATGGTATGGGACTCAAACATTGATCTACACATCAGCCACATGGGTTCAGCCCAGCCATTGTTACAAGGCCTGGCCGAATACACTGTTATGGATAGTGCACCCCCTGAAACCCATCAGATGGGCTCTATGGGCCCAACACTTACCCTAAGTGGTCCCTGGGCCAAGCCACCTTGTAACACCCAGGGACTGTGGGCAAATTCAAGATTAGCCCATCATGTATTATCTTCAATGGTCTTACACTTAACCTCTCAGCCCATAATGATTATACATTACCCGACAAGAGAGGACCTCTCCCTCGGCTGCAAGGAACAGTATTGCACTCTTTGCTTATATGGATCCCGGGAATTAAAACCTTTTGCAAATCATTTTGAAACCATAATTTTTATACTTTTATATATCATATAAAATATATTTTGCAAAACAAATCTCAACGATTGAAATCGGCTACCGGCAGTCTTGGTTTCCATCAGTGAGAGTGCATCCCCGATCATTACCTTTGTCCGACAAAGGGGCTGATCCTGTCACTATGATCACCCACTCAGATGAACTCTTAGACTGTCCCAACATACCCAGGTTTTGACCCCTGCTAAGGATCTCACTGATTGGTACATCAAAGACAACTTAATCCGACACGTAGTGCAATATCATAATCGTGTCTAGGGGTCGGGTGTAACTTTCCAGTTTTGCCCATCAATCTCCAAGGTCCAAGGCAATACTAGAAATCTGGTCCAGTTCAAAGATTCAATTAATCCTACACTTTATGTGCCTAGGGTCTCACCCCGGTAGCTGAGACAAGCCACCCCAACCGACTTGGTGGCACCACAGTGTCAGCCTTGTCAGGATAGGTCTCCCTAGACCGACCCACTGGCTGTGAACATTCTAAACTAACACGATTCTCATTAAGTGTCTAGTTTAAGGGTGTTAAACAGAAACATACCAAGGGAACATGAATCAAATATGCACTTTTATTCATTTACAATAAACTCATAAAATACATCATTTTGATTGAAACTAAGGGCATACAAAACTGTCTAACACATTTGCATCTGTGTAAGTGCATGGGAGTGCAAAAAGGCTGAGTGTTAGTTGAAAACAATAAACTCTTTAACGTACCCTGAACTGACTAGTTGACCTAGTTAGAAATTAACTAGTTAGTGATGCACTCATTCTGACCTTGAACTGACTAGTTGGTCAACTAGTTGATACTTTGATAACACTCATGGAGGATTATGTTTCTAGCCCTTTACTTTTCTCTAGAACTCTATAATTCATTCTATCGTTGGTAAGGCTATCCTTACAGGGGTCCTAGGCACCTTGGTCCACCCCAATTCCTGGTTGGATTGGATTCTTTGCAGCAACATGCTCGCTGTTTTGTCTTCTATCCCTATTCCCCTTTCTTGTTTGTAGCAATCAAATCCTTTAATGACCATGTAACCCTGTTTTCAGGGATATGAGTGAGGTTATCTAACTCCTTCCCTCTCTTACAAATGAATCTCATTTGTAGATTTTTAGCTGGTAGCTTTTGGAGTCAGTTTTCCTTGATTTCTTTTCTTCATTTTTTTTACCCCAACTTTAAACTGATAGGTGGCTACTCCTAAACACTGCAGTTTAATGGCCCAAGCAGTGGTATCCCAATAGTGAAACACTTTTGCATGGTTGATATTATTCAAAAGTGAGTGGATCAGAATAAAATTAAGGTAAACCAAATATGTCATAGGATAGGAGTACACCATTGCATTGAAAGGAAGAAGATGAGAGTGAAAAAGTTACTCCAATGGTTGATGTCCATCTCTTTGACAAGAACACAATATTGGAACGGGAAAGGATTAATGAGAACCATTCTTGTTCAATGGAGCTTAGGAAGAATGTGTAGTGAGTAGAAGACTTAAAAAACAAAGGAAACATCAAGATGTCTTGGTTTCAAATCAAAGGCATTTGCTAGACTAAAAGGGAGTCTATTTGGCTATGTTTGGTTTGAAGGAAAAGGTAGTGAAACATATACAAGGTTTGTAAAGGTTTCCCTACCTTTCCCTATTTTTTCCTTCAAACCAAACACAACTTTTAAGATTAGACCAAAGAAGAAAATTTTGAAGATCCAGAAATCTGCAAGGAGATATTAATGGTTTTAAATTCTCTTTAGGGTTAGAACCATTCTTATGGGTGCAAATATATAGAGAGCAAGCCAATATATTGGAGCCCAAAACACTCAGGGATCCACTACAACTTATAAAAATTTACAATGCATTTTCTTTTGTGAACAGAAATTTCATTAAGAAACCAAATGAGAATGACTCAACAGTAATATAAAATAGAACCATCACACTTAAGATGCCAAAAGACTTATGACCCATGACTTCATGAAGGAAAAATGAAAAAAAAAAAAACCGTCGTTAGGCCAGGCATGACTCATGATGTTAGACAGTTTTGTATGCCCTTAGCTTCAATCAAAATGATGTACTTTATGAGTTTATTGTAAATGAATAAAAGTGCATATTTGATTCCTGTTCCATTGGTATGTTTCTGTATAATACCCTTAAACTGGACACTTAATGAGACTCATGTTAGTTTAGAATGTTCACAGCCAGTGGGTCAGTCTGGGGAGACCTATCCTGACAAGGCTGACACTGTGGTGCCACCAAGTCGGTTGGGGTGGCTTGTCTCAGCTACCGGGGTGAGATCCTAGGCACATACAGTGTAGGATTAATCGAATCTTTGAACTGGACCAGATTTCCAGTATTGCCCTGGACCTTGGAGATTGATGGGCAAAACTAGAAAGTTACACCCGACCCCTAGACTTGATTATGATACTGCACTGGGTGTCGGATTAGGCTGTCTTTGATGTACCAATCGGTGAAATCTTTAGCGGGGATCAAAACCTGGGTATGTTGGGACAGTCTGAGAAATCATCTGAGTGGGTGATCATAGTGACAGGATCAGCCCCTTTGTCGGACAAAGGTAATGATCGGGGATGCACTCTCACTGATGGAAACCAAGACTACCGTCAGCCGATTTCAATCGTTGAGATTTATTTTTTGCAAAATATATTTTATATGAGATATAAAAGTATATATATTATGGTTTCGAAATGATTCGCAAAAGGTTTTAATTCCCGGGATCCATATAAGCAAAGAGTGCAACACTGTTCCTTGTAGCCGAGGGAGCGGTCCTCTCTTATCGGGCAGTGTATGATCATTATGGGCTAAGAGATTAAGTGTAAGACCTTGAGAATAATACCTGATGGGCTAATCTTGCATCTATCCACAGTCCCTGGGTGTTACAAGGTGGCTTGGCCCAAGGACCACTTAGGGTAAGTGTTGGCCCCATAGAGCCCATCTGATGGGTTTCAGGGGGTGCACTGTCCATAACAGTGTATTCGGCCAGGCCTTGTAACAAAGGCTGGGCTGAACCCATGTGGCTGATGTGTAGATCAATGTTTGGGTCCCACGCCATACAAGGAAGCCCAACTGGGCAGCAGTTTGGAAGACTAAATGAATACATAACCTTAAATGAGCCTTAAGCCCATTTCGAACTAGGCTAATTTGATTAGTCACTTAAGGGGCAAATTCTGAGATGGATCAGCTGATAGGATTGGGCCCACACCCTATCCACTTAGAAAGTCCAAGTTCTAAATGAGATTTAGATCTGGAAGCCTTCTAATCAGATTAGGAGATGGCTGATCTAATCTGCAGATAAGATAAAGGTTATCCCTTATCTTAAAGTGACTTTGAAAGAAGGGTAGGATCCAACTAATGGACGCCATAAAGGTTGCGGAATGGGTGGGCGAATTTCAAAATTTTCCTACCTTCTCCCAACTGGGAATCATATTCCCAAAGTTAAGAATACAATATTCAACGATCCTACTTGAACCATAATCAAACCAGATCTGTACCAAAAGATAAATGGGAGGAATATACCTGATCCGGAGAAGCAGTATCTCCCAAAGTTGGTGTTCACGCCGAAAGAATACTCCAAGATCCGTTCCGGCTGAAGATGACACAGCTGTGAATGGAACAGAACCAGTAGGGTGCATCCTACACACTAGATCCTTCACAAGAATCCTCTGGAGTACTAAACACTGAATCCTTCTCAGTCTTTTTTGCAAGACTGATGTCAAGAATAGATTTCTTGACTTTCTTTTATGCAAAAATCTAATCTTGCAATGGCAGATGGCGGCGGCAGGAGGAGATCTCCAAAAACGAAAAAGGCTGAACTGCTTTTTCTCTTTTTCTGGAGAGTATGAATCAGATCAGATCTGAATTCGTAGGAGGTATCCTATACCTCTTCAAGGTGGTTCGAAATCTCCTCCTTTCTTCTTGATTAAGAAACCTCCTTTTTAGGAGTTATCCCAATCCTTTTACTAACTTTAATCTAAAATTCGCCCCATGGATGGGTGATCATATCAGCCCACCTCGAAATGGGCTTTTGGCCCATTAAGTGTTCAGTGTCTAATTACTTTCCAATCTGCTGCCCAGTTGGGCTTCTTTGTATGGCGTGGGACCCAAGCATTGATCTACACACCAGCCACATGGGTTCGGCCCAGCCTTTAATACAAGGCCCAGCCGAATTCACTGAAAAACTCAATGAACCCCTTGAGTCCATCATATGGACCCTATGGGCCCAACACTTACATTAAGTGGTCCCTGGGCCAAGCCATCTTATAAAAACCCAGGGACTGTGGGCAGGTGCAAGATTAGCCCATCAGGTATTATCCTCAATGGTCTTACACTTAACCTCTCAGCCCTTAATGATCAAGCACTGCCCGACAAGAGAGGACCTCTTCCTCGGCTGCAAGGTACAGTGCCGCACTCTCCTCTCACATGGATCCCGGGAATTAAAACCATTTGCAAACAATTCGAAACCGTACATATATATATATATAAATATATTAATTTTGCAAAACAAAATTCCAACGATTGAAATCAATTGTCGGCAGTTTGGTTTCCATCAGAGAGAGTGCATTCCCGATCATTACCCTTTGTCCGACAAAGTGGCTGATTCTGTCACTATGATCACCCACTCAGATGAATTCTCAAACTGCCCCAACATACCCAGGTTTTGATCCCCGCTAAGGATCTCACTGAATGGCATATCAAAGGTAGCCTGATCCAACACCTAGTGAAATGTCATAATCGAGTCTAGGGGTCAGGTGTAACTTTCCAGTTTTGCCCATCTATCTCCAAGGTCCAGGGCAATACTAGAAATCTGGTCCGGTTCAAGGATTCAAGTAATCCCATACTGCATGTGCCTCGGGTCTTACCCTGATGGCTGAGACAGGCCATCCCAACACTTGGTGGCACACCAGTATCAGCCTTGGCAGGATAAATCTTCCCAGACTTATCCAACGACTGTGAACATTTAAAACTAACATGAGTCTCTATAAATGTCCAGTTTTAGGGTTTTACACAGAATTAAACCAAACAACATGAATCAAACATGCACTTTATTTATTTCCACTAAATAACAAAAGTACATCAAATCAGATTGAAGCTAAGGGCATACAAAAACTGTCTAACAGCTCTCACTTGCACTTAGGTCCAATCTGGTACAAGCCGGAGTCCCATACTTTCCACGTGTTTCTCAAACACCTTCTGTGTCAGTGGCTTAGTCAATGGGTCTACCACATTCTTCGCTGATGCTACCTCTTGCTATCATCCTCCCGTAGGTCCAGTGTTTTCATACAACAATGGAATGGGTGATGTGCTGAATTCCAAATTCATGAATGAACACCTTCATTCATAAGGCAGCATCACTTACGGCAATGCGCTCAGCTTGGGTTGTGGACTATTAATTTGCAACTTAGGACCCCTGTTTGCTGACACTCAGGAAACAACACACGATCCTATCGTGAAAATATACCCAGATGCAGACTTTCTATCATCTGGATCCGACTGGAAATCGGCATCGGTATACCCTAGAACTTGCAGTGAACTACCATCGAATACCAGACAAAACTCTTTTGTCCTTCGAAGGTATTTGAGTATGTTCTTCACAGCAGTCCAATGCTCCTGCCCTGGGTTTGCCTGGAATCTGCTTACCACACTCACCGCCTAAGCAATGTCAGGGCAAGTGCACAGCATGGCATACATGATGCTCCCTACGGCTGAGGCATAGGGAACATCTCTCATGCTCTCAATCTCCTCAGAAGTCTTGGGAGACATCTTCTTGGAGAGAGTGACTCCGTTCCTGAAAGGAACGTTTCCTTTCTTGGAGTTCTCCATGCTGTACCTCTTGACAATTTTGTCAATATAAGCAGCCTGGGATAATCCAATTATCCGCTTCGATCTATCTCTATAAAGTCGAAGACCCAGTATGTATGAAGCTTCTCCAAGATCTTTCATGGAGAACTGCTGTGATAGCCATACCTTGACCGAAGTCAACATTCCTACATCATTCCCAATGAGTAGGATATCATCCACGTACAACACCAAAAAGGTGATCTTATCCCCACTGGACTTCCTGTAAACACAGGGCTCATCCGGATTCTACTCAAAGTCAAACGTTTTGACTGCAGAATCAAAACGGATGTTCCAACTCCTAGAAGCCTGCTTAAGTCCATATATGGATCTATTAAGTTTACATACCATGTGTTCCTGACTAGTAGCAATGAAGCCTTGCGGCTGCTGCATGTAGATATCTTCACCAAGATCTCCATTCAGGAACGCGGTTTTGACATCCATTTGCCAAATCTCATAGTCATGGTACGCTGCTACAGCTAGCAGGATCCTGATGGATTTAAGCATGGCCACGGGCGAAAAGGTTTCCTCATAGTCGATGCCTTCTTTCTGAGTATACCCTTTCGCCACCAAGCGAGCTTTAAAGGTCTCAATCCTGCCATCAGGGCCCTTCTTCCTCTTGTAGATCCATTTGCAACCAATTGCTTTTACCCCGGGGGACGGATCCACTAGAGTCCAGACTCCATTGGTCTCCATTGAGTCCATTTCAGCTCTCATGGCCTCCACCCACTTCTGGGAGTCTATGTCTAACATAGCTTCCGCGTAAGTCACGGGATCCTCTTCACTAGTCAAGGTTTCCACCAGGTAACTATCATGGTCATAACCATATCGGACTGGTGGTCTGGATACCCGGGTGGTTCTTCTAGGTTGGTAATTACCTGGAATTTGTGGGACATCTCCCACTGCTCCTAAACTCTCCTCATCAAGAACTATTTCCTGACGATGGGTGTCCAGGATGTAATCGGATTCTAAGAACTGGGCGTTTCGACTGCAGAACACTTTCTGCTCACTCGGGTCATAGAATAGATAACCCACCGAATCCTTTGGGTAGCCTATAAACAGGCAACGACTGGTTTTAGATTCCAACTTGTCCGCACTTGTTCTTTTAACGTGTGCAGGACAACCCCAAATCTTCAAGTGTCTTACACTTGGCTTCCTTCCGATCCAAAGTTCATATGGAGTTTTCGGAACTGATTTGGTTGGAACCCGATTCAGCACGTAGATAGCAGTCTCTAATGCGTATCCCCAAAAGGATGTGGGTAATTGTGAGCGTACGAGAAGTGACCAGACCATGTCTAACAAGGTCCTATTCCTCCTCTCTGAAACACCGTTGAGTTGAGGTGTAGCAGGAGGATCTAATTGTGACACAATCCCATTGGCCTTTAAGTAGTCCCTAAATTCGTCAGAGAGATACTCGCCACCTCGATCTGATCGAAGGGCCTTAATTTCTCTCCCTAACTGTTTCTCGACTTCCTGTCTGAATTCTTTGAACTTTTCAAAAGATTCAGACTTATGTCTCATTAGGTACACGTAACCATATCGTGAAAAATCATCTGAAAAGGTGATGAAGTAAACGTAGATAGCAGTCTCTAATGCGTATCCCCAAAAGGATGTGGGTAATTGTGAGCGTACGAGAAGTGACCAGACCATGTCTAACAAGGTCCTATTCCTCCTCTCTGAAACACCGTTGAGTTGAGGTGTAGCAGGAGGAGCTAATTGTGACACAATCCCATTGGCCTTTAAGTAGTCCCTAAATTCGTCAGAGAGATACTCGCCACCTCGATCTGATCGAAGGGCCTTAATTTCTCTCCCTAACTGTTTCTCGACTTCCTATCTGAATTCTTTGAACTTTTCAAAAGATTCAGACTTATGTCTCATTAGGTACACGTAACCATATCGTGAAAAATCATCTGAAAAGGTGATGAAGTAAACGTGTTGGTTCTGTGTCCTAACACTCAGGGGACCACATACATCAGTATGTATTAGGTCAAGTGTGCCTTCAGATCTTTCATGCTTACCGTCAAATGGCCGCTTAGACATCTTACCTTGAAGGCAAGGTTCACAAGTGGGAAGATTTTCTACAGTTAGAAAATCCAAAGGACCATCCTTTACCAACCTTGTGATTCGGTCAATACCGATATGGCCAAGTCGGTAATGCCAGAGGCACGTGGGACTTACTGTATCACGATTCCTTTTCTTGGGATTTTCGACCGACGTAGTTTCGGTTAAGTTAGTTTCCAGAGAAGGATGTAGAACATAGAGACCGTTCTCTTGTTCCCCGCATGCGATGAATTTATTATTCCGTTTAACAGTAATCACATTACTAAAATAAACAGTATATCCATCAGCACACAGTTTTGAAACAGAAATTAAATTTCTTCTCAAGTTCTGTACATAAAGACAATCTTTAAGTACAAGTATTCCTTCTTTAAAAACTAATTCTACGGTTCCTATTGCCACTGTTGCAACACTTGCAGTTGTTTCCAAGAATAATGTCACTTCACCTTCACTCAACCTTCTGCTAACTTTGAACCCCTGCAGTGAGTTACACGCATGGGTTGAAGCCCCGGAGTCAACACACCAGGACACAGAAGTAACTAACATGTTAGTTTCTATGACACAAGTTTCGATGTTACCTTTCTTAGATTCCAGGTAGGCAGGACAATTCCTCTTCCAGTGGCCGGTCTCCTTGCAGAAGTGACAAACATCAGATGCCTTGTTCTTCTTCTGCTTCTTAGGATTGGTAGCCTTCTTCTGAGACTTCTTTGCCTTTCTCTTTTTCTTGCCCGATTTGTTAGCTTCAGCAAGCATAACTACAGGCTCATCCTTCTTGAGTAGATCCTCGGCTCTCTGCAACATATTGCTGAGTTCCTGGACGCTGACATTCAACTTATTCATATTGTAGTTCATTGTGAACGCATTGAAGGAAGAGGGCAAAGAATTGAGGATGGCATCCACTTGCGTGCCAAGATCTTGCCCGGATCCAAGAGCTTCAAGTTCGTTAATGTATCCCATCATCCGAAGACAATGGTCATGAACTTTCTGCCCTTTGGTCATCTGCGCGGTCATGAACAATTTCAGGACCTTCTGTCGAGTAGAACGGTTCTGCTCTTCATACATTGTTCTTAGACTGTCCAATATGTCCTTGGCTAGTTCGATCTGATCGAACTGCCTCTGTATTGAGTTGTCTAATGAAGCAACGACAAAGCATCGGGCTAGGGAGTTTTTATCCTCCCACTCTTGGTAGTCCCTCCTACGGGCCTCAGAAGCCCTATCACCCGGACGTTCTGGGGCAGGATTTTTCACTACCTTGTCTAACTTTTCGGAAGTTAGGACCAACATAAGATTTCTGTACCAGTCGGCATAGTTTGGTCCCTTAAGCTTGTTATCGTCTAGAAGCTTTGCAAATTGACCGTTTGCTATTTTCTGATAAAATAGCAAAATCATTAGTCCACAACCTTAGTTTGATTCATGTTACCTACATAGATATGGCTTTTAATCTATGTTCCATTCCCATTTGTTCATCTCTGAGATTTCCCTCCTTTCTCAGTGATGGAGACGACGAAATGTCTCTGGAAATGTGGGAAATCACATGGGGTGCGTGAAGTCAACTGTTTTAGCTGCATAACCTCACCACCTTTCTGTGACGGATCATATCCACTCATCAAATGAGTTTCCCTTTGGCCTCTGTCAGACAAGGTTTAGAGCCGTTTTCAGGTAAACCTTTCTGTCCAGTGAGTGCTTACCCATCATATTCAGGTTATGCCAAGGTACCGTGAGAGAGTTCCCATTTTCTGGTGAAGCCCCTCCCACATCGGTCTATGACGCCCCTATCATCTTATGAAACACTCTAATAGATCCAACAGCAAATGGATAGCCCAATTTTATGGTGCGTTTCCTCATTACTTAAGGACCCACCATTGTGCTAATGACGGAAGGCCTTTAGAGAGTCCATCATATGGGTCTCCCTATCACATGCATTCATATTTGCTAGAGGGAACAAAAACGCCCTAGTTTTAATTTAGGTCAAACCAGAGTGGCTCCCACTGACTTTCATAAAGTCAGATTTCTTGTGGGCCTTAATCGGCTAGGGGTTCCGTACGCATCCCTTTTCAGGGTTGTGGGGCCCACCAAGCAAAGAGGGGTCATCCAATGACCTTGAAGGACACCATGGCAATGATGTGCATTCACCCATGGTGTGCGCAAGAGCCACTAACGAGTCTTCATGGGCCAAGTACTTATGGCCCATGGTCGCAGCACATCAAACATCCAAACATCACATGTAAAGGAGGAATTGATCCAATCAATTAACTGCTGTAAAGCCCATTGAATAGCCCATTTAAAATCTAAGTCATTAACAATTAATGACTACTAGGTGTATGGGCTGAATCGCAGATAGCAGTTCGGCCCATACAGCTCATCTCACAGTAATGGGCCTTTTGCAGTTTTAACCCTTTAAAACTGGGCTTTACAGGTGGGCCGAATTAATCCTTGTAATTGAACATCAGATTTGGAACAGCAAGTGTGAGAAATACAGACTAAAAAACAGTCCCTATCAAACCCCAGATTCGGTCCAAACAGTTTTGGTCCAATCTAGTCCGAGAGGATCCAAAACTGATTTTCAATTCAAGAATTAATTCATGAAAGATCTGAAATTAATAATTTTTTATTTCAAACAATCACAAATCAAACTATGGACTGTTCGCACCACCTGCAAAATAGTGGTTAATCACAAGGGTTGCAGTTTCACAAACTGCAAATCGCAGAAAGCGATTTCTCCAACTGCAAATCTCCAGCGCCGCCTTCTTCTTCCTTCTTCTTTAATCAAGAAAAAAACAGAAATCCTATTTCTATTAATTACATTCTTGATCAAATCCTATACATTCAGTCTAAAATAAAAAAAAAATTATTTACAAACCGAATATAAATAAATAGAAAGAAAAAGGGTGCGCAGACTATCTGCGCCAAATCTGCACTGTGATCTCCAGGTTCGAACAGTCCATTAAATCAAAATAAATAAAGAACAATTCTAAATAAATTTTGGATTTAATAAAATTAATTTCAGATCAATCGCCCTTAACAAGAAACAGTTTCTTGAAATAAAGAAAACAATCTGCGCAAATCTTGAAAGAACACCTTCTATCCATCTGCGCAGGGTCAGATCTGATTTTCTTTTGGTTCAAGATTCGAACCTGTGGCTCTGATACCACTGAAAGAAGGGTAGGATCCATCTAATGGATGCCATAAAGGTTGCGGAATGGATGGGCGAATTTCAAAATTTTCCTACCTTCTCCCAACTGGGAATCATATTCCCAAAGTTAAGAATACAATATTCAACGATCCTACTTGAACCATAATCAAACCAGATCTGTACCAAAAGATAAATGGGAGGAATATACCTGATCCGGAGAAGCAGTATCTCCCAAAGTTGGTGTTCACGCCGAAAGAATGCTCCAAGATCCGTTCCTGCTGAAGATGACACAGTTGTGAATGGAACAGAACCAGCAGGGTGCATCCTACACACTAGATCCTTCACAAGAATCCTCTGGAAGTACTAAACACTGAATCCTTCTCAGTCTTTCTTGCAAGACTGATGTCAAGAACAGATTTCTTGACTTTCTTTTCTGCAAAGATCTAATCTTGCAATGGCAGATGGCGGCGGCAGGAGGAGATCTCCAAAAACGAAAAAGGCTGAACTGCTTTTTCTCTTTTTCTGGAGAGTATGAATCAGATCAGATCTGAATTCGTAGGAGGTATCCTATACCTCTTCAAGGTGGTTCGAAATCTCCTCCTTTCTTCTTGATTAAGAAACCTCCTTTTTAGGAGTTATCCCAATCCAAATCAGTATTTGGATAGGGGATAATCTTAATCCTTTCTACAGATAGAGTTAGCTTACTCCTGATCTTATCAGGAGGTTACCAGATTCAAATCTAATTTGAATTTGGTCTCTTAGAGTGGATAAGGTTAAAAGGCCCAATCCTTTTACTAACTTTAATCTAAAATTCGCCCCATGGATGGGTGATCATATCAGCCCACCTCGAAATGGGCTTTTGGCCCATTAAGTGTTCAGTGTCTAATTACTTTCCAATCTGCTGCCCAGTTGGGCTTCTTTGTATGGCGTGGGACCCAAGCATTGATCTACACACCAGCCACATGGGTTCGGCCCAGCCTTTAATACAAGGCCCAGCCGAATTCACTGAAAAACTCAATGAACCCCTTGAGTCCATCATATGGACCCTATGGGCCCAACACTTACATTAAGTGGTCCCTGGGCCAAGCCATCTTATAAAAACCCAGGGACTGTGGGCAGGTGCAAGATTAGCCCATCAGGTATTATCCTCAATGGTCTTACACTTAACCTCTCAGCCCTTAATGATCAAGCACTGCCCGACAAGAGAGGACCTCTCCCTCGGCTGCAAGGTACAGTGCCGCACTCTCCTCTCACATGGATCCCGGGAATTAAAACCATTTGCAAACAATTCGAAACCGTACATATATATATAAATATATTAATTTTGCAAAACAAAATTCCAACGATTGAAATCAACTGTCGGCAGTTTGGTTTCCATCAGAGAGAGTGCATTCCCGATCATTACCCTTTGTCCGACAAAGTGGCTGATTCTGTCACTATGATCACCCACTCAGATGAATTCTCAAACTGCCCCAACATACCCAGGTTTTGATCCCCGCTAAGGATCTCACTGAATGGCATATCAAAGGTAGCCTGATCCAACACCTAGTGAAATGTCATAATCGAGTCTAGGGGTCAGGTGTAACTTTCCAGTTTTGCCCATCTATCTCCAAGGTCCAGGGCAATACTGGAAATCTGGTCCGGTTCAAGGATTCAAGTAATCCCATACTGCATGTGCCTCGGGTCTTACCCTGATGGCTGAGACAGGCCATCCCAACACTTGGTGGCACACCAGTATCAGCCTTGGCAGGATAAATCTTCCCAGACTTATCCAACGGCTGTGAACATTTAAAACTAACATGAGTCTCTATAAATGTCCAGTTTTAGGGTTTTACACAGAATTAAACCAAACAACATGAATCAAACATGCACTTTATTTATTTCCACTAAATAACAAAAGTACATCAAATCAGATTGAAGCTAAGGGCATACAAAAACTGTCTAACAGACTTCTGATCCCTTTAAGATTATAAAAGGAGAAGGGGCGGCAGCCTTTAGACATGCAAGACACACATTCTTGTCTTCAGAGCTGAGATTACCTGAAGAGAGAGATCTGCACCCTGCAAATACTCTCTTGCCAGCTTCTTCCTACAGTTGCCGCCTACAGCAGTTCGATCTCCAGTTCTTGGGAGAAATCAAGATTGGGTCTTGATACCAACCTTTTGGAGAAAAGGTTGGTGGGAGTTGTATTCACAAGCTGTCCAGTTGATTCTTGCGAAGGGTCAAGTTCTTTTGGAATAACACTGCTGATTTTGCTCCACCCTGCACTACGCCATATTCAGTGGGAGCAGATTTTGGATCCTTCCTTGGGCATGAACACCTCCATTGGGAGATACTGCTTCTCTTTATCAGGTATTATCCCTCCCTACTCCTTTTGGTTCAGATTTGGTTCAGTTTGTGGTTCAAGAATGATCTTTGAAAATATGATTTTCTAAATGAGGAATTCGATTCTCAGTTGAAATCCATGTGATGGATTTCCTATCCCTTCACATGACTCATGAGCAACTTCAAGATGGCATTAGCCCTCTGCCTCTTTATTCAGACAATATATAGTATCTATCAGTGACTTACCAGCTGTCTTTCCTAAAATCTAAAATAGAAATCAAGCTCAAAGCTGCCACATTGGGATGATTAGAACTCCATACTAGAGAAAGGATGGCATTAATTTTTTACCTCTTTAATCATCCAATATATGGTGCCCATAAAATCCATATCAGCAATGTAAATTTTAAAGTTGGTTTAGAGAGGGATCACGATTGTCAACAATCATAATCTTATTTTAAAGTTGAAAACCTGAATTTTAGGATTGTGGTTTGTGCTGCTTAATCATGAATACCAAGGACACTTTGTCATATTTCTACAGAGTCAATAAGATCTACCCTTCTGCTCAATGGTTTGGGTTTTCATTCCAAAGAAATCTGAAAAGTCAATCATGGAAATCTGTTGTATGATATATACATAGTTCAAAATGATATGCTGGTTTCATGTCTTCCCACTAATACAAGGAGTGAGTGACATGAAAAGGTTGGAAATACCAACCTCAAAAAAAAAAAAAATCACTTGTCTGGTTTCTTTAACTGATGTGATTCTTTTGACATCACTTTTCAAATTGTTCAGATCAGATTTATACTCCCTCACCATTACAAGAAGCACAGCTTTTACACTTGGCTGAAAACAATAGCAAAGAAATTAAAAAAAAAATCACAAGCTAAAAAAAGTAGTGGAGAAAAAGAAAATTACCAAAGCCTCGGGATCATCCAAACCAACTTTTATTTCAGAATTTCTTTTTGTTTCTTTTGCTCTGCAAATCAAAAGAAACATATATGATCACTAACCAATAACTAGGCAAAATGATTGAACCCAGTTACTAATCATCTGTGTAAACTATGCAAACCCCCAAATTCATGGAAAATTTTAATAAATATGAGTTATGATAACCATTAACCCATTAACCACACTACAAGGTGGGCCCATATGGAAGATATTGACACTAGGAATAACCATGTGGCCTATCCAATGGGTTACCTATCTGATGAGCAATCTGAATCAGCCACAGATCCCTCCATATGGTAGGGGTGTCAACAGTATTTGAAAATCCGATTTCGAATTCGATATTCAATATAATCAAATTGAATTCAGACAATTCAAATATCTAATCAATCAAATTCAGATATAACCTGACTCGATTTGATAAATATCCAAATTTGATTAATTATTTAATTATTATATATAATATATAAAATATCTAAATATTTTATATAATTTATATATATATAATTAAATTATATACACAATTTATATATTTACATATTTTATATAAATAAAATATTTATTTTATATATTTATTAATTATCTAAAATAATTAATTAATCAAATTCAAATTGAATCGAATATTCAAATATTTAATCGGATTCGAATTCAAATATTAATTTTCAATATCCCTCGGTTATCGGATTTTCTAATCAGATTCAAATTCAAATATTGCTCGATTTGATTCGAATTCAATCTGTTACACCCCTACATATGGAAAAGAATGTGTGTGTTCATGTAGGGAAACTCCATAGTTGACCTTGAATGGATGGGAGATCCATCATATGGATGGCCGAACCCTGCAGGAAGGTTGGGTGAAATTTCAAAAAAAAAAATTCTCTCCCATCCAGTAATCATATTCCCTAATTTAGAAACATGCATTTTTAAGGTTTGTAGTAACAGTAACTCCCAACGTAGGTGTTCACGCCCAAAGAGAAAACCGAAACCCGCCTCCATTGAAGATGACATAGTATATGGTAAGGCAGAATCAGCATGATGGTTCTTCAGCAAGAACATGAATTCTTCAGTAAGAATCGAATAAGGGCTGGTGAGCACGACTTCAGATTGTTTCTTCTAGCAAGAAACAATATCAAGAACCTTTCTTGATCAGCTCCAAAGGTGGAAATAGAACTGGGTAGGGGCGGCAAGAACTGGGGAGAATTTTGTAGGTTGTTGAGTGTGTATAAACTGAGGAATTCACCCCCTATTTATAGCCATCTTTGGATCAGCCTCCTAATCCAATTAGGAGAGAGTTTCTTGATCCAAATATGATATTTGGATAAGACTTATCAAATCCTTTAGCTAATCCTAATCATGTTATAAATCAAAATTTTCCCCATTTTAATCAACTGACTTAAGCCCAGTTCGTAATGGGCTTTAGGCCCATTAAGTCACATAGCTCACTTACCCTTTAATATGTTGGTTAACTTGGCTCTCTTTCTATGGTGTGGGACCCTAGCATTGATATACACATCAGCCACATAGGTTCAGACCCAGCCTTTATTACAAGGCCTAGCCGAATTCACTATAGGACACAGTGAACCCCTGAATCCATCACCATGGGCTATTACACTAAATGGTCCTTGGGTCTAGCCATCTTATGACAAGGACTGTGGGCAGATGCAAGATGAGCCCATCAGGTATAACCCTCAATGGTCTTACACTTAACCCATCAGCCCATAATGATCAAACACTGTCCGACAAGAGAGGACCTCTCCCTCGGCTGCAAGGTACAGTGTCACACTCTCTACTCACATGGATCACAGGAATTAAAATATTTTGCAAATATTTTTGTGAAACCATAACATATAAGTGTATTTCTATATAAATATATTTTGCAAAACAAATTTCAAACACATTTGAAATCCACTATCGGTAGTTTAAGTTTCCATTAGAGAATGTGCATTCCTCGATCATTCACTTTGTCCGACAAACAGGTTGATTCTGTCACTATGATCACACACTCAGGTGAATTCTCAGACTATCCCAACATACCCAAGTTTTGACCCGATCAAGGATCTCACTGATTGGCATATCAAAGACAACCAATCTGACACCTAGTGTAGTACCATAAGCGAGTCTAGTGGTTAGGTGTAACATTCCAATTTTTCCCATCTATCTCCAAAGTCTAGGGCAATATTGGAATTTGGTTCGATTCAGGGTTTCAAGCAAACCCACACTACATGTACTTGAAGTCTCACCCTGGCAGCTGAGACAAGCCACCCCAACCAACTTGGTGGCACATCAGTGTTAGCCTTGGTAAGATAAATCTCCCTAGATCTATCCAATGGCTGTGAAGACTCTAAACTAATACGAGTCTCATAAGTGTTCAGTTTAAGGGTATTACACAGAAACACACCAAAACAACATGAATCAATTATGCACTTTATTCATAAAAAATATATCAATCTGATTGGAGCTAAAGGCATACACTGTCTAACAAACCCAACTACCGAATCTTATACTAGAGAGAGAAAGAGAGAAGCATAATGTTAATATATGCATATATCTATTAATACAAAGAAGTGGTCCTCTAAGATATTGTAAGGACATCATTCACCTTGAACTATTCTACTAGAACCCCTTCTTCCAACACATACAAAGATATTGGGGAGTAGATTGAGAATACCAAAACTACATGGCTACTACTTGTTATGAGAAAGCTTACAACATGCTCAAGGAGTCAAGGGAAATAACCTTATGTTGGACAGGGAATTCAAAGCAAACAACCCTAGGCATGTCCATAAGAAAATTAACAGAGTGCTGGTATTAACAAATTAATACTATAATAAAGAGAACATAAGAAAAGAAACAAACCAAGCAATCAATGCATATTATACTTGTTTCAGCCTCTTTATTATTAAAAATTTTAATGGAGCATCACTGATTATGAATCAAATTTGAGCATGTCTTGAACACATAAACAGATACTCAAAGTCAAAGAAGTCATCAATTATACCTACAAAACTTGATTGAATTTCTGATTACTAGTAGCAAGTCTGATCGAAGACTTCCCATTTTGGCTACCATGAAAAAGCTCATTTTAATACCCCCCAAAAAAATCAAAAAGCTCAATCACAAAATGTTATGTAGGTTTGTAAACATTGCCCATAGAACATCTTCCCCACCATCAGCATTGATTCCAAGAACATCAACAATAAGCAGAACAAAGCCATCCATCAACAATAACCTCTATCTGCTTACAGCCTAGCTGATGGTTTAGCAAAACAATTGGCACTTAGAAAACAGATATGCTGGGATGAAATACCCCAAGGGGGAAACTGTAATTGAAGTCTTAAGAGATTATTAGTTCAGGCTAGCTACTTCGTTTTTCATTAGACAACTAAATTTGAATACATCTTTAGGATAGGTATGGTCCTTCCAAGACACCCTAAATATCTGTAGAAGCATTTTTATGTAAATGCCTCTGATCTATCGCCTCTAATTAAACACAACTAAACCACAAGTAGACAAATTAAACAAATAGGTTGGACCCTATATACAATTGTCAAAATGATCAAAATAGCCATGTTATTTAAAATACATTAAAATCTAGAAACAAGGCATGTTTGTAGTTAACAATAAAAAAAAAATACTAGAGGCTTTGTTTTGCAAAAGTTTTCTATTTTTTCCTTTTCCAGAATTTGCAATTAGTATATTTGTACTCTAATTTATCAAACAGACCGAACCTTAGTGCATTGGCCTATGGACCTTTGAGCCAAAGTCTAAGAGGAGGGAACCAAAGGAGAGAGAGGGGTTTAGAAACCCAACTTCAACATTGTTGCAGAGCTTCAATGGTAACAGGTGGATAATCCATCTTTTTTATTTTATTTTATTTATTTATTTTGCTTCATAGCTTGGTCATCCATTTAATCCACCTCAATTCATCTCCATCCATCCATTGCTCCCAAAGGTGTGCAGTTTGACTACAGACTACATATACAACATCTAGACTTGAACTTAAGTTCCAATTCACTCTTGTGGACCTCCCTTAGCTCCTTCCTGCTCGCAATCTCTCTTATTCTTGATGTTATCTGGCTATCAAAGTACTAGGAAAAGTCAACTTTACGCTCATATATGTATCTTATGGTATGAGGAAATTTTGATGATTCCATCATATGCACTCTACAAATGCATGCATTACAAACACCTCAGTGATAGTGTGATATATATAAATAGAAGGTTCAAGGTGTTAGAAGTGGACTAATAAGGTAGCAAAGGCATGTAAAAGTATTGTTGCTTTCATGTACAAGTCTCATTGAAGAACTAGGTCTGTTAAGGCTCTTCTTTAGGCCCTGCTGTGGGAGATGAGATGGTTTGAAGGACCTTATCTAAAATAACTAGGTGTAATTAGGAAAGAACTTGAAACCTAAATTAGGACTCTAGGAGAAATTTCCCTGTTATACTGTTGTGCTCTGTGTTAATGTACTGAATCAGTCTCAAAAGACTTCTCAAAGGGATTAAATATAAAATAGGAAGAGATGATGGAGTCAAATTCTGGCAGGATCCTTGGTATGATGACACCCCCTGAAGGAGTCATTTTCCTCATACATGACAACACTGAACTCATATGTATTGGTGAGTGAATCCTTTGAAATTTAAAACAATACTATTGTCTGGTGCATGCCCCAAAATTCTGAAGAAATCTCAATGACTGAGAGAACTAACTCCTCTTTTCATTGAGCTGACAAATATCCCCCTATATTGAGATGTATTGGTTTACTAATGATAGTTTTCTTTTTCCTTTTTTGAGAGTTTTGAGAGATAAACTATCGTTAAATTAACTAACATCAAACTATCGTTAAATACCAAACTTCACTATCAAGATTAGAATTTTTGAAATAATGGGTTATCGTATGAGTGGGCTTATTTACACTAGCAATCTGTCAAAATCTTCAATTATCCAAACTTTGATTTTCTTACAAACTTTGTCCACATTATCAAAAACATATTACCTTGCATCACATTAAATTTGAATTCAGATACATTATATTTTGCTTTGTCACTAAGAAGCATCCTATAGTGATTTTCTAATGCTCCTTTGGCATCTAAAGGGTGGAGTTAATGCTCTAACAAGGCCAATTAGGGTTTCGGTAAGGGTAATTATTTTATTGGAAACCCAAACAACTAATGGCATCATGAAGGCTCCTTGGGAAACTACGAGAAATAATGTTACCAAGGCTATTATGTTTAATGGTATCATATCCAATTGCTTTACAGTTCATTGATTTTCACATTAGTTGCATTAAGACAACCACACTTGTATGATCCAATTTCACATATCATCTTATCTCCATAGAAGAGACAAAATAAAAAACTAAATATTAAAAAAAAAATGTCAATGATATAAGCCATCGTTCCCAAGACTAGTAGAAATGAAGCAATCGATGAGGATCAGTTAAGGATTTTGCATTAAATCATTGAAAATTTGATACAAGCATTAATAAGCTTAAATTCTTGGAATGTCATTTTCTATTCTATTTTGACTTTCTTTAATTGAGGAATGTCGGTGAATGAGTGAATTTCCAATGCTTCCATATCAAAACTGAATTTCAACAACACAAGACAAAGACATTTATTTCTTGCTACTTTAATTTCAAATAAATTGGGGAAAGAAAGAAAGCATATAACATATATGGATTAAAATTCACAATACCTTCCCGAATCCAAAATCTAATAATGATAGTTACAGGCTTCGGTTCTCAGGAGTAATCTTAGTCAAAAGAAGATGTTTTTTGGAGCTCAAGACAAATTTTACATCGACCGGAGATGCTTGGAAGCTTTAAGGCTTCGTTCTCTAGAGGTGTTAATTGGACAGATTTAGTCCAACCCGATCCAGTATAATGTGAGTTCACTTATAAATGGAATGGATCCAATCCAGTCCAAAAATAATACAAACCAAATCTAATACAATCCATTAAAATGTAAATTGAATGAAATGTCAAAAATTATATAAAAGCACTTTCAGCATTGAAAAAACACTTTTGCAAAAGCACTTTTCAAAAACACTTCCATAGACTTCTATAAAAGTACTTTTGTAGAAGTGCTTTTGTGAAAGTACTTTTATAAAAGTATTTTTGTAAATAAAGTACTTTCGTAGAAGTGTTTATATAAAAGTATTTTTGTATGTGTTTTTATAAAAGTACTTTGAAATGTACTTCAGAAAAGTGCTTTTGTAAAAGTACTTTTGTAAAAGCACTTCCATAGACTTATAAAAGTACTTTTATAGAATTGCTTTTGTAAAAGAACTTCCATGGACTTATAAAAGTACTTTTATAGAAGTACTTTTACAAAAGTACTTTCATAAAAGTGCTTTCGTAAAAGTACTTTTAGAAAAGTACTTTCATAGAAGCATTTTTATAAAAGTACTTTTGTAAAAGTGCTTTCGTAAAAGTTCTTTCATAAAATTAATTTTCTAAAAGTGTTTCCATAAAAGTGCTTTTATAAAAGTACTTCTATAAAAGTTCTTTCATAAAAGTACTTCCGTAAAAGTTTTTTTGTAAAAGTGATTTCATAAAAGTGTTTTCATGTAAAAGTATTTTTATAAAAATGCTTTCATAAAAGTACTTTTGTAAAAGTGCTTTCGCAAAAGTGCTTTTATAAAACTACTTCTGTAAAATTGCTTTTATAAAACTACTGTAAAAGTGCTTTCATAAAAGTACTTTTGTAAAAGTATTTCTATAAAAGTGCTTTCGCAAAAATACTTTTCATAAAATTACTTTTATAAAAATGCTTTTATAAAAATGTTTTCGTAAAAGTGCTTTTGTAAAAGTACTTTCATAAAAATGATTTTATGTTGTTTATAGTTTAGATTGATTTCAAATTAGACAGGGGTTTGGCCTCATGATCGGATTATTGGAAATTTGGTTTAGGTCTAATTCAAACCAATAAAAATATGGACCAATTTATTTTGAATAGGCCCAATCCAATAATTATAATGGACCATCCAAATCCGATTTGATAAGGTTTGGATAGGATTGGATGCAAACCAAAACCAATCGATTGACACTCCTATGGTTCTCCACATGAGAGGTAGTAGTGTTGTAAGAACATTTTCTGGATTTGCTAAATGATAAGCTAACAACCTTTGCTAAAACTAGAGGAACATACAGAGGAAGCTTTCAGAGAAATAAAGGAATTATAAGTTTGAAATTGATATTTTTATCAAAATGAATACAAAGCTCAAAATTCTAGCCTGTAGTAACAGAGCTATAGTCGTTCTTCTGATCCACTAGAGCTATTTTTGTTCATTTGACAAATTTCTTCTTTGCTCAAGTGTTCCGTCTTGGATCCATTGGAGAAAATTTTCAGTGGCTTGGAAAGCCGATCACAAAGAAGGAAAAATCAAACTTTCTTCTCCTTGTCTGTATGTAGTTAGGAGTCCTAATTTTCTTCTTTCACTCGGTGCTAAAATAAAAGCCATAGACGACCGGGTTTCCACTATCTCTCTCTGGGTATTCAGAGTTTCTCTCTCTAGTTTTTCAGAGTTTTCCTCTCTCTCTCTCTCCTTTGAGAAAGTCTTCGTCTCAAGGTTTTCTTGGTTACTTCTCTTCGTCTACCCTCGGTCATCCTTCTTCCGTCATTTTGGGTGACTCCCATCGGAGAGTTACCCCTATCCCCTTTCTTTTTCTTTCCCTCTCCCCCTCTCTTCTCCGTTCTTCTCCGCTTCTCCCTTTCCCTCACTCCTCTTTCTCCTTGATTTTCTTGTTCCACTTCTATTCCTTTCTCTCACATGTTCTCTTTTCTCTTTTGTTTTTTCATTTTGTTCTTTTAAGCAGGGATTTTGATACAAGAGGCAGACTCTTCCTTAAAGAATTTGGTGTTAGGCGGTGGCCTTCGTCACTTCTTTGGCTTTCACCGTCAGTGACTGTTTTCAGAGTATATTTCACCGGCAGTTACAAAACCTATAAATAACCTATTGTTAAACAAGTATAGACTGTGGATAAAAGAGAACAGAAATAAAAAACAAATTAAATATAGACTGTGCATAAATTAAATATTTTTTCTGTTATACCCATCTTATGTTACAAAACCTATAAATAACCTATTGTTAAACAAGTTGAAAACTTGCCCATATGATTCCATGTTGTGAAACTAACTTACACATAATTCTATTGAAAAGGCAAGTAATAACTTTTTACAATATATGATAGAAATCATAACCATTTGATATATGATTTCATGTTCCAAAACATATTAAAATCCTGGTCGTAAATCCATGTTCATTGGCAACCATATTATACATACTTAAATGGTATATAATGTTGTGGGAGGTGGTGAGAGCCATTTGTATGGGACTGAAGGGACATTGTATTATTTGAGGAATGGATTTAACAAGTTCCATTGTAGTAACTCTTGGTGGTTGATTGATTTAAGGCCATTACCAATCACAACCCCTGGTATATTTTGCATGGTGGCTGCTCCAATGTTCCCTTCTTAAGATTAAAATTTGGAAACTAGCATGAAAACTTCTTGGTTTCTGTATTCTGCCTTCAGTCTGTTGGTGGATCAACCACCTTTGGTTGGGATGGGGGAGTAGAAAAAATTCCTAGCTGCCTGGACTATAGTAGGAATCTAATTATGGGTTGATTTTATAATATCAAATAGAAAAAAAAAAAAAAAAAAGCAAATCTGGCCATAAATGGGGTTTTCAAAAGATATGCAGAATGAGAATGTAGAACAACATCGAGAGATATGCTATAAGAGCACCAATATCACTTTATGTATGAAAATATTGGCAGCGGAAGAAGCAGAACTAGCACTTCTGTTGATTCCTTGATGGTTTGCGCATGATAGTAACAGTGAAAAAAACAGTAAATATATATAATAGAAAAGAGAGAAAAGAGCTTAGTAGATCGAGAGAAAAAATTTTGTAGATGTATTCTGTTGTTTCTCTCAGATATCCGAATCAGTACAGAAGAGAGGATTTTATAAGAGATGGAGTCGGTTGAAGGTGAATTGATTTACATTGAACGAAGACTGTCATTAACTCACCTTGGGAGCAGAATCGACTAACTTTGGAATTACCTGACTTTGAAAGATGCAACGACGCACATTGGAATGAAGCAAACTTTAAAGAGAGCTTTACTGTTCTTCGAGAGAACTGATTCAATGATTATGGGAAATGTGTAGCAACATTCAATACTCCTCCTTGGTGCACATTTCAGAAACTCCAATCATGTCTCATAACAATTCAAACTTTCCTTTTGGTAGATCCTTTGTGAATATGTCAGCTAACTGTTCTTTAGTTTTGCAATGTCTGAGTTCTATTTCTTTGTTTCCTTCAGCTTCTCTAATAAAGTGATTCTTAATGCCAATATTTTGGTTCTACTGTGAAATATGGGATTCTTTGCCATTGCAATAGCTGATTTGCTATCACAGTAAATTTCAGTAGCACCAACTTGTGGTTCTCCCATGTCATCAAATATCCTTTTGAGCCATATAGCTTGGCTCATTGTTATTGCTGCTGCAATATATTCTGCTTCAGCTGATGATTGGGCAACTGTTGCTTGCTTCTTTGAAGCCCAAGAAAATATCTCTAATCCAATTGTGAAAGCATAGCCGGATGTACTTTTCATGTCATCTACCGAACTTGCCCAGTCACTGTTTGTGTGGCCAATGAGCTTAGAGTCATGTGTGACTCTGTACCAAATTCCAGAGCTCTTTGTACCTTGCAAATACCTCAGTATTCTTTTAGTTGCTCTATGGTGGACTTGACTTGGATTCTGCATGAATCTTGATAGTAAACTAACTGCATACATGATGTCTGGTCTTGTAGCAGTTAAATAGAGAAGACTTCCAATTATACTCCAAAATTGTTATTCATTTGCCTTTGGTGAGCCATCTTCCTTTTTGAATGCTTTAGTGTTGTCTAATGGCTTACCATCTTCCTTTGGTGAGCCATTTATACTGTTTTACACCCCTCCATTTTTGAATTTCTTCAAATGAGTATTTGTATACTTCTTTTGTGAGATGAAGATCCATTCTTCTTCTTGAGTTATTTCAATTCCAAGAAAGTAGTTTATTAGGCCCAAATCAGTCATCTCAAAAGTCTTCATCATGTCTTCATCATGTCTTCTTTAAACTTCTTGATCATCTTCTCATTATTTTCAGTATAAATGAGATCATCAACATATAAAGAAACAATGAGAGTGTCATTTGTACCTTGAGTCTTGATGTAGAGTGTTGGCTCACTATAGCTCCTCCTGAATCCTTGCTCCAAGAAGTAATTGTCGATTCTGCTGTACCAAGCTCGTGGAGCTTGTTTTAAGCCATATAATGCCTTTTTTAATCTGAGAACTTTGTCTTCTTGTCCTTGCACGATGAACCCTTGAGGTTGCTCCACATAGATTTCCTCCTTAAGATAGCCATTGAGGAATGCAAATTTTACATCAAGTTGGAAAGTTTTCCATTTCTTTTGTACAACTAGTGCTATCAATGCCCTGATTGTATCAAGGCGAGCAACTTGAGCAAATGTATCATTGTAGTCGATACTGTATTGTTGTGAGTATCCTTTGGCAATTAGCCTTGCTTTAAGCTTCTAGATTGAGCCATCTAAGTTAAGCTTTGTCTTGTAGATCCACTTAACTCCAATAGTGTCTTTGTCTTATGGACGATCCATGAGCTCCCAAATCTCATTTTTTTTTATCATTTTTATCTCTTCATTCATAGCTTTTCTCCATTTTTCTTCCTTAAAAGCTTCTCCAAAGCTTTCTGGTTCTATGATCATCAAGTTGCATGTTTCATATATTTCCTTTAAGGATTTAGTTCGCCTTGGTGGTGAGTCCGAAGTAGACTGTGAAGCTTGTTCCGGTTCCGATTGTGTTGGCGAACTGATTTGATCATAATCTTCTTCAATTCTTTGACTTGGTAACAGAGGCAAGTTGATAGTCTTTCTTTCAACTTCTTTTGTCTCCCAATTGTATGCAGCATCCTCATTGAAGCTTATGTCTCAACTAATTATGAGTTTTTTTTCCTTAAGCTATAAACTCGATAACCTTTTGATTGAGTGCTATAGCCTAAGAAAATTCCTTTCTCAGTCTTTTCATCTAGCTTGCCTCTTTTCTCTTGTGGGACATGTGTGTAGCATATGCATCCGAAAACTCTTAGATGCTTTGCTGATGGCTTTTGCCCACTCCAAGCTTCAATTGGTGTCCTATCTTGCACAACTTTAGTAGGACATCTATTGAGCAGATAAACAATAGTGCTTATTGCCTCTGCCCATAAAATTTTGGGAAGACCTTTTTCCATGAGCATGACTCTTGCAGTCTCCATAACTATTCTATTTTTTCTTTCGGATACTCCATTCTGTTTTGAAGAGTACCCGACTGTAAGTTGATGCTCCATGCCTTCATCTTCATAGAACTTGTTGAATTCATTAGAGGTATATTCTTTGCCTCTATCACTTCTTATGGTCTTGATGTTGTGACCACTTTGCTTCTCAACACGGGCTTTGAATTTTATAAAAATATAAAAAACCTACAATTTTTCTCATAAGAAATAAACCCATGTCATTCTAGTATAATCATCAATGAATATGATGAAATACCTGTTTTGATTATTTGACAAAGTACGCATTGGACCACAAACATCTGTATGAATTAACTCCAATGACTCTTTGGCTCTCCAAGTTTTACCAAATGGGAAGGATTGTCGATGTTGTTTTCCGAGCATACACCCTTTACAGACATTGTTGAACTCCTTGATAGCTGGTAGGTTACACATCATGTTCTTCTGCTGAAGAATTCTTAATCCATGGAAATTAAAGTGTCCAAATCTTCTATGCCATAGCCATGACTCGTCCACTTGTGCTTGCATTGCTATATAACTTGCATTTTTCCATTGAATGGGGAAGCATCTATTTTCTATCATTTTTGTTTTTGCAAATGCAAGGGACTTGTCTTGCTTACCATAGATTGTGTAAGAGTTTCCCTCAAAATGTAAAGAGTAACCTCTTTCTATCATTTAGCCCACACTGAGTAGATTTTGATCAATATTGGGGACCAAAAATACATCATTTATGTATTTCTTACCTTGTTTGGTGTCAACAACAATGGTGTCTTTGCCGGTTGTTTCCATGAAGTCGTCGTTACGAATTTTGAATTTTGTCTTGATTTTATCAAGACTATGAAAGATGCTTTCATTTTTAGTCATGTGGTTACTGCACCCACTGTCAAGATACCATGTATCCTTTTTTTCTTCTATTGTAGAATGACAAGAATAAAAGATATTATTTTCCTCATTTTTCTTTTCTGAAAAATTAGCTTGATGGGTTTTCTTGAATCTACAAACTTTTTCAACATGGCCAAATTTTTTACAGTTTTGGCACTGTGGTTTTCCTTTAAACCAGCAATCTTTCTCTAAATGGTTTCTCTTCTTGCAAATACCACATGAAGAATACTTGTCATTATTTTCTTTTGGTTTTCCTTGTGACTTTCTCCCATCAACTTTTGGTTTATGAGACCACAGATTAACTTTAGACTGAAAGGTAGCTTCAACCGAATTTTCATTCTGCCTATCACGCCTATTTTCATATGTTTCGAGAGAGCCTGTTAATATAATTGGTGATAGTGTTTCTAGATCTTTTGTTTCTTCTATCACCGAAATTATTACATCACATCTCTCTGTACAAGAGATTATAATTTTTTTGACTATTTTCTTATCAGAAATAGTCTCTCCATAGGCTCTCATTTGATTTACTATTTCTTTTATTCTAGAATAGTAATCCTTTGCAGTCTCATTATCCCTCATCTTAAGATTTTCAAAATCCCTTATAAACTTCTGCAATTTAACAGTGCATACCTTGACAGATCCTTGAAACTCCTCCTGCAGTGTATCCCATGCTTCTTTTGCAGTTGATGCACCCATAGTTCGAGGAAATATCTCCTCAGTCATTGCTTGCTGCAAGCAAAATAGTGCTTGACAATCCTTTTGTTGATTCTCTTCATAGATCTTTTGATTTGCTGAAAGAGTAGAGGTGTCTTTAGCAATGCAGAATCCTTCCTCAACGATTCTCCATAAACTTTGTGACCGAAAATAGGTATTCATTTTGATGGACCAGAAGTCATAGTTTTCTCCATTGAAGATTGGAAGAGAAAGAGTGGAACGATTGGCTTCTGCACACATAATGTTTAGAAGAAATCACACCCAAGAGATTGATCGAACGAGCTCTGATACCACTGATGGTTTGCGGATGATAGTAACGGTAAAATATATAATAGAAAAGAGAGAAAAGAGCTTAGTAGATCGAGAGAAAAAATTATGTATATGTATTCTGTTGTTTCTCTCAAATATCCAAATCTGTACAGAAGAGAGGATTTTATAAGAGATGGAGTTGGTTGAAGGTGAACCAACTTACATTGAACGAAGACTGTCATTAACTCACCATGGGAGCAGAATCGACTAACTTTGGAATTACCTGACTTTGAAAGATGCAACGACGCACATTGGAATGAAGCAAACTTTAAAGAGAGCTTTACTATTCTTCAAGAGAACTGATTCAACGATTCTGGGAAATGCGTAGCAACATTCAATATTCCTAAACCCATTTTATGCAGCTAGTTCTCCTTTCCCAAATGGTGTGAAATATGGTGAGATCTCTATCCCCATCACCAGTAGAGTTCCATGCATGGAGAGCAGAGATAACATACTAGATGTTCTGAAGTGTCGTTCTGTGGTAGCCAGTGATGTTGTATGTTGATTTCAAGCCCATCGGAGCTCGAGAAAGCATATCAAGCTTCCATTTCCATCGTCAGAGGTTGAGATGCAACCTGGGTGATAGTTGATGGTAGGTACTAGGTAGCCGTTGATGGAAGGTACCGTTGGTGACACTCAACCGTGCATTTCCTCCATTTCCTCCGAGACAAGAAGCGATGAAGAGAGAAAATTAGTGTTCTATTTACATCCATGGAGAATAAAAATATAGGTTTGCTTCCATTAGATGTACAATTACACGTCAAAATCGAGGGAAATACTGACTTGGGATGTATATTTTCATCAAATTGGGTTTTGCACTCTTCCCAAATGGAGCTTGGAAAGAGTACAAATACAAATATATACTATGCAAATACATACAAAATATAAGGTTTTGCACTCTACATATTTGCATTTGTACTCCTTGAAGGTGTATACATACAAATATGTAGATCACAAACCTTGTATTTTGTATTATTTTGTATTTATTTATATTGTATATATTTGTATTTGTTCTTTTACCAAACTAAGTCTAAGAAGAAATACAAATACAAATATGTAGAGCGCAAAACCTTATATTTTATATTATTTCGTATATGTTTACACTATACATATCTGTATTCGTACTCCTTCCAAACTGAGTCTAAAGCTCAATTTGGAAAACGTACAAATACAAACATGTATAGCGCAAAACCTTACATATTCTATTATAAACTTTACATTTACATTGTACAAATTTATATTTGTACTTTTCCCAACTGACTCGTTTTCAACTTCAAGTGGTGGATGAGAAATTCAACCCCAGCTGAGTTAAATAGATCAAGCATGATGTTATATTTTGCATATATTTTATATATAAGATATTATTTTAGGTTTAACTTGTATTTTTATTTTGGTTTTTTAATAAAAGAAGCTAAAATTTGAAGTTGAGGCCAAAGTGGCTTTTTTTTTTACAAAATTCCTAGGCTAAGGTGTTTTAGGCTCCTTGTCCTTGAATCACATAGATCAAGAAAAGCTACCTAGAATATATAAAAAAAAAAAAGGAAAATTCCCTACTAGTACCTTGTACTTTGGGCCTAGTGCCACTTTAATCCCCAAACTTTAAAAATGCGACAATTCAGTACCGAATTTTTAAAATGTGTCAATCCAGTACCGGTCGTTAACCAATCATTAAATATCATGTGAAAAAGATAGAAATGCCCTCTGGGTGTTGATCTTAGTTCTTGAGGAAGTGGATGATGAATAGTGTTTGGAAGGGTAGTCTTGACATTTTCAAAAAATTAAATCGTACATGTCATCACGTGATATACATATGATGGTTGGTTAATGACAAGTACTAGATTGGCATGTTTTGAAGTTCAAGTATTGAATTGTTGCATTTTAAAGTTCAAGGACCAAATTGGCATTGAAGCCAAAGTACAAGATACTAATCAGGAATTTTACCTAAAAATCACCTGTCATAAATAAATAATATTATAGATGCTCCCACGTATATAGAATAAACAAAACATATATTGTAATTTGTAACCCATGATCCACTAGAGTTGTAAGTCAGGTAGTGTTGGGCCCATCGCTATAGCATGTGGACCGTGCCAAGCCTAGATTTTCAGGCCCGCAGTTGGCATGACATGACACAACAATGCTGGCTATGTTGGCCCACCCGCTTACTAGTTAGGGGGTATTTATGTATTTTGGCTTTGGGGGGAGGAATGACAATGATGCCCCTTTACTAGTTATATGACACTAGTTTGGGGGCAGTGGTATAGTGATAATTAACTTTATAATGACCAAAATACACCTACCAATAATTAAAAAATAGCTAATTTTTTAGGGTATTTTCTTCAATTGAATTAATTCCAACTCCTATAAATACCCTTAGTCTTCATCATTCTCATCACACTAATTCTCATACTCTCATATACTATCTTATATACACTTTCATACTCTCTCTACTCTCAAATTCTTAACCCTATTCAAGTTTCAACAAGAAGAAGGCTTTCTCAAGTATCTCAAGTTAGTAATTTGTGAGGCTTGGAAGCTTCACTTGAAATCAAGTTGAGTTTTTGAACCAGTAAATCGAGTACATTGCAATTAAATTAATTTTTATTTTTTAGTCTTAATACTATAATTTTTTAAAATGGCCAGCTCATCTAGAAATCAATTTCCACACATGTTCAACTTCAATTATGTTCAGTCACAATACAACAATGCCGATATGGATGTTAATGGTTCTATGGATGAGAATGATGTTATTGGAGTTGCCACCCCTAATACTACTACTGGAGGAAAGAAAAATTTTAGTAAGTGGTGTTTGATAATACTTTTTAGACCTTTGAAGTTTGAAAATGTTGCTTTTTAGACACTAGAGTTGTTTGGAAGTGTATCTGAATTTAAGTCTGAAAATTATTTCTAGATCTAAAATAATAAGACCTAGGGTCAGGCGTTGAATGCATTCAAATGCATTTTAGACCTGGTCGAAATTCCAAGATACCCTTTAATTAAAGATGTGCTTGCATTTCTCCCTCCCATTGTTCATCTTCTCCACTTAACGCAATTGTGAACCAACATCGGCTAGTGACTCCTCTGACAAACCAGTAGCAGTGAGTGATTCTTCTTCTTCATAGCGAAAATCTCTTGTTGCTGTAACTCTTAACAACATCAATCTTTCGTCGTTGCAACTCACAACAGCGAAGATAACGTGGAATCGTGGACAGGCAAAATCGGAATCGTCGCATTCAACTCTAATAGTAGTAGTTTGAGGGAGTACTAACGATTATTTTTTATTTTTATAAATTATTCCTATTTTTCAATATTATTTTTAATTTAATAAATTATTTTTATGAAATTGTACAAATTGAACTCAAAATTACCAAAAATTTAGGGGTAAAATAGTAAAATCAGTGAATTTCATATGTTGATGGTTTGATCCAACACAAACAACCTTCTTTATTCAAAACCTCTAAAAAGTTGAAAAGCCACTATGTCTCTTTTCATATTTCTGACACTTTTAATATCTTTTTAACTTTTCAGATTTATCAAAGCCACCTAATCCAACTAGCCTAGTCTAAAAAGTATTTAATACAAGAGGATGAGGAAAAAGGAAAAAAACTATTTGTCTTAAATGTAAGAGTGATTTTAGTTATAGTAGCAAAGATGGTACTAGCCATATTTGGGAAGACATGACCATTCATATGAAAAATAAAGAAGATGGTAAACAATCATCACAAACATAAATAGGGTGTGTTTTTTTTGGTAACTTTCATTATTCTCAATAAAAACGAGACAATAATTAGAAAAGTATATTATACATGCTGAACAATCATTTTTATTAGTTGAAGACACTAAGCTAAAAAGATTTTACAACAATCTATAAATCCCCAATATAAAAAAATTCTAAAAATGCAATTAGAGCATATTCTTTAAAATTTTTTTAATCATATAAACAAAATTTTATTTCTACTTTATCAACACTTAATTCTAAAGTTGCAATTACTTCTGATATTTGGACCTTTTAATATAACCATTAAGCGTGCACATGACAATTCTAGATGATGATAATGATAGGAATAACATATCCAAAGTTTTCTATAAAATTCCCGATTAGTACTTTGTACTTTGGGCCTAGTGCCACTTTGGTCCCCAAACTGTAAAACGTGACAATTCAGCACCCAAACTTTCAAAATGTGTTAATCCAGTACCCATCGTTAACAAATCCGTTAAGCATCTGTTAAGTGACCTTTGAAAAGACACAAATGCCATTTGAGTGTCATCTATTTTCTTCATCAACCATCCACATGTTGATAAAAATAAATAGTCTCAAATCCTTGCCTCTTCTATTCAAGAATGTTGGGGTTACGTCTTAGTGGGCATTCTAGTGACTCCAACTTTCTTAAACAGAAGAGGCAAGGATTTGGGACTGTTCATTTTTTGCCAATGTTTGGATGCTTGATAAAGAGAATTAGATGACACTTAAAGGGTATTTGTGTCTTTTCAAATGGCACTTAATGGGTGGTTAATGAACTGGTTAATGACATGTACTAGATTGGCATGTTTTGAAAGTTCGGGTACTAAATTGTCGCATTTTAAAGTTCGGGAACTAAAGTGGCACTAAACCCGAAGTTGGGTATCATTGGCAGGCCTATCTATTCGACTGAATTCTTCTTTTTGTAATGTTTTATTTTCTTAATGTATACTTTTTTATTTATTTATCAAAAAAATGCAAGATTTAAAGAGGGAAAATTCAATGAGGTGAGAATTGTAGTTCAAACTATATTTTAAACCTCACAATTAAGTAGGGATTAAATTCAAAAAATGGGTATTTTAGTCAAAAAATAAGTTCCACAATTTTATTCATATTTTTAATAATAGTGTAAATGTAGAGTTATAGATGTGTTCAAATTTTTCTATAATTTTTTTTTATTTCCATGTGTGTAAAAATAATGTTGTTGTTTACGCATATTTTTTGTTTAATATGTAAATATGTGATACTATACATGTCCCCAAATGTTTTCTTATTGTAAAATTCATGTATTTTTTTATTTTTATTTGTTTTTATATTTTATTAATTTTTATTATTCAATTATAACATTCAAGGTTGATAGATTTGACCCAAAAGTTGAACTATTGATCTCTACCAAATAGGAAAATAATTTTGTTTTTGTTAGTTTTGGATTATGTATTTCATTTTCATCATTAATGAAAGTAATTCTTATTTATTACACTTGTTTTTCAATTTGATTAATAAAAAATGTCATAAATGTGTCTATTTTTCTATATTTTAAAATTTTTTATATTTATTTCTATTTAAAAATTTTATTATCTCACAATGACTTCATGGGTTGGTCAATTTGATTTGGATAGTTGAATTGCTTAGTCATCACTTGGATAAAGAATGATTTTATTTTTGAGTAAATTTTAAAATATATAGGTTTATATTTTTAAAAGTATTGGATATAGATCTAATTAGTAGCATTTATCAGTGAAAATTTAACTTAAATATGGGATTTAATAAGAGAGAAGGGGAGTTAATAACTTAAATACAAAATTTAATGAGAGGGGATTAAATGAGGTGAAAAGCATTATTTGAAATTACATTTTCAACCTTCATAATTAGAGATGGACTAAATAACAAATGTGGGCATTTTAGTCAAGAAAAGTTCCACACCCTCATTCGTACTTTTATAATAGTATAGATATAAGTTACATTTGTGTTATTGGACATTTTATTGATGAAATTTGACTTTTACAAATAATAATTTTAAGTTTTATTAGACTTTAATGGCTACATATTGGCCTAACAATTGCTTCAAGTATTTTAAATACTTTACATACTTATAGAATTGAAAATAAACTTTTTTCTATTAGTTTTGATAATGCTAGTAATAATGATTCAACAATAAATATTTTAAATTCTCAACTAAAATCATATTTAAATGATAAATTATTTCATATTAGATGTGCATGTCACATCTTAAATTTATGTGTTCAAGATGCTTTAGATATTATTTCTCGTCATACTTCTAAAATTAGAAATTGTATAATATATTTGTATCAGATGTTCAACATAGGTGAAATTCTACCTATTCTATGTTAGGAAGTTGTATTTCATACAAAGATATTCTTACTAATTTTTATAATGAAAAAATGCCACATGATTTTATAAGGGCAAATTTCTTAAACTATCCCTACTGTTTAGCAGATTGGCTAACACTACCCTTTTGTCTTAGAATACCCCTATTGTTTTTGACAATTGCTATAGTCGTTAAACCATAATAGAAAATGACAAAATATCTTTTTTGCCCTTAAGAGAAAAACTCCCTCTTCCCCAATCTCTTCTCACTCTCTCATTTCTCTCTCCCTCTCTCTCATTGTCTCTTTCTCCATCAACAAATATATTGTTCACTATCTTCTTCATTTGGACCCAATAGTAATAATCTCTCTCTCTCTCTCTCTCTCTCTCTCTCTCTCTCTCTCTCTCTCTCTCTCTCTCTCTCTCTCTCTCACACACACACACACACACACACACACCCTTGCTCCTCACCTCCATTGACCTCATTCCAACCATTGTCGCTGCAACTCAAACCAATGGTGGCAATTGCTCTCATGTTCCCTCCGCCTCTCTCTCTCTCTCTCTCTCTCTCTCTCTCTCTCTCTCTCTCTCTCTCTCACTCTCTCTCGTCACCACCACCAACCTCATTCCAACCACCGCCACTGCAACTCACACTAGTGGCAACAATTGCTCTCCCATTTGAGTTTAGATGTTAGGTGTTTTTAATCAAATCAAACTCGGATGGAGGTACATCCGATTAGATGATAGCCATAAGGACAAGGAATTGGGGTTCTCCCTTGCAACTTCTCCCTCTACAACTCTACATATGCACCGCCCTTTCAACAATACCACCATTGAAATCACATCTCACGTCTTCTTCATTAATTACCTCAAATCATAACTCTCTCCTTTCCTCTCTTCTTCGCCTTTATCCATCACTCTTGTCTCCATTTCCATTTAGTTCTCTAGGAGAGAAACCTAAATTTCATATCTCTTGATTTCTTTTGTTTTCTTCTTTCCAACACAATCAGAGTTGTGGATCATTTTCTATTTCCCCGTTGTTAGACAGTTGTATGCCCTTAGCTCCAATCAAATTGATGTACTTATGACATTTATTGTAAATGAATAAAGTGCATATTTGATTCATGTTCTTGTGGTGTGTTTCTGTGTAATACCCTTAAACTGGACACTTAATGAGACTCGTATTAGTTTAGAACATTCACAGTCGTTGGATAAGTCTGGGGAGATTTGTCCTACTAAGGCTGACACTGGTGTGCTGCCAAGTGTTGGGGTGGCCTATCTCAACTACCAGGGTGAATCCCGAAGCACATGCAGTGTAAGTTTACTTAAAACCCTGAACCGGACCAGATTTCTAGTATTGCCCTGGACCTTGGAGATTAGTGGGAAAAACTGGAAAGTTACACCTGACCCCTAGACTCGATTATGATACTGCACTAGGTGTAGGATTAGGTTGTCTTTGATATGCCAATTAGTGAGATCCTTAGAGGGTGTCAAAACCTAGGTATGTTGGGACAGTCCAAGAATTCATTTGAGTGGGAGATCATAATGATAGGATCAACCCCTTTGTCGAACAAAGGTAATGATCGGGGATGCACTCTCTTTGATGGAAACCAAGACTGTCGGCAGCCAATTTCAATCGTTGAGATTTGTTTCACAAAATATATTTTATATACGGATATAAAAGTATATATATGTTACAGTTTCAAATTGTTTGCAAAATGTTTTAATTCCCATGATCCATATGAGTAGAGAGTGCAGCATTGTTCCTTGCAGCCGAGGGAGAGGTCTTCTCTTGTCGGGCAGTGTATGATTATTATGGGTTGAGAGGTTAAGTGTAAGACCATTGAAGGTAATACCTGATGGGCTAATCTTGCATCTGCCCACAGTCCTTGGGTGTTACAAGGTGGCTTGGCCCAGGGACCACTTAGTGTAATTGTTGGGCACATAGAGTCCATGTGATGGGCTCAGGGGGTTCACCGGGCTTTCCAGTGAATTCGGCTAGGCCTTGTAACAAAGGCTTGGCTGAACCCTTGTGGTTGATGTATAGATCAATGCTTGGGTCCTATGCCATATAAAGAAGCCCAATTGGGTAGCAGTTTGGAAGGCTAAGTGAGCACATACTATTGTTGAGCCTAAAGCCCATTTTGAACTGGGCCAATTTGATCAGTTAAAGAGGGGGCGAATCTGATATTAGATTAGCAGATAGGATAGGGTCTTATCCTATCCACTCAAAGAGTTCAAATCTGAATATAGATTCAGATCTGGAAGCCTCCTGATAAGATTAGGAGAGGGCTGATCTAATCTGCAGATAAGATAAGGGTCTATCCTTATCTCTTAGAAGGGAATTCAGATCCAAATATGATTTGGATCAGCAACTCTTAATGGGATTAGGAGCTGATCCCTTTAAGCTTATAAAAGGAGAAGGGGGCGGCAGCTTTAATTGATGATCACATTCAAACCAAAGAAGAAATCACAGCACCCAGTGAGACTGAGTTGTTTTCTCCTTGCCGCCACCATTACTGCCAGTTTGATCTCTTCCTTCTAGTAGGAATGATCAAGATTGGATCTTAATATCAGTCTTTGGAGAAAGGCTGATCTGAAGTTGTGCTCACAGCCTCCAACGAATTGTTGTGAAGGATTCGGTCCATTGGACGAACATTGTTGATTCTGCTCCATCCTACACTACGCCATCTTCAGTGGGAGCAGTTTTTGAATCATTCCTTGGGCATGAACACCTCCATTGGGAGATACTACTTCTCCGCATCAGGTATAACCCTCTCCTGCTTCTGGTTTTAGATCTGGTTTGGTTTATGTTTCAAGATTGATCCTTGAAAATGCAAATTTTCTGAAACAGGGAATGTGATTCCCAGGTGAAGGGAGAGGAAATTTTTGAAATTTTGCCCAACCTACTTGCAGGGTTTGGCCATCATATGATGGACCTCTAATCCCTTCACCTGCCTAATTCATTTCTAGCTTGATTGGATTAAGGTTTCTAGTTTTGTTCATTGTTGAATTGGGAGATTGAGGAGGAATTTAATTGGAGTTAGGATGTCGAACTTGTATGGAGAATTCATTCAAAAGATTGATTACATGTTCAAGGTCATCTTAATTGGATATTCAGTTGTCGGGAAATCTCAGTTTCTGGTGCAGTATGTTAGGAATGAGTTCAAATCTAAGACTGGACTGACTCCATGTCGTCTCCCTCACCAGAGTCTTAGATTTGAGATCCGGTGAGGGAGGCGACATGGAGTCTCAGATCTAAGATTTGGACTAGATTTGATCATTAGAGGAGCATGGACTCCCAAGTCTTTCAGCATGGAGATACTCAAATCTAAGATTTTCTGATTAATCCATGTTAGAGTAGTTCACTATGTAGGGAAAGAGGTTAGGAGAGAGAGAGAGAGAGAGAGAGAGAGTGTGTGTGTGTGTGTGTGTGTGATTTGTAAGGGTAGTTTTGGAATTTTTGAAAAATATCAGTCATGTGATGTCATATGTGACTGAGTGTGACGGGAAGTTAACGGTAGGCGAGGTTTTACTCAATTGTTAGAAAACTTAGGTGTACTCTAAGATAATAGTTAAACAATAAGGGTAGAGTTAGTCAATTAGCTAAACAATAAGGCTAATTTAAGAAATTTGCCCATTTTATAATTGAAGATGACTAGGAAATGGCAATTTGTATAAATTTTACAAATTTTTTATGATACAACTAATGAATTTTCGAGTGTTTATTATCCAACTAGTTGCATTTTAGTTAATCATTTTTTTATGATTAGTTAATATTTTGCAAAATATAGAAATAATTCTAATTTTAAAAGTATATGGAATTTAAATTTAAAAAGTATTGAAAAAATATTTCACCTCTATATTGCTTACCTACAATATTAGATCATAGGATTAGAAAAGATGGTTTAGATGTTTTACTTGAATCTTATTGTGAAATTTTGAATATTGAAATTGGAAATAAAAATAAGAAATTAATCATTTTAATGTGCAATTTATATAAATTTCAATTATTAAGGCATAAGAAAACTTGTACGAATACAACTACTACAACTTCCACTTCTGAAACATCTAGTTCTAGTAGTGGAAGAGAAATTTTAGTCTAGTAGAGTGAATATGGAAAATCTGTTGCCACTTCATCATCAAATTCATTTAGTGAGCTTAATTTTTATTTACGAGCTAGTTTTTAATTTAAATGATTCTTTTGACTCAGAGGGAATAAATAGTTTTGATATTTTAGCCTAGTAGAGTGAATATGAAAAAATTTATCTTGTTTTTGCCGCCATGGCATGTGATCTATTAACCCCTCCAGTGTGTAAAGTTCCATTGGAGTGTTGTTTTAATGTAGGTACTAGGGTGCTAGACAATAAAAAAAATCACATAAATGATCAAAGCCTGAAGATGTGCATATGCTTGAAAGATTGTTTGGATATTGAGGATAGATTACAAGATAAAAGAAGACATGACACTTCACTTGATGTTTCACTAGAAGTAAATGATAACCAGGGTTAAGAAGATGGAAGTGAAACTAAATGGATAATGATGATGTTAATATTTTTTTGTATACTCAATAATTGTATACAATTTTAAGAGTTTAGTAAATTTTGTTTTTCAATTTTATTTAAATTATTTGTTATTTTTCTAGTATCATTGTACTTTTATTTATAATTTTTATACTGTTTTTATATTTTATTCCATTTCCAATATTCCATTGTATTGTTCAAATTCAAATGAAATAAAATTTCTATTTTTTTCAAGTTGTTGTCTATTTTGTATTTTGTTAAGTATTTTTTGTTAAGTTTTTATTTTTTTTCAAAGTTTGTATCACTTAGCAAAAAGAAATGGAAAAAAAATAGAAATGTCAAAAAAAAAAAGATTAGCTTGGCTTTGCCTAGGCCCACAACCTGGGCCCGCATGGGCTTGTGCCATGATTCATGTCAAGCCTGACCTCTAAATTATCCTAGAGGAGGTAAACACGGCCTGCCAAAGCATGGGCAGCCCACAAAGTCGTGTCATGCTAACCCAACACAGCTAGATTTACACCTATATGATCCACTAACTAGTTCAATTGGGTTAAGTTTCAAGTTTCAACTTTCCAAGTAGATGGGTCACTAATCGGGTCAACAGTTTATTTAAATAATAGTGGATTTAGAGCTAACCAAAATTGGAATCATGTCTAGGTGATGAATCCAATAACAGACCATCTAGGTCAAGGATGGTTTGAAAATGTTAGTGTGTAATGTAATTTTGACTCCCCTCTAATCCTCTAGGCTTCATCTCATAACCACAAGTGTTTATGCATAGACTTACATTTATTGGCGACTAGTGGTCCCCATGTGATGCATGAAAAAAGATGTTAGAGTTTATTAAAATCTTTTACTCTACTGGGCTATACAACCTGATGGTAGGGATGGCAATTTTCTCCATCTCCATCAAGTATCCGACCTCCTCGATAGGCGGGGATGAGGATGGAGACTACCTTTGGAGGGACAAGGTGAGGATGGGATTAACAGGAATACCTGACTGGGAAGCAGGGCAAGGATGGGGAGTGAAGTCCACACCTTGCACCAACCCCGTGTATATATATATATTATTTGCATTTTAACTTTCCTTTATTTTAAATCATTACCTTTTTGAAAATGAACTTTTAATTAAAAAATTTAGGGGAACGTGTCTCCATTGAGGATCGGGGATGCAGGCTTAATTTTTCCTAACAAGGATTAGGGTCAAAGGCAAGAATTAATTTAAAATTCGGGGTGGGGATAGGGAGTATGATTCCCGCCCCGAACCTATCTATTGCAATTCCTACCCAGGGGGTCATCCACAAACCTATAACACCACCAAACCCATAAATATAGTTCCAATAATTATGGTAATTATAAATTTAGTACCCAATACCTATGGAAACTATTAAAATTTCCCAATTATTTATTTAAGTAATTGGAGGATTTAGAATTTAACATTCACTAAATTAAATTTCCAAAATCACTAATTTTTGCTCAAAATTTATAATAAATATCAAAATTACTAAAAATATAAAAATTTGATTTATATTTATTAAAATTAATTTTCCACTAAAAAATAAATTATTGAGAATATAAAGAATAAATTTATATTTATTGAAACAAACTTTTCAATGAAAAATTACCAATAATGCTTATTATTAAATTTCTATTTATTAATATTTAAATTAATTATCAAATTTTCAGTAATTATTGATTTCAATAATTAATTTTCAAATATTTATGAAATTAAATTACAAAAATCAGTAATTTTCAGTATGTAATTTTTAATAATTATACTTTCCAATTTACCAAAATTACAAAAAATTATAGTTTAGGTGTTGATATTTACTGAATAACATTCAAAATATCAGGAAACTTATCAAAAATATTTTTATTGAAGAAGAAATATCAAAATATTTCAAAGATTAATTTAACCACCTTCTCTGGTTTTTAGATGGTTTATTGGGCATGTAATATAGATTAAGAGGAATTTTAGGTGGGAGAGATAGTTTAGGAGAAATTTTAGGAGGGGGTTGGCTAGGTTTGGGAACATGAGAGAGAAAGAGAGATGGAGTCGATCTCTAATGAAGAAGAGAAGGCTGCCACGTGACTACATGGACGGGTTGGTTTTTTAGGAAAGTTTCCATTTGTGTGGGTTGGGAGAGATTATAGGAAATGGTTAGAGAGAGAGATTTTGAGAGATTATACCCTTGGGGTAATAGGAGCACAAAGAGAGATAACATTAATTTAGTGTGATAAGTGAGAAAGCCATATTAAACACAAACTAATTTATTATTATTTTTACAAGCATGTAGTATAGGTATATCACCTATATACAATGTATTGGCAGATACATTTGTTTGAATTTTAAATTTTTTATTAAATTTGAATTTTGAAAGTATTAATGACATTTAATGGTGATATTGTAGTTCAAAATACTAGGGCTGTTCACACTACTGTAAAAATTTACCAAACTGATCCAACTCGAACCGGTGTAGTTGGTTCTCAAATAAGCTAGTCATTTCAGTTTAGAAATAAGAAAAACCTGACTAAATAGTTCTGTTGCCATGTATAAATTTGTAAACCAAAGTAAAACTGAACCAAACTGAGTATATGGTAATAATGCATGTGACCTTAGCATAACCATTCCCATGTCTCAATTCCTATTTCCCAATTCACAAGAGCCAGCTAATTAATGACTGGTGTGCATGTCTGACCCTTAGGCATAGCCCCTAGGCATTGTATAATGTGAAAGTCATAAGTGACTTGACCCCTAGTTCTTAAGCATAATTATTAATTCTCTGTCAAAAGTCAAACCAATTATTTGTTCTCTCTAATATCTCATATGTATTCTTGATTTACTTTTAAACGTGATAAAATAATAATAATAATAATAATAATAGTATATTGCTTTGAAAGAGAGAGAGAGAGATTAATAAATAAATAATAATTAATTATAAAGCAATAACATTAGGTTTTTAGGGGTGTATAGGTTGCACTCTCTACTTATTGTCTAAACTATTATATTAATAAAAAATTTATCAATAATAATACTAATAATTAATTTTTATTTTTATTTTATTTAAGTAATTTATAAATTATTTTTACTATAGTTAATTAATTTTTATTATTTCAAATGGAATAAATGGACTACAATTGTTAGGATGTTTTATTTAATGTTTTTAACTCACCATTGACTTAACGGTTAAACAATTTGAACCATCACTTGGCCTTTTAGGTTTCCAATACCGTACTATTTTTGTCAAAAACCGTTGATTTGATCGAAACATGTTCAATGTAGACAAATGAATCATTGACCCTTTTGATCTAGTCATTGGGTCATGGGTTACAATATACAATGCATTTAAAACTCCTTAAGGACTTAACTTTTTCCTTAGTTGTCTAGTTGGGATAATCTTTTTCTATTTTGGGTAACTTTTCACAATCTTTGCAGCCCCATTATACCTAAAAAAAAATCATTTGTGGTCCCAAGTTTCAATTTCTATATCTTTATTTATAAAAAAATTAAAAATTAAAACGAAAAGTATAATTGAACCTAAACTAATATATACACACACAAAATGTAATTATATTATTTCATATATATTATACATATACAGATGCACAATACGTCATGGTTTGATTTATCCAATTCAGACAGTTGAACCATTGACCCACAACCTAGAGGAAAAAACTATTTAGCCTCCAAATTGATTTTTAAAACACTAGTTTTATTTGTTGAGTGAACTAAATAATATTTATTCTGAAATATAAATTACTTAATTAATTAACTTAAAAATTAAATATCTTTGAAATTGAAATAGATTATTTAGCCTAATAATATATCATTGAATATCTTCATTTTAATATAATTATTTTTGTTGATAATTATAATTTAAGATAAACATATCTAATCTATATAAAATTATAGATAAATAAAAATGGATATAGATATAGATAAAGTTAATGAATTTTAGGCAATCTAATGGAGTAATGAAGAGGAGAGAGATTTAATGGCATGAATTATTGAAGGAGATAAATAATGGCATAATTAATGAGAAGAGATAATTAAAGGTGTTAATGAGAAAGACAAATGTTAATGGTAAGTTAATGAGAGGAGATAAAAAGTCTTAAAGCTTATTGGCCACTTAAGTAATTTTATTCAATTTTAAAATGAGAAAAAAATCAAAAAGAAAAGATAAATGCTTCTTAAAAACAACTAAAAAAAAGATAAGTGTTTCTTAGAAATAACAAAAAAGCATGAAGTACCTACTTGGCACATCCCATTTTAATATGCATAGATATAGATACTTTTAAGAAATATACTATTATAAAGTAGATACTTGCCTTAGTTTTGGTGTAGGTTATAAAAATTAAATTTGATATACAATATCAGCTTATATCTTTAGTTACCATTTACTTGCATGTGTATATAACACATGCCTTTGTCCATTAAAAAACAGGAAACTCATGACTATGAAAGGTGTTTTTATTATGTGCTTATGCTTTATTTATAGTTGTTTGAACCATGGTTTTTAAAACCGACTCGGTGACCAAAACGGTCAGGGGTCCAGTTACCAGGTCGAACAGTCTGACCGTTCGAACTGAATGCTCAACCCATTCTGACAAAAAAAATAAAAAACTAAAAATTTTTCAAAAAAAAAAATGATCAAAACGGTTAACCACCTGGTTCAGTGGTTCACTGACCAAAATCAATGGTTTTGGGGGGAAATCCGGTTTTGGGGGAAAATGGAACCAATCAGATGACCGGTTTCTGGTTTTTCCAATCCGACCGTCCAATCCGGTCCAGCTTTGAAAACCATGGTTTGAACCTTGTGTTTTAGTGTTATTAATGCATTTGTTGAGTTGATATGGAGTTCCCTAATGTATCAAATGTCTATTCTAATCATTTCATTGTATCTATGAGTTGTTCATAGCGTATGGTGTATTTGCAATACATAATCCTAAAAGTGCCTCTCTAATATACTTTGCAACGTTGCTATTCTGATTTCTTAACATCGAGTAAAGGCAATGGATCTCTAAGAAATTGAAAGGAAACTATTAGTGATCTTAGTACTAAAACATTAAAGGGACATTCAAATAGAAGTATAGAACCAAACAAATGGAAGAAATAAACCTCAACCTATGCCAACCGCCCAACATTTCTTGCCAAAATAAGAGGTGAAAACTCGTAAAACACTTGCCTTTGAGGTGCATATGAATGATGCAGATAAAATGGCAAAATGCTATTTGTTTCCATGTAAAATAAGCAAAAATCAAAGTTTTACAGAGTGAAGAAATTTGCACTCCATATGGTGGAATAAACAGAAAACTTGATTTTGGTAACTCTTACCTTAGTAATACCCTAGGATCATCTGAATTAGGATCTTTTTCTTACAGAGCGCTCCTCACACCAACCTCACAGCCACATCCCATATTGGAAACATCTCCCTATGAATAATAAATACAAGTACCGGAGGTATATATTGCCGATGTATGGCAAGGACATGCTGTGAGATCGGTGCGAGGAACACTCTGTGACTAGTAAAACTGGACTTTGAACATCCAACACATCAAAATTCAAAAATACATCTTTAGTCATGAACCATTTGAATCATTTCAAGTGCACATTTCAAATGGGCAATATACTTGGACAAAACAATTAGGTTTCCAGAATTAAGCAAGGGCATCTCTAGGAAGAAGCTCAGATATATTCCCATAAGACGCTACTAACACGTTATCAACAGGGCAATACAGCCATACATAGGGGAATTCTCCATTGTAGGTTGACATACTCCACTTCTACGGCTGTATTGCATTGTGGGTAGTGTGGGAAGTGTATCGTGGGTAGTAAATCCAACTCCTCTATAGAAGGCTGGGGCTGGGGCATCTCTAGGAAGAAGCTCAGATATATTCCCATAAGACGCTACTAACACGTTATCAACAGGGCAATACAGCCATACATAGGGGAATTCTCCATTGTAGGTTGACATACTCCACTTCTACGGCTGTATTGCATTGTGGGTAGTGTGGGAAGTGTACCGTGGGTAGTAAATCCAACTCCTCTATAGAAGGCTGGGGCTGGGGCGTGCCGCGTGCGGCGTGCCTCAAGAAGAAATCATGACAGCCACCTATCTGTTTTGGCATGTGAAAGAGGAAGGTTTGTAGGATTTACCAACAAAAAAAAGACTTCGGCAGCCAACTAGGAGGGAGCTTATGGTAGAAAGTTTGCACGCAATTCCACCGAAAGATGATTGCCTTGTATCTGATAATAGGAACAGCTAATGAGCCAAAAGCACATCCTGTAGTCTAATTCTGGGAGATTGTTCAGGAATGTGATAATGTTCACGGTGGAACATGGAGAAATCACGGGGTTTGAATCCGTCTTCAGTCCAAACTCCGAACCACAACTGATCTGTCGCTAATATAGATGCCCTGGCCTCTGGAATTCAAATATTGGGAACACAAAATGCGGGTTTAAGAGCGAGCTCTACTGTACAATCAACACTGAAGCATTTGGGGATCCATCTTGGTGGCTAGGTAACAAAGACAAAGGCACAAAGCATGTAAATGAAAGAAACAAACACAGTGGGCTCAGCGTTGAAATGTTTTACTTTAAACTCAAAACAGGGGTAGAAAAGTTGGAAGAATGAAAGAATGTACTGCTCTATTATTTCCTAAAAAAAAAAAAAGCATCAGAGAAATTGTACAATTTTTTTCTGGGTATATCGAACACCATGATTCTTTTCTGCCAATAACAAATGAGAAAAATCCTACCAACCTAACTACAAAAACATAGCTGCTGCACAACGATTGCAGCAGCTGCTTACCACTAGCAATCGATTGAAATTGCCTAAAAATATATCAGTTAAAAGTCCATTCTCTCTTAGAAGAAGAAATAACATGATCAGCAGAGCAGGCATCCAGAACTTCTTTTCCACTCTAACCAAATATTGTTTCTCGGCAGAGTCTAGGGCTCAAGCAGCTGCCTGGATTGGCCCATCTGATCTAAAATCCCTTCCACGCCCACCACGGCCCCTTCCTCTACCGCGACCACGCCCTGCAAAACTCAAAATAACACTACTTACCAAAAACATTTAAGAAAAAACATATGGGAGGCTGCATGAGAACCAAAGGAGATAATTGCATATATGCTCATGCGGTACTTTTAGGCTGTGTTTGGTTTGAAGGAAAAAGTAGGGAAAGGAAAGATAGGAAAACCTTTACAAACCTTGTATTGGTTTCCCCATCTTTCTTTTCCTTTCCTCACCCTTTCCTTCAAACCAAACATAGCCTAGATGAAATTTTTTCCATGGATAAACAGTAAACAAACTACAAAGGTCAAGGAGAGTAGCATTGGAGCTCCTCCCAAAGCACCAAAATAGCAATCTAAAGTAAAAAAGAAGAAAACATATGAAACACATTCACACATAAAGCCTCTCAACACAAGTATGACTACTCGAGAAGGGGTGGGAAATAACGATCTAAAGGAATAAGAAAATATATGTAACATTGGAAGAGCTAAAGCGTAATAATTGCCCATCCATCTGGAATCTCGTCAATTGCCAGGTGACAAGTTTATAGCACACCAATCCTTTCATAGATAAAAACAATAATGCTGGTTGACCGAATCTGAATCATTATGTAAAATCATGGGAATGGGAAAAATTGAAGTGTCACAGTTGAATGCATCAGCTTACCACGGCCTTGGACTGCTGGTCCTTCGGATCCACCATAATCATTATAACCACCAGATTCATGTTGTGCATCACCACCATAACCTCTTCCACGCCCACGGAAATTGCGGCTTCTTCCACGGCCTCTGCCTCTTCCACCATACGCACGCCCACCATCCCAACCTCCATCTCCATTGTACTCCCCCATTCCATTGTTATTTCCTATAATCACAAGAAAACATGATACGAATCATGTATTCTAAACTTTACAACAAAGGCTGAGATAGAAAGTATAAAAGAAAAGACCGCAAAAGGCCTACAAACTGAATAGAAGTACAATTAATTAGCTGCGAAGGACCTAAGAACTTGAAAAACATGGCAAACCAATTTAGCATTCCCACACAATTGAAACGTGTATGATCATTCAAGCAACATGCTTCAAATCCTTGTCAACTTATTAGACTTTGTAGCAGCCATAAATAAAGAAAATGGTTTTTCCAGTTTTGTAACTTGAAGTTGGTATTTTAAAAGCGCAAGGTGCAAGGGCCAGGCGAGCACGCGCCTTTTCGAGGCAAGGTGCAAAATAAAAAAAAAAAAGCTAAAAAATCAAAAAATGCAAAAAATTATAAAACATAATATTAATAAAAATATAAACTTAAGTTTTAAAATAAATGTTTTAAAAAACCTATTATCTAAAATTAAAATACATAAATATAACATGTAAAGCATATTCAAATGAGAATTTAAAAATGAAATCAAACATATAAAACCCACAATCTCTTTTTTTTCTCAATTGCGTCAAATAGCTAATGTGACATATTACATTCCTAACTCTACAAGCCGCCTTTGTGCCACGCCCCTCGAGGCAAGCCCAAACAAGGCCATGTTAGGGTCTTAAATTCTTAGTTTTTACACAAAAAATAATAATTTTATAGTTTTAATTGCTTTTAAGAAGATATTTTATTAGGATCGCTCACCGAAGCTTTAAGAATCCCTTATTTGGTAATGTTGTCCATTCATTAATCCTAATAAAATATTTTCTTAAAAACAATTAAAACTATAAAATTATTATTTTTTGTGTGAAAACTAAGAATTTAAGACCCTAACATGGCCTTGTTTGGGCTGGCCTCGAGGGGCATGGCACGGGGTCTGGGGGGCCCAGCGACCAAATTCAAAAAAATGGAAAAAGCGGCAAATTTTCAAAAGGCACATGCCTGAGCCAAGGCACAAGGCGCACCAGGCGCACCAGGCTTTCGCCTTTTGAATGGGCTGCGCCTAGGCCTTGGGCGAGGCGCCTACCATAAAATGCACCTCAACTGTGCACCTAGGCACGCCTTTTAAATCATTGCTTGAAGTCTTGAACATTAATTTGCACTGCTGGCAGTTGGTTGTCTATGATGCATTGTCAACTATCAGGAACCATGATATTCTCAGAATGGAAAGGTAAGAAAAATTCAATTTTTATATCAATCTGTGTGACATGATCAAAATATATAAAGCTCAGTCTCATTCAAAGACAGAAATTTTCACTAAGATGTTTTAGTATTGACACCTTTTCTTAAAGGCTCAGTTTGGAAGGAGTACAAATACAATATATGTAGATTGTAAAACCTTGTATTTTGTATTATTTTGTATGCATTTGTAATGCACATATTTGTATTTGTACTCTTTCCAAACTGAGACCAACTGTTTTAGACTTTAATAAAGAACTAGGTGTTGTCCTCTGTAGTCTGACTACCTCTTTTTATCAGTATAGTCTGACTACTTTTGTAAAAATTCAGAAAATAATGAGCCACAATTACAAGTTTCGAAGCATGAAAATATAATTTTGAAGAGATAGAAAAATACCTCTGCCCCTACCCCTACCTCGACCACCACGTCCTCTACCTCGCATGGCAGGAGAGCCCTCTGGGTTACATGAGATCAAAAATTAAATTCTAACCATATATTCACAAAAGTGAAGGAAAGTCAACAAAAAAAATTACCAAAAAAAAAGTGAAAATCATTCCTAACCTCCTTCATAGTCAAATTCAGCCCATGGTTTTACTTGATCAACTGGAATAGGTGGTTGGTATCTGTATTTTAGGCAAGTGAAAAATCCAGCGGTTAAAAAGCAACCATGAGGATCATTCACCAAATATAAAACAAAGGACAAGAGAGACAATCCAGATCCTCTATGTCATTTATAAAACCCAATAGCAGTCCACCAAGAAGAATGGATTTATTCTCAAAAAATGAAATATATAGTCTCCTGAAACACAGATATTTAGGTAAATATCACAATTACAGGGAAGCACCATGCAAATTATAGAACTAAAATAGATTCTAAAGAAAAAAAAAATGTCAAAATAATCATATTGCATCTAATGCCCTACAGAACATTTCAAACTCTAAAAGGAAACAAGTTAGTGGTCTATAAATTGCAAACACCATATCCTCACCAACCAAGTCTTTTCTCAATGTGCAATAACTATATTTCAATCTAAAGAAAAACAACTATTAACAACATCCAAAATTTAGTGGAATAACAGTCCCAGATTAGAATCATCTCATTCTATATTTAAAACAACTAAGAGCCCATCTTTTTCAATAGGGGTTGGTGGTTGGAATACTGAATGCCACATCTATAAACATCTAAACAAAATATCTTCACCCTTCCTGTGAATCCCTTTCCAAGGACAATAGACTTTACAATGAGGTTCCAGAATCACAGTATTAGCTTCTCATGGGCATCTACCTTTAAATCATTAACATGAAGGCACGACAAATCAATAAGGTGGTTGGAATACTGAATGCCACATCTATAAACATCTAAACAAATTCACCCTTCTTGTGAATCCCTTTCCAAGGGCAATAGACTTTTCAATGAGGTTCCAGAATCACAGTATTAGCTTCTCATGGGCATCTACCTTTAAATCATTAACATGAAGGCACAACAAATCAATAAGGTGTGAATGGAAACTGACAAAATTACATGATAGTACAATCTGATGGAAAAATCTAAAATTATGAGTCACAGTGAATCAAGATTTTCTATTGATGATTCACATTATGAGCAAAAGCAAGAAGAAAATAGAGAAAAGGAAAAGGATAAAACCCTTCATCTCAATTGAGACTATTCTTTCTTACCCAGTGGAGGATGTATCTAGCTCTTTCTTTGACAAAGTGATTGTTATCATTGAAACATGGCGAGTGGTTTCTAAGCTGCAAGAAGAGCAAAAATATTAGCCTAGAAGCTTATCATACATTTTGTGGAAGATAAACTAGAGGTCGCAAGTATATATTTTGACCCTTACGGGAGCAGGCCTTCTTCAAGTGGCTCCCACATATCAGTTATATCAGTAGACCCAATTGATGTGTTCTGATGGAGACCAGCAATCCTTCTCTGAAAGTGACATGCATTTTAGTTCAAATGTTCAATCTAAATGACACAACAGAAATTGGAAAAACAATAAAATCAGTTGTAACTCACATCCTACCTACCTTAATCAGTTCAGCAATCATCACAGTTTTGTTGATGGCTCTTCCCATGGCCTTAAGAACAATTTCATTAGAACCCTTCTCCTATAGAGAAAAACAAACCAGTTTTAGAACAAGTTTTGGTGACAATTTTCTTATGGTTGCTTGTACTATAAGAAACCCGGTTCAGCAAGCATGCCAGATCTTGCTTGTACTAACAGTTTTCTTATAGTTGCTTGTGCTGACAAGTTGTGCAGTAAATTGATATATTGTTGTCAGACACAACAGAAACATTATTAAGAAATGGTTAGTTTCATCTTTTACTTTGCTAATAATCACCTTAATGAAACTAACCATTCTATAACAAAATGAATTTCGCCTGAACAAAATTACAGAAGTGGCTGTGAAATCTGTTGGACTATTCTATAACAAAAAAGATAATGTCACACATTGATCATAGCTAGTACAAAAAATTAAAGGACAAAAATCCTAAATACGGCATGTTCTAATTAGTAATAATTATAGCAGAATATATCATAAATAGGAAAGAACTCCAAATCACAAAAAAAAAAGATGTTGCTTTCTTGTGAGACACATCAGCGTGGAAGATAATAAACATAAATTTTATCAAGACCTTCAAAAATGAAAAAAAAAAACGCTAAAAAACAACTTACATACCATATTTATCAATTGCAAAGAATTGATACAAAACTTCAGATCATGTGTTCATAACTTACAGCAAACTCACCCCAGAAGGTACAGATGCAATCATGATTGATATATAAGAATGGGTTGTGAACCTTTCTCGAAATATGATTTCAAGGAAAATGAGGAATAGTCTCGCAAACTATTATCTTCCTTTTCTTTCTCAACTCTTACATTTTTACGATTTGTTCTTAACTCGTACGTTTTTGGGTGCCCATTTTCCTTGATGTAATTTTATCTCTATGGCAACTCGGAATACCATTAACCATTCACAATTTTTACTGTACATGGACTACCAAACTCGATTTACTTGATAAAACAAACAACCAAACTCGCCAAAAGGATAAGGAGAACAGAAAAGACCTGGAGCAGACTGGTCGCATAAGTAATGTAGTTCCTCATCCTCCCTTGAGTGGTTATCCGAATCTCGTTCTCGTTTATCGGCGTCTCCGCCCTTGGCTTCTCCACCCTCTGGTACCGATCCATCTAATTCCACAGACCAAGCAAGAAATCAGACACGAAAACACGAAATAACAGCCAATGCCCAGGAAAGAAAAAATTACTTCACTATCAAAACACAGAGGCAAGTTTCGTAATACAATAAAATAAAGAAAAAAGTAGTCAAACCCATAACAGAAACCCTGCAAAACCTCAGAAAGGACAAACTTCGAATGGAAGAGAACAGATCTGAAGCATCATAAACACTAGAAATAGCAAAAACAAAGCAAATAATGAATCAAAACAGTAGAAACTGAGGCTAGGGTTAGGGTTTGTGGGTACTTTAGTGTCTCAGCGAGTTCGAAGCGAAGGGTGTCTCTGGCTCTGGACCCGCTCTAGCTCTCCCTTCTCCCCTCTTCTCCCTCTCCTCAGAGAGCACTCTGGCTTTTTCTTCTAAAATCCCGCTCCCAAAGCCGCAACGGGCGCCGTCTATATCCGTTTTATAGGGGCGAGCGAGAAACCGCAGCAAACGGTTAGCCGGTTGCCCAGTAGGGCTTCGTTCACGGTAGCGGTCCTATCGCCCTCGGGACCGGCTTCTTTTGCTGCTTACGTGGACGGACGACGTGTGCTGCACTCTATTAGAGTGGGGCCCCAACGGACGTCGTAGATTTGTGTAACAAGAAAGTCCGGTTTCGTGGCGTGTGAGGAAAAACACCAATGGATGCCGGACAGGTTTACCGCCACGTGTCCTGTGCTCTGTAGTTTTATCCCTTGACCAATTATTAATTTGTCGTGCCCTAATTATAGGCCGATTAGGGTTTTGTTGAGACCGTGTGCTATCAGATTAAAGCCTTCCGAGCGAAATGTCTGTGTCACCAGGTGACCCGCCCGTTGTGTTATGTTATGTGGTCAAAATGGAGGACCTCGTGGCACGGTGGCACATCAGAAATTTGGATGTGCCAGCTGGCAAATTTGGGCTCAATCAAAAAAATTGCACGTCATCCAAAAGATCAATTTGTTTTATTCTTATTTTGAAAAAATATAATAATCGGCTATAATTGAATTAGCGGGGACCGTGCAATGCACGGACTTATTAAGCAAAATTGAGCAAAATGTGCTTTAGAACATTCCAAATAAAAGAAGCAATTTTCCGTCGAGCCCAAACATAACTTTCAAATTCTTTGACTGTACCAACTATTAAATGTGATTTAAATTAATGAGAACAAATTTTAGAAATAAAAGATTTGTATTATTTTTTATTTTTTACCTATTTTCTAATTTCTTTTAATTTATTATTGTCAAATAACTTTGTATTAATTTTAAGTGGATTTTGAATGGATATCAATTCTTACTATACTTTTTATTTTTTATTAAATTTTATGAAGATAAACAAAATTTGTAAAATCTACTTTTTTATTAGTTAAAAAAATAAATTATTAAATAATTTTATAAAGGGCAAATTTCTTAAAATACCCTTATGGTTTAGCTAACTAACTCTACCCTTACTGTTTACATATTATTTTAAAGTGCCCTTAAGTTTTTTGTCAATTGACTAATTACTCCCTTACTGTTAGGGTTCTGTCACAATCTGCTCACATGCCACACACCATGTGATTGTTATATTTTAAGAAAATGATGATAATACCCTTTTCTCTAAAATTAGAGAAAAATGGCACCATCATTAGATTGATGGTCTAAGCAAAGCAACCAAGGAACACTGTTAGTTGTCAAGATGCAATACCAAAGAGAGAGAGAAAGAGAGAGAGAGAGAGAGAGAGACTCAGTCTTATGTGGGGATCAGTTTGTCCCAACCCTAGGAGCAGTGTTGTTGCTGAGTGGATTGCCCTCTCCATTGGAGGACACCGAACACCTTACGAACATACCTACAAATCCGGTAGGTGCATTGTTTATTTTGGTTTCAGGTAACAAAAGGCAATTTAAAAAGAGAGGGCAACCGAAGGAACGAATGAATGGCAACAACAGCGTCGCACCCCTGACCCTAAGCGATTCTTTATGTGTGTTCACAACAATAGTCTGGAATCATCAATAGATATTGAGGGTTTCTCCAGCTAGTCGCTTGGCTCTCGTTCGTTGCCCTACATCCACCACCGTTTACCTTTCATTCTAGCAATGCTTTCCCCTGTTCCTTCTTTGCTCAAATGTTCTTGTTTAGTGTCTCAAGCTATGAACGGTAATACCATTACCTCTAATAGAGAGGGTAGTCCTACCAGATATGTTATTTGTATCTATTAAGGATGGGTAACGATGGTTGGAAGGCAGAGTTTGTGAAGATCAGTGGATGCCCTTCATTTCTTTATCAATACTTGGATGCCCTTCTTTTTTGATCTAACAGTGGGGTCAATGTCGCCTATTTCGGTGGACGAACGAGATATTTCCATGGTTTCGAAGTGCAAAGCCCCATTTCCCCTACCTAAACCCTGAGCTAACATAATTGATTGCTTAAGTTATCATTTTCAAACCAGTATCGTTTGCCTATGTACGAAAACAGAGGTAAAATTCCTTTTTAGAAAGATGAACAATGATCTTTACCGATGAAAAGCAACCATCGATAAGTTGGTTTGTTTTGAAAATTTAAATAACAAGATCTTTTCAATGGTTTCATTTTAAAAATTTAAGGAATAATGGAGGACAAATTTGACATTTCACCTTTTTTCATTAATGCTTAATAGTGATGTCAATTGTTATAAAACTTAGGGATACTTTTAAGACAATATGTAGACAATAAGGATAGAATTAGTCAATTACCTAAACCATAAGGGAAGTTTAAGAAATTTGCCCTTTTATAAATCAATATTTGTTTTTTAACTAACAAATATCTACAATCATACATGACATAGTCTTCCACAAAATAATTGGATGCCATGCATGTAATTACTTAGTATAGCATAGAGGGTTTCTAGAAAAATTGTTACTATTACATAGAGGTATGTCCAAAATGGATCCAAAACCATCTATTAAATGAATCTATTTACCTAATCAAAATTGGGTCTTAAATGACTCATTTAAATTGAACCATTTATGAAGAATTTGAATATTTCATATTGTTTCCTTGAACACCAAATCAACAATGTTATATCCTCCTTTTTTTTTCAGTTTTTTGTTCTCAAAACTTCAATATTTTGAGCACTAGTTTATCTAAACCTCGCACCCAAGTTCTTTTTTATGCATATAAGTATTTCCTGTTTAAGACCTTTTATTACCAAGCTATGTCTTTCCTTTCCCATCCAATTCATCCCCAAAATTTCACCTCTGTTTCAGTTCCAATTTTTGCTTACACATGTTTTCTTTTCCACCACTCTTTCACTATTTATAAGCCTCAAGCCATTGGAATAGAATTGTAATATAACAAAAAAGAGAGATCAAAAGAAGAAAATTTCACAAATGAGCACTAACCCCTCCTAAAAGATATGATGGTACCTGATTCTGAACAAAAAACTAAGACACCTAACAAAGAATAGAAGACTCAAATACAAAAGGCCATTAGCTTGGCATTTAAGAGAACTGATGTAGCGTGATCCGGTCACTTCTAATTGGCACTCGCGTGGCTCTTGAGAGGTACTTGAGATGAGAGGAAAGAGGAAGAACTCTCAGGGGATTTCCCGGCGGGAACGCTCTGATGCCTAAGTTAGTATTAGGTGCAAGAAGTAAAGGGTAAAACGAAGGCTAAGAGTGTTGATTGCGCAGTTGATTCGAAAGGTACCTTGTTCCTTGAGAATAAGCACCTTATAACTGAATTTCGTTGCTTCAGACCCTCTGACCTCTAACAGGGCAAGTATAATCACCACTGTCAGTCTGCCACAACCGTTACAGGCAAGGTTGAGGTGGCATGCGTGGGGTCGTCATTGCAGGGTATGTGTCTATCAGGTGTGGGACATCTTTCCAAAGGTGGCAGGCGCGGCGCTATCTGACGAGGGACATGTCTGTTGTCCATAGATTTGCCAGGTACAATGGTCGAGTAGGAAGCCCTTCTGTGGTATACCGAACTACCCTCCCACGAATTACCCTAAGTTGGGCTATCCTTTGAGTGATGGGCTGTCTGTAGCTGGTTATGCTGAGCTAGCTGCCCCGGGGTGTCTATGCCTCGAGGTGCTCAGAGAAGGATCGGTGCATTCTTGCCTGGGAGTGGCTCGAGGTCCATTAGGAGGAGCTTGGGCCTTAAAAGAGGTCAGGGCGCCCCGAACTCGGGACCTCCTGAAGTGCCTTAACCCCGGGGAGGAGGTGCGGGTAAGGCGGCTTTCGGTGAGTAGTTTACCTGCCGATTTGCCAAGCTGAACTGGGTGGGACTTTCCCTCCGAGTTGTACTCACGCTTGTTGCGCTGTCATGCTGAGTCACTATTTGAGCAAAGTCACGCCCACGTGTACCCATGCTGCAAGGTCGAGTCAAATCACCCTCCATCAATTGCCCCCCACTCCCTACGGTGGCGGCGATGACCTAGCGTGGGGAGGTCATGAAGCGCCGAGTGGATTTAGCGTCGGTATTCATGCCACTTTGTCGCGCGCTCCGTCCAGCTGGACCGGTCTAGCCCCCAGTTTGATCAAAAAGACTCGAGTCGTGTTCAGATTACCCACGGATCTCACGCGATTTGGACTTCGCGGACGTCAAAAGCGCGCCCAACCATTTTTGCCTCGAGGAACCCACAGGCTTGGCAATAAATAGGGGGACCCTTGGCCATTTTCTTCGCCACAAAGCTCTCGTCATTATTGTTTGAGCTCGCGTCGGAGGTCTCTTAGCTCGGGTCTTTCGGTTCGTCCTATTCTCCTAGTCCGGTCGTGTTTCTTTTGGTGAGTCTCCCCAAGCTTCCCTCCCCTTTTCAATTCGTTTCATTCTTTTAGTTGCTATGCCGTCTAGTGTAGACAACCTTATCGACGAGCCCGAGGCGGGTACCTTGGCTCGGGGTGGCTCCTCTGCTGCCCAGCCATCCGAAGTACGGGTGGCTTCGGGTCATCTAGCATCCACCTCCGACCGAGGTTGGGAACCAGATCAGTTCGGGCCTTCCATAATGACTTCGAAGAGGCTTTAGGACCTCATACAGAGGTTCCGCCTCCCTAGGGAATACTCATATAGCCTTTCCATCGGCAAATTCCCATGGGAGAACGGTCCCGACGAGATCGTGATCTTTAGGGAGCAACTGATAGCCGGGCTCTGACTTCCTCTTCATCCTCTGATCATTGAGGTGTTGGTAAACTTCAACATCACCCTGGACCAACTCCACCCAAACTCCATATGGAATGTGGTGGGGTCCATTTGCTTTGATCACTCCCTCTCCATAGATTTGGATATTCTCACTACGATTTGGCTATAAAGAAGAGCACTTCGGGCGCTCTCCCTGGGCACAAGCAGTCCTACTACCTATCCCCCCGCCCGGGTTTCAAACTCATGCACAAGCTCCTAAGCAAAGTCACAACTTGGAAGCGGGACTACTTCGTAGTCCAGAGCAGTATGGGGTGGCCCTTCCCCACCGATTGGAGGATAGCCGTTCAAGACCCTGGTGTCATCCTAAACGGGAAGACCAAAATTGTGCTCTAGTCACTGGCTCAGCTCGGGTTGAATTATAAAGACTTCACTTCTGAGGAGAAGCTCATCCAGGAGAGCTTGAGCCTGGGTAGGTTTTTCCCCACTTCGGCTTTCTATTCATGTGTTTGCTTCGGGTTGCTGATGTCGTGTTTCACTGCAGGTCCCACGGAGGCAGAGAGAATAGACAACCAGGAGCTCTTCCACCAGATGAAGAGAAAGAAATGCGTAGCCAAGAAGGCGCGCGTTGAGTCCCCGCAAGCTTCAGCCGAGCCCCAAACTCCGCAGACTTCTGCCTCAGGGCCTGAGGTGGTAGCCGCACCTGTCGTCAACTTGGAAGAAGGGGTCGTGCCTAAGGGGCCCGAGGTGATGGCGGAACCTGCCATTAGACCCACCGAGCATGCTGCCAAGCCCACCAGACCTGCTGGTGAAAGAGTTGTCGAGGCCAATATTGTTGCTGCCGGGGTTCATCTTGCCGAAGTTGCCGCTGAGGCCTCTGAGAGTTCCACTCGTGATGTGGAGATGACGGCTTCCAGCTCGAAGGATCAGGGGAGCCAAACCGTCCTGAACCCCCAGTGCAGCCTGAAGAAGAGCAAGCTAGCTGCATACTCGGGGGAGGTCAGCAATTGGGCCAAACTCACTCTTGGTCAGCTCGGCACCCCAGCTGCTACTCATACTATGGTGGTGAGTCTTTCTTCTTCTTCTTCGCTTTTTTTTTACTTCCCTCTTGACCGGTTTCCCTTTTGCAGGTGAACACCACCATCCGCGCCTTGACCCTTCAATCAGATCAGCACCTGAGGTGGGCTCTGGAGGCTGAGAAGTCGTCTCGCACAACCCATACTGAGTTGAGGGCAGCTCGTTGTCAGGTTCACCGCCTGGAGAGTGACGCCTCGGCTCAAAAGAGCTTCATCGAGGTGCTAATGGCGGAGAAGGGGGAGCTGGCCCGAGACAAAGACAAGTTGAGGGCCGAGGTGAACGGCCTCAAGGTCGGTCAGGAGGCCTTAGGGCTTGAGGTGAACAGCCTCAAGGCTGAGCGGGATGCCTTGAAGCTCGAGGTGCAAGGCCTCAAGGAGGCGAAAGGGAAGTTGGAGCATGAAGTGGGATACCTCTAGGAGGACATAAGAGAGAAGACTACAATCTTCGAGGGTGCTCTCGAGGAGGCCAAGACTCAGGCTGTCATTGACTATGTCAACTCTTCAAGGTTCGACGACGTGATGACGGAGGCCTACCGTAAGGGCTTCAAGCTCAGTCGGTGGCTGATCAGGCACCTCTACCCCGACCTAGATACAAGCGCCATCACCACTTCATGGATCACTGATGGCATCGTGTGTCAGTCAAGAGATGATCCAGATTCTGAAGACAAGGGTGCTGAAGATGAAGCAGAGGATGCTGGCCCAGTTACTTCCCCCGAGGAGGTCTCTAACGAAGGCAACGAGCTTCCGAAGTAGTTTGCTCCCTGTATTCGTAAACTTAATCTCCCTTGTAATCAAGGCGTTCTTAATGAAATTTGGGTACCAAACTTCCCGTAATTAAGAGATTTTTTCTTTCTTTTTGCCAAGGATTTTGTTTATTCCATCTTGTTGAAGTGGCCATTCACCCCAAGCTGTTAATTTATCGAATTGAGCTTCTGAGGTGGGAGTTTCTTAATGGCCATCGCCGCCTCGAACTGTTTAGTAGGGGTAGCCTTGTGTATGCCCAGGTGAGGGGCAAAGTAGGGTTCATGCCCGACTTGTTTGCACCCGAAGTAGCTTGCTGTCATTTGTCCTTATGGGTTTAACTCTTCGCATGCCAGGGCAGGCTATTAGTCATAAGGCTCGTGCCCGAACCGCCTGTACCTCAGGCACTGCAGGTACTTAGTTTGTGCTGGTGGGGCAACTTAGCTTTGTATGCTGCCGAGGTTCCTTCATTAGCTCGGCGTTTCAGCCCTTAGGCTGGAGGAGTGGATCGTGGCCCGCTCTCGAAGTTTGCCCATGCCATAAAGGCGATTGGGTCCCATTGTGCCGAGGTCATATTAGCTCGGTATTCTGGCCCTTAGGCTTTGGGAGCGGCTCGTGGCCTACTCAATTCTTACAGATAGTAATGTCTTAGGTTGACAATATTCCATGCCCGAGGTACTTGTTTCCCTTCGAGGGTCTCGAGCTCGTAGGTTCCCTCCCCAAGCACTCGCTTCACTCGGTAGGGACCTTCCTAGTTGGACCCGAGCTTGCCAGCGCCAGGCCCAGGTACCATAACTTTACGAAGGGCCAGGTCGCCAACGTGGAAGTTCCATCTCCTGACTTGGCGTTATAGTACCGAGCTACTCTTTGCTGGTAGGCTGCGGTCCTGATGTACACGAGGTCCCTGACTTCGTCGAGTAAATTGAGGTTGGTGTGTAGCTCATCTTCGTTTACCTGATCACTTTATGCTTCTAACCGTAGCGTAGGTACTTCAATCTCTGCGGTGATCACTGCTTCGGTGCCGTAGGTGAGATTGAAGGGTGTTTCTCTCATGGCGGTCTTCTCCGTGGTCCGATAGGCCCATAGAACACTGGGTAGTTCATCTGCCCATAATCCTTTAGCTCGGTCCAGTCGTGCTTTTAGTCCATGGAGGATGGCTCTGTTCATGACTTCTGCCTGGCCATTTGCTTGAGGGTGTGCGATTGAGGTAAAATTCTGTCGAATTCCCATGTCCTGGCACCAGTCTTGGAATTTGATATCCTCAAACTGCTTGCCATTGTAAAAAATCAATACCCAAGGTAATCCAAAGCGACACATGATGTTCTTCCAAAAGAAGTTTTGGACATTTCGAGTTGTGATCGTTACAAGGGGTTCGGCCTCTACCCACTTGGTAAAGTAGTCCACTGCCACTACTAAAAACTTCCTTCCACCTGTTGCTGGCAGGAATGGCTCGAGTAGATCGATGCCTCATTATGCAAAGGGCCATGGGCTAGTGAGATACTAGAGGTCCGCAGCGGGTTGGTGGTGAATATTGGCATGCCTCTGGCATTTGTCACATTTTCTAACGAGTTCAATGGCATCTACCTTAATTGTTGGCCAATAATACTCTTGTCGAAGTTCTTTCTAGGCAAGGGCCCTACCCCCTAAGTGCCCGCCGCACAACCCCTCATGAGTGTCGCGGAGTACGAGCTCGGCTTCGGTAGGCCACAAGCAACGCAGATAGGGGAGCGTGTAGGATCTCATGTACAGTCATTCGTCTATCATGACGTATTTGGCTGCCTGGCGCTGCACCCTTCTGGCTGCATTCAGATCTGCAGGGAGGGTTCCATGTAGCAAGAAGTCCGCGAGTGGGTCAATCCAGCTTAGCTTTGCTTGAACGACGGAAGCGACCTCCTCTGCCCCCCGAGAATGCTAGGCCAGGGCAAGTCCTCTATGTACACGGTTCTCATGGTGATGTCACTGGTGCTGGATAGTCTAGACAGGGCATCATGCTCAGTGTTCTCCGACCTTGGGATTTTCCTGATGAAGTGTGACTAGAAGTTGATTAGGGCCTCTCTGACTTGGCACAAGTAGGCAATCATGGTTGGCTCGAGAGCTTCGTACTCGCCAATGACCTGGTTGACCATGAGCTAGGAGTCGCTGCAGATAATGATGTGTTTGGCTTTTACTTCTCTGGCTAGGGCTAGTCCAGCTATCAACGCTTCGTACTCCGCTTCATTGTTAGATGCCGCGAACTCGAAGCATAGCGTGTATTCCAGTTTTGTGCCACTTGGGCCGTGCAGGACTATTCTGGCCCCGCTGCCTTATTGGTTCAAGGAGTCATCCACATGAAGGATCTATGGCTCCTCATCCCAGCTTGCGCTTGGCCTAGCTAGGAGAGATGCCACACTGGCTGCTACCTTACAGGGCTCAGATTGAATCGACCTGGGGGCTTCGAGCTCACCCGAACTGGGGACCTCGCGCTCAACCGACCTAGGAGCTTCGGGGCTGAACGTGCACTTGGCGATGAAATCTGCTAAGGCTTGGGCCTTAATGGCAGTTTGCAACTTGTACTGGAGGTCATACTCACTGAGCTCAACGGCCCACTTCGTCAACTGACCAGAGACCTCGGGCTTAAGCAAGACTTGCCTCAGAGGTTTGTCAGTGAGGACGACAATAGTATGAGCTTGGTAGTACGGGTGGAGCTTCTGAGCTGCGATTATCAACGCGTATGCTAGTTTTTCCATCTCCGGGTATCTCGTCTCTGCTCCCTGCAATACTTTACTAACATAATAGATGGGTCGTTGGACCCAATCTACTTCCCTTATTAGTACCGAACTGACCACTTCATCGCTCACCGAGAGGTACAGTTCTAAAACATCACCCTCCTCGGGCCGGGTTAAGGTTAGCACACTAGCGAGGTATTTCTTGAGCTCGTCGAACACGAGCTGACAGTTTTGGGTCCATTCGAACCATTTGCTCTTAATTGCCTTAAAGAATGGCAGACAATGGTCTGCCAATTTGGACATGAAGTGGCTCAGGGCAGCTATGCGACCATTCAACCTCTGAACCTCCATCAACTTCTGGGGTGGTCTCATATCTAAAATGGCCTTTATCTTATCCGGGTTGGCTTCAATGCCACGCTAGTTAATGATGTATCCTAGGAACTTGCCCGAGGTCACACCAAACACACACTTGTTTGGGTTTAGTCTCATATTAAACTTACGCAGAATTTCAAAAACAGAATGCAAATCTTGTATTAGTTCATGTGAGAATTGAGTTTTAACGACCATGTCATCTACATAGCATTCTACTTTTTTGCCGATTAACGGCACAAACAATTTATTCACAAGCCTTTAAAAGGTTGCCCCTGCGTTTTCCAACCCGAAGGGCATAACCTTGTAACAATATAGGCCAAATTTCGTGATTAAGGCAGTCTTTTCTTTGTCCGCCAGGTCCATCTTGATCTAGTTATAGCCCGAATAGGCATCCAAGAAACTTAGCAACTCGTGCCCTGAGGTCGCGTCCACCAAGCGATCAATTACGAGGACCGGGAAGCAGTCTTTTGGGCAAGCCCGATTCAGGTTGGTGTAGTCGACGCACATGCGCCACTTGCCATTGGCCTTCTTTACTAGGACGGGGTTGGCTACCCAGCTCGGGTAGTGGACTTCTTTTATGAAGTCAGCTGCGATGAGCTTTTCGACCTCCTCATCGACCACTTTCCATTGCTCCGGGGCTAGGTTGCGTTTCTTCTATCTAATGGGCCTAACTATAGGATCAGTATTCAGCTTGTGAGTTATGAGTTCGGGGTCTATACCAGGCATCTCTACCGCAGACCAAGCAAAAATATCTAAATTTTAAAGTAAGAAACTTACCAGTTCGGATCGTAGTGGTTCCTGGACGGAAGCGCCGATCTGAAGCGTCCGAGCTAGGATTGCTACTAAGGTTGGAACTACGACTGTTTCTTATGTGGGCGCAGCTCATTCCTCGCCTTGCTCCATAGGCCCCTCCAACTCAAGGTCGTCGGCCACCTTGGTTTTTCCCTTCAGGGCGGCGACGTAGCACTTGTGGGATTCGAGCTGGTCGCCCCGCGCTACCCCCACACCGAAGTCTGTTGAAAACTTCATAGCCAAATGGTAAGTGGAGACCACCACCCGTAGGACATGGGTGATCGGTCGACCTATTATGGCATTGTAGGGAGAGGGAGTCGCAACCACTAGGAAGTCGTGCTTGAACCTGACCATGCAAGGCCATGTGCCGACTTCCACAGGTACTGTTATTTTCCCAAGGGGTCGGACTTCTTCTCCGCTGAAGCCTACCAAAGGAGTGTCAGTAGGCCTCAGGTCGCCTCTTTGTAATTGAAGCTAGTCAAACGCAGCTTTGAAAAGGATGTCGGCTGAGCTGCCTGAGTCGACGAGTACGCGCCTGACCTCGAAGTTGTTGATTCTTAGCTTTATTACGAGCGCGTCGTCGTGGGGGTAGTGGACCACTCGCACGTCATCTTCTGTGAAGAAAATTGGCTCTTCTGTCCTCAGCCGCTTTGGGGGGTTCTGCTCCTCCTGGGTGGCCTCACGAACCGACGTCCAAGCTACTGCTAAAGTGCAACCCGTAATGATCGAACTTCCCACTATCATGTGGATGGTCCCCCGAACTGGCCTCTCCTCCGGAGGCTGCCTCTACGGTTATTCGGCCGGCCTACTGCTAGACTCGGGAGCATCCTTACCGTGCTCCCCTTGTCGACCTATTTTATTACTATTATTATTATTCTATACAAAGTTTCTTAGATGTCCAAGACGGATGAGCTCCTCTATCTCGTCGCGGAGGTTTTTACAACTATCGGTACTGTGACCGTGATCTTTGTGAAATCTGCAATATAGATTCTTATTTATTTCATTGGGATTCCCCCTCAAACGGGGCGACCACTTCACATACGGGGCGTCCTTGATCGCCATCAGGATTTCAGCCCACTTCGCGTTCAGTGGGGTGTAACCAGCTCGGTCCGCTACAGGAGGTTGGAATAATTGACCCAACCTTACCCCTCGAGCTGTGTCCTTTTCTTTCGGTTGTCCCCTTGAATTGAAAGCTCTCTTTCCCCCTTTCTTTTTTCGGGTGCACCCTCTCCCTTTTGGTTGATCTCCTCTTCGGTGGCTATGAACCTGTCCGCAAGCTTCAAAAAACTCGGTTATGGTCGTTGGTTGGTTGACGACCATGTGCCATTTGAACTCTTTGTGTGTCACGCCCTTCTTGGCTGCTGCAAGGCGTACGGCGGGGTCCAAGCGCGGCAGTTGCATACAGGCATCGTTGAACCGCTTGATATAGCCCCAGATGGACTCTCCCTCTCTCTTCACTATGCTGAGGAGGATTTCTTCAGTTCGCTGACACCATTTGCTGGTGAAGAAGTGGGACGTGAAGGTTTGTGTGAACTGCGCCCAACTTCTTATCGACCCAGGTGCCAAATTCCGGTACCACGTGCGGACTGCTCCTCTAAAAGTAGTGGAGAAGGCCACGCACATGCATGACTCACTGGCTCTTGCCAGGTGCATTTGTGACTGAAAGGCAACTACATGATCATTTGGGTCAAACGACCCCTCATACTTGTCAAGAGGGGGGAGCTTGAAGTCTTTGGGCATTGGGACTTTCAGGAGTTCGGAAGACAGGGGGATGGAACCGAGAGGAGGGGAGCTTTGACTTCAGTCGAGCTTACCTCTTCTTTGCCCATGAGCTCGGGCAAATTGCGGGTGATAGATCGGTGAGCTCGACTGCGGTGTCTCTGCTTCTTGGTGGGCTCAACGTTCATGCTACTCACCTCTGCGCTATCCAAGATGGTTTGCGCAGAAAGGAGCCCGGTTTACTAGTGATGGCTACGGATAGAGGGGTCTTGCTTGGAGTCTGTTGCCAGGATATCGAACCGGTTTTCAAGGATCGGGGTTTCAAACTTCGACTACCGAGGTGATGTAGACCTAGCGAGCTGAGGTCCACCCGACCTGTCTGCCCGCGGCGAGACCGGGGTAGCCGATCTCTCTCGTCTGCCGCGGGGGGAGGCCTAGATTTTTGGGAGGTTTTGGGGGGCCTCTCCTTGGCCAGCGGGGTGCTCGTCCTGGCGGCGAGACTGAGCTTGCTGCGAGGCTGGGTGCCGAGGTGGGAACTGCGGCTATGGCTAAAGTTGAGGTTGAGGTAGTTGGGGGAACTACTACTGATACTGATACTGGGAGACCTGGTGCAGTACGTGTTGTTGATAAAGCTGAAATTGCTGGAATTGTTGCATTTGGGCCTGCATGGCCCGCGTGCACTGCATCAAGTCCTTCAGTTGGTGTGGGCTGGCCGTTGAGGGCACAATTGAAGGTTTGGTGACCATAGCTCCGACTGTAGCAGGGAGCGGGGCGATGACAGGTGCCACTATAAGAGACACATTCAAGCTAGGGATTCCGTCCGCTGAGAGGGGGATGATGAACTGTCTGATATAGACAATAGGAAGTTGGGGTTGCTCCCTGGAGTTATCCATTTCCGTGCTTCGTCCAGCGTTGCTAGAGGAAGCCATGGGAGTTGGATTATTTCAAGGAAGAACGGAACTGTGAAAGTTTAAAGAGAAAGGCCTTTTGAAGCGTTTCCCACAGATGGCGCCAAATGATGTAGCGCGATCCGGTCACTCCTAACTGGCACTCGTGTGGCTCCTGAGAGGTACTTGAGACGAGAGGAAAGAGGAAGAACTCCCAGGGATTTCTCGGCAGGAATGCCCCGATGCTTAAGTTAGTATTGTGTGCAAGAAGCAAAGGGTAAAAGAAAGGCTAAGAGTGTTGATTGCACAGTTAAATCGAAAGGTACCTTGTTCCTTGAGAATAAGCCCCTTATAACTGAATTCCGTTGTTTGAGGCCCTCTGACCTCTGATAGGGCAGGTATAACCGCCACTGTCAGTCTGCCACAACCGTTACAAGCAAGGCTAAGGTGGCACGCGCGGGGCCATCGTTGCAAGGTATGTGTCTATCAGGTGCGGGACACCTTTCTAAAGGTGGCAGGCGCGATGCTATCTGACGAGGGACATGTCTACTGTCTACAGATTTGTCGGGTATGACAGTCGAGCAGGAAGCCCTCCTATGGTATACTGAACTACCCTCCCATGAATTACCCTGTGTCGGGCTATCCTTTGAGTGACGGGCTGCCTGTAGCTGGTTATGCCAAGCTAGCTGACCCGAGGTGTCTATGCCTCGGGGTGCTCAGAGAAGGATCAGTGCGTTCTTGCATGGGAGTGGCTCGAGGTCCATTGGGAGGAGCTCGGGCCTTAAAAGAGGTCAGGGCGCCCCGAACTCGGGACCCCCCGAAGTGCCTTAACCCTGGGGAGGAGGTACGGGTAAGGCGGCTTTCGGTGAGTAGTTTACCTGCCGAGTTGCCGAGCTGAACTCGGTGGGACTTTCCCTCCGAGTTGTGCTCACGCTCGTTGCGCTGTCATGCTGAGTCACTATTTGAGCAAGGTCACACCCATGTGTACCCGTGCTGCGAGGTCGGGCCAAATCACCCTCCATCAAGAACCATCCAATTTCTTATGTTCTAGCTACTTGTGGCACCATGCATGCGTTCCACCTTGATAGGATGCAAAACTTTAGCCATGTTTTGTGTTTATGCTTATCATTCTTGAGCTCCAACCAAGTTAACCATCAAGAAAGGGATACACATTTGGAGAGTGATCTAGTGTCGAGTTTATCATATGAAGCAACGTTGGTATATGACTCTCCTATAGGAGAACTCAACAACCATTGAAGAAAAAGCAAGGAAAACAATAAGGATCAAGGATTTGTAAGGTAAGGAGATGAAGTAAAAAACTATGAATGAGATGCTTTGGCAAACCAAACGTCTCTTGAAGATGTGAACAACATGCCTCTATTTCTCCTTTAATTACGATGGAATGGATGGACTATGGAGACATAGTGAGTTGTTGCCTCCAAAATTTACTCAAAGGAAATACAATCCAATCTGATTTGCTGAAAAAATAAGAGAAAACTAGGAAATATATATGTTGTAAAAGGAAAAAATTCAAATTCATAGGAGAAGCAAAGGAAACTAATGTAATGTGACTTAATGTCCAATGTGATGGGAGAGGAATGGAGAGAGAAGAAGTTGACTTGGCTTAATGGAAGGGCTAGGAAAGGGAAAGGAGAGAGAGTTCAGGAGAAAGCAAGAAATGGGGTTTGGAGAAAGCCGCTTTGCTTCATATATATATATATATATGAAATGTGACTGTGACTTATGGTTTGATATATTTTTTGAGGGTGTTCATTAATTGGTGTGGAACATAAATTCTTATGTGCCAAATCCTTATACCTAGTGCCATGTCAAAAAGTTTAAACCTAATATGCCATAAATAACCCCACTAGTTTTAATCTATTTCCCAATCTCATCCTCTCTCACCAAACTGAACGGTCACCTCCCCCTTCTTTCCTCCTTCAGCTCCTCCCTTCTCATAGGATCTCTAGGTTTGCTATATCGCTTTACTGCCCCTTGCTATGTCATTGTCACTCTCTCACACCTACATCTCCCAATCTAATCTATTCCTAGCTATGGTTCCTTATATGACCACCTCCCCCCTTTTCTTCTTCTACTCCGTTACAGGTTATCTAGGTTCACTCTATCACTCTACCGTCAATGCTCTATCGCCCTATCACTCTCCTACCTTTGCATATCCCACTCTAATTTATTCCTAACCCTAGATCCTCATTCCACGTTTCCACCATTCTTGTTGCTAAGATTTTATTATTACTCACCCCATTTCCTTAGTATTTACAATGACTATCGTATCCATGCGATCCATCCACCATCGTTCTCGTTAAGGTTTTTAAAATCGGACTGGACAGGGAACCGTTTTAGGTCAGTTTTCAAAATCAACAGTTCATTGACTAAATCAATGATTTTTTTTTTTTTGTCAAAAAGAGGTTTTGGAGTAAAACAGACCAATTCCTGGTTTTTTTTGTCCGGTCCAGTTTTGAAAACATTGGTTCTCATTATCTAGGTGAAAGCTCAAAAAAACTTCAAATGCTTTGCATGCCTCATTTCCTTCTCTACCCTTTTATTGTCCATTCCTTACATCGTTAAGTCCAAGTTGGCCCTAAAGGTTATTTGATTCTAATCCTTTCAATTGGCCCCGAATTTTCTTCTTATTGGTTGGTGCTTGTCTAAGTTCTTGGAAGCCTCCGACTAGTAGCTAATCAATTCCCCAAACTTCAATTGAATTCGTTCACAATTTATAGGATGCAAGTTTATTGCTATGCTTCTTTGCATAGATCCATTCACATAATTTAGAATCATTTTGTACTATGTTTTGACGAAAGAAGCATTCATTTATTAGAAAAATGAATATACAAGTTTTTTTTTTTCCTTTTTAGCAAAAATGTTGTTCTAGCTAACTTACAAGCTATGGTGTTTCATTCTATTGTCATATAAATAATATTTACAAAATTAGAAAAAAAAAGAATAATCCAAGACGTGATCCAACAAAGCTTTGTCCATCTTTGCATTTGATTGAATATTATATGCTTGTCCATTTGCATTGGTAAAAAAGAAATACTTATGTTCTACACCCTATTACCATATTCCAATTCTAGTCCATTGACCATAGCTCCAAACTTTGCTTTACTAATAACCTAAATCCTTTATTTATTTATTTATTTATTTATGTGATTATCCAATTGAATTATTGGGGTGTATGGCAAGGGTTTGATTCATTATAAATGCATTACATAATAAGTTAGGAGCATAAAACCCCTAACTATACATTTTGTCGAGTTTCTACCAAAAACATTTCTAATTAAGACATATTAATGAGGGTGTTTAAATTACTATTTAATTTAATTGTTAAAAGCTTTGTTGTAATAAATATGTTAATGGGGGTGTTTAAATTACTAACTATGCACTTTATTACATGGAAAAATAATGGGGTAAGTTTGCTATCTGGTTGCAAAATTTTATTCATAAATTAATTATGTTCTATATGTGTACCCTTATGTATATTTTTACCATATTGGTGTATATGTTTGGAAGAATACAAATTTATTACTAACTCAATACAACCTATGCACTCTCCTTATTATTGAAGGGTGGTTGTCCAAAGAAGTATTTATTAGGAATTAATTTAATTCGTGAGTAATAAACATTTAATAGAATTTCAATATTGGTTTTCATCATATTATAGATGTATATGGTTGTTTTTTGAAATAAAGGCATTGCAACACATTATCATTTTTTTTTATATGCCAACCCTTGCATAAGTAATTAGTGTTGTTAGTTTATGTAAGAGAAATTATTAGATGTTGTTTATGCAAGAAAAATAAATGGTTTACATAATAATATTTCAAAGATACGTTGATTGAAGTATACTGAATAAGTTGGAAATATGATTTTTGCCTTTAAATAGTAATTAATGAGGAACCTCAATACTATAAGAACTAATGCGAAGGGAGAAAGGGTTTGGTATACTCCATGAGTATTAAAAGTACATAAACACATATTCACTTTATAATTACTTTAAAAAAACAAGTAATAAAGAAATGAAAGAAAAACAAAAGAGATTATAGTCTATATTCTCCCAAAGCAAAAGATAAACAAAATTAGAGTGAAATTAGTAATGAAGTATAAATTAAGGAAAAAAAAGCTAATAAGGAAGTTGGTGATGAACCTTTGAATTCTTTGTTGGATGAATTGCTTTGTCCAAAAAGTAATGATTTGTGTCTACCTATAAATTATTATTATTATTATTATTATTAACATTAAATTTTTAAAATAGGGTATGATATATGCAACAAAATGACTATATTGTGTATGCAAATTTTCTATGGGATTGGGTGCATTAAAATCTCTAAGTAGAATTTTTCCACAACACCTAAAAGATAAAAATTTTTAACAAGATAAAATAGAAAAATAGGTTAAAATATATAGGATGTTTGATTGATGGTTACCTTATGGGGGTGGAATTCGTATCAGATGAGTCATAATACAATATGCATCAACTATAACAAGAGAATCATTGTTTATCAAGCTACTTTCTCTAATAAGAAATATCTTCTAGAGGCCTATATCACAAGAATTGTTATTAATATAGAAATGAAAATAAGATATGATATGTAAAATGTTGGGTTTATGCTTATCTTGTGTAGGCGAACTTTCCATGGGAGTAGAATGCTCTTCATTATCATTGATAATGAATATAATTTTGGAGAGTTGCTTTGTAAGTTTGGTCATAATTTTGATATACATGCATGTATAACTCATTGATTCACCTGCCAGTTGAATCCTACAAATTTGTCAATGAAATCCTTGTGAAAAATATAACATATGACTTAATTTATTAAAAATGACGACTTAATTTATTAAAAATGACAACATAGGCATCCCTAGTTAGAACTTCGCTTACCTATTAAAAATGACGACTATTTTTTTGTACCATATTGGAATCTAAAAAATGTTTTGTACCTAAAAGTAATGTGTTTATTGGTTCATTATATTTGTGAATTGGGTCAAGTGAATGTGTTGTTAATTCTTTTAAACAATTTTTTTTTCTACTAATTCAATGTGCATTATACTAAAAACCTTATTCAGTATAAACAAAAATAACATGTCTGGTGATTTGATATCGTTACATGTGTGTTTACAAGTAACTTTCTTCTAAATATTACAATGACTATTGACCATAATTATTTTATTTTCATTAGAATCAAATATAATAGCAAAGCAGGGCCCAGGGTAAGTATGAGCCATGAGGTTTTATAAATTGGCATCTTATCTACAAGTAATCCAAAAATTAATTTCAAATCATGGATTAAACTATTTACAACTAATCTGATCCATTGGCATCACATACAATAACCTGTCACAATGATACGAACCATAAAAGACTAGTTATAAAAATAAACATACCAACCTGTTACCTAGAAATAATTTTGAATGCAAGATAGTATAAGTAAAATTCACATATGAATTGAGTAAATTTGATAGAAGTTCAAAATAATAATTAATGAATTGAATACATTTGATAGAAGTTCAAGATCATAATTAATGATTATATAACACAATTATAGATGTCATGTTGTTTTAACAAAGTACGTAGGGATCTTTAAAAAGAAGTGAGTGATCAAATTCACATTCAAAATTGATTGCTTTATCCTATGATGAGCTTTCTCTTCTTGCCAACAATACATATATAACAATATAATGAATGTATAGATACATAATTTGTAAATAATATAAGGGTAAAAAATGAGTATAGTATTGTTATGATGGGAACTTTCATTTTAAGGGTCAATGTCTCTAGTTGGTGCATTATCTACAAAATGAAACAAGTGTGCACATGATAAAAATAGTGGTTTTAAAAGTAGGAAGGCAATTATAAATGTGATGTTTTTTAAACATAATATAGTTTTAGAAAAACCCAAGATGCTAACAATAGAATTGAAAAACATATGGATCATTAAAGATGACTATTTCTATAATGTTATGTGGTTCTCTAATGGACAAGGGCCTTCCAACTATTAATTCAATAATTTAAGAAATAAAGTATTAAGAATAAAAAACTGAAAAATTAATAAGTGCTAGTAATTAAAATGTGAAGTGTAGGATTATTTACTAATATTATTTGTAAATAATCATTGTTATACCTTACAAAGTATTTCCTATGGTTGTAGTATTTAAAGAAATGACACCTACAAGTACTTAAATAAGGAAAAGTTGAAATGTTTGGTGTTTATTGGTTTAAACACCACAAAGAAAATTTATTTTCTCATTTGTTTTTTTACTTGATTGCAACTAAACTTTACTAATTTCATTCAAGAGTTTTAAGTTTTCTACTGGCTAGTTGATTTTCATTACAAATCTAATAATAGGTGATTTCTACTTGAAAGGTTTGACAATAAAAGTAAATGTTTTCCAAAGGCATGGTAATGTAGATCATTTAAACCATTTATTAGATCTTCCTAAGAAAATGGTAAAGTATTATGTAAATTTATGATAACTAGTAGTCTAGTGGAAAAAAGGTGAAGAGTGTAAACTATTACTTGAGAGATTAATTCTTTAACTTAAAACATTGGTTTTTCAACAAATATAGTGGATGATCTTTTAGTACTATAGTTTTACAAAAGAATACATAGTTTATACCTAAAAAAGTTAAACAATATTAATACATGTATAATGACACTTTGTATGTTCATGTGAAATTACCCCAAGAGTGTGTATGTCGATGAATTTGTTACAATATAATCAATTGTACACTTAATTAAGGAGAATTGTCTTTCTCTTATAGTACATGATTCGTACCAAAGACTTTTATCAATGTTGATGTATATAATGTATGTTACAATTCGATACCTAATGGGCATGTTCTGAATAGTCGGTGATGTTAAGTATGAGTGATTTATTACGTAAATGGTATAATTACTAAAATGTAGAATTTATATTTATATGTGAATTGTTAAAAGAGATTACCTGTATTTGACCATTGTTAGATAGGGAATTGAATTTAGGAATATTACATAATTAAATTGAGGCAACTTAATGAGAAAATGGGCCAAATTTTCAATAATACCTAAGCATCCACTAGGTTTTTTCATTGTCAATCATATTTGTAATGAGGTATACAAATTAATATTGAGATAAAATATATATAGTTATATGTACAAGGAGAATTTTTAAAATATAAAATACTAGCTAAATATATTCTTAGATTCATCAAAATGAGGTTCAAACATAAGCCTTATATACTTGACAATTGAAAGTGACAAACATTGCAAAAATAGACAGCATACAAACCAAATAAAGGGATATTTTTAAATATATACTTAAGTACTAGAATGTAAAAAAACATTATCAAAGAATTTTAGTGCTTATTATGAAATCCTATAACTTCCATAGTCGTATCTATCATTACAAAAATCCCCACATCTATTTGTTGTATGTACTATTCTTCAACCTCTATATATTCATCCAAAGGGTGATGATGGTAGGCATCATGATGCAATTATGAATAGAGAATGATTATAAATTACTTCCAATAAGTTAAAGTTGTAATAAATAATACTCCTTATCAATGAGAAATATATCTCTCTTCGTAGGGGTCAATGAAATTTTTGTCATTGGGCTAGAGTAGTGTATTACAAAGCCAATCACATATAAAAGAAATAAAAAACATTGAATTGTTATTATCTACTAGAGTAGCTAAATTTAATAAAATAAAATAATTGATGTGAGTTGAAAAGTGGAAATATACCAACAAAAGTTCGGCTAGCTTTTTCCAACATTTAAAATGAAACAAAGTTGTATTTATATAAGGGGATATTAGGGGAAGAGTTTGAAGCAATAATTATTTGTGATTTATTTGTGAATTGTAGGTGAACCTTAGTCCTAAGCATTGTGTAGTAGAATCAATAGGAATGGCTCGTAAACCAGTAATAGAGTAAAGATTCTCTTCAATCATACAATCTAAAAACTTTCCAACTTCTTTAGTATATATTTTAATCTCAACATCATCATCATCACCCTGAGGAAATTATATATAGCTTACATGCAAGAAGTTAATGTGAAAGTTCAACAAGTTGAAAAAGTATTAGAAAAAAGAAAAGAAATGGTAAGCATCCCTTATGTACATTAAAATCCATAAATACCATTAGAGATATTTTTCTGTCCGCGCACTTTTTTGAAAAGTATATACTTCAAGGTTTCTTATAAACCTTTCTTTAAAATCCCAATAAGGTTTGTGTGTATCGGAGTTGACTTAAACATCTTGTTACCATAAAAAAGCATAAAATCAACAAATTATTTTAAAGAAAAAATAAGGAGGATGAAATAAATAAAAAGAAGAAAACCTTTCTTATTTCATATTTGCTTGGCAATAATGCCATTTAACACCTTTTAATAGACAATATTTTTTGTATGCCCTTCCAAGTCAACATCTTTGTTTCTCGCTAAAGTTTTGAGGCCAGACTTTGAGGATATCCTGGAGATAGTAGCTTATAATTTGCCATAAGTGAAGAGAGGATTTTCCAAATAAATTCCAATATGTTTCAAAGTTTGACCCCAATTCTTGTTGATTGTTATGGCAAATGAAAGCTTAAATATAAATTGTGACTGCTTATATTAAAAGGGCAATCCCGTGTTTTCATAAGACATTACAATCCTGCGATAAAAACATTTTCCCCACTATGACTTCCTATAATGACATTTGCTTCTATTTAATTAACTAGTTCAAATTTCTTAATAGCATGACCAAATCTCCAATCTTTAGTTAAAGCTCATGGTTTGGTAATTCACTGAACTTTAGATTGTTCAAGAATTTTGTAGGATACATGCTACTTTCAAAAGATTTAGAATCCAATGCATCAATTGTGTCAACACTACGATACGTGTGAATGTCTCCCAGTACCAATTGTAAGATTTTAATGTTTATTTTATTAACCTCATCATTCCTAAGAACAAGTATTACTTGTTAACATATATATGAATGATTATTAAAATTCTAAGCCAAATCTACAAAGATGCATCTTACAAGTGGTTCAACTCCCTCACAGTCATCATTTACCAGAATGTCAATAAACATAAGCATTCAACTTTCATCTACATCTATTATAGGATAAATACTTGATATATTGCCCACACCAATGTCAAACACCCATTTTGTAAATAGCTCATACTCAGTTGAATTGGGAGATGGATTCTTAATAACCTCATGTTGGTTTGTAATGTTAAGATTTGACAATCATGCCACAGTTCTGATCTTCGTATTAATGCGGAAACTATGTCTATATAACATCCTTTCAAGACAATGGGCAATATTTACTTGAAATCTTTGCCAAGGACAACTATTTTTCCACCAAAAGGATAATGGATTGCATTTTCATCAATTGTTTTAATCAAATCCCTCAATGTGTGGTCCAAGTTTTCGAAAGCATATTGATGTGCCATTGGCGCTTCATCTCAAATTATTCAATGGTTTTTCTTTAGTAATTTTTCTATATTAGACTTTTGGCTAGCTAATTACACAAGTTGATGTTTCATTCAGGTCAATAGAGATTTTAAATCGCAAATGTGTTGCCCTACTGTCTAGTAATAACAAAGAGTTAATTCCTAATGTTGCAATTGCAAATACAATCTTTCGATCGATTCAAAGTTTTTATATAATTGTATTCCAAAGAAACGTTTTTCTAGTCCTCCCCACTGCCACAAACAAAGTAAAATCCACCTAAATTCGAGACACAAAAATGTAATAGTCTCATATACTAACCTTTCTTCAGCATTTAATTGGGTACATTTGCTGAAATTGTACCAATGCAGCGTAAGGGTCATAGTTTAATTCCTCCCAAATAAGGCAACTTCCAGGTGTATATACAAAATGTCCACTTGGAATTGACATGCCAACATAATCCTTAAGAGATTTTCCATTTCTATCCCTTATAGTTAGGCCTGTAAACAGTATTTGGAAATTTGAATTCGAATTCGAGGTCCGAATTATGCGAATTGAATTTGGATATTTGAATTAAATGAGCAGTCAAATTTGAATATATTTTTTGTATTAGTTGAATCGAGTACGAATGTAACATGATTTGATTCGGCAAATATCTGATTCGATTACAATATTATAAATATAGAAATTATATATTTATTTCATAATATCTGCGATGATTCATAAATATTGATTTCTTAAAATATATTATGAAATGCAATGCATAATGACTTTCGGTAAAATCACTCAATATAATATTATTTTAATAATAAAAAGTGAGTGAAAAGAAGCTATCATTACCTTTTGAAATAAAAATTGATTTTTTAATATTTTGCAGGAGAAACCCACTTACAACCTATCGGCCCTTTTTACCTTTTCAGTTCACGGTTTTCACATCGTCTCCATCCTTTCCTCGGCATCTTCGTCTAATTGTCTCCATCCTCTCCTAGCGTTTCCATTCTTCCTAGTTGCAGACTTCAGCTTCTCCGTTCTTTCCGGTTGCAAACTTCCCCTCAACATCTCTGATGTTCTTCCTGGTTGCAGATTTTCTACTCAGAGTTTCTGTTCCCCGGTTGCAGACTTCCCCTTAGCATCTTCGATGTTATTCCCGGCTGTAGACTTTGTCCTCAGCGTCTCCGTTCTTCCCGGTTGCAGACTTTCCCCTCAGCGTCTCCGATGCTCTTCCCGGTTGCAGAGCTTCTCTTCGGCGTCTCCATTCTTCCTGGTTGTATACTTTCCCCTCAACATCTCCGATGTTCTTCCTGGTTGTAGACTTTTTCGTCTCCCTTCTTCCCAGTTGCGGACTTTATCCTTGGCGTCTCTGATATTCTTCCAATCGAATTCATTTTATGTTGTTTAGTTAAAGTTATGTTTGAGCGGTTAAACTGAACTAGATCATAGTCAATCAAATTCAAATTGAATTCGGATATTCGATTTATTCGACGAATTCGAATTCGGATGATTGTTTTAAAAACTGTTAAATATCAAATCGAATTCGAATCAAGCCATATTCGATTCGAATTTGCTCCATTTACAAGCTTACTTAAAGTCCATTTGGTTTCTGAGAAACACATGGGAAGGGAAGCATCCTTGGGGAATATTCCCTTTTGCATGCGTTTGTTTCAAAGGAAGCCCTACGAAAGGAAGAGAAACAACTAGAACGCGGGTTTCCAAAAATCAATGTGGGTCGCACCAAAATGGTGAGACCCTGTTGAGAAAAGCAACTGGTGAGAAAATATTGTCGAGAGGTACCCGACCAAACCTTGTCTCCTTCCTTCAAGCTGTCCAACGGTAACATCTCTGGCATTTTCAGGAAAGGTAAGCTTCGATCTGGCATTCTCTTATCATTTTAGTTCATTTTTATACCATTTTTGTCTTGTTCCATTGGATGGATTTCCCTCCAAATTTCATCACTAGTTCCCTCTATACTTGGTCGTCCAGATCTGCCTTTTGGCATGTTTAATCTACTTTTCAATGCCATTCTTTCTCCTTTTATGGACGACCATTTGAGATCGTTCACCAAAGTTCCAACCTGGCTTTTGGCATTTGTTTGTTCCAAATCTGGAGTTCCTCTTATCACTAGACATTAACATGATCTCGGATCTGACGTTCAAACCATTTTTTTCTTCTATTGATCTCAGATCTATTGCTTTCTTGTTGATATATTTTTTTCTTTTTCTTTGCTTCAGGTCATCGCAAACAACAAAATAGGGTATTTTGGCTTGAGGTAACACATTATTTCTTTCATTTTTTATGTATTGTTGATTGATGGACGACTATTAAGAGTTATTATTTTTATAAATTTAGAAAAACAAAATCTAATGGATCAAGAGTTTTTTAAGGCTATGTTTCTCTCTTATTTTCTATCAAACCTAATAAGGATATGGGTCTTAGTGTGTCTATAAGTGTGTCGTTAATCACTTTAGAACATCAGTTTAATCACTTATAATTTCTCTGACTCTTAAACAATTATTAACGTAATAAAAGTTAATCACTTCAGAATACCAGTTTAATCACCAGAACACAAGAGGGAAGTATAGAAATATAAAAATTAATTAATTAAACTGAGAAAAATATAGAATTTGAACAGTACTAAAAGTTAAAAGTGCATAAACATAAACACATACAAAAATAAATTAATAAAAGAAACGAAATAAAAATATGTAATCCAATCAAAAGTAGCAGTCTCCGAATCTCTAATGTTATGAGTGCCCTACAGTTTCTAATGGAGGGTTAGGATGGTTTTGGAGTGATCATAAGGCTAAGAATAGAATGAGAAGTAGTCCAATATTATGTAAGGTTAAGAATTAATGGTTAAAGGTTGAATGGTGAAGATTAGAAGTTAGGTGGCTCCCTATGGTTAGAATGCTAGAAGGAGAATGCCCTAGAATGGACGGTGGGGATTAGAAGGGGTGGAAGGTGGAGATTAAACAGCTAGGGTGGCTAGGGTTTGCTAAGGATGAAAAGAATAAGTTAAAAGGCACCCTAGGGTTAAGGCGTGGGGAGTATGCTAATAAAGTAGGAGGGGTGCCAAACTGGGTTGAGTAGGTAAGAGGCACCCTTTTAGTTGGACTTCACATCAGCTTCCCAAAAACTACATTTCATCCATGAAACCTCCCTAGTTTTTTACAAAATTTGCACAGGGACCCTCAGAGGTTATGATACTAAAATTAACTAGGAAAAGAACACATCTTGACTATTCTAAGGCCGAATATTCCCCTGAATTGATGCCCTTAAGGTATCAAAATGCAAAGTTATCACACCCACAACTTAAACATTGCTAGTGCCTTAACAATGCATCCTTAAAATTACACTGAGAATATATGCTCTTTCTATTGCAAGGTCATCCCTGACAAAATTAGTCGAGTATCCTAATTCCAGATTTCTCAAATTCTATATATATATATATCGGTATTGGGCTTAAGGGGTAAAACTGTCTTACTTTTAATATTACAGAAACTTGGCTTAAAAATCTTATTTACCCTTCCATTTGTAACCTGTTTTGATAAGCTGAGATTGATTTTTCAAATTAGACATGTATTCTTTTTATTATTTTTTGACAGTGGATTTCTACCCCTGAACTTGATTTGCACACTTATTTCTATTGTTACCTTCCACTGTTTGATGCGAATATCGACACTTGTCTTAGGTGAAAAGACCTGATTACTAAGTGTTAGGTGATTGTTTTCGGCATTCTCTTTCCCGTTTGACGTGAATCTTGACACTTGACTTAGGTGAAGAAACCTGGTTATTAAGTCTAGGGTGTCCATTGACTTTTTATTCTCTTTTTTTTTTTTTTTTGCAACAACTGTTCAAGATAGTCCTCTGACTAATAATTTGAAGATTTTTTTTGTCTAATTTCTCCATCTTTTTCTTCTTATCTTAGTAGGGGTAAAACTGAGAGTATTTTCTAATTTCTAAACAGCTTCAAAAATATTCAAATAAGACAAATTTTGACTCCTGTCACTTGCTACCAATTTCTATAAAATTCAATATTCTTTTATCAGTTTCCTTAACTTTTTCTGTTTGGGAATCTCTTTTAATAGAAAGATTTTTAAAAATTTTTAGTGAAATTTTAATTCTACATTTCTAAAGACTTAGTTTCATAATTTTTTTTTTCAAATTTTCTCTTTTTTTCACCCCCAACTTAAATGCCATTGTCCTTAATAGCATGACTAGAATGATGCAAAGAAGATTTTGGCCAAAGGGAACAACGAATAGGGTTTTCCTGAGGGGTTCAAGGTATGCCACTTGGTCATGAATCAAGAAAAAAAAACTCTAATCCTAAAATTAACTGAAAAAAATATGTTGGGTTGCCTCCCAACCAGTGCTAAGTTTAACATCTTCAGTCCGACGCAACTATTCATCTCTCTCATCCAAACTCTCATACTCACTTTCATTTTCATACCAACTAGGACCAGATCTAGCTAACCAAGTGGTACGTAGGTCATTCACGAGATTGTCCACTATGTCCACACTGCCTTCATCTTCCCCTAGTTTTGGATGCTTAGAGGCATTAAAAACATTCAATTGGACCTTTCGCTCCACAAATGAGATGTCCATTTCCCTTGATTTACAATTGATATTTGCATTAGTCGTTGCTAAAAATGGACATCTTAAGATTATTGGGATATTGTTCAGCTCCTCGATTTAGGTCATGTTTAAGATAAAATCCAATGGGAAGTGACAACCCTCTACCTTGACTATGACATTCTCAATAATACTTCGAGGAGTGTTGACTGACCAATCAACAAGTTGCAGAATTATCGGGGTTGATTTTAACTCACTAATCTTGAACCTATCATAAACGGATGGAAGCAGAGTTATTACTGGCCCTAAAATCCACTAGTGCTCGACCAAAGATGATTCCAGTGATGACACAGCTTATGAGAGGAGTGCTAATGCCTTTTATATTCTAGAGGAGTTGATTTATGAGAGTTGCACTAACATTTGCCGAGAGCATCAATTTTTGTGGGGCCGATTATGGCTCCATCATTTGAGTACGCAGCTCTTTCAAGAATTTGGCATAGGTTGGGACATGTTGGATTACATTGAGGGGAGGAATGTTAATATGGACTTCTCGGCTCTCCTCATTGTGAGTTTCTTTGTTCTTTAGCACTGGCCCAACTGTGAGTGCAGTTGGAAAGGGAACTACGGGTTGGTTTACCATAAGATTTTCTTCTAAAGTTTCATTTCCTTCTTCTTCTCCCCCCAACTTAGGGTCTTCCTACTCATTTTCATTAACTATCTTTTTCTCACACCGGTCCTCTAAAATCCTCCCACTCCTTAAGGTTGTAATGGCCTTGGTATTTTCACACTGAGGGTTCTTGGCAGATAGCTGAATTTTTTGTGGAGGAAAACCCGATGGCTGATTTCTAGGAGTTGCAACTGGTTGACTCAGTATTTTCCCTACTTCTCTCCTCACCTTGGCTTTGGCTAGATGTCCTATTTGGCTCTCTAATCTATCAATGGACTACTACTGATTTAGGATCAGATGCTAAATCTATATGAATTGGTCATCTACTGTACAAGATTGAGGGGGTTGTGGGTAGTTTTGATATGGTTAGGCCGGTGGACTCCTAGGGTACACCTACTGGAACTGGTTTTGTACTGCTGGCCTCTGAAACCGTTGGGCCATGGAATTGGACAGATGCTAATGAGACTATACATTGGGTTGATGTGTCCTCCAAGAAAAGTTAGGATGGTTTGTCCACCTAGGGTTATAAGTATTAGAATATTGATCATTATTGGGCCTTGAGAAACTCTAGGCCGCCTGAACTTGTTCTTGGATAAAAGGTAGAAACTGGGCCGCGATAAGATAGTCATCAACCTGGTGGGTCGGGTCGGCACAAATGGAACATACTTCGGGATAAGAGGTAGATGGACTCGATTGCTGGTTAAGAGTGGAAAATTGGTGGAGTTTCTAGGCTAGAAGGTCTACCCTATCCAACTTTCTAGAAATGGCATTCAAGTTCATTTTTTCCTCGGGCTCTATATTATTTCCGACCTCAGAGTCTTGCCCTCTTTGAGGGTCCCACCGACCTTTCATAGGAATATAACGATGTATTATTGATAGAATTCTCACTGAGGGTTTCAAAAAGATTATAAGCTTCATCCTCACTCTTGCTCATAAATGCCCCCCACATGATGCATATACCATCTGCTTGTATTGATCCGTCAGGCCTTCATAGAAGGCCAGGACAATTTGCCACTAGGACAGGCCATGGTGTGGAAATTTTCTCATTAACTCTTTTATCCTCTCCCAAGCCTCATGAATTTGTTCACCCGGTGTTTGGGTGAATCCCATGATAGCTCTCCTCATAGTATTGGTTATGCCTATAGGATAGAACTTCCTAAGGAATTCTTGTTGCATTTCTGCCCAAGTCCTAATGGGTCTCCCTATAGTCCCTAACCAATGCTTGGCCTTATCCTTCAAGGAGAGGGGGAAAAGAGTCAAACTAAGGGCATCATCATTGAAATTTTGAATCTTTACAATTGAACATATTTCTAGAAACTCATCTATGTGCTTGTATGGGTCCTCACTTGGGTTCCCATAGAAGGATGGGAGCATCTGGATTGTATTTGACTTAACTTCATACTATAAGACTTGAGTATCAGGTAACTGGATGTAGGATGAAGGATTGTATTGTGCTGGAGTGAAGTATTCCTTCAACTTTTTAGGTTGGGCATTATTGATTCTAGCCATTTGATTTCGATGTTGATGATGGAGGTATCTCTCTATTTTAGGTATAGGTTCTACAGTTTCTCTCCTTAGAGATCTCCTTCCTAACATAACACATAAGTCTCATTTCTTCTTATTAAAATTTTGAATTTAATTTCAAATGTGGATTTTGAAATTTGAACTCTGAAATTTAAATCAACTTTTGAAACTTTCTCTTTTTTTTTTTTTGGATTTAAATTAAAACTCAGCCTTTGAAATTTAAATTCCTAAAATCTAAATTCAAGTTGAAAATTTTAAAATTTTTTCTTTTTTTTTGTTTTTTTTAAAGGCAAACAAATCAACCACATGACCTAGGGGCTGACCTAGGGTTTTCTAAACTAGTGGTTCAACCAATGTGAATCCTTTTAGGTTTACTTAGAATTACACCACTTCTTTTGGTTAGTTAGGTAAGAGGTCGGGATGTGGGAGGCTCCCCTTGCTCTCGCAATGACCAAATTAAGTAACCATAAAACCCGCTTAGGCTTAACCGTTTAACCTCTTTCCTTAGACACCAACTGCCGGTTATGGAAAATAATTTCAATCTCTCCTAAAATTCAACACACTTTTGAACCAAATGTGAGGCTTCCCTAAAGGATCTTTCTATCCAAATTTTAAATTAGGGTCAGAGTGAACAGCACGTGAATGGTGGTGATTTTAGGGCCAAGGAAGGTGATGAAATCCCAACCTTATCTTATTTCGGTTCAATGCCCTTAAATGAATTAACGGAAACACAAAATAAACACAACAAAATGCAACTAATTACAATGCATGAACAATTAATATGCTGAATTTTTTGTATTTAGTTATATTTTTTTCTTTTTTTAATAAATGAAAAATAAAATCTAAAATTAATATGAAAAGAAAAATATGCTACAAAAATAAAATAAAATAAAATGAATGAAATTTTATTTGTTTTTTTAATATGAAATAAAAAAAAAACAAAAACCTAATAAAGCAAAAAAAATTGAATAGAAAATTAAAATAAAGACAAAAAATAGATCTAGAAACAAAGCAGAAGAAAAATAATACAAAAATAAATAAATAAATCATATCTAGAAAAAAAACTAAAATTTCAAAAATAACTATTATATAAAAAAAAGAGTTTTAAAATAAAAATTAAAAAATTAAAAATAAAATGGAATGACTACACTAGAAACGTAATCCAATTTCTCTTCTCTTCTCTTCCATCCCACAATCCCGCAATGCTCCGGTACCCCACCTTTTGCTATTTCGTCCTGCAGAATCAAAGAGAAACAAGATTAAACTGAGATAACGGATCAAGTAGTAAAATGAAAAAGAAAAAATAATGAAACATATCCAAAAAAAGTAAATAAAAATTTTTCTACGTGCTTCCTCGACAATGGCGCCAAAAACTTGGTGTGTCCGAAAGTGTGTCGTTAATCACTTCGCAACACCAATTTAATTATTTATAATTTTTTCGACTCACAAACAAACAATTACTAATGCAATAAAGGGATGAGAATGGGTCGTATCCACAGAGAAGCGAGGGAAAATTAATATAACTCAAATCCGGACAAGAGAACACAAGAGGGAAGTGCATAAATATAAAAATTAATTAATTAAACTAAGAAAAATATAAAATTCGAACAATATTGAAAGTTAAAAGTGTAGAAACATAAATAAATTAACAAAAAGAAACGAAATAAAAATTTGTAATCCGATCAGAGGTAGCAATCTTCGGATCTCTCCTTTGACCCTCGAACTTCTCGAGCTAGGCCTTTCGTCTTACCTAGCCAAATTACAGATCTGCAAAACGTAAATGAAGATCAAACGGAATGAAAATAAATTGAAAAAAGTAAATAATGAAACTAGAATTCAAATAATAGAAATTAAAACTAAAATAAAGTAAAAGTGGTTGGGATCCGGTTCCCAATGTGGTAATAGTGGTGTTGGCAAACTGCAAGTTGGAACCCCTCCTCTTGCCTAGGCGTCCTCCTCTTCCTCTACCCTTAAGCTTCTCAAGATCAACATTCTGTTTTACCTGGGGGTAGAATTCAATCATTTCTCAAGAGCTCTTGGGTCCTTTTTATAGAAAATGGTGGACACAACTAGGATTAGAGAGAAAGAAGGGGATGGTAGCTGGGTTTTAGCAAAGTTATGGGCGCCCTACGATTTCTAATGAAGGGTTAGGATGGCTTTGGGGTGATCCTAAGGCTAAGAATAGAATGAGAGGTAGCCCAATATTATGTAAGGTTGAGATTTAATGGCTAAAGGTTGAATTGTGAAGATTAGAAGTTAGGTGGCTCCCTAGGGTTAGAATGCTAGAAGGAGAATGCCCTAGAATGGACGGTGGGGATTAGAAGGGGGTGAAGGGTGGAGATTAAACAGCTAGGGTTGGCTAGGGTTTGCCAAGGATGAAAAGAATAGGTTAAAAGGCGCCCTAGGGTTAAGGCATGGGGAGCATGCTAATAAAGTAGGAGGGGCACCAAACTGGGTTTAGTAGGTAGGAGGCGCCCTCTTAGCTGGACTTCACACCAGCTTCCCAAAAACTACATTTCAACCATGAAACCTCCCTAGTTTTCTACAAAATTTGCACAGGGACCCTCAAAGGTCATAATACTGAAATTAACTAGGAAAAGAGCACATCTTGACTATTCTAATGCCGAATATTCCTCTGAATTGGTGCCCTTAAGGCATCAAAATGCAGAGTTTTCAAGTCTCAACACCTGGGTTTGTTGATCTTACAAGATTGGAATTTGGTTACGTTTTCCCTTACTATATATATGGTTTCTGCCAACACCCAGGGCATCGTTTAGGAGGGGACTGGATAGAGTTGAAACTTCATTTTAATCTTGGGTTTCATTCAAGAGGGGACTGGACAGAGTTCAAACTTCATTTTATGCCATGAAACATGAGTCTTGGTACTAGTATCACAAGCTTGTGCTAGGTTCCTTTGCATGATGATATCATTTATTTATTGTAATTTTACATTATTTTATTTGCTATGAAATATTTTTCTACTTTGGATAGGATTTTTTTTATTTAGCATTCTTACTGCAAAAATTTTCCCTTGAATTGAAGCCTCAGTTTTATGCTGCATAAGACAATAAGAAATTCATAGATTTAGCTTAGTGCATGGATAGATATGGTATTGCATTGGATTTGACAATAAGATATGTCCCTTTTGGACCTTTATGGGGCTTTGCCTTAGATGCTTTTGTCCAATGATAAGCTTGAATTTAATTCAAGTAAGCCTGTCCAATAAAAGCCTAAAGGGGTACCTTAATTAGTGCCCATATGCTTGAAGGATGAGAGATCCATCATATGGATGGCCGAACCCTATAGGTAGGTTGGGCGAATTTTCAAAAATTTCTCTCTCCCATGTGGGAATCACATTCATTGTTTTAGAAAACTGCATTTTCAATGATCAATCTTGAACCTAAATCAGAGCAGATTTGAATCCAAAAGGTAGGAGATGGATATACCTGATACGGTGTAGTAGTAATCCCCAATGAAGGTGTTCATGCCCAAGGAGATTACCAAAGACTGTTCTCACTGAATATGACACAGCATAGGGTGGAGCAGAATCAGCAGGATAGCTCTTCAGCAAGAAAATGATTCTTCACCAAGAATCTGATGGAGGGCGAGTGAGCACAACTTCAAATCACCTTTTCTACCAAAAGGTGATATCAAGAACCCTTTCTTGATCTTTCCTATAGGTGGAGATCGAATTGGTAATGGTAGCAATAGCAAGAAAGGCAAGAGCAGAAGATGGCATCAGTCCAACTGTATGTTGTATTCTCTCTTGAATCAGTAAGGCTGAAGGATGAACTAGGGTTTGCCCTTCTCCTCTATTTATAGCCTTAAAGAGGCTCTCGTAATCCCATTACGAGTTTCCTAATCCAAATCTTGTATTTGGATTTGGATTCTCTTTAAGAGATAAGGATAATCCCTTATCTTATCAGCAGATATAGATCAACCCTCCTAATCCAATTAGTAGTTTCCTGATCCAAATCTTTATTTGGATCTGGACTCTCTGAGTGGATAGGGACAATCCCTTATCCTATTTGTTGATCTAAATCCCAGAACCGCCCATCTTTAATTAATCTAATTAAGCAAGTTCGAATTGGGCTTTAGGCCCATTAAATCCATGTGCTCACTTATCGCCCAAATCGTTGCCTAGTTGGATATCCTTGTATGGTGTGGGACCCAAACATTGATCTACACATTAGCCACATGGGTTCAGTCCAACCTCTGTTACAAGGCCTGGCCGAATTCACTGTAGGAGACAGTAAACCCCTGAGTCCATCACCATGGGCTCTTAATGAGCCCAACATTTACACTAAATGGTCATTGGGTCAAGTCACTTTATAAAAACCCAAGGACTATGGGCAAATGCAAGATTAGCCCATCATGTATTACCCTCAATGGTGTTACACTTAACCTCTCAGCCTATAATGATCAAACACTGCTCGACAAGAGAGGACCTCTCCCTCGGCTGTAAGGTACAGTGTTGTATTCTCTACTCACATGGATCCCGAGAATTAAACCCTTTTGCAAACATTTTGAAACCATAATATATATATGTTTATCTCTATATAAATATATTCTACAAAACAAATTTCAACGGTTGAAATCGATTGCCGGTAGTTTTGATTTCCATCGAAGATAGTGCATCCCTGATCATTCACTTTGTCCAACAAAGGGCTGATCATGTCACTATGATCACCCACTCAGATGAATTCTCAGACTGTTCCAACGTACCTAGTTTTTTACCTCCTCTAAGGATCTCACTGATTGGCATATCAAAGACAGTCCAATTAGACACCTAGTACAGTATCATAATTGAGTTTAGGGGTTAGGTGTAATATTCCAGTTTTTCCTATTGATGAGACTGAAAAGAACCCTATTTTTGTCTCCTAATTTTCATATTTTTACATTATTTTAGTACTTAAATGAATTCATTACTCTTGATTTTTATTCAGGGCAATAAAGAAGGCAATTGGAAGAAAACAGGGCAAATCGGGTCATTTTGCATAGTTTCGGCGACAGTTAGTAATCTAGGCCTAACTCTCAATTCCGAACATTGAATTGGACAAATCAAGAAGAATTAGAAAGATGAAATGAAGGATCACAACTTTTATGTTTTGGGTATTGACAGATTCAGCCTGAATTGAGTACAAAAATGAGCCCGAAGTCGGAGTAAGTTTGTAGTCAGGCCTATTTCACAACTTAAGCCCAATTCGTAGAAGTACGTTGAAGAAGCCCAAGTTTTAAAGCAGCCCAACTCGAATTCAAGAGTCAAGAGTCCAAATCTCGAATGTAATCTCTAAAGAGAGAGTCTTATCAGATCTAAAGTCTTGAATGTAATCGTAGAGAAATTGATATTAGATCATTAGATAAGAGATAAGATAGGATGAGTTCAAATAAGGTCAATACTCCCTAAAGATAAGATGATCTCTTAGAAGGAGTTAAAAAACATCTCTCTCCTTGGCTATATAAAGAGGGGGGAGAACCAGTTCTGCCATCACTCACTCTCAGATCCAAGAGATCATCAAGAAGACCAAGAAGCTCAAGAAGGCAGTTTGGCTATAGAGAAGAAAAGCATGGAGATTGCGCAGATCATGAGCAGCTAAACTTCTTTTTCTGGTTCAAGGGGGGAGGTTCGATTGTGTCATTGTGAGGTTCTGTAGTTAATTTATTTTCTTGCTTTTTAATTCAAGTATTCATTGATTCTTGAGAATATTTTTAGTGGATGTTAATGTTGATTTTCCTACTGCTATCCATGATTTCGGTGATCCGTGATTGTCACGAATAATGGTACAAGTAGCAATTAAGTTGAAATTTTTTTGGGTCAATTGTTTGTGACAGCCTTTGATCAATGTTCTAACATGGTTCAACCTAAAGGAATTGATGAAACAAGATTCAGTAATTGCAGCTATTTCAATTATTGTTATTTTGGTTTAACTGTTTTCACAAATCTTAATGCTATCACTGTTTAATATGGACGCTATCATACCCAGTTGAGTGGTGATAAGTGTTGATCGAATGCTGGGTTTGGTCAATTGAATTAGAAAAACACAAGGTTTATTATGGCTATCCTAATAAATCTAAGGTTAAATGCTTGAATTGCAAGAATGCTGAAATGTACCTAGGATCAATGGCCAATTGATTCAACTCGAACCCTTGAACCAGAATTCGGTAAGACTGATTTTCTCTTGTTTAAGTTGCTATTTATTTTCTTTTCTTTTAATTTCAGTATTTAAATTCTCTCACTCAATTACATTACCCATTCAGCTAAGATATTATTGATTTGCTCCCTGTGGGATTTGACCTAGAACCACTTTTACTGTAATTATTTTATTGTAGGACTAGTATTAATTTTGAGGGCCTCGACAACCCATCAAAATTTTGGCGCCATTGTCGGGGAGCAACGTTAATTTCTTAGTTGTTACCTTCTTTTTTTTTAACATTCTTGTTTTGTGACTCGTGCTTCTTAATAAGGTGAACTCGAGTGCAATCCCGAAATTGAGAGGGCCACCCGTCGTTTAAGGAAGGAGGCTAAGCAAAGGAAAGATCATTCACCAAAAAGGGTGAACTTAAATTGCGAATTGCCCACTTGTGATTTTCCCATCTTCGAAGAAGGAGAAAGAATGACTGACAGAGAGAGGACATTAAGGGAGTTGGCTGCACCGATTATGAACCAACAACCCTTATGCATCACGTATCTCACTCTTGAGGTAGCTTTTGAATTGAAATCTGGTTTGATACAACTATTGCCTATATTTCATGTTGGCTGCACCGGTTATGAACCAACAACCCTTATGCATCACGTATTCCACTCTTGAGGTAGCCTTTGAATTGAAATCTGGTTTGATACAACTATTGCCTATATTTCATGGTTTTCCAGGAGATGACCCTCATAAGCATCTAAAGGAATTCCATGTCGTCTGTGCAAGCATGAAGCCCCAAAGTATGACCGAGGACCAAGTAAAACTCATAGCCTTTCCATTTACTTTAAGAGATAAATCAAATGATTGGTTGTATATTCTTCCTCTCGGTTCAGTACGCACATGGGATGAGATGAATAGGATATTCTTGGACAAATATTTTCCTACATTCATATGTGGAGTTTGGCAATTGGTGGTGAGACACTACACGAATATTGGGAAAGATTTAAACAACTTGTTGGTAGCTGTCCACACCACCAAATACCCAAGCAACTGTTAATCCAATACTTCTACGAAGGGCTGCAGCCCATGGATAGAAGTATGGTCGATGTAACCAATGGAGGAGCCTTGGTGAACAAGACACCCGAAGCGGTCAGGGAGTTAATCTCCAACATGGTCGAAAGTTCACAACAGTCCGATGCAATGACAGACGGTACCATTAGACGGGTTAATGAGGAAAGCCATATAAATTTGGAAAATCAGATTTCTAACTTGACTGCTTTGGTAAGACTACTCGCTACAGGACAATTACAAGCTTCCAAGGTGTGTGGGATCTGTTCGATTTCGGGCCACCCTACGGACATGTGTCCATCATTACAGGATGGATTGATGTAGCAAGTGAGTGCCGTAGGAGGATTCTCGGGCCAGCCCCAATGAAAGTATGATCCCTACTCCAATTACTACAATCCAGGGTAGAGAGATCATCCAAATCTAATCTACGGAACCAAGGAGGACAGCAGAAATATCAGCCCCAGTATTTCGGTCGACAACCCTAGTTTTCAACACCCATCACAGCTAAGGGCATACACTGTCTAATAATGCTAAAGTGTGCTCGATACTCCTTTGTGGTCATACCACCATTTCCTACTTCAAGCATGTCAGGATCTGATCCAAAGCTAAAATTTCAGTCATTGGATAAGTAATTCAGGAGTTAACTGTGTTTGCTTAAGATAGTGGCAAATTTGTAATTTTTGTTTTTCTTAGTTCTAGTAGCATTGGTCCCTCTCAATGGTGCCCATATATATCTGTCTAGAGATAAAAAGATAGACAAAGCTATTGGAATACATTTAAGTTATTTTTAGCATATTATGCTAGTGCTGACTAATGAAAACAAAATTGTATATATTGACAAGTTAAAAATCCATAACAAAGAGAATTTTCTTCAAATTCAATTGTTTAGAGTTTAGACTGTCTACGATAAGGACTGAATTGACAAGTCTTTTTAAGTGAACTTGTCTGTAAGTGCACTAGTTGAATGGGCTTATACGATAAATTTAGAAACGACAGTTTTGAGCATATTCCTATTCCAAAGGCTTTAAGTTGTAGGAATTTTTAATTGTGTCATGTCAACATCACATGTTTCATTGTTCAAATACTATTGTGCCACGTCATCCCCAAAACAAGTATTGTGATATGGAATTGGAGAATGCATGGATTTGTCAAATTAGGATGGATCAAACAATCCTATAAAGTTTTCTCAGCAATTTAAACACCGGGAAACAGATTTGGTAGGATAACTGGTCTTAGCAACCAAACACAGGTGACAAGATCGAGAAAAAAATTCCCCTTCTCATCACATCCTTTCCCATCCCATCCCATCCCATCCTTTCTCGGTAACCAAATAAACCATTAGTGTCCAATCCTATTGATCTATACGTAGCATCTAAAACAATGGGTCATGTAACATTCTTGCAACCCTCACTCGCGAGTCATCGAATAGTTCCTTTCAGAATTTTGTCCATAGTTGGTTTAGGTTAAGTATTTCATTGCATTATTTTAAAAGGCTTAAGCCTTGAGGCGAGACACAAATTTTGCCTCAAGGCTTAAGCCTAACAACTTTGGTGAGGCGTAAGTCATACCTTGAGGTGTAAAAAAGTGTAAGCTTTAGATATTGGTGTTTATTTAGCGATTTAATGGAAAAAAAGTATTTAATGCATTTTAGTTGAAAATATATGGAAGAAGCATTTCAATAATTATGAGCCAAGTAAATAAATAGAAAAAATGAAAAACCAATCGGGGAAATCAAGTTGTATTAGTTTCTCTTAGTGTTTTAAGAGAGTTCAATGCAAAATGGATGAATCAAGTTCTTATTTGCTCTTGGATATATCAAGTGGTTTTTCTTATTATTCTAATTCTAACATCCTAGCTTTATTATTTTTCTCATTTCTTTTCCTAATGGATTTATTTTCTTTTTATTGTTTTTTTTTTTTTGCATAGACCAAATTAATTAAGTTATATTCTTTCTTCTAAATTATTAAATGACCATAAATCTAATATCCAATTATATATATGATTATTTATGTTTCCTTTGTTCCAAATTTGTCATTTAAATTATTTGAGAACTTTACATTTTTAAACATGAAATGTAAAATGTTTATAATTGTTAGTTGATTCCTTATTATTTTATTTAATATATGTATCCGTTGAAGCTTATTGCTTATAAACTTTTATTTTATAGATATCTATATCTTCTATCATTCTAATTTAGTATATTATATGATATATTTATCAATTTATATACTTCAATTAATTTTATTCTTAAGCTTTGAGGCTTACGCCTCACCTTTTTGGGTCATTATGCCTCAACTACGCCTTTAGTATTTTAAAACCTTGCTTCATTGAAGAATAAGATTGAAGAAAAATAGCTAACGAAGCTGCGGTGTTAATTCCCAAATAGAAACTTCTAACAAAGCATAATCCCACTCATTATCGTCTTCGAGAACGCCAAGAGCAAGGCAATCAACTTTACAAGTATAATTTCTCCATTGATGATCTATAATTCTTTAAAGTTTCTAAGACCACACACAATGTGGAGTAACATATCTTACCAAGTCATTTCATAAACCTTACAAAATTGGTACAACCATGGTCCACAACATGGATAGCAAAAGAGGTGAAAAGAAAAATATGTAGTTAAAATCGGAATTTCAAGCTAATACCTCACACATATAAACCAAGGGTTTAAGTGATACAAATGCCCCTTGCATCATGGTTATGTAAATCCAACAAAGAAATATGTTTGTACCTAATGCTCCTAGAGAAGATGATGAGAATATCCACTATGGTGCAACCATTTTTTATCCCCTCCCTTGGAAAAACACATTATTAATACTTTATGTTAAGTTTCAAATTTGCAACTTAAAATACAAAGTCAACACATAACTAAACACCCACTCTATTCCATCAAAATACAGAACAATAAACATTAAAAAACCATTTTAACATAGAGATTTGTTTAGAGTATGCCCTTCCTGAATTTGTTCTAGACGGCAAGTATAGCTGTATAGGTAGAACAGTTTGCAATTTGGAGTTATGGTAATGCTTTATTCTGATCTAAGAAGGAAGCTCAATAAAGAGAATTATTTGTATCACTATTATACAAATTCCAATTTGCCTCCTCTATTCATCCATATAGGCTAGAGACTCAAGGTGATCTCCAAATTGTTGGGTGGACTAGGACCAATCCAATCAAATGAATACTCTAGACCATTTTACACTAGTCCAATCTTATGGACTGTCCAAGATGTTTAAAGTGGTTTCAATTAAGATTAGTTCCAACCTAGATCTGGTCCATTGACACTTGTTTTCTTATCTTCTACCAATGGACCAGATATTGGTTCAGTTCAATTCAAACTAATTTAATATAATTACACTACAGATGGACCAGGTCCAATCCAATCAAATAAACACTACTATGTCAAAATACTTTATTTATAGCTTAATATCTAACAATTTCTAAAACCCTACTTTAATAAGAATCATAGATAGACCTAATGTGTTGAGGACAATCAAATAAACACTTCTGTTGTGTTGAGGACAAAGGCTTTAATGTTTATTTGTAAACTATGGGATATGCATGCCTATATATTTAAATGCCATAGATAGACCTAATGTGAAAGTTATGAGAGTTTTTTAAGGGTCAGTTTGAATACAGTTATCAGGACCAACGGTTATCAAGACGAGACGGTATCTGCTCCTCACACAAGGGTGCTTCACATGCACATCCACCGTGCATTGGGAACATCTCCCGTGAATAAAACTTATAAGTACTGGAGATGTTCCCAATGCATGGTAGGATGTGTGTGTGAGGTCGGTGTGAGGTGCCCTGTGTGAGAAGCAGATCAGGTCTTTATCAAGACTATCAAATCTGGCAGCACCAAGCTGCCAATAATTGAGGGAAATTATTATTTATAGCCTTGTCAGCAGAATAATCCCTTGTTTATGCAATGTATTTGACGGGTTGTCGAAGCCCTCAAAATTAATGCTAGTCCCACAATAAAAATTTTTGTAGTAATAGTGGTACTAGGTCGAATCCCACAGGGAGCTAGGGAATAATTTCTTAGCCGAATGCGCAATATAATAGAGTGGAAAAATTAAATAATTAAAATTTCTAAAAGAATAAGAAAACAATAGCAATTTCAACTAATAAGATGTAATCAGTCTTACCGAATTCTGATTCAAGGGTTCGGGTTAGTCAATTGGTCATCGATCATAGGTAGACTTCGGCAGTCTTGCAATTCAAGCATTTAACCATAGATTTATTAGGATAGTCATAATAAACCTTGTGTTTTTCTAAATCAGCTGACCAAACCCAACATTTGATCAACACTTATCACTAATCGACTGGGTGCGATAGCGTTCCATATTAACTAGTGATAGCATTAAGCCTTGTAAAAACAGTTAAACCAAAATAACAATAATTGAGATAGCTGCAATTATTGAATCTTGTCACATTGATTTCCCTTAGGTTAAAACATGTCAATACATTGGTCAAAGGCTGTCACGAACAATTGACCCAAAAAAATATTAACCTAATTGCTACTTGTACCACTATTCGTGACAATTACGGATCACTGAACCATGGATAGCAGTAGGAAAATCAACATTAATTAATTTGTCAGACTAATTAACATTAACATCCATAGAGAATAAGCACAAGAACCAATGAATACTTGAATTAAAAAGCAAGAACTTGAATTAAATACAGAACCTCATGATGACACAATCGAACCTTCCCTTGAACCAGAAAAGAAAAGGCTTAGCTGCTCATGATTTTTGAACCCTCCAGGCTTTGATTCTCAGTAGACAGAACTGATTTTCTTGGTACCTTGAATTGCTTGATTGTTGGATGATTGAGTGATGCCTAAAGCTAGTCTGCCCCCCCTTTTTATATAGTTGATGGAGAGGGTTGTTTTCCAACTCGTACTAAGAAATTAACCTTAGCTAGATAGTCCTGATCTGTTTTGAACTAATCATATCCTATCTCTCATCTAATGATCTAATCCAATCTTCTTATCTTTCTACGATTATATTCAAAATTTTAAATCTGATAAGACTCTTTTTCTGGAGATTACATTCGAAATTGGGACTCTAGGCTCTTGAATTCGAGTTGGGTTGTTTTAAAACATGGGCTGCTATAAGGCTCTTCTGCGAGTTGGGCTTCAGTTGTGAAATGGGTCTGGCTACGAACTTGTTCCAACTTCGGGCCTAGTTTCGTCTTCGATGCAAACCGAATCTATCAAAATACAAAACATAAAAGTTGTGGGCATTTCTTTCATCTTTCTGATGCCTCTTGAATTATCTAAATCGGAGTCCGGGATTGAGAGTTATTCCCAGATTACTGAATGGTGCCAAAACTGTGCAAAATCATCCGAATTGCTTTATTTTCTTCCATTTGCCTTCTTGCTTGCCTTGAATCGAAATATAAAGAGTAATGAGTCCAACTAAGTGATAAATTAATGAAAAAGAGAGAATATTTGGGGATACAAATATGGTACTTTTTAGTCTCATCAGTATTATATTCATGGGTGCAACATGAGTAGTTTGGGCCCAATATTGAATAGGGATGCAAACAGATTGGATCAGATTCAAATCAGGGTCGATTTGATCTGAAGATCTGATCAATCTGATAGGACTCAATTTGAATTTGAATCCTATTAGTAAGTCGGATCTTTGGATCTGATCCAATCCGACTTGTTTTCTTTAAAAATTAATAAATTATAAAAAGAAAAATAAAATATACTATTCAAATAAAGTAAAAAAAATACAAGTATTTTTTTTATTATTTTCATCATATATGTACATGTTTTTATAAAAAAATAATATAAAAAATTTATAAAAATATATTTATAAATAAATAACATATATATGTAATATATATATATATAATATTTATAAATATAATATATATATCAGATCGGATCTTCTTGGATCGGATATGGTGATTCGTATCGGATCCAAAGATCCGAACATGGGTGATACGAATTCGACCAAATAGGATTGGATTGGATCATGATTTGATCCATTTGCACACCTAAGACTGAACATAAACCCAATGTAATTGAAATTCTTCAAATCAAGCAAATTGTACCCCTAGCTGTATTTCTACTGCATAGGCTTTTCATTCTATATGATAAGGAATGAATAAGAAAAAGCAATCTATTAAAAAAAGGAGAGAAAGATAAACGACTACTTCTCCAGCATAATGATACTCTTTATGTAGCAGAGTTTATTGGACATGAGACATATTGTCAACAATGTTACAAACCAAGACATTTGTGTGAGAATGCAAAGATATTGCCTATCAAATGAATGACAAAAAATAGAATTTTATATGGTTCTCAAAATCAAATTGAATAATCCCTTCCATTAATGTTGAATACAAAGAAAATACTCACATTTTGGGCAACTCTCTATGTAGATAGCATCCCATATTGTCTTAGTTGATGGTCTACTATAACTAGTGTGACGTTTAGGATTCAGCTAAAGATTTACATGTCAGATCAGCTTCAAACATAAGAAATCAATTAGTCTTCAATTTTGTCCAGCATGCACAACTACAAAATTTACATCATTCTTGCATTGGCCAATGCCAAAGTTTTCATCAATAAAAAGGACAACAAAAAACAGTGAAATCTAGAAATATAATTAAAATCTTATCTAAGACTTACGTAAGAAAGAGGCTCATGCATTAGTCCTAGTTACACTCACTAACATTTAGGTTTCCTTGGTGACGACTATGATGGTTATAATAACAATGGCACACACGCTTCTATAAGAAGCCATAAGGATTATCATTATTAGTCTCATCATCGTTTGTCTATGGATTGTCTATATCTATCCATTGTTAGACAGTCTATGCCATTAGTTCCAATCAAATTGATGTATTTATTGTCATTTATTGTAAATGAATAAAGGAATATTTTATTCGTGTTATTATGGTGTGTTTCTGTATAATACCCTTAAACTGGACACTTATGAGACTCGTGTTAGTTTATAATCTTCACAGTCATTGGATAGTTCTGGGGAGATTTATCCTGCCAAGGCTAACACTGATGTACCGCCAAGTGGGTTGGGATGGCTTATCTCAGCTACCAAGGTGAAACCTGAGGTACATGCAGTGTGGGTTTTGTTAAAACCCTGAATCAGACCAAATTCCAGTATTGCCCTGGACCTTAGAGATAAATGGACAAAATTGGAATGTTACACCTGACCCCTAGACTCGATTATGGTAATGCACTAGGTGCCAGATTGGGTTGTTTTTGATATGCCAATCAGTGAGATCCTTGACCGGGTCAAAACTTGGGTATGTTGGGACAGTCCGAGAATTCACCTGAGTGGGTGATCATAGTGACAGGATCAGCCCGTTTGTCGGACAAAGTAAATGATCGGAGAATGCACTCTCTTTGATGGAAACCTAAACTACGAGCAATTGATTTTAAACTTGTTGAAATTTGTTTTGTAAAATATATTTATATAGAGATATAGTTATATGCTATAGTTTCACAAAATGTTAGCAAAAGTTTTTAATTCCCGGGATTCATGTGAGTAGAGAGTGCAACATTGTACCTTGCAGCCAAAGGAGAGGTCATCTCTTGCCGGGCAGTGTTTGATCATTAAGGACTGAGAGGTTAAGTGTAAGAACATTGAATGTAATAACTGATGGGCTAATCTTGCATCTGCCCACAGTCCTTGGGCCTTCACAAGATGGTTCGACCCAAGGACCATTTAGAGTAAATGTTGGGCCCATTAAGAGTCCATGGTGATGGACTCAGGGGTTTACTGTGACCTGCAATGAATTCATCCAGGCCTTGTAACAAAGGCTAGGCTGAACCCATGTAGCTGATGTATAGATCAATGCTAGGGTTCCACGCCATACAAAGAGAACCAAAGTAGTTAGTATATAATGGGTTAAGTGAGCAATATGACTTAATGGACCTAAGGCCCATTTCGAACTGGGCTTAAGTGATTTAACTAAAATGGGCCATTTTGGATTTATAATCTAACTGGGATTAGCAGTTGGATAAGATAGGTCTTATCAATTTGAAAGTCCATATCTAAATACAAGATTTAGATTAGGAAATCTCATTCCTAATCAGATTAGGAAGCTGATCCTAAAAGGATTATAAATAGAGGGCGAATTCCATAAAAAGAACACATTCTTTTCTATAATTTTTTCTCTCCCTCATCTCTTTTCACCATCCCAGTTTGATCTCCACTTTTTGAAATGATTAAGAACCGTTCTTGATATTGTGCATTGGTGAAGAAACAATCTGAAGTCATGCTCACACCACCCTATTAGATTCTTGTTGAAGAACCCTTCTTGTTGATCATGCCTCAACATACGTTGTATCATCTTCAATGGAGGCAAATTTGGTATCATCTTTGGTCGTGAACACCTACATTGGGAGTTCCTTTTGATTTTGTATCAAGTATATCCCTCTCCTTCTTTTAGTTTCAGATCTGGTCCGATTTTGTTTCAAGAACGAATCTTGAAAATGCAGTTTTCTAAATCAGGGAATACGATTCCCGAATAGGAGAGGAAGAAAATTTTTTGAAATTTCACCCAACCTCCCTACAAGGTTCAGCCATCCATAGGATGGATCTCTCATCCCTTCAGTGGTATCAAAGCTAGGTTCACATTCTTGAACAGACTTTATTGGAACCTGTGCAAATAGGTAGAATCGTTCTACCCTATTTAAGCAATTTACAGTTTCTTATTGGTGTCAAGAAATTGCGCCCTTGCTGTACTATTCTATTCATTCTTGGTCTGTAAGTAATTTTTTTTTTTATTTTTTAGACAAAATGTATAGGATTTATTCTGATGTAATTAATAGGAGATTAGGTGTGTCAATTTTTTTCATTGGAAGAAATGCTGGAAGCGCGTGGAGGAGAAGTTTTGCAGAGTCGAGTTTATCCATCTACGTTTTGCAATTGGAACCTACAATATGCAAACTAATCTTTGTTTTGTAGGGTTGCAGCCTTACGAACAACCCTCTGATTGTTGTTTGCTGATTCTTGATTGCCTTTTTTCAGCCTTTTAATTTTTAGATCATCTTCTTGAATTGATCTTTCAATAGACACCAAACCCTAAGCCCATTTGACACAGATTGGACCAAACTAGTTGGACCGAATCTGTGGTTCAATAGGGACTATTCTCAGCCCTAAATTTTGATTATGGGCCAGGGGTTTGATGGCTCATTGCAAGATGCAATTTGGCCCTCCCTGTAAAACCATAATTTAATTAAGTTAAATCTGCATCAGCCCTAATTTAGCATAAATTCTATATGGGCCGAACTACCAATAATGTTATGGGATTTAATGGGCTGACACTAATTTAACCTAATTAATTTAGGGTTTTACAGATGATTTAATTGATTGGATCAATTGTGTTATTATTTCATGCATGTGATGTATGATGTATGATGTGCTACGTACATGGGCCATAAGTACTTGGCCCATGTTAATTCGATAGTGGCTCTTTCACACAACATGATTGAATGCACATCATTGCCATGGTGTCATTAAGATCATTGGATGATCTCCCTTCTTGATGGGCACCACATTAGCTTCCTCCCTAAGAGGAACCGTGCAAAACCCTAGCCGTTTAGAGCCCATCTGAATCTGACTTTAAGAAAGTGAGTGAAAACCACTTTGGTTTGACCTAAATAAGAACTAGGGCATAATTATTCGTTCCCTCCAGCAAAATATAAGTGCATGTGATAGGGAGATTCATAAGATGAACTCTCTAAAGGCCTTCCATCATTAACATGTAGATGGGTCCTTCAGTAATGAGGAGATGCACCATAAAATTGGGCTATCCATTCATTGTTGGGTCCGTTGAATTGTTTTTTAAGATGATAGGGGCATCATAGACCGATGTGGGAGGGGCCTATCCTAAAATGGAAGACTCTCTCACGGTACCTTGGCGTTCACGAATATGATGGGCAAACACTTACTGGACAAAAAGGTTTAACCTAAAATGGCAATGAACCTTGTTTGACAAAGTCCAAAGACATACAAAGGCCAAAGACATACTTGACAAAGGACAAACGGTACCTTGGCGTTCGCGAATAAGATGAGTGGATATGATCATTCACAGAAGGTGGTAGGGTTATGCAACTGAAACAGTTGGTTCCATGCACTATATGTGATTTTTCACATTTCCAAAGACATACTTCGTAGTCTTCGTCACTGAGATAGGAGGGAAATCTCAGAAATTGACAAATGGAAATGGAACATAGGTTAAAAGGTATATCTATGTAGTAAACATGAATTAATTTAGGTTATAGACTAATAATCTGCCTTGCCTTTATTAGAAATGGTAAACGGACAATTCGTCAAGTTGTTGGACGATAATAAGCTTAAGGGCCCAAACTATGCTGACAAGTTCCACAACCTTATGCTGGTATTAACGTCCGAGAAATTGGACAAGGTTGTTAAGAACCCTGCTCCGGTCATCTGGATGATAGGGCTTTTGAGGCACGTAGGAAAGAGTATCAAGAATGGGAAGAGAATAACTCTCTTACCTGGTGCTACATCATAGCCTCCCTCGACAATTCGATCAGATCGAAGTGTCTACGGATATCCTAGATAGTCTAACGACCATGTACGAAGAGCAAAATCGTTCTACTTGGCAAAATGTCTTAAAGTTGTTTATGACCGCTACAATGACCGAGAGCCAGATGGTTCATGACCATTGTCTTAAGATGATGGATTACATTAATGAACTGGAGGCACTCGGGTCAGGGCATGATCATGTCACCAAAGTTGATGCCATCCTAAACTCTTTGTCTCCCTCCTTCAATCAGATTATCATGAACTATAACATGAATAAACTAAATGTTAGCATTTAAGAACTCAACAATATGTTACAGAGAGCTGAAAAACTAAATGTGCACAATTTATATATAAATTCTGGTGTTTATGCATGGTTTTGATGCTGATTTGTGTGAATTCTTACTCCAATTTAGCTTGATTTCAGGAAATTGTCAAAGAGGACAAGTCTAGGGAAAAAGAGCATAAAATCATACTAAAGGAGGCCAAATAGAAGGTGATACAGCCCAACTGGGAGCAATGCCCAGCCGAGAGGTCAAAGGAGGGCCATTCAGCCCATGCAGCCCATGCTGCACTCTTTGAGAAAGCCCAAAGAGAGAGCACAACCGAAGCTCTCCAATGGAACCTATTCAGCCCAACAATGAGGAGGCCCATTTGCAAATCAAGAGCAGCCCAAGGAGCCTAAAGGCGGGAAACTTTCTAGAAGAGAGAAATGAGGCGTTACATGAAAAACAAGGCTAAGTGGGTAATTCTTGACAATTTCGGCCCCGAATAGTAATTTGGGCATAACTCTCTCATCCGAACCTCGATTGAGATGATTCAAATGAGTTGGAAAGATAAAGAAAGTTCTAAAACATTCATGTTTTGAGTTTTGATAGAAACAGACTAAATCAGGGTCAAAATCGAGCCCGAATTATCTAAAACCGCACTATAGAACTTTCTAGATAAGAGAACTTTCTAGATTAGAGAATTTTTTAGATGGGAGAACTTTCTAGAGGAGGAAAGGGGCTGAGGAGAAGGCTATAAAAGAATAAGAGAGCCAAGGGAAAAGGGGTCCAACATCTTATTTCAAACTCTCCTTGAGCTCTTGTTCTAAGAGAGAAGAAGAGAGAGAGATATGCATAAGAGAGGAGAAGAGAGGAGGAACAAGCAGCTTCAAGAGAAGAAGAAGCTGAATTTGAAGGGGGAGAAAGCAATTGGAGATCAAGGTTTTGTCCTCACTTGACTTTTGCACAAATTGGTAATTGAATTCAACTAAGATTTATGTAATATCTCTCCATCAAATTTTCCTTTCTTGCTGTAATCAAAGCATGTATTATGCAAATTCAATTCTGTAATTTGTTTTCTAAGTTCATTCGAGTAAAGTAGATTCAATCTTGAAGTTTCTTGTTTGGAATATCAATTGTGGATTGTTGGCCAAACTGCTATTCTAAAATCTCAGATATGAAATTTCAGATCATGAATTTACAAGGTCTGAATTGCTATTTTCCAATCTTAGATCTATAAATTCAGATCATGAACTTGTAATACCTGAATTACTTGAGAAAGAATTCAGGTAGCTTTAATTCAATCTGGCCGAATTGTTCCTCTTTCTTGGAATTCCTAGAGTGCTTGAGAAAGACTCTAAGATTTCAGATCTGCTAATCAAGAGCTGAATTGAGTGCAAGGTTAGAGATAACTTGCACAATTCGGTTGGTGTTCATTCAGCTGAGTTGATGATCATCCAGCTGAAATGAAGCCCTCAAATTGCTAGACCTGAATGCATGCATGGTGATTAGATCCTTGATAGAGATATAAGGATCATCACTCATGCATAGATTGAACATGCACTCGAGAGAGGCTGTTCATTGCTTTGGGATTTCACCAAACCAAGGTTGAATCCTATTCTACTCGAATTGCCTAGAAAACTAGTTGCTGAATTTATTTTTCTATGCGTCTTTAGCTTGTCTCCTCACTTGCATACAAGGTGTTTGGTCCAATGTGTTAGAAATAGCTTTGTAGTTAGAATTTCAGATTTTCATTAGTTTTACATTTCGGCTGATCAGATAACAGTAGATTGATTTATTACTAGTAATTGCTACATAAGTCTTCGTGGGAATAATACTCTACTCACTACTCTATTACTTGAGTGGCTAGTGCACTTGCTAGTGTCACAATGAGCCACACATCATTATTCTATTTTGTTAAGTAATGTGATTATTAGTAAACGGAATAACAAGTTCCTTGCATATGGTGAATTTAAGAACGGTCTCTATGTTCTCCATCCTTCTCTAGAAATAAATATAGTCGAAACTACATCGAAAATTATCCCCAAGAAGAGAACTCGTGATATAGTTAATCCCACATGTTGTGCCATTACCGACTTGGCCACATTAATATAAATCGTATCACAAGGTTGGTAAAGGATGGTCCTTTGGATTTTCTAACTGTAGAAGATCTTCCAACCTGTGAACATTGCCTTTAGGGTAAAATGACGAAGCGGCTATTTATGGGAAAGCCTGAAAGATCTACAGGCACGCTTGACCTTATACATACTGATGTATGTGGTCCCATGAATATTAGGACACGTAAGCAACACGTTTATTTTATAACATTCACCGATGATTTCTCATAGTATGGTTATGTGTACCTATTGAGACATAAGTCTGAATTTTTTAAAAATTTCAAAGAGTTCTGACAAGAGGTCGAGAAATAGTTGGGAAGACACATTAAGGCCCTTCGATCAAGTCAATGAGGCGAATATCTCTCTGACGAATTCAGGGACTACTTAAAGGAAAATAGGATTGTATCATAACTAGCTTCTCCTGCTACACCACAATTAAACGGTGTATCGAAGAGGAGAAATCAGACTCTATTAGATATATTTTGTTCACTTCTCGTCCACTCAGAATTACCTATATCCTTTTGGGGTTACACATTAGAGATTGCGATTTACGTGTTGAACCGGGTTCCAACCAAATCCATTCCTAAGACTCCATATGAGCTATGGACCTGTAAGAAACCAAGTGTGAAACACTTGAAGATTTGGGGTTGTCCAGCACATGTTAAAAAAATTAGTGTTGGTAAATTGGAATCCAAGACCAGTCATTGCCTATTTGTAGGTTACTCCAAAGGCTCTATAGGTTACTTATTCTATGATCCAAAAGAACAAAAAGTGTTTTGCATTCAAAATTCCTACTTCCTAGAGGAAGATTGCATCTTGGATAATCTTCATCAGGAAGTTGTTCTTGATGAGAAAAGCCCAGGGGTAGTGGGAGATGTCTCACAACCTCCAGATAATAACAAACCTAGAAGGTCTACTCGGGTATTCAGGCCTCCAATTCATTACGGCTATGACCAAGAAAGTTACTTGGTGGAAGCCACGACTAGTGAGGAAGATCTCGTGATTTATACGAAATCTATGTTGGACATAGATTCCTTGAAGTAGGTAGACACCATGAAAGCTAAGATGGACTTGATAGAGACTAATAAGGTCTAGACTCTTATAGAACCGCCCCCTGGGGTGAAAGTAATTGGTTGCAAATGGATTTACAAGAGTAAGAAGGGCCCAGATGGTAACGTTGAGACCTATAAAGCTCGTCTTGTAGCGAAATGGTACACTCAGAAAGAGGGAATCGACTATGAGGAAACCTTTTTTCCAGTGGTCATGCTTAAGTCTATTAGGATCCTACTAGCTATAGCAGCATACCATGATTTTGAGATTTGGCAAATGGATGTCAAAACCACGTTCCTGAATGGAGATCTTACTAAAGATATCTATATGGAGCAACCACAAGGTTTCATAGTTGTAGGTCAAGAACACATGGTATGTAAACTTAATCGATCCATATATGGACTTAAGCAAGCTTCTAGGAGCTAGAACATCTGGTTTGACTCTATTGTCAAATAGTTTGATTTTGAGCAGAATCTAAATGAGCCCTGTGTTTATAAGAAGATAGTGAGAGATGATGTTACATTCCTGATTCTGTACGTAGATGACACCCTACTCATTGGGAATGGTGTAGGGATGTTAACTACGGTGAAAGTGTGGCTTTCACAACAATTCTCCATGAAAGATCTTGAATAAGCCTCCTACATCTTGGATCTTCGACTCTATAGAGATAGATTGAAGAGGATAATAGGATTATCCCAGTCTACTTACATTGACAAAATTGTCAAAAGATACAATATGGAGAACTCCAAGAAAGGAAATGTTCCTTTCAGACACAGAGTCACTCTCTCCAAGGGCATGTATCACAAGACACCCAATGAGATTGAGGGCATGAAAGAGACTCCCTATGCTTCAGCCATAGGGAGCATCATGTATGCCATGTTGTGCATTCGGCCCGACATTGCTCAAGCAGTGAGTGTGGTAAGTAGGTTCCAGTCTAACCCAAGTCAAGAGCACTGCACAGCTATGAAACACATACTAAAATACCTTTGAAGGACAAAAGAGTTTTGTTTAGTATTCGATGGTAGTTCACTACAGATCTAGGGGTATACTGATGTTGATTTCCAGTCAGATCCAAATGATAGAAAGTCTACATTTGGTTACATCTTTATGATGGGGTCCTGTGCAATCAGTTGGAAGTGCAGCAAATAGGGGTCCATAGCAAATTCCACAACTGAGGCCGAGTACATTGCCACAAGTGAATCTACCAAGGAAGCCGTTTGGATGAAAAAGTTCATTCAAGAATTATGAGTAGTTTCATCCAATGCATCACTCATTCTATTATTGTGTGACAACACTAGAGCCATTGTACAGGCTAAAGAACCACGAGCCCACTCGAAGTCAAAGCACATCGAGAGGAAGTACCACGTACTACAGGAGATTGTTGGTAGAGGGAACATCCTAATTCAGAAGGTAGCATCAGTGGAAAATGTAGCAGATTCATTAATTAAGCCACTGACACAGAAAGTGTTTGAGAAACATGTGGAAAGTATGAGACTCCAGCCTATACCCAATTGGACCTAAGTGCAAGTGGGAGCTATTAGACAGTGTATGCCCTTAGCTCCAATCATATTGATGTACTTATTGTCATTTATTGTAAATGAATAAAAGAATAATTTATTTGTGTTTTTATGGTGTGTTTCTGTATAATACCCTTAAACTAGACACTTATGAGACTCGTGTTAGTTTGGAATCTTCACAGCCATTGGATAGTTCTGGGGAGATTTATCCTGCCAAGGCTAACACTGATGTACCGCCAAGTGGGTTGGGATGGCTTATCTCAGCTACCAGGGTGAAACCTGAGATACATGTAGTGTGGGTTTTGTTGAAACCCTGAATCGAACCAAATTCTAGTATTGCCCTAGACCTTGGAGATAGATGGGCAAAACTGGAATGTTACACATGACCCTTAGACTCGATTATGGTAATGCACTAAGTGCCAGATTGGGTTGTTTTTGATATGCCAATCAATGAGATCCTTGACCGGGTCAAAACCTGGGTATGTTGGGACAGTCCGAGAATTCACTTAAGTGGGTGATCATAGTGATAGAATCAGCCCGTTTGTCGAACAAAGTGAATGATCGGGGAATGCACTCTCTTTGATGGAAACCTAAACTGCTGGCAGTTGAATTCAAACTTGTTGAAATTTGTTTTGCAAAATATATTTATATAGAGATATAGTTATATGCTATGGTCTCACAAAATGTTAGCAAAAGGTTTTAATTCCCGAGATCCATGTGAGTAAAGAGTGCAACACTGTACTTTGTAGCCAAGGAAGATGTTCTCTCTTGTCGGGCATTGTTTGATCATTAAGGGCTGAGAGGTTAAGTGTAAGACCATTGAGGGTAATACCTGATGGGCTAATCTTGCATCTGCCCACAGTCCTTGGGCCTTCACGAGATGGTTCGACCTAAGGACCATTTAGTGTAAATTTTAGGCTCATTAAGAGCCCATGGTGATGGACTCCGGGGTTTACTGTAACCTACCGTGAATTCAGCCAGGCCTTGTAACAAAGGCTGTGTTGAACTCATGTGGCTGATGTGTAGATCAATGCTAGGGCCCCACACCATATATAAAGAACCAAACTAGCTAGCATATAATGGGTTAAGTGAGCTATATGACTTAATGAGCCTAAGGCCCATTTCGAACAGGGCTTAAATGATTTAATTAAAATGGACCATTTTGGGTTTATAATCTGACTGAGATTAGCAATTGGATAAGATAGGTCTTATCAATTTGAGTGTATAGATTTAAATACAAGATTTAGATTAGGAAATCTCATTCCTAATCAGATAGGAAGCTAATCCTAAAAGGATTACAAATAGAGGGCGAACTCCACAGGAAGAACACACTCTTTTCTGTAGTCTTTTCTCTCTCTTAGCTCTTGGTGCCATCCCAATTTGATCTCCACCTCTTTGAGTGATCAAGAACCATTCTTGATATTGTTTCTTGGTGAATAAACAATATGAAGTCGTGCTCACACCACCCTACTAGATTCTTGCTGAAGAATCATAGGTTCTTGCTAAAGAACCCTTCTTGCTGATCTTGCCTCAACATACGCTGTGTCATCTTCAGTGGAGGTGGATTTGGTTTCCACTTTGGGCGTGAACACCTACGTTGGGAGTTCCTTTTGATTCTATATCAGGTATATCCCTCTCCTTCTTTTGGTTTCAGATCTGGTCCGATTTTGTTTCAAGAACGAACCTTGAAAATGTAATTTTCTAAATCAAGGAATATGATTCCCGAATGGGAGAGAAAGAAAATATTTCAAAATTTCTCCTAACCTCCCTGCAAGGTTTGGCCATCCATATGATGGATTTCCCCTCCTTTCATCTTGCCTCTAAAAGCTTTGGTATATAAGGTAAGATCAACAATAGGATGTGGTTTGTGTTGTTGTTGACATATCTGAAAAAAAACAGAAGGTTGTCTTAGTGAGTACAACACATGAGAAAATATAATCAAAATTTTAAAAGTTCAGCACCAACCCACCATTAAAAAATTATGCCCACCTTTTTGAGTTGATTAAGAGGACAGCCATAGCCTTAGGGGTTGTTTAGTAAGAGTTGATGATGCTGAAGGGATTGAACACGAAAAGGAGTGTGCCTCACCCAATTTGCCATCACAAATTCCAGGTCATTTTCCAAATTCCACCCATAATGGTAAATCTATAAAATCTAATTATAAATTCTAAAAAGGCCATTAGAAACAAACATGACTAAACCAGTAGTACTAAGTGAACAAATACACCCTCGAGGTTATACTTACAGGAACAATCCCCACAAACTTAAGGTCCAGAAGAAATAACTATTACCTAAGAGTTGCTTATATCAAGTTTGGGTTGACTCTAGTAGTTAAATAGCAACAATCAATTGGATCAGTGGAACCTTCTACACATGGTGGCAAGAGTGCATCCAAGAAAGGTCAATGGCATTAAATGAGTTCTATACACTCACAAAACCAAACAAAGAGCAGTAATTCTATAAAACCTAATAGGACCCATAACAAATGTATAAAACCAACAACAAGAAAAATAAGAGCAGTAGTCATTTTGAAAAACAAGCATAGAACTAGAAGGATAGAAATTAACAATTATTTTCTAATCTATGGCACAAATTCCCATGGTTCATTCTTAATAGAACTCATAGCAAATATACAAAATCTAATTATAGCACTCCTATAAGGGTCATCGACTAAATAACCAAATGCAAAATATCAACTTCTACCTACACTAAGCAATAAAGCAAGAACAAATCACAATACAATAAGAAAAAAAAATTGATTGAAGAACAAGAGTAGGCCCCCATAGAACCAACAGTTGACAAAAGAAGAGTAATAGTCATTTAGAAAAAGCATGCATACAATTGCAAGGATAGAAGTTATTCTTAAGTCAAAGTTTACATCTGTTTTATTGATGGCAGAGAATCTCCTCCCAACACTAGGTTGACAACCCTTGTTCTACCTAGTTGCCCGATGTCTCAAATCCTTGTTTTGCTCAGTCAATTAAAGGTTTCCATCCCTCAACAACAAATATAAGAAAAGATATGCAAGCAAAGAAGTAAGCAAAAGAGAAACCCATCTATAGATATAGGTATAACAATAGAAAAGAACAAAATATTTTAAAACTATCAATAGAAAAGAATAGAACATTTAAAATATAAACACATCCAAGGATTAAAGTATTGGTATTGGGTATCCTACCAAACAATTTGGATACAGATATGAATATGGATATGCTTTGGAAATGCATGGATACGGACAAAAAGTATGGAAACACATGGATATAGTAGGAAAATACGTACAAATTCCACAAATACATTAGCAATACTAAATTTAAGATTAAAATAGTCACAAATAGTATATAGATACATAAAAATATATCTTTTAGTGGTACATATGAAAAAATATATTACAATTAAGGGATGCATAGATATCATATAATTTTATTTATAATGCATCAATCAAGAGTCCAAAATACTAAATATATGCACCTACAATATTTAAGTATTATATCCATTTTTTTTATTTTAATATTTTCATTTTTAATATTAACAAAAAAATCAAAAAAATATTAAATTCTCAAATATCAATTAACAATTTGTAAAAGTGTAATGTTAACTTAAGCTATATCAAATTTGTTAACATTTCTAAGATACATATGATATACAAATTCATTATTTTTAATTACTAAAATATTTATTCCATTACTTATACTTTTATTTCTATAAATTATATAAAATATAATTCGTTTTTTTAATAAATGTGGATTAGTGGATTTGATAGATTCAATTTAATATTATATTTTATAAACAATACTTTTATTTTTTGTGAATAAAAAATATGTTGTTATTACTTATTAATGTAAATGAAAATATTAATTAATTATTTTTAAAATGTATAAAAATTTTAAGATGCATATGGTCATGCAAATTTATAAATTTTAAGTATTAAATTAATAATTCCATTACTAGTATTTTATTTGTATGAATTTCTTGATATTAAAAATTATCTTTTTATATAAATATAGATTTGATTGATTATTTGTTCTATTAGTTTATAAAATATTACCTTGCATGTGCTTTTTTTTGTTAAATATAATTTATTTCATTTACTACAACAAAATGAAGTGTGGTTCGATGGTTGAAAGACGTGCTGAAAGATTAACATGCTTTAGGTGACTTGGGTAGTGCTGAACAAGGAGAGGATTAATCACCACTAAGATCAAAGCAGATCATGAAAAGAAGATAAGTTTTCGAGGGAGGAGCAGATAGCTTGCTGACAAGAGCAAATGAACAAAGTTGCAACTACAAGATAAGAAGATAATTTGCTCAACAAGCCTTTGCAAAAGGTTATGCTGATGTCGGTTTTCAAGAGCATCACCAAACATGTTGTGAACAATGAGGGTTGTGTCTAATCACCTCAAGGAACGAGTTAATCAACGTCAATTATGCTGAGCTTTAGTCAATGTTCTTGATCATCAAGAAATTCCCCACCCTCCGAGGAATTCCATTGTGTGAAACCTTTCTACACCAACTTTGTAACCATTTCAATCAGGTTAATGAGTGTTTTCGACCAATGAGCCATTTACCACCGTCGAATTGGAAATGTGGCAATCCATCATTCGTAGATCTAAACACTTTATGCTTAAATGGAATAAATTTGATTCTTGAGGGCATTTAGGGAAAAACTTTAAAAATACTATTAGATTCCAAATGTTTTTCCTTTTAGTTATATATATATATATATATATATGATGTTATAGAACTTCACAAATAATTAAATGATGAAAGGGTGACTATTTTTACTAGTGTAGATTGTGATGTTGGTCGAGTATTTCAACATTGTTCACTTATCTATTATAATTCTTTACTTTCTTACCCTAAATGTCATTTTGTATGGTTTAAAATGTATATCTATAATATACATGCAATATATATTTTAGTTGAAGGTATTGTAAGTTATAATTTACTAAGTGCTTCATCAATTTTTGAGATCTAGATTATCTTTATATACTTTATAATGGGACATTGATAAATCAAAATAGTTGAGCAAAACGATAGTTTTCAAACTATAAAATATAAACTTATATAAGATAACTTACAAAGTTAGGCATTGCAATGGTTGTAATAGAAAATATAGTAGATTAGAACTAACGTTTATCATGATATAGAGCGATTTTGACTATTGATGTCAAAAGAATTGTTTAATCATTGCTTGCTTGAAGAAGAATATCCTTATAAATGTCTCTGTTTACAAACCAAAGGGCTAAGGTAATTTGAATCATACTTTGAAATAATGTCATGCCATAAGTAGAGAATTATTAAGAATAAGGATACGGTAAATCAGCACATAATAAATTGCATTTGTACGTAGACCATCACTTTTTCTTGAGTTTGATGTAATTGTTGTTTGTAGTGCTATAAAAATAACTATTCCAATCACATTTGGAATGGATGCCATTACTAAAAGTTTAACTCATTTAAATCTTGAATGGATGCCATTACAAAAAAAAAATAGTTTCACTTGTACTTGTATGATAAAGGAAGTTTTACAAATAAAATCTGTACACATTTACACAAAATATCCACAATAGTATTTGTTCTATATACTCATTTAATAATTTTTTTTCATCACCAAAAAGAAAATACTCTAAACAATTGCTTATATGCACGTGCATCACTCAAGACCTTCACTTTGGATCATAAACTTAGACCTATCAAGTTCAACAAAAATTGATGTCAATAATCAGCTATGTAAATTAAATAATGTAAGAGTTTTATATGCATTATACACTTACCATTGATTTAACCCATGCGCTATGAGATCCAAGTAAATCTCTAAAAGTTACTATATTACCACATTTTCTCAATAAAATTAAGTCATTAACCATTGCTGATTTTAAAGATATCTCACACCATCCATGACCAAGTATTTCATTGCCCACCACCTTTTTAGGATCTTCACTAACAAGTATACCTCTTGCCACATATTTTTTATCATATCCTAGGTAAAGGAGCTTCACATGCTTTAATGTCTATACATTAAATGATTTTAGGATAATAATCATATTTTTCAAGAGAAATAACATTTATTATATCATACTAAGAATATTTCATCCAAATTTTCATTTACATGTTGAATGAATTGATTGTTGCCCACACATGAAGGAATGCTCCCAACTCGTATTTCCTAATAGTTGACAACATAAATATTAAATATTATTTATTTATAATAAATTAATATTTTATAACCATACATTTACCTCATGGGGGATTACCACTACATTATAGCTATTGGTAGAGGAATGCATTTGGTGTGGAGAATCTAAAGGAACATTTTCAACATTTTGGGCCTAAATTACAATAAACAATTATCATTATCATCTATAGTCAATCCAATTGGTATATGTATAATTATTCAGGTATTGTAATAAACAATGCTTACTTATCTACTTAGCACAAGATTCCTTAATTCAGAAAAGTTTGTAGCCATATCCTTCACTTTTCCCTCTAAGTCATTGATTTTATCTTTTAATTGTCGATTTTCAATCTAAAATTCAATATTCGAGATCGTCTCCTTGGTTTGGGTCCCCATAAATTTGTTGGAGTTGGATCCAATCTAGGGGTGGCAAATGGGTGGGTTGGGTTGGGTTGGATAAGGGTTGAATACCAACCCACCCATCTTGACCCACTAACCTACCATGACCCATCATCAATGCTTGTTAAAAGGTCATAATCCACCCTAACCCTGACCCACCCATATTGACCCACTTGACCCATTCATATGACCCTTGCCCACCCTCACCCATACTAACCCACCTACCATCGTATATAAATACATAAACGGGTCAATCCAACCCGTTTACCCTAAACATCAATTTTTGAGAGAATCAACTCTCCCGAGACTGTCAAGTGGTATACACGGGTTAGATTGACCCATGTACCTGAAAATAACATTTTTTATGAAACACCTCTCAATGATGCCACATGGCCAAAACGGGTTGTGTTAGTATATAAAAAAAAAAAACTTCTTGAGAGAAACAACTCTCCCGAGATTGCCGTATGCTATAAACGGGTTGGGTTGACCTGTATACCCAAAATAATAGAAAATACCAGAAATTGCAGAAATTAACAAAAAATTTGCAAAAAAAAATCACAAAAATGCAGAAAATTGCAAAACATTACAAGAAAATGTAGAAAAAAGCATAAAAATACCAGAAATAGCAGAAAATGCAAAAAAATAGTAAATTTTTCAAAAAATACTAGAAATTGCAGAAAAATAGTAGAAAATTTAAAGAAAAAGTAGAAATTTGCAAAAATAGCAGAAAATTCACAAAAATTGTAGAAAATTAAATAAAATACCAGAAAATAGCAAAACAAAGCAGAAAATTGCAGAAACTTCACAAAAATTGCAGAAAATTGTAGAAGTTGCAGGAAATTAGCAGAAATTTGTAGAAAAATAGAAGAAATTATAGAAAATATAAGGAAATAACAGAAAATTGTAGAAAATGAAGAAAATACCAGAAAATGCACAAAATATAAAAAATGCAAAAATGTAGAAAAATACCAAAAATAGCATAAAATTGCAGAAATTACAGAAAATTGCAGGAAATGCAGAAAATATCAGAAATTTGTAGAAAATTTCAGAAAAATACCAGAAAATACCAGAAATTTGCAAAAAATGCAGAAAATACAGAAAATTATAGAAAATAGCAGAAAATTGTAGAAAATTGCAGAAAATTGCAGAAATTTCAGAAAATACTAGTAAATTGTAGAAATACAGAAAATAAAAAAAAAATCAGAAAAGTACCAGAAAATACTTGGAAGTTGCAAAAATGCAAAAAAAAAAATCAAAAGTAGCAGAAAATTACATAAAATGAAAAAAATAGCAGGAAATTGCAGATAAATAGCAGAAAATGCCAGAAATAGCAGAAAATAACAAAAAGAATTGCAGAATTGCAAAAAAATAGCAAAGAATACAAAAAAATTGAAAACATTATGCAGACAAATAACAGAAAATTTAGCATGATAAAGATGGATACATCATAATTGATAACTAAGTAAACAAAGAGATAAGTAATGTTTGAAAGAAAAACCATATAAGATATTACAAATTTCTGTTTAGTTAGTATTAAATGGAAGAGATAGCTCACCAAGGAGCTCTTCTAAGGAGTGCAAAATGATTGGTTTGACAAGGAGTTCTTGTATCAAATATCACTCTCTTTGTTGTCGCCATATTAGGAAGATGCTACAAAAAACCACAATTGTCAAATAGTTGTAAGTTCAAATAAATATAAATGGCATTCAAATAATCTATAAAGATAAATTGATAAATATATAAATGATACTATCTTTCTAGTCAGATTGAAGGGATATGCTTTCAAAATTGGAGATATCAACCTCTAAATCAATGTTTACATCATCCTTTTCTGCTTTATCTACATTTACAAAAGGAAAAAGTCAAAAAAATGAAATAGATGAAGAAAATGTAATGTGTAATATTTACGTCCAGACCCAAATAACTAATGACGAGTGCATATCAATGCCTCAACCATTCTTGGGGCAAGAGGGATACGGTACTGATTTAATAATCTTCCCCCTCCACTAAATGCTACTTCAGAAGCCATAGTTGAAATTGGAATGCTCAAAATATCACGAGCCATTAGAGACAACTCGGGAAATCGTTATTCACATGACTTCCAATATGCTACGACATCTAGTTCAGTTTGTCTCTCAACATATGGTTCCTCCAAATACAAGTCAAGTTGTGACTTCATTTCATTTGTATAAGAGACTTGACTTTCTTAAGCATCATAATCCAACATAACACAAAGAAACATATAATTAAAAATGCAAACCAATATATAATCATCATTTTGCATATGACCTATTATTTATCAAGACAAAAATATAAAATAACTTTCACCTTCATAAAGCCATATTCATTGTAACATGTTGCGCTACTACCCTCAGATGGAATTGTGGAAGCACTTAGATCAATGGATGAATAGTGATTCATGTATTCTTTGAATAATTCATACAATGTGTGTCGAACATGAACACTTTTATCTTTTCCATCCTCACCATATAACCTTATAAATGCATATTCCACAATCTTTAACTTGTATCGAGGATCCAAAACTACAGCAATGGCCAAAATAGTACTATACTCTGCCCGATATTTATCAAAATTTTCTTGCATAGATTTAGCCATCACGTTTATAAACCAATTTGTGATTTCTAATGCATCTCTTAAAGTTCCTTGGATCTGACAAACTCTATGGAAAAACAATTTTGAAGTTGGGTACTTTGTTCCAGAGAAAATATTTGTAACTTCATAAAATGGTCTAAAAAAGCCCATAATCTTTTCAACCTTCACCCATTCATCTTCAGTTGGATAGTTACGATAGTATGGGTCCACCAACTTCAAGTGGAAAAACACCTTATAATACCCAATTGCTCTTTCAAGCATAAGATAGGTTGAATTTCACCTTGTAGGAACATCCAAGCCTAGCTTCCTCTTGTATTCCATTGAAAATTGTTGGACACATCCCATGAGTTTCATCAATCGTGATTCAGAACTCTTTTACAATGTTATGGATTTTTATCACAGATTCATCTATCATTTTCAACCCATCCTTCACTATTAAATTCAAAATGTGTGCAGCACAACGCACATGAAAGAATTTTCCATCATACAAAAGTGCCTTTTGAAAATTCAATCAAGACCTATAAACATTAATAAATACTTCATTAGCTGAAGCATTATCCAATGTAATTGAGAACAATTTATTCTCAATTTCCCACTCTTTCAACACCTTTGAAACCATATCTGTAATGGCAGCACCAGAGTGAAGGGTGGAAAGTGGCAAAAACTGAGTATCCTCTTCTACAAACACCAATCAAAATCCACAAAATGTAATGTAATGCAAATATAGGACTTTGTTGTGATAGAAGTCCACATGTCCAATGTAAGATTAATTCTACTATGGATGAAACGCAACAAATCATATAACATTTTCTTCTCTCTCTCATATAATCTTAAAATATCAGCCTTAATAGTGTTCCATGTGATAACGTTGAACATCAGAATTCAAAACATTATCAACATTCCTATTTCCTTCATGCTCTACATATGAGAGAGGATAGTCATGCCTTATTGTTGCCATTGCCATCACTTTCCTATATGCAACTTCATCAAATTTTTGAATCCTACTTCGAGCACGGGTCTCAAATATCCTTTCTTTACATATTTTCATGTGCCTTCTCAAATTGGATGTGTCATAACCAGAATCTATAATGTATGTTTTCTCACAAAATTTACACTTCGCTTTTGGTTGTCCATCATCATCAATAAACTTTTCAAAAACCCCCCCATACATTTGAAAAACCTCTTTTTTCCACTAGTAGAACTTGAGACTTCTGACATTTTCAACAAAATCTAGAAAAGAACATGCAAACATACAATTTAGGTGTATGACAAAGAGAAAAAAATACATATTTCATATTGTAAGTGTATGAGAAATAAGAGAAATAATACAAAAATAACATTCATTATATGTAGCCATGAGAAAAATCAAGTACATAGCATAAAAACATTAAGTTGAAGTTGACAATGAAACCAGGTTGTGGCATAAGTGAAAATTTTCGTGGATAGCACTGATAGATAGAGATAAATTCCCTATCAAATAAGAGATAAACATGGGATGAGTTAGAAATAGAAATACTTTAGAAAGATGAAGAGATCATCTCATTGAAGGCAACCTAACTTCTCATGTGGGGAAAAGCATACCATAAACATGAAGAGATCATCATGCCAATCCACATTCCAAGCTAGTTGGAGAAAAACTAAAGTTTGAACATTCCTTTGGAATCTAAAATGAACGATTTATGAATTATGACTTCTTTTCACATCAAAACAGCTATAATTGCAAATTGGATAAGAACTTTTCATATGAATCCTTTATGTCACAATTAATTTTATATGATAATCTAATCAGGCTTCAGGCATCCTTGGTTGCATAACAAAACAAATGGAAATACTAAATCAATATTGGCTTGTATTTTCTGCATTGGATGTTAAATTTTGAAAAATCTATTAAGATGCCTTCCATTATAGACATCAGCCTAAATCCTTTAAGTTCTGCTTCAACATGGTCCACTCTACAATTAAGTCATAAAGATTAATTCTCGCTATCTTTTCCAAACTGCCGCATGCTCAACACCTATAAATTTTTTTTTAGCTTGACTTTCTTCTTTAGTCTTCATCTTTTATTAGTTTTTAAATGGCATCACAATAAATGAACATAGAAGCACATGTATTCACTTTATTATCATGTTGTCATCGCAGAAGGATATGACTAATGTTCCTACTTCCAGGGATGTTGTAGCAAGTAAAATCAATGTAATTCCCAACAAAAAATAAAATCAATTATTAATAGGGACATAATCACAGAACTAATTAGTTAGTGAAAAGGGGGTTTCGAATGGTGCTGGAGATTTATTGAGGAGTTGGGTAGCCTAAGTCAAATTTGGTGCAAGGGAGCTGGATTGGAAAGCGGGTAGCAACTTGCAATCTTATGACACATTGGTTTGGAAACATATTGAAAAAATATATCCTCAATTTTCTTAAGGTGTGCCTTATAAGGCGGGGAATGGTAAAAGGGTTAAGTTCTGGATGACTTGAACAGGGAGACTTTGGTAAAAGATTGTTACCTATTGGTCAATGGTATTGTTACATGGGCCCCAACTCTTAGAAGGAGTTTGAATGATTGGGAGGTGGAGCAGATGGTGGATGTGCTTCAATCTATTCGGCAATTATTATTATTATTATTATTTTATCAGTAAACAAACATCAAATTTTATTACTTAGAGAAAGAAGAGAGTACAAGTCTATTCAACGATTCATTCCCTAGGTGGGGCAACCTGATTGCAGAAAGTGGAGGTGGGGGAATAGTGTGTCATTTTTTGTTAGATCTTTCTACACCAAGTTGGACCAATGCACTGTGGGTGACTTCCCTGCTAGCAGAATCTCGAAGTCTGCTCTGCTGCCCCTTCAAAAATATATTTTTTGTTTGGACTGCAGCTTTGGGGAAGTGCCTGACTAAAGACAAGTTGGTTAGCAGGGGAATGCAGCTGGATCAGGTGGGGTTTGTTTTCTATCCTTGGAGTTGGAGTCTGCTAACCACCTTTTCTGCACAGTCCTTACTGTACCAAGATCTTGAGCACTTTTTTTTTAATGCTCTTGGGTGGAGTCTGCTAACCACCTTTCCAATGGTTATAATACTTTGTATTTGAATGAAGAGAGATGTTGGAATTTACTTTCAATTATCAGAGAGATAAATAAGAATAATCTGCAATTTAGCAAGGAGAAGATTCAGCTTCTGCATTGGAACCATGGATCCCTCAATATGCATAATATAGGTAAACTAAAGTCTTCATTACTCAACATCAACGTTGTTCAAATACAACAGGTGGATTTCCACAAGTCTTTGAGTTCATGACCTCTGGAGATTCTAAGTTTATACTGTAGCTATTAGATCACTTTTCACAAAGCATAATAAAATAATTGGGAATACAAAGTTGTGGTCTGTGTAAAGCAGGTTTGTGTAAAGCAGCACATAATTGAACTCATATTAATTAGGTACAAATAAAATCAAATTAAAATTTTCATGTTTTCTGATATACAAACTCCATTAGGCTTGTAAGCTAATCTTCATTTACCAATAGTTTAATTAACATTTAAAAGCTTGCCTTTTTTCTTGACCTGCAAGATATCATTGTCACCAAAAGAAGAATTATGTTGACATCCTAAAACTAGCAACAAGTAAATAAAAGCACCAGAAACATGATAATTATGGCATTAAAAGCTCGGCCCACTATTTGGGCAGACCAATTTAACCACTAAAATCAACCAAGTTCAAATCTATTTCAGAAATTTTGTTTGTGAAAAGAAGGAAAAAAAAAATAGATGCACATATATTATGCACTATTATGCATAATATATAATAGCGAGGTTCTTTAATCTGAGATGCACATGCTCATTGATTTCTATCGACCAGTTGATGGACCCAACATAAATGATCCCCCCGACCCAAAATTAACAAAAGCTGATGGACCCAGCATGACTATTGTGTATTTTCTTTCTAGATTTGTTTCTAGTAATGTTTCTTGACTGTCTACCCAAGCAATCTAATTGCATATGTAGCTAATTAAACTCAAATAATTAAGCAGATTGATAAGCATGAGATTATAAGTGGTGGCTTTTATGTTCAATTAAGAATTATTCCTATAAAGAAATTATTTAACGTGTGTTAATACTGTCAATCTCTAAAACTGAAACTAATTCAAAGGAAATTAATGTAATCAAACGATAATAACATGAACCAAAGTTATTAAACATTCTACTCATCACTAATACAAAGCCTATATACTATGCTCGATCAGCTATACAATTCTAACTCCCTTCATTAATATTCATTTATCAATCTTCTCTCTCAAACGAGTCTTTTCATTTTAATAACGTGTTGGTTAAAATGTCTCTTTTCTCTTGTTAGACAGTTGTATGTCCTTAGCTCAAATCAGATTGATGTACTTATGACATTTATTGTAAATGAATAAAATACATATTTGATTCATGTTCTTGTGGTGTGTTTTTGTGTAATACCCTTAAACTGGATATTTAATGAGACTCGTGTTAGTTTAGAATGTTCACAGCCATTGGATAAGTCTAGGAAGATTTATCCGGCTAAGACTGACATTGTTGTGCTGCCAAGTGTTGGGGTAGTTTGTCTCTGCCAGGGTGAGACCCAAAGCACATACAGTGTAGGATTACTTGAAACCTTGAACCGGACCAGATTTCCAGTATTGCCCTACACCTTGGAGATTAGTGGAAAAAACTAGAAAGTTACACCTGACCCCTAGACTCGATTGTGATACTGCACTAGGTGTCGGATTGGGTTGTCTTTGGTATGTCAATCAGTGAGATCCTTAGAGGGGTCAAAACCTGGGTATGTTGGGACAGTCCGAGAATTCATCTGAGTGGATGATCATAGTGACAGGATCAGCCCCTTTGTCGGACAAAGATAATGATCGGAGATGCACTCTCTCTGATGGAAACTAAGACTGCCGGCAGCCGATTTCAATCGTTGAGATTTGTTTTACAAAATATATTTTATATGAGATATAAAAGTATACATATATAAAAGTATAATATATATATATATATATATATATATATATATATATATATATATATATATATGTTATTGTTTCAAATTGTTTGCAAAATGTTTTAATTCCCGGGATCCATGTGAGTAGAGAGTGCAGTAATGTTCCTTGCAGCCGAGGGAGATGTCATCTCTTGTCGGGCAGTGTTTAATCATTATGGGCTGAGAGGTTAAGTGTAAGACCATTGAGGGTAATACCTGATGGGCTAATCTTGCATCTGCCCACAGTCCCTGGATGTTATAATGTGGCTTGGCCCAGGGACCACTTAGTGTAAGTGTTGGGCCCATAGAGTCCATGTGATGGGCTCAGGGGGTTCACTGGGTTTTCTAGTGAATTCAGCTAGGCCTTGTAACAAAGGCTGGGCCGAACCCTTGTGATTGATGTGTAGATCAATGCTTGGGTCCCACACCATATAAGAAAGCCCAACTGGGCAGTAGTTTGAAAGGCTAAGTGAGCACATACGCTTATTAGGCCTAAAGCCCATTTCGATCTGGGCTGATTTGATCAGTTAATTAAAGGGGTGAATTTGATATTGGATTAGCAGATAGGATAGGGTCTTACCCTATCCACTCAGAGAGTTCAAATCTGAATACAGATTCAGATCTGGAAACCTTCTGATAAGATTAGGAGAGGGCTGATCTAACTTGTAGATAAGATAAAGGTCTATCATTATATCTTAAAGGGAATTCAGATCCAAATATGATTTGGATCAGCAACTCCTAATGGGATTAGGAGCTGATCCCTTTTAAGGTTATAAAAGGAGAAGGGGGCGACAGCCTTCGAAGATGATCACATTCAAAACAGAGAGAGAACATAGCACCCAGTGAGACTGAGTTGTTTTCTCCTTGCCGCCTCCTTCCTATCGCCGCCATTACTGCCAGTTCGATCTCCTCTTGCTGGCAGGAACGATCAAGATTGGATCTTGACATCAGTCTTTGGAGAAAGGCTGATTTGAAGTTGTGCTCACAGCCCCAGCAAATTCCTGAGAAGGGTTCGGTTCTTTTGGAAGAACACTACTGGCTCTGCTCCATCCTACACTGCACCATCTTCAGTGGGAGCAGTTTTTTGTTCCTACCTTGGGCGTGAACACCTCCATTGGGAGATACTACTTCTCCGTATCATGTATATCCCTCTCCTGCTTTTGTTTTCAGATCTGGTTCGATTTATGGTTCAAGATTGATCATTGAAAATGCAGATTTTCTAAAACAAGGAATGTGATTCCCAAATGAGGGGAGAGGAAATTTTTGAAATTTCGCCCAACCTTCCTACAGGGTTCGACCATCCATATGATGAATCTCTAACCTATCTAAAGCTTCGATTGAGCTTCGATTGAGCTTCGATAGTGTGTTAGTTAAAATGTCTCAAACAAATCCCAGGTCCCAAAGCCGCAAAATTCCTTTCATGTGAATGATTCCTACTTCACTATGCCAATCACAATATAATATCTACGATATTCAAGAAGATGAAAAATGTTTAAAGACTTACCTATCTAAAGCTTCGATTGAGCTCTGAGAAATAGTAGCGATGAGAATAGAACTGAGAAAAAACTTCAATGGCGAGAGGCTTGAAACCCTAACAACTTTCCACCTGCCCTCGATTTGGTGACCAGTGGAACAAAGAACAAAAATAAGAAAGGGCTTAATCTTCAATGGTGGAACAGATTTCTCTTTGACTGTTCTGGCTTTCAATTGTAGCAGATTTCACTTCGACTGTTCTAGCTTGCAGTTGTAGAGTTGCAGGTAAACAATGTTCTCTCTCGCCCCTCTCCCCTTGAACCTCTCTTGACCCTCTCCTTGACCCAACTAATCCTAACCCATCACGACCCATTGGGTACTCATGACCCAACCCACCCTAACCCTCTTTTCCTGACCCTAATGGGTCATTTGACCCATATGACCCACTCCTGAAATGGGTGGGTATGGATGGGTCAAAAGGGTCAGGGTCAAGATTGCCACCCCTAATCCAATCCCATCAAGTACACTTGTTCATGCCTTACTGATGACTTTAGCAAAAATATCATCATGGGTGATAGTACTACTCCATGAGAATCCTTCATTATTTTGTTGAGAGGATACAAGCTCATTGATTTTTTACTACAACATATTAATTAAGAAATTTAATTTATAGAATTATATGCAAAGTTAAAAAACACCACAAATAAAAAAAAAAATCCAAGTATGTACCATAATCTCTACAGATGCATCAATGAGGGTCCCCTCCTAGTCGGGTTTGGAGTTAGGCTCGGGTGCTCAACTAGGCACCTTACCAAGCTCTCATCTTTTTTTTAGTGTTACCTCTATATAAATTTTAACATCCTTAACTTTGATTTTGCTTTATTTCAATGTGATTGACCTTTCTCCATAATGTTTGGTCCCTGTACAAGGTTTTAAAATTCAAAATTTCCTTATTTTCACTTGTGTTCAAGGTGTTTCTTGAATTTGAATTGTCATCTTGGATGATTCCATTAGCCTTACTTCCTTCTTCTCAGGTTTTACAATTGCTACATTATCCCGGTGAGTCATACAACTCCCCTTCAAGTTCTCCTCATGGTCATTTACCCATTTTGTATTAAAACTTAAAATTTGAACTCTCATAGAATTTTTAACATTCCACCACCTTGATAAAGAAAGTTGTTTAGCATGTGTATTTTTCTATACAATTTCTTTCTTGAACCTTTTCACACGTACCAAACTAACTGGGCCATTTGGATAGTGTTGAGCAATCTTCAAGATTTCCTCATTAGCTAGGTAAAGATTTTCTCGAGTCATTGCCACCTTTGTAATAACTTCTCATGAAATGCCTGTAATCAAAGGATCAATGCGACCATCTATCCTTTTCCTTCTAGTTACTTTGCAAAGTTGGCTCATAGCATTTTTTAATGCTTTTATCTTTTATAATGGTTTCATCTATTTTTCATGTCATCTTCTTTGCCCCCATTGTGTATCATACTGCACTTATTATTTAATTTATTCACTATTAAGTGTCCTTCACAAGATCCATTTCTATTTATTCAATGGTTTGGGTTGTTAGATCTGCCTATTAATGAATTCTCTAAATGTTGTTCTTTATCTTAAAATTACTTAGGGTTCGGGCCAGACCCTTTTCTCTAGTCGCATTCATCCTCTAGTCCCGAGGCTAGCCACAACGTTGATTGTTATTGGACCAAATGTTATTTACCCATTTACCCTTGTGACTTCTTTTAATTTCCTTTTCACCCTAGTCAGCTCCCTCATAGTTGTCAGTTCCCCATCTATTTCCTTCACCAAGGAACCTCGATTACCATCAGATTTGTGTTCTTCCCTTGTCACAATTTTTTTTTTTCATTTTTAATCCCAACATCTCTTTTGCTCAACATGAGAGGCTTACTTGTACTTTTTGCACTTTTGATAAATTTGGCATTTCTAGAGTTCATGTAGAACATTTGGATGGCTAGTTTTATCCTTTTTTTGGTCTTCCATGGATTGATTATCGAACTTGGTTTGTTTCTCCTGATTTTTTCATTCATTACATTCTAAGAAACCACCTTTAGCTCTTTTGGAAACATAGGTCTTGAAAAAAAAAAAAACCAAAATAATAAAATAATCACCCAATCAAACATCTTACATGAGCTCAAAGTTATGGCCTCGAGAAGTTTACACATATTTAAAATGTGTAACCAGTGACCCAATGTTTATATTGAATGGATCAATGATTCAACCATCTAGATCAGATAATTTTATATCATATTAATGGTTTTTAACCAAAATCTAGATTTTAAGAGAACGAGACCTGAATCATAGCCAAATGGTGATAAGAACGGTTGAAGTGCTAGGTTAATGGTGGTTAAAAGACGCTGAAATCACCTGTTGTGTTCACTACTAGTGCCTCGTCACTTAACAATTTTGTGCAATTCTTCTATTCTCTCTAGAGATACGTGGGCCCATGTAAAGACTCAAGAGTAATGTTTGACCTGGTTGGTCAAACCATTCGAACCATCACTCGGCCAGGATTCAAAGTCCAATTCAATCAAGAACCAATTGACCCGTCGTTCAATTGTTGCACTCTAATGTTTGATTTAGGTGATTTTTTTTTTTTACTTTGAATAACTTGAGATCTATGCATCCCAACGAGTTATATATGCCTTTTCTCCCTATCTTCATGAAAAAAAAAATCCCTATTTTGATCTCAAATTGCAATTACTATTATTTTTTTTATAAATAAAAAATATAATTAAATATAAAAATATATATAATAAATATATTTATACATTATTTATTACAAAAATATATATTTATACATACATACATAAATACTAAAAAAATAAAGAAACAGTTACCGATACACTCCGATAGGCCTCTACCAACGTATCTGAACCTTTATATATTATTTTTAGGTGGGACCTATCAATCAATCATCACTTTCCTAATAGATTTGGACAATGTGAAAATAGAACCGGAAGTACGCTATCTTATCCTTGGGATTCTGCTCTCGTCTCGGCTCCCGAGTCCCGGAAACAAAATCCATTGCTAGGGCATCCGTTTTCTATCTCCTTCTCTCCAACCTCCCTTTGGCAAATTTTCAACTCAGAAGGATTTCTAAAACCTAGGGCACACGACAACAGAGTATGCGGGTTTATAGATCTCTATTGCTGTAATTTATTACTCTCAGATCCGCCATTACCGACATCTTAATCTCGAAGCAACTCTCTCCAGGTAAGCTGCTAGCTACTTGTTTCTTTTACCTTCTCTGGTGACCTGGTTTTGGATCTTCACTGCGTTGCATGCAATTTCAAGTAAGTCAATGGTTTATATGGAGTGTGATTTGAAGATTTTGGGTCTTCAAAGTGGACTTTTTGATCATCATAAGGCTTGAGAACGATATTCAGGCTTATAATCGTGATAGGTTGTCAAAGAAAGGCCGTTCCTTTGTTTATCTTTAATTAATATTCGCTTCTGTTCGATATTGGGGTTGGTGGGTGGAGTACTGTTTTCTAAAAAGGACTTTAAGGGTGGAAACTATTTATGCAGCTGTTATTTATAATTTGTGAACAATCCCTTTCCCCGTCCAATCTCATGTATTCGACTGTAGATGGAAGAAACTGAATGAGAAAGAAGTGATGGCACTGGAAAATGTACTTACTTTTCTTTCCAGGGAATCTGCTGCCTGAAATATGTTTTGGGTAGTGTTTTATCCTTACAAAATTGGAAAGCCCAAGAAGAAAATTTGAAGGCTCAGGATTCACCTAGTGTTGGGTCTGTTGCAGGGTTCTGCGAAGATGACAGAGCCTTCTAAAGTCATTCATATACGCAATGTGGGGCACGAAATATCTGAAGTAAATCCTCTCTCTCTCTCTCTCTCCTGCTTCGTATGGAATGCTTACTTTCGGCTGCTTACTAACGATTTGCGTTGCACATTGTAATTGTAATTTTTCTTCCTTTCTCTTTTTTTATTCCCCCAGAATGATCTCCTTCAGTTGGTCCAGCCTTTCGGTGTCGTCACTAAGCTAGTGATGCTACGTGCTAAAAACCAGGTTTTCCTTTCACCGTCGTCACTAAGCTTGTATTTTCTAATAAAATACCTTGCTTATCAGAAAAAAAATTATATCTATAGGCTCCCTTTTCCTCTTTGGTCTTGGTAGCGAGTGCTAGATTTTCTGGACCACGCCCAACTACATGGTTGATTTGATTTATCTTTGTTTTTCCATCTATGCTGTTATAGGCTCTTCTCCAGATGCATGATGTCTCCTCAGCTGTCAATGCATTGCAGTACTACACGAATATTCAACCAAGTGTCAGGTGTTACTACTTGTAAAAGTCATTTGTTATTTTCCCTTTTAATGCAAATCTTTTGACAGCATTCCTGACAGTTTTTTTTTCTGTTGTAATTACTAGAATTGCCATTATTATTTCCTCATTGTTTTTTGTTGAAATGTTGAATTCTGGAATTTCCCTTTTCAGGGGGAGGAATGTGTACATTCAGTTCTCTTCACACCAGGAACTAACAACAATGGATCAGAATGCTCAAGGACGCAAAACCGACCAGGTTGGTTTGGCTGCATACGTGCTTCTGTTAGGTGGCTGCCATTTGTTATAAAACCAGTGATGTGACATGTGATGAAACCTATGGAAGTGGTCTCTCTTGAGCTAAATTTTCTTGTACCTTTGGACTATATCATGTTGTGCTTATGTACTTAAAATAAGTAGCAACTCATTATCTGTTGAATATGCCTTAGAGGCTGTTTTAAAAGGAAAATGAAATTGAGGTGCTATGCATAGGGTATCTAATCAATTGCAAAATGACCATCTTTTCTAATGTTCTCGTCAAGATTTTAAAATTTAACTTTAGGTTGAATCTTTGGTCTTCCACATATTTGAGACATGCATGCTATAGTAAATGAATGCAAAAACATTTCATTCTGTTTCTTTCCCATCTGCATCTTCAGTTGTGGATCTCTTATAGTCTTATGCATGCATAGGTTATACAAAGGAAAGAAATTTATTTATATGTTTTCTTTTGTTTAAATTCGTGGTTTGTGAGAGGGGATGATGGTTCTTAGGAGGGGGAGGGGGATAGCTAGCTAATCACTTAAGTAATGAACTTGGGGCATTTAAGTGAATCTTCTAATTCGTTTTTTGAGCTTAGATTTTTCCTTTTTTTCTCTTTAAAAGGGGTGGAAAACATGATTGTGGCAAAAGAAAGTGGTAGAATTATAACCAAAATTTTACGTGCTGAGTTTCTGCTTATTTTACAATGAAACAGACAGAACCTTAACAGAAACTAAAAGTCACAAGCAAATCAACTTAACTTTTGAATGCAATTACTGGGTATTTGAAGGACTTCAGAAATTGTAATTATTTATCCATTCATGGTAGTTGCCATTTCGATGGAAAGTAATAGAGGGGCCAACAATGACAAGAAACAAGGGGTGGGTTTAAACCTAAGATGATGGTAAAGGAAGAGGATTGTAATAATTTGTGAAAAATGAGCAGATATGTTAATTAGCTTGATCATCTAACCAAAAGAAGGAATATTACTATATAATTGGGCTTTGAAGGAAATATTAATATAAAAACAAGAAGGGAAATATCCATGGACATGCTAATAATGGCAAAGAGGCATTAGAGATAGTTGATTGTATGATGTGATCAATGTTTTTCAAGCACTATGTCTGGTGCTGCTTTTCTACATTATATGATCTTATTCTATATTATGCTTTGTTATTTTATATTATATTATAATATATCAATAATATCATAAATTTGGCTAGTGCCTAGCTTTGTTAGGTCTCCTAGATGCATACCTGGTTGCCCAGGTGCCCTCCTTGAAGCTCTTATTTAAGTGCTTCCAGAAATTGTGTATATTTGAATTTTGAAAAATGGTAACAGAACTAAAGGGATTTGAAGTGACTTGCCTAAATATGTGCATCAGAATTTCCAAATTTTCATACATTCCAATTTCCAGGTTAACTCAATTCTAGATGGAGAATGGTGTTAAAGTCGTGTAGATGCAAAATATCCCCCCCAACTATACTCTGACTTTTTCTCAGTCAAGTTTTTCATTTCTGAGATCCTTTGTCTTTGACTGAGCCTCATACGAAGTAGCGGTATGGGTACACTTAATAAACTAATGTTATTACACTAGCAAGAAGTGAATTATGAAAAGAATGGTGCTTTACTCCTGTTACTGATTTATTTCTGCAAGCCTATGCGAAAACTTAAGGTACTTAAACCACATTGAAAATGGTATTGAGTTTGTCCAATAATCATCAGTAGCACTAGAAAGAATACTGGACTCCCTACCTTAAGGTATCCATATAAGGTATTATTGATATATTTGTTTTGGATAGGTCCAGCTGTCCAGTGCACTGTTATGATGACAGAAATTTCTGATGCGGAGCAGGGCCCAGCTTTTCTTTGTAAGCGGGTTTATAGTGTGTATTATTATGTCTATGGTTATTTGTTTATCTCTGTACTATTGTAGCTGTAGCGTCCATTTATATTTAGAAAAAGTACTAGGAGCCTTTTCTGTTTGATCAGTAATTCCAAATAGCTGAAGCATAAAAAAAGTACATTCAGATTAAGTCTTCTCTGTGAAGGGGAAGATAAGAACACCCTTTGATGGGTATTTCAGCCATAGGAGGAATTGGGAGATCAGAGCTCTAATAGGTTCTACTCTACCTGGATATTGTGCTCATTCTCATAGAAGCCTTGGGTTGCATCTTTGTTGATGTCCATCTTGCTTGTCATTTTATCAAATGTATGTTGGATCCATTTGTTTGTTCATCATAAAAATTGAAAACAAGAACTTCTTAGCCATTGTTTATATTGAGGATAGACTAATTCTTCATTCTAACACTAATGACTGAACTAGAGAGACCGATGGAAACTAGTTATGGGATTCTTTTTTTTCTTTTCTTTAAATGTTTTAACTGTTTGTTTATGTGTTAACATGTGATGTCATGTTATCTCTTGTTTTTCAATATTCTTTGTCCTACTTTCCTCTTTATATTCTTCTCTATTCATTCTCTCTCCTGTCTCTATGCTGGTCTGCTGTCGGGCACTCTCAGGATACACAGCCCAATCGAATTCTCTTAGTTACAATCCATCATATGCTCTATCCTATAACAGTGGAAGTGCTGCATCAAGTGTTTTCTCCTCATGGATTTGTGGAGAAGATCGTCACATTTCAGAAGTCAGCTGGTTAGCTTCTTCAAGTCTTCTATTCTCTCTCTTAAATTTCAACTCTGTTGACTTAGGAAGATTGGTTGGATAGACTTTGCATTGAAAAGGCCCTTAATGATTTTTTTCTTGGTGAATGTTGTTTCTAACATTTCTAATTTCTGACTAGGATATTTTTGTGCTCTAAAGATGGTCTTTCTTTTTCTCTTGAACTGTATCGGAAGATATTTAGACTGCTATCTTTCTAATTATGCTAGATTGCATGTATGTTTAGAAGAAACTGTACAAAAACTTATGCTTTTCTTCTCTGTTCTCCATTCTTTGCAAAATGCCTAGGCTTTCAAGCCCTTGTCCAGTATCAATCACGCCAGAATGCTGTTTCAGCAAGAAGTGCTCTTCAAGTATGTAAATCTTTACCCATTCAAATCTTAAACTGCTCATCAGTTGTTATAAGAAGATATTTAACTTCTTCCAACTTCTTTCCAGGGACGCAATATTTATGATGGTTGCTGTCAACTGGATATTCAGTTTTCAAAGTAGGTTTTGAAGACTTTTATAGCAGTCTCATGGTTTATTGGTGCATTTCTTTTTTTCTTTTTTGTTTGTTTTAGCTGCTGAGAACGAATCTCATTATCTGTTGCACCCTTCTTACAATCCAGCCTTAGTGAGCTACAAGTGAACTACAACAATGAGAGGTCAAGGTATGTATACAGTTCATACTTAGAGTCTTAGATTCATATGATATTAAATCGTGCTGCTTTAAAACCATCTTGTTTTTTTTTTTTTTTTGGTTATGTGACTGCTCTTAAATTAGTTTTCCATCCTCTTACAGGGATTTCACAAATCCATCTCTGCCATCAGAACAGAAGGGCAGATCTTCACAAGTATGTTTCTAAGTTATTAATTATATTACATTACATTGTCTTTTGTTCTTATTAGTCTATTCTTATGGGAGTTTGCATGTTTGAATTCCACGTTTAATGTCATTCTTTTCCACTTGTGCTACAGCCTGGGTATGGTGATGCAGGGGGTATGTATGCACTTCAACCTGGAGCCAGGACAGGTGCTAATTGTATTCCTCTACTGCATCTATTTGCCTTCTTTCACTTTCCTTTCTGATTCCTTACAAATGCATTCCTTCTTTGTTTCAGTTGCGTTTCCACAGGTGGGTGGTCCCCAGGTTATGTTTTGAGCTGTCAAGGTGGTCTTATCCTGAGCTGTGGGTTTACTACCTGGTTGCTTGGTTTGAGAAACGCTTTCTTATGTCTGCATACACTACCTCTTTTTTTTTAATTTGCATGTCCTTTACATGTGATGGACTTGTGCTAAGCCAGAAAGTGGTCCTGATATTGATTTTAGTCTATCATATGTTATGGAGACTTGTAAAACAAAATTAAGAAATTGGCAGTCTGAGAAATTCAACTGTTAAAGACAATTGAAATGGGTTGAGAATCTTGAGATTTTCTATGACTGCTATATGTGGAACATACCACCCTGATTGCTGTCTGTGCTCCAGGAGCACAGAGCACAGAGAACAGCAGAGGTAGTCAGTGAAGGCAAAGTGTTGACTCCATGGTTTAATTAGTTAAATTATATTTTATTCTTGGTGGAAAATAATCTCAAATATGCATATTGAATTGGTTATTTATTTTCCTTGTGCTGTTTCATTCTAGATGGGGAATGCTGCAGCAATAGCAGTTGCATTTGGTGGAGGATTGCCTCCTGGGATAAGTGGCACTAATGACAGGTGCACTGTCTTGGTCTCTAACCTAAATCCTGATGTAAGTCATGCTATTATCTTTGTTTTGCTCTCCTTCTTTTGTCAGTTTGCATCACACTTTTTAACTTTTACTTTCAGAAAATCGATGAGGATAAACTTTTCAACCTATTCTCCATCTACGGGAACATTGTAAGGATCAAACTTCTTCGTAATAAACCAGATCATGCACTTGTTCAGATGGGAGACGGTTTCCAGGCTGAATTGGCTGTGCACTTTTTGAAGGTATGATTTCATCCTGTCCTTTCTTTCCGGTTTAATTATAATAATTTATACATGTTGCTATAGTGTTATTCGGATGTGATTGCATCTGCATGCATCAAGTTGCTATTATCACTGCATTTCGGATGCAAGATTCTGATGAAGCAGAAAATATGTTTCCTTTTTCTTCTTCAGCACCTTTGTATTTTTTGCAACACCATTTGTTATTTATGTTGGTCATCATCATCATCATCATAGCCTTATGAGGTCAGCTATATGAATCTTGTTTTGCCATTCCTTTCTATTTATGTTGGTATAGGACAAAAGTATTGTTGGTTAACCAGATTTGTTCTGGACCTTAAACCACATGCAGGATGAGGGGCTATACTTTCTTCAATTTGTCCTAGCTAATAGTAGGGCAAGTTTTACATTCTTTCCTGTATTCTTTGATGCAGTGATTTTAAAATATTGGGCAGCATGTTGGTATAATATTGTTTAATGATCCTATACCCACTGATTGCCATAATGGGGTGGGTATTTCATACCAAGGTTTTAAAAATCGACCTGGAACCAGAATCATTCTGGCCACTGGTTTCTGGGTTGATGGTTCGACCATCCTGTTTGAACAGACAGCCTGTTCCAAATGAAAAAAATAAAAAATAATTAAAATAAAAAATGGTCAAATACCATTGAATGGGTCGACGGTTTAACTGCCTGGGTCAGCAGGTTGCTGACCAATTCAATGGTTTTTGGACAAGGAACGGGTTTGGGGGAAAACGGAACCAGTTACATGAATGGTTCCCAGGCCGAACGGTCTGACCATCTGGGTCAACGGTGGTTCAAAAACACTGTTTCATACTGATATCCAATCACATTAACCATAATTCTCCAAGACTTGATTTTTATAAATCATTAGTTTCTTCTTCCCCTTTTTATGTATTCCAAGGGTCACTTGCCTGTTTTTCTATTGAATCTGATGGTCTTGATGGGTTCAAACTTAATTTTTCTGTGATATAGGGTGCTATGCTATTTGGGAAGCGATTAGAGGTGAACTTCTCTAAGCATCTGAACATTACAGCAGCACCAGACACACATGAGTACTTGAACTCAAACCTTAACCGCTTCAACCGCAATGCTGCAAAAAACTACCGCTACTGCTGCTCCCCAACCAAGATGATCCACCTGTCCACTCTTCCTCAGGACATCACAGAAGAGGAGATTATTACTCACCTGGAAGAGCATGGAACCATTGTCAATACTAAGCTCTTTGAGGTAAATGGGAAGAAACAGGCCCTTGTGTTGTTTGAGACGGAGGAGCAGGCCACTGAGGCTCTTGTGTGTAAGCATGCCAGCACCATTGATAGATCAGTTATCCGGATCTCCTTCTCCCAGCTGCAAACCATCTAAAAAGATTGACCTTGTAGCAAGGAAGATGAATGTTCACATGTATGGGAGGATATTTATGAGTGGGCAACAGGTCGTCTCTCTTTTCCTCAAATCTCAATGTGCTAACGGATGTGTTTACTTTTTTTTACATTGTCTATCTTCTGTTGCCCTAGACTTCTATTTTTAGGTTTTTCCATTGTCAGGAGACGGATTGTTGCCATAAATTAGAAGGCTATATAAGATGGGTTGTGAAGAGAAGTGGCTTTGTGGATTTCCATTTCTTTTTTTACTTGTAGTATATGCTTTTGAATACCAGATCAGTAGATCACGAGCCAAGCCTTTCATATTACTGATTTTAATTACTCCTGTTAAATTTCTTTTGGATTATTATTAGGGTAAATTGCAGATTAGCATCCTGTACTTTGAGGCTAGACTCACTTTAGTATTACGTCCTTCTGCAGTATCTGAATTCCTGAAAACCGCCAGTTTAGTCCAAAATCTCAACAGATGTTAGCGAGAGGACCACAAACACCTTTTGGTGTCATCTAATTTTCTTTGCCAACTAATCATATTGAAGTGACCTTATCTTAACTTTAATCTCTCCCTAATACAAAGTCCCTCTTGATGATACTGCGGCTCATCTCCTTAGAGTCTCATAGCTAGAAAAAACCGGGAGATGACGGATAACAGCATGAACGGGGAGAAGAGGGTAGTATTTAATGTACGAACCTCACCGCACATCTCTCTTTGCATGAGTTTCATAAGCGAAAGACTTCTCATTTCCACTAATTGAATCTAATAGCACTTTTTTCCCATTTCCACTAATTGAATCTAAATAGAATTTTTTTAGTTGTATCGTTAAACAAGATGGCTTCACCAATAGCTTATCCAAAACCAATGTTTTTTGAATCGCCATTGACCTGGATGGACCATTCAGGCAACCGGTTCCGTTTCACCCTTAACCTGGTCTTTGACAAAAAATTGTTGACTTAGTCAGTGACCCGCTGGTTTGTATGATCAAATTTACCAACTCGTTTGACCTAAGATTCAAAATATTGATATGTCCGATATGCCCATATCGGCATATTGGGTGAATTGAAACTCCTTTTGGTGGTTTTTTTAATTTTTTTTTCACCAATTGGTTCAGAGGAATTGGTTTAGGTCTTCGCCACACCCTAAACTGGTCAGACCACCGATACACCCACTGTAGGGGTGTATTGGTGGGGTGTCGGAACAATACGTGTCGGTCGATACCTGTAGATGCTTTGACTGTTTTTTATTTTATTTTATTTTTTATTTTTTAAGTTGGAATGGGTTGTCTGTTCAAACTTGATGGTCAAGTTGCTGACTGGAAAACTGGTGGCTAAAGTGGTTCTGATTCTAGGTCGTTTTTTAAAACCTTGTGCAAAACAGCCATAACTTGCTTTTTCTAAACTCTTTGCACCAGAATTGGCATGACCTCATCAGGGGATGAGAATCAATGTTTTCAAAACCGAACTGTATCGGACAGTGTGACCGGAAAAACCAGTCCCGTTTTCTGCCAAAACCGTAGTTTGGCCAAAAATTGTTAATTTGGTCAGCAAACCACTGGCCAGGCAGTTGAACCATCGAACCGTTCAACCCGGGAATGGGTTTTGGCCTTTTTTTTAATTTAATTTTTTTGTCAGAGTGGGCTGTCTGTTCAGACCGAACAGTCAGACCGTTCAACCCAGGAACCGGACCTCGAATGGTTCCCTGTCCAGTCCGGTTTTAAAAACCTTAATGGGAATACAGCCATTATCTGTGATTTCTTTGTGCAATGAGGAAAGCTCACGAGCAACATTAGTAGGACTTCACCAAGAACCAACCTAGCTTCCTCATTCATCATCTTCGCACCAATAAACATCAGTTGAGTTGAGTCGCCACAGTGTTCCATAGCACCTGTACCCCTATTGAACTGCGATTAAATTTTAGCACATTCACCCATCGTTGATAATTATCTCCTCTGTGATCAAGTCGAGCCAACATATTGTTCTCCAGCTCGCTGCAATAGTCTTGAAGATTTGCAACCGCAACTTCTATACATTTGCTTGCAGTTGCATTTCCCATCACTGATGGTACAGCAGTGCCATGTCTTCCAATATCTTCCTCAGCAAATGCCCTAGTTTTTCTGCAACTGAAGCAGCTTCAGCAACACGATTGTCGTCATAGAAAAGAGGTGAAATTTCCATCTGATCTCCCAGGTTGCCATTGAACTCCATCAAGTACTTTATGAGCTCTAATCTCCAAAAACAAAGTACTTTATGAGCTAAATTATTTGACCAGCACTTTCTCTCTGAGAATCTGCACTCTGAAGATGATCTCCAATCTTTGCAGCAGTCTGTCCAGCACTTGAGATGCGATAATCCAGCCTTGCAAAGCTATCCAATAGGCCATCCACACCTTTCTCCAACTCGGCAGGTGTCTTGCGGTGCTTGGAGTCTTGGACAAAAACCCTCTTTGAGATTGTTCAATCTAGCATCAATCTGCTATCTCAGATCAACCAACTCCCTGCGAGAGAACTTTGAACATGGATAAGAGAGCATCTACTTCTGGAAATAGAGGAGTGGAGAGCTCTGAGCTGATTTTGCTGCAACGGATGGAGCCTGCAGATGCCATTGGGTAAAACATAAATTCCTCCAACACTGTTATGAACATCCGATAGCCAAAATTCATCCAAAACATATAACCTACCACAGTCTATTCCTCTCTATCCAACAGCATTCTCTCCTCACATGAAAACACCCAAACTTTTTTAAGGTTTTGAGAAAAGGGTAAAATGATCTCAAAATTATTAAAAGGGTAGTTTTGATATTTTAAAATATTTAAATTGTACATGTCCTCACATGATACAAATAATTGACAGACTTTTAACGGATACTAAACTAATAGTTTTCGAGATTTCAGATATACTAGCACGTTTTGAAATTCGGCTACCAAAATGAGACTAACCCCAAAATACAGGATACTAATCTGTAATTTAAACTTATTATTATGTTTTTTTTTTGCTACTTATAGTCATGGGCATGTCCATGTGAGTTGAGCTACTACCCTTACCGATCATCCACTTAAAACTCCACAAGTGAGTTTTTAAAAACAAAAAACACCAATCAATAACATGGTTAGCATTGTTTTTAGAAAACAAAAAACAATCATGTTGTCCAACACCCCCTTAACTGGGTGCATTGGGATCAGAAATTGCCACCCCACAGTGATCGAAGAGCTGCCTTAATGTCTGTTGGACTAATTATTTTGTTTCATAGCAGTTAAATACAAGTGAGAAATTGGTGATTGTGGATCATAGGTATTTTAAAAATGATTGACGATGATCCAGCGAGTAAAACAAAGTTATCAAATTTGGCATAATCTGTTATGTTGCTTTAGGTAAACGTTTTTTCTGATCTTTGACTAGGATGGAGTAAGCCGTAAGAACGTTATTCTGTTTAGCATCCATTGGCACCAATAGCTGTGACAACGATGTTCGTATGATTAAATCCTCTCTCTCTCTCTCTCGCTCAACACAAAAAACTGTGTAAGGCCCATGATTTGGCTTTTGATGGAACCGTGATATGGTTAGTCATTCTTGCAAGATTAAAGCTAAAAATCATGGTTTTTAAAATCAGATCAGATCGGACGGACAGTTGGACCCAAAAAACCAGGGTTCTGTTTTACCCTAAAACTGCTTTTTGGTCAAAAACTGGTAATTCGGTTAGTGAACTGCTGAGCCGAGTGGTTAACCTATTGATCCGGATAATGATTTTTGGCCATTTTTTGTTTTTTTTTTTTTTGTTCTTTCTTTCAGAGCGGGCCATTCATTCTGACAGAATAGTTGGACCATTCAATTTGGAAACCGGACCCAAAATGATTTCCTGTCCAGTGGTTTTAAAAACCTTGCTAAAAATTGTCAATTTGACAAAATAAAACGATGGCTAGAGACAAAGAAGAAACACAAAGTGACGAAATGGACTCAACCCCACTTTTTCTGAATAATTGGGAATTATACCATTTTATATGACTTACAGTAACACTATGTAAAACCAAATTGTGCAATACTGGAGTTTTATATATAGATATTAACAGAGGGAGACATGCGATGCACGGATTTTGTTAAGAGAAAGTTAAACAACAGAAACACATAAGAATAGACAATTGTTTTATATTTTAAATTTTTAAATGACATATAATTTATATACTATTTTTAATAATTTCTTTTGTAACACAAAATAATAATAATTAATTTCAGGTAGGCTTGTTCATCAAACCGATTAAACCGATCAAACTGAACAACCCAAACCAACTCAACCAGAGTTAGTTGGTTATCTAGTATTTTCGGTCAACTACAGTGCAATAACTCCCCAACTGATCAGGTTGGGCCAATTTTGGTTTGGCCATTTGTAAATAAACCAAAATCGAACAGACCCAATAATCTTTAATATGGGGAAGTGGAAAAATTCTCATATTTCTTACTCTAAATATTTTATATTATAAATTGAAATTTTCAATGTATTTTTTAATAATAGTACTATATTATTTTTAAACATAAATTTAATTTTTAAGTTTAAATCTTTTGAACCAACCGACTAAACTGAAAACCGACCATAGAACCAAAGTTGGCCGATTTTCACTAATGGTCGGTGGGTTCCAAGTGACCAATTCCCCAACCCAACCCATGAACACTCTTAATTTCAATTAAATTAATAGTTTAATCATCAATAAATAACAATAGTTTAATCTCCAATAATTATTGATAATTTATAGTGAGAATGCACAACTATTGAAAATAAATTTATAATGAAAATGCAATAAATACAATAATTACGAAATAAATATAATAAAATATTTAAAATTTTCACTATTTAAATTGTATTTATTTGAATAATTGAAAATTGTATAATTTAATTTTCTACTTAAATTACCAGATTCAGTAAATTTTAGTAAGAAATTTGAAAAAATATTAAAGATCATTAATATGAATAAAGTAATTTTCAAAAAAAAATCTGTATTTATTAATAATTATTACTGAAAATGTTAGAATAAATTGATGGTTTAATTATTGCAATTGAAATAATTTTCTAAAAATAAATATTGTCAATTTTAGATAATAATAATAATATTTAATTAATTTCATATAAAAATTAAAAAATAATATTCAAGTATTGAAAATTTTCATTAATATCAGTAAATTACCGATATCAACAATTTTATTAGTAATTGTTAGAAATGGCAACGAGGCGGGGCGGATCCCCACTAGGTCGGGGAAATGGGGAAAATTGTCATTCCTAGTAATTGTTACTTCTTTATGCCTTTTCAGTGTTTTAATAGTTTCCAATTCATTTTTAAATTTATTTTGCATTTTTGATAATTTTCAGTATTTTTCCATTAATTTTCATCAAATTTTGGAAAATTTATAGTAACTTTTTGCATTTCAGTAATTATTCAACAATTTTCAGTTATTTTTCAATATTTTTCACATGAAAAGTTAATCAAAATTTTTAATAATTCCCAGTTTATCAATAATTACTGGAAATTAATTAAAACTACTTTTCAGTATTGTTTCATTAATTCCATTTTTTCAGAATTAATTTGAAATTAATGTTTATTTTCATAATTATTGTGGGTTTTCTGTATTTTTTTAATTAAGCTTCAACATTTTTATTATTCCTTCATTAATTTTTAGCGAAAATAATACTGAATTTATTAACCGTATATATTAATCAGTAATTAATTTATTGAATACTAAATTAATATTAACTATTAACTAATAAATAGTAATTAATAATTATAATCATTAATTATCAATTATAACAATAGTTATTAATATTTAAGTAATCAATAAACCAAATTGATTTAATTAATAAACATTAATTACTAATTAATAATTAGTAATTATTAATAGTGATTATTAATTAACATGGTGTTTGGAATTGTGGGTGCTTTTTGGGACCTGTTTTCAAGTAAAAACGCCTATGCTTCCAAGACCCATTTTTCACAAAAAAAAAACGGTGATTTTCATCACCGTTTTTCATGTATGTGCTGATAGGTAAGCACCACATAGGATACATATCAGTCAACCGTTGGGGGAAATGGTTTATCGATGCATGCCCGATTTTTTAATAATTGGCTAAACCAAACAATGAGATACATGGGCGTTTGTTGAAAGGCCTATGTAAATCCGACGTGGCACCATTTTTTTGGAAAACAGCCACGGTCCCCTAATTAATAAGTAGATTGAATCAATTTAATTAATATATATTAATTATTAATTAATAATCAGTAATTGATAACCCAAATCGATTTAATTGATAAATATTGGTTTTTAATTATTAATGAGTAATTGGTTAATCAATAATTATTATTTATAAAACTAGTAATTAATATTCAACATTAATTATTAAATAAAATCAGGTTTGATTGGAAACCAAACCAACAGCACAACCGACCCGGGTTCTGTTGGAAACACACACGCTACAATAACATATAGAAACTTAACCCGACTCGGCAACACAGGCCGACCCTACCCGCATACGATGTCTTCTTAACCCGACTGCCATCACGTTGTTCGCTCGACAAGGTGACGACAATAATATATTAAGGGCGGTAGAAATGCTTGAAAGGAGTGGCAGGTCGCCGATTGGTGGTATTTAATGGTTTGTGGTAAACAAGTTAGAGGAAATGAAATCATGTGGGTTCGATTAGATACCGAACTGGGTTCTACAAACAACAAAAATAGGTACTATTTAAACCGGCCCGTTAAAAAGACCCGAATCGCATTCAGGCGCCTTCTTAACCCGAAGTGATTCACATTGGTTTTTTTTTTTTTACAAGGCCCTATAGGGCAAATTCATTCTTTTAACTCTTGTACAAGTAATAGCAAATTTAGCTGATTTATGTGCAGCCATGTTAGCTCTTCTAGGAATTTACAGTCGGCGACTAAGACGCTAACAAACCACGGTGAATTCAACGAATCCATCAACAAACATCTGATTAAAGTGAGGGTATCACTCTCAACCAGGATGCGAGAAATACCCACCTCTAAAGCTAATTTCAAACCCTCCACCAAAGCCAGGGTTTCAACGACCAATGGGCTTTCTTTTTGGAAGGGAGTTGCTCTGGCAAAAAGAAGTTCTCCAGCATTGTTGCGAAGAATTATACCGCTACTAGAAGAAATGGTTCCTACAACACCATCTACGTTGAGTTTCACCACTCTTGCTGGTGGTTTTGACCACCTAGTTGAGTTGACAATCAAAGAGGAGTGAGGCAAGTTGTGAGCACTGGGTTCATTGAGTGTATTTTGGATAATCATATTTGCAAATATCTGAGTCCGGTTGATAATTGAAGGTGGGTGGAAAATTGAACCCTTAAAACCATAACAGGCTTACACTTCTCAGGAAAATATAATTTTCACCATTTTGTTCCTTGCCCAACTCCATCCAACATTCTATCCAAGTTAATAAGGTGAACAACTTTATTGTTCATACGAATATTCAAGTTGGAACCAAACCAGATGCAACGGACCATCTCACAACCAAAAATAAGTGCTGAACCGTTTCCTCCCGTGCATTGCAAATGGGGCATTATTTATCTGATATGCGGTGGAGCCTGAAGAGATTAACTTTAGTGGGTAGGAGATTAGAAACAATCTTCCAAATGAAGAGTAGAATATTTGGTGGTAGTAACTTGGTCCTCCAAAATGAATTCCAACTTATGTTTTCAGATAACAAGTCATTGTTAGAAGATGAAGGAAGTTCATTTAGTAAGCATTTCATGCCAAATGAGGTGGAGTAATTACCGCTAGGCGTAGGGAGCCAAACTAATTTATCATCAACATGACATTCCAGAGCACGTAACCAAATTGATAGAATTGATTGGATTGTGTTATGGTCAAAGAAATGGGCCAATTTATCGTGATCCCAGGTTCCCTTCTCGTGATTGATAAATTCAGATACTTTGATCTTGGAGAGGCCTTCAGTTATTTGGGTCTAATCTGAAAGGATGGGGGATCCATAATATGGATGGTCCTGTAGGAAGGTTGGGCAAATTTTCAAAAATTTATTTACTCTCATCTGGGAATCGTATTCCCAATTTAAAAAATTGTATTTTCAATGTTCGTTCTTGTAATCAAACCAGACCAAATATGAAACCAAGATTAGGGAGAGGTATATCTAATATGAAATCCATGCAAAATTGCTCCTCCCAACGCAGGTATTCACGCCCAAAGAGTGTACCAAATCCTCCCTCCACTGAAGATGACACAACTTAGGATAAGGCAGGATCAGCAGGTAATTCTTTACCAATAACTTTTGATTCTTCAGCAAGAATTGAATGGGGTAGTGAGCACAGGTTCAGAGTTGTTCCTTCTAGCACGAAACAATATCAAGATCAAATCTTGATAAGTTCCAAGAAATAGAGATCGAACAGAGTAGTGTGGCAAGAGCTAATCACTATATATATATATAGTGAATGGGAGAAGAAGAGGGGTGTTGACGTGCAACCTAATCACTATATATATATAACTAAAGAACCGAACCGAAACTGATCAACAGGTTAATTAGCTGATGATACTAGTTTGGTTTCAACCAGGGTTTCAAAAAATAGCCAATGGTTCGATTAACCAAACCATAAGCACCTCTAACTGGAGCACATGAAACAATGGATAGAATTAGAAACATACCTGAATACATGTTTTTCATGTTTTCTCCTACTTGTTAACTTTATGCTTGGTAAACCTTTCTTGCTAAAAGACATCAATGAAAGGAAACCTATATCTCCTTAGCTCTTCAAATCTTCCCAATGAGAACTTAGTTCTTCTATACCTTCCTTCAAGAAGTTCTACAAGTTCTTCTCCAATAAGACTTTTGGGAGGTTTAAAAAACTGAAATGAAGGCAAAACCCATATAGTCCACTATTGGGAATTGGTTTACTATAGGGTATTGGATTTTTTATTGAAATTATTGTAACCTTGTTACATATTTAAATATTTCAATCTGTTCTTTTTTTTTTTTGAAAGGTTACTGAAGGGATAAGATATCCATCACATGGACGCCCAAAGATTACTGAATAAGGGGGCGAATTTCAAAAAAAAATTTCTCTCCCTTCAACTGGGAATTGAATTCCCTATTTAGAAAATCATATTTTCAATGTTCATTCTTGAACCATAAACTGAATCAGATCTGAACCAAAAGGAGTAGGAACGGATTATACCTGATACGGAGAAGTAGTATATCCTAATGGAGGTGTTCACACCCAAGGAAGGATCCAAAATCTGCTCCCACTGAAGATGGCGTAGTGTAGGGTGGAGCAGAATCAACAGTGCTCTTCTAAAAGAACTTGACCCTTCGCAAGAATCAATTAGATGGCACGTGAGTACAGCTTCCTATCAATTCTTTCTCAAAGAAATGATGTCAAGATCGAATCTTAACTTATCCCACAACTGGAGATCGAACTTGGCAAAACAGGGCGGCAAGAACAAGGAGGTGGCTTGAAAAGAATTCTGCAAAGATGGTTAATTCTTCCTTCTTGATTTCAGCACTGAAGAGGATCTGAATGTGATCTCTTCTAAAGGCTGTCGCCCTCTCTTTCTTTTGTTAACCTAAAAGATCAGCTCCTAATCCAATTAGGAACTACTTATCCAAATCATATTTGGATAAGATCTCTCTTTAGGTGATAGGATAAACCCTTATCTTATCTGTAGATTAGATTAGCTTTCTCCTAATCTCATTAGGAGGTTTCTAGATCTGAATCACATTCAAATCTGGACTCTTTGAGTGGATAAGGTCAAGACCCTATCCTATCTGCTAATCCATCTTAGAATTTGCCCCATTATTAACTAATTAAATAGCCCAATTCGAAATGGGCTTTAGGCCCATTAAGCTTATGTGCTCACTTAACCTTCCTAACTACTGCCCAGTTGGGCTTTCTTGTATGGCGTGGGATCCAAACATTGATCTATACATCAGCCACATGGGTTCGGCCCAGCCTTTGTTACAAGGCCTGGCCGAATACACTGTTAAAAACAGTGCACCCCCTGAAACCCATCTCATAGGCTCTTTGGGCCCAATACTTACCATAAGTGGTCCCTGGGCCAAACCACCTTGTAACACCCAGGAACTGTGGGCAGATGCAAGATTAGCCTATCAGGTATTATCCTCAATGGTCTTACACTTAACCTCTCAGCCCATAATGATCATACACTGCCCGACAAGAGAGGACATCTCTCTCGGCTGCAAGGAACAGTGTTGCACTCTCTGCTTGTATGGATCCCAGGAATTAAAACCTTCTTGCAAACATTTCGAAAACTATATATATATATATAATATATATATATATATATATATATACTTTTATATCTCATATAAAATATATTTTGCAAAACAAATCTCAACGATTGAAATCGGCTGCCGACAGTCTGGTTTCCATTAGTGAGAGTGCATTCCCGATTATTACCTTTGTCTGACAAATGGGCTGATCATGTCACTATGATCACCCACTCAGCTGAATTCTCAGACTGTCCCAGCATACCCAGGTTTTGACCCCCACTAAGGATATCACTGATTGGTATATCAAAGACAGCCTAATCCAACACCCAGTGCAGTATCATAATCGAGTCTAGGGGTCGGGTGTAACTTTTCAGTTTTGCCCATCAATCTCCAAGGTCCAGGACAATGCTAGAAATCTAGTCCACTTCAAAGATTCAATTAATCCTACAATATATGTGCCTAGGGTCTCACCCTGGCAACTGAGACAGGCTACCCCAACAGACTTGGTGGCACCATAGTGTCAGTCTTGACATGATAGGTCTCCCCAGACCGACCCACTAGCTGTGAACATTCTAAACTAACACGAGTCTCATTAAGTGTCAAGTTTAAGGGTATTACACAGAAACACACCAAGGGAGCATGAATCAAATATGCATTATTATTCATTTACAATAAATTCATAAAGTACATCATTTCAATTGAAGCTAAGGGCATACAAAATTGTCTAACAGTTACTTGGATCTTTCAATCTATTTGTAGGAGGAAAAAGAAATTGATCCCTCAGCTTCTTCTAAACATAGGATTCCTCTCATTGTTGGAAGCACAAATATAAAGGCCAATATTGGTCGTAGCTACTTGGGGTTAGCAGACTGGGTATGGTCCTGGGTGACCAAGGTTCAAATCTTTGGAAACATCCTTTCTGTATATGCAGGGGTAAGGCTGAGTATATCTGTCCCTCCCTAGTCCCTACATTGGCAAGAGCATGTGCATTGGGGTGCCCTCTTTTTGATTGGGTATGGTCCTAACATTTGGCATTCTTTTTTTGCATAAAGTGATTACACTCAGACTCAAACATGTATTCTAACACTTGGTAGCCCAAGATTTTACTATTCCACCAAGTAATGGCCCTTGCTGGAAGCGTAGACACTATCTCCTGATATTAACAATGAAACCTATAACTTTGTTGGCAGTGGGCCCAACATGACTTGGCAAGGGCGAGGCAATGGTTTCCATCCTTTTTTCTTCTTCTTCTTCTTGCCTTGTGCAATCAATACATGAGGACTTCATGTTGTGGCCAGTAGGAACTAGGGGTAGCAACGAGCCGAGCTTTTCACGAGTTGCTCGAGCTCGACCGAGCTCGAGCTTGAGACCAATTCAATGGCTCGATTATTAAACGAGCTGAGCTCAAACCTATTACAGCTCAGCTCGTGAGGCTTGTGAACCGACTTGAATATATATAAAATAAAAATAATATAATCATTAATTATTATAATTCTTAATTTTTTAAATTTAAAATATTTTTTATATATTATTTTTATTTTTATAAAATATTTTTTTCTCAAAATCGAGCTCGAGCTTGTGTTTGAGCCTTATAGAATAGTCTCGAGCCGAGCTTGAACCTGGTACTATTCGGCTCGGCTTGGCTCGGCTCAAATCCACCCCTAGTATGAACACACTTATAACTGTTATTGTATAAAAGTTCACCATCTCTCTACTATGATATGTAAAGATGCTAGGTGTCTGAAGAAATGCTACATATAATGGAATATGTTGATTTCTTGCCTAAGAACACCATCCACTAGACTATTCAACAACAAAATAGATCAGAAAGTGTTCTAGCAACTGGGTGCATAAAAGGACAAGATATGAGTTGGGAGTTAGTTTTAAATAATCAATATTAGTCTACTGCTTAAATCAAAAGAAGCCAGATGTTGTGGAGAGACACAAAAATTTCATCAGTGAGACTAGGTGGATTCGAGTCGAGCCAAGCTGAATATCTAGCTATTCGAGCTTAGCTTGCCAATATAAACCACCAGGCTCGAGCTTGAGATCGAACTCAATTTGAGCTAGTGACTTGAGTTCAAATTCGGCTTGAGTCAAAAGCTCGTAAGTTCGAGCTCAACTTTGCTTGAGCTCGACTATGAGCCAAACATTTAATAAAAAATAAAACAGATACATATAATTTTTTTATTTGATATATAAAAAATTAAGAATTATAAAAGTTAGTTATTATTATATATAATATTATATTTTTTATATGTATAATATAAATATATAATATTATATGTATGTATGTATGTATGTATGTATACACTTCTCCATATATATGTAAAAACTCGATTAAACTCGTGAGCCTCACAAGCCAAGTTTTATTGGGCTCGAGCTCGATTCTATTAAGCAAACGAGCCTATATATTAGGATCTATCCCGTCTTGAAGAAGCCCGATTTAGACCAAGTTGAACCAAACTTTTCACGAGCTGAACTCGACTATCTCGTGAAAAGCTCAGCTCGTGGCCACCCCTAAGTGAGAGTGTCAATTGCTACCAAATCCATGTTTGTTACTCATGCATGCATGTAGGTTGAGAGCAAAATCACAGATGCAAGAACTAGTGCCTTGTTCAATGATTTATTTGTATACATGACAGTGCATTTTATTTCATTGGTTCTAGCGAAAGACCACATTTGACTTTGAAATAGCTATTCCTACTACTAAGAAATGTTAATAAGGAGCACATTGCAAACCTTCTTTCTCTTGGAGGGGAAAAAAACTTTGCAACTATGCAAGCTGATTTTTCCTCTTTCTCTTGGATAAAGAAAAGATCACTGCTGAAGTTTTAAAGGAAAATGTTCAGGCCATCCTTGATTACTTATTAGTATCATCATATGTTATTTGTATAATGTTTGGGAAAACCCTGTGGAGTAGCATACAATGCAAAATCATATATAATCAATGTTTTAAAATGCGGAGGCATGACAGGAGTCGTTCCACTACCTGAAGACATGAGGTGTAATTCATAATGTAGAGGCGTAGGCCTCCTTAAGAGGAAAAGGATCAAGAGGAAAGATGGGGAGAAAAAAGAAGAGGAAGGTAGATCTCATTTCTTTATTTTTAATAAAAATCATTTATATTAAGAAAAACGAAGATGTATAATACTATCTGAAAGGGAGGATCTTGTATGTATTCTACGTAACAACGTATGCCCTACCACGAGTTGATCACACTTTCTGCTCAGAAATAGGCCTTTGAAATTTTAGTTCCATTAACCATTGAAGACACTCTCCTAATTTCAACTGTATACACAGCAATACATGGTTCTAATAAAAATGTGAGAAGAACAAAGACCAGCCATATCTGTAAAACTGTTAGCATAGAAAAAAAAAAGAATGACAGACCAATCACATCTGTACAACTTCAAGAAAATAACACGTAAGGATAGTTCTTTGTCCATTAGATAGACATCAGTAGAGTAAGTGCAGTAAACCCGACAGGGGACTAGTTAAAACAAGCCAGCAAGAAATTAGCTTATACAAGATTTAACACCAAAGGACTTGGGTATTTTTAATATACTAGGTCATTTCTTGACTGGTTACTGTCCTCCTCCCCAACCCATAAATGGCTGAATCCATGACACTAATTTATTGTTAAAAGCAGCAACACAATTGATGAGGGGTACTCGTTATTTAAAATAACTATAGTTGTGGTAATCTTTACAGATATAGTCAAATTATCACTGTTACTACAAGATTTTCTTGGTAGAAAAAAAAAAAAAAAAAAAAACAGATGAGAGGAGAATTCCCAAATCTAGAGTCTTAGAACCAAACAATAAATCAAAGAGCATTTGTTTCTCCTAGAAACACATCTATCTATTGCTATAAATGATGCAGTGATGACTCACTAGCAAATTAGCTGACACCATCATCCATAATTAGTAGCAAAACGTTTTTTGGGATTAGTTGTTAAACTGTCAGAATCATACAATGTTGCTTTATACAAGCTTTTATGCATGACAATTGACTCACTTTAAGGTTTTGGATTTTGAGAAGAGGGAAAGTTGGTCAATGGGATTTTAGTTCTCATTGACAAAGAATCCCATGTTCATTTTTCAAATTAATGTGGGGGCCAGGGAAAGTTTATTTTCCTAGGTATCACTTATCCAGGAAAATGATACCCATCTCCTAGGTGGATAAATAATTTTCCCACCTATGAAGAAAGCTGCTACCACTTCAATGGGACAAAAGTGCCCCTTTTAATAATGGATTTTTATGACTAAAATGGTCATTACCTTAATTACCTGAGAAATAAAAGAACATGGGTAAATGCACTTACCTGGGTAAGCGTTTCCCAAGAAAAACTTACCTAAGTAATTGCATTTAACTGGATAAATAACTTACCGAAAAGTAAACAAAGCCTATAGATAAAACAGAGATCGTTAACCTCCGGAAGGAAAAACCTCTAGGAAAACTCAAATCTCTTTGAAGTTTGAACCCATAAACGATTTGGTTTCTTGGACATATCAAAATAAATAGGGTAGAAAACAAAAAATGAGTAAAATAGCAAATACAAGAAACTCAAGAAAAGAATCACCAATGAAAAGAGGGAAAGGCAAAAAATTTAATAATAACGCTAGAAGAAGGGCTTGAACCTTCGACCTTGTGGTTAACAGCCACACGCTCTAACCAACTGAGCTACTCCAGCAATGCTGATTAAATTTGCACATATATCTTCTAAGAACTCAATAACATGAACAATTCTTATTTTTCTGACATTTCCATGAACGCATGTTAATTTAAACATATATCATCTAAGAAAACCCCATAACATAAACAAATCTTTTATTCTCTTGTTTCTTTTGTCTCCACGGGGCTACACAACGGAGTAACCCATCCCCAACCCCATAACCACAATCCTTGAGTACAAATAAAAAAATATATTTTGACTAATAACGGCTGATAAGGGTGGATTCGAGTCGAGCCAAACTAAATAGTTAGTTGTTCGAGTTAGAACCTTGAGTTCGAGTTTGGATTGAACTCGACTTGAAAAAAATGCAAGGTTCAAAGTATCGACATATACTAGCCCGTATCGGCTAATACGTATTGTTCTGGGACCCCTCTGATACGCCCCTACAATGGGTGTATTAGGGGTCTGACCGATTCAAGGGTGGAGGAGACCTAAACCGCCCCCCTAAACCGATTGGGAAAAAAATAAATAAATAAAAAAGCAAGCACAAAATGTTGTATCAATTTGCCTGATATGCCCCTATCGATGTATCGAGCATATCAATATTTTGAACCTTGGAAAAATGTTTTATAAAAATAAATATATATAATTATTTTTTATTTGATATTTAAAAATTAAGATTTATAATAATTAGTTAATATTATATATAAAAATAAAAATATTATATATATAACATTTTTATTATATATATTATTTTCTATAATGTTATTATTAGCAAATGAGCCTATAAACTAGGCTTAGGCTCAATTAAAATAAAGTCGAGTTGAGCTTTTCATGAGCCGAACTTGAATAGCTAGTGAAAAGCTTGACTCGTGGCCACTCCTAACAGTTGATGTAACATGCCTCCCATCGAGTATTCAAATGAAAACATCAATTTCTCTTTTATCCTTTGTTCCATTGTCTAGCTAAGAAGGGTTTTAGTGACTCAGGTTCGTTTGTTAAGACTTGCATGGAGTGCATCCAAGCAAGGTTTTAAAAACCAATCAGAACCAAAACCGCTCTATCCACCGATTTCTAGGTTGACAATTTGATGTTCGATTCAAACGGACAGCCCGCTCCAACAAAATAATACAAGGTTTCTAAATTGGATTGAACATGAAACCATTTTGGGGTCCAGTTCCTGGGTCAAACAATCCGATCATCCTGTCTAAACAGGCAGTCAACTTTGACAAAAAAAATTAAAAAAAATTAAAAAGCCCAAAAATGGCCAAAAATTGTTCTTGGGTCAAACGGTTCAACAATTTTTTCGCCCAGGCCAATAGTTCGCTAACCAAATCAACAGTTTTTAGCCAAACAACAGTTTTAGGGTAAAATGGAATTAGTCATGTGACTGGTTCCCGATTTTTCCGATCCGACCGTCCAGTCCAATCCGATTTTGAAAACATTGAAAAAAAAATGGCCAAAACTATTGAACAGTTCGACCACCTAAGTTAGCGGGTCACTGAGCAATTCAATGGTTTTGGAGGACTGAATTTGTGGTAAAATGGAACCAATTGCCTAGACGGTTCCCGAGCCAAATGGACCAACCATCTGGGTCAACGGCAAGTCAAAAATATTGATTGTTTTGTTTGTTTTGCTTTGATTTAAATCATTAGTTTACCCAAAAAAAATAAATTAATAAAAACAGAAATTTATAATAATTTCGATTTTGACAAACTCTCAAAAAACAATTTTTGACAAACGCTTGAAACTATTCAAATAATCCAACCCTTCTCCATCATATTAGTGATCCTGAAAACCAAGAGCCGATCACAAGTGAAAAGAGAACCATAGGGTTTAAGGCTTCTTAGCAAAGGACTAAAGAATGGTCGTAGAAGTCAAATTATATTGATAAGAATGGATGAGAGGGTCGCACATGGGAAAGCCAGAGCTTTTAAAATTAAAAGTTCCACAATTTGCAATACATTTTGAGGGTTCGACCATGGTTTTCAAACCACTGTTCGTCAGACAATTTACATGAAAACCAATCAGGAGACCAGTTCACTTCAACCCCAAACCGTTTTTTTTTTCCTCAAAAAATACTAAATTAGTCAATATATTGACCTGGACAGTCAAATCATCAACCCATTTGACCAGGAGATACAATTTTCAGGCCATTTTCACTTTTATTTCATTTTTTATTTTTTTTAGATATATAGAGCTGTCAATGGGTCAGGTCTGACCCAACGGGCACAAACCATTCAGGCCAGTTTTGGTTTCAGGATCTGATACCAATGGGACAGTTCAGATTTCTAATATATTATCATGATTATTATTGATTTGGAACCAGTTCTATCCAGTACCAAACTGATTGAGACCCAATACGGTCCTTAATTATAATCGGACCCATGAGGTGTCAATTGTTTCAAGAATCAATCAGTTCAGTTTTCGGTCTAAAATTGCATATCCTATCCAGTTTGATTCAGTTCCAATTCCTTTATATTTCTTTTCAACTCGGTTCTGGGTCCGGCCTGACCCAACCCATTGACAGCCCTAACAAGGGTCAAAGTATCGACACGTATTGGCCCATTCCAGTACCCCTTTGATACACCCCTACAGTGAGTATATCAGAGGTCTGACCGGTTCAGGAGTAAAGCCCTAAACCGCCCCCCCCCCCCTGAACTGGTTGCAAAAAAATTTAATAATATAAAGCATCAAAAGCTGTATCAGTTTGCCCGATACGCCCGTATGGGCATAACCGGCATATCAATATTTTGAACCTTGAGCCCTAATCACATGTCAATCCATTCAGACGAAACAGTCAAAATGCATGTTACGGGTCCATCAGATCTGCACCCTGCATTTATAAACATTAGTCGAACAAAAGCAAATCAACCGTTTTACTTTGGCATTATTTTAAGGCTGCATTTGGCATTATTTTAAGGATGTATGATGCATCTCCTTTTTTCTGTAAAAAACTGTCATAAGGGCATTTTACCTGCATAAAGGAGGAAAATCGTTAAAATAAGGAATGCCAAATGCAGCCTCAAAGTGTCCCGATACTAATTCTATTATTAAGGTCAACAAAAGTTCTGTGAAAAGAGAGGAAAAAGGGAACTAGGGGGAATGTTTAGATGAGAGGGATATCATATTAACATGGGTCAGTTGTGACCATACCCAGAGAGGTATCATATTATCTTCACGTTTTTTTATCATTTAGTACATTAATTTGAGCGCATAACAATGTTACAAAACCGTATTACAACATAATGATATTTCCCTTTAGCTGGGCCTCGAGGTTGTAAGCAGTAAATAGGGAGTCATAGAATTCAACGATGTCTCATGCCTCATTCTATGTTCCCTACAAACTGCAAAGCCTGGTTATATCATCAAAACAAAGTAATAAACTAACAAAAACAATACAGGAAACAGAAAATCTTATAGTAATACAACTGTCGACATGTAACCAAATTTTAACAGCAAAATACAGGACGCCCATCATAAGAGAAACAAGCACTAATGTTACCTTAAGTTGGCCTCCCTTAAGAATTTCTATTTGTACACTTAACCGTATAAATGAAAGGATGTCTAAACGATTCTACAAAGCCAGCCAGCCAGTAGACAATCAAAAACCAACCTAATTCAAAGAAATTCCCTAATAAATCGGCATTAGATGCTGCCTCTGAACTTTGCTTCATATTCGTGGGGTGGCTGCAAGAAAGAATATAATATTATAAACACATGTCCAGAAAAGAGATTGCTACAGATCAAATGACAGTATCAATGAATCATAAATGCACAAGAGTGAATTCGCTTGCATTGTCCAGTCAGAGAAACGAGTACTATAATTTTCCATAAATTAATTCCATCCTCGTGTCTGGCAAGTGCACTCAATAACACATCATACCAACCAAGACGGGTCTAAACAGGAAAGTGGGAGGGTCAGATCTTTTCTCATTTTTTATGGTTGTGAAGTATATATAAACCACAGAATCATTTTTTAAAATGTACGTTTTAGAGATCTCCACAGCTCAATGGGACAACCCCTCGTACGCTTCTCCAGGCCGATTGGAGAAGGCAACATTGATAGCAGAGTTGCACACACTAAGAAAAAGTCTGAAGAAATCATCTTCAGATGGGAATGGATTGATAGCTGAAGGAGAACTTCGAGGTGGCAAAGCCCTTAGCTTCTCATATTTGTCAATAGAGAAGCAAGACCCTTAGTAGCTGCATTCTTGAATAGTTCGGCTAAAGGAGGGGTTACAATATCAAAACAACTATGGGGTTCCAAATCCACAAATTAGAATAAGCCTTTTCAAACATCAAATTATGAATTCAGCGCCATTAGCCATTCAGGTTCTGAGAAGAGGTTCTCAAGAACCTAGTGGCATTTTATTGTGATTATTTTCAAAGAATAAGTAATTTGAACATGGATAAATTACTTAAGAAAAAGAAAAACAAGAAAAAAACTTGAAGGAAACAAAGAAAATAAACAAGCAAAATTAGCAAGCAAAGACTTAAGCACATTACCATAAAAACAGCTGAGATTAACCTACGCGCAAACCATCGCATATGCATTGCCCGTTGAGTACTAGCTGCAGCTGAAACAGTTTCAAACTGCAAATAGACATAACCAGCACTATTCCTGCAAAATAAAACAACTCGAATAATGAGAGACGATTCAGCACACGATAGGAAGGCATCAATGTGATGTATGCTCACATGCAGATAAGGTTTAAAGTATCGATATGATATTCTGATATGAGGTGTATATCCTATCCGTATCCATGGCCATAGATACAGGATACACCACCACTGGATATGTATCCCACGAGTCATGCACATTGGCACAATATGCCTCTGCATCAGGCTTTATTGCACCATATTGGGGGATGCAGTCCAATATGCACCGATATTGATTATGGAAGCATATCAGTGCCTAGTTTGATGAAAATTGTATATTGATCGCTTTTGGATTGCTTTTGAATTTCAATAAAAATCAAATATTATAATTATAAAAGAAATTATTTTATCTATTGAAATGATTTGCATGTTTTATTTTACATATTAATTATATATTAAAAATAAATACATATTTATTATTTGAAAAAAATGGAGTTATTATTTATATAAAATGCTAAATTAATAATTTTTTTCTAAAAATTTAATAAAATTTTGAAGTAGAGTGAGAATTATTGCATGATGTATACAGTATACATGTTCTAGAGTCTTGGTAGTGTTGATTGTAATGTTTCTCTTCATATAACATATTAAAGTATGTATTTCTCATGTGTTTATACTTTATTCTTAGAGAATTCAGCTTTAGATTTAGTGTTATTAATGTATTTATGTAATTTGCATGCATTTCCCTAGCATTACCATATCCATATCTGAGCAGTCCAATAAGATACCAGATACCAATACTTTAATCCTTAGTCTAAATGATTTATAGAGGGCTTCTAAAATTGGGCTCTAACTCTAGGGCTGCCTTTATCAAATAAGCAAAAAGATATTAGAGGCCAAAGAAGGGGGAAGGATTCCCTAGTGTTAATTGTTTTTTTTTTTTTTTTGATGAATCCCTAGTGTTAATTGTTTCTCTTTCCCTAGTTCTAATGTGGACTACTTTTCTAATAAAATTTTCATTTATATATATTTACTTAGAATAATAAAATATTTAGGATTTTTAATAATTAAAAAAAACAGTAGACATACGAGTCTAAAAAAAAAAAGCAAAAAATCCACAGGTTTCCTTTTGTGATTTCCAAAAGGTGCTGCTTTTTTGAGAAGAGGAAAGGTATAATGAATTAAACAAAATAAAAATAAAAAACAAAGGGCCATCAGAACAGGCCCAGAACCAGGAGACCCACAAACAGCAAAGGTTGGGTTGTATTCAAAACAAGCCCACATATCAGAAACACCACCCATCAGGACCCAATAGACCGAGCAAAAAACAGTATCACAAAACAATGAAAGTACATCAGCATATCACTACAGGAACTAATCCGCAACCTTCTTCTCCCTACTGCCATGTCTCTTTCCTCTAGTACTGCTACAGCTATAACCTCTGCCACGAGATTTCACCTCCATGCCTTTGTAAAGTCGGATCCTTACCTTTTCTACAACCCAGCCAACATTCCAGGTTGTCAATAGACCAATCTGAATCCAAAGTCCAAACTAACCTCAGCTGCTCGATCTAACCTACATGAATTCATTGCGCACATTTCATGGTCCTTTAACACCCTAGACTTGTACAGCTCATGCCATTATCTTCACCATTGAGAATGAAATGCCAAGAAAATCTCCCAACACCATGCCTATGTCTATACTTTGCTTGATAGAATTGAGATCAAAAGGGCCTCATGAGTTGTAGGGATAGAAGTATGATAATAGTTAAAAGGTAATATGAAGCAATCAATTGTTTTGGGCTCAGTTCTAATATGAACATACAAGGGATAGGATTACAATGACATACTCTGAAAGGGTGAGTGAAAAGTTGTACACATCCTTCACTGTTTATATTTAATAAAAATTCAGTGTTAATTATCAAATAAAAACTATTTTAATCCATATTTATAAAAACATTTGCACATAGATAATGAAGTAAACACCAGATCAAGATGTAAATGAATGGTTAACACTTACTTGTCAACATAGATATGCTTGACAGGGCCAATTTTAGAACATTCTTCTTGAACTTCCTCTTTAATGTCCAAATCAAAGTCAGGATCCGTCTGGCACAGTAAATATGAAGTTCAATATTTCCACAAGTAGAACAACCAAATAAAACAAGTAAATTACAAACCTCAGTGGCTGGATCAAACATGTTCTTCAACAATAAGCACTCGCTAGGATTCCCAATGGGTTCAGTAACTGGAGATGTGACAACTAATGCTGGAAGAGCTGAAGCAAGACCTGCAGTTTGTCCATTCATGGGTACACCAGAAGATTGTAGATTTGGGGCTGCACCATTAAGTAAAGGCACTCCAAGTGACCCTGCAATGCTGCTGCATCTCTGCAAGCTTAGTTCGTGTATGAAGACATTTAACTTCTAGAAAAGAAAAGGCTAGAAATGAGAAAAAAATACAAACCTTGTGGCAATGCCTGTTCGATCCAATTTCTGCATAAGCATTGCTCTAGATTGAGCATTTAAAGCCTGCATTGAAATGATCAACCAACATCATTACTTGGAATTACATCTACTCAATGTTGAAATATGTGTGAATGATTGATGTGGCTTTTTCCTGTTCCTCGCTCTTTTTCATGATTGATTGTTATTGGTAGTAGTATGAAGATTTAATGAACATATTTTTCAATTCAGCACATCACTGGAGCATAAAGATATTGGAACAAAAAAGAAATGGAAACCCTGACAATGCAGTTCTGGGATCCACTGAAACAAGGATCTAACTATTAGAACATCACATTTCCAATTTTAAGCCAATGGTTGGTGAACCCTTATAATGGAGTTAAGTTTAAAATTTAAATATATTCCTTGGTCATAATAATACAAATTAAATTATATGCTCCTGCAGCATTTAAGTCCTTGTAACCATCTTTTTTTAAAAGTAAATAGGAAATATATATTAACAGCAAAATAAAGAGTTCACAACCTGTTAAACACATTTAGGAGGCAAATTCCACCAATAACAACTATTATAAAAAGATTTAGCCTCCTGAAATGCTGAAGTAAACTTCCTAGAGATTAATACAATCCTAATGGAATCTAAATTTTTAACAATCTGTTCAGAACCCAGTTCCTCTCCACTTCCGAGAATATGATCAAACCACTCTTTTTGGTAAAACTAGTTGAACCACAAAACCTCTTATTTATTACATTTATACTTAAACTTAATTTATGATGTGCTGCCAAATCAGTTGAACCATGACCCACTCAATGACCATTCCAGAAGAAAAGATACAGAGGATACATCAAAAATCCATCAGAAGAAAGATACATCAGAAGGAATGTAGAAATCATCCATTATTGAGCAAGGCTAAAAACTCTATAGGTCAGAATGTAGAAACCTCAGTGCAACCTATTCCTTACTACCTCAGTCCCCTGCTACCAAAAATCTAGTTTCTGTTATGCAATGGTGATACATCAATGGACACTCTCCTCTATCTCTTGTAAAGCCTTATATAATATGAGAGTCCCCCTATTCCTTAAGCTTATACCACCCAAAATCCTATCAAGAGTGGCAGTAGCTCAATCCATATAAACACCATCACCATCCAAACCTTATCCCAACCATATGAGGTGGTCTGCTATGTCACTACTTCCACCCAAGTCCTTTTTGGTCTACCCCTAGCCCTTCTAGCCACTTCAAATTGCAACAGATTACTTCTTCCAGCGGGTACTGTTGGTGGTTTTCTATGCACCTGACCAAACCATCTTAGTCTATTTTCTCTCATTTTATGAATCTAAGTAGTATCCATCTATCGCACAAGACTCCAGATGGACCCCCTCCATTTTTTCCATCCTGCTCTAATTCTAAGGGCAACATCCTCCTTAATCTCCTTTTTTTGTTATCAGAAAAGAAAATCATTAAGCATTAAAATAAATAAATAAATTCTATTGATAAAAAAGCATTAAAATAAATTCATTTTGTTACAATAAGTTGGAATATTCCAACAAATCCCTACTACATTGTTCTATATCTCCCTTAAAGCATGCCCGTAAATCCAATGAGATGAATTGATTTTGCTTGTCCAAGATAAAACCATTTTTTAATCGTCTTCCACTTCCAGCTCTCAGAGTCCAAGTTGTATTGATAATCTTAATCCTTGCAGCAGTGCCTTCAGTTCAGCTCTTACACAATGTTCTGAAAATCGTAATTGTAGAAAAGTTGAATCGACTCGAATCACGAATCGTATCATAAATCGTAAGATTATTTGTACTTTTTATTGAGTTGATTTGAATCACACAAATCATCTAAATCGTAATATTTATGAACAAATCGTAGGATTCAAACAAAAATCTTTAGATTTTTGCAGAAAAGGATTCAGACATAAGATTCGATCGTGAATCATATTTTAAATAATAAGATTTTAGTGATTGAGTCATTGCTTTCCTTTTTATAATTGAATGAATTTTATTGACCACCAAAGATAAGATGTGAAGTCCTCCAGAAGGTGTCTAGTTTAGTCATTGACTTAAAACCTCTTATTTCTAAGGTAGTCCATAAACTTAATTTTGCATTTACTCCTTCATTAGTTCCAACAATTAAGACAATGTCATCAGCAAAACATACACCATGGACCTCTTGAATATGTCTCATCAATTGTTTTATGATCAATGCAAATAAATAGGGCTCGGGGTTGAACCTTGGTGAAGACTCGTATCATAACGAGGTGTCCCACTATCTAGAGGCGTGAGTCCACCCTCATATATATCCTTAATTAGGTCTATATACCAATGTTATAAAACGTGGAGACGTGACACAAGGCATTCCACTACCTACAGGCATGACGCAAGGCCTAGTTCAGAACGTAAGAGACGTACGCCTCCCAAACACAAAGAGGCGTAAGCCTACTTAAGAGAGAGGGGGAGAGGGGGGGATGAGGAGGAAGGAGGAGGGAAAAGAGGAAGGAGGATCTCATTTTTTTTATTTTTAATAAAAACCTTTTATATTAAGAAGAATGAAGATGCATATCACTAGTTTGGGTAGTGCTGTAATGTTTGATGTTTATTGGATCAACCTTTTCTAATAAGGTTGAATTCTGTATTTCAGGTTAATTTATCTCTAATGAAAGTTATCATTTCTGATAAAAAAAAAAAAGATGCATATCACTAGTTAATAGGTGGGATTTCTTTCCTGCCCTTTCCTTTTCTTTCCCTTCCATTTCCTTCCTTTCCTTTTTTTTTTTTCCTTTTTTCTTTGTTTTCTCTATCTTTTTACATGGGGTGTGCATGTGGCGCATGAGGAGTACGCCTCTAGCGCGTCTCATGAAAAAAGTGTATGAGGCGTACGACTCAGAGGTGGCAACACCTCTGCCGTACGCTTCCCACACCTTTTAAAACACTGCTATATAGAAAACATAGACCCTAGGGTAGTTCCCTAGGTACCATAGCCATATTTCTTTAATAATTATTCATAATTTTCATAAGAAGAGTAGAGCTCATTTTAAAGTATAGAAAATCAACATATTCATGAAAAGAAAAAAATAAGAACGAAAAGAAAATTCAATAAAATATAGGGGCTGAACCTTTACTTTTGTTATATGAAAAGAAGAAAAAAAAAGTAGTAGTGGTAGTAGTAGTAGTAGTAGTAGTAGTAGTGGTGGTGGTAGTAGTAAATGTGTTGATTAGACAAAATTTTAAATTCTTACTTATTGGTTCAGGTTTTGAAGTCTTTGAGGTTCAACACAGCATTTAGCAATGTTAGTATTGATTAAATCCTAACAAATAAGAAAATAATTAAAAGAAATTAGTATATAAACACACAAAATGAATATTTTAGTTCAATAGTGCCTATTTTATAATTATAATGTCAAAAATAAATAAAAAGTATTTTACAATACAAAGTACAAAACTGCTTGGCAATAAGGCAAGGTGAGCCTCAAAGGGTGCCTACGCACCCGCCTAGGCGTCGCCTTGACAACTATGCTATATACCTATTGGGACTCCTTTCTTTTCCAAAACCCAAAACATTATTTATCTGAGAACTTATAGTATGCCTTTTCTAGGTCGATGAACATCACATGGAGATCTCTCATCTTCTCTCCACAGTTTTCTATCAATTGTCTCAAAAGTATAGCTTCCATAGTTGATCTCCCTGATTAACATAATTAATGCTTATGCACCTCAAGTGGAGAAGACTATTTTAGGAAAACTTACAAGGATAAATCTAAGAATACCAAATGAAGAGAAGATTTTTATAAGTGGAGGCCTAAATGGACATGTGGGGAAGAGAAGTGCAGAATATGATATGGTGCATGGTGGATTTGGGCTTGCGTAGAGGAATGAAACATGAGATACAATCTTATAATTTGCGATAGGCCAATAACTAATGATATGGCAATTGTAAACACATTTTTCCAAAAGAAGGATGAAAACTTAGTAACATTTAAAAGTGAATCAAACATAAGTGAAATAGACATTTTTTGTAACTAGGAGAACAAAATGAATGATGCGTAAGCATTGCAAAGTTTCCCAAGGGAAAGCTTAACCACACAAGAGAGAATAGCTAAGCCACTACGAACTAATATTTTTTTCTATGTTTTATCGATTTTAATGAGCTACATCAAGCATATGATTCATATACAGCATGAACATGACAACTAAAACAAAAGGAAAATTTTCCAGGAATAAGCATGAATCCCAAGTTATTTGAAGTGATTTATAACATAGTTACAAAAAATTCCACATATCATATATAAACATGGATTTTCCTACGTCAATCCAAGCAATTTGATGAAAACCATGCCCAGATTCTGCCCTACCTTCAACAAAAAAGTAGCAATTCTAAAATATAATATGTCTTCTGCAACTGCAAGCTTATTAACACTATTATCATTTGCTGAAAATAAAAAAACATAGCTTTCTATTGACAATTTATTTGATTTAAGCACCACAATTATAAAATTTGCATCAGATATTATTTGTTTCACTAACTGAGAATCATCCTGATTTAGACAAGGATAATCAAGTTTATATCTTAAGAGTCTACCATAACATTAACCGCTTCCAATATACAAAATTTAAAACACTGACAGATTTGACTTACCAAACCACCCCCATCATCATCATCAAAATCAGCAGCATTTGCACCAACATCCTGCACTGCAACATGTTCTGTGACAGATGAAACCTGTAGACATGGACAAATGAGATCCCAAACCAGATACAATCCTAGATAGCACCATATATGCCACTCATAAAATTCAACTTAAGATAGACAAGAATTACTGAATACTAGCATATCCATAAAGGTTAAACCCATACTTCCAAACAACTATACACCAACCTTGATTGTTCGACCAGCAATCTCCAATTTCCCATTCAAACTTTGAGCTGCCTTTGAATGTTCAATCTGAGCAAACTGGAAAAATAAATAAATAAATAAGTAAATGAATTCATAAATAAGTTGGTATGAAAAATGTCTAATCATAAAAACATCAACTTGAAATCAAAACTTACTTGAACAAACCCGAAACCTTTACAATGTCCTGTCTCGGGATCCAGGGGTAGTTGCACAAGCTCAACAGGACCAAATGGTTCAAAAACCTGAGGAAATGCATCATCAAAAAATGTATGACACACTGAAGAAATTAGCACCACATACATTTATCAAAAAAAAATTAGCAACACATAATATTATGAAGAGAAAAGTCAAAAGAAAATAAATTCCAACATTAAACTTGCACAAAGGATTGTGCATGAACATAGAAATGTGACAAGGTCCTTCCTCTATGACACCAATACAACTAGTATAAAGGAGGGGGAAATTAAAGGCCTGCTTCCAATGTCCAAATGATGCTATTGATCTATTTACTTTGCAATGCCCTGTCTCCTTTGAATGTGTTATTGACTAAAAAAAAGCTCATGAGCAATGAAAGTGGTATATGAATGTAATGGGCTTAATCTTGTTACTCAGGTACTTCAGCAGAATTGCAGGCTCTCTGTACATCTCTTACTTGTGTACTAAAACTTGGGGCCACAAGGTCCTTAACTCTCACTATTTCTCAGCAAGTTTCATCTGATTGGGAATTATCAATTGATATTGTGCAGCTCGTTCTTCACCGACAGCCATAAGTAAGCCATTTCCACAGCATTACTGGTTGGTTACTTCTGGATATTTGCTTCCTATCAAAATTTCTTTTATTCCCCTCATCCCAAATTATCCAACAAATTCATACGCTAGCCAGCTATGCACAGTCTCATGTAATGTTTGGGGAAACACCATATGATGTTAAGCCCTTTAAAATTTTCCACACCTTTACACTAAAAGGGCTTTATATGAAAAGATGGTCCACCCACTCTGCCTCCTTGTAACATTACACAGTTATACGAGGTTAAATCAATACCTCTTATTAAAAGTGAATCTCTGGTTAGGCATATGTACAGCATTGTTGAGTGACGCCACAACACAAAGGCTCCTTTCGATGGTAAAGGCACCTTCCACACTTTTCTTGCATGATAATGATACAGATACAGGATAAAGTGCAAGTAGAGAAATTCCATACATATGTTTTCCAACATATCCTCACAAACCATCTTTAGATTGTCTTCTCATTTTTCAAGTAAAAGGAAGTTATGAAAAATCAAAGAATGCAATTTTACCACTATCAAAAACAAATTAACAAAATTGAATGATTCAATCAGTGTACCTGTCGAAGCTGATCTTCTGTCATATTGAAGTGCAGGTTTCCAACATAAAGTTTTCTTGCACCTGCTCCACCAGCAAGACCCCCTGCTCCTCCAGCAGTTGACTGAACAAGATTCTTTTCAGCTTCAGAAGGTTTAACCATAACAGGTTGACCAAGAAGCAACTGACCAGAAAGAGCAATTGCCATTGGCACGGACATTGCATCATAAAATTCAATGTAACTGCAACATCAACATGTGACAACAATAAAATTATGAGGAAAATATAGGAAAAGGAAAGCACCAAAAGGAATGCAAAAAAAAACAAACTTCTAAGAACCAAAAAAATAACGTTGATATTTTATTTTTTTCTGAGGCATCAAAAACTTCACATAAATAAGTAGCTTATAAGATCTTTTTGGAGGAGCCAGTGGTAGGTAATGACAATTATGATAATATCAATATTAAAGTAGAAAAAAATGGTTAAGACAAAAACTCCTGAACAGCTTGAACATGACAATCAACATCAACAAATCTTAAGAGGTCTAAATTAGAGTTCGCATAAGGATCTTGGGAGAATGTATAGACCCAAGAGATATTTATAAATCCCATTAGTGTGGTCACTCATCTGAACTAGTTCAAAAACTAAATCAAATTGGTTCAATTTTTAGGTATTTCTCATTCAGAAAGAGAAGACCCATTTGTTTGTTTCATCAGTAATGAGATAGCTTTATTAAATGATTCAAAATACATGAAAAAATACAATCAAAGAAAAAAGAGGCTCAGAACAATTAAATGGAAGCTGCCACAGCCTCCTGAAGAAAAACCAATAATATCTAACCCCAAAGCAGATGTTTTAAATGAATTAATCCAAATAAAGCAAATCCTTAGAATAGAATCTCCAATCCAGAATGGCTAATGCATGCATAGTGAAGAGACAAATCACAAAATATATTTTTCATAATATAATATAGCACACTTCACAATTCAGAAAAATGTAGGTGGGAGGAGAGAAAGTTTGCCCAAGACAGTATTTACTGCCCTTTTGTGCTTTGTATTTGGGAGAATCTTTTTCTCTTTGGGTGCAGGTGGCTTTAACCTCAAGATGAAGTGGGGTGGCTTTGCCCTCAAGATGAAGTGGGTTTCTTTGATCCAAACATCTTGAGATGGCCATATGGGAAGAAGGAAGGATATTCAATGAGGAAGGATATTGTGGAGAGCAGTAAGGGTGGCTTTGATTTGGACCATATGGGAAGAAGGAATGGAAGGATATTCAATGAGAACAGCTGATCCGGAATGGAAGTCTTGGACACTAAAAATAAAAAGTTGTGCGCTGGGTTAAGATTCTGAAAGACTTTCTAGTCTTCTCACTGAGTGGCATTTTGAGAACTTAGAAGGAAGTGGCACTTTCAGCTCAAGAAAAAGTAAGAATAATCATGGAGTGGAGACCTCCAGCATCCAACTTTATAATTCTTAACTTTGATGGAAGCTTTATAGGCAACCAAGGTGTGGCTCGGTTGGGAGGGGTCTTCCATGATTCAGAGGGCAAGGTAATAGCTTTCAGGACCTCTTGAGCATGGTGATTCATTGACAGCAGAATTGATGGCCTTACTCCATGGTGCAAAGTATGCAAAGCAGGTTGGGTCCCATCAGTTGGAGGTGGAAGAGGACTCCCACGTGATCATTTCCTGGACAAGAAGTAATACCCAAATCCCTTGGGTCTATAGACACGCCTTTTGGGAGATCAAAAGTATAACAAGGGAGCCAACTGTCAATTTTAAATGGATGAGAACAGCTAATGGGATGGCGGATACCCTAGCTAAACAAGTGGGTTTTAGACATCAAATGTTTTGGGAAAATTTGTAATCTTCTGTTCGTTTAGGGTGGAGAATTTTTCCACCTTAATGTATCTTTAAAATTTCCTTAAATAAAATTCCTTTTTCCGATTAAAATATATGAGAAAAGTGTAGAACTAGCTAGGTGAATAGTTTGCACTAAAACATGAAAGCTGAAAATATATAAAGCATTGAGTATAATTTAATCAAATACAGCATCTAAATCCAATGACGTCAAAAGCCTCTCCCCTAAATCTTCGCTTCACACATCTTTGAAATCTTGATGCACAAGAACCCATTCAGCAACCATTGGCAAGAAATCAAGTAATCAACCACCAGTTTGAATAGTAAGAAAGAAATTTTCACTGATTATGCAGTCCGAATAATGAAATTACACATGAGTTGAACCCCACACCAAATAGGAGATAAAATTGTCTCAGCTGATGCCCCATGTGCAAGTAATATTTACTCAAAGCAATGGAGAGAATCGAAATTTCCTCTTAAGATTTAGAAAACCAGTTAATTGCAACTCTGATATTTAGCATCCATAACCATCTGATGGATCAATATGGCAAGAATGCAAACATCCAATCAATTGACAGTCCTAGTAGAAGTTAGCTGGTTGATAAATGCCAATGCTTTGGAAGGAGGATATTATTGCAGTTCCCTGTAAGACCAGTGACCATAAGTCTAGAGACAAAAATTTTTATAGTGCTGGAAGCCTGGAAATCTTCTTAATGTTGGCATTTTCTCAACTAAGCCTTACCCCAACCATATGGATTATCTAATGTGAATCTTGTTCCACTATTCCATCATGTTTGGTGTCATGGCAATTGTTAAATTATAGGAACATCTTTTCATCACTTTTCTTTACTAACTACCTGCATTTATTCTCTTGAGAAAGAAGTTTAGGCCTGTATGTTGTAACATAATGGGAGAACAATAAGATTGCACTTAAGTCCACTATAAATAGATCCTCAGGGAAATTGTGGGCTTCATGGGAAAAATAAGTAATTTAAGTTCCATGTTCTTCTACCTTGAACATGCTTCATGAATTGACTAAACAAGAGTGCAAGTCATTTCACACGCCCCATCATAGATTCCTTATCACAGTACTATTACATCTAAGGTAAATGTAATCATCAAAGGAAGAAAATAAAAATCCAGCAACAGATAGTTCCTTACAAACTACAAAGCATGCATGTACAGATATAATAAAGAAACAAGAAAGTAGCATACCCAACCCCCTTTGAACGCCTTGAATTCCGGTCCATTATCAGCCGGACATCCCTGACCTGAAAGCAAGCATGGCAGGAAGCAATTATCAAACTCTAATAGACAGCATACATAATGACAACACAGACCATAATGGAAATATTAAGTACCATTCAGTGATCATATAAGAATGCCATAAGAATAATGCAATAAAACCATATATAGGAAAACAAAATGAACTACCGTCATGGTCCAACAGAACGTAGGAGGGGAAAAAGTATCAACCAACTAACCTTGCCTGCTTTTGAGAAAAATTCATAAACATCTCTCTCAGTAGCCTTCAGAGGCATCTGCAATATTTTCCATTACAATTAATGAGTGTTTGCAAAAGAAATGCAATGAAAACAGAAGAAAAAACAGAGAACAAGGCTAAGAAACAAAAAAAGAGTATGTTTACACCCACCTGGTAAGCAAAAACAGTCCTCTGATCCCTTTCTGGATCAGCTTCCGGCTCCATAACTTCCTTCTTTTCTTTAAACCTCCTGCATGAATTATGGCTCAGAACTAAATGAACATATATTCAAGAAAGAAAAATCTCATAAAATTGATCAAAACCTTTTAATTGGAACAACAAATTATAAATAACAAGAAATATGTTTTGCTGTTAGATGAAAGTTCAATTTTATCTCTTATAAGTTATTTATATAATTTTTCAATGCTAGTTACTTTTTCTGTTTTCTATCACTGCTTTATTTCAATACCATAAGAAAAAACAATAACATAGGGAAGACCTTTTTGTAGGAAATTGTTAAATAAACATATGCATGTCTCCATCATGCTTAGACGTATATATGTGGCAATGTGCATATGGCACATAATCATCCAAAGTCTTTTGCTTCCAAAGATTTGTGTAATTGTTTACTCCCTTTCTTCTGTGGGATGGTTTTCTGTGAGTGTGGGTGGGTAGGGATTGGGGATCGGAAATAAGATAAAGATATATATACATTTATATAAAAGCAATAAGATAAGAGAAGCCCCTCAGTAATAAAAAAGTGCCAATAACATTACAACACAACAAAAAGCTCCATGTATGATATATACAATGGATATGTCTAAATTGCCATGTTAGACACCAAGAAGGCTTGCTAGTCCCCCCTCTCACTAAGCTTTCAGAAATCAAAACAAAGGATCTCAGAACCAAAGTGAACAAACAGTTAAGCTAGTACAATTAATTGCAAGATTGGGAGGTGGGATACCACCAACTCAGTAGTGCATCATGCATGCAGGTGTAAAAATCAACTAGACCTGGTTTATCAAACGAGGTTTTATAGGTCAGACTTTGCAACATTTTCCCCTTCCTACTATAATTGTAGGCTGCACCCTATCATTAAGTAAGACAAGGAAATACAAGGAAAGTCTCTGTTGCGTTAACATTTTCTAGTACCAATATCTTTTATCAACCTTTTTCAAGTGCAGTTCTAAGAATTATCCAGGGCAATGACAGTTTGAGTCATTTGACTATAATTAATAACATAACCCTAAATTACAGGACCTAACTACCTTTTTTTCAAATGAAACATGCTCGATTATCACATGCATCAGAGCAAGCCTGCTAGCCCCATCTGAAAACTACAGAGGGGAAAACAACAACCTAAAACCTAGCCCAAATGGATCATACTCAAGTGTTCCCCAAACGAGTTTTTAAAAGTGCAAGGCACAAGCGAGGCACACGCCTTTTTAAGCAAGGCGCAAAATTACAAAAAAAAATCAGAAAAATCAGAAAACGTCAGAAAATTCAAGAAAATGCCAAAATTTTAAAAAAAATGCAAAAAATATTAAACATAATGTTAATAAAAAAATAAAAATTTAAATTTTAAAATAAATGTTTTAAAAACCTATTATCTAAAATTAAAATGCATAAGCATAACACGTAAAGTGTATTCAAATGAAAATTTAAAAATAAAAGCAAACATATAAAGCATTTTCAAGCATGTAAAACCCACAATCTCTTTTTCTCCTTAATTACATTGCTTCAAGTAGCTAATGTGATGTAAAACATATTGCATTCTTGATTCTATGAGTCGCCTTTCTACCACGCCCCTTGAGGCAAGTCCGAAGAAGTCTATGTTAGGGTGTGAAATTCTTATTTTTCACATAAAAAACAATGATTTTATAGCTTTCATTGCCTTTTAAGAAGATATTTTATTGCAATGAATGAATGAACAACATTAGCAAATAGGGGGTTCTCGGCCGTTAGACTCAAAAAAAAAAAGCAAAAAACACAATTTTAAAAAGGTGCACGCCTGGGCTGAGGCGCAAGGTGCATCAGGCGCACACCTAGGTGCACCAGGCGTGCACCTTTTGAAAGGGGTGTGCCTAGGAACTGGGCAAGGCGCAAACCCCAAAATGCGCCTCGCCTGTGCACCTAGGCGCGTCTTTTAAATCACTGCCCCAAACAGAGAAGCAATCTAAGAAACCTCCTAATGTCATTAAAATAAAAGAACCCAATACCAAAAGGATCCATGAACAGTAACTAAAAGAACTGGTGAACTCCATCAATTTAGTAGTAAGTACAGACAACTAATGAGTTTCTTTTAATTCCAATTAGTTGTTCTAGCATTCAAACTTAAAGTGGACCTAACACATTGCATTTTCTATTTAAAATATTAATGGAAGTCTTCATGTGTCTCCAACAATTTTCATGCATTTCTCAATTGATACGCAGTCTACGAAATATGAGGAAAGTAAGTCCCCTGCATACCATGTTGGACCCTACAATTAAGAAAAAAGTATGGTTTAGAATTGTAGCAGTTGACGTTGAACCATTAAAAAGAAAGCAAGTGCAGATTCAAGTTTACGGTGTAACTTTAACAAAAATCAGTAAATAGAAGCAACTGAATAAAGCATCTACATATGAACAAACAATCAATAATACTTATCCAATTATTTGGAGTTGGTTACAGATCCCATCTGCCATGCCACTCTATTCTGGGGCTGTGACCTCCAGAAATGAAAAATAGTAGCAGCATACAAAATAACAATGGCAATGGACAGTAGTTAGAAGAAATAAATCTTAGAAGCACGACTCAGATGAGGAGCAAGATTTGAAATGGGAATAGCACTCCAATCAAAATTTTCCAGTAAGAAAAGAACTAAATCTTGATTTGTCAACTTTCATTTTGCACAATAAAAAAATATAGAAGATCACCAGCATCCAAAAGAAACCAAGTTACAAGTTCTCATGAATAACCCCCACAGTAGACATTATCAAGGGAATCATCATATCATCATATATAACTGAACTGGCTTACTCAAGAAGTCCAATGCTACTTGGTTGACTTCAAAGCGATTGCTTTAACAAAGGGGAAAATGCTTTATGAACGCCTGCTAGTTGTCATTGCTATTAAATTTCAGTCTTCAAAATTCCCAGAAAGTGATTAGAATTTTCTTTTCTGTTGTTGGGTAATGCACTCAAAAATCTCACTAGTTCACATGTTTCATGCCACTCACATTTCTGTACTCAAGATTCCTATAACAATGCCAAGAAACTCAAAAATGTTTAAAAAGAAAGGTTTTCTTAGGGACTGGTAAAGTGGAAGAAAGTTTTTGTGCCAACATAGGAAGGTGAGTATAACAAAGGTTAATAAAAATATTAATTTGAGCCATTGTTTGATGTATTGCATATTTTGCATCATTCCTTGCTTCTATTCCAACTCAACTCCTAGAAGCAGGATGCCCCTGAGATAAGGGAGTTTTGCAAATGAGATGGTACCTCCACCCACAAACTTTACCCGGAAATATTATGCAGCAGAATCCAACCTTTCTACTTATTAACAATCAGACTACAGTTTTGTGCAAGCTCTAAAAGGAACCAAGGGTCCAACTGGTATGAGTTGCATCTTCCTCAAATCGGGCATGAGTATATTGTGTGATTATATGGACCTATAGGGAATACAAGCTGCAAAAAAACTGAGGTAGCCCTTCATCTGGAAGTCTGCATATTGCAAAAAAGAATAGAGCAACACACTTTATAATTGAAGTGTGCTTGAATGAGTTACCATAAAGAGTGGCACATGGTAGCACACCTACTCAATGAAATAAGGGAATTTAGAAGACATGCATGTCCAAATCAAATGGATTGGGAGGCTTGACGACACCAAGACTTTGGATGCATTCACATTGTGGCATAAGCCTCAAGGTAATGCTCATGAGTTACCATTTTTCTAAGAAACAACAGAAACTAAAATGAAAAAATGCATAAATATGCAAAAAAGGAGCACATTTTACAAATGAAGGTCAAAATAAATAGCTGATCACATAATAAAACTTCAAAAATATTAGAAGCTTTAAAAAGCCATTGCATTCTTATAAACCATTTAATAACTATTTTTTATTCAGAAACATCAAACGGCTTGTTAGGAGGATGGAAACTGCTCCATAAACATAGATTGCAGTGTCCAAAATCTACAGAGATAGCCCATTCCAGGTGAGTTTCTTTGATATATTTTCATTTGACTAATGGCTGTTTTTTTGTTGATTTCTCTTGAAAAAGTTTTCACAGATATGTACAGTCCCTACCTCATAGCGGTGCTGAGCATTTCACTTGTTTAAATGTTTGAGGCATCTTTATTGAAATTACCTTACCTCTAGAAAAAAAAAAAGGAGCAACATCAAATGTAAAGATTTTATTAATGTAAATAGAAATAAAATCCTTTGTTGCAATAAATAAGAAATTTGGGATGAAGGCCGGTACAGTCCTACGAAACAGCCAAAGGTTAACAAGCACTTGCATCATACAGTCCTATACAAGTGAAATGTTCTATTCCAGGCACAGTGCCCCACAAATCAATTGTTGGCTATTCACCCCTGCTTTTGATAGAGAGTCTGCAGTTGTATTGGAAGTTCTATGGGTCCAATTAAATAAGCAGTAAGTGTTGGTTGCCAAAGCCTTTCTTCCCATATCAAATGCCTAAGGAGACGGTCCCTAAAATCTTGAAGACAGACATCCTTACCCTACCAATCTCCTTCAATAATCAAATCTGTCCATCCCTTCAAATAGGCCTAGCTTTAAGCCCTACAAGAGAGTAATCATTTCAGACCTCAATGAAATTCCTTAACTTCCTGGACTCAAGTGGCTAAGTATGAACTTTCCAGTGTCGTTTCTAAACACCTCCAACTGTGCCCCCGTTACCAAGATAGCATTCATCAAAATAGAGTATTATAGCCTGCTGTATGGGCATAGCCAGCCACCGTAGGCCATTCTCTCAAGAAAAAAAAACATTGAAACCTGTTAGAAGCAAGAGAGAAATATAGTTATTTGCATTCTCATCAACTTTAAGGCAAAAGACTCACACAAGGGGAAAGGCACCAAGTTGGTTGTCTTTGTTGAAGCATCTCATCAGTGAGAATAATCTCCTTTGAAGCTTGCCAACAAAATGCTTTGAATTAGGAATGGGGACCTTCCCAAATGGCTATGATCGGAAAAGGATGAAGGATGGCAAGGATTCATCAAGGACTTTAAATTCCATTCTCTGCCATCTTTTTTGTTTTCATCATCTTATTAAATAGTTCAGTCAGATAATAATAAGCATACCTCTCTCATACTTTACCAAACTTCTATTGGGATACTATCTAATCCTAATGTTTTTCCGTTCATCTTAATTAACTCCACTTCCACTTTGAAAACTCTAAATTTATGAAGGTGCATATTATTTTTAGTAATATTAGAGTTACCAATCCCTCCCCCACTAAGATCCTCTATACTAAACACACTAAAACACACAAAAAAAACAAGTAAAAAGCATATCAAGGCATGAGAAGTATACTTTAATATGTTCAAGCATGAACCCCAAGGAGAAGGGGTTGTAACTCACAACCCTTGTCTTAAGGTGTAAGCCTTGTATGCTTTTTTCTGACACTGCCTAATGCACCAAAGGAGAATGCATGCCCACCTTTATGCATCATTGTACATTTTGCTGCTTTCAATGCGATACAATTGTCATCCTTCTTAGAAAATGACTTTGCTTAATAATTAGCAAATGTCATAGAGATCCATTGTTTAGTCTCACAAATTTCACCACTCCAATCCGCATATGAGTCTTCACCCAATGGTTCAATTCCAACCTTGCACCTCAAATCAACTTTTTTAAATCATTCACCTCAAATTGGCTTCAACTATTCATGGAAACCCTTTAAATAGCCTGTTGTGGACGCGTTCGTGGGGAGGACGTACTGCCACCGGCAGCAGCGGTGAAGAGGGATCCACATGGCAGCAGCTTATCTTATCAGCCAACAGCTTATCTTATCTTATCTTATCCTTAGCAGTCCCTCTTATCTGTTCTTACTTTATCTATTAGAAGAGTAGTAGGAGTTTGATTTATCTTAGGGAAGCCTTATCCTTCCCAAGTAGGAGTCTTATCTATAAGCAGTCGAATTCAACAAGGAGGACTCTCACCCCTTGTAACCTCCTATTTAAAGAGCTGCGAATTGAGAATAAAGGCATCCAAAATTTCAGTCAAAGAGAAGAGTCAAGGAGAGTTAGGGTGATCTCTTGGACAAATCACCCCTTAGGTCGCCACGATAGGGTCTGCACGCAAAGGAAGGGGCAAGGGGAAACTAGAGGTTCTCCCTGTGGACCGACCCGTGACGAGATCCTACGCCCGGGCCCATAACATTTTGGTATCAAAGTCGAACGTCATGGGCAAATTGGAGCAGCTGTCATCCAAGGTCCACGAATTAGAACACCGACTCGTGGAGAACCACGCAGAAGTACGAGAAGTCAAGGAAGATGCCTGGGAGCTTCAACGCCTGCTAGAGTCGTATTTCTCCACCAGGGAGAGGAGCCCTGAAGGGACGGCAACCACCAACAGCCGCCGACCAGATTTAGCGGAATCATCCAGCGAACGACAGATCGCCACCCCAACGACAGCAGTCATCCCAAGTATAGTAGGCTGGAGTTCCCTTCGTACAACGACAGCGGAGATCCACTAGGATGGCTATACCGCTGTGAACAATTCTTTCGCAATCAGTGTACGGAGGAAAGAGATAAGGTCAGTCTGGTCGCGTTTCATCTAACAGAAGAAGCACAATTGTGGTTTTACCAAGTAGAGAATGAGGAACGAGGGCTCAGTTGGGACCATTTCAAGTCCTACTGCCTCCTCAGGTTCAAGCCCCCATTGACGAGCAACCCACTAGGTGAGTTAATCAACCTCATGCAAACAGGCACTGTGGCTGAATACCAACGCCAATTTCAAACCCTTCTCGCCAGAGCTGCCTTGGTACTCCCAGATCAACAAGTGTATATGTTCACCGCTGAATTAGCTAACCCCCTGAAAGTAGATGTGGAAATGCAGCATCATCCCAACCTGGTCACCGCCATGAACCTAGCTCGCGCTTTCGAGCGCAAGCTACAGATCAGCCGAGAATCCTTCAGCATGGGACGATCAGTGACATCATGGACACCCCCGAAGCCAACCGGGGTGGCCGATTCTTCGGCAGCCAGCAGGGAACAAAAGCTTCACACAGGTACCACTCCCAGACCGGCACCCAGCATAGGAAGCAGCATGACGGCACCCCCCATCAAACGCTTATCTAGAGCTGAGATGGCAGAGCGTCGGGCAAGAGGGCAATGCTTCAATTGCGATGAGCTGTATTCAGCAGGGCACCGATGCAAGAGGCTATTCTGCCTCCTAGTAGACGAACTGGAGGAAGACAAGGACGAACCCGCAGCACTAGAACCCGAGATCACCCTCCACGCCATCGCCGGGATAATGACCTCTCAAACTATGCAGCCATGAGCACAGGTGGTAGGGAAACCAGTATGTATCCTTGTAAACTCAGGAAGCACGCACAATTTTGTAAGTGAGCAAGCTGCCCTTCAACTGAAACTACCAGTGGAAAGCAGACCGCAACTACAGGTAGCCATCGCAAATGGAGAGAGAGTTCACAGCCCTGGAACCTGTGAGAACATCCAAATACAGGTCGAATCCGAACCCTTCTCTATTAATTTATTTGTGCTACCCTTGGACGAGTTTGATATAGTACTTGGAGTTAAGTGGTTGATTACTCTAGGCCCTATCCTATGGGATTTCATCGCCCTAACAATGTCATTCCACCTGAATGGAAAACAAGTTACTTGGCAAGAAACCAAAGTGAAGGCAAGGAAACCGCGAGTGCATACACTCCAAGGAGAAAGCATGCACACAGGTCCGGATGGCCCCCGAGGATGTTGAGAAAACAGCCTTTCGAATGCATCATGGTCACTTCGAATTTCTAGTTATGTCGTTCGGTCTCACCAACGCCCCATCCACATTTCAGTCACTGATGAACGAGGTATTTCGGCCCCACCTTCGCAGATTCGCCCTAGTATTCTTTGACGGCATCCTAGTCTACAGTAAATCATGGGTTGAGCGCATACATCACCTACAAACTGTTTTGGAACTACTGCGCCAACACAAGCTATTTCTGAAGCAGCCCAAATGTTCTTTCAGGGAGCGCCAAGTTCTTTATCTGGGACATATAATCAGCGAGCAAGGTGTCATAGTGGATGGCTCCAAAATCCAAGCAATTCAGGATTGGCTCAAACCTCAATCCACCAAGGCTCTCTGTGGGTTCCTAGGACTGGTCGGGTACTACCACAAGTTTGTGCAAAATTATCGATTATTGGCTGCCCCATTAACCAACATGCTGAAGAAGAACGCATTCCAGTGGGATGAAGCAGTTGACGCCGCCTTCGCAAACTTAAGGGATGCACTCTCCTCCACCCCCGTGCTACAGTTACCAAATTTTGACCTGGAGTTTACGGCCGAATGCGATGCATCCGATATAGGTATTGGAGCAGTACTACAACAGCAAGGACACCCAATCGCCTTCTTTAGCCGCAAACTAGCTGATCGGCATCTAAAGCTACCAGCCTACGAGCGTGAGTTGATTGGACTAGCTAAGGCCGTGCAGCACTGGAGGCCATACTTGTGGGGAAGATCCTTCGTCATCAAGACAAATCACTATAGCCTCAAGTATCTACTGAAGCAGCGGCTTACCACTCTGCCTCAACAGCACTGGCAAGCAAACTGCTCGGGTTCGATTTCCGGGTAGACTACAAGGTGGGGTCCTTAAATCGAGCCGCAGATGCCCTGTCCAGACGTGACGAAGATCCTATGCTCCTTTGTGCAATTTCTCGGCCCCGCGTCACCCTGTTAGAAAGCATTAGAAGCATGCTGCCCCAATCACCGGAATGGAAGGACCTTGTTCAGAAAATACAGTCCGAAATGACCAACCCGAATTGGTCCATTCACGATGGGCCAATACTATACAAAGGACGGATATATCTCCCAGCCTTCCTTAATTCCCTCCGTCATCTCCAGCATACAAAACTCCACACATGAAGGCATTCAAAAGACATTGCATCGCATCCAAGCCGATTTCCATTGGCCTAGTATGAGGACTTCAATTCAGGACTTCATCCAGAATTGCTCCACGTGCCAACAACAAAAATGGGAAAACCTGCACCCAACAGGCCTTCTCCAGCCTCTTTCACTCCCAACACAAATCTGGGTTGATATCTCTATGGACTTCATTGAGGGCCTACCCAAGGTCGGCAGGAAATCGATCTTATTCGTGGTGGTGGATCGCTTTTCCAAGTATGCTCATTTCATTCCCCTGTCCCACCCGTATAGCACGGTTTCAGTTGCCCACGTCTTCTTTACACATTTTCCGTTTGCATGGGCTACCCGAATCTATCACCAATGACAGAGACCCGATTTTTACTAGCACCTTCTGGAAGGAGCTATTTCGGTTGCAAAATACAACCCTAGCCTTTTCCTCCGCCTACCACCCTCAAACAGACGGGCAAACAGAGGTGGTAAACCGTACAATAGAGATGTATCTCCGTTGTTTTGTGGGTGACCAGCCACGACATTGGGTGGACTGGCTTCCTTGGGCCGAATACTGTTACAACACGGCCTATCATTCTTCTCTTGGCATAACACCATTCCAGGTCGTCTATGGTCGGGACCCTCCCCGCCTATTGTCCTACAAACCCGATTCAACGCGGTTGGAAGAGATTGATCGTTGCCTACAAGACCGCGATGCCCTCCTGACCGAAGTCTCTCTCCGCTTACAGCAAGCGCAGGCATGCATGAAGAATGCCTATGATCAGCACCACCGAGAATTAACTTTCGAACTCGGATAGTTCGTGTGGTTGAAGCTTCGGCCCTATCGGTAACACTCCCTCAGACGCAGAGCTCCCCCTAATCTGGCTCCCAAATTTTATGAGCCCTTCAAGGTTTTACGACGGATCGGGAAAGTTGCATATCGTCCTACAAACCCAGTTCGACACGGTTGGAAGAGATTGATCGTTGCCTACAAGACCGCGATGCCCTCCTGACCGAAGTCTCTCTCCGCTTACAGCAAGCGCAGGCACGCATGAAGAATGCCTATGATCAGTACCACCGGGAATTAACTTTCGAACTCGGATAGTTCGTGTGGTTGAAGCTTCAACCCTATCGGTAACACTCCCTCAGACGCAGAGCTCCCCCTAATCTGGCTCCCAAATTTTACGGGCCCTTCAAGGTTTTACGACGGATCAGGAAAGTTGCATATCAGCTAGAACTACCAGAGCACAGCAAACTCCATGATACCTTCCACGTGTCCTTGCTCAAGCCATTTACAGGTACTCCTCCTAATAAGGTACCTCCCCTACCACCCTTAAAGGACAACAGACTCATTCTCCAGCCCCGAGCTCTTGTTCAACCCTGAGTCAATCGGAGTATTCTTGAAGTCTTGTGGAATGGGACGACCTACCATCAGCCGAGGCCACCTGGATCCCCTAGATTGATCTTCAAGATGCGTACCCAGATCTCGAGCTTGGGGACAAGCTCGTTGCCCAGGAGGGGTGTAATCTTGTGGACGCATTCGTGGGGAGTACATATCGCCGTCGGCAGCAACAGTGAAGCGGGGCCCACATGGCAGCAGCTTATCTTATCAGCCAACAGCTTATCTTATCTTATCTTATCTTATCCTTAGCAGTCCCTCTTATCTGTTCTTACTTTATCTATTAGAAGAGTAGTAGGAGTTTGATTTTTCTAAGGGAAGCCTTATCCTTCCCAAGTAGGAGTCTTATCTATAAGCAATCGAATTCAACAAGGAGTCTTCCTACAAGGAGGACTCTCACCTCTTGTAATCTCCTATTTAAGGAGCTGTAAATTGTGATAAAGGAATCCAAAATTTCAGTCAAAGAGAAGAGTCAAGAAGAGTTAGGGTGATCTCTTGGACAAATCACCCCTTAGGTCACCACGATAGGGTCTGCACACAAAGGAAAGGGCAAGGGGAAACTAGAGGTTCTCCCCGTGGACCGACTCGTGACGAGATCCTACGTCCGGGCCCATAACATAGCCTCCAATCCATTATTCATTTCCGCTGACTCCACATGTTTCCAACAATAGATTTAGGGGCGATCCAAAACAGGAAGCTAATAATGAAATAGGTTGTCCTGACAATACATACTACATATATCCAAAACACATTCATTTATGACTCTTAAGCATCTTGATGATTAGTAGTTCTTGAATTTTTAACTTCCCTTGAGAACACTTCACAACTAGATGAACAAATAAAGTCTTTCCCCTTCTAGGTCTCCAAAAGGATTTCTTCATATTTCCCCGTTAGTCAAGCTTCAGCAATTGAATTTGTTTTTCAAGTCATATTGGCTCCCTTCCCCAAATAATTTCTCTCCAAAGGATTTTCCTTGCAAGTTACAAGATCTTGGTTCCATGATTTCAATTCAATTGTGGAGTGCAACCCACTCTTTAACAATGTTTGGCTCTTGATAATGGGAAGCTTTTGGCAAATAGGCTTCATTAAAAAAGATCACATGGTTAGGTGGGTGAAATGGTTGTGGAGGGTACCCTCCCTCTCTCCCTCTCTCTGAATTCATTGTTAAATCAGCTTCTGTTAAAGCCTCAAAGATTTTGATTGGTATTTTTGGGTTTAGAAGGAATCTTAAGGAGCCAAAAACAGCCAGTGACTAAACTTCTTAATATCCTTGATGAGGTCTTCCATGATCCTATGAATGAGGACAGCCGTGATATCCTCCAACCAAGAAGACATGATTGGTATATTTTTTCTCACCGATGTTCAATATGCGGGTCAAATGGTGAGTCTTGCCTTCACTTAATAATCTCCTGCCCAATTTGTTCTAAACATTTGGGATAGGTTTTTTTACTTGTCCTTCATCCTTGACCAGTTTGTTTGATTCAACTACTTTTAGATGACCTAGAAAAAGGAAGTAAATAATGTGGAGATGCACAAGGGCTACATTGATATGGACAAATTGAAAGGGGAGGAAATCTAGAGTGTTTGAAGACAAGGAGAGAAGTAAAGAAACCATTATAGAGAGAGTACTTTGTTCAAGGTGGCACATTAGGTAAAGACTATGGAGTTATTTTCACCATTCTATTTTGATGATGTTTAAGAAATGGGCTAAACCGCTAAAGTGGTAGGGTCTAGTTCAAAGAAGGCAAAGGTGATGAAAAATTGGATTGCACCAGAAAGGGAATTTATAAAATTTGACATTGATGGCAGTAGTTTCAGAAATTCAGGGCCTTCGGGGACAGGAGGGGCTCTAGGCTTTTAGGGATGAAGATTGTCATATTATAGCTACGTATTTAGATCCAGTTGGAGTAGGTGGTAACCCAATAAGAACCAGTGTTTTAAAAGCGCAAGGCACAAAAGAAGTGCCCGGGAAATTTGCACCCAAGGCGCAAGGCAAGGCATGCACGCTTTTTGGGCTTGCCTTGAGTGGCTTGGTTGGGGCCGGGGTGAAATTTGCACCCAGCCGCTAGGTTGATAAAAATGCAAAAAAAGCACAAAAATAAAAAAAAAAGGCACATGCCTGGGCTGAAAGTACTGTGCCTAGGGCCTAGGTGAGGCACATAACTTAAAATGTGCCTCGTCTAAGCGCCTAGGCACACCTGAGGCGCACACCTTTTAAATTACTGATAAGTAAATGACGGTGATCCAAAGGTGGTGATAAATTGGTTGCTGAATAAAGAGAGAGCTTTGTGGATTTTTAAGAATGAGATCAAATGGTTTAAGTGGCTATCAACAAATATTTAAATGAAAATTAGATGAGTAGAGAGATCAGCAAATTCCTTGGCTGATATGTTGGCCAAGAAAGGGGTTAACAGAGATCATGATGTTTGGGCCCAATTGTAATGCAATGTTTCTATAATGTACAGGGTAAAAAAAGTTGTAGATTAATAATGGAGAAATTAGATACTGAAGGTGATCCAGAGGTAGTGATAAGTTGGTTGCTGAATAAGATAGCTTTGTGGATTTTTAAGAACGAGATCAAACAGTTTAAGTGGCTGTCAACAAATATGCAATTGAAAATTTGATGGGTAGAGAGATCTGCAAATTCCTTGGCTGATATGTTGGCCAAGAAAGGGGTCAACAGAGATCATGATGTTTGGCCCAAGTGTAATGCAATGTCTCTACAATGTAATTGGGGAGTGATAGAAGGGACTATGCTCTCAGTCTGTTATGTATTTGTAATTGTAAAGGGTTTTGTACATTACTGCTTTCATTTTAATAAAATTTCCTTTCATAAAAAAATAAAAGATGCCTCTTTGTGTTTGACTACTTGATTGACCTCGTCTACTAGGGTCAACTTTGTGATTGTACAGCTTCTGGACTGTAGAAAATACCATATAGAAAATTATCCATTTTATATACCATGTGATTTCTCTTGTGTGTAATAAATCTTCCCAAACCTTTCTTTACTGTCATATATTTTCTTTTCTTCTTTTAGAATAAAAAGAACACTGTAAAGCCTTCAGTGAGACAGGCATATCGTGTGCACTGAAACTAAACTGAAGAAAAAAAGTTACATAATATGGATAAACACAATAACCTTCACAGACACATCTACAAAATATCATCCAAATCATAATTCATTGTGAGTTTATGATATTGTTTAGGGTAATAAAACTATAACAGACCTTATCATAATTCAATTTGTGGAAAAGCCGATATCTTCTTCGAAGCTTTGGAGAAGTTTCCGCTTCTTAATCCCATTAGCAATGTGGGGGTAATCGATCTACGTTTTCAACCCAAGTTAGAGTTCGTATAATTGTGTAATGTACATCTATCTCTTTTCTTGACTCTTTTCAAGAGAGTAAGTCTTCATTTGTACAAGTTTCAATCATAAAATACGCATACCGCTTAATTCAAATAGCCCAAAAATTCTTCTATAAATAGATAAAAACAGAACAGGTGCTTACATCATATTTAAGGATCAATACATTCTATAAGACAATGAGCAAATAAAAGACAGATATTACCTGCTCTCCCTATCTCTTATGTCATTCTCGTATTCTCTTTCTCTTTCCCTGTCTCTACTCCTTCCCCTGGAAAAATCTTTGTCGTCGTCCCTATCGTAATGCCTTCTTGAGCGGCTACTGCTTCTTCGCGACCTCTCTCTCTCCCTTTCCTTCTCCTTCTCCTTCTCCTTCTCCTTCTCCTTCTCCTTCTCCTTCTCTCTTTCTTTCTCCCTATCCCTCTCCCTCTCTCGTTCCCTCTCCCTCTCTTTAGCCCTTTCTCTCTCCCTTTCCCTCTCCCTCTCCCTCTCTTTTTCCCTCTCCTTCTCCCTATCTTTATCCCTTCTCTCGCGGTCCCTCTCTCGGTCACGATCCCTATCCCTCTCATACTCTCTATCCCCGTCTCTGCTACTTCTGTGCCTATCTCTATCGCGCCTTTCCAAACGAGAAGACCTCTCCCGTTCATCCCGTTCCCTTCTTTCCCCATTCTGATCATCCCCTTTCGACTTTTTACTCCTACTCTCCTCAATTCGATCTACGTCCTCGTCGTCTTCCCTCCGACGAGAACTTCTCTGGACCTTCTCACCTGAGCCCTTCTTCCCCGAATCATTACGGCTTCCGGGGTCTTCCACAGATTTCTCCAGATAATCGTACTCGTCGAAATCCATTGACCGGCTGAACTCGATAGAACTCAGTTCAAATTAACTCAAATTCGAAAATACATCCAAAACCCTAGAGCTGCAGATATTATAGATACTGTATCGAGTTGAAACTGGCCCTGGAGGGAACTGCAATAAACCCTTATTATCCCTTATCCCGCTGGAACTCGAATCCTCGCTTCTTTGAACAGCAGTGACAGGTATATATACGAGGGGTTCCAAACTAGGAATTAGGATTTAGGGAAGAGTCGTCTCGAACGCATATACAAGGACAGAGGTGGTGACACTACACGCGCGTACACCGTTCTGGCCTCGTCTTTGGCCCAGGCCCGCATCTATCATTTTTATTTTAGGGGGTGATCATTTCTAACCCGGCCTGGCCCAGGCCCAGGCCCGCATCTGCCCAGAAATTTTCCACCTGGCCCAATGCATTTACCGGTAGAAATGGTAATTTGACTCGTTCCAATGGAGCCCCGCCTCGCAGGACAGGTTTTGTAGCCACTGATCGATCGAGGTTTAAGGTGGGTTTCAAGGAAACTCTATGTTGCATTAGATATTATATATAAAAGTATAAAACTATTAATATAATATATTATATATATTATATTATAATCTTATACTATACGATATAATACAAAATATTTAGAGGTAGTTTTCAAAAAATATATATATAATCACAAGTATGCAAGTAAGAATGACCAGGGGTGGGGTAGGGGTGGGGTTGGGCAAATTTGAGGATCCCTATTTGTTGCGGGACAAGGTTGGGGTTGAGATTTCTAACCCCAGCGGGGTTTGGAACAAGGACAGCGCGGGACATCTGAATTTAGGTTAGGGACGAGGCATGCAAAACCTAGCCCCACCCTGCACCATTCCCATTCATGGTTATTGGGGATGTAAATAAGTTAGATTCAATATAAATTTGACCCAACTTTAACCTGAACCTCTAGTATCCCAGCTTGGACCAATCCAATTCAACTTAATAATATGTAATTTTCTCACCCTACCTGACGTTATAGGGTTCAACCAAATATCAAACCAACCCAAATTTTATCAATTATACCTTTTATAATGTATTTTGAAAATCTAAAAGCCATTAATTTAACTTGGAAATTGGTTTATAAGTTCTAAGATATTGTTTTCTCCATTATTGAAAGAAGGAAAACTGGAAAACAAAATAAGCATCAAAAGAAATCCTAAACTCTGAGGTTATGGAGTTAGAAGTCAACAAATTACAATAACACTCTACACGTGTATGGGCATCGTAACCCAATGAAACAGGTCAGCCAAAAACCCAAACCTGACTTGGGTCAAATAATCAAAACACTAAACCAATTCTAGAGTCAGGTTAAACCAACTTTACCTTTTAATCCAACCCATTAACATCCCTACATATCCCTACATGTTACATACCTACTTGTTTTTTAGAAGTCAGGTTTATATGTGTGTGTATTATATGTAATGCCCATACTTGCCTTAAAAGTTAAAAAGTTATTATAAAATATTTTAATATATGATGATTAAAAATAATAGTTGTCAAATTATTTTAAGGGTAAATTTCTTAAACTACCCTTATGATGTATCTAATTGACAAAGTGTACCCTTATTGTTTGAAAATTAACTAACTCTACCCTTACTGATTCTAACAATTGACTAACTCTACCCTTACCATTAACATCTATTAATATTCCGTCAAAACCCGTACACACGTGACATCACGTGACGTTTAAATTTTTTTAAAACCCAATGCTAACCTTGGCCTTATCCCCTTCCTGCCAATTCGACTCTTTCCTTTATTTTCCCCTATCTCTCTTCTTCCTTTGAGCGATGGCAGCAGCAACCCCCTCTGGTGAAGTCCGATCTGAAAGAATGGTAGGATCCATCTAATGGACGCCAAGAAAGGTGCGGAAAGGGGGGCGAATTTCAAAAAAAAATTCTACCTTCTTCCAACTGGGAATCATATTCCCTAAATTTAGAATACATTATTCAAGGATCCTACTTGAACCATAAACAAACTAGATCTGAATCAAAAGGAAACAGGAAGGATCACACCTGATCCGGAGAAATAATATCTCCCAAAGTTGGTGTTCACACCCAAAGAAATAACCAAGACCCGCTCCTGCTGAAGATGACACAGTTGTGGATGGAACGGAACCAGCAAGGTGCGTCCTACACACTAGTTCTTCACAAGAACCCTCTGAAAACCTTGAACACCAAATCCTAGTGTCTTTCTTGCAAGACTATTGTCAAGAACTGCTTTCTTGACTTCCTGTTGCTGCAAAGATCCAATCTTCCAACAGGTAGTGGCGGCGGCTAAAGAAGAAGTCCAGGGACGAAGAGGGCAGAATTGTCTCTTCTCTCTAGAGTCTGTGAGAGATCAAATCTCAGATTGCAGGATGTGTTTCTTGTTTACTCAAGCCCCCTAGTTCGAAATCTGATATTTCTGCTAGGATTTTCTCCTCTTTCTTCTTGATTAAGAAACCTCCCAATATTTTTGGGAGTTATCCCAATCCAAATCAGTATTTGGATAGGGCTTAATCTTAATCATATTTGCAGATTAAGTTAGTTAACTCCTGATCTTATCAGGAGGTTACCAGATTCAAATCTAATTTGAATTTGGTCTCTTAGAGTGGATAAGGTCAAAGACCCAATCCTTTTACTAACACTAATCTCAAATTCGCCCTATGAACTGGTGATCATATCAGCCCAGTTCGAAATGGGCTTTTGGCCCATTAAGTGTTCAGTGTTTAACTAGTTTCCAACATGCTGCCCAGTTGGGCTTCTTTGTATGGCGTGAGACCCAAGCATTGATCTACACACCAGCCACATGGGTTCGGCCCAACTGAATTCACTGAAAGACTCAGTGACCCCCTTGAGCCCATCACATGGACCCTCTGGGCCCAACACTTACATTAAGTGGTCCCTGGGCCAAGCTATCTTATAAAAACCCAGGGACTGTGGGCAGGTGCAAGATTAGCCCATTAGGTATTATCCTAAATGGTCTTACACTTAACCTCTCGGCCCTTAATGATCAAGCACTGCCCGACAAGAGAAGACATCTCTTTCGGCTGCAAGGAACAGTGCCGCACTCTCTACTAACATGGATCCTGGGAATTAAAATATTTTGCAAATCTTTTGAAACCGTACATATACACATATATATCTTAATTTTGCAAAACAAAATTTCAGCGATTGAAATCAACTGCCGGCAGTTTGGTTTCCATCAGAGAGAGTGCATTCCCGATCATTACCATTGTCCGACAAAGGGGCTGATCCTGTCACTATGACCACTCACTCAGATGAATTCTCAGACTGCCCCAACATGTCCAGGTTTTGACCCCCACTAAGGATCTCACTGATTGACACATCAAAGACAGCCCGATCCGACACCTAGTGATGTGTCATAATCGAGTCTAGGGGTCAGGTGTAACTTTCCAATTTTGCCCATCTGTCTCCAAGGTCTAGGGCAATACTGGAAATCTGGTTCGGTTCAAGGGTTCAAGCAATACCATACTGCATGTGCCTTAGGTCTTACCCTGATGGCCGAAACAAGCCATCCCAACACTTGGTGGCACACCAGTATCAGCCTTGGCAAGATAAATCTCCCCAGACTTATTCAATGGCTGTGAACATTTGAAACTAACACAAGTTTCTATAAGTGTCCAGTTTTAAGGTCTTACACAGAATTATACCAAACAACATGAATCAAACATGCACTTTAATTTATTTCCACTAAATAACAAAAGTACATCAAATCCAATTGAAGCTAAGGGCATACAAGACTATTTAACACGATCTTCCTCTCTCTCTTTTTCCTCTGGTCGACGGCGGTGGAAACCCCTCTAAACTCTCATCTCTCTTTCTTCTTCCTTTGGGTGAAGATGCGGTAATCCCCTTTGATCTTTCGACGACTGTATTCTTCTTTCTCACGAAAAGGGGGCTGGCTTGGGACCTTCCTCTACTTCAGTTCTCTCTGTGGCTTCTTAGAAACCTCGTTAATGGAGGTGGGAACTTTTCCATTCAACATGGGCTGGAAAATGGGTTTGGAAGAAATACACATTTAATGTTAACCAGAGAAAGACACAAAGGAAGATATACCCAAATAGCTATATTTCGAAGAAAGTTCTTCCTTTATTTTGCTCTGCGAATTCTGCATTTTTTAAGCCACAGGCTCTTGGACCATTGCAAAATCAAATATTTTGGATTATAAAATGGTAGTTTAGGCATTTTGCATGGGTTTTGATGGAAGTTAACGGTAAAGGTAGAGTTAGACAATTGTCAGAAACAGTAAAAGTAGAGTTAATCAATTTTCAAATAGTAAGGGTACACTTAGTCAATTAGCTAAACCATAAGGTTAGTTTAAAAAATCTACCCTTATTTTAATCTTTAAAATTTAAACTTAACCACTTGGATAAAATATTTAAAAACTTACAATGAACAAATTTTGAAAATCTAAATCACTAAAACATTGGTTTCAAAAAAATTGTATAGGTTTTAAATGCCTTTTTCATATTTTTTTATCCTTTTCAAATTTAAATTGCATGTGTTTAAAATCTAAATACATGTATTTAAATCTAAAACTAGACTAGTTGTTGTTGGTCTTCGGTTGGATCATGCTTCTGTGTGGAGAAGAAGAGTCGTCAATAGTCTAAGCGTTGCCTTCTTTGCTTCCCCTTGGGGTCTTAGAATGACGTCTACCTACTCATATATCTTTGTTTACCGATTTTCTTTTGTAGCTTTTTAACTCTTCAAGAGATTTGGGTAAAAGTTGACCATTTTTTATTGGACGTGCAGTTATGGTGTACTTTATTTGGCAGGTTTGGAATGACTTAATTTTTAAAAACACTGTAAATGGTTAAATTGGTTTTGGATTCAACCAATAGAGTTTTAGGCGGTATTTGGCAGGTTTGGAATGACTTGATTTTTAAAAAGACCGTAGATGGTTAAATTGATTTTGGATTCAACCAACAGAGTTTTAGGCGGTGTTTGCTACCATGGTTATTTCGTGGATGGCCAGTTTCATACCATACCATGAGATGGCCACGACATTTGGTTTGTCGTGGATGGTACTGCTCCACAGTATATCTTGGACTGGCCCAGTCCACAACCTACAATCTCATCCACCCATTTGTCTCATTGCTGAGTTTAGTCCCCATTGTTTTGACAATTTATCTCTCTCACTCGTTGATAAGATATATCACACATTTGTCATCCACTCATTTATGATTGACTATATAGATTACTTCATAAACTATATATAAGATGCAAAATATCAATAAGTGTAGTGTGGTCCACACCACACCTACAGAACGCTACTATATGTGTGGATTAGACTGGTCCACACAACTTGATCACAATTTAAAATACTTGTGGACTATGGTTTGGTGTGAATTGGTCCCTTTGGTTTAATTTCAATTTGGTGTTTTATGAAACCCGTTGGAACTAGTTCAATTTTTTATTAACCTAAAAGAAAAAAGCAACATTTAACTGAACCGATCAATGTTATATATATATATATATATATATATATATATATATATATATATATATATATATATATTAATTACTTATTTATAATGTATTAAATATTATATTTATAGTATTTAATATATATTAAAAACATAAAAAACTAAAAAAAATGAAGAATCGAACCAATAAAAATTTGAACCAACCTATTATTTGATTGGTTTCAATTCAATTTTAGTTCATTTTTTTCTTCAAAAATCAATGAGACTAGTTTGGTTTCGAAAAAAAAAAAAAAAAACTCATGCATGGTTCGATTAATCGAACCGTAAACACCCTAGGTGCCACCCCTGGCTCAGCCCCTGGTGACAAGGGTGTTGGTCAAGATAGGATGATAAGGATGCAAATGGATCTGATTGGATTTGAATCAGGGTATATTTGAATCTAATATGACATTGTTCATGGTGGATCCGAAGATCCAATTGGATCTGATAGGCCTCAATCTGAATTCAAATCCAATCGGTAAGTTAGATCTTTGGATTTTATCCGATCTGACTTGTTTTCTTAAAAAATTAATAAATATAAAAAGAAAATATAATATACCAATTTAAATAAAGAATAAATAAAAAATACAAGTATTTTTCAATTATTTTCATCACATATATACATGTTTTTTTATAAAAAAAATAACATAACAAATTTATTAAAAATAAATAACATATATATATATATATGATTGGATCTTCTCGAACCGGATAAGGGTGATCTGAATTTGACCAAATAGGATCAGATCGAATCATTATCTGATCCATTTACACCCCTATAGGATGATTTTCTATGGTTTTTTTTTGTGTGTTTACAAATCATTTAAATCATTTATTGTTGCTGCAATAGGAAGGAGGGAATTTTTTGCCAATGCAGTAGTAGCAAAACAACTTGCTATTGAATTTGCTTTAGAGCTTGCCAAGGAGAAGAGTTGGTGCTCAATTTTGATTTTGTCCGATGTTGGTGATTATGAATTTCATGAATTTGGGGACTCCCTCTCTCTCTTTTGTATTGTTGGTGATTGGATATACTCTATTAGGACTCTACGATTATTTTTTTGATTGTGTACGTAACTTTTATTTTCCTATAAAGCTAAATATGGTTGTTCATACTTTGGCCCAAGTGGCAAAAGACCTAAGCTCAAACTCCTTGTGGTGAAAGAAGAATCCATCTATTTGTATTGAACTTATTTTTATTTTATTTTTTTTATGAATGAATAAGATCTTACTAAAGAGAGATCAAAATGATAAGTCAATACAGGCTATCCATGGAGAGGCACAAGTTGGTATCTCTCCTAACAACAAAATAGTATTACGTCAAACTAAAAAGCAAAAATTACAAAGTTGCCCAAAATAATTGTTCCAAGGCCCCTTGCTTAGCTAACCCTTTGTTATGGTACTAGCTATCTTGACCACCCATTCTAAGGTAAAAGTCATGTTCCTTGAAAACCAATTAACTTTCCTCAAAAGGTCCTTGTAGCCAAGGATTAAAGTATTGGTATCGGGTATCATATTAGACAACTTGGATACAAATACAGATATGGATACGCTTGGGAAACATATGGATACAGACGAAAAAATATGAAAAATGCTTGGATAATTATTATATCATTTTTTTATTTAACTATTTCAATTTTTAACATCAACTAAAAATTAATTTTAAAATGTAAATGAAAAATTGAAGATTCATATCATATGAAAATTCATAAATTTTAATTACAAAAATAATTATTCATTATAAACATTTTTATTTTTATGAATTTTTTAAAATAAAAAATAATAATTTTTATTTAAATGTAGATTAGCGGATTTGATAGATTAAGTTTATATTATATTCTCAAACATTTTGTAAACAATATTTTATCTTTGTAATAATAATCACATTGTTATTTAATGCAAATTGAAATATTAATTAATAATTTATAAAATAATTATTATAATTTATTAGGTTTACATAAATAATTTTAAGTATTAAAATAATTATTCTATTAATAATATTTTTATTTGTATAAATATATTGAAATTAAAAATCATTTATATATATGCAGAATTGATAAATTATTTATTTTGTTGGTTTATAAAATAATAAATTTGAATACTATTCTTGTTAATTTGTACTTGGAGTTATTGAATATACCATTTGTTTAGATTACATGTAATAATGAATTTTAATAAAGGATAATTTGTTTCATTTGTTATCATGAAATGGAAGGTGGCTTGCTGGTTAATATTCTTGTGCTATTGGATGTTGCGCTACTTTGGTTTCAAGATCGAATCATGCTAAAACCATTTGTTCTAGTGAATGACACTTTTCTATTTGATATGCGGGTTTGATACGTCTCTATATCAGTGCATATCGGCCGATACGCTGTGATACACCATCCCACAACAACTTTGACATCTCCAAACAGTCCAAGGAACATGTCTAGACCATATCTCTTTAATCGAAAAACCCATTCGTCTCGGGGAGGAGCAAAGGAACTTAAAAAAAGAGGCATACATGAAGTAACCTTTTGGATGAGGGGACCATAATCTCACATTAGATCCGAGGGATCCAGAAAAAACACTTCCAAGTAGTGATAGAAGGTTTGAAATACAAGAGAGTTCATTATCCTTCAAACCCCTACGGAACTCAAAGTCCCAATTTAGAGAGGATGGTGAAACATGTATTGGAAGAAAGTGAGAGATAGTTCTTCCCTTATAGAGAGATGGAAAAAGATCCTTGAGAGCAAAATTGCAAGGAATTGAGGAAGGATACTCTAAATTGCTTTCCAAGGAATCGCCTATGTAGCTTGACACGATACACTAGCATCCCATCCATTTCCCAATCTACCACGTATGCTAGCTATCACCTAATGCCACAACCTCTCCCTTTCTATAGGCCACCTCCACAACCATTTTCCTAAAAAAGCTTTATTCTTTAGAACTAAATTCCCTAAACCCAACCCACCCTCCTCTTTCCTCTTATAAGCTATTCCTCAATTTATTAAATAATACATTTTTCCTCCCCTAGCTCCCAAAGAAAGTTTCTACTGTTTGTATTGAACTATTTGTTGAGTCTTTTTATTAGTATAGTACGTGTTTGGTTTTATTGGCATTTACCGATGGGTGTTTTTGAAATAAACACTTTATTCGAAAAATGCCACTTTAAATGTTTTTTTTTTTTTTTTTGACTATTTGGCGGGGCATTTCTAGGAACACCCTATAAAGGCATTTGCCACCTAAGCAACAATAAACGTTTTTCCCTTTTTGGATGTTTGGTGGGGTGTTTCAAGAAACAACACCATAAAACAATCTAATGTGCCATGCTTGTTTTATATTGGACGCCGTCAAGTTGATCTAGGGGTCCTAATTAATCGTACATGTTTATAATGGCTGATATTGATGCCCAACGGTCAATCTTACATGCAAATCACATCTAATGGCTCATATCATTTGATGAGCACATCTATCCTATAAAATCTAGAACTACTCAAGCACTAGTATGAATGATATAAATTCACAATCTTTCCGGTCATTGCTAAGGCTTAACTGTTGATTCAAGTCATTAACAAAGGGGAATCCCTCTTACTTGACATACATCCTGCATGAAAATAGAAAATAATCAAATATATGCTTTATTTGAAAATATAATAGTTAGTAGAACAAAATATACAAATTGTGCCAACCGAAAGAGCAATCCAAATGGCTGGAGGGCCATAATCAATCTGATGACTTCTTATGAACAATTCAAGTAATCTACATTAATTTTTGGGTCCAATGGTTGAACTTTATGGTTTTCTTTCAATTTGTTTTATATGAAGTGAGGAGCTTCTGGTATCTCCAAAAGCTGCAGTTTTCTCCAAAGGTAAACAACAAAGAAGGGAGAGGTTTGACTATAAATTTACCTGGGTAAGTTTTTCCTAAGAAACACCTACTTGGGTAAGTGCAATTATCCATGTTCTTTTATTTCTCATGTAAATAAGGTAATGACCATTTTAGTCATAAAAATCCATTATTAAAATGGGTATTTTTGTCTCATTTAAGTGTTAACAACTTTATTCCTAGGTGGGAAAGTTATTTACCCACCTAGGAGATGGGTACAAGAAAATAAACCTTCCCCTTTCCCCATATTAATCTAAAAAATGAACATGGGATTCTTGGTCAATGAGAACCAAAATCTCATTGACCAACTTTCCCTCCTCTCAAAATCCAAAAAAAAAAAAAAAGAATGCCTCCTAAATAACAATCTCTGGATTGGACATCAGGGGCAGAGATAAGGTCACCTCCAAATTCCAATTTAAAGAATTAAAACCAACATTAGTTAGGTACCAATGTTTTTTTATCATGTTACTTTGATGGTATATATTGCTTGGTTGGATTCTCAATCACATATTTTTCTCTTTTTGTTTTTTACGGTTCATGATTTATCACTAAACTATTTATAGTCCTGTTTGTTTTGTTTTCATATGTTTATTTTCTTTTCCAACTCCAACAGAAGTAAAAATTATATCTAGCTAGTGGATAGTAACTCAAGCATGATTTTCCAAAACCCAATCTAGAAGCTAGCAATTGGCATTAGATGGCATTGTGAATGGAAATCTCTATTAAATTGGATTAGAGATAATTTAGGAGAGAAATATCTATTAAATTGGAGATAATTTAGGAGAGAAATATTTATTAAATTGAAAGTAATTTAGGAGAAAGTGAGGGATAGTGGGGTAGGTAGTTTAGAGAAATTTTAGGAGATGATATTATTTAGGTTATTGGGAATGTGGGGAGCAAGAGAGAGAGAGAGAGAGAGAGAAATTTTAGGTAATTTTTATGGGAAAGGAGAAAATCTCATTGGTTGTTCAAAAAATGACATGGAATAAAAAATAGAAAATTCGAAAAAAGGAGAAAATTTTCTTCACTGTTGTGTTTTATGAATCCAGATTCATGGAACACGTAAACCCACCAATGAAAAGCTTCCATGTCTGTCGGGTGCCATACAATGTAATGCAAATGAGCCTTTTGCCATTAACTGAAGTGGCTGATTGAACCGGATACAAAATGACAAAAATCTATCTATCCTCTCAGTTCTCTCCTTCTGAAGTAACAATCAGGGGAAAAAATTATTAATAACTAGGGGTTCCGGTAACTCACCTTCGTTGGGATGAAAACTAACGGTTGGTGTGAGTTGCGGTTCTTCGATTTGTTGAAAATGGAAAACCACAAAAAACATTAGGTCTGTAAGAAGAATAAAAAGGAGAGGAAGAAGAAGAATGGCCAAAGAATGTACTGCCGGTGGCTTCTGCATTGACGGACGTCGGTGTGGATTGAGCTCTCTAGTGCTTGTGGGGTAGGATTTGATGTAGAAGAAACTGAGGATAGATTTTTTGTCATTTTGTATTCAGTTGAACTGGCTACTTTAGTTAGCGACCAAAGGCCCATTAAGTTACATTATATGGTACCCAACCGACGTGGAAGTTTTTATTTGGCGGGTTCACAACTCGTGTTTTAGTGTATATATATACGGATAGATAGATTGTTTACCCCGCTCAATCCTAATAGACATTGTACATTGTTCTAAATCATCCTGGAAGTGGCATCAAAATGTGACCCAATTCCTTGCAAGTTTTAAAATTTCAAGAAGTAAAGTATTTCAACAAGACTAAAAAATTTCCAGAGCTTGTGCCACTCATCACCCAAGAGCTTTGATCTGGTTGTTAGTTTCCAGGTTGCCTAAGAAGCTATAAACTGAGGTCACGATTGATTGGTTCATCTAACAGGTGAATGGTGATAAGCCTGAACCAATGTTTTAAAACGGTCGTTGCTCAGACGGTCAGAACATTTGGCCTGGAAATTGGTCAGGGTATCAGTTCCATTCCAGCCCCAAACTGTTATTTCCCCCAAAATTGCTGGCCAGCAACCATCTGATCCAGACAGTCAAACCGTCAGCCCACTTGTTGGGGTGCCAATGCCATCCAAACCAAAATCAATTTGGACAGACTGGATGGGCCAACAAGACATTGAATTGGACCAGTCCAGACTTAATGGTCCAAACTCCAAAGTATTTATTGGATTGGATTGGCCCTGGTCCATCCATAATGAATATTTATATTGGATTGGGTTGGATTGAGCCCAATATCTGGTTCGTTGATACAAAATAAGAATATAAGTGTCAATGGGCCAGGTTTGGGTTAAAATTAATCTAAATTAAAACAAAATTGAACAGATCGGACGGTCCAGACATTGAATTGAACCAGTCCAAATGGTCTAAAATATTCATTGGATTGGATTAGACCTGATTCATTTATAATGGACTCATATTAGACTAAACCGGATTGGACCAAATCCAGTCTAATACACCCTTACCCACTCGACCCAAACAATAGTTTTAGGCCAAATTTTGATTTTGATTTTTTAAATTTTAAAGTGCCATTGGGTGATCCGTAAGGACCAAACCGTCAAACCATTGACACAAAACTTATGGCCAAAGCAGTTTCAGTTCCGGGTTGGTTTTTCATATATTAGCCTAAACCTTTTTTTTATAAATGAAAATAATTTATTAATCCAGAAATTAAGGCAATACAGGAAATCCACGAAGAGGCACAAGCTGTTACCTTTTCTCACAAAGTATTACATCAAGTAAAAACAAGAATAAACAGAAAAAACAGAAATAAAATTACATAGCAGCCCAAAACAAATGATCCCTTGAAACCCCTTGCTTAGCTAGTCCATCCGCTAAGGAATTTGCTGATCTTTCCGCCCAAAGAGAGGTAACTGTCATATTTCTTGTGAGCCAATTGACTTTCCTCAATAAATCTCTATATCACCACATTGCAGGCTTAGGCCTAGTTGCAATGTCATCCAGCCTTTACTTACCGGAGCAAGAAAGAGGACTTTACTCGCCATGATTATATTATCTGAGATATTTCTGCCTGGAAATCTGGAGCAAGACTAATTAAACTGGGAGATGATTATCAGTAAAGGTTTTGACACAATTAGCCAAGTCCATTACAAAGTCTATTGGTTTTGACATTGGTCCTAGGATTGAGGGTTGCAGGAATTAATACCACTGATTTTCTGTCTTAACCCTAAACAAGTACAAAATTTCCATGTTGAGGTGCAGTCCCAAAGGTTGAACACTCGAACCGCATCTCAAAACAACTGTATGGTCGCACAGCAAAAAGGTGGAGAAAAGATGATTTCTTCCTGGGTTTCTTGTAGGATTCATGAAAGCTGAACCAAATAAGAGAAGACTCTTGAGGCCATATAACTGCATATGTGGATTGCTTTGCTTAAAACTGCAGTGGCCAGCACATAAGCACTATTGTCAAATATGGAATTGTGAGATCCTAAATGATTACAAACCTTGAGAGACATAGGAATCCATAATTCAATAATAAAATTTCGTTTTTCTCCTTCCGGGAAAGATGGTGGGGTACCACCGGACCGGGGGTGACAGGTGAGACAGACTCAAATATTACTATACAAACACTTAAACAATGGGGATGCAACACCAAAGTAAGAACCAGATCTCCAACATATATTGCACATCTTCACTAGTACAAGATACAGCATCCAGCAGATGCAGAAAGTGCACAAGAAAAGAAAAGAAAAAGATAGAAGCCCTAGAATGGGGAAATCCCATCAATTACAAATGTGAATGACTGGATAATAATATAACAGGCTAACCCTGTAAACCTGCCACAAAGAAACTAACAGAGCATCAGTATGATATAGTGAGCTTAATGTGTACAATGATTCAAAACATGGTTGCCGCAGAGTTACCAGATATGTAATCCAAGTTATTATATTATTCTGTTCAGAGGGATCCGATCTCCCTGACGAGGAATCGTTTCATGAGGAGAGATTAGTTGTGGCATTGTCATACCTCCAGAAACTATGATCTCTGAGTAATTAACAAGGGCATCCAGATTAGGTTACATATGCCTATAATGGTAGACATATGGGCTGCTATTGGATTAAAAGAGAAATTTGGAGATCTAGAACTAAGAAATACAAATTACAAGTGTGGAATAGGTCAATAGGGCAGTAGCAGTAATATCTGAATGTCATTAAGCATATCTCAATAGATCAATTAAACTTATTCAGTATTCTATTGGAGGTTAAAATAAATTTACAAACTTGCCACCAGAAAGCACAAGTGCAGAATAACCAACAGGACTATCAAAATTGGCATATTGAAATTCTGCATCAAGTGGATGATCATTCATGATCAAGTTAACACCTCAAGTTTTATTATCAATACTTCTCCATATATATATATATATATTCTGGAAAATGCAAATCATGATTCTTTATATGAGTATGCTTTCCTTTCTCAGATTGTTTTTTAATGCAGGTCATTAACATTACATTTCATTGTTTATTCTCTTTCACAGTAGAATACTGATATTCCAAGGGGAGGAGGACTGGCTGATGTGTCATCCTTCTCGCAGTCAACCAATGGATTAATCAAAGTAATTACTCAGGTATTACATATGGCGGGGGCACGTTTGGATTTGCATGTCATGATCCAGTAAGTATCAGTTATCAGAATAATTCCATATCGACATTAATCAGGTTTGATGTATGCAAATGGATGTGCATTGGACCTGGACCCCTTCAAAATTTAAGAAATGATCAACCCAAGCTAGGTACCAAATCAGGTATCATCTCTATGTGCAAAAGATCTGAGATTAGCTTTGCATTGATCCCTATCTGATCGCAGCCTAACTCAATAACAGACCTTTCAGAAAATTTCAGGGATAAAAGGGCAATCATGTGACACTTGTAACAAGGAAGCCATTGGTGCACACCTATTGTTTCCATATTTTTCCTTAGTTAAACATGAGTCAGGAGCTACACAACACAAACTGGAAACTGGAAACTAGCAACTATGAAAATAACCATGGCAGCAAAACAATATTGGACAAATAAAACAAGAAAACACACCTATTCCTTCTCGAACAGAGAGATTTGGTCTTATGATCTCTTTAGAGTTAACCAGCAAAATGTCACCAATATATAGATGATTTGTAGGGACATAAACGCTACAGAGCTCTTCATCACCATTATCTCTCTGCAACCAGAAACAAACAACAAGCAAACAAACAAAAAAGAAACTGAGCCAATGAGATGCACAATGATAAAACCTCATATTTCATCAAGCTCTCCGTTTACTGCAAGACAACAGAGCATTCCCAATTTCAGGCCATTTAATGTTTGTGCAAATTGGTATACTAATGAACAATGGGCTTCATGAAATGCAGGACTAATTTGTAATATACATCATCAGACATTTAAAGCACTTCTTACTTCTATTCCATTGTTTGCCTAGTTGATTTCCAGTCTATTATGTCACTTGTATGACTTTATTTGGTATATTTCAAATGGCTTCTATGGCACATATCAACATTTAGCTGAATTAAATGCTGTTTTTGGTAGAAGATGAATTGAATGTTGACAAATTTAAACCAACACGTGTAAATCCTATCTCCCCTTATGAATCTTCTTCATGGTTTGCAACATGGTTTTAGTAAGGCAATTTTTTTGGAAGTTTATTTATCAAAAAAATATTTGGACGTTTCTTCCTTTCACTATTTGTTGGAAACAAATTTTATTTGGAAGTTCCTTTCTGTTGGATTGTTACGATGGGAAACAAACTGGCACACTTTTTCTATGGTTCATGCCTCCAACACTAACAGAGTTCAAGAGGATGTGCTTATTTCTTATTGTATGCATTCCTGAACTGAGCCTAAACAAGTAGTTCCTTTTGCAGGTTAACATACCAACAGAAACAAGGAAGATCATCTTCTTTGTTTTCTTTTCCTCAGTAGCAGAAATAATATTAATATTGAGAAGAACCATAGATTAAAAAATTGGAAGCATGACAGTACATATACAAACAACTCAAAGCTGACAACACCTTACAATACTTTAAGGCCTTGTTCATTCTCTGTTAAGCCCTTTATCTGGGTAAATGCACTTATCTGGTTAAGTACATTTATCTGTGTTCTTTTGTTTCCCAGGTAAGTGTTCTTTTGACCATTTTTACCCACAATATGTGATTATTGTAAGGGGCAATTTTAACCCATGGTGTCTTGTCAACTTTTTACCCAGGTAGGTAGGTTATTTGCCCACCTGGGAGCAGTGATTTAAAAAAGCGCACCTAGGCACACAGGCGAGGCGCATTTAGGGTATGCACCTTGCCTAGGTCCCAGGCAGAATATTTTCGAAAGGTGCAAGCCTGGCATGCATTGCGTTTCAGCCCAGGCATGCACCTTTTAAAATTCTGTGCGTTTTTTTTCCCTTTTTTTGTGTTTTGCAGCCATATCTGCTAATGATGCTCATTCATTCATCCTAATAAAAGATATTTTTTAAAAACACAAAGTTATAAAACCTTTCTTTTTTATAGGGATTAAGAATTTAAGACCTTAATATGGACTTGTTTGGGTTTGCTTCAAGGGGCTTGGTACAAAGGTGACTCCTAGAATCAAGAATGAATAATGCTTAACATCATATTAGCTATTTGAAGTAATGCAATTGGGAAAAAAATGAAGAGATTAAGAGTTTACATGCTTGAATATGTTTTATATGTTATGCTTGATTTTATTTTAAAATTTTCATTTTAAATATGTTTTACATGTTATGTTTATGTGTTTTAGTTTGAGATAATAGGCTTTTCTCAAGCATTTATTTTAAAATTCAAGTTTACATTTTTAATTAATAATTTGTTTAATATTTTAATAATTTGCATTTTTTTTTAATTTTTTGGCATGGGGCCCCGCCTTGTGCCTTGGGCACAAAATGGCCCTTGTGCTTTTTTTGCACCTTTCGCTTTTAAAACACTGCCTGGAAGGTGGGGGTAAGTGATACCCAGGGAAAAGTTATCAGGGCCCACAACTAACTGAAAAGTGAACACTGGAAAGTTGGTCAACAGCAACCACTTTCCTGCCAACCAACTTTTCCCCTCCCCATTTGCTGAAAAACAAACAGTGCCTAAGTGATATTTTGGTACAAGTCCCACCCAGGACTAGGCATACCCCAGTCCAGCAAAGTTTTGTTAATTCCCTCCATGGCTAGGAAATCTGCTAAACTCTTTGCTGATCTGGGGATCCATTTGAATAAGTGGTTCATAGTGGATACCAGTAGCCTGATTTCTCTTATGAGGTGCCTTAAGTTTCATGGGCCTTGGTCTTCAGCTGCTAGTCAATTGATCACTACATGGCAGTCCCCTTCTATGTATACATCATTCCAGCCCACTATATTACTCAACTTAAGATGGAGAAGTGCTAACATTTCATCCATCAGAGAGTTTCCTTCTTCAGCTGGTCTACAATAGCTGACTAAGAGTTCACCTTCATGATTTCTGACCACTCCTCCAATCAAGGAAGATCATCTTTATTTACTGAAATACAAGTATGCATTGCCTTTTGCTCAGAGAGAGGCAACTTCCATTTCAATCCTACACAGATGATAAATTACTAAACTTGTTCACTAAGCCACCAGATCGACATAGACAGTACTGTGTTGATCATCCTTGATAGAGGAACAATGTACAAAACCAGATATAGAACTTGTTTCTAACTCAAATTGTTCTAAATGGACATCTGACTTAAAGTCCACCAGTGCAAACTTCTTACACTGCTGGTCCCAAGCGCAGATAAAGGAGGAGGGTTGCATCAAGTTGGCAGCCAGAAACTAAAACTTTTGCCAAACTCTTATGGTCACGGATCCTGAATCGTCTAACTGAATGACAAAACAGGATTCATGTAGCTGACCCCATACAGTTGGGATAATGCTTATATGATGATGACGAGGAGGAGGAAGCATATTGTTTTCAATATTACTGCGATAGAACAATAAGTGACCTGATAAATTCAGAAAACAAATTATTCCACAACAGCATACTTGAATGAAAAAATAATTGGACCAAAGAGAAGCTAAAGTGGTAGATAGGATATGATAATATGTCATGGATTAATCAACAAAAAAAATTCTGAAAGCATTGTAGGTGACTCAAGTATCATCTTAACATGAATTTTGATCATGCATCTAGCAATTACCTGAAGAACAACTGACGATGTGATAAAACCAAATGCATATTCACCTACACGTGGATGACGTATAATTGCAACCTCTTTAAAAGCAGTGGTATTTTGATCTGAAAGGAAAGAAAACGTTATCTTCTTATTCTTTTAGTCAATAACAATATCAGAAATATTTATTAATATACACTAGGACAACATTTGGTACCATTGGTATTTCAGCCAAGGTAGAGGCAGGAACAATGAGAGAGACATTTTGGCATGAAACTTGGAGTACAATATTTAATTAGGAGTTTCAAACATGTAGGCACTGGTGTTTAGATGTATGTAAGGGAATAATTGGGTAATTTATGTTTACTTGTACATGTCCAGTCATAACTTTATTGTAAAGGGTTAGAAGTGTCTTCTCCAATATATTTGATCTATTAAAATAAATGGGCAATCATACATTCTATTCAACCTGCCCATTTTTCCTATTCTCTTTCTTGTCTTTTTCTCTCTTATTTATCCTCTTGTCTTCAACTCCAACACTATAATAACTCAGAAATCATCTCTACATAATCCAAAAAGTGCATCGGTACTTTCTCCTTCACAATTCACACTCAGGGAACCAATCAAAAAGAATAAAAAACATTCAGATTAAGCTTTCATTGTTCTTAGGCTGTTTTTGGTTTGATATAAAACTAGAGAAACAGATAGTTGAGGAAAAGTTCTTAATAAAATTTGTGAAATGCCTTAAGAGCTTCCCCGTAACTTTCAGTTTCTCTCTCATTTTCTATCAAACCAAAACAGCCTTAATGAATCCAACTCTAGGTTCCAGGATAGCCTAGGCATCATATTTGATCTACTAAAGTTTACACTCCAGTTTCTCTCAAGTAGTTTTTTCATTCCTTTGAGTCCTACAGTTTATATAATCACAACACTATAGTAACTTGTGCCTTGAAGATTGAAGAGGTGAAATCTGTGTGACTACATAAACAAGCAGGTATGAATTGATTGTTGGAATACATGGGAGACACCATTTCATGCTGGTGAGGCATCAAGAACATCAATGAGATACTAACAATTGGCAGGTCATGCCATACTAAAAAATGGCAGTGATATCTTGCAGTCCTCAAAGCATCCAAGACTGATATGAAATAACTTCAACAGTTGGCAAAAGTTATAAAGACGAATATGTGAAAATCAGTAAAATAGGGAAATTAGGATAATATGGTACCTGGAGAAATAGCTGCACTGATTTGCTTTGAGGCTGAATATATATGTCTTACAAAGGGCATCCGCTTTATAAACCATTCTCCCAGCCAAAAGACAGTGGCACCCATCCATGATGAAACAAATATGCCAACGAAAAATACAAAAACTAGAGATGTGACAAATCCAAGCCCTGCAGATTTAAGATTTTAACCCCTGAACTAGATGTTATAATTTAAACAATAAAGATGAGCATTTATATAACTATAAAGGGCCACTAAGGCATTAACCAATGTTGCCCCTAGCCATCCAGGATCTTGGGAGGGGTGGACACTTCGGCATTTTCTTGCACAAAGTGGCCACTCTCATACTCAAATCCACATTCTCACACTTTTTGCCCCAAGATATTACTGCTACACCATACAATGGCCCCTATGCATTTATCTAAAGATAGCAGAACGATTTTGCTCTAAAGAAAATAATAAATAAAGGACAAGCCACAGAACAATAACAAGGCCTATGGGATCTGATATTGGTGAAAGGGTGATGTAGGAGCTGAAGAGTCAAAATTGGAATTTATGAAATTTTATGTATTTTTGTATTTTTGGACAGCAGGGGTGTTTTTGTCATTTTGCAATTTTCTATGGGGTCCAATGATGGGGTTTAATTTGTCTAGTTATAGTTTATTTATGTTTAAATTCAGGGTTATTGCATAGGCAGGATTAGAGTTATTGAGTCTTCTTTGAATTGAAATAGGATATGACAACTTAGTTTGAGTTCTACTAGAGTTAATGAGTCTAACGGTTTGACTCCTAGGACTATTATGAGTCTAACAGTTTTACCCCTAGGTTTATTATGAGTTTAGAGTCTATAAATATGTATGGACGTTCTACACAAAGAGGAATGAAGTTTATGAATTTTCTTCAGCTTATGCTAACTATGGTGAGTGATTCTAGGCACCATGTGAGTGATTGCAGGTATTTTCTTTCTTCTTTCTATCCCTATTTTCTCTCTTATTCCTTCAAGAAGCCATTACAGCCATCAACAGTCATAAAATTCTGATCAAAGAAGACCATTCAACATTATAAGGACTAGAACTGAATTGGTCCTACATCAAAGGGGCAAGGTGATATTTTAAGAGGATAACTAGGGGTGATATTTTAGATTATATATATAATATTTATTATATAATATTATGTTTCTAATATAATATATAATAAATGTTTTATATAAATATTTTAATATATATTACATATATTCATGAGTTACACATGCCAATTAGTCAACACTTGTAAGAGTTGATGGGTTATTCTCTCTGGGTAGCACACTACCACTCCTTATACAGATGAAGGCAAAGATTTAATTAAGCAATGTGGGACAATGAACAAGCAAGTACTGAGTGTTGAATGAACAAGCACTATGAGAATGAAAGCTTTGCCCTCACCTATAAGAATAGACATCCATGAGCATTGGGTGGTCACATTTTCAATGTCATAGGCCCAAAGTCAAGCTTGGCTCGGCCCAGGCCCATGCAATAGTTCTTTCATGTACTACTTACTGTAATTCCTATCATAGGTGCTAAGCTCATCTTGGGCCCATCCCATCCCATGATCACCCCCAAGGACAACTGGTGGAGGAACCCCCACTTAGGTTTCGGCTTTCACAGGAGCCTATGAGGCTGCAAATAGCATCCCTCCCTCATCTCACAGAGAAGTTTTTGTATATCCTAAATTCCTAATAATTCTTACAATAAAGTTTGGTTTCTTGAAGCTCTATAAAAATACTCATCTATTGTTTCATCAGGGAAGCAAGGCCTGTTCTTCACCATTGCAGAACATCAGAGGGGTAAAAGATCATACGTACCAAATATGTCAATGCCAAGCCTGGCATATATTGGACTGAAGAAACTGTCAACAAACTGGATAAACCACCATGTAACAAAAGATGTAACTGCAACAGGGAAAAGAACTACACTGCAATTTCATATAAAATCTTAAACTTAGGCTTGGAAAGTGAAATTATAAGAAATCAAAGCCACCAGTAACAATAAAGCTTGTTACCATCCAGTCATGAATTTTTTTGAGACCCAACTTTGGAGAACAGCATAGCAAGCCTGATCAAAAGAGAAAATAACATAAAATTAAATGCAGGTTAGTCTGTGTTTGATATCAACATGACAAGTACCCCCCAAGAAAAAAAAAGATATCAAAACAACAAATAAGGTGTTCAAGAAGAAGAATAACTTATGTCAAATAAAGTTGCACAAATACATTTTTCTTAGCCATCTGCGTGAATTACTTTTCTTATCAGTAGCTGCAAGTATTGCTAAGTGCTAATGCTTTCCCTCTTTCTTCTGAAAACCATTAAGATTTTACTTGCAAACACTCAAATAGAAAATTATCCTTCTCTTTTTGAAGGACTTGAAACAAAAAAAAAAAAAGGAAAAAAGAACTTGGATCCCTGAACACCAATGCTATAAAGCTTAACAATCAACATGTGGTTTTTTTTCATACACTGTGGGAATTGGAACCTCAGTTAAAGCTGAGCTCTAGCCCTGTTGCAGGATGCAATACTTGGTTGATATTCTTGGATTCGAAAGGTGATGCTAATGAGAATCAGCTTTCATCATGGTCTTGTTTTTCAACCAATCTCAAATCCTTAGAGAATGTATAAGTTTAGAAATTTTTAAATAAGAGTTCTAGAAGTACTAACAGCCCTTTAGTAATTTCTATTGCTTAAGGTTGGTACTTTTGCTTTATTTTGAATCCTACTTTAATTAGGAACATTTTCCAAATTTATTTAGGGTGTGGTCAATTGCTTAGTTACTTTATTTATAAGTTTGAACGCAAGTTGGTGGCCAAAGTAAAATTCAATTTTCTGTGCAAGGATGGTTTAGTTTAGGATTGTAGCAGAGTCTTGGTTTTACCCTAATAGAAGCGGGATAAGGAGTTGAGTGTATCAATAGGATCAATAGGATCAATAGGATCTTACATGGATCTTATGTATGTGCTTTAGGTTTGGTTTATTGAGTTACTGAAGTGCTTTTTCTCTGGAAATAATAAATAGAAGAATTTCTAGAACAATTTGATCTCTAAATTTTGTCTTAACTTATTGCCCTGCCTTGCTATTTATACTGTTGCTATTGTGGTGTGAACAGTAACTATGGATAAATACCTATTGTTCTGGAAGGTTTGTTTCAGGTTCTCTTCACTTCAACACTGTAAACCACAACAGCTCCTACAATCAAGCTACATTACAACCTGCCTAAAAGGAGGGGCTACAAGGTAGGTAAAGGTAACCTATTGCATGAAAGAGAATTTCCATATCTCTTCTTCATCTGTTTAGTTACTTTGCATCAATTTGTTGTCTACTTTCGTCAAGAGTTATGAAATTTTCCTGCATATTTCTAATTGCTGTTTGACATGTGAACCTAAGGAGAAAGAAGGTAGGCAGCTGAAAACCATGAATAAGACTCTCCTTAGCAAATGTCTATGGGGATTTCACTAGGAGAGGAGTCAACTATGGAGGCAGGTAGTTGGATGCAAATATGGTAGAGCTCCCATGGATTGGGAGACTTGCACTCTCACAATCCTATGGTCCATGGGAAGGAATCCTGAAGCTAAACGGATTTTGTCAGTAATATTAGACTACAGCCTGGCAATGGGAAGAAAATTTTCTTTTGGGGAGATGTATGGTGTGCTGACCAACCCCTCAGAGATGCCTTTCCAGCCTTATTCTACAAGGCTCGTGCTGATTGGTTAGGTTCTCAACCGGTGCAGGCACATAGGTTCAGATGCAATCTGAACAATTGGGAGGTGAACCTCCTTGATGAGTCTTCAATGTGTGTGGCTCTTTTCCACCAAACCCTGCTACAAAGCCTTCATTGGTGACTGTCAGCTGGTGACGTAGAGCTGGATCTGGACTCTGGAGAGTTCAGGCACCTTCAAAGTATACCTTTTTCTTGTGGATTGCAATCTGCAATAAGATCCTAACCATTGACCACTTGCTGCACAAAGGTCTGACCATCATGAATGTATGCAGTTTATGCAGGGTGAGTCAGAAGTCTGTTAATTATCTTCTTATACATTGTCCACTCACTCGCCAGATACAGGCCCATTTTGTACAGATATTTCATCTGCAGTGGGTTGCTCCACCCAATCTAGCAGTGCCCCTCTCCACTTGGAGGGTTGGTGGTTTTTCTGAGAAGGGGAAGATCCTTTGAAATTCATTACTTTGCACTGTCAGTTGGACAGTGTGGAAGGAAAGAAATAGTTGAATTTTTCTAGGAAAAGGCCTCATCATTGGAGGAGCTTCCAGGAAAGCTGAATGGACTCTCTTGCACTGTGCTGGAGCATGTAGACATCTATCAGGTATCCCAGATGACAGTGTTAGGGATCACTGGACCAACATCATTTTTTTATGCCACTTAAGTGTCACAGCTTATATTGTACATGTGTTTTTTTGGTTCTTACAGGCATATATGTAGAGTTGTCAATGGATTCCAAAAGTTCAAAACTTGATCCAACATCTGATCAATTATCTCAGATTTGGATGATCCATTTACATACTCGGATCAGATTTGGATTTACTCCCATCCGATGTGTGTGTGTGATGGTAGGTGGGGGTGTGTGTCCCACCTATCTGGATTTTTTTTTAAATTCATATTTATATAACTTTATTACTATATATAAGTTAAAAAGTAATTAACTTTTTTTTTTAGTTTCTTTCTTTATTTTAAAGAAAGTGGTCCATGGTTAAGTTCTGGAAATCGACTTTGAAGGGGCCTGGACCCTCAAGGTCCAGCTCCATGTCACCAGCTGAAGTCACCAATGAAGATAGTAGCAAGACTTGGTAGAAAAGAACCAGCTTTCTCTCTCAGACACATTCTTGAATCCTACTAATATGGATCCAAACACACTGAAGAGGATCTTCCCAACCTATCTCCAAGGAGGTCCACCGCCAATTGTTCAGATTGCATCTGAACCTAGGTGCCCACACCAGCTGAGAACCTAACCAATTGGCACAAGCCTTAATGGATTGGATTTAGATTTTGCTCAATTTAATCCAAATTCAACGAATTGGCGGAGTGTTTAGGGATAATTGTGATGCTACTCTCACCATATCCATAATTTATAGCCACGTATTATTTTTTTTTTCCGGATTTGATCGCATATCATTCTGCCTCCTTTTTTATTTTTTTTTCTGGGTGCAAACACACAAAAGCTTTCATTCATACTGGTTCAAAAGTGCAATTAGATACAATGTTAAGTTGTTAACAACGAAATTCCGGACATATGGACCAAGTACAATCTGCAGTTCTTAAACTGATGTTGTAAGTACGATGCATGCCGTGAATCTGTTGGTTTAAATTGTACCAAGATCTTCTGAACACAGTAGTAAGTAAACCTTTCGTTCCCACGAATTCACCTTCTGCCTCTCGAAAACAACAATACTAAAACAGCATTATCCAACCCCAGCAAATATGTGCCATGACTAACCGAATTGTGCATAAAAATATATAAGATACCTTTAAGATTTATAAATTTTTTCAATTCGAAAATCCGAATGTCATGAAAATCCATGGGCTTTTGAAACGAATTAAACAAACAAACGAAAAGAAAGACGAAATTTGGAGAACTTTTTTTTATTTTGCAGTTGACAAACAAGAGAATGAATGTAAATGATGAGAGTAGGCTGACCTTACGAGTGGACGAGTTGGGAGAATTTGGAGGAGACTTTGCAGGACCTTCGGGATATTCGCAACCATCACCTTGACTTAGTGGAACCGATGTAGACTCCTTTTCTTCGGCCATTATTTCGTTGGTGGAAACCAGTTTACAGATTCTACACTCTAATTCAAACTCCCTCGACGGAAAATTTACTGGGAGAGATAGAGGTGTTGTTTGTACGATCTATGTTCGATAAAAAGTTTCAAAGAAAAGAGATTGTTGTGGTTAACCCGCTGCAAATAATCGTAGAAGTAAACTGGTTCAATTTGGGGGTTGTGAGGAGAAGGAGAGGGTGCCGTCTGGTTCAAGTCTGGGTCACGTTCTCACTCCGTAACTTTGCTCGGTCGGTCACCCCGTGTTCTGGAGTATAGTCTCCTTGGGTATTCAGCCTTCAAGTCTGAGGCGCCCTGCGTGAGTAGCAGATCCGGTCTCGCTACAGCGAGGCCAATCACTGTGGGAACGGTGATACCGAGTCTACTTATATTGGTGAAGGGTGATATCAAGCGAAAGGTGAGGTGACATACCACATCTACTAAGTACTCACTGTGGGACCAATCAGGTTTGACCACCGGATTTTTTATTTTGGAAAAACAGTACCTTTGATTAAGTATCAGGTTCGATCAGAATTCAGAAATGCAATCATTCGATACATCCTGGTTCCACATTTCGAAGGTAAAATGTGATGTCTGCTCGCGTGGCTGACCGAGACTCTTTTGCAAGGCGTCTTAAAAATCTGCTGTACTCAGCTATATACACCATGTGACTATCATTATTGCATCGCCTACTAGATGGACCGGGTGATACCAAGCTCCACAGCAAATCGGAAATTTCTTGGGTCTCGTTTGATGATTAAGTGATTGATAAAATAAGTAATTGTTGTATAAGTATTTTTTAGAAGTACTTATTTTAATAACTACTTAAAGTTGTGTAGTGACCCACTTATCAAATCATTTATTATGTTTTTAAGCATTTATTGAGTTGGAAATGTTTGATAAGCGACTTTCTCATAAATGCTTATATTGACCCAAATGACAAATTTAACCCTTACTTCACTCATACATATATATACAATTCTTTTCATACCTAATAATAATAATAATAATAAATAAATAAATAAAAATAATAATAGGAAATTCAGATTAAAATATGATAATTTTAACTATACATATAAATCAATAACAGGAAATTCAAATTATTCAAGAAAAAAAAAAAAAAAAACACCACCAATATGAAATTTAAAAAAATGATAATTTTTATACACCAATAACTATACATTTGCATGGTAGACTCACCAGCAGTGGCCTTGATGCCTACCAACCTCAGCACTGGTAGTTGTAGATTTAGTAGTTTGGGCAATGGTTGAGGTAGCAAATTTGACGGCTTTTTTTGCAAAGCTAGCTTTTTCTACAACTTGTGGAGCTGGTTTGGCCAAAGAATCCTACAAGAAGGAGAATGTGGAAGAAGAAGAAGAAGAAGGAATAGCTAGCTAAGATGAAAATACAAGAAAGAAAATCAAAAGTAGACATACTGATTCTTCTTCTTGCTGCTTGTTCTTACCAGTTGTCGTGGCAATGCTCGTGGACTACCTTCGCATTTGGAGCATTGCATAATTATCGACAAGAAGCTGGTGCTCAAAGCACTATTTTGTAGAGTGAAAATAGGTGGAGCAAAGATTGTAGGTATCACGACATTTATCTCGGAAGCACTCGATGCAAGTAAAATACAACCCCTCCACAAATGATCCGCACTCATGACAAAATATTGCCCTCCATTTAATGATGTAATAGAAGACAATTGCTTCTTCGAAATCAATAAGGCCATTACCGTTGTTGTCTAGTTCAGTGAATAAGCTTGGCTTAAAATTATAATTGCGACATTCTGTGCTCCTCCGCAGGAAATCCTCGAACTCCTTCATGTTGACCTTCCCATCTCTGTCGAAGTCTATGGCTTCGAAGAATTTCCTAGCCAGCTGCTTCATCTCATCTGAACCACCTTTGTAATATGTTAGGGCAGCCTCACGGCAAGTCTGCCAACTATTTTTTGCTCACCGTCGAATGTCGCCAATGGACCTACACCCAAACGCCACTACTACCTATTGTTGTAGGATTTCGAATGGAAGAAGATGATAAACTCAAGGGGGGTAGTTTTGTCATTAAGGAAAAAAAATAGGGACAGGTTTGTCCCATTCGAATGAATAAGCACTTCTTCAAAAAGTGCTAAAAAAAAAAGTCACATCCATGTCACTTTTTTAAGAAGTATTTTTTTTATCAATAAGTACTTACCCCCTTTTTTACCAAACACCCATAAGTACTTAAAAATCACTTAATGTGTGGTCCTTTGTCTTAAAAGAAGTACTTGTTGAAATAAATACTTCTTAAAAGTGAAATCAAACAAAGTGCACTTGTCCATGTTCTTTTTTGTTTAATTTATTTAGATAAATAACACTACTTACTTTCCTATATTCTTTTGCAACACCCACTTTCCTAGGTAAGTTGTTGTTTTTTTTCACCTCTTGCCAATTTTACCCTTTCACCATTAGCTTTTCTAGAAGGGGAAAGAACATTTTCTGGTATATGTGAACCACTCAAATATTTTTTAGATGATGACCACTCAAAATTTATGACATATAGGTATGGCACATCTAGATAAAGATCTACTTCTTTTGCAAATTTTCGCCATTATCTTGCTGCTAGCTATAGTTGAAACTATTGGTTAGAATCTGATTGAACAACATCTTTTAAGTTTGGAATAATGGCATTCACATCATCCTCACAAATATTAGAACAATCTCTGCATTCAACAATTAGAATCTAACTGAAAAATAGGCTCTAGTTGGATATGGTTATTGCACATCATCTCTCTTGCACAACAATTCTGCAAATCTGCTCCAAAATGGCTATTGGATATGATTACTGCACATCTCTCCTACCCTATGCACATCTGTGGTAAATTAAACAAGAATCAAATGAAATATGAGAATCTAAACCATATATTTGCATATGGATATAACACTCATGCATACAGTATCTAACAAGGAAATCAAACATGACTAGCATGGTCAAATGGAAAACATAAACAAGCATTATGACATTATGATATAATGTAATGGCTTATTTGTTCATGTTGGCATTAACCTCTTTTTTTTCTCTTTTTTTAGGTTGTATTTTCTTTATCTTTTTATCTTTTTTATTTCTAATATTTTCTAGGGGGCATTGCTTGGTTTAATAGTAAAATCTCAGACTAGCAACCATGAAAATGCAACTTCGATTCTAAGAGCAGCCTCTTCATGCAATAAATAAATAAAAGTAATGCCAAAAATTATTTGGGACCAACATTGTATAATGGCCTTTCATTCCACTTCTCTTCTCTCTATTGCTAACAAAGTGTTTTTTCCTAATGAGAAAATACTACCAAACTTAGTCGCCCCTTGCATGCCCTCTATCTAGACTATTCTACAAAATGTAAAATCTTCATGTTTTTCTTAATTTTCTTTATTTTTCTGTCCTGAGAAATTTTGTTTAAACTTCAAACTTATCTATCTCAAATCCATCTTCACCTCTCTAGACCCCGTTGTTGACCCTACAAACATTTATTAACTAATTTTCTAAACCTGGATCATACCTATTTTGTCAACAACTTTAAATCCCAAAATAAATTGATGAAAACTAATACCGAGGAGAATTTGGGGATTGACCATCTATCATTCTTTCCCCTTTATTTTATGTTGTTTACGACCTTGGCAACTGCTAAACTATGAGAATTTGTGGCCCCTCTGCCTTTAACCCTCCATCAAACATAAAAAGGTATTCTCATGGATAAGGTGAAATGGTGAGTTCAAGTACCATCTAAAGGACTAAAATAATAATATTAGCTCCCATCCCCCCAACCACCTAAAAAAATTATGGTGGTTTAATGAAGCAACATATTGTGGAGATCAACCATTGCAGCTTAGTATAGAACAAGAAATTTTGAGTGGGAGTGGATACAAAGTAAAGGATTGGATTGATCAATCCCATACCTCTTTCATAATTGGGCTTCGATATAAAGTGGGAGATGTCTCCAAGTTGTCTTTATGAAGAGATCCATGGTGTGTTGAAAAACCTCCTATTGAGCTCTATCCATCTCTTTTCATTGTTGCAGAGAATAGAGATACATTAGCATGGAAGTACAATGAAGAGTGAACAAGTGTAGTAGTTTGGAATCCAATATTCATAGGAAACCTCAAGGATTGTTGTTACTTATCTTACTTAAGCTATTCCTCATCATGTCATGAATATCCATATCTTTTCCATAGCTATTCCATCTATTTTTCCTCTATTTGCTTGCTTGACATGCCTTTGTTCTATGCCTATTTGTTTCTTCATAGTTTTTATTTTCCCCCTGAACTTATGTTCTATTTTTTGAAAGAAATTGCACATCACTTTAGAAAGAAAGTAGGGTGTGTGTGCACATCAACCATGAGAAAATCCTAGTTCCTCAGCTTTTTGCCCTTAATTTGACTAGTATTGTTGCATTATATCTTATGGTGGTCTTTAGTTACTCAATACACTCCAACAAGCTTAGTCAAGTCTCATTTTAGATTGTGTTGTGTTGTTTAAGGTTAAATGGCTAATGTTTCACTTTGATTTTTGTGCTGCGAGTAATCTATTAATTGTTTCAATGTTTATTTGATATCATGTGCTTTTACATATTACACCTTTTCTAGAACTCCAGTGTGCCAAATTACTTGAGTTCTTTTACCATCCAATTAAGCTATCTGAACAAAGAGTCAACTTCATGCACTTTCCAGTACTCAAACAAGCTATTAAACAATGTTTCATAAATGTTAAGAAATTGTTCAAATTTCCGATGTTCCTCCCCACCCCACCGAAAAAGAGCATTAGTTTCATTTGAAAAACCCAAGAAATAGCATGAAATTATATCTCTATAATGGAAATGGATCTTCAACAATCATTTACAAAAGAAACAAACGAAATTGTTTATATCCCCTCAAGTTAACGATCTAGATCACACAAAAGACAAACATATAACCAAAAAATAAAACAATATCAGTTCAAGTGAACACAAGAAGTAGTGGGAAAAGCTAGAGGTCTAACCATCAAGCACTACAAAAAATAAGGCTTTTGCTGACGATAGACAAACGTCACTAAAACCATTATAAACGTCATGAAAGGCTTCTCGTGATGTTTGTGCAAACGTCGCGCCTACAAAAGTCTGGAAAACTTTCAGTGACGTTTACAAGACTTTTCAGTGACATTTGCAAATGTCACTGTAATTGGTCCAACACATCAACTTTTGACGACGTTTGTAAACATCACCAAATAATGGCAATTTTTTGTGACGTTTACAAGTGTCGCCAAAGGTGGATAAGGGAAAAAAATCTATCAACCTTTGGTGACGTTTGTAAACATCTCTGAAAATTGCCATTATTTGGTGAAGTTTACAAATGTCGCCAAAAAGTTGACTATCTTTTTTTCTATTTTTCCCATTTTGCAGCTATCAAAATGAATTTACATCACCTGCTTTACACCTAATTAATCACATTTATCCATATAACCTTTTAATTGACAATATAAACATATATTAAAATATTATAAAAAAACTTTAATACTTACAATTAAACATTTGTGTTTAAACAAAATATAAAAAAAAATACAAGATAAAATATCATCCAAAATGAAGGGATTTTCCCTTTGCATTCACATTCTCCTTCTCCCTACTTGTTACATATGCACGAGAGGACCCTGTGCCAAGTACTTGTTCAATGTCCTACAAAAGACAAAACAATTATATTATATTTTCACTAAAAGATATAAAAGTAAAAACATAATTTTTCTTGGTTGATATAAAAATAAAATTAAATTTGGCTTATCTTACCGGGTTTGATGATGGACTTGCATGATGGGAATCAAAATCTCTAAGTGGAACCGGAGTGTTTTCTGATCCATGGCTCTGCACAAAAAAAAATAGTATACTCAAATATTCTTATCAAAATTGAATAAGACAAATAGATTAATTATTATAAACATAATATTCGATACAGTTAAAATATACAAAGCCATTGAATATGAAAACATACTTTTTGTTGGCTATTTTGATTTTTGCATCATAATATTTAACCAAATTATAAAGTTCAGCTCAAGTTTCTTCTAGTGACACAAAACAATTGAAAAGAATCAAATACGAAATAAACCTAACTTGAAACTACCATTTACCTCCACTTAAGCCAAGTTAATATAATTGCTAAGACTTAATTGAAAAGGATCACATTTACCTCCACTATTGAGTGAAGGGAATCAAATGATGGTATATGACTTAAATAAAAAATACAGATTCAAGCTTTGAATCTCTGCTACAAGTAGCTAGAGTCTTCACCAACAAACTAGCTGGCAAGGGAGTGCTACAACCATGGTCTCAGCAAATGTGATATCAGTGTTGATCTCTCCAAGGCCGATTTTTTTGGTTCAATTTTTAAAACAATAATAGAAATAATCTTAGAGAAGCAAGTTGTGCAAGGTTGATCCAAGATTCAAAACAATTCTTGGGAACCCATGATTAAACGAGCACTCTATACTGTCATTGAGGCCCAACCCAATCTAAGCTGAATTTACACCATGGTTGTAGATTTGTTCCCATGCAGCTCTACCCACTAGTTTAAACCGACACCAACTTTGGCTAACAAATGGCTTGTCTTTATTTAGTGACCACTCATCAATAATTCCTCAAACAAAATGTCAGAGTTAGCAATGTCCTAAAACCAAAGGTCAAGTCTGCTTTGTACTACAATGCAATAGGGGCCCCTACGTTACTTACCCATAGATTCATGTGAAAGTGGAACCACCAAACCGGACCTAACTACAACCATAATAATGAAGTTGGGATCAGAATCATGTGAAACCTCATGTGGAACCTGATGAAGGGTGATTTGACCCGATCTATAAAACAGTGACACGTGGACACTGACCCGATGTAAGCGACAACTCAGCATCGTGGTCCAATATAGCTAAGTAACAGGCCCCTAAAGTAGCTCGCCACGACGTGAGCTCCCGGTTCCCCAAGCTACCCCCAAAGGAATATTCCGAGGTAACTTCAGCTCGCAAGCTAAGAAAACCAACTCGCCCGAACTCCCAAGCAGGCAAATCATCCCGAAGAATAGTCTACTAATGGCACTCCTGAAGCATTCCTAACTCGCTACAAAGTAGCTCGCGAATGGATCGCACGAGCATTTCGTAGGAAGCTTCTATCTGGCAGGCCGTACCAGTCAGACTGCGCCATATCCCCTACTGACGGTGTAGTCCCTGTCCTTTCGGCAGTCTGCACCCACGTCTCTCAGTAGGTGGAGGCGTGCCTGTCACCTTGGAGACGTGTCACTTGCCCAGGTAAGGAGTACGTCCCAATGGCCACCTACGCAGTCCTGGCAGGTAACGGCTGTGGCAGGAGATCTAGTGGCGGTTACGCCCAATCCCCCAGGGAACGCCCCTATAAAAGCCCTCAGGGCAAAGGAGAAACTTCTTTTGGAGAAATAGACCAAAGAATCTCTAGAATACAAGAACACTGCGCGACTTACACTCTTAGCCCTCGTTTTTCCTTTCATTTCCCATACACCGTACTAACTTAAGCATCGGAGTATTCCCACCCGGTAAACCCCCGGGAATCCTTCATTTCATCTTCTCATGTCTCGCCCGTTGCCAACAAGGAGCCAGTCGGCGGTCAGCCAGGAGTGCCTAGATCGCGCTACATCATTTGGCGCCGCCTGTGGGATACGCTTCAAAAAGCCTTTCTCTCTAAACTTTTTCAGTCCTTTCTTCTTCCTTGAAATAGTCCAATGCTCATGGCCTCCTCTAGCAATGTAGGATGAAGCACGAAGATAGATAACTCTGGGGAACACCCCCAGCTTCCTACTGTCTATATCGGACAGTTCACCGTCCCCCTCTCAGCAGACGGAATCCCCAGCTTAAGCGTGCCTCTCACAATGGCACCTGTCATCGCCCCACTTCCTGCTACAGTCGGAACAACCTTCACAGAACCTTCGGTCGTGCCCCCAGCAGCCAGCCCGAACCAGCTGGAGGACCTAGTGCAGTGCATGAGGGCCATGCATGCTCAAATGCAACAGTTTCAACAACTTCAACTCTATCAACAGCATGTACTGCATCAGGTCTCCCAGTATCAATACCAGCAATAGTTCCCCCAGCTGCCCCAACCTCAACCTCAGCTCTCGCCTTAGCTCCTAGCTTTGCAGCAAGCCAAATCTCATCACCAGAACGAGCACTCCGGCCGAGGAGAGGCCCCCCAAAACCTCCCAAAAAACCAGGCCTCCCCCCACGGCAGACGGGAGAGACCGGCTACCCCGATTTCACCATGGGCGGACAGGTCGAGAGGACCCCAGCTGGGCAGGTCTACATCGCCCTGGCAGTCGAAGCTTGAAACCCTGATCCTAGAGAACTGGTTCAAAATCCTAGCAGCAGATTCCAGGCAGGCTCCTTCTGTCAGTAGCCATCACTAGCGGACCGAGCTACCCCCTGTGCAAATAGTCCTGGATAGCACGGAAGTGAGCAGCACAAGCGCCGAGCCCGTCAGGAAGCAGAAGTGTCGACACCGAGCTCGCCGATCTGTCACCCACGATTTGCCCGAGCCCATGGGCAAGGAGGAGGTAGGCTCGATCAAAGCCAAAGCTCCCCTCTTGTCAGTTCTGTCCCCCCTGTCTTCCGAACTTCAATCAGTCCCGGTGCCCAAGGATTTCAAGCTCTCTCCTCTTGATAAGTACGACGGGTCGTTCAACCCGAATGATCACGTAGATGCCTTTCAGTCACAGATGCACCTAGTGCCAGCCAACGAGTCGTGCATGTGCGTGGCCTTCTCCACTACTTTTAGGGGAGCAGCCCGCACGTGGTACCGGAACTTGGTGCCCGAGTCAATTAGAAGTTGGGCGCAGTTCGCACAAGCCTTCACGTTGCACTTTGTCACCAACAAGCGGTGCCTGCGAACTGAAAGAAAGCATCTTCAACATAGCACAATGGGAGGGAGAGTCCATCAGGAGTTATATCAAGCGGTTCAACGATGCTTGTATGCAGATACCGCGCCTAGATCCCACCGTACGCCTAGCAGCGGCCAAGAAGGGAGTGAAGCACAAGGAGTTCATGTAGCACATGGTCGTCAACCAACCTGCGACCATAACCGAGTTTCTAAAGCTTGCGGATAAATTCATAGCCACTGAAGAAGAGATCAACCATAAGGGGGAGGGCGCACCAGAAATAAGAAAAAGAGAAGAGCCATCCAGTCAAGCAGACACCCGAAGAAAAAAGGAAACAGTTCGGAGTGCAAAGCCGGGTCAATTGTTCCAAGCTCATGCACCGGACCGAGCTGATTACACCCCACTGAATGCGAAGTGGGCTGAAATCCTGATGGCAATCAAGGACACCCCGTATGTGAAGGGCCACCCCGTCTGAAGGGGAACCCCAATGAAAGAAATAAGAGTTTGTATTGTAGTTTTCACAAAGACTACGGTCACAGCACCGAAAGTTGTAAAAACCTCCTTGACGAGATAGAGGAGCTCATCAATCGCGGATATTTGAGAAACTTTGTACAAAATAATAATAATAATAATAATAATAATAATAATAATAATAATAATAATAATAATAATAATAATAATAATAGTAATAGAGCAGGTCGGCAAGGGGAGCACGACAGAGATGCTTCGAAATCCATATCCTTTCAAAGGGAGAAAGCATATTGTAGAAAATAATAATCTCTTTGTAGAATTAGCCCTCTTAATTCATATCCTTTCAAGATCAACTTCCTAATCAAATTAGGAAAGAGTTTTTTGATCTAAATCTTTATTTGGATTTAGATTCTTATGTGGATAAGACTTATCTTATCCTCTTTCTAATCCCTATCCAGATATAAACCCAAATTCGCCCCTTTTAATTAATCTCATTAAACCCAGTTTGAATTGAGCTTTAGGCCCATTAAGCTTTCAGGTTCACTTCCTTTTAATTGTTGATTAGCTTGACTCTCTTTGTATGGTATGGGACCGTAGCATTAATCTCTACAAAAGCCATATGGGTTCAGCCTAACCTTTGTTACAAGGCCTGGCCGAATTCACTACTGAAGATAGTGAACCCTTGAGCCCATCGATATAGGCTCTTAATAGGCCCAACATTTACACTAAATGGTTCCTAGGTCCAAACACCTTATGAAGGCTCAGGGACTGTGGACTTAAGTGAGATTATCCCATTAGGTAAAAGCCCTAAATGGTCTTATACATAACCTCTTAGACCATAACGATCAAACACTATCTGACAAGAGAGGACATCTCCCTCGGCCACAATGTACAATGTTGCACTCTCTGCTCACATGGATCCCGGAAATTAAAACATTTGTGCAAACATTTTGTGAAACCATAATATATATGTATATCTCTATATAAATATATTTTGCAAAAACAAATATCAACATGTTTGAAATCAACTGCTGGCAGTTTAGGTTTCCATCAGGGAGAGTGCATTCCCTGATTATTCACTTTGTCCGACAAAGAGGCTAATTCTGTCACTTTGATCACTCACTTAGGTGAATTCTTAGACGACCCCAACATACCTAGGTTTTGACCCCGCTAAGGATCTCATAGATTGACATATCAAAGATAGCCCAATCCAACACCTAATACAGTGCCATAATCGAGTCTAGGGGGTATGTATAACTTTCCAATTTTGCCCATCTATCTCCAAGGTCCAGGGAATAACTGAAAAATGGTCAGGTTCAGGGTTTCAAGAAAACCTACACTACATGTTCTCCAGGTCTCACCCTAGCACCTGAGACAAGCCATCCCAACCGACTTGGAAGCACATTAGTATTAGCCTTGGTAGGATAAGCCTCCCTAGGTCTATCCATCGGCTGTAAAGATTCTAAACTAACACGAGTCTCATAAGTGTCCAGTTTAAGGGTATTATATAGAAACACACCAGATATAACATAAATCAATCATGTGGTTTTAGTCATTTACAATAAATGCAACAGTATATCAATCTGATTGGAGCTAAGGGCATACACTATTTAACAGCTCCCACTTGCACTTAGGTCCAATCGGGTACAAGCCTCAGTCCCAAACTGTCTACATGTTTCTCAAACACTTTTTGTGTCAGTGGCTTAGTCAATGGGTCTGCAATATTCTCCGCTATTGCTACTTTTTAACAACAATCTCCCATAGATCTAGTGTTGTCACACAACAGTGGAATGAGCGATGTGCTGAATTCCTAATTCCATAATAAATATTTCATTCATTAGGCAACATCATTTACGACAATGTGTTTGGTTTGGGTCATGGACTATTTTTCTTACTACACAAGACCCCATCATAAAGATGTAATCAGATTTAGACTTTTTATCATCTAGGTCTGATTGGAAATCGACATCGGTATACCCTAGGATCTGTAGTGAACTACCATCGAATGCTAGACAAAACTCTTTTGTCCTTCGAAGGTATGAGTATGTTTTTCACAACTGTCTAGTGCTCCTATCTTGGCTTTTGATTTGTATCTACTTACCACACTCGCTGCCTGAACAATGTTTGGCTGAATGCACAGCATGACATTCATGATGTTCCCTATGGTTGAGGCATAGGGAACCTCTCTTATGCCTTCAATCTTCTCGGGAGTCTTGGGAGATATACCTTTGGAGAGAGTGAATCCATGCCTGAAAGGAACATTTCCTTTCTTGAGTTCTCCACGTTGTATCTCTTTACAATTTTGTCAACGTAAGTAGATTGAGATAATCCTATTATACTCTTTGATCTATTTCTATAGAGTTGAAGTCCCGAGATGTAGGAGGTTTCTCCAAGATCTTTCATGGAGAATTACTGTGAAAACCACACTTTCACCGTAGTCAACATTCTTAAATCATTCTCAATGAATAGGATGTCATATACATACAGAACCAATAACATAACCTTATCTCCCACTGTCTTCCTATAAACACATGGCTCATCCGGATTCAGCTCAAAGTTAAACAGTTTAACGATAGAGTCAAACTAGATGTTCCAACTCCTAGAAGTTTGCTTAAGTCCATATATGGATAAGTTAAGTTTACACACCTTGTGTTCCTGACTTGCAGTAATGAATCCTTGCGGTTGCTATATGTAGATATCTTTAGTAAGATATCCATTCAGGAATGCGATTTTGACATCCATTTCCAAATCTCATCATGGTGTGTTGCTACAACTAGCAGGGTTCTAATGGATTTAAGCATGACCACATGTGAAAAAGTTTCCTCATAGTCAATTCCATCTTTTTAAGTATACCCTTTCACCACAAGATGAGCCTTGTAGGTCTCGACTTTCCCGTTGGGGCCTTTTTTCATCTTGTAAATCCATTTACAACCAATTGCTTTTACTTTAGGGGGCGAATCTACGAGAATCCAGACTTCATTGGTTTTCATTGAATCTATCTCAGCTCTCACGGTATCTACCCACTTCAAGGAATCTATGCCCAACATAGCTTCCATATAAGTCACAAGATTTTCTTCACTATTCATGGCTTTCATCAAATACCTTTCTTGGTCATAGTCGTAACGAATTAGAGACCTAGATACCCGGGTAGACCTTCTAAGTTGGTTATTTTCTAGAGCCTGTGGAACATCTCCCACTACCCCTGGGCTCTCCTCATCAAGAACAACTTCCTGATAATGATTGTCCAATATATAGTCTTCTTCTAAGAAATAGGCATTTCGATTGCAAAACACCTTTTGCTACTTTGGGTTATAGAATAAATAACCTACAGATCTTTTGAGGTAACCTACAAATAGGCAACGATTGGTCTTATATTCTAATTTGTCAGCACTTGTTTTTTAAATGTGTCGAACAACCCCAAATCTTCAAGTGTCTTACACTTGGTTTCTTACTGGTCCATAACTCATATGGAATGAATTTGGTTGGAATCTGGTTCAGTACATATATCGCAATCTCTAATGCGTAACCCCAAAGAATATAAGTAATTCTGAGTGGATGATAAGTGAACGGACCATATCCAATAGAGTCCAGTTTGTCATTTCCGATACATCGTTTAATTGTGGTGTAGCAAGAGGAACTAGTTGTGATACAACCCCATTTTTCTTTAAGCAGTCCATTAATTTGTTGGAGAGATATTTGCCTCATCAATGTGATCGAAAGGGCCTTAATTTGTCTCCCCAACTGTTTCTCGACCTGTTGTTTGAAATCTTTGAATTTTTCAAAGGATTCAGATTTATGTCTCATTAGGTACACGTAACCATATCGAGAGTAATGACCGATGAATGTTATAAAGTAAATGTGTTGGTTACGGGTCCTAGCATTCATGGGAGCACATACATCAGTATGTATCAGGTCAAGTGTGCCTGTAAATCTTTTAGCTTACCTGTAAATGGTCGTTTCGTCATTTTACTCTAAAGGCAAGGTTTACAGGTTTAAAGGCATGGTTTACAGGTTGGAAGATCATTTATAGTTAGAAAATCCAAATGACCATCTTTTACCAACCTAGTGATACGATCTATATTAATGTGGCAAAGTCAGTAATGCCACAGGCACGTGGGATTAACTATATCACATGTTATTTTCTTGGGGATTACATCCAACGTAGTTTTGGTTAAATTTGTTTACAGAAAAAGATGAAGAACATAGAGATCATTCTCAAGTTCTCCATAAGTGAAGAATTTGTTATTATGTTTAATAGTAATCACATTACTGAATAAAATATAATAACCATCCATACACAATTTTGAAACATAAATCAAAATTTTCTTAAATTAGGTACATAAAGACAATTTTTAAGTAAAATAACTCATTCATTGAAATACAATTCTACATTTCCTATGGCTGTAGCTGTAACAGTTGCAGAAGTCCCCAAGTAAAGAGTCACTTCTTTGTCACTCAGCCTTCTAATTGTCTTGAACCCCTGTAATGTGTTACATGCATGAGTAGAAGTCCTATAATCAATGCAACAGAAGCAACCAACAAATTAGTTTCTATGACAAAGGATTCAAATTTACCTTGTTTTTTGGCCTCCAGAGATTAAGGGCAATTCCTCTTCTAGTGGATAACTTATTGTAGAAGTGGCGAGCATCAGATGTCTTATCCTTCTTCTACTTTTTGGTATTGTCAACTTTCTTCTGAGGCTTTTTCCTTATCTTCCTCTTCTTCTTGCCTGATTTTCCACCTTCAATAAGCATGACAATTGGCCTATCTTTATTAATCAATTCTTCAATCCTCTACAATATATTGCTGAGTTCTTGAAGGCTAACATTTAGCTTATTCATGTTATTTATGATAAACTGATTGAAGGAGGGTGGCAAAGAGTTTAAAACAACATCAATTTTAGTGTCATCATCAAGCCTTGAATCGAGAGCCTCCAGTTCATTGATATAACCCATCATCTTTAGACAATGGTCATGACTTGTTCTTAGTCATTTCAGTGGTCATAAACAGTTTTAGGACCTTTTGTCGAGTAGAGCGATTATGCGCTTCAAACTATTGATAATTTTTCAGTGGTCTTCCGTGATATCCTTGGACACTTCGGTCTTATCAAACTATTGATGTATCAGATTGTTTATGGATGCTATGATATAACACCAGGCAAGAGAATTTTTCTCCTCCATTATTGATACTTTTTCTTCTAGGCCTCGGAAGCCCTGTCATCCGGATGTTTCGGTGCAAGGTTTTTTGGCTTCTTTGTCCAATTTCTCGGACGTTAGCACCAGTATAATGTTACGAAACTAGTCAGCATAATTTGGGCCCTTAAACTTATTATTGTCCAACAATTTGGCGAATTGTCTATTTGCCATTTTCTATAAAAGGCAATGCAAATTATTAGTCCACAACAAAAATTAATTCATGTTATTTACATAGAAAAGACTTTTAATCTATGAGATTTCCCTCCCATCTCAGTGATAGAGACGCAATTATGTCTTTGGAAATGTGTGAAATCACATACGGTGCATGGAGCAAACTGTTTCAACTGCAAAATCCTATCACTTTCTGTGAATGATCATATCCACTCATCTTATGAGCTTTCCCTTTGGCTTCTGTCAGACAAGGATCATTGCCATTTTAAGTTAACATTTATGTCCAGTAAGTGCAGACCCGCCATATTCGTGAACGCTAAGGTATCGTGAAAGAGTCTTTCATTTTAGGATAGGCCCCTCCCACATCGGTCTATGACGACCCTATCATCCTATGAAGCAATCAAACTGACTCACTAGCAAATAGATAACCCAATTTTATGGTGCATCTCCTCATTACTGATAAACCTATCCTCATGCTAATGACGAAAGGCCTTTTAAAGAGTTCATCATATGAATATCCTTATCATACACACTTATATAAATCTAGAGGGAACAAGTTGTTACATCCCTAGATCTGAGTTAGGTCAAACCAAAGTGGCTCCCACCGACTTTCTTAAAGCTTTGGGATTTGGTCTGCAAGATTTTTCCTGCTTTGTTTAGTCTCTCATAACTCTCAAGTTCATTTTTTTTTCATTTTAATTAAAAAATTATTTTTAAAATATAATAGGCCATTTAATTTTCCAACATATGCGAGCCAGAGTGCCAATATAAAGTATGATGTGTTCCTATCTGATTCAAAGTATAACAAGGATTTAAATTTACATACATACGGGATATATCGTATTGGTATTTGTCCATGGTCATAGCATACGGTTTGTAAAGTTGATGTATCAAACCGACATGGATGCGTATTGGCCTATATCACATTGTATCAACTGATACGCATCAATACAGACCAATATATAGTTTTTTCTCTCAATGTTTTCAAAATTGGATCGAAGAAAAACTAATCACTTGACTGGTTTTGTTTCACCCAAAACCGCCTTTCACAAAAAAAAAATTGTTGAATTGGTCTACGAATAATTGACCCGAGCAATCGAACCATCGACCTAGACAACAATTATCTATTTTTTTTTAATTTTTTATTTTTATTTTTTTGTTAGAATAGGCCTGGTGGTTCCGAGCCTGAAACATAAGCCTTGGCCTAGGTCTACACGGGCCAGGTGGGGCCGAGATTGATTCTAGGCCAATGTCTTTCATATATAAAACATTACATATCTATAATATTTTATATTAAATGACATAACATGCATATAAACTTTTATTTTATATTATATAATATAAAATATTACATATAATATAAATTATACATGTTATATTATAATATTTATATATAAAGTATATAATATAATATAAAATAATGTGTATACTTATGTATGCATTATACACAAAATGTATAAGTTTAAATATATGCGGGTTGTACCGGGCCCAGATTGGGCTTGAAATATTAAGCCCAAGCCTGATTCTAAAATTTGTGGGCTGATGTAGGCCCAAACCCGATCCGAGCTTGAACATAAAACCCAAGCCCAAGCCCAGAATTTTTAGGCCGAACTTGTGCGGGCTGAGCCGGGCCGGGCTGAAATGATCACCCCTAAGCCTAGGCCCATATCCACACGGACCCGGGCTGGCTCTGGCCTCTGAGATCTGCAGCCTAAGGCTGGAGTCAAGGCCCCACACCACAATTGTTATTCCATCAAGATGGGACGAAAAAGCCAAGCGTGGATCCCGGTGCGGAATCATTACTTTTTGATTTTCAAATTTTACTTTTTGATTGTTGAATAATAAACTACGCTAAAATCAAATCTATACGTAGAACCACAAAGGATTCTAATCCAACGCTAAAAGCGTGATTTCTGTAACAAATATGTAGATGTTGCCTACATAGCATCATGGCCCAAAACCGCGCCATCCCCGTCATTATCATCATCATAAAAACGAATTTATTATTATTATTATTTTTCACTAGAAAAATCAATCAAAACCGTAGATGAATGTGGTCCTAACGGCTTTATAAAGTCAGGTAGCGGGAACCCGTTTATACGCCACTGACCACTGTCCACAGACTTCTTCTTCTTCTTCATAAGTTGGCGGGAAACTTGAAAAACCAAAGAAGAGGGAAAGCCTGGAGATGAGAAATTAATTAAAAATTTTTTCTTATTTAAGCACCAATTCCTAGGGTTTTCTTCTCATGTACACTATTGCCTCCCTATAAATCCCTTTCCTTGTCTATTCTGTTTCCCTGCAATTCTCCCTGCAATTTAGTTGTTCGACGAAATTCCCCACACAGGGGATCTTTTCCTTTGATCGAAAATGTACGTCATCAAGAGAGATGGTCGGCAGGAAGCTGTGCATTTTGACAAGATCACCGCTCGTTTGAAGAAGCTCAGTTATGGGTTGAGCATTGATCACTGTGATCCAGTGCTTGTGGCTCAGAAGGTCTGCGCTGGGGTCTACAAGGGTGTCACCACAAGTCAGCTTGATGAACTGGCTGCCGAGACTGCCGCTGCAATGACTGCAAATCACCCGGATTATGCATCCGTAAGTATTTCATTTCTCGTAATAGTGGGTTTGCGTTTGTGTTTTGGTTTTCGTCATCGGACTAAGATTTGTAAGTCTATTGCTTCTTCGTTGACGATGTTGATTAATAAGATAGGAGGCATTTGGCTTGATTGTTGATTTATTATTGATTCTGTTTCTCTTTTTGTTTGTGTGAATGTAGCTGGCTGCTAGAATTGCTGTTTCGAATCTGCATAAGAATACCAAAAAATCATTTTCAGAGACGTAAGTTTATTCTGTTTTTGAATTTCTTTTATTTTGTAATTTTTTTTGGTCTTGGTCTAATTTTTTCTTGGTATACTCGGAAGAGTTGATCCGATTTGCGTTGTTGGTGCAGGATCAAGATCATGTACAACCATTTCAATGAACGATCTGGGCAGAAGGCTCCTCTGATTGCTGATGATATTTACGGAATAATCATGAAGGTACTCTTAGCCTGCATGCTTTATATTAATTCATACGACGGTAAATGTTTGTAAGAGTTCCTTTTAGTTGTAGATCATAGCATGGATTTTTTCTCTTGGTGGAATTCATCCATTGACATCGCTAGAATCTACTGTGCTGAATACTAAAAACACTATGAAATGAAATGGTTGCAACACCCAAATACAGTGCTGAGTACTAAAAACGCTTAGAGAGACCAGTATCCAATTTGATGAGGACCTATTGCCAATTAGGCCCATCTACAAGTGTTGAGGAGTTGTCTGCTATGAGAATATGATTCTTCTTTTGCGTGTTATTTGTTTAGATGTTCATGAATATTGTGATTCTAGGATTTTAAATATGTTAACATTGTTCCTATCTCTTTCAGAATGCAGCACGCTTGGACAGTGAGATCATATATGACAGAGACTTTGACTATGATTTCTTCGGTTTTAAAACCCTTGAGAGATCCTACCTGTTGAAGGTTCAGGGTAAGGTTGTAGAAAGGCCACAGCACATGCTGATGAGGGTTGCTGTTGGAATCCACAAGGATGACATTGATTCTGCTATCAAAACATACCATTTGATGTCACAGCGTTGGTTCACTCATGCCTCTCCAACTCTCTTCAATGCTGGGACTCCGAGGCCTCAAGTATGTTTTACATATATTTTTTGTATGTTGTAATTTCTGTTGCTCATTATCCTTTGGTTCAAATTTGTTTTGTTTGTTTTGGCAGCTCAGCAGTTGCTTCCTTGTCTGCATGAAAGATGATAGTATTGAGGGAATATATGATACCTTGAAGGAGTGTGCTGTGATCAGCAAATCTGCTGGTGGAATTGGTGTTTCTGTTCATAATATTCGAGCCACTAGCAGTTACATTTGTGGTACAAATGGGACATCCAATGGTATTGTTCCAATGCTGCGTGTCTTCAATGACACTGCTCGCTATGTTGATCAGGGAGGAGGCAAGAGAAAGGGTAAGATGGTCAATAGTCAATTTCTCAATCATCTCTTACTGTTGTTATCATATATTTAAGCATGTCTCTACTAATGTGCTTTGCCTTTCTAAAAAGGAAACAAAGGAAAAGAAAAAAGATATTAGTTTACTTCATGCATGCACATACAGAATTTGTTCTATGCATGTTTTGCTTGTATCAATCTGATGTTGTGGCTTACTTGGTATCCTGTTTTCATACTTTTCCCATGCTTGGTCTAGGTGCATTTGCTGTGTATTTGGAGCCATGGCATGCTGATGCATTTGAGTTTTTAGATCTCAGAAAAAACCATGGAAAGGTATGTACTTGTGCGTAGCTGATCTCGATGGTTTCACTGCAAAATGGTTGTTAATTCTGTTGCTAGTTCAGCTCTTTTGCATTTTTTTGCTCTTTGAGCCACAGTTTCTATGTCCATCAGCTTTATTATTTAGCATTCATCTTTAAGTTTTGGTGCTATCACAGGAAGAGCACCGGGCAAGGGATCTATTTTATGCTCTTTGGGTTCCTGATCTCTTTATGGAAAGAGTCCAAAGTGATGGCCAATGGTCCTTGTTTTGCCCCAATGAGGCTCCTGGTCTGGCTGACTGTTGGGGTGAGGAATTTGAGAAACTGTATACAAAATATGAGAGAGAGGTAAATGTCATTGCTGCTTTCTAGGTTTGGTCCTTGTTTGAGCTTTCAATTGGCAGGTTCTAATAAGCTCCTATATTTCTGTATATAGGGTAAAGCAAAGAAGGTTGTCTCTGCACACAGTCTCTGGTTTGAGATTCTGAAAGCGCAAATTGAAACCGGAACTCCTTATATGCTTTTCAAGGTATGAATGCAAATGTAGTTTCTCTCAACTGTAAAGATTCCTTGGCTTCTGTTCTTAATCCTGATCTATTTCTGCAGGATACTTGCAATAGAAAAAGTAACCAGCAAAATTTGGGGACCATCAAATCTTCAAATTTGTGCACTGAGATTATTGAGTATACAAGTCCAACAGAAACTGCTGTTTGCAATTTAGCATCCATTGCTTTACCTCGATATGTAAGGGAGAAGGTGGGTGATATATTTGCATTTAAGTATTCTAAAATGCTTTACTTATGTTTTTCTGTATCCTGGATGCTCCTGTATACTCATTCTTTTTTTAATTGTACCAGGGGGTGCCTATTGAGTCACACCCATCAAAGTTGGTTGGAAGTAGAGGACACATGAACCGATACTTTGACTTTGATAAACTAGCAGAGGTTTGCGTACAATATGCAGATACTTTCCTACTTTGTATCCTCATTACAAGTATTAGAATGTGAGCTTAAGACAGTGCTTTTAAACTTTGTCACCTGTGGGGCTGAGACAGGTTACTGCAGTAGTTACATCAAATCTCAACAATATAATTGATGTAAACTACTACCCTGTTGAAACTGCAAGGAGGTCAAACCTGCGGCATAGACCAATTGGGATTGGAATTCAGGGCCTTGCTGATACATTCATCCTACTTGGCATGCCATTTGATTCGCAAGAGGTAAAAAGAATTTTAACGAATTTGTTTTGGTATCTTTCTAAACTAGTTTATATAGGTCAGTTAATATTTGTTTATATCTGCAGGCACAACAGCTTAATAAAGACATCTTTGAGACCATATACTATCATGCCCTTAAAACTTCTGCAGAGTTGGCTGCAAAAGAAGGTTCTTATGAGACATATAGTGGGAGTCCTCTGAGCAAGGTTTGTGACTATGAAGAACTTCTTATCCTATCTTGTGTTCTTAGTTCTGTTCTTACCTTGTTTACTTGTGCCCATGTTTAGGGTGCAAGTTGGGTACCTGATTTATGGGACACACAGCAATGACTCTACTGTATTTTTGGCACTTCAATTGCAACCACCTAATATATGCACTACTTAGATTTTTAGATAGAATATATCAAGTTGTTAGCTATAAAAGGAGCAGCAGGTTTGTTGTTATCTCTTGATTGGGTTGAATTTAAATGTGAAGATCCCTTTCATATGTGTTTTGTTGAATTGTGTGCATTTAAAATGTGTAGAAAGAGTGGGGGGGATGCCTTGCCCCCCAACCAAGCTAATAATTTTCATTTAAGGATCTTTTGTAATCATTCTGTTGTCATCTAATGCATGTAAAATGGCAAAAATATGGTAGAGCCATACACTACCTACACGTACAGGAGCTTATATAATGTGATGTGCAGGGAATTCTTCAACCGGATATGTGGGGTGTAACACCATCTGGTAGGTGGGATTGGTCTTCGCTAAGGGAATTGATATCCAAAAATGGAGTGAGAAATTCCCTTCTTGTAGCACCCATGCCCACAGCTTCAACTAGTCAGATTCTTGGCAACAATGAGTGCTTTGAGCCATACACCTCTAATATCTATAGTCGCAGAGTGCTGAGGTTTGTTAATAATTCTCTCTAGTTAACTTTGTGTTTTCAATTAAGACTTGGAGTATTGTTCAAAATAATGGTATGATATATGTATCCTTTTTTGGCTGAGGTCCATGGTACACCCATTTTTTTTATCAATAACAGAAACTTTATTAAGATTTATGAAGCTTTAGGTACAAAAAGGGGGAGATAAAGAGTCTTATTTCCCCATTAGTAAATTACAAGAAAGAACATTAAAAATTAGCCCAAAAAATAGCCTCCCTATTCACCCCTTGCTTGGCCAACCCATTTGCAAAAGAATTAGCAATCCTTTTTCTTTTCATTATTGTAACTTCACAAGCCATTGCCCTCTTTCTTCAACCAGCTAATCACCACCTTTGAATCACCTTCCAAAATCAGTTGACTAATATTTAGTTCCCTTGCTCTTTGAACCCCTTCCAAAGTTGCAAGTATCTCAACCTTAATAGAGTCCTTCTCCAATAGGGCCTAAGAACAGAGCAATAACAATCCCTTCCTCATTCTTGAAAACTCCCCCAATCCCAGAGGGCCTTGGATTCCTTATGCTATTGCCACCAAAATTCACTTTTATAAATCCGGAGGGAGGAGGGGACCACAAGGGACTAAGAGTCCTCTTACATAGAGTAGAGGTTGCTAACTCTTTTCAGTTTCTTAACAGGTCAACTATTGGAGAGTCTGAGAACAGTTCCATAGTTTTTAGCCAGTGGGCAGCCCTTAAAAGTATTAGGTCTAATAGTTCTTCTAGGGATCTTTCCTTTTCTGAAAATATTCAAGAGTTTCTTTCCTCTCATAGTGACCAACGCATGACTGCCCTAATACTCCACATCATCTTCCTTCTCTTCTTAGGCCATCTGAAAAACGAAGGGGAGCACAAATCTTGGACACTCTCAGGAGGGTTCCAAGTACACCCAAAGCGAGAGAGTACCTACTCCCAAATAGTTTTAGTAACCTTACGAGAGACCAAAAGGTGGTAACCGGATTCCCCATCATCTTTACAGAGAGAGCATCTATTAGGAAGTAAACAAGAATTGAGTCTCTTTTTTTTGAAGTAGATCATTTGTATTTATTATTTCCAGGAAAATTTCCCAACAAAAAAACCCAACCCGAGGAGGAATGGGCTTGCTCCATATTTCCTTAATCGGAAAGGACACACCAGAAGGGATAGATAATTGAGTTAAGGTTTCAAAAAACGAAGCACAAGAGAAGGTTCCTGAAGTAGAAGGGATCCAAATTTTGGTGTCTTACCTATTAGGATCAAGGAAGATATTCTCAAGGATGGCTAATATAGGTAAGAGGCTGTCCAAGTCTGTATCCCTAATTGCCCTTCGCAGGTTGAGGTTCCACCAAAAACTAGAAGTGGAGTTTGAAGGAACTAAAAAAGAAGAGATAAGTTCATTTTTCAAATCTGACAGAGCATACAAGGAAGGAAACTGGTTTTTCAGAGGTGAAACCCCAACCCAAAGATGTTCCCAAAATTTTATTCGATTGTCAGAGTTAACACCGTACCTGATCCAATGGGAGAAAATTGGAAGCAGATCATGGATGGATTTCCATAGAGAAGTGACTGTAGCCCTTGCCACAATTTCAGAATCCTAGCCATTGTCTTTCAGCCCTTGTATGCTAGCCACAATCTTTGTCCACAATTTTTCCTTTTCCACTGTGAACCTCCACAACCATTTTCCCAACAACGCCATATTTCTTTTCTTGATGTTTCCAATCCCAAGACGGTCCATGGTACACCCATTGACTGATATGGACTGATTTAGTTAATGCATTATCTAAAGCTTTCTATTAAGCTTATGCATTTTCAACTTAATTAAAATATAATACTGAATTGTATGTTAATACTAGCAAGAATGTCTAAGAAATCTATCTTGCATATTAAATTAACTTGCTTTGTGGATTTCCAGTCCCCATTATGAATTACAAATTTGTAATGCATTACATGCATATTATTTTGTAGCAGGTTGACCATTTGTGTATATAATTTATTATCTAATTTTGGATGCACTATGCCTATAACTTTATAATAGTGAGTTCATTTGAAAATTTTTATGTAAATTATCTTAAACGGAGTATACATTTATGTAATTATAGAATTTATAGTGGATTCATTTGTATTTTGCATACAAATGTAACTTCAATTGGTTGTTTTTTTCTATGTTGATTGAAATGTATTATTTCATACGAGCTGTTACAGAATGTGCAACTTTATGTCTACCTTACCTCCAATTGAGCTGTAGAGTTTGTGTTATTGATATATTTATAAGACTTGTGGGCGTCCACTGTATTCTAGTTTTTCCCAAGTGTCTGTCTCTTAAAATTACCATTTTGAAACTCTTGGCAAATGGTGATACTTCAATCTGACTTGGAGCAACAATCTATGGTTTGCAGATCTGATTATTTTGTTTTTTAATTTTGGTTTCAGTGGTGAATTTGTTGTGGTGAACAAGCACCTCCTTCATGACTTAACTGAGATGGGTCTTTGGTCTCCTGCTCTTAAGAACAAGATAATTTATGAGAATGGTTCTGTTCTCAAAATCCCAGAGATTCCTGATGATCTCAAGTCTATCTACAAGTATGGATGTTCCATTTCCTTGTTTGTTTTATATGTTTGCTAAATATCCTTTGTATTTGCATCCCCATAGAATATTGCTAATTTGTTATATAACACCAGGACTGTCTGGGAGATTAAGCAAAGGACATTAGTGGACATGGCTGTTGATCGTGGGTGTTACATAGATCAGAGTCAGAGCCTAAATATCCATATGGACCAACCTAATTTTGGGAAGCTTACTTCCTTGCATTTCTATGCTTGGTCAAAGGTATTTCCTCTATACAATGCTTAGTTCTCTAAATTGTGATGGATTTTAGGGAAATCTGATGCATTTTTGTGATGAATTGTCATCTCTAGCATATGTATCTGTTGAACATGTTTTGGAGGTGGAGGGAGTTGGGGTTAGAGCAACATTGTGAATTCATCTCTTATCTTGGTTTAGATATTCTTTATCTGATTGGTTAAACTATGATAATTGATCTTCTGCAATTTCTTTATAGTTGGGACACAAGGGTCCATCAATTAGATGGTTATTATTTTGTTAGGTTTGATTCTTGCTGTTTATAATCAAAAGCTTTGATGGTCTCAAAGATGATCAAATAAACATCCTGGTGCACTTGTAATGTTTAGTTATGTTTTTGTTCTTGTTCACTTTTTAATATCTTTACTAAACTTCCTCTGCTCCCTGGATATGCCAAGGGTTTAAAAACTGGGATGTATTACCTACGAACACGTGCTGCAGCAGATGCCATCAAGTTCACTGTTGATACCTCAATGCTCAAGGTAATAATAGTTGGTCTTATTTACTTGTATCTTCATCTTCACTACCATTTTATTTTTTTCCTGTTTTTTAATCAAGCTCAAGTTCTTTGTGGTAATACAGGAAGAGAAGGTGAAGCCAGTGCATGATGTTAGTGCAAGCATGGCACAAATGGTTTGCTCTCTGGAGAACAGAGAAGAGTGTTTGGCATGTGGAAGTTAGTTTCTTTATATGGAATATGAGAACTGTTGATTCGGGTGCAAGTACACAACGTCCAAAGGCTGAAACAGGATGATGGGAAAATGCTGCAAGGGTTGAGAAGATGGTTCTATCGGGTCAAGTTTCTAGCCAATTACACTGGTTAACTTCCTCTGTACAGCTGCTCTATGTAAGCCCCTCAGATAGGGTACTGGTGATATGTATATGTTTATTCTGTATCTGGGTTTTGGATTTGGAGAGTAGCTGGTACCCCGACCACAATATCTCCACGTGATAGAAGTATTGATGATAGCTGGTCTCTTGGGTTCATTGCTAGCATCTGCTTTATTTAGTGACGGTTATCTCATCCTACTCCCAATGACTATGTACATGCTTTCATAGTTTAATATTGAGCCTAAATCTTGTGTTTTCTGCTTAGCGATTCATTGTGCTAAAATTAAGTTGGATAATGGTTCTAGTCAAGGGTCAAAGTATCGATATGTCCGATACTCAGTATCAAGCTGTATTGATACTTTTTTTTTTAATTTTTTAATTTTTATTTTATTTTTCAAATCCAAGGGTTGGTTCAAGGTCCTGTTCACCCCCTGAACTGGTTGAAATCCCAAAATACCCCATGGAAGAGTATATTGGGAAGCCCCTCATACAATATGTATCGGCTAATACGGCCTGATATGTATCTGCCAATATGGTCTGATACATATTGAAATTTCGAACCTTGGTTCTAGTTGCCCATTCTAATGCATTCTTTTTTGTGAGCAAGTATTAATGTCTTCGGTATCTCTTGGCTGTCAGGCTATGGTGGTTATAGAAAATTTTGTATTCCTAGGCATTATACGTGACCTGGACCTTCTCCATTTAATGGCCAGATGCTGAAACTTGAGTAGAAATGGTTCTAGTTTCTAAAATTTTTGCCATGAATAGATTTTTAAATCTGGGCCCAAACCCAACTTAACCCTCGATCTGATATGACCCAAGTCCAAGACTAGTTGGGAGGATCCAAATGGGCCCGAGATTTGTAAAAGAAACTCTGAAGATACGTTTATGCAACCAGTAAGATGTGAAAATTTATTGAAGCCAACCAAAAACCAGTGTTTCAAAATCTGGACGGCTTTTTAACCCGGCAAACTGGCTTGGGGGTTTGATCTGGTGGCGTTAACCTGGTGAAAAGTGAAAACCATAAAAAACTGAGGCCTGATAAGCTGTTCGGATCTACTCCTCACAGAGTGCTTTTCACACTGACTTCATCCTAACCACACATCTAGAACATTTCCTGTGCATGTACATGTATTTATGATATTTCCAATAGAGTATGAGATGTGGCCGTGAGAAGCAGATCCCAATTCCTTAACGTTAGCCATTAATAAGCTTGTTAGCACTATGGTTATATAGGGCGAATGCTGGAATAAGTGAATCAGGGGCCTAAATATGATTCTTTCAGTTTAGAAGGGCAGATGTGCAAGCAAGGCCTCATGTTGGCATAAGAGGCGACTTATTTCTACCGATCTGATTTGATTCTGGTTAGCGACCTGTTTAACGTATCAAGTGACTTCCCCCTTTAGTAGGATATTGCTTCCGAATTCCTTGGGATCACGACATTACGTCGGAAGAGCTGATTATCAGCCCATTTGCTTAAGTGGAGTCCACCTCTAGGCGTGAAATCACCTTCGAACTAGATGGGTTGGGGGATCTTGGACGTGTTTTGTGAGGCTCACGGTATCTCGCCTATATAAGGGCTTTACCTCCAACCTCACAAGGTATGCACGATTTAGCTCTCTAAGTACTCTAGCTCTCTTGCTTTCTTGTAAATAATTACCAGTTTGCTGACTTAAGCATCAAAGTGCCCATCTCAAGTCAAGCAATCAAGACACTTTGATTTGTAGCTCAACCAAACAACCTCACCATCTTGACAACTGAGCTGTTTGCCAACAGGGAGCACCAAATCACGCATCATCAATTGGTGCCGTCTGTGGGAGTGCTACACATAAGCCATATTCTCACACCCCCTTTCTAACTAGGGGTGTAAACGGCATTCAAAAATCTGATTTCAAAATTGATATTCGATATAATCGAATTGAATTCGAGTATCCTATTCATATCGAATAGTTAATCGGTTTCGAATTCAGATATGACCTTATTCGATTCGATAAATATCCGAATTCGATCGATTATTTAATTCTTATATATAATATATAAAATATTTTATACAATTTATATATTATAATAATTGTTATATAAATAGTTTATATATTTATATATTTTATGTCAATAAAATAATTATTTTATATATTTATTAATTATCTAAAATAATTAATTAATTGAATTGAATCAAATATTTGAACATTAAATCGGATTTGAATTCATATATTCTTTCAATATCCATTGGATATTGAATTGGACTCAGATATTCACTGTGTCCTTGACTAGTATGCATACCGATGTCCTGTTTGTTACTATCGGACAATTCACAATGTCCTTGACCTTACTAGGCGTCCTTGTCATGCACAACCCTAACTGCCCCCTACCCACTGTAGATGTGCCTCTTCCATGATTGAACCCTTTGTGGTTCTTGTTGGACTTGATGGTCATCAATTCAACGAGCTGGTGTAGTTCGTCTACGGGATTAACCTAGAGATGAGAATGTGGGAAGGTGGTTTTGCCGCATTAGCAGAAATGCAACAGTAGCAGCAACAACACCAACATCAGGTCACTGGGCAAAACTCCAACTAGAACCAACAGCCTGACGACCTACATCAGAACTAGAACCAAGTACCAGATCCACCTCACTGTCACGACAACCCAGGTTTCCGTTGTGGAATCAACTTGAGATATGATGTCCGAGGCTACCAACTCCACTGAAGGGTCTCAAAGAAGGCATCACAGATGTGCACGCCTGATGAGACTGAAAAGAACCCTATTTTGTCCCCTAATTTTCATCTTTTTACATTACTTTAGTACTTATATGGACTCATTACTCTTGTATTTCGATATAGGGCAATAGAGAAGGCAATTGGAAGAAAATAGGGCAAATCGGGTGATTTTGCACAGTTTCGATGACAGTTATTAAGTTGGGCCTAACTCTCAATTCCGGACTTAGAATTGGACAATTCAAGAAGCATTAGAAAGATGAAAGGAAGTCCCACAACTTTTATGTTTGGGTTTTGATAGATTCGGCCCACATCAAGTACGTAAACGAGCCCAAAGTCGGAGCAAGTTCGCAGCCAGACCCATTTCACAACTTAAGCCCAACTCGCAGAAGTACCTTGAAGCAGCCCAAGTTTTAAAGCAGCCCAACTCGACTTCAAGAGTCAAGAGTCCAAATTTTGAATGTAATCTCCAAGGAGAGAGTCTTATCAGATCTAAAGTCTTGAATGTAATCCTAGACAGATAAGAAGATTGAGATTAGATCATTAGATAAGAGATAGGATAGGATTAGTTCAAAGAAGATCATGACTCCCTGATGATAAGATAATCTCTTAGAAGGAGTTGGAAAACAGCCCTCTCCTTTGGTTAAATAAAGAGGGGGGCGAACCAGCTCTAGCATCACTCATCCCAAGATCCAAGAGATCATCAAGAAAGTCAAGAAACTCAAGAAAGCAGTTCGGCCATGGAGAAGCAGAGCATGGAGATTGCGCAGATCATGAGCAGCTAAGCTTCTTTTTCTGGTTCAAGGGGGGGGGGGGATTCTATTGTGTCATTGTGAGGTTCTGTAGTTAATTTATTTTATTGCCTTCTAATTCAAGTATCATTGATTCTTCTGCATATTTTTTATTGGATGTTGATGTTAATTAGTTTGACAAACTGAATTAATGTTGATTTTTCTACTACTATCCATGATTTTGGTGATCCGTAATTGTCACGAATAATGGTACAAGTATCAATTAGGTTGATATCTTTTTGGGTCAATTGTTCGTGACAACCTTTGACCCATGTTTTAACATGGTTCAACCTAAAGGAATCGATGGAACAAAATTCAATAATTGCAGCTATCTCAATTATTGTTATTTTGGTTTAACTATTTTCACAAATCTTAATGCTATCACTGTTTAACATGGACGCTATCGTACCCAATTGAGTGGTGATAAGTGTTGATCGAATGCTGGGTTTGGTCAACTGAATTAGGAAAATGCAAGGTTTATTATGATTATCATAATAAATCTAAGGTTAAATGCTTGAATTGCAAGAATGCTGAAATTTACCTAGGATCGATGACCAATCGATTCAACCTGAACCCTTGTACCAGAATTCGGTAAGACTGATTTTTTCTTATTCGTTTAGTTTGTTATTGCTTTCTTATTCTTTTAAATTTTAGTTATTAAATTTTCTACTCAATTACTTTATCCATTCGGCTAAGAGATTACTGATTTTCTCCCTGTGGGATTTGACCTAGTACCACTTTTTACGCAATTATTTGATTGTGGGACTAGTACTAATTTTGAGGGCTTCGACAAAATTTTAGCGCCACTGCCGGGGAGCAACTTTAATTTCTTAGCTATTACCTTCTCTTTGTTAACCTCTTTTGTTTTATGACTAATGCTTCTCAACGAGGTGAATTCGACTACAACCCCAAAATTGAAAGGATCACCCATCGTTTAAGGAAGGAGGCAAAACGAAGGAAGTATCATTCATCGAAAAAGGTGAATTCAGATTGTGGTTTACTCATCTTGATCTACCCATCTCCGAAGGAGAAGAAAGAATGGCTGACAGAGAGAGGACATTGAGAGAGTTAGCTGCACCAATCATGAACCAACAACCCCTATGCATCACGTATCCCACTCTTGAGGTAGGTTTTGAATTGAAATCTGGCTTGATACAATTATTGCTTCTATTTCATGGTTTTCTAGGTGAGGACCCTCATAAGCATCTGAAGGAATTCCATGTCGTCTATTAAAGCATGAAACCCCACAGTATGACCAAGAATCAGGTAAAACTCATAGCCTTTCCATTTACTTTACGTGATAAAGCAAATGATTGGTTGTATATTCTTCCTCCCGATTCAATACACACATTGGATGAGATGAACATGATATTTTTAGATAAATATTTCCCTGCATCTCGGCCTGCAAATATAAGAAAAGAAATATGTGGAGTTCGGAAATTTGGTGGTGAGATGCTATATGAATATTGAGAAAGATTTAAAAAACTTGTTGTTAGCTATCCATACCACCAAATACTCGAACAACTTTTGATCCAATACTTCTATGAAGGGCTTCAGCCCATGGATAGAAATATGGTCGACGCAGCCAGTGAAGGAACCTTAGTGAACAAGACACCCAAAGCGGCCAGTGAATTAATTTCCAACATGGCCGAAAATTCACAGCAGCTCGATGCAATGATAGATGGCACTACTAGAGGGGTTAGTGAGGTAAGCCATGTCAATTTAGAAAATCAGATTTCAGATTTAACAGCTTTGGTTAAGCAACTTGCTGCAAGGCAATTACAAACAGCCAGGGTGTGTGGAATCTGTTTGATCCCTGGTCATCCTACAAACATGTGTCCATCATTACAAGATGGACCGATGTAGCAAATAAATGCTGTAGGAGGATTCCCGGGGCAGCCCCAACGAAAGTATGATCCCTACTCCAATTATTACAATCCGGGGTGAAGAGATCATCCAAATTTAAGCTACGGGAACCAAGGAGGACAACAGAAATACCAGCCCCAGTTTTCGGCACCCATCACGGCGCAAGGCCAACCCCCGAATTCAGGTATGTCCTTAGATGATATAGTTAAGGATCTAGTTACTAATACCCAGCAATTTCAATAGGAAACAAGAGTCAGCATTCAGAATTTGGGGAACCAAATCAGCCAGCTTGCCACTTCCATTAGCAAGTTGGAGGCGTAGAGCTCCGAGAAACTACCCTCACAAATGATAGTTAACCCAAAAGAGAATGCAAGTGCAGTGATGATGAGAAGTTGTTGTACCGACCCCCCAACCAAGCTCACCATCAAAGGCAGCCAAGGAAGAGGAAAGGCAAGGGTCAAACGACAGCCCCATTGAGGTAAAATCCGACCCCCCTCTTCCTAAAGTTGTTGTATCTCCTTTTCCTAGCAGGTTGGAAATGTCCAAGAAGGAGGAATATGAGCAAGAAGTGCTGGAAATATTTAGGAAGGTGGAGATCAACATCCCCTTGTTAGATGCAATAAAACAAATTCCAAAATATGTCAAATTTTTAAAAGAATTATGCACTAACAAGAGGAGGCTGCGAATTGATGAAAATGTAAGAGTTGGGGAGAACGTTTCAGCCGTGATCAAGAGGACCCTGTAAGAAAAACGGGCTGATCTAGGTATGTTTACCCTACCCTGTGTGATTGGTAACAAACGAATTGAGCGTGCCATGCTAGACTTAGGCGCATCTATTAATGTCATGCCATACTCGATTTAATGTGCATTGAAACTAGGTCCCTTGAAGGAAACTAGAGTGGTTATTCAATTAGATGATCATTCTAATGCCTACCCTGAGGGGATTGTTGAGAATGTATTGGTGCAGGTTAACAATTTGATCTTTCCAGCTGATTTTTACATCCTAAAGATGGAAGAGGACACAACCATGAGTTCAACCCCACTTCTATTAGGCCGGCCATTCATGAAAACGGCCAAGACCAAAATAGATGTGGACGAGGGTACCCTCTCCGTCGAGTTTGACGGAGAGATTGTAAAATTTAATATTTTTGAAGCAATGAAATATCCTAGTGAATGTCATTCGATCTGCTCTATTGACACCATTGATTCGATTGTGCAGGAAGTCTTTGGAGAGGAAGACATGGGCGATGAGCTGAAATATAAGGGACAATCAGACAAGGAAGAGGAGTTCGATGCATCCTATGGCACTACCGAACCAGAACAAGAGGTAAGTAATTATGATATTCAAATGAAGATTTCTCACACAAAATTGTTGCCTTCTGTTTTGTAGGATTCGGAGCTGGAACTGAAGACCCTGTCTGATCATTTGAAATATGCATACTTGGGCAAAAAGGAGACATTGCCCGTAATCATTGCAAAATGGTTGATTGAGGAGCAAGAGGAGAGGTTCATCAGAGTCCTAAAGGACCATAAAGCTGTGATCGGCTGGACCCTAGCCGACATAAAGGGGGTCAGCCCCTCGATTTGCATGCATAGGATCCTTTTGGAAGATGGTGCCAAACCGATTAGGGAACCACAAAGAAAACTCAATCCGGTAATGAAAGAGGTAGTATTGAAAGAAGTGCTTAAACTATTAGATGAAGGGATAATTTATCCAATCTCAGACAATAAATGGGTAAGTCCTATTCATGTTGCACCTAAGAAAACTGGGATTACTGTAGTAAAAAATCAAAATAATGAACTAATTCCCATGAGGGTACAAAGTGGCTGGCGAATGGTAATAGGTTTTCGAAAACTTAACTTGGCCACTCGAAAGGATCATTTCCCCTTACCCTTCATCGATCAGATGCTAGAGCGATTAGCAGGTACTACCAGATTGTTATTGCATAGGAGGACCAAGAGAAAACAATATTTACTTGCCCATTTGACACCTTTGCCTACAGATGAATGCCTTTCGGTTTGTGTAATGCTCCATGCACTTTTCAAAGATGCCTGATGAGTCTATTTTCTGATTTTATTGAAAAATGCATTGAAGTGTTTATGGATGCTTTTATTGTTTATGGTGATTCGTTTGATGGCTGCCTAAATAGTTTAAGCAAAATTCTGAATTGATGTGTTGAAACAAATCTAATCCTATGAAAAATGCCACTTCATGGTGAAGGAAAGCATTGTGTTGGGACATGTAATTTCAGCAAGAGGAATAGAGGTCGATAAGGCTAAAATTGATTTAATTGTGAGTTTACCCTACCCTACAAATGTTAGGGAGGTTCGTTCATTCCTTGGACATGCAGGTTTTTATCGCAGGTTCATCAAAGATTTTTCAAGGATTGCCCTGCCATTGTCCAAGTTGCTGCAAAAAGATATGCCTTTCGATTTTGGTGATGAGTGCAAGGAAGCATTTGATAAGCTAAAAAATTTATTGACAATTGCACCCATCATTTAACCACCCGATTGGAACTTGCCCTTTGAGATCATGACAGATGCGAGCAACTATGCGGTAGGGGCGGTTCTAGGTCAGCGAATTGATGGAAAAAGCCACATCATCTACTATGCTTCCAAAATGCTGAATGCTGCATAGAGCAATTACACAACCACTGAAAAAGAGATATTAGCTATTGTGTTTGCTTTAGACAAATTTAGATCATATTTGTTTGGCTCTAAAGTGATTGTATTTTCTGACCATACAACTTTGAAATACTTACTGGCGAAGAAGGAGTCAAAACCGAGGCTGATAAGGTGGACACTTTTGCTCCAAGAGTTTGATTTAGAGATCAAGGATCGAAAGGGGGCTGAAAACTCGGTGGCGGATCACCTAAGTAGGTTGGTGAAAGATGAGGACTCCACACTCATCGATGAGTTGTTTCTTGATAAGCAGTTGTTCCACATGAGAGGTATGGTTCCATGGTATGCTGACATTGTGAACTACTTGGTCACCGAATTTTTGCCTAATGACCTTAGCAAATCCATGAAGAACAAAATCAGGTATGAGGCAAAATATTATGTTTGGGATGAATCTTATCTATGGAAATTCTATTATGATCAAATGATTAGGAGATGTGTCCCTGAGGATAAACAGATGTCGATTCTAATTTTTTGCCATAATTATGCTTATGGTGGCCATTTTGGGCCAAAGAGAACTGTTCGAAAGGTTTTAGATAGTGGGCTGTATTGGGCAACCTTATTTAGAGATGCATACGTGTTCTGTAAAAATTGTGAAAGATGTCAGCAAACAGGTACACTATCTCACAGGAATGAGATGCCCCAAACACCCATTCTTATATGTGAAATATTTGATGTTTGGGGTATTGATTTCATGGAACCCTTTCCTCCCTCTTGTGGTTTTTCTTATATACTTTTGGCAGTCGATTATGTCTCAAAATGGGTGGAAGCCAATGCCACCAAGACTAATGATTCTAAATGTGTTGTATGGTTTATCAAATCTAACATCTTCAACAGGTTTAGCATTCCTCGAGCCATCATAAGCGATCAAGGGACACACTTTTGTAATAGAATAGTAGAAGCCTTGTTGAGAAGGTATGGGGTGCATCACCGAATCGCCACTGCTTATCACCCCCAGACTAACAGGCAAGCAGAAATTTCCAATAGAGAAGTAAAGTCCATCTTGGAAAAGACGGTGAATCCGGGAAGGAAGGATTGGAGCCTATGCCTGGATGATGCTCTATGGGCATATCGAACAGCTTACAAGACCCCAATAGGTATGTCCCCCTACAGGTTAATTTTTGGCAAATCTTGCCACTTGCCGGTCGAAATTGAACATAGGGCCTATTGGGCAATAAAGCGATGCAACATGAATATGGAAGAAGCAGGGAAGGAAAGTAAGCTCCAATTGCAAGAGCTGGAAGAGTTGAGGTTAGAGGCATATGAAAATTCAAGAATCTATAAAGAAAAGACCAAATTGTTCCATGACAATGTACTCTTAAGTAAACAATTTAAAGTTGGACAAAAAGTCTTACTATACAACTCTCACCTCCAACTCATGCCAAGTGAGCTACGTTCTAGATGGATGTGTCTTTTTATTGTGACTAATGTATTTCCTTATGGTGCAGTAGAGATAAAAAGTCTCGACACAGGTAAGATCTTCAAGGTGAATGGACATCGGTTGAAGTTGTTCCACGAGGATGCAATTGTCTCCTCTACGGTAGACATCTCGTTGGACATTCATCGGTATTCATTGGATTAAAGAAGCAGAGGAGAATGTCGAGCATAACGACGTTAAAAAATTGCGTTTGTGGGAGACAACCCATTGTGATCTTGTTTAAGTTTTGATTTTTTTTTGTGTGTGTTTAGTAGGAACCCAACAATACAAAAAGGGAAGTACCCCCAAATCCTTCTACTTTATGCATAATCACATACATTGGGGACAATGTACAATTTAAGTATGGGGGGATTAGGCAAATCTAACAGAAAATCCTAGCATGATTCGATCAACTCTTCTTAACCTTGCCTTTTGGAAACTCTATTCCCTGAAAGCTGATCCTTGAATGGTTTCAACTTATCAGGAATCATGTGCCTAGGCTGAATAGATAGGATAGGATGCAAGCATGATTAACTGAATCGTTCTTGGCTGCATATGGTACCTCATGATTTTAATCGATCAACAGGCAATATGCATAAATATTTGTCAAACATGGTTTGATTATTCTAGAACTTGCTGTGTTAGGCAGATTGAGACCATGATCAATGAATGTATGGATCAGGTGGCGAGACCCTGTGATTCTTGTGTAAAAAAAATCATGAATAATGCGAAATGGAGCATAAAATGCGCTCACATCTAGAAACGAAAGCAAGGGTGAGATGGAGCATAAAATGCACTCACCCTGGAACCACAACCCCGTTCTCACTTTCAGATCATTGGAATTCACACTAAGTGGTGGAGATGTGATACATAGCAAGCTTATGGCAATAAACACACCTTGTTTTGATTCAAAGAAGTAATTGAATTTGGTTGAATTGGTTTGTTAAAAGTAATGAGCACCCGTGCAGTCTAAGGAGTTTCAGCCTGGGAAGGCTTGTCTCCTTGACTATCGATTTAACTTGGGACCATGAGGAATGGTGATTTGCGATCGTGCTTGGACGAGAAAAAGGGGGAGAAAGAGATGAAAGGAGGGAGGTTACCAAGACTGGACTGAAGCATACATTGGACCAGGCCTCGTATAGAGAAAAAGAAGAGAGTTTCAATAGTTCGGTTCTCTTGTTTTGCTTGAGTTTTGCCTTGCCCGTGGACGGGCAAAGTTTAAGTGTTGGCAGATTTGATGAGACTGAAAAGAACCCTATTTTTGTCCCCCAATTTTCATATTTTTACATTACTTTAGCACTTAAATGGACTCATTATTCTTGTATTTCGATTCAGGGCAATAGGGAAGGCAATTGGAAGAAAACAGGGCAAATCGGGTGATTTTGCACAGTTTCGGCGACAGTCAGTAAGCTGGGCCTAACTCTCAATTCAGGACTCTAAATTGGACAATTCTAGAAGCATTAGAAAGATGAAAGGAAGGCTCACAACTTTTATGTTTTGGGTTTTGACAAATTCGGCCCGAATCGAATTCATAAACGAGCCTGAAGTCGGAGCAAGTTTGTAGCCAGGCCCATTTCACAACTTAAGCCTAACTCGCAGAAGTACCTTGAAGCAGCCCAACTCGAATTCAAGAGTCAAGAGTCCAAATTTTGAATGTAATCTCCAAGGAGAGAGTCTTATCAGATCTAGAGTTTTGAATGTAATCCTAGAGAGATAAGAAGATTGAGATTAGATCATTAGATAAGAGATATGATAGGATTAGTTCAATGAAGATCAAGACTCCCTGAAGATAAGATAATCTCTTAGAAGGAGTTGGAAAACCGCCATCTCCTTTGGCTATATAAAGAGGGGGGGGGGTGAACCAGCTCTAGCATCACTCATCCCAAGATCCAAGAGATCATCAAGAAAGTCAAGAAACTCAAGAAAGCAGTTTGGCCATGGAGAAGTAGAGCATGGAGATTGCGCAGATCATGAACAGCTAAGCTTCTTTTTCTGGTTCAAGAGGGAGAGGTTCAATTGTGTCATTGTGAGGTTCTGTAGTTAATTTATTTTATTTCCTTCTAATTCAAGTATTCATTGATTCTTGTGCATATTTTTTTATTGGATGTTGATGTTAATTAGTTTGACAAACTGAATTAATGTTGATTTTTCTACTACTATCCATGATTTCGGTGATCCATAATTGTCACGAATAATGGTACAAGTAGCAATTAGGTTGATATTTTTTTGGGTCAATTGTTCATGACAGTCTTTGACCCATGTTTTACATGGTTCAACCTAAAGGAATTGATGGAACAAAATTTAGTAATTGCAGCTATCTCAATTATTGTTATTTTGGTTTAACCGTTTTCACAAATCTTAATGTTATCACTATTTAACATGGACGCTATTGTACCCAGTTGAGGGGTGATAAGTATTGATCGAATGCTGGGTTTGGTCAACTAAATTAGGAATACATAAGGTTTATTATGGATATCATAATAAATCTAAGGTTAAATGCTTGAATTGCAAGAATGCTGAAATTTACCTAGGATCGATGACCATTTGATTCAACCCGAACCCTTATACCGGAATTCGGTAAGACTGATTTTTTCTTGTTCGTTTAGTTTGTTATTGATTTTTATTCTTTTAAATGTTAGTTTTTAAAATTGCCACTCAATTACTTTATCCATTCGGCTAAGAGATTATTGATTTTCTCCCTGTGGGATTCGACCTAGTACCACTTTTTACGCAATTATTTGATTGTGGGACTAGTACTAATTTTGAGGGTTTCGACAATCCATCAACGCCACAACACTGAAAGGAGCCGCCTTGCTTCGAATGACAATGAGGAGGTTGAAAAGAAAGAGGAAGAAAAGAAGGAGGTGTGACAGATCGACACCTTGTTTGCGTAGCCAATGACCCGAACCTCACAACTAGCTATGAAAATCCTCACGGCCCCATGGTCTTCCCAACCACCTTTAGGGGCACAACTTGGATGTGGTACTCGGGGTTGGCCATGGGCTCCATTAAGAGTTGAACTTAGTTCATCGACCATTTTACCATACACTTCGTGACAAGCAAGCAGTGCCCGAAGTCGATGACCTGTTTACTAAATGTTGTCCAACAACCTGATGAAAAGCTTCAGGACTACATCAAGCGGTTCAACTTGGAGTGGTTTTAGATCCCAAACCTTGACCTGGTTGTATAGCTCACATTGACAGTCAATGGCGTCTGACATCCTAACTTGCGTTAGGAGGTTGAGTTGAACCCTTTGACTTTTATGGAGGAGTTCCTTAACCAGGTCGCCAAGTTCACAATGGCCGAAAAAACGCTTGGGTCTCGATTAGAGTTGATCGGCAAGCGAAATAGAACGGAGGATGAGTTCGGAAGCAGCAAGAAACGATGGAAGATCAAATTGCCAAGATGAAGTAGGTCCCTACATAGTCGGCATAGCATGTCGCCACAGAGAAGAAGCAGGTCCTCAAGTCGACGATCTCACACCCCTCCCATCTAGAACCGCAACTAGACTGCCCTAAATGCAAAGAGGGGAAAAATCTTGATGCAAATAAAGACAGTCGTGTATGTTAGGTGGCCACCTAGGATGAGAGGAGACCCAACCAATATGAACCCAAATAAGTATTACGACTTCCATCGGGACATCGACCATGATACAAAGAATTGCCGTAATCTCAAGGATGAGATTGAGGAGTTGATCTGCCAAGGTTACATGAAGTAGTTCATCAAGCATGGAGACTGCCTTCGACTTACAGACTGTTCTAGAGAAGCATCACAGTCAAGTTGGGGTCAAAACAGGGACCATCCTCCTCAAGGCCCACCACTAGCAGAGCAGCCCATCCATGGTGTGATCAACATGATCATGAGTGGGTCCATTATGGCAGGATGCAACACCTCAACGAGAAAGAACTTAATTTGAGAACTCATACATGAGGATGAGAACCCGCCTAAGCGCCCTGATATGGGGGAAGTAATTTACTTCATTGAGGATGATGCTTGCGGGATCTAGTATCCGCATAATGACGCCTTCGTGGTCAAGTTAGTGATAAATGACTTTGAGGTAAAGTGGATTCTAGAAGCTCGACAAACATCATCTTCTTGGAGGCATTTGAGTGGATGGAGATGGTGAGGAAGGACTTGCAACCGGCAGATGTTTCCCTGGTCTCCTTCTACGGAAAATTTGTGCGGCCTCTAGGCCGCATAAGAGTATTAGTGATAGTGTGCTTGATAGCTATGATTATAACCCTAGCAAGTGCACTACTTATCAAGTAGTATAAAAATATCGTTCCCATGAGGATTTAACAAAATAAGTATTAGAACTACAACCTTCCCTAATTATTTGGACAATCGAATTTTAGATTTAAGAGTAAAAGCTACTGAAAAATAGAAAAAGAAAAGAAGAGCAAGAGTACCAATACTGAAGTATGCAACGATTGACTGAATTCGCTAGGACCTTTGGTCCACTTAACCATTCCAATGAATAGCAAAAGATGAGATTATCCAGGATAATTTGTCATTCCCATAAGCTGAAGTTTTTCCAATTTTATTCAATATTCTTTCTCAAGATATATCAAAACTATTTCTATCAGATAACCCTTCGATCTCTCAACTAGATTTCTCAAGATAGAAATGCCTTAAGTTCAAGGAAAAACTATTACATTCAGATGAATCATGTGTATATACCCCTATATACCATTCAATTCACACCATAAATTATTTGGTCTGCTATATGAATTCCTCTATCGATTCATTCACATAAACCTAATCAATTAAGAGATGGTCACTCCTAATAGCATTAAGCAAGATAACTTATAGACTATATGGAAATCACGATCTTGGAAAAATCAGAATAAAAATATATTCATTATTATGATGTGGCTTTCCACAGCCCTTGCTATAAATAAATCAGTTCATACTAGAGGAAATAAAAAAACAAGAGGAAAGAAAGAACTCATGGTGTTGCCCTTGGAGCTGAGATTTCCTCTTCTCCTTGCCGCCACCTCCTTCTTGCAGTCTTCTTGCTTGATAGATTAGTTACTCCTCTGATTCCTTCTTTGATAACTCTCTAGTCTACCCCCCATCCCTTTATATAGCTTAAAGGGGAGGGGGTGGTCTCCAACTCCTTCTTGGAGTTTATCTTTCTAGGATTACATAAAAAATTTAAATATGGTAGGACTCTTCTCAGTTTCTTGTTCTTGCATTCGTATTAGGCTTCCTCTGCGAATTGGGTTGCTGCAAGGGTTTTTTGCAAGTTGGGCATTCCTATGAATTTTCCCCGACTTCGGGCCCAAATTTGACTTCGATTCAGGCCGAATCTGCAAAATCCCAAAACATGAAAGTTGTAGATTTATCTCTTATCTTTCCATTGAGTCTTGAATCAGCCCAATCAGATCTCGGATACGAGAGTTAAGCCTAGATTACTAAACAGTGCCGAAATTGTGAAAAATCATCCGATTTGCCTTGTTTTTCTCCTGATGCCTTGTTTCATGCCTTGAACCATCAATCAAGAAATATGAGTCCAAATAACTACTAATTCAGTATAAAATACTGAATATTTGAGGATAAAAATATTATAAATTTTATTCGCATTAGTGCTCTTCACCAAACTAAGTGCACTTCGACCGCAACTTCCTAGTGGTCACCACTCCTTCGCCCTACGACACCATCTTAGGCCGACCAATCCTATACGCCCTCAGAGCCATGGTGTCAACTTATCATCTATTGATGAAATTTTTGATGAAATTCCCAATGAACTACGTAGTAGGAGTGGTGCGAAGAGATCAACTTGAGTCGCGGAAGTGCTATATATCCGTGCTCAAAGGCAAAGGAAAGCAGGCTACCGACGTCGACTTGGAGTCGCCACCAAAGAATAGCGACGAGAGAGCTCGCCCCATGGAGGACACCATCCTAGTACCAGTCTCTGATACCAACCCCGTGAAGATGGTGTAGATCAGAGCCATTCTAATGGAACCTTTGTATTCTAAACTAGTAAGTTTTTTAATTAGTAATTTAGATGTTTTTGCTTGGCCGACAACAGAAATGCCCGTCATAGACTCCTCTATTTTAGCTCATAGGGTGAATGTTGACCCTTTAATCAGATCAGTCCAGTAGAAGAAAATGAACCTCACCCAAGAGTAGTGGAGGTAGATGATTTTGTTGGAGAGGTCCAATACTCGAGTTGGATTGCAAACCTCGTGCTCATGAAGAAGGCCCATGGCAAGTGGCGCATGTGCGTCGACTACACTGACCTCAATAGAGTTTGTCCAAAGGATAAGTTTCCACTCCCTAGGATAGGCCATCTGGTAGATGCAACCTTGGGGTTCGAGCTGTTGAGATTCATTGATGCTTACTCTGGGTACAACCAAGTCTAGATAGATCTAGTTGACTCGGAGAAATCTGCCTTTGTAACCGAAATGGGCTTGTACTATTATAAATTTATGCCCTTTAGTTTAAAAAATGCTAAAGCGACCTACCATCAACTTATAAATAGTGTTTCCTAATTTAATGAAAATAAAACAGAAGCATATGTCAATGACATGGTTGTGAAAACCCAGTTTTCAAATTCTTTGATATCTGATCTAAATAGTGTTTTTGATATTTTAAGAAAATATAACATGAAGCTCAACCTGAACAAGTGTATTTTCGGGGTCACATCGGGCACATTTCTCGAGTACATAGTGAAGAGATATGGCATCAAGGCCAACCTAGAGAAAATCTAAGCCGTCCTAGATATGGGACCCCCTTGGTTGATTAAAGAGGTTCAAAGGCTAATAGGCTAGATAGCCGAGCCACTTTGAACTGATTTATGTCTAAATTGGCTGGGCGTTGCCTTCTGTTCTTCAAAGCCATAAAAAAGAACCAAGACTTTGAATGGACTGAAGAGTGTTAGCTCGCATTTGGCGAGCTAAAAGGGTATCTAAGTTCACCGCCCTTGTTGACCAGGCCAGGACTTGGAAACAAGCTAAAACTCTACCTCTCAGCGAATGATGAGGTAGTTAGCTCAGTTTTAATTCATGGGGTGGATAGCAAGTTCTGAGATCAGACCTCAGAACAATTCTTAATTAGTGGTAAATCAAGTGAATGGTCAATATGAGGCTCGGGAGCCTGCCATGTTGGCCTACCTAGCCAAGGTTAGAGAAGTCCTGCCTGATTTACACTCTTGGTACATCCAACAAGTTTTGAGGTCTAAGAACATCGAGGTCGACGTGCTCACAAAGTTAGCTAGTGCAACGGATATCAAGAAGAGAACGGTCTACATTGAAGACCTGCCATGACCTAGCATAGAAATGGTGGCAAAAGAGGTCTCTCCTATTTTGGTTGCAGAATCGAGTTGGATCGATCCGCTCATTGACTATCTGTGCCATGAGACCCTACCAGCGGAACACAATGTAGCTTAGAGGGTAGAGCCACAACCGGTTCTCTATGTTATCATTGGCGAGCAACTATATCGCAGGTCGTTCATGCCCCCATACCTGTGCTTTTTGCAACCAATAGAAGCGAACCGGGTGCTATGCGAGATCCATGAAGGTCTTTGCGGAGGACACTTTGGGGGTAGTGCATTGGCCTGGAAAGCTCTAAGACAAGGCTACTAATGGCCTACAATGAAGGATGACATAGTGGAATTGGTTTGGAAGTGTGATAAGTGTCAGCGACACCTTCCCACTTGCTTGTGGCCATTCACATAATGGGGGATAGATATCTTTGGTCCCTTCCCACCTGTGACCGGGTAGAAGAGGTTCTTAGTGGTCATGGTGGACTATTTTACCAAGTGGGTAGAAGCCAAATAATTGGTGTCCATCACAACTTGCAATGTCCAGAGTTTCTTTTGGAGGAACATCGTCTACAAATTCAGACTCCCCAATGTATTGATATTGGGCAACGGGAAGTAGTTCAAAGACATCAAGTTCTAGAACTGGTGTGCCGAGATGGGAATCCAGTAGAACTTTACCTCAGTGTCCCACCTCCAAGAAAATAGTCAGGATGAAGTGACGAGTCGGGCAATCATTCGTGGACTAAAAGCTCAGCTTTTCCGATCTAAGGGTTTATGGGTGGATGAGTTGCCAAGTGTTCTCTAGGTCAGTAGACTCCTTTCAACGCGACTTATGAAACGAAGGCTGTCATCCCGACCGAGATTGAAGTGCCAACCTTGTGATTTGAGACGTATGACGAGGAGGCTAACGAGAACGAGCTGTGGACTAACCTTGACTTAGTGGAAGAGGTTTGTGACTTAGCCTAAATTTGGACTACAACATACCAACAATAGGTAGCTTGGTACTACAATGCCTGGTTTAAGAGAAACCAATTTCGAGTTGGCAACCAGGTACTCAGGAAATGGTACCTAAGCCAAGTTTGGGAAAGCTCGATATGAACTAGGAAGGCTCCTAAAAAGTACTCAAGGTGATTAGCAAAGGCATGTACGAGCTCGAAATGTAAGTACCTCATGTAAGGAATGTTGATAACTTGGGGAGATACTACTTATGAGGAGTTTGAAAGTTTTGAGTTGTGTCCACGAGAACAAAAGTATAGAGCACCCACTACAATGACCTGGTCAAGCGAACAAGGGGAAACCAAACAATTTTCAGCTCTAAGGCCCCCATGCTGACCTAAAAGATGTCAGCAGTTCGATAAATTGACAGTGTTTTGACTTAGCCGAAATCATAAGCCTAGTCACTTTGAGATCTAGGCATAGACACTTGGCCTATTTTCTAGTGATTGAAAATAGAAAACAAGAAAGAGGGGCACAATATATGCAAAAAGTCAATTTCATTGAGTAATGTAAAAGTACATCATACATAGGTTAAAAAAAGAGAGGAAAAAGAAGCTGATCTTTTTGAGAGATCGTAGAGATTAGAGGCTTGGCATATAACATATATACAGGGGGTCCAAGAAAGGAGGCAAGAAGGTCAAATGTCCATGGGCTCCTTGACGCCCACATCATTGGTTCCATTGCTGCCGGTACCAGCTTTGCCATTTACGCTACCCTCAATGCCATCGCCGACCTTGTCTTCATCCTCGGAGTCAGGCTCCTGATCAACCTGGGTCATCATCTCGTCGGTGAATGCCGGGTTGTTCAGCTTAGTAGGTCGAAGTTGGGGCACACCAAGGCCACTAGCATCCGATACAGCTTGAAGCCCTGGTGGAAGGCACTTGTCTTGAACTCCTCTCTCTCCTTCAGAAAGTCGGGTGAAGTCTTGAAGTCCTCGACAACTCGGACCTCAAAAGCATGAGCATCATCGAGAAGTTTCCCTTGAAGCTTGGAAATCTCATTCTCCTTTTCTTGTAACTCACGGCCTTTGGATTTTAGCTCATCGGTAAACTTCTCATTGGTGCTCGCCAGGTTAGCCCTGCGAGTTCGCTCTTGGACAATCTCAGCCTTTAGGTCATGGATGAGACGGCTAGTGAAGGGAAGGGATATTCATCATATGGATGGCCAAACCATGCAGGGTGGCTGGGCAAAATTTTAAAAATTTCTCTCCCTTTCGGGAATCCTATCCCCTGATTTAGAAAAACTGTATTTTCAAGGTTCATTCTTAAAACAAACCGAACCAAATCTGTAGCAAGATTAAGGGAGGGATATACTTGATACGAAATCAAAAGTAGTTCCCAACGTAGGTGTTCATGCCCAAAGAGTTCACCAAATCTGTCCTCCACTGAAGATGACACAACTTAGGGTGACGTAGGATCAACAAAGAAATTCTTCAGTAACAACCCCAATTCTACAACAAGTATCATGTAGGGATGTGAGCACAACTTCAAGATTGTTTTTTCTAGTAAGAAACAATATCAAGATCCAATCTTGATCACTTCCAAGAACTGGAGATCGAACAGGGTAGGGCGGCAAGAGCAGAGAGAAGATCTGGAATTTTCGTAAGTGCTTAACAGAATGATTTCTCCCTTTATTTGTAATCCTTCTTGGATCAGCTTCCTAATCTTATCAGGAGAGGGTTCTTTGATCCAAATCTTTATTTGGATCTGAACTCCTAACTAGATAAGACATATCTTATCCTCTTGCTGATCTAGAAGCAGATCTAATATCAAATTCATCCCTTTTTAATTAATCTTATTAAACCCAGTTCAAATTGGGCTTTAGGCCCATTAAGCGTTTAGGCTCACTTCCTTTTAATTGCTAGCTAGCTTGGCTCTCTTTGTATGGTGTGGGACCCTAACATTGATCTCCACAAATGCCATATGGGTTCAGCCTAGCCTCTGTTATAGGGCCTGGTTAAATTCACTCCTAAAGACAGTGAACCCCTGAGCTCATCAGTATAGGCGCTTAGCAGGCCCAACATTTACACTAAATGGTCCCTGGGTCCAGCCACCTTATGAAGGCCCAAACACTATGGACTTAAGTGAGATTAGTCCATCAGGTAAAAGCCCTAAATGATCTTACACTTAACCTTTCAATCCATAATGATCAAACACTGCTCGACAAGAGGACATCTCCTTCAACTGCAAGGTACAATGTTGCACTCTTTACTCACATGGATCTTGGGAATTAAAACCTTTTTACAAACATTTTGTGAAACCATAATATATATGTAAATATATTTTGCAAAGCAAATCTCAATAAGTTTGAAATCAACTACTGGCAGTTTAGGTTTCAATCAGAGAGAGTGCATTCCCCGATCATTCACATTGTCTGACAAAGGGGCTGATTCTGTCACTATGATCACCCACTTAGGTGAATTCTCAGACTACCCCAACATACCCAAGTTTTGACCCCTACTAAGGATCTCACTGATTGGCATATCATAGACAACCCAATCCAATACCTTGTGCAGTAACATAATTGAGTCTAAGGGTTAGGTGTAACTTTTTAGTTTTGCCCATCTGCCTTTAAGGTCTAGGGCATAACTGGAAAATGGTCCGATTCAAAGTCTCAAGCAAACCCACACTACATGTGTTTCAGGTCTCACCCTGGCAGCTGAGACAAGCCACCCCAACCGACTTGGTAGCACATTAGTGTCGGCCTTGGCAAGATAAACCTCCCCAGGTTTATCCAATGGCTGTGAAGATTATAAACTAACACAAGTCTTATAAGTGTCCAGTTTAAGGGTAATTGCACAGAAACACACCAAGTTTAACATCAATCAATTATGTATTTTCACTCATTTACAATAAATGGGTCTGTACATCAATCTGATTGGAGCTAAGGGCATACACCATCTAACAGCTAGCTCATTCCAGGCGAGACCGGTACTGATTCAACTCCTCCTCAAGAACTTGGGTTCTAGCAACTCCCCTCTTGATATGACATAATAGTGCATGGGCCATGGTGTTCACCTAAAAAAATAGTGTATCAATAGTAAGCTAAAATTTGGCTAAGTATTAAAGAAGCAGTCATGTACATATCACAAGGAGGCAATGCATAAGCTTCCCGCCTAGTTTGTTAGGACGTGACTCATTGATCTCTGTAACCTCCTCTAGAAAGATGGCCTCTTTGCTCTTTAACAAGGCTGCTGAAAGTCCATGATGGTGCACTTCTGAAGTGGCCCCGACGTCCAAAGTAGTGGTTGCTGTTGTGTGATTTATGCACAGTTAATTCAGACAAGTGTACCTTAGTCAAATGTGCATATAATGATGAGAAAAATGTTGATCCCATAGAGACTAAATCACAGTACCAAATCAATTTTAAACTAACCTAAGTTGAACTCGTGAATCAATTGAATGAATAAAAACTAAAAGAATTAATGCAAATCCAAGAACTTAATAAAAACTAAATTGATGGATGAATGCAACTAGGGTTTAGATTTCATTAAATCAATGTTATAAAATTATTTATTTAATCCAACTCAAGACCGAAATTACCCTAAGATATATTAAAGTTACTTGCATGTGATGGAGGAAATAAGCTTTCTCAAGTCATATAAATCATTTATTAATCCAATTCTACCATCAAAATTCTAAGTGGTTGTCAAAAGAAAAAATGAGCATTAATTTCTTTGAAAACCTCTAATCGTAGAAGGGGATTTGACTCATTAAGCTTCTTTGGTTCCCACACATGAGCTAATCATCTTTCGATATCATAGTTTATCATGCGATTTTTATTGCCTAGGGATCTAATTCATAACAATCCTTTGGTCAGTCATGCATGAATCATCAAATCAGTAAAAGATTGGCCAGTTCTTTTAAAGCATTAAGCATAGGAATAAAAATTTCTCATGCAAATAATAAATGTCTTGAATTGAATTAAACAAATAACTATATAATCTTAAGATCAAAATCCATCTAAACCCTAGCTAAGAGAATTTAGCTAGACATCATTAAATTCAACATACTCAAGAAAATTAAAAGGGAAACACAACAAGAACACATCAAATAATGAATAGAATAACAAGAAAATTTAAGCCTTTGGAGGTCGAAGACAAGTGCAGCAACTAAGCCTTCCTCCCTCTTGGATTTGGATTGTTCCTCTCCTTCTCTAGTGTGCTGAAACTGCTTCCTCTCTTCTTTTGATGTGTTGAGACTGCTTCCTCTTTTTTTCTCTACTGAATTCTCTTTAAGGATGTAACCCTTTGCCTTGAGTCTATGGTCCTTTTTATAATCATCCTCCCCTCAATTTATTCTCAATGCAAACTCCTAATTCAACACAAATTAGGTCTCTTAGTTTTTTTCTCAGTTGAATTTCTATTTCTTCTACACTGCCAATTACCAAACCCAAAACTTGTAGCTCGAATTTCACTTGGTTGGCGGCAGAATTAGGTTGAGTGATAGACACAAGAGTTGTAGACCTATCTCTTAGATTTAATTATCCATTTGAATCACCTCAATCCAAGTTATAGGCATAAAGTTATGCCCAAAATACGGGAACTATATCAAAATAGGAAATTTCCCGATTTTCGTGCATACATATCAAATCCGATTGCAATGAATTCTCTCTTTCTTGGCTACATCATGGAGCATCATTGCTGCATGGTCCTTCTCTATGATTATCTTGATCAATTGAATCAAACTCCTCCTTAAATTTGTATAATTAAGCTCCAAATCATCTTGCAAGACAATTTCATCATAATTAGTGCAATACCATGCTAATTCCAAAAACATTATTACTCAAAATCATCAAGTTAGAGGTATGAAAATATGTACAAATACATGCTTATCAGTCACCTTGGCCCTGAGCTATGGAAGGGGCTCTTTTGAAGTCTGGGTGGCCTCGAGTTCCTCCTTGATGAGGTCAACTACTAGCACAACTTCAGTTGCGCTTTGTCCAGCGGGCTCGGAAGTTACGACCTAAGGAGCTTCCTGGGGAGTCACCTTCCTCTTATTTCACCTCATAGTCTGGAATAGCTCAGAAATTGGTACATCCGACATGTTTTCTATATGAGAAGTTCAAAGATAAGTCAAGACAAAAGAGAGAAAGAAATATGCTAGAGCTCTAAATGACAACCTACTCGGAGGACTCAACCCTGTTTGGATCAATTTCTCTTCGACCAAGAATTCACTCAGCTCCGACCACCTGTCCACTGAGAGCGGCACCCTGATCTACATCTGCTCAATCAGTGTATCCTCCTCGGAGTCCCTAGTTCCCACTCTCCTAGCCATTGAGAATAGCCATCCACCATTTTGGTTGAGAAAGAAATACCTCATTTTCTAGTGCGTTACCTTGGAAGGGAAGCCGTGCAACAACTTACACCCAGGCTGGTAGGACAGGTAGTAGTTATACATCTCGGGAGTACTGGAAGGATTTTTCTTTATGTGGCATATGCTGACAAAGGTCTTAAGATCTAGGGGGAAGCTGACGTGGTGATAGAAGGAGATGGTGTCGAACGGGGTCCTAATAGAGTTGGGATAAAGCTAATCTCGACTAATATTGTAGTAGTTTAGCACCTCATGAGTAAGGGGGTAAAGGGGGAATCAAAGACCCACTTTCAAGGCCTCCTCTAAGATATAGACCTCGTCATCCTCATGCTCCCACGGGAATTTCCCAAGGTGAAGGGAATATCCAAACTGGTCTAGAATCCTATATCGGTCTACAAGCTCGTAAACATCCTTGGTAGCCAGTTCAATGGGACTGAACTCGGATTTATTTCTGGGTTGACGATGGGAGGATGAGGCTCCCTTATTGGAACCTTATCGTTCTTAGGCCGAGGACCCCTTCTTAACCTGGCAGGATGGACCCCTCTCTTCCCCAGACTTGAAACCCAACATGACAAAAGCAAAGAATGAATCAAGGGGGAGATGGCTCACCTAGAATGAAAAGACCAAGCTTGCCGACTACACTGATGACTTCAACAACGCCGAGCATCGCGACCTTACTATGCACCAAAACTCCAAGGTTAGGGACGAGTGAAATGGACCCCTGAGGGTCCTATTTATAGATAATTGAACCAAACTTTGGACGTTTTGAGATCGGTTGGATCCAACTGTTTGCAAGGACATGATGGTTTGTATTTCGAGGTGAAATCAATTTAGCACATTTTTGACATCCGTGTGACCTAATGGTTGCATGGCATTTGTGCGTCCCTGATACGCTACCTTGTGCCTAGGACGGACAAATCGAACCAACCCAATCCTTAGCCGTTAGTCAGACCACGGTCGAGGATTGGACTCAGACAAAATCACTTCGGAATAAGACTACTCCCTTATTGGATTGATCACGCTGGACTCGAGAGTGGGGGGCAATTGATGAGGGGTAATTTGGTCCTCCAATGATATCACGACATGTGCCATTGTAGAATAGTGGAGTGACACCTCAACATCATGATAAGCCTATATTTGTACATATTTTCATACCTCTCTAACTTGATGATTTTGGGTAATAATGTTTTTGGAATTAGCATGGTATTGCACCAATTATGATGAAATTGTCTTGTAAAATGATTTAGAGCTTAATTGTGCAATTTTAAGGAGGAGTTGGATTAAGTAGATAATTATATAACCTTGATTTAATGAAATCTAAACCCTAGTTGCATTCATCCGTCAATTCAGTTTTTATTATGTTCTTGGATTTTCATTAATTCTTTTAGTTTTTTCCGTCAATTGATTCACGAGTTCAACTTAGGTTAGTTTAAAGTTGATTTGGTACTGTGTTCTAGTCTCAGTGGGATCGACACTTTCTCATCATTATATGCACATTTGACTAAGGTACACTTGCCTGAATCAACTGTGATAAATTACACAACACATCATGTAAACATACCCTAGGAGCACTTTAGACACTTCACGACTGCCTTAACGACCTCGACACCACTCTGGTAGACTAAACTGTGAACAACCAGGCAAGACCTCAAGTTGGCATAAGAGGTGACCTGCTTCCATCGATCTGACCTGACTTTGGTTAGCGACCTGCTTGACGTGTCAAGTGACCTCCTCATTTATTAGGCTATATCACTCCCTCAGATCACGATGTCATATTGAAAGAGCCGATTATCACCTCACTTACTTTAGGCGAGATTGGATAAACATTACCTGGTTACACGATGTCCACCTCCAGGCATGAAACCACCTCTGAACCTGACGTGTTGGGGATCCTGGACGCATTTCGTGAGGCTCACAGTATCTCGCCTATATAAGGGCTTCACCTCCAACCTCACAAGGTACACATGACTTAACTCTCTAAGCACTCTAACTCTCTTGCTTTCTTGCAAACAATTACCAACTCATTGACTTAAGCATTGAAGTGCCCACGTCGGGCCAGGCAACCCAGACAGTTTGACTTGTTTTTTTTTTTTATAGCTTGACTAGGCATCCTCACCAACCCAGCAACTAAGCTATCTGCTAGCAGGGAGCACTGGATCGTGCATCATCAGCATCCAAAATTTTCTATGAAATCCATGTATTTTTTATATTTTTGTTTTTCATTATTAATCGGGTGCAAATTGCAAAATCCACGATTTTATTCTTATTTTTAATAATAATGTAAACATAGAATTATAGATGTGTTTAATTTTTCCTATCTTTTATTTTTATTTTTGTGTGTAAAAATAATTTTGTTATGTACACTTATTTTTTGTTTAATATGATAAATATATGATATTATACATGTGCCCAAATGATTTTTTTTTGTAAAATTTATGTATTTTTTGTGTTTTTATTTTTTATTAATTTTTATTATTTAATTATGACATTAAAGGTTGACACATTTGACTTGCAAGTTGAACTATTGATCTTTGCCAAGTAGGAAAGTAATTTCATTTTTGTTTAGTTTTAGATTATATATTTCATTTAATAAAAAAATCATAAATGTGTCTAATTTTTCTACATATTTATAAATTTCTATATTTATTTATTTCTATTTTAAAATTTTATTATTTGACTATGACTTCATGGGTTGACTAATTTGATATGAATGATTGAATTGCTTTGTTATCACTTAGACAAAGAATGTTTTCGTTTTTTAGTAAATTTTAAAATATATGGGTTTTATATTGTTAAAATTATTAAGCATAAAATTTAATTTGTAGCATATTTATTAGTGAAAGAATAACTTAAATATATCATTTAATAAGAGAGAATGAAAATTAATACCTTAAATATAAGACTTAATGAGAGAGAATTAAATGAAGTGAAAAACATTAATTGAAATTACATTGTTAATCCTCATAGTTAGAGATGTACTAAATTAATAAACAAATATAAGCATTTTAGTAAAAAAAAAAAAATTCCACACTTTCATTCGTAATTTTTATAATAATATAGGTTATAACATTTCAAAGCAGTCAGAGTAGCTTAGAACTGAATTTTCAGCTCAGCCCTCCCAAATGGGCCCTAAGGCACAGGATAAATCGTTAAGCCCCTGCAACACTATATATTTCAAAAGGCTATTATTTACAGTTTCTCCCTTTTGGTTGCTCTCTTATATTAAAACTTGAAAAACTTGTACATTCGTTGGTGATTTGATTATGGCCAAATGGAAGTCGAGTTTGGGGTGCCAAAACCTTGATCCTTGGGCCAGAAGGCCCACGGAAAATCTGAGCTCAGTTTTGGATGGAGGTTTTAAGGCTCAATCTCATCATAAGCAGAAAGGCACCTTAATTAGACCAGACCTAGTGCCGCATTTGAACAGCTATTCATGTGCAGAGGAATTTACGGGTAGAGAACTGCAAGGTGCATGCGAAGTCCACTGGCAATTTCACCGAAAGTCTGACTATTCATTTGATTTCATACCTCCTGGAGGGGTACCATGACACTAACTCAACTATTAGTATAAGGGCATTGGACTGGATTTGGTCCAACCCGATTCAGTCGAAAGTGAGTCTACTTGCAAATGGATTGGCCAGTCCAGTCCAAATCCAAGATGGATCCAATCCAAAGTGAATTAAAATATAGAAAATTATATAAAAGTAATTTTAGCATTTTGATAAAAATATTTTCATAAAATTGTTTTTACAAAAGCATTTTATTGAAAGTACTTCATAAAGTGCTTTTATACAAGTTCTTTTAGAAAAGTATTTCTATAGATTTACAAAAATATTTTCATAAAAGTACTTTCGTAAAAGTGCTTTTGTAAAAATGCTTTCATAAAAGTATTTTTATATAAGTACTTTCATAGAAGTGTTTTTATAAAAGTGCTTTCATAAAAGTGCTTTCATAAAAGTGTTTTCATAAAAGTGCTTTTACAAAAGTGTTTTCACAAAAGTGCTTTTACAAAAGTGCTTCCATAAAAGTGTTTTTCGTAAAAGTGCTTTTATAAAGTACTTCTACAAAAGTGTTTTCATTAAAGTACTTCTATAAAAGTGTTTCCATATAAGTACTTTTATAAAAGTACTTCCATAAAAGTTTTTTGTAAAAGTGTTTTCATAAAATTACTTTCATAAAAGTGTTTTCATAAAAGTACTTTTATAAAAGTACTTTAAAAAAGTCATTTTATGTCGTCTTCAGTTTCGATTGATTTCAAATTGGACAAGGGTTTGGCCTCATGATCGAATTATTTTGGATTGACCCAATTCAATAATTATAATGGACCGTCCAAATCCGATTTCATAAGGTTTAGATCAGATTGGATCCAAACCAAAACCGGTCGATTGACACCCCTATGTGCATGTCCAAATAAAGATAAAAAGGTAAAGAGATGAAAAACCATTTAAGGTCTATTTGGTTTACAGTTGGAATCGGAATGAAAATATTTTGAAATTAGAATGGGAATGATCTATTCCTATAGTGACTTTTAAGGGTGTCAATGGACCGGTTTTGGATTGGACCCCGTCCAGCCCAAAATCAATTTGGATGAATTGGATGAACCAACAAGACATATTGGATTGGACCAATCCGGTCCAAAATATTTATTAGATTGGATTGGACCTGGTTCGTAACAAATTTATATTGGGTTGGGTAGGATTAAGCCAATATTTGGTCTATTGGTACAAGATAAGCATATGTGTTAATGGACAAGGTTTGGGTTGAAACCAATCTAAATCAAAATGAATTTGAACAGATTGGACTGTCCTCACATTGAACTGGACTGGTCCAAATTAGTCCAAAACATTCATTGGATTGGATTGGACCTGGTCCATTTATAATGGACTTACATTGGATTGGATACACTAATCGGAATAAGATTTGAAATAAGTTGGAACGGGATTTTATTTCTAAGGGAAGGAAAGGGAGAATGCAATTCCACTAAGGCCCTGTTCACTTTTTGGTAAGTTACTTACCCGGGTAAATGCAATTACCTATGGTAAGTACTTACCCGGGTAAATACTACTTGATAAGTAGTCACTTTTTGGTATGTTACTTACCTGAGTAAGTGCATTTACCCATGTTCTTTTATTTCTCATGTAAATAAGGCAATGATCATTTTAGCCATAAAAATCCATTATTAAAAAGGGCATTTTTGTCCCATTCAAGTGTTGGCAACTTTCCCCCTAGGTGGGAAAGTTATTTACCCACCTAGGAGATGGGTATCATTTACCCGGACCTAGGAAAATAAACCTTTCCTTGTCCCCACATGAATCTGAAAAAGAAAAAAAAAACATAGGATTCTTGGTCAATAGGAAGGAAAATCCCATTGGCCAACTTTGCCCCCTCTCAAAATCCGAAAAACAAATGCCCCCTAAGAATGAGAATGGGTTCTAATTCCACCCAACCAAACAGCTGGTATCAGAATGGATCCTTCTGATTCCTATTCCAGACCTCTATTCCCATAACCAAACAGGCCCTTAGATTTTAAATTTTAATTGTATTTCTTTGAATATTTTAATTTGGTGATTAGATTTGAAAATTAAAATATTTGAACAATTATTATCTACAAACATGTTAAAATATTCTAATTTAATTTTTATAACTCGAACATGAAGACAAGTATTGACATGTATAGTAAAGATGATGATACTCCTTTTTTTTTTTTAATTACCAAAAAGAGAACTTTGATATTTCTCTCTACATAGGATGCTGGATTTGCAAGTCAAATGCATATCTCAAGTCTAGGGCTCAGTCTAGGGCTCTAACTGGTATCTGATTATCTTTTGTCCAAAATCCGATCCAATTAAATAATCATGATTGAATCTGAATTCAAAATATGTCTATATATATATATATATATATATATATATATATATATTGTATTTTCGTTATTGTCTCATAAATTTAATTTCAATGAAAGTTATTGTTAATATATCTATTAATAGTTGATAATATCTAAAACTAACTATCTATTTCATTTTATCAAGAAAATATAATATTTTGAACATTTTCATTAGTTTAATTTATTAAAGGTACATAATATCTGAATCTGACTCAATATTGGCCAAATTCCAATGAATAAAGATTTGATTCGGATTCTAATTCAAACATTAGAGGATTGAATTCAAATCTGATCGAATCAGAACCCCACCCGTTTACAGGAAATTCATGAAAAACATCTATGGTGCGAAATGTGATGTTGATTTAACCCGAGACTGATTCTGTAGTTTGTCTCCATCAAGTTGGCTTGAATTGACTGAGTAATTGAATCAGTTTGTGCTGTTCAAATGACGTTTAAGGTATTCGAGGTTTGTGGGGATTTGGATGTCCACTCAATGACTAGCTTCCTTCCTAAGAAGATGGGGCCAATGTAGTCTATAAATATAGTTTGAGGAGAAACAGGTTTTGAAATTCCACGATTGTAATAATAATAATTCAAGCACGAAAAGTTGATGGTTTTGGATGGTTTTGATAGGACAATCAACAATGCATACAAAAAGACTAACGTATTGTGTAGATGAAGCTGAAATTCTTGGTAAAAGTCAATCAATAAAATAGTATTAAATTTGACATCTTCATTTCAACTCTAGCTAGCAATAGTTTTGTATTGATTTCTAAAGATGGTAGTGGGTCCATCAGCAACTTCCTGATGAGTTCCAGCCTAAAAACTTTGAAAGATTTTCAACTCAAATTGTGCAAATGGCGGAAGGGTGACGATGGGAAGAAGGTTCAACAATTGAATGGGCTACGGCTTGTTCACTTGATATTCGATGGCTCTAAGAAATCCTCTTCATTGACCAACTGAGAGGTGCTTCAATTGATATGTTAACTGGTTTATTTCAGCAGAGATGTGAATTCATGTCTTATTATTACCACCGATTTTGGAGAAGTGGGGTTATTAGTGTCGTATTGCGCTATACAACGGCTCCTATGAGGGAATCTGGCGTATCACCGAAATCTATTTCATTGCATTAACTGGGTTATAATGTCAATCCATTACTAGGGTTTTCAAACAGGTAGACTTGATCTGCATCAATATTGTCTCTATTTGATTTTTCACTTCTAATCTGACTGGGACTCAAAGCAAATATTAGGGGTTGATTACACAAATTATGCCCGTCATTGTGTTTTATCAAAAGCCATGTTTTCCACCAGACTGCTAGTCTTTCACATCATTTTTCATAATTCAACTTAGTGGTAGGGTTAAGTGATAAACCTGCATTGACCTGACCATAGTTGGGTTAGGGTCAGATCAGCCTTAATTGAGTTTGGGTTAGATTCAGGTTGAGGTGAAACTACGTTAAACCTGACGTATTGACATTGCCGCATTAAAATATTTATTTATATAAGTTCAATTAAGCATTATAGGTGCACTATACATGGATCATGGATATCAGTTTGGGTTCAATATTCTCCCTTTACTTAGTTGGATCGGGTTTGGGTTGATTTAAAACCTGTGCCGAACACCATCCGCTGACATTCCTAAGCGGCTAAGCGACTATTTACACCAAGAATTGCTTTACTAATAGCCATGTTTTCTGACAGATTGTAAATGCTAAGATCATTTATCACTAATCCAGCATACACTTTCTTTGGTATTTTCTTTTCTCTTTTAGAGCCTATTACTTACCACCAAGCCTGTCTTTCTCATTGCTGCAGTCATTGATTATTTTGTCACTTCTGTCTATGCACATAAGAAAAATCATTTCAGTTTGTGCCATACAGTCATCGGTTAGAGTTACTCTCAAGGGTCTATTTTGATTTACAGACTGGATTTGAGAACTGGAATCAAAATCCTTTGAAATTGAAATTAGAATGAGAAATTGGAATAATATAGAATGATATTTTATTCCCAAAAGAGGGGAAGAGAATGACTATTTCCTCAAAAGAAGAAATGCTATTCCACCAGAAATAGAAATAGGATTTTGATTCCGTCAAACCAAATCTGATTCCAATTCCAAACCTCTATTCCTGAGAACCAAACGGGCCCTAATTTGTTTCTAATATTTCCTTTACTAATTTGTCTACTCATTCACCTCAGCTAATGCTCATATTTTTTGATTATCTAACATTTCTCTATACACAATTTGGTTCTATGACTGTCATACAAAAGTTTCCTTTTTGTACCCTTCGTTATTTGCACATCAGTTGCACCTATATATTCACTGTAACCACCTTAATATAAATTTCTCCCCTCATTGTAGATGATTAATCTAGTGGTTACTTTGGGTGTCTTCTAATAACAAATCTTGATTCTACAAGACTAAACCATTGTTACTACTATTTTCACTAAAATTGTAATACATCTATTCTGTCTTTTCAATCTAATCTTGAAATCATAGCTGGGAGTTCAAAATATTGCAGCTTATTGATGTTTATCATACGATATATATTGCCTTTCAGGCTCACCGATACGTGCTTTATTAAGAGTTTAGACTTTTTAAAAGTTTTAATCATTAATAGGTGGCCATGGCTAGGTGCCGTCCATCCAGTATCCACTGTCAACTTGTTAAAAATAAACAAATAAGAAACAAGTATTTTCATCATTCTATGGTTCAAATCAAAACTCTTCGCTGCTGATACGCAAAAATTGCCATATTGATACTAATTTCTAACCTGAGTGTCATTCAAAACCTGTTATGTCTCGATCAAGTTGGCTTGAATTGACTGAATTATTAAACAAGTTTTTGCTGTTGACATTAAGATTATGGCTTCTGTGGTCTGTAGGCATCCAAGGAGGATATTATATTATATAACCGGTCAAGTATTCAATGATTTCTTTCCCCAAGAGCATGTGTCCAAATTAAAAATGGCTGTCAATTGAGAAAAAAATGGTTAAGAGAAGAATTTGGTTTTGGAATCCCGTGATTGGGACAGTAATTCAATTGCACAAAACCTTAGTTAAAAGATATTAATACATTATGAAGGAAATTTAGGGGGTGTTCTTTTTTTGGATTTTGAGAGGGAGAAAATTGGTTAATGAGATTTTGGTTTTCATTGATTAAGAATCTTATGTTTATTTTTAGATTAATGTGGGGATCAGGGAAAGTTTATTTTTCTGAGTAAGTGATACTCATCTCTTAGTTGGGTAAATAAACTTTCCTATTTGGGGGAAAGTTTCTAACACTGAATGAGACAAAAATGTCTATTTTAATAATGATTTTTTATGTTTAAAATGACCATTTCCTTTTATACTTGGGAAATAAATGAACATAGATAAATACACTTGACTGGGTAAGTATTTCCCAGAAAAAAACTTGCCCAAATAATTTGCATTTACTCAAATAAGTAACTTATCGAAAAGCGAACGGGACCTTAAAACACTTGTCCAGATGACCATAGACGTCGTTGTCATATTATAGTCCTGTTACACATGTTTGGACTTAGCTAGAGGTGGGTATGGGGCAATTCCATGGATCCCACCTTTTATCTTTGTTTTTCTCCCCATTCTCTTTTTTCTTTTTCTACCCTGATTGGTTAAATAGTAGCCGTTGATCTGCTGCTTATTCTGTAGTCAGAGCAAGGTCGCCAATCAGATGGTCATATTTGCCAGGGTTTATTAGTAACACACTTGTTTACTGGGGTTGATTTTTGGTGGAGTGGCACAGATGTCGTGTTCCTAGGAAAACAAGAGTTTATGGCCTGTTAGAGTTAAACTTTTTTTGTATGGAGTGTCAAAAAGATTTCTGATTTTGGGTTAAAGAGCAGAATATATATATATATATATATATATATATATATATATATGCTACAAAGGGTTGAGAGAAGATGGGCTATTAAGTTACAGTGTGATCAGATGCTTGACAGATTCTGTAACAATAAGAGAAAAGAGACAAAACAATAGCCCATCTTTCTCTCAACCCTTTGTAGCAACAGTGTGATCAGATGCTTGACAGATTCTGTAACAATAAGAGAAAAGAGACAAAACAAGTGCTTTGGAGTGAATGATATAGTTGCCCTCATTCAATGAATTGGGTTTACTGTTGAGCTTACAGGCAGATTTATTCTCACAATACAATAAAACTTTTGATGAAGAATGATAACCAACCAAGTTAAGGTTAGCATCAATAGTGGCTAAGGAAACAGAACAAGAGATAAAATTGATGATGAAAACATCCCTTTCCTGCCACTGTTTATAAATTATTGAAAAGATTAATTGGCAATGACGGTGTTTATTTGAAAACTACTTCGAAAAAACATATAACTTAGGCTGTGTTTGTTTGCAATGCAAATAAATTTGCACTGATGCAAAACTATGCCAATGCAAATGATTTGAGTGTAAATTCTAACCTATTTTTATTTCAAGTTTTAGTTTATTTTATTTGATTGCAGTGCAAATGAAGTAAAGTAAATTAGAACATGAAGCAGAATAAAGTAAAACTCAAAACAAAATTACACGAGATTTTACACTTTTTTCATTTGAACTCCTATGCATTTGTATTAATACAAATTAAATTGCACTGAAACCAAACACAGTCTTAATTGCATACAATCAACCAACAACTCTTTAATGGTTTGAGAATTCAAAATAAATGACATATACTTGACAAGCAATGACCTGCCACCCTTCCATACGTGGACTTGCAAGAATGCAATGCACGCGCATTTTGCATTGGATTGTATTTAGAAGAAAGCTAAGGTTTTGATTGAAATTTTAGAAGAAGTAGCATTTGGGAAACAAGAGATAAGATAAGACAGAAGATCAAAAAGTATAATGATGTAGGGGTGTTCTACAATGTGAATGCTTTATTGTTTTACTTTGTTTATGAATTTGGAACATCATAAAAATATATATAAATTGGTATATATTGTTTCAAGTATTGAAACCATCAAAATGATGGTTTTGAAAATAAACAAAAAAAATGATGGAATACAAATATTGTATGATTTGTGAAAGATGTTCATCAAATATATTATATAGTTTAAACATAAAAATGTAATTCAAGCCAGAAATTTAAGAGCATATTTTTTTTTGTTTCGGTTTTAGAAATAAAATCCACATATACAATCAAGAACATGCTTTCCATGTAGGTTTTTGTTTTAAAACCATTGGTAACAATGGTATTAGCGACGACATGAGTTGTCGTTAATGGTTTTGAATTAATAGCGACAAGAACATGATAGAACCAGAAACATGTTTTCCATGCAGGATTTTGTTTTAAAACCATTGGTAACAATCGTATTAGCGACGACATGAGTTGTCATTAATGATTTTGAATTAATAGCGACAAGAACATGAATTATCATTAATGGTTTTGAATTAATAGTGATAAAAACATGAATTGTTACTGATGGTTTTGAATTAAAGCGACGATTTTTTCTCGTTGATATTGTAGATCTTTTAACGACAGGTTGCACTTTCGTCATTAATAAATTTTAGCGACCGAAATTTTAAATTCGTCACCAAGACTTTTAACGGCAACGCGTTTAGCGACGGGTGGTGACGACATATATTCTTATCGTTAAATTCTGTTAATGACCGAATTTGAACTTTCAATGACGGTTTTTCTAATCGTTAAAAAGCTTTTTTTCTTGTAGTGAGTTGTATCTTCTTTTTTGTTTTTTTCTTTAAGTGCGTGGAACAAGGCGTTTGAATTGGGATATAGATTTGCAACCCATCACTATTGTCTGTTATATTACATTGGATCTGACTGCCTTAGGGGTTCATACTTCACTTCATATCTAAATGGATGACCGTGAATTAAAAGTAGTTTGTGTTTTGTACTAAAATTGTAGTTAATTCAAATTTCTATGAGCTATAATCTTGTTAAATATATCGTTGCTGCCAAATCTAGAGATGAGGGCAGATTCGTCACTTCCAAGGTAATGAGGTTGAGGGTTCCATATGCAAAATAGTCAAAAGACATTAGAGTCTTTGGGATATGGTCCTAAGCACTCTAACTCTCTGTCTCCCTGCTTTCTTTGTCGATCATTCTCCTCTGCTTGGTTTGGTGACTCATTACTTATTTACTGACTTATCATTAGAGAATTCACCCTTGGGACACATTTCAGGAATTTTTGCTTTCTTGCAGGTCTTCGAAAGCACCCTCGATCCGTCTTTTCTTATCATCTTTATTTGTTGCCCAGATTCAGTTTTGCAAGTACTAATAGGTAGTTATTTTACTTTATTGTTCATTAACATCTACTAACTGCTTTAATTTATATTTGCACAAAGAATACATTTGCAACTATTCTTTACTTTATTGTCTATTTCCCTTCATTTGTTGCAATTAAGGTTAAAAAATTCGTTACATATCAATCGATATATATCATATCGAATCCTTTCTGATATGTCCTTATAGGGGTTGTATCGGGTCAGGGCCTGATTTAGATGGTAGCTGGGACTTAAATCGGCTTCCCTAAATTAAAAAAAAAAAAAAAAGTAAATGTTAAAAAAAAGGACTTACTTTGAACTTTGGTTGCAATATATTGTGATTTATATTTACTTTCTGTTCAATTGTTTATTTATTGAGTCTTCTTGTTCAACTACTTTAATTTAATTTCATTTTTCAAAGAAGGCTTTGATCTGGTTTTTGAAAAGTTTTTAAGATATACTCAATTTACCCCTCTTGGGTAAGGCGAAGGGGTCTTACAGTTTGAACCATGTATGATCCAATATTCTATAGTATTTCCCTTTAAATGTGTCAAATAAGCCACTTTGAATTATTTGATCCAAATATGACTATGATCCTAATATGCAATACAAAAAGAAAAAGAAAGACTCAGAATGGGTCATTAATTGCATCTGGTCTACTCCATTCATGCTCTGATGCTTGGCTAAGAAATGGAAACGAAAGTAAAATTTTAGCCTGGCTGGATTTCTGTTTTTGATAGGACACAAGCTTGTGCAGAAAGTCTAAGCCGCAAACCCACTCCAAATCCAACTCAACCACTGAGATGTTGAGATGCAAATTCCTTAATTACGAGATGGTTCACATCATAAGGTAGGAGAGATCGGGTTTGGCTTTACATACAATGTCATATCAGAAGAAGAACCAACTGTGGGACTGGTAAACTTGAGCTCTCCATTTTTTAAGACAATTCTCAACATTTGCCACAGAAGTATAAATTCTAAACTTGTGAAAACTTAATTGAAAACATTTAAATTGGTCATTGGTGCCTATTCTCGAGTTGCAGACGCCAAGGCTTTAGTCTAAATTAGTGATCTAAAGATGAAGTTAGTCTCTGAGTGATGTGGATCAGTCCAACCTAAGGTACAGCACTAATTAAAATTAACTAACTATCAAATATATTTAAGCTTATATCAAATGCAACACGACGATTAAATTCATGATCGACATTTATATGCAAAATGCATGTTTCCTAATTTCCATGGTTTTCAAAATCGGACTGGACCGGACAGTCAGACCTGAAAAAACCAGGAATCGATCCTTGCAAAGTAAAGGTATTGAAGCTAGTATTTTTAACTCTCTTAATTCATTTTGTATTTTCCTTGAGTTTTCTCAGACTTCTAACTTAGCCATCGGAGTGTTCCCGCCGGGAGAGCTCCCTGGGAATCCTTCACGTTCCTCTCCGTCTTAGGTGCTGTCTATCACAGCTAGGAGGTATGTTTCAACCAACTAGGAGTGCCCAGATCATGCTACATCATTTGGCGCCGTCTGTGAGAATGCTTCAAAAGGCCTTCCACTAAATTTTGTGCAACTTTCCCCAAAGAACTCATCAGCATCACCGACACCCATGGATTCCTCCAGCAACGCCGGATGCCAAAACATCCCTGAGGAACAACCCCAGTTTCCCACTATCTGCATCGAGCAGTTTACCATCTCCCTCTCCGCGGACGGAGTCCCCAGTCTGAACGTGCCCCAGACAGTGGCACCCGTGACTGTTCCACCTTCTACATTCCGAACAACCTTAGCTGAACCCACCGTCCCCCATCCGGTGGTCAACTAAGGTCAGCTTGAGTATCTGATGCAGTGCATGCGAGCCATGCAGGCTCAGATGCAACAGTTCCAGCAACTCCAGTTTCACTAGCATCAAATGCTGCACCAGGTTTCCCAATACCAGTATCAGCAATAGTTTCCTTCACTTCCTCCTCGACATCCAGCTGCACAGCCAACCAAGCCTCACCGCCGAAGCGAACTTCCTTCCCGCCGAGGAGAGACCTCGGTATCGTCTCATGGAACAAAGGAGAGACTGCCTACCCCCGCCTCGCGGCCGGCAGTTAGGTCGGGGGCTTCCCAGCTAGTTAGGCCTGTATCACCTCAGCGTTCGCAGTTCGAACCTCCACTTGTCGAAAATCGGTTCGAAGTGCTAGACGACGACCTGGGACAAGGTCCCTTTGTTCGTAGCTACCGACATCAATCTGAGCCTTTCCCTGGGCCCATCGAGCTCAGTAATACCGAGGCCAACATCACCAACACCAAGCTAACTAAGAAGCAGCGAAGGTGTTGCCGAGCTCGCCAAACTGCTACCCCCGACCTGCCCGAACTCAAAGGCAAGGTAGAGGTAAGCTCGGGCGAGGTAAAAGCTACTCTGCTTCTTTCAGTTCCTTCTCCCCTTTCACCAGAGCTCCTTGCTGTCCCCATGCCAAGGGACTTCAAACTCCCCCCATTGGACAAGTACGATGGATCATTCGGTTCCAATGATCACGTGGACGCCTTCCAGTCCCAGATGCACCTGGCAAGAGCTAGTGAATCTTACATGTGTGTGGCATTCTCCACCACTTTCAAAGGAGTAGCCCGCACCTGGTACCGAAACTTCGCGCTAGGTTCAATAAGGAGCTGGGCGCAGTTTGTACAAGTCTTTACCTCCCACTTCGTCACTAGTAAAAGATGCCCGAGAACCCAAGAGAGACTCCTCAGCATAGTTTAGAGGGAAGGAAAGTCCATCCAAAGCTACATCAAGCTATTCAATGATGCTTGCTTATAGATACCCAACCTGGACCCTGCAGTTCGGCTCACTGCAGCCAAGTGGGGCATCACCCATAAGGAGTTCAAGTGGCACGTAGTTGTCAATCAGCCAAAAGGGCGAGCAGGCCCTTGAAAAAAGAAAGAGGGAACCAGAGCCCCCAGCTCCAAGCGACAAGAAGAAGAAGAAGGACCAAGCTCGGGGGGCACAACCAACTCAACCTTTCCAAGCTCCAGCAACAGAAAGGGACTATACACCCCTCAACGCAAAGCAGGCTGAGATCCTCATGGCGATCAAGGATGCCCCATATGTAAAGTGGCCACCTCGGCTGAAGGCCGATCCCAATGTTAGGAATAAAAATTTGTATTATAGTTTTTTTCATAGAGATCATGGTCATAGTACCGAAAATTAAAATTGTAAAAACCTTCGCAATGAGATAGAGGAACCCATCCATCGTGGATATTTGAGAAATTTTGTACAGAACAATAATAAAAATAAAGCATGTCGGCAGGGGGAGCAGAGTAAGGATGCTCCCAAGTCTAGCAGACAAGTAGAATAGCCGCAGAGGCAGCCCCACGATGAGAGACTAATACAGGGGACTATCCATGTAATTGTTGAAGGATCAATTGTCGCAAGTTGCACTTTAGCCACAGCTCGGTCATCAGCTCGCGAGGCCGCCAGGGAAGAACAGAATCCCCCGAAGCGGCCAAGGATGGAGGAACCGGTCTTCTTCACAGAAGACGATGCGCGAGGGGTCCACTATCCCCATGATGATGCGCTTGTCATAAAGATAAATATCAGCGACTTCGAGGTCAGGTGTGTCCTCGTCGACTCTGGAAGCTCGGTGGATATTCTCTTCAAAGTGGCCTTCGATCAACTTCAGCTCCAGGAAGGCGACTTGAAGTCCACAAGCACTCCACTAGTGGGATTCAACGAAGAGGAGGTCAGGCCTTTAGGGAGAGTCACTGTACTTGTGGAGGTTGGCACCTGGCCTAGCATGGTAAGGCTCAACCATGAGTTCTTGGTGGTCGCGACTCCCTCCCCGTACAACGCAATAGTAGGTCGGCCCATCACCCACGCCTTACAAGTAGTGGTCTCCACCTACTACCTGTCGATGAAGTTTCCTACAGACTTCGGAGTTGGGATGATGCAAGGAGATCAGCTTGAGTCCCGCAAGTGCTACGTAGCCACCCTCAAAGGAAAAGCCTAGGTAGTAGACGACCTCGAGCTAGAGCGACCTGTAGAATAGTTCACAAAGCAAGCCGCGCCCACCGAAGATACCATCCCCATCCCGGCTTCAACGGAGGACCCAACTCGGGTACTTCAGATCGGCGTTTCTGTTGAGGAGCCTCTGCGGTCTCCACTGGTAAGTTTCTTACTCAAAAATTTAAATACTTTTGCATGGTCCGCGACAGAAATGCCTGGCATAGACCCTCGCATTATAACTCATAAGCTCGATACTGATTCTGTAGTTAGGCCCGTTAGACAGAAAAATGCAACCTAGCCCCAGAGCGATGGAGGGCAGTCGATGAGGAGGTCGGGAAGCTCCTTGTAACCGATTTTATCAGGGAAGTCCATTACCGGAGCTAGGTGGCCAACCCCGTTCTGGTGAAAAAGGCTAATGGTAAATGGCGCATGTGCGTCGACTACACCGACCTGAACCGAGCTTGCCCAAAGGACTGCTTTCCACTTCCCAGGATCGACCGTCTAGTGGATGCGACCTTGGGGCATGAGATATTGAGCTTCCTGGACGCCTATTCAGGCTACAATCAGATCAGGATGGACCCAACTAACGAAGAGGAAACTGCCTTCATAACCGAGCTTGGCCTGTACTGTTACAAGGTCATGCCCTTCGGGTTGAAAAACGTCAGGGCCACTTTTCAAAGACTTGTAAATAAACTGTTTGAGCCATTAATTGGCAGAAAAGTAGAGTGTTATGTAGACAACATGGTCGTCAAAACCCAATTTTCACATGATTTAATACAAGATTTACATTCAGTTTTTGAAATTCTGCATAGATTTAATATGAAGTTAAATCCGAACAAGTGTTTCTTCGGTGGCACCTCGGGTAAATTCCTAGGATACATCGTTAACCGGCGTGACATTGAGGATAACTCAGACAGAATTAAAGCCATCTTAGAAATGAGACCACCTCGGAAATTGAATGAGGTTCAGAAGTTGAACGGTTGGTTAGCCGCTTTGAGCCGCTTCATGTCCAAGTCAGTGGATCACTGCCTGCCCTTCTTTAAGGCCGTAAAAGGCAAATGCTTTGAATGGACCGAAGAGTGCCAGCTCGCGTTCGATGAGTTCAAAAAGCACCTCGCCAGCATCCCAGTCTTAACCCGACCCAAAGAAGGTGATGTTTTAGAGCTATACCTCTCAACAGGTGATGAGGTGGTCAGTTCAGTACTAATAAGAGAAGTAGATCGGGTCCAACGACCTGTTTATTATGTTAGTAAAGTGTTGCAGGGAGCAGATACAAGGTACCCAGAGAGAAAAGTTAGCTTATGCACTGGTCATAGCTGCCCGAAAGCTTCGCTCGTACTTCCAAGCTCACACCATCGTTGTCCTTACCAACAAACCTCTGAGGCAAGTCTTTCTCAAGCCCGAGGTCTCGGGAAGGTTGACAAAGTGGGCCATCGAGCTCAGCAAGTACGAACTCCAGTACAAGTCATGAACTGCTATCAAGGCCCAAGACTTAGCAGATTTCGTCGTAGAATGCACCTTTAGCTCCAAAGACCCCAGGTTGGTAGAACACGAGGCCCATAGTGCGGGCGAGCCCAGGGTTCTCAGACTGGTTGAGCTAGAGCGCCGTGAAGTAGCGACCAGCGCGACATCTCTCCTAGTTAGGCCCAGCGCGAACTGGGATGAGGAGCCTTGGATCCTTCATGTAGATGGCTCGTCAAACCAGCAAGGTAGCGGAGATGGGATAGTTCTGTACGGGCCAAGCGCTGTGAAACTGGAGTATGCACTGAGCTTTGAGTTTGCGGGTTTCCAACAACGAAGCAGAGTACGAGGCGCTACTAGTCAGGCTAGATCTGGCAAAGGAAGTGAAAGCCAAGCACATTGTCGTCTGCAGTGATTCCCAACTCGTGGTCAACCAAGTTACGAGTGAGTACGAAGCTCGTGAACCAACCATGATAGCTTACTTAGCCAAACTAAGAGAGGCCCTGCTCAACTTCCAGTCACACTTCATCCGGCAAATCCCAAGATCAGAGAACGTTGAGGCCGATGCCCTATCCTGGTTATCCAGCACTAGTGACAACACCATGAGAACTGTGTATATAGAGAACTTGCCTCGGCATAGCATTCTTAGGGGGCAGAGGAGGTCGCTCCCGTCATTCAAGCAGAGCCGAGCTAGATTGATCCGCTTGCGAGCTTCCTGCTACACGGGACCCTCCCCACAGACTGTAATGCCCCTAGAAGGGTAGAGCGTCAGACAGCCAAATACGTCATGATAGACGAATGGCTGTACCGAAGATCCTACACGCTCCCCTATCTGCACTGCCTGTGACCCTCTGAAGCCGAGCTCGTCCTCCATGATACTCATGAGAGCCTGTGCAGTGGACACTTGGGAGGCAGGGCCCTCGCTCAGAAAGCACTACGACAGGGGTATTACTGGCCAACGATGAAGGCAGACATGACCGAGCTCGTCAAAAAATTTGACAAGTGTCAGAAGCACGCCAACATCCACCACTGGACTGTCGCTGACCTAAAATACCTCACTGGCCCGTGGCCATTTGCATAGTGGGGGATCGACTTACTCGAGCCATTCTCACCAACAACAGGGCAAAGAAGGTTCCTAGTGGTGGTAGTTGACTATTTTACGAAGTGAGTCGAGGCTGAACCCCTTGCAACAATCACAGGCCGGAATGTGCAGAACTTCTTTTGGAAGAACATAGTGTGTCATTTCGGACTACCTTGGGTATTGATCTTCGACAACGGTAAGCAGTTCGAAGACATCAAATTCTAGAACTGGTGCCAAGACATGGGAATTCAACAGAACTTCACCTCAGTGGCGCACCATCAGGCAAACGGTCAGGCAAAAGTCACAAACAGAGCTATCCTCTGTGGACTAAAGGCACGCCTGGACCGATCTAAGGGGCTATGGGCAGACGAGCTGCCCAACATACTATGGGATTATCGTACCACGATAAAGACTGCTACAGGAGAGACCCCCTTCAACCTCACCTACGGCACCGGAGCAGTCATTCCAGTAGAGATTGAAGTCCCCTCGCTGAGACTAGAAGTGTATGATGACCATGCAAATGAAGACGAGCTACGTACCAACCTCGATTTACTTGATGAAGTACGGGACCTCACATACATCAGGACCACGGCCTACCAACAAAGGGTAGCTTGGTACTATAACACCCGGGTCAAGAAGTGGGCGCTCCGCGTCGGTGACCTGGTTCTCCATAAGGTTATGGTGCCTGAGCCCAGTGTTGGTAAGCTCGGTCCGAACTGGGAAGGATCCTACCAAGTGAAGCGAGTGCTCGGGGAAGGAACATACGAGCTCGAAACCCTGGAAGGGAAACAAGTACCTTGGGCATGGAATATTGTCAACCTGAGGCAGTATTACCTATAAATAACTGAGTTAATCCCAATGTCGAGCTAACAAGGACCTCAACACAATAAGACCTAGTCGCTTCTATGACATGGGCAAACTCCAAGAGCGGACCACGAGTCACTCCCAGAGCCTAAGGGCCAAAATGCCGAACTAACAGACTTCAGCGTAATAACCTAGTCACCCCTATGACACGAGTGAACTCTAAGGGTGGCTGAAGCCACTCCCCCCCAACCAAGGGGCTAAAATACCGAGCTGACCAAGGAGCTAGGTACCACAGTGCATAATATGTCAAGGACGCAAGCAGATCGGTAGATTCTGCGACGCTTAACTCACCTCGGCGTACAACCAGAAGATAGTTCGGGCATATGCCTTACTATGTCAATCACCCCGGTATACGTCATAAAATCCACCCCCACGAGGTACTAGGAGACAGCTCGGGTGGCAATGGTTGAGAAACCCTACTTCGTACGCTTAACTACGATAGCTTGGATAAAACAAATACTTTGGCGGGAACAACACTTGGCAAAGAAAAAAATTGATTTCATTAACAAATAAGTCTAGTACAATGAGCTTGACAAAAAGAAGAAAAAGAAAAAAGAAACTAAAACTGAGCTCGCAGGCTCAGAGTACAAAAAATAATTACTTCGGGGGCTCATCATCTCTGCACGGGACCTCTTCAGAAGCTTCAGCCCGGTCAGTGACATCTGCCTCTTTGAAATCCGGATCTTCTGTAGCTTGATGGGCTATCTCATCCATGATCTGTGAGGTGGTGATGGTGCTCATGTCAAGCTCGGGGTATGCATGCCTTATCAGCCACCTGCTGAGCTTGAATCCCTTACGATAGGCCTCCCCCAGAACGGCATCGAACTTGTCCGATTGGATGTACTCCGCGGCAGCCTTGATCTTTGTCTCCTCTATGGCTTGAGTAAAGATCTCGGTCTTCTCCTCGATGTCAGCCTTGAGAAACTCCACCTCATGCAGAAGGGCCTTCTTGTCCTCCTTAAGGCCTTCTGCCTCTGCTCTGAGGGCGTCCAACTCGCCCCTCAGCATGCCCTTCTCACGTGCTAGCTCTGCTTTGAGGGCATCCATCTCGCCCCTCAGCACGTCCCTCTCACGTGCCAGCTCCTCCTTCTCTGCCATCAGTACCATGATGATGTTCTTTTGGGCTACGACGTCGCTCTCCAGAGAGTGGATCTGGCCGTGAGTTACACTCAGATCGGTATGGGCTATGCGGGATGACTCCTCGGCATTCAGAGCCCGCTTCAGGTTCCTCTCGGGTTGAAGAGTCAGGGCATGCACGACGGAGTTCACCTGACCAAGAAAGTTGGTTAGCACTAAAGAAATGTGTATATATATATATATATGAAAAAAGGGGAGAAGAGAGAGAAGGGAGAAAACTTACCACCATGGTGTGTGTAGCAGCTCAGGCTCCGAGCTGAGCAGGGGTGAGATCGGCCCAGATTGAGACTTCCTCGATATAAACAGCCCCCTTGCTCTTTCGAAGGCTGCACTGGGGGACCAAGATACTTTGGGCCCTGTTTGGGCTCCCCGAGCTAGAAACTGCAGTCTCGGCTATGCGGATGGGCTCGACAGAGACCTCAGTTGCTGCGTCGGCAGCCCCAGTGACGACCTTAGGCTTAGCTGTTGCCTTCATAGCAGGCTCAGCCGAGGTGGTACGGACTCCTCCAAGTAGATGATCGGAGGAGCATCAAGGAGCTCGAGCTCAGAAGAGGGAGCCGATGGAAGCTTGGGCTTGGGAGTGGGGGCCGGCGGTGACTCAACGCGAGCTCTCTTAGTAGCCTGCTTCTTCCTCCCCTTCATGTGGTAGAAGAGCTTATCCCCCTTGAGCTTATCCGCTTCCATGGGACCTGCAACAGAACTTGGCATTAATACTCAAGTAAAAGAAAGAGGAGAAGGTGCAAGCCAAGTGACTAAGGTACTACGACTACCTACCCAGGCTCAAGTTGGCCTGAATGAGCTTGCTCTCGGCGATGTAATCCTTGTAACTAAACCCGAGTTTAGACCACGACTGGAGCGACTCCCTTGTCTTCTTGTCAAGGATGATGCTGGGGTCTTGGACAACTGCCCTCCATTGAGTAGAGAAGGGCCACCTCGCGGGGTTTCGGACTACGAAGTAGTCCTACTTCAAAGCCGGGATCTTGCTCGGTCTTGTGCAGCAACTTGAAGCCCGAGCGAGGGGACAAGTAGTAGGCCCTCTTGTGCTCGGGGAGAACGCATGAAGCGCTCTTCTTTATGGTGAGGATGGAATAGAATATGTCCAGGTTCAAGGGGAGGACGTACTCGTAACAAAGGGAGATGGTCCCAACCACGTTACGGACAGAGTCCGGGTGGAGATGGTCTATTGTAATGTTGAAGTGATTCAGGACCTCCACAATAAGTGGGTGGAAAGGAAGACGAAGTCTGGCTATAAGCTGCTCCCGGAAGATCACGACCTCATCATGGCCGTGTTCCCATCGGAAGTTACCCGCAGGTAGACTATAGGTGTACTCCCTGGGTAGGTTGTACTGCCGAATGAGGTAGAGAAGCCTCTCCAGGGTCATGGTGGAGGGGCCGAATCTGTCTGGCATTCGACCTCGGTCAGAGGTGGACACCAAGTTACCCAAGGCCTTCTGCGCCTCGGGAGACTAGACTCCAACGGGATCACCCTGAGTCAAGGTACCCACCTCGGGCTCATCTAATTGGCTATCAAAACTAGACATAATAAAATTGGAAGGAAAAGAAGCTAGGGTGACTAACCAAAGGAAGATGACCGAACTAGGGAGAACTGACCCGAGCTGGAGGCTTTGGACGCGAGCTCAGGACTAAGACTGAGGATTTGTGGCGAAGGAAAAGTGGCCAAGACCTTGCTATTTATAGCCACTGTACGCGGGCATTAACAGTTGAGATCAAAGTGATCTGACGGTCCTCATGAAAACCGGCTACGCAGCCCCCGAGGCGAAATCAGTTTAACGCGTTTTTTGACCTCCGCAAAGTCCATAGTCGCGTGACGTTTGGGCATAGACCGTATGCGACCCGGGCTGTGCCTGGTTGAGCCGAGCAAAGAACCGGTCCAACCAATGAGTTGGTGGACAAGAAGGTTTAAGCCCCGAGCCAAATCCACCCGACAGACTACGGACTCCCTGTGCTGGGTCAGAACCCCTAGCATGGGGAGTGGGGGGCAATTGATGTAGGGTGATTTGGCCCGACCTTGTAGCACGGGGACACGTGGACGTGACCTGGCATAAGCGACAACTCAGCACGATAGTCTGGCCACAACTCGAAATAACAAGCTCACTGAAGCCTGGTCGAATGACTCGGCAGGTGTGGCAACTCGCTGGGAAGCAAGGCCCTGCTCACCCCGAGCCCTAAGGGTGGAGCGCCCCGAGCTCCCTCTGTGCAAAGGGACTTGGGCTCCCCTTGAGTCCCGAACTCCTCCTAAGGGGTTTCGAGCTCTCCCTCCCTAAGAAGGGAGCACCCCGACTTTTGGAAAAGTGTCTCGAGGGAGAAACACCTTGGGGCAGCACCGTCGACACTCTTGTTCATACTTGCTTAAGGCTCGCCCCCAGTGTGAGCACCTCGGCGTACCTCGGCACCTCGGTGCAAGGTAACTCAGCCTAGGCGGTTTGGTGCAAAGTAGCTCGACAACCTACAGGGAAGATCCTCCTGACATTTGTACCTGCCGGATCTGGTGGCAGTGCCCATGTCTCTCGCTAGGCGGTGTCGTGCCTGCCTTTTTTATAAAGCTTGGCATGCCTGATGAGTCCGTACCCTGCAGCAGTAGTCTGCACTCATCACCTCAGCCCTGGCAGTAACGGCTACGATAGTGGAAGTTACGCCTGATGTGACTGAGCTCCGGTATAAGAGGACCCCGACCCTCGCGAAGCAAAGGTATTGAAGCTAGCACTTTCAGCACTCTTAATTCTTTTTGTGTTTTCCTTGAGTTTTCTCGGAGTGCTAACTTAGTCATCGGAGTGTTCTTGCCGGGAGAGCTCTATGGGAATCCTTTGGGTTCCTCTCCGTCTCAGGTGCCGTTTGTCACAGTTAGGAGCCAGGTTTCAGCCAGATAAGAGTGCCCAGATCGTGCTGCATCAAAGTTATATTAGTTTAACTAATCCAAGCGGTGAAATTGGGAAAATGGTTTGAGGAACAATTGGTTTTGAAATTCCATTATTGAAACGAACAGTAGCTCAATTATTGTGCCACTTGATGAGGTTGTGAATTTATGATCTCGGCATGATCAGAGCGACACATGCAGCCGAATACGTTAGGAAATAGGAATTTCATCAGACGCGAATTGCGCAAGTGGCAAATGAAATGAGCTAGATGGTGGCGTTGGACCAAAAATTGCTATTAGTTTTGAATTCCCTGTCTGCCCAATAGTACTCCCCCTGGGACCAATCAAATTTGTCAACCTTAGAAGCTTCCCAATTCATGGTCTAGGGGATAATTGAAGAAAATCCATCCTAGTTCCCAAGTCATCACCCTCTTATGGTTAGTCAAGTATAAGAAGCTTTCTAATGAGTTAAGTTGGAAAATATATAATTCAAGAAATTTGAGTTGAGAGTGTCATCCATCTAAGGTGTCAATGGACCGGTTTTGGATTGGATCCCGTCCAGTCCAAAATCAAATTGGACGGATTGGATGGATCAACAAGATATATTGGATTGGATTAATTCAGTCCAAAATATTTATTAGATTGAATTGAGTTGGATTAATTTAATATCTGGTCCATTGATATAAGAGAAGAATATATGTGTCAATAGAACGGATTTGAGTTGAAACCAATCTAAATCAAAATGAACATGGACAGATTGAACTGTCCAGACATTAAATTGGATCAATCCAAATTATTCTAAAGCATTCATTGGATTGAATTGGACCTGATCCATTTATAATGGACTCACATTGGGCTGGGTCGGATTGGACCAAATCCAGACCCAGTCCAATTGACACCCCTACCTTCATCCCTCTTATACTTCTCTATGGAACTCTTCAACTAAATTAGAGGCCCCTAGAGCCATATAGCATGTCTAGACACACAAAAATTAATAAGTAGTACTCTACGTTGGTTTTTTTGTAGTTGAGGAGCAATTGTCTACCAGGAATTGCTATAGTATTAGAATCTAGTGCCTCTCTCTGCATACTTCTGCCTGTTTGTTTGTTGACAGACTTGCTTATCTTCCACCACCTAGGAGTTGAAGTGTTTGAATAAATTGCACGGAAACTTGTTTTCTCAACTCAAATTGGAGAGATAGAATTAATGTCTAGAGGGTTGGCCCAGATTGACTTTAACATGCATGCATTATTAATTGCCTTTATCCATTGCTGCTGGTTTCTGATGCCAGCTGCTGTGCCATGACAGAATAAAGCCGTTCAGTGGGTCTTTGGGGGATAAAGTAAACTCTGAAACTGATCATGAAGTTTTGTTTCTTCTATGAATGAACAAATTCCCCAAGTCAGCAAATCTGGGAGTTGCATAATTGGTCTCAATTGCTAATAAATCTAAATGCATAAAATATAATTCCTTATTGAAACCCAAGTCACAATGGATTGTCTCCCATTGTAATCCATCCAATCAAGGGATTAGTCAATACTTGACAAAGGGAACTCTGATCAGAATTCAGAACTCTCTTTCAGTAAAGTAAGATGGCAATAGAGTTCTTGGGTAGTCTAACAGGTGACAACCCACTGGTGTCTTGGACTGAGAAAATCGATGAAGCACGTACGAAAATATTAATTAATTATACTGTCAAATGCTCAATTGGACTTTGGGTTTTCCCACATCATGGAGTGTTTATTCTTTCAACTACTTCTATTATAAATAAATGAACTTTCCTTGCTGGTGTTCATCGTCATTGCTTGGACATCTAGGGTTTTGAACTTTCTCCAAATTCTTCCTTGTAACTCCCTAAGTTCTATTGCTTTTTGAATTCTGAACTTTGATTCTCAGCCACTTGCCCTCCTTTACACTTTTATATCTTTCTGTTATCCTTATTATCTTGTCTATAATAATAATAATAATAATAATAATAATAATAATAATAATGAGTGCCTGCAATTATATGGGTTTGGTCATGCGCCTACATATCTGGAGGTCAGCTAGTGGGTATCATAATTGGTTCAAATTATAGATGAGGAACCAAGGATAAATGACGTGGCATATCATAATTGGTCTAATTAATGCCTGTCATTTAACTATGGATGTGCTGGATTCAAAAAATGGATGGATCAATTCAAGTTTATGTAATACTAGTCGGGCCTCGTGAGATGCACAGGCATTGTCTAGAAAAAATGAAGTAAAAGGAACCATATGTCATTCCAAATGTGCGTGATATTTTCATATCTTTAGGCTGTGTTTGAAAACGATGCAAATGTAGTGTAAATTCGGATTTAGTATAAATTTGCACTCAGCTTCATTTTTGCCCGTGTTTGATAACATTACATTTTTGCATTGACAAATGACAGACCAATACATATTTATATTGATAATAAGATGTAAAAGTACATCAATAAAAGAGAAGTAAATTTGCGTTCAAGTAGGTTTTTGATAAAAAAAAAGCATATGTTTTACTTAATTCATCTTTGCATCCATTACAGCTAGAAGTATATTTAGTAAGAAGGTAATCAATGCAAAATTAACCCAATTTTGCAATTTATGAACTGTTTTACACTCTACATATTTGCATCGTGTTCAAATGCAGCCTTAGTTCATTGATATACTATAAATAATTTGACAATGTTAATGTTTTTAGACGAAAATGAATGATGTGGTAGGTCTCTTATCAATTTTTCAAAAAAAAAGTTTTAATCATATGGAACTCTCTATACCCAAAATTTTCTTACCAAAAGTATGAGAACAATGATTTTTCTAGTTGTTTGAATCACAAATAAGTAATAAGAGCAACAGATTTCCTCTGTTGCATTTATTAATTATTAGATTCATCTAAATTACCAAAATTATAAAAATTGGTTTACCTAAATTACCGAAATCAATTTCTCAGATAACCAAAACTACAAAAATTAAATTACCAAAAAGTAGCAACATTACGAAAATTTATTTATCAAAAATTATAATTTTTAGGAAAATTAATATACGAAATTACCAAAATTTATATAACAAAATGAATCTTAAATTTAATTTCCCATATAAAAAATTAATTACCAAAATTTATATAACAAAATGAATCTTAAATTTAATTTCCCATATAAAAAATTAATTACCAAAATTTATATAACAAAATGAATCATAAATTTTATTTCCCATATAAAAAAATTAATCATCAAAATTAATATATTAATAATTTCCCAAAATTACCAACATTATTTATTCATAAATTAGAAATATAATAGTCTTTGGCTAATTATTAATTTACCAAAATAAATAAAATACACAAAAATTTAACAAAATTTCCAAAAATAATTGACCTAAATTACCATAATTAATTTTCCAAATAACTAAAGTTACGATAATTAAACTACCAAAAAAATACCAACATTACCAAAACTTATTTACTAAAAGTTAAAATTTTTAGGAAAACTAGTATACAAAATTACCAAAATTAATAAAAAATATCACAAATTTAAATTTCCATATAAGAAAATTAATCAGAAAAATTACCAAAATTAGCTAAATTACTTAACTTTCATCAATTAATAATTCATAAAAATTAGAAAAATTACGAAAATTAATAAATTAATATTTTCTCAAAATTTCCAAAACTATTAATTCTTAAATTAGAAAAATAATTATTTAACTTAATCTTTAATTACCAAAAAAATCAAAATTAATTTTAATTTAGTGAAATTAATTTTTGGGAATATAACAAAGTTTAAAAAAATTAATTTATCAAAGTTCATTATGAAATTTACCAAAAGTAATTTACATAAATTAATTATTTACAAATGAATTAACCACATTTATTAAATCAATACAATTATTGTTTGATAATTACAAAAACTTATTTAGTAATCTTTGCTAAATTATTAATTTACCAAAATTAAGCAAAATGAATTTACTGAAATGGATTTTTGTTATTTTTTTATAAATGTTATGAATTTACCCATGTTACCAAAATGAATTACCTAATTTACAAAAATAATTACAAAACCTACAAAAAATAATTTCCAAATTACCAAAAATTATTTTTCGTTATATCAGGAGAAGCTAACAATGTGTGCTATACTTGAGAAGTGTAATCTAATTATTTTTAAGAGACATGATGGAGAAGGTTTCTTGAAAAGGGAGTGGAAGGGATATGGGATTTTAGGAGAAAAATGTGGAATATAGTTTTCTAATTAATATGAGAGAGAAGATAGTGGGAAAAATTATTTATAATAATATAAGAGTTCAACTTATTACCTTAAAGATGTCACATGCTCTATTTATTTTTTTCTTGATTCATATATCTCACAAAGTTTACTTGTGATTGAAGGTCTACACTGTAGTTTTTGACAGTGGTCGTTGCGAGAATGTTGTGTTTGAAGAAGCAGTTGAAAAGATGTGATTATCAACCGAGTGCATTTGCACCCATACTCTATCTAGTGGTTGAGAAAATACACTGAAGTGAAAGTGTCCAAGCATGCATTGCCTGATATAGATCATCATGGTTAAGTCTTATATTAACCAAGTATGGTGTGTTGTGATATAGATGGATGCTTGTCACTTGTTGTTGGGAAGACCGTGATAGTATATATGATCACAATGTTGTCCATGATGGATGGACCAATACCCACCATTTCACCAAAGGGGTGAAGACCTCTAACATCATAATGACATTACTTTTGCATAAGGAGTTTTAAAAGGGTGCCATGGTGGCTCTAATTGCAAACTCCACTGGTGATCAAGTGCCCGTTCTATCGCATTACCAGCCCCTCATCGTAGAGTACACTCATTTGTTCCCTACTGAGCTACTGCCTACTGGAAGGGATCCCTCCACCATGTGATATCCAAAATCATATCAACCTCATCCTTGGCACACCTTTTGCGAACTGACACCACTATAGGGTTGAGCTTCAAGGAGCATGATAAACAATTCCAAGTTCCACATCTCAGGGCTTACATTCAACCCACCCTTAGTCCTTGTGTTGTACCAACATTGCTTGTTCCCAAGAAGGATGACTTGTGGAAAATGTGTGTAGACAACCATACCATCAATAAAATCACAATGAAGTACCATTTCCTGATTCCTCGCTTGGTGGGGATGCTAGAGTAATTAAGCCAAGTAGTGATCTTCTCTCAAGTTGACTTGAGAGTGGCTACCATCATATCTGCATCAGACTAGGAGATGAATGGAATGCCGCTTTCAGGACCAATGGAAGCTTGTATGAATGGTTTGTTATGCCTTTTGATCTCTCCAATGAACCCTTCACATTCATGTGAGTAAATGACTCGGTTGTCTAGAAGGCAAGTTTTTAGTATATTGATATATGGTTAGAGTAATGATTAACACACACAACATTTATGTGAACTCTTTCATGAACCGAGTAGAGAAATGTTTTATGCCAACCTAATGGTCCATTTGGTTTCCGAGAAGGGATGAGATGAGAAAGGAAAATTTTATTTTCTCAATTAGGGTGCCTATGTTTGTTTGCCGAGACCTATTATCCCATATAATTTGCTTTCTATTGTTTGGTCGATGTGAAAATTTTGCAGGATGTTTGGTTTTAGCATAATATTGTTTGATTCTTGCCACATGGTAAGCTGACATGGATATATTAAAAACATGTGTTAGCAGAGCTGTTTTTACCTGGAACTAATCAGGGGTCGTTTGAATTAGAAACCATAGAAGCAACAAGGTGCTCATGACCAATAGAAAATTCTGAAAAACCAAATAAGGAAAAGTTTGAGATGAATCAGCAGTGGTAAAAATCCAAATATAACATTTGATTAATGGTTGGATTATTGAATAATTGCCAATGCTTTGGATTTTTTTTTAATATTTGAAAAACTAGCACAACGGAAACTTCATTCTTAAAAAAAAAAACAGATATGCTTTTTTTTTAATATAAACAGATAAGTCTATAAAAATAATAACCCTTAAAATATATGAAAAACTAGCACAACCGAATCCTTCATGATCCATTATATATTGTTTTCCAAAATTTATAAAAATAATAACTCTTAAAATATATGAAAAACTAGCACAACCAAATCCTTCATGATACATTATATATTGTTTTCCTAAATTTATAAAAATAATAACTCTTAAAATAGCCATCCATTGATCAACAATACATAGAAAAATGAAAGAGAGAATGTGTTACCTCAAGCCAAAATACAATGTTTTGTTGTTTGAGATGACCTGAAGCAAAAAAATAAAAAATATCAATAAAAAACAGTAGATTTGAGATCAATAGAACAAAAAAAAAAAATGGTTTGAGACGACCTGAAACAAAAAAAAAAAAAAAAATCAACAAAAAAACAATAGACCTGAGACCAATAGAACAAAAAAAAAAAAGTTTGAGACAACCTAAAGCAAAACAATAAAAAATATCAACAAAAAAAAAACAGTAGATCTGAGATCAATAGAACAAAAAAAATGGTTTGAACATCAGATTTGAGTTCGTGTTAATGTCCGGTGAATGAACAAATGCCAGATTTGAGTTCATATTCATGTTGATGTCTAGATTTGGAACAAACAAATGCCAGAAGCCAGATTTGGAGCTCCGGCAAATGAACTGGCAATGAGAAAGGAACTGGTGAACTCAAATGCCAAAAGCCAGATTTGGACGGCTAAGCATAGATGGAACTAGAGATGAGATTTGGAGGGGAACCCATCCAATGAAACAAGAAAAAATGGTATAGAAATGAACTGAGACGACAAGAGAATGCCAGATCAAAACTTACCTGACGACGAAAACGCCGAAGATGGTGCCGAAGATGTTACCGTTGGCCGGTTGGAAGGAGACAAATTCTGGTAGGTCCCTCTCGACAATATTTTCTCACGATTTGCCTTTCTCAATGGGGTCTGAGAAAGGGAATATTCCCCAGGGCTTCCTTTGAAACAAATGCATGAAAAAGGGAATATTCCCCAAAGATGCTTTCCTTCCCATGTGTTTCTCAGCAACCAAACATACTGATGTAACCGTTTTTGGTCGCGTACCAATTTTTTGTGATGTATCAAATTTTTTTTGGCTAAGTGGCTCGCCATTTGACCTGCTTGCATGAGAGGATGGTGGAGTTCCCTGGTGGTGAGCTACTTGGTGATGAGCTCCCTGGTGGTGAGCTACTTGGTGACAATCTCCTTGATGGTGAGCTACTTGGTGACGAGCTCCCTGATGGTGGGCTACTTGGTGACGAGCTCCCTGGTGGTGAGCTACTTGGTGACGAGCTCCTTGATGGTGAGCTCCTTGGTGACGAGCTCCCTGGCGGTGAGCTACCTGGTGATGAGCTCCTTGATGGTGAGCTACTTGGGTAGACTCGTCATTTGACCTGCTCCTAGGCGGCCTATAACTCAGGGGAAGGTGGAGCTCCCTGGTGTAGCGCAACTCGATTGCCCTTTGCATGAGGTGATTTCCTCTCCTTTGTAGGCGGCGGGAGCTGAGAGACCTGCGAGAACTTCATCTTTTCCTCCTCTTTGTAGGCGACAGGAGCTGAGGAACCTGCGAGAACTGAACTAGAGGACCCGAGGGTATTTTCCTGGCTGGGACTCTCCGATGCCTAAGTTAGCATTCTGATTGTAGGGAGCTTGGAGAGAAATGAGAGAGATAGAGAGCAGGGATTACCTACATTTTTTCATTCTCTCCCCCTTGTCTTTGGGGGTTGGAGTCCTTATATAGTGGTGTCCTATCAAATCAGGCGTAACAGCCTCTGTCAAGTCAGGCGTAACCGCCTCTGTCAAAGCTGAGGTGGCGGGTGCAGGCGGCTGCTGTAGAGAACGACTCTGCCAGTCAAGGGACAGCTCTTAGGACTGACAGGCACGGCGCCGCCTAGTGAGAGACGTGGGCGCATGTCTTCGGATCTGTCAGGTACAGTTGTCAGGTAGGAGATCTTCCTGCGATATGCCGAGTTGCCTGTAAATGCTGAGCTACCTGTAAGTGTCGAGTTGCCTCTAAGTGGTGAGCTCTTCGTAAGACGCCAGGCTGCCTGCGGGTGGCCAACTGCCTGTGGCGAGCTGCCTATGCCGAGCTACCTGTAAGTGCCGAGGTGCCCCTAAGTGGTGAGCTCTTCGTAAGACGCCAGACTAACTACGGTGTGGCCAACTGCCTATGCCAAGCTGCCCTAGCTATACTGAACTGCCTATGCCGAGCTGCCCGACCTGTACCGAACTACCTATGCCGAACTGTCCGAGCTGCACAGTCGTTAAGAGGCTGCACTTGGTTTGCATGAGGTGCCAGGTGTCACAATTTCATTGGAGGGCCAAATCCGCCCTCATCACATACCATAAAGAAATGTTGTTTCATGCAATCCAAGTTGATATTGTTATCTAATGGTGGCATTTAGGCTGATGAAACAAGAGTCGCTATGATCGAAGAATGGGTGACGCTAAAATGCTTGCACAAGGTTAGGAGCTTCCATGCCCTTGCTTCCTTCTACCATGATTTATCAAGGACTTTATCACATGGTACCCATCTTTGATTGCATAAAGAGTAAGGAGTAATTTCACTAGAATGGATGTGTACAAACCACCCTCTCCCTCATCAAAGAAAACCTTTCAAGTGCCCTTGTGCTTGCATTTTCCATCTTTCTATGTCTTGTTTGAGCTTGATTGCGATGCGTCAATGCTTGGGATCGGAACAATGTTGACTTAGCTAAGTGACCGATCACATACTTCAATGAGAAGCTTAATGGATCATAACTTAACTACAATACTTAAAATATCAAGTTTTATGTGATTGTTTGAGTGCTCAAGCACCATTGCCTGATCTCTACAGAGTTTATCATCTACTTTGACCATGAAGCCTTCAAGCACCTAATCTCATTCACCCCTCAATGCAAGACATGCCAAGTGGACTATCTATTTTTTATGCATTGAGTAGGAGAGCATCGTTCATCACAATGTCTCAACTAAAGGTGTTTGGATTTAACTATTTTAGAGGGATGTACATTGACAATACGGGTTTTTCTTCCATTTTTTGCTCTACCAACAATAGGGAACATACTGGTTATGACTTGCATGATGATTACCTTATCCAAGGACAATTATGTGTTCCCAATTGCTTCTAGCAATTACTGATTTTACAAGAGATCCATAATGAAGCACTTTGGGTGCATCATCATAGAACAATACTTTTGGCCCAACCTAAAGCACAATGTAGACAATCCTCTGGGACCCCTTGAACTCATTACCCTATCCACCTCAATGAAGCCCACTCAACGTGAAGGTTGACGACAAGGGCGGAGACAGGGGGTGGAGGAGGGGAGCCATCCCCCCATGCTTTCAAAATTCCTTTTAAATCTATTTAAGTTCTACTTGTATTTTATCCCCTTTACTCATGTTTCCTAGCTTTTGGCCCCCCTATCCATGTTTTATAGGTTTTGGCCCCCCTCAATAAAAAATCCTAATTCCGCCTCTGGTTGATGACATGCTGAACTGTCACAAGGATATTTGCTTTAGAGTTAAGGCCCAACTCAACCTTCAAATGACTATTATAAGGCATAGACATATCGAAGGTGTCAGAAGATAGAATTTTATATTGGAGATAGAACCTAGGTTATCCTAATGCCTAAGAGGTTCCTCACAGCCTCATAAGCTCTAGAATAACAATCTTGGACCCTATCACATCCTAGAGAAGATTAATGATGTCTATTGCATTGAGTTTCCTCCTCCATTCAAGATCTCGGATGTGTTTAATGTCAAACACTTGCATCCCTATCACAGGGGGAACAATACTCTTAAAGTTTCCATTTCAAGATTGAGCTCTCCTCAACCTGGCGGAGAGGATACAACTCGAGGTTCCCATAGTTGTGATGAGAAGCAACCTTTCTGTGACGAGACCATGTCTAAGAGCGATGAGTAGTGAGATAGAAATCATTTTATGAAATTGTAAAAATTCACTAGCGTGCGGTCGCATGACTTATTCCTAGGTTGCGATGAACACAACATATTGATCACATAGACTTTGCTCACTAGAACTCCTACAATGACCCAACCACATCATAGCAACAAGCAAGCTTTAACGTTCGGGTCATCATACTTGCTTTCCAATTGTTAGGGTTTTGTAGTTAGCTCCTAGTATGTGATAGTCGTAGAACCAACCCATCAGCTAGGGGATATCATGCTGAGTGATTTTTTTGATAGCCAGATTACATGTTAGGCGCCATAAACCACCGGTTTCCCTTTTAATCCTATGAATGTTTGCTTGATTCAACTGCCCATTTTTTTGGTTATTTTGGTAGAATGTTTTAGGCACCAAAAGTTGTAATACTTCTTTCTCTTAGCATTATATAAACCATTCGAGTCTTGTAATAGGAAACTTCTAAATTTAAATACACCTAGTGTTCTTGGCCTCCAAGACAATCTTCTTTTCCTATTCTCTTGTTGGACTCATTTCAGAGTCACAAAGACATCAAAAATCTTTATGACCATTTACTTGAGTAGAGATTAAGGTCACTACCTTGTAGGTTGTAAAGTTGAGGGTTAGTACTATTTTGCTATTTCTGTCATTGACTATAGTAACATTTCTTGTTGCCCTTGGTTATTTGGGTTCTTGAGTTATGTCGTGCTACCCTTCTAATAAATAGGTTGTGTTAGTCTTTATATCAATCCATATATCTGAATACCCCACCTCAACACGACATGAACATGACACAAGAAAATGAATTGCTACCCTATTTATTGGTAAAGTCCTTAATTAGTTAGTTGTAGTAGAGACATAGAATCGAGTCGTACATTCACTTAGGTTGGGGAGGTCTAGGGGTTTAGGGGAGGGCTACTGGCGTGCTGTCGTAGGCACCAAAAAATAAACATCTGCTCGTAAAGATGGAATGTAGTAGTGCGAGTAGGGATCGTTCCCACAGAGAGTATCTAACCCAAATTATGTGTTACATGAATCAAAGATGGAGGGGGGTGTATGTAACGAAAATCAGATTTAAAATAAGGAAAATCAGAATTAATGAAGAACTCAATTTAAATGAGAATTTAGGTAACTTCGAGTGTTGAAATTAATCAAGGAACGAATCTTGGTCTAGGATAACATCCACCTATTAGACAGTTTTGTATGCCCTTAGCTTCAATCAAAATGATGTACTTTATGAGTTTATTGTAAATGAATAAAAGTGCATATTTGATTCATGTTCCCTTGGTATGTTTCTGTGTAATACCCTTAAACTGGACACTTAATGAGACTCATGTTAGTTTAGAATGTTCACAGCCAGTGGGTCGGTCTGGGGAGACCTATCCTGACAAGGCTGACACTGTGGTGCCACCAAGTCGGTTGGGGTGGTTTGTCTCAGCTACCGGGGTGAGACCCTAGGCACATATAGTGTGAGATTAGTTGAATCTTTGAACTGGACCAGATCTTCAGTGTTGCCCTGGACCTTGTAGATTGATGGGCAAAACTGAAAAGTTACACCCGACCCCTATACTCGATTATGATACTACACTAGGTGTCAGATTGGGCTGTCATTGATGTACCAATCAGTGAGATCCTTAGCGGGTGTCAAAACCTGGGTATGTTGGGACAGTCTGAGAATTCATCTGAGTGGGTGATCATAGTGACAGGATCAGCCCCTTTGTCGGACAAAGGTAATGATCGGGGATGCACTCTCATTGATGGAAACCAAGACTGCCGGCAGCCGATTTCAGTCATTGAGATTTGTTTTGCAAAATATATTTTATATGAGATATAAAAGTATATAAATTATGATTTCGAAATGATTTGCAAAAGGTTTTAATTTCCGGGATCCATATTTGAGAGAGTTCAACACTGTTCCTTGCAGCCGAGGGAGAGGTCCTCTCTTGTCGGGTAGTGTATGATCATTATGGGCTGAGAGGTTAAGTGTAAGGCCATTGAGGATAATACCTGATGGGCTAATCTTGCATCTGCCCACAGTCCCTGGGTGTTACAAAGTGGCTTGGCCCAGGGACCACTTAGGGTAAGTGTTGGGCCTATAGAGCCCATTTGATGGGTTTCAGGGGGTGTACTATCCATAACAGTGTATTCGGCCAGGCCTTGTAACAAAGGTTGGGTTGAACCCATGTGGCTGATGTATAGATCAATGTTTGGGTCCCACACCATACAAGGAAGCCCAACTGGGCAACAGTTTGAAAGGCTTAATGAATACATAACCCTAAATAGGCCTTAAACCCATTTTGAACTGGGCTAATTTGATTAGTCTTTAAGGGGCGAATTCTGAGATAAGATCAGCTGATAGGATTGGGCCCACACCCTATCCACTCAGAGAGTCCAAGATCTAAATGAGATTTAAATTTGTAAACTTCCTAATTAGATTAGGAGCTGGCTGATCAAATCTGCGGATAAGATAAGGATTATCCCTTATCTTAAAGGGACTTCTAATCCAGATGTGATTTGGGCTAGTAACTCCTAATGGGATTAGGAGCTGATCCCATTAAGTCTATAAAAGGAAGAGAGGGCGGCAGTGTTTAGACATCCAACACAATCACCAGCAACAGTCTTGTCTTCAGAGTTGAGATCACAGAAGAGAGAATTCTGCACCCTACAAATACTCTCTAGCCGCCTCCTTCCTGTAGCTGCCGCCTATAGCAGTTCGATCTCCATTCCTTGGGAGAAATCAAGATTGGATCTTGATTCCAATCTTTTGGAGAAAAGATTGGTAGGAGTTATATTCACAAGCCGTCCAAGTGACTCTTGGAAAGGATAAGGTTCTTTTGGAAGAACACTGCTGATTCTGCTCCACCCTGCACTGCGCCATCTTCAGTGGGAGCAGATTTTGGATCCTACCTTGGGCGTGAACACCTCCATTGAGAGATATTATTTCTCTGTATCAAGTATTATCTCTCCCTACTCCTTTTGGTTCAGATCTGGTTCAGTTTATAGTTCAAAAATGATCATTGAAAATATGATTTTCTAACTAGGGAATTCGGTTCCTAGTTGAAGGGAAAGAAAAATTTTTGAAATTCGCCCCCTTATTCCACAATCTTTGGGCATCCTTGTGATGGATTTCCTATCCCTTCACCACCATCAGAATTACACTACTGCACATCGTGCAAAGATAAATCAATTCAGACTTTGAATATTCATTATAGGAATTAATTTCCTGCATCTTCCTACTATCAGTTAATTGGAAAACAAGCGATCCTCTTAACCCTTACTACTGAACAATCCCTAAACAAGCGTTAAAGATTTAATCCAACAATAGCATTAAGCATTAGAGATCGATGAAGCTAAACAACACAAGTACAAGCGGTTGCATTTAATTTAATTGACTGTTCTTCCTAGGATCTAACAATTTTTGACGCAGCAAATCATTAAACTCTAGTTGCTTCACACATTAGAGGGACCAAACAATTACAGATTTGATATCTAATCTAGCAATAGATTGTAACGAATAATAAACTAATAGGCCTTCCTAGCAATCAAACAAAACAATCATATATATAAACATAGAAGAACATTCGATATCCAAAGCATGAATTAAACAATAAAAACTAAATTAGATCTCACAGTTTGGTGGAATTCTGAGACTTCTGCTTCCTTCGACCAAGTATAAGAGTTTTAGCTATGCACGGTCATGGTGAAAACTCCGAGAGAATGAAGAAGAGAGGGGCAAAGAGAAGAGAAGAGAAGAGAAGAGAAGAGAAGAGAAGAGAAGTTCAGCTACTCCCAATCTCTTTCTTTCTCCCTTCCTTGCTAAGTTCTTCTCCCCCAAGGTTGAGCGGTCTCTTGGGTGCTAGTCCGCCCCCTTTATATAGACTTAGGAGGGAGTTGTCTCCTACTCCTCTAAGGAGTTCTTTCTTCATTGGGAGTTTAGTTCTCTAATAGATAATGTTTAGATTAGATCTAATCTACTCCTATCTCCTAACTGGTAATCTTAGTCTCTTTTATCATTCTAGAAATACAATAGAAAATTGAATCTGATAGGACTCTTTAGTGTTTCTTATTCTTGCATTTGTATTGGGCTTCTTCAACGAATTGGGCTGCTGCAAGGCTTCTCTGCGAACTGGGCTTCTCTACGAATTGGCTTTGACTTCGGGCTCACTTTTGATATCGATGCAGTCCGAATCTATCAAAACTCAAAATATTAAAGTTTTATAGTTTTTCCTTATCTTTACAATACATCTTGAATCATCTCAATCAGATCCCGGATGGGATAGTTATGCCCATATTACTGCACGACACTAAAACTGTGCAAAATTACCCGATTGGCATTATTTTTCACCCTACGCCTTCTTTTGTCCCCTAAATCGAAATACAAGAATAGTGAGTCCAATTAGGTATTAAATAAGTGTAAAAGACTAAACATTAAGGGATAAAAATATGATAATTTTTATTCTCATCAGCTACCCCTATTGTGTAGCACATTACCAAAAAAATTTATAATAGATAAATCTATGATGATGTATAGGTATGATATCAGAAGTGTTTTGACCAATCAATCCCCCTGCTGAAATTTGATGAATATCACCTCATTGGTTATTGATGGAGGGTGATTTGACCCCACTTATGAAATGGTGACACATGGACACTGAATTAGCATGAGCGACATCTCAATGTTGTAACCTAGTACGACCAAGTGACGGGCTTGCAAAGCAGCTCGCTACGTTGTAGCTCGCGAAAGGAATTTGCCGCGACGCGAACCCTAGGCTCCCCGAGCTACCTTTGAAGAGATACTCCGAGGCAACTTTAGCTCACGAGCTAAAGTTATTAGCTCATTCGAGCTCCCAAGTAGACAAGTCATTCCGAGGACCAATTCCACTAAGGGTAATCTTGGAGTGTTCCAAGCTCGCTACAAAATAGCTCTCGAATGAGCCACACGAGCACTCTTCAGAAAGCTTATTACTGACAGACCATACCGGTTAGACTGCGCCATATCCCTTTCTAAAGGCACAGTCCCAGTCCTTTTGGCAGTCTGCGTCCACGTCTCTCAGCAGGCGAAGGCATGCCTGCCACTTTAGAAACGTGTCACTCACTCGGGCGAGACGTACACCACAACGGCCACCTGCGCAGCCCTAGCAGGTAACGACTGTGGCAGGAGCCCAGTGGTGGTTATGCTCGACCTGATGTGAGTGTCCCTATAAAAGCCTTCAGGGTAGAAGAGAAACTTTTTCTTGAGACCTCTAATCTCTTAAGTATAGTGAGAACGCACTATCTGCACTCTTAGCCTTCATCTCCTTCTTGCTTCTCCTACACAGTACTAACTTATGCATCGAAGTATCCCCACCGGGTAAACTCCCTAGGAATTCTTCTTATTCCTCATCTCAGGTACCTTTTAGGACCCATGCGAGTGCCAGCTAGGAGTGACCGGATCACGCTACATCATTTGGTGCCGTTTGTGGGAAACGCTTCGAAACTTTCACATCTTTTTACTCTCCAAAAACTCAACGCTCATGGCTTCCTCTAGCAACATCGAATGAAGCACAAAGATGGATAACTCCATGGAACAACCCCAACACCCTATAGTCTGTCTCAGACAGTTCACCGTCCCCCTCTCAGCAAACGGGTTCCCTAGTTTAAACGTGCCTCTTACAGGGGCACCCGTCGTTGCTCCACTCCCTACCACAGTCGAAAAAACCTTCACTGAACCCTCGGTTGTGCCCCCCAGCGGCCAGCCCGAACCAGTTGGAAGATTTGGTGCAGTGCATGCGGGCCATGCAGGGTCAAATGCAATAGTTTTAGTAGTTTCAGGTCTATCAACAGCACGTGTTGCACCAGGTCTCTTAGTACCAGTATCAACAGCAATTTCCACCATTGCCGCAACCTCAGGTTCAGCAATCACAACTCCCTCCTTGGCAACCAGCCTCACAGCAGGATAGGTCCCATTGTCAAGAGGAGCACCTTTCCCGCCAAGGAAAGGCCCCCCGGAACTCTCCAAGGAGCCAGGCCTCCTCCCGCAGCAGACAGGAAAGGCCAGCCACTTCGGCCTCGCCACGGGAGGTCAGGTCGGAAGGACCCCAGCTCGCCAAGCCCACATAGTCTCAGCCCTCCAAGCCCGATACCCCATTCTTAGAGAACCGGTTTGAGATCCCGGTCGCAGTCTCCAAGCAGGAGCCCTCTGTCCGTAGCCATCACCAACAGCCTGAGCTGCTTCCTGCACACACCGCTCCTGACAGTACAGAAGTGAGCAGCACAATGTTGAGCCCGCCAAGAAGCAGAGATGACGCCGCCGAGCTCGCCGGTCTACCACCCACAACCTGTCCAAGTTCGGAGGCAAAGAAGTAAGCTCGGGTGAAGTCAAGGCCCCCATCCTTTCAGTTCAATCCCCCCTATCTCCCGAGCTCCTGACAGTCTCAATGCTTAAAGACTTTAAGCTCCCCCCTCTTGACAAGTACGACGGGTCGTTCGACCCAAATGATCACGTAGATGCCTTCCAATCGCAGATGCAACTGGCAAGAGCCAGTGAGTCGTGCTTGTGCCTGGCCTTCTCCACCTCTTTTAGAGGAGCAGCCCATACGTGGTACCAGAACCTGGCACCTGGGTTGATAAGAAGTTGGGCACAGTTCGTGCAAGCCTTCACGTCCCACTTCGTTACCAGCAAGCGATGTCCGCAAACTGAAGAGAGTCTCCTCAGCATAGTGCAAAGAGAGGGAGAGTCCATTCGGGGCTACATCAAGCGGTTCAACGACGCTTGTATGCAGAAATCGTGCCTGGACCCCGCCGTGCACCTTGCAGCAGCCAAGAAAGGCATGACGCATAAGAAGTTCAAGTGGCACATGGTCGTCAACCAACTAACGACCATAATTGAATTCCTTAAGCTCGCGGATAGGTTTATAGCCACCGAAGAGGAGATCAACCAAAAGGGCGAGGGCACGCTCGAAAAGAGGAAGAGGGAAGGAGAGCCTTCCATCCAAGGGGACAGTTGAAAGAAAAAAGATGTAGCTCGGGAAGCAAAGCTGGGTTAGTCATTCCGAGCTCCTGTGGCGGACCAACCTAATTACACCCCACTGAACGCGAAGTGGGCCGAAATCCTGATGGCGATCAAGGATGCCCCATATGTGAAGTGGCCACCTCGTTTGAGGGGGAATCCCAATTAAAGAAACAAGAATTTGTACTCCAGTTTTCATAGAGATCACAGTCATAGTACCAAAAATTGTAAAAACCTTCGCGATGAGATCGAGGAGCTCATCCGTCGTGGATATTTAAGAAATTTTGTACATAATAATAGTAATAGTAATAATAAAGCAGACACGGTAAGGATGATCCAGAGTCCAGCAACAGGCTGGCCGAACAGCCATAGAGGCAGCCTCCGGAAGAGAGGCCGGTTTGGGGGACCATCCACATGATAGTGGGAGGCTCGATCTTTGCGGGTTGTACTTCAGTAGTGGCTCGGACGTTAGTTCGTGAGGCCGCCCGAGAAGAGTAGAACCCTCCAAAGCGGCTGAGGATAGAAGAGCCAATTTTCTTTACAGAAGATGACGCGCGAGGGGTTCACTACCCCCACGATGACGTACTTGTGATAAAGCTGAGGATCAACGACTTCGAGGTCAGACACGTACTTGTCGACTCATGAAGTTTGGCCGACATCCTCTTTAAAGTTGTGTTCGACCAACTTCAGCTACAGAGAGATGACCTGAAATCTGTGGACACTCCTTTGGTTGGCTTCAGCGAAGAAGAAGTCCGGCCCCTTGGGAAAATAACAGTACCTGTGGAAGTCAGCACATGGCATTGCGTGGTAAAATTCAAACACGGCTTCCTAGTGGTCGCGACCCCCTCCCCCTACAACGCCATAATTGGTTGGCCGTTCACCCATGTTCTACGGGCGGTGGTCTCCACTTACTATTTGGCTATGAAGTTCCCAACAAACTTCGGTGTGGGGGTAGCCCGGGGCGACCAGCTCGAGTCCCGCAAATGCTACGTCGCCGCCCTAAAGGGAAAGACCAAGGTGGTCGATGACCTCGAATTGGAGCGGCCTACGGTGCAAAGCGAAGAACGAGCCGTGCCCATGGAAGAAATAGTCGCAGTCCCGACCTCAGCAGCCGACCCAGCTCAGACGCTTCAGATCGGTGCTTCCATCCGAAAACCACTATGATCCGAACTGGTAAGCTTCTTACTCTTTTGCGTGATCCGCGGCAGAGATGCCCGATATAGACCCTGACCTTATAACTCATAAGTTGAATACTAATCTTGTAGTTAGGCCCGTTAGATAGAAGAAACGCAACCTAACCCCGGAGTGGTGGAAAGCGATTGACGAGGAGGTCGAGAAGCTCATCGAAGCTGATTTCATAAGAGAAGTCCATTACCCGAGCTGGGTAGCCAACCCTGTCCTGGTAAAGAAGGCCATCGGCAAGTGGCACATGTGAGTCGACTACACCGACCTAAACCGGGTTTGCCCAAAAGACTGCTTCCCACTCCCTAGAATTGACCGCTTGGTGGACGCGACCTCAGGGCACGAGTTGCTAAGTTTCTTGGACGCCTATTCGGGCTATAACCAAATCAAGATGGACCCAACGGACGAAGAAAAGACTGCCTTCATCACGGAGTTTGGTCTATATTGTTATAAGGTTATGCCCTTCGGGTTGAAAAATGCAGGGGCAACCTTTCAAAGGCTTGTAAATAAGTTGTTCGCGCCACTAATTGGCAGAAAAGTAGAATGCTATGTAGACGACATGGTCGTCAAAACTCAATTCTCACATGAAATTAGTACAAGATCTGCATTCTGTTTTTGAAATTTTGCGTAAATTTAATATGAGGCTGAACCCAAATAAGTGTGTATTCGCTGTAACCTCGGGCAAGTTCCTAGGATACATTGTTAACCAGCGCGGCATTGAGGCCAACCCAAACAAAATTAAGGCCATCTTAGATGTGAGACCACCTTAGAAGTTGAAGGAGGTTCAGAGGTTGAATGGCCGCATAGACGCCCTGAGCCACTTAAGGCAATCGTTAACCGTTGTTTGCCATTCTTTAAGGCAATCAAAAGCAAAGGGTTCGAGTGGACCCAAGAGTGTCATCTCACGTTTGACGAGCTCAAGAAATACCTCGCTAGTGTGCCAATCTTAACCCGACCCAAGGAGGGTGACATTTTAGAACTGTACCTCTCGGCAAGCGGCGGAGTGGTTAGTTTGGTACTAATAAAAGAAGTAGATCGGGTTCAGCGACCCATCTATTATGTTAGTAAAGTATTGCAGGGAGCAAAGACGAGATACCCAGAGATAGTAAAGCTGGTTTATGCATTGGTAATTGCAGCCCGGAAGCTCCGCCCGTACTTGCAGGCTCACACTGTTGTCGTTCTCACCGACAAGCCTCTGAGACAAGTCTTACTTAAGCCCGAGGTCTCTGATCGGTTGGCGAAGTGGGCCGTTGAGCTCAATGAGTACGACCTCCAGTACAAACCACAAACTACCATCAAGGCCCAAGCCTTAGCAGATTTCATAGCCGAATACACATTCAGCTCCGAAGTCCCCAGGCCGGTTGAGCACAAGGCTCCTGGCTCAGGTGAGCCCAAAGCTCCAAGACCGGTCGAGTCCGAACCCTGTGAGGTAGCGGCCAGTGTGGCATCTCTCCTAGCTCAGCCAACCGCAAGCTGGGATGAGGAGTCCTGGATCCTTTACGTAGATGACTGCTCGAACCAACAGGGCAGCGGAGCCAAAATAGTTCAGCATGGCCCTAGCAATGAAGCGGAATACGAGGCATTGATAGCTGGACTAGCCCTAGCCAGAGAAGTAAAAGCAAAGCACATTGTTATCTGCAGCGACTCCCAGCTCGTGGTCAACCAGGTCACCGTCGAGTACGAAGCTCTCGAGCCAACCATGATAGTTTACTTATCCAAAGTCAGTGAGGCCCTGCTCAACTTCCAGTCACACTTCATCAGATAAATACCAAGGTCAGAGAACGCTGAGGCCGACGCCCTGTCCAGACTAGCCAGTGCCAGCAACATCACCACGAGAACCGTATACATAGAGGACTTGTCTCGGCTAGCATTCTCGCGGGGGGGGGGGGGAGCAGAGGAGGTCGCTCCCGTCGTTCAAGCAGAGCCGAGCTGGATTGACCTCCTCGCAAGCTTCCTGCTACATGGGACCCTCCCTGCAGATTGCAATGCGGCCAGAAGGGTGCAGCGCCAGACAGCCAAATACGTCATGATAGACAAATGGGTGTATAGAAGATCCTACACGCTTCCCTATTTGCGTTGCTTGTGACCTACCGAGGCCGAGCTTGTACTTCGCGACACTCATGAGGGGTTGTGCAGTGGGCACTTGGGGGGTAGGGCCCTCACCCATAAGGCACTTCGACAGGGGTTTTATTGGCCAACAATGAAGGCAGACGCTAGTGAGCTTGTTAAAAAATGCGACAAATGCCAGAAGCATGCCAATATTCACCACCAACCTGCCGCCGATCTCAAGTATCTCACCAGCCTGTGGCCCTTCGCACAATGGGGCATTGATCTACTCGGGCCATTCCCACTGGCAACGGGTGGGAGGAAGCTTTTAGTAGTAGTAGTGGACTAATTCACCAAGTGGGTAGAATTTGAACCCCTTGTAACGATCACAGTCCGGAACGTCCAAAACTTCTTTTGGAAGAACATCGTGTGCCACTTCAGGTTACCTTGGGTATTGATTTCTGACAACAGCAAGCGGTTCGAGGACATCAAATTTCAAGACTAGTGCCAAGACATGGGAATCTGACAGAATTTTACTTCAGTCGCGCACCCTCAAGAAAACGGTTAGGCAGAAGTCACGAACAGAGCCATCCTCCACGGACTGAAAGCATGGCTGGACCGGGCTAAAGGGTTGTGGGCTTATTGAATTACCTAGTGTCCTATGGGCTTATTGAACCACGGAGAAGACCGCCATGAGAGAAACACCCTTCAATCTCACCTACGGCACCGAAGCAGTGATCCCTGCAGAGATTGAGGTGCCTATGCTGCGACTAGAAGCATACAGTGATCAGACGAATGAAGATGAGCTCCGTACCAACCTCGATCTACTCGATGAAGTAAGGGACCTCGCATATATCAAGATTGCAGCCTACTAGCAGAGAGTAGCTCGGTACTATAACGCTAGGGTCAAGAAGTGGAACCTCCGCGTCGGCGACCTGGTTCTTTGAAAGGTTATGGTACCTGAGCCTGACGTTGGCAAGCTTGGGTCTAACTGGGAAGACCTTACCGAGTGAAATGAGTACTCGGGGAAGGAACGTATGAGTTCGAGACCCTCAAAGGGAAGCAAGTACCTCGGGCATGGAATTTTGCCAACTTAAGACAATACTATCTGTAACTGAGTAGGCCGCGGCCCACTCCCAAAGCCTAAGGGCAAAAATGTTGAGATAACACGATCTCGGTGCAATAAGACTCGGTCGCCTCTGAGGCACAGACAGACTTCAAAAGTGAACTATAAATCACTCCCAGAGCCTAAGGGCCAAAATACCGAGCTAACACGATCTCGGTGCAATCAAACCTAGTTGTCTTCATGACATGGGCGAACTTCAAGTGAGGAGTGTAAGCAGCTCGGGCTTAAACCCCACCGCACATAGCTTGTTCTAGTACGATGATCAAACTAGAAAATAACCGACGAGCATATAGTACGGGCACACGTGGTAATTACTTTGTCGTGCACCATAAAGATGCCTTAAACAGTTTAAGGAACAGTTCGAGGTAACAGTTATTGAGGAGTTCTACTTCGGGTACGTAGCTCTAATAGCTTGGGTGTTGAGATCGCCTTAGAAAAGATAAAGAGAGCACATCATATTTAGAAGAAAAAAGGGAGAACTTTCATTGTCATTTCAAAAAAACAAAAAAAAAAAGAGAGAGAAGAAAAATAACAATGCAATAACCGAGCTAAACAACTCGGGAAAGTCTGATTATCACTGGGCACAACCGCCCGACCAAAGACTTGTGAAAGACCAGGTTTACGGCACCCGGAAGCCACCAGAATTCTAGAGAAACACCGCCTTAGGGATCCACTTCCTCATCCTTTGGGAGTCAGGCTCCTCTTCCTCCGCTTGGTCCGCTGTCTTAGGAGACAGACCCTTCATAGTAATGCCGTCGAGGTTGAGTCCAGAGAACTTCCGAACTAGCCATTGGCAAAGCTTAAACCCAAAGCGGTATGAACTTGAACTATATTCCGCTTGGAGGTCGTGGAATTCCTAGGAGTCTTTAAAATCCCAGACCACTTTTTCTCGTTCCGCCTCCACCATCTGATCAAAGTTTCGAGTCTGATTTAGAAGAGTGGACTCCAAGTCCCGCACCTGCTGCTTGAGGAGCTCCCTCTCCGCCGCCATCCTCGACGATTCCTCCCTGTAACACGCGCTCTCTTTAGAAAGCCAGGCGATTTGAGCCTCCTGGTCGTGGACGAGCAGCTCTTGAGACTCGCTCCCCTTGCGAGTGCGATGGAGCTCGCCCTGGATCCGGTCGAGCTCGCCCTAGAGCTTCTTGTTAGCAGCCCGCTGGTTGAGGGTGTTGACATGATGGATGCGCATTTGGAGAGCCATAGCATGGATGGCAAAATTCACCTGCTGATAGAAGAGAAGATCAGAGGGTAGCGGAGAGGAGAAAAACAAGAGAGGAAAAGGGAAATGGGTCACTTACCACCATGCAGTGGGCGGAGGCGAACGCGGCGAGGTCCCCGGACTCCATATTCCCCCACTAAGCGACCTTATCGTTAGTAATCACCTTCTCGTTAGTAATCACCTTCTGGCTCCTCCGGCGAGTCACAAGTTAATCGTTCACCCCTTCCCATTTCCCCACTGGGAACCAGGGGTAAGGGTGTTGCTGGAGGGGGTTACAGGGAGCCTCTCCCTGCTAAGGGAGCTCATCCCCCTTGAAGTCGATCCTATTGGTTCCTACGGGAGGGGGTGTCAGAATCTCGGGTGGAGGGGAGGATAAAACTGGCTCGGCAGACCCGAACTCAGTACCTCCTGAAGGGGGAGTCCGGTCGGGGCACGCCCTCTTCACAAGGCGCCTTTGGCTGCTCGAGAGAAGGCGGCGCGAATCGGCACTAGACATGATGGCTGCCAAGAAGAGCATCGGTGTTAGTCCAACAAGAATAAAATATATGCATGCGAATGTGAGTACGACATCGTTACAAAAACCATGCGACCTAAAAAGGCAACCTACCCGAGCTCAAGCCAACCTGCACGAGCTTCTCCTTGGCCAAGTAGTCCGAGCAAAGGAAGCCTACCGATGCCCAAGACAACATCGTTTTTCGAGTTTCTAGGTCCAGCTCGGCCCCAGGGTCCTAGATGGCGCCCCTCCAAGCAGTTGGGAAGGGCCACCCCTCAGGGTTGCGAACCACAAAGTAATCCCGCTTCCAGGCGGGAATCTTATTCGGCAGCTCGTACAAGATCTTATAGCCGCGACGGGGAGAGAGGTAGTAAAAGCGCCTCTCCGAAGGAACCCCAAGAGCAACATTTTTTATACAAAGGATAGAGGCAAAAATATCAAGGTCCAAAGGAAGACAATACTCGTAACACAAAGATATAGTACCAACCATATTTCGAATGGCGTTGGGATGAAGCTGGTCAATGGTGACGTTAAAGTGATTTAGCACCTCCACTATCAAGGGGTGCAGGGGGAGACGTATGCCAACCTTGAGCTGTTCTAGGAAGATTATTATGTCATTGGGATCATGCTCCCAAGTGTAGTTGCTAGTAGGGAAGCTGTAGACCAGGTCCCCAAGAAGGCGAAAGTAGCGGATTAGAGACCTGAGTCTCTCCACTGTCATGGAGGAAGGGTCGAACGTGTCAGGCTCCCTCCCCCTAGAAGTAGATGCTACATCGCCGGAGGTCACCCGAGCCTCCGGGATCTGCTCCCAGGCTCCCCCCAAGCTCGAGGGAGCATCATCGTTCTAGTTATCGCCCCAGTGGTAGGTGTGGTATGGGTACCCAGACATGGCTGACAGCGATTGGGACTCACCAGAAGAGACGGAACGAAGCAAACTGAGGAATTTGGGTAGACTAGATGAAGAGCGTGGCCTCAGAATCCGAAGACAGCAAGACGACGTAGGAGAAAATGAGGCCCGGGAGGCCCCCCTATTTATAGTCTCCACCCTTTCAAATTGATGGCCCGGATCAAAGCAGGTCCAACGGCCCACGGGTGCCCTGACCGCACACCTTCTGAAAACCGAACATGATTGGCGGCACGTCTTCCATAATTAAGGTAATCGCGTCTGCACGCCGTTCGGAGGTAAAAGCCACTTCAGCACGTTTTCGGAATCCGAAAAGTTAGGAGAGTAAAAAAATCTCTTGATTCCCGCAAATGCATTAATGTGGGCAGCCAATCAAGTTTGAATTTTGGTCAAATCAGTCAATCACGCTTCACAAATTCCCTGCGCTAAGGCACAAACTCCCTACGCTAAGGCAGTGCTCTTAGCCCAAGGAGTGGGGGGCAATTGATGGAGGGTGATTTGACCCCACTTATGAAACAGTGACACATGGACACTGAATCAAAACGAGCGACAACTCAGCGTTGTAACCTAGTACGACCAAGTGACGGGCCTGCAAAGCAGCTCGCTACGTTGTAGCTCGCGAAAGGATTTCGCCACGACACGAGCCACAGGCTCCCCGAGCTACCTTTGAAGAGATACTCCGAGGAAACTTTAGCTCGCGAGCTAAAGTTATTAGCTCGTTCGAGCTCCCAAGTAGACAAGTCATTCCGAGGACCAATTCCACTAAGGATAATCCTGGAGTGTTCCAAGCTTTCTACAAAATAGCTCACGAATGAGCCGCATGAGCGCTCTTTAGGAAGCTTCTGACTGACAGACCGTACCGGTCAGACTGCACCATATCCCTTACTGACGGTGTAGTCCCAGTCCTTTCGGCAGTCTGCGTCCACGTCTCTCAGCAGGCGAAGGCGTGCCTGCCACTTTGGAAACGTGTCACTCGCCCGGGCGAGACATACACCACAACGGCCACCTGCGCAGCCCTGGCAGGTAACGGCTGTGGCAAGAGCCAAGTGGTGGTTATGCTTGACTTGATGTGAGTGTCCCTATAAAAGCCCTTAGGGCAGAAGAGAAGCTTCTTCTTAAGACCTCTAATCTCTTAAGTATAGTGAGAACACACTATCTGCACTCTTAGCCTTTATCTCCTTCTTGCTTCTCCTACACAGTACTAACTTAAGCATCGGAGTATCCCCACCGGATAAACTCCCCGGGGATTCTTCTTCTTCCTCATCTTAGGTACCTTCTAGGAGCCATGCGAGTGCCAGTTAGGAGTGACCAGATCGCGCTTCATCAGTTACCATAGGTTGATTAGTTATAAGTTTTTAGATATCATGTCTGCATGGTAATAATAAAAGGATTCTTTCAAGGTATCCGAAAAAAATCAAGAGAAGTTTTTAGAAAGTCGAGGAGGCTTTCGATAATTTCCCTTTTGATTAAATGTTCATTCTGAAAAGAATAAAAAGCTAGGATAGGTTTTGGATCAGTTTGGCATTGCAATGGTGGCATAGACCCATTAAAGCCGATTTACTAATTGTTAGAGAATAAGTACCTATTAAGGGACCTCACCTAATAACTTAAGCTTTTAAGTTGAATGGTTGTGAAAAACTCAAACCCCAACCATGCCACTCTCAACTGGTTCAATTGGTAAGGCTTCCAGCTGGTTGTAGTAGAAACTTGGGGTATCAATTCTTGACTTCACCTAGATTGGAGAAGTTATGTTATGGGCGTGGGTGTGTTGGGCTAGAAAAAAAATTTTAGTAGAATCCCTGGCTCTTGGCTCTTGTTATAGAACTTTTTGTTGGGAAGGGTGTAAATACGAAAATGATTAGTACAAATGCAAATATGTCTGATTCATGAAAATGGAAAGTTGGATTTATTTTGTAAGAATATTTTTGTACTCTTACCAAATGATTTTTAGTTGTGATAGGTTCAAACACAATTCCGAGAATGAAATATACCTTTTTTAACATTGATCAATTTTGATTGCAAACATGTCTTGAAATTTGTATTTATTGTCCATGCACTCTCACCAAACATTAGCAAAACTGAACCATGAAATCAAAGCTTTGGATAAATTGTTGTGCCCTTACCTTTAATGAGATGAAATGACATTGCGGTGGGGTTACAACAGTCACAACAATACATTAAAGGCCAAAATGATGTCGTAGCAAAAATGAATTCATTTTTATTTTGACAACCATATGACATCTTAGAGAAGCAGTCGACCTTTTCAACTTGTAATGTGTCATAAAATTTTGGGGATTCAAGAAACATTTTGACGTCTCTTCTCATGAATCCCAAAGTCTTCTAGAAAACAGATTGTCAAACATGATTAAATAGTGATTCTTGCTTTTTCTTTCTTTTTAAAGTGGATTTGAAAATGATAATACAAAAGACATAATACCGAAAAAACTTATAATAACCAATCAACTGAAAATTATCATCAGTGAGGTGGGTTTTAGTCAAAACTCAGGGAGAGATTTAATTGATCAAGGTCTATCTATTATCTTGTCATTTGGGTATCATAGACTTGTCCATTAATGTGATCAGTTGGTGAAACGGATCACTCCTGAAACGCATTGGTCGACCCAAACAACACCTACTCAATTTGATTGATAGCTTTTCATGTGTCATGTCTTTGGTATACTAGTCGAATGCATTTGAAAAACGAGATTTAATATAAGTGGTCTTGACTTGCCAGGTGTCACAAATCTGATCATACCAGACCACCCGCGTGATTTATCGGCATGTGACCCAATAACTGCCCGATTGACAAGGCATAAGGCGGTGGCGTCCTTGGAGTAAATTAATGGTCCCATCTGAAAAGAACAAAACACTATCAAACATTATGCAAACTTGCAAAGCTGATTTCCTTTCGATTCTTGTCACTATCTACCCAACGAACGACGGAATACATCCAATCACAGTGAAAATGTTGATTTTTGACACGGTAAGGGTAGATCTTCCAGCTGGGCCCCAGTTTAGTGGAATAGTATTCTGGCTGAGTTCAATTCCGTTTCAAGGCAGTTCACGTTTTTGTAACTGAAACTTACTCTATTAATGGTTTTAGGATCGTTTTGGTCTTGGCGATTCTAATGTCTATCTATGAAATTTGTTCTTTAAAATTTTGATTTTTAATAATAATAATAATAATAATAATAATAATAATAATAATAATAATAATAATAATAATGATAATGATAAGAGTTTTTGGGTACAAATCATTATATCCTCAAAGTATGTTATGATTTTTTAAGGCAAGTTCGGTTTTAGGCTGGTTCTACCAAGGTCAATCAAGGATAGGATTGCCAATAGTCTCTAAAAGTGTGATGTCCAATAAGACTTCAAATTTGATTATCTTGGATTTGGATGTTAGAATTTGTATCTAATTAATAATCGATTATATGCAGATTTAACTCCAATTGATCCAATTAGAATCTGAGTTTGATAAAAAATTTTATTTTATGTATATATGTAGTATAATTATATAAAGTTTATAATTGATAAATTTCATATATTATATTTATAGACATTTATTATATTTATATGCATTTATATAAGTTAAAATAATTATATTTTTCTAAAACTTTTTAATTTTTGTGTTACCATTTTAAACATAATAAGATAGTTGTGTATTAAATGCAAATCCAATATGAAATCTGATGAATCAATTTTTTGGCTAAGTACCTTGTCATTTGGTTTGAGCTGGGGGCAAATTAGGTGCCGAGTTAACTGGGCCGAGCTGGGCAAGTTAGGTGACAAGCTGCCTATTAGGTGCCAAGCTGACCAGAGTGTCGAGCTGCCTATTAGGTGACGAACTGAACAGAGGGCCGAGCTGCCTATTAGGTGTCGAGATGACTAGAGTGCCGAACTGCTTGGTGGCGAGTTGGATTGATTGTTGAGCTTCATCGCTCTTTAGAGACCTACAAGGAATCAATGTCACAAAGTATGAGAGCTAAAATATGCTTACTTGGCCCCTATGTCATTAGGGTTGGTGCCTTTATATAGGCATTGTTTGGCGTGGGCTTCACGCACCGTATCCAAGATTTTCACGAGGTCGTCTAAGTGGTCCAAGATTCGTGGAGGTAACCGCCATGCACGTTGACCACCCTCCATATCGTTTGGCATGTGGGCCAACTTCCAAGGATCGTGGGAGTGTTAGGATATTCATGCCAAATTCGTCTGCGAGCACGTCTCGCAGGCCACCAGGTCAGCGCTTGTGCTAGGTCGCCAGGTCGACGCCTGTGCCAGGCCGCCAATCCGGCGCCTATGCTAGGTCGCCAAGTCAGCGGCAGGGCAGGCCCCCAATTCGAGCCAGGTCGTGCCTGGGAAGGCCGCTAGTTCACGCCAGGTTACGCCTAGACCGGGCCGCCAAGTCGGACACCACCAACTTGGCTAAGGCAAGTTGTTGCCTAAGTGGTTCCGGGTGTCACCTACTTGTTCCGAGGTGCCATGTGCCACAATATCATTGGAGGGCCAAATCCGGCCTCATCATTTGCCCCCCACTCTCGAGCTAAAAGTAACTCGGCGAAGGGAGTAGATTGCTCCTTTTGGCTTGAAATGACTAATTCGATGAGCTCATAAGCGTCGATTCAATTCCTTAGGATCTGGGAGCGACTCGCAGTCCACTCTCCTTACCCTTGATTTTGCCCATGCCGAAGAGGCGACTAGGTCTTATGTGGTGCTGAAGTCTTTGCCAGTTCAACACTTTAGCCCTTAGGCTTTGGGAGCGACTCGTAGTCCACTCTCCTTGATCTTTGATTTTGCCCATGGCGACTGGGTCTTATGTGGTGCTGAAGTCTTTGCCACATCGGCAATTTAGCCCTTAGGTTCTTGAAGCGACTTGTAGTCAATCTCCTTGATTTTTGATTTTGCCCATGCCGAAGAGGCGACTGGGTCTTATGTGCCCATGCTGAGGAGGCGGTTGGGACTTATGTGCCCATGCCGAGGTCTTTTATCAGTTTGCCAGTTCGCGCCTGGGCCAGGCTGCCAGGTCGGCTCCTTAGAGCTATGGCTGCGCTGCATCAACCTCGTTAGTGACGTCAGTAACCCACTCCTACAAGAAGCTACTAGGAGCTGGACCTATGGGGGCAACTCTACTGACTTTAGGTCACTAGCTCACACGGGAGCCTTGGAAGGCTCGACTGTAGGGGAATCCATACAGTTTGTTGGCCACCTACTCCCGCGGAAGCCACGAAGAGCTCATCTTTGTAGAGGGTACATCGCGAAGAGGACTGATGATGCTTTATCCGAGTTGAAACAAAGTTGGTAGAGCTGCTTAGTCTGTTGGCCATCAACTTCCTGCATAGTCGGCGCCAATTGATGAATCAATTTTTTGGCTAAGTACCTCGTCATTTGGTCTGAGTTGGGGGCAGATTAGGTGCCGAGTTAACTGGGCCGAGCTGGGCAGGTTGGTGCCGAGCTGACCAGAGTGCCGAGCTGACCAGAGGACCGAGCTGCCTATTAGGTGCCGAGCTGACCAGAGTGCTGAGCTGCTTGGTGGCGAGCTGGATTTACTATTGAGCTTCGTCGCTCTTTAGAGACCTGCAAGGAATCAATGTCAAAGGACCTGGGGTTGCTAGCCCGGCGAGGTCGCTTCGATGCTTAAGTCAGTACTCTCATAGTAGACTGCGAGCTAAAAATCACAAAGTATGAGAGCTAGAATATGCTTACTTGCCCCCCATGTCATTGGGGTTGGTGCCCTTATATAGGCATTGTTTGGCGTGGGCTTCACACACCGTATCCGAGATTTTCGCGAGGTCGTCTAAGTGGTCCGAGATTCTCAGAGGTAACTGCCATGCATGTTGACCACCCTCCGGATCATTTGACAAGTGGACCAACTTCTAAGGATCGTGGGAGTGTTAGGATATGCATGCCGAATTCGTCGGTGAGCACGTCTCGAAGGCCGCCAGATCGACACCTGTGCCAGGCCGCCAGGTCAGTGCTTATGCCATGCTGCTAGGTCGCGCCTGAGCAGGCTGCCAGTTCACACTAGGTCGCGCCTGTGCCAGGCCGCCAGGCCAGCACTTGTGCTAGGCTGCTAGGTTGCGCCTGGGCCAGGCCGCTAGGTCGCACCTGTGCCAAGCCGCCAGGTCGCGCCAGGGCTAGGCCGCCAAGGTGTGCCTAAGTGGTTCCGGGTGTCACCACCAACTTGGCTAAGGCAAGTTGTTGCCTAAGTGGTTCCGGGTGTCACCTACTTGTTCCGAGGTGCCATGTGTCACAATATCATTGGAGGGCCAAATCCGCCCTCATCAAAATCCAACATGATAATCAAATGCTGATGTAGATCTAGATGTTTACTATTAGATGTGGATGCATTTGGATCTGATCTAAATCTGATCGATTTATGGCTCTAAGCAAAGCCGATTCTCGACATTGCTTTGATAGGGTATATCCCTAGACCTTGGAACCAACTTGGGTGGGGATTGATTTCAAGAGTTTGGAGCCAAACCCTACCTAGTAATAAATTAGGTAGGATATTCAAAGCCAATTCAACTTTGATTCCATTCGATTTTAGGGTGAACCAACCCATTTACTCATCCCTAGTAGTAAGTATTCCTAGGTTTTGGATTGGACCATTCTTACCGAGAGCCATTAACATATACGGTTAGACACAAACAAAATTCAAATTGAATTCAATTTATTTAGGAGAAAGGGACTAGTTAATAAATGAAAACACATGTTTTTTCTCATTTTTTTAGGAGAAAATGTAAATGAAAACCAATAGTTTTTCATAAGGATAATGAGCAGTCATGATGTTCCACATTAATCTTTTATATGAACCCCACATACAAAGAAGTTACTATGTAAACAGGAGGCACACTATCTACATGTTAGACAGTTTTGTATGCCCTTAACTTCAATCTGTTTTGATGTACTTTTGATATTTAATGTAAATAAATAAAGTACATGTTTGATTCTTGTTGTGTGGTATGCTTCTGTATAAGACCCTAAAACTGGACACTTAATAAGACTTGTGTTGGTTTTAAATGTTCACAGCCGTTGGATAAGTCTGGGGTGATTTATCCTGCCAAGGCTGACACTGGTGTGCTGCCAACTGTTGGGGTGGTTTATCTCAGCCGCCAGGGTGAGACCCAAGGCACATGCAGTGTAGGATTACTTGAACCCTTGAACTGGACCGGATTTTCAGTATTGCCCTGGACCTTGGAAATTGATGGGCAAAACTAGAAAGTTACACCTGACCCCTAGACCCGATTATGGTACTGCACTTGGTGTCGGATTGGGCTGTCTTTGATATGTCAATCAGTGTGATCCTTAGTGGGGGTGAAAACCTGGGTATGTTGGGGCACTCTGAGAATTCATCTGAGTGGGGGTGATCATAGTGATGGAATCAGCCCCTTTGTCGGACAAAGGTAATGATCGGGGATGCACTCTCTCTGATGGAAACCAAGCTGCCGGCAGTTGATTTCAATCGCTGGAATTTTGTTTTGCAAAATTTATATATATGATATATACATAAATATGGTTTCAAAATGTTTGCAAATGGTTTTAATTCTCGAGATCCATGTGAGTAGAGAGTGCAACACTATTCCATGCAACCGCGGGAGAGGTCCTCTCTTGTCGGGCAGTGCTTGATCATTATGGGCTAAGAGGTTAAGTGTAAGGCCATTTAGGATAATACTTGATGGGCTAATCTTGCATCTGCCCAGAGTCCTTGGGTTTTTATAAGATGGCTTGGCTCAAGGACCACTTAGTGTAAGTATTGGGCCTATGGGGTCCATGTGATAGGCTCAGAGGGTTCACTGGGCTTTCTAGTGAATTCGGCTAGGCCTTGTAACAGAGGTTGGGCCGAACCCATGTGGTTGGTGTATAGATCAATGCTTAGGTCCCACGCCATACAAAAAAGCCCAGCTGGGTAGCAGTTTGAAAGACTATTGAGCACTTAATACATATTGGGCCTAAAGCCCATTTCGATCTGGGCTGATTTGATCAGTCACTTAAGGGGGCGAATCTGAGATTAGGTTAAGCCCAAAAGCTGATATAATATGTAGATAAGATTAAGAGGAGTCCTAATCCAAATACATATTTGGATAAGGGCAACTCCTAATATGATTAGGAGGTTTTCTTAATCATTAAGAAAGAGGAGGAAAACCTAAATTTGAATTACTTGAATTCGAACCTTAGGTGTTTTTAGTAGACAATCCTGCATTCCTGAGATGGGATCTCAGATAACCCTAGAGAAGAAAATAGCAGTTCGTCACCTTCTTCTCTAGCATTCTCCTCCAGCAGCCGCCACCACCCTTTCTACTAGTTCGAGTTCTCAGTTAGAGAAAATCAAGAAAGGTTCTTGATTGTTCGTGTGGTGCTCACAGTCCTCCATCGAGTTCTTCAAAAGAACCTGGTTCGTGGGACGAACACTGCTGGTTCGGCTCCATCATCATTGTGTCATCTTCAGTGGTAGATGATCTTGGTATCTTCTTTGGGCGTGAATACCAACTTTGGGAGATACTATTTATCTGGATCAGGTATAATCACTCCCTTCTCTTCTGGTTCAAATCTGGTCTGGTTTGGTTCAAGTAGGATCCTTGAAGTTTGATTCTAAAATCAGGGAATGCGATTCCCAATTGGAAGGAAGGTAGGAAATTTTTTAAATTCGCCCACCCATTCCGCAATAGTTTTGGCATCCATATGATGGATCCCACCATTCCTTTCACTACAAGCCCAAGCAGGCCTAGACCATGCCGTGGGCTTGGGCACAGACCATGCTATGGGCTTGGCCGGATTGGGCCTGTGTTTTTTTTGTTTTTTTTTTGACTTTTTTATTATTTTTTCATTTTCTATTAAGTAAAATGATACAAACTAGTTTTGGGAAAATAAAACTTTAACAAAAATTACTTAACAAAATAGAAAATAGACAATAAATTAAAAAATAGAAATTTTATTTCATTTGAGTTTGAACAATACAATGGGTGAATCGAATATTGGAAGTGGAATAAAATAAAAAATCATATAATAAAATTATAAATAAAAAATAAAAAATTACATTGGTATTACTAAAAAACAACAAATAATTTAAATGAAATTGAAAAAGTAAAAATAATTTAAAAAAATAAAAATGCTATACAAATATTGAGTATACAAAAAAATATTGACTTCATTTTTTTTCAAGTACCACCTCCATCTCCATTTCCTTGACCCTGATCTGGTGAAACATCAGGTGAAATGTCATGCCCTCCTTTATCTTATAGTCTATCCTCAGCATCCAATCAATCTTTCAAGCACATGCACATATCCAAGCTTTCATCATCCATGCAACTTCTCTTGTCATCCAACACCCTATTACCTATACTAAAACAAGACTCTAATGGAACTGTAGGCACTGAAGGGGTTAGTAGATCACGTGCATTAGGTAATTTTTTTTTCATGTTCACTCAACCAGGCTAAAATATCAAAATAATTTATTTTCTCTAAGTCAAAGAAATCATTTAAATTAGAAAATTTAGTGTGTAAATAAAAGTTAAGTTCCACAAATGAACTTGATAATGAAGTGGTAGTAGGTTTATGCCTTTTGCTTATTAAAAAAACCTTTTTTTTTCTCTTCCATTACTAAAATTATATGTTTTAGAAGTAGAAGTTACACTTGTGCAAGTTTTCCTATGCCTTGATAATTGAGATTTATATAAACTATACATTTCAAATGATAAATTATTAATTTCTTTTTTTTTATTTCCAATTTTAATATTCATATTTTCATAATATGATTCAATTAAAACATCTAAACCATCTTTCTTAATTGTAGGAGCTAATATTGTAGCGAATCAATAAAGAAGAGAAACTTTTTCCAATATTTTTTAAAATTTAGCTTCCATTATTTCAACAATACTTTTAAATTTTGAATTATTTCTATATTTTTTCAAAACATTCACTAATCATAAATATATGATTACATAAAAATTAGTTGGGTAATAAACACCTAAAAATTCATTAGTTGTATCATAAAAAATTTGTAAAAAATATTTTATACAAACTGTCATTTTTCTAATCATTTTCACTTATAAAATCATTTGGCATTTTTTTCATTATAAGAATTAATAAGAATATATTTGTATGAGATACAACTTTCTAACCTAGAATATGTGGAATTCCACCTATGTTAAACATTTAATAGAAATTTTTTATATTTTAAACCATAATTTTGATATAAATATTTAAATTCTTGTTTTTTCATTCTAGAACGTCTAATATATTGGTGTGGCTCATTGTGACTCTAGCAAGTGCACTAGCCGCTCAAGTAGTAAAATAGTGAATAAAGTATCGTTCCCACAAGGATTTAGGAAACAATTACCAATACTAAATTGGGCACTTCTTATCTGATCAACAATAAATCAAAACTTTATTCAAAAACTAAAAATCGTAAACTAAAATCTATCTAAATTATTGGCCTAATTGCCTTCAATTCAGGCTAGAAGAGTAAGCAGGTAATGTCAATCTCAGAATTCAACAATCAATCAAATTGAACCATTCGAATAGATCATGATTGAGCCTTGGTTTGGTGAAACCCCAAGGTCATGAACAACCTCTCTCGAGCGCATGTTCATCCTATGCATGAGTGATGGTTCTTTTATCTCTAGCAAGAATCTAATCCCAATGCATGCATTTCTTCAAATACTTCTAAGGCATCAATTCAAATCTGAATTGATCACCAACTGAATTATGCAAGTTATCTCTAACCTTGCATCCAATTCAGTTTTTGACTAGTAGATCTTAATTCCTAGAATCTTTCTCAAGCACTTTAAGAATTCCAAGCTTAGATCTATTCAGCCAATCTAAAAATTTGCAGATCTGAATTTTCTTTCAAGCAATTCAGATCTTGCAATCTTAGATATGAGAAATCATATCTAAGTTTTGAAAGTTTAATTGACTGAATTGATCTACAATTAACTTTTATTCAAAAAACTTCAAGAACAATTCACATCCATTCGAATGAATCAAAAAGAAATTGATTGTTGATCTGAAATTTTACAAACTTAATTACATCAAGAAATAATGGAAAAGGGAGAAAGAAAAGAAAATTACACAAAGGAAGCTGATTTCGAATCAAAGGAAAATGAAACTATAATGGAATTATTACAATAGATATTTGAATAAAAAACCCCCAATTTCGAACACACCTTCTCTTCTTGCTAGCTTCACTTGAACTCCTTCAGCCCTTCTTCTTTTCTCTTCTCTTCTCTTCAAGGTATTTGAACCTCTAGGAGTGGGAGAGCCTTTCTCTCAAGCAATTGAACACCTTCCCCACTTCTAGAGGCCTCCTTATATAGAATTTCAAGGGGGCTCTTGCCCTTTTTGAAGCCTCTAGAATGGGGTGTATTACACCCCCTTCTTGAACTTTCTAGAGTTCTCTTGAAAGCCTTCTAAGGGTTGCCGCCCCTAGTTCTTTGGGCTGTTATTTGGGCTGCACTTAGGCTCTCTCTTAGCACATGATAGCTACACTCTAGGCTACTCTTTTGAGCTGAGAATGGGCCTTCTCTGTTGGGCCGAATTTTACTCTTTGCTAGGCTTTTTTTTCTTGGTTTTTTTCAAAGAATCAACTTGTACTTCTTGGGCCGAAGTGTGCTCTCTTGCTTTCATAACCGGGCTAAGCTGAATTTGGTCTTTTTGGACCTTCTTTTTCTTGGATTAATTACCCCTGAAATCTTTTCTTAACATTAAGCTAAATTAGGACAAAATTAAATAAAACCGGCATAATAATCCATGTAAAGACCTCATAAATTATAGATAAATTGTATGTTCATCACACACACACACACACACACACACACACACACACACATATATATATATATAATAAAATTTCTAACTTTAGAAATAATATTTAATGTATCTTGAACGCATAAATTTAAGATATGACATGCACATATAATTTGAAATAAGTTATCATTTAAACATGGTTTTAATTGGGATTTTAAAATATTTATTGTTGAATCATTATAGACTTATCAAAACTAATAGAAAAAAGTTCATTTTTAGTTCTATAATTATGTAAAGTATTCAAAATATTTATAGCAATTGTTGGGCTAGTTTGTGGCCATTCAAGCCTACTAAAACTTAAAATTCTTTTTTGTAAAAGTCAATTTTCATCATTAAAATGTTGAGTAACACAAATATAACTTATATATTATATTTAGAAGTCCAAATATTAGAAGTAATTGCAACTTTAAAATTAAGTGCTGATAAGGTAGAAATTAAGTTTTGTTTGCATGAATAAAAATTTTTAAGTATATGATCTAATATTATTTTCAGAAACTTTTTTAAATTGGGGTTTTATAGAATGTTGTGAAAATCTTTCAAGCTTAGTGTCCTCACTAATAAAAATGATTCTTCAGTATCTACAATATATTTTGTTAATTCTTGTCTAATTTTTTTCTTGACAATATCTAAGACTACAAAAAGAAAAGAAAAGAAAACTCATGCCCAAATTGTGTTTGTAATAATTGTTTACCTTTTTCTTCTTCTTCTTCATTTTTCTCATGAGCGGCCATATGTCTACCCAAATGGCTAGTACCACTCTTACTACTATAACTAAAATCACTCATATATTTACAACAAACAACTCTTTTCCCCTTCCCTTTAACCTCTTTTGTGCTAAATAATTTCTAGACCAAGCTAGTCAACTTATTTTCCTTTTTTCCCCTAGTAACAATACTAGGGGTGAGAACTCCGACAGCATCAATAACATCCATATCATTGTTGACACTATTGTACTATGACTGAATATCGTTGAAGTTGAACATGTTGAAATAGTTTTGAGAGGAGTTAGCCATTTTTTAAAAAGTTATAGTATTAAACTCTAAAACAATAAAAATTAATTTAATTGCAACTTACCCGATTTACCGGTTCAGAATCTCAACTTGATTTTAACTATTGAAGCCTTCAAGCCTCCCAAATTACTAAGTTGAGATATTTGAGTAAGCCTTCTTCTTGTTGAAACTTGAACAAAATTGAAAATTAGAGAGTAGAGAGTAGAGAGTAGAGAGAGAGTATTGGAGTGTGTACAAGAGAGTATATGAGAATATGAGAGGGTATAAAAATTGGTGTGATGACAATGGCGGAGAATAAGGGTATTTATGGGAGTAGGAATTAATTCAGTTGCCCAAAATACCTAAAAAGCTAGCCTTTTTTAGTTGTTGGGAGGGGTATTATTTTGGTCCTTATAAAGCTAATTATTACTTTACCTAAATGCCCCCGGAACTAGCTATTATATAGTTGTTATGTAAAAACTCCCCAAAAAGCAAAAGCATTTTTACCGTTCAGTCCACCCTTAGGTGGAGCTACTACTAGACTAGGGGTGATTGAATCCTACCCGAGGATTGATGCCAAATTCACGGGCAGGATGTGGTTTATAGGGGAGCTGCAAATTCAACCTCTGAGGGGGATTGCAGTCCAAAAATCCCAAAAGCAAAAACTAGCCGTTGGGGACCCCCCAAAGGCTATGTGATGCAGGCGGGCGACATTGACTCGCTACGGGCCCATGCCAAAATGGTCTGCATTGTCATGTCATGCATGCTGTGTCAGCCCATGGGCCTAAAAACCCAAGTCTGGCACGACCGTGTGCTATAATGACGGGTTGTGTCGGGCCATGCTAAGCCATGGGCGGCATGAACCGATTTATAGCTCTAAAACAATGGTTATCATGTTTGAGGCACTCTCCTTCTTCCCAAACTATATTACTAACTTTCTAGATTAATAATAATAATAATAATAATAATAATAATAATAATAATAATAATTATAATAACAACTTTCTAGATTATTATTATTATTATTATTATTATTATTATTATTATGGTTTTTAAAGAATCCACATTAGATGAAACTAGAAGAGATCCATGTGATGTATAGGTTGTAGGGGTGTACATTCGGTTGACTCGGTTCAGTTCAGTTCAAACCGAAGACCTAACTGACATTTCAATTTAACCATTTGATCCAAATGAACCGAACTGAAATATACTATATAACCAAACCAAACTGAATTCGGTTCGGTTGAGCCCATTAAAAGCCCACAAACTACTACAAGCCTGCATATGTTTGGTTGAGCCCATGAACTACAAACTCAAATAGAGTTTTATACTTCAATTTTTCCATAACTAAGGTGTCAGGTTGTTAGGATTAGGAGTCCGTTCAGTATTATCTTATTTGTATCCTTTCCTTATCATGAATAGTTCATATAGGATAGGAAAGATATATTTGAGTCCCTGTAAACTTAGGAGTTCTAGCTTAGGAGGTTCGGTGGTTGTATTCATGTATATATATACTTAAATTCTCAATGAATGAAAGATAGAGAAGAATAAGCCAGCTCTGGTCTCACATGGTATTAGAGCCACTAAACAGAAGCTAGAGGTCTGCGTTCCAAGACCTCTGGAGGTCAGTGGCGGAAGCGACGTTGTTCGGCGCCGACAAAGGACATACTTTGCCTTCGTCTTACCAAGGCTGCGACCGGCGGTCGTCCATTCGAGTTTTTCGCAGAGCTCTTCGGCCTTCTTTTGACCGTCCATAGATTGTCCAAAAGCCACCTGTTGGTTGTCCGAGTTGTAAGCATAGGCCCTCATGAAGTAAGTTGCCATGGGAACATCTCTCTCGATTGTCCAATCGAAGCTTTGCTGGTTGGAGTCGTAAGCTCTGGTTTCACAATACGGCCCGCCGGGAACTGGAAAGACAAGCCTGTTCACTGCCATTGTGAATTTCCTCATCTATGACCTCGAATTAACAGCTGTATCTAGTAATTCACAGCTGAGGAAGCTCTGGATCTCGACTTCCAACAAATCGGTGATCGTCGTGGAAGATGTCGACTATTCGCTTGATCTTTCAGATTGGAAGAAGGAAAGCTTAGAGATAGAGGAGTCACAATGACAGAGGAAGTAATAGCTTTGGAGCACTGTTAGTCTATCTGGGGTTCTGAACTTCGTCGATGGGCTCTGGTCGTCTTGTGGCAGAGAGAGATTGATGATCTTCACAACAGAGAGACTGGCGATATCGAATTGACAGGTCTTGTCTTTGCTAAGCTCGTCTTGGGTCTTCCTCCACCCACGGTCTTTTATTGGTTGATGGGTGAAGCAATGACAACAAGAGTTCGTTGAAGAGAACAGAAGAGAACAGTTTCATGACTCTGCTAATAAGCAGAACGTAAAGGCAAGAAGAGAGGCGATGAGAAGACGGGAGGCCATTCATACAGAAGAATAGAGAAGGAAATTCTTCTCCTTTTGTAGAAGTTCCGTTTGGCCGAGACTATTGATCGGACAACCATCCTAACAAGGGCTCAAGTCTCCGGCGAGTCAACATTCTGCGGCAGCGGAGATCGGCTCTTTATCATTTGTGGCGATTCTGCCATCGATTGTGGGTTTTCAGACACAATAGTCGGTATGGCTGAAAACAAAGAAAAAGAATAGGGTGAACAGAAACAAGAAGCAGGGGTAGGAGGAAAAGGTCGTGGCAGCCAAGTCAAGGCCCATACAGCCAAAGCCTCTGCGCAAGGCAATGCGTCTCAAGGAGAATCAATTGATGCAGCCAAGACTGGGTTAAATGGACTGAGTAGTGAGCAGTGGAACATGTTACTCAAACTTTTGAACACACAAAAAAAGGAGAGTCAACGACTAAGTGGTAAGCAAAAATTGACAGAATGGATAATAGACATAGGGGCCTCTCATCATATGACAAGAAGCCTCGAGTCGATGAGAGACATAAAGAATGTCATTCCGTGATCTATCGGGCTACCAGATGGGAAAGCGACAATAGCAGAGAAAGAAGGCACAGTTGCACTAGACGATCATTTGAAACTGACTAGTGTTTTATATGTGCCTAGTTTGAATTGCAATTTGCTTTCCGAATCGCAATTGATTGAGGAATCGAATTGTATTGTCCAGTTCACTAATAAATTCTGTGTGATACATGACTACACTACGAGAATGCTGATTGGAGCGGGTGAACAGCGAGAGGGACTCTATTATTTCCGGAGCATTGCATCAACAAGAGCAATGAAGACTACAGAAAGCAGGACGAATGGCGATATTTGGCATCAAAGGTTAGGGCATCCTTCTTATAGAATTGTTAAGTTGCTGCCTTTTATTAGTACTAAGAATAGTAATGATGACAATATTAAGGGTTGTGATGCATGCTTCCGAGCTAAACAATGTCGAGAAGAGTTTGTTTCTAATAATAACAAAGCATCCGACATTTTTGAGTTAATTCATTGTGATTTGTGGGGTCCTTATAGAACTACAACTTCTTGTGGTGCTCATTATTTCTTGACCATAGTAGACGATTTTTCTAGAGACATTTGGATTTATCTTCTGGTTGATAAGACGGAAGTGGGACGGGTTCTTCGAAATTTTTTTGCTATGGTTCAAAGGCAATTTAACAAACCTGTAAAGGTGATCCATACTGATAATGGGACTGAGTTTGTATGCTTGGCTAGTTATTTTGCTGAAGTGGTATTATTCATCAAACCACTTGTGTCGGGACCTCTCAACAAAACGGGAGGGTTAAACGCAAGCACCACCACATACTCAATGTTGCCCAAGCTTTGCGCTTTCAAGCTAGCTTGCCTATTGAGTTTTTGGGGGAATGTGTCCTGACCGCATGTTATTTGATCAGTCGGACACCGTCCATTCTGTTGAAGGGAAAGACTCCCTATGAAATGTTATTTGGGCGACCTCCTTCTTATGATAATGTGCGAGTTTTTGGTTGCTTAGCATATGCGCACAATCATGGACATGGAGGGGATAAATTTGTTAGTTGAAGCAGACGGTGTGTTTTTGTTGGGTATCCTTTTGGAAAGAAAGGATGGAGCCTGTATGATTTAGAGTCCAGCATATTCTTTGCATCAAGAGATGCTACATTTTTAGAGCATGAATTCCCTTATACACGCAAGGAGGATAAGCAACCAAACAAAGCACAATGCCAATTTCATTGTGGAATAGGTGGGACAGATGAGGTATTGGTGCCATCCACTTATTTACCAAGACAAGCAAATGGCGAGATGGAGACTAACCAGCGAGGTGAACTTGCAGAAGAAGGAGTCAGTGTAGAAGAAGGAACCCACGTAGATCCAAATGCCAATGCTAGTGAACCCATGCATTCTTCTGATGCCACCACAGAAAATATAAGCGAAGACAGTTCTGACGTCAGGGGGTGGCAATATTGAGCAACAATAGCACTCTGATTTTCATTTAGGGCGTGGGCATCAATAGAAACAACTGTCCACAAGGTTAAGAGACTATGTGCTTCACACCACACAATGTTTGAGTCCTTCTCTGCGTCCCTTTGCAAGCTCACTCAGCCAATCGCATCCTACAAGTAATCCTTATCCCATAGATAACTATGTGAATTGTAACAATTTTTCTTATCGACGTCGTGCTTTCTTAGCAGCTATTGCTGCAGGAGTTGAACCTACTTCTTTTGCTGAGGCCATAAAGGATGAAAAATGGAGGGATGCAATGCAGAAAGAAATACAGGCACTTGAGAATAATCAGACATGGACCGTAGAGCCTTTGCCATCCGGAAAATGAGCCATAAGATGAAAATGGGTATATCGAATCAAGTACAACACTGATGGGACAGTGGAAAGATACAAAGCCCGTCTCGTGATCTTTGGGAACAAGCAAGTTGAGGGAATTGATTATAATGAAACTTTTGCCCCAGTTGCAAAAATAGTTATTATTCGTACCTTTCTTGCAGTTGCAGCAGATAGAAATTGGGAGTTTCATCAAATGGACGTACATAATGCATTCTTGCACGATGACCTTCATGAGGAAGTCTACATGCGAATGCCTCCTGGTTTTCAGTCAGATAAACCAGGTATGGTGTGTCGGTTGCGAAAATCTTTGTATGGTTTGAAACAAGCGCCGAGATGTTGGTTTGCTAAATTAACCGCAGCCTTGAAGACATATAGGTTTCAACAATCAGGTTCAGATTACTCCCTATTCACCTTTCGTCGAGACAAGTACATGTGCTTGTCCTCGTGTATGTGAACGACATTATCGTGTTAGGTAATGATCATATGGCAATTCAAGTCTTCAAAAAATATTTGAGTGACTGCTTTCATATGAAAGACTTTGGACCATTGAAATATTTTCTGGGCATTGAAGTTGCCCGAAACTCAATGGGAATTTTTCTGTCTCAACAAAAGTATGCTCTGGATATTATCGCTGAAGTTGGATTACTTGGTGTAAAACCTGCTCCTTTTCCTATGGAGCAGAATCACAATCTGGCATTGACAGATGGGCCTCTCTTATCTGATCTTGAGCGATACGGGCGCTTGGTGGGCAGGCTTATTTATCTCTTAGCAACTCGTCCTGAGTTGTCTTATTGTGTGCACGTTCTGTCCCAATTCATGCAGTAACCGCAAAAAAGACATTGGGAGGTTGCATTGCGAGTGGTGCGCTACTTGAAAGGAAATCCTGGTCAAGGAATTCTCTTGCATTCAGATTGTGACTTGCAGTTATATGCATGGTGTGATTCAGACTGGGCGAGTTGTCCTTTGTCCCGACGTTCTCTGTCTGGATGGTTTATTCTACTTGGGAAATCGCCTATTTCCTGAAAAACTAAGAAGCAACACACAGTGACTCATTCTTCGGCGGAAGCAAAGTATCGTTCTATGGCCACAACCACGTGTGAATTAAAATGGCTGAAGGGATTGTTATTGGCTCTTGGAGTTACGCATTCAAACCCAATGCGATTATATTGTGATAGTTAGGCAGCCTTGAATATTGCAGCAAACCCAGTGTTTCATGAGTGTACGAAACATATTGAAGTTGATTGCCATTTTGTACGTGATGAGATTCAAAATGGTTGCATTCGTCCTGCTTATGTGTCGACTACTATTTAGCTGGCAGACATTTTTACAAAAGCACTGAATCGTAGAGAATTTGAGTACTTTCTCCGCAAGTTGGACATTCACAATCTGCATGCTCCAACTTGAGGGGGGGGTGTTAGGATTAGGAGTCCATTCAGTATTATCTTATTTGTATCATTTCCTTGTCATGAATAGTTCAGATAAGATAGGAAAGATATATTTAAGTCCCTGTAAACTTAGGAGTTCTAGCTTAGGAGGTTCGGTGGTTGTATTTATGTATATATATACTTAAATTCTCAATAAATGAAAGACAGAAGAATAAGCCAGCTCTGGTCTCACACAGGTCCATTAGTGACCTTGTATTTCCTATATGCCTTGGAAAGTCGAAATTGCTAGAACTACTAAACTAGAAAGTCTCTGCCTTTCTGAGTCTCTAACTGTCTAACGTCTAGACTTTAGACGCTGTTTACTTATTTTTAGTATTTTTACTTTTGAGCTGTTTGAATAATGAAAATTCAAATTAAAAGATGAAGATACAAACTAAACAACCATTAACTGATACATATAAAATATTAATTTTTATTGTTTATAAACTTTATATTTATGTATAATATCTATATATATTATATATAATAATTTTTTATTAGACTTGAATTTTAATCAAATCAATGAATTTAAATCTGCATCTGATATAATTATTAATGAGATACAAATTTTATGGAGAAGTATGGACAGGATTGGCAGCCTAGAGCGGCTCAACCCCCATGGTCCAAATTCTTTGGCCATTAAAAAGGGATGCTCACTGTACAATTATATTACCGGGTCGGTGCTCCCCGATCTTTGTTCGAGGTGAGCCGGGAACGTAAAACTTGAAGGGTCTGGTTCCACGTTTGATAGGTTTGACTGAAGTCATAGTTGACATTAAGATTAGGAAAAATTCGCCATAGGTATATACTTTAGTAGAGTGTCAATTTAGTATTCGTACTTTAAATAGTGACAATTTAATAGACGAACTTTCAATTTGCAATAATTTACTACCGATGTTAAATTTCTGTCAGTTAGAAGATGAAAAAGTCCTAAAATACCCCCAGCCCTTCTTCTTCCTCCCGCCTAGTCGTCCGTGTTTGCACTCCAACAACAGTTCGTCCACCAAACATATGGATCTATTTGTTCACATTTCTCTCAAACAATAACAGAGTAACCAACGGTACCCATGAGGATTAAGGCATATGGCAACAAGTTCAAATTTCTCTTTCGTAACAACGTGAAGAATTTCTGTTCTCTGATTTTCATTGCATACTTCTATAAGCTTCTGAACAAGGTAATTCCCAAAAGGGTCCACCATTAACTGGCTCACATGGTCCTTCACCTCCGAGATCATCTCTATCTCCTCTTCGCTTCCCTCCTCGAATTTCTTCTGCAAGAAACGACACCCATTTTGATCCTTGGCCACCTCCATTATCCGGCCCCTTAATTCTTCCAAAGACGAGTACTCATGATGAAGATGGCGACTACATGACAGGGCCCTCACCATATTCGAATTCTCCAGCTCTAACGCCGGACCATCTATCTTTTCTGTTCTGCAATGCGCGCCAGAGTCTAAGTGGAACCCGTTTGCACAAGAAGAGGGCCTCCGCTTCATGGACTCTCGTGTAGATGGTGTCCTCCGCTGAAAGCAAGATTGATTCCTAGAATGGCTATTACAACAAGATCCCCCATATCCATTCTGAGATGCCATTACATCTAATCCTTCTCTACGGTTCAATAACTTCATACGTGGATTGTTGCTGAAAGCAGTTGGGGAGAAACAATCCGAAGTGTCAGGAAGAGTAGGATTACGGTCATGGTTCCGCATAAACGCAGCGATCTGGCCTAAGACCGCGTCTTGTAGCTTTAATTGCTGCAACTCGAACGTGGCTTGTTGCATCTGATGAAAAGAGAAAGACAGTAAGCCTTCGTTTGTAGAAGTTCGATTGCTAATGGATTGATTTCCTAGCATCGGTGCATCGTCGTAAGCGTGGGGGTGCCAATGGAAGGAACGAAGATTGGAGAGAAGGGTTTCCGGAGAGATTTAGACGGACAAATGCTGATTCGAGAGACGACGGTTGGGGGAGGGGTTCAAGTAAAGCATCTCGAATGGATGATGAGTTGTTGAGATACTGATGAAGGATACGGTCATAGTTTTCCGGCGAAGTTTGAGACATGGCGATTGAAATTTCGCCCAACAAATTAGACTTCTCCTTCTGTACAAATCTATACAAAAGAAAAGGGTTTACAGAGGTTTTGGAGTGTTTGGAGTGTTTTGGCCAAATAAGAGGCGCCTCTGCGCGTTCCCTTCAGAAGCCAAGAAGGCCGCATTAGATGGACTCGAGGATGTGCTCCTGGAACCACCGCGAAGAGCTCATGTGGAGTCGAACAAGTACTTGAAGAGGACCAAATTCCTGGGACTCGCTCGAAGGGTACGTGGTGATGAAGGCAGAAGCAGAAGTGGTAGAGGATCTACGACTAGGCAGGAGGAAGAAGAAGAGCTGGGGGTATTCAAGACTTTTTGGTCTTCTAACTTATAGAAATTTAATACTGGTACCAAATTGTTGCAAATTGAAAGTTCGAGTATTATATTATCACAATTTAAAGTACAGATACTAAATCGGCACTCGGGAATTTTCCTTAAGATTAAGCCTTTTTCGGAGTTTCCACTATTCCACCTCGTCCTCATCAACTTTTCTTTTTCTTTGTAAGCTCGTCGCTATTAATTTGAGTGAAGAGAAGACCAAAGATCTGTGCTGCCAACGCTGGGTTGTTCATGTTCATGTAGCCTGATTTACACAAGTCCACGTTAACCCTAACACGGGTTCCCCCCTGGCCTGATTTTAGGACCAGAACCCACCCTTTAGAGAGAAGACCAATTCCACGCTTTATAATAGGGTCAGTTCAGTTCAGGACCTATGGTACTGTGGGTACATTCAAATTATTCGATAGATTGGACTCGCTGGGCCTCCTTTCATGACTTGGCAAATTGTTTCAACTCGGGCTGTAGCAGATTCGGTCTTCTTTTAAAGTTTAGACTCCCAACAAGCGAATGAGGCAAATGATTCAGCCACTCGAATGCTTTTATGTTTTCAAAGCTTCATGATACTTTTATAGCCATTAAAATGGAATCTTTCATTTACAATACAAGAATAATGAATAATGAGTTAAGAAGGAATATAGTTGGAAAGTGCTCTCTGTGTTCCTCTTCTTACCCTGTATTCTTCGAGGCTCTTTTTTATTTTTTTTTCTTTTAAAAGAGTTTTTAACCACCTTGTTGGAACTGCCACACCCCACATGATTTCATACTTCATTTTTAGTCTTTCCTTAAAAATCAGGCCTAAAATTATAAGCCACGTGGCTATGTTATGCACCATGATTACCTCCTTCACCTTTACTTCTTTGGGCCCCTGTTTGCTAGGACTGATCTGAAGATAAACTTAGCTGTCTAAGAATTAGAGAATTCGGATTATCTTGGCAAGCATTCCGGATATGATATTCAAAGAAGCCGAACTGGACCGCTCTTCCATTTGCTGGTCCATAGCTGATTTGGTTGCTTCTATTTTTCACTAAGCATAGTTTTAGGCTGTTGATGTAGGCAACCTTTTAAATGATACAGCCGATTTGGGCGGTTAAGATTTTTCACCAAACATAACTTATAAGCTACTAGTGTGCGAGTGTCGCCTGTGGCTAGGGGTGAGAGAAAAAAAAAAAAAAAAAAAAAAAACTGAAAGATCGAATTGATTGAAATCGAATCAAAAATCGGTTAATCAAACCGGCTGGTTTGGTGCTTTAAAAACTTTGATTCGGTTTCGGTTAACCAATATAAAAATCGGTAGTTAACTGAACTGACCAGTATACATGTTTTTCTATATATTTATGTATATTATATATATTTTTATATTTTTTATAATTTTTTATTATATATTTTTATAATATATATTATAAAAACTAAAAAACCAAAAAATTGGCGAACCGAACCAACAGTTAATCGAAACGGTCAACCAATTAACTGACTGGTTTTGGTTCAGTTCCGATTATCGGTTTTCCAAAAATCGCTGCTACCGGTTCGATTAAAAAAAAAGGCTCACGGTTCGGGTAACGAACTGTGAGACCCCTACCCGGCCCGGCCCAATATGATGGCATGCAGGCTGTGCTGCCTATGGCCTGACATGAAATTGGGTTGGCTTGGCACAATAGCACACGAGTTGTTTCATCTGTAGCCTGCATGCTAGCACGATCCATATATATATATATATATATATATATATATATATATATATATATATATATATATAAAATATTAGTTTATAAAATTTTATTTTCAAATTTTAATACTATTTCATTTTATTATTACATATATAAACAATTGTATACATCAAAATTCATATAAAATAAAATTTCAATATTTTTTTTTGTTTTTTGTCTATTTTATTAATTTACTTTAAAACTTTCACTATTTTTTTTTCATTATTTTTAAATAAACCTCTCATGACTTGACCCGGTCTATTGCTCAGCCTAGCCCAAGACTCAACCCGTGGCATAGGTCCGCCTGGGCTCGTAGGAGGGCTAAAGTGAAGCAACTTATAGCTTTATGAGATGGGGGGCCAACAAAGATAGCCTATTGATTGGCGGAAAATCCACATAGCCCAAATTGGCTTTTGGTTACTCGTTGGAGGGATAGGATTATAACACTTTACAACAGTTAATACATGGGACTCACAAGCATTCGCCCTATTAGTGTGGACCCATCTATTTTATCAATGGAATGGGGCATTATCATTGATCTCACAGCCGCCACACACCTAAAGCATTCAGCTAATCCCAATTCGTCGTGGGAAGGATTGTCTATTTGAGGCTATTGTGGTGTTGCATTTGTACTTGATTTAAGCATCGGAAATGTAGAAAAAAAATCTATTGGATACAAAATACATCGTATGAATGTAATATTAATTTACTTATCACTGTTTATTATATATAAGTGTCATTAATCACCACATAAGACAATAAATGTGAATGCAAATATGTAGAGTATAAAACGGTTTATATAAATTATAAAGTTGGATTAGTTTTGCACCAATAAATTCATCTTCAGACTTCTAGTGTAATGGATGCAAACACAAATTTCAATAAAGCATATATTTTTTTTTCTTTTTTTTTTTTTATCAAAAGTCCACTTTTACTTCTTTTTTATTGATGTACTTTTACATCTTATTATCAATGTAAATATGCATTGGTCTTTCATTTGTCAATGCATAAATGTAATGTTGCTAGGGAGAATGACGGTTCAGCCCAGTGTCAAAATTTGTAGGTTCAAAATACATTGGGGTAGCTGCCAATTAGGAATTAATGCCAATTCACAGTTAAGTATGAGTGCATAGAGTGTGGATTTTTGACATTTTGAATGTTTATAGCTCTGCAGTGGAAATCATAAATCTACATTGGATCTGTTCTCCAAAAAAAAATGTCAATGACAACATCTTCTTAAATTGGAAATGTTTTATTTAATACAACATGAGGTAAAAGCAGAATATTTGTATGCCAATAATAAAATATATGAGACTTGCTCCTTTCACAGTGAAATCCATAAATTTATTACTGACATGAAACATTTTTATTGATTCTCTAGTATGTTGAACAACCATCGCATTCAGCTAATCTTAATTCTATATGACACTCATGTGAGGAAATAAACACACAATGCAATGATGCAAAAAATACCAAAAACATTGTTTAAATAATTGAACCAGCTTAGGTGAGTCTTGAATTCAGCCCTCAAACGGGCCCTTAACCCTTACCCATGTTATAAATTATAATTTTGTGGTAAGTTATATCAACCCCACAAGACTGCCCCCACAATGTCTGACAGTACATTGGACCCTTCCCGCCATGTATTGGAAACATCGGAAGATACTCAATATACGGGCAGAGATGTACTGTGTGACGTTGTGGGGGCTGATCCGATCTCTGCTCAGTGTAGTTTAAGCTTCTCTAACGACATGAACATGAATGATGTGGCTTTGTTGGGTGTAGTCCTACAGCTTTTAATTTGCTCCTCTGTCAAACAGGCATTGGACCATCAAACGGTGGACAACACGCCCACATCATTTATATTATCATACAATAAAACCCTAAAGATTCTCCCAAATTAAGAACGTAGCTGTGTTACCCACCATGGAGCCTATCCATCACTTAAGGCCATGTTTGGTTTAAAAGAAAAAAAAGTAGGGAAAGTAAGGGAAAAGTAATCTTATATACGTTTTCTTAGCTTTCTCTTCCCTTCCTTACCTTTCCCTTCAAACCAAACATAATTAAGAGTTAAAGATGAACCCCTAAGCCCTAAAATCACCAAAATCATTTAATCCACGAGCCTGAACCTGAAGCCACGGCCCACCCAACGGCGTCTATCAATGTCGCCACGACACGAGAACTTCAATTCAAAGATGAACTCTTTCTCTCTCTCTCCTCCTCAGTCCTGACGCCGACATTCTCTCTCTCTCTCGTCCATATCCATCGTAACTTACTTCTCACCAGATTGTCAGTCAAAAACTGTGTGAACTAAAACCACACCGCATCTTTTGCGTTTCTTTTTGCAAATGAAATCTATATATAAATTATGATTCAAAAATGAAAATCAAACAAACCCCTGAAAAACATCTCGATAGACGTAGACAGAGAAGGAGAGAGAGTTGCGGAACCAGACGGGTCATAAGGCGGCGCGTCACGTTTGAATTTTATAAGTTCATAGATCGCTAATCAATCACGGCTGAAAGCGTTGTTTGTTAGAAATCGCCGGAAAGGGAGTCAAAGTCCGTTGAGTCTTCGCTCGGTTTTCATGTGCCTTCTGAAGGTGGCGAACCCACGAGAAACCGAGGGAGACACCAATGAAGGGTTCTCGCAAGCACCGGCACTACCCACACAGCAGCAGCTCATGGATGTATCGGCGGCATCCATTCTCTCGAGTTACAATCGTTCAAGAGAGATGTCAGCCATGGTTTCGGCTCTGACGCACGTTGTGTCTGGAGAGAGGAGTGGAGATTGGATTTATCGACCCAATTTTTCTGGTTTTGCTGCACCAACTTTAGCTTCTTCTGGGGTGGCGGTGACCTATGCTGCTGCTTCGCCTTCTTCTTATACCTCTTCTTCTTCATTGAGCGGTGTAGGACAGAAGAGAGGACGTGAGGAAGAGAGTTCTGGCCAGTTGCCTGAAGCAGTTTCGAGGATTTACAGAGGATTTGGTGAATTCAGGACGTCATTAGGAGAGTCTTCATCCGTTTTGCCAGGTATTTTTTCCTCAATGGGCAGTTCTTTTCTTCGATTCTTAAGATATTATTTACCACCTTTACTTCCATATTTCCTTGCTTTTTTCCTATGAAGTTGCATAGTTTATGCTTTCAGTCAGGGCCTCAGTGCGTTTTTATTAACAACCCAATGAGTTTTATTTACTAAAATCCCGTTTTTCTTTTTTTTAACTTATTTCCATTTTAATCTTCTCCGTGCATTCTGCATAAGAATGTTTTATTTATCTATAATCGTTTCGTACAAAAATTTGGATGATAATTTTTTCATGTTTTTTTCTGTTACAGTATTTAAAGAAGAAGGTCCGAGCATTATTACAACTACCACTGTTGCAACTTCAACTTCATCAGCTACAGGTGAAATTTCAACCTATGAAGAATCGGGAGAGAGGAGAAGAAGATACAGAGGGGTGAGGCAGAGGCCGTGGGGGAAATGGGCAGCAGAGATAAGGGACCCACATAAAGCTGCCAGAGTTTGGCTTGGTACATTCGATACAGCTGAAGCTGCTGCCAGGGCTTACGATGAAGCTGCTCTGAGATTTAGAGGAAACAGAGCAAAACTCAACTTTCCCGAGAACGTCAGACTCAGGCCATATTTGTCCAATCCTGCCACGACCCAGTTGACGATTTCCGGTTCTCCAAATACCCTTTCAACGACTTCTCAAATGTCTCAACCGTTCGTACAATCTCATATACAGCAGCAGCACAGCTCTGACCTAAGAGATTACTACGAATACTCTCAATTACTTCAGAGCTCCGGCAGAGATTTTTCAAGGCAACCCACGAGTTTACTGGAGCAGATGTATTATTCCTCGTCTTTAGCTGCTCCTATGCACTGTTCATCCTCCTCCCCCTCCTCTTCTTCTTCCTATTCTTCCCCACTCACCTCTTCAGTTTCTTCTTCGACATCCTCTACTGCATTTCCTCTGTTTTTCGGGGATCATCAAATGGGTTACATGATGCAGCCAGAAAATCGTGACCAGCGTAGTGGTGGTGATGGTGGATCAGGTTTCCCGACGCCGTCGTGGACGGATTCCGGCTACTATCCGTCCTCTTCCTCTGGTTAATTTTCTATCTTTTGTTTTCTTTACCCCATTGTTTTTTTTTATTGTTTGTCCATGTCTTGATGTGTTCTGTACGGATGTGCTCTATCGAAATCTCCTTGTAACTTCGTCTGTCGTATAAAAAACAAAGAAGGAAAGGATAAAGATCAGAGGATTGATTAGAAAGCAAAAGAAATAAACATGATTTCGGACGTAGTTCTCTTCTTGGGTTTTTGATATTTACATTCTTTTCATCATCAAAATATCAATTCAAAACTCTCTTTCTAGGCTTCGTCATTCGTCAATACAAGATTAATTAATAATTTTACTGAAGATTTACTATTATAGGCCGGGTGTTTCTTGATTCTTTATCATTTCTTTAAAATGGTAAATTACAGATTATACCCTGTATATATGGGTGCAAATCCGGGACGGTCAGTTCGGATATTTTTGGTCGGATAGGATCATATCGGATAATAGAAATTGGATTGGATTCGAATGACTACCATTCGATTTGGAATCATATCGGATAATAAAAATGGATCGGATTATGATCACCTCTATCCGATCTGATATATGTTATATATTTATAAATATATATATATATATATATATATATATATATATATATAATATTATATATTTATAAATTTGTTATATTAAAAATATGTATATATGATGAAAATAATTAAAAATATTTATATTTTTTTGTTTTCTATTTAAATTGGTAACAAGTTAGATTGGATCAGATCAGAAAATCTGACCTACCCATAGAATTCAAATTCAAACTGGGGCCTACCAAATCTGATGTGATATTCGATCGGATTCGAATATACCTTGATTCAAATCCAGTCCAATCTGTTTACATCCTTACCCGTATGTATTTTAGGTAGTAGCAATTACCTTGAACTTTCATTTTGGATAAAAACCCCCTCTCATTGAATGACTAGTTAATTTATCAAATTATCCATCCGGAAAACCTCTTCAAAATAGAAACTTAAAACTTCTATGAAAATCTAGAATGACAAAAAACACAACATGTAATTAATATCAATTAAAACAGTATCAAATGAAAAAGAAATCGTTCTTAGAGTTTGAAACTTCAGGGGTAACTCGTTACCAAAAAAAGAAAGTTCAAGGGTAATTGCCATTACCCGAAATTACGGAGTAATTTACCCTTTTTTTATTGAAGTTGGTGTTTGTTTTTTATGTAAATACAAACTGATGTAAAACTTCACTCTTGATCTATATTTGTTGGTGTTTGTTTTGAATGTAGTTTTAATCGATGTAAACTCTATTCACAGTAGAATTTTACATCTATAATCGACGTAAAGATATTATCAATAAAATTGATGTAAATATTTTTATCGATAATCATACCTTTTCATTTTATAACAGTTCACTCATTTAAACCATTCAGTATTGAAATCCATTAATATAGAAAAGAATTCGTTCTCAATGGCGAGAGAAGGCCAAAACCACTGGATGGAAGAACCCAAGCTGACAAAGGTGAGACGTATGAGGAAATTGATATTATTATCACTCCTACATTGCATCGAGACCCAGCTCTTTTTCATTGATCAGATCATTATAGGTGAGAATGTTTGGGAAAGTGACTGCATCGCTTATGGACCCGCCAATCACGGGTAAGAGGACAAACTTGCTCTTGTACCATATCTAGCATTCAATTAACACCAAGAATATGCAAGAAGGCCCAGAGCATCCTTTTAGTTTTCTTTTTTCTTCTAAATTTTGTTGGGACAAATTTACTATTGCTCCAAACTAGCTGGGCCCTGGGCTGGGTGTTTTCTTTTGGCTCAGGATGAATCTCCTCTGCATATAATACAATAAAGAACATTGAACAGATAAAACTCATAAAAGTTGAGTGGATGAGGTCGAGGAGGAAAAAAAATGGCTTCTGCCTGTCGGAGGAATACGTCCCACCGAAAGTTTTTTTTTTTTTTTTTTTTTATAAATTACAACATAATTTTAGTATTTATAGCTTAAGATTTAGGTTTTTGGTTTTTATGAATTATATATAAAAGAATAACTTTTTCTTTTTCTTTAAAATTAAGAGGTTCTCGGATGAATGCGTCTGAACATGGAGGGAGAATAAAATAAATTATCACAAACCAATATAAGATTTAAATTAAGGTGTATTCATTAATATTGGCCGCACGTTAAATCTAGATTTCAAGTAAAAGTCTACTTTTTTTTTATTAGTTCATATTTAGGGGTGAGCATTCGATTTATTTGGTTAAAAACCGAAACGAATAAATCAAATTTTAAAAACCGAATTAAAAAATAAAAATCAAACTGGAACCGAAATTTAGAAAAACTGAAATTTTTGGTTCCGTTTTCAGTTTAGACTGAATCTTAATAATATACACTATTATATATTATAACGTATAATATATATTATATATTATAAAATCAAATTTCAGTATATTATATATTAATATATAAATATATAATATACTATATATAATATACATTACATATAATAATAAAAAGTTTGGTTAATTCAATTAATCGAATTTCTATTTTTAAAAACCGAAATCAAAAATCAAATTAGCCAAAAACCGAATTAACCAAACCAATTTAACCACAAACCAAAAAAACCAAACCGAGAAAACCAAAACCAAAATTTTTTATTTGATTTTTCAGTTTTAACCGAATAATGTTCACCCCTATTCATATTTCATAAAATACATTCATATTTTTGTCCGTTAATAAAATATATTTATCATCACATTCAATTGATCAAATCTTTTATTACAACAAATGCATCATCTCATGGGTTTTTATTAATTTTTAGGGTTTTATTAACCAATACCCCTACCTGTGAATTCATTACCCCTTGAATTTGATTCATTCCCCCCACTTATCATTATTTTAATTTAATAAATTGTATTAAAATTTATTAGGTGGATTGAACAATAGAAACCCTTAAATTTTAGCTCAACATAAAGTTTAATAAAAAAATTGACTCCTACTTAATGGGAATAAATGGGATGAACGAGTCCAATCAAATGACTTATATTGTTTTACATATTAATTAATTTTAGGGTATTGGGTAGGGAGAGGGTTGGGCCCTTCTTTAAGGATAGGGATTGGTTTAGGGATAAAGGAAATTGAGATAAACCAAAATAGACAAACCCATTATTTATTTATTTATTTTATTAGGAGATATGAGTTCTCCCTCCTTCACGCTTACTCCAGATTGTAGTTTACGCTTCAGCCACGTATTGACTAGGTTTTTATAGTTGAACGTGGAAAACCTTCCTTTTATGGGAAAGCACATGTGAAACCAAAGTCCAAGTGGTGTTCAACTGTTCGATATCCGGCTAAAAAAAGGTGGTGAACCAACACGGTCATAAATGTAATGACCTCAGACAGACGTGTACACCTTAACAACCACTAACTATTCAATCTATTCTACACGTGGTTCTATTTTTTAATTATTTGCTTTCTCTCTCCTCATAAATGAAGTGGTAGGGTCTCTATCTAATGGGGGTAGATTGTCTGACTTTGTACCTACTCACCAGCTATTATAAGTAAAGTGAGATGCTATTGGCCAGTTTAGTATCATCCTTGACGCCTACGACTGGTTCAATTGATCACATCTTTGACATTAGTACATTCATTTCTTTTTCCACGAGTGGTGTGGTAAATCAAACCACAAAGCCAATTGTTTATCTTATTTTAAACCCAAAATTAAATTGATCGATTTTCGGGACAATCATGTCTGATACGATGGACCCAATTATATATGGCTTGGGTTGGGATTGGATAAAATCGGTCCCGAAATGATAATAATCGGGACAATAGAATAAGAATCAGAACCGGCCCATCAGTATTGATCCTGGGACCAGAAGTGGCCCAATCGGTTTGGGTCCACCCATTGACAGCCCTAACTGCAACAAACAGCAGAAACGAGTGATATATTAGTATATGTATATTGGTAACTGCAATAAGAATCATAGATATAGTGAAAATTTTGAGATACCAATATACTTAGACAGGCTCTAAATCGTAAATGCCGCTAAATTTAAAGCTAAAATGACTATAAGAAGCAAAACACATGAGAGTAATGTGTATTTTATATAAAATGTGAAATATCAGGATATGTTAAAGAAACATTGAACCATCGTTGACCCGGGCGATTGGACTATCTGGCCTAGAAATCATCCAAGCAACCGGTTTCATTTCACCCCTAATTCATTCCTGGGTCAAAAACCGTTAACTTTGTCAAAAAACCGTTGACCCGAATGGTCAAACCAATGACTCGTTTGACCCAAACAGCGGTTTGCAGTATAAAGTTGTAGGAGAAAATTTGTCTCAGATCTGAAGAAGAAGATCTTAGAACTCAGACATAAGAGCTTAGATCTCAGATCTGAGAACTCAAAGTCTATTACTGTTGCCGGTGAGCATCGAACCACCCTCCTCTTCCTTCTTCTCTCCTTCCCTCCTTCCTTTCCTTTCTATTCTTTTCTTTTTTCCTCTCATTTCTTTCTTTTCTTCATTTTTTCTTTCTCAGCTGACAACATCACTTTCTCTTCTTTCTCAAATCTCATTACTCGTAAAATATTTGCCCTAATGGCAAGCTATCTGAACCATTCGATCCAGACGATCAAACTGCTGACCTGGAAACCAATAGCTAAAACGGTTTTATTTCCAAGTCAGTTTTTAAAACCTTAGATTCCATTAGGTTTGGAATCAACACCCCCTTGGTTCATAGTTGGAATTGGAATCACATATTGGCATACCCATTTAGTCAGAAAAGAATTGAAATTGGATTCCATAAGATATGCACACCTATACCTGTTTATGGGCCAGACTCAGGCTTGACTTTTTCCATGGACCCAATCTGATGCCTGAACCCAATGCTTCATCCATGAACAGGTCTATGCACAACTCTGAAGGAGAGTCAGCGTCAGATACTGCCAGGAATGGGAATTAAAATCTCATTCCGCCCGACCAAACGGCTGGAACCAGAATAGCTGACCATTCCAATTCTAATTCTAGACCTATATCCCAACGAACCAAACAGACCCTGAAAATAGTAGAAGAGTTACCGAATGACCTGCGCAATACAGGCTAATAATACTGCGCCAATGAGTGGTGTGCCCATAATATCAAAAATCCAATGGCCAATAGATACTTCACACCTTATCTCAAACCTCAAAGGAAGTTTTGAAAGCTTGAAAGCTCCCATGCAGCAAATCTCAAAGGCAAGGTTCAAAGTATCGACAGTATTAGTATTTTTTTTTAGGTTTTATTTATTTATTTTCCAAAACCAGTTAAACCAGTTCAGAAGGGTCAGTTTAAGGCCGGACTACCCTCTGAACCAATGTCTGACCCAATACAACCCTTGGAGGAACGTATCAGGAAGCCATTGGCACAACATGTATCAGCCGATCGATACTTTGAACCTTTTCTCAAAGGAGGTTTATGAAAGCCTCTATGCGGCAGGGAGATGTAGTAAGACTCAAATATGCAAATGTCAAATGAAACAAGAATGTAAGATGATTTCTGATAAAAACGTAACATGATCAGTATGCATTTCAGGTACCCATTGCTCCGAAGAAACGGAAAGTCGGAAACATAAAATAAGCACAATCCCCATTCAGTTCATCAAATCTGGTATCACCAACGAAGTTACATACGACAGCCAGCGAATTATTGAAAATTGGCCAGAACCATCTGCAGCTCATCACAATTGAAACATGGAAGAAATCAACCTTTAACTGTAACGAGAAGGCAAACAATGATAAACACAGCCAAGATACTCGATCCTTCTACTGATATATAAAAAAATAAAAAAAATAAAAGCTTTTCTTTTGAAGGAAAAGCCCGTAGGCCAAAAAAACAGCTTTGGACCCGGTGTTTTTAGTTAATGATATGGGCATACAACATCAGACAAGACAACCCAATTCATGGTCTGGAGGCATGACCTACTTTATGGTTGCCTAACCACTGTTCTCGCACCATAACAAAAGACATGGTTACAACACTAGTCAATACAAGTGGTCTGGCAAAATATGAAGTAGCATCAGAAGCAACCTACAAGGCAGAAAATTTGAAACTGATGTTATGTCCCAGTTAATATTCTGTGGTAGATAATCCAATATAACCCAGTATGAAGTTGAGTGATTATTATTCAGTACAAACTGATAAAAAAAGTAGTATTAGCATTTAATTATTCATATCTACTTCGGTAATAAAACCAAACCAAAGTTCCCAACCTCTCTACGCTCTTCGCTAATATTTGCATGTAGTTTAGGCTACTTTCAAGTAAAAATTTTAAATTTTGAGCGACCTTAGCATATATGGCCGCTGCTTATTTAATGAGCAAACACCTGGGTCTAGAGCTAAATGATCTGTACAACAGTTTGTATTTAGAGACCAGGATCCACCATCTGATGGGTCATACCATGGAGATTAACCGAAGTTACCAAACAAAATCAGCTTACAACGTGATGCAAAACTCTATCACAACCAATACTATGAATTACGGAGCAACTGTGTTTGCAGTAAAGGGCTCAAACTGCAAATCTCCTGGAGCGCCAAATCAAGATTCCATTATTGATTTTATAAACATTGAAAACATTGGATATTCTGGAGAGAGTATTTCTAAGGATACAGGACTTCTTATTAATAAGTCAATATTCCTTATAAAAGATTTAATTGAACATAAAATTCAACCTTGTTTCTGGTGAAAGGTTTATCTTATGATATGTGAAACTTGACGCATAGGAGGATAAGAATATAGATCCAGATATTCAATGATAAACCCTCAAAAATCAACCACACCCATTTTATCCTGTTGAGCAGCAGACCATTACCCAAATTTTGTTGCAACTTGTGCCATACTAATAATAGATCTTAATTCTTATATCTCATAGTATAAATAATGTTATATATTAAAGTTGATCTTTATGCCATGTGTCAAGGTTTTCAGATAGGAGTTGCTGTAACAAATGAGGAACATGTAAACTAATCATCCCTGGATAAAAATTTTGACGAGTACAAATATTTTTTCTATGCATGGCATATAAATAAACACAAACATACACATGGAGAGAGAAAGACTCATACTTCTGAATTTAGACTTTCAGAGCAGCTTTGTGAACCATGGTTTCCTTGTGGATTTGGTGGCAACTCTTCTCAACAAGATCAAGCAGCTTCTCCAAGTTCATTGCCCATGAATTGAGAATGTCATTGCTGTCCTTTGCTGTTTGGAAGCAGACTGTTCCCATTGGCCTATCAATCTTTGCAACCAGAGACTTGGAGACAACCATATCTGATAGGTGCTTCTCAGCTTCCTGACATGCAGTTGAAGAGATTCTAAGATGAACCAAGCTGTTATGGAACTCTTAATTACTAATGCTCACTAATGCAATCACTAATATGTTATAACAGGTTATAGTACCAAATCCATATTCCTTCCTTTCTTGGTTCTTTTTTTTAATGAAATAATGTTGTAGTTAAATGAAAAGAAGATACAAGGTGTCCAAAAAGTAAAAGGGGGACTGGCCAATACAACCACCTATTGGCCACCATGTACACTCTTCAACTATCTTGAGAAGGTGCATTTAGGAATATGCTATGATTGGAAAATATAATATAAGAGAACATTTTATAGGAATCCCTATAATACTTTTCACTCCTTATGGAACAGATTTGGGAATCATGAAACAAACACATGTTCATAAATCAGTGTAGCAAAGATGAGGATTGACATTGAAGTTGGTAAAATTGATAAAAGCCCCACCCTAAATCTGGAACTAGCTGGTATTGGAGGGTTATTCTATAAAGGAGATGGTAGCAAGATTCAAAATATCATTATGTATTGGGCCATATCAGCAGATACGTATCGTTTTGGGACCTTCCTGATACACCCCTACAGGGGGTGTTTCGGGTCAGTGAGTGGTTCAGGGAGTAGACCGGCCTTAAACCGGCCCATCTGAACCAGATTTGAAAAATAAAATAAAATAAAAGAAAGAAAACATTACAGATACTGGCATTAGGGCGTATCACCCTGTATCAATATTTTGAACCTTGGATGGTAGTGTCTTTTTGGCCATTACTGGTCCTGTTGGAGATGTGGACTCATAGGAAACAGTGGTGAAGACCCTTCTGTCAGCCTCTTTGATATGTTACTGATGAAAATAAAAGGTACTCTCTCATGCTATTGAAGACAATTTACTATATGTTATTGGATGATATCAGAGAGAGAAAATGTGGGGCAAAATGGCTTGCTCACTGCCTCAATAAAATAAGGTTAGCTAAGCCAAGTAAGATGGTTTCTTATGCCAATTCAAAACTAGCAAGTGCACCAATTAGGATGTCATGCAATGCTGTATAAGGAAAGGAGTTAGGCCAAGATGGACTAATATTTGAGTATATGAACCAATTAGGATGTCATTCCGAGTGTGACGCAGGTAGCTGGTATGGCTGCATAGAGATTGGCTCACGACACAGTTTTTGTTCTATCTTCATTTGTTGTTATTCGAAATTGATAGAAGTTATTTTCAAAGTACTTTAAGAAGATGAACCCTTCAAAAGTTGAAAACAAGCATGTTGTTGAATCCGGACAGGTTCTGGGAGCCTCTGTAGACTCTCTACTGGCTATGACCACAGTCAAGTTAGATGGAAATAATTATCTGGTTTGGTCACAATCAATAAAAATTCATATATGCAGTAGAGGCAAATGGGGTTTTATCTCCGGGAGCAAAAAGGCTCATTCGGAAGATGATCCATCATATGAAAAATGGATGCAAGAAAATTATACTGTTATTAGATGGCTTATGAACTCAATGCAACCGTAGATTAGTCACACTATTTGTGGATGAATTCAGCAAAGGAAATTTGGGATAGTGTTGCTAAAACCCATTCCCAGAAATTAAATGTGGCCAGGGCTTACAAGCTGAAGAGTGATGTGAAGAATTTGAGATAGGGGGAGAAACCTTTAGCTGTTTATTTCTCAATACTGAAGTCTTTATGGCAAGAAATTGATTTGATAGAAGTTGTAGCCTGGGACACCACTAATGATGCTGAGACCTATAGGAAATTTGTTGAGAGAAACAGGGTGTTTGAGTTTTTGACAGGGCTGAATCCAGAGTATGACATCACAAAGCAAAATATTTTATCCAAGGATAGTGTTTCACTGTCTCAAGCCTATGCCTTGGTAAGTAGTAAAGAAAGCAAGAGACTTGTCCAAGTTCAAGTGGCTGGTCTAAATGATCACTTTGCTAATATGGGAGTGAAACCCATGGGAGTTGTAGGGACTCCAAGTAGCTCATGCAAGAAAGAAATTATTTGCGAGTACTATAAGAAGCCAAAACACACTACAGACAAGTGTTGGAAATTGCATCCCGAGCTTCTTCCTCTTCGGTTTCAAAAGAAGAGATGACTGCTAGTGAGGAAGAGATGACTGCTAGTGAGCAGTTAGCAGCTACAAAGGCAGAGTATGAAAAGTTTGGAAGGATGATCAGTCACCTAGAGGGTGTGGCCTCTTCTTCCAACCCTCCAGGAAATTCAACATCTTCTACACTTGCTCATTCAGGTACACGGGCTTTTGCCAATCATGCAACTATTTCAGGTAATCGTAGGATCCCTTGGATTATTGATTCTAGTGCTTTTGATCATATGACCAGCCTTTCCACTTTGTTTGTTTCTTATGATTTACTTCCTAGCCGTGACAAAATCACCTTAACCAATGGCTCTCTTGCCCTTATCTCCGACAAGGGAACCATCAAGGCTACAGATTCCTTGGGTACTTCCTTATGCTCTTCATGTACCCAAGCTAAATACAAATTTGTTATCTGTAAATAGCCTAACTAAGTCATTAAACTGTTGTGTAACCTTCTTTCCTTCCTATTGTGTTTTTCAGGATCTAGAGTCTCAGAAAGTGATTGGGAGTGGTCATGAGGCAAATGGAATATATCTATTGGACACTCCTAGACAGAGCCATGGACAACTTGGAAAAGCTGCTTTTGGGTCTACATCTACAGAGTCCATCAGTCGAGTCATGTTATGTCATTTTCGTTTTTTCTTTTTCTGCATCAAGTCATTTATTCCCAAAACTGTTTAAGGGAATTAGTTTGTCCAGTCTTCATTGTGAGTTGTGTGAATTGTCAAAACATCGTAGAAGCAGTTATCCTTTGAGTAATAAAAGATCTTCTCCATTTCATATTGTGCACTCTGATGTGTGGGGGCCTTACCACTTACCTTCCATGGGTGGCTACAAATATTTTATCTTGTTCACCGATGACTTTTCTCGGTTCACTTGGATATTTTTGATGAAATCCCATGATGAAGTTCCCAAACTTGTGAGGCAATTCCATGAATTTGTTCTAACCCAATTTGATACCAAAATTAAAATTTTCAGATCCAACAATGCAAAAGAATATTTTGAGAAAAACTTGACCTACTATCTCACTGATTTGGGGGTTATTCACCAAAGCTCTTGTGTTAGGACCCCAGAGCAAAATAGAGTTGATGAAAGAAAAAATCGGCATATTGTTGAAGTTGCAAGAAAAAATTGGCATATTGTTGAAGTCATTAAACTGTTGTGTAACCTTACATGTCCCTACAAAATTTTGGGGTGATGCCATTCTCACTGCAACCTACCTAATCAACCGTATGCCATCCAGAGTTTTGGGGTTTAAGTCTCCCTTCAGTCTTCTTCATTCGGGCAAGGATCTTTTTCCTATTCCTCTCCGTGTCTTTGGTTGCACTTGTTATGTACATATCCCAAGTGTCCAGAGACATAAATTGAACCAAAAGCCCACAAGTGTATCTTCCTTAGTTATTCCCCCACACAAAAGGGTTATTGTTATTTTGATCCGAAGACTGACACTCGGTATGTCTCAATGGATGTCACCTTTGATGAGCTCTCTTCCTTTTATGATTCTTCTCAGGAGAGGCATTGTCCAAAAGGGGAGAATTTGTCACAATTGTTTGCTCTCCCCCTTCCTGTCTCAATTGAGTCTTCTGTTGAGAATCTTTCTCCTTCAAATGAGTCAAGGGAGGATCAGTCATTTCATTCTCATTCCAGTGTTCCTACCCTCATCCTTTACCTCCTCGTCCTCTTTTTAATCCTAGGTTGTACCAACAACAGAGAACAAAAGTGAACAGATTGTTTCCCCTACAGCACATGAGCCTCCTACACTTCTAGTCACAGAAGAGACAACAAATACTAATACAACCCCTTTGGAGTCATCCTTTCTAGACCTTGATATCCCTATTGATATTAGGAAAGGAAAAATGAAGTGTAGTACACGTTGCATTTCCAAACACCTTTCTTATAGTTTGCTCTCTCTTTCATATTTTGGTTACCTTTCTTCTGTTGCTTCTAATTGATGCGCTTAAAACTACACTAGCAAGTGAACTAGTTGCTCAAGTAATATACTAATGAGTAATTTAAGTATCATTCCCGTGAGGATTAATCCAACAACTACTAGTACTTAATCTACCTTATGTTATCTGATAATCTGAAAATTAATTAATTAATTCCTAATTAACTAACTATCCTAATTGCTCTCAAATTGAATCACCCTAACTAAATAGAGAAAGCACTCACGAAAGCTCAATTAATCTCAAATTCAATTCCGTAACTATCTTATTAAAATATCCAACTGATGTGAATTTCAGTTATGGGTTGGCGATTTCCTTATTGTCATGAACAGCCTCTTTCGAGCACATGCCCATCTATCTATCATGTAATAACCCCTATATCTCTATCAAGGGTTTAATTAATGTAGATGCATTAATGACAAGAAAATCGAATGACATCAGCTCCTGCTGAATGAATGCCAAACGAATCATGTAAATTATCTCTAAGGTACATTCAATTCGTTCCCTTGATCAATTAGTCCAATTACCTAAACCCTTTCTCAAGTAATCTAAGTAATCTCATGAAATAAAAGCAAATTGGCCGAAATTACTCTTAACATTAAAAACCCTAATCAAGGAATCCCAATAACTAAATAATCATCAATCGAATTAAATTAAAAGAGTAATTACATAACTGAAATAAAATCAATCATAATCTTCATTGAAGAAAGAATGAAAACTACACAAAAGAAAAACCTAGTTGAACATGGATTTGCGAAATCCTTGAATTAAAGAAGACAACCTAAAATTCCTTGCATTGAAGTCCCGATCTTCTCTCCAATTCTCCTTCGAAAGCCTAGTAGTCCTTCTCCCAACGCTTCCCCTTTGGTTCTTGTCAAAAGAAATCGAGAGCCCCATTTTCTTCCTTCCCTTCGCTTTTATACTCTTTCTTGTAGCTTTAGAGTCCTACTCTTACTCAAACTCTGCTAATTTAGTCGCCCAGTGGAGCCCTCCAAATAGCATACGGCTGTGTCTTTTTTTCTACTCAGGCCGAAGTGCTTCCTTGATAAGATATGGCCATGTTTTCATGCTCTATCACCCCAAAACTGTTCCAAACTCTTATTTTCCTAAAATTAAGCTCATTTAGGGTAAGAACCATTAAAATGTATCCATAAAAACCATATATGAGGCAAAAAAAAGTGTGTACAATCCCAAGTCTGTGTCAGAAGCTCTTACTATTCCAAAACGAAGAGATGCTATGAGAACAAAAATTGATGCCCTGCACAAGAATGACACTTGGGACGTGGTTGATTTACCTAAAGGGAAGGATCCAATAGGTTGTAAGTGGGTTTTTACCATCAAATATCATGTTGATGGCGCCATTGAAAGGTACAAGGCTAGGCTGGTTGTAAAAGGTTATATACAAACATATGGGATTGATTATCTAGAGACCTTTGCTCTTGTTGCCAAGATGACTTTTATGAGAGTTCTGCTATCTCTGACTGCACACTCAAACTGGCCACTTTATCAGCTAGATGTAAAGAATGCATTTTTAAATGGAGAGTTACATGAGGAGGTCTATATGTTTCATCCTCCAATGATGTATGGAACAGATATGAAAGGGAATGTCTCCAGGCTGAAGAAATCTCTTTATGGACTTAAACAGTCCCCTAGGACATGGTTCGAAAGGTTTAGGTTGCCCTTGTTAGCTTTGGCTATGTACAAACAATTTGATCATACCCTCTTTGTGAAGAGGAGAGGATCCTTGGTCGTTTACCTGATTGTGTATGTAGATGATATTGTTGTGATTGGTAATGACGCATCAAAGATTAATGATCTCAAATCTTTCCTTCATACAGAGTTTAAGATCAAAGATCTGGGAGAATTGAGATACTTTCTTGGCATAGAAGTTGCTAGATCCAAAGATGGGATCATTATCTCTCAGAGAAAGTATGTGCTTGATTTGCTCTCTGAAACAAGGAATATTGATGCTAGACCAGTTGCTACTCCTATTGGTATGAGTCATAAACTCTCTGCTCCAGATGGAATATTGTTGAAAGATAAGGGAGTCTTCCAGAGGCTACTTGGAAAACTTCTTTATCTATGCATGACTCGGCCAGACATTGCATATGCTGTCAGTTGCATTAGCCAGTTCATGCATGCTCCTAGGGATACTCGCATGGTAGCAGCAGAGCAGATTCTTTGTTATTTGAAGGGTTCCCCTGGAAAGGGAATTCTATTTGCTAAGCATGGCCAAATGAAACTGGAAGCCTACACAAATGCTGATTGGGCTGGAAACATTGATGACAAAAGATCTACCTCTGGGTACTATAGCTTGGTGGTAGGTAATATTGTCTCTTGGAGAAGCAAGAAACAATCAGTTGTTGCCCGATCTTCAGCAAGTTGAATACAGAGCCATGGCTCATGGAGTTTCTAAACTACTATGGCTTAGATCCTTGATGGAGGAATTGGGTACTGAGCATGATAAGCAAATGATGTTATACTATGATAATCAGGCTACCAGCAACATTGTTCACAATCCAGTGCAACATGACAGAACTAAACATATTGAAGTTGACAAACACTTCATTTGAGAAAGAGTGGCTTCTGGAGAGGTGTGTCTACCTTTCATCATTTCTGAAGGACAGTTAACTGATTTCCTCACCAAGGGTATTCCCAAGGCTAAATTTCAGCATGATACTGGCAAGCTTGGCATGATTGACATCTATGGTCAACTTGAGGGGGAGTGTAGAGAAGATGGGCCGAATGGCCCATAGGCTGTTTATCCTTTTTTATCTTTATGCTCTTTGCTGTAATGGGCCTTAATCTAAGCTTTATTCGTTCTTATGTTATGTTTTTTAATTTTCTGCCCAACTAGGGGCCTCTCTGTAAATTATTGAAGTTTAACTTATGAAATGGAATTAGGGGTGTTAGAGAGAAGGTTATGTTCGAAAATCTCTCTTTGGACTCAAGTTGCCACCACCTTCTTCTTCTCTCTTCTTGGAACTTGATTTCTGCTACTTCCTTTTGATTTTCTGCAACTTTTTAAACATTCTTTTATTTTCAAAAGGTTGTTTTTCTTCTATATTCTAGTTTTTGGTAATAACATGTAAGAATGGAATTCATGAAGCTGATTCCACACTTCACGTAGGTGGCATAAGCAATTGCCTCAAACGCGCCTTTTAAATCACTGATTCATCCTTGTACAAACTTGGGCCAGATCAAAAGACAGATATAGAGAGCCTTTTCAAGTCTACAACATAAGAACAAATTATGGGGACAATAAAAATATATATCCATTAATCAGATACTTAATCTAATTACAATATGCAATCGATTTTTAAGAGACATCTTGGAAAGAACTACTAGTAGCACTTTTCTGAAAAGTTAAAAAAAGGTATGCTACTTACATATTGCATAAAAATCTTAGAACAGAATTTGCAGTAGCACTTCATGATGGCAGAGGACCAATCATGCCCTTAATCCCATAAAAGAGAGATGTGAACACCAAAAACAATATAAATTTTAAATATAAAAGAACCACCTCACCATATACACACTTCCTGTAGCTATGGGAGTAATTAAGCCGAGCCGAGCCGAACTTTGGCATGTCTTGGTTTGACTCGACTAAAACAATACTAGGTTCAAGTTCGAGTTGTGAACTCGAACTGTAATTCCCGATTCAAGCTCGGTTTGATTAAATATTTGATGAGCTCAAGTTTGGCTGGAAAGCTCGAAAATGAATATATTTTTATAATATATAGTACATTCTTGTATTATATATAAATATAAAAATATATTTTACATGAGCCTAACTTTTTATTGGTTGAGCTCGAGCTTGAATAACCAACCAACCTTGCCTTGAGATTCAAACTCAATTAGAATTGAACTTGAATCAAGCCTAATCAAACTTGAGCTTTAAGGAATTGATTAGAGCTCAATTCGGTTGCACCACTACCTACAACCACTGTAGTTACAACACCCCAGGTAGAATAACAATGAACTCCAAGAAGTGGCAGATGCATAAACTATCAAGAAGTATAATGCTCACAATGGTCTCATAAGAGAAGTATCAGGGGAGATTGTATAACACTTGTTAATTTTTATCACAACATAAATGAAAGAAAAATGTTTACAAGAAGAAAGTATATCAATAGCAAACCTGGATAGAGAGGCATAATAGCTCTGCAAGTCTCTTCAACATGATCCTAGAGTAATACTTTGATACGACCAATATGTTCTGAAAGTACACATTACCCAAATAGTTGAAGATCTAAAATTTTAAGGGGAAAACATTAGATAATGCAACTTTGACATGCAAGAAACAATTACATGCTCAATAATCCTTTGTTTAAGATCTTCTGCTGCTTTGTCACCCAAAGAGCCTCCAAGCATATTCTTCTCGTTCTCAAACTCTACCCTATATGTCTCCCATAGGGTTGTCCACTGGATCACCTCCATTGTGACCAGATGTTTCAAGAGCATCCTGAGATGGTAAGCAGGACAGCAGTCAGGCATAAGAAAGACCATAGATGACACAAAACTGAATGATTTTATGAAACAAGGCAGGGAAGGCTTTAAAAGAAGCACCAAGATCACACAAGATATACCTAAATTTTGGAATTTCAGATAGATTCTTATCTTCCAAAGTGGAATTAAGAAGGCTTGTCTGCATTGGATCATGTGGAGACAACACTAAGTACCAGCAAATTTTCCTTAGGACCTGCAAACAAGGAATATTGTCAGGGAACACTGTAGAAGGCACTCAAAAGGCATGTATTTAGGAAAAGTCCTCACTGGTATCCACTGTGCTGGATCTTCTTTCGCAGATGGGATCTCATATATAGCCTTGTAGCTACGACAAATCTCAAGGTAAGCATTGTGATGAGAGTGATACCTGCAAAAGGGCAAAAAAGAACAAAAAAACATTCAAGCAGCTGTTACCATCTTGCAACTCCAAATATAAGTTTGGATCAATAGGTACAACAATTCTTATTGCACAATCAAAATTATAATGCTTGGCTTGAACATAAAAATTTATTATGTTTAACTTCGGCCTTCAGGTATTTACATTGGGGATTTCATTAAGGATGCTAGAGCCTTTTCTTCCATGGTGAACACATTCAGATAGAATATCAAGGACCATGGCCTCCATGTTATAAGGGGGATAGGTTTTAGCAGTCTGGATTATCCTGCTCATGTTTGCTTAAAGGGTTATTATCCAATGTTCAGTCTTGGGAGGGGTGAACTGATGTATACCTAAATCACACAGTCAACCTCATGTTTTACCATTGCACCAATAACAATATTCATCTAGACATAGAGGCACTGATGAGGAAACAACTTTAAAACAGTTCAGTTCTTCAAGGTCGTTTTCTCAAACAGTAATAAGGATTCTTAATCTGATAAAGAAAGGCATTTTCATCTCATAACTAGTAATAAATAAGCAAACTGCTGGAGAATGATAACATGATAAACTTTTCAGGGGAGGAAAATCATACCCAGGGAGAGGTTGAAGCATGAAGTTAAGACATTTCTGGAGATATGTTCCTAAAATTATTAGTGGTCATTAAACTCTAGGATTAAATACCTCCTGCTACATTAGACATTTTAAACTGGTTGAGACTATTCATACCTATTGAAAACCCAGTTTCCCATGCCAGGCTGGTCTGAGCCTAACCCATGATCACCCCTAATGTTATATGGGATGCTAGGCTCTCCAATATGTGGGAGTAAGCCTAGAGATGTGAGGCTTGGTTCCTAAAAAAACAAAAGCACAAACTAGAATTAGAAATATAGAACTATGGGTGTGGTGTTCCACTACCTGGAGGCGTGAGGCATAGTCCAGCATGTAAGAGGTGTAAGCCTCCCAAACACAAGGAGGTGTAAGCCTCCTTAATAGGAGGGGGATAAGGAGGAAGGAGGAGGGGGGGAGGAAGAAAAGGAAGGAGGATCTCTTTTTCCTTTATTTTTTCTTTCCCCTTTTCTTTCCTTCCTTTCCCTTCCGTTTTCTCTTCTTTCTTTTATTTTCTTTCTTCTCCTACTTTCTTTTTCCTTCCCTTCCCTTTCCTTTCCTTTCCATTCCATTCCTTTCTCTTCCTTTTTTTTTCTTTTTTTTTCTTTTTTTTCTGTCTTTTTGTATGAGGTGTGTGTGAGGCACATGAGGCGTACACCTCTAGCATGCCTCATGAAAAAGGCGTATTGAGATGTACACCTCAGAGGTATCAATGCCTTTGGCATACACCTTAGGGTGTTTGGGGCACCTAGGGCATTTTGGAGTGTCTCGCTTGGAGGTGTGCCTCCAAGCGCATACCTTCCATGCCTTTTAAAACATTGATATGTAGAATATATAAATGAATCAACCACCATAAGAACAAGGATTATAATGTGCTAGTAACTTATAAAAACTAATTGCATTCTTACCAATCCTAGAAGACTATTAGGAATCTCTCAATGTAAAACAAAACCTGAATGGGTATTAAAAACCCTAAATATTTAGACAAATCACAAGAACACAAAGAAAAATAAGAATTGGATTGCAGTGAATCTAGTGTGAGGAACTTAAAAAATATAGTTAAAGGATTCCAAAGGGTATCAATGTTGAAAGTTTATTGGGGAAGAGTTGTGTGGTAGGAATAATATGGGAGAACAAGATATTCAGGAGGTGGCAAAAATACTAGGTTGTGAGATTAGGAGTTTGCCTCTAGAGTATCTTGGTATGCCATTGGGGGTAACCCTATGTCAAAGCTTTGGGAAACCAGTAATAGAAAGGTTCACAAAACAGTTAGCTCTTTGGAAGAGGAGTTACATTTCTATGGGAGGAAGAATTACTCTAATTAGATCCACCTTAGCCACCTTGCCTACTTCCTTTCCACTTTTAGAATACCGGTCAGGATTGCAAAGAACTTGGAAAATTATGAGAGATTTATTGTGGGAACCGGGGAGTGAAAGAAGAGATCATCTTATAAAATGGGAGCATGTATGCAAACCTAAAGAATTGGGAAAACTTGGAATTGGGAATCTAACAAAGAGAAATACAGCTCTATTAGGAAAATGGCTCTAGAGATTTCCTTTAAAAAGAGATAGATTGTGGCACAAGGTCATTGGAAGCATTCAAGATACAGCAGAAAAATGGCTGGGATGCAACTTTGGCAACTCATAGTTCTTCAAGATCCCCTGGAAAGCAATAATAGAGATATTACCAACCTTTCTCAGTTTCACTTGGTTTGATGTGGGCAATGGGGAGAGGGTCCTATTTTGGGAAGATCTTTGGGTTGGGGATCTACCACTTAAACAACAATTTCCCTTTTTTCTTTATCCAATTACAAGGTTGAACCCATTTCAAAATTTGGTTTACCATCGCAACTTGGTATAAATTGGGATATTAGGTTTAGGAGAGGTCTAAGAGATTCTGAGCTTGATTCCCTTGTCCTCTTACTATCAAAGTTGGAAAATGTGTTCTTGGACTCTAACTCTCCAAATGGAAGAATTTGGTTCCCTTCACCTGATGGCTTTTTCTCTTGTGCTTCCTTTAACCTTTTGGTCTTGTCAGAGCCTTTGGGGGAAATTTTCTTGGTTAAAGAATTTAGTGTAAACCTATCCCTCTTAAAATACATGCTTTGTGTTGGGAAAATCTCCTTGGGAAGATCAATACTTGGGACTTGCTACAAAAAAGAAGGCCAAATAAATGCCTTTCTCCTCATGTGTGTATCCTTTGCAAGAAAAGTGGTGAGACCCTTCCTCATTTACTTGTTATGGAAATACATTTGTTCTCTCTTTGGTTGCAAATGGGATCCTCCACAGGATGCAATAGGTCTATTAATTTCAGTTTCTTAAGGCAACAGAAAAAGAGAGGAAGACTTATGTGGAGGACATCAAGAGCAGTGCTGATTTGGACTTATGGGAAGAAAGAAATCAAAGAATCTTTAATGAGAAGAGAAAATCAAATGAGGAACTGTTTGAAGCTGTAACAATACAAACAGCACATTGGGTAAAAACTTTGGATCTCTTTCGAGAATTCTCAACAAATGACATAATAAGATCCTGGACTGAAGTGGCACAAACATTACACCTGCAGAAAGTGTGAGAATGGTTTGGAAACCTCCATCTTCTAACAAACTGAAAGCTTCACTTTGATAGTAGTTCATTGGGTAATTCAGGAAGGGCAGGGATAGGAAGTGTTCCTAGAAACCATGGAGTGGTGGTGGCATTATTTTCAGGACCAATTGGCTATGGAGATTCAGTACAAACTGATGTAATGGCTCTCTTACATGGATTAAGGCTTGCTGTACAATTTGGAGCAAGGGAATTGGAAGTGGAAGGAAATTCTTAGTCATATCTTGGTCCAAGAATATCAGATCAACTCCATGAAAATACAGACATGCTTTTTGGGAGATTGACACCTTGGCAAAGAGATTCAATTCCACTTTCTGGTGGATAAGGTCTGTAAATGGAATGGAAGATGTATTGGCAAAGCAAGGAGCTATTAGAGATGGCTTGTTATGGGCTAAATTGTAACCTGATGTATATTGTGATGCTGGGAACTAATTAGCCTTTTTGGATTTCTTTGTAACTGTAACTTGATAAGCTCCTGGGGATGACATCCCTGTCATCATGTTGTACTGCTACAGCTTTCTTTAAATCTAATAAAATAATTTCTCATGCTGGTAAAAAGAAATTCGGCTTTATGATGAGAATCACACTTCAATCAATGCATGAATAATATATTCATAAATATAGCATCCAAAACATGGAGCATGTGGATTACTTTTATGCGTGAGATTCAAGGTTGCCTTGTACTACTTTTTTTTATAGGAAATGATAACTTTCATTAACTAAAAAAAAAACCAGAAATACAATTATCACCTACTAAAGTGTAAGGTGACCCCTGAACATAATTCAAACTACAAAACTGCCCAAAACAAAAACTCCCGATTCACCCCTTGCTTTGCTAGATTGTCAGCTAAAGCATTTGCTGACCTCCTAGTCCAAACAACTTGAGCATCCAGCTCTATTTTAAGGCTCAACAACTCCCTTACAGGTTGTCTAACGGACCAAGTTCCAAACTGATTGATTGCATCCAACTTACTACTAATTCCGAGTCCCCTTCCACTTCTAGCTGTTGAAAGCCCAATTGCTTAGCCAATCTGAGCCCTTGGAGGAGGGCTAACACTTCAGCTCTAAGCGAGTCCCTCAGACCTATTGGACCAGAATACATAGCCAAGATTTTTCCTGTCTCATCTCTAAACACACCCCCTATTCCAGAAGGTCCAGGGTTCCCACAGAGCTGCCATCAAAGTTTAGCTTTACATTATACTACACCGGAGGGGACCAAACCACTTGTATGGTAGGTGATGAAGAAGAGGAGCTTGCTATAATACTCCAGCCTCTAATCAAGTCATCTACAGAAACATCCTTGAACAGGTCAAGAGTTTTCAACCAATGTATTGTCTTGACGGTGATCCCTTCTATGAGTTTAGGCACTAATTTTTCTTTCCCTTGGAAAATCTAATTGTTTCTCTCTTCTCACACTACCCATGAGATAGCTGCCCTTGTTGTTTTCCACATCACCCTTCCCTTCTTTTAGGTTGTCAAAAAAAGCTAGGGTCAAAAAAATTCCACTACACTTGAGGGGGAGTCCACCTGTAGCCAAAGAGAGAGGAGAATCAATCCCATATAAGAGTACTAAAAGGACAAGAAAATAATAGGTGATTCACCGTTTCACTATTCCTCAAGCAAAGACTATAAACGTGTGGGGACAAGCACCAATTTGGTCTTTTTCTTTAAAGCATTTCCAAGGTATTAATTTTTTGGAGAACCACTTCCCAACAAAAAGCCCTTACCTTTGGAGGTACCAGAGCACACCAGACTTCTTTAACAGGAAAGGAGGTAACCGGGTTAGAAAGAAGCACCAAAGCATTTAAAAAGGAAGAACATGAAAAGCAACCTGAAGAAGATTAAGTCCAAATTCTACTATCAGGACAAAACTAGTCCAAAAAAACTGAGCTTAGAAGAGAGAAAAGATCATCTAGCAAACCGACTTCTGAGCCCCTCAAACCTCTCCTTAGGCCTAGATCCCAAGAATCCCTAGAAACATGAAAAGAAGAAACGACTTGAAATTTTTTCAAAGAAAGGGAATATAAGTTCAGGAATCAGTGTACCCAATTTGCACTCCCAATGTTATTAAACTTACATGCCATATGTCCTATTCTAATCATTTAGTGTCTGTTGTGTCTAAGGCATTTGCCCATAAGCTTAATTTTGCATTTAATCCTTTGTTAGTTTCATCAATTAAAACAATGTCATCAGCAAACAACGTGCACCATGGAACCTCCTCTTGAATATGTTTAGTCAATTTATCCATGACCAATGGAAAAAAATAAGTACTAATTGCTGAACTTTAATGAAAACCCCACTTACTTGTAAAATCTGATGTCTTTCCCACATGTGTTCTAACATTGGTTGTCGCACCATCATACATATCATTAATTAGGTCTATATAGCTATTTTGAACCCCTTTCTTTTCACAGACCCACCATATTATCTCTCTAAGAACTTTGTCATATGATTTCTCTAGATAAAAAAACACCATATGGAGATCTCTCTCCAAACTTTTCTATCAATCTTCTCAAAATAAAGACATCTTCCATGGTTGATCTCCTTGGCATAAACCCAAATTGGTTCTCTGATATACTTGTTTCATGCCATACACTTTGCTCAACTATTCTCTCCCAAAGAGTACAACATGGAACAAAATATATACCCAATATAATAAACATAAAATGTTACCTTTTTCTGATCAGAACATAGAAGATAACTTTTCTCTCTCAGCTATATTCTATAAAGAGGCCCTCTATGAATGAAATTGCATTAAAGTTAGGGGCTTAATTCAACTCTTCAAAACCAAGTCTAGCTTGAAAACCATCCCCATTAAGATAATTGGGAAGGGGATTTAGAATCTATGGGACCTTAGAAAATGGAAGACCAAATCAGAATGGCAACCACAACAATCGAATAACTGATGGTAAATTTTCAACTGTGTAGGTTATATTGCAAAAAATAAATAATAAAAACAAACAAAAGGTGAACGGAAGAGTTATGCAAATATCAAACTACCGTATCATTAATTGGTAGTAGATCCTTTTCAATTCCAATAGTGAAGGTATATCAGCAGGAGCCTCTTCAACAACACTATCACCTTCCCTGGGTTTCTTCTTTTCTTTTGAAATATCTGCATCAAAAACACGTGGACTAATCTTCCTTGAGAGGATCTGTGCACGAACATAATCCTGACGGTCTAAGCATAAACGGACCTGGAAAATGTTTGAGTTTCAGCAAGCCAGTTTGCAAGGTATGCCCAAAAAATATTAACAAATTCTCATAATGATTTTTAGTGTACTTGCTCAAGGATAAATGCTATCTTCTCTGTTTTTGCCATTGCTCCAAATGTTTCCACCTGTAATGCAAATTAAAAGTGTAAGGGGATTGAGAATACAAGCTGCTCTATATGGATCGAGTTCTTGTCTATTCATGTATTCAAATGAGCAGAAAACACCAAACACCACCTGGAGTACCAAACAACACTTACAGCAATTTCTTGCATCAAATCAGCAGCTTCAGCAATAAGTCCTTGTTCTTCCTTAATTTTTGCAAGCTTCTTGATCAATCGTGCCCTCTCTATTTCTACATATATCTAGAGAACAGTACAGACAACTAATTATATATCTTAAAAACAAAGAGGGATCACAAAAAGGATAAGACAAAGTAAGGAAATTCTAGCTTTATTTGTTCACCTTCCCAGCAGATACACTGTTTAGTGTTTTGATGAGTTCTACACGAGTTTTAATATCAGGAGTCTCAACGATATATTGCATTGCCTGCTGGACCATTGCAGTTACTGCCTGTGTGAAAACAATAGTGTGAATGATTGAAGCAAACCAATTATACCAACCATGTCTAAACAAGGATCTCCTGTGACAATAGCACTTCATATAATGTTAAAGGGTGGGGCATTACCCACCCAGGGTTTTGGGAGAGGTGAACCAGATATCGACCTAAAACAAATCCACGTTCTCAATTCTCATGCTTCTTATCCTAATGTTTTACAATTTCTGTCACCAAGCAAGACCCTAGCACTATGGCTAACATAAGATTTCTAAACATAAAAAAGTTGGCAAGATATATTGTAGCATATCATTAAGCATCAAAGATTGGAATAACCATGCTAGCCAAACCTCCTCAAGAAAGAACAATCAAGGATAAATATCATTGATCGCGTATAATTCAAGACATTGATATTTTGGAGAGATTTTTTCAACATAACCTTTGAATACGGTTCAATTTTCAACTTTCAACAAGTTGATAATAGCAATATCCTAGCATGGCATCTGAACATCATGTTAAACAAGGAGACAACAACAACCAATGAAGACCACTCAGCCTGCATTACTAACTCTCTCCTCTCTGAAGAATGTAAGGTAAGGAGACCTTTCCACTCCCTTTCAAAATTCAAACTGTTGTTAATTTGACCGTTTTGTATCGTCATTGTGATTCCAAACTATCTTCCTTATGTCGCAAAGTTGTTACTTTTTTCCTCTACCCAGTAAGGACAAAATGCTAAAGTTTGCAGATAGACAGATAATATTCATAAAAAGAGTTAAACTCAGGCGCATAAATTTTCTCAAGGATGGGTCAAATTTTGGGCAAGGACGTTAGGTTCAAAGTTTCAAATTGCAAAAACAGTTAAAGAATTTGTGACCTATCCGTCGTCTCTTCGTCCATAAGAAGCTACAAAATCTCATAATGCAGTTCTGTTTTTCAAGTTTCCTTTACCTGTTTAAGCTGACCTCTACGCTTTGACAGAAGAACGATCTGGTCGTTGAGCGTCTTCCATGCTCGAGCCTGAAAGCAAAGTTCCAGGATGTCGACAACAGCTTTCTTTGTTCCAGCAACATCCCCAGCAAGTCTCATCTGCTTCTCCACATTCAACAGAGACTCTATAGAGGCATCTAGGTTACCTCCTCCTTCCTGCAAAGAAAACCACAACACAAAAAATGTTGCAATCAAACTGAACCGGGAAAAATAATGCAACTCAAAATCTGTTGAAGCAAAAAAAGAACTAAATTGAAACTCACCATTGCTTCAGTCAATTCAGACCTGCAATGCCAGCGAAAGAAAAAGGAAAAAAAAAAAGAAAAAAAAAACTATGAGCGAAAAAATGAGACGAATTCGGAATATTTAAAAGCCCTAAAGGGAGGGATAAGAATACGAAACCGGGGAAAGCGAGATTTGGAGCTCTGAACTCGAAGGAGTGATTCTAAGCTCCACCAGAAGAGAGGGAGGTCGAACGGGAATAGCAATAACCCCTCCGGCAAGAATTCCCCAACTTTTTCCAGAGAAATTTGGGGAGAAGAACTTTATATAGTTTAGGGACTTCCGTACTATTATATTTAAGGTTCTATTCGTACGTTCGATCGTTGATACAGAATCCGGTTATTGATCCAAATCGTCGAATTAGTGGATTAGACAATCAAACGGATGGAATCGAATAGGATATAGGATATAGTTAAATGAATAAATCCAAATGTTATTCGTTTATATTCGAATTCGAATAATATGTTATCCATCGCATTTTTTTCGGATTCAAACAGAAAAAATATGGGAACCGAATCGAATTGCATTATGGGTAAAATATAAAAACCTCATGGAGGCTTCTCACAATCATGAAAACCTGAGGGGAGGTTTCATTTTAACAAAAACCTCCCCTGTTACCTCTTTCATTATTGTCTCAATTCATTACCAAACATTATTTTTGAAGTTACAAAATTGTGTTAAGGCATGCTTCAACATAATTCAAAATGCCAATATTTTTGGCCGTCACAATAAATAGTAGGATATTTCAAAACTATAGAGGATGTTTTTGTTAAAATGAAATTTGAGAAGAGTTTTTTATGATTGTCAAAACGTAAGAGGAGGTTTTTATATTTTACCCTATATAATAATGAACTAAAATGACTTTCATTTTATATTTTCATCAACAACACGAATGAAAATGACTAGGGGTGCAAGTCAAGCGGATTAGAACAAGTTTATGGTCAATCCAAGCTCAATCCTAAGATTAAGACCTAAGGTCAACATGATCTTTCCAACTCGAGCCTAGCCCACATTGTAATTTGATGCACTTGAGTTAGGCTTGCAATCAAGTCGGGCTCAATTTGGTCAATGAATATGTTCTAAAAGTATACGTGTATGCATTCATGCAACACTACAAAAAAAAAGTGTTTTTAGAAGCAGCTGTAGAGGTGATTATAGGTCGACTACCTCTAATAATAATAATAATAATAATAATAATAATAATAATAATAATAATAATAATAATAATATAGTGATAGTCATTTGAAACTTCTACTAAAAACAACACCGATTGCTTCTAGGGGTGTTCACGAGTCGGGTTGTGTTGGTTTATTGGGGTTTTCCCAACCGACTCGACCTAGTCGGGTTACCTGAGGTGGAAACCGAAACCGACCCACTGATAGGCCGAACCGACCTGGTCGGTTTGAGTTGGGTTGGGTCAGTTTCGGTTTTGCTCCTGTACAAAAGGACACTTAATTGAATTCTAATTGTAATTGCCTAATGGGTTGCCTATTTGGTGTAAAAGATTATAGAAAGTTAGAAACTATGATAGATTGTCTATTCTAATTGTAATTGCCTAATGGGCCTTCTAGTTCTAGTAGAAGACTAGTTATAGTTAAGTAGGAAACTACTCAAACTAGGAACTACCGAACTAGTAGAAGACTAGTTCGGTTCGGGTCGGGTTGGTTTCGATTTTCACACAAGAAAACCAAAACCGACCCGATATATCGGTTTATATATTTTCCCAACCCGAAACCGACTGGTACTGATGAAAACCCGGCCAACTTGGGTTGGGTTGGTCAGTTTGGTCGGGTTGGGCATTCTTATGAACAGCCCTAATTGCTTCTATGAGGTGCCAAAATTGAGCTATGTACCCTTTTCATCTCTCCACAAACTATTTTCTCATTTTTCTTCCTCTTCTCTCTCTCTCTCTCTCTCTCTCTCTCTCTCTCTCTCTCTCTCTCTCTTTCTCTCTTCAGTCTCTCTCTGTCATATCTCGTTTTCGAATTTTTTACTACCAAACGGTGACTAGAGAACAAAATTGGAATTAACAAGTGAGACTTTCTCTCTTTCTCTGTTTATTCTAAGTTCTAGAACTAATTCAGCTAGTGGTTGTAGTGATTGTAGCAATTGATCGTTAAACAAATAAGAAAATAGGGAAAATGATATTAATGGTAGTAAATGACCTAAGCTCAAAAACTTGCTAAAACAATGGTACTTGAAATCCATTGGTACATTCGATCCATTGAACTCAAAATTTCAATTTCGTAGCTTTGCACAACATTACCATGGTGTTGGGATCTCGGAATACAATAATTAGTGTTGATTTGACATCTCTGGGACATTCTGAATCTTTTTTTTTTTGCTTTAGATGTCCAATTCTTGATCTCTGTCTACTTTCTTAGTTATATCAAGGTGCTTGATATAACTATGATTTGCACACACAACCATTGTTGACTACTTGTTTCATGGGTCACTGCACACTCTACATCCTATTCTGATTGACGTTTGTGGAAGGAGAAATTAGCTCATGGCTTGATTCTCATTTCAGTCTTAGATTGATGCCTGGTTTCTTCTAAATAGGTAAGTGAAGTTTTCTTAGTATCCACTTTGAACCTGTGTTTAGCTTACCTCTGCTTTTTTCTCCTATTACTTATTGTATTTTTTTCCCTCATGTTTTCTGTGTTCACTTTTCATCTGACCTAAGATTTTAAGTTTTAGTAATAAGTCCTTTCAATTATTATTTTTTTGGTTTTGAGTCCTACTTTTCAGCATGTCCACCTAAAGCATTCACGAGGTTCCACTTATTTTAATTCTCAAGTCACCGCTTTCCCTAATCTTATTCCTTTAAGATAACTAATCTTATTCCTAAGACTAATGAATAAGAAAATAAATTTGAATGATCTTGAAATTACTAAAATCCAAAACGCATAGAAATTACAAAATTGACACTGGTTCAAGAATATGAAGAAACTATGTTTCTTCTTCCATGGATTTGTCCATTGCTTCCATTTCTACTTTATTGACCCTCCCCTATTTGAAAATTTTCAGCTCAATAGGTTCAATGTGATGATCTTTAAAATTTTCAACACTTGGGCTTGTATTGAAAGATCTCAAGAATTTTGTTCATGATAGGCTTATCATTCAATATTATCAAGCCATTTTTTTTATTATTAACTAGCAGTTTTGGCTTATCTAATTGTCGTTATGATGTATTAAAACAAATTGTATATATGAACAATGATAAATCAAATATTTGTAAAGGTATCAAGAAAATTTTGCACATTTGATAGATAATCTAAACTGATTGATTATGGAGGAAAAGTTTACTCTCAAGAGGCCTACAAATATTTGTCTTTTCAATTTGTTATATTGCCCAACATCATAGAAGTTAAATCTAAAACAAAGATGTGCTTATCCACAAGAGACAAGAGTATCAAAATACATGCACCTAATTTAATTTCTCTTTAGCTTCCCATTTTGATTATAGAAATAGTATGCACATTTTCAATAAGGGTTGTAGATCCAGTTCCTATACCCCAAGGGTTGGACGTCTAGATGCCACTAGTAACTATAGGTACATAGTGCCCTCTTAGTACCTTAGAGCACAATGAAAACTGGTTTGATACCACATGGACGTTTGTGATCAGCTTGCAGCCAATCTTTCCTCTACGATGAACCTACAATGTATCATAGGTTTGCAATGAACCTACAACACATTGTAGGTCTGCGATGAATCGTGGGTTCATCACGCACTTGTGATAAACTTATTCCTAGCATAAGCGCAAAGCATACCCAGGTTGAACCTGCGATGAGGTGCACACGTACCTAGCCCAACGATAAACTCTCAATGGCCACGGGGTCCCGATTCATTAAGAGCTAGGCTCAGATCTTACCTACATGTGTAACTTTGAAGTAATGAACATGACAAAATGCCACGTGGGTCCAATAAGACGTCGTCCTCCAGACAGTGATGTCACTAACGCCATGTCAGTTAAGTAAGGCACAAAAAGGGTATTAGCATGCGTGGGTTATAAGGATTTTTAGTGAAAGGAAAGTCAATCATTGAGGAGATCCCTATAGGAACACATGACAAAACCCTAACAATGCTCCTTAATGACCGACAACAGATCCAATATTCCATTTCCCAATAAAAAACAAACACCTCTCGGGATCTTCCCTATAAATAGAGATCCTTCCCATAACAAAATTCATTCATCCAGTCATTGATTAACCCTATCATTGGATTCCCTGCTCAACCATCTCTTCATCCTCTTTGCCTCAACCCTCTGTTTGACTCCTCATCCCTGGTCTTCCTTTGTCTTTCAAGGAGACCATCACCCCCAGCCTAACCACCACCTTACTTACATTTGAATCTCTGGTTTTGCAATTGATCATAGAGGATGGCTACCCAAAGAATCAACCTTACACCAATCCTCGAAGAGCAGGACAACATCCCGGAGAACACCAACCCAAGGCTTGACAATCAATATGAAATAGAGATGGCCAATTAGGCTGTTATCGAAATACTCTCGAACAAGGTGTACGAGTTCGAGTCTCATTTTGAAGCTTGATTTGAAAAAAATTGAACGAATGCAAGAAGAGGCAAGAAACGCACTACAGATTCTCCTCCAGCGATCGGCTCAAGACGAACAGTCTCGCCTCACTCTGGCCGCCGCTCCCATGAGTGTCCACTTTGGTCATCATGCTTCCAATCTCAACCCCGCCACACCAGAGCGACCTGTTATATCTAATCCCGCACCCGTGCAAATAGGACAGAACACTATGGGGCAGTTAAGGATTCTTTCCCAACTAGATCCAGTAGCAGAAACCCCATTCAGTCGAGATGAGTTGAGAAAGTACGTCCAGTAGCTAGTGGTAGAGAGCCGTAACTGAGCACAAGATTCTGTTGTCTTACAGAAGTCATACTCTGATCGAAACCTGTATAAGCCTTATCCCTCCGATTACGCCCCTTTGTAGTAATGACCATAGTATGATGGGTAGAAGGGAAGCCCACAAGAGAACATAAGTAAGCTCAAGGATGCCTTGGGATCTTTTGCTCTTGATGGGAATCTCTAAGTCCGTGAATTCTCAAAATCCCTGACCGGCCCGACGTATACTTGGTTCGTCGACCTCACTATAGGAAGTACTGACTCGTGGGCTGAATTGGCAAAAAGATTCTTGTCAAAATGGTTCACTTTGGAAAGGAAGCTAACAATGGCCAACTTGAGAAAATAGAGCAGAGCTTGGGAGAAGACCTCTTGGAGTATGTCATGAGGTTTCAAAAATTGACCCATTCTGTCTTTGATGAACACGCCGCAAAGAAGAGCTTCGTCGAGCAGTGCATATAGGGAATGCAACCTACCTATAAGATAGGCATTGAGAACGTAGAAATAGAAATGTTCAGCCAATTGTAGAGGTGCGTGGAGAAGAAAATGCGCACAGTCAAGAACACCTTAAACCAGCCTACACTGTATGGGAGAAATGAAGCTTATGTAGTCGACCAGAAGCCTTGGAATAATGGAGGGCCCAGGCAAGGGCCTTATTACCACAACACCGCCCAAGGAAGAAGGAAGGACCTATCGATCCCTCCTCCCTTCCCCTACACAAAGGAAGAGGTAATTATGATAATGAATAAACTAGTCAAAGACAAGGTGATCAACTTTCAACCGCCACCAGCAGGAGTAGACCTGGAAAAGGACAAATGCAGCGGAAGATGGTGCAACTATCACTAACTGCCATATCATGATTTGATGGATTGCTTCTCTCTAAGAAGGCTATTTGTGCAAAAGGTAAAAACTAGATGAGTTCGTAAAGAAAGATCCAGTGCAGATAGAAACTAACCCCCTCCCAACCCATACCTAGGGGGGAGCATTAATGTAGTGGGGGTGCCAGGTCAACACCAACCCGACATGCTGATAGAGAAACTTGAAGAATGCCCGGAACTCCAACACTTTTTTACTAAACAAGGGGTGAGCATATCGACAAGAAAACTGGCCATCAGAGCACTGGCAGAGGTCTTTAGGAGACCATTAAAACCTTACCGGCCCAATTGAACCAGTGTGGAGTTCACACCAGAGGACATGCTAGTTGTGGACCCCTACCATAATCGACCTTGATAAACCTATATTTGTACATATTTTCATACCTCTAACTTGATGATTTTGGTAATAATGTTTTTGGAATTAGCATAGTATTGCACTAATTATGATGAAATTGTCTTGCAAGATGATTTGGAGCTTAATTGTGCAATTTTAAGGAGGAGTTTGATTTAATTGATCAAGATAATCATAGATGAAGGACCATGCAACAGTGATGCTCCATGATGTAGCCATGAAGGAGAGAATCCATTGAAATCGAATTTGATATGTATGCACAGAAATTGGGAAATTTCCTGTTTTGATATAGTTTCCGTATTTTGCGCTTAACTTTCTACCTACAATTCATATTGATGTGATTCAAACAAATAATTACACCTAAGAGATAGGGCTATAACTCTTGTATTTATCACTCAACATAATTCCGCCGCCAACCAAGTGAAATTGGAGCTACAAGTTTCGGGTGTAGCAGTTGGCAATGCAAAAGATATAGGAATTCAACTGAGATAAAGACTAAGAGACCTAATTTGTATTGAATTAGGAGTCTGCATTGAGAAACAATTGAGGGGAGGCTACACTATAAAAATTACCATAGACTCAAGGCAAAGAAGCACATCCTTAGAGAGAATTCAGCAAAGAAGAGAAGAGGAAGCAGTCTCAGTACATCAGAAGAGAAGATGAGATAATTTCAGCACGTTAGAGAATGAGAGGAAGAATCCGAATTCAAGAGGGAGAAAAGGCTTAGTTGCTGCACTTGTCTTCTACCTTCAAAGGCTAATGTTTTCTTGTTATTCTTTTCATTCTTTGATGTGCTCTTGGTGTGTTCCCCCTTTAATTTTCTTGAGTATGTTGAAATTAATGATGTCTAGCTAAATTCTCTTAGCTAGGGTTTACATGGATTTTGATCTTAAGATTATATAGTTATTTGTTTAATTCAATTCAAGACCTTTATTATTTACATGAGGAATTTTTATTGCTATGCTTAATGCTTTAATAGAATTGGCCAATCTTTTAATGATTTGATGATTCATGCATAACTGACCAAAGGGTTGTTATGAATTAGATCCCTAGGCAATAAAAATCGCATGATAGACTATGATATCGAAAGATGATTAGCTCATGTATGGGAACCAAGGAGTGAGTCAAATCCCCTTCTACGATTAGAGGTTTCCAAAGAAATCAATGCTTATTTTTCCTTTTGAAAACCACTTAGAAATTTGATGGTAGAATTGGATTAATATGACTTGAGAAAGCTTATTAATTAATTTAGGGAAATTCACCATCACATGCAAATAACTTTAATCTACCTTAGGGTAATTTCAGTCTTGAGTTGGATTAAATAGGTAATTATATAACATTGATTTAATGAAATCTAAGCCCTAGCTGCATTCATCCATCAATTTAGTTTTTATTAAGTTCTTAGATTCTCATTAATTCTTTTAGTTTTTATTCATTCAATTGATTCATGAGTTCAACTTAGGTTAATTTAAAATTGATTTGGTACTGTGATCTAGTCTCTGTGGGATTGACACTTTTCTCATCATTATACGTACATTTGACTAAGGTACACTTGCCTGAATTAACTGGAGTAAATTACACAACAAGTTTTTGGCGTCGTTGTCGAGGACTAGTTTATTGCATATCAAAACTACCTGAATTAGCCTTAATTTGAATATCTATTTGTTTTTATTTTTGGATTTAAAATTTTTCATTTTAATTTCTGTTGGGTTCGACTTTATAAAATTTTTTAGGAAATTTTTAATTTTTTTCTTTCTTTTTCTTTTCTTTGAAGGTTCCTAGTGCATGACACACACTAGGGATGGAGAATTAGTACCCCTTGATCAAGAAATCAAAAGGACTTTGAAAAAACGAACGAGGGAGAGAAAGAACAAGATGGCTCAATACCAAAATAATCCAACACATTGATCTCCTACGCTATACCTACTCTGGATGGTATTACATCAAGCATTAGGAGGATGAATGTGCAAGTAAATAGTTTTGACATTAAGCCTGCAATTATTCAGATGATCCAGATGAGTGTGCAATTTTTTGGTCCCAATGATGACCTTAACTCTCATATTGCTAATTTTCTTGAAACATGTGATACTTTTAAGCATAATGGAGTTAGTGATGATGCCATTAGACTAAGGTTATTTCCTTTCTTCTTAAGGGATAAAGCAAAAGATTGGCTTAACTCTCTTCCTTCAGGTTCGATTACTACATGGGATGACTTGGCACAAAAGTTTTTATCTAAGTATTTTCCACCTGCTAAAACGACTAAATTAAGGAATGACATAACAACTTTTTCTCAATTTGATAATGGAACCTTATATGAGTCGTGGCAGAGATTTAAGGAACTGCTTAGGAAGTGTCCTCACCATGGTCTACCTGTTTGGATGCAAGTGAAAACTTTTTATAGTGGAATTAATCAATCTAATCGTTCAATGTTAGATGCAGTTACAGGTGGTACCCTTATGAGAAAAACTCCCGAAGAAGCATATGAACTTTTGGAAGAGATGGCGGCCAATAGCTATCAATGGGGCAATGAGAGAGCAAATAAAAAGGGAGTTGGAATTTATAATGTTGATTCTATCACTGCTTTATCGGCTCAACTTGTTGCATTAAATAAGAAATTAGAAAATTTGGGGGTTTCAGTTATGAGTGTTTCTTCTGTTCCCTTTACTTCTTGTGAGCTTTGTGGGCAAAGGGGACACGCTAGTGTAGACTGTCAAGTAGGAAATCCATTTTCTTCTTCTTCCAAACAAGCTAATTTTGTTTCTTATAGTGGCAACAAGTCCAATTTCAATCCCTACTCCAACACTTACAATCCAGGATGAAGAAGCCATCCAAATTTTTCTTGGAGTAATAACCAACAAAGATCACCTCCCAACTTTCAGCAACAACAACAAAAAAATCCACAAGAGAGGAAGTCAAATTTAGAGGATATGATGGCAAAATTTATCAACAGTATGAAGGCAAGAATTCAAGTGTTGGAAACTCAAATTGGACAACTTGCTCAGGCAATTTCGATAAGACCACAAGGAGGATTACCTAGCAATACCAAGAAGAATCCTAGGGAACAAGTAAAGGCCATCACTCTGTGAAGTGGAAAAGAACTTAGAAAATAAGAAAAAGATGATGAGCATGTAAAATAGGAAGAAAGCTGAAACCTTGAAGCCAAAGAAGGAGACTACGAGTCATTAATGGAGAAAAATGGAAGTTCTTCTACTCTTAATTTAAAATCCTACAAACTCCCTCTTCATTTTCGTCAAAGTTTTCTTAAGGCTAACTTGGATAAGCAATTTGCTAAATTTCTAGAGGTGTTTCAAAAGTTGCATATTAACAGTCACCTTCTTGATGCTATTTCTCAGATGCCAAGTTATGCCAAATTCTTGAAAGAAATAATTTCAAACAAAAGAAAATTGGAGGAGTTTGAGATGGTAGAACTTAAAGAGGAATGCTCAGCAATCCTACAAAATAAATTACCTCCAAAACTCAAGGATCCAAGGAGCTTTTCTATTCCATGCACCATTGGCGAAATTAATTTCGAAAAGGCTTTATGTGATCTTGGTGCAAGTATTAATTTGATGATTTTTTCTACTTTTAGGAAGTTTGGATTAAGGGAGCCAACACTTACCACTGTTTCTCTACAATTGACTGACAGAAGTATCAAATATCTAAGGGGAGTAGTGGAAGATGTTTTGGTAAAAGTAAATAAATTTATTTTTCCTATTGACTTTATTGTTTTGGACATGGAAGAAGATTATGATATGCCCCTAATTTTAGGGAGACATTTTCTTGTCACAGGAGGAGCTTTAATTGATGTCCAACAAGGAAAACTTAGCCTTAGAATTAATGATGAGGAAGTTATTTTTAATATGTTTAAGGCTATAAAACATTACAATGATGAAAAAGAAGTCTTAATGGTAGATTGCATTGATGATTTGGCAGAAAGAAAATTTCATGCATTTAGGTTAGATGATCCTATAGAAAATTTCATTGCTAACTCTTTTGATGTGAATGAACAAATTTTAGATGAGAAGCATAAGGAGGTCATAGGCTATTTTGGGAGAAAAGCAAAGAGGATTCGTGACAAAAAGATAAAAATTTTTGCCTTTGGATATTTCTTCCTCTTCTTCAAAAGCTAAGCCATCAATCGAGAAGCCTCCTACTCTTGAACCTAAACCTCTTCCTTCGCATTTAAAATATATTTATTTGGGAAATTCATCTACCTTACCTATGATTATTTCTTCTTACTTGACAGGTCTTGAAGAAGAAAAGTTGATAAGGGTGTTTAGGAAACACAAAAGGGTGATTGGATGGAGCATTGGCGACATTCAAGGAATAAGTCCATCAGTTTGCATGCACAAAATCATGATGGAAGAAGGATTCAAGCCTATGGTGCAGCCCCAAAGGAGGTTAAATCCTAATATAAAAGAGATATTAAAGAAAGATGTGATAAAATGGCTTGATTCAGGTATTATCTTTCCTATCTCTGATTCTTCTTGGGTAAGTCCTATGCAAGTTGTGCCAAAAAAGGGTGAGACCACTGTAGTCGAAAATGAAAATAATGAATTAATCCCTACAAGGACAATAACTGATTGGAGGGTATGTATCGACTATAGGAAATTGAATGATGCTACTAAAAAAGATCATTTCCCCCTTCCCTTTCTTGATCAAATGATTGAAAAACTTGCTGGTTAGGAATTTTATTGTTTTCTTGATGGTTATTCTGGTTATCACCAAATTCCCATTGCTCCTGAAGACCAAGAGAAAACTACCTTTACATACCCTCATGGAACATTTGCATTTAGGAGAATGTCTTTTGCTTTGTGCAATGCCCCTAATACTTTTCAAATATGCATGATGTCTTTATTTTCGGAGTTCATTGATGATTTTATAGAGACATTTATGGATGACTTCTTTATTTTTGGATCTTCAATTGACGCATGTTTGTATAGTTTGTCTTTGGTGCTTAAAAGATGTGAGGAATCTAACCTTATTCTTAATTGGAAAAAATGTCATTTTATGGTTAGAGAAGGAATTGTTTTAGGCCACAATGTATCTTCTAAAGGTATTGAAGTGAATAGAGCTAAAATTGAATAACTTCCCCCTTCAAAATCGTTGAAAGAAGTTAGAGGTTTTTTGGGACATGTAGGTTTTTATAGAAGGTTCATTAAGGACTTTTCTAAAATTGCTAGGCCTCTAACTAATCTTTTAGTGAAGGACGCACCATTTGTGATTGATAGTGCTTGTTTGCATGCATTTAATTGTTTAAAAGAGAAATTGATCAAAGCTCCCATAGTTTCGGCCCCCATATGGAATTTTCCTTTTGAGATCATGTGTAATGCAAGTGGTGATCATTTAATTGTTTAAAAGTAGTGACTATAGTTTCGGCTCCCATTTAATCGCCTTTTAGTTTGTGTTGAATTAGGAGTCTGCATTGAGATGAAATTGTGGGGAGGCTGCAATATAAAAAGGACCATAGACTCAAGGCAAAGAGGCACGTCCTTAGAGAGAATTCAGTAGAGAAGAGAAGAGGAAGTAGTCTTAGCACATCAGAAGAGAAGAGGAAGCAATTTCAGCACGCTAGAGAATGACCGAATTCAAGAGGGAGAAAAGGCTTAGTTGCTGTACTTGTCTTCTACCTTCAAAGGCTAAAGTTTTCTTGTTATTCTTTTCATTCTTTTATGTGCTCTTGCTGTGTTCCCCCTTTAATTTTCTTGAGTATGTTGAATTTAATGATGTCTAGCTAAATTCTCTTAGCTAGGGTTTACATGGATTTTGATCTTAAGATTATATAGTTATTTGTTTAATTCAATTCAAGACCTTTATTATTTACATGAGGAATTTTTATTGCTATGCTTAATGCTTTAATAGAATTGGCCAATCTTTTAATGATTTGATGATTCATGCATAACTGACCAAAGGGTTGTTATGAATTAGATCCCTAGGCAATAAAAATCGCATGATAGACTATGATATCGAAAGATGATTAGCTCATGTATGGGAACCAAGGAGTGAGTCAAATCCCCTTCTACGATTAGAGGTTTCCAAAGAAATCAATGCTTATTTTTCCTTTTGAAAACCACTTAGAAATTTGATGGTAGAATTGGATTAATATGACTTGAGAAAGCTTATTAATTAATTTAGGGAAATCCACCATCACATGCAAATAACTTTAATATACCTTAGGGTAATTTCGGTCTTGATTTGGATTAAATAGGTAATTATGTAACATTGATTTAATGAAATCTAAGCCCTAGCTGCATTCATCCATCAATTTAGTTTTATTAAGTTCTTGGATTTGCATTAATTCTTTTAGTTTTTATTCATTCAATAGATTTACAAGTTCAACTTAGGTTAGTTTAAAATTGATTTGGTACTGTGATTTAGTCTCTGTGGATTGACATTTTTTCATCATTATACGTACATTTTACTAAGGTACACTTACCTAAATTAACTGTGCATAAATTACACAACACTGCACTCTCTACTCACATAGATCCTGGGAATTAAAATCTTTTGCAAACATTTTGAAACCGCAATATATATATATATATATATATATATATATATATATATATATATATATGTATATCTCTATATAAATATATTTTGCAAAAACAAATTTCAATGGTTGAAATCAATTGCCAGCAATTTAGGTTTCCATCAGAGAAAGTGCATCCCTGATCATTCACTTTGTATGACAAAGGGGCTGATCCTATCACTATGATCACCCACTCAGATGAATTCTCATACTGTCCCAACATACCTAGGTTTTGACCCCCTTTAAGGATCTCACTAATTGGCATATCAAAGACAGCCCAATCCGACACCTAGTGTAGTATCATAATCGAGTCTAGGGGTTAGGTGTAACATTCAAATTTTGCCCATCTATCTCTAAGGTCCAAGGCAATATTGGAATTTTGGTCAAGTTCAGGGTTTCAAGAAAACCCACACTGCATGTACCTCAGGTCTCACCATTGCAACTGAGATAAGTCACCTAACCAACTTGGCAGTACATTAGTGTTAGCTTTGGTAGGATAAATCTCCCCAGATCTATCCAACAACTATGAAGATTCTAAACTAACATAAGTCTTATATGTGTCCAGTTTAAGGGTATTACATAGAAACACACCATAATAAAATGAATCAAATATGTACTTTATTCATTTACAATAAATGTCATAATGTACAATATGCTGATTGGAGCTAAGGGCATACACTGTCTAACACAATTTAGGGGCATTTTAGACCTTAGTCTAGCTAATATGTACCATTTTTCTGGTTAAATTCAATATTGTGACATTTGAAGGTCCTTGTGCAAATTCTGGGTAAAAACTGGGAAAATTACAGAATTTCCTATAGATTTTGGGAAGCTGGTGTGAATTCCATCTGAGAGAGGGGGTGTTTTTGTGAAAACTTGAGCATAGGAGGGCGCCTCCTATCTACTAAACCCAGATAGGCACCTTTCCTATGAAATAACTCTCTCATTGAAACCCTAGGTGCCTCCCCCTCATTTTTTTCTCTCTTGGCCGCCCCCCAGCTCTGCAAATCCCCACCTTTCACTACAACTTCTCTCTAATCTCAACTATCCAAGCCTTAGCAACCCCTCATACCCTTAGATCTCTACCTAGACAACATCCTAGCCTTACACCTCACTCCTTAAACCACAACCAATCACTTTAGGGCACCACATCACACCAACCAATCACATTTCTCCAACTCTAGGCATCCAAATCTACTCCCTTCATTCTAGGCGCCCTCTCCTTCTCTTCTCAGCCTTAGGATCAACTTAGAACAATCATAACTCTCCATTCTCAACCCTAGGGCGCCCATATTTATGCAAAAACCCAATTGCCGCCCCTCTCTTTCTCTCTAGTCCCAAACCTATCCTTCATTTTCCATAAAAAGGACCCAAGGGGTCCTGAGAAGGGATTGGATTCTGCCCCCAAGTAAGACGGAAGGCTGTTCATGAGAATTTCAAGGGTAGAGGAAGAGGAGAACACCCAAGCAAGAGGAGGGGTTCCTGCATGCAGTTCGCCTAGCCACTACTGCCACCTCTGGGTCCGGATCCCAACTAGTTTCCTATAGTTTTAGATTTACTTTTTACACATGTTTTTATTTTTTGTTATTTAATTTTCAGTTTTTATTTTATTTCTATAATTTATTTTTACCAAATTTAATCTTTATCTTCCTTTCTACAGATCTGAAATTCGACCAGGTAAGACGGAAGGCCCAGCTCGAGGAGTTCGAGAGTCAAAGGATAGATCCAAAGACTACTACCTCAGATTGAGTTGTAGATTTTATTTATTTATTTATTTTCTGAAATTTTTACTTTCAGCATTGTTAGAAATTTATTTTAATTGATTATAGTTTAGTGAATTAAATTATGTGTTTTTGCAATATCCAATCTTGTTATTTTGTTCGGATTGAAGTACGTAACAAATTTTCCCTCGCTTCCCTGTGGATACGACCCCTTTCTCACCACTAACTATGTTTTGTAGTTATTTTGAAATTGAAAGATTTATAAAATTTGAAACTGGTGTTCCGAAGTGGTTAACGACACGTTTTCAGACACAACAAGTTTTTGGTGCCGTTGCCAGGGAAGCAATGAAAAAAAAAATTATTTGCTTTGTTTGGATCTATTTCATTATTTTTTTTATTTTCATTTGATTACTTGATCTGTATTCCCATTTTAATTCTTGTTTCTCTTTGATTTTGTAGGATGTAATAGAAAAAGGTGGGGTATCGGAGTGTTGTCGGACTGCTGAAGAAAAGAGAAGAGAAGAGAATAGAAATTGGGATTGCGATTCAGGTGTAGTCGTCCCAATTTAATCTTGTATTTTTTTTGTTTTTATTTTTGAATTCTTTTTGGTAAAGTAGTGTTTTTAAATTCTTAGTTAATTATTTTTATTTCTTGATAGATTCGATTTATTTTTTTAGGATTGTTAGGTTCTGTTTTTTTCTTTATTTTCAGATTAGAAACTCATTTCATTTCTTGGATTTTTGTTGCTGCACACTCTTATTTTTTTTATTTTCTATTTAATCTTTAGAGTAGCGAACTCCCTTCTTAATCTTCATTTCTATAGCATTAACTTTTTGCAAAATTAGTTCCTGTATTTTTCTATTTTTTGTAATTAATTTTTGTTGTAATGAATTGCTCTCTTAATTAGTGGTTTAATTAAATAATTGATTGTTAATTAGGAAATTATTCAAAATTTCGAATTTGAGTTTAAATTTCAATATTTGAATTTGAATTTGAATTTGAATTTGAATTTGAATTTAAATTTGAATTTGAATTTAAAAAAATAATATTTAAAAATTTTTGCATTTGCATTCCAACATTTAGGGTTTGATATGTTCTATAGCATGCATCATATAGGAATATTTAATTAGTTGCATTTATTTTGTTTATCGTGTTTTTTCATTAATCCACTTAAGGGCAATCCAATTTAAATAAGATAATGTGGGGATTTCATCACCCTTCCTTGGCGCAAAAACCACCACCCTTTCACGTGCGGTTCATTCTAAAACCTTAATTTAAAATTTGGATAGCAAGATCCTTTTGGGGGCCCCACGCATTTGGTTCAAAAGTGTGCTGAATTTTAGGGAAGCTTGTGATTACTTTCCATAACCGGCAGTTGGTGTCTAAGGAAAGAGGTTAATCGACTAAGCCTAAGCGGGTTTTGTGGTTACTTAATTAGGTCCTTGCGAGAGCAAGGGGAGCCTCTCACATCCCCACCTCTTACCTGGCTAACTAATGTGTGCATAATTTACATATAAATCTTGATGTTTTATGCATGATTTTGGTGCTGATTTGTGTAAAGTTTTACCCCAATTCAGCTTAATTTCAGGAAATGATCAAGGGAGACCAACTTAGGAGAAAAAGAGCATAAAACAAAGGAAAAAGGAACTAATTTGAAGGAAATCCAGCCCAGCTAGAACAAGAACCCAGTTGAGAAGTCAAGAGAGGGTCATTCGGCCCATGAAGCCCATGCTATACTCTTGGGGAGAGCCCAAAGAGAGGGCCCAACCGCAGCCCTCCAAGGAGCCTATTTGGCCCAGCAATGAGGAGGCCCATGTGCAACCCATTTGCAGCTCCTAAGCGGCCCAAATTGCAGCCCAAGAGAAGCTAGGAGCGGCAGCTTCTAGAGAATTCAAGAAGATGCTAGGGGCAGCTACTTCTAGAATGTTCAAGAGAAGTTAGGGGCAACAAACTCTAGAAGGTTCAAGAGAGGCTAGGAGCGGCAACTTCTAGAGAGTTCTTGGAGAGCTATTTAAGGAGGTCTCTAGGAAGGGAGAAGGGTCCAACACTTGATCTCAAACTCTCCTTGAGTTCTTGAGTTTGAATTCTAAGAGAGTAGAAGAGAGAGATAGGCGCAAGAGAAAGAGAAGAGAGGAGAAACAAGCAGTTTCAAGAGAAGAAGAAGCTGAATTCGAAGGGGGAGAAAGCAATTGGAGATAAAGGTTTCATTCTCACTTGATTTTTGCACAAATTGGTAGTCGAATTCAGCTAAGATTTATGTAATTTCTCTATCAAATTTTCCTCTCTTGTTGTAATCAAAGCTTGTATTATGTAAATTCGATTATGTAATTTGTTTTCTAAGTTCATTCGAGTAAAGTAGATTCAATCTTGAAGTTTCTTGTTTGGAAATTCAATTGTGGAATGTTGGCCGAACTGCTATTCTAAAATCTCAGATCTGAACTTTCAGATCATGAATTTACAAGGTTTGAATTGCTATTTTGCAATTTCATATCTGTTAATTCAGATCATGAATTAGTGAGATCCGAACTGCTATTCTATAAAATCAGATCTGTTATTTCAGATCATGAACTTGTAATACCTGAATTACTTGAGAAAGAATTCAGGTAGCTTTAATTCAGTCTGGCTGAATTGTTCCTCTTTCTTGGAATTCTTAGAGTACTTGAAAAAGACTCTAAGATTTCAGATCTGCCAATTAAGATCCGAATTGAGTGCAAGGTTAGAGATAACTTGCACAATTCGGTTGGTGTTCATTCAGATGAGTTGATGATCATCTAGCTGAAATGAAGCCCTAGAATTGGTAGATCTAAACGCATGCATAGTGATTAGATCCTTGATAGAGATATAAGGACCATCACTCATGCATAAATTGAACATGCGCTCGAGAGAGGCTGTTCATTGCTTTGGGATTTCACCAAACCAAGGCTGAATCCCATTCTACTTGAATTGCCTAGAAAACTAGTTGCTGAATTTATTTTTCTTTGCATCTTTAGCTTGTCTCCTCACTTGCATACAAGGTGTTTGGTCCAATGTGTTAGAAATAGCTTTGTTGTTAGAATTTCAGATCTTCATTAGTTTTACATTTCGACTGATCAGATAACAATAGACTGATTTATTACTAGTAGTTGCTATATAAATCCTCGTGGGAACGATACTCTACTCACTACTCTATTACTTGAGTGGGTAGTGCACTTGCTAGTGTAGCAAATTACGCATCAAGTTTTTGGCGTCGTTGCTGGGGACTTATTGCAGCAATATTAAGAACTATTACCCACTGTTAATCTAACTTGTAACTCTGAAAATTAGGATTCAGATCTATATATAGTAGCTTTCATTGCTGATATAAGTAGTCTTCTTCCATATTGCTGATTTGCTTCATCTTTGATTGTTGTTTTAGACTTAGTAGAACAGCTACATTTTAGTTCTGCATATTTTATAAAAATAGTGTGGTTCAGATCTTTATACGTACTATTATTGCTGAAATCAGAATTCAGATCTGAGCACACTAAAAAAAAAATTTTAATAGAGCTGTTCTAGTTTAGTAATGTAGCCGATAGAAGTAGTTTTTATAGTTTAGATCTGCACACACTCACCTACATTACTGATTTCCTTCATCTTGCCGAATGCATCTAGTTTAGGTTGCTGTAGAATGTAGCTTATTAATTTTAAAGGTTACTTTGATGATTTGACAGATTTCAGATCTGTGTTATGCAAAAAAAAAACTCTATAGCTTGCTTTTCCAATTCTGGTTTAATAGATCTGATATATTTCTGATTTGTAGTAGGATTCAGATCTGTATATGGTATTCTGCATTACTGATATCAGTAGTTTTTTTTGTCCTTTTCTATTGCTGATTTGCTTAGTTTTTTTATTACTGTTCTAGTTTAGCAAATTTCTAGTTTAAATAGTGGAATTCAGATTTGTACACAATAGCTTTTAGTGTTGAGTTCAGAAATCAGACCTGAGCACACAGAAAAAAAAAATATAGATGTTCTAGTTGCAGTGGTATAGCTGATTTCAGTTCTGTATGTTGACTTTCAGTAGTGTAGTTTCAATAGTTCAGATCTATATCCATTGACTTTCATTGCTGAAATCAGAATTTTTCCTTCTTGCCGATTGTCCCTATCTTAGGCTGCTATTCTTACTTCAGTAGGGTGCAATCTGCTTGAGTTGATAGACTACTTCTTTGATTTCAAGCTTGTATATCATATTTCAGATCTATGCATATTTGATTTCAGTAGTATTCTTCTTCTTGAGATTTTTTTTTAGGTAGATTGTTGTTCTCTGTGTTTTGTGGATAGTAGCAGTCTCTCTTTCTTAGGTTGCTGATTTCTTGATAGCTTATATTGCTGATTTAGGTGTTTTCTTTCTTCTTGCCGGGTAGCTCTATCTTAAGTTGCTGTTATAAATTTGTTAGTATGTAGTTCTTTTTTATTTGATATGTCATGATTTGGTAATATAACTGATTGTTAGTTCTGTATATTCCCTGAAAATATTACAGTTCAGATCTGTACACATTTACCTTCAGGGCTAAAATCAGAAATCTTAGGCTGCTATTCTTGTTTCAATCTTGTATATCAGTTTGGTAGTGTGTAGTCTTCTTGATTTCAGTCTTGTATATTAGAGTTCAGATCTGTCTTCAGTCGGCTTATTGTTATTTTTCTTGAAGTTTTTCTTGCTAGGTAGCATTCAACTTTCTTTGCTTTGTAGATTTCTGCTCTCTTAGTATTTAACAGTTCCTCTTTTTTAGGATTGTTGCTTGTTCGATAGCTTACATTCCTTGATTAGTGCACATTAGTTTCTTTATTATTTTGATAGAGGAGATGGCAGCAACGAACCATCAATGGCATTCCGAAAGAGCACAAGTTAGAAGGCAGCAAGGTTTTCACAATGTGGACACATATATAGCTTTATCTATGCAAATAGGTGCAATCAACAGGAAAATAGATGAGACGCAGATGGCAGCCATTCATGTGCAGTCCATGACTTGTGATTGGTGTGGGGGAGGCCACATCAGCACTGCATGCCAAGTTGGCAATTAGTTTATGTAGCCTCCAGAATAGGTAAACTTTGTTGGCCACTTTCCAAGGTAGCAATACAGTCAGTACCCTTGTGCCTTTAACCCCAGATGGGGAGGATACCCGAATCAGTTATGGCCAAATCAGTATGTGCCGAAGCCCTTTCCCCAAAACTTCCATCAGCTGGAACAGAAATCTAACTTAGAGGAGCTGATGACCAAGTTCATAGCTAATGCTGAAACCAGATTTTAGAATAATGAAGCAGCAATAAAGAACTTGGAGAAGCAAGTTGGGCAATTGGCACAATTGATTTCAGCAAGCATACTGGGCACTCTACCAGGGAGTACTGAAGTGAAGGAGAAGGCAAAGGCTGAAAACAAGGTTAGCAGGTTGGCCAACACCTTGAGCTTGGCATACAAGAGGAAGGAGTTGCAAGGGAAGAGAATGAAGAGATGCAATGCATGGCAGCATACCTGAATGCCAATCCACAGTTTCAAGGGAAAGAGTGTCTCAAGTTAGATGGCTTGGATACCCCGCCAATACCAATAAGCAAGCCATCAACCCAAGAGCCACCCTCTCTTGAGCTAAAGCAACCCCCTCCACATCTAAAATATGCCTTCTTAGAGGCTCCATCAGCACTACCAATAATCATATTAGCAGATTTGAGCCCTTTGCAAAGAGAAAAATTGTTGAGGGTGTCTCGGGAACACATGACAACTTTAGCTCGGAAGGTGTCATTGATGATGAGGTTGGTGGATGTTTTTAGGCCAACGGTCATCATCTCACTAGAAGGTCAAGCTTTAGACCAAAAACAAGTGCTTGTTGGGAGGCAACCCAATTCAGATTTTTAGTCATAAACTCTCTTGTTTTTGTTTTCTGCTTTTCTTATTCATATCAGTTGAGTTTAATTAGTATTTATGTAGGATGTTAATTAAATAAATTGTTGATCTCTCTCTCTAGTTTTATGTGATTCTTAGCAGCTAGAGGATTCCCATCACAAGAGCTATTGCAGGATTTAGAAAGAACTTTAGGGAAGTCCTCTAACCCCTCTCATTGATTGATAATGCTCTTCATGCAATTACCTTCATTGCTGGATTTATTGTTGCTCCCTAACACTAGGAACATTGAGGACAATGTTCATCTTAAGTGTGGGAGAGTTAGGCTGGGGCTATGCATCTCAATCATCCCAGCACATATATGCATGCATTGATAGGCCAAATAAACCGGAAATCCCCTTAAGATCATTGTTGTTTATTAGGTGAATTCAAAGAGGAAATACAATGACTTGAAGGAGACCATTGTATGTGTTAGTTTTTATTCTTATGAATGGTCCGACTTAGCACAATGCATGAAGTTAAGGGAGTTGAATATGACTTTCATCATGATCAGCCCTAACTACCTTCATGTGTATGATGCACTTGATTGAATTATTAATGATCACTCAAGCTAGTCCATTTCAGAATTGTTAATGCATGAAGTTCAAGCCTGTGATTAGTGTGAGATGGAGCATAAAATGCACTCACACCAAAAAAAAAAGGGAAAAGAAAAAGAAGAAAGAAGAAAATACCTCATGAGATGGAGCATAAAATGCACTCACACCAAAAAAATTGAGGAAAAAAAAGAAAAAGGGACAAAATGCAGTTGAACACTCAATGAGGTGCAGTGACAGATTTGAGACAAAGCTCAAAGTGATGGTTAATTTTGGCGGTCAAGGAGCTGATCTACATATTGAATGGGAGTGAATGTTGGAGCACGAAGAATCTCATATTCTTCCCTTCCTTGGCTCTTATGTATGTGATAAGAATGGTAGTTCATAGGAGTGGAGTAGAATACTTACACAAGTTTCTCGACCACTCAATGCATCATCCTCCTAAAAATTCATCCGGTAAATGGTGAGAATAAGGGGGGATGACCAGTCTATGGCTGATGTCTTTGCTAGAGGACAAGCAAAAGCTTATGTGTGGGGGTGTTTGATGTGTGCATAATTTACATATAAATTCTAATGTTTTATGCATAATTTTGGTGCTGATTTGTGTAAAGTTTTACCCCAATTCAGCTTAATTTCAGGAAATGATCAAGGGAGACCAACTTAGGAGAAAAAGAGCATAAAACAAAGGAAAAAGGAACTAATTTGAAGGAAATCCAGCCCATCTAGAACAAGAACCCAACTGAAAAGTCAAGAGAGGGTCATTCGGCCCATGAAGCCCATGCTGTACTCTTGGGGAGAGCCCAAAGAGAGGGCCTAGCCGCAGCCCTCCAAGGAGCCTATTCGGCCCAGCAATGAGGAGGCCCATGTGCAACCCATTTGCTGCTCCTAAGCAGCCCAAATTGCAGCCCAAGAGAAGCTAGGGGCGGCAGCTTCTAGAGAATTCAAGAAGATGCTAGGGGCAACTACTTCTAGAATGTCCAAGAAAAGTTAGGGGCAACAAACTCTAGAAACTTCAAGAGATGCTTGGCGTGGCAGCTTCTAGATAGTTCTTGGAGAGCTATTTAAGGAGGTCTCTAGGAAGGGAGAAGGGTCCAACACTTGACTCAAACTCTCATTGAGTTCTTGAGTTCAAATTCAAAGAGAGTAGAAGAGAGAGATAGGTGCAAGAGAAGGAGAAGAGAGGATAAATGAGCAGCTTCAAGAGAAGAAGAAGCTGAATTCGAAGGGGAAGAAAGCAATTGGAGATCAATGTTTCATTCTCACTTGATTTCTGCACAAATTGATAATCGAATTCAACTAAGATTTATGTAATTTCTCCATCAAATTTTCCTCTCTTAGTGTAATTAAAGCTTGTATTATGTAAATTCAATTCTGTAATTTGTTTTCTAAGTTCATTCGAGTAAAGTAGATTCAATTTTGAAGTTTCTTGTTTGGAAATTCAATTGTGGACTGTTGGCCGAACTGCTATTCTGAAATCTCAGATCTGAACTTTCAGATCATGAATTTACAAGGTTTGAATTGCTATTTTGCAATCTCAGATCTGTAAATTCAGATCATGAATTAGTGAGATCCGAACTGCTATTCTATAAAATCAGATTTTGTCTCCTCATGAATTTATCTTGTCTCCTCACTTGCATACAAGGTGTTTGGTCCAATGTGTTAGAAATAGCTTTGTAGTTAGAATTTTAGATTTTCATTAATTTTACATTTCGGCTTATCAGATAACAGTAGACTGATTTATTACTAGTAGTTGCTACATAAGTCCTGGTGGGAACGATACTCTACTCACTACTCTATTACTTGAGCGGCTAGTGCACTTGCTAGTGTCACCAAGACGCATCACTAACCAAAGGAAGCGGTGTAATTCCAAGTGAACCTAAGAGGGTTCACATTGGTTGAACCACTAGTTTAGGAAACCTTAGTTCAGCCTGTAGGTCATGTGATTGAATTGATTGCATTTGAAAAAAATGTTAAAACAAAATAAAATAAAATGAATTCAATGACTGTAGTTTGGGGAACAAGAAACTACTTTCAACCTAAGCCATGAATAGATTGGAACCATGTGTCTCAACAACTGTATATGATTAATGGGATGGCCTAAAGACTTGACCAAGTCGTTGCATTTTGTCAACAATTTAGCCCATTCTCGACCTTGTCATCCTGCCCAACATGTTCCACGTGTGCAAGCCTGACCCATCATGTTAGCCAGTGCCCTACGGTGGGCCATTGTCAACCAGTCAATCTAGAGTAAGTACTTGTAGTTAACGGATTTTTCCAACCCAATGCTAATCCATCCTTTAGTCCATATAACCCTGGGTGGAAAAACCAGCCCAATTTCGCTTATTGGGCCCAAGCCCAAGAAACCACACTGCTAGATGAGCACTGTCAATGGCTAGAAGCCCAAATTCATTGTGAGTATATTGACTATCCAGGGACTCGACCAGCTCAGCCATGTCAAACCTCCCCTCAGCCTTATCAAACCGATTCACTTGATGATATGTTTCTACAACTACAATAGCTGATCTTAGCTCAGCAACAGTCAATCCTCAGCCTTATCAACTACAGTGGGAGAATGATTCAATGCTTATTCAGCCGGTTGTCAACCCCAAAAACAAATCCCTAGGTCCTCCCAATACCAAGATCTTACAACATCTAATGTTCCATACTTAGAAAATGCTGAAGAATTCTCAACTTTTCAAAGGGAAGGAAAGTCTGAAGACCTATGTGAGTCCTGGAGTCCTTCTACATACCTAGAACAGAATAGGAAATGTTGTATGTTAGATGTAAAGAGAAACCTCAGAGAAACCAATTTGGTCATTGTAGATGACCTGACGGAAGAAGCTAATGCCTTAACAAAGTCTCCTCACCCATTTCAATCTTGGCCTACTATTGAACCTCTACCAGAACTAAAGAGTGAGCCACCTATGCCTTCTCTTGAATCTCCCCCACAACTGGAACTAAAGCACTTATCAGACTCCCTTAAGTATGTGTTTTTAGGACCTGACCAAACACTGTCGGTGATCATAACCATGGACTTAACCCCTAGACAGGAAGAGAAATTGATCAAGGTATTAAAGGAGTATAGGGGTGTCATTGGTTGGTCAGTAGCTGATATGAAGAAGATTAATCTGTCCATTTGTATGCACCATATTTACATAGAGGAGGGTGCCAAATCAAGTAGGGAGATGCAAAGAAGGTTGAACCCAAATATGAGAGAGGTGGTCAAGAACGGTCGAGAAAGAAATAGTTAAGTGGTTAAATGCAGATATTATCTACCCGATTTCCAATAGCAATTGGGTAAGTCCTATGCAAGTGGTGTTTAAGAAAGCTGGACTCACCATGCTCACTAATGATCAAGGTGAAGTAATCCCTACCCGACTTACCACGGGATGGAAAGTGTGCATTGACTTTAGGAAACTCAATGCAGTCACGAAAAAAGACCACTTCCCTTTGCCCTTCATTGACCAAATTCTAGAAAAACTTGTCGGGCAAAAATATTTTAGCTTCTTAGATGGGTATTTTGGGTATAACCAAGTAGCCATTTACCCCGAAGACCAAGAGAAAACTACGTTTACTTGCCCTTATGGAATATTCTATTTCCGACGAATGTCATTTGGATTATGTAATGCACCAGCAACTTTTCAAAGGTGTATGACGACAATTTTTTCGGAAATGATAGGTGGTTTCCTGAAAATATTTATGGATGATTTCTCTATCTTTGGGGATTCCTTCGAAACATGTCTCAAATACTTACAAAAAGTTCTTCAATGATGTATCAAGAAAAACTTGGTCCTTAGTTGGGAGAAGAGCAAAGAAGGCATTGTTTTAGGTTACATAGTTTCTGAATGGGATATTGAGGTGAATAAAGCAAAAATTGATTTAATCTCTAAACTTCCACCCCCCACTTCTGTCAAGCAAATTTATTCTTTTCTTGGACACGCCGGCTTCTACTGACGATTTATTAAGGACTTCTTCCAGATCTCTAGGCCATTGTGCAACCTTCTAGAAAAAGATGTCCCATTCAGTTTTGATGAAGCATGTCTTAAGGCTTTCAAGTACCTGAAAGAGGCACTGACCAAGGCTCCAATTCTACAACCTCCCAACTAGTCTTTACTCTTTGAAATCACATGTGATGCCTCCGACTATGCTATCAGAGCTGTTCTTGGACAAAGGGTGAATAAGCATCTTGTGGTAATCTATTATGCAAACCGTACCCTCTCGAAAGCTCAATTGAATTATACCACCACAGAGAAAGAACTGTTAGCTATTATAATTGCTCAAGAAAAATTCTACCATTTGATGAGAATGAAAATGATCATATCTTTATTCCTTAATATTCAGTCTTTTATACTTATTTAGTGCCTAATTGGACTCACTATTATTATATTTTGATTTATGGCACGAAAGGAGGCGTTAGGTGAAAAATAAGTCTAATTGGGTAATTTTGCATAGTTTTAGCACCATATGGTAATTTGGGCATAACTCTCCCATCCGGACTCCGATTGAGATGATTCAAGATGCATTAGAAAGATAAAGGAAAAGCTCTACAACTTTCATGCTTTGATTTTGGATAGAATCGGACTGCATCGAGGTCAAAATCGGGCCCGAAGTCTCTGCAAATTCGTAGAGAAGCCCAATTTGCAGAGAAGCCCCAGTTCATTGGAGAAGACCAGCCCAATTCAGCATGCAGTAGTAGGGCCCACTCATCATTCCTAATAGAATTCAGCCAAGAGTCTTAATCAGATCTGATTTTTATTGTAATCTTAAAGAAAGAAAAGAGTTAGAGTCCAACTTAGTTAAGAGTTTCTATTTAGAGATAAGGATAAGATTAGATCTGAATTAGGAAATAGGACTTTCTATTGTTGAGAAAGAGAACTCCTAAGAGGAGCTGAAAATTGCTCCCTCCTAAGGCTATATAAAGGGGGGCGGACTAGCACCTAAGGATCATCAAATCTTGGAAACAAGAATTCAGCAAGAAGGGAGAAAACAAGCAGAATACGCCCCCCTCATCTGGAAGTTGCGATTTCTACATGAAGTGTGTGTAAGCTTTTGATTTCTGGTTGAAAGGTTAGGGAAGTTTTGATTCTTAAACATTGTGAGATCTAATTGATTTTTATTTCAGTTCATTATTTATGGGTATTCATATGTTTTCTGTGATTTTTTGGGAGGATTATTTTTAATGTATGTGGTCCCTTGAATGTTGGGACATGTAACCAACACATTTATTTCATAACTTTTACCGATGATCATTCACGGTATGGTTACATGTACCTAATGAGACATAAGTCTAAATCCTTTGAAATGTTCAAAGAGTTTAGGCAAGAGGCCGAGAAACAATTGGGAAGACAGATCAAAGCCCTTTGATCAGATCGAGGAGGTGAATATCTGTCCGATGAATTCAAGGATTAGTTAAGGGACAATGGGATTGTTTCACAGTTAGATCCTCCTGCTACACCACAATTAAATAGTGTGTCAGAAAGGAGGAACTAGACTTTATTGGATATGGTTTAATCACTTCTCGTACACTCAAAACTACCTATATCATTTTGGGGGTACGCATTAGAGATTGTGATATACGCGCTGAACCGGGTTCCAATCAAATCCATTCCTAAGATTCCATATGAGCTATGGACCAGTAAGAAACCAAGTGTAAGACACTTGAAGATTTGGGGTTGTTTAGCACATGTTAAAAGAATAAGTGATGACAAATTGGAATCCAAGACCAGTTGTTGCCTATTTGTAGCCTACCCCAAAGGCTCTATAGGATATTTATTCTATGACCCAAAAGAGGAAAATGTTTTTTGTAGTCGAAATGCCCATTTCTTGGAAAAAGATTACATCTTGAACAATCATCATCAGTAAGTTGTTTTTGATGAGGAGAGTTCAAGGGTAGTGGGAGATATCCTACAAGCTTCAGATAATATCCAACCTAGAAGGTTTACCCGGGTATTCTGGCTTCTAGTTTGTTATGGCTATGACCAAGAAAATTACTTGGTGGAAGCCACGACCAGTGAGGAAGATCCCATGACTTATACGGAAGCTATGTTGGACATAGATTCCTTGAAGTGGGTAGATGCCATGAAATCTGAGATGGACTGGATGGAGACCAACAAGGTTTGGACTCTTGTAGACCCGCCCCTTTGGGTGAATGTAATTGATTGCAAGTGGATTTACAAGAGGAAGAAGGGCTCAGATGGTAACATTGAGACCTATAAAGCTTGTCTGGTGGTGAAAGGGTACACTCAAAAAGAGGGAATCGACTATGAGGAAACCTTTTCTCCAGTGGCCATGCTTAAGTCTATTAGGATCCTGCTAGCTGTAGCAACATACCGTGATTATGAGATTTGGAAAATGGATGTCAAAACCACATTCTTGAATGAAGATCTTACTGAAGATATCTATATACAACAACTGCAAGGTTTCATTGCTGCAGGTTAGGAACACATGGTGTGTAAACTCATCATATATGGACTTAAGCAAGCTTTTAGGAGCTGAAACATCCGGTTTGATGCTACTGTCAATCTGTTTGACTTTGAGTAGAATCCGAATAAGCCTTGTGTTTACAAGAAGACAGTGGAAGATAAGGTTACGTTCCTGGTTGTGCACTTGGCTTGACATTGCTCAGGTAGTGAGTGTGGTAAGTAGGTTTTAATCTAACCCAGGCCAGGAGCACTGGACAACTATGAAACATATACTAAAATACCTTTGAAGGACAAAAGAGTTTTGTCTGGTATTCGATGGTAGTTAACTACAGATCCAAGGGTATACTGATGCTGATTTCCACTCAGACCTAGATGATAGAAAGTCTACATCTAGATACATCTTCATGATGGGGTCTTGTGTAGTCAGTTGGAAGAGCAGCAAACAGGGGTCTACCACAGATTCCATAACCAAGGACGAATACATTTCCATAAGTGAATTTGCCAAGGAAGTCATTTGGATGAAGAAGTTCATTCAAGAATTAGGAGTAGTTCAATCCAACACATCACTCATTCCACTATTGTGTGACAATACTAGAGCCATTGCTTAGGCTAAGGAGCTATGAGCCCACTCGAAGTCAAAGCACATCGAGAGGAAGTACCATGTACTGCGGGAGATTGTTGGTAAAGGGGACATCCAGATTCAGAAGGTAGTGTTAGTGGAGAATGTAGAAGATCCATTAACTAAGCCACTGACACAAAAAGTGTTTGAGAAACATGTGAAAAGTATGGGACTCTGTCTTGTACCCGATTGGGCCTAAGTGCAAGTGGGAGTTGTTAGATAGTTATGCCCTTAGCTAAAATCAGATTGATGTACTTACTAAAATTTACCATAAATGAGTAAAGTACATAATTGATTCATGTTATTTTGGTGTGTTTCTGTATAATACCCTTAAATTGGACACTTATGAAACTCGTTCCGCCAAGTGGGTTGGGTAGCTTGTCTCAACTGCCAGGGTGAGAGCTGAGGTACATGTAGTGTGGGTTTTCTTTAAACCCTAAAACAGACCAAATTCTAGTATTGCCCTGAAGCTTGGAGACAAATGGGAAAAACTGGAATGTTACACCTGACCCCTAGACTTAATTATGGTACTACACTATGTGTCAGATTGTGATGTCTTTGATATGCCAATCAATGAGATCCTTAATCGGTCAAAACCTATGCATGTTGGGGCAGTCTGAGAATTCACTTGAGTGGGTGATCATAGTGACATGATCAACCCCTTTATTGGACAAAGTGAATGATCAAGGATTGTACTCTCTTTGATGGAAAACTAAAACTACCGGTAGTTGAATTCAGAGTGTTGAGATTTTTTTTGCAAAATATATTTATATAGAGATATACATATATATTATGGTTTCACAAAATGTTTGCAAAATGTTTTAATTCTCGAGATCCATGTGAGTAGAGAGTGCAGACACTGCACCTTGCAGCCAAGGGAGAGGTCCCCTCTTGTTGGGTAGTGTTTGATCATTAAAGGCTGAAATGTTAAGTGTAAGACCATTGAGTATTATACCTAGTGGGCTAATCTTGCATCTGCCCACAGTCCTTAGGCCTTCATAAGGTGAATAGACCCAAGGACCATTTAGTGTAAATGTTGGGCCCATTTGTTAGATAGTTATTACCTTAGCTCCAATCTGATTGATGCACCTTTTGACATTTATTGTAAATGAATAAAGTACATAATTGATTCATGTCATTGTGGTGTGTTTCTGTGTAATACCCTTAAACTGGACACTTATGGGACTTGTGTTAGTTTAGAATCTTCACAGTCGTTGGATAGATTTGGGGAGATTTATCCTGCCAAGGCTGACACTGATGTACCACCAAGTTGGTTGGGGTGGCTTGTCTCAACTGCTAGGGTGAGACCTGAGGTACATGCAGTGTGGGTTTTCTTGAAACCCTGATCCAAACCAAAATTCCAATATTGCCCTGGACCTTGGAGATAGATGGGAAAAACTGGAATGTTACACCTAACCCCTAGACTCGATTATGGTACTGCACTAGGTGTCAGATTGGGCTATCTTTGATATGCCAATCAGTGAGATCCTTAGAGGGGGTCAAAACCTGGGTATGTTGGGACAGTCCAAGACTTCATCTGAGTGGGTGATCATAGTGACAAGATCAGCCCCATTGCTGGACAAAGTGAATGATCAGGGATGCACTCTCTCTGATGGAAACCTAAACTGGTGGTAGTTGATTTCAACCATTGAAATTTGTTTTTGCAAAATATATTTATATAAAGATATACATACATACATACATACATACATATATACATACATATATATATATATATATATATTATGGTTTCAAAATGTTTGTAAATGGTTTTAATTCCCGGGATCCATGTGAGTAGAGAGTGGAGCACTGTACCTTGCAACCGAGGGAGAGGTCCTCTCTTGTCGAGCAGTGTTTGATCATTATGGGCCGAGAGGTTAAGTGTAAGACCATTGAGGGTAATACCTGATGGGCTAATCTTGCATCTGCCCATAGTCCTTGTGTTTTCATAAGGTGGTTAGACGCAAGGACCATTTAGTGTAAATGTTGGGCCCATTAAGAGCCCATGGTGATAGACTCAAGGTTTCACTGTCTCCTACAGTGAATTTGGCCAGGCCTTATAACAAAGGTTGGGCTGAACTCATGTGGCTGATGCATAGATCAATGTTTGGGTCCCACACCATACAAGGAGATTCAATTGGGCAACATGTTAGAGGTTAAATGAGTACATAAACTTAATGTGCCTAAAGCCCAATTTGAACTGGATTAATAAGATTAATTAAATAGAGGCGGATCTGGGATTTGGATCAATAGATAAGATAAGGAGTTATCCTTATCCACTTAAAAAGAATCTAGATCCAAATAAATATTTGGATCAAAGGAACTCCGAATTTGATAAGGAAGGTTGATCTTTATCTGTAGATAAGATAAGGGATTATCCTTATCTGTTAAAGAGAATCCAGATCCAAATAAAATGTTAGGATTAGGAAAATCCTAATGGGATTAGGAAAATCCTAATGGGATTAGGAGATTCACTCTTTAAAGCTATAAATAGGAGAGCAGGGTGGACCTCCAAACACACAGTTCACTGAATACAAAGAGAAGACTACATAGTTTAACTGCTTTTGTCTTCTGTTCTTTTCTCCCCTGCTCTTGCCACCCCTACCCAGTACGATCTCCACTTGTGGGAGTGATCAAGAACCGTTCTTGATATTGCTTCTTACTAGAAGAGGCAATTTGAAGTTGTGCTTACCAGCCCTCCACTACATTCTTGCTGAAGAATTCGGTTCTTGCTGAAAAGCCATCCTGTTGATTTTGCTTCACCTCACATTGTGTCATCTTCAGTGGGAGCAGTTTTTGGTATTCTCCTTGGGCATGAACACCTTCATTCGGAGTTACTATTACTCTGTATCAAGTATATCCCTCTCCTCCCTTTTGGTTTTGGATCTGGTCTAGTTTAGGTTCAAGATTGATCCTTAAAAATGCAGCTTCCTAAAATAGGGAATGCGATTCCTAGATGGGAGAGAGAGAGAAATTTTTGAAATTTTGCCCAACCTTCCTGCAAGGTTCAGCCATCAATATGATGGATCTCTCATCCCTTCACCATTAAGAGCCCATACTGATGGACTCAGGGGTTCACTGTGTTCTGTAGTGAATTTGGCCGGGCCTTGTAACAAAGGTTGGGCTGAACCCATGTAGCTGATGTGTAGATCAATGCTAGGATCCCGTGCCATACAAAGAGAGCCAAGCTAGCTAGCATTTAAAGGGAAAGTGAGCTATTTGACTAAATGGGCCTTCGAAATGGGCTTAAGTGAGTTAATTAAAAAAGAGGAGAATTCTGGTTTATAATCTGATTAGGATTATCTAAAGGATAAAGATAAGTCTTATCCATTTGAGAGTTTAGATCCAAATATCAGATTTGGATCAAGAAACTCTTTCCTAATTTGATTAGGAAGCTGAACTAAAGAAGGGTATAAATAGGGGGCGAATTCACCAGTTTCATGCACTCAACAATTTGTAGAATCCTCCTCCAGTTCTTGCTACCCCTACCAGTTTGATTTTCACCTTCAGATCTAATCAAGAATATTTCTTGATATTGTTTCTTGTTAGAAGAAATAATCTAAAGTCATGCTTACTAGCCCCTTGTGTGATTCTTGCTAAAGAACCACTTTGTCAATCCTGCATCACCATAAACTGTGTCATCTTTAGCAGAAGCGGGTTTTGGTCACCTCTTTGGGCGTGAATACCTATGATGGGAGTTACTACTATTCCATATCAGGTATATCCCTACTTGCTTCCTATTGGTTTTTGATTTAGTCCGGTTTGTTTCAAGAACAAACCTTGAAAATGTAGTTTTCTAAATTAGGAAAAAGGATTCCTAGAAGGGAGAAAGAAAATTTTTAAAATTTTGCCCAACCTCCCTGCATGGTTCATCTATCCATATGATGGATCTTCCTTCCCTTCAGAGAGATAGAGAAAGAGAGAGGGAGAAACAACAAAAAAAAAATATGAGGGAAATCCTTAAAGAGAAGGGTTCTGAAGGTGGGGTTAGACTTGGTTAGTACTAGTATACTCAACGCACTACTATAAATTGTTCACATAAGGAGTCACGTGATTTGTAACCCCTGAGTTCAAATGCCATGTGAGATTAGTACCCATGTAAGAGGGGTTAGACAACGTATGCCTTTAGCTCCAATCATACTGATGTACACAAAAATTTATTTGTAAATGAATAAAATACATAGTTGTTTCATGTTTATATTTGTGTGTTTTCTGTGTATTACCCCTTAAGCTGAATACTTGTGAAACTCATGTTAGTTTAGTATGTTCTCAGCCATTGTACAGACTTGGGAAGTTTATCCTAAAAAGACTGACACTACTGTGCAGTCAAATAGTTGGAACAACTTGTCTCAGTTGCTAGGGTTAGACCAAAAGCATGGGTAGTGGGTGTTTGGAAGAAACACTGAACTCAAACCAATATCTAGTTATTCCCTAGACATTGGAGATAGATGGGCAAAACTGAAAAGATACACTTTACCCCAAACTTGATTATGGTACTACACTTGGTTTTGAACTGAGCATTCTTTGATATGCCATTTAGTGAGATTCATCAAGGGTCAAACGCGGGGGCATGTTGGGGCAGCTTGGGACTGAGTAGGTGATCATAGTGATAGGATTGACCTCTTTTTCTGACAGAATGAAAATATCAAGGTTTACACTCTCTCTGATGGAAACCTAAACAATATATATATATATATATATATATATATATATATCCATCTCAGCAGAGAGTGTGACACTGCACCTTGTAGCTAGGGGAGAGGTCCTTCCCTATCTAGTAGTGTCTCTAATGATTATAGGTTGAGAGGTCAAGTGTAAGAAACCGTTACAGGGCTGATTACTTGATGGGTTTTATCTCACATAGTCCATTATCCTTGGGTCTTCATAGGGTGGTTGAATCCAAGAATCATTTAGTTGTAAATGTTGGGTCTAGACTGAGCCCATGCGTTGAGCTGAACACTCATGGACTTGTGTGACACCATTGTGGGATCTTACACCATACAATATCAGGCCCAAAGTGGCCATGCAACACTTAAGGGCATAAGCCTTTAAGAGAAATGTTCCTAAGGCCCATTACTAATATGATTAGTTAAGTTGTCATGTGAATTAGGTAAAAAATGGGAATGGATCTAGGTAGGGAGCACCTAACCTCTCAAGAGGATAATTCTTATGAAAAGAAAGGTTTTGGTCCAAATCAGAATTGGGTCATCTCTAATTAGTTTAGGAGTCTTGCTCCATAAATAGATAAAGAGAGAAGAGGGCGAGCCGGTCTTGAACTTTATACATTCTTGCTCTCTCTTATTTTCTCTTGTCTCTCAAGAAACCCTAATATGACCTAGGCTTTCAAGAACTAATTTCTATCAGTTTTCTTCTGTGTTTTTGCAACCAAAACATTGATGAAATTTAGGATCACACATCCCAATCGATAACCTTGCATTTTGATGCCTTAAGGGCATCAATTCAGGGGTATTTTCGGCCTTAGAGTAGTCAAATTGTGTCATTTTCCTAGTTAATTTCAATGTTGTGAGCTCTGAGGGTCTCTGTGCAAATTCTATGCAAAACTAGGAAGCTTTCATTACTAAAATGTAGATTTTGGGAAGTTGGTGTGAAGTCCAGCTGAGAGAGGGGGTGTTTTTGTAAAAATTTGAAAGTAGGAGGGTGCCTCCTAGTTGCTAAACCCAGTTTGGCGCCCCTCCTATTGTATTAGCATGCTCCTCACGCCTTAGAAAACCCTAGGATGCCCTTTAACCCATTGTTTTCACTCTTAACAAACCCTAGCCGCCCTAAATCCTCACTTTCATCCCTTCTGATCTCCACCATCCATTATTGGGCACTCTCTTTTTAGAATTCGAACCCAGGAGCTGCCTAACTTCTAATATTCACCATTCAGCCTTTAGCCATTAAATCTTAGCCTTACATAATTTTGGGTGCCTTCTCCTTTTCTTCTCAGCCTTAGGATCACCCTAGAACCATCCTAACCCTTCATTCTAAACCCTAGGGCACCTATATTTTTGCTAAAACACAACTGCCACCCCCCTCTTTCTCTCTATTTCCAGTTGTGTCCACCCTTCTCTATAAAAAGGGTCACAGGGGCCTTGTAGAAGGGGTTGGTCAATTCACCCAGTTACAAGGCTAAAGTTTCTTGAGGAGTTCAAGGGTTGTAGAAGGGGAGGATGCCTGATTCTTGTTAGGAGGGGTTCCTACAGATTGTTCAACCAATCTGCAACTACCGCCATTGGGTCTGATCAACCATTCTTTTCTTTTCTATTATTTTTATTTCTGTAATCTTTTAAATTTAATTCTTGTTTGTTTTTATGCTTTGCAGATCTGAATTCGTTCAGTTCAAGGCTAAGGTGTCTCGAGGTGTTCGAGGGTTGTAAAAAGGATAGACGCCTGGTTCTTGTCAGGAGGGGTTTCTGCAAGTTGTCTGGCCGATTTGCACCTACCGCTACAGGATCCAGATTCTGGATCGTTTTTCTTATTTATTTCTTTTATTTTCTTTGTTGATTCCCATACTTTATTAAATTTTGATTTTAATTATTGTCTTGTTTAAATTTGAAGTATTTAATTTCAGCAATAATAGATTTTATTTTCGTATTTTCTGCCATTGCCAATTGCATTCTCTTGTCCAGATCTAAGTATATATTAATTTTTCACTTGCTTCCCTGTGGATACGACCCGTTCTCACCCATTTACTACATTTGTAGTTGTTTGAGAAACGGTAAAAATTATAAATGTTTGAACAGGTGTTCTGGGGTGTTTGACGAGGCACTTCTAGACACACCAAGTTTTTGGCATTGTTGCTGGGGAAGCAACGAAGAAAATATTTTATTTACTTTTTCTGGATTTGTTTCATTTTTTTCTTTTTTGTTTCATTACTTGATATGTTATCTCAGTTTAATTCTTGTTTCTCTTTGATTCTGCAGGACGGAATAGTGAAAGGTGGGGTACCAAAGCTTTACGGGACTACGGGACGGAAGACAAGAGAAGAGAAATTGGATTGCGTTTCAGGTGTAATCATTCCATTTTATTTTTAATTTTCTTATTTTTATTTTCAAACTCATTTTTTTGATAGAATAGTTATATTTGAAAATTTTAATTAATCTTTTTCTAGATCCGATTTAATTTTTTAGTATTATTTTACTTCCATTTTGTTTTTAGATCTATTCTTCTTTCTTTAATTTAATTTTTTTGTTCGATTTTTTTTTTGCTTTATTAGGTTTGTGTTTTTCTTTTATTTCAGATTAAAAAAAACAAAAAAAAATTCATTTATTTTATTTTATTTCTTGCAGCATAATTTTCTTTTGTTTGTTTTATTTTCGGTTTAAATTTTAGGTTCATTTTTTTCTTTTATTTCAGATTAAAAAGCAATACAAAAAAAGAAACATCAAAATTCGTTTATTTTATTTTCTTTTATTTTTGCAGCATATTTTTCTTTTGTTAATTTTATTTTCGTATTAATTTTTAGATTTGTGTTTTTCTTTTATTAAAAAAACGAAAACAATATAAATAAAAAAAAATTCAGCATATTTTTTCTTTTGTTTATTTTATTTTTGGTTTAATTTTTTTTAGATTTTTATTTTTTTCTTCTTTTTTATCTATTTCTTACATAACTTTTTTTTTGATCATTTTATTTTCAATTTAATTTTTTTGATTTGCAATTAGTTTGTTGGATTTTTTTGGTAGTTGTTAAATGTGTTTAGCACAATTATTATTTTCTGTTTGCAATTATTATTTGTTCATTTATTTAATTTCTTTTCTTTCAGTTGTTTAATTGAATAATTAATTGCTAAATAGGAAATTGTTGAAATTTTCGAATTTGAGTTTTAATTTCAAATCTGAATTTAAATTTAAATTTTAATTCGAATATATTGAATTTGAATTTGAATTTTGAAATTAAAATTTTAAATTTTTGAATTTAAAAAAATGAAAAGAAAAAAATAAAAAAAGTTAAAAATAAAAAAAATCAAATTTAAATTTTAGGAATTTAAATTTCAAATCTGAATTTGAATTTAAACTCCCAAACATTTCAATTTTGAATTAAAAAAATATATAAAAAAATGAAAAAAAACTTGGTTAATATTTTTCATGCATTTTCATTCCATTATTTAGGGTTTGATATTCTAGAGCATGCATCATATAGGTTTATTTATTTGCTGAAATTATTATTGTTAGTTGTGAATGTGTTCGGTGTTCTTTTTAGTATTTTAATTGTTCTTTTTTCTTAGTTGTTTTCTTTATTCTTTTAGGTTTAATTGCTGAATTGCATCTTATAAATAATTGTTCATGCATTGTAGTTAGATGCATTTTGTTGTGTTTATTTCATTTTTTCGTTAATCCACTTAAGGGCATCCAACTTAAATAAGATAAGGTGGGTATTTCATCACCCTTCCTTGGCCCAAAAATCACCACCCTTCACGTGCGGTTCACCCTAACCCTAATTTAGAATTTGGACAAAAAGATCCAAATTAATTTCCATAACCGGTAGTTGGTGTCTAAGGAAAGAGGCTAAACGGTTAAGCCTAAACAGGTTTTGTAGTTACTTAATTAGGTCCTTGCGAGAGCAAGGGGAGCCTCCCACATCCCCACCTCTTACCTGGCTAACCAAAGGAAGTGGTGTAATTCCAAGTGAAACTAAAAGGATTCACATTGGTTGAACCACTAGTTTAGGAAACCCTAGGTCAGTCCCTAGGTCGTGTGGTTGATTTCTTTGCCTTTAAAAAAATAATAATAATAATACAAAGAGAGAAAATAAAAAAATTAAAAAAATCAAATTTGAACTTAAATTTTAGGAATTTAAATTTCAAAATCTGAATTTGAATTTAAATTTTGAATTAAAAAAAATCAAATTTGAGTTTAAATTTCAGAATTTAAATTTCAAGATATAAATTTGAAATTAAAATTCAAAATTTAAATTTCAAATTTCAAAAAAAAAAGAAGAAAAAGGGGGTTAAAATAAAATGAATTCAATGGCCAAAGTTTGTGGAATGAGAAACTACTTCCAACCTGCAGCCAAAAGTTGATTGGAACCATGTGTCTCGACAACTAGACAAGATTAATGGTATGGCCCAAAGATTTGACGAAGTCCTTGCACGTCATCAACAAAGTGGCACATACCCAACCTTATCATCCTATGCATCATGTTCCATCTATGCAAGCCCCGACCCATCATGTCAACCAAGTACATGCGGCCCATAGATTTTTCCAACCCAATGCTAACTGATGTAGTGCAATCCGGCTACTCCCTGCAGGAGATGATCTGGCTACCAGTAACGACGGGCTCGATGAACCTGCAAGAGATGAACCACAGTACCCGGGGTTGTCTTCCCGACGGGGTCGCTTCGATGCTTAAGTTAGCACTTGGTTGTGAGCTGAAAATGATATTAGATTGTAAGAGAGCTAGAGAGCAGAGATTACGCCTCCCCTCACCCCCGGGGGTGAAGCCTTTATATATTGGAGTCCTTGCGGATTCGGTGGAGTAGTTCTAGAATTCTCGCTGCGACAGGATCCGCCTGAATTGGGGAGTGGGGAGATAATATTAGTCGTTACAAGGTGTGATCCCGTAAGACGCGGAGTATGGTGATGAGATCCCCGGGGTTGCCATGTGGTGGTCGGTCAACATTGCCTGAGCTCCTGCTCTTTAGATCTGACCTGATATGAATGCCGAAGTGCCTTGGGACCGAGGTGGTCCTGATGTGACCTTGCACCGAGGTATACTCTTCCCGAGGTAGACTTGTCCCGAGGTGGACTTATCCCGAGGTGGACTTGTCCCGAGGTGGTCTAGTTATCTGAGCTCGATCCATTGCGGACTTGGCGTGTCAGTCTGAGCTGTCTCCTACTAGTTAGGTCGCTAGGTCGGTGCATGTGCCAGGTCGGTGCCTAGGCCAGGCCACCAGGTTGGACATCATCAACTTGGCAAGTTGTTGCCTGAGTGGTTCCGGGTGTCACCTAGTTGTTCTGAGGTGCCATGTGTCATAATGTCATTGGAGGGCCAAATCCACCCTCATCACTAACCCATTCTCCAGTCCATATAACCTTGGGTGGGAAAATCAGCCCAACTTCAATTATAGGGCCCAAGTCCAAGAAAACCCCTTGCCGAATATGCACTCTTAGTGATCTAGAGCCCAAACTCACTGAGAGTACAATGATTACCATGGGACTCAATCGGCTCAATCATGTCAAACCTACACACAGTCCCAACAATATCATCATTCGTCTAACTCTATGGCCCAACAATTTCAGAGGCCACAAGGGAAAAACTAATTCCAGTAGATGCATCCTAGGAACCAACAGGCCCAATCTTATCAGACTTACCCACAACCTCCTCAAGCACGTATAGTAGATGACCAATTCATGCAACTTCAGTAGTTGATCCTAAATCAGCAGCAACCCCTTGATAGATTAGAAAGCCAAATAGGACAGCTAGCCGAAGCCAAGGTGAGAAGAGGAGTAGGGCAACTATCGAGTCAACTGGTTGCGAGCCCTAGAAATCAGCTACCCGGTTTTCCTCCATAGCAGATTCAACCACCCCTTAAGAACCTCCGGTTTGAAAATAATAAGGCTATTACCTTAAGAAGTGGGCGGATTTTAGAGGACCCATGGGTTAGTGAAAAAGAAAAGGAGCAGGAAGACCCTAAGTTAGGGGGAGAAGAAGAAGAGAAGGATACTTTAGAAGAAGAGCCTATAGTAAACCAACCTGTAGTTCCCTTTCCAATTGCACTCACACTCAATGCGATCCAACATGTCCCAGCCTATGCCAAGTTCTTGAAAGAGTTGTATATTCAAATGATGGAGCCACAATTGGCCTCACAAAAAATGATGCTCTTGGCAGATGTTAGTGCAACTCTCCTAAATCAACTCCCCTGGAATGTGAAAGACCTTAGTGTTCCTCTCATAAGCTATGGCATCACTGGAATCACCATTGATTGGGCACTAATGGATCTTAGGGCTAGTATAACTCTGCTTCCATCAATTTATGATAGGTTCAGGATCAACGAGCTAAAATCAATCCCCGATAATTCTACAACTCACTGATCGGGTAGTCAACACTCCTCGAAATGTTATTAAGGCCAAGGTAGAAGGCTATCACTTCCCATTGGATTTTATCCTAGACATGACCCTAATCGAGGAACTGAACCATATCTCAATAATCTTAAGATGTTCGTTCCTAGCAACGACCATCAACGATAAATCGGGAGAAATGAACACTTCATTAGGGGAGCAGAAAGTCCGGTTAAACATTTGTAGTGCCTCTAAGTATCCAAACCTAGGGGAAGATGAATTCAAGGTAGATATAATGGATAACATTTTAAATGACCAGTTTACCCCTTGGTTAGCCTAGTTTGAGCCCTGTCTGTCGGAAGAAGAGAGTGAGTCAGAGAGTGTAGATGGATAAAGTGCTTGAATGTGTCCGGCTGAAGACGTTAAACTTAGCGCTGGTTGGGAGGCAACCCAACGTAACTTTTTTCAATTAATTTTAGGATTAGAGTTTTTTATTTTATTTTCTTGATTCAAGACCAGGTGGCATACCTTGAGCCCCTCAGGGTTGGGAGGCAACCCTACTCGTTATTCCCTTTGGCCCAAATCTTCTTTGCATCATTCTAGTCATGCCATTAGGGACAATGGCATTTAAATTGGGGGTGTGGAAAAAGAGAGAAAAATTGAAAAAAAAAAGTGAAGTTAAGCCTTTAAAGATGGAGAATTAAAATTTCACTGAATTTTTTAAAATTTTCCATTAAAAGAGATTCCCAAACAGAAAGAGTTAAGGAATATGATAAAGTAATATTGAATTCTATAGAAATTGGTAGTAAGTGATAAGAGTAAAAATTTGTCTTGTTTGAATATTATCAAAACCGTTTGGAAATTGAAAAATACTCTCAAATTTGCCCCTGTCAAGATAGGAAGAGAAAAATTGAGAAATTAGACAAAATTCTTCAAATTGTTAAGCAACAATTCACTACCCTGAACAATTTTTTGCAAAAAAAATAAAGAGAGAGAGAGAGAGAGAGAATAAAAAGTCAATGGACACCCTAGACTTAGTAACCGAGTCTCTTCACCTAAGTCAAATGTTGAGATTCATGTCAAACGGAAAAGGGAATGCCAAAGACACTTACCTAACACTTAGTAACCGGGTCTCTTCACCTAAGGCAAGTGTCGAGATTCACGTAAAATGGGGGAAGGTAACAAAAAATAAGTATGCATATCAAATTCAGGGGTAGAAATCCACAGTAAAAAATGATAAGAAGAATACTTGTCTGATTTTAAATCAATCTCATTTTATCAAAACAGTTTACAATTGGAAGGGTAAATAAGATTTTTAAGCCAAGTTTCTATAATATTCAAAATAAGACAGTTTTACCATTAAAGCCCAATACCGATCTATACAGATTTTGAGAATGCTTGAATTAAGATGCTTGATTAATTCTGTTAGGGATAACCTTGTAATGAGAAAGATATATATACTTAGTGTAATTTCAAGGCTGCATTGCTAAGGGACTAGAAATGGTTAAGTTGGGGGGTGTGATAACTCTGCATTTTGATGCCTTAAGGGCATCAATTCAGGGGTATTTTTGGCCTTAGAGTAGTCAAATTATATTCTTTTCCCAGTTAATTTCAATGTTTTGACATCTGAGGGTCTCTGTGCAAAATTGGGAAGCTTTCATGGCTAAAATGCAGATTTTGGGAAATTGCTATGAAGTCCAGCTGAGAGAGGGGGTGTTTTTGTGAAAAACTGAAATCAGGAGGGCGCCTCCTAGCTGCTAAACCCAATTTGGCCCCCCTCCTACTGTATTAGCATGCTCCCCACACCTTAGCAAACCCTAGGGCACCTTTTAACCCATTCTTTTCACTCTTAACAAACCCTAACCGCCCCTAACTGCTTAATCCCCACCTTCCATCCCTTCTAATCTCCACCATCCATTCTAGGGCACTCTTTTTAGCATTCTAACCATAGGAGCCACCTAACTTCTAATCTTCACCATTCAGCCTTTAACCATTAAATCTCAACCTTACATAATATTGGGTGCCTTCTCCTTTTTTTCTCAGCCTTAGGATCACCCTAGAACCATCCTAACCCTTCATTATAAACCCTAGGGCTCCCATATTTTTGCTAAAACCTAGTTGCCACCACCCTCTTTCTCTCTATTTCCAATTGTGTCCATCATTCTCTATAAAAAGGTCCCAGGGGCCCTGTAGAAGGAGTTGGTCAATTCATTGAGTTACAAGGCTAAGGTTTCTTGAGGAGTTCAAGGGTTGTAAAGGGGAGGATGCCCGGTTCTTGTCAGGAGGGGTTCCTACAAGCTGTTCAACCAATCTGCAACTATCGCCACTGGATATGATCAACCATTCTTTTCTTTTCTTTATTTTCTTTTTTGTTATTTTTATTTCTGTAATCGTTTAAATTTAATTCTTGTTCATTTTTCTATTTTGCAGATCTAAATTTGTTCGGTTCTAGGCTAAGGTGTCTCGAGGGGTTCGAGGGTTGTAGAAAGGATGGACGCCCGGTACTTGTTAGGAGGGGTTTCTGCAAGCAGTCTGGCTGATCTGCAGCTACCGCCACCAGATCTGGATTCTGGATCATTTTTCTTATTTATTTATTTTATTTTCTTTGTTGATTCCTATACTTTATTAAATTATGATTTTTATTTATTGTCTTGTCTAAATTCAAAATATTTAATTTCAGCAATAATAGATTTTATTTTTGTTTTTTTTGCCATTCCCGATTGCATTCTCTTGTCTAGATCTAAGTATATATTAGTTTTTCACTTGCTTCCCTATGGATACGACCCGTTCTCACCCATTTATTACATTAGTAGTTTTTTGAGAAATGGTAAAAATTATAAATGTTTAAACTAGTGTTTCGGGGTATTTGACGACACGCTTCCGAACACACCACCAATCGATCCAAGCAAGTTGAATAGCAGATTTTCTGAACCGATTTGCTGAAACAAGAGTTGATGAAAGACAACCCAATCCAACACCTAGTGCAGTATCATAATCGAGTCTAGGGGTCAGGTGTAATATTCCAGTTTTGCCCATCTATCTCCAAGGTCTAGGGCAATACTGGAATTTTGGTCCGGTTCAGGGTTTCAAGAAAATCCACACTACATGTACCTTAGGTCTCACCCTGGCAGTTGAGACAAGACACCCCAACCAACTTGGTGGTACATCAGTGTTAGCCTTGGCAAGGTAAATCTCCCCAAATCTATCCAATGGCTATGAATATTCTAAACTAACATGAGTCTCATATGTGTCCAGTTTAAGGGTATTACACAGAAACGCATCATAATAAAATGAATCAAATATGTACTTTATTCATTTACAATAAATGACATAATGTACATCATGCTGATTGAAGTTAAGGGCATACACTGTTTAACAGCTCCCACTTGCACTTAGGTCCAATCGGGTATAAGTCGGAGTCTCATACTTTCCACATGTTTGTCAAACACTTTCTATGTTAGTGGCTTAGTCAATGGGTCTGCTACATTTTCCGTTGATGCTAACTTCTGAATCAGGACATCCCCTCTTCCAACTATCTCTCGTAGCACATGGTACTTCCTCTTGATCTGCTTTGACTTCGAGTGGACTCATGGCTCCTTAGCCTGAGCAATGACTCCAGTGTTGTCACACAATAGTGGAATGGGTGATGTGCTGGATGGAACTACTCCTAATTCTTGAATGAACTTCTTCATCCATACGGCTTCCTTGGCAACTTCACTTGCGGCAATATACTTGGCCTCGGTTGTGGAATCTGTAGTGGACCTTTATTTGTTGCTTTTCCAGCTAACTGCACAGGACCCCACTGTGAAGATGTATCCAAATGTAGACTTTCTATCATCTGGGTCTGACTGAAAATCAGCATTGGTATACCCAAGGATCTGTAGTGAATAACCATCAAATACCAAACAAAACTCTTTTGTCCTTCAGAGGTATTTTAGTATGTTTTTCACAGCAGTCCAATGCTCTTGTCCTAGGTTAGATTGGTATCTACTTACCACACTCACGACCTAAGCAATGTTTGGTTGAGTGCACAACATGGCATACATGATGCTCCCTATGGCAGAGGCATAGGGAACTTCCTTCATGCCCTCAATCTCCTCAGGTGTCTTGGGAGACATACCCTTGGAGAGAATGACTTTGCCTGAAAGAAACATTTTTTTTCTTGGAATTCTCCATACTGTATCTTTTGACTATCTTGTCAATGTAAGTAGATTGGGATAATCCTATTATCCTCTTCGGTCTATCTCTATAGAGTTAAAGTCCCAAGATATAAGAGGCTTCTCCAAGATCTTTCATGGAGAATTGTTGTGAAAGATACACTTCACCGTAATCAACATCTCTACATCATTCTCAATGAGTAGAATGTCGTCTACATACATAACCAAGAATGTAACCTTATCCCCACTGGTGGTTCATCCGGATTTTGCTCAGAGTCAAACTGTTTGATGATAGATTCAAACTGGATGTTCCAGTGTCTAAAGCTTGCTTAAGTCCATATATGGATCGATTAAGTTTACATACCATGTGTTTCTGACCTACAACTATAAAACCTTGCAGTTGCTGCATATAGATATCTTCAGTAAGATCTTCATTCAGGAACGCGATTTTGACATTCATTTACCAAATCTCATAGTCATGGTATGCTGCTATAGCTAGCAGGATCCTAATGGATTTAAGCATGGCCACGGGTGAAAAGGTTTCCTCATAATTGATTCCCTCTTTCTGAGTGTACTCTTTCACCACAAGACAAGCCTTGTAGGTCTCAACCTTACCATCGGGGCCTTTCTTCCTCTTATAGATCCATTTGCAACCAATTGCTTTTATCCCAGGGGGCGGATCTACTAGAGTCCAGACTCCATTGGCCTCCATTGAATCCATCTCAGCTCTCATGGCATCTACCCACTTCAAGGAATCTATGTCCAACATAGCTTCCATATAACTCATGTGGTCCTCCTCACTAGTCGTGGCTTCCACCAAGTAACTTTCTTGGTCATAGCCGTAACGAACTGGAGGCTTTGATGCCCAGGAAGATCTCTTAGGTTGGTTATTAACCCGAGCTTGTGGGACATCTCCCACTACCCATGTGCTCTCCTCATCAAGAACAACTTCCTGACGATGATCGTTTAGGATGTAATCTTCCTCCAAGAAATGGGCATTTCGACTACAGAACACCTTCTGTTCTTTTGGGTCATTGAATAAATACCCTACAAAGCCTTTTGGGTAACCTACAAACAGGCAACACTTGGTCTTAGATTCCAATTTGTCAACACTTGTTCTTTTAACATGTGCTAGACAACCCCAAATCTTCAAGTGTCTCACACTTGGTTTGTTACTGGTCCAAAGCTCATAGAGAATCTTTAGAACAGATTTGGTTGGAACTCGGTTTAGCACGTATATCGTAGTCGCCAATGCATAACCCCAAAAGTATGTGGGTAATTCTGAGTGTACGAGAAGTGATCGGACCATATCCAATAAAGTCAGGTTCCTCCTCTCTGACACACCGTTTAACTGTGGTGTAGCAAGAGGAGCTAGCTTTGATACTATCCCATTTTCCTTTAAGTAGTCTATAAATTCGTCAGAGAGATATTTGCCTCCTTGATCTGATCGAAGGGCCTTAATGTGTCTCCCCAATTGTTTCCTGACCTATTGCCTGAATTCTTTGAACTTTTCAAAGGATTTAGACTAGTGTCTCATTAGGTACACGTAACCATACCGAGAGTGATCATCGGTAAATGTTATGAAATAAACATGCTGGTTATGCGTCCTAACATTCATGGGACCACATACATTAGTATATATAAGGTCAAGTGTGCCTGTTGATATTTCAGTCTTACAATTAAATGGCCATTTCATCATCTTACCCTAAAGGCAAGGTTCACAGGTTGGAAGAACTTCTATAGTTAGAAAATCCAAAGGACCATCCTTTACCAACCTTGTGATACGGTCTATGTTAATGTAGCCAAGTCGGTAATGCCACAGGCACGTGGGATTAACTGTATCATAGTTCTTTTCTTGGGGTTATTATCCAACGTAGTTTCGATTATATTTGTTTCCAGAGAAGGATGGAGAACATAGAGACCATTATCAAGTTCTCCATATGTGAGGAATTTGTTATTCCTTTTGATAGTAATCACATTACTAAAGAGAACAAAATAATCATCCACACACAATTTTAAAATAGAAATCAAATTTATTCTCAAATTGGGTACATAAAGACAATCTTTTAATATAATTATTTCTTCTTTGAAATACAATTCTACAGTTCCTATGGGTGTAGCTGCAACGCTGGCAGAAGTTCCTAAGTAAAGAATCACTTCACTGTCACTCAGTCTTCTGCTTGTCCTGAACCCTTGTAATGTGTTACATGCATGAGTAGAAGCTCAGGAGTCAATATACTAGGAAGTAGAAGTCACCAACATATTGGTTTCTATGACAAAGGATTCAAAATTACCTTATTTCTTGGTCTCCAGGTACTGAGGACAGTTCCTCTTCCAGTTGTCGGTCTATTTACAGAAGTGATAAGCATCTAATGCCTTGTCCTTTCTCTTCTTTTTGGGCTTGCTAGTTTTGTTCTTAGGTTTCTTCTTTGCCTTCCTCTTCTTCTTGCCCGATTTTCCACCTTTAACAAGCATGGCAATGGGCTCATCCCTCTTTATTAGTTCTTTGGCCCTCTGCAACATATTGTTGAGTTCCTAAATGCTAACATTTAGCTTGTTCATATTGTAATTCATTATGAACTGATTGAAGGAAGGAAGCAGAAAGTTCAGGATGGCATCAACTTTGGTGACATGATCTAGCCTAGATCCAAGAGCCTCCAGTTCATTGATGTACCCCATCATCTTAAGGTAATAGTCATGAACTAGTTGGTTCTTGGATATTTGTGCGGTCGTAAACTATTTTAGGACCTTCTGACGAGTAGAATGATTATGCTCCTCATACATTGTCCTTAGACTATCCAAGATATCTTTGGACACTTTGATATGATCTAATTGTCGGTGTATCTGATTGCCTAAGGAGGCTATGATATAGCACCAAGCAAGAGAGTTTTTCTCTTCCCATTCTTGATATTCCCTCCTATGAGCCTCAAAAGCCCTATCACTTGGACGATCCAGAGCAGGGTTCTTAGCACCTTGTACAATTTCTCGGAAGTCAGAACCAGCATAAGGTTATAATACCAGTCAGCGTAATTTGGGCCCTTAAGCTTATTGTTGTATAATAGTTTGGCGAATTGTCCGTTTTCCATTTATGATAAAAGGCAAAGCAAATATTAGTCCACAACCTAATTTATTTCATGTTATCAACATAAATATGGCTTTTAATCTATGTTCCATTTCCATTTGTTCATCTCTGAGATTTCCCTCCTATCTTAGTGACGGAGATTGCGAACTATGTCTCTGGAAATGTTAGAAACCACATAGGGTGCTTAGAGCCAACTGTTTCGGCTGCATAACCCCACCACCCTCTATGAAGGATCACATCCACTCATTTCATGAGCTTTCCCTTTGGCCTCTATCCAACAAGGTTCATTGCCATTTTAGGTTAAACCTTTCTATCTAGTGAGTGCTTATCCATCATATTCATGAATGCCAAGGTACCGTGAGAGACTTCCATTTTTGGATAGGCCCCTCCCACATTGGTCTATGACGCCCCTATCATCTTATGAAATAATCCAACAGATCCAACCGCAAATGGATAACCCAATTTTATGGTGCATTTCCTCATTACTAAAGGACACATCTTCATGTTAATGATGGAAGGCTTTTAGAGAGTTCATCATATGAATCTCCCTATCACATGCACTCATATTTCAGTGGAGAGAATGAAATATTACGCCCTAGTTTTATTTAGGTCAAACCAAAGTGGCTCCCACTGACTTTCTCAAACCCTGATTTAAATGGGCCCTAAATGGCTAGGGTTCTGTATGGTTCATCCTGGGAGGAAGCTGATGTGGGTCCCACCAAATGGGGAGATCATCTAATGATCTTATGGACACCATGGCAATGATGTGCAAAAGAACCACTATCGAAATAACCATGGGCCAAGTACTTATGGTCCATGTGCGTAGCACATCACACATCCATACATCACATGCATGAAACAAATTGATCTAATCAATTAAAATATCTGTAAAATCCTTAATTAATTAGCTTAAATTAGTATAAGCCCAACAGAGCCCATAATGTTATCATATAACATTATCTAGGTACATGGGTTGTACTGCAAAAAGTAGTTTGGCCCATGTAGCTAAATTAGGGCTGATTCAGTTTTATCATATTAAAGATAGGTTTTTACAGAGGTGGGCTGAATTAAAGCTTGAAGGGGGCTATCAACCCTCTGCCCTAAATCGAATTAGGGTTAGAAAAGCCACCCCCATCGAACCAACAATTTGGTCCAACCAGTTTGGTCCAAATCTGGTGTAAATCGGCCCATGTTTTGGTGTCTAGTTCAAGATTTAATTCAAGAATAATGATCTAAAAATAAATTAATTCAAGATAATCAAATTATCAAGAAACTAAAATAGAGGGTTCCACTGTGATTTTCTTGGATGTCCTACAAACCTGCAAAGAATAGTTAATCACCTATTGTAGAATTGATATCTACAAAATCACAGATCGCAGAACTTATTCCTGTGAAATCTTCCTTTCCTTTGTTGTGCGCTCTAGCAACCTCCAGATCGAAATAAAATAGAAAAACCTAATTTTTCTATTATTACATCACATCGAATTCCTATACAATTTGTCTAAAAAATAAAAAAAAATTATTTACAAACTAGAATTGAATAGAAAAGAAATAGTAGGGTGTGCCATTCTTGGCACCATAAAGATTTGATCTCCACCACATGTGCAGCCCAAAAAATTCAAGAAACATTCACAAAACAATTCTATAAATATCAGAGAATAATAAAGATTTATTTTCTAGATCATCTGCCCATAATCTAGGAACCAGTTCCCAGAAAAATGCTAACTACGCAAATCGAGTAGAACTTCTTTTGCCCATTTGCACATATTCAAATATGTTCTAATTCGGTTCAAGACTAGAACCTGGCTCTGATACCACTAAAGGGATGGGAGATCCATCATATGGATGGTCGAACCCTGCAGGAAGGTTGGGCAAATTTTCAAAAATTCCGTTACTCCTATCCGGGAATCCTATTCCCAATTTAGAAAACTACATTTTCAAGGTTTGTTCTTGTAACCAAACTGGACCAAATCTGAAACCAAAATTAGGGAGGGATATACTGTTAGACAGTTTTGTATGCCCTTAGCTTCAATCAAAATTGATGTACTTTATGAGTTTATTGTAAATGAATAAAAGTGCATATTTGATTGATGTTCCGTTGGTATGTTTCTATGTAATACCCTTAAACTAGACACTTATTGAGACTCGTGTTAGTTTAGAATGTTCACAGCCAGTGGGTCGGTCTGGGGAGACCTATCCTGACAAGGCTGACACTGTGGTGCCACCAAGTCGGTTGGGGTGGCTTGTCTCAGCTACCGGGGTGAGACCCTAGGCACATACAGTGTGGGATTAATTGAATCTTTGAACTGGACCAGATTTCCAGTATTGCCCTGGACCTTGGAGATTGATGGGCAAAACTGGAAAGTTACACCCGACCCCTAAACTCGATTATGATACTACACTAGGTGTCGGATCGGGCTGTCTTTGATGTACCAATCAGTGAGATCCTTAGCGGGGGTCAAAACTTGGGTATGTTGGGACAATCCGAGAATTCATCAGAGTGGGTGATCATAGTGACAGGATCAGCCTCTTTGTCGGACAAAGGTAATGATCGGGGATGCACTCTCACTGTTGGAAACCAAAACTGCCGACAACCGATTTCAACCGTTGAGATTTGTTTTGCAAAGTATATTTTATATGAGATATAAAAGTATATACATTATGGTTTCTAAAATGTTTGCAAAAAGGTTTTAATTCCCGGGATCCATATAAGTGGAGAGTGCAACACTGTTCCTTGCAGCCGAGGGAGAGGTCCTCTCTTGTCGGGTAGTGTATGATCATTAAGGGCTGAGAGGTTAAGTGTAAGACCATTGAGGATAATACCTGATGGGCTAATCTTGCATCTGCCCACAGTCCCTGGGTGTTACAAGGTGGCTTGGCCCAAGGACCACTTAGGGTAAGTGTTGGGCCCATAGAGCCCATTTGATGGGTTTCAGGGGGTGCACTGTCTTAACAGTGTATTCGACCAGGCCTTGTAACAAAGGCTGGGCCGAACCCATGTGGCTGATGTGTAGATCAATGCTTGGGTCCCACGCCATATAAGGAAGCCCAACTGGGCAGCAGTTAGGAAGGTTAAGTGAGCACATATGCTTAATGGGCCTAAAGCCCATTTCGAACTGGGCTATTAATTTAGTTAATTAAAGGGGCGAATTCTGAGATGGATTAGCAGTTAGGATAGGGTCTTAATCCTATCCACTCAGAGAGTCCAGATCTGAATCTGAATGTGATTCAGATCTAGAAACCTCCTAATAAGATTAGGATAAAGCTAATCTAATCTGCAGATAAGATAAGGGTTTATCCTTATCGCTAGAAGAGAAGGCTGATCCAAATATGATTTGGATAAGCACCTCCTAATGGGATTAGGAGCTGATCTTTTCAAGTTAACAAAAAGTAGGAGGGGGCGGCAGCCTAGAGAGGTAGCCCAAGAAACACATCAGATCCTCTTTAGTGCTGAAATCAAGAAGAGAGAATTCTGTACCCTGCGAATACTCTCTTGCCGCCTCCCTGTTCTTGCCGCCCTGTTTGCCAGTTCGATCTCCAGTTGTGGGAGAAGTCAAGATTGGATTTTAACATCAGTTCTTTGAGAAAGGATTGAAAAGGAAGCTGTGCTCATGTACCATGCTACTGATTCTTGTGAAGGACAGAGTTCTTGGGGAAGAACAGTGCTGATTCTGCTCCATCCTGCACTGCGCCATCTTCAATGGGAGCAGTCTTTGGATCCTTCCTTGGGCGTGAACACCTTCGTTGGGAGATATTACTTCTCTGTATCAGGTATTATTCTCTCCCATTCCTTTTGGTTCAGATCTGGTTCAGTTTAAGGTTCAAGATTGATCCTTGAAAATATGATTTTCTAAATAGGGAATGTGATTCGCAGTTGAAGGGAGAGAATTTTTTTTGAAATTCGCCCCTTATTCCGCAAGCTTTGGGCGTCCATGGGATGGATCTCTCATCCCTTCATATACCTGATGCGGAATCCACGCAAGAATGCTCCTCCCAACGTAGGTGTTCACACCCAAAGAGACAAGAGCAGTCTAACTGTGTTGTCTTCTCTCTGTATTCAGTGAATGTGTATTGAAGGTTCACCCTTCTCTCTTATTTATAGCCTTAAAGAGACAATTTCCTAATCTCATTAGGAGTTTCCTAATCCAAATTTTTTATTTGGATCTGAACTCTTTAAGTGATAAGGGTAATCCCTTATCTTATTTGTAGATAAAGATCAACCTTCCTAATCAAATTAGGAGTTCCTTCGATCCAAATCTTTATTTGGATCTGGACTCTTTAAGTGGATAAGGATAATCGCTTATCTTTGGATCTGGACTCTTTAAGTGGATAAGGATAATCGCTTATCGTATGTGCTGATCCAAATCTCAGATCTGCCCCTATTTAATTAATCTAATTAACCCAGTTCAAAATTGAATTTTAGGCCCGTTAAGCTTTCAGGCTCACTTTCACTTTAATGTTGGCTAGCTTGGCTCTCTTTGTATGGCGTGAGACCCTATCATTGATCTACACATCAGCTACATAGGTTCAGCATAGCCTTTGTTACAAGGCCTAGCCGAATTCACTACTGAATGCAGTGAACCCCTGAGTCCATCACTATGGGCTCTTAATGGGCCCAACATTTACACTAAATGGTCCTTGGGTCCAGCCATCTTATGAAGGCCCAAGAATTGTGAGCAAATGCAAGATTAGCCCATCAGGTATAATCCTCAATGGTCTTACACTTAACCTCTCAGCCCATAATGATCAAATACTGCCCGACAAGAGAGGACATCTCCCTTGGCTGCAAGGTGCAGTGCTGCACTCTCTACTCACATGGATCCCGGGAATTAAAATCTTTTGCTAACATTTTGAAACCATAATATATATATATATATATATATATATATATATACATTTTGCAAAAACAAATTTCAACGGTTGAAATCAACTGCCAGTAGTTTAGGTTTCCATCAGAGAGAGTGCATCCTTGATCATTCATTTTGTTCGACAAAGGGCCTGATCCTGTCACTATGATCATCCACTCAGATGAATTCTCGGACTGTCCCAATCCGACACCAAGTGCAGTATCATAATTGAGTCTAGGGGTCAGGTGTAACATTCCAGTTTTGCCCATCTATCTCCAAGGTCCAGGGCAATACTGAAATTTTGGTCCAATTCAGGGTTTCAAGAAAACCCACAATGGATGTACCTCAGGTCTCACCCTAGCAGCTGAGACAAGCCACCCCAACCAACTTGATGGTACATCAGTGTCAATCTTGGCAAGATAAATCTTCTCAGATCTATCCAACGACTATGAAGATTCTAAACTAACACGAGTCTCATATTTGTCCAGTTTAAGGGTATTACACAGGAACACAACATAATAACATGAATCAAGTATGTACTTTATTCATTTACAATAAATGTCATAATGTACATCATGCCGATTGGAGTTATGGGCATACACTGTCTAACAGTTTCAGCCAAATTTCGTGGATTAGTATAAGCCCATGAAGATCATCTAAATCATTAGCATCCATCCATGTCATGATTGAAGTGATAAATGATTCATATTCAGGGCCAAGACCCACAAACAAGTATAGTAACAAGTCCTGTTCTACAAGAAGTTCAGCTACTGTAGCAAGGCATTCAACCAAATATTTGGCGTGTTAAATATGTAGAATCGTACACACCATATATTGTAGTTGTCACCATTAAGTTTGATGGGAAGCAACTAGGTAACACTTGGGATTGCAGGAAGACTAGATGAGAAATTGGAACTTTGAAAGTTAGAGTTTCTGTTGATGTCGTGGAGTTATCACCTTTCCCTCTTTCACACACCGAGAGGGAAAGGTCTTGCATTTATGTATATGAGAAAAATGCATAGGTGGTAGATTTACAATTAAGGCTGAGTTTGGAAGTAGTGCAAATGCAAATATGTAGAGTGTAAAACCTTATATTTTGTATTGTTTTGTATCTACTTATGCTTTACATATTATTTTGTATGCAAATACAGCAAAGAGATAAATTAAGTTACAATTGAATTAGATGTGTACATGAGAAAAATACATTGGTGTAAAGATTTCGTACTCACTTTCTCTACCCACGTACCTCCTACCCACTGTACATTGCAGCTGCATATCTCACAATACAAAATGGTGATTTGTGTGCAATGTGGGTAGAGAGTAGTTGGCTGGAAAACCTGGTTACGTGGACAGATTTCCTATGGAGAAGTACGGATAGGCCCAATGCATATTTCTGATTTCCACTGCAGAGTTATAAACATTCAAAATGGCAACAACCCACACTCTATGCATCAACCCCACCTATGAAATACTTTGTGCCTATAAATTCTGACTTTGGGCTGAACCCTCTTTCTCCCAATTTCCTACTTATTTTCTCTACCTGTGTATTATAGGTACCGCGTGGATAGAGAAAGTGAGTAGGAAATATTTCCACGGGTTTTAACAAAAAAGACTGGTCCCTTATGTGCAGAAGTGAGAACCACATGGGAAGGTCTGGAGATTGCAGCAAAATTGAGTCTTACTGACATTTGCATAGAAAGTGATTTCCTAGAAGCTGTCAATCTCTTTTGGCCGGCCGGTAGCTAAGTGCAGGAGAATGTTGAGGTAGTTTCGTTCCTGCCTTTGGCAAATTTCTTCGCGTATTTTGGACTTTGGCTTTGGCGTCATTAGGTGAGCATATTTTACGTGGTTCCTCTGTTACTTATTTCGTTCCACTTCGGAACATTACAGTTTTATTGCTTGCTTTTATTCCTTTGCCTTAATGGCTTAAAAAAAAAAAAAAAAAACACTCTTCTGCACAAAATCATGAGCACCATTGTTATTAATTATGCAATTAGTGGAACAGGTGAAGTGAAGTCCTAACACTAACAACCAAGGAAATTAAGGGTGGTCTCTATTTGGGGAATACATCATGATGCATGTGGTTGAAGTTTAGCTACACAAATTAACACAACCCTTTAGTGTTGATGATGAGGTCAGTCAATTCCAATCGATCTATTCAAGAATTGCAGACATTGAGATAGTCAGCAAAGAAAGTTGTGAATGCTTCCATTTTGGCCTTAGGTAGAGCCAGTCCCACCTCAACTGTACCTTCTCCATCTCTGCTATCAAAAAGAGAAATTTGTCCCTCACCCATTGTAAGCATTTCAAACTTCTTTGGTTTCCCCCACCCAAAGTCCATCTCATAAACACCAAACTTGGGTGACCCTGTCACCGTCACAAATCCCTCGGGTAGTCGGGAACTCAAATCTGATATCCACCTCTCTGCATCTCTCAAAACTCCATATTCCATCCGCTTAACCGCATCTGCAATCATCTTCGCTGCCACAACAATGGCGTTATCTCCTTCTAAATCAGTCTTCTTTGCATCTGCAAATCCAAGAGCAACACAATTGCCAAAGTATGTAGCTGGCACTGGAGGATTCCTTAGGCGATCCCTACAGTCTACACTAAATAAGAAATGCTCCATCTCTTCACCAGGAGAATCCACGATCACTCCTGCTTTAATCAAGCAAACCCATGTGATGGCACATGTTACCACAAATGCCGAGAGACGCAACGGCGATAGTGGTACAATCTGATTTTCATTCTTCCCATGTCTTGCCAAGATCCACTGCTTCAGTTGATCGATTTTCACTCGGCTCACTACAAATGTGGCTCTAACAACAATGCTTTCAGTTGGGACTTCGAAGCTTGGTTGAGAGTCGTCGGAGATATTGGAAGTCATCTTGGACGTGTTGTTTTCCATCTCCTTGAGAAGAATTGTTTTCAAATAACCCTCTGGGTCGTCAATCACAGTTCTGTCATAGAATGGAAGCAATTCTGAACACGCAGATGAATCCCCTCCAAGCCTACATGCTGTTGCCCACGACCTAATGAAATGGCAAAGGCTTCTGCCATCGGAAACCACATGGCTCGAGGTAATTCCGATACTGAAACCGGAATTGGGGAAGAAGGTCACTTGTAGGGCTAGGAGTGGGACTACGTTGGAGTCGAAGAGCGATGGCAATTGAGGAACCAGAGGGTCGAATCGACTTTCATCACGAGGATGGTCGCCACAGAGATCACTGAAATCATCAGTAGACTCAGCAATGGTAAATGAGACCGAGTCACCACTGACAAAACGAATCTCAGGTTCAGTGGTTGGGGGAACCCACATTAGGTTTCCAGCAAGAAAGTAGAAGTGTTGGAGGGTGAGGGAGAGTGAGTTTTTGAGGTTGGGAATGATGCTTTCCATGAAGAGGGTAATCGGATGAGGGAATTCATAAAAGAATATGCGGGAGGGACAACAATAGTACAGATACATTACGTCGAAGAAAGTAAGCTGAAGAGATTTTTTCTCCATTGAAGCTGCAGGTGGAGAGACTTGGCATTTCTCTAACACCTTAATGGAATGGATTGCAGCCATTAGAACGAGAGAGAGGCAGAGACTATGATTTGCTGCGCAACAAATGGATGGTGCAACCAATTGGAATCACAAAGAAACCATGCACTCTGATATTAATGTGATGAGGCCATGTTAGAGAATATCAATCTATTCAAGAACGTCACCAAGCAGATTAAACTTTTATGTTGAATGGTTCTTTTAAATGGTATCAGACCCACTTTGAACAAGTGGTTTAGTATTGGATCCTTATTGCTCCCATTATAAAATTAAGTTTCAACACAAGTTAGAGAATATCAAACTATTCAAAAAACTCACCTAACAGCTTAAGCTTTTAGGTAATAATTTTTTGAAAAGCCAACTGCAACAGGTTGAGTTGCATTTCATGATTTTTATTTTTTGTAAAAGATGACTCCATTAAACAAGCAAATAATCCAACCTGTAAGAGATGACTCCATTGATCTCATTCGTTACATTATGTGTAGTTGAGGGTATCAAGTGACATATAGATGGTCCAGAGATTTTAAAAAACAAATTAATTACTTGAATGAACATTATGTGTAGTTGAGGGTATCAAGTGTCAGATCCGTGGACTTTACCCAAAATAAAACGATAAATCGGACACTTTATTCGAACTCCAACATGGCTGCATGTGCTCGGTAAATAATTAACACAATATCAAATTTTTTATTTATATATATAACTCTATCAAATCCAGGCTTTAACGAATAAAAGCCCACAGGAATGTAGTCAGCCTTAAAAGTTGATGAGATTAGGTGTGTGGGAGAATCATTAGTTAGGTCTGTAGGGCAGCCGTTGGATCCCTTGTCCCTTTAACTGTTACTACTTTACTAGACCGACTGAAAATAGGCGCTACAGAAAATAAAAATTGTTGACCATCATATTAAATCTCCACCATATAATAAACACTATGAGGTCCCCTCAGCAGACAGTAATTAATTAACGACTAGCAACTAAAGAATCTCTAACTATTTAAAAAAAAAGAAATTTCTAACCACTGGCAGATCATTAACAAACAGAGATTCTTATTGATTTTGTTCTAGTTGTGCTTGATCATTAAGTTCAAGTCATAGAAAATGAAGTCAAGCCCATCAACAAGATTGCTTGTAGAAACCACATCTATATGCAAAAGAAAGCTGAACAAGTATTGAAGACCCTACTGCCTAAAAATTATAAACTAAATTTGCCTAAAAAAATAAAAGAAACAAAACAAGAAAAGAGGAGAAGGAGCAAAATAGGGGAAAGATTGAGGAACAATATTGGAGTGCCCTAAAACCAAGAGAAAAAAACGGAAGTGAAAGCCCTCTATTCAATTACGATAGAAACATGTTTTAGCATCGATGATGATTTCTAAAGAATACGTTTGTTTTCAGTGTAAATGCGAATTGATGTAAAATTCTACCATTAGTTCACATTTATATGTGTTTGTTTTCAGTGTAAAAACAGACCGGTGTAGAACTCTACACCCGATCTGTATTTCCACGTGTTTGTTTCCAATGTAAAGTTTACATTGAAAATCAATGTTACCATCTAATTGGCTGACATTTTCATCAGTAATCGATGTAATACATAAAAAAACTCCAACAGTCCATTAATATTTTAAACCAATCACTAACTTTTCCATCAACTGGTTTTTTTTAAGGCAAAACACATAATTCATTCAACTATGAAGCTTGTATGAATATAGAGTAGTGATCACAGTACCAAGCAAGAAAATATAGAAACATTGTATGAAAATGGAGAAATGGTAACAGTACCAAGCAAGAATACAAGTCTCTAGAAAGAACAAAATATTCACAGTGGATAAAATAGAAAATGAAGAAACTTCTGCAACAAACAAAAAATGAGGTAGAATCACCAATAGAAGAGATAAATGAGCGCATCTCCAACAACCAAAAGAGAGGGATAAATACAGTAGTGATTCATCATAACTTTAATCATTTGGAACCATAACCATTGGAACTTTAATGAACTAGAACTAACTATAAAAGTCTAGAACATAATTGTCGGAACTGTTATCGACAAAAGTGAAATTAACTACAAGTTTAACCACTTGGAAAAAGTAACCGCTAGAACTATTATCACCGGAAGTGGAACCAATTAGAACTTTAATCACCCAGAACTGAGACATTTAGAACTGTTATCACCAGAAGTGGAATCAACTGGAACTTCCATTGATTGACTTTTACATCGATGATTTTTTCTACCGAAATCAAATGCAGCCATAGCTTCAAAGATTGGGTGGGAGGTCTGAAATGAATGCCCTACAGAAAATAATTAAAGTGCCTTTCCAATAACAGCCTAATGAGAGAACCTAACCATTAGAGATGCAAGAAAAAAATGAAAACTAAATTCCAAACAACAATATTGAGATAAAATATGACTGCTAGCTCAAACAAAGTGTTATCAACCAGAGTGAGAGGGATTAAACACTTGCAAAGAGATACTATTATTATTATTATTGTTGTTGTTGTTGTTGTTGTTGTTATTAAGGAGGTGGAGGAGGAAATGGAGGGAAACATACTTGTCATTTGTGTATCACTAGGAGAGGTTGTAAGTAGGGATGCAATTTTCACCCTACCTAGAGGGTACCCACATCCTTTGGCATAATGAATTTAGTAAAATACTCCTTGTAAAATTATAAACTTGCAAACCACCACAAAGAAAACTGACCACACTTGAACTTAGGGCATGTTTGTTTGCATTGAATTCTGAAGTCTAAATGCCTCTGAAACTATAATAATTACTTTAAGAGGTGTATTGAAGTTGGTGAATTTTCTTGGTTCTAAAGTCTGAATAAAGAAAATATTGTTCTGAAATCTAAATATCGAGTTCTAAAAAGTAACAAATGACTATTTTAGCCATTTATATGAGAAAACTTATTTTTTACTAGTAATGAATTCAATAATTATTAATTATTAAAAATTAATACTGACAATAATAATATTAGAAAAGTAATAACAAAATAATAATAAAAAATAACAATAACAACATTAGTAATATTAATATTAATAATTAATAATAATAACAATAAATACAATAATAGTATGAATGATAATAATAATAATAATAATTGCATTACAATAATAAGAATAATAATATAAATTAGAATGCTCATAATAATAACAATATAAATTATAATTATTAACAACAAATATTCATAATATGAAAAAACAATAATAATATATTAATAAATATAAATGATATTTTTTATAACTAATGAATTAATGATAATGATACTAATTAATAATATATTATTGAATATTAAATATTATTAATAGCAATATTAGTATTATTAATTAAAAATAAAGGAATAAATATACACAATATACAAAAACAATAATAATATATTAACATTAATATTAATAATTAATAATAATGATAATAATAGTAACCATAATAATTACTAATATTAGAATTAATGACTAATAAATATACATATTATATAATAACAATATAATAATTAATAGCAATAATAGTAATAAACTACTAATAATTTGAAGGGATGAGATATCCATCATATGGATGCCCAAATCTTGCGGAATAGAATGGGCGAATTTCAAAAATTTCTCTTCATCCTACTGGGAATCACATTCCCTTATTTTAGAAAATTCATATTTTTCAAGGATCAATCTTGAACCATAAACTGAACCAGATCTGAACAAAAGCAGTAGGAGAGGGTTATACCTGATATGGAGAAATAATATCCCCCAACGAAGGTGTTCACACCCAAGGAAGGATCCAAAGACTTCTCCCACTGAAGATAGTGCAGTGCAGGATGGATTAAATCAACAGTGTTCTTCCCAAGAACCTAATCCTTCGCAAGAATTAGCAGGATGGCATGTGAGCACAGCTTCCTATCAGTCCCTTCACAAGGAACTGATGTCAAGATCCAATCTTGATTTCTCCTACTGAACTGGAGATCGAACTGGCAGGTGAGGCGGCGGCGGGAAGGAGGCGGCAAGAAAGAATTTCGCAGGGTTGCTGAATTCTTCCTTCTGTGATTTTAGCTCTGAAGAGGATGTGAATGTATATCTACTAAAGGTTGCCGCCCCCTTCTTCCTTTTATAACTTTAAAGGGATCAATTCCTAATCCCATTAGGAGTTGCTGATCCAAATCACATTTGGATCAGAATTCCCTTTAAGTGATAAGGGTAAACCCTTATCTTATCTGCAGATTAGATCAGCCTTCTCTTAATCTCATTAGGAGGTTTCTAGATCTGAATCAAATTTAGATCTGGACTCTTTGAGTGGATAGGGTTAAGACCCTATCCTATTTGCTAATCCAATCCTACAATTCGCCCCTTATTCAACTGATCAAATCAACCCAGTTCGAAATGGGTTTTAGGCCCAATAGGGTTATGTGCTCACTTAGCCTTCCAAACTGTTGCCTAATTGGGCTTCCTTGTATGGCACGGGACCCAAATATTGATCTACACATCAGCCACATGGGTTCAGCCCAGCCTTTGTTACAAGGCCTGGCCGAATACACTGTTATGGACAATGCACCCCCTGAAACCCATCACATGGGCTCTATGGGGCCAACACTTACCCTAAGTGGTCCCTAAGCCAAGTCACCTTGTAACACCCAGGGACTGTGGGCAGATGCAAGATTAGCCCATCAGATATTACCCTCAATGGTCTTACACTTATCCTCTCTGCCCATAATGATCAAACACTACCCGATAAGAGAGGACCTCTCCCTCGACTGCAAGGAACAGTGCTGCACTCTCTACTCACATGGATCCCGGGAATTAAAATTGGCTGCCGGCAATCTTGGTTTCCATCAGAGAGAATGCATCCTCGATCACTACCTTTGTCCGACAAAGGGGCTGATTCTGTCACTATGATCACCCATTGAGATGAATTCCCAAACTATCCCAACATACCCAGGTTTTGACCCCCGCTAAGGCTCTCACTGATTGGCATATCAAAGATAGCCCAATCCGACACCTAGTGCAGTATCGTAATCGAGTCTAGGGGTCAGGTGTAACTTTCCAGTTTTTCCCATCTATCTCCAAGGTCTAGGGCAATACTGAAAATCTAGTCCGGTTCAAAGATTCAATTAATCCTACACTGCATGTGCCTTGGGTCTTACCCTGGTGGCTGAGACAGGTCACCCCAATATTTGGCAGTACACCAGTGTCAGCCTTGGCAGGATAAATCTCCCCTAGACTTATCCAACGGCTATGAACATTCTAAACTAACACGAGTCTCATAAGTGTCCAGTTTAAGGGTATTACATAGAAACACACCACTGGAACATGAACCAAATATGTACTTTATTCATTTACAATAAACTCATAATGTACATCATTCTGATTGGAGCTAAGGGCATACAACTGTCTAACAACTCCCACTTGCACTTAGGTTCAATCTGGTACAAGCCGGAGTCCCATACTTTCCACGTGTTTCTCAAACACTTTTTGTGTCAGTGGCTTAGTCAATGAGTCTGCTACATTCTCCACTGATGCTACCTTCTGAATCAAGACGTCCCCTCTACCAACAATCTCCCGCAGTACGTGGTACTTCCTCTCGATGTGCTTCGACTTCGAGTGGGATCGTGGCTCCTTAGCCTGAGCAATCGCTCCATTGTTTTCACACAACAACAGGATGGGTGATGTGCTAGATAGAACTACTCCCAATTCGTGAACGAACTTCTTCACACGGCTTCCTTGGCAGCTTCACTTGTGGCTATGTATTCGGCTTCAGTTGTGGAGTCTGCCGTAGACCCCTGTTTGCTGCTTTTCCAGCAACAGCACACGATCCTATCGTGAAAACATACCCAGATGTAGACTTTCTTTCATATGGATCTGATTGGAAATCGACATCAGTATACCCCTGGATCTATAGTGAACTACCATCGAATACCAGGCAAAACTCTTTTGTCCTTCGAAGGTATTTAAGTATATTTTTCACAGTAGTCCAGTGCTCCTACCCTGAGTTGGCCTGAAATCTGCTTACCACACTCACTGCCTGAGCTATGTCAGGAAGAGTGCACAACATGGCATACATGATGCTCCCTACGGTTGAGGCATAGGGAACGTCCTTCATGCCCTCAATCTCCTCAGAGGTCTTGGGAGACATCTTCTTAGAAAGAGTGACTCCGTGCCTGAAAGGAACATTGCCCTTCTTGGAGTTCTCTATGCTATATCTCTTGACAATTTTTTCAATGTAAGTAGATTGGGATAATCCTATTATCCGCTTCGATCTATCTCTATAGAGTCGAAGACTTAGTATATAGGAGGTTTCTCCAAGATCTTTCATGGAGAATTGCTGCGAAAGCCACACTTTCACCGTAGTCAACATTCCTACATCATTACCAATGAGTAAAATGTCATCTACATATAGAACCAAGAACGTAACCTTGTCCCCACTGGTCTTCCTGTAAACATAGGGCTTATCCAGATTCTGCTCAAAGTCAAACGTTTTAACAGTAGAGTCAAATCGGATGATCCAACTCCGAGAAGCTTGCTTAAGTCCATATATGGATTTATTTAGTTTACACCCCATGTGTTCCTGACCTACAGCTACGAAGCCTTGCGGCTACTGCATATAGATATCTTCAGTAAGATCTCCATTTAGGAATGCAGTTTTGACATCCATTTGCCAAATCTCGTAATCATGGTATGCTGCTACAGGTAGCAGAATCCTAATGGATTTAAGCATGGCCATAGGCGAAAATGTTTCCATATAATCGATTCCCTCTTTCTGAGTATACCCTTTGGCCACCAGACGAGCTTTGTAGGTCTCAACCCTACCATCGGGGCCCTTCTTCCTCTTGTAGATCCATTTGCAACCAATTGCTTTTACCCCGGGGGGTGGATCTACTAGAGTCCAAACTCCATTGGTCTCCATTGAATCCATCTCAGCTCTCATGACATCTACCCACTTAAGGGAGTCTATGTCCAACATAGCTTCCACATAAGTCATGGGATCCTCCTCACTAGTCAAGGCTTCCATCAGGTAACTATCCTAGTCATAACCAAAATGAACTGGTGGCCTGGACACTCGGGTAAATCTTCTAGGTTGGTCACTACCTAGAACTTGTGGGACACCTCCCACTACATCCGAGCTCTCCTCATCAAGAACAACTTCTTGACGATGATTGTCTAGGATGTAATCTCTTTCCAAGAATTGTGCATTTCGACTGCAGAACACCTTCTGCTAACTTGGGTCATAGAATAGGTAACCTACAGAGCCTTTTGGGTAGTCTACAAACGGGGAACGACTGGTCTTGGATTCCAATTTGTCCGGACTCGTTCTTTTAACGTGTGTCGGACGACCCCAAACCTTCAAGTGTTGTACACTTGGTTTCTTTCCTGTCCAAAACTCATAGGGAGTCTTCGAAACTGATTTGGTTGGAACCCGGTTCAGCATGTATATCGCAGTTTCTAATGCGTATCCCCAAAAGGATGTGGGTAACTTTGAATGGACAAGAAGTGACCGGACCATATCCAATAAGGTCTTATTCCTCCTCTCTGAAACACCGTTAAGTTGTGGTGTAGCAGAAGAAGCTAACTGTGATACTATCCTGTTGACCTTCAAGTATTCCCTGAATTCGTCAGAGAGATACTCGCCACCTCGATCCGATCAAAGAGCCTTAATTTCTCTCCCTAACTGTTTCTCGACCTCTTGTCTGAAATCTTTGAACTTTTCAAAGGATTCAGACTTATGTCTCATTAGGTACACGTAACCATACCGAGAATAATCATCGGTAAATGTAATAAAGTATATGTGTTGGTTACGGGTCCTAACACTCAGGGGACCACATACATCAGTATGTATAAGGTCAAGTGTGCCTGTACATCTTTTAGGCTTACCATTAAATGACCTCTTTGTCATCTTACCCTAAAGGCAAGGCTCACAAATGGAAAGATCTTCTATAGTTATAAAATCTAAAGGACCATCCTTTACCAATCTTGTGATTCGGTCAATACCGATATGGCCAAGTCGGTAATGCCACAGGCACGTGGGATTAACTATGTCACGTACTCTTTTCTTGGGAATATTAGCCGGCGTAGTTTCGGTTATGTTAGTTTCTAGATAAGGATGTAGAACATAGAGACCATTCTCCAATTCCCCGTATGTGATGAATCTATTGTTTCTTTTAATTGTAATCGTATTACTGAAAAAGACAGAATATCCATCCGCACAGTTTTGAGACAGAAATCAAATTTCTTCTTAAATTTTGCACTAAAAGACAATCTTTAAGTATAATGGATCCTTCTCTAAAAAATAACTCTACGGTTCCCATCATCATAGCTGCAACACTTGCAGAAGTCCCCAAGTAGAGCGTCACTTCGCCTTCATTCAGCCTTATACTTACCTTGAACCTCTGCAGTGAGTTACACGCATGAGTTGAAGCCCCAGAGTCAATACACCAGGATGCAGAAGCCACCAATAAATTGGTTTCTATGACACAAGATTCGAAATTACCTTTCTTGGATTCCAAGTACTGAGGACAATTCCTCTTCCAGTGGCTTCTTTACCTTCCTATTTTTCTTGCCCGATTTGCTAGCTTTAGCAAGCATAGCCACAAACTCATCCTTCCTAATTAAATCTTCAGCCCTCTACAACATGTTGCTGAGTTCCTGGATGCTAATATTTAGCTTGTTCATATTGTAATTCATTATGAACCGGTTGAAGGAAGGAGGCAAAGAGTTCAGGATGGCATTCACTTGCGTGTCAAGATCTAGCCCGAATCCAAGGGCTTCAAGTTCGTTGATGTAACCCATCATCCAAAGACAATGGTCGTGAACCTGTTGCCCTTTGGACATTTGTGCGGTCATGAACTGTTTCAAGACCTTCTGCCGAGTAGAACAATTCTGCTCCTCGTACATTGTCTTCAAACTATCCAATATGTCCTTGGCTAGTTCGATATGATCGAACTGCCTTTGTATTGGATTGTCTAGAGAGGCAATGACATAGCAGTGGGCTAGGGAGTTTTTATCCTCCTAATCTTGGAATTCCCTCCTGGCCTCAAAAGCCCTATCGCTCGGACGCTCCGGGGCAGGATTTTTAACTACCTTATCCAACTTTTCAGATGTTAGGACCAGCATGAGGTTACGGTACCAATCGGCATAGTTCAGGCCCTTAAGCTTGTTGTCGTCAAGAAGCTTTGCAAATTGTCCATTTGCCATTTTCTGGTAAAACAACAAATATTAGTCCACAACCTAATTTGATTCATGTTCATTACATAGATATGGCTTTTAATCTATGTTCCATTCCCATTTGTTCATCTCTGAGATTTCCCTCCCATCTCAGTAACGGAGACAGCGACTTGTCTCTGGAAATGTGGGAAACCACATAGGTGCATGAAGCCAACTGTTTCGGCTGCAAAACCCCACCACCTTTCTGTGAAGGATCATATCCACTCATCATATGAGCTTTCCCTTTGGCCTCTGTCAGACAAGATTTAGAGTTGTTTTTAGGTAAACCTTTCTGTCCAGTAGGGACACCATGGCAATGATGTGCATTCAGCCATGGTGTGTGCAAGAGCCATTATCAAATCAGCATGGGCCAAGCACTTATGGCCCATGCACGTAGCACATCACACATCCATACATCACATGCAGGGAAGAATTGATCCAATCAATTGATATCTATAAAGCCCATTTTAAAGCCCATAATATTAACCATTAATATTATCTAGGTATATGAGCCGAAATCAGGGTTGATCAATTTGGTCCATATAGCTTTATCTGCGAAGTGGGCTTTTAGCAGTTTTAACAATTTAAAATTGGGCCTTTACAAGTTGGGCCAAATTAAATATTCAATTAATTATCAATCCTTAGGCCCATTAGTGGGAGAATTAGGGCTGATATTCAGCCTTGATCGAACCCTAGATTTGGTCCAACCAGTTTGGACCAATTTGGTTCGAATGGGTCTAGGGTTTGATCTTTAATTAAAGATTTAATTCAAGAAATTAATCTAAAATTAAATACTGATAAAAGAAAATCAAGAATCAGTCAGATAGAGCTGTTCACACAATCCATCCTACAACACAGAGGTTAGATCACAGTTTGCATTTTCATAAACTGCAAATCGTAGATAGCGATTCTCCCATCTGCGAAATCTCCTTCCTTGCGCCGCCATCTTCGATCGAAAATAAAATAAATAGAAAACCTAATTTCTATTATAATTACATCAGATTGAATGCCTATACATTCAATCTAAAAATAAATAAATAAACATATATATATATATATATATATATATATATATATATATTTTACAGAGCAAATGTAATAAAAAAAAAACAAGAAACTGCAAAATCGCAGGTTCCATGCGCCAATCAAGATTTCGATCTCCATGTGTACGAACAGCCCATAAATCAAGAAAATCATAAAGAACAATTCTAAATAATAATCAGATTTATAAATTTTAATTTCAGATTAATCGCCCATTGACTGGAAACAAATTTTTCAGAAAAACTTTATATCTGCGCAAATCGAGTAGAACACCTTCTGCCCATTTGCGTAGGTTCATATTTGATCCAATTTGGTTCAAGACTTGAACCTGGCTCTGTTACCACTAAAGGGATGAGATATCCATCGTATGGATGCCCGAATCTTGCGGAATAGAATGAGCGAATTTAAAAAATTTCTCTTCATCCTACTGGGAATCACATTCCCTTATTTTAGAAAATTCATATTTTTCAAGGATCAATCTTGAACCATAAATCGAACCAGAACTGAACAAAAGCAGTAGGAAAGGGTTATACCTAACATGGAGAAATAACATCTCCCAACGAAGGTGTTTACGCCCAAGGAAGGATCCAAAGACTGCTCCCACTGAAGATGATGCAGTGCAAGATGGAGCAGAATCAACAGTGTTCTTCCCAAGAACCTAATCCTTCGCAAGAATTAGCAAGATGGCACATGAGCACAACTTCCTATCGGTCCCTTCACAAGGAACTGATATCAAGATCCAATCTTGATTTCTCCTACTGAACTGGAGATCGAACTGACAGGTTAGGCGGCAGCAGGAAGGAGGCGGTAAGAAAGAATTTCGCAGGGTTGCTAAATTCTTCCTTCTGTGGTTTCAGCTCTGAAGAGGATGTGAATGTATATCTACTAAAGGCTGCTGCCCCCTTCTTCCTTTTATAACTTTAAAGGGATAAACTCCTAACCCCATTAGGAGTTTCTGATCCAAATCACATTTGGATCAGAATTCCCTTTAAGTGATAAGGGTAAACCCTTATCTTATCTACAGATTAGATCAGCCTTCTCTTAATCTCATTAGGAGGTTTCTAGATCTGAGTCATATTTAGATCTGGACTCTCTGAGTGGATAGGGTTAAAACCCTATCCTATCTGCTAATCCATTCCCAGAATTCACGCCTTATTTAATTGATCAAATCAACCCAGTTCGAAATGGGCTATAGGCCCAATAGGGTTATGTGCTCACTTAGCCTTCCAAACTGCTGCCCAGTTGGGCTTCCTTGTATGGCATGGGACCCAAACATTGCTCTACACATCAGCCACATGGGTTTCGCCCAGCCTTTGTTACAAGGCCTGGCTGAATACACTGTTATGGATAGTGCACCCCCTGAAATCCATCACATGGGCTCTATGTGCCCAACACTTACCCTAAGTGGTCCCTGGGCCAAGCCACCTTGTAACACCCAGGGACTGTGGGCGGATGCAAGATTAGCCCATCGGGTATTACCCTCAATGGTCTTACACTTAACCTCTCAGCCCATAATGATCAAACACTGCCCGACAAGAGAGGACCTCTCCCTCGACTGCAAGGAACAGTGTTGCACTCTCTACTCACATGGATCCCGGGAATTAAAACCTTTTGCAAACATTTGAAAACCATAAATATATATATACTTTTATATCTCATTTAAAATATATTTTGCAAAACAAATCTCAACGATTGAAATCTACTGCCGGCAGTCTTGGTTTCCATTAGAGAGAATGCATCCTCAATCACTACCTTTGTCCGACAAAGGGGTTGATCCTATCACTATGATCACCTACTAAGATGAATTCTCAGACTGTCCCAACATACCCAGGTTTTGACCCCCGCTAAGGATCTCATTGATTGGCATATCAAAGATAGCCCAATTCGACACCTAGTGTAGTATCATAATCGAATCTAGGGGTCATGTGTAACTTTCCAGTTTTGCCCATCTATCTCCAAGGTCTAGGGCAATACTGGAAATCTGGTCCGGTTCAAAGATTCAATTAATCCTACACTACATGTGCCTTGGGTCTCACCTTGGTGGCTGAGACAGGCCACCCCAACATTTGGCAGCACACCAGTGTTAGCCTTGGTAGGATAAATATCTTGAGACTTATCCAATGGCTATGAACATTCTAAACTAGCACGAGTCTTATAAGTGTTCAGTTTAAGGGTATTACACATAAACACACCACAGGAACATGAATCAAATAATAATATCTAATATAATTAATAATCGTCTAACATAATATCTGATTGGAGCTAAAGGCATACAACTGTCTAACATAATTAACAATATAAATAATATATAATAATAATGTCTAATATTATTATTGTATTATTATATAACATAGTCCGCTGCCCTATAGTTATCAATGTATCCAGTTCCACATGCAAACCTAAAGGTTTGACTAGTGATACCTGATGTAGGTGCTTTTGGTTTACCTGTACGAGGCCTACGCATGTCAAACCAGAGGGTGCCAGCATGGAGTCCGGGTCTCTTGCCCACGTTTATCACAGCCACACATGGAGAACATCTTATCCTTTGCATAGTATTATGCAGGGGAAGATGTTCCCAATTCACCGGAGGTGGTGAATTGTGGGTAGGCGTGGTCAGGATTCTTGTGGGCAGGAGATCTGGAGTTGCCAACCAAAGCGTACCATGGGGACACTTAGGGCTTAGGCTTAGGTTGGACGTACCCAATCCAAGAGCGTCGCGTTGCTTTGGTAGAGGATCTTTCCAGGCCCTCATACGGCTCGTATCTGGACCATCCAGGCCCAACTACTCCCAAGCGACTCCAGCTATAAATTGTTAGACAGTTTTGTATGCCCTTAGCTTCAATCAAAATGATGTACTTTATGAGTTTATTGTAAATGAATAAAAGTGCATATTTGATTCATGTTCCCTTGGTATGTTTCTGTGTAATACCCTTAAACTGGACACTTAATGAGACTCGTGTTAGTTTAGAATGTTCACAGCCAGTGGGTCGGTATGGGGAGACCTATCCTGACAAGGCTGACACTGTGGCACCACCAAGTTGGTTGGGGTGGCTTGTCTCAGCCACCGGGGTGAGACCCTAGGCACATACAGTGTAGGATTAATTGAATCTTTGAACTGGACCAGATTTCCAGTATTGCCCTGGACCTTCGAGATTGATGGGCGAAACTAAAAAGTTACACCCGACCCCTAGACTCGATTATGATACTGTACTAGGTGTTGGATTGGACTGTCTTTGATGTACCAATCAGTGAGATCCTTAGCGGGGGTCAAAACCTGGGTATGTTGGGTGATGTGTGGCTCATTATGACACTAGCAAGTGCACTAGCCGTTCAAGTAATAAAGTAGTGAGTGAAGTATCGTTCCCACGAGGATTTAGGAAACAATTACCAATACTAAATTGAGCACTTCTTATCTGATCAACAAATAAATCAGAACTTTAATGAAAGCTAAAAAATCCTAAATTAAAATCTATCTAAATCATTGGCCCAATTGCCTTCAAATCAGGTTAGAAGAGTAAGCAGTAAATGTCAATCTTAGAATTCAGCAATCTATCAATTTGGATCATTCGAATAAATCATGATTGAGCTTTGGTTTGGTGAAACCCCAAGGTCATGAACAGCCTCTCTCAAGCGCATGTTCATCCTATGCATGAGTGACGGTTCTTCTATCTCTAGCAAGAATTTAATCCCCATGCATGCATTTCTTCAAACACTTTTAAGGCATCAATTCAAGTCTGAATTGATCACCAACTGAATTGTGCAAATTATCTCTAACCTTGCACTCAATTCAGTTCTTGAATAGTAGATCTGAATTCCTAGAGTCTCTCTCAAGCACTCTAGGAATTCCAAGCTTTAGATCCATTCGGCCAATCTGAAAATTGCAGATCTGAATTCTCTTTCAAGCAATTCAGATCTTGCAATCTCAGATCTGAGAAATCAGATCTGAGTTTTGAAGGTTAGTTGGCCGAATTAATCTACAATAACACCCTTACTCAAGAAACTTCAAGTACAATTCATGACCATTTGAATGAATCAAAAAGAATTAGATTGCTGAACTGAAATTTTACAAGCTGAAATACATCAAGGAAGAATGGAAACAAGGAGAAAGAAGAAAGAAAATATAACAAAGAAACTGAATTCAAATCAAAAGAGAATGAAACTACAAATGATTTATTACAAAAGATCTTTGAATCACAAACCCTCAATTCGAACTCACCTTCTCTTCTAGCTTGCTTGTCTTGAACTTCCTTCAGCCCTTCTTCTTCTTCTTCCTTGCGCCTAGCCTTCTTCTCTTCTCTTCTCTCAAGGTGGCCGAACCTCTAAGAGTGGGAGAGCCTTCCTCTCAAGCAATTGAACACCTCTTACCCCTCCTAGAGGCCTCCTTATATAGTTTTTCAAGGGGGCTCTTGCCCCTTCTTGAAGTCTCTAGAATTGGGTTTATTACACCCCTCATGAACCTTCTAGAGTGCTCCCTCCTTCTCTTCAAGAAACTTCTAGGAGTTGCCGCCCCTAGCTCCCTTTGGGCTGCTATTTGGGCTACAACTTAGCTTGCTTTTGAGCTCATGTGGGCTACACTCTAGGCTGTTATTTGGACTAAAAATGGGCTGGGCCGAAATTTCCTTCTTGCTAGGCTTCTTCCCTTGGGTTTTCCAAAGAGTTAACTTGCACTACTTGGGCCGAATGAAACTCCCTTGCTCTCATGGCTGGGCCGGGCTGAACTTGATAAATTTTGGGCTTTCTTTTCTTGCTTTTGCCTTCTTTTTGTTGATTTGGCTTCCATATAAGCAGAGAGTGCAACACTGTTCCTTGCAGCCGAGGGAGAGGTCCTCTCTTGTCAGGGTGTTACAAGGTGGCTTGGCCACAGTGCCTGCCATATGGGCTAATCTTGCATCTGCCCACAGTGCCTGGGTGTTACAAGGTGGCTTGGCCCAGGGACCACTTAGGGTAAGTGTTGGGCCCATAGAGCCCATCTGATGGGTTTCAGGGGGTGCACTGTCCATAACAGTGTATTCGGCCAGGCCTTGTAACAAAGGCTAGGCTGAACCCATGTGGCTGATGTGTAGATCAATGTTTGGGTCCCACGCCATACAAGGAAGGCCAACTGGGCAACAGTTTGGAAGGCTAAATGAATACATAACCTTAAATGGGCCTTAAGCCCATTTCGAACTGGGCTAATTTGATTAGTCACTTAAGGGGCAAATTCTGAGATGGATCAGCTGATAGGATTGGTCCCTCACCCTATCCACTTAGAGAGTCCAAGGTCTAAATAAGATTTAGATCTGGAAACTTCCTAATTAGATTAGGAGATGGCTGATCTAATCTGCAGATAAGATAAGGGTTATCCCTTATCACTTAAAGGGACTTCTAATCCAAATATGATTTGGGTTAGCAACTCCTAATGGGATTAGCAGCTGATCCCTTTAAGTCTATAAAAGGAAGAGGGGGCGGCAGCCTTTAGACATCACAAGCAAGCAATAAATATTCTTGTCTTCAGAGCTGAAATCACGAGAAGAGAGAATCTGCACCCTGCAAATACTCTCTTGCCGCCTCCTTCCTGCAATCGCCGCCTATAGCAGTTCGATCTCCAGTTCTTGGGAGAAATCAAGATTGGATCTTGATACCAATCTTTTGGAGAAAAGATTGGTGGGAGTTGTATTCACAAGCCGTCCAGGTGATTCTTGAGAAGGATCAAATTCTTTTGGAAGAACACTACTGATTCTGCTCCACCCTGCACTGCGCCATCTTCAGTGGGAGTAGATTTTGGATCCTTCCTTGGGCGTGAACACCTCCATTGGGAGATACTACTTCTCTGTATCAGGTATTATCTCTCCCTACTCCTTTTGGTTCAGATCTGGTTCAGTTTATGATTCAAGAATGATCCTCGAAAATATGATTTTCTAAATGGGGAATTCGATTCCCAGTTGAAGGGGAGTAAAAATTTTTGAAATTCGCCCCCTTATTTTGCAATCTTTGGGTGTCCATGTGATGGATTTCCTATCCCTTCATAAATATGAAGCACCCCCACAAGGTAAGGGGCTAAACTCTCTAGATTCAATCTGGAGTTTGAGTAATCTCTAAACACTACCTCCCTCTAGAGAACTTAAGTTCTATTTAAGTCCTCGTCTGGACCCTTCGGTTCCAAGCCTCTAACTCACTTTACGCTCGTACTAACTTGATCATCGGAGTCCTTGCCTTGGGTACCCACCCAAGCCCTCTAACATCTCTGTCCTTGCAAGACCTACTTTGGGTCCCTCGTCCATCGCACTCGGTACTAGCCTTTGGCTCCTATAGTATCCGAAGAGACTTTCCTCCTCGGGCATAGTCCTTAGCCTCGGCCATCTCCACCAAAGCTCGGGAGACTGCCTGACGACAGGAACGATGCTAGACAACTCCAATGTCAGGCAGCACACTACACTTTGCTAGAGGGAAAGTTGTATAGGAGATCCTTCACCTTGCCTTACGTCCAATGCCTCTGTCAGGAGGAAGGCGAATACGTGCTCTGAGAAATTCACGAAGGCATTTGCGGTAACCACCTCGGTGGCTGAGCCCTAGCCCAAAAAACACTAAGGCAGGGGTACTTTTGGCCAACTCTTTACAAGGACAGAGCTGAGCTGGTACAAAGGTGCGATTAATGTTAGAGACATGCTAACCTCTGCCATCAACCAGCCACAACTCTCTCGGCTCTCAGTAGTCCTTGGCCCTTTGCTAAGTGGGGAATGGACCTCCTCGGTCCTTTCCCTCAAGAAACAGGGAGTAGGAAATACCTCGTCATCACTGTGGATACTTCACCAAGTGGGTAGAGGTCGAACCCTTAGCCACCATTACAGTTCGAGAAATCCAGAGCATCTTTTGGAAAAATATCTTTTGTCACTTCAGCCTCCCCCACATGCTTGTCACCAACAACGGGAAGCAATTTGATGATGTTAAGTTCCGAAAATGGTGTGCCTCCCTCAGCATCAGACAATAGTACACCTCAGTGGGCTACCCTCAGACGAACGACCTAGCCAAGGTCACAAACAGAACCATCCCGGACGGACTGAAGACCAGGTTTGATTAAGCCAAAGGCTTGTGGGCTGACGAACTACATAGCGTTCTCTAGGCATACTGAACCACACCTCAGATGGCTATGGGAGAGATCCCATTCGGCCTAGCCTATGGTACGGAAGTAGTAATTCCAACAGAGATCAGCTAGCCAACACTTCGGATCAAAGCATACGACGAGGCCGAGAACAGTGAAGCACTTAGAGCAAACTTAGACATGCTAGAAGAGGTCCGAGAGCAAGCACAAATCACGATGGCCGCCTACCAGCAACGAGTGGCCCGCTACTACAACTCCAAGGTGAAAAAAATGCATTACCAAGAGAGAGACCTTGTCCTCAGGAAGGTCATGGTCCCTAAACCTAGAGTAGGAAAGTTGGGCCCCAATTGGAAAGGCCCCTACAAGATCAAGCAAGTCGTCGGCCCTGACACCTTTCATTTGAAAATTTTAGATGGGAGACCATGAAACTCGGAGAACCTCCGGATGTACTACAAATGAATGTAATTTTTTGATGAAGTAATGAATGAATGAAGCAAAGTTCCTCTTCGGCTCAATGCTTAGCGTGTGATCACACCAGGTCTCTAAGATCCCTTGGCTTCGTGACTGGTCGAGGCGCATGGCCTCTCCTGTGGACTGCACCCTCTTGTCGGGCCATCGCCAAGGCATATTGCTAATAGAGAACACCCTAACTAAACGCCTTGCCAAATTATACCAGGATGGCCAAGGCCTCGCACGCCTCACCACTGTCTCGGCAGCAACTAGCCTCTTAGTCTTCTACACTTGGCACCATCAGCTAAAGACAGCAACCCCAACCAACTCGGCGATTTGCCTCGGTCTGAGACCCAGACCTCCTTAAAGAGTCACCTCAGCTTCGTTGAAGTAACCACTTGGAGAGGTGGGAGCCAAGCGACCCTCAGCTCTGCCTCAACCCCTCCTTCACAGCTTGACTAGCCATCTTGGCTTTGCCTAAGCAACCACAGGAGGAAGGGAGCCAGGCGAGCTTCAGCTCTGCCTCAGCCTCTTCCCCACATTTCAGTAGGCCACCTTGGCCTTGCCTAAGTGGACACTTAGAAGGAACTAGGTCAGGTAAGCTGCACTTTGGTCACGCAGCTCTACCTCGGCCTCTCCTTCCTATCAACCTAAGGCAAGCGTGTAACGAGCCAACATGAGCTACTTTCTGTGCATGCATTGTGGTCTCTTCATTGAGAGGGGTAGGGACCCCTCGGTAAAAAAAAAAGGAAGAAAAAAGAAAGGGATAACACATTGCACAGAACAAAAGGAGCACAGTGTACAAAAAGAATGCTTGATTCTGACATTACACTTCATCAAATTATGAGCCTTTACAAAAATGTTTTGTGGCCTCTTAGGTCGAGCACATTTACATCAAGCAACAAAAAAGAAAAAAAAGAAAAAGGAAGAAGATCCCCTAGGCCTCACTGCCAGTCGGAGGAAGGGCAGAGTCCATGCCACCATCGGCAACCTTGGCGACCTCTGTAGCCTTCTCGGGAGAGTCCAGAATCACCTTCAAGCTCTTGGTGTCCTCGATCCCGTCTAGGTACATCCCAGATGTGCAATCGGCAAGGTCCTCTGGCCGCTTCTCCGCCTCCTCGGCTCGCTTCACCGCTTTGGCTGCCTGCTTCAGCGCCTCAACAGTTTTCTCTTCAGCCTCTGCCACCTTCTTCTCGGCTTCGGCTTCCCACTTCTGTGCCTCAACAGACTTCCCTTCAGCTTTAGCCGCCCGCTTTGCCGCTTTGGCTGTCTTTCTCTCCACCTCAACTGCCTGCTTCTCCTGCTCCTTGGAGAGGCGTTTCTACACCTCCTTCAGCTTCTCCTCAGCTTTTAGCTGAAGCTTCTCCTTGGCGAGCTTCTCCTCGGCAGTGGCGACAGCTTTTTGGAACTTCTCATTCTCTTCAAGCCTGTCCAAGTGGGCCTGGTTGAGGCTCATCCGATCTCCTAGACCAACGAAGTGGAGACATGCCTACTGTGAGAACCATCAGCAAAAGATACAACAAAGAAAAACAAAAGAACGTCGCAATGAATACAAAAAACTTACCTCGGCCAAGTGGTGAAGCCCCTTGTCATAGACGGCTCGCGGCGAGCTCTGCATCATCCGGAAGCGATCTCCGCTCACCAGGGCTTGGCTGACCCCTTCCTCGGTGATAAAGTCCCCCTCGCAAACTAACCATCGAGGGTGGAAAACTTTGGAAGAGTGCTCGGCCCCTTCGGCGAGCTCTTGGGCAGATGCAGGGGCAGATGAGGGCCCCACGTGATGCTCCTGGGCAGGAGGACCCTTCATCGTGGCGTAGGACGCTCGCTGTGGTATATAATATTATAATCTTATATATATTATTAAATAATGGACAAGGTACAATAAAATCTAAGAAGTCTAGTGACAATCCAACAGTCGGGAGGTTGTCTTCAACCTCTCGACATAATACCCCATCACAAAATAGGAGATACTGATCATGCCAAGCACAGAACTAGTATCACCGGTAGGTGGTTATCTTTCTTGCCATGCTGATGCATCACAAGTGACTGGTACCCACGAGGCCACGAATGACTCTTTGCAAAGCAACAGAAAAAAAAAAAAAAAGCAACAAAGGAAAATAGGAGAATGGTGATTATTCTACCAAACGGGAAGAATGTTTAGTGGTCGGCAATCATTCTGACCATGTAGGAAGATCGCCAGCGACTGGCTATCTTTCTGACCATGCCAGAACCATCGCCAGCAACTGGCGACCGAAATACCCATGAAAAATACCCTTTGTAATGAAGAAAGTCAGCAGCAGCTAACCATGATGATTCAAAGTCTCTGTGACAAACTACAACGCAATAAGCTCACTTGTTGTAGGGACTAACCCAAAACGTCCAACACTTTTCTATAATAATTAATGGCACAGCAATGGAGAAGGAGACCAATCTCTGCGAAGCTACTTTTGTGGGATCGTTGGGGCCAACGGTCAATTTAATAATATTTTGAATCTTTATGTAAAGAATCATTGATAGTTTGTGTTTTCTAATGATTGAAAATTTTGAGATGTTTGTTCTTTTTACTTTATTTACTTTATTTATTTTTTTCTTATATATAACAAGAAATTAGATGTAGGCTTTGATTCCAATCCACCAACCTGATTTTCCCACCCTCAAATGCGGGGAGGGTAGGTCAGGGAGGGTTTTGCATTAGTTTTCGTATATGGAGAAAGTTTAGATTCAAATCCAACTTCCTGTGGGTTTTGGCAAGAAAACAAATTAAGAAGTTTGGGAGGCGGGGAGGGTCTAAAGTTTATAAAACCCTCCCTAAATCCATCCTATTGCCATCCCTAATTGCAATGAAGTATTGTGATCACAATTGCAGCAAATGCACTCTGTTTAAATGTTATAATATAGAAAATTTTAATTTTTTGTGATATTTTTGTTGTTAGATAATAATAATTAATATCAATAGCATATTGCAGTTGAATAAATTATTATGGAGGTTGTGAGGTCATAGTGCAGAAACTAAAATGGATTGATTACTTATTCTTGAACAAATAATTTAACTAGTATGGTATCAGTGTGATGGATGGTATTTGGTAAGATAAAGTGAAGTGAAAGTAGCCATATGACATTTGACATTCTAAATTGAGATAACAGACAATCTTATTGAACACCATACTATGGGGGTTGTGAGGTCTTACCATAAAAGTGAAGTGGATTGATTACTTTATCCTTAATCCGAGAAGTTAACTCTCTTTTTGAAGGAAGCATGGTAAGGTGCATAAAGTTGAAATGCAAGGTCCAAAATGTCTGCTCACTTCGATGCTTTGTGGCTTTGATTACACGAGCCTACATATGACCTATATTTCTTTTGAAACTTACATTTTTAAAAATACTAATAAGGGTTCATGTCCTTTGCATGTAGTCATTTTTTATGATGATGATAACAAATAATATTTGACCAAGTGCATTCTATAAAGTTTTTGTATTTTTTATATTTTTATATTTTTTTTAATTTTTATTATTATTTAATTATGACATCAAAGGTTTACACATTTGACCCAAAAGGTTGAATTGTTGACTTGTCACCAAACATGAAACAATTCTATTTTTGGGTTGGTCTATAAAAATTATTTTTCTTTGTGACGCACTTTTTAATATTAATATTAATATGATCAATCAATATAAGATTCAATGAAAGAATGGGTTAATACCATAAATATAAGACTTAAAGAGAATTGAATGAGGAGAAATGTAGTAGTTTAAATTACATTTTGGGCCCCCACAATTAGAGAGGGACCAAATACAAAAATATGGGTATTCTAGTCAAGAATATAAATCAATGAATGTTAATCATAATTAACAATGAATAGATGGTTCTCCCACTTGTTGCACAACCAGTAAATCGCCATTGCAATTTCTAATTGACATGATATTTTAAAGGTAGAGCCTAGAAAAAGGGGCAACTTCAACTCTCACTGCATTCTACATTTGGAGTAACCAATAAAACTGGTTCTTTATTATTTTTATTTGTTGGAACAGGTTTGGGTTGGAGAAGGTCTTTATTATAGGCAAAAGGAATATATTAACTGGTATGAATGTTAGAATAGTCATAGTTCCTGGAAGGTGTTTAAGAAAAGAGTGAAGCATTGGGATTTGATCATATAATCGCCATTCTGGGTGGAGAATAATCAAATGTATCAGAGATTTGGTTCCTTTGTTTTTTCAAATACCTTCTTTAGTGTTGTCATTTTTCTATGAATAACATTTCCTTTAGAATGAACAGTATTTTCAACATTCCATCTACTTTGTTTTTGTTTTAAGTTCATCTTGTTCTAGATCTATGACTACATCCTTTGATTTGTTCCTGTTATATCTGGTTGTCTTTGACAATCTAACTTTTTCTTCTTCTATATTTTCATATCTTCCTTGCCTCCATTCATTCAGTTTGGAGAGGGAAGGAAGAACAAGGGTAAAAATGAAATTATAAAATAATTATTGGCATATAACAATTTTGATGCTCTTTTAATATATGGTTTTTTTGTGTTATTTGGGGCCATATTATAAGGTACATACATATAAGTTGGTTTTGAAAGTTTAAGGTACATTTAAGTAGTTTCCTAAATATACAAGGTATATGTAAGCAATTAAGCCTAATAATTTATTAGTGGAAATAGTATTTAATAGTATTATTTTAATTACATTATTGCCCTCTCAATCGAAATAAACCAAATTCAAGAGATGTAGTTTAGTGAAGAAAATTTCCAAAAGCCCACTACCTCATTCACACTTTTATAAGTAGTATAGATATAGATGGGTAAATTGTTGAAACCTTTCTGGTACTTTTTGACAGTTGTAGTTAAGCACCTTGCTTTAATATCACAATCATCCCCTAAACTTTCTAACTTTGTATCTACACCTGCTATGTTATCTTGAGTTGATGGAAGCAGGCAAAATTATCAAAATACCCAACTTTGGTTGTTTGAATGGTAAACTAGCTTCTAAATTTTCCCTTCCTATTACACTTGCCATAAAATTCATAAAAATTGTGTTTTTCTACAATTTCTTTATAATTTGTTGAATTATATATATATAAAATTTTTGGGTCAACTTAAAATTTTGTACTTCATTTCCATCATCACTAAAAACAATTATTGTTTATCACAATTACGTTTTAATATTATTAATTAATTCTAACATCAATGGTTGACATATTTGACCTAAAAATGAAAACAATTTCAATTTTGAAAATAGTTTTAAATTTTGTATTTCATTTCCAACATCAATAAAAACAATTATTGTTTATCATGCATATTTTCTACAATTTTTTGTAATTTTTTATATTTATTTCCATTTTAAAAATTTTATTCATTTCCAACATCAATAAAAACAATTATTGTTTATCATGCATATTTTCTACAATTTTTTGTAATTTTTTATATTTATTTCCATTTTAAAAATTTTATTATTTAACTATGACATCACGGGTTGACCTATTTGACTTGGATAGTTGAATTACTTAGTCACCACTAGGATAGAAGAATGGTATCTCTTTTAGGTTGGTTTTAAACATGGGATATATATATATATATATATATATATATATATATATATATATATATATATATATATGCAGCCCAATGCATGAGGTTCTCGCCAATGCAAGGTTTAGGGAGAGACAAATGTAAATAGCCTTACCCCTACACATATAGAGAGATTGTTACCAATACAGAATTTATTTGAAGCAGAAAAAGGGTAGAATTTATTAGTGAGAATAAATAGATAAAAATGTGATTTCATGAAAGACAATGTGAATTAATACCTTAGGTATTAAGACAATGAGCAGGAATTAAATGAGGTAAAAAGTAGTTCAAAGTACATTTTCTGCCCTCACAATTAAAGAGGAGTCAAATCAAAAGACAAAGGCATTTTAGTCAAGATGGGAGTTAATACCTTAAATATAAGACTTAATGAGAAAGAATTAAATAAGGTGAAAAGTGGTAGTTCAAATTATATTTTATACCCTCAGAATTAGAGAGGGATGAAATTCAAAAAACATAGGTGTTTTAGTCAAACAAAAGCTTCAAACTCTAATTTCTACTTTATTGGTAGTATAGATAAATATGTAACATATACAAATCAAATTTGTAAATATTTTCAATTAATTCTAATAAAGAATGACTATGTAAATATGTACATAAATTCTTTTAAACCCAACCAACCTGCTCAAGCCCAACTAACCCAATCCGACCTAGCCCAAACCCGAGGTTGTGTTAAACTCAGGGTTGGGCCTGAATTAATAAACTTGGGGTTAACCTTGAGTTGGGTCAAGTCCAAACCTACCTTTAGTGGTTGGCCTGGGCTGTCCTTCAACCCGATCCAACCTGCCCGAATTGCAGCCCTAGTTTCATACTTTCATTAGGGGAGAGTTGCAAGGAGTGTTGTGACTGGTTGCAAATCAGCAACAGATGTACTCTCTTTCAAAGTCATCATGTTGAAGATTTTACGTAATACTTTTGTTATCTGATTGGGGGTGATTAAATTAAGTTTTCTAATAAAAGAAAATTGAATTGGTTGTGTGAATTCAAAAATAAAAAACCCATATTTGATTTTTCTTTGGTTTTTTAATTTAAAAACCAAAAAATTCTGAAGGGGTAAGGAATTGAAAATTCGATTTGGTGTATGATATTTGCAAGATTTCCATGGCATGATGGATAAAAATAATTTCATTTTATATTAGGAAAGTATTAATTTCATTAAGTTACCGTTCATATAGCTATAATTAAATATAATTATCTAAAATATTCTATTTTTACAAATCCTAAAAAAATAACATGCATGCCTTTACGTGATTAACAAAAACTGATGAACAAAAAATAAAATGTCACCTATGGAATTCATTTCTTAATAGTTGATCCTTTGAATTTTCTTTCATCCTACCATTCATGTATCAGATTTATGGTTAGATATGCCTCGAAACTTGTATGTTTTGACAATTAATAGGTTATTTTGGTGATAATTGTCGTGCATTGAAACTATTCACGCATACATGTTGATATTGTGGGCTACCCTAACCTATCCGAAGAGAACCTGTTTAAGTCCTGAGTCCAGCCACCAAAATTCAACATAAATGCCAATTTATGACATACACATGGCAAAACCAAAGCTTTTGAAAGTCTCAGATAGTTTACAAGCAAGGAATTTACTCTCCTTAACCAGAAGAGTTCCATAAACCCTAAAACGTTCTCCATAACCAAGATTACAAGGCAACTAAGGTGGCATCCATTTTCTTAGCTGTTAGTTCCAACCTCCAAAAGATTGAATCACTTTCTTTTCTTACGAGGCTTCTCAGTTACTTCACAGTCATCTTCAGAAGAACCTTCAAGATTTTCATCAGGAACATCATTAGGAACATTATGCTTAGTGATGAAACCCTTCAGTATACTCATGCTTTGCTCTTTCATAGAAACTAACTGGGCAGAGAGAATGCCCTCGTTTGCACTCACAGAATACATTTCTGAGCTCAGGTGAAACGTGGCCTTAACTCGAGGCCTAGGATGGTCTGCATCTTGAGATTGATCCCCCATAACATATATACTATGAAGGTCTGGAAGAAGCCAATTCAAGAATTAGATTGTAAAAATGAAAATATAAATGCATCACATAAGAACTGAACTGAACTGATTTCTAACATACAGTCATACACAAATGAGTTCCTTAAGAAAAACTATTCACCGATAAAAAAATAAAGATACTGAAGGAAGCCACATGACACGCTCATCTCATGTAATTGTTGCAATAAGCTTACTAAGAATCATTCTGTTTGCCTCAAAACAAATGATAATGAGTTTAGTAGATTCATCTGCTCAAACCAGTACGAGTTCCAACTTCTAATTCTAAGAAACTTTGCCATTATAAACAGGTACAAGGAATTTTCAAATTTCAACGTGTTGGCTCTATAAATTTGGATTTATCCATTTGGAATTCTTAGTTGTCTTGATTACTTTTCAAAAAATAAATGCTTGACCAAATGATTATCTTCCTACTTTCTGTACTTTTTGTAGCAAATTACTGCCCCTAAAGGCAATAAATTGATTGCCATGCATAGAACAAATCAAGCTCTGACTTTAATAAACTATATCATCGAGGGACCAACACAAAAAACGTGTGTTACTCATATATACCAAAGGTATATAAGATAATTATAGAGAGGAAGCAAAATCTACTGCAATACTAATAGTAACCAACAAGGATAAAAGGCCATTACCCAATGTTGGTCCCAGCTATCTAGGATCTTGGGAAGGATAGACTGGATGTGGTCCTAACCTATGGCATTTTTACACAAAGTGGCCACTCTCAGACTCACCCATGTTCTCACGCTTGCCAGCCCAGTAGGCAGTAGCCAACATGGATGTGAAATTCAATTTGAGAAGAAGCATCCATTTAACATATGAAATGCAAGTTTGTATTGAACGTGAAGCACTTTGAGTATCCTAAGTTATACAGTCCCAAATTTCTTTAGGCGCTTTGCTACATGAAGGTACAGCAAGCACGAACCATGTAGAATAAAGCTTTAAGTTTCATCTATATATCATAGGCATTATTTTCAGCTTGGCCAACTTTGTGGTATTTTTTGGAAAATCTTGTATTTATTGATTGGTCTTATTTGTTTTTTTAAGGAACGGTAAAGCATTGAAGTTCATTAATGGCAAAAATAGGTTTACAAAGGGATTAACCCTCCAAAGCCATATACAAAAATGAAGCAACTATACAGGCAATAGACACAGATAAAAACCAATAAGACCCTGTACACCCGGTTGGCAGTTGTTTACAAAATAACAAAAACTTTGGCACTTATTTACCAAAAAATCCATAGTAAAGAACTGTTGACAAGAAGAGATGCTACAGTCGGCCAAGACTCGAGATATGAAGCCCAACAAAAATATGTTGCTGTCACAGCCCTAAAGATCACATCATCTTGATGAAAAATTCTGGTAAAACATCTTCCTGTTTCTTTCCTTCCAGATTCTCCATAGGGCTGCAGCAGGAATGAGCTTCCAAAACTTTCCTTCCCTTGCTGCTAAGGCCCTGAACCATAGGGGTGCAACTTGAGCGGGCTCGGGTTAGGATTTTGTCAAAATTTGAATGGATCCAGTCCAAAGACTCAAGCACGAAGTAGTGTACAACTTGGGCCAACCTTACTGAATCGTCCACCCTTCAAGCAGGTCAGACAGAATTTGGGCATACCCATTCTACATTTAAGAGACCCAAGAAAAAGTTCCACAATTTCCATGTAGGTTGTCAATGAATAAGGAGGTTGTTGCTGCTCCATTTTTTTCAACATCTTGAGTCAGCAATGGAAATTCCCCTTCTCCCCAAGCTCTCCCTTGTGAGACACTTCCCCAGCACTGCTATCCAGTAGAAGAAAGCAACCTCCAAAAACACACCATGAACAAAAATAAGCTTATGAGAAAAAGACAGATTAGAACCCTGCAAAAGCAATCTAACAGAAGACTTCACTGAGAACAAACCAGATTTCTCCCCTTCCCAGGTTCTGCTGTCCTGACTGATCAGATTGGGTTAAGACATTCTGTAACGAGGAAAACAAACTCTCCATTTTCTCTAACTTCCAGTCAAAAAGGTTTCTCCAGAATCTGGGTAACCAAGCCACAACCCTGTTTGATATCAAATAACATAGCAGTCTGAGACTTTTCACCACTTACCTTATAACAATGTTTCTACAGAGTTAGCATGCCTGACACAAGCCACACATGCTAGTCTAAGTTGAATGAGTACAATTGTACAAAGCCAAAAGCAGATTAGTTGAAAATACATCAAGTTTGTTGACACTGGACATGTTCATGGGCCAGGTTTGCTGATGCAGGAGCTGAATGATATTTTTATGTATTTCTATATTTTTGGACAGTAGGGGTATTTTTGTCATTTTCAATTTTCTGTGAGGTCCAATGATAGGATTTATTTTGTCTAGTTACAGTTTGTTTATGTTTAAAATTTCAGAGTCATTGCATAAGTAGGATTAGAGTTACTGAATCTTCTTTGAATTGAAAGAGGATATGACAGCTTAGTTTGAGTCCTACTAGGATTGTTGAGTCTAACAGTTTGACTCCTAAGACTATTACGAATCTAACAGTTTGACTCCTAGGATTATTATGAGTTTAGAGTCTATAAATATGTATGGACGTTTTAGGCAAAGGCAATTGAGTTTTCTTCAACTTATGCTAGCCATGGTGAGCAATTCCCATGCCCTAGAGTGATTCTAGGCACCCTGTGAGTGATTCCAGGTATTTTCCCTCTTCTTTCTCTCCTTATTTTCTCTTTTATTCCTTCAAGAAGCAATTACAGCCATCAACAGCCATAAAACCTTGATCAAGAAGGCCATTCAACACTCTCTAAGGATTAGAACCGAGCTGGTCCTACATCAGTTGGTATCAGAGCTAATGGCTTATTCACTATGTTCTCACAAAGTGACCGATTCTATAGGCCTAGGGTATCTTATAAACAATCTTACAGGTCTAGAACAAATGATGATTGGGTTTCTGAACCATATGAAGGGTCTTTGATTGACTTATTTAAGAAGATGGTGGAAGAAAACAGACCTAATAATGTTGGCTATAGGTGTAAGGTTTTCAAACATATTAGAAGAGAAAGGGAAATACCAGATTTCAAAAGAGATGATAATCCGCAAGCATTCTTTGATTGGGTTGCTGAAATAGATGAATATTTTGATTGGCATAATATGTTTGACAAACAAAGGATTAGATTTGCACGCATGAAGTTGACAGATCAAAGTATGGTAGAGAACTCTTGAGCAACGACTATAAAATAAAGGTGATGATCCAATTATAACATGGGCAGAGATGAAGAGGTGTTTGCAAGAGAAGTACATCCCACTAGACTTCCATGATGATCTACATATGGAGTGGACTAATTTCGAGCAAAAGAAGCAGCAGCAGGTTACAACAAAGAACTTGGAGTCAATTGGAAGGAGGTACAAAGTTGATAAGAAAGTAGATAATCCCTTGCATGTTAATGTCTATCCTTTAAGTTGAGGATGAAGCTAAAGAAGTTGTAGATATTAAAAATCAAGAGGGTGGAGTCCAAGAAAAAAACAGAAATTGTTGGAGTTTCCAACACCCATGATCAACTTGAGGTTAATGATCAAGAAGAAACAGAAGTGGAGCAATTTAAAGAAATTCAAGTGCAAGATACAAATGTGCTGATTGTAGTAGATCCTAGTACGGAAGTAGGTGACTTTACATTACAAGTTTAACTAGAACTAATTCAAGAATTACAACTTGACATAGCACATGTTCCACCAACATTAATCCTAATTAATGGTCAATCTACAAGGTTTGATTAACATAGCACAAATTCCTAGTGCTGGTGGAACTTGTGCTAATATGTGGTCATCGTGAGATAATCAGAGCACTATGATCTACTACAATCAGTTTGGAACTTGACATAGCACAAGTTTGGAGCTTGACATAGCACAAGTTCCAACTAATATATGGTCATCGTGAGAGAATCAGAGCTCCTTTCAAAATTTGAAAATGCATGGTTTGAGGAAGAGAATCTTATTCCTTTGATGAAATCTGTGTGGAATGACCTTCAGGTGGAGGGCTCAAGCTCTTTCATATTGGCAAAAAAATTGGGTGCTATCAAAGGAAAATTAAAGGTTTGGAGCTTGGAGAAAAGAATAAATCCGGGTACTGAAAAGAAAGCTTTACTAAGTACCATTGAAGAGATAGATAGAGCTGAAGAGGTGGGTCCCTTATCAGAAGAGTTGAGACTGAAAAGAGACCAAGCAAAAAACAGTTTTGATAAGTTGGTTGTTAAGGAAGAAATTAAGTGGAGACAAAGAGCTAAAATCACATGGTTAAAGGAGGGTGACAAAAACACGCGCTTCTTTCACAAAATGGCAAACGCTTGAGCTAGAGCTTCCTCTATAAATAAGGTGGTATGGGAAGATAGGAGTGGGGAATCTTGTATAGAGATTAAATCAGTAGCAACCTCCTTTTACAAAAACCTCTAAGGAAAATTGGAAGTATAGACCTTTTCCTAATGCTCTTCCCTTCAGGCAGCTGAATGAAGATCAGAAACTTCGGCTTGAGAGATCTTACATAGAATAAAATCAGAACAGCAATTAAGAAGTTAGAAAGTGACAAATCGCCTGGTCCGGATGGGTTTACAAACCTTTTCTACTTGAAGTGCTGGGATTTTGTGAAACAAGAGTTGCTGAAAGTGTTCCAGGTTTTTCATTCAAATGCCTCTCTGCTTAGAAGCTTGAATGCCACATTTATTACTCTCATTCCAAAGATTGAAGGGACTGTGAACATTAAGGACTTTAGGCCAATCAGCCTTCTACATAGTTTCTACAAAATCCTGGCTGAAGTTCTAGCAGAAAGAATGAAAGGGGTGTTAGGCAGTGTAATTTCTAATAACCAAAGTGCAATTGTGCCGAGGAGACACGTGGTAGCTTCAATTCTCATTGCTAATGAGCTTATTGACTCCAGAAGAAGAGAGGGAACCCCGGGTGTGATTTGTAAGCTACATATTGAGAAAGCATATGACTATGTCAACTGGAATTGCCTAGATCTTGTGCTGGAAAGAATGAATTTTGGGCAGAAATGGAGATATTGGATCAGAGTTTGTATTAAGACCCCTAAATTTTCAATCCTAATTAATGGTCAATCTACAGGGTTTTTTGGCAGCTCTAGAGGTTTGAGGCAAGGAGACCCTCTTTCCCCTTTGCTGTTCATTTGTGTCATTGAAATTCTCACTCTTTTTAGCAAGAGGGCTGCAGACTCTGGTTATTGGGATGGATTTACAATTTCCCCTAGAAAGGAAAAATTCAATATCCTCCAATTTGCAGATGATACCCTATGTTTTGTTGATGCCTCTCCGACTCAGTTGGAATCAGTGCTTAGGACTTTGAGCTGGTTTGAAGTAGCATCTGGTCTCAAAGTTAACCTGAGTAAAAGTCAAATAATCCCAGTGAGCCATGTCTCAAATTTAGAAGAATGTGCAAAAGTGATGGCTTGCCAAATTGATTTCCCTCCAGTGAAATATTTGGGTCTGCCTCTCGGGGCTAAATACTCTTCCTCCTCGACTTGGTGTTCAATTATCGAGAGAGGAGAAAAAATTGGCCTCTTGGAAGGCAAAATATCTGTCATTTGGAGGTAGAGTGATATTGATTAAGAGCACTCTCTGACCTCCCTACTTATTTCCTCTCTCTTTTCCCTATCCAAAACAAAATTGCAAATAGGCTGGAACACATCCAGAGGAATTTCTTGTGGAGGGGATGGGAAGATGAAAAGAAGACTCACATTGTAAAGTAGGAGCAAGTGTGTCTACCCAAGGGGCTCTTGATAAATGTTTGACTAGAATCAACCTGGAGAGACATGGCACTCACATTCTGGATCTTTCTTGTGGTTTGTGTGGAAATCTTGCAGAATCTACAGAGCATTTGTGTATCCACTGTCCAATTTCTTCTCTGGTCTGGGGGCATTTCCTAAATGCTTTGGAGATTAGCTAGGTTATGCCAAGACCAGTGAAGGAGCTACTGAATTGTTGGAGAATTGAGGGCCTCAATAAGTGTGAGCGTCGGAAAAACGGCTCACTTGCCACTTGGGCTGGAAATGGAGTTGATGGCACCCTCGGGATTTACATCGAAAAGCATTTTTTGTTCATTAGTGACTCCAAAACCCAAGGCACCAGCTAATCATTCCAGATAAGACTTGGATGGGAGAGGGAAGGGGTTAGGCACCCCCCTCCCAGGTCCAATAGGTGGGGCCCACATGGTGATCCCAAACAAGCATAAGCACAAGATAGATGATTATTAAAAGAATCAAAACCAACAAAAAACACAAAGCATCACAATAGAAACACCATGATTATATCTTTATTATATATTTTATTTTATTTTATTTTATTATATATATATATATATATATATATATATTAATTTATTTATTTATTTACATTTTACTACTTATCACATTTTTATGATTTTTTTATTATTCAATACTTTTATATAATTTTTTTATTTTAGCTTTTTAATTATTTCCTATCTAATAATCCAACTTCCTCATTGCTACCTAAGCAAAATCCGAACCAACTAAGCTAATTTCTCCCCTTTTTATAATTTTTTATCCTTTATTTCATAGTTTATAACTTCAGCTTCGCCAATACTGTATACTTCTGCTATTTTCTTTTGTTCCCGATCTGTCCGACTTGCTGCTATCACCCCCCCCCCCTCTAGCTAAACCCCTTTTTCATTGCTGTCACTCTTCCAAACTAAAAGAAAACTTTCAATCTCTAAACCTCATCCCTTTGTTTTTTATTTTATTCTTTTTTTACCCAGCTTACTCATTAGCATGTTTGTTCCGTTAAGAACTTTATTTCTCAGCAGGATATTCTTAAAAAAGGAAAACTCAAACAAGAGAGTATAATCTAGCTGACAGAAGGGTCTGATTAAACATAGCATGAAAGACATTAACAACAGAGAATACAAACCAACTGAACACTACAGGAAGATTCAAACATCAGATGAAACATAGCATGAAAAATATTAACAACAAAGAATATAAACCAACTGAACACTACAGGAAGATTCAAACATCAGATGACACAGGCCAATACTAACTTCTAAAACAAATAAATTGATCAGGACAACTAATTGAACTATTCTAACAGCTATTGCATTAATTTTGCCTAGCACGACGGAATTAATTTCAGAGAGTAGAATAAAATACGATCGGTGAAAACGAAGAAAGACGGCAAGAACAAGAGGAAATCCCAAGATTAATCACATGATTCATGAATAAAACCAGCTTATTCCCCAAACAAAGAAAACCGAAATCCTAAGCCTAATCTGGGTTGGCACCGAGAGGTGCCTAGGCTGAGTCAACCCATTCCCTCTACTCCCAACTACAGATGCCGGTAAAACGCCGAGAGGAAGAAAACCAAAACACGCAAAATGAGAAGAATTACCTGAAGAGAATGTGGCCTGAGAACTGTCTGCACAGGAACACCGGCGGTGCCTGACTTGTGGCAAAGAAACGAATGAGACTGATCTTCGAGCCAGCGACGATTGTTGAGGTCGATTTCAATCCAACATGACCAGATGGGGGTGTCTTCAACTGAGTTTCAGCCTTCCGAGCACCAGCCACAGGTTTCTGGCGAACAGCTTTCAAACAGGGGAGATTGAGAAGCAGGAAGGCGCCAATCGGCAGCACTGATGAGCGAGCTGATGATGAAGGTAGAGGCGAGAGGGCCGGTAATCGGACGTGAAATGCTTCGTCACACTGGTTCAATAAGTAGAGACGGCGAAAAAAAACGAAAACGAAGGAACAAGGAAAAACAGGGGAGAAAACAGCCGACCGGGGGAAGGAGAAAAACGATGGAAGAAAGAGAGAGAAGAAGCAAAAGTTAGAGGGAGAGGCGCCGATGGTTGGAGGGTTCCTCCGCCGCTCCCTGATACCAGGTGAAGACGAAGGGCTACGGTAAACGTTATCTGATTAGGTTAAAAGGTGACTGACTACAAAGAGCGGGTTTGTGTGTATGAGTTAGTAGGATTGGCCGAAACGGAATTTTTCTGAATGAAGGAGTAAATCAGGGCATTTTAGGTTGAAATTTGGTAGGGTGGGGTTTTTGTATATTTGGGTGTATTGGTGGGGTTAATTGATCCAATTGGGCCAGGATTGGACGGAAAAAGGTTTGATTCCGTTAATTTAGAACCTTAAAATGGAATATTTGTATGCTTGAGGGGCAACAAAGGAAGCTTGGGGTAAATTTTACAGGATAGGGCTTTTGGGCAACGTGAGGTGATCGGTAAGGTTTGATTGAGTCGGATAGGATTGGATCGGAAAGATTTGGAATCCGATCAATTTGGGACCTTGAAATGGAATCTTTGTGCGATTGAAGGGTAAACTGAGGTATCTTGGGCTGAGATTTCACAGGTGGGTATTTGAGGATGTTCAGGATCTGATAATGAGGTCTGATCTGTCTTTGAAAGGGCCAAGGTTATAGGAATTTGGGTCAACGGGATGTTAGAATGGAATCTTTGTTTGATAAACTGGCAAATGGAGGAATCTAGACCTGAAACTTTATAGGCAGGTGCTTTGATGTGTCTAGTGTTTAAAGGTGTGGCTTAATTGGTTGGATGTGTCAAGATTAAGGGAATTTGGGTTCCAAGTGTTATGAAAGAGGTTAAAATGGAATCTTTGTTTGATGAGGGGGTAAACAGGGGAATCTTGAGTTGAAATTTCACGGGTAGGTATTTTGGGAGGTCTTGGGTCTAATGGTGGTGTCAGATCTAGTGGTTGAGGTGTAAGTAGGGGTCGATCGAGACCATCGGATAGGTATTAGGCAGATTTAACGGTGGACTTGAGAGCTTTGGGGATGAAAATTGAGCTTTTTGGGTTTTTGGGCGTTTCAGAAGGATTGGAAAGGTTTGATCAAGAATTTGGGTTGAATTAGGGTTCCGGTGGTGGAGCGAGCAAAAATCGAGTGGTGACAATAAGAAAGGAAAACTGGTTTGGAGTACCATTCTAGCAACATTGCTTTTGTCCATTTAGTTAGAAAGAAACAACAGAATTTTTTGTGGTAAACTTAAAAGAGTCCAAAGGAAGTAATGCAAAGAGTTGTGAGCAAATTATTATCCTAGGTGTTGGTGAATGAGGAATTTAAGCATCTGAACATGTCTCTTTTGTTTTGTTCTCAATCCTGGATGAATTTGTAATTTGAGTTATGATGTAATTCTCCTTTAATGTGCTGATAAATTACTTTACCTTTTTTCAAAAAAAAAAAGAAAATTCAATGGGCCAGCATAAAATCCCGAGCCCAAAGCCCAGTCTGTGAACAGGTATTGGCACATAGATGGAAAAATGAAAGATGAAGAAAGCCACCTAATGGCAAATATCTATTTAATAATTGAGCACATGGTACACTTGAATATTGTTTAGTGGCATAAGATAAGACATGGATTTTCTCCCACCATGATTAGCTAGGAAGAAAGGAAAGATTATAACATTGAGATCAGGCTGATTTAGAAGCAATAACAATCAGAGATTCAGAGAAAGGTGCTTTCAATCTTACCCAGTACAATCAAACAAAAGAGTAGAACTAGAGGAAAGAGGAGCTAACAATAACAAACATGTGTCAATTAAGTTTGTGTCCCAAACTAAAGTATTTCCTTCACATGTCGGGAAGAATTTCACAAGTCTTGTATTTCAAAATTAGAACTAAATAGATATTTGATAACCAAATATGCATTAGCCACAATTTACACTGAACAAGAACTTCATTTTCAACGAGCAGATTATAGAAGAAAAATGCTAATTATGCTAAACAAGATACTTGCAACAGAACATAAGCGACAACCCAACTGAACCTTATTAGAAGGTAAAATTTGATTCACAAACTAAGATAAACACATATCCAGTTCAAATTAGATCAAACCAGTTGGAGCTGGAGTTTAATGTAAAAAGGATTACGTGGAGCCCAGATTCACTCATACCTAACTAGTGAAGCAGCTGCTGAGTCTAGAAGCTTATCAGGTTCAGAAAACATTTTGGGATATGCTTGATTTTACCTAAATGGTCTATCGCTCGCTAGGTTTTGCTAAGAACATTATAGCAACACTGATTAAACAGACATTTTAAGAGAGATTTAATGGCACTATTTATCAAGCAGCCATGACAATAGAAAAAAGGAGAATTAAAAATCTAAACAACAATAAACAGATAGAAAGAAAGGGAAAAAAAAAGAAAAAGAACAAGATAGCTATTACAGTGACTTGTAAAGGGATTCTGCTCTGCCTATCAGCTATATGCAGTTTCTTTGGAAGAATTTGGGGGAATCAAGTGAACAACAGAGTTTTTTTAGGGCATTACATAGTTCACATTACAGGGGAATCAACGGTAAGGACAGAGCAAGGCGCATGTGAGTCCCATTGGCCATACCACAGAAAGCCTGTGGTTTCACGGGTTTGATCCACCACCTCCTCTTTTGGAGGGATGCCGACTACCTATCTCAACCACTAGGTCATCAGCACTGAACAGCAGAGCTTAACGTCCACATTTGGTATCCAGAATCCCTGATTTAGTTTTGTGGCAAAATAGGGATGCAACTAAAACCCAATGCAATGCTTAAGCTGGGGTTATGAAACATAAGCCTAACCCAAATCCCATTGTGAAACTTAACCCATGTTGCCTAATTCAACTCCAACCCAATTCAAACACATTTTCAAGAAGCTTTGTTCAATGTACATTCTCTTGCCCTTTTTGTCTTTTTGTTTTACCATTTGGTAGGGAATGTAATCTCACTTGGATTGTACTGCGTAGTTGTCATTCTGTACAAATATAATTTGGATCTGGTTTTCATTCTAATGTCACATGAAGGATTCCATTTATACTTCTTAATGCTATGTGCATATTTTACCCTTTTCTACAGGAACTCTCTCTGTCAGTTGTAAATGTATTCTACCAACACGATTATTGGGTTGACAACACTTACTCAATTGACCTTTCTGCTACTAATTGATATTGCAGATACAACGAATGCGGGTTGTAGACAGCATGCGAGTGTTGCAGGATGCAGAGTTGAAGGGGTTTAGGATTCCCAAAAGTGGTTTCCACATGGGTTGGGAGAGCAACCGGAGAAGGATTTTCTTGCCGCCATTTCAATCACAGCATAGAAAACATAGTAAAGACATCTAAATCCTATAGCAAACAAAACAGTAAAGATCTGGGCTACGGTGTATAGTATGCAAAAACGGAGATAGAGCAATAGACCGTTCAACTCTGTAAACTGCAAGGAGAGGAAGAATTTGCAAGGATTGGGGGAACAAACTTGTCTCTGCACGCAGCTTATATACGATACTTATTAAAACGAGTTTTTGACGCCCACAAAGAAGGGGAAGAAATGAAGAAGAAGAATGACGAGGCTGGACTCACCTATTCTCCGGTCGTGACTCGTCACCGCCTTGCCGTGCCGGAAGCTAACCTGTAGTTTCAGTCTTCAGAGTTTTTTTGGGTAAAAATAGCGGTGTAAAGTGGGCATGCCGGCCCGTCGGCGGTCCATGCAAAGTGTGGGCCGTGCCACCCTCCCCGGTGAAAATTTTGGGGGTCGGCCCGGCACGGCCCATGGCCCATGGCCCAGGCCCGTGCCATGTCGTGCCGCAGGCCTGGGCTGCAGGCCGTGCCATGGGCTTGGGCTATGCTAGGTTGGGCCATAGGGTGGGCCTTGGAACTTGGCCAAACCAGGCTAGACTGATTTTTTGATTTTTTTTTTTTTATTTTGATTTTTTTAAGTAAAAGTGTAAAACTAAAATATTTAACTTTCTTTTGAACTTCGGGAACTATTAAAAGTTTTAAGAAATGAGAAATGAGAAATCTAAATAATCTAACACATAAATTAAAAAAAAAAAATACTTAACCAAATAAGAATGATGGAATGACAAATTGGAAGAAAAATAGGAATCTTATTCCATTAAATTTGAATGATACAAATTACAAATACAATGATTGGATCATTGAATAATTGGATGAATGAAATATGAAAATGGAATAAATTAATAAAATATAAAAATTCAATATAGTTACAAATTCAAAAAATACAAAATTACATTGTTAAAAATAAAAAATAGCAAATAAATTAAATAAAATTAAAAAAATACAATAATTTGAAAAAAAATATAAAATTCTATACAACTAGTCAACTTCATGAGTCATGATTTTCATCATCTGCTTTAAGTGAAATATCCGGTGTAGTATCATGTCCTCCTTTGTCTTGTAATCTATTTTCTGCATCTAACCAATCCTTAAAGCAGATGCACATCTCTATACTTTCATAATTCATGCATCTTCTCTTGTCATCCAACACCATGGTACCTGTACTAAAATAAGACTCTGATGGAACTGTAGACACCAGAGGGGTTAGTAGATCACATGCCATGGCGGCGAGAACTGGATAATTTTTTGAATGTTCACTCCACCAGGCTAAAATATCAAAATTATTTGTTCCATCACCTAAACTAGAAAAATTTGCTTGTAAATAAAAATTAAGTTCAGTAAATGAACTTTTGTAAAAGTAGCAGATTTCTATCTTCTACTTATTAAATAAAAAAGTTTTTTTCTTCTACTACTGGGCTCAAGATCAGAAGTAGAATATATTATACAAGTTGTAGGAATATTCCCTACTGTTTCAGATTCATATAAACTGTACATTTCAAATAACAAAGTATTAATTTATTCTTTTTTATTTCCAATTTCAATATTCATATTTTCACAATATATTTCAAGTAAAATATATACACCATATTTCCCAATCCTAGGGTCTAATATTGTAGTTAAACAATAAAAGGGGAGAAATGTTCTCCCAATATTTTCTAAACTTATTTTCCATTATTTCAATAATACATTAAAATTGTGGATTATTTCTATATTTTGCAAAACAATCACTAATTACCATTAATTTATAAGGTAAATTACAACTAGTTTGATAATAAATACCTAATAAGTCATTAGTTGCATCATAAAAATGTTTTAAACAATCTCTTATACAAACTGCCATTTCCTAATCTTCCTCAAATATAATACTATTAGGCATTTTTGCATTATAAAAATTAGTAAGAATTTGTTTATGAGAAATACAACTTTCTAACATAGCATATGTAGAATTCCACCTATGTTTTACATCTAATATAAAATGTTTATATTTTAAACCATTATTTTGATATAAGTATTTAAATTATTGTTTTTTTTTTTTTTGCTTCTTAACTTTTAATATATATAATACAATTTCTAGTTTTAGAAATATGAGTAGAAATAATATTCAAGGCATCTTGAATATATAAATTAAAGATGTGACATGCACATCTGGTATAAAAAAATTTACCATTTAAGCATGGTTTTAATTGAGATTTTAAAATATTTTCTATTCCATAAGCATGTAAAGTATTTAAAATACTTGCAACAATAGCTGGGTCAATATGTGACTATTCAAGCCCAGTAAAACTTAAAATTATTTTATTTAAAAGCCAACTTTCATCAATAAAATGGCCGGTAACACAAATATAACTTATGTTAAATTTAGATGTCCAAACATCAGAAGTAATTGCAACTTTAGAATTAAGATTTGATAACAAATAAATTAAATTTTGTTTATATGAATAAAAAAATTTTAAATCATTCGATCTAATAGTATTCCTAGAAACTTTTTTATATTGTGGATTTACAGAATTACACAACCATTTGTCAAGCTTAGGATCTTCAATTAATATAAATGGTTGTTCTACATATACAATATATTTTGCTAATTCTTGTCTCACTTTTCTTGTGAATATTTAAATGTACCAAAACTCCCCCTCCGAATTTGTGTTTGTGTTGTTTCTCTCCCTTCTTCTTCTTCTTCCTTCTCATGTGTAAGCAAATGTTTGCTCAAATGACTCGTACCACCCTTGCTACAATAGCTAAAGTATTTTCTACATTTTTGGCAAACTACTTTTTTTCCCTTTCCCTCAATATCCTCTACTTTAAAAATTTTCCAAACCGGGCTACTCAACTTAGAGGCCCTCTTTTTCTTTCCTCTAGTATTAGTACTAGGGGTGAAAGTTCCACTTCCATCAATATCAGTAGCATCAGTGCTAAACTATCATATTGCAATTGAATATCTTTAATAGTGAACATGTTGGAGAATCGGTTTTGGGAAGAGCCGACCATTTTTTTTAATTCTAAAAAGATAAAAATTAAGTTAATTGGACTTACTCGAATTGTCGGTTTAGAATCCTAATCCTAATTTGATTTCAACGGTTGAGCAAGTCGCCTTCCTGTTGAAACTTCAATAAAGTTGAGACTTGAGAATTGGAGAATCAGACAATCAGCAAATTAGAATTACTTAGATTATAGAGAATTGAGAATGTATGAGTATGAGAGAGAGAGAGAGAAGAGATTAAGACAATCGTTGAATTGGTGTGATGAGATTGGTGGATGATAGAGCCATTTATAGGAATTAAACATAATTCAATTGCCCAAAATACCCAAAAACTGGCTATTATTTAGTTCTTAGGAGGAGTATTTTGGTCATGTAAAATTATTTATAACTTTACCCAAAAAGCCCCCTAAACTAGTTGTTATATAGTTGTTGGGAGGGCATTTATGTCATTTTCTCTCCCCTCCATAAGAAAAATACATAAATATCCCCTATATAGATATTTATAGCTGTTAGGGGGGTATTTATGTAAAAACCCCCAAACATCTGAAACTAGCCATTGGGGGCCCAATGACTAGTTTTTGGACAGGCTGAGCGCAGCCCATTACAAGCCTTGCGGGTCGTGCTGTGCTGACCCATAAACTACGAACCCCTGGCCCAGCACGGCACAGACCATCGTGCCGTGTTGGTCCAATTTCGTCGTGGCTCGATTTACACCTCTAGGTAAAAGGAAAGTCTTAACAGTTGAGAGTTCGAGTGAGTGGAGCTGCGAAGCCAAACAAATCGAACCAAATCTGAACCCTAGGTTAATCAAACAAAGTAAATGTATACTTTAATTTGCGATAAAGACCTCCTTGAACTTTTACCTATGGCAAATACTCCCTAACCATTAAGTAAGATAACAGAATCTATTAAATTACCAAAATACCCATAAGAAGTTTCTTTATTTTCTTTTGATTTCCCTTGGAATGGAATAATTATTTTTTTTTTATCAAAAAGCAAAAACAAATCTAACTCTCATCATCAGTAGAGACTGATTTAGAAGAAGTAATCCTGGTCTTCTTTGACAACATGTTGTGGATGTTGGACATCTCACCACCACTTGCAATTGTAATTGTACAAAGCAACCTATTGAGTTCTTCATCATTCCTCACTGCCAATTGAATGTGTATTGCCAATAATGTTGTTCGATCTAAGGTGTCCCGAACCAAGGTTGCAATCAGATAATCTTGCCAACTAGAGAAGTAGAGGTAGAAGGACGAAGCTGCACAACAAGATCTAAAACTAAGAAAGAGATCAGAGGCCCAAGGAGTTATTCATCGGGTAGGCACTCTGATGCTCAAGTCAGCAAGAAGGATGGGTGGTCGGGTCGAGCAGTTTAGAGCAATTCTTGTTCAAGCAAAATAATAGTATGGAGGCTGAAGAGTCAAAAGTCCTTTACCTTGAGCAGAGGTTACCTATTTATAGCCGAACATCCATGTCCCATTCAGATGAGGCTTCCGGGATTGTTGGGATGAGGTTGTCCACCGAGGTCTTCGGGATAAGTCCTGATCCCCAACGGAGCTGTCCTCCTTATCCATACAGGGCTCTCCTTTCTTAGTTGCACTTATCCATCCTATGTGGTACTGAGTTGCCAAAGAGATAAGACAATTGCGGAGGTGACATGTGGCACCCGGGGCCAGCTCAACCACAACCCAAACACCACTCCCCCAATTCCGAAGTCAAGAAGTGTATTGGTCGGCCGTGGTGTGGCATGGAAGAGCTCTGTGGTCTTCGGTTGAGGAACTTTGTTAAAGGATATCTTTTTGAATTGGGTGACTCGAGATGCAACCGATTTTTGGACAAATCGGCCGATTCGATGCCTATACCGTTTCTGAGATGGGTTAGTAGGGGTGTCGTTTCGTCTTCCCAAGGCTATGCGTGTGCAAAGGGCGGTGGCATTGTTTCATCTTCCCGAGTGATCAGAGAGCGGCGTTTGATCTACGTCATTGATTTGCCTTGATCTAGATCATTGGGAACCCTATAAAAGGGGAGTGAAGAGCATTTTCACTTTTCCATTTGCGAAAGGAGTCCTTGTAGAGCTCGACGAGGAGTAGTCTTCGACTTGATTTGTTCTTTGGTCCTAGTCTAATCTTTTCGTTGTTTACCCGGTAAGTTGTCTTCTTCCTCGTCCACTAACACTTCCTACTCATCCTCTTCTTTTTCTTCATCTGGTAATGAGTCCGAGCTAGGGTCTCTCATCGAGGATACCGCACCTACCGTTTGTGAGATCGATAGCCAAGATGTCGAGGTCAACGAGTTTGGTGATGAGGCCATTGAGCTAGGGGGAGTTGCAGTCTGGGGGACCAAGGTCGAGGTAGTATTTGAGGAGGGGGTTAACCTCCCTCCATGGTCTGGCAGTCGGTTTGGGTCTACTCCATGCCATTTGACTCCCGGGCACTTGGCCCAATTCAGGGTCTTATACTGTATTCCTAAAGAGTGTGATTTAAGGTGTCCGAATGTCGGCGAGAGAGCCACCTCGGCTCGGCCGGGCAAGCTATGTGTATACGAGCATAGCCAAATAGTTGGGCTAAGGTTTTCTTTAAGCGAGGGATAGCCGAGGTGTTCAAGTGGTACTGGGTCTTGCCTATTCAATTGATGCCGAACTCCTTCAGGTACGTAGTAAGACTTTTGTGTTATTGCTCAGTCCATGACCTAGAGATTACTCTACTGATGTTTGTTTATTACCTACAACTGAAACATCACCAGCAGGGGTATTACTACTTCTCAGCTTGATAGCATAACATGATGTTGGTCGGGCTCCATCTTCAGTGAAGCATTGGAAGGAGAAGTTATTCTTTGTGCGCCTCCCTAGATGATGGCCATTCCCTACCGAGCTCTAAAAGTTGAGGACTAAGGTGAAGGCGCCAAGCGCAACTGAGCTCACCAAGGAGGAGAAGGCGTTGATTAGGTTGATTGAAAGGATCGACGTGATGGAGTGCACGTCCTTCTCGATGTTAATCCACACCGGGCTGATGAGTGAGTCTGACTCTGTGTCATGTTGATCTTTTCTGGGCTCTTTTACTTCTGAGCTCTTTAGCTGGTGGATGATCTAGCATTGTCTTTTGCAGGCATTGAGATGACTAGTAGTGAGGACATTGCTGTTAGATAGTGTATGCCCTTAGCTCCAATCAGATTGATGTACTTATTGCCATTTATTGTAAATGAATAAAGTGCATAATTGATTCATGTTATTATGGTATGTTTCTGTTGAAGGGATAGGAAATCCATCACATGGACGCCCAAAGATTACAGAATAAGAGGGCGAATTTCAAAAATTTTTCTCTCCCTTCAACTGGGAATCGAAATCCCCATTTAGAAAATCGTATTTTCAATGATCATTCTTGAACCATAAGTTGAACCAGATCTGAACCAAAAGGAGAAGGGAGAGATAATACCTGATACAGAGAAGTAGTATCTCCCAATGGAGGTGTTCATGCCCAAGGAAGGATCCAAAATCTGCTCCCATTGAAGATGGCGTAGTGCAGGGTGGAGTAGAATCAGCAGTGTTCTTCCAAAAGAACTTGATCTTTCTCAAGAATCACTTGGATGGCTTGTGAATACAACTCCTACTAATATTTTCTCCAAAAGATTGGAATCAAGATCCAATCTTGATTTCTCCCAAGAACTGGAAATCGAACTACTGTAGGTGGCAACTGTAGGAAGGAGGCCGAAAGAGAGTATTTGCAGGGTGCAGAGTTTCTCTTTTGTGATTTCAGCTCTGAAGACAAGGATGTGAATTGTTTGCTTGTGTTGATGTCTAAAGGCTGCCGCCCCCTCTTCCTTTTATAGACTTAAAGGGATCAACTCCTAATCCCATTAGGAGTTGCTAACCCAAATCATATATGGATTAGAAGTCCCTTTAAGATAAGGGATAACCCTTATCTTATCTACAGATTAGATCAGCCATCTCCTAATCTAATTAGGAAGTTTCCAGATCTAAATCTTATTTAGATCTTGGACTCTCTAAGTGGATAGGGTGGGGCCCAATCCTATTAGCTGATCCATCTCAGAATTCGCCCCTTAAGTGACTAATCAAATTAGCCCAGTTCGAAATGGGCTTAAGGCCCATTTAAGGTTATGTATTCATTTAGCCTTCCAAACTACTGTCCAATTGGGCTTCCTTGTATGGCGTGGGACCCAAACATTGATCTACACATCAGCCACATGGGTTCAGCCCAACCTTTGTTACAAGGCCTGGCCGAATACACTGTTATGGACAGTGCACCCCCTGAAACCCGTCAGATGGGCTCTATGGGCCCAACACTTACCCTAAGTGGTCCCTGGGCCAAGCCACCTTGTAACACCCAGGGATTGTGGGCAGATGCAAGATTAGCCCATCAGATATTATCCTCAATGGTCTTACACTTAACCTCTCAGCCCATAATGATCATACACTGCCCGACAAGAGAGGACCTCTCCCTCGGCTGCAAGGAACAGTGTTGCACTCTCTCTTGTATGGATCCTAGGAATTAAAACTTTTTTTGCAAATCATTTTGAAACCATAATTTATATACTTTTATATCTCATATAAAATATATTTTGCAAAACAAATCTCAACGATTGAAATCAGTTGCTGGCAGTCTTGGTTTCCATCAGTGAGAGTGCATCCCCGATCATTACCTTTGTCCGAAAAAGGGGCTGATCCTGTCACTATGATCACCCACTCAGATGAATTCTCAGACTGTCCCAACATACCCAGGTTTTGACCCCCGCTAAGGATCTCACTGATTGGTACATCAAAGACAGCCCAATCCGACACCTAGTGCAGTATCATAATCGAGTCTAGGGGTTGGGTGTAGCTTTCCAGTTTTGCCCATCAATCTCCAAGGTCCAGGGCAATACTGGAAATCTGGTCCAATTCAAAGATTCAATTAATCCTACACTGTATGTGCCTAGGGTCTCACCCCGGTAGCTGAGACAAGCCACCCCAACCGACTTGGTGGCACCACAGTGTCAGCCTTGTCAGGATAGGTCTCCCCAGACCGATCCACTGGCTGTGAACATTCTAAACTAACATGAGTCTCATTAAGTGTCCAGTTTAAGGGTATTACACAGAAACATACGAAGGAAACATGAATCAAATATGCATTTTATTCATTTACAATAAACTCATAAAGTACATCATTTTGATTGAAGCTAAGGGCATACAAAACTGTCTAACAGCTGTAATACCCTTAAACTGGACACTTATGAAACTTGTGTTAGTTTAGAATCTTCATAGCCGTTGGATAGATTTGGGGAGATTTATCCTGCCAAGGCTGACACTGATATGCTGCCAAGTTAGTTGGGGTGGAATGTTACACCTGCCCCTTAGATTTGATTATGGTACTACACTAGGTATCGAATTGGCTTGACTTTGATATGCCAATCAGTGAGATCCTTTAGGAGGTCAAAACCTGGGTATGTTGGGGCAATTCGAGAATTCACCTGAGTGGGTGATCATATTGATAGGATCAACCCCTTTGTTGGACGATGTGAATGATCGGGGAATGCACTCACTCAGATGGAAACCTAAACTACCGACAGTGGATTTCAAATGTGTTTGAAATTTTGTTTTGCAAAATATTTTTATATAGAGATATACATACATATATATATACAATATATATATATATATATATATATATATATATATATATATATATATATATATATATATATATATATATATATATATGGTTTCAAATTGTTTGCAAAAAGGTTTTAATTCCCGGGATCCGTGTGAGTAGAGAGTGCAGCATTGCACCTTGTAGCTGAGGGAGATGTCCTCTCTTGTCGGGCAGTGTTTGATCATTATGGGCTGAGAGGTTAAGTGTAAGGCCATTGAGGGTAATATTTGATGTGCTAATCTTGCATCTACCCACAGTTATTGGGTTTTCACAAGATGGCTCGACCCAAGGACCATTTAGTGTAAATGTTGCCCCCATTAAGAGCCCATCATGATGGACTCAGGGGTTTATTGTGACATACAATGAATTTGGCCAGGCCTTGTAACAAAGGCTAGGCTGAACCCATGTGGCTGATGTGTAGATCAAAGCCAGGGTTCCACACCATACAAAGAGAACCAAACTAGCCAGCACTTAATGGGTAAAGTAAGCAATATGACTTAATGGACCTAGAGCCCATTTCGGACTGGGCTTAAATGGTTTAATTAAATTGGGCCAATTTTGGGTTTATAATCTGACTAGAATTAGCAGTTGGATAAGATAGGTCTTATAAACTTGAGATTCCAGATCTAAATACAAGATTTAGATTAGGAAATCTCATTCCTAATCAGATTAGGAAGCTGATCCTGAATGAATTATAAATAGGGGGCGAATTCCATAGAGATAACACACTCCATTCTGTAGTCTCTTTTCTCCCTCAGTTCTTGGAGCCATCCCAGTTTGATCTCCACCTGTTGGAGTGATCAAGAAGTATTCTTGATATTGTTTCTTGGTGAAGAAACAATCATAAGTCGTGCTCACATCACCCTACTCGATTCTTGGTGAAGAATCCCAGGTTCTTGCAGAAGAACCAGTCTTGCTGATCCTACCTCAACATACGTTGTGTCATCTTCAATGGAGGTGGATTTGGTATCCTCTTTGGAAATGAACACCTACATTGGGAGTTCCTTTTACTTTATATTAGGTATATCCCTCACTTCCATTTTGGTTTCAGATCTGGTCCGGTTTTGATTCAAGAACGAACATTGAAAATGTAGTTTTCTAAATTAGGGAATACGATTCCCGGATGGGAGAGAGAAATTTTTGAAAATTTGCCCAACCTTCCTATAGGCTTCAGACATCCATATGATGAATCTCCCATCCCTTCAATTGCATGACGTATGAGGGTCATGACAAAGAGAACGTGGTCTGGAAGGGCTCAGGGCACACAACCCCAGGTTGTTGAGCCACAGTCGAGGTTTGCGGAGCGTCCGCCTCGGCAGTCGAAGAGGCCGATGGTGCTCGAGGTAGTGGTGGTTGATCCAGAGGAGGGTGCTTGGGTCAATCACTCTTCACCATCGAGGGAGAGCATTCAATAGGGTGGTGTAGTGGAGGAGCAAGTAGACCTATACATGCCATAGTGGAGAGTCCAAAAGGGTGGCAGACTTGAAATAGAGGGTGTTCCCGAACAGCTGGTTCGGGAACTACTAATGCCCATCATCAACGGGAAATTGCCGGCTCGACCAACAGTTCGCTTGAGAGTGCGGCTCTTCCGCAGATAGCAGAGGTAAGTCTTCTTCCTTTGGCTTTTTACTTTGGTCATTTACTGCTTTTGTCGTACTAATGGTTGTCTTCTTCGCAGAGTGCTTGCTCAGTCGTCGTCCTGGTTGACCGCCTCCAAGCACTAAGACACCTTTATGAGACGTGAGAGATCGAGGCCGAGCAGTCATGGTCTCAAAGTTCTAAGCTGGAGGCTGAGCTCTCTGAGTTAAGTTATGGTGTGGAGGAGCAAAATGATACTGTCTACAAATTGAAGGGCCACATCACTGAATTGAAGGAGGAATAGGACACGCTGAGAAAAGAGCTTGGGAACGTCAAGGAGAAGGTTGCTCAAGAGAAGAAGAGAATCGCCCGAGCGGAGGAAGAAGGGGTCACCAAGTACAAGGCTTTGGAGGCCCACTAGTTTGACTTGGACGACTTCACTACCCGCTCCTGGGAGGAGGGGTTCAACCTCTGTTGGCAAAGGTGAAGGGATGAGAGATCCATCCTATGGATGGCCAAACCCTGTGGGTAGGTTGGGCGAAATTTAAAAAATTTCTCTCTCTCCCATCTGGGAATCACATTTCATGTTTTAAAAAATCTGCATTTTCAATGATCAATCTTGAAATAAAAACCAGACCAGATCTGAAACCAAAAGGTAGGAGAGGAATATACATGATACAGAGTAGCAGTAACTCCCAATGAAGGTGTTCACGCCCAAAGAAATTTCCAAAGACTGCTCCCACTGAAGATGACACAGTGTAGGGTGGAGCAGAATCAACAGTGTTCTTCCCAAGAGCCGAATCCTTCAGCAAGAATTCAATTGAGACTGTGAGCACGACTTCAGATCAGCCTTGCTACAAAGACTGATATCAAGAACTATTCTTGATCGCTCCTATGAGAATGGAGATCGAACTGGCAATTGGCGGCAACTGGAGGAGAACGCAGGGAGAAGATTGCGCAGTCACACTGTTGCTGTCATCTCTCTGTGTGATATAGGACCTAATGTCTGGGGTTTTGAGATGTTCTAAATGGTTCGCCCCCTCCTCCTTTTATAGACTTAAAGAGATAAGCTCCTAACCCCATTAGGAGTTTCCGGATTCAAATCCTTATTTGAATCTGGACTCTCTTTAAGTGATAAGGATAGATCCTTAACTTATCTACAGATTAGATCAGCTATCTTAATCTCATTAGGAGGTTTCTAGATCCAAATCTCTATTTGGATCTAGACTCTCTGAGTGGATACGGATAACTCCCTATCCTATCTACTGATCCAAATCCCAGATCCGCCCTTGTTTAACTAATCATATTAGACCAGTTCGAAATGGGCTTTAGGCCTAATAAGTCAATGTGCTCAGTAACCCTCCAAACTGCTACCAAATTGGGCTTCTTTGTATGGCATGGGACCCAAACATTGATCTACACATTAGCCACATGGGTTCAGCCTAGCCTTTGTTACAAGGCCTGGCTAAATACACTATTATGGACAGTGAACCCCTGAGCCCATCACCATGGGCTCTTAATGGGCCCAACACTTACACTAAGTGGTCCCCGTGCCAAGCCACCTTATAAAAACCTAGGGACTGTGGGCAGATGCAAGATTAGCCCATCAGGTATTACCCTCAATGGTCTTACACTTAACCTCCTAGCCCATAATGATCAAACACTGCCCGACAAGAGAGGACCTCTCCATCGGCTGCAAGGAACAGTGTTGCACTCTCTACTCATATGGATCCCGGGAATTAAAACCTTTTGCAAATATTTTGAAACCGTAATATATATATATATATATATATATATATATATATATATATATATATATATATATTGCAAAAAGAAATTTCAACGATTGAAATCGGTTGTCGGTAGTCTTGGTTTCCATCAGAGAGAGTGCATCCCTGATCATTACCTTTGTCCGACAAAGGGGCTGATCTTGTCACTATAATCACCCACTCAGATGAATTCTCGGATTGTCCTAACATACCCAGGTTTTGACCCCCTCTAAGGATTTCACTGATTGGCATATCAAATACAACCCAATCCGACACCGAGTGCAGTATCATAATCGAGTGTAGGGGTCAAGTGTAATTTTTCAGTTTTGCCCATCAATCTCCAAGGTCCAGGGCAATACTGGAAATCTGGTCCAGTTCTAGGTTTTAAGTAAACCTACACTGCATGTACCTCGGGTCTCACCCTAGCAGCTGAGACAGGCTACCCCAACCAACTTGGCGGCACATCAGTGTCAGCCTTGGCAGGATAAATCTCCCCAGACTTATCCCACGGCTGTGAACATTCTAAACTAACACGAGTCTCATATGTGTCTAGTTTAAAGGTATTACATAGAAACACACCATAATAACATGAATCAAATATGTACTTTATTCATTTGCGACAAGTGTCATAATGTACATCATTCCGATTGGAGCTAAGGGCATACACTGTCTAACAACTCCCACTTGCACCAGGTCCAATCTGGTACAAGCCGAAGTCCCAGACTTTTCATGTGTTTCTCAAACACTTTCTGTGTCAGTGGCTTAGTCAATGGGTCTGCTACATTCTTCGTTGATGCTACCTTCTGAATCAGAACGTCCCCTCTTCCAACTATTTCCCGTAGTACATGAAACATCCTCTCGATGTGCTTTGACTTCGAGTGGGCTCGTGGCTCCTTAGCCTAAGCAATAGCTCCATTGTTGTCACACAACAACAGAATGGGTGATGTGCTGGATGGAACTACTCCCAATTCATGAATGAACTTATTCATCCATACAGCTTCTTTGGCAGCTTCACTTGCGACAATGTATTCAGTTTCGGTTGTAGAATCTGCAGTGGACCCCTGTTTGCTGCTTTTCCAGCAAACAACACACGATCCTATCATGAAAACATACCCAGATGTAGACTTTCTATCATCTGGATCCGACTGGAAATTGACATTAGTATACCCTTGGATTTGTAGTGAGCTACCATTGAACACCAGACAAAACTCTTTTGTCCTTCGAAGGTACTTAAGTATATTTTTCACAGTGGTCCAGTGCTCCTGCCCTAGGTTGGCCTAGAATCTGCTTACCACACTCACTGCCTGAGCAATGTCAGGATGAGTGCACAGCGTTGCATACATGATGCTCCCTATGGCTGAGGCATAGGGAACGTCCTTCATGCCCTCAATCTCCTCGAGAGTCTTGGGAGACATCCCCTTGGAGAGAGTGACTCCGTGCCTGAAAGGAACATTTCCCTTCTTGGAGTTCTCCACGTTGTATCTCTTGACAATTTTGTCAATGTAAGCAGTTTGGGATAATCCTATTATCTGCTTCGATCTATCTCTATAGAGTCGAAGACCTAGTATATTGGAGGCTTCTCCAAGATCTTTCATGGAAAATTGCTGTGAAAGTCATACTTTCACCGTAGTCAACATTCCTACATCATTCCCAATGAGCAGAATGCCATCTACATACAGAACCAAGAACGTAACCTTATCTCCATTGGATTTCCTAAAAACACAAGGTTCATCCAGATTCTACTCAAAGTCAAACCTTTTGACAGTAGAGTCAAACCGGATGTTCTAACTCCTAGCTTGCTTAAGTCCATATATGGATCTATTTAATTTACACACCATGTGTTCCTGACCTGCAGCTATGAAACCTTGCAGTTGCTGCATATAGGTATATTTAGTAAGATCTCTATTCAGGAACACAGTTTTGACATCCATTTGCCAAATCTCATAGTCATGGCATGCTTCTACAGCTAGCAGGATCCTAATGGATTTAAACATGGCCACCGGCAAAAAGGTTTCCTCATAATTGATGCCCTCTTTCTGAGTATACCCTTTCGCCACCAGACGAGTTTGTAAGTCTCAACCCTTACCATCGGGGCCCTTCTTCCTCTTATAGATCCATTTGCAACCAATTGCTTTTACCTTGGGGGGCGGATCTACTAGAGTCCAGACTCCATTGGTCTCCATTGATTCCATCTCAGCTCTCATGGCATCTACCCACTTCAAGGAATCTATGTCCAATATAGCTTTCGGATAAGTCACAGGATCCTCCTCACAAGTCATAGCTTCCACCAGGTAACTATCCTGGTCATAGCCAAAACGGATTGGAGGCTTGGATACCCGGGTAGATTTTATAGGTTTGTCACTACCTAGAACTTGTGGGACATCTCCCACTGACCTTGAGCTCTCCTCATCAAGAACAACTTCCTGACGATGATTGTTTAGGATGTAATCATCCTCCAAGAAATGGGCATTTCGGCTACAGAACACCTTCTGTTCTCCCAGATCATAGAATAGGTAACCCATAGAGCCTTTGGGGTATCCTACGAATAGGCAATGACTGGTCTTGGATTCTAATTTATTCGCACTCGTTCTTTTAGTGTGTGCTGGACAACTCCAAATCTTCAAGTTCTGACACTTGGTTTTTTTTCCAGTCCAAAGTTCATATGGAGTATTTGGAACCGATTTGGTTGGAACCCGATTCAGCATGTATATCGCAGTCTCTAATGTGAAACCCCAAAAGGATGTGGGTAACTTTGAGTGCACGAGAAGTGACCGGACCATATCCAATAAGGTCCTATTCCTCCTCTCTGAAACACCATTTAGTTGTGGTGTAGCAGGAAGAGCCAAGTGTGATACTATCCCGTTAACCTTCAAGTAGTCCCTGAATTCGTCAGAGAGATACTCACCACCTCAATCCGATCGAAGGGTCTTAATTTCTCTCCCTAACTATTTCTCGACCTCTTGTCTGGACTCTTTGAACTTTTCAAATGATTCAGACTTGTGTCTCATTAGGTACACGTAACCATACCGAGAATAATCATCGGTGAATGTAATGAAATACACATGCTGGTTATGAGTCCTAACACTCAGGAGACCACATACATCAATATGTATAAGATCAAGCTTGCCCGTACATCTTTCAGGCTTATCGTTAAATGGCCGTTTCATCATCTTACCCTGAAGGCAAGGCACACAAGTGGGAAGACTTTCTACAGTTAAAAAATTCGAATGACCATCCTTTACCAACCTTGTGATACGATCAATGCTGATATGGCCAAGTCGGTAATGCCACAGGCACGCGAGATTAACTGTATCATAGATTCTTTTCTTGGGGATATCAACCGATGTAGTTTTGGCTATATTAGTTTCCAGAGAGGGATGAAGAACATAGAGACCATTCTCAAGTTCTCCGTATGTGATGAATTTGTTATTTCTTTTAATAGTAATCGTATTACCAAAAAGAATAGAATATCCATTCGCATACAATTTTGAAACAGAAATCAGATTTCTTTTCAAATTTTGTACATAAGACAGTCTTTCAGTACAACTGTTCCTTCTCTGAAAATTAACTCTACGGTTCCTATAGCCGTAGCTGTAACACTTGCAGAAGTCCCCAAGTAAAGAGTTACTTCTCCGTCACTTAGTCTTCTGCTTATCCTGAACCCCTGCAGTGAGTTACACGCATGAGTCGATGCCCCGGAGTCAATACACCAAAAAGCAGAAGTTACCAACAAATTGGTTTCTATGACACATGATTCGAAATTACCTTTCTTGGATTCTAGGTACTAAGGACAGTTCCTCTTCCAGTGGCCGGTCTGTTTGCAGAAGTGACAAGCATCCAATGCTCTATCCTTCTTCTGCTTCTTGGACTTGATGGCTTTCTTCTGGGGCTTCTTCTTTGCCTTCCTCTTTTTCTTGCCTGACTGCTAGCTTCAACAAGCATAGCAATAGGCTCATCCTTCTTAATCAGTTCCTCGACCCTCTGTAACATATTGCTGAGTTCCTGAACGTTGACATTCAGCTTATTCATGTTGTAATTCATGATGTACAGATTGAAGGAAGGAGGCAAATAATTCAGGATGGCATCTATCTAGGTCACATGATCCAGCCTAGATCCAAGAGCCTCAAGCTTATTGATATAACCCATCATCCGAAGACAATGGTCATGAACTTGTTGGCCCTTGGACATCTGTGCAGTCATGAACTGCTTCAAGACTTTCTGCTAAGTAGAACGGTTCTACTCTTTGTACATTGTCTTTAAACTATCCAATATGTCATCGGCAAGTTCGATCTGATCAAATTGCCTCTATATCGGATTGTCCAGGGAGGCAATGATATAGCACCATGCCAGGGAGTTTTTCTCCTCCCAATCCTGATAGTCCCTCCTATGGGCCTCAGAAGCCCTATCACCCGGACGCTCCGGGGCAGGGTTTTTAGCCACTTTGTCCAACTTCTCCGAAGTCAGGACTAGCATAAGGTTACAGTACCAATCGGCATAGTTTGGGCCCTTAAGTTTGTTGTCATCCAATAGCTTTGCAAATTGTCCGTTTGCCATTTCTGGTAAAAAGCAAACATCAGTCCGTTTGCCATTTCATCTCTAAGATTTCCCTCCTATCTCAGCGACGAAGACTGTGAATTGTCTCTGAAAATGTGGAAAATCACATAGGGTGCATGGAGCCAACTGTATCAACTGCATAACCCCACCACCTTTCTGTGAAGGATCATATCCACTCATCATATGAGCTTTCCCTTTGGCCTCTGTCAGACAAGGTTCATTGCCATTTTAGGTTAAACCTTTATGTCCAGTGAGTGTTCACCCATCATATTCGTGAATGCCAAGGTACTGTGAGAGAGTCTTCCATTTTCTAGTAAGCCCCTCCCACATCGGTCTATGACGCCTCTATCATCTTATGAAACATTCCAGCAAATCCAACAGCAAATGGATATCCCAATTTTATGGTGTGTTTCCTCATTACTGAATGACCTATTTTCATTCTAATGATGGAAGGCCTTTAGAGAGTTCATCATATGAATCTCCCTATCACATGCACTCATATTTCAAGAGAGAACAAAAGTTATGCCCTAGTTTAATTTAGGTCAAACCAAAGTGGCTCCCACTGACTTTCATAAAGCTAGATTTAGGTGGGCCCTAAACGGCTAGGGTTCCGCACGGTTCCTCTTAGGAGAGATGTGGGGCCCACCACAAAGGGAGATCACCCAATGATCTTTAGGGGCACCATGGCAATGATGTGCATTCAGCCATGGTTTGCCCAAGAGCCACTATCGTATCTGCATGGGCCAAATGCTTATGGCCCATGCACGTTGCACATCACACATCCATACATCATATGCAAGGATAGAATTGATCCAATCAATTAATATCTGTAAAGCCCATTTTAATCCATAATATTACTAACTAATATTATCTAGGTATATGGGCTGAATAGTAAGCAGTTCGGCCCATATAGCTTTTCTGCAATTAGTGGGCTTTAGCAGTTTTAACTCTTTAAAACTGGGCCTTATAGGTGTGGGCCAAGTTAAATCTCATAATTAACCATCAATCCCTTGACCCAAAAGTGGGAAATTAGGGCTGACATCAGCCTCCATCGAACCACAGATTTGGTTCAACCAGTTTGGACCAATTTGGTTTGAATGGGTCAAGGGTTTGATTTTTAATTAAAGAATCAATTCAAGAAAATGATCTTAAATTAATTACTGATCAAAGACAATCAAAAACCAGTAATAGGGCTGTTCGCACATCTCCCAACCTGCAAAACAGATGTTAGATCACAGGTTGCGTTTCATAAACTACAAATCATAGATAGCGATTTCTCCTTCTACGAATTCTCCTTCTTCAGCGCATCCAACTTCGATCTTGGAATAAAATAAATAGAAAAATCCTAATTTTTCTATTAATATTACATCAGATCGAATATCTATACATTCAGTCTAAAATAAAAAAAAATTAATTACAAACTAGAATCTAAAAATCTCCAAATCGTAGATATCCTGCGCCAATAAAGATTTCGATCTCCTTTGTAGGAACAACACATAAATCAAGAAAATCATAAAGAACAATTCTAAATATATTCCAAATTTAATAAAATTAATTTCAAATCATTCACCCTATAACTAGGAACCGATTTCCCAGAAAAACCCTAATCTGCGCAAATCGGGTAGAACACTTTCTGCCCATTTGCGCAAGTTCAGATCTAGTCTATTTAGGTTCATGATTTGAACCAAGCTCTGATACCACTGAGGGGATGAGAGATCCATCATATGGATGGCTGAACCCTACAGGTTGGTTGGACGAAATTTCAAAAATTTCTCTCTCTCCCATCTAGGAATCACATTCGCTGTTTTAGAAAATTTGCATTTTCAAGGATCAATCTTGAAACAAGAACTGGACCAAATATGAAACCAAAAGGTAGGAGAGGAATATACCTGATATAGAGTAGCAGTAACTCCCAATGAAGGTGTTCACGCACAAAGAAATCTCCAAAGACTGCTCCCACTGAAGATGACACAGTGTAGGGTGGAGCAGAATCAACTGTGTTCTTCCCAAGAACCGAATCCTTCAGCAAGAATTCGATGAGGCTATGAAAACGCCTTCAGATCAGCCTTTCTAAAAAGACTGATATCAAGAGCAATTCTTGATTACTCCTACAAGAATGGAGATTGAACTGGCAATTGGTGGCAACTGGAGGAGAACGTAGGGAGAAGATGGCGCAATCACACTGTTGCTGTCTTCTCTTTGTGTGATCTAGGACCTAATGTCTGGGGTTTTGAGATGTTCTAAATTGTTCACCCCTCTCTTCCTTTTATAGACTTAAAGAGATCAGCTCCTAATTCCATTAGAAGTTTCCTGATTCAAATCCTTATTTGAATCTGGACTCTCTTTAAGTGATAAGGATAGATCCTTATCTTATCTGCAGATTAGATCAGCTCTCCTAATCTCATTAGGAGGTTTCTAGATCCAAATCTCTATTTGGATCTAGACTCTCTGAGTGGATATGGATAACTCCCTATCCTATCTACTGAACCAAATCCCAGATCTGCCCTTGTTTAACTAATCATATTAGACTAGTTCGAAATGGGCTTTAGGCCCAATAAGTCCATGTGCTCAGTAACCCTCCAAACTGCTACCTAGTTGGGCTTCTTTGTATGGCGTGGGACCCAAACATTGATCTACACATCAGTTCGGTGTGCGGAGTTCGATGGCCGCTCTCTAGCCTTTGGAGGCGGGGGCGTCGTTCCCGCTTCGGGCTTCGGACGTTGTAGGTTGGTCGAGTTTGCTGGTTAACTTGGTCGGCTATGCACTGTTGAAGTGTGAACGTGTGTGGTGACGAGTGAGTGCAGTGTGCGGGTGCCTCGTCTGTTAGAGTTCGCTCGGGTGGTGCATGTTGTGCAGTGTGTGCTGAACAACTAGAGGTGAAAATGAGGCCTTTATTGATGCAAACTATTGGTAATACATCCTCAAGTTTTTGGTGTTCCTACTCCTCGGTACGGGCTTCCTGTCGAGGTCTTCCAACTTGTAGGTACTAGGCTTGAGGACTTTGATTACTTTGTACGGTCCTTCCCAGTTTGGTCCAAGCTTCCCTTCTCCTGGTGTGGGTACTATGACTTTGCGAAGGACGACGTCGTCTATCTTGAACTCTCTTCTTCAAACCTTGGAGTCATAATACTTAGCTATCTAGTGTTGTTGCACTGCCATCTTGAGGTATGCTCGATCACGTGCTTCTTCCACTAGGTCAAGCTCTGCACAAAGGTTCTCGTTGTTTTTCTCGTCATCGTAGAGCTTGGTCTGAAGAGTTGGAGAGCCTATTTCTATAGGGATCATGGCTTTGTTCTCGTATGATAGGCTGAATGGCATCTCTCCAATAACTGTTCGCCGTGTGGTCCTGTACGCCCAGAGGATGCTTGACAGTTCCTCAACCTACATTCCCTTGGCCTTGTCAAGTCTGGTCTTCAGGCCGTGCAGTAGGGTTTGGTTGGTCACTTCGGTCCGTCTGTTGCTCTGTGGTCAATGAACCACCGTACTCTGGTGATCTATCTTTATGTTGACATAGAAGGCTTCGAACTTTTGATTGGTGAACTGAGCGCCGTTGTTAGTGACGAGGACTCGAGGAATGTCGAAACGACAAACCATGCTCTACCAGGAGAAGTTTAGGGCATTCTGTGAGGTAATGCGTACCAGGGCTTCGACCTCTACCTATTTGGTGAAGTAATCTATTGCAATGAGAATGAACTTTTTCTGACTAACTGCATTAGGGAACGGTCTGAGGATGTCCATTCCCCACTGGCTAGGGCCACAAACTTGTAATGGGTTATAGAGGAACTATGGGTTGATGGTAAAGATTGGAGTGCCTCTGATAGTGGTCGCACTTCTTGATGAGTTGGGCTGTATCTGTTGACAGTTTTGTATGCCCTTAGTTCCAATAAGTATAGATGTACTTTACACATTTAGTGTAAATGAACAAAGTGCATGTTTGATTCATGTTGTGTGGTATGTTTCTGTGTAAGACCCTTAAACTGGACACTTAATGAGACTCGTGTTAGTTTAGAATGTTCACAGCCGTTGGATAAGTCTGGGGAGATTTATCCTGCCAAGGCTGACACTGGTGTGCTACCAAATGTTGGGGTGGTCTGTCTCAGCCGCCAGGGTGAGACACAAGGCGCATGAAGTGTAGAATTACTTGAATCTTTGAACCAGACCGGATTTCCAGTATTGCCCTAGATCTTGGAGATTGATGGGAAAAACTGGAAAGTTACACCTGACCCTTAGACTCAATTATGATACTGTACTAGGTGTCAGATTGGGCTATTTTTGATATGCCAATCAGTGAGATCCTTAGTGGTGGTCAAAACCTGGGTATGTTGGAATAGTCTGAGAATTCATTTGAGTGGGTGATCATAGTGACAGGATCAGCCCCTTTGTCGGACAAAGGTAATGATCGGGGATGCACTCTCTCTAATGGAAACCAAACTATCAGCAGTTGATTTAAATCATTGGAATTTTGTTTTGAAAAATTTATATATAAGATATATATATATATATATATACGGTTTCAAAATGTTTGCAAATGGTTTTAATTCCCGAGATCCATGTGAGCAGAGAGTGCAACACTGCTCCTTGCAGCTGAGGGAGAGGTCCTCTCTTGTTGGGCAGTGTCTGATCATTATGGACTAAGAAGTTAAGTGTAAGACCATTTAGGGTTATACCTGACCTGATGGGCTAATCTTGCATCTGCCCACAGTCCCTGGGTTTTTATAAGATGGCTTGGCCCAAGGACCACTTAGTGTAAGTGTTGGGCCCATAGAATCCATAAGATGGGCTCAAGGGGTTCACTGGGTTTTCCAGTTAATTCGGCTAGGCCTTATAACAGAGGCTGTGGCGAACCCATGTGCCTGATGTGTAAATCAATGCTTGGGTTCCACACCATACAAAGAAGCCCAACTGGGCAGCAGTTTGGAAGCCTATTGAGCACTTGATACATATTGGGCCTAAAGCCCATATTAACTGGGTTGATTTGATCAGTCACTTAAAGGGGCGGATATGAGATTAAGTCAAGCCAAAAGAATTGGGTCTTAACCCTATCCACTCATGGAGACCAAATTCAAATTAGGATTTGAATATGGTAACCTCCTGATAAGATCAGGAGTGGGCTGATCTAATTTGCAGATAAGATTAAGAAGACTCCTTATCCAAATACAGATTTGGATTAGGATAACTCCTAATGGGATTAGGAGGTTTCTTAATCACTAAGAAAGAAAGAGGAGAAACCCTAATTCGAATTACAAGAATTCGAACCTTAAGGGAATTAGAGAACACTCTACAACTAGAGATTGGATCTCAGAGAAACCCTAGAGAGGAAAAAGTGATTCGCTACCTTCTTCTCTAGTCTTCTCCTCCAGCATCTGCCGCCATCTACTGCCAGTTCGATATCTCTATGAGGGAAAAGATCAAGAAAGCTTCTTGATATCATTCTTTGCTGAAAGACTGATCATGTGTAGTGCTCTTTGCTTCCATCGAGTTCTTCAGAAGAACCTGGTTCGTGGAACGAACACTGCTGGTTCTGCTCCATCATCACTGTGTCATCTTCAGTGGGAGCAGTTCTTGGAAGTTTCTTTGGGCGTGAACATTGACATTGGGAGATACTATTTCTCCAGATCAGGTATATCCCTTCTCTTCTCTCTTGGTTCAGATTTGGTTCGGTTTTGGTTCAAGTTAGATCCTTGAATATTGTATTCTAAATGTAGGGAATGTGATTCCCAGTTAGAAGAAATGTAAGAAAATTTTGAAATTCACCCACCCATTCCGCACCCTTTTGGCGTCCATATGATGGATCTTACCATTCTTTCAGTATCCTGCTTCTTGGTCGGCCAGAAGTAACCTTGCTGAAGTGCCTTATAAGCCAAGGTTCAAGCACCAGGGTAATCCCCGTAGGTACCTTCATGTATCTCCCTGAGGACACAATTGGCCTCAAAAGGGGGAGACACCTTAAGTAGGGGAGAGTCTGTGACCGACGATAGAGTTGTCCTTGGATGAGGTAGTATTGAGCCGACCTGTGTACGAGCCTCTTGGCTTTGGCTCAGTCTTCTGAAAGCATGCCATCTTGAAGGTACTTTGCTATGGGGTCCATCCAGGACGGGCATTGCTATACAGGGAGGATGAGGAAGGTTGTTGCTGAGATGCTGGGCTATGCCAATGTATCCATCCGAATTGTTGGGTCGAGGTCTATCCATAGCGAGCTAGCGAGCTCTGAGAATGCGCTAGTTCATATGTTCTCAGCTCAAGGGATCTGCTGGATGGTGAAGTGTTCGACCCGTTGGATGAGCTCTTGCACCCTTTGCAAGTAGCTCGCCATGGTTGGTTTCCTTGTATCGAAGTGGTCGAGGATCTGGTTGACCACCAATTGAGAATCATTGAAGGCTTCAACTTGCTAGGCACAAAGGTTTAGAGCATGCTGAAGTTCAGCAACTAGAGCTTCATTGTTGGAAGCCTTGAATTCAAATCTAAGGGCGTGCTCTAGTACGGTGTTATCTAGGTCGAGGAGGATGAGCCTGACTCTGCTATCTTGTTGATTGGATGAACCGTCCACATGAAGAGTCCAAACCAGTAGTGGTGCAACTAGGTCTTGTGTTGAGGTGTACTCGGCTAGGAAATTGTCCAAGGCTTGGGCTTTGATGGTGGGCTGAGGTTCATAGTTGATGTCGAACCCGCTCAGGTCCTCACTCCATTTGACTATGCATCTAGATGCTTCCAGCCTGTGCAGAACTTGTTTGAGAGGCTGGTCAGTAAGCACCCGGACGCTATGGGCTTGAAAGTATGACCTGATCTTTCTTGTCAAGGTGACTATTGAAGGGATGGGGGATCCATCATCTGGATGGACGAACCCTACAGGAAGGTTGAGTGAAATTTCAAAATTTTCTTTACTCCCATCCGGGAATCCTATTCCCAATTTAGAAAACTGCATTTTCAAGGTTCATTCTTGTGACCAAACTGGATTAAATCTGAAACTAAGATTAGGGAGGGGTGTACATGATACAGAATCCATGCAAAAAGCTCCTCCCAACGCAGGTGTTCATGCCCAAAGAGTGTACCAAATCCTCCCTCCACTGAAGATGACACAGCTTAGGAAGAGGTAGGATTAGCAAGTAGTTCTTCACCAATTACTTATTATTCTTCAGCAAGAACCGAATGGGGTAGTGAGCACAACTTCAGAATTGTTTCTTCTAGCAAGAAACAATATCAAGATCAAATCTTGATCAGTTCCATGAGTTGGAGATTGAACAGGGTAGGGCGGTAGGAGTAGGGAGAAAAAGAACTGAAGGCAGAAACAATCAAATTGAATTGCCTTCTGTGTTGTATGTGTATCTTTTTCTAATCCTCCCTGCTCTCTATTTATAGCCTTAAAGAGGTGGCCTCCTAATCTGATTAGGATTCTCTTGATCCAAATCTTTATTTGGATATGAACTCTTTAAGTAATAAGGATAATCCTTTATCTTATCTGTAGATAAAGATCAGCTATTCCTAATCAAATTAGGAGTTCATTGATCCAAATCTCTATTTGGATCTGGACTCTTTAAGTGGATAAGAGTTATTGAAGGGATGAGAGACCCATCATATGGATGGCTGAGCCCTGCAGGAAGGTTGGGCTAAATTTCAAAATTTTCTCTCTCTCCCATCTGTTGCATTCCTTATTTTAGGAAACTGCATTTTCAAGGATTAATCTTGAACCAAACCGGGCTAGATCTAAAACCAAAAGGGAGGAGAGGGATATACCTGATACGAAGTAGTAGTAACTTCCAATGAAGGTGTTCACGCCCAAGGAGATAATCAAAACCCGCTTCCACTGAAGATGACACAGTGTGTGGTGAAGCAGGATCAGTAGGATGACTCTTCAACAAGAACCGAATTCTTCAACAAGAATGGAGTAGAGGGCTGGTGAGCATGAATTCAGATTGTTTCTTCCACCAAGAAGCAATATCAAGAACAATTCTTGATCACTCCCACAAGTGGAGATTGAACTAGGTAGGGGCAGCAAGAATAGGGAAGAACTTTGCAGTTTGCTATGTCTTGTCTGGTATGTTTTGCATGTCCGCCCTGCTCTCTTATTTATAGCCGTAAAGAGACAACCTCCTAATCTGATTAGGAGTTTCCTAATCCAAATCTTTATTTAGATCTAGGCTCTTTAAGTGATAAGTATAATCCCTTATCTTATCTACAGTTTAAGATGAACTTAATCCTAATCAAATTAGGAGTTTCCTGATCCAAATCTTTATTTGGATCTGAACTCTTTAAGTGGATAACACTTATCCTCTTATCCTTATCTGTTGATCCAAACCCAGATCTACCCCTATTTAATTAATCTAATTAACCCATTTCGAATTGGGCTTTAGGCCCATTAAGTTTAGGTGCTCACTTTGTTAGACAGTGTATGCCCTTAGCTCCAAGCAGAATGATGTACATTATGACATTTAATGTAAATGAATAAGTACATATTTGATTTATGTTATTACGGTGTGTTTCTATGTAATCCCCTTAAACTGGACACATATGAGACTTGTGTTAGTTTAGAATCTTCACAGTTGTTAGATAGATCTGGGGAGATTTATCTTGCCAAGGATGACACTGATGTGCCGCCAAGTTGGTTGGGGTGGCCTGTCTCAGCTAATAGAGTGAGACCTGAGGTACATACAGTGTAGGTTTTCTTGAAACCCTGAACTGAACCGAAATTCCAGTATTGCCTTGGACCTTGGAGATAGATGGGCAAAACTGAAATGTTACACCTCACCCCTAGACTCAATTTTGATACTACACTAGGTGTCAGATTGGGCTGTCTTTGATATGCCAATCAATGAGATCCTTATAGGGGGTCAAAACCTGGGTATGTTGGGACAGTCCGAGAATTCATCAGAGTGGGTGATCATAGTGACAGAATCAGCCCCTTTGTTAGACAAAGTGAATGATCGGGGATGCACTCTCTCTGATGGAAACCTAAACTGTCGGCAGTTAATTTCAACTGCTGAAATTTGTTTTTGCAAAATATATTTATATAAAGATATACATATATATTATGGTTTCAAAATGTTTGCAAAATGTTTTAATTCCTGGGATCCATGTGAGTAGAGAGTGCAGCACTGTACCTTGTAGTCGAGGGAGATGTCCTCTCTTGTCGGGCAGTGTTTGATCATTATGGACTAAGAGGTTAAGTGTAGGACCATTTTGGGTAATACCTGATGGCCTAATCTTGCATCTGCCCACAGTCCTTGGGTTTTTATAAGGTAGTTTGACCTAAAGACCATTTAGTGTAAATGTTAGTCCCATTAAGAGCCCATGGTGATGGACTTAGGGGCTCATTGTCTCCTATAGTGAATTTGGCCAGGCCTTGAAACAGAGGTTGGGCTGAACAAATGTGGCTGATGTGTAGATCAATGTTTGGGTCCCACGTCGTACAAGGATAACCAATTGGGTAGCAAATTAAGAGGTTAAGTGAGCACATAGGCTTAATGGGCCTAAAGCCCAATTCGAATAGTCTTAATATGATTAATTAAATGAGGGTGGTTCTGGGATTTGGATCAACAGATAGGATAAGGGATTATCCCTATCCACTCAAAGAGTCCAAGATCCAAATAAAGATTTGGATAAGGAAACTTCTAATTTGATTAGGAAGGCTGACCTTTTTCTGTAGATAAGATAAGGGATTATCCATATCTCTTAAAGAGAGTCCAGATCCAAGTAAAAGATTTGGATTAGGAAAATCCTAATGGGATTAGGAGAACCTCTCTTTAAGGCTATAAATAGGAGAGTAAGGCGAACCCAAATAGAACAACAGAAACAACAGATAGTTTGCTGACTTAAGAGAGAAGAAAATATATAATTTGACTGCTTCTGTCTTCTGCTCTTGTTCCTGTTCTTGCCGCCCTACCCAGTTCGATCTCCACCAGTGGGAGTGATGAAGAACGGTTCTTGATATTGCCTTTCACTGGAAAGGCAATCTGAATTTGTGCTCACCTACCCTCTATCATATTCTTGCTAAAAAACCGTCCTGCTAATTCTGCTTCACCATGCACCGTGTCATCTTCGGTGGAAGCAGTATTTGGTCTTCTCCTTGGGCGTGAACACCTTCATTGGGGGTTTACTAATACTCCGTATCAGGTATATCCCTCCTCTCCCTTTTGGTTTCAGATCTGGTTCGGTTTGGTTTCAAGATTGATCATTGAAAATGCGGTTTTCTAAAATAGGGAATGCGATTCCCACATGGGGGAAAGAGAAATTTTTTAAATTTCGCCCAACCTTCCTACAGGGTTTGGCCATCCATATGATGGATCTCTCATCCCTTCACACTTAACCTCTTAATCTGTTGCCCAGTTGGCTCTCTTTGTGTGGCATGGGACCCAAACATTGATCTACACATCAACCACATGGGTTCAGCCCAACCTTTGTTGCAAGGCCTGGCCGAATTCACTATAGGAGACAGTGAACCCTTGAGCCCATCACTATGGACTCTTAATGGGTCCAACATTTACACTAAATAGTCCTTGGGTTCAGCCACCTAATGAAAACTCAAGGACTGTGGGCAGATGCAAGATAGCCCATCAGGTATTACCCTTAATGGTTTTACACTTAACCTTTCAGCCCATAATGATCAAACACTGCCCGACAAGAGAGGACCTCTCCCACGGTTGCAAGGTACAACATTGCACTCTTTAATCACATGGATCTTGGGAATTAAAACCTTTTGCAAACATTTTCGAACCCAGATAACTGTCTAACAGTTATTCTCTTATCCTTATTTGTTGATCCAAACCCAGTGAACCCTTGAGTCCATCACTATGGGCTCTTAATGGGCCCAACATTTACACTAAATGGTCCTTGGGTCTAGCCATCTTATGAAGGCCCAAGGAATGTGGGCATATGCAAGATTAGCCCATCAGGTATAACCCCCAATTGTCTTACACTTAACCTCTCAGCCCTTAATGATCAAACACTGTCCGAGAAGAGAGGAATTCTCCCTCAGCTGCAAGGTATAGTACTGCACTCTCTACTCACATGGATCCCAGGAATTAATACATTTTGCAAATAATTTGTGAAACCATAATATACAAGTATATCTCTATATAAATATATTTTGCAAAACCAAATTTCAAACACATTTGAAATCCATTGTCGGCAGTTTAGGTTTCCATAAGAGATAGTGCATTTTCCCGATCATTCACTTTGTCCGACAACGGGGCTGATCCCGTCACTATGATCACCCATTCAAATGAATTCTCGGACTGCCCCAACTTTCCCAAGTTTTGACCCCCTCTAAGGATCTCACTGATTGGCACATCAAAGACAGCCCAATCCGACACATAGTGCAGTATCATAATCAAGTCTAGGGGTCAGGTGTAACATTCCAGTTTTGCCCATCTATCTCCAAGGTCCAGGGAAATACTAGAATTCTGGTCTGGTTCAGGGTTTCCAGAAAACCCACACTGCATGTACCTTAGGTTTCACCCTGGCATCTGAGATCAGCCACCCCAACCAACTTGGTGGTACATTAGTGTCAGCTTTGGCAGGATAAATCTCCCCAGATCCATCCAATGGCTGTGAAGATTCTAAACTAACACGAGTCTCATATATGTCCAATTTAAGGGTATTACACAGGAACACACCACAATAACATGAATCAAATATGTACTTTATTCATTTACAATGAATGTCATAATGTACATGCTGATTGGAGCTAAGGGCATACACTGTCTAACAACTCTCATTTGCACTTAGGTCCAATCGGGTACAAGCTAGAGTCCCATACTTTCCATGTGTTTCTCAAACTCTTTCTGTGTTAGTGGCTTAGTCAATGGGTCTGCTACATTTTTCGCTGATGCTACCTTCTGAATCATGATGTCCCCTCTTCCAGCTATCTCTCATGGTACATGGTACTTCCTCTCGATGTGCTTTGATTTCGAGTGGGCTCGTGGCTCCTTAGCTTGAGCAATGGCTCCAATGCTGTCACACAACAGTGGAATGGGTGATGTGCTGGATGAAACTAGTCCTAATTCCTGAATGAACTTCTTCATCCATATCTTCATTGGCAGCTTCACTTGCGGCAATGTATTCAGCCTTGGTTGTGGAATCTGTTGTGGACCCCTATTGTTGCTTTTCCAGCTAACTGCACAGGACCCCATCGTAAAGATGTATCCAGATGTAGACTTTCTATCATTTAGGTCTGACTAGAAATCAACATTGGTATACCCAGGGATCTGTAGTGAACTACCCCCGAATAATAGACAAAACTCTTTTGTCCTTTGAAGGTATTTCAATATGTTTTTCACAGCGGTCCAATGCTCTTATCCCGGGTTAGATTGGTATCTATTTACCATACTCACAACATAAACAATGTCTAGCCGAGTACACAGCATGGCGTACATGATGCTCCTTACGATAGAGGCATAGGGAATTTCCTTCATGCTCTCAATCTCCTTGGGTGTCTAGGGAGACATACCCTTGGAGAGAGTGACTCAATACCTGAAAGGAACATTTCCTTTCTTAGAGTTCTCCATACTGTATCTCTTGACTATCTTGTCAATGTAAGTAGATTGAGATAATCCTATTATCCTCTTCGATCTATCTCTATAGAGTTGAAGTCCCAAGATATAAGAGGCTTCTCCAAGATCTTTCATGGAGAATTGCTGCAAAAGCCATATTTTCACCGTAGTCAACATTCCTACATCATTCCCAATGAGTAGAATGTCGTCTACATACAGAACCAAGAACGTAAGCTTATCTCCACTGATCTTCCTATAAACACAAGGCTCATTTGGATTTTGCTCAAAGTCAAACTATTTGACAGTAGTCAAACCGGATGTTCCATCTCCTAGAAGCTTGCTTAAGTCCATATATGGATCGATTAAGTTTACATACCATGTGTCCTCACCTGTAGCTATAAAACCTTGTGGTTGCTGCATATAAATATCTTCAATAAGATCTCCATTCAGGAACGTGGTTTTCACATCCATTTTCCAAATCTCATAATCATGGTATGCTGCTACAGCTAGCAGGATCCTAATGGATTTAAGCATAGCCACGGGCGAAAAGGTTTCCTCATAATCGATTCCCTTTTTCTGAGTGTACCCTTTCGGCACAAGACCCTTGTAGGTCTCAACCTTACCATCAGGGCCCTTCCTCCTCTTATAGATCCATTTGCAACCAATTGCTTTTACCCCAAGGGGCGGATCTACTAGAGTCTGGACTCCATTGGGCTCCATTGAGTCCATCTTAGCTCTCATGGCATTTACCCACTTCAAGGAATCTATGTTCAACATATCTTTCGTATAAGTCACGAGATCCTCCTCACTAGTCATGGCTTCTACCAAGTAACTTTCTTGGTCATAACCATGATGAACTAGAGGCCTGGATGCCCAGGTAGATCTCCTAGGTTGGTTATTAACTAGAGCTTGTGGGACATCTCCCACTACCCCTGAGCTTTCCTCATCAAGAACAACTTTCTGATGATGATTGTTCAGGATGTAATCTTCTTCCAAGAAATTGGTATTTTGACTACAGAACACCTTCTGCTCCCTTGGGTTATAGATCAAATACCCTACAAAGCCTTTTGGGTAAATTACAAATAGGCAACGACTAGTCTTAGATTCCAATTTGTCAGCACTTATTCTTTTAACATGTGCTGGACAACCACAAATCTTCAAATGTCTTACACTTGGTTTCTTACTGGTCCAAAGGTCATAGGGAGTCTTCAGAACAGATTTAGTTGGAACCCGGTTCAACACATATATCGCAGTTTCCAATGCGTAACCCTAAAAGGATGTGGGTAATTTTGAGTGTATGAGAAGTGATCGAACCATATCCAATAAAGTCCAGTTCCTCATCTCTGACATACCATTTAACTATGGTGTAGCAGGAGGAGATAGTTGTGATACTATCCCATTTTCCTTTAAGTAGTCTCTGAATTCGCTAGAGAGATATTTGCCTCATCGATCTGATTGAAGGGCCTTAATGTGTTTCTCCAACTGTTTCTCGACCTCTTGCCTGAACTCTTTGAACTTTTCAAAGGATTCAAACTTGTGTCTCATTAGGTACATGTAATCATATCGAGAGTGATCATCGGTAAATGTTATGAAGTAAATATACTGGTTATGTGTCCTAACATTCATGGGACCACATCCATCCGTATGTATAAGGTCAAGCGTGCATGTTGATCTTTCAGGCTTACCGTTAAAAAGCCATTTCGTCATCTTACCATGAAGGCAAGGTTCATAGGTTGAGAGATCTTCTATAGTTAGAAAATCCAAAGGACCATCCTTTACCAATGTTGTAATACGATCTATGTTAATGTGGCCAAGTCGGTAATGCCACATGCACGTGGGATTAACTGTATCACGGGTTCTTTTCTTGGGCTTATTATCTGACGTAGTTTCAATTATAATTATTTCTAGAGAAGGATGGAGAACATAGAAACCATTCAAAAGTTCTCCATATGCGAGGAATTTGTTATTCCTTTTGATAGTAATCACATTACGAAAAAGAACAAAATAACTATCCACACACAATTTTGTAATAGAAATCAAATTTCTTCTCAAATTGGGTACATAAAAACAAATTTTTAATGTAATTATTCCTTCTTTGAAATACAATTCTACAGTTCCTATGGCTGTAGTTTAACACTTGCAGAAGTCCCCAAGTAAAGAATCACTTCTCCGTCACTCAGTCTTCTGCTTGTCCTAAACCCCTGCAATGTATTACATGCATGATTAGAAGCCCCAGAGTCAATACACCAGAAGCAGAAGTGACCAACATATTGGTCTCCATGACAAAGGATTCGAAACTATCTTGTTTCTTGGTCTCCAAGTATTGATGATGGCTCCTCTTCTAGTGGCCTGTGTGTTTGCAGAAGTGACAGGCATTTGATTCCTTGTCATTTTTCTTCTTTTTAGGCTTGCTAGTTTTCTTCTGAGGTTTCTTATTTGCCTTCCTCTTCTTCTTGCTCGATTTTCCACCTTCAATAAGCATGGCTATGGGCTCATCCTTATTTATCAGTTCTTCGGCCCTCTACAACATATTGTTGAGTTCCTGAAGGTTAACATTTATCTTGTTCATATTGTAATTCATTATGAAGTGATTGAAGGAAGGAGGCAAAGAGTTCAAGATGGCATCAACTTTGGTGACATGATCTAGCCCAGATCTAAGAGCCTTAGTTCATTGATGTATCCCATCATCTTAAGACAATGGTCATGAACTAACTAGTTATTGGACATTTGTGCAGTCATAAACTGCTTTAGGACCTTCTGACAAGTAGAATGACTCTGCTCTTCATACATTGTCCTTAAACTATCCAAGATATACTTGGACACTTCGATCTGATCGAATTGTCGTTGTATTAGATTGTCTATGGAGGCTATTATGTAGCCCCGAACAAGAGAGTTTTTCTCTTCCCATTCTTGATATTCCCTCCTGTGGGCCTCAGAAGCCCTATCACCCAGACAATTCGGAGCAAGGTTCTTAGCAACTTTGTCCAATTTCTTGGACGTCAGAACTAGCATAAGGTTACGAAACCAGTTAGCGTAATTTGGGCCCTTAAGCTTATTATCGTCCAACAGTTTGGAGAATTGTCCGCTTGCCATTTTTGATAAAAGGCAAAGCAAATATTAGTCCACAACCTGATTTGATTCATGTTATTTACATAGATATGGTTTTTAATCTATGTTCCATTTCCATTTGTTCATCTTTGAGATTTCCTTCCTATCTCAATGATGTAGACTGTGAATATGTCTTTGGAAATGTGGGAAATCAAATACAGCGCATGGAGCCAACTGTTTCAGCTACATAACCCCACCACCTTCTTTGAAGGATCACATCCACTCAACTCATGAGCTTTCCCATTGGCCTTTGTCGGACAAGGTTCATTGCCATTTTTTGTTAAACCTTTCTGTCTAGTGAGTGCATACCCATCATATTCATGAACGCCAAGGTACCATGAGAGAGTCTTCCATTTTAGGATAGGCCCCTCTCACATCAGCATATGATGCCCTATCATCTTATGAAACAATCCAACAGATCCAATAGCAAATGGATAGCCCAATTTTATGGTGCATCTCCTCATTACTGAAGGACCCATCTTCATGCTAATGATGGAAAGCCTTTAGAGAGTTCATCATATGAATCTTCCTATCTTATGCACTTATATTTCAGTGGAGGGAACAAAATATTACACCCTAGTTTTATTTAGGTCAAACCAGAGTGACTCCCACTAGCTTTCTCAAAGCCATATTTAAATGGGCCATAAACGACTAGGTTTCCACATGGTTCCTCTTGGGGAGGAAGCTAATGTAGGGCCCATCAAATGGGGAGATCATCCAATGATCTTATGTACACCATGGCAATGACGTAGCACATCACACATCCATACATCACATGCATGAAACAAATTGATCCAATCAATTAAAATATCTGTAAAACCATTAATTGATTAGATTAAATCAGTATCATCCCAACAGAGCCCATAATGTTATCATATAATATTATCTAGGTACATGGGCTGTACTACAAAAGGCAGTTCGACCCATGTAGCTAAATCAGGGCTGATTCAGTTTTATCATATTAAAACTGAGTTTTATAGAGATGGGCCAAATTAAAACTTGAAGTGGGCCATCAACCCTCTGGCCTAAATCGAATTAGGGTCAGAAAAAACCAACCCCATTGAACCAACAATTCAGTCCAACCAGTTTGGACCAAATCTGGTACAAATTGGCCCAAGTTTTGGTGTCCAGTTCAAGATTTAATTCAAGAATAATGATATGAAAAATAAACTAATTTTTCTATTATTACATCACTTTGAATTCCTATACAATTTGTCTAAAAATAAATAAATAAAATTATTTACAAACCAAATTGAATAGAAAAGAATCGCAGGGTGCACCAATCTTGGCACCAAAAAGATTTGATCTCCATCACATGTGAAACCCAAAAATTCAAGAAAAATTCATAGAACAATTCTATAAATATGACAGAATAATAAAGAATTATTTTCCAAATCATCTGCCCAAAATCTGGAAACCAATTTCAAAAAAAAAAATGCCAACTGCGCAAATCGAGTAGAACACCTTCTGCCCATTTGCGCAGATTCAGATCTGTTCTAATTTGGTTCAAGACTTGAACCTGGCTTTAATACCACTTAAGGGATGGGGGATCCATCATATGGATGGCCAAACCCTACAGGAAGGTTGGGTGAAATTTCAAAATTTTCTTTACTCCCATCCAAGAATCGTATTCCCAATTTAGAAAACTGCATTTTCAAGGTTCGTTTTTGTGACCAAACTGAACCAAATCTGAAACTAAGATTAGGGAGGGATGTACCTGATATGGAATCCATGCAAAAAGCTCATCCCAATGCAGGTGTTCATGCCCAAAGAGTGTACCAAATCCTCCCTCTACTGAAGATGACACAGCTTAGGAAGAGACAGGATTAGCAGGTAGTTCTTCACCAAGAACTTATTATAATGGAGTACTGAGCACAACTTCAGAATTGTTTCTTCTAGCAAGAAACAATATCAAGATCAAATCTTGATCAGTTCCAAGAATTGGAGATCGAACAGGGTAGGGCGATAGGAATAGGGAGAAAAAGAACTGAAGGCAGAAACAGTCAAATTGAATTGCCTTCTGTGTTGTATGTGTGTCTTTTTCTAATCCGCCCTGCTCTCTATTTATAGCCTTAAAGAGGTGACCTCCTAATCTGATTAGGAATTTCTTGATCCAAATCTTTATTTGGATCTGAACTCTTTAAGTGATAAGGATAATACCTTATCTCATCTGTAGATAAAGATCAGCTATTCCTAATCAAATTAGGAGTTCCTTGATCCAAATCTCTATTTGGATCTGGACTCTTTAAGTGGATAAGAGTTATTGAAGGGATGAGAGATCCATCATATGGATAGCCGAACCCTGCAAAATTCTATTAAATTTCACAAAATTCATTAACTTAATCTATATCTATATCCATATCAATTTAACTATATATATATATATTAGATATTTTTCATGTTAAACTATAATTATTAATAAAGATTAATTATATTGAAATTGAGATATTCAATGATACATTATTACACTAAGTATCTACTTCCATTTAAAATTATAATCCATTTATGTTCTAGTGGAAAATAATAAAAATTAATTAATCATAATAAAAATAATTTAGTAAGTTACTTAAATAAAATAAAAAGAATTTAATTAATAAAAGGAATAAGATAAATTAAAAACTAATATCAATTTAAAATTAATATAAAAAATAAAAAAATTATCTACAAATTAATAGTTTTCTTATTAATTTTTACTAATTCAAAACAAACTTAAGTTTTACTAAAAAATAAAACATTGATGTATCTAATTAAATTTCATAAGGAATATAAATTTAATAAAAAACTTAATATAATTAATTAAATTTAATTTTTACTAATTTCAAAAATTAATATAAAATATCAATTTTAAATATAGTTTAATGATTTTAAAATTAATTGAAATTCCATTTAAAAATTAGGAAAATTATGAAAATTTGGGTTTTTTAATAATCCTATGAATCTCCCTAGTGTTTTGACCTTAACAAAAAACTCCCCTATTATTAAAAAAAAGGCACAAATACCTTCCTTTCATCATCATTCCAAATAAAAAAAATGTAGATGTAATGCATTATTTTTACTTCATTTCAGCCTTTTTGCCTTAGTTTGTCCAAGAAACGTATGGGGAATGGTGTTTAATGATTTTACTTTGTCCAAATGCAGATTCTAAACCCAACCCGCCCCTACCTTTGAATGTAGAAAAGGTAGGCTTGAGGAGGGTTTTGCATTTTCATATATAAGAAGGGTTTGGATTCTCAAAATCCAACCCACAACGGGTTTTAAAACAGGTATGAATTGAGAGAATTAAGAAAAAGAATAAAATTAATCCTTCTAAACCTGCCCTGTTGCCATCCCTAAATAAATTGCCAGGCCTAAATTCAAAACCACGTACCTGTAAATTGTGATGAATACCACCTAATATGTTACCGGTTTTATGGTAATGGTTTATTTTTTCCAATATCGAGTCAAATCATAAAACATTTTATCATACTCCTAAATAAAGCAATACCCTAACCTCATTTTATCGTACTCCTTGAAATGGGGATCCATTATAATGATGGAAATACATGATACTGAAAAGTAATAAAAAATGTGTGAGTTAGGGTTTATTAGTTTATAACTTGAATTTGCATTCGCTCTCCATAAAGTGCACCTCACACATCCCCCACAGCACATCAGAACCAATGCATCTCCCGTCCGATGTGCTGTGGGACACGTGTGGAGTGCACTCTGCGGAGAGCTAACCTCCGAACCCTTTACAACTTTGATGAGGTAAATGGTGTAGAATATTCAGAGTCTAGGGGCATCCATTGTGTAGGAGAATGGTCCCATAACATGCTCTGCCCTCATTTTTTCCTAATTTACTGGGGCATTTGGCCTCGTAGAAATAGGTTTGTTTTTGAAAATGTATTAATTGATATTCATCATTCTCTTGAATTCATAAACAACCTGTAGAAGAAAATCCTAGAATTATAACAGAAAGCGTAGAATCCACCCAAGCCTCAAAGTCTTACATTTTAGAGAGCTGGCCTCACTAGAGGCCGCAGCAGCGGTGTGCATGGCTTGTCTTTGGACAGATAGAAGCTTTGTTACAGGGCATTTTGCAGGCTCTGGTAGCCTTATAATTGACAATTTTGGAAACTTCTTAGCAGCGAAGGCCTCAACAAGTCCACATATTCTCAACCCTTTTTGCAGAAGCTAATGCTTTTTTGGAAGGTCTTCGACTAGCTAGATTACTCAATCTTACCTTTTTGCAAGTTTTTTTTTTTTTTTTTTGTGATTGCAAGAAGTTAGTGAAGAGTTTAGGCAACCCTCCTACTCCCTATTCGAATGATCTGTGATTTAAAGGAAGATATAAAGCAGGAATTAAGTCTTTTTGATTCAGTTATCTCCTCCTTTGTCCCTAGAACTTTTAACTCAGTAACCCATACTGTTGCTAGTAGTAGTACTCCCACCGGCGAGTGGGTGGGCATCCTCCAATCTGGTTACTAGATGTTCTATCTGTTTTTGTTGGAAATTTAGAACACCTGCCCTGTAATATTCTACCTACTTAAATGAAATAATTCTTTTTATTATATAAAAAAAAAATATGGGTACCCACCCATGACCCTTGTCCTTATCTCACGAGCTTTATTACATGATCAGCTTAAAAACGCAATTTATTCATAGTGATAATGATGGGCTGGGTTTACTACTCACAATCAGGCTTTTGGTTTTCGGTCTATAACTTTTTCGTAAATCCCAAGGCAATACCATTCAAGTAAAAGAAGAGTTTACAGAATCATCCATATCAGTGTTTATAACACTAGAAATGAAATCAGGGCAAAGATCCATGAATCTCTGTATATAATAGATAGATGAGAGAGAGGGGAGGTGAGGGATTTTCTCAATAGAGTTTATATGTAATTTCTCTTCTTTTCCTTCCCCACATATGTGAAAATTTATTTTTAAATTAGTAAGTGTGTATATGTTTTTAAATAGAAATTTTTTATGATAATAAATAATATATTTTCAAATTTTTTACATTTTTTGTATACTTTTATGTTTATAAAACTAATTCTTATTAATTAGTCATACTTATTTTTGTTTAATATGATGAATATAATATTAGAGATGTGTCCAAATATTTTTTTACATATTTTTGTATTTTTATACTATTTTGTGTTTCTATCTTTTTTTAATTATTATTAGATTTAATTATGACATCAAGGGTTGACATATTTGATTCAAAAGGTTGAATTGTTGACTTGCCACTAAATAGGAAAACAACTCCATTTTTATTTAATTTTAAATTTGTATTTTATTTCTAGTGTCAATAAAAACACTTATTCTTTATAACACTTATTTTTCTTTAATTTTTAATATGGTTACTTAATATAAGATTCAATAAAATAATGAGAGTTAATACCCTAAATATAAGACTTAACAAGAGGGAATTGAATGAAGAGAAATATAGTAGTTCAAATTACATTTTATGCTCTCACAATTAGAGAGACCAAATTGAGTATTCTAGTTAAGAATTGGATTTAATGAATGTTGATGGGAGTTAATATTTTAAATGTAAGACTTAATGAGAGGGATTTAAATGAGGAGAAAAGTGGTTGTTCAAACTACATTTCTTTCCTTGCAATCAAGTAGGACCAAATTAAAAATTGGGGTATTTTAGTTAAACAAAAGTTTCACACTCACATTCACACTTTTAATAGTGGTATGGATATAGATTAAATCATTAAAAATATAGCAAGCCAAATTAAAACCACATGGGCCTTTATTATCTCTCATAAAATTCATATTTACTATCTCATAAAATCAATGTTTTTAACATCTCACTCCCCAATCCCCATTAAATCTCTCTTTTCCTCTTAAATTTCTTGATCCTTTTTGGCTTTCTCTAATAAAGTAGTAATATAAATTATATGGATTAAGTTAGGTTAAGGTCCAAAAGCAACATTAAATATAAACTCTAGCTTCGACCCAAACTAATATCAAATCCAAATTTTCTCACCCAATACATGGGGTGAACCAATCTTTTTCTATAAAAGTTTAAAGGAACCATTACTCCAGTTATCAGGTTTTTCTCTCTTCTTTATTAATTTAATGTAGATTTACTTCATGGATTGTTATGGTTTAATAATCTACATTAATTTAATGTAGATTTGTTATGGTTTAATAATAAAATACAATAAGTAAGAAAGTACTTAACATGAGCATATATTTTTTTTCACATTTTTTCCTTTGTAGGACTAAAAAAATGGAGAGGAGGGGGTAGCACATCCCTCTCTAACTCTAAACACATGGGCTGCTTCTATTGGATAACGCCTTCCATAGCTTCAATTACGTGGCCGCACCTGCATGTGCATGATGCCATATGAACGAAACATGGCTGCATTTGCATGCAATGCACACGCATTGAACACGTCACAACATATGTACGAAACGTGGCTGCATTTGTAAATGCACCATTGACGTGCGCAACAATGGTGTATTTACAAAGCAGTCTCGAGTTGCAGTTCATGGTGGAATCGTTGAGAGTTAATAAAGGTGTCTGTTGAATTTTGTGATAAGATAGAATACTGATGATGAAAATCTGATCTCAGTCGGTGCCATCTTCCATCTGAAAACCGGAAAAATATTCACACTAACTAGCTACAGAGTACAGCTCTATCTCCCATGGCTGCCATCCAGTCCATCAAGGTGTTGGAGAAATGCCAGGTCTCTCCACCTGCAACTTCAATCGAGCAAAAGTCTCTTCAGCTTACTTTCTTCGATGTCATGTGGCTGTACTTCCGTCGTCCCTCCCGTCTCTTATTTTATGAATTCCCCCATCCAGTTACCCTCCTCACAGAAAGCATCATTCCCAACCTCAAAAACTCACTCTCCCTCGCCCTCCAACACTTCTACATTCTTGCCGGAAACCTAACGCAGCTTCTTCCATCCACTGAACCCGAGCTCCGCTATGTCAATGGTGACTCAGTCTCGGTTACCATTGCTGAATCCAGTGACGATTTCAATTATCTCTGCGGTCACCATCCTCGCGATGAGAATCGATTCCACCCTCTGGTTCCTCAACTACCATCACTCTCTGACTCCCAAACAGTCCCACTGTTAGCCATACAAGTGACCTTGTTTCCCAACTCTGGCTTCAGCATCGGAATTACTTCAAGCCATGTGGTTGCTGATGGAAGAAGCCTTTTCCATTTCATTAGGTCGTGGGCAACTGTATGTAGGCTTGGAGGGGATTCACCTTTGTCGTCCGCATCGCTTCCATTCTATGACAGAACTGTGATTGATGACCCTGATGGTCTTATTAAAACAGTTTGGCGCAAGGAAATTGAAAATTTGAAGCCCAACAAAGGGAAATCCTCCTCCTCCTCCTCTAAACAAAGCTCCGACTCCGAAGTTGTCCCAACTGAAAGTAGAGTTCCTAAAGCCACTTTTGTGGTGAGTCGAGAGGAAATTGACCACCTGAAGCAATGGGTCTTGGCAAGACAAAGGAAGGACGAAGATCAGAATGTAGCAGCACCATTGCATCTCTCAGCTTTCGTAGTAATGTGTGCTGTCACCTGGGTTTGTTTGATTAAGGCAGGAGCGACGAAGGATTCTCCTAATAAAGAGATGGAGCACTTCATATTTAGCGTAGATTGTAGAGATCGCTTAAGGGATCCTGCAGTGCCAGCTACGTACATGGGCAATTGTGTTGCTCCTGGCTACGCAGATGCAAAGAAGAGTGATTTAACAGGAGAAGATGGCATTGTTATTGCGGCAAAGGCGGTTTCTGATGGGATAAAGAGGTTTGAAGATGGACTAGTGTTGAGGAGTGGAGAGTGGTGGATATCAGAGGTGAATCGGGTGATCTTGCGTTGTAGGGAGGGAATGGTTACGGTGGCGGGATATCCCAGGTTTGGGGTTTATGAGATGGATTTTGGGTGGGGGAAACCAAACAAGTATGAAACAATAGGAATGGGTGAGGGACATTTTTCTCTATATGATAGCAGAGATGGAAAAGGGGCAGTTGAGGTGGGGTTGGCTCTGCCTGCGCCCAAAATGGAGGCTTTCTCAACTTTCTTTGCCCACAGTCTCAAGGTCGACTGCAATGGTTGGGAAGGGGGGGATCGGGATTGGCCACATCAAGGGGCTAGTACTGTATAGCAGAATGTGTAATTACCATATAGAATGACATCAAGGGGGGATCGGGATTGGCCACACCTGGTCTGGAAGACTAATCAGAGTCTCAAAAATCTCAGTATTAATTGTGACCTTTTTGCATGAATCCAAGCAGAATATGAAATCGCATCTCTTTCAAATATGCCTATATCTAAATTTGATTCAAAATTTGACTATGAAATGCATTCCTACATTGCTAAGTTTGGGAATGCTTAAAAATATCTTATTTAAATAAGCAATTATTTTGGGCCGGGATTACATTAATAAGCACTTGATTGGGAAATAAGTAATTATTTTGAAAATAATCATTTATTTAAAAAGCCTTAGATTTTGAGTTTATTTTTAAATGTTTATTCTAATGAGCACTTATTCTAATACGTAGCACTCTCAAACTTGGCCAAGCTAACAAGAGTTCAATTTTGAGATAATATACAGCTTAAATGCATGAGCTATGAGCCAACTAACAAAGACCCACATTGCATGATTATTCCAACAACTTCCCTCGAAATAGAACCACATAATCCCCACCATGAATGTAAGCCAATGGAACCCACTATGCCCACTAAGCCCATGGAACCCACATTGCATGATTATTCCAACAACTTCTCGCGTTTTTTGGTAGATCTTCTGTGACATTAAAAATAAATGTCACAAAAAATACATGAGGCAACCGTTATATATAATTGTTGCCATATATGAATTTTCATGATGTTATTTTATGTTTTAACGATGCTTAAGGTAAAACATTGTTGAAACTTTTCCCTTGGCACTGTAACTTTCCACAAAAAATGTCATTTGGCAACACTTTTTTTAATGTTTTAATGATGTTTATGTGAGATGTCTACAAAACTCTTTCCTACCATTACATTCTTTCACAAGAAAGTTTTTTTTTTTTTTGACAACATTGGTCATAAACATCCTAAAAGATTGGAAAATATTGCAAAAAAAAAAAACTTGCGACAAAGTTAGTGTAGCCTAAAGTGCTTTTTGTTAATTTTGAATTTAAAAATTTTCAATTAATTTTGAAATATTTAATTATAAAATTAACTTATAGTTAATTTGAAAATAATTATAAACATATTTTTATTAAGTGAGAGACAAGGAAAATGTGAGAAAGATGCTTGAGGGATAAATGAGGATGACCACCAAGTGGGTGAACCAAAAATATCTATAGAAGAGCCATGTGGGGATATATATAGAAACTTTCTTACGGTTCATTAAGGATGCGTAAGAGCAATTGTGGTCTAGAAATAAACACTTTATGGTGATGTCATTCATCATGACAATTCTCCAATACTTCAATTCATTATATGATTGGAGCAAATGTGTTACGATTAGACCTGTTCATGGGCAGGGTAGTCCAACGGCCCGACTCGGCCCTAAACAGGCTTGGACATATTATTAGGCCCACAGGCCGGGTTCAAGCCCAATGATCTAAGCCCAACATAATTTCAAGTCGGGCTTGGGATTTTACATGAAAGCCCAGCCTGACCCGACAATATTAATATAATACATATATTATTAAAAATGTAATAATATTTTTTATTTTCTAACCCTAGTTTTCACCCGATAGTCGATACTCTCTCCCCAACATCTTTCATATTTCTCAGTTTTCATTTGATAGTTCCCTCCTCAACCCTCCTATGTAGTCGGCGAGCATCTACCTAAACTATCATCAACAACAGCAACCAGCAACCGATGACCCCATCCTCAACAATGGTGACTGGCGACCCCATTCTCAACACTCAATATGACCCCATCCTCAACAATGGTGACTGGCGACCCCATTCTCAACACTCAATAGCGGCGACTGATGACCCATCCTCAATGCTCAACAGCAGCGACTAACGACTAGGAAAGTGGATTCATCTCCTATCTCCCAATAGCAGTCAGCAGCACTCCGGCAAGCGACAACTAGTGACAAAGGTTTCTCTCTTTCTCCCTCTCACAAGAACACCATCTGATATCATTTTAATTCGAATTTATATTTGAAATCATTTGGTTTTGTTCATTTTATATCTGAAATCATTTTATTTGATTGATTTTTTGTTCATTTTATATCTGAAATCATTTTATTTGATTTTTTGGGTTCATTTTATATCTGAAACTATTTCAGCTTGAAATTTATATCTAAAATCATTTCTTTGTTTCTAAAATCCTATTAGGATTATGCAGGTGTGTCGGGCTTCGGGCTCAGCCCTCGAGCTTTTCTTGAGGGCTAGGCTTAGGCCTAAGATCAATGCCTAATGTTTGGGTTAGGCTCAGGCTTAGGCCTGAAGATTTTATGTTGACAACAGGTGAAAGCCCGACCAGACCCAGCCCATCCCATGAATAGGTCTAGTTACGATACTTCCCTCTCATCCCAAGGTCACAACAGCTATTCATGTCAAGCAAAACTACCTACAACATGACATGGCATGAGGATTGTGTCATATAGGTGAAAGGGAGGATAAGCCATTTGTACTTGCAAATCAAGTTTAACAAATATTTTATGTGGAAGATGGTTTGGACAAAAGGTGGCATATGGTGAATAACATAAAGCCTCGTGATTTATTTGCTAAGGCATAATACAAACTAAAGGGTATGTTGCATATAGGGATAATGTTCCCATAAATGATGAAAACATAGATTGGATTAGATATGATGTTGCAACGAGTGTGGTAAAAAAACCTCTTGATATTTCATAAAGTAGAGCTTCACAACGACTGGATGACCAATTCATCAATGACTTAGGAAGATGTCTTGGACAAGCCAATTCAACTAATGAGGAGTCATACGTATCAACTAGTGATGACTCGGATTCTAGCAATGCAAGTTTCTTTCCTTTTCCATTTCTAATAGTTCAACTTTCTTCTTGTTGGACTCTATTCATGAATTAATCATTAAATCAAGTTCGGGTGGAAGACATTGTTTCTTCTTTTTTGCATGCTAGTGGGTGGGTTGTCAACTCTCCTCTTACGGTCTGGCATCTCTAATACGTCATCGATGGGGTCAACAGTGTAAGGACTGACAAGAGATTCCCCAGTTGCTGGTGTCCCTTGATCATTTAACATGACAACTAGTGGTGGGCTATCTGAAATTGGGACATGATCATCAAGACTCATTTCAAGAGAGTATCCCATGTCCCCAATTGTTTGTGTTCCTTCGAAAATGTATTCTAATTCATCCCAATGACAATAAACGTGTCCTAAATGATCATGCCAAATGATGAGCCTGCACAATATAAGGAATTCATTAGGTTTTATACCATTCTAATCAAAAGCAAATGAGTGGGTTTAAGGCAAATTACCTTCATCAGACTTTGCCAGACTTCATTTGCGGTAGGATTTTTTGTCAATGGATCTACAATCACCCCTGTGTGGTTAAGGAGGGTTAAGTACCGCTTCTAATGCTGTCTAAGTGCATTATACTTGTTTTTGAACTGAGCATGGACATAACTCCTATTATGTTTCTCATTAAATTTCTGACGTATGTACTTCCACCCTTCCGTTGTGTTGTTTGCCTTAACTTGATCCGCCATAAGATTAATGAAGGTTTCCTCCTCTGCATCAGTCCACTATGCACAATCGGGACCTAGTTTGAATTCTTCACTGTCTATCTTGGTTGCCATCCTACTATCAAACCCGCTAAGCTTAATGAATAGTGCTCTAAAGACTTTAATGGGACAGGTCATTATCTATCTAATTCGGTTGTCCTACATCATAGTTCATAATAATTTATACAATAACACATAAATTATTATCATTATCTATCTAGTCTTAAGAAAACACATTAGCAAGGAAATCATATAATATATAATATTTTTGTAAGGGACAAGTCAAATGAAAAGTAAAAAAGCAATTACATGGCATAGATCTAAGAAAATATTGGTGAGTGAAAAAGGAAGGAAGATAGGAGAGTGGGAATTTGTATAAATGGGTATTATTCCCACTTAAAAGGATCACTTCAATATAGTCTAATGTACAAGAACCAATTCAACATAATTAGATAACATATATAATTGATTCTACAAACTATCATTATAACTCCTACTCGGCAATCATGCAAATAGAAAATCCAATTTTGACAAACTGAAAATATGAAAATGAAAAAGAATGTGCTGGTTTTTGGCATCACTCGTTTCCTTTTTTGCTTTTCCTCAAGCTTCAGCTATGTAGTTTGCAAGAACTGGTAGGCTTCTTTCAGGGAGTCATCTAGGTAAGAGGTTGAAGGAACCACAGAGGATTATAGAAATGTGTTTTAGTAGAAAAAGAATAGGATCACAAACCCAATTCATCACTGGCAAAAGTAACTCATGAGTCACAACCAAGAAAGAACACCAGTAACTAAATGCTAATAGTTGTGAGTTGACTCTGATGTAACTGTTCTGGATATATTGCTTCTGCATGCAAGTCTCAGAAACATAGAAATAGAAATCCTGATGGAATAAAATGTATTTCTGGAATGTATTGGCTCACAATATGCAGAACCTCATAAGCAGAAGAAAAATAGCAGAAATAAATAAATAATTATTTTAGAATAGGAAATACTTTATGTTCATATGCAACTATGCTCACAAAAGCTTGTTTTACACTAGAATGGTGTAATGAACTAATGCATGGAAGCTTTATTTTATTATGTTTTCTTATAATTGTTGAAATCAGAAGGGAAGGAATTTTAAGGAATACTGTATTCCTTGCAATGTATTAAGATCAAAATATGCAGGAACTTCTAAGCACTATAAAAAAATGCTGAAAGAAATAAATGTTGTAACATATTATAAAAGCCAAGAGCAGATACAAAGAGATTCCGTTTACTTATTAGGGACGGGCATAACTATATAAATTTGAAGGCAATGTGATTATGAACAATTAATTTAACTACATGTGCCACTGTTTTACATAAACTTATGCTTTAACTTGGGTTGGTTGTATTGTTAACTTATGCCACATTGTTTAGATATTGCAGGGACAAACTGAGTATCTTGAACCACATTGTTTTAGTTAGTGGGTTCTGTTTATATTTAATATTTCATTTTTCATTTTTCATTTTTTAATTTCTATTTTTGATGATTCTCTCATGTATTTATTTGTGGGTTTTATGACTTATAATTATTCAATGGAGGGTCGCAGAGAGAACCAAGAAGAGTACTTGGAGAGATGATTTCAGCTTTAGAAACAGAGGGATAGCAGATACAGAGATGAACGATGAAGGCCACAAAATGGGTGCCACGAAAGCCAAATGCTTGCCTCCTGCAAGTGTCATGACTAGGCGTATTCTCATCATGGTTTGGAGGAAATTCATCTAAAACCCAAATACATACTCCAGCTTAATCGGCCTCACTTATTTTCAGTTCAGCCTCTTCAGCTAGAGAGAAAGAGAGAGAGAGAGAGAGGGGGGGGGGGGGGAGAGAGAGAGAGAGATTACAGCAAAACTATGGGAAACCCAAATACATACTCTAGATCATCTATCATACATACAAGGACTAGGCGATATTCAATACTATCCAAGCAATGCCAGTACAAGTGAAAGGAAAAAAAAACGAGTTTACAGAGGCTGTGTGTGAGAAAACGAGTTTACAATATATTCAATACCATTTCACACAGAGAAAACGAGTTTACACAGAGAAAAAAAAATTCTAGAAACAAACCTCTTCCGGCGACGACCAACTTCCTCCGGCGACAGCAATGACGAAGAAACAAGCAGTTACAAAGGCTTTGTGAGAGAAGAGAACTTTCGGCGGCAAGAAGAAAGAAGAGTTAGAATGCTCATTCTAACCCTACCACTCATTGGGTTAATGTTCCCGTTGGCCGAAAAGCAATGGAACATTCCCAGTAGTGCCAATTCATATTACAGGTAAGCGCCATGTAGGATACACTATTCGCCAGTTTAGTTAACAATTGGGGGTAATAGTTCACAGATGCATGAAACACCAAATTTGATGTTTCATGGATTGGTGGGGTCCCAATTTATGAGGCATACAATCGCGTGAGCCAAGCAATCATTTATATGGATGATGCGCTTAGAAGTCACTAGCAAGTGTACTAGTTGATCAAGTAATACAATGATAAGTAGATTAACGTTCCCACGAGGATTGATCAAACAACTACTAGTATTGAATCAACCTTTTGTTATCTGATAAATCAAAATATTAAATAAATAAAAAGCCTAATTCCTAATTAGCAAACTACCCTAAGCAGTTTCGGATCAAACCACCTTTAATGATAAGAAGAATTACTGCATGCAAGAAACTAGTAGAACTGGTTTGGCAATTAAATCTTTAAGTAGCCCAACCAAAGTGAATTCAGTCTTGGGTTGGCGAAACACTAATTTTATGAGTAGACTCTCTTGAGCACAACCCACTCTATCTATGAGCAATAATTCCTATATCTCTATAAAAAATTTAATCACCATAGATTCATTAAGAACAAAGAATTAGAAGGTCATCAATTCAGGTATGAATAAATGCCAAATGAACCATGCAAATTATCTTTAAGAGCATTCAGTCCGTTTTCTTGATTAGATGATTTGATTACCTAAACTCTTTTTCAAGCAATTCAAGTAATCCAAGAAATAAGAACAATTCGGCCAAGATTATTCTATTAACCGAAAACCCTAATCAAGAATCACAAGAATGAATCACAATCAATCGGATTTGCTAAAATATTAATTACATATCAGATTTGAAGTCCATTATGGTTTGCATAAAAGAAAGAAGAAAAAAAGATTCAATAAAGAAACATCAAGAAACCCTAATCGAATCTAGGTTACCAAATTGTAGAATCAAAGAAGAAAACAACCTAAGATTTTTGCATTAATCTTCGATCTCCTCTTCAATTCGCATTCAACAGCCTTCTCTCTTCTCTAGCAGCTCTTCTTCTTGTTCTTTGGTTTTGTCTTCAGGGGTCCGAACCCTAATTTCTTCTTTTTCTTTCTTTTATACTCTTCCTTTCAGCCTCCTCCATTTTCTAAAGTCAGACGCCTTTTTGGAGTCTCCCTTAGGGCTGCGGTTGGGCTGCAATTCTTAGTGGGCCAAACTACTATTGGGCTGTTCTTCTTGATGGGCCGAACTGCTGTTCTCCCATAAGGCTTCGGTTGGGCTGCAGTTGGGCCTCTCTCCTTGGTGGCTTTAGTGCTTCCTATGGGGTTTCGACTGGGTTTTTCTTCTTGATGGGCCGAAGTATGCTCTCTTCACCCTAGATTGTCCCAAACTCCTAGTTTCCTGAAATTCTGCCCAAATAGGGTAAAAACCATTGCAAAACATCATTAAACCATGTATACAGCAATAAAAATGATGTGTTGCAAGCACACACATCAATGGACGTTTGTTGAAATGCCTATGTGGATCCGATGTGGCACCGTTTTTTTGAAAAACGACAACGGTTCCAAACACCTCCTATCAGTGACACCTAGTAGAATGTCATGGCTGCCCTAATAACTTGAATTTGACAATTTGATCCTTTCCATCTCCAAATACCATGCAATCAAATTCTTTTATCATATAATATTCCAAGAGAGCAAAGGGTCATAGAAAATAAATTAAACCCTACTAGCTCAATCGTATGTCCTATAGATTCTATATACCATACTGCATTGGCCAAAGATTTCTTAAATTCTACTAATTTCAACTGCATAAGGCATTCTCTCCTCATGGAGAGTGATAGATTCCTTATTGTACATTTACATACCACATGCATACGACAATACAACTGATGACATATGTGCATACTTGAATCCTTTGGTTAGAGCACAAGTGTTTGCACTATCAAACTATAATGCCTCGTATACAAAATATCCATGATGCTTCAAGTTTGATCGAAATGATAGAAACAATTATTGACTAACGATTCCATGTAAATGTTCTATTATGAGTTATGAGTTATGTTCAATTATTGAACCTATTATCTAACAGACACCCACATATTTGATTTAGTGTTTTCACAAGTGATTTGAAATCATCCTACAAGCCAAACATAATATGTACCAATTTATCCTGACTATCAAAGCCATCTTGATAGTCCTACCGCTACGAACTGTCTAAGAATCTTTGCACCCACATATTTGACTTAGGAATGTATTTACTCGATGCATAGAGTGGTAAACATGAATGAAAAATGCCCAAGTATATTATTAAATGTAATATAAATAGTACAAGACTGCCCTTTACAATGCCACATGATTTGTTTTAAGGCATACATGATACAACTAATTATTTTCTGTTTTATTTATTTTAATTTTATAAACAATGTATAGTATTTAATACACATTAATCCACCAACCTACCATAAAGCCCGCCAGCTAAAAGACAAATTCACAAAGAAGATGTCCTTTGCTAATGCCTTGTTGTTTTCTAATGTTTTGCTTTCTTCTAGGTGCATAATTAATCATTTTCTTTTTGAAGTATAAGGACTTCATTGAATTATTCTCCATAACAGCCCTCATTTTCTGGACAAGGAACTGCTGGTTTTCATTTATAAACGAATGGGGAAAGATCCAAGATGGCCACGGCTGAAAATCATTCGAAAGAATTCAGATCTCCTACCCACACCTATCCATATGATACTATTGCTCTACATTGATAATATCTTCCATGAATGATTATATATAAATACTGGAAATATTCTCAATATAAGACTGTAGTAAGGTGATGAGGGCGGATTTGGCCCTCCAGTGAAATTATGACATCTGGCACCTCATGCCAATTAAGTGCAACCTCTTGACAATTAGACAGTTCGAGCTAGTTACAGGCAGCTCGTCACCTACAGGCAGCTCGTCACTCACAGGTAGCTCGCCACTTACAGGTAGCTCGCCACTTAGGGACAGCTCAGCACTTATAGGCAGCTCGCCACATGTAGTTCGCCACTTACAGGCAGTTCGACACTTACAGGCAACTTGGCATAGGTAGCTCATCACTTAGGGGCAGCTCAACACTTAAGGCAGCTCGCCATAGGTAGCTCGCCACTTACAAGCAGCTCACCTCCTATTAGGCCACGAAGACCTGCCACGGTAGAAGCACCTCGGCACATTATCGGCAACTCGGTGCAAGGTAGCTCGTTGCAGAGTAGCTCGACGTATTGCAAGAAGATTTCCTACCTGACAACCGTACTTGCCAGATCTGGCGACTGCATCCACGTCTCTGGCCAGGTGGCATCATGCCTACCAACTCTGACAATGCCTCATGTCTGACAGGGCCGTACCCTACCTGCGCCCACCAACTCAGCCCTGGCAAGTAACGGCTGTGGCAGAGAGTTAGAGGCGGTTACGCCAAATCTGTCAGAACACCGCTATATAAGAGCTTCGACCCCCCAGAGGGAAGAGAGGATAAAAATGGAGGTAACCCCTGCTCTCTAGCTCTCTCATTTCTCTAATATCATCTTCAAGCTCTCTATTATCAGAGTGCTAACTTAGCCATCGGAGTGGCCCCACCGGGTAAACACCCCTGGGTCCTTTGATTCAATTCTCGCAGGTCCCTTAGTTCCCACCGTCCGCAAAGAGGAGCAAATCGTCTCATGCAAAGGCAGTCGGGTTGCACTACACAAGGAGACTCACCACCAAGGTAGCGCACCCAACAACTCATCAAAGTAGCTCACCACCAGTGAACTTGTCACCAAGTAGCTCACCACTAGGGAGCTCGTCTTCAAGTAACTCACCACTAGGGAGCTCATCACCAGGTAGCTCACCACTAGGGAGCTCGTCACCAAGTAGCTCACCACTAGGGAGTTCGTCACCAAGTAGCTCACCACCAGGCAATTCGCCACTAGGGAGATCCATCATCCTCTGAGTCACAGGCCACCCGGCAGGTCAAATGACGAAGTACTTATCCAAAAATTAATATATCACGAAAAAAATTGATACGTGACGAAAAACGATTACATCACAAGGCATGGGGGGTAGGTGTGACTAGGGTTATTGTGGGTAGAAGATCCCAAATTCGAAAGAAAACAATTATCATCTGAGCGGTTGGAGAAAAACAGGTTGTACATAACCTGTTTTGAAAATGTAGGTATGGGGTAGTACTGTATAATTTCATCAATTTCTCATAATCTATAATATATGGTACCACTAATGATCCATACCCATGCAGTATATGGGTCCCTTATAATTTATATGGAAATTAATGACTTCAGCTTATCTTAATTAACTTATTTAATTCAAGTTAATAACTATTATTAATTAATTTAACTTAACTATTAACTTTACCTTTTTATAATTTCTTCCATTAACTTTAACATTATTAATTAATATAATTAAAAAATGCATTGACTTGGTTAATTCAATTTTATAAATTTTCTAAAATTAATTAATTTAATTTTTTAAATTTTATTTAGGATAAATTACAAATAGATACCCTATACTTCGGGGTAGTAATAGATAGGTACCTTGAACTTTCAAATATGACTCTTGAGTGCCATGAATTTTTAAAAAAATAGACACCTAGGTCCAGTTATTATTCTATCAGTAATTCACAGCCTGTGAAGACACATGCAACTTTAAACATTATAAAATACCAAAAATGCCCTTCTTATGTATTTCACCTTGCTTTTTTTTTTCTCCGGTGGCGATAATGTTGGATGTTCTTCCCCAGCAATGGTGTTTTCAGGTGGAAAACAAACTTATACCCACATTCTTAGGTAATAGATTTAGAAAGGAGCATAGCTATGGATTTTAATGGTGTTGCATTGTCAAATAATGATTTTATTCTGTTGGCAAAAGTCCTTTGATTGAACTCAACCCTCTTTGGATTCTTTCCAAGGATTAGAATAATGTTGCCCACACCAAAGACTATATCCAACTTAACCAAGATTGTTTTGGTCATTTTAAATTTTTTGTTTTCAATAATTCAAAAAAATAAATACATGGGCATTTTGATAATTTTATCACACCATAATGTAGGTTAATGGCACTAGACCTGGGTATCTATTTGTGGGAATTCAGGGTAATAAAGTGTTGCATTTGAAAATTCAGGATATCTCATTGAGATTGTCATGGATCCTTGCCACTCTCGTTATGGTCATAACTTGGATTTTTGGTTAATTAGAAACGTTATGGGTTTATTCTGCTTCTATTGTACTTAGAAAAAATTGCTAATCGCACAATAAAAGGGTAATTACGTATGACATTCATATTCCATACCCCTCATATTGGCATAGATCATTAATGTGGGTCCTTATTTGGAATTTGTGTATGATGGGGATGATTATCAGATGCGTTCAGTACATAAGGTCCTATCAGCTGATGGGTTCTCCCCTGTATCCTCCATCTGATCATCAAGCCTATGCAAACACAAACCTTGGGTCTTGACTATCAAAGGTTTTGAGGGTCCATTTATTGGTTGGAATTGGAATCGAAATCACAATTCTCTATAATTGGAATCGGAATCACCTATTTTCCTCCCTTTTTGGTTTAGGCAGGAATTGAAATCAAATTTCATAAAATATGTATGATTCCCAAAGAGCTGGCATCAGATAAAGAGAAAAAGGATTAAGGGGTTTTAAATCACATGTCTTTTTTCTTGGCTGGTTAGAATGAGATTTTAATTTCAAGGGGAAGGCCAGAATGATCATTCCTTCAAGTGGGGGAATGCCATTCCACTAGGAATGGAAATTAAATTCTTACTCTACCCAACCAATCAGCTGGAATTAGAATGGGCCATTCCAATTCCAAACCCCTATTCCCATGAACCAAATGGATTCTAAATTTTTAGGCTAGCTCAATACCAAATCTAAGTAAGGCTAATTATCTAATAGATGAGAACTCTAGGAGGTGGAAGGTTGACTTAATCCATCAAAACTTTATCCCTTATGCTGTTCAAAACTTTATCCACACACACACACACACACACATATATATATATATATATATATTGTGAAGTCGACATAAAATGTGGTGCAAAACTTAGAGAATGAAAGAATGCAAGAAGATGGTGATGTGGGCCGGCTCATAAAAAATATTATGGAAGGGTATTTTATTCATGAAAAGTTGATACTAGAGTTAAAGAGTTTATTTTGAGGTTTATTAATAATGTCTTAGCTGATAATGCAAATCTAATAGGGAGAAGGCTAAGGAAGAAAGCTGCTTGTTTCCGACGTTGAGAGGAGAAACTATATTTCATGCTCGTGTGTGTGACTGTAGTGATTCGACGCCATTTTTTTTGTTTGATTAAAAGATTCTATTTAATTATCTAATTGTAAAATCACGTTGATGATAATGATGCCTTGTTCTTACTCTTTGGAATGTTTGGAAAGATGGAAATTAGGCTTGTTTTAACAATACTAACTACTAACCTTATGTAAAAAAGATTGTCTATATTGACATGTTAGTTTCAATTGGATGAAGATTTCCGACCAAAGCTAAATAAAGTGCCTACTTGGGAGGGCTGAATCGTAGCAACTTCTGGTTTTATAAGATGGGCCCTACATAGACACCCTAGAAGCCCATTTTGGTGAAAAATTAGTAGAGCCCAAATCAGTTGTCATTCAGTCATTCGAAAGGCTGTTTCGCTTTGGTCTCTTTGAATAGTTAATTGTGGTGTTTCAAAGTAGCTGACCCAATTTAGTTGAATCTTTAGCTCAGTTTTTCAAATATAAAAGCTAAAGTGCAATAGCTTCAAGCTTCTAGGATGACCCTTATATGGACAACCTTTAAGCTATATTTTATGAAAAATCCAGAGAACATAAAGCTGTTTGATTCAACCTCTTTAGGTAGCTAATCCAAAGCAGAAACTTAGTTGAACATTCCATCTTCAGCCCTCCTAAACAAGCATGGAGCACCTAGAATGGACATGTGCTATAACAGGTCAAACAAGGACAAATTCCCAAGAGAAGTTGAGTCCAATCTTTATCTGGAAGTTTGCTGATGCTGGATGATTAAAGACGAAATTGATACAGATCAGTATTCCTACCTTTTTGTTTTTTATTTTAATGGACTGAGAGGAATCTAAGGCATCTTTCTAAACTTTGAAACCCCCAAACGGACTCTTAACAGTGTATCCATGGATCTTAGGATCCGTTTGGTTCGCAATTGGAATTTGAATAAAAATCTTTTGGAATCAGAATTGAAATTGTCTATTCCTATACTATAGTCTGTTTGATTCAGACAGAAATGGGAATGAAAATTAAGATCAGCAAGAATGAGTTTTCATTCCCAAAGGAGGGATAGGGAATGACGATTCCCTCAATTGGAAGAATGCCATTCCAGCAGGAATGAGAATGGAATTCTGATTCCACCCAACCAAATAGTTAGAATCGAAATAGCCCATTCCAATTCCGATTCCAGACCCCTATTCTTACGAACTAAACAAAGCCTTAAATAATGTATTGTATCGATATTTTAAACCTTGATACTTGGGAAAACGTCACCTATAACCTATGCTTATTGCAGAACAATTCAATGACCTCCATTAACTTGTGAATAGTCCAGATCTTGAAAACAAAATGTGTCGAATTTATTAACATGCAGTGGTATTCTTACCAAAATAAAAAAAAAAAAAGAATATTACATACAGTAATCATTTCTTACGTTTCTGCCCAGCTTCACAGTCTCACTCAATAATACCATTATTTGCTTGCAAAAGAGTAGCAACTATGGATGTTAAAATCTCAAGAATTGTTGTTGAAGGATGAAAATAGAAATAGAAAGTTATTTAATCACATAAACAACAGAAAGAACATGAAAAGGGACATAGAATGGATGAAAAGACAAGATGGCACATGGACTTATACTCAAGCTGAAATTGCAGAACTCTTCATGAACGCCATTCTCAATGTGGGGGTGTAACTGAAAAATTTGACCCATCTTTATTGGCCAATCTCACTCTACCTCAACTTCTCCCTTATCATGTGGATTCTCTTCTATGGCCTCTCTCATTTGAGGATATCATCACGATTGTAAAGCAGATGGATCCTCACAAGGCCCCAGGACCAAATGGTTACACTACCTTCTTTTATCAATACTTTTTGGAGTTTCATTGGTTCAGATGTTTATAACATGGTGATTTATTTCTTTACAAATGAGCACATGCCTAAAGAAATCATCAATAATATCAACCTAGTCTTCATACCCCAAAATCAACTTCAAGTGGTCCCTCTAGTTTCAAACCAATTAGTTTATGCAATGTTCTTTAAATGCCTCGCCATTTTCATCATCTACCCATTTCAATTGGAATTTATTGTGGAAGCTTAAGACCCTAACCTTTCCAAGTTTTTACTTGGAAAGCACATTTGGGATGGAATATTAATTCAAGCAAAATTCTCAAAATGGATTCCAATACAAGATCAAACATGTAGTCTCTATGAGACACAGAGGGAGACTTTTCAACACTTGTTTCTTTCATGCCCTTTTACAAGAACTGTTTGGTTTGGTGCACAAATTGGCATCAACCCAGAATTGGCTTAGGGCAAACCTCTTCACCAGTTTCTACAGGAATGGCTGATGTTTGGTTCAGTGTGGTCTGACCATCCGAATGGTAAATGGGCTTTGAGACGGGTTGCGAGTTTGCTGGTTCCACAATCCGGGCCAACTGATTTTAATAAACATTTTGTGCCCCTTATCCTACACCCATACTTCTGAAATTGGTCAATATAAATGGTGGACCTGATCCAAACTGTTTTTATGGCCAATGCAAATTAGAAATTATTTTACAACTAAGCCTTTGGAAAGAGTATAAATACAAATCTTTACAGTATAAATATATATATAAAATAATACAATACAAGATTTTGCACTTTATATATTTATATTTGTATTTTTATTGCTCAGTTTGGAAGAAGTATAAATACAAATATGTACAGTGCAAATACATAAAAAATAATACAAAATATAAGGTTTTATACTCTACAAATTTGTAATTATACTCCTTCCAAACTGAGCCTATCAAACTAAACCTAAGAAAAAATAATTCGAGTTAGCTGAATGTCATGCCTGTGTAGTGTAGTGGGCTGTAGAACCAATGTTAACATCCCACCGTCAGTCATAATATGCTTGGGACCAATAGTAAGAGGTCGAATGATTGGGGATCCCATGTATTTTATCAGTAATATGGGGTATTATTATTGGTTTCCACAGCCCACTGAACAGTTATTGCACTCAGCTAGCTAATCCTATCTCTAGAGCAAGGTTTTTAAAATCGAATTGGACAATGAACCAGTCAGGGGTCCAGTTCATGGGTCAAATTGTCTGATCATTTGAATTGAATGGATGACCCGGTCTGACCAAAAAAATAAAAAACAGTTAAACTATTGAATGGTTCGAACAGTTCAACCACCTAGGTCAGTGATTTGTTGACCAAATCAGTAGTTTTCGGCAAAATAATGATTCTGGGGTAAAACAGAACTGATCACCTAACCGTTCCTAATTTTTCCAGTCTGACCGTTTGGTCCGGTCCAGTTTTGAAAACCATGCTCTAGAGTAATTAGGATTAGCTGAACACAATGGGGCAATTTATGATTGGCATGGGGCATCATACCATTGGTTCCTCAGTCCACTTATGGTGCCATTGCATTCAGCTAATCCCATCTCGTGTGGCTGTGTTTGGGTAACTTTCTCAAAATCCAAACTTTCCTTCAACTTTCTACAATAATGATTTGCTTCATCATTGATTAATTTTTGAATGAAATTTAAAAAAGAGATGTTTAACAATAAGGGAGAATGTTTAATTAAGGGAGAATGTTCAACCGACCTAAAAATTCTTAGCAGGTGTTTTGTAGTGTGGATGAGAAATTGGTGGGTATGGACTAATTCACACTACACCCTGTGGTAGGGAGACACTGACTAATCCACACCACACCACAATCTACAACTATTCTGAATTGTGGACAAATTGTGTGAATTGGACCAGTCCACACCTACAGTGTCGTTCTGTAGGTGTGGTATGGACCAGTCCACACCACACTTTTTGATTCAATGTATCTCATATACATTTAGGAATGATCTACACCAACATTTTAAAAAACGATCCAGAAACGAAACTGTTCTTGGCCACTGGTTTCCAAGTCGACGATCTGACCGTTTGGTTCGAATGGATGGCCCGTTCTAACAAACAAATAAAAAATAATTAAAAATAAAAAACAGTAAAAAACCGTTTAACGGGTTAATGGTTCGACCGCTTGAGTCAACGGGTTGTTGACTTTTTCAACGATTTTTGGCCAAAAACCAGGTTTGAGGTAAAACGGAACCACTTGCCTGGACAGTTCTTGGGCTGAACGGTCTGACTGCGTAGGTCAATGGCAGTCGAAAACCTTGATCTACACAATTAATCATAGTTATCTAATTTTTGCATTTTATATGATAAATATATTGAAAAATGCATCAATGAATTAATACTAACCAATAAATATTATTTTTTTTTATAAAAACAATAGTAAAATAGTTAAAATTTTAAAAAATATATTTTAAATATTATTTTATTAACAAAAATATTAAAATGTGAAACAGACAATAGGGTTTCAGCCTTTGAGGAAAAGTTTGAAGTAGGGGATCAAAAATCAAGTGTAGACGGTCCCTAACCACGAGATTTTGTCGTGGATGAAAAATTGGGATGTGAACACAGTCCCATCCATGAGATGAATATGATGCCAAACACCACCTTAATCCTATCGTACAGGTAGGATGAATCCCGACCATTAATTGATACTAAATCCACAAGCAGAATGTGATTTATAGGGGGCTATTAATAGAATATGGGGGCTGTAATTTTTGAATTTAGTTTCATTTGAGGGATTTGGCATCAATCTATGGTCAAGATTCAGTCCACGAAGCTCTAGAGCTTACATCTCCACCCCAGAATGCCCCACAGCACATCTCTGCTGTGAAGCTTTGTGATACTATCTATCATCGGGAGATGTTCCCACTTTTAGGGGTGAACGAAGTACTGAACTATAAAAACCCCGTCGTTTTTCTTTTAATTTATTTATGACAGAAGAAAGTAACATGAGTCAACAAATTAATTCTGGAAAAAAACTTATATTAAAAAAATGGATTTGTTTCAGAGTTCTGACTCGATAGATTCTTATATTTTACGACCACAGGTGGCTTTGAGCCCTTGACCTTTAAATGTTTATATTTTCTTCTTCTTAATTAACAAAGAAAAGATTAAGCATTAACATGGGAAAGGTAGGTATGCCGCCTCTGCGCATCGATCATCACCATTGGTGACGGATTCCCCGGAGATTGGTACCCCCGCAGACCGCGAAGTTCATCGTGTTTGAACCGTGTTTACGATTTTGAGACTGAGCTCCACAAGAGCGACATCAGCATGAATTACCTGTGTTTTTTCGACGGTCGCCAGTGGAAATAATCGTCGGTGATGCTATTCGTCGCCGCCGGTTGGAGAGGGAGAGAGTGAACAGGAGTTCGGTGGATTCAGTTCTGGGGAGAGTGAAACGGAAAAGAAGTAACGGGAATGGTGTGAATTTCATTTGAGAGAATCGAGCCATTGGTGCGAGAGCCGAACGGTCGTTTAGTTCTCCTTGCACGGGTTTAGCAAAAACACCAGTCTATAAATGCGCGAGTTCGCATCAGCGCCACACAGGTGATTCACACAAGGAAACAGTAACACCTGTCCTCCCACACGAGTTCCATCTTTATGCGTGCGGAGATAACGCGTATTAGGTAACGGGGATCCCATTCTTGCTTGACCCTCTTTTTTGACTCAAATTTGGAGGAGAACCCTGCTTACCATTCTTCTGTCTCATTCCACCACCATCGGAAGGTAATCACTCCTCCATTCTTATTTTTTCTTTGCAAAACATTCGAGGGAGGGGTTTTTTCACTACCGGCAAGGTGGAATGAACTCAACCCCTGGGCTGAAGCACCGCTTGCCGTTGTTGTAATGACAGAAGCTGTAACCCAGAAAAGTGAGGAGAAATTAAGGTTACGTTTGGTTTAATTTTCATTCTTTCTCATTCATGAAATTCTAAAATGGAAAAGAATAAGTAAAAATAAATAGAACAAGAAAATATTGTTATGAACCAAATGTTTTTCCTTTTTTTTTTGTTTTTTCTAAAAATGAATTCTTTTTAGACTGACAAGTGTCTCCTGTGTTGTTCATTTTCATTATTCAAATAAAAAATTGTGCCAGTATTCACAAACCACCAACCTAGGTCTCCAATAGTCGATGTTTACCAATTGACATAGATATTTTGTAAAAGTACTTTCGTAAAAGTGATTTTATAAAAGTACTTTCGTAAAAATGATTTTATAAAAATACTTTCGTAAAAATGCTTTTATAAAAGTATTTTTGTAAAAGAGCTTTTACAAAAGTACTTTCATAAAAGTGCTTTTTATACTTTTGTAGAAGTGCTTTCATAAAAGTACTTTTATAAAAGTGCTTTCATAAAAGTACTTCCATAAAAGTATTTCCATAGTACTTTCGTAAAAGTACTTCCATAAAAATTCTTTATAAAAGTAGTTTCGTAAAAGTGATTTTATATAAGTGCTTTCGTAAAAGTACTTCCACAAAATTACTTTCGTAAAAATATTTCCATAAAAGTACTTTCGTAAAAAGTTCTTTTATATAATTACTTTTGTAAAAAGCGCTTTCATAAAAGTACTTCCATAAGAGTGCTTTTATAAAAGTTCTTTTGTAAAAGTACTTCTACAAGTGTTTTCATAAAAGTACTTTCATGAAAGCACTTTTATAAAAATAAAAGTGCTTTTACAAAAATGCTTTCATAAAAGTACTTGCATAAAAGTGCTTTTATAAAAGTATTTTCGTAAAAGTGCTTTTATAAAAGTGTTTTCATAAAAGTGTCTTCATAAAAGTACTTCTATAAAAATGCTTTCATGTAAAAGTATTTTCATAAAAGTAAACATCTATGGCAAGTTGACAATAGTTTTATAGGTAGAGTTTCCTCAAATAATGAAATGAGCAAGATGGAGATGATTACTTTTCGTTCTACAAGCTAATCAATTTTTGTGCTATGTGGTTGATTTTTCATTCTAAGAGCTCAATCCTTGTATCCAGCTGTGGCAAAGCTATGAATTGTTCAGATCCGCGTGTTTTGGTTGCAACTGCGAAATTCAATCTCAATGTCTTTAAATCAACTATGTTCTTGGATTATTAGACACCAATTAACAAGTTGAAGCCCAACGAGTGTGATGGCTTGGAGGTTTCAGAACAAGAAGGAGAAATTTTGGCACATGTACAAGAACTTGAGGAGGTTTAGAAGCAACGTTAAAGAGGATTGTAGCTATGTGATTGCCAGCGCAGACCGGTGGCATTCGAGGATCAATGCAACGTTATAGAGGCCTAAGTTGAATTCAACACAGAGCACGAGAGGTCCTAAGAATCTGAGTCCTCCATCGATTCGCAATGACAAGATTAATAACACGATCCCAATGGTCTGAAGGTGAAAAATGCTGCCGGTGGTCGTCGGTGATGGCTAGTGGTGAAGAAACCCTTCCTCATCTGTTTTGCAATCAAAGAAAAAAATAACAAGAATACAAGAGTGGAAGTGTGACAAAGATGAGAGAGACAGAGTTGATTACCTTTCTATGGTGTGACCGCCGGAACGAATGTCGGTGTTGGAAAAAAAAAAAGATTTCCATTGGAGATGGAAGGATGGTAAACTGGGGTTCTCCTCTAAAGTCAAGTAAAAAAAGAGGGTCAAGCGGGAATGGGATCCCCGTTAACTCGCACACGTTAACTCCACATGCATAAAAATGGAGCCAGGTGTCGCTATTTCATTGTGTGGGACACCTGTGGGGTGTCAGACAGTGGGGCGCTTATACAAATTCTAAATGCGTGGCACATTTTAGTAATGTGTGAAGCCCAAATTATGAATGGTATGCCTTCAATGATTGTTGATACGTCCCAATGTATGGTTGGAAACATGAAATTGCTTGTGTGTAGGCCTGTAAACTGATTGAATTCGAATTGAATCAGTATATTCAAATTTGAAATCAATTCTGAATACTAATATCTGAATTCGATTCAATATTCGACAAATATAAAATATTTGAGTTTGAATTTGATTTTGATTATCAAATCGAATATTCAATTCAAATTCGACCGATGACTGTGGTGGCCGGTGAATGGTGATGGTAGTATGGCGACAGCGAAGGAGAGATAGAGAAGATGATGGTTGTCGTCGATGATGGTGGTTGTCGTTGAGACTACTGTCACTAACAACGGCAGTGCGGCGAAGGAGAGATAGAGGAGAAGATGATGGTTGTCGTCGGTGATGATCGTCGTCACCAAGACTATTGTCACTCGACTACTGTCATTGAACTTACTGTTGGTGGTGATGGTGGCTGCTCGAGCAACTGTGATAATGAACCGAGATTTGAAAGAGAAGAGATAGAAGAGAAGATGATTAGATGAGATATGGGAGAGAACTGAGGAGAGGCAGAGGATGAGGGGTGGTGTCTGGTGACCGACACTTAACCGTTGAGTCACTGGTGTGGTCGGTGTGGTTGCTTGGGCGATGGTGGCGGCGAAGGGAGGATTAGGGTTAGGGTTTGCAAGGAGATGGAGACTAGAGAGAGAGAGAGTCGTAGCCTTTTTCTTGTTGGTTGTTGCATAGAGTGAGAGTTGAGAGAGGAGAGAATGGAAAGGCGGTAGTGAGAGAAGAAAACCTGGGTTGAGAAGAAAAGGTCGAGTGATTTAGGGTTTAGGGCTGGTTGACTGGGTGTTTGAGGAACATATTTCCTCATTTACCCCTAAGAGATTTTATATATATCGGTTCGGATATTTACCAGATTGGATCAATGCATATCCAAATTCAATCCGATAATTTAATCAACAAGAAATTAATATTCGAATTCGACCGAATATCCGATTCGAATTATCCAAATTCAATTCGACTGTGTCAAATCTCGGATTCGAATTTAGATTTTTGAATACCGTTTATAGGCCTACTTGTGTGGGCAATTCACATCAATGCCCCACAACACATCCTGATCTTGTATTGGGAACATCTCCCAATGATAATTATGGAAGATGATGAGATATTATCTAGAGATATTCCCAATACAAGGTCGGGATGTGCTATGTGGCATTGTGGGAAACCTCCTTGTGGGGCGTTGATGTGAACTCTATTGTGAGGCCCTGTGTTCAAACCAAATCCAAACTCAAAGATTGAACCAAAATTGATAGGTGAGATCATGAGTAATGAATTATGTTTAAACAAATGTTTTCAACCGATCATTGACCCGGCCTATTTAACTGTTTGAACCATCATCTAGCCATGATTTTGGATTTGCTATTTTTTTAAACCTGGCAATTAATAAAAAATCATCCAATTCAGGCAATTGGACCATTGACCCATTCAATCCGGTGATCAAGTTGTGGGTTGCACGATAAAAGTGTATACACACTCTCAAATGTTCAATAGAGGTGGTCTTTTTTTTGGGGGTGGGGGTAACTTTTTGAGATCTATGCCTCTTAAGATGTCTTGCCCTACTATTTTCGTAAAAAAAACCTTTTTTCTTGTTTTAAATTATATTTTTTAATATTTTTATGAACAAAAATTAAAAATATAAATTAAATATAAAATATGAAAAATTCCTTATTAGTACAATGTACTTTGGGCCGAGTGCCACTTTGGTCCTTGAACTTTAAAATGCGACAATTTAGTACCCAAACTTTTAAAATGTGACAATCAAATACCCGAGCTTCCGATAATTTAGTACTCGAACTTTCAAAACATGACAGTCCAGTACCTGTTGTTAACTAGTTGTTAACCGACCGTAAGTGGCATTTGAAAAAGACACAAATGCCCTTTGAGTGTCATCTAATTTTCTTTATCAACCATCCAAACATTGACAAAAAATTAACGGTCTCAAATCTGCCTCTTCTATTCAAGAAAGTTGGGGTCACCAGAATGCCCACTCCAAACATGACCCCAACTTTCTTCAATGGAAAAGGCAAAGCTTTGGGACTGCTAATTTTTTGTCAACATTTAGAAGATTGATAAAGAAAATTAAATAACACTTGAAGGGTATTGTGTCTTTTTCAAATGCCACTTAATGGTTGGTTAATAACAAGTTAACCAACCATTAAGTGGATTGTCGCATTATAAAGTTCGGGGACCAAAGTGGTACTAGACCCAAAGTACAGGATACTAATCGGGGATCTAATTTATACTAGTAATTATGCACGTGCTTTGCAAGTGATAACTGTAAATTTGATATATATGGTTAAAATATTTAAAAATGGTGCCATAAGTGGAATACAAGTAGGAGGCATACAACATTAAAGAGATGATATCATGTGAAAAGAATATTGCAAAAAAAAAAAAAAGAAAAGGTCTTAGTATGGAAGTTTATGCATCTTTGTCTTTTTGTTATATTAGGTAGATGGAGGAAAAGAAAATGGAAAAAGTTAAAGAAAATCTCATTTTTATAGTTACATCAAGATTATCAATTAACACGAGACTAACAATCCAAAACAAGAAATATCACAAAGCAATAGCCTTTTGAATGGCATGAATTCTTTCTAGTGAGCATGATTACCTCGAGAAACTCTTTAAACTTCTAAAAGTAATGATGTATAGTCTCGTTTTACTTCTACCATTTCAATCTGCCAAAAAGGATCTTGATATAAGTGGTATCTCCAAAAAGGAAATTCAAGAATTGAAACCCAAAATTCTAACTTGATCTTGATCCTAAACCAAAACTTGGAATTGATGTATAAGCAGTAGAATTCTAATAAAAGAAAACTTAATTCAAATTTGAAAATCCTAGAAAGAATATTTTCGATTGACTTAATTCACGTAGACCAAGCAATAGGACAATGCATTCAATTAACACTAAGATTTACTAAAAAGTGATAAACCCTAGAAATTTCTAGATTCTTTATTAGGAATGACAACAGGGTGGGGTTCATATTCCTCATCCGTGACCCTAATTCTGAAATAAATCTCTGTTCCCGACCCTAATCCCTATTAGGGGTAAAAATTGTCCTCCATCCTTGATCGCTAATGGGATGGATTCTCCGTGGGGATCAGAATCCCCAAAACTTTTAGTTAATAGTATTTTTTAAAAATAAACTTATTGGAAATAAATAAAAATTTAACATATAAACAATATTTTAAATATATTTTGATGTATATATATATGCATATATATACATAATATCATAGTATGTATAATCGGGGTCAGGGTGGGGCAGGGACCTCATTCCCCATCCATCCCCAACCCCAACCCCAGTCGGGGATCCCTATTAATCCCCATCTCCATCCCCACCCCACTAAAGCAATCCCCATCCCCAACCCCTTTGGGTCGAGAAAGTCAAGTACCATCGGGGAAGGAGAAAATTGCCATCCCTATCCTTAATATCATAAAAACATAATAAAAAGGAGCCTCTAAAAAGTACATTCAACATTATATATATATAAAGAAGAAAGTAACGCCACCAAGAAGTTATACCATTACCTCCCCATTTTCTTTCGTTGTGTATGAAACAAAATTGAAAGCCAACTATATTCATTCTTTAATTGTGTCAATTAATGTGAAACATTTTATCAAATTATAATTACATGTATGCCCTCCAAAGACCTCAAGATATAGGGCTAAAGCTATCTAGTGAAAATTCCATAAGCCAAGGTCCCCCATTTGCACTTTTAAGTTTCGGCATTTAAGCATTAAATAAAATAATAACTAACAACTAACAATTATAAACATTTTACAATTTATGTTAAGAAAAAACAGTTTAGTAGAATGGAAACAACTTAGTTTATTTGATCTATAACAACAACAACAATAACAACAACAACAAACTTGGGACAATACATTTAGAACAAAAAGAAAAAACTCACTTGATTTATTCAAAAGAAACTAAAAGCTTGATTAGTCCTTTTTGCATTGAACTCTCCTACAACATTAAGAAAAATTAATCAGTTGGATTGTTTCATAAGATGATAGGGGCATCATATACCGATGTGGGAGGGGCCTATCCTAAAATGGAAGGCTCTCTCACGGTACCTTGGCATTCATGAATATGATGGGTAAGTACTTACTGGACAGAAATGTTTAACCTAAAATGACAATGAACCTTGTCTGACAGAGGCCAAAGGGAAAACCCATGAGATGAGTGGATGTGATCCTTCATAGAATGTGGTAGGGTTATGCAGCTGAAACAATTGGCTCTATGCACTGTATGTGGTTTCCCAAATTTCTAGAGACATAGTTCGCAGTCTCCGTCACTGAGATAGGAGGGAAATCTCAGAGATGAATAAATGGAAATGGAACATAGATTAAAAGCCATATCTATGTAGATAATCTGAATCAAATCAGGTTGTAGACTAATATTTGCTTTGCCTTTTATCAGAAATGGCAAACGGACAATTTGCCAAACTATTGGACGGCAATAAGCTTAAGGGCCAAATTACGTTGACTGGTATCGTAACCTTATGTTGTTTCTGACGTCCGAGAAATTGGACAAAGTTGCTAAGAACCCTGCTCCAAATCATCCGGGTGATAGGGTTTTTGAGGCCTGTAGGAGGGAATATCAAGAATGAGAAGAGAAAAACTCTCTTGCCTGGTGCTACATCATATCCTCCTTAGACAATCAGATACAACAATAGTTCGATCATATCGAAGTGTCCAAGGATATCTTGGATAGTCTAAGGACCATGTATGAAGAGCAGAATTGTTCCACTCGTTAGAAGGTCCTAAAGCAGTTTATGACCATACAAATGTTCAAGAACCAACTAGTTCATGACCATTGTCTTAAGATGATGGGATACATCAATGAACTGGAGGCTCTTGGATCTGAGTTAAATCAAGTCACCAAAGTTGATGTCATCATAAACTCTTTGTTTTCTTCTTTCAACCAGTTCATAATGAATTACAATATGAACAAGATAAATGTTAGCTTTTATAAACTCAGCAATATATTGCAGAGGGCCGAAGAACTGATAAAGAATGATGAACCCATAACCATGCTTGTTGAATGTGGCAAATCGGGCAAGAAGAAGAGAAAGGCAAAGAAGAAACCTTAGAAGAAAACTAACAAGCCTAAAAAGCAGCAAAAGGACAAGGCATCAGATGCCTGTCACTTCTGCAAGCAGATCAACCACTGGAAGAGGAACTATCCCTAGTACCTGGAGACCAAGAAACAAGGTAATTTTGAATCATTTGTCATAGAAACCAATATGTTGGTCACTTTTGCTTCCTGATGTATTGACTCTGGGGCTTCTACTCATGCATGTAATACATTGTAGGGGTTCAGGGCAAGTAGAAAACTGAGTGATGAAGAAGTGATTCTTTACTTAGGGAGTTCTGCAAGTGTTGCAGCTACAGCCATAGGAACTGTAGAATTGTATTTCAAAGAATGAATAATTACATTAAAAGATTGTCTTTATGTACCCAATTTGAGAAGAAATTTGATTTCTATTTCAAAATTGTATGCAGATGGTTATTTTGTTCTTTTTAGTAATTTGATTACTATCAAAAGGAATAATAAATTCCTCACATATGGAGAACTTGAGAATAGTCTCTATGTTCTCCATCCTTCTCTGAAAACAAATATAACCAAAACTACGTCTGATAATAACCCCAAGAAAAAAACCCATGATACAGTTAATCCCACGTGCCTGTGGAATTACCAACTTGGTCACATTAACATAGATCGTATCACAAGGTTGGTAAATGATGGTCCTTTGGATTTTCTAGCTATAAAAGATCTTGCAACCTGTGAACCTTGCCTTTAGGGTAAGATGACGAAACAACCATTTAACGGTAAGCCTGAAAGATCAACATGTACGATTGACCCTATACATACTAATGTATGTGGTCCCATGAATGTTAGGACATGTAACTGGCACGTTTATTTCATAACATTTATTAATGATAATTCTCGGTATGGTTACGTGTACCTAATGAGACACAAGTCTGAATCCTTTGAAAAGATCAAATAATTCAAGCAAGAGGTCGATGAATAGTTGGGGAAACACACTAAAGCCCTTCGATCACTTCTCACACACTAACGAATTCATGCACTACTTAAAGGAAAATGGGATAGTATCACAACTAGCTATTCCTAATACACCACATTTAAACGGTGTGTCAGAAAGGAGGAACCTAACTTTATTGGGTATGGTCCAATCACTTCTCACACACTAAGAATTACCTACATCCTTTTGGGGTTACACATTAGAGACTACGATATACGTGTTGAACTAGGTTCCAAAGACTCCCTATGAGCTTTGGACTGGTAAGAAACCAAGTGTAAGATATGAAAGGATGAGAGGTCCATCATATGGATGGCCGAACCTTGCAGGAAGGTTGGGCAAAATTTTTAAAAATTTATCTCTCCCATGTGGGAATCACATTCCCTATTTTAGAAAATTGCATTTTCAATGATCGACCTTGAAACCAAACCGGACCAGATCTAAAACCAAAAGGTAGGAGAGGGATATACCTGATATGGAGCAGTAAATCCCAATGAAGGTATTCATGCCCAAGGAGAAAAACCAAAGATTGCTCCCACTGAAGATGACACAATGTGAGGTGGAGCAGAATCAGTAGGATGGCTCTTCAGCAAGAACCAAATTCTTCAGCAAGAATGTGATGGAGGGCTAGTGAGCACGACTTTATATTACCTTTTCTACCAAAATGCAATATCAAGAACTTTTCTTGATCACTCATACAGGTGGAGATCGAACTGACAGGGGCGGCAAGAGCAGGAAAGAGTAGAAGACAGGAGTGGACGGACTACAAATTCTTCTATCTTTGTAATCTACAAATTGAGAATTGTGTCCTAGAGGTTCGCCCTACTCCTCTATTTATAGCCTTTAAAGAGAGCATCTTCTAATCCCATTAGGAGTTTCCTAATCCAAATCTTGTATTTGGATGTGGACCCTCTTTAAGGGATAAGGATAATCTCTTATCTTATCTGCAGATAAAAATCAGCCTTCCTAATCAAATTAGGAGTTTCCTGATCCAAAACTTTATTTAGATCTGGATTCTCTAAGTGGATAGGGATAATCCCTTATCCTATCTGCTGATCTAAATCCCAGAACCGCCCATTTTTAATTAATCTCATTAAAAGCTAGTTCGAATTGTGCTTTAGGCCCATTAAGTCTATGTGCTCACTTAAACTCCAAACTGCTGCCCAACTGGCTATCATTGTATGGCATGGGACTCAAACATTGATCTACACATCAGCCACATGGGTTCAGCATATCATCTTTTACAAGACCTGACCGAATTCACTGTAGAAAATAGTGAACCCCTGAGTCCATCACCATGGGCTCTTAATGGGCCCAACATTTACACTAAATGGTCGTTGGGTCAAGCCATCTTATAAAAACCCAAGAACTGTGGGCAGATGCAAGATTAGCCCAACAGGTATTACCCTCAATGGTCTTACACTTAACCCCCTCAGCCCTTAATGATCAAACACTACTCGACAAGAGAGAACCTCTCCCTCAGCTGCAAGGTACAGTGCTGCACTCTCTACTCACATGGATCCCGGGAATTATAACATTTTGCAACCATTTTGAAACCATAATATATATATATATATATATATATATATATATATATTTTGAAAAACAAATTTCAACGGTTGAAATCAAATGTGGGCAGTTTAGGTTTCCATCAGAGAGAGTGCATCCCTGATCATTCACTTTGTCCGACAAAGGGGTTGATCCTGTCACTATGATCACCCACTCAGATGAATTCTCAGACTGTCCCAACATACCCAGGTTTTGATCCCCTCTAAGGATCTCACTGATTGGCATATCAAAGACAGCCCAATCCGACACCTAGTGTAGTATCATAGTCGAGTCTAGGGGTCAGGTGTAACATTCTAGTTTTGCCCATTTATCTCCAATGTCCAGGGCAATACTAGAATTCTGGTTCGGTTCAAGGTTTCAAGAAAACCTACACTACATGTACCTCAGGTCTCACCCTGGCAGTTGAGACAAGCCACTCCAACCAACTTGGCGGCATATTAGTGTCAGCCTTAGCAAGATAAATCTCTCTAGACGAGTCTCATATGTGTCCAGTTTAAGGGTATTACACAGAAACACACCATAATAACATGAATCAAATACGTACTTTATTCATTTACATTAAATGTCATAATATACATAATTCTGATTGGAGCTAAGGGCATACGCTGTCTAACAAGACACTTAGAGATTTGGGGTTGTCCGACACATGTTAAAAGAACAAGTGCCGATAAATTGGAATCTAAGACCAGTTGTTACCTATTTGTAGGTTACCCAAAAATATTTGTAGGTTATTTATTCTATGACCCAAGAGAGCAGAAGGTGTTCTGTAGTCGAATTACCCATTTCTTAGAGGAAGATTACATCCTGAACAATCATCGTCAGGAAGTTGTTCTTGATGAAGAGAGCTCAGGGGTAGTGGGAGATGTCCCACAAGCTCCGGTTAATAACCAACCTAGGAGATCTACTCGAGCATCCAGGCCTCCAATTCATTACGGCTATGACCAAGAAAGTTACTTGGTAGAAGCCATGATTAGTGAGGAAGATCCCGTAACTTATACGGAAGCTCTGTTGGATATAAATTCCTTGAAGTTGGTAGATGCCATGAGAGTTGAGATGGACTCAATAGAGACCAATGGAGTCTGGATTCTAGTAGATCTACCCGTTGGGGTAAAAAAAATTGGTTGCAAATGGATCTATAAGAGGAAGAAGGGCCCCGATGGTAAGGTTGAGACTTACAAGGCTCATCTTGTGGTTAAAGGGTACACTCAGAAAGAGGGAATCAATTATGAGGAAACCTTTTTGCCTGTGGCCATGCTTAAATCCATTAGGATCCTGCTAGCTGTAGCAGTATACCATGACTATGAGATTTGGCAAATGGATGTCAAAACCATGTTTTTGAATGGAGATCTTAATAAAGATATCTATATGCAGCAACCACAAGGTTTTATAGCTGCAGGTCAGGAACACATGGTATGTAAACTTAATCAATCCATATATGGACTTAAGTAAGCTTCTAGGAGTTGGAACATCCGGTTTGACTCTACTGTCAAATAGTTTGACTTTGAGCAAAATCCAGATGAGTCATGTGTTTACAGGAAGACTAGTTGGGATAAGGTTATGTTCTTGGTTCTGTATGTAGACGACATTCTAATCATTGTGAATGATGTAGGAATGTTGACTGCGGTGAAGGTATGGCTTTCACAGCAAATCTCCATGAAAGATCTTGGAGAAGCCTCTTATATCATGGGACTTTGACTCTATAGAGATAGATCGAAAAGGAAAATAGGATTATCTCAGTCTACTTACATTGACAAGATAGTCAAGAGATACAGTATGGAAAACTTTACGAAAAGAAAATGTTCCTTTCAGGCATGAAGTCACTCTCTCCAAGGGTATGTCTCCCAAGACACCTGAGGAGATTGAGGGCATAAAGGAAGTTCCCTATGCCTCTGCCATAGGGAGCATCATGTATGCCATGCTGTGCACTCAGCTAGACATTGCTCAGGCCGTGAGCATGGTGAGTAGATACCAATCTAACACAGGACAAGAGCATTGGATAGTTGTGTAACACATACTAAAATGCCTTTGAATGACAAAAGAAGTTTTGTCTAGTATTCGATGGTAGTACACTACAGATCGTTGGGTATACTGATACCGACCATCGGTCAGAGTTAGATGGTAGAAAGTCTACATTTGGTTACACCTTTATAATGGGGTCCTATAGTAAGAAAAATAGTCCACAACCTAAGCCGAACACGTTGTCGTAAGTGAGGCTGCCTAATGAATAAAGATGTTCATTCTAGAATTTGGAATTCAACACATCACCTATTCCATTGTTGTGTGACAACACTGGATCTATGAGAGATTGATGTTAAAAGGTAGCATCAGCGGAGAATGTGGCAAACCCATTGATTGAGCCATTGACAAAGAAAGTGTTTGAGAAACACATGGAAAGTATGGAACTCCAGCTTGTACCTTATTAGAATTAAGTGCAAGTGGGAGCTGTTAGACAATGTATGCCCTTAGCTCCAATCAGCATGACGTACATTATGACATTTATTGTAAATTAATAAAGTATATATTTGATTCGTGTTATTTTGGTGTGTTTCTGTGTAATACCATTAAACTGGACACATATGAGACTCGTATTAGTTTAAAATCTTCACAGTCGTTGGATGGATCTGGGGAGATTTATCCTGCCAAGGTAACACTGATGTACCACCAAGTTGGTTGGGGTGGTTTGTCTCAGCTACCAGGGTGAGACTTGAGGTACATGCAGTGTGGGTTTTCTTGAAATCCTGAACTTGACCAAAATCACAGTATTGCCCTAGACCTTGGAGATAGATGGGTAAAACTAGAATGTTACACTTGACCCTAGACTTGATTATGATACTGCACTAGGTGTCGGATTGGGCTGTCTTTGATGTGCCAATCAATGAGATCCTTAGAGGGGGTCAAAACCTGGGTATGTTGGGACAATCTGAGAATTCATCTGAGTGGGTGATCATAGTGACATGATCAGCCCCTTTGTCGGACAAAGTGAATGATCGGGGATGCACTCTCTCTGATGGAAACCTAAACTGCCGGCAGTTGATTTCAACCGTTGAAATTTGTTTTGCAAAATATATATATATATATATATATATATATATATATATTATGATTTCAAAATGTTTGCAAAAGGTTTTAATTCTCGGGATCAATGCGAGTAGAGAGTGCAACACTATACCTTGCAGTCGAGGGAGAGGTCCTCTCTTGTCAGGCAGCGTTTGATCATTATGGGCTGAGAGGTTAAGTGTAAGACCATTGAGGGTTATACCTAATGGGCTAATCTTGCATCTGCCCACAATCCTTGGGCCTTCATAAGATGGTTGAACCCAAGGACCATTTAGTGTAAATGTTGGGCCCATTAAGAGCCCATAGTGATGGACTCAGGGGTTCACTATATTCAGTAGTGAATTCGGCCAGGCCTTGTAACAGAGGATAGACTGAACCCAAGTGGCTGATGTGTAGATCAATGTTAGGGTCACACACCATACAAAGAGAGCCAAGCTAGCCAGCATTAAAGGAAAGTAAGACTGAAAGCTTAATGGGCCTAAAGTCCATTTCAAACTGGGTTAATTGGATTAATTAAATAGGGGCGGATATAGGTTTGGATCAACAGATAAGGATAAGAGGATAACTCTTATCCACTTAAAGAGTTTAGATCCAAATAAAGATTTGGATCATGGAACTCGTAATTTGATTAGGAATAAGCTGATCTTTAATTGCAGATAAGATAAGGGATTATCCTTATCATTTAAAGAGATCAAATCCAAATAAAGATTTGTATCAGGAGACTCCTAATCAGATTAGGAGGTTGTTTCTTTAAGGTTATAAATAGAGAGCATGGCGGATCTGAAAAAGACAAAAAAAAAAAAACACACGAAGAAGACAACCCAGTTTGATTGTTTCTGCTTCTAGTTCTTTTTCTCCCTACTCTTGCTGCCCTACCTTATTCGATCTTCAATTCTTAGAACTGATCAAGATTTGATCTTGATATTGTTTCTTGTTAGAAGAAACAATTTTGAAGCTGTGCTTACTACCTCATTCGATTCTTGCTGAAGAATCACAAGTTCTTGGTGAAGAACTGCCTATTGATCCTATCTCATCCTTTTGCATGGATTCCACATCAGGTATATCCCTCCATAATTTTGGTTTCAGATTTGGTCTGGTTTGGTTACAAGAACAAACATTGAAAATGCAGTTTTCTAAATTGGGAATAGGATTCCCGGATGGGGGTAAAGAAATTTTTGAAATTTCGCCCAACCTTCCTTTAAGGTTCGGCCATCCATATGATGGATCTTCTATCCCATCAATTTCATATTCAAGTTTAACTTTCAAAGTTATATATTGTTATTTTTTATGTAAATGAATAACTTGGGCCTCTAATGCTGGCCTAGGTAAGCATGTCTGCACCTACCTGACCATGTTTCCCTACCTTTCACCTTTCTTTTTCTTTCAAAGCAAACAAAGCCTAAAGGTGACAAATCTTGGCTTCGCATGCCTACCTACACCTAATGTATCCCTTGGTTGGCTTGAAATTCTCATCTTCTCTACTTCTCCTTGGGAGGTGTTCTTAAAGCTTATAATGCTCTTGATATGCATGCTTCAAGTTTGAGGATTTTAGTAGCGAAGCCAAAAGTTCTTCACTGATTGTATTGATCTCTTCTCAGATAGTATTTGTACCAACATGTTAGTAGCGCCCAAAGTAGAAGTGCAGGAAGGTCCAAGGTTGAAGATGATGGTAAGGTGGTGGGTTGGGTCACAAGTGGAGGTAGGAGAAAAGGTAACATAAGACACATGTAGAAGAATTAAAATAAGGAAGCTGAATACCATAGGCATCTTTTGTCCAATAACATATTACTTTAACTATATTCATGTAAAACATAAACTAATGAAGGTCAATAGGATGAATAGGTCATAAACACAAAGAATTGCAGAGAAATACTAATTTGTCAATAAAAATTCCATTTCTTTCCTCTTAAAATAAATAAATTAAACTTCGAAAGAAGGTAAGTAAGAATATGAAGTAAACAAAGTTCTCTGGAACACAGTTTAAGGACATCAACATTCATCTTGAGAGTAGATATTCTCAATTTTATGGAGTAAAAAAAGGAAAAGTCATGATCACTCCACCTCTTGGTAATTATAAGCGATGAAGAAAGAAGCGTTTGTTAGTGATATTCTGAAATGAGAAGAATATAATTTAATGAGGAAATTATCCTTTCAAGATGATAAAATTTAAAACTGAATAATTGGGAGATGAATGCAAAATATTATTAAAGATCCATAATGATGAAGTGCGATCCGGCCGGTCTTAGCTGTCAACGACCTTGCTTCTGAACTGGGTAGCAGGGAACTTGAAATGGAGGAGATGAGGAAGCTCCGGGGGGGAACTCGGTGTAGCGGCTTCGAAGCTCAAGTTAGAATCCTTCAAAAGCAAGATAACACCAGATAGCGCAAAGTTTGCATACCTTGTTAGTTGGGGGAAGGGGGCTCTTATAATCACTTCGCGCACTCGCTCCGAGGCCCTTGTCAGGTCGGGTATGATTACCCTTGCGCTTGTCAATTCGGCCATCGTCCTTTTTGATGGGACAGAACCGTCACTGCCTAACCGTCTCTCTAACTGGAGATGGCGGTGTCAGTGGCGGTGGCAGGTAGCCGTTTAGAGTGCGGCCGCCAAGCGTCAGATCCCAAGTCAGTCAGGTGCGGCGCCCTCGGGCACGGACTTCATCAGTGTCAAGCATGGTATGACTTGTTTGCTTTTGGTGCCCAGAAGGTGATGCGGAGTGGAGAGCGAGGCGAAGTCTTGAGTTCGGAGGTATCTATAGGGCAGGTCAGTTCAGTGAGGTGTATCCCGAACTGTTACAAGGTTGGCCAGTTTGGCGAGGTATATTCCCGAGTTGTTACAAGGTCGGCCAGTTCGGCGAGGTATATCCCGAGCTGTTACAAGGTTGGCCAGTTCGGACTACTCTGGTTTTGGGCCAAGGGTGAGTTCGGGCCCCTCGTAGGGAGTTCGGTCCGCTGGTGTCCCCTTGTTCACGCCTTAGGCTTGGCCCTTTTGTCGAGCTGTTGTTTCTGCCACGTGTCGCATAACTGTGAGGTCGGGCCAAATCTTCCTTCATCAATTGCCCCCCATTCCTCGCGCCAAGGGTCTTGCCCTGGTGCGGAGAGTTTCGCGAGGTAGTAGGTGGATTTGTCCCGTCCTTTGAATCTTGACTGTGCGAGTTGCTTTTGCCAGGGTTCTTCGGTTTCTGAGAAGGCTGGAAACGTGCCTACTCATAAATGCTGATGGTTGTGACAACGTGCGTTTTAAATTTCAAAAATTCACGCCGCTGGGACGTGACAGCGGGTCATTCAAAAAGGCGTGCCACTGTTGTACGTGCGCGGGCGACTGTCAGGGAGACGTGCGACGCAGTCAGTTTCGGAAAGATGCGTGTCAGTGCAACGTCGGTTTCAAAAAGGCGTGCGCTGACATTTCGCTCTTTTCAGAAAGACGTGCGCCAATCACGTCTCGACCTTATGGGACGTGCGGTCAGCGAAAACGTGGGCCGTCGGATCGTCTTTGATCTGCACGGTCGATTCTTGGTTACTGTAGCTATAAATAGTGGGGGACCCCAGTCGATTTGTCACTTCTGCGGTTTGTCTACTGAGCTCGCGTCCAAGTTTTTTCCAGCTCGCGTCAAGGCTGGTTACATAGCCTTCAAGGTTCTTTGGCTTGTTCCCGTCTCTGGAGCCTTCAAAACTTTCTTCCGGTGAGTACCTTCCTGAATCCACCTTTTCCTCAATGTCTAGCTTTGATAGCTCAGATGACTCTTCAAGTAGGGCCGACGTAGGTTCTACCAACCGAGCCGTGTCCCCCGACTGCCTCAGTGATCCTGAGGTGGAACTCAAGGACTATGAACCAATAGGCCGAGCCGCTTCGGGCAGTTTGGCGTCTACCTCCCGCTGAGGTCAGATGCTAGATAGGTTTGGTCCCTCGACCATGACGCCTGAGGGGCTTCAATCCATACTTATGTCTTACAACCTTCCTGGGGGGTATACATATTTTATTCCTTCAGGTAGCTTTCCTTGGGAACACAGTCCTGATGAGATCATGAATTTTCGAGAGCAGCTCGCTGTGGGGTTGCGACTTCCTTTCCACCCCCTTCTCATCGAAGTCATAAACCACTTCGGTGTCACCATTAGCCAACTTCATCCGAACTCTATTCGGAACCTGGTGGGGACAGTTTCCCTTTTTTGCGAGCAGAATTTCCCCTTGGACTTAGAGATATTCTCCTCCATCTTGATGCTCAAGAGACAAGCGGGTTCTCTTCCTGGGGGAAGACAGGCGTATTACCTTTCTCATCGCCATGGTTATAAGCTTCTGCATGATCTTCCTAATAAGGTCCCGGCGTGGAAGCGGGACTACTTCGGTGTGCGAAGTGCACAAGGATGGCCCTTTCAGACCGGGTGGGGTGAGGCCACTCCTGATTCAGGTGTTACTCTCGATAAAGAGACGGTGAAGGGCCTCTGGCAATGGGCACGGCAAGGTTTAAAGTGCCATCACTACTTAACGGAGGCCAAGCTTATTGCGGCCGGCCTGAGTTCGGGTAGGTTTCTAGCTATGCGGTTTCTTGCTTGCTTTGTTCTTTCATTTTTTCTGATGTCGAACTCGTTTCTGCAGGTGTGATGGACACGGAGAGAACTCGTGGGGGGCGTCTGTTCCAAGGTATGAAGAGGAGGAAGCGGGTCGCCAAGCGAACTCGTACCGAGCTGCCCCTGGATGAGGAGCCCCAAGTTCCAGACCACACGCCGGAGGATCTGCCCAGGGAGCCCGAGGTGACTCCACCGATGCATGAAACTGCCGGGGCGCCTTACGCTGAGACCACTCATACGGGCGCTCCTGCATACTCAAGTGCTCCTGCTCACTCTGGGTCCGCTCATACGCGAGTTGGGCCCTCGGGTTTGGGAGCTCAGGGGGAGTTCAGGAGCGTGTTGACGCCGAACTACGCTCTTCAGAAGAGTAGGGAGGCTACTTTCCCTGAGGAGATCGCGGCGTGGACCGATCTTCCTTTGAATCAGGTCGCCTGTCGTGCCGTAACACATGCTATGGTGGTAAGTTAGATTCCGTCTGCCTTTTTCATTTTCTGTCGCTTTTGTTGTTATTGCTCACTTGTTTCTTTTGGTAGGTGAATTCTTCAATTCATGCCTTAGCGGCCCAAGTGGAGAGGAGCTCGCGACAGGCACGAGCTACTGAGGCTACCACTCATGCTGCTGAAGAAGCTTTCCATGCTGCAGAGGCGAATACCCGAGCTGTTGAGGTGACCGCTTATGCTGCCGAAGAGGCTGCTCGCGTCGCGATGGCCAGGTAGGCAAGGTCTCAGCGTGACGCTGAGGCCATGGGGATAGTTGTCAAGCATATGGCGGACTTGAAGTTGGATTTGCAGCATCAAGTCGAATTTCTTCAGGAGTACATCAGGGAGAGAACACAGATTTTTTCCCAAGGCATTGAAGACGCCAAGAAGAAGGCCATTGAAGACTACATTGCCTCTCCGCATTTTGACGATCTGATGGTGGATTCTTACAGGAGGGGGTTCAAACTAAGCAGGTGGATGATCCGGAATACGTACCCCGACCTCGATGTTAGTGCCATATCCACTTCGCGTATAACTCAGGAGATGGCCAATGCTGTCGATGGCGAGCCAGATTCTGAAGGAGAGGTAGGGCCTTCGGGTGTTGTTGAAGTGCCTTCTGATGGCGAAGAAGTAGCTCCGGGCATGTAACAACCTTTTTTTTTTTGTAAGTCCCTTCTGATGGCCAATGTACTCCTGTTTCTTGAACGGAATAGATAATCTTTTTGCCCAAGTGTTCCTTTTCCCCGAACTGATTCTTTGTCCAACTGAATATGCCACTTGTCCGGGTTATTATACTTCCGCGACCTGTTTTGCCGCAAAGGCTTTTTGCAGCGAACTTATTTTTTGCCGAGCTGATAATATGCTCGACTTCTTTGCTTGTTTACGCCGAGGTTCCTCTTGCCTCTGCATCGTGGCACATAGGACCTGATTTCTTCCACTTCGCTTGGTGGTTTATAGGTAGTATCGCCTTAAGTTCACGATGTTCCACGCTCGAGGTACTTGTTTGCCTTCCAAGGTTTCGAGTTCGTATGCCCCCCCTGAGCGCTCTTTTTACTTTATAGGGCCCTTCCCAGTTTGGTCCAAGTTTGCCCATGCCGGGTTCGGGCACCATAATCTTACGAAGGACCAGGTCGCCGACTCGGAAGATTCGTTGCTTTACTCTGGTATTGTAGTAGCGAGCTACCTACTGCTGGTATCCGCTGTTCGGATGTGTGTGAGGTCCCTTAACTCGTCCAGTAGGTCAAGGTTGGTACGTAACTCGTCTCCATTCGTCCGATCATCGTATGTTTCTAGTCGCACTGTTGGTACTTCGATTTCCGCCGGGATCACTGCTTCAGTGTCGTAGGTGAGGTTGAAGGGGGTTTCTCCCGTGACGGTTTTTTCTGTAGTTTGGTGAGCCCGTAAGACACTTGGTAGCTCTTCGCCCACAATCCCTTAGCTCGATCCAGACATGCTTTCAGTCCGCGCAGGATGGCTCTGTTCATTACTTCCGTCTGACCGTTTGCCTGCGGGTGTGCGACTGATGTGAAGTTTTGCCGAATCCCCATGTTCTGGCACCACTCTTGGAACTTGATATCCTCGAACTACTTGTCATTGTCAGAGATTAGTACCCGAGGTAACCCAAAGTGACATACTATGTTCTTCCAAAAGAAGTTCTGTATGTTTCGGGCTGTAACAGTTGCCAGAGGTTCGACTTCTATCCACTTCGTAAAGTAATCTACTACAACAACTAGGAATTTTCTTTCACCTGTTGCTGGTGGGAATAGCCCCAGGAGGTCGATGCCCCATTGTGCAAAGGGCCACGGGTTGGCGAGGTATTTGAGGTCGGAGGCATGTTGATGGTGGATATTGGCGTGCTTCTGAAACTTGTCGCATTTTCTGACGAGCTCGATAGCTTCTGCCTTCATCATTGGCCAGTAGTATCATTGTCGAAGTGCTTTTTGGGCGAGTGCTCTGCCCCCCAAGTGTCCGCCGCACAGGCCTTCATGAGTGTCGCGGAGTACGAACTCGGCTTCGGCAGGTCGCAGGCAACGCAAGTAGGGGAGCGTGTACGACCGTCGGTATAACCGTTCGTCTTTTATGACGTATTTGGCTGCCTGGCGCTGCACCCTCTTGGCCGCATTGCGTTCTGCAAGGAGGGTTCCGTCTATCAAGAATCTCGCAAGTGGGTCGATCCAGCTCGGCTCTGCTTCCAAGACGGGAGCGACCTCCTCTGTCCCCCCGAGAATACTAGGCCGAGGTAAGTCTTCTATGTACACAGTTCTCATGTTGTTGTGACTTGTGCTGGCTAACCGGGACAGAGCGTCGGTCTCAGTGTTCTCTGACCTCGGGATTTGCCTGATGAAGTGTGACTGGAAGTTGAGCAGGGCTTCTTTTACTTTTGTCAAATATGCGATCATGGAGAGCTCGCATGCTTCATACTCGCCCGTAACTTGATTGACCACGAGCTGGGAATCGCTGCAGATGACCAAGTGTTTTGCCTTTACCTTTCGTGCTAGGTCCAGCCCAGCTATCAGTGCTTCGTACTCTGCATCGTTGTTGGATGCCGCGAACTCAAAGCGTAGTGCGTATTCTAATTTTGTGCTGCCCGGGCCGCATAAGACTATTCCAGCTCCGCTGCCTTGCCGGTTCGAGGAACCATCCACGTAAAGGATCCAGGGCTCCTCATCCCAGTTCGCATTTCGCCTGACCAGGAGAGATGCCACACTGGTTGCTACTTCACGGGGTTCAGACTCTATTGGCTCGAGAGCTCTGGGTTCGCCCGAACTGGGGACCTCGGGCTCGACCTGTGGAGCTTCGTGGCTGAAAGTGCACTCGACGATAAAATCTGCCAAAGCTTGGGCCTTAATAGCAGTTCTTGGCTTGTACTGGAGGTCGTACTCGCTGAGTTCGATGGCCCATTTCGTCAGTCGACCGAAAACCTCGGGTTTGAGTAAAACTTGTCTCAGAGGTTTGTAAGTCAGGACGATGACGGTGTGAGCCTAGAAGTATGGGCGGAGTTTCCGAGCTGCTGTCACTAGTGTGTATGCTAGCTTTTCTATCTGCGGATACCTTGTCTCTGCTCCCTGCAAAATTTTACTAACATAATAGATGGGTCGCTGGACCCGATCTGTTTCTTTTATTAGTACCGAACTGACCACCTCGTCGCTTGCCGAGAGGTACAGTTCTAGGACCTCGCCCTCCTCGGGCCGGGCTAAGGTTGGCACACTAGCGAGGTAACCTTTTAGCTCATCAAACGCGAGCTGGCAGTCTTGGGTCCACTCGAACCCTTTGCCTTTAATTGTTTTGAAGAAAGGTAGGCAGCGGTCTGCCGATTTGGACATGAAGCGACTTAGAGCGGCTATGCGGCCGTTTAGCTTCTGAACTTCTTTTACTTTCCGAGGTGGTCTCATATCTAGAATGGCTTTTATCTTGTCCGGGTTGGCCTCAATACCGCGCCGATTGACAATGTACCCTAGGAATTTGCCCGAGGTGACGCCGAAGACACATTTGTTGGTGTTCAATTTCATGCTAAACTGACGCAGGATTTTGAAGACAGAATCTAAGTCTTGTATTATTTCTTGTGAAAACTGAGTCTTGACGACCATGTCATCTACATAGCACTCTATCTTCGTGCCAATCAGGGGCCAAAACAGCCTATTTACAAGTCTTCGGAAAGTCGCCCCAGCATTTTTTAGTCCGAAGGGCATGACCTTGTAGCAATATAGGCCGAACTTGGTTATGAAGCTGGTTTTTTCCTCATCAGATGGGTCCATCCGGATTTGGTCGTAGCCTGAGTAAGCGTCTAGGAAGCTTAGCAACTCATTTTCCGATGTCGCGTCCACTAGGCGTTCAATTCTGGGGAGGGAGAAGCAATCTTTCGGACAAGCTCGGTTCAGGTCGGTGTAGTCGACGCACATGCGCTACTTGCCGTTTGCCTTTTTTACCAACACCAGGTTGGCCACCCAGCTCGGGTAATGGACTTCCCTTATGAAGTTTGCTACGATGAGCTTCTCGACCTCCACGTCGACCGCCCTCCAGCGTTCTGGGGCTAAGTTGCGTTTCTTCTGTCTAACGGGTCTGACTACAGGGTCAGTATTAAGTTTGTGAGTTATCAGGTCGGGGCTAATGCCGGGCATGTGGGCCGCGGACCAAGCGAAAATATCTAAATTTTGAAGTAAAAAACTCACCAGTTCGGTTCGTAGGGGTTCCTCGACGGATGCTCCGATCTGAAGTGTGCGAGTTGGGTCCGTAGCCGAAGTTGGGATTGTGACCGTTTCCTTCGTGGGCGAAGCTCGTTCCTTACCTTGCTTCGCAGGCCGCTCCAGTTCGAGGTCGTCGACCGCCTTGATTTTTCCCTTCAAGGCGGCAACATAACACTTGCGGGACTTGAGCTGGTCGCCCCACGCTACCCCCACACCGAAGTCCGTAGGGAACTTCATGGCCAAATAGTAGGTGGAGACCACCGCCCGTAGGATATGCGTGATCGGCCGCCCTATTATGGCATTGTATGGGGAGGGGGTCGCGACCACCAGGAAATAATGGTTGAGTCTGACCACATAAGGCCATGTGCCGACTTCCACGGATACTATTATTTTTCCGAGGGGCTTGACTTCCTCTCCACTGAAACCCACCAGGGGAGTGTTCGCGGGCTTCAGCTCGCTCCTCTGTAGCTGTAGCTGGTCAAATGCTGATTTAAAGAGGATGCCCGCTGAGCTGCCCGAATCTACGAGTACGCGTCTGACCTCGAACTCGTTGATCCTTAGCTTAATGACAAGCGCGTCATCATGGGGGTAGCGGACCCCTCGCGCGTCGTCCTCCGTGAAGAAGATTGGTTCTTCGGTCTTTGGTCTCTTTGGGGGGTTCCGTTCCTTGAGGGCCGCTTCGCGAACTGAAGTCTGGGCCGCTGCCGAGCTACACCTTGCTACCACTGAACCTCCCGCAATTACATGGATGGTTCCCCGAACTGGTCTCTCTTCCAGAGGCTGTCGCTGCAACGGTTCGGCAGGTTTGCTGCTAGACTCAGGGGCATCCTTTTCGTGCTCCCCTTGTCGACTTGCCTTATTGTTATTATTGTTGTGCTGTACAAAGTTTCTCAAATATCCATGACGGATGAGCCCCTCTATCTCGTCCCGGAGGTTATTACACTGCTCGGTACTATGACCATGGTCTCTATGGAAACTACAATACAAATTCTTATTTCTCTCGTTCGGATTTCCCTTTAGGCGAGGTGGCCACTTCACGTACGGGGCGTCTTTGATCGTCATTAAGATCTCGGTCCGCCTTGTGTTTAACGGCGTGTAATCCATCCAAACTGCTAGGGGAGCTCGGAACGACTGGTTCGGCTTCGGCTCCCGGGCCGGGTTTTTTCTGTCGACCGGGTTGGAGAGCTTGCCTTCCCTCTTTCTTTTTGTCGTTCCCGCCTTCGGTTTGTTGGTTGATTTCTTCCTCTGTCCTCATGAACTTGTCCGCGAGCTTGAGGAATTCGGCCACGGTTCTGGGCTGGTTAGACACCATGTGCCATTTGAATTCTTTGTGCGTTACCCCTCTTTTGGCCGCCGCGAGCTGCACTGCGGGGTCCAACCGCGGTATCTGCAAGCATGCTTCCTTGAATCGCTTGATGTAGCCCCGGATGGATTCTCCTTCCCTTTGGACTACTCCGAAGATGCTTTCCTCTGTTCTGGGGCACTGTTGGCTGGTGACAAAGTGTGCGGTGAAGACCTGCACGAACTGGGCCCAGCACTTTATCGACCCGGGGGCCAGGTTCCTGTACCAAGTGCGGGCTACTCCCCTGAGGGTGGTGGTGAAGGCCACGCACATGCACGATTCGCTGGCCCTGGCGAGGTGCATTTGGGACTGGAAAGCGTCAACATGGTCGTTGGGGTCGAAGGACCCGTCGTACTTGTCCAGAGGTGGGAGCTTGAAATTTCTGGGTAAGGGGACCGCCAGGAGTTCTGATGCGAGGGGGGAAGGAACCGAGAGAATCAGGGCAGCTCCTACCTCGTCCGAGCTCGTCTCTTTGCCTCTGAGCTCTAACAAGGCACGGGTGGCGGTTCGGCGACTTCGCCGGCGCCTTCGTTGTTGAGTGGGCCTTGTACTGGCGCTGCTGGCCTCCGTGTTACCGAGCTTGATGGGCTCGGAATGCTGGTAGTCTGCCGCTAGGGTGTCGAATCGGTTTTCCGTGAGCGGGAACTCGGGCTTGGAGCGCCGGGGTGCCGATCTCGCGGGCGAGGTTCCCGACCCGCCTGCGAGTTGCGAGGTGGGGATGATATTTTTCTCTCTTCGGCCTGGGGACGAGGCCTGGCTGTTAGGGGGGTTTTGGGGCCGGGAGGCCTTTCCCTAATGGGGGCATCCATCCTGCGAGGAGGCCTTGACCGGCCTCGGAGCGGGGTGGCGAGGTGGAAGTAGTGGTTGGTTCAGCGGCAGTTGGGGGAACTGCTATTGATAGTGATACTGGGAGATGTTGTGCAATACTTGGTGCTGGTGAAGCTAGTGCTGCTGGAACTGTTGCATTTGGGTTTGCATTGCCCGCATGCACTGCATCAGGTCGTCCAACCGGTTTTGGCTGGCTGCCATGGGGACGGCAATCGGTTCAGTAAAGGTTGTCTCAATAGGGGGAAGAAAGGGGATGCTTGCGGTAGGAAGGTTTACGAGCGCCACTGCTTGTGGCACGTTCAAGCTGGGGATCCCATCCACCGAAAGGGGGATGGTGAACTGTCCAACGCACCACGGGGACTTGAAGTTGTTCCCCGGTGGTGTTTGTCTCCGTGCCACGTCCGACGTTGCTGGAGGAGGCCATGAGTGTTGGGTTTTTTGAAGAAAAGGGGTTATTGAAGTTTGGAGGGAGGCTTTTTGAAGCTTTCCCACAGACGACGCCAATTGATGAAGCACGATCCGGTCGGTCTTAGCTGTCAACGACCTTGCTTCTGAACTGGGTAGCAGGGAACCTGAAATGGAGGAGATGAGAAAGCTCCGGGGGGGAACCCGGTGTAGCGGCTCCGAAGCTCAAGTTAGAATCCTTCAAAAGCAAGATAACACCAGATAGCGCAAAGTTTGCATACCTTGTTTGTTGGGGGCAGAGGGCTCTTATAATCACTTTGCGCACTCGCTCCGAGGCCCTTGCCAAGTCGGGTATGATTACCCTTGCGCTTGTCAATTCGGCCGTCGTCCTTTCTGCTGGGACAGAACTGTCACTGCCTAACCGTCTCTCTAACTGGAGATGGCGGTGTCAGTGGCGGTGGTAGGTGGCCGTTTAGAGTGCGGCCGCCAAGCGTCAGATCCCAAGTCAGTCAGGTGCGGCGCCCTCGGGCACGGACTTCCTCAGTGTCAAGCATGGTACGACTTGTTTGGTTTTGGTGCCCGGAAGGTGATGCGGAGTGGTGAGCGAGGCGAAGTCTTGAGTTCAGAGGTATCTATAGGGTAGGTCAGTTTGGCGAGGTGTATCCCGAACTGTTACAAGGTTGGCCAGTTCGGTGAGCTATATCCCGAGCTGTTACAAGGTCGGCCAGTTCGGCGAGGTATATCCCGAGCTGTTACAAGGTTGGCCAGTTCGGATTACTCTGGTTTTGGGCCAAGGGTGAGTTCGGGCCCCCCGTAGGGAGTTCGGTCCGCTGGTGTCCCCTTGTTCACGCCTTAGGCTTGGCCCTTTTGCCGAGCTGTTATTTCTGCCACGTGTCGCATAACTGTGAGGTCGGGCCAAAATTTCCTTCATCACATAAGAATAAGACGAAAAAGAAAAGTGGAAAGATAATATATGTAAAATACAAAACGCCATTAAAAAATGGTCATCATTATCTAAGTACTCTCATCTTTTATAGATCATGCCTTGGTCATCATTATCTAAGTACTCTCTCACTATTTGAAAGGTCAAGGGTCACCTATGAACTAAAAAATGTTTGAATCATTGTACATGGACTTATCTAATTGGGGTTATTCTTTTTAGCTGGAGAAGAATATGCAAGAAAAGGATTAAAGAAATTGGAAGAAATAAAGAGAATATTACTTTTCCTTGGGCGGGGTTCAGTGTCTATTGTTGCTCAAGTTTTGGATGCAGGGAGTTGAAGTTTCAGGACTGTGGGTTAATAAGACGGATATAGAAGGTGCAAGGTGGACTGAGGGGATTGTTGAGCAGTAGTGGTTACAGACAGACTTGGCCATGTTTTATATACTGTTTATAGAATATGTTAGAGTTCATTGGGCAACAGGGTATTAATTTTTCTTTCCTTTTGTTGTGAGTGCTCCTATCCTCATTTTACATTAAACAGGGGCATTATTGTAAACACAACTAATTATACTTACAAATACCCAACAATTATATGGGTTTTTCTCTTTTATTGCATTTCAGGTTCTGTTTTCTCCCCTCTTCACTACAATTCTTTGTTCTACTTATTTCATGGTACCAAAGCAAGATCAAGGTAGATCCATCAATATTATTGCCTTCTTTCTCTTGAACTTCCCATCAAAATTTCTTTTATTGGTCTCTCTCTCTTCTTTGACTGCTAAGAACTCCACTTCTCAGTTTTGTTATGGTGATTAATGATAGCAGTGATTAGAACCATTGTTTGTGAGCTGTTGCTGCTATGAGTGTCACCCTTGATTTGGCTAGACCAAGAGGGTGTGTGGTGATTCATGGTTTGTGAAGAGTTAAATAAAGATATTATGATTGATGCTGCTATGTGATGATTGTTTGATGCCTTCTTTACATGGAAGTTGCTGCTGTAATCTACTTAAATTTTTAGGTGAGTTCTTGAACTTAAATAATGGAAATACATAATGGTAAAGTATTTTAAAATAATGGAAACTTTCAGGTGATTGTTTGGGTCTACCCTTCTTTCTCTTCATAGCTTTATCCATTTCTCCAAATACAGGTCTCTCTCTCTATATCTCTCTCTTTCTGAGCTGAGCTGATAGTTATAATGGTGCCACTTTTGGTTCAGGATGTGCAGATGGAACTATGCAGAACTAAATAGCTTGGAATTGGACTTAATTTCTTGGTTATTTCAACATGGAGTAATTTTTGGACAATCCAGACTGTTCATCAAATAGGAAACCCTTTGGATTGATCATGTGTTATCCTGCTATCATCAGATAGGAAACCCCTAAGACGATGGAGGCTCAGGGGCATTGAAGAAAGCCTGAGGCGTATGTAAGTCTCATGCAATTCATGCTTTTAAAATTTTTTCTAGGTTGAAAGAAGGTTTGATTGGGGCTGGTCCAACTAATAAAAACAAGAGAGTTTATAAGAATAAGGGTAAAAAGATCAAGGTTTCAAAGAAGGGGAGTGCTGAAGGGCAGGGATTTAAATCTCAAGCTTCAGTTTGGGATAAAGCTTCAGCTGTTGACTTCACCCGAAGAAAGAGAGAATGAAGAAGACCATAGTTAGGGAAGGAGAAGAGGCTTGGAATGAGGATGGAGGTGGGCATGAAGAGATTTCAGAAGGAGATTATTTACGATGCTATCAAGAAGGGGGTTGTGGTTGTTTTTCTTGGTCTGTGTTGTCTTTGTTGATTTGTGTCATTTTGTTTTTGTTGATTGGGTATTATCTTGACACCTTGGAGATGATTGCAATCAGCTTGTTCCATCTTTTTCTTTAATAAATTTCTTTTACATTTACTATAAAAAAAAGACTACATCTGTTTTTTAACCAGCAACAGTGGACTGGAGATTTCATTGAATTAAAAATATAAAAATCCCTCATTCAAAGTAATAGGGAATGAGTGAAAAGCACAAACAGCACTTTGGTATCCCTAATGGCATAACAACCTAAAATCTTACAAGTTAGTCCCTGGACCAGGTGCCCCCCAAAATAAATGAATCCTTGTAATCCTTTCCCTTGCTATAGTCTACAGTATTAGCAATGTTTCTTGCTACTTCTCTGGTCTCTTTTAGAGGATATTTTGGGACTTTTCCATTGTTTTGGGGGTCCAAAAATTATGTTCTCGTAGACTTGTATCTTCTTTGGTAATGAACTTCTTTTGATCTTATATCCATAAAAAAGGAGAAAAAGAGAAGAAAATAAAAAGAAAAATAAGGTTAAGCCAGTTACATTATTCTATCATTTGCATTGATTAACAAGTTCAAGAAAAAAAGGAAAAAATCATTTGAACAGATTAATATTACAGATAGGGAACTACTCATTTTAGAGTGGATAAATAAGAAAGCTTGCTTTTTTACCTTATGGGATATGAAAGAAACTTAGATTGGCACCTGCCAAGAGGGTTAGCACTTGCTATTCATGCATTTTATGTGGCAATCAATGGTCAAGTGTTTGCTAGGTTTCCAAGGAGTGTATGATGTTCTCTTTTTCTGAAGATGGATCTGACCTTCCATTCCAAATCTTGCAGGCAACTGAGAAATATTGCATAAGAATGCCAAACAAATGGAATTTCTCTTTTGATTGCTTCTATGCTACCATCGTTACCCTTGGAATCTATGTCCCAGGCATGGGCTTTATTTCATCATTGACACTTTGACATGTTAACTTCTTAATTGTCTTACACTTACTGTTTTGTTGGTTTGTTAACTGATTTTTGTTATGACCTTAATGCAGGCAGCCCGTAAATGTACCAGCATATGCTTGGGTAGAGGAAACCCATTTTTTGGATTGATCATGTGCTATCCTGCTTTCTACATCACCCCTATTCCCATTTTAGACTAGAATTTTCTTAATAGCCTGCTATAGAACATGGCTTCCCATTTCAGGTATTTTACATCAATCTGTACATATTTTCAGCGTTTTTATGTTTTTCCTTGTCAGGGTAAGAAAAATTTGTCTAATAAAAAAGTAAATAAAATAATAAAACTTGCGGAGGCTTACTTCCTGATGTTGTTTGGACTTCAGTAGGAAACCTTAGTTTTATACCATTTGATTCACACATATACTAAGGTTACCACTCTGTTGAATTCAGTAGCATTACTTTCCTCTCGCTTTGATGAGTATTTTTTTCCCTCAGTTACTCTCAAAGCTGAGGCTGAGCTTCCACCCCCAAGAGAAATTTCAGAAATAGTTAAGCAATACTTTTCATTACTATAAAAGTTCATATAATTCAATACTTGATTGTAGGAAAGTTCATATAATTCAATCATCTTGTGACTGTACTTAAACAAATTACAGTGTGTCTTCCTCAAGCCAGTATTAAATATCACTGCATTTGAAGGACTCAGTCTGATAGTAGAGTCAATTATGCTCCCAAAAAAGCAGAAAAGGAACAGAAGAAGCCTACTCTCTAGACTGATAGGCCCGATTTTATAGGGCCAACTGTTTGGTGAAATGGTAAGATCTTGGATTGACAAGCATAAAGACATGGGGTCAAATGACTCAAATCTAAGAGCAGTCATCTTGTATAAAATATGTCAAAGGTTATGTTTTTATAACGACCTTATAAGGTTCCCTTTCAGGTTAAGTAGGGAGCTTCCCTATATAACCTACCCTATTTTTTAGCAACATGGAGCAATTTTTGGACAATCCAGAATGTACATCAGATAGGAAACCCTTTGGATTGATCATGTGTTATCTTGCTATCTACGTCACCCCTATTCCCATTTTAGATTAGAATTTTCTTAATAGCCTGCTATAGAATGCGGCAATATTTTTTTAAGCTGAATCTTTTTCATGAACCTAAGATGGAGAAAGGAATAGTAAAGTATTTTCATTTTTGCCACGTCATCCCTATTCAAATGAGTTCAATTGAACTTAAATGGAACTAATTATGCCAGAAAGTAGGCACCTTTACCTACTTTGATTAGATGAAACAAGATGCTCAAATTAAAACCTGGTTGTGGAACTCTGTGCAACTGAAGACTAATTACATTGTGTGCTCAGTAACAAAAAGACTCATAAAATCAAAGAAAGTAGGTGCCAATCACTGCTCATCTCATTGATCACATATTTATAGAACAAGAAGAAGAAGAAGAAAAAGAGAAAGAGAACAAAAATAGCAAATCCTTCCTACTGAATGTATTTATTCTTCATGGTCTTCAGACAGAAAATCTAATTTTCTCCAACGGAGCAGTTTTCTTCTTCGGGGTCTTCATCTTCATCGGTGACATTTGTTGGAACAACCTTATTCAACTTCTCTAGTTTAGAAATTTCATTTTAAAAAATTTGACTTTCAGTTACAAGACTTTTACACTTCCAACGTAAATATTCCAAGTCCTCAAAGTTGACATCCTTTATTGTTATACTGAATTGATCCGCAATTTTTTTAATTGCTTTATAGGAGGCATCTTGTTCGGTCTCTTTCTTTGAACTTGCTAATTTTCCAAAAAACTTCCAACTCTCTCCACCAATATTAAGAGTAATTACGGCTCTAAATTTCCGCTCTACAAACTCAACTACAACTCTTGCGGGTGGCAAGCCCATTCTCAAACTCAATTCATTAAGGACATTTTTAAGGAAATTGAATATTCATTCATTGCTGCCATAGTTTCTGCAACAAATAAATAAAAAAAATAATCAAAGTTGATTTTTTTTTATATGACAATAGCTACAAAGAAATCAGTGCAACCTTGAAACGGGTGCAGTTAAAATCACTAACGCTTTAATCCCGATGGAGGTAGGAGTCTAGGTCTCTGCTACAATCTCTCTCTAACAATTTTGTGTTATGGGTTGGGATTGTTGTAAGACTACTACCTAAGCCAAGGTTGCAGTGAAGAGATATGCAACTATGTGGATCAAGTCAAGCATTCTAGAAGGCCTACGTTTGTGGCAAACAAGTAAACTAAATAAAGCATTCAAGAAGGCCTACGTACCACCAAAAATATGCAAACCAAAACCAGAGAAACATTTAACCAAAACACATAATTAAAAAAAAAAATATGCAACCACAAAACGTCCTCATAAGTAGAAAATCCATCCACCAAGAGCTCTCACCTCAGAAGGCACAAACTCAGAAGAGACAAAGGTAGCTTAGATGCGTAGACAAAGACACCTTAGATGCAAGGAATGGTTTCTCTTGCGAAATCTTCCATGATAGAATGGAATGGTTTCTCTTGCGAAATCTTCCATGATAGAATGGAATGGTTTCTCTCTTGCGAAATCTTCGGCTCTGCAAGAACGCAGAAACCCTACTTCCGTTACAACAAAATGATTAAAAAAAATCATTATTTGATTTTAATGAAGCACAAGAATCCTAAGAATGCAAGAACCTGCCCCAAATTTGGCATCCAAGCAAACCAAAATGAAATCAAAATCTTCATTGCTCTTTTTCTACATATTGCAGCAAAATCTTCTCTCCGACGATTGTAAGAATGGAGTGGCTACAAAATCTGCTCTTCAATGCATTCTCCTCGACGGTTCTCTCTTTCAAGGCTGATCATTGCTCTTTTTCGACATATTGCAGCAAAATCTTCTCTTCAACGGTTGTAACAATGGAATGGCTGCAAAATCTTCAATGCATTCTCTTCAACGGTTCTCTCTCTCAATGCTGCAAAATCTTCCACTTCCGTTACAACAAAATGATTAAAGGAGCGCAACAATGCAAGAACTGCTCCAAAATTTTGGGTTTGCAATAACGCAAGAAAGCTCTCTGCCTCTCTATATCAACCTGTCTTACAACAAAATGATTGAAGGAGCACAACAATGCAAGAACTGCTCCAAAATTTTGGGTTTGCAATAACGCAGGAAAGCTCTCTGCCTCTCTGTATCAACCTGTCTTCGTGTGAATAGAAAAAGATGTTGGAGAAAGACATCTTTGCCCTTTATATCATCGCCCATCAAAATTTTAATTAGGGATATTTTTAGTCTAATAAAAATTCTTCGTATGAATTGAAGAGATATTGGAGAAAGACATCTTTGACCTTTATATCATTGCCCATAAAAGTTTTAATTAGGGGTATTTTTAGTCAAACAAACAAGTGGCCTTCTCAAATGTCTTCCCATTCAGAGACGTGGCCATACAAAATTGTAGCAAGCCAAAGCCCTCCCCCTTCAGAGACCCCATTCTGTATCCAACACCCACTGTTTTCAAACTCTGCACCTCTGTTTTCAAACACCAGCAGAAGAAAAAGTTTCAGCACGGACAGCATCCACCACCCACTGTTTTCAAACTCTGCACCTCTGTTTCCAAACACCAATAAAAGAAAAGTTTCAGCAAAACGAGAGAAGAGATTGACTGTGCAGATCTAAAACAGGAGAAGAGTTCAATACGGGAGTTGCTTCAAACTACATTTCACAGAAACTACGAATTTTGAGAAAGTGATTCAATCTGGTTAGTGTTCAGAAACTGATTCACAGAAACCTTAATTTCTGTATATTTTTAGATGTTTGTTTGTGTTCATTCTCTGTTTAGTACGAATGAAAGTGATTGCGGGTATAAGTTTAACTTTTGTGTTCATTCTCTGTTTAGTTTCTAGTTAGATGTTTGTTCGTGTTTAGAATACATTGCCGACCATCGACGATCATTTTTTCCTGGTCGCCAGTGTCTATAGGTTCAGGTCATACTAGCCGCGTATTACTGCTTAAGAGCATTCATTCACAGGCGTCTGTTCTCACCACTGGTTCTGTTTTTATTTTTTTTATTTCATTCATTTTTTCTTTTGTTTTTTCAAATATTTAATAAATTTATTTGTTGAAAAGGGTGATAAACCACCCTTATTTGGCCTCTCGAAGGCCCCTGTATCTATATTCTTCATTTTTGGGTTTCTGTCGAGCGAAACTTTGTTTAGATGCAAGTAAAGATGGTGATGGAATCTGGATTGGGTCGGATCGGGTATGCCTGGATTAAATTGGTTTATATTGCACCGGTATTTTGTTTGGTTTATATGGCTTGTGGTTTGGTTTATATTGTTTTTGGTTCGGTTTAAATCAATTCAAATTCCCAAGACAACCAAATATTAATGTTTTGCTGAGCGAACTGAGTAACAATATGAACTAACAATAATTACTTATAATTAATTAACTGCGATAATTAATGTTTTCTGACCCAAATATTATTAGAAAAATTGTAAGTACCAAAATATTAATGTTTGTTGACCCAAATATTAATGTTTTTACCCACATTAATTAACAATGGTAATTAATTACTGATGATAATTAATTACGAGTAATAATTAATTACTGATAATTATGATACTTATTAATTCAGACTGATAATTAATAATGATTTTAATAATGATAATTATTAATTCGGATATAATCATATAATATTTATATTAATTCATAAATATATAAGTAATGTTAATTGTTCATATTATTATTATCATTAATAATAATGAATAATAGTATTATTATCTATTAATTTTTTTATTTAGTGGAAGTTAGATTAAATAAATTTCAATTGTTCAACATTGTTAACTAAATTAATTATAAAAACAATTATTATTTCATTAATTAACTTGAAAAATTAATTATAACAAATTTATTACTTAATATACACAAATGCCTTCTCAAATGCCTTCCCATTCAGAGATGTGGCCATACAAAATTGTAGCAAGCCACAGCCTCTCCCAGTCAAACACTTGCAGCAACTCACCTATTTGAATTTCAAGAATGCAGAACCCCTCACGTAGTCAGTTAGCAGGCCACTAAACGAAAATGCAGAAAGAGGAGATGTAAGGAATGCAAAACCCCATTTGGACTGCATCCACCACCCACTGTTTTCAAACTCTGCACCTCTATTTTCAAACGTCAGCAAAAGAAAAGTTTCAGCACGGACTACATCCACCATCCATTGTTTTCAAACTCTGCACCTTTGTTTTCAAACAGCAGTAAAAGAAAAGTTTCAGCAAAACGGGAGAAGAGATTGACCGTGTAGATCAAAAACGGGAGAAGAGTTCAATACAGGAGCTGCTTCAAACTGCATTTCACAGAAACTTCGAATTCAGAGAAAGTGATTCAATCCAGTTAGTGTTCAGAAACTGATTCACAGAAACTATAATTTCTATATTTTTTTAGATGTTTGTTGATGTTCATTGTCTGCTTAGATGTATTTTTTTAGATGTTTGTGTTCATTCTCTATTTAGTTTGAATGAAAGTGATTGAATGTATAACTTTCGTGTTCATTCTCTGTTCAGTTTCCGGTTAGATGTTTGTTTATGTATAATAAATTTGTTATAATTATTTTTTTTGAGTTAATTAGTGAAGTAATAATTGCTTTTATAATTAATTGAGTTAACAATGTTGAATAATTGAAATTTATTTAATTTAACTTTCACTAAATAAAAAAAAAATAATGGATAATAATACTATTATTCATTATTATTAACGATAATAATAATATGAACAATTAACACTACTTATATATTTATGAATTATTATTAATGATAATAATACTATTATTCAGTCCGAATTAACAAGTATCATTATTATCAGTAATTATTAGTAGTAATTAATTATAAGTAATTATTATCAATAGTTAATTATTACCAGTAATTAATTATTATCAGTAATTAATTATTGCTGTTAAATAATGTGGGTAAAAACATTAATATTTGGGTCAGCAAACATTAATATTTTGGTACTTACAAATTTCTTTAATAATATTTGGGTCAGCAAACTTTAATTATCGTTGTTAATTAATTATAAGTAATTATTGTTAGTTACTCAGTTCGCTCAGCAAATCATTAATATTTGGGTGTCTTGGGAATTTGAATCGGTTTAAACCAAACCAAAAACAATATAAATCGAACCAAAAGCAATATAAACCAAACAAAAAACTGGAGCAATATAAACAAATTTAATCCGGGCATACCCGACTCGACCCGATCTAGATTCCATCACCATCCTTACCCGCATCTAAACAAAGTTTCACTCGACAGAAACCCAAAAACAAAAAATATAGATATAGGGGCCTTCGAGAGGCCAAATAAATCACCCTTTTCAACAAATAAATTTATTAAATATTTGAATAAACAGAAGAAAATATAATGAAATAAGAAAAAAATAAAAACAGAATCGGTGGTGATAACAGCCGCCTGTGAATGCTCCTGAGCAGCAATACATGGCTAGTATGATCTGAACCTACGGACACTGGCGGTCGAGAAAAAATGATCGCCAGTGGTCGGCGATCTATTCAAACTCAAAAGCAGTTATTACTTCATTAATTAACTCAAAAAAAAATTAATTATAACAAATTTATTATACACAAATTAAGTACTTACATAATAACAATATATTATTACTTAATAATAATAATAATAATAATAATAATAAAAGCAATTATTACTTAATAATAATAAACACGGTACTCCTACTGTTGTCTTGCAGTATCCTAAGTTTTTTTGACAATTGATTAGCTCTTCCCCTGCCGTTAATATCCCTTGATACCATCCCTCTCAGCGGCAAGTACAATGAACCACTCTACAACCATTCCACTCCCTGTTTCTCCGCCACCATTGCCACCACTGCGTCGTCTGTATCCGACCACTTTCGCCAGTGATTTCTTCTTCAATTTTTCAAAATAGAAGAGAGAAAAGGGAAAGAGATGCTGGTTCAATAAAACCCCAACCTTTCAAAACCAGAAGCTTCACTCTGTGGTGAAGACAATGCAAAGAAGCAAAAGAAGAGCAAGAACAGAGGAGCTATGGAAATGGAGGTAAAAATGTTCTTTTCCACCATTGTTGAGCTCAGCTAAAAGCTCATCTGAACTGAACTTCCCTTGAGTTCAAAAGGATCTGAACTGAACTCCACTAAATTCAATGGTTTTGAGCGACTGCTAGCAGCACCGCCAACACCTGCCATAGAGATCGTTTGGATTTTCCAGTGACAAAAAAAAAGAAAAATTATAAAAATATCAAATCGAAGCTAGTGGACGGTGGAGTAAGAACTCTGTCTCTCATGACAAGTTTGTTGCTGTTGGTTTCCACCGATTGTCTCTTCGATGACTAATCCAACGTAGACTTGAAGAGAGGAAAGCAGAACCCATGCAACATATAAACGGGGTCTGGTGACTGACTCGTTCAGTGAGGGGAATCGGCCGGTGAGGCCATGCAGAACGGCAGATACAGAAACAACAGAAATAAGAAGTTGAACAAGAGGATTGATGGCATACAGGAAGAGAGAGGAGAGGGTGGAAGTGGGAGAAGAGGTGAAGCTGGGGATATATCGTTCAGTGGAGAGTCTGGCTAGTAGGAGGAATGAGAGAGGAAGAAGGAGGCTTAAGATGGTCAGGGTGAAGATGTGGAAGGGTTCTGCCAAGATTGATAATGCGTCGAAGTTGAAGAGCTTCTCGCTGTCCATAGAGAGCATACTCAAGAGCCAGATAGCCATGTGTTCCAGTAACTCTGGTGGTGAGATGAGACTCCCCTTCTCTGCTCTGCTTGGCCAGAAACAAAGTCTGCCACCCTTGCTCTCATATCTGCATTCAACAGTATGTTGGTGGCCTTGACGTCTCTATGATATATTGCAGGATTCACCCCATAGTGCAGCTAGGCAAGCCCCTTGGCCACATCCAAGGTTATGCTCTTTCTTTGAGGCCAACTGAGAGATTGCCGGCTACTATTGCTATGATCATTGAATGGGTAGAAGAGGTGATCATCAAGGTTCCCATTGGGCATGAATTCATACACATGATACCTCTGTTTTCCTCTCTCTTCATCAGTCTTATCAGTCACACAGAAGCCTTTGAGGGGGACCAGATTCCGGTGCTTCAAATTGCTAATGATCTCAACTTCATTGCAGAACTCTGCATCCCCTTGAAAATCTGATTCTATGATCTTCTTCACAGCAACAGGAGTTCCATTTGATAAGGTCCTCCTTGTAAACAATACCGAACCCACTACGTCCAATCAAATTCTTCTGTGATAAATTATCTGTAGCCTTCTCAAGCTCCCCGATCTTGAACCAAATTGACACAGTGTTGGGTTGCAACCGGCGCTTGGAGCTGGTCTCCTCCAAATTAGCTGCGTTCCTCCTCCACCGCTGAAGCAGACTGAGGCGAGACCAGAAGGGAGAGACAAAGGCGAGATCAAAAGGGAGAGACAGAGAATCCAGCTTGGACTGGGGATGTCGGGGAGAGGTAGAGGAAGTGGGGATGTCGGGGAGTTGGAAGAGGGAGGTCTCCTTGAGGCGTACAACCAGACGATGCCGAAGAGGCTGAGCAGAGTCTGGCAGCAGTTGGTGTTGTTCCTTGGGAAGCTCGAGCACGATGAGGAGTCCCATGGGACTCTTTCCACATAGCCCATGTCCATGGGGCATGTAGAGGTGTTGCCGGCGGCTGACACTGCACTGTAATTAGCTGCAGAGCACAGAAACACCATTGTTAGAAGCAACAGTTCAAACCCCATCTCTCTCTCTCTGTAATTTCTGTGGACACCGTTGTCGTTGTCGTTGCCGTTGCCGTTGCCGCTGCCGCTACCGGTGCCGGCACCGGTCTCGGTGGAAATGAAACAGACCTGCTCGATTGAAGAGGAAGCAGAGGACAAATTTGACATTTCGTTTCCTTCCGTTAGAAATTTAACGGCAATGAAAATTGTGAGAAAGCTTAAGGATACCGCAAGAAAATAGCTAAACAGTAAGGATACCACGTTTCATTACGCTAAACACTAGGATAGTTTAAGAGATTTATCCTTATTATTATTATTTATTTATTTATTTATTTATTTTATTATTATTATTAGTACTGATTTTATAATTATTAATATATTAATAGTACTGATTATCATCAGTAATTATAATTAATAATATTATTATTTTCCATTAATTATTCGATGTAGTAATAGTTAATTTATTAAACTTTTAATCATTCGACATTGTTAACTTAATTAATTATAAAAGCAATTATTATTTCATTATTTAACAAAAAAACAATAATTATAATAAATTATTACTTAATATATACATATTAAGTACTTACAATAAATTTATTACTTAATAATTATTACTTCATTAATTAACTAAAATATTTAATTACAGCAAATTAATTACTTAATAATAACAATAATAATATAATTATTTCTGATTTTATAATCATTATATAATTATTATTATTACTTATATAATAATTATATAAGTAGCAAAATTATATTATTACTATTAATATTATAATGATTATATAATAATTATTATTATTACTATTATGATTGTAATCTTATAATTATTTCTGATTTTATAATCATTATAATATTAATAGTATTTTAATAATACTGATTATTATTAAAAAAAATTGTAAGTAGCAAATTTTAGTTACTTAAAATTAATTGCCAAAAATACTGGTATCAGTAATAATAATGATATTATTATTAATAGATTTGTAATTATAATGATATTTACTTATAATTAGAAAAATTTTGATAAAAAATAGGTAAAGATCATTAATTTCTTTTAATAATAATAACAACAACAAAAATAATAATAGTAATAATAAAATTTTGCTACTTATAATATAATGATAATAATTACTTATAATTAATTACCAATAATAATTAAATATAATTAATTAATAACGATTTTAATCATGATAATTATTATTTTGTGTATATTCATTTAATATTTATACTAGTTCATAATAATTATTACATAAATATATAAGTAATGTTAATTATTAATATAATTATTATCAGTAATTATAATTAATAATATTATTATTTTTCATTAATTATTTGATGTAGTGATTGTTAATTTATTAAGCTTTTAATCATTCGACATTGTTAACTTAATTAATTATAAATGCAATTATTTTTTCTTTATTTAACAAAAAAATAATAATTATAATAAATTTATTACTTATAAATATTTATACTAAATGTCTATTATAAATAAGTAAAAATTTTGAAATAATTCAGATTAAATCAAATAATTACTTGCTGAATTACTGAATTAAATAAATAATAATAACAATCAGTTATTTATAGAATAATTAATAATAATAAAAATCATCAAGTGTTAGCCGGTCCCCTTACAACTCGTCATAACTACCCATCATATTAACATATACCCAGCTTCACAATATAAAAAACCGTTGACTCACTCTGGTTTTCTGTACCTGAGATCAGTCAAAGACGGTTCAATTTTTCTTCTTCAACATATCTCACAAGTCGAAAAAACCGAAGACCAGGCAAAACCCCAATTTTCAACTCTCTTTATTTCTCTAAAATCTCCACCGATCTCATCGACCAACAATGGATTCAACCTTCCAGGCCGCGCTTGCCGCCACTGCGAGCTTCTTCCTGGTAACCCTTTTCTTCGCCATAGCCATTGCAATCTGCAAAGCAACCAAGAGATCAGACCCTCGAACCCGAGCTCGGGCCGTACCAAACGTCAATCAACCTCTGTCCTCTATCGCCATCGACGAGAGCGCATCGTTCGATCCTTACCTGAGTCGAATTTCCATGAATGAACTCGTCATCGCCACTCGAAATTTCGCCAGCGATGGTATTATCGGGGACGGAAGCTTCGGGCTCGTCTACAAGGCTCGCCTATCAGACAACGTCACCGTCGCCGTTAAGAAGCTCTCCAAGGACGCCTTTCAGGGGTTTCGCGAGTTCCAGGCGGAGATGGAAACTCTGGGTAAGATTCGCCACCCAAACCTCGTCAAAATCCTCGGATACTGTGTTGCCGGCGATGATCGGATATTAATCTACGAGTTCATCGAGAAGGGTAGTCTCGACCAGTGGCTACACGATACATCATCATCACAAGAAGCGGGGCCATGGTCTTCGTCCGTGGTACGCGCGCCTCTGTCTTGGGAGACCAGGATTAGGATCATCAGAGGAGTGGCGAATGGTCTCCATTTCCTGCATACCTTGGACACCCCAATCATTCACAGAGACATTAAAGCGAGCAATGTGTTGTTGGACTCTGAATTCGAGGCCCACATTGCAGACTTTGGGCTTGCAAGGAAGATTGAGGCATTGAATTCCCATGTGTCGACGCAGGTGGCCGGAACGATGGGGTATATGCCGCCGGAGTACAAGGACGGGGTCACGGTGGCCACAGTGAAGGCCGATGTCTACAGCTTTGGCATATTAATGGTGGAGGTCGCCACCGGGAAGCGCCCCAGTTGGCCGATCAAGATTGAGGACGAGCACAACGAGCGAAAGGAGTATGGACTAATTGAGTGGACTAGGAAAAGGGTGGCTGAGGAGCGGCACCTGGAGATTCTCGACCCGTTGATGTCCAAGGAAGGGTTGAGGAAATCGGAAGTCGGGGAGTTCTTCAGAATTGCGTGTTTGTGCACTAGTGAGAGGTCTCGGGATAGGTCTTCCATGGAAGAAGTTGTTGAATTGTTGAAGCAATTAACGTCGTAGCTTGCACAGGTCTTACAGATCTCTGCTACTCGATTGGCTCAACAATTTTCGCCTGCAATTGTATCCCCGTCTCCGATGTAAATTCTTGAAGCGTAAATTTGAGTTAAGAAGCGGAGAATGAGAAAAGTAATAGGTTATTTCCAGATTCGATGTATACGAATTGTAAATGAAATAGTACAGCTTCAATGCTGTTGAATTGATGCTTTTAAAATGTGTATAAGTTTATTCGATATGAAAGAACAATTCAGTAATGGAATCGTGGCCATTGAGAGAAATTGAGCTTAATTTCGGGGGATCTTTTTTCGGATTTTGAGAGGGGAAACCAAGAATTCTATGTTCTTTTTTCAGATTTATGTGGGGATCAGGTAAAGTTTATTTTTCTGAGTTCTTATCATTGCCTTATTTACATGAGAAAATAAAAGAACATGGATAAATGCACTTACTTGGTAAGTGTTTCCCAGAAAAAAATTATCTAATATCTGCATTTACCCGGATAAATAACTTACCGAAAAGCGAACATAGTCTTATAGTTACTAGTTACCACTTCACTGGGTTCTGGGATAGGCATGGCCAAGTGGACAACCACTGTTGTAAGACTTGGATCAGACCAGATGGTTATACCCTTAAAACTACGGATGGGTGGCCTTTTCAGGTCCTGATTAAGTGACGATTTTTACGAGTTGAATGGTGTGTTAACCGCCTAGTTTTGTTTTTTTTCTCTCTTTTATTTATCAACACCTCCACCTATGATTCATTACTTCCTTAATTTTGATTTATTCTCCCACTTGTTATATTGTTCTAATTGTACAAAGTATACTAAACTTATGGGTAGAATATAGTGTTTTAGAACCACCATTGACCTAGATTGGTCAGATCTTTCCACTAAGAACTGTCTAGGCAATTGATTTTGTTTCACCCTTAACTCGGTCTTTGGCCAAAAACCATTGATTTGGTCAGTGATTCATTGACCTGGATGGTCAAACTGTCAATCTGCTCAATCGTTTTTTGGTTGCTTTTCATTTCAATTGCTTTTTTTCTATTTTTTGGGCCCTTTTATTTTTTAAGTTGGAATGGGGCATCCATTCGAATAAGACGGCCAAACCGATGGCCAAAATAGTTTCAGTTCTGAGTCAGTTTTTAAAACCTTGGCTGATAGAACAATACAATCCCCAAGAATGGAATTCATACCCCTTGCCAAATAGTGCAAATCTACCCTTATAGAGCCTACTTAGTTTTAATCATGGTTTTCGAATTGCCATTGACCCGGACGGTCAGACCGTTCAGCCCAGGAAACGTCCAAGCAACCGGTTTCGTTTTACCCCAAACCCGGTCCCTGGCCAAAAACCATTGAATCAGTCAACGACCCATTGACTCGGGCATTCAAACCATTGACCTGTTCAACCCATTTAACCGTTTTTTAACATTTTTAAATTTTAATTATTTTTTTATTTTTTAATTTATTTTGTCCAAACGGATTGTCCATTTGGACCAAATGGTCGAACCGTTGACCCAAAAACTGATGATCAGAATGATTCCGATTCCAAGTTAGTTTTAACAGCCAACCCAGAAAGGGAATTAGAATCGCTTTAGCCTATGGTTTTGGGTCATATGGTCAGCCTCTGATGTTTTAAGAGGGTAAATTATAAATTACTACCTTGTACTTTAGGGGTAGTAGCAATTATTCTCATTAACTTTTATTTGCAATAAAGACCCCTGAACTTTTAGATTCAACAAAGACTCTCTTTTCTTTAATTTGCATGAAGAAAAAGTTAATTACCAAATATAAAATAGAAATTGCAACAAAAAAACTAAGAAACCTCTATGAAAACCTAGAATCTCAACACAATATGCAATTAATATCAATCAAATTGGTAACAAATGGAAATCGAAAAACACTAAAAAAACATTAAAAAAGGGTAATTTAGGGATTTAGAAAATTTTAAATAGTTACATGAGAATTTTTTCAAAGTTAATTGATGAACAACTGAGGGATGGGTTGGTTGGAACATTAACAAGGCTTTTCCAAGAGAACTAAATACCAAAAAAAAAGTTAATTGGTGGAATAGTAAGTCTTTGTTGGAATTCAAAAGTTTAGGGGGTCTTTGTTGCAAATAAAAGTTCAGGGGCTAATTGATACTACCCCCAGAATTCAGGATATTAATATGTAATTTATCCTTTTAAAATTAAAAAAAAAAAACTAAAAATGACCTTAAAAACTGCTCTCCAAGTAAATCAATGGTTTATTGACCAATCGATTCAATAGTTTTTTGGAAAAATCTTGCTCAAATAAAAACAAAACCGGATAAATATCTGATATCCAGGTCTCATTCATAACAATTGGACGTTGAAATGCTTTGCCATGAAAATGCCCTATAGGGATTATTGCCTTTCTTCGAGTGTTCATTTTATTTTTGAAAATGGCAAATTTTTTAAACTATCCTTATAGTTTACCTAATTGACAAACTCTACCTTTATTGTTTCCATATTATCTTAAAGTATTCATATTATTTCTTACAATTGTCTAAAAACTCCCATATCATTAATTTTTCCTTAGGTTCTGTTGGCATGTGACATTACCTTACTGGTAGTTTTTTTTATGTCCTAAAATACCCTTTTAGTAAATTGTGAAACCAGATAAAAAGAAAGGTCGTCATCTAGAAAGAATAGTTTCCAAAGAAATTGAAAATTCCACTGAAGTCTTTTTGGCAACTATTCCTTAGAAACCCGAGACAAACCAAGCGGATGCTATGGAAGATGTCATTCGCAAATTGCTAACAGACGTTTAAGGTGGTGGTTGAGGAAGAGTAATTCCAAGGGATTTACAGAAGCCATGGTTCTTAGGCGGACATGTATTCTCTAAAGTCCCTAATGGTTCTCTCGCCTATACGTTACGGCTCAATATTAGGCATGGCTTTGCTGGGATCAAACTAAAATTATAGAACAGAACTAGGTTAAAAGCCAAAAGGATCCAGCGGCAAAACAACAAAGATGTGCCATGAGAAGTATGCGACATAGAAAGCTTCAATCTCACTGGTTTGAACATGTTGATGGTGACGGCGTGATGGCAATGAAAACAGAAATTGCTGAACAATACAGAGAAAAGCTTCACTGGTCTGTGTTTTTTCATATTTGCACATTCTTTTTAAGTTTTCTTTTCCTGAGATATAGATATACCCATTTCGTTGTTTCGGCCTCTGTTATGTTATTTACGATGGGCTATATCACATACCCTGATAAACTTTCTTATCGGCGATCAGTCTTAACTTTTTCCTTGTATTTTGCAGAAGATGTCATCACAAGCCTATCCGTTAGAAAACTGGGCTTCTATTCCTGACGAGGATCAAAATTGACCACAAGGGTGTCACTTCGTCTCGGAGTGTCACCTTGGCTCAGTACCTCATCTCGGTACCTTGGCTATTAAGAAAGACTTGCAATCATAAGAGACATCGTGGCCCCAAGTCATCCCAGGGGCGTGAACCCCGACGGTTAAGTCAGTAATCGCCAAGGAAAAATAAAGTGAACTTAAAGCTTTGTGAGTTGAGGTGAGAGCTTGTGTGGAGAGCTAGAAAGCTCGTGAGAAGAGCTAGTGAGCTCTACGTGATGAGCTGGAGAACTCATAGGGAGAGCTGGAGAATTCCACGTGATGAACTAAAGAACTTGTAGGGAGAGTTGGAGAGCTCCATACGATGAGTTGAAGAACTCATAGGGAGAGCTTGAGAGCTCGTAGGGAGAGCTAGAGTGCTCCATGTGATGAGTTGAAGAACTCGTAGGGGGAGCTTGAGAGCTCCATGTGCCAAGGTGTCTGGCATGCCTTGTTCATAGTAGCATACTCCCATGTTTAGTTGTGTCCAAATGAATGGAGGACTCATCTCTTTATAGGAGAGGGGCTTCATCCAAGAGCTGATACGTCTCTCACACGTGGTTGAAACTCAGTCCACTTGTCGCACCCTTTGTTGACACATTGTGTGCACATGGTAGATAGTGGGCTTGCATGAAGTGCATTGGCACTAATATTCTAATCAGCTCAGCCACGTGTTACTTGTGAATGTTATGAGTTGGTGTTAGATCAGCTCGTAGTTCGTTAGGGCCATGTCAGCTCATAGCTCGTTAGGACCAGGTCAGCTCGTTAATTGACAATCTTACCCCCTTAACATGCTGCCACTTGACGGTTTCTAACTGTTGGTTGGTTTTGGCCTTATTAATTCCCATGGCAGGTTTGTAGTTCCGGCTTAAATGGAGTCTATTAATCTTTTGTTAATTTGTCCCCCTTCTATACACCGGTCTACTTCCTTGGATTATGCCGATAGAACATAGTGTTCAAGAGCAAACCTAGTCAGGCAAAACCCATAAATGACGCACAGATACAGATAGGAACATGTACAAAGCAAAGAAAGGAATGAGGGAGATAAACAGCAAACGAAGTATGTATAGGCAAAACTACAGAACAAAGAAAGGATGTACAGACAAAACCCATAAACCTGTTGGCTTCTGCTTTTTCTCCACTCCCAAAAACTTGAATTTCCAGCAGCGATGCCATTATAGATCGGCGTCTCCTCCGTCATCATCGACAATGTGGATCTTCTTCCACCACGGCTCTTTGTGACCTCTAGATTGTCGAAGAATGGTGCACGTCTGTCCATGAACATAAGCCCTACAGTGTGGAATGCAAGATGGAAGAGGAGAGCAAAATTTTCATTAATTGGTTTTATTTTGAAATTTTGAGTAATGGAAGGGAATTTTGAGATTTTGTTTCTTTCTGTTAGCAATTGCCGACGATGTCAATTGTCAGAAATAATAAGGGTATTTTTAAGACAATATGGAAATAATAAAGATAGAATTGGTCAACTAACTACACCATAAGAGTAGTTTAAGAAATTTGCCCTTCTAAAAAAGCCTTCTTTGAAAGTTAAAAACGTTGAGATGATTGGAACATTTTACAGAGGCAAAATCTATGATACCGGAACTATCATAGTCAAACCCCTTTAGAGAATGTGATTGATAGAAGAAAATGGATTTTAGGCCCTAGATTTACACCATTCCATAAGGGTTTCAAGAGGCAGATTGGTTGGGTGAATGCTTGAGAATTAATTACTAGCTTCCGCACTTTTCATACTTGTTATATGTCAATGTTTTCATAAATATTGTCACAAGGACTACTCTTTGGTGGTTGCTTTGCTTTGTGATGTCTCACAAAACTTCGAGGAAGGTTCGACATTTAGATGTGTTGTGATGACTCTTGGGCTAAACTTTTGAACCAATAGTTTCAAGCATCCTTTTTGAGTGAATTTAATTGTGTTGTTATCATTAAGCTAAGCTAAAGTATATCATTTTCTGTGTGGAAATATCAAACACTATAAAACTTGGCGAGTGAGAAACTCGTTTTTCTTTTTGACTCTTTGGCTTTGTTTGGTATGAGAGAATATAATAGAATAACAGAAAGTTGTTAATAGACTGTAGGCGTGTGGACTCCACAGAGGTGGTGGTTGAGTCTCTAAAGTTCCAAGGAGATGGAAAATGGTTAGACCTCCAAGGGTAGCCTGCTGTTTGCCACCAGCGCAGCCCACAGTTGTTTAATTTAAGACTTGGCTTGGATCGGGCTGGTTCAAGTTGGATTAAGTGGGTCTATTCCCTTTTATACGTCTATGCCCTTAGGCCCCTTATACAGATTTTGTGAAATTTCTTAAGAATTTTTTCTGTTTTTCTGATCCTCTCTTATGTTATGTTTGATTTGAAGGAAAAAGTAGCGAAAAGAAAGGAAAGGGAGCGAAACCTCTTGTATAGATTTCTTTACCTTATCTTTCCTTTCTTTTCCGTACATTTTCCTTCAAACCAATCATGACATTAGTTTCTACCATACCAAAAGCAGCCTTAAAAGTTCCGAGGTGGGATGGACTTATTTCGTAATTGTGAAGTATTGAGTTTGAATGGGTCCGAGATGGGATGGACTTATTTCGTAATTGTGACAGCTTAATCAATAATTCGTTGACTCATCTTTGTGGTTGTGGAATAAAAAAACGCGTTGAAACTGAAACTGAACCAAGTGAAGACGAGTCTGGATCTTCCGATAAAAAATTGTTCCAACAAATTCCAACGCTCCATGGCCGTTTATCTCATTCACATATGGTGAATCCCAGTCTAATGGTGACTGGTGAGATGTGTGGACTCTGGTTATGTTGGAAAGGTTTTTTGTCGGGAGGAGATCTTGTGTCGTGTTTTGTGTGTAACCGGGGTGGGGGGAGAGACTAGATAAAGGTGCACTGGAGGTCTATTGTAGAGCTGCAAACAGGAGATTTAAACTCTCTCTATTATTTACGAAATTGACAAACTGTATCTTTACTTTTTATGTATTACCTTAAAGTATTTTTTATTTTTTAATTGATTGTCTAAAACCTCCCGTTAATTTTGTATCACACTCCATCCAATATATGACATTATATGAATAATATTTATTTTAAAATTATTAAAATACCCTTATTATTCACAATTGCAGCGGTGGCAGTAGTTTTAGTATCATTGTCGTAGAAACGGCGGCCACTGCGATTTCCAAATGGCAAATTGCACTGTCGATGCCAGTGCTTTGGGGAAGCTTTACGATCCCGTTCTCCACTAGTTCTCATCTCATCCCTCACCCCTCACCCCATTGTGATCAGCTCGACATCCCTTGCATTGTCCTCTCTACTTCAGAAGACCGTTTATCGCAATCGACGGGGATTTTAGCATTTAGCAGTGCTGGATGCAGCTACTGGATCACTTGGGTCTTCTCAAAAGCCTGAGATTTATCCGACACTTAGTGCAATATCATAATCAAGTCTATGGGTCGGGTGTAACTTTTCTAGTTTTTCCATTAATCTCCAAGGTTCAAGGCAATGCTAGAAATCTGGTCCAGTTCAAAGATTCAATTAATCCTACACTGAATGTGCCTAGGGTCTCACCCTGGCAGCTGAGACAGGCCACCCCAACCGACTTGGTGGCACAATAGTGTCAACCTTATCAAGATAGATCTCCCTAGACCAACCCACTGGCTGTGAACATTCTAAACTAACACGAGTCTCATTAAGTGTCCAGTTTAAGGGTATTACACAGAAACATACCAAAGGAACATGAATCAAATATGCACTTTTATTCATTTATAATAAACTCATAAAGTACATCCTTCTGATTGAAGCTAAGGGCATACAAAACTGTCCAACAACTCCCACTTGCACTTAGGTCCAATTAGGAACAAGTCGGAGTCCCATGCTTTCCACGTGTTTCTCAAACACTTTCTGTGATAGTGGTTTCGTCAATGGGTCTGCTACATTTTCCGTTGATGCTACCTTCTGAATCAGGACGTCCCCTCTACCAACAGTCTCCCGCAATACGTGGTACTTCCTCTCGATGTGCTTCGACTTCGAGTGGGCTTGTGGCTCCTTAGCCTGAGCAATGGCTCCATTGTTGTCACACAACAACGGGATGGGTGATGTGCTGGACGGAACTACTCCCAACTCATGAACGAACACCCACACGGCTTCTTTGGCAGCCCCACTGGCCTCGGTCATGGAGTCTACAGTGGTCCGTTGTTTGCTACTTTTCCAGCAAACAGCACACGATCCTATCGTGAAAACATATCCAGATGTAGACTTTCTATCATCTGGATCCGACTGGAAATCGGCATATGTATACCCTTGGATCTGTAGTGAGCTACCGTCGAATACTAGACAAAGCTCTTTTGTCCTTCGAAGGTACTTAAGTATGTTTTTCGTAGTAGTCCAATGCTCCTGCCCTAGGTTGGCTTGAAATCTGCTTACTATACTCACTGCCTGAGCAATGTCAAGATGAGTGCATAACATGACATACATGATGCTCCCTATGGCAGAGGCATAGGGAACGTCTTTCATGCCATCAATCTCCTCAGAAGTCTTGGGAGACATCTTCTTGGAGAGAGTGACTCTGTGCCTAAAAGGAACATTTCCTTTCTTGGAGTTTTTCATGCTATATCTTTTGACTATTTTGTCAATGTAAGCAGATTGGGATAATCCTATTATTCGCTTCGATCTATCTCTATGGAGTCGAAGACCCAGTATATAGGAGGCTTTTCCAAGATCTTTCATGGAGAATTGCTGTGAAAGCCATACTTTCACCGTAGTTAACATTCCTACATCATTCCCAATGAGTAGAATGTCATCTACATACAGAACCAAGAAGGTAACCTTATCTCCACTATACTTCATGTAAACACAGGGTTCATCCGGATTCTACTTAAAGTCAAACGATTTGACAGAAGAGTCAAAACGGATGTTCCAACTTCTAGAAGCTTGCTTAAGTCCATAAATGGATCTATTAAGTTTATATACCATGTTTTCCTGACCTGTAGCAATGAAGCCTTGCGGCTGCTGCATATAGATATCTTCAGTAAAATCTCCATTCAGGAATGCAGTTTTGACATCCATCTACCAAATCTCATAATCATGGTATGCTGCTACAACTAGCAGGATCCTAATGGATTTAAGCATGGCCACAAGCGAAAAGGTTTTCCCCTAATCGATGCCCTCTTTCTGAGTGTACCCTTTTGCCACCAGATGAGCTTTGAAGGTCTCAACCCTACCATTGGGGCCCTTCTTCCTCTTGTAAATCCATTTGCAACCGATTGCTTTTACCTCGGAGGGATCTACCAGAGTCCAGACTCCATTGGTCTCCATTGAGTTCATCTCTGCTCTCATAGCCTCCACCCACTTCTGGGAGTCTATATCCAACATAGCTTCCGCATAAGTCACAAGATCCTCCTCACTAGTCAAGGTTTCCACCAGGTAACTATCCTAGTCATAACCATAACGAACTGGTGGCTTGGATACCCGAGTGAATCTTCTAGGTTGGTCACTACCTGGAACTTGTGGAACATCTCCCAGTGCTCCTGAGCTCTCCTCATCAAGAACTATTTCCTGACGATTGGTGTCCAGGATGTAATCAGTTTCCAAGAATTGTGCATTTTGGCTGTAGAACACTTTCTACTCACTTGGGTCATAGAATAGGTAACCCACAGAGCCTTTTGGGTAGCCTACAAATAGGCAACAACTGGTCTTAAATTCCAACTTGTCTGCACTTGTTCTTTTAACATGAGCTGGACAACCTCAAATCTTCAAGTGTCTGATACTTGGTTTCTTTCTGGTCCAAAGTTCATATGGAGTGTTCGGAACTGATTTGCTTGGAACCCGATTCAGCACATAAATCACAGCCTCTAATGCGTAACCCCAAAAGGATGTGGGTAACTCTGAGTGTATGAGAAGTGACCGGACCATATCCAATAAGGTCCTATTCCTCCTCTCTGAAACACCGTTAAGTTGTGGTGTAGCAAGAGGAGCTAACTGTAATACTATCCCATTGTCTTTTAAGTAGTCCCTGAATTCGTTAGAGAGATACTTGCCACATCGATCTGATCGAAGGGCTTTAATTTCTCTCCCTAAATGTTTCTCGACCTCTTGTTTGAACTCTTTGAACTTTTCAAAGGATTCAGACTTGTGTCTCATTATGTACACGTAACCATACCATGAAAAATCATCGGTGAAGGTGATGAAATACACGTGTTGATTCTGTGTCCTAACACTTAGGGGACCACACACATCACTATGTATAAGCTCAAGTGTGCCTGTACATCTTTCAGGCATACCGTTAAATGGTCGTTTTGTCATCTTGCTTTGCAGGCAAGTCTCACAAGTGGGAAGATCTTCTACAGTTAGAAAATCCAAATGACCATCCTTTACCAACCTTGTGATTCGGTCAACTCCGATATGGCCAAGTCGGTAATGCCATAGGCACGTGAGATTAATTGTATCACGGACTCTCTTCTTGGGGATTTCAGCTGACGTAGTTTCGGTTATGTTAGTTTCTAGAGAAGGATATAGAACATAGAGACCGTTCTCTAGTTCCCCGTGTATGATGAATCTGTTATTTCTTTTAATAGTAATCGTATTACTAAAGAAGACAGAATAACCATCTGCACACAGTTTTGAGACAGAAATCAAAGTTCTCTTTAAATTTTGCACATAAAGACAATCTTTCAGTACAATAGTTTCTTCTCTAAAAAGTAACTCCACGGTTCCTATGGCCCTGGCTGCAACAGTTGTAGTAGTCCCCAAGTAGAGTGTGACTCCTCCTTCACTCAGCCTTCTGCTTACCTTGAACCCCTACAGTGAGTTACACACATGAGTTGAAGCCCTAGAGTCAATACACTAGGATGCAGAAGCTACCAATAAGTTGGTTTCTATAACACAAGTTTCAAGATTACTTTTCTTGGATTCCAGGTAGGTAGGACAGTTCCTTTTCTAGTGGCCGGTCTTCTTGCAGAAGTGATAGGCATCCGATGCCTTGTCCTTCCTCTGCTTCTTGGGTTTGGCAGACTTCTTTTGGGGCTTTCTCTTAGCTTTCCTTTTCTTGCCCGATCTGCCAGTTTCAACAAGCATGGCAATGGGCTCATCCTTTTTAATCAATTCTTCGACCCTTTGCAACATATTGCTGAGTTCCTACAAGCTGACGTTCAGCTTGTTCATGTTGTAATTCATGATGAATGGATTAAATGATGGAGGCAGAGAGTTGAGAATAGCATTGATCTGTGTTACTAGATCCAGCCCAGATCCAAGAGCCTCCAGTTCGTTGATATAACCCATCATCCGGAGACAATGGTCATGAACTTGTTGGCCCTTGAACATCTGCGCGGTCATGAACTGTTTCAAGACCTTCTGCCGAGTATAATGATTATGCTCTTCACACATTGTCTTGAGACTGTCCAATACGTCCTTAGCAAGTTTGATCTGATCGAACGCCTCTGAATTGGATTGTCTAAGGAGGCAATGATATAGCAGCAGGCAAGGGAGTTTTTCTCCTCCCATTCTAGGTATTCTCTTCTCTGGGCCTCAGAAGCCCTATCTCCCGGATGATCCGGGGCAGGATTCTTGGCTACCTTGTCCAATTTCTCAGAGGTTAAGACCAACATAAGGTTCTTGTACCAGTCGACATAGTTTGGGCCCTTCAGCTTGTTGTCATCAAGCAGCTTTGCAAATTGTCCGTTTGCCATTTTCTAATAAAAGAGCAAACATCAGTCCACGACCTAATTTGATTCATGTTCATTACATAAATATGGATTTTAATCTACGTTCCATTTCCATTTATTCATCTCTGAGATTTTCCTCCTTTCTCAGTGATGGAGACTGCGAGTTGTCTCTGAAAATGTAGAAAATCACATAGGATGCATGGAGCCAACTGTTTCAGTTGCAAAACCCCACCACCTTTCTATGAAGGATCATATCCACTCATCATATGAGCTTTCCCTTTGGCCTCTGTCAGACAAGGTTCAGAGCTATTTTCAGGTAAACCTTTCTGTCCAGTGAGTGCTTACCATCATATTCGTGAACACCAAGGTACAGTGAGAGAGTTCCCATTTTCTGGTGAAGCCCCTCCCACATCGGTCTATGACGTCCCTATCATCTTTTGAAACACTTAGACAAGCCCAATAGCAAATGGATAGCCCATTTTCTGATGCGTTTCCTCATTACTGAAGGACCCATCCTCATGCTAATGATGGAAGGCCTTTAGAGAGTTCATCATATGAATCTCCCTATCACATGCACTCATATTAGCTGGAGGGAACAATCAATTACGCCCTAGTTTGATCTAGGTCAAACCCAAGTGGCTCCCACTGACTTTCATAAAGTCAGATTTCGGTGGGCCCAAATCGACTAGGGTCCCGCACGTAACCTCTCCATGAGGTGTGGGGCCCACCACTGAGTGAGGTCATCCAATGACCAAAAGGGACACCATGGCAATGATGTGCATTCAGCCATGGTGTGCGCAAGAGCCACTGTCGATCGAGTATGGGCCAAGTACTTATGCCCCATATACGTAGCACATCACACATCCATACATCACATGCAAGGATAAATTGATCCAATCAATTGATTATCTATAAAGCCCATTCGAAGCCCATTTTAAATCCATAATATTAACCATTAATATTATCTAGGTATATGGGCCGAATTTGGGTTGATGGGTTCGGCCCATATATCTTTATCCGCAGAGTGGGCTTTATCAGTTTTAACCATTTAAAACTGGGCCTTTACAAGTTGGGCCGAATTAACCATTTAATTAAATATCAATCCTCAGGACCATTAGTGGGAAAAATAGGGCTGACTTTCAGCCTAGATAGAACCCTAGATTTGGTCCAAACAATTTGAACCAATCTTGGTTCGAATGGGTCTAGGGTTTGATCTTTAATTAAATCTTTAATTCAAGAAAATAATCTGAAATTAAATACTGATAAAAGAAAAACAATAATCAGTCTCATAGGGCTGTTCGCACACTCCATCCTGCAAAACAGAGGTTAGATCACTGGTTGCAGTTTCATAAACTGCAAATCGCAGATTATAATTCTCTTATCTGTGAAATATCCTTCTCTACGAGATCTCTTTTTCGGTGCTGCCATCTTCGATCCAAAATAACATAAATAAAATCCTAATTTCTATTAATAATTACATCATATCGAATACCTATACATTTAGTCTAAAAAATAAAAAAAAAGAAAATTATTTTACAGACCAAATGTAACAAAATAGTCCATAATCTGCAAAATCGTAAGTTTCCTGCGCAAATCAAGATTTCGATCTCCTCTTGTAAGAACAACCCATAAATCAAGAAAATCATAAAGAACAATTCTAAACAATAATCAGATTTATATAAAAATTAATTTCAGATTATTCGCCCATAATTTTGGGAACAAATTTCCCAAAACCCATATCTGCGCAAATTGGGTAGAACGCCTTCTGCCCATTTGCGCAGGTTCAGATCTGAAACAGATTGGTTCAAGATTTGAACCGTGGCTCTGATACCACTGAAGGGATGAGGGATCCATCGTATGGATGCCCAAATCTTGCGGAATAAGGGGCAAATTTCAAAACTTTTTCTCTCCCTTCAACTGGGAATCGCATTCCCTATTTAGAAAATCATATTTTCAAGGATCAATCTTGAACCATAAACTGAACCAGATCTGAACAAAAGGAGTATGAGAGAATTATACCTGATATGGAGAAATAATATCTCCCAACGAAGGTGTTCACGCCCAAGGAATGATCCAAAGATTGATCTCATTGAAGATGGCGCGGTGTAGGATGGAGCAGAATCAGTAGTGTTCTTCTCCAAGAACTCTGTCATTCGCAAGAAACAACAGGATGGCATGTGAGCACAGCTTCCAATCAATTCTTTTACAAAGAATTGATGTCAAGATCGAATCTTGACTTCTCCCACAGAGTTGGAGATCAAACTGGATGTCTGGCAGCTGCAGGAAGGAGGCAGCAAAAAAGATTTTCATAGGGATTGCAGAAATCTTTCTTCTAGGATTTCAGCTCTGAAGAGGATGTGAGTATCTCTCTCTAAAGGCTACTGCCCCCTCCTTTTGTAATCCTAAAAGATTAGCTCCTAATCCAATTAGGAGCTGCTGATCCAAATCATATTTGGATCAGACATCCTTTTAGATGATAAGGATAAACCCTTATCTTATCTGTAGATTAGATCAGCCTTCTCCTAATCTCATTAGGAGGTTTCTAGATCTGAATCATATTCAGATCTGGACTCTCTGAGTGGATAGGGTTAAGACCCTATCCTATCTAATGATCCATCTCAGAATTCGCCCATATTTAACTTATTAAATTAGTCCAGTTTGAAATGGGCTTTAGGCCCATTAAGCTTATGTGCTCACTTAGCCTTCCTAAGTGCTGCCCAGTTGGGCTTCCTTGTATGGTGTGGGACCCAAGCATTGATCTACACATCAGTCACATGGGTTCAGCCTAGCCTTTGTTACAAGGCCGGGCCGAATACACTGTTATGGACAGTGCACCCCTTGAAACCCATCAAATGGGCTCTATGGGCCTAACACTTACCCTAAGTGGTCCCTGGGCCAAGCCACCTTGTAATACCCAGGGACTGTGGGCAGATGCAAGATTAGCCCATCATGTATTATCCTCAATGGTCTTACACTTAACCTCTCAGCCCATAATGATCAAACATTGCCCGACAAGAGATGACCTCTCTCTCGGCTGCAAGGAACAGTATTGCACTCTCTACTTATATGGATCATAGGAATTAAAACCTTTTGCAAACATTTTAGAAACCATAATATATATATACTTTTATATCTCATATAAAATATACTTTACAAAACAAATCTCAACGATTGAAATCAGCTGCAAGCAGTCTTGGTTTCCATCAGTGAGAGCGCATCCCCGATCATTACCTTTGTCCGACAAAGGGGCTGATCCTGTTACTATGATCACCTGCTCAGATGAATTCTCAGACTGTCCCAACATACCCAGGTTTTGACCCCTGCTAAGGATCTCACTGATTAGTACATCAAAGGCAGTCCAATCCGACACCTAGTGCGGTATCATAATCGAGTCTAGGGGACGGGTGTAACTTTCCAGTTTTTCCCATTAATCTCCAAGGTTTAAGGCAATACTGGAAATCTGGTCCAGTTCAAAGATTCAATTAATCCTACATTGTATGTGCCTAGGGTCTCACCCTGGCAGCTGAGACAGGCCACCCCAACCGATTTGGTGGCACAACAGTGTCAACCTTATCAGGATAGGTCTCCCTAGACCGACCCACTAGTTGTGAACATTCTAAACTAACACGAGTCTCATCAAGTGTCCAGTTTAAGGGTATTACACAGAAACATACCAAGGGAATATGAATCAAATATGCACTTTTATTCATTTATATAAACTCATAAAGTACATCATTCTGATTGAAGCTAAGGGCATACAAATCTGTCCAATAGAGATGCCCGGTATAGACCCCGACCTTATAACTCACAAGTTGAATACCGATCCTGTAGTTAGGCCCGTTAGACAGAAGAAACACAACTTAGCCCCAAAGCGGTGGAAAGCGATCGACGAGGAGGTCGAGAAGCTCCTCGTAGCTAACTTCATAAGAGAAGTCCACTACCCTAACGGGGTAGCCAACCCCGTCCAAGTAAAGAAGGCCAACAGCAAGTGACGCATGTGCGTCGACTACACCGACCTAAACCGAGCTTGCCCAAAAGGCTGCTTCCCGCTCCCCAGAATTGACCGCTTGGTGGACGCGATCTATACTATTACAAGGTTATGCCCTTTGGGTTGAAAAACGTAGGGGCAACCTTTCAAAGACTTGTAAATTAGTTGTTTATGCCATTAATTGGCAAAAAAATAGAATGTTATGCAGACGATATGGTCGTCAAAACTCAATTTTCACATGAATTAATACAAGACTTGAAGTCTGTTTTTGAAATTTTGCGTAAGTTTAATATGAGATTGAACCCAAACAAGTGTGTATTCGGTGTGGCCTCGGGCAAGTTCCTAGGACACATCGTTAACCGGCGAGGCATTGAAGCCAACCTAGATAAGGTTAAGGCCATCTTAGATATGGGACCACCCAGAAGTTGAAGGAGGTTCAGAGGTTGAATGGCCGCATAGCCACCCTGAGCCGCTTCATGTCCAAATCGGCGGACCGTTGTCTGTCGTTCTTTAAGGCAATCAAGAGCAAATGGTTCGAATGAACCCAGGACTGTCAGCTCGCGTTCGATGAGCTCAAGAAATACCTCTTTAGTGTGCGATCTTAACCCGGCCCGAGGAGGGCGATGTTTCAGAACTGTACCTCTCAGAAAGTGATGAGGAGCCTTGGATCCTTCACGTAGATGGCTCCTCGAACCAACAGGGCAGCGGAGCTAGAATAGTTCTACATGGCCCAAGTGGCACGAAACTGGAGGACGTGCTACGCTTCGAGTTTGCGGCATCTAACAATGAAGCGGAGTACGAGGTGTTGATAGCTGGACTAGCTCTAGCCAGAGAAGTAAAAGCCAAGCACATCGTTATCTGCAGCAACTCCCAGCTCATGGTCAACCAGGTCACCGACGAGTACGAAGCTCGCGAGCCAACCATGATCGCCTATTTAGCCAAAGTTAGAAAGGTCCTACTCAACTTCTAGTCACACTTTATTAGGCAAATCCCAAGGTCGGAGAACGCTGAGGCCGACGCCCTATCGAGATTAGCCAGCGCCAGCGACATCACCATGAGAACCATGTACATAAAGGACTTGCCTCAGCCTAGCATTCTCGGGGGGGCAGAGGAGGTCACTCCCGTCATTCAAGCAAAGCCGAGCTGGATTGACCCGCTCGCGAGCTTCCTGCTACACGAAACCCTCCCTGTAGATCGCAATGTAGCTAGAAGGGTGCAGCACCAAGCAGCCAAACACGTCATGATAGACGAACAACTGTACTGGAGATCCTACACGCTCCCCTACCTACGTTGCTTGTGACCTAACGAAGCCAAACTCGTACTCCGTGACACTCATGAGGGGTTGTTAGAAAATGTGACAAATGCCAGAGACATGCCGATATTCACCACCAACCCGCTGCCGACCTCAAGTATCTCACTAGCCCGTGGCCCTTTGCATAGTAGGGCATCGATCTACTCGGGCCATTCCCGCCAGCAACGGGCAGGAGGAAGTTCTTAGTAGTAGCAGTGGACTACTTCTCCAAGTGGGTGGAAGCCGAACCCCTTGTAACGATCACAACCCGGAATGTCCAAAACTTCTTTTGGAAGAACATCGTGTGTTGCTTCGGATTACCTTGGGTATTGATTTCTAACAACGGCAAGCAGTTCGAGGATGTCAAATTCCAAGACTGGTGCCAAGACATGGGAATCCGACAGAATTTTACTTCAGCCGCACACCCTCAAGCAAATGGTCAGACAGAAGTCATGAACAGAGCCATCCTTCGCGGACTAAAGGCATGACTGGACCGAGCTAAAGGATTGTGGGCAAATGAACTACCCAGTGTTCTATGGGCCTACCGGACCACGGAGAAGACCGCCACGGGAGAAACACTCTACAATCTCACCTACAACACCGAAGCAGTGATTCTCGCAGAGATCAAAGTACCTACACTACGACTAGAAGCATACAGTGATCAGACAAACGAAGATGAGCTACGTGCCAACCTCGATCTACTCGACGAAGTAAGGGACCTCGCGTACATCAGGACTACAGCCTACCAGCAGAGAGTAGCTCGGTACTATAATGCTAGGGTCAAGAAGCAGAACCTCCGCGTCGACGACCTGGTCCTTCGTAAAGTTATGGTACCTGAGCCCGACGCTGGCAAGCTCGGGTCCAACTGGGAAGGTCCTTACCGAGTGAAACGAGTGCTCAGGGAAGGAACGTACGAGCTCGAGACCCTTGAAGGGAAACAAGTACCTCGAGCATGGAATATTGTCAATTTAAGACAATACTATTTGTAAGAACTGAGTAGGCCACGAGCCACTCCCAAAGCCTAAGGGCCAGAATACCGAGCTAACATGACCTCGGCACAACAGGACCCAGCCGCCTCTATGGCATGGGCAGACTTTGAGAGTGGGCCATGAGCCACTCCCCCAGCCTAAGGGCTAAAATGCCGAGCTAATGACAGGACCTCGGCAGCATACAAGACTTAGTCGCCTCATCAGAATGAACTAAGTACTTGCAACGCCCAAGGTGCAGACGGTTCGAGCGCGAACCCTGTAACGAATAGTCCGCCTTGGCATGCAACAAGTTGAACCTGTTAAGGACAACTGATGTCAACTTAACCAAAGTGCAGACAAGTCGAGCATGTACCCTACTATGTCACTCACCTCGGTGTGCCCTATCGCATCACCCTTGCTAAACATTAAGAGGCGGTTCGGGCTGATGGCAATTGAGGAACACCCACTTCGAGAATTTAACTCGATAGGATAACAGCTTGGAGTGAGACAACCATTCCAGCAAAAAACAAATTGCACAAGCACTTGGCAAAAAATATTCCTTCATTACATTACTTAAATATGTATAGTATAAAAGAGAAGGGGATTGAGGTCGCAGGCCCAAAATACAAGGAGCGCCTGATTATTTGGGAGGCTCATCAGCCTTACTCGGGGTTTCTTCAAGGATCTCCTTGGAAGAATCAGTCAGATCGGTGACGTCAGCCTCCCCGTTGTCGCCATCATCTTCAGAGTCTGGATCATCCGCGGCCTGACGTGCCATGTCATCCGTGATGTTGAAAAAAGTGAAGGCACTTATATCTAGGTTGGGGTAGGCACGCATTATCCACCACCGGTCGAGCTTGAACCCCCTACGGTAGGCCTTTGACATTACATTGTCGAACCTCGAAGACTTGACATAATTGATGACGGACTGAACCTTGGTCTGTTCTAGAGCGTCGTGAAAGATCTCCATCTTCTCCTCGATATCAGCCTTGAGAGACTCCACCTCGCGTTCTAAGGCCTCCTTGGTTTCCTTGAGAACCTGCATCTCGAGCTGCGAAGCCTTCTGGGCCATTTTGAGGCTTTCCACCTCGAGCTTTATGGCTTCTTGACCAACTTGGAGCTCGTTCACCTCAGCCTTTAGTCTGTCTCGTTCACAGGCCAGCTCCTCCCTCTCTAGCGCCAAGGCGTCATTCAGGCTCCTCTGAGCAGTGGCGGCACCCTCCAACTGATGGACCTTGTCCTGTGCTGCCTTCAGCTCGGCATGAGCCACGCGAGATGACTCCTCGACAGCCAAAGCACGCCTTAGGTGTCTGTCAGATTGTAAAGTCAAGGTGTGAACGACAATGTTCACCTGACAGAAGGAGACTGGTCAAAAAAAAAAAAAAGAGAGAAGAAGAATCCCAGGGGAACGTGAACTTACCACCATGATGTGGGTTGCAGCGCGGCCCCCGAGCTGACCTGGGGAGAGTTCATCCCAACTCACGACCTCTGCATTAATGACGCCCCTCTTACTTCGGTCAAGGCTGACCTCGGGATCCAAGATGGACTCCTCCTCTCCGGTCCCCAAACTGGATGCCACCGCATCTGTAGCATGGTGAGCTGACTCTTCGGTGGCCTCAGCAGCCACCCCGGCAAAGCTCGGAGCCTCAGCGGCAGCCCTGGCTGGCTCGTTCACCAACCCCTCTGCAGCCTCAGGCTTTTAGGGCGGAAAATCATCCTCTAGATCTATCACTGGAGGTGCATTGTTGAGCTCGGCCTTAGGGGCAGGAGCCCGAGAGTGATCGGGTTTAGGGGAAGGGGCCCTTGGTGACCCCACACGGGCCTTTTTGGCAGCCTTCTTGGCAGTCTACTTCTTCCTCCTCTTCATTTGGTTGAGGAGCCTAGTGGTTGTGATTCTCTCTTCCTCATCCATGGATCCTACAACAAAGTTGGCGTCAGTAAATCCAAAGTGATCGAGCTCAGCCTGAGCCCATGAATGGAAGGTCTCCCACGTTTGCTGGTTGAGGGCGATGCTGGTAGCCTGAGTAGCCACCCTCCAGTTGGTGAGGAAGGGCCATCCTATGCTGGCCCGAACCATGAAGTAGTCCCGCTTCCAAGTTGGGACCTTGCTTGGGAACTTATGCAGCAGCTTAAAGCCTGGGCGAGGAGACAAGTAGTAGACCTGCCTATACTTAGGGGGAGCGCTAGAGGCGCTCTTTTTATCAGCAGTATGGAGCAGAGTATGCCCGCATCCAAGGAGAACTGCTTTTCGTGGTAAAGGGAAATGGTTCCCACCAAATTCCGAATAGAATTGGGGTGGAGCTGATCTTGCGTGATACTGAAACGCCCCAACACCTTGGGAATAAGGGGGTGAAGAGGGAGGCAAAGCCCACCGACGAGCTGTTCTCTGAAGATCACGATCTCGTTCGGACCGTACTCCCAAGGGAAATTGCCGGTGGGTAGAGGGACCAAACTGGTCTGGCACTTGACCTCGATGGGAGGTGGATGCCAACTTGCCCGAGGTTGCTCGTGCCTCGCGGGAAGGTTGAGCCGAGGAAGGATCACCATGACCCGAGGTGCCTGCCTCGGGCTCATCCGAAAAGCTACTCTAGCTAGACATAAGGGAGAATGGACTGAGAAAAGAGGTAAGGAAAAAGAAAGAAGGAAAGACTCAGGGACTCACCGGACATAGGCGAAACCAAGCTGGAGACCTTAGACGCGAGCTCTAGGCGAAAAATGCTTAGCAGCGAAGAGAATGCTAGAACCCCACTATTTATAGACGTGGGGCCCGAAGACCAACGATCAAGATTGGATCAATCCAACGAACCTCAAAGAGACTAGCTGCGGGACTCTCAATGCGAATTTGATTTAGCGCATTTTTTGGCATCTGTGCAGCATAAAGTGCTTGACGTCCACGCATGAGTTATACGAGACGTGGGCTTTCCCCCGTAAAAGAATTGAATACCTAGCCGGTTCAGTCGTTAAACCGGCTAACGTGGCACTGTGAGTAACCGAGCCAAATCTGCCCGGTGAACTGTGAACTCCCCGCACTGGGGCCCCATCCCCAGCACGGGGAGTGGGGGGCAATTGATGGAGGACGATTTGGCCCAAACCCATGGACCAAGAGCACGTGCGCATGACCTGGCCTAGTGAACAGTCCAGCCTGGTAGCATGATCTCAACCCGACGGGAAGGAAGCGCCAAGTCAAAGACTGACAAGTCACCGAGGACTAAGACCTCGGTGAGACTGACTCTCGCCTAGCTCGGAGAGCCCGGGTTCCCCAAAAGGAACCCCAAGCTTTCCCCCGTCTGAGAGGAAGCACTTCGGTGCTTCGAGGCAGGGACCGATCTGCCCCGAAGCAACTCGGTATGTGGTAGCTTGGCAAGCTGCATGAAGGAGGGTAGAAGGATCTCCTACCCAACCACCGTACCCAACACTGCGATGATGGCCCCGCGCGTGCCACCTCAGCCTTGCCAATAACGGCTGCAGCAGGTTGACAGTGGCAGTTATACCCGCCCTATCAGAGGCTAAGGGGCTAGGGCAACCGATTTCTGCTATAAGGAGTTTAGTATCAAGGAGAACAGGTATGATCTTGATTATCTTCATCCTCAATACTTGTGCTATCTGCACTCTTAGCCTTCATCTTCTCCTTGCTTCTCCTACCGAGTACTAACTTAATCATAGGAGTGTTCCCGCCGGGTAACTCCCCCCGGGATTCTTCTTCTTCTCAGGTATCTTCCAGGAGCCACGTGAGTGCCAGCTAGGAGTGACTAGATTGCGCTACATCAACCATTATTAGACATAAATTACCAATATTTATAAAAAATACTAAAAATAAATCAAAAGAAACTATCAAAAATTAGTAGACTTAGGATGATAATTACTTGAAATTATCAACTAATATAATCCTAAATACATTAAAATAATTTGTCGAAAATTATCATATATTAGTAGAAATGTCCAAAAATAGCCACTACATTCCATAAAATTGATAAATTACTAGAATTTACCAATAAACTATCAATTAATAAATATAATACATTAGTATATATTTACCAAGAAATTAGTATATAATAGAAATTACCAAAAAATTAGAAGAAATTATATAATAGAACTAATTTCCAAAAATTGACCAATAAACTATCATATAATAAGTATAAAAAATAAGTATATATTGACCAAGAATTCTCATAAATTAGTAAAATAGAAACTACCAAAAATTAGTAGAACTTAACCAAAAATAACCACTAATTTCCATAAAATCTTATATTTACCAAGAATTACCATAAATGATTATATAATAGAAATTACCAAAAATTAGTAGAACTTAGGGAAAAATAACCACTAATTTCCATAAAATATGATAAAATAGATGAAATTAGTATAAGTTTGTAAAAAGAACTTTTATATTCCAAAAATTAGTAGAACATAGCATGATAATCACTTCAAATTATCAAATAATATGAACCTAAATAAATTACAATAATTTGTCAAAAAATGCATTTCATTTTCCCATGCATCGCACGGGTCCCTGCTAAATAATGGTGAGCAATGGGAATCACGATTCAAAATGGTGTTTGGTTGTTTTCTTCCTGTTTTATCATGATTCAAAGTCATGTGTGGTAATTTCTAAATTCAGGACCGTGTTGGGTTTTCTCCCTAAAACACTTAAAATCTTAAGCTGTTAAATGAGGTCATTGAATAGGTTTTATTCTCTAACACAAAATCAAAGGAAAAACAGTAAGTTTTTACATATGTGATGAATCTGCTATATACGATGGTTGCTCTAATGGTTGTAGGAGATTCGAAAAAATCAAAAGAGAAACTCTTTCCTAGGTCATGTGTTTCGGTAAAAAGATAGAAGGGAGCAGTTAGAAATCTAAAATAGCAGTTAGAAATCTGCTATATACGAGGTTGCCAAAAGGTTTTAACTTCGTGGGAAGACAAAGAACTTTCAAAAAAATGACTAAAACTTCTGAGTAAATGGAGAGCAATGGGAATTGCGATTCAAATTGGTGTTGGGTTGTTTTCTTCCTGTTTTATCAGGATTCAAAGTCATGTTGTGTTGTTGTTTCTAAATTTAAGACCATGTTGGGTTTTCTTCCTAAAACACTTAAAAGCTTAAACTGTTAAGTGAGGTCATTGAATAGGTTTTATTCTCTAACACGAAATTAAAGGAAAATAGTAAATTTTTACATACGTGATGAATCTGCTATGTGTGATGGTTGTAGGAGATTCGAAAAATCAAAAGAGAAGCTCTTTCCCACGTCATGTGTTTCGGTAAAAAGATAGAAGGGAGCAGTTAGAAATCTAAAATAGGGGATAAAAAGGTCATTTTTGACAGTAAGGAGGTTGCCAAAAAGTTTTAACTTCGTGGGAAGACAAAGAAGTTTCAAAAAAATGACTAGAACTTCTGAGTAAAACATACCAAAGTGGGAAACTTCTATGAAGAATCATCAATGAATACTTCGCCCCTGCTTCGTCCAGAATGGAGAGCAATGGGAATCACGATTCAAAATGGTGTTGGATTGTTTTCTTCCTGTTTTATCAAGATTCAAAGTCATGTTGGGTTGTTCTTTCTAAATTCAAGAATGTGTTGGGTTTTCTCCCTAAATTAATGGGACAAATAAGGGCAGATTTCCATGCCACATGGCAATTCAATGAGCTTATAGAGGGAATCTTGCACCCCTTTAGAACTGCTCCCTTGGGGGTAATGTAGCACAAAGAGGGCCATCTAACGTGGCATAACATTGCTTTTGTAAATACAAGGGTTTTCAACGCTTCATTGATTTCAGCCAATCATATCAATGGCCAGTTACATTTTTGGGTCTAGTCTCTATTCATTTATTTTTAAAAATAAATTGTGCATTTTTTGTATTAAATGTATTTTTGTGTACATTGGTATTACATAATACACAAAAGAGGGGATTTATAGGGGTGGGAAAAAAAGCCAAATGCAAGGGAGGCCCAATGGCCATATCACAACAAGCCTACAGTTGCATTATTTCGAACCCTATCTCCATTTAGGCCGACTTGCCATACCACATAGCTGTAAGGCTGTCTTCTTTTTTCAAGAACTGGGGGTAGGTAAGTTAGTGGGTCCTGCAGAAAGGAATTAAACCTACATTCTTATTTTGGTATTAGTGGGTCCTATGGAAAAGAATGTTTCATGAACGGCTCATTTGCTTGGACAAGTAATATCCTCCTAAAATTTGGTAAATCACTTATCCCACTAGTGCCAAAAATTGTTAATATGTGATGGGACAATGTTGTCCCTTAAATAATGTCACTTTTTTGGATAAAAAATTCACTATACAAATTTACATGTGAAACAAAAGAGCACTGATAAATAGGGAAAGGATGGGTTTTGGGATTCTATAACCCATACAAGTACAGATAGGATTTAGTATTAGGTTAAACCTAACCCTCCCTGACCTGACAATTGATAGTTTATCTTTTTTATATGCCTTAATCAAATAATTAGAAAATTTGTTGTTTATTTATATTATTTTACTTAATTATTGCTCATCTATAACAAGAAATTATAGGAAATTAGATGTGATTTCTAAACCCAATCTGCCTTTACTTACTTAAATGCAGGGAGGGTTTTGAATTTTTCATGTGCAGAAAGGTTTTGCATTTTAATGTGCAAGAATATTTGTATTCACAAAATCCAATCCACTACCGGTTTTAGCATTAGCCATCACTTATCAGTTACAACATATCGAGACTCAACATTGGGGGTTTTCTGCAGATATGCACATGTAAAGGATAAAAGGGTAAAGATATAAGCATTAATATGATATGATACTCTGATTTAACTTTTATGAGTTGTATAATATAATATATAGATATAGATTTGAAAAAGATGGATTTCATACATTTTATTTACATGATATAAGTGTAGTGAATACATAGGCCGTTCTCATTTGTTGAACAGACACGTAGTCACTGTTTTGGTGCAAAAGATCCGGGCTCTCTGTAAGGCTCCAACTTGGGTGGATTGTTAAATTTGAAATGGGTCTGAGCCCATTTGTATTTGAAATTCTTTAAAGTGAGCAATTCTAGAAACTTTTGAACATTCAGGCAACCTGACTTGGAGCCCTAATTATATCTTAATAAAAAAAGTTTTTTTTTTTTTTTCCTACCACTCTCTTAAATAAAGCCAAATTAGAGGCTAGTAACACTTTTCTGTGCAGGCCCATTTTTGGTCCATCTGATCTTATTAGCTGGACAAGGCTGATGGTGAGCTCCAATGCTCCAAGTTGGCTATACGATAATAGTCCACTGCATTTGTTAAGATGGGATTAGCCAAATGCAGTGGTTATGGAGAAGGTTGTGAAACTAATGATAGCCGCCCACATCAGTCACAAAATATAGGGTAAATTGCTGAAACTTTTCTGGAGGTTCTAACTGTTCTTGCAATTACTATTAAAGCCGATTTTTATAGAAAAGCCAATACAAACTTTATGAACAATAAAAATAAAAAGAGATTTTAAAGTTGTAGTTTTACCTTTGAGCAATTGATAGGAATGAAAAGTTTAGAAAATAAATCAATTTTGAAAAAGAGATTGGAGTGATTTGGGGTAAATATTGATATGAAGAGAAAATTTAGAAAATAAACATTTTGATTAAAAGTAACTGCATAGGTATTTTGGACATTTTTATACCTCTTGTTAGAGGATTTTACAGAGAGTGTCTATTTTCAGTGATATTAGAAAGTTTAGGGGAGTGATTGCAACTAAACTTCAGGGGAGGTTTTAACAATGATCATAAACTTCAATGGAGGTTTCAATAATTTATCCTAAAATATATACAGTCTACAACCATTCAATCCAGACCGGATCAAGTTGGCACAATATTGTAAGCACGTTTAATGAGCACTTACAAAAGATTTTGGCACCTATCCCTTAATACACCCCAGCCTACCCTTGAAAAAGATTAAGGGTCTGTTTGGTTTGCAGTTGGAATTGGAATCAGAATGGTTTATTCCTATAGTTTGTTTGATTCAGAATGGAATGAGACTGAAAATTGGAATCAGCATGAATGGAGATATCATTTCCAAGGGAGGGGCAGGGAACGGTCAATCCCTCAAATGGGGGAATGGCATTCCAGAAGGAATGGGAATGGGATTCCGATTCCACCCAACCAAACAATTAGAACTAGAATAGTCCATTCCGATTCCAATTCCGGACCCCTATTCCTACAAACCAAACAGGGCCTAAAATCCACTTTTAACAATTGTCAAAATATTTATCAAAATTCTCATTGGAAATAGATCTGGTCTCTGTTCAATCTCTCACTATATACTGTGCTTACTAGATCTGGTCCCTGTTCAGAGATTGGCTTCACTCGGTGTAAGGCCTATTTGAACGGTGCAGGCCTTGCACCAGGAACATCTACGTACTTCTGTGCTTTATTTCATAGGGAGATATTCCTAATGCAAGACTATAATTGTGCTGGCGTGGTACACTATCATTAGTTCTACAACCCATTACACAGCCATTGCGTCTAGATAATCAGATCATGCATTTGTTTCAATGGATAAAAAATTTATTTTATTGTCATTTAACTAAAACAACCTAAAAATTAATAGCAGAGAGATGGTCGCTCGGCCTCCCTGCACATATTGCAGTGTAGAATCAAACCCGTATAACCGTTACGGTAGGCTCTCCATATAAGGTTGATGGATCTCACGTGCATCCGGCTTTGCCCTCTATTAAAATATAATACTGAGAAAATTAAAAAAGGAAAGTGAAAAGAAAAGAAAACAAATGTTTTCCTGCGAAAGGGGTGAAAATAATAGCCAAAATATTCCAGTCTGAAAATATTTTTTATGGAAAAACTGACACAGCCTTAGGGATCTAATCCTTGTTATCCTTGAATCAATGAACAGTCTCTATTTAAGCCATTAAAGAGCTCTGCTGTGGCTATTAGAAATTAGAATAGGTAAGGTGAGAAACTTTAGAATTTTTTAAGGGGTAATGAAATCCTTTACAGATCATGTTTTAATGTGATCATCATTTTGCTAAGTAGTTTAGCACTGGGATTTCTTATCAAAAGAAAGAAGAAAATTTCTGAACATGGGAGCCACCACTGAGGACCATCAAGACATGTGAAGCTGTGAACAATGGGCTCAGCCAGAGAAACTATATATTTTTGCCTTTGTTTTTGTTTCAAGCCTCAACCACTACTCATTCTCCCATGAGACTACAAATCTGTAAGCGTTTAAAATTGTCGTATTCTATTTTGGATAGGTATCTGTTTACCATTAACATTTCTGATGCATTTTGAATAACAGAACTAGTTTGATGCAAATTCTGACACCTTTTTTCTTTTTTTTCTTTCTTTCTTTCTTTATTTTTTTATTTTTTATTTTTTATTTTTTTTGCCTTGATATTAATTCACTTTACCACCATGTGAGAAGGCACACTGATCATAGCCTGTAGTTTCAGTTACACTTAGACTTGTTTGGCAGGGCGTGACTATGCCTCTTTATTAATAGAATACTAGCGGTAACTCGTGAGATGCATGGGATTTGTTAAGCAGCTAAATCAAAGAAACATATAATAGTATACAATTGTTTTATGTTTTTAACTTTTTAAATAATTAATAATTATTTATATTTTATATACTACTTTTAATCATTTTGATAATACAAAAATAACAATAATTAATTTTAGCTATGGTTGTATATTAAATTGATGAAACCGATCAACCCGATTTCTAGTATTTCCAATTTGAGTATTATGTTATAATTATTTTTCTACTTTTTAAGAATTTTTTAAAATTTATTACATAATTATGTTATTTAACTTTTAAAATCTAGTTATATTAAATATTTTGTTATTTAAAATAATATGTAAAATATTTATAATTTTTTGTTATTTGAATTTTATTTATTTTAAAGTTATTACATAATATTAAATATTTTATTATATAATTATTTACCTACTTTTAATATTTTTTATTTAAGATATTTAGTTACTGAAGTATTTAAATAATATTAAATTTTTAATGTTAAACTTTTATTATTTGAATAACACTTAAAATGAATAATCCCAAAAATCATAATTTATATTGTTAGTACAAAATTTCATGATAAAATTTGTAAAAATATAAAATTATTAATAATATGAATATTATTAAATCTATTACAATTATCTTTTGTCTTTTAGAGATAAAAATATAAAATTATTAATAATATAAATATTATTAAATCTACTTAAATAATTCATAATTTTTTAATTCAAACTTTCTTTAGATAGATGTAAATAAAAAGTGGGGGAGAGGATAAATAGGAATTAGAGATAATTTAGGAGAAAGTGGGGGATGGTGGGTGAGGTAGCTTAGGAGAAATTTTAGGAGAGGAGATTATTTAGATTATTGGGAATGTGTGTGTGTGTCTGAGAGAGAGAGAGAGAGAGAGCATCTCATTGGTCACTTTAAAAATGACATGGAATAAAAAAATAAAAAAAATCAATAAAAGGAGAAAATTCCTAGACTTCCTTCTTCCTTCTTTTAATATACACTAGCATGGATCCGTGTGATGCATGGACTTTGTTAAGCGAAAGTTAAATAATAGAAATACATAAGAGTAGACAATTGTTTTATAATTTAATTTTTAAATAATTAATAATTATTTATATTTTATATACTATTTTTAATAATTTTTTTCAATACAATAATAATAATAATAATTAATTTCATCTAGGGATGCTCATCAAATTGATGAAACTAACCAAACTGACCCAACTTGACCCAAGTTGGACACTTTCTAGTATTTCCACTCTACTTCGGTTCAACAATTTCCCAACCCGACTAAGTAAAATTAGTTTTGGTTTGGCCATTTGAAATTGAACCAACTCGATTATAAATATATTAATATTTTATATTTCAAATATAATTTATAATATAGGAAAATGGAAAAATTCTCATAATATCATTGTGTTTTAAATGTAATTTAATTTTTTAAATTTAAATCTTTTGAACTGACCAACTAAACTGAAAATTGCCCCAAACTGATACTAATGTTTTCAACCTGCCATTGACCCAACTAATTAAACTATTTGAACCATCACGCAACCTTGATTCTAGGTCTAATTCTATTGAACTTGCCCTTCAGTCAAAAACCATTGACTTGGTAAAAAACCACCCAACTTGGAGGGTTCAATTGTTGACCTATTCAACCCGGTCATTGAGTTATAGGTTGCATACTTAATGCATGCACAAACTTTTGGAGGCCATAACTTTGCACTCTGATGTCTAATTGAGGTGATCTTTTTTTTTTTATTTTATTTTGGGTAACTTTCAAGATTTATACATCCAAAGGTGTTGCGTGTGCCTTTCCCCACTATTTTTTGTGAAAAAAAACATTTTTTGTTCTCAAATCATAATTTTTAACATTTTTATAAACAAAAAATTAAAATTGAATTAAAAATATAAATAATATATATTGTATGTAAACCATAATTATACATTATTTATTGATAAAAATGTATTTGCACACATATATACATATATGCACATTAATATATGTATATAAATATTATTGTGTGATTTATGCACAGTTAATTCAGGCAAGTGTACCTTAGTCAAATGTGCGTATAATGATAAGAAAAGTGTCAATCCCACAAAGACTAGATCACAGTACCAAATCAATTTTAAACTAACCTAAGTTGAACTCGTGAATCAATTAAATAAAAACTAAAAGAATTAATGCAAATCCAAGAACTTAATAAAAACTGAATTGATGAATGAATGCAACTAGGGTTTAAATTTCATTGAATCAAGGTTACATAATTACCTATTTAATCCAACTCAAGACTGAAATTACCCTAAGGTATATTAAAGTTATTTGCGTGTGATGGTGGATTTCCCTAAATTAATTAATAAGCTTTCTCAAGTCATATTAGTCCTTTATTAATCCAATTCTACCATCAAATTTCTGAGTGGTTGTCAAAAGGAAAAATAAGTATTAATTTCTTTGGAAACCTCTAATCGTAGAAAGGGATTTGACTCACTGAGCTTCCTTGATTCTCACATATGAGCTAATCATCTTTCGATATCATAGTCTATCATGCGATTTTTATTGCCTAGGGATCTAATTCATAACAATACTTTGGTCAGTCATGCATGAATCATCAAATCATTAAAAGATTGGCCAGTTCTTTTAAAGTATTAAGTATATAAATAAAAATTCCTCATGCAAATAGTAAATGTTTTGAGTTGAATTAAACAAATAACTATATAATCTTAAGATCAAAATCCATCTAAACCCTAGCTAAGAGAATTTAGCTAGACATCATTAAATTCAACATACTCAAGAAAATTAAAGGGGAAACACAACAAGAACACATCAAAGAATGAATAGAATAACAAGAAAACTTTACCCTTTGAAGGTCGAAGACAAGTGCAGCAACTAAGCCTTCCTCCCTCTTGAATTTAGATTCTTCCTCTCCTTCTCTGGCATGCTGACTAGACATCATTAAATTCAACATACTCAAGAAAATTAAAGGGGAAACACAACAAGAACACATCAAAGAATGAATAGAATAACAAGAAAACTTTACCCTTTGAAGGTCGAAGACAAGTGCAGCAACTAAGCCTTCCTCCCTCTTGAATTTAGATTCTTCCTCTCCTTCTCTGGCATGCTGAAATTGTTTCCTTTTCTCTTCTGATGTGCTGGGACTGCTTCCTGTTATCTTCTCTACTGAATTCTCTCTAAAGATGTGCCCCTTTGCCTTGAGCCTATGGTCATTTTTATAGTGCAGCCTCTTCTCAATTGCTTCTCAATGTATACTCCTAATTCAACACAAATTAGGTCTCTTAGTCTTTATCTTAGTTGAATTCCTATCTCTTTTGCACTGCCAACTGCTAGACCCAAAACTTGAATATTGAATTTCACTTGGTTGGAGGCAGAATTAGGTTGAGTGATAAACATAAGACTTTTATCCCTATCTCTTATCTTTAATTAGCCATTTGAATCACCTCAATCCGAGTTGTAGGCAGAAAGTTATGCCCAAAATACGGGAACTATATCAAAACAGAAAATTTCCCGATTTTTGTACATACATATCAAATCCGATTTCAATGAATTCTCTCCTTCATGGCTACATCCTAGAGCATCATTGCTGCATGGTCCTTCCTCTATGATTATCTTGATCAATTAAATCGAATCCTCCTTAAAATTGCACAATTATGATCTTAGTCATCCTGCAAGACAATTTTATCATTATTAATGCAATACCATGCTAATTCTAAAAACATTATTATCAAAATCATCAAGTTAGAGGTATGAAAATATGAACAAATATAGGCTTATCAAATACCCCCAAACTTAGCTTTTGATTATCCTCGATCAAAATATGAATAAAATCATACTTAAGCTCATGAATTGATCATGCTTTGCTTATCTTGATTTTTTAAAGTATATTCCTCAAAGATTGTATAAGGTATATAACTTAGAAATTATTCAAAATACCATTCAAGAATTATCATGAATCTTATGCTAACACAATCTCATCATGAAAATTAAAGTGTGTGTGTGTGTGTTGCCAATTTTCGAGTGTCTTGCATGCTTCTTAGCTCAAATTATGCAAATCAATGGATCTTTGAAATTTTTGGATATTCCACAAACTTGCTCTTCATAGTCCTTCTCCACTAATGTAGACAATCATAAAGCTTTAGATCAATAGGTCTTTATTAAGCTTGTAGTGTGAGGCCTAAGTAGGGGCTAACAAACAAATGATAAGGAATTATAAAGCAAGATAGCATAGAAGGGTATGCACATATAAATGTACTTTCCAGATATCCCCATATTCTTTATTTTTCACATGTATTACAACCTCCAAACTTATTTCTTTTGATCTTCTTGGGTAGTGAATAAACTTTTTAGCACATAATTTTTGGCTCGTGATATATTTTTGAAGCCTTTTTTTTTTCTCAACACTTTTTTTTCTTTTTCTTTCATCTTCCCTTATTTCATTCATCAACATCATTGTGCAAAATTAAGCTCTCTTGAATGGTAGATCATGGTTTTTCGGGTTTGACAATTTAAGTACAATGAGTGTTAAAGAAAAGAATTTGAATGGTGGTTAATCATATGCTTTGCTATGCCATTCTTTTGAAAATGCTCAAAAGGGTAAGTAAGGATTGAAATATATCAAGCTTGGCTTGAAAAGGTTCAAATGATCCAAAGATTGCCTAAATCATCTCCAAAGTAATATGTTTTATAGGATTTTGCCTCAAATATATCTCACATAATCATTCACCAAGTTGCACACAATTCACAAGATCATGGCATAATATGCTCAAGAATTTCAACTTTCATGATACAATAGAGTAAACACAAGAATCAATCAGTCCTTAGGATTATGATTTATCTTTCTTTTCTAAGTCATATTCGATTTCAATCAAGAATTTATCATAAGCTTTTAGTCATCAAGAAAAATTCAGCAATCACAAACTTAAGCTAAAGCATATTTCAAAAAATTTGGTGCAATCATACCATGCTCTCGGGTTCACAAAAATTTTCAAAAAAATTGCAATCTTCTCCCCCCCAAACTTAAATTTAACATTGTCATCAATGTTAAGTAAATTAAATAGCAAAAAGAAGGGAAAAAAACTTCCTTTCGAGTTGGTCTTGGTTTCAACTATACATGCTGAAACTTCTTGTCCATAGACTCCAAAATTGCATCATACCTTTCATCAATCAAAAGAGAAGAAAGAAACAATAATAACAAGAGAATGCAAAAATTAAAACAAAACTTAAAAGGAAATAAAGAAACATGAAACAACTAGAATTCCTAAAGTGCATAAATGAAAAGTATAGTTCTAAGTTGTAGTCGTTAGTTTGACTCTGTTTCCATTTTCATGGATCCTTCAAGTGAATGGTGGACTTGAAAAAAGGATTATATCCACCATCAATGTAAGGCTTCAACCTGTTCCCATTGACTTTGAAAGTCCCCTTAGTTTCATTAGATACTTCAATTGCACCATGAGGAAAAACTCTAATTACTATGTATGGACCACTCCATCTTGACTTTAGTTTGCCGGAGAAAAGCTTCAATCTAGAATTATAAAGAACATTATCTTCAATTGTAAACTCTTTCTTTTTAATGTGTGCATCATGCCATGTCTTGGTTCTTTCTTTATAAATTTTAGAATTCTCATAAGCTTGGTGCCGCCATTCTTCAAGTTCATTCAATTGCATATTTCTTTATTCACCTGCAACTTGCAAATCAAAGTTAAATAGTTTCATTGCCCAATATGCTTTATGCTCTAATTCATTTTTTACTACAATGGTCCCACCCTTTTTTGGCACAACTTGCACAGGACTTACCCAAGAGGAATAAGAGATAGGAAAGATAATACCTGAATCAAGTCATTTTATCATATCTTTCTTTACTATCTCTTTCATATTAGGATTTAACCTCCTTCGGGGTTGCACCATAGGCTTGAATCCTTATTCCATCATGATTTTGTACATGCAAACTGATGGACTTATTCCTTGAATGTCGCCAATGCTCTATCCAATCGCCCTTTTATGTTCTCTAAGCACCCTTATCAACTTTTCTTCTTCAATACCTGTCAAGTAAGAAGAAATAATCATAGGTAAGGTAGATGAATTCCCTAAATAAACATATTTCAAATGCGAAGGAAGACGTTTAAGTTCAAGATTAGGAGGCTTCTCGATTGATGGCTTGGCTTTTGAAAAAGATGAAGAAATATCCAAAGGCAAAAATTTTTCTCTTTTTGTCACGAATCCTCTTTGCTTTTCTCCCAAATAGCCTATGGCCTCCTTATGCCTCTCATCTAAAATTTGTTCATTCACATTAAAAGAGTTAGCAATGCAATTTTCTATAAGATCATCTAACCTAAATGCATGAAATTTTCTTTCTACTAAATCATCAATGCAATCTATCATTAAGACTTCTTTTTCATCATTGGAATGTTTCATAGCCTTAAACACATTAAAAATAACTTCCTTATCATTAATCCTAAGGCTAAGTTTTCCTTGTTGGACATCAACTAAAGCTCTTCCTGTTGCAAGAAAAAGTCTCCCTAAAATTAGGAGCATATCATAATCTTCTTCCATGTCCAAAACGATGAAGTCAACAGGAAAAATAAATTTATCTACTTTTACCAAAACATTTTCCACTACTTTCCTTGGATATTTTATACTTCTATCAGCCAATTGTAGAGAAACAATGGTAGGTGTTGGCTCCTTCAACCCAAGCTTCCTGAAGACAGAAAAAAGCATTAAATTAATGCTTGCACCAAGATCACATAAAGCCTTATCAAAATTAATTTTGCCAATGGTGCACGGAATAGAGAAGCTCCCTAGATCCTTGAGTTTGGAGGTAATTTATTTTATAGGATTGCTGAGCATCCCTCATTAAGTTTTACCATCTCAAATTCCTCAAAGTTTCTTTTGTTTGAAATTATTTCCTTCAAAAATTTGGCATAAATTGGCATCTGAGAAATAGCATCAAGAAGAGGAATGTTAATATGCAACTTTTGAAATACCTCTAGAAATTTATCAAATTACTTATCCAAGTTAGCTTTAAGAAATCTTTTAGGAAAAGGAAGAAGGGGTTTGTAGGATTTTAAATTAAGAGTAGAAGAACTTCCCTTTTTTCTCCATTGATGACTCGTGGTCTCCGTCTTTGGCTTCAAGGTTTTGGCTTTCTTCCTCTTTTACTTGTTCATCATCTTTTTCTTCTTTTCTAAGTTCTTTTCCACTTTGTAGAATGATGGCCTTTACTTGTTCCCTGGGATTCTTCTCGGTATTGCTAGGTAATCCTCCTTGTGGCTTTGCCAAAATTGCTTGATCAAGTTGTCCAATTTGAGTTTCTGTCCCTTGAATTCTTGCCTCCGTACTATTGATAAATTTTGCCATCATATCCTCTAAACTTGGCTTCTTCTCTTGTGGATTTTGTTGTGGTTGCTGCTGAAAGCGGGGAGGTGCTCTCTGTTGGTTATTACTCCAAGAAAAATTTGGATGGCTTCTCCATTCTAGATTGTAAGTGTTGGAGTAGGGATTGAAATTGGACTTGTTGCCACCATAAGAAACAAAATTAGCTTGTTCAGAAGAAGAAGAAAATGGATTTCCTACTTGATAGTCTACACTAGCGTGTCCCCCTTGCCAACAAAGCTCACAAGAAGGGAAGGGAATAGAAGAAACACTCGTAGCTGAAACCCCCAAATTTTCTAATTTCTTATTTAATGCAGCAAGTTGAGCCGATAAAGTAGTAATAGAATCAACATTATAAATTCCAACTCCCTTTTTATTTGTTCTCTCATTGCCCCATTGATAGCTATTGGCCATCATCTCCTCCAAAAGTTCATATGCTTCTTCGGGAGTTTTTCTCATAAGGGTACCACCTACAACTGCATCTAACATTGAACGATTAGATTGATTAATGCCACTATAAAAAGTTTGCACTTGCATCCAAACAGGTAGACTATGGTGAGGACACTTCCTAAGCAATTCCTTAAATCTCTCCCATGACTCATTTAAGGTTTCATTATCAAATTGAGAAAAAGTTGTTATGTCATTCCTTAATTTAGCCATTTTAGCAGGTGGAAAATACTTAGATAAAAACTTTTTTGCCAAGTGATCCCATGTAGTAATCGAACCTGCAAGAAGAAAGTTAAGCCAATCTTTTGCTTTGTCCCTTAAGGAGAAAGGAAATAACCTAAGTCTAATGGCATCATCACTAACTCCATTATGCTTAAAAGTATCACATATTTCAAGAAAATTAGCAATATGAGAGTTAGGGTCATCATTGGAGCTAGAAAATTGCACACTCATCTGGATCATCTGAATAATTGCAGGCTTGATCTCAAAATTGTTTGCTTGCACATTCGGCCTCCTAATGCTTGATGTAGTACCATCCAGAGTAGGTATAGCATAGGAGATCAATGTCCTTGGATTATTTTGGTCTTGAGCCATCTTGTTCTTTTTCTCCCTCATTCGCTTTTTCAAAGTCCTTTCGATTTCTTGATCAAGGGGTATTAATTTTCCACCACTAGTGCGTGTCATGGACTAGGAACCTACAAAGGAAAAGAAAAAAATTAAAAATTTACTAAAAAATTTTATAAAGCTGAACTCAATAGAAATTAAAATAGAAAAGAAAATTTTAAATCCAAAAATAAAACAAATAGATGTTCAATCTAAGGCTAATTTAGGTAATTTTGATATGCAATAAACTAGTCCCCGGCAACGGTGCCAAATATATAGAGTGTAGATGTGGAACAATCTAATCCATTTGTCCAAGACGATTGAGCTGGTAATTATGACCCAGATGCAAAAGCGGATTGGCCTTTGGGTTGGTTTTTGAAACATTGACCGATACAACTTGATTTGGTTGGTTAGTTTCGAGTGCCAACTCCCCAACCCGACCAGGTTAGTTTGGTTGGCCAAACAATCTGCAATCGAATTGAACCGCCTAGTGAACACTCCCAATTTCAGTTAAATTGATAGTCTAATCTCTAACAAATAGCAATAGTTGAATCACCAATAAGTATTGAAAATTTATAGTGAAAACTGTTTCAATTATTTATATTTTATATTCTTCTCATTGAATATTATTAAATCTATTATAATTAACTTTGTGTCTTTGATGATTTTTTTAAAGTTATTACATAATTTCATTATTTAATCTATATTTTTGTTTTTCTAAATAATGTTTAAAATATGATAAGTATTAAATTTGTTGACTATTTAAAACATTTAAAAATTATCTATGCATAACATTATTTAGTTAGTTTGTAAATTATTTATATTGTATATTATTATTATAAAATATTATTAAATCTATTATATTTTGATAATTTATTAAGTTATAACATGATGTCGTCATTTAATCTATTTTTTTCTTTTTGAAATGATCTATAAAACATTATTTAGTTATTAATTTTTTAATATTTAAAGAATTTAAAACATAGTTATTTACAATACTATTTAATTATTCAAACAATACTATTATTTAAAATTTAAAATATTAATTCTTTATTAAATTTAATATTTCAATAATAGGTAAAACATTTAAATTTTATTTCTTTTAAAGTTATTATATAGTATTAAATATTTTATTATGCAGTTTTTTATCTACTTTTAATATTTTGTTATTTAAAATATTGAGTTATTGAAATATGTAAATAATACCTTTTTTCTATTTTTAATTTTTATTATTTGAATAACATTTATATAATTTTTTATTTATATTTTTAAAATATTTTTTAGTTATTAAATTTAATAATATATAAAATTATAATTTATATTGTTATTACATAATTTCGTTATGAATTTCATAAAAATATAAAATTATTGATAATATGAGTATTATTAAATCTATTAAAATTATTTTTTGTGTCTCTAATAAATATTTTAAAATTATTACATAATTTCTTTATAATATTTAAATAACTATTAAATTTGTTATTTGAAACTTTCTTTAGATAGATATAGTTTTTTATTTTTTTGAACTGCAATTAGAAAGATATAGTTGAAAAGTGGGGTAGAGGATAAATAGGAATTAGAGATTATTTAAGAGATAAATAGGAATTCAAGATAGTAAGAGATAATTTATGAGAAGTGGGGGATAGTTAGTTTCTTAATAAAAATGAGAGGAAAATGGGAGATAAGCCATGCTAAGGTGGCAACTCCATGGGCTTCTAAAGGCAATTTTGAACCCCCTCTAGAATTGTTCCGTTCGGGTAATGGAGCAAGGTGAGGCCATTTGACGTGTCATGTTTTACTTTAGTATATAACTAGTAGGGACTCGTGTGATGTACGAGAAAATCTGAAAGATTTAATATTTTATTTTTAATTTAATGTTGATTTATAAAAAATAATTATTTAATAATTTTTATTCTTTTTATTATTTTAAAATGAAAATTTGATTAATTTTAAATAAATAAAAAATAATTATAAAAGCTAACACTTTTATTAATTCCACTAATAATTAACAATTATATAGGAATGACAACAGGGTGGGTTCAGGATAGGGCACCCCATCCCTTTCCCTACCACATAGTCAAGATACTCTACCCCATCCCCGCCCCATCCCTAGTGTCACGCAGGTTCAAGGCAATTTGATATCGATTTAATTTTCATTTACAAAATAAGATGATACTACAAAATTTTTGACAAAAAGAAAAAATTACTAGTTTTAAGCTTAATTGTTATTAATTTAAATTCCCCTAATTCATTGGGAATGTCACAAATTCTCTTTATTGGGCTTGGAAATGTTTAGCTTTGTAGCCCAATTTTCAGGGTAAAATAGATTGATAATATGTAGATATGCATATCATAAAATGTTAGTTCAAATTGAGTTGGAACGACAGCTTGGGCTACTCGATACCTTAATCCAAGCCCAACCTAAGTTTAGGTTAGGCTTGAGATTTTTGGCCCAAGCCTAGATTGAAGTCTGAAAATTCAAGCTGAACCTGTGCAAAAGCTCATTTGCCTCAAATTCTTTTAACAAAGCCCATGCATCACACGGGTCCCCGCTAGTATGAATATATATATTTGATATTCTATATACAATATAAGAATATACAATATATTATAATATATGTATATATATTTATAAAATATAATATATTCAGTTTTGAGTTTTTAAATCCAACTTGATCTCATCGAATATTTAATCGAATCAAGATCGAATCAGTAAGTAAAGTTATCAAACTCAAACTCAAACTCAAGCTTAATAGTATTTTATTCAAACTGATCCAAGCTATATAGAAATTCGGCTCAACTTAGCTTGATTCATCCTCTACTAATAGTGAGTATGATCCTGCACCTTCCATGCTAAATGACTATCTCAACTACTAGATTATCGGCATACTCAAAGTATCCATATCACAAAAAATAAGGCCAATTTTAATAGATATATTGGAATATACTCTGAATAATACACTGCAATAGACAAATTGGACATGAGCCCAAAATACATAAAAACTTACTGTTATAAATTAACCGCCCAGGCCCTATAATGCACAGGTTTTGCTAAGCTAAAATTGAAGTAGAAGGGCTTTTCATGTTCAAATATGAAATACTAACTTTTATTAATATAAACACAAACTAATACTAATATATTAATTAAAGTATTGATTGTTTTTATTTATAAAAAATAATATTAAATAAAATTGTAACATTAGTGTCATTTATTTAATACATCTAATAATCAAGTATTAATACTAGTTATTAATTAATATATCATATTAATTGATTTTCATTTATATGATTTATTATTAATTAATTATAAGTTTAATTTGATCTTAGATCTTTGTTTTTGGTACAAAGTCTTAGAAATGTCCTAACGTGCAGGATATTAGGGAGAGGTGTTGAAAAGGAGGAGAGATTTAAGTAGAAATTTTCAAGGATAAATTAAAATGATAGTGAAGTGATTATTGCTCAGTGGAACACTAATTGCAAAAGAAAGTTTAAATTTATGGCTTGTTGGTTTTCTGGATTTTGAAGGGGGGAAATTGGTCAATGGGATTTTGGTTCCCACAACCAAGATATTCATGTTCTTTTTCATATTTATGTGGGGTTCATGGAAAATTTATTTTCCTTATTGGGTATCCCTTACCTAAATAAGTGATACTCGTTTCCCAGGCCGCGGGTAAGTCACTTTCTCATTTGGAGAGAAGGTTGTCGACTTTTGGATGGGACAAAATTGACCATTTTAATAATGGCTTTTTATGGATAAAATGGACATTATCTTATTTACATGGAAAATAAAAAAATAAATAAATACAATTTCCTGGATATATAAATATTTCTTATTAGGAAATACTTACCCAGAATAACTAACTTCCCCAAAATCAAATAAGACCTTAGGTAATTACTCTAGAATGACGGGCAAAGAATGCCCACATGGTCAAATGGAGACCTGTTGCATTAGCCTCTTAATAAAAAGATAATTGAATTGATTGTGGGTGAGTTTAGATACACTACAAGAAAAACGGGTTAGGCCAGCTTAGGTCCTATATGACTGCCACTTTTGGTCTTAGTAATGGGTTAGGCCGGCGGACTTAGATGGTTAGACCGCCACCTTTAATCTTGTTAATGGCTAAGCTAAAAAACAGTGACCGCCGCCTTAGGTCCCATTTAACCACTAAACTAGTGGATAATGACCGCCGGCATAGACCTATTTTTTCAAATATATATATATATATATATTGCTAAAATCCACAACCCATTACCACCATTTTCAATCCATTCCTAGAAAGTGCAGAAAATGCAAAAGTGGTTATTCACAACCACTTCTGTCTACATTCTATCAATGTCACTTAATCATTAACCCTCTACGTATCATAACAAAAGAAAATTATCCATTCTTTAATAATTATTGAAAAGCTTTTTTTATAATTTTAATAATTATTTAAAATATTAATAAATATAAATTTAACAGTATTGATTCCCTAATGTAAATTTAACATTACTGATTCCTCATAATTAATACGGGTCATACACTAGTAGATGCTTAATTTGAACATTTCTTTTGCAAGCAAAGAAGAAAATGCCTCTAAAATTAGGGGCTGTCAATGGGTGAGGTCTGGGTCCGGACAGGGTGCCCTTGTGTCCCAATCCTCAAAATGATGGAGAATCATCCTGATTATTAATCAGGCCTGACCCGAGAGACCCATTATCACTTACATTTATATTTATTTATAAATAACAGCTAAAATTTTGATATATGAAAAAGTGTAAGTATTTTTAATTAAAATTATCTTATATATTATTTATCAAATTTACATTTTAGATATAAATAATCAATTTAATATAGGAGAGAACCAGAATCGACCCAATAATTAATCGGGGCAAAAACCTATCAATTGGGTAAACCGATCCACTGACAGTCCTATTTTCTAAAATAAAAATATGGGCGGCTATGGATGTATCCTCTTAGGTCGAATCTCGAATGGCATGAGATTTGGGATGACGCATGCATATCTTCTTTTAGGATTACAAAACAAGACTTTAATACAGGCAGGTACAATGTCAATAAAGAAGTCGAGTTAAAAACAATTAATTCTCAGTAGGGATGGAATTGGAACCCTTAGAGGGGATTTGGTAGTCATAGTTTATTCATTCTTGGAATGATGCGATTCCACTATGTAATAGTTGCAAATATAATTTCATTGAATCTAGAGTTCCCCTCTTCTCTAGAATAGACACTTCATCATATAGCTTGGGTTCATTATTTCCTAGCCAGGCTGTTTGTTAGTACTCTCAGACTTTCTTATCAAAAGAAGAAGTAAGACAATGAGAAGTAAAAGGACTCAATCTTAGCAATACAAGTTCTCACTTTAGCTTCAAAGTCCCCACATGGCCAACTAAAATAAGTATAATAGTAAAATGATCTCTGATCTCCGACCTATAAAATTTTCTTACATTTTTATATTAGGGCTATCAATAGTATTTGAAAATCTGATTTTGAATTTGAGATTCGGTATAATTGAATCAAATTTAACTATGACCGTATTCGATTTGATAAATATTTGAGTTCGAACATTGAATTTATTTATCCATTGGATATCAAATTTTTTAATCAAATTTGAATTCAGATATTACCTAATTTGATTGGAAATGATTTTTTTTACATCCATACTATCCACAGAATATAACAGTCATGCATTGAAAATATCTCCTTTATAATTGATGGAAAGATCTTCCCAATACATGAAGTTAGTGTCCTGGTTATGGAAAGAGTTGACTTGTAGGAGATCTAGAGAGGAACAATATAAATATACAAAAGTAACAAATATTATTTATGCTTTAAAACCTTTCTTTTTTGGTTAGTGGTTTAATAAGATAATAATATGGTTTTTTTTTTCTTTTTTTTTTGTGGATAGTAATTTAATACAGAACATTTTGTAAGCCTAGAAACCTCAAACTGTGCTGATGATCTAATAGCTATATTTGGTGTTCTAGTGCAAGATCAAACGCACATAACTTTAGGCTCTCCGCGCGTGGTACCGCCATGTACATCCTATTCAAACAAAGGCTAACTCTAACCGCCTATATGACAGGTTCAAATCCTTGATAAATCTATTCATAATATAGGCCAATCATGGTGTACCACGTCATCTCCATACACATGGGTCCTACACGTTCAGACTGGCATGAAGAGTTATGATTTAGTACAACAGTACATTGATTGTGACTACTGTTTCTTGGTACATTTATCTACACTTTAGCAAGCTTTGCCCATGATTCAATAGTTGAGATGATGAATTGGCAACCCACAATACTACAACCATTACACAATACTACAACCATTGTATGTTCATGATTTATTTTTTAGAACGAAAAAGGTGAAGTTTTCATGAATTAAGTAGGTGAATTCTAAGGCCCTATTTAGCATCAATTCTGATTTTAAGAATCCTTTCAAAAAAGAATGAATTATGATAAATTTCATTTTGAGAATCACCAATCTTATTTGACACAATCATCCAATTCTTGTTTTTCAGACATAGAATTATGTTTGGCAGTAATCAATTTTTTTGAATCAATTCTCTTATCATTTGATAGATAAAATCATGTCAATTCTAAAAAATATAAATTCAAAACAAAGGGATAAATTGAAGATGAAGGGTTATGGGACTATGGTGAGATTGGTCAAAGAGCTCTTACTGGGAAGGAGCCTCTTAGGTCTATGCAAGAGAGGGAAATGTATTTGGTTTTATATTCCTACAGTTGTTGTGCTTGGTAGGGGTGCTTACGGTTCGGTTAATCGAACTGTGTACTGATTTTTGAAACCGAACTGGGGTTACCGATAACCAAAACCGAACCGAAGCCAATTAGTTAATCGGTTTATTGGTTTGGTTTATTGGTTTTTTATTATTTACAATATATATATTATAAATATATAATATATACAATATACATAAATATACATAAAATATATAAATATATATATACTGGTCGATTTGGCTAACCGAAACCAAACCAACATGTGTGGGTTTTTTCGGTTGGTTCAATTTTTCAAATTTTCTTGCTCACCCCTAGTGATTGGAAATGTGTGGGTTGAAAGAAATAGAAGACAATTTCAGTAAACTGAAGCTAGATGAGCTTATCTCTATTCAAGGTTCAAAGTAGTGAGGATCATCTAAATGATGAATATGGAGAGTTTGGATGTTCTAGTACTTTCAAATGTTAATGCCCATATCCTAACAATCTAAGGGTGTGTTTGGTTCATGGATGGGACCGGAATCAGAATCAAAATCACCTATTCCTGTCACCTATTTGGTTTAATTAGGAACCAGAATCGGATTTCGATTGTTGCTGTTTGGTTCAGTTAGAAGTTGGAATCAAAATGAGCCAAAATTTTCAATTCTGCCATTGTTAAAATAACCTCAAAAACAGCTCACTTATTATAAATTTTCAATATATAAACACAATGGCAACCTACTAACAAGTGCATATATGGAGAAAATATGAAAAATGAAAAGAAAACTCATAAACAAACAAATATCACAAAAAAAAAAATCATTCTCCACCATAAAGAAATGAAAAGAAAAACACATAAACAAACAAAAATCTTTCATACCGGTGGAAATATTACTGGAATCATCATATATATCCATGTACATAAACACATTGGCAACCTTTGATGGTATTACCTCTTACAGACCATTGAGATTTGATGTCACTCAATTCAGAGAACAGATTAATGTTTTTATTACTAGAAAAGCAACTAACATTATTCAAAACACATTGTATGACTGTAAAGTAGAATGCTTCTCTACCTGAGAAGAGAGCTCATTTTCCATTTAGTGGGTTTTCTCTAGTATGCACTCTTAAGTCTTAACCATCGGAGTTACTGTATTATGTATGGTTCAAAGTGTTATATATTTACTTTACAGGTGAAGGGCTGAAATCATAAAACATAGTCTTCCTTGGTTTAGCTAGAATATTGTTGGCTAGCACTTTCGGCTCTTTGCCTCTTTTTGGTTGGGCTTGAATTTGAGTAATTTCAGAATTTTCAAAATTCATTAAACTCATCTGAAATCCAACATACTAAATTGGACCTTTATACTGCCTTTGGTTTGACAAAAAAATAGAAGAAAAGGGAATCATAAAATACTTTTCCCCAACAACTTTTTATTTCTCTCTTATGTTCTATATCAAACCAAACATAGACTTAGGTTGAACACCAAAGCTGGTCATCTTGGATCTTTGGGTTAGCTAGGAATAACACCTAAACCAAGTTGGGAAAACATTGTGGAGAATTTACCTTCACCTATTGGTGTTTTCCCCACCTTTACTAAGTTGATTATCAAAGGATAATCTGATTATCCCCAAAGAAGCCCAACCAAATATTGCACTGATTATTAGAGCCGGTTTATTTCTTCAATGCTTTGAGCTGGTTGGTCCTTGTTTGGATCCTCATAATTTTTTTCATATTCAACTAGCTCCTTTCTTAAGTTCTTTAAGCTTAGTTTGGAAGGAGTACAAATGCAAATTTGTAGAGTGCATATACATACAAAATAATACAAAATACAAGGTTTTACACTCTACACATTTGCATTTGTGCTCCTTCCAAACTGAGTCTTAGAAATCAATGATGCTTTTTTATCTCCAGAATGGTGATCCTCTTCAAGGTGGATAAGACAGATGATGAACCATAACATGCCAAAATTATGATGATGTTGAAAAAGAAACAAATAGTCATTGACAGAAAGATGTCTTTGTTGGGTTAGCAACTAAAATTCTAGTAAAGAGCTACTTGCAATCTGTTGAGCCACATGTGGTTGAATATGGAGTATTGAACCCCCATTATTCTCTGTTAAGCACACTGTAGAAGATCAATTTGCTGGTAGAATCAACTATGGATTCAAATATACATATCTTAAGGGTAATAACTGCAATGTGTTCTACAAAAGAATTCACACTAATGGTATTCTAGATATTTCTAGGATCATTAGGATCCTCAAATGGATATTCTGTGACCAACATGACATAAAGTGTCACACCATAGGACCAAACATCCGCAATCTGCAATTGAAGAAATGCCAAAAAAAACCATGAATGTTATAGATAAACAACCTAGATCAATGATATACAATCCATAACATGCATCTCTTTGATCATTGAAATCATCTTTGAGTTTTGTCATGGAAAACTCATTCCTGAGGTTGTAATGAAAGACAATTGTAAAAGAATGGAGTGCACTTGGTCTCTACAATCCATAATATCCAAGTATCAAGCTTCCATGCCATTTCATCACCATCTTCATATAAGCCCTACCCCAACTATATAGGGTTGGCCACAAAAATCCCGTTTCATAATCTTCCAAGCCATTTAAAATATTAAAATCCAAACTACAATCTGAAATGCTTTTTCATATCATGTCTTTATTGAAAAAAATAAAGTTATGAATTTTTTTGTTATGTGAATATTGAACACATGGTCATACAATCTGAAATGCTCCCCGACCCCCAATAAAAAGAAAAGAAAAGAAAAGAAAAGGTCTCTCTAACTGGTTCGCAAAAATATCAATGAAATGGCAATGGATGAGATGGTTTTGATGAAATGTAATTGCACTTTTGTACCATCACCCCAGTATTGTTCATATTTAAATGGTTAGAACTAGTATCCTCTCTACCATGCACCAACCTAAAGAAATATCAAAATCCTAGCAAACTTCCTCTTTTTCTTTCACTTGTTAAAGAGAAAGTTAAATACCTTGTCATCATATTCCTTTTTTGATAGAACTTTTGGAGCAATGCATGTAGATGCTCTTACTGTTGATTTCGGTTGTGAGTGCAGTAAAGTTAATTGCAATGTAAGGAGAGAAGAGAAGAAAAAGTTGAATAGTCAAAGTTCTTATTCATGAAACCAAACACAAATCCAGAACTCGAAAATTACAAACCTTAGAATAACCGAAGTCAAATATTTTAAGATGTGGTGTAAAACAAACCGAAATATAGGAGGAGGATGGGAAGAAGGATGGTCGACGACAATTTTACCTTGCCGGAGATGTGATTGGTGGCAATGGCTGCAATGACTAGTGGAGGCTGAAGGACAGGAGTTCCTTACACAGCAACTTTCATTGATTAGGGGTTCGAACAAAGGGTTTTTTTTTTGTCCCCCAAAAAGACCTCAAAGACCGGAGTGGGAATTGCATTCCGTGGGGGGAGTCGGGAATCACCATTCCCCCGTATAGAGGAATGCCATTCCGCCTGGACCCATTCCAGTCAACCAAACACTGGGAATTCCGATTTCAGGCTCCTATTTCCTCAAATCAAACACACCCTAAATTTTAAATATTCAAATCAAGGTTCAAATTTTTGATATGGTATATAAGCATATTGATAGTCCTTGGAAATTCCAAATAAAAAATATTTCGGAATTTGACCACTTTCAGGGGATAGTGATGCCTAGAACGACCCCTTTGAAAAAAATTCTAAAAAAAACTAAAAAAATGTTATTAAGTATTGAAATTTGACCCATATTGTTCATATTGGATGTGTCGATACTTTAAACTATGTTTCAAACTGAAAAAGAAAATAAGAAAAAGTATGGTGTGTATGTGTGATAGTTTGAACTAAATGATTGGATCAACCATCTATGACCTCAGTTATTTGTATAACAAAGTTATAATCAGGATATGTTTGATTTGAAGGACAAGGCAGCTGAAGGAAAGGAAAGATAAAGAAACGTATACAAAATTTATAAAAATTTCCATGCATTTTCCTTCGGTCAAACATAGCCTAAGACTACCGCTCCCTACGTCCCTTGTACAAAGCATTGGGACCCAATCACAAATACCGATCTTTTCCTTTTAATGAATAGAGGAATTATATTGCAGTAATCTTTTCCTTTTTTTTATTCTTTAGTGGTATTCACTTAGATGTTTGGTTTTTCTAATACATGAATTTTAATCCATTTAAAGTTAAAATTTTTAGTTTTAACCAATTTAGAATATGAATTTTGAACTCATTAAAAAATAATTCCAATGATTTTCACAAATCTAAGCTTAAAAATAGGAGTATAATCAAGCAGCCGAACTTTGCCATGTTTTGAATGTATGTATATTAATTAACCCTAGTTAACAAATTTTCCAGCCCAACTTTTATTGGTGTAACTTGCGTTCGAATAACCAATTCAGTCTACCTTAAGGTTGTATTTGGAAACAATGCAAATATGTAAATCGTAAAATGGTTAATTTAAATTATAAAGTTGGATTAATTTTGCATTGATAAATTTATCTTTTTATTAAACAGATTTTTAACTATAATGAATGCAAACACGAATTCTAATAAAGCATATGTTTTTCTTTATCAAAAGCCAATACAAATTTACTTCTTTTTTATTCATATACTTTTACATCATATTATTAATATAAATATACATTGATCTATCATTTATCAATACAAAAATATAATGTTACCAAATACAAATAAAAATGAACCAGAGTTCAAATTTATCTTGAACCAGAATTTACACTACATTTTGCATTGTTTTCAAATGCACCTGATGTTAAAACTCAAATCGAACCTAGTGAAATTCTTGCCCAGATTTTGATTATAGTCATTCTTAAAGTAGAATTAAGAAATTATCATAACTAATTGATGAGGGCAGATTTGGCCCGCCAGTGAAATTGTGACACGTGGCACCTCGTGACAACTAGGCAAATACCCAAGCAACAACATACCAAATTGGTGTCCCACCCGGGCACCAGTCTGGCCGGCCTGGTGTGGCCTAGCGTGGCCTGGTGCGGCTTGGCGCGACCTGCACGCGGCCTATGGGCGGCCTGCACACGGCCTGCGCACTGCCTGGCACGGCCTGCACGACCTGGCCGACCTAGATCAGCCTGGCACATGATCCGACTTGGTCGACCTAGCCGCCCATAAGACGCCCACCGATATACTCGACATGCATACCCCACGAGATCGGTAGCTCACCAAGGAGCTCGGTAGCTCACCAAAGAGCTCGCCAAGGAGCCAGGCATCTCGGCAGAGCTTGCCACAAGCAAATCGACATAGCTCCCCCTGGCAGCTCGCCACTTGTAGGGTAGCTCGGTACAGAAGAGTAGTTTGGCGTATCGCAGGAAGATCTCCTGCCTGACAACCTGGCCTAGACACCGACCCGCCAATTGACACAAGTGCCAACTTGACAACCTGGCCAAGGCACCGACATGGCCGCCTGACACAAGTGCCAGCCTGACGACCTCAAGGAGTTCACCACCGTACCCCGGTTCTGACGGGATGTGATGAGTCTTACCGTTTGGAGGCTTTTCACCCACCTAACCCGTGAGGACTCCGGTATATAAAGACCTCACCCCCCAAAGGGGGGGGGGGGATGGAAAAAATAGAGGTAATCCCTACTCTCTAGCTCTCTCATTTCTCCAATATCATCTTCAAGCTCTCTACAATCAGAGTGCTAACTTAAGCGTCAGAGAGCCCCAACTGGGAAAATACCCCCGGGTCCTTTTATTCAGTTCTCGCAGGTCCCTCAGCTCTTGTTGCCTACAAAGAGGAGGAAAAGATGGAGTTCTCGTAGGTCCCTCAACTCCCACTACCTACAAAGGAAACATCACATCATGCAAAAAGCAGTTGGGTTGCGCTACACCAGGGAGCTCCACCATTCTCTAAGTCACAGGCCGCCTAGGAGTAGGGAGTTCGCCACCAAGCAACTCTCCACCAGAGAGTTCGCCACCAGGCAGTTCTCCACCAGGGAGCTCACCACCGGGTAGTTTTCCACCAGGGAGTTCGCCACCAAGTAGCTCATCACCAAGGCACTTCACCACCAGATCAAATAAGGAAGTACTTAGCCAAAAAAATTAATACAGTACGTGACCATAAACGGTTATGATGAGGGCAGATTTGGCCCTCCAGTGAAATTGTGACACATGGCACCTCGTGACAACTAGGAAAACACCCAGCCAACAAACTTACGAAGTTGGTGACCCACTCGGGCACCAGTCTGGCCGGCCTGGCGCGACCTGCGCGTGGCTTGACGCGCGCCTGCAGGACCTGCGCGTGGCACACACGACCTGACCCGCCGACTGACACAGGCGTCGACCTGACAACCTGGCCTAGACACTGACCCGTCGACTGACGCAGGCGCCCCCCTGACAACCCGGCCTAGGTGCCGACTTGGCCGCCTGACATAAGCGCCAGCCTGACAACCTCGAAGAGTTCACCACCGTACCCTGGTTCTGACAGGATGCGACGAGTCTTACCGTTTGGAGGCTTTTCACCCACCTAACCCGCAAGGACACGGTATAGAAAGACCTCACCCCCCAAAGGGGAGGGAGAGGAAGAAAGGGAAGTAACCCCTGCTCTCTAGCTCTCTCATATTATCTTCAAAGCTCTCTACAATAAGAGTGCTAACTTAAGCGTCGGAGAGCCCCCGCCGGGAAAATACCCCTGGGACCTCTGATTCAGTTCTCGCAGGTCCTTCAGCTCCCGCCGCCTACAAAGAGGAGGAAAAGATGGAGTTCTTGGAGGTCCCTCACCTCCCGCCACCTACAAAGAGGAGGAAAAGATGGAGTTCTCGCAGGTCCCTCAGCTCCCGTCACCTACAAAGAGGAGGAAAAGATGAAGTTCTCGCAGGTCTCTCAGCTCCCGCTGCCTACAAAGGAAAGAAGACCACCTCATGCTGAGGGCAGTCGGATTACGCCGCACTAGGGAGCTCCAGCATTCTCTAAGTCACTAGCCGCCTAGTAGGCAGTTCGTCACCGAGCAGTTCGCCACTAGGCAGTTCGCCACCGAGCAGCTCGCCACCAGGCAGTTCGCCACCAAGCAGTTCGCCACCAGGCAGTTTGCCACTAAGCAGTTTGCCACCAGGCAATTCGCCCCCAAGCAGTTCGCCAGTAGACAGTTCACCACCAAGTAGCTCATCACTAAGACATGCCACCACTGGGTCAAATAACAAGTTAGTTAGCCAAAAAATTTACATCACAAAACATTATTACGTGTCCGAAAACGGTTACATCAGGTTACATCACTAATCTTATAATTCTTATAACAGCTGTAATGCCAAAAGAATTCTCTTTTTTTGCTTTTAATAAATTTTTGCTTTACAGCCTAATTGATAAAATCTGTGAACCGTTCACTCTGAATAATCTCAATAAAAAGATAAATAGATAGACACAGAGCGTGGCTGGTGACCATAGCCACACGACTTTTTTGTTGTTTGAATGATATTCCACCACCTGGTTTTTACTTTCAAAATCTGTGTGCCTACCAACCCAGAGTCCCAGACCCAAATAATGGGAGAGAGACAGACAGCCGGACTCAGAACAAACACATGGAGATGTGGCGAAAATCAAAGCCTTAGTTAATGAGCAGCAACTGATCACGGAGATGAAAGATGATGTGCGGTCTAGATTTCTATCACTTTATGCCAGCAGCCTCAGAAGCCTCCCACTTTCGATTCAATTCAGAATATCATTACTTTTGAATCCCAAGACACTTTTGTCTTTTTGACTATAAATGAGCTCCCTCTCTCCTGTGTCTGGCACAATCTCAAACCATGGCTAGAGCTTTAACCGGTTCTTCCTCTTCTGCTCTGGTCTCTAAACTTCTGATATCGTCTCTACTGCTGGGTTGCTATTGTTTGGTGTCTGAGGCACAGACCACTCCTCCCTTGGTGAAGGGACTGTCATGGACCTTCTACAAAACTAGCTGCCCCAAGCTGGAGAACATTATCAGGAACAGACTCAAGAAGGTCTTCAAGAAAGACATTGGCCAAGCTGCAGGCTTGCTTCGTCTTCACTTCCATGACTGTTTTGTTCAGGTAAATACGCTGAATTTCTGATTTGGGGAGCTGTTTTGTGTCTTCATGTGAACCCAAATCAACAATGCTCGATCGTTTTTAATTTGCTGGCTCATTTCTTTTCCCTTTCTGGTTGCTCCGTCCATATCACATGCGGATGCGGTTAGGGGGTACTATACTAACCTGCGCAGGTGGAGCGATCTTTCCAAAGGGGACCCAGATGGGGAGATTGCTGAATCTACTTACCCATTTTACTGTTTTAGTAGAATCCATAGTTTCATTCCCTTTTACTTCTCATTCATTCATTGCATGCTAACGTGCGCCGCTGATTTCTTCTTTTTTCTTGGCGCTTCATGCTTCAAAGGAATTTGGTTGGTGGTTCAGTACTCATCTTATACTCTGCTTCTTTAGTTTCTACAGAGGGAAAAAAAACAAACTCTGTTTCTTTAGTTGATAACTTGATATTAATCCCAAGTTGAAAAAAGACCAAGGGGTATGCGTAGTGCGCACCACTGGCCTTCATTATTATGGCATATTCATTCATTCGTTCATCTACTACTATATAACGTAGGGATGTGATGGGTCGGTTTTTCTGGATGGATCAGCCAGTGGCCCTAGCGAGAAGGACGCGCCACCCAACTTGAGCCTACGCGCTGAGGCATTCCGTATCATCAACGATCTCCGTGCCCGCGTCCACAAGGAGTGCGGACGCGTCGTCTCCTGTGCCGATATTACTGCCATTGCTGCTCGTGACTCCGTTTTCCTCGTACCCCTCTCTCTCTCTCTCTCTCTCTCTCTCTCTTTCTCTCTCTCCGCGCGCTTTTCTCTTCAATCTCTGATCTGGGGTTTCTTTTAAATGCTGTGAATTGCAGTCTGGAGGTCCCAATTACAGAGTTCCACTGGGAAGGCGTGATGGGCTCAGCTTTGCCACCAGGGAGGCTACTCTAGCTAACCTTCCACCTCCATCTAGCAACACCAGCGCCCTTCTGACCTCATTAGCCACCAAGAACCTGGATGCCACCGATGTCGTGGCTCTTTCCGGCGGCCACACCATCGGCATTGGCCACTGCACCTCCTTCACCTCTCGCCTCTACCCTTCTCAGGACTCCACCATGAACAAGTACTTCGCCAGTCAACTCAAGCTCACTTGCCCCACGGCGACGACCGACAACACCACTAACTTGGACATCCGGACACCTAACGTGTTCGATAACAAGTACTACGTCGATCTCATGAACCGGCAAGGGCTATTCACGTCGGACCAGGATCTGTACACCGACAAGAGGACCCGGCCGATTGTTACCAGCTTTGCGGTGAACCAGACGCTATTCTTTGAGAAGTTTGTGTACTCTATGCTTAAGATGGGTCAGTTGAGTGTTTTGACGGGGACTCAAGGCGAGATCCGTGCAAACTGCTCGGCTCCCAACTCTGCTACCACATACCTGTCATCCATCGCCGACGAGGAAGAAGGGACAAGTGCAGCGTTCTAAAGATGTTGATGTTGTATAGTGTGAACAAAGTGCAGAGAAGTGTTGTGTTGCGTAGTGTGTGGTTTGTGTATGAATGAATGAATGGTTACTCCTCTCTTTATGTTTCACTTTAAGCACTGTTGGTAAAGGTGTTTTAAACCAGGTAACTCGGAAAACTCGAACCGAGTCGTAATTCAACTAGTTTAAGCAACAACAAGTAACATATGAAGAGCGTTTTGAATTTGGGATGAACAACACCAGGGCTGGGTATGGCCTACGGTGGGCCTCCGTGGACTTAATTTTGGGCATACTTAGGACTTAGCCCAACTCCTTTAGTCATGCCCACTCTAAGCACTGAATGAGTGAGCCCAATGCCATCCCAACTATTCGTACAGCCATGAAACTTTTAGCCTATGTTTGGTTTAGGTAAGGATACCTTTACAAACCTTGTGTTTCTTTACAAACCTTGTATGCGTTTCTTACTTTTCCTTTTCTTACTTTTTCCTTCAAATTAAGCAAACATTAGGTCCTCCCATATATTTAACATCATTGTGTATGTATGGCCCACCAGTTCACAAGAAAGAGTGCCACGTGAAACAACGTACACCTCTGGTGTTGAATAAAAAAAAGAAAGCTGAGATTCATATTATCAACTCTAGTACTATTGGATTTGACACATAAATAGAGGCACGTGTTTATATTTCTAGATAGAGCCCATCCCATGCAGCTCATTTACAACACAGTGAGTCCAACACATAATCCAGGGTTGTCCAGTTCAGTAAAAGTTCAAGGGAAGAAGTGAAATGGGTTAAAGGTTGTCTGAAGATATTCGAGATCATGGTTGCCTGGACTGGATGGTCGGACCGGAAAAACCGGAAACTGGTGAGGTGATTGATTCCATTTTATTTCTGAATTGTTATTTTGTAAAAAATTGTTTTGTAAAAAATTGTTGATTTGGTCAATAAATCATTGATTTAGGCGGTCAAATCATTCAAACCGTTTAAACCATTTAATAGTTTTTGTCATTTTTATTTTTTTTTAATTTTTTAATTATTGTCAAAACAGGCCATCGTTCAATTTGAACAGCTGGACCATTTGACCTGAGAATCAGATTCCTGACCGGTTTGTTATCCGGTTCGATTTTAAAAACTTTGTTCGAGATCAAAATTGGTTAATGGTTAAGAAAATAAGACATGCAAGGTTCAGTGACTTCAGTCGTTCCGAGCTTAGAGGCAAGGGTCATAGATTCTCATTCTTTGCCTAGTATAAACAAGGCCCAAAAGACCCATTTCAAGTTAAGGCCACTGTGTAACCCTTGGAGAATTACACTTTGTGTATTTAGGAATCCAGGATTGCAAAAGGATCTCATCGAATTTGGATAGGTATATGTTAGATACGATCCAATAAGAATGGAAAATTCAAATTCAATTTGTTTATATATCCAGATATCTGATTTGAATCAATGAATCTGATTCAATTCAAAGCACAAGAAATCCATATAAAATTAGCATAAATCTCAATACAATTTAAGTGTGCCACCAAATACTAAAAAATTAAAAAAATGGGTATTTTATATATATATATATATGTATATACAAATTACATCGGATCAGATCCTAGTCTAAATCCAATTAATAATGAATTACACTTTTTAAATCACATACAATTTGATTATGGCTAAATGGATATCCAAAATCCAACATAAACAACTTAGATTTGAGTTTGAGCTCAAATCGAATTAAATCCAACCCATTTGCAGCCCTGTACAAATTGTCTTTTGGACCATGGAGCCTCCAAGCTCTCGTAGAAATAGATTATAAAAATCAGAGTTTTGAAAAAAAGGAATAATACTTCTTTTATTATCTCCACCCATATTATAGTAAGATAGTTGAGGCAAGTATTTCCATTTGGGCATCCATATGCTGATATTCCAATCATAGCTATTTGTCCATTATGTATGCATATATGTATATATATGTATGTGTGTATATGCATGTTTATACATATATTAATTAAAAAAGGAGCATAAAAACATTGTATATTATTTCTGGGGCCTTGGTTAGGGTGCTACTTGGGTTGGCTTGAATTAACATTTTATACTGCTTTGGTCTCAGGCTTTGGGTTGGTTTGATTAAAATTTTGACAAAATCCTAACCCCAACCCGCCCATGTTGCACCCCTACAACTGGCTACTTTTAGGCTAAAGCCAACCCTCCTTGATCCATATATTGTTGTTGTAAAGCATATGAACTTGTGCATTATGTGTTGATTTAATAATATTTGAATCTCATGTGAAGGATATTTGATAGCTTACGTGTCTTCTACACATTTCAATTAAATAGTTGGAAAATTTGATGTTATTCATGTTATTTTACTTATTTATGGTTTATATTTAATAGAAAATTAGATGCGGGTTCTAGACCCAACCTGCCCTACCCTCAGATGCGGGAAAAATAACATGGGGGAGGGTTTTGCATTTTCATATGTGAAGAGAAGTTGGATTCTGAAAACCCAACCCATTGAGGGTTTTGAGAAAAGGTATCAATTGAGAGGTTTGGAGAAGCTGGAAGGATCTAGAATTTACAAGGGCCTCCCTAACCCGTCTCGTTGCCATCCCCACCTCTGACCTATAAGTCTTACTCTAACTACTAGCACAGACTCCGGATCTCCTGTCCACGAGAACTCTACCCATGTCTACCCACAACACACTACCTCTGTGAATTGAGAACATCTCTCACAGCATAATACCATGTAGAAGGGTATGATGTTTTTCATGTGTGGCTGTGATGTTGTGTCGGTAAACATGGGCAGAATTTGTATGGACAGGAGATCTTGACTCACTAGCACATTGCCCGGCCCACCTCATGGGAAATGAGCTTCAACTAAAATATAGTATTCTTACATATTTAATGATTACAGAGTATGGATGCTTTTTCAACTACTGGTGTTACTCTTCTAGCCTAAAAGATTTTCCCTTCCTCTTATCACAAGGTACCGATTAGCAAAGAGCTGTTGGTTTCCATTTATAAATATTGAAGGCTTTGCGATGGGAAATGATAATAAACTTATAAGTGGGTCTGCGTGATTTGCTGGTCCAATTAATTTGCAATCGGACCCGATTAGATGTAGAGCTGTCAAAGGATCAGATAGAACTGAACCGAACGAAACTGATTATATTGATATTAGATCTGACTATCTGAGTATTGCGTCCAGATTAAAATGAGTCAGGACTGTTGTTTTGCTGTTCTGTATTCGAATCAATTAATCCGAACTGATTATCTCATGGGTTTGGTTTCTACCAGGTAAATTTCAAAGACGTACAGTATGTAAGATGATTCCAGTTAAAAAATATTTATCTTATCAACAGGTAAACTGGTTCACTATTTACTGTCTTTTTCTATTAAGGTCAAATTGAAGTTTCAAATTGTTACATTAGAGGTAATTATAGATGTCAAATATAATCAGATATAATTGGGCCATAGCTAATTAGCCCAATTAATAGTTTGATTTTGAATCTGATTTTATAGAATCGATAGGGTCTGGGTCCATATATATGTCTTATTAGTTTGAGATGGGTACACCCTGTTTCAAACTCAATCCAATCCATTGACGTCACTGATATGCGCATTATAGAATTATATATCATAGTAGCAGGGACCCATGTAATTCAGTTAAGGAAAAATGAAATAACGAAAATTATAATTATTACAAGGAAGAAATGCAATGATATATATGGAAAGAGAGAGTGAGAGAAATAAAAAAGATTCCACGGATATTAAGAAAAGAAAATCTAACCCGCTAGAATTATTCCGTGATTTATCACATTCATAACTTCCTGAGAATGTAATAAGGTATCCTACCAGGCTTCCAATGTTACAGAAAAGTGCTAGATTAATGAATTCTAAGCAGACATAGCATCCAAAGTTAAATAACAATCTATGCCCATCTTCGAATTGAAACGATGAGCCAATGCTTAAAAGTCATCAATAACACGAGATGGTTGTAACTTGTAAGTTTCGTTTTCAGTTCATACCACTCAAAATAAGTTGGTTAATATCGCTTTTTAAGTCATCTTTGAGAGAGCTTAAAAATAACTGTTTATTCAAAATAAATGTTTATTTGGGTTATTAAACACTTATTGGTATTTGGGAAATAAGTTCAAAATAAGTGCTTATTTTATAAATAAGGACTTATTTTTTAAGCTCAAATTTCTAGCTTTTTTTTTCTTAAGTGCTTATACAATAAACACTTATTCAAAAATTTTCTTCCAAAATTATCCCTAATTGAATTTTAAAATACCACTTATAAAATTATCCCTAATTGAATTTTATAAAAGTACTTTTATGAATGCACTTTTATAAAAATATTTTTATGAAAGCATTTTTACAAAATCATTTTAATAAAAGTACTTTTACAAAAGCACTTTTACAAAGGTACTTTTATAAAAGTACTTTCACGAAAGTACTTTTAAGAAAGCACTTTTATGTAAGTAATTTTGTAAAATTGCTTTCAAAAAAGTGTTTTCATAAGGGTACTTTCTTAAAAATGCTTTCATAAAAGTACTTTATAAAAAATTCTTTCATAAAAGTGTTTTCATAAAAGTATTTTCATAAAAGTGTTTTTATAAAAGTACTTTCATAAAAGTGTTTTTATAAAAGTACTTTCATGAAAGTGTTTTTATAAAAGTAATTTAATAAAAGTGCTTTCAAAGGGTATATTTTAAAAAATTGAAAGAAAATTAAGGACAAAATAGTCACAAATGCTTGTTTAAGAGCTTATTAGAGAAATAGACTACCAAAAGCCCAATATAAAATAAGTGCTTATTTTAAAAAAATAAACACTTGAAAAAGTTGGGTGCCAAATGCAAATAAATGCTTATTTGAATAAGCATTTGTTTTTAAGAACTTATTCAATAAGCACATATTTTTAACTTAAGCACTCCCAAACATGGCCTTAGAATGCTTCATTCATCGGTAAGAGATGGCCTTAAAGAATCCTTGACGTGCTAGGCACTTTGGGTTATCATTTTATCATTCTATTATTATGATGCATATTCTATATTCTTATCCTATAATCGTAATCCATATAATGTAACCATTCACATCCATAAACACAACTTTATGGATCCTAGTAACCTAAGAACCCACACATTCCTTTAGGCAGTGCTTGGTTGCAATGCAAATAAATTTGCATTGATGCAAAACCATGGCAGTGCAAATGATTTGAGTGTAAATTCTAACTTATTTTTATTTCAAATTTTATTTTATTTTGTTTTGTTTCAGTACAAATGAAGTAAATTAAGACATGAAGCAAAATAAAGTAAAATCCAAAACAAAACAAGAATTTGCATTTTTTACATTTGCACTCCCTTGCATTTGTACTAATGCAAATAAATTTGCACTGGAACCAACAAATGTGCATGTGCTTTTGCATGTATCAATTTTAGATGGTGATGATGGTAATGATGATGATGATGATAATGTGCACAAATTGTTCTAATTTTCTTATGGGTTGTATCAGGTATACAACATTAAGGCTTTTAACAACTCTCATGATCATGGATTATGATTTGTCCTTTTTTTTGTTAGATAGAATAAAATGGTGAAAAAAGATTTATGTAGCAAACGCCATATAGTTGGGACAAGGCTCTAATGATGATGATGATTTTTATTTAATATAATGAATATATAATACTAGAGATGTGCCAAAATGTTTTCTACAAAATATGTCAAAAAGAAATGGTATCAGAAAATCATAAAACCAATAAACTAGCATCATAAAATTTGAAACCGATCAGGTGGGGCTTTCATCAAAGTTTGTGAGGGTTTTGATTGGTCAAAGTCTTTCCACTATCATGTCTTTTTGGCATCATAGATTTTTCCTACAAAATTAAGCTTTTTTCTGTACCTCTTGTATTTTTATCCTTTTTTTATTTTTATTATTTATTTATGTCACCATGGGTTGACCCATTTGATCATAATGGTTGAATTGCTTGCCTGTCACCTAGACTAAACAATAGTTTCATTTTTGTCTTAGTTTTGAAAAGCATGGGAATTATATTATTAAAATGATTAGATATAGATATAATTAATAGAATTTACTAATGACAAAAAAAAACATTAAATATAGGATTAATGAGAGAGAATGAAAGTTAATACCTTAAATATAAGACTTAATAAAAGGAAATTGAATGAGGTAAAAAGTAATAGTTTAAATTACATTTTAGCCCTCACAATTAAAGAGGGACTAAATTAAAAAATAAGGGTATTTTAATAAAAAAAAATCCCACAAACTCATTCATACTTCTAATTGTAGTATAAAGTTTCCTATTTATATTTACCTTTTTGATGGTATCAGAGCCACCAATGGCTTCCACTGGCCAAGGTAACTCATCTTCTCAGTCTGCAACACCTATGAGAAACAGAAGCATCACATACTTCCATAGGAACTCCTTTATTTCTTACTACAGCCATTTCTACAATGTGAAATGCCACCCACTACTTACATATTAAACTCATGGGTGACAACTAGAACATATGAAGATCTTAGTTCTTTCCTATATTAAATACCCATGGCCTCACGGGTCTTGTTGACAAAGTCAGTGCCCTATCCACCACTGAATATCTCATATCCAAATGATCCCTCAAAGCTGATTGATAATTCATAAACCAATACTTGGTATCAGCTTTGACCAACTTGTACTGAGTTGGCTCATATGATCTTTATCAGAAAGTATGACTCCCCAAGTTGTTGGGCTACCAATAGCATTAGTAGCTTGGAGAGCCCTTGCTCGAATTAATTGGTCTCCCTTTCGAGCACAAGTAAAACTTCGTCTATCTATCACTTGAAAATTGTCTTGTTGCAGTCTTCGATTCTGTATCTGACATCTGATAATGATATATTACTCTACAAACTTGCCAGATGGGACCTAGAGCATGAGCCACTTGTAACTACTCTTACCACATTTATGGATGTAGATTACATTACACTTGTCGACGTCACTTGGACCTTCTTATCAGGGTGAATAGGGGAGTCCTATGTAAGCATATCATGCGAATACTACTACCTCATCATTTACCTCAGCATATCTGAATTGTTACTCAGATTCTATGACATCAAATTTGAACAACATAAATTTACTGTTTGGAGATTGACTGACTATTCCATCTCAATAATTTACTGAATGTACTTCATATTTCTAAAAATTTATTGTCTGTTTCTCAATTCACTTATGACAATAACTTATATTTTATGAGTTTCACCCTTCTTGCTTTTTTTGTTTTCAAGGATCTTATCTCAATGGCATGTTCCTTGCGGGCCTAACATTCAAAGACTCTATCACTTTTCTCCTTTTAACTGTAAATTGATTTGGTGGTACTCTATCAATCTTCTTCTTATGTGCTTTCTACTTCACACCCCTCGGTGGCATACTCACTTAAGCCATCCGACCCTTCATGTTCTTCAAGTCCCTATGTCTCAAAGTGTTTAATTTGTCCAATAATTAATAATGCTATGAGCTCACTTTGGTCCTCTTATTGTCTACAAGCCAAGAGTCGTCAAATAACATTCGACTCATCTAATTAAGTCTCAGTCTAGTTTTCCACTACAACTTGTTATGTCAAATGTATGGGGTCCTTCCCCTTATGTGTTTAATAATGGGTGCCACTATATGTTTCATTTGTTGTTGATTATTCACGTTTTACTTGGCTTTATCCCATTGCTCATAAGAATGATGTCTTCACTATTTTTGTTCATCAGTTCAAACATATGGTTGAGAATCTCCTTTCAACTATCATTAAATTTTTTTAACTGATTGGGGTGGTGAGTATATACCTTCCACCTCACTAAGTGTAGACTTGCTCTTTGCACTCACACTCATCAATAAAATGAGCTTGTTGAATGCAAGCACCCTTATATCGTTGAGACTACCCTAGCTTTCCTGATTAATCATAGGGGTGGCAATTTTTCATCCAACCCGCTTAATCTATCCAATCCACCTAGTATTTAACCCGCCCATTTACTTGGCGGGTTGTGTGACCAACCCGTCACCCAACCCGCCCATTTAAATGGATTGGGTTGGGTTGGGTTTTGGATAACCGTTGGGTTAACCATTACAAACATTACTATTAATTCCTTAACCATTTTTTTATTTTCTTCATTTGAATTAAATAATTTATAATTAATGCATTAATTTTCTATTAATTATTGACTAAATTTAGTTTTGTCTTGAATCAATACACTTCACCCAACATAAATCCAAATCAATTTGACCCAAGCCCAGACCAGCTCAACACAGTTTGACCCGATCCAACATATATCGATTCGGGTCGACCCGAATCCGAAATAGACCTCGGATAGAATGGATCGGTACTGCTTGCTTTGCCCGGTTTGGGTTGTCCAGTCCAACCATTATGCACATAGCCCAGCTCGACCCGTTACAAGCTGATCCGGGTAGACCCGAATCCAAAATGGGTCAGACCAAGTGGGGTCCGAACCCTAAGCCACCCTGCTTGCTTTGTCTGGTTTGGACCATCCAGTTTGGTTCGTATCCGTTCAACCCGACCCAAGCCAATCCACCATTGACTGAACCGGTCCGATCTGGTCCGACCAGATTAAACTGACTTGGTTAGGGTCTGGTCCGACCGAACTAAACCAGTACCGACCCGATTGGGTTTTGTTCGACCGAATTGAACCAGTTTGGGCGGGGTCTAGTCTGACTGGACTGATCCGGATCTAAACGGTTCAACCACTCTTGAACTTGATGTGATTACTTTAGAGACAATCCAATTAGATAGTTCAAGTTGGTCTGACTGGTTTGAACCTATGTGGTTCGTCAAATCCAAAACCCGAACATAGTTAAATGGCTTTGTTGATTGTATAAAAATAACATGCATGTAATGTGATTTGAGCCTTCACCACTTGTGTAAAAGCAACTACTATTACCACTAAGCTATGACTAACTTACTTGTTAAAAAAGGAGTTAGCTTTTTGCTTTAAGTACATAAATATAAGATTAATGGGTTTGGGCGGATTGGATTGGGTTAAAGCGGGTTTGGGATGAATCCAACCCATTTAATTTTATATAACTGGGTTATTAACGGGTTGGCGGGTTAAATGGGTTGGGTTGAAACTCAACCGAAACCAAACCCAACCCAACCCACCCAATTGCCACCACTAATTAATCATATTTCAATAACCCTTTTGTTTCCGGGATGTTGCTGCCATGTATGCCATGTTTCTGGTTTATCAGACTTCCCACATTAGTTCTTGGGGACTATTACCATTTGAGAAACTCTTCAATCAACCCCTTGATTGTACCAAGTTGCATTCACCTTTGGTTGTGCTTGCTATCCTCTATTAAGACCTTATGATTTACTAAGTTTGTTTAAGATCTAAATGCTATATATGTATTCATTTTAGGCTGTGTTTGGTTGCAATGCAAATAAATTTGTACTGATGCAATAACTATGGCAATGCAAATGATTTGAAGGAAAATTCTAACTTACTTTTATTTCAAATTTTAGCTTATTTTATTTGATTGCAATGCATGTGAAGTAAATTAAGACATAAAGCATAATAAAGTAAAATCAAAACAAAATTAAATAAAAATTTACATTTTTTTTCATTTGCACGCATTTGTACTAGTAAGATAAAATTGCACTACAACCAAATGCAGCTTAGTTGCATGCAGTTCAATGCATAAAGGATATTGTTGCCTCTTGCTAGCCATTGGACAAGTGTATATCTTGCAACGTGTGAATTTTCACGAAGAGTGCTTTGCCATTGTTGAAGGGTTTATCACTGCTCCCCTACCAGTTACGCCATTAGCCACCATTATTTCCTATGCCTTCATGATGGGCTCATATTATATATGTTCTTTGTCTTGCTTCCAATACGAACCAACTCATCAATAATTATGGATTCAGGTGTGACACACCTTCTATTGATGTTGAGATGGGCATTGATGTCACGCGATCTAGAAGTTCCCTCGTGTTTAATGATTCAAATTTTGATTAGGATATTTCCTGGTCAGGGCCGAGTTGAAAGGTGGCCGATCTGATGTATACTGTAAGAGAGAGAATTAGAGTGCTCGGGTGTCTTTTATTCGATGAGGGCATTTCGATGCTTAAGTCAAAGAAGTTTGTGAATTCTTTTGAGAATTTGAAAGAGTTAGAGAGTATGTAATCATGCGTACCTTCTCTCAAGTAGAAGTGAGTGCCTTTTATAGGCACCAGTGGTCAGAGCCCTCTTGTAATGGGCTTGAACTTCTCGCAGAATCGTTTCCGCTTCGTTGGGCGCACTAAGATATCAGTTGTGAGATCTGTGCGGGGGTTACAATCAACCCAAGTAACTCTGAGGCATGTGATGCGGTAGGCTGGTCTAACGGTCAAGATATCAGTGCTTCGGGGATCTCAGCTTGGTAACATACTACTAGAACGGGTCAGCGGGCTCTTCCTTGCATGTCACCATGGACTCCTACAGCTTGGCCGAATTCTAGGGTAGGTTGTCGTAATCTTACAGAGTCTACTATTTCAGCCTTGTCAAGGTGGAGGTCGGCCTGGATGAGGTGCTCCAAGCTGACTTGCTAAGCTAGTTTGCTGGTAGGTCGCCGTAATCTTACAAAGTCTACTAGTTTGGCCTTGCCGAGGTGGAGGTCGGCCTGGACGAGGTGCTCCAAACTGACTTACCGAACCAGTTTGCTTACTCAACGCTGAAATGTCACCCGAAGGGCACGTGTCGCTACATGATTGATTGGACCAAATTACCCCTCATCAGGCACAACCTTGTAAAATAAAAGTTTCTCCAAATTTTAATTCCAACCTTGGCTAGTGGTTTGATACAAGTAATTTTTCCCTTTTAGATTAAATAGACCAAAATACCCTTTATTGAAGAAGCAATTAAGAGACCACAAATTAGATGAAGAATAACTGGAGGAGCAAGATAGCGACAAAAGTGTGTAAAAATGGGGTGTCTACACAAGTTACTCAACCCTCCAATTCGTTGGTTCTCTCCCAATGGTAGTACATAGTAGATTTGCTTCAAAAGGTTGAACTCATAGAGGCCAAGCCCATGTCAACCCCTCTTGGTGCAACATCTCGTCTCAAAGATTGATGAGTAACTTCCATCTGATCCCGGCCACCATTTACAGAAGCATCATAGGGTCCTTATTATACATCATTATGACCAGGTTAGATGTTGATTTTGTAGTGAACAAAGCTTGCCAATTTCTTGTTGCTCCTACTCTCCACTCATTGGAATGATGTTAAGCGTATCTTACACTATCTCAAAGGGATAGTTTAATTTCTCATTTTCTACTTCAATCGACACCATCGTTTTAGTTCCAAGTGTTCACTAACACTGATTGGGCTGGGTGCCCAGATGACAAGTGATCCACCAATAGTAAATATATATTGATGGTGACAACATACGGTTTTTCCAGTTGTTAAAAAGCCTATTTCTTGTAGTGAGTTTTGCACATTTCATGGGACCCAACCTCATTTTGTTGAGTGCCAAGAAGCAAGTTACATGCTCCCTTGCTGAAGCGAAACTTCATGCAATTGCTACAGCTACTACTAGACCCATCACCTTCTCCGCGAGCTTTCACATTTCACCTCTTACACCACCAATGATCTAGTGTGATAACATCGGTGCACTTTATCTTGCTACCAATCCTGTGTTAAGGCACGCACCGAACATGTGGAAGTAGATTTTCACTTCGTTTGCAAACCTATAGTGTTGCAGAGTTTTATTGATGTTCACTATATAGAGTACTCCACTGATCAGATAGTAAAGACCCTTCCAAATATGTACAGTAAGGCTCAGTTTGGAAGGAGTACTACAAATATGTACAGTATAAATATATACAAAATAATATAAAATACATGGTTTTGCACTGTAAATATTTGTATTTATAATCCATCCTCAGTTTGGAAAAGAGTACAAACACAAATATGTGTACAGTGCAAATACATACAATATAATACGAAAAAACAAGGTTTTTCACTCTACATATTTGCATATGTACTCCTTCCAAACTGAGCATAAGAGTCTCTCCCCCAGATACGTGCATGAGAACCGACACTTTTCTTTTATTTTCCTGTTTCGTATTTACCTTTTGATATATCAAACGTTTTCTGATAGAAGAGACAAATACTGCTGTATGTATAGAGGAGAGAATCGAGTTTGCAAGTGATTTACTCTATCGCATTCATTCTTCTCAAAATTCCTCAGAAATAGCTTTTTCAGGCTGTTTGTGGTTTGACAGAAAATAAGAGAGAAACAGAAATTAATTAGTAGAGCGAAAGTTCTTAGGAAATTCACAGAAGTCCTTGAGAACATTCCCTCAACATTCTGTCTCTCTTATTTTCTATCAAACCAAACACGTTCTTGAAGCCTCTCACTACGAAATAAGACTCATACTGCACTACCTCACACCCAATTCTCCATCTCTGGCTTTTCATTCAGATGGATGTTAGTCATATATAATGTATTAACCAACAAATCGTTTTGTTCGAATCCTCTATGGTGAAACCGGAGGGATACTAGGGATCATAATACAGCACGTCACCCTAATACGTGGACCCCACGTTTATGGAGGAGCTGATGTGGCGTATGGCGATTGCCCATCCCGTATTTCGAGTAGAACCATAGAGGATTCCAACTCCATATTGTTGCATACAGTATTCAGGCAGTAAGATTATATTCCCACTATATATTATCTTCTCTTCACATAAACCAAAATACTGTCGTAGAAAATTACAGACAGATATTACAAGCCATATTCATTATTTAACTAGCTATTTATTATCGTCCCCTCGCACAATTCTTCCAAGAAAGGGGGGGAGTTGCAGAAGGCTTTAGACTTTAGTACTCGTTCAATCACTAGACGATGAAGTCTGTAATTAGTTATGAATGGGTGTCTTCTTCTGAGCTGGAGTGTAATCCATCACCACCAGGTCTGCTCCATCTTGGTACTCGTTGTCTTTGGCTAGAAACTCACCAACGTGAGTCCCGTGATCTGTTCTCTCGGCCGGACGAGGAGCATGGAAGCCACTGCCACCCTTTGCCGCCATACTTCTTGCTGCAAATTAAGGTGTGAAGAAACTGATGATGTTAGAAACAAAGGAAGAAGGAAACAATTGAACAATGAATTCTTCTCAACTTGGAAACTTGATAGAATTAAAACTATTAAGGTTAATTGATTACCTGCGTGTGTGATGGAGAGAAAGAAGAAGAAGAAGTAGATGATAACAAGCAGAAGAGAACGTTTGCATGGCACCACAGGCTTCATATCTCTTCCTCAGGGAGAGTGGAAAACCAGAAGAGGATTTGTTTAGAGTAGGAGTTTAGTCGAACTGGATTGATTTCTATGGGGTTTCATTCTGATCTTTCCTACCATCTTATATAGATGTAGAGACAGTAGCTTGCTCGGTGGTTGAATTTGCGGTGCAACTTTTATCTTGTAGTAATTTTACGTGATTGTAGCTAGAAAACTCTTCTGAGTACAGAGATTTTGTTATTACTGTTTCTGAACTTCTTAGGTGTTCGATGTGATGTAACTATCAGTCATCAACGAAGAATTATAGGATCAAGCTAAGGTTTATCAATCAAATATGAAGTGATGCTGGCTTTGCTTAATTTCCAAATGCCAATCAATCAGATGGCTTTATATTTCTGTAGATGGGAACCATTAATTATGTGGTGATGATACTCCGTAGTGGTACAATATTAGCTTTGTGAGTAGGTAAGAGAATAGAGAAATCCTGTTCATTGGATCAGCATATGTGCATATATATTTAGTGCCAATGGTCCGTCTGTTGCATGAGATAATGCAAGGTAAGAGAAATTTCACACCCTTTGGCTTACTGTAATATTTCTAGAAATTTATTAGCTTGGGGCGGTAATTAGTATTTAATAATGTCATTTCATGTTCGGGTCGGGTCAAAAGTAAAAAACAAAAAAAGATTTAGAAAGAACAAACCTGAAACAACCGTCAACCAACCGGGAGAAAGTCAGATACACATGAATAGTTGGTGTTAGGTCGGGCTGACAGATGATATGATTATGTACTAACTGACCCATGAACAATTTGGGCACGAGTTAACGGGTCGGATCAATGACCACTGCATGCACCGAATAAAATTATCTGCAGATAGCTCAAGGCAATTGGGGTATGAACTTGGGCCCAGGTGGTTGGAATGATTTCGTGGAAGGAAACAAAGAGTTAAGGAAAGACTGCGACTGACCGACAGAGATGGGCCCAATTCATCTCCGGTAAGGGGGTCACAAAGGTGAGCAATGGCTTATTCTACGTGAAGCCATGTGGGATACATTGGGTGCCATGTTCTGAGGCCCACAGGCCCATCTTGTCCTGGGTGAGGTATATGTGAATTAAACATTTCATCTCATTCAAAGCAGGGAGCTTTAAGAAAATATGCTGTTGAAGACAAAGAAATCATATTAGGTGTGGGAGTGTCTCCAATAAAGCCCAACTTGGTCATATCTTGGAAGCACAAGAATCCGAAGCTCAGGTTCTGATCATGGGCCTCGAAGTATGGGCCTTCTTTCTAGCTTTTCTCTTCAGTGGTTGTTCATCGATCATCTTCCCTTGTTTTTTATCTACAGTTCTACACTCTTCAGAAATTGGATGAATGCTTATCTATGAGTGAGTTTCACATTAATCTATCTCCAAACATATCAACGTGGTACTCCCAATTGGGGCTCACGATTGCTGCAAGTGACCTACCAACCTGAATGCTGAACCATCCAATCAATGGCTGACCTACCCAAATGGTGCTCCGGTACAAATAATTGAATTACGCATGCGTAACATACAACTAATTAAGGACAAACATACGATCCTCCTGATCCAAGGGTCATTATAGACCAGACAAGAAAAGACTAGTCCATGAAAAGATCATCAAGATATGTGTGGTTCAGAATCAATGGATGTTGACCCATCGTTTAATGGGTCACAATTAAATCAAGATGACTAAATGATCACAACCATTGAATCCACTCATTTGAAGCTGGAGATCGAGAAGATTGATGAACAGTGAGTGAGAAAGGATTAGTGCATATCAAACAGTTTCTCTCTTGTAATTCAATTTAGCTTGATCTTAAACTAATAACAATATGAAGCAGTTTAATTCTGGGTATGCTTCAATCAATTTGTTGGGTTGCAAAGTTACAGACAATGAAAGTCACAGGGTGAGCCTTTGTAGCCAAACTATGAGTACATAAGGAGATATCAAAGGAGCTGACAATAACACACATTATGTTAATCAGGCTCTAGTCTCTCCAGATCCAGAGACCAGGGGAGGACCACAGACATCAGACCAAAGTTGGAGATTACACGTCTAACATTCATCAAACATAACCATATGGGCCTGCTTGATGGCTTATTATTTCGAATGTCACATCGAAGCCGACATCGTTTCGCCGTTCAGAGGCACATGGCTGAATCACATGATACCGGCCCGAGTTTGAGCTCTGAGGGCATGGCCGACCATGTGATGTTTTGGTTCATTCAGTCATTGAAATGATATTAATTTTGTTTAGGTTGGGTGATTATGAATTGATGATAAGGATCAGGGATAATATGGTTTGGTTTGTGGTCTTGTCTCTCCTACTGGTCTTCTATTTCTCTCCCCCTTAATTAGTTCTGTTTCTTCCTTCTGAATTCATTTCTACCTTGTAAGGGGAGCATGTAACATGTAAGCTTGTGGTACCACTTTCTGTTCCCCAAGAGGACCCTGACATGGAAGAAGCTCAAGGGCAACAACTCACATGTATATGTTGGTCATCTACACAGCCTCTCATGGTTTTGGCCATAGAAGATCTATTATTACAGTCTACATATGGTGACAGCCTCCATAAATGCAATAGAAGCACATAGCAAATGAGTATACCAGGATAGACTGCTCAATGAATATCTCCTACAGAATTGAAAACCCTATTTAAAGAGTCTGTGACCATTCTGGTCTTTCACCTAAAGAGTTTATAGGGTTGTTCAATTACATAAAGCTTAGATGGAGGTGTTGCCAATCTCTTAGGTACCTAGCTAGGTTCAATCCAACTGTGGGTCCCTCACTCTCACTGTAACAAGGAGATGGGAAACCTTGTAGAAATGATCACATTCACAAACAATTTTTCATTTCTAGTAAATGATCACATATTTTATTTGTGAATGTTAGGAAACCTTGTAGAAATGAAAAATTGTTTTTTCCATAAGGATAGGATTCTTGCTGCAATCAAAGAATTGTCTATGTTTGAATAACTAGGTGGAGCTGGTATTGAATCACTTCCACCTTAATTCATGGAATTGAAATGACTATTCCTTAATCCAGAGCCTCAAATTTGCAAAAACATGAAATTCGCTTGGTTTAATTTTGGGTACTAAATTAAAGTTCCGTTTGATTTGCAGTCAAAATAAGAATCGAAATCCTCTGGAATCGGAATTGGAATAGTCCATTCCTATAATCTGTTTGTTCAAACAGGAATGGAAATGTGAATTAGAATCAGTAGGAATGAGATTTCATTCTCAATGGAGGGGCAGGGAATGACCATCCCCAGAAATGGGGGAATGCCATTCCAGCAGGAATGGGAATGGGACTCCAATTCCACCCAACCAAAAAGTTGAAATTGGAATGGCCATTCCCTATTCCTGCTAACCAAACAGGGCCTAAGTCTATAATAGTATCCCTTATCCAGAAGCTCAAATTTGCAAAAAAAAAAACATTGAATTGATCCAATTGGAATGGGCACCCCGTTGCATGAGGCACCCGCCAATGCGAGATCTGAGGAGGGACACATGTATGTAGCTTTACCCTTGTACAGAGGCTATTTCCAAGATTTGAACCCTGATAGCCCGAATGGAGCAACGCAATCGTTGCGCCAAGGTCCACCCCTCAATTACTTCTACGCAGAACTATTCAAAGGTGGATTTGGACTGAAACATTCAATTTTCTAGGTTTTATTTTCCTGGTCATTGAAGGGTTATATATTTATTAGGTTGCATGATTTTTGAATTCTGCAAGTCTTGCATCATAGAATCTCTCTTCAACTTCACATGCGTATAAAGTGACAAACAACATAAATATTGTCCTTTTTATCTATGTATATATCTGTCTTTGTTTTCTTTCAACAATTTTGTTTTTCTTCAGTTGTCACGTTACAATCAACCTAAAACAGTTTTTGATATTTGCATGCTGTGTAACCTCTTAAATGCATGAGTTCTTTGGTTTAGTTTTGTTTTATCTTTCAGTCTGCTCTACAAAAATTTCTCTCATTGAAATATCTATCTGTATAATGTACTCTTAAGATTAATTGGATCAAGACAAAAGAATATGAAGAGAGTGGCAATAGCAACCCCAAATTGAAAATTGAAACTTCTTTACTACTGAAAGTACTTCCAATCAAATTTAGGTTGCATTTGGATAAGGTTAAGGATTTGTGTTCTTTCAAGGCCGAAAAAGATAAAGTCTTAATTGTAGGGCCTGGGAGGACTGAAGCTTTAATCGAGCTTCTTTAACTGAGCCGCTTTGAAGAAGCTACTAGAAGAAGTTTCACCAGAAAGTCTTTTTTTTTTTTTTTGTTTTGTTTTGGCTGAACTACAGTATATTTGGCTTTCCCAGTATTTCGCCAAACATTGCTTATAAGCTGTATGGGTGTGGCCCACCTCATAAAGCCCAAAGCTGCTGCCTGAAAGCGAAAGCCTCCCAAGTGGGTCAACAAATCTTTGGTTGAGATGCTATCACTGAGATGCTTTGGAGAAGCTACTAAATGAACAATGAAGTTTCAAGGTAAAGTGGTCTTTTGGGATGGACATAAACTTGGGCTTTCTTGCTTTTTCACAAAACATCACTCATAAGCCATTCATGTAAGGCCCACCTAGCAAAGCCAAAGGCTGCCTCAGGAAAGCCCTCCTTAACAGGCACTTCTGTATTTTTTTTTTGGCTCTACTTTTGTTCCGTCAATTTTGTTTTTCATAACAGAAAGCTCAAAAGCAAAGCAAAAGTTTATCAAAACAAAGCCTTAATGGATGGTGTAAGCAACTAAATCCAAAGAGACTTTTCATTTTAAAATCCCTTTATTTTCTCCAAGTGTTTCACGGCTAAAACTTTGTCTTTGTTCCCCATTCCTTTTTATGGAAGCAAAAGGTAAGCGTTGTGTATCGCCATGTTTGATTGCAGTGCAATTTTACTTGCACTAGTATAAATGCATGGGAGTGCAAATGAAAAAAATGCAAATTTTTATTTAATTTTGTTTTGGGTTTTACTTTATTCTATTTCATGTCTTAAATTACTTCATTTGTAATGCAATCAAACAAAATAAGCTAATTCAATTTTAAAACAAAAATAGGTCAGAATTTACAGTCAAATCATTTGCACTGCCACAGTTTCACATCACTGCAAATTTATTTGCATTGCAATCAAACACAGCCTAAATATCCGTTTTCTCCTCTATTGTCAATGTCTAAGCCCAGCTCATACATATTCCTTTATTTGATCTCAAGTGTTTGGACTGAAGAGATTTTCATTCTACAGTATTTCTCTAGAAGCCCAAGGGTATTATCTTTACTATAATACTATGTTCTTCAGTATTTTGTGGAAATCTCTGGTCTTGTATGCTGCTGTTAATGTCCGATAACTTGATTCTAACTAGCTTGCCACTTGGACGTGCCCATCCAGATCCTATCCTGATCCAAACCCAGCCTTGCACCCCTTGGGCTTGGCTATTGTTCTTGGGATCCAGATGAGCCTCGCTTGGAAACTCTGGCTTGATTCAACTTTGGTTGACTTTGGATAATCCAAATATATGGTCTGAGCCCAGCCCAACCCAAGGCAAGCAACGCTTTAGCTGTTCAATGGACTGTGGAACCAATGATAAGGTCCATGCCAGTATAAAATATATGAAGCCTGCATCTTTTACAATAGGGCCATGAATTTATTACTGAAGTGGAATATGATTATTGGTTTCATAGTCCGCTGAACAGTCAAAGCGGTCAACTAATCCAAATTCACCCAAAGCCATAACCTTCTATAATATATGAGTGCTTATATATGCACACATTGTGCATTTGTATTATGCAAAAATGTGTATATTTTGTATTGACTTTACTAGCAGTGACCCATGCCATGCATGGGTTGCTATTTAAAAGTATATATTTTAAGAGGAAGAAAGTATGAAAAAATACAAGTGCATAAATACTGCTTAGCATGAGAGCCAAATGATGGTGTCTCAGTTGATGATAGTTTTTTTTTTTTTTTTTTTTTTTTTCAGTAATCAGTTGATAGGTTCTCTGGCTTGTGGTAGTGGATACTTGGAATCAAATCCCAATGCCATGGGGGATTAAGGGTTTAGGGGACCCCCCGTGGTTGTATAGCCCTATAAAGTCAAGAAAAGAAGTGCTTATAGCGCATGACTGCATGAGATCAATATCCAAGTTGCAAAATTAATTTCATAATCGAACCTACAGAGATAACCAAAGACTCATGTTAAGTGCTTTCTTATTGTATTTTTTTTATTGACCAAAATAATCCATGAAACAAATATCCATTAAATTAATAAAATAAGAGAAATACTTGATAACCCATGGAAATGAGCAATGGCTTCTTTAGGCTTTTATATAATAAGAAGATTTGCCACTTGCAAATTTGGGTCCAAGCTACATTTCATATTTAGGTTGGCCCTTAACCTAACCCAGTCCATCTAATTTTTTTCATAACTACGATCTTCATTAAAGAGAAACAAAAAACACACAAATCAGAGCAAAGACAACAAAACAATTAAAAAGCAAGGGGGCTGAACTCAAGAACAGTCCATTCAGCAGCATCAATTCAGCCACCTGATTGGCATCTCTCTGAACCCAGGAAAAGCAGAACAGTCTTGACCATGGAAGAAGCTATCAACAAATATATCCAAAAACTGGTTTGATAAGCAGCTAACAATGTTTTACTAATCACATTCAACAATTACATCCTTTTTAAGTTTTGATACTTAGCAGAAAGAAGTCCTTCTAGGGACCGCAAGAGCTTCAACTTTAGCTGTTGAACCTACCTGAACTGGGCCGAAATTTGCAGCTACCAAAAGACCAGAAAAGTAGTAGACCAGGCCACCACACCCACTGCTGTAGAACTACTGTTAACAAAAGCCCCATCAACATTAACTTTAAACCAATTTTCTTGTGGGGGACCAAAAAAGGGGGCCTCCCTCTATTCTGTTAGAATGGAGTTGTATTTGTGATGATGTAGGATCCATCTTCTGAAGCTCCTCCATCTGTATTAGAACTGGATTAGGGATTGAATCATTGAACACTATATCATTTCGATGAAACCAGATATTCCAAAGCATTAGAGCTATAAAGGTCTTCAACTCTACTCCCCTCTCTTTGTGATAATTGCAAGTTTTAAACCAAGATTTCAGCCACTTTAAAGCTAGAGCTGCTCGCAAAGTGTTGACTTGTTAGGTTCAAGAAACAACCAAACTAGCAACATCTAGCTGCTCGCATAAAGCATGAAAGACCGTTTCAGCGCCTTGGTTACAAACTTGGTATAGATCAAATATCTGCCCAAAGCTTCTTGGCATCTGTCGTGTAGTCTAGGTTAAAGTTAGTTTGTTGTTTAGCCACAAAATAGGCTTATTTAACTGAAAATTTTCCTTTCTTGTTAGGAATCCAAATCAGCTTATCGTCCCAAGTGAATAGGGGAATATGGGATTTTCTTAGCTATGGGTGGATGAACAGAGAATGTACCAGTTCGGCAGAAGTAGGTCTTCCACCTTTTATAGACTTAGGCAGTCCTGTTTAGGTCCGATGGTCCTGAATCCTGGAACCTCAGGGAGCCAGGGGTCCTCCCATATGTTAATGCGTTTGCCTGAGCCTAAGTACCATCCAGAAGCTCCCTCTCTAATTACTTCCCAGCCTGCACGGATACTTTTCCACCCCCAAGAACCCTCTCTAGGCTAGCTTTGCTAGGAGGGCCTTGTTAAAAAGAATAGGATCTCTGAATCTCAGGTCTCCATCCAACTTATTTTTATTAAGTTAATCCCAATTTACCCTGTTAATCCCTTTTTTTTCCCTATCTTGCCCCACTAGAAGGACCTTTGAAGCCTTTTAATCTTTTCACGAGTACCTAAAGGAAGAAGGAAACAAGACATACAAAAAGTTAGGATGGCATTTAAGACTACCTTTATCATTATGTCTTTACCTTCGAGTTCACATCTCTGCCCCACAGAACATCCCGGCCGTGTATTGAGAGCATTTCCCGATGATGATATCATCGGTTCTGGTACCATCAGGAGATGTTCCCAATACACGGCAGGGATGTGCTGTGGAACGTTGTGGGGCGGAGATGTGGTCTCCCTAGCTTCATGATTCAAAAATTTACTTTTTCAACCTTCAGTCTTTCTTTCTAATCTATCAAATAATTCAAACATTCTTTTTCTTTGATCTAGCAAAGTGGGAGGGAAGCCCAAGGTAAATGGATGGTTTTTCAACTCCTGTAAAATGCATGCTCTTAGCAATTATTTTTTCACTACAGGAAAAGCTGGTTTTAGCAGCAGTTTTTTAACTGACAGTAAGGTGACTACCGCTGGAAATATTATTTTTTTAGTGGTAATCAATTAAAATTTCCACTAAATACTGAACCGTCACTACAGTTGATGCATGAATCGAATAGGTTTTTCTTCCTTTTTCTTACTAGTAATTAAACACATGCATTGAATGTGAAAATTTTTTCTTCATATTAATTAACTGAATTTTAGATATATCATAGTAGTAGTATTAGTATTATTATTACTATTATTATTATTATTATTAAATTTTGTATTTCATTTCTATCATAAATAAAAATAGCTTTTATTTTAACAATTATTTTTATTTAATTTGATGAATATATAACATTAGAAATGCTCTCAAATGTTTTCAACGAAATTCTATACATTTTTATTTTTGGTGCTCTATCTTTTTTTAAATGTTTATTATTCAATTATGACATCATTGGTTTCTTTAAAAAGTTGGATCATTTACCTACCATCTAGATAAGAAAATAGCTTGATTTTACAAGTGGTATAAGTGTGTAATAAAAATAAAAAATGGTACGATTAATACCAATTTTTATCAAATTGGTGTTACACCAATTTGATAAAAATTCACAAGAAACTCTTGGCTGTGAAATTTACACCAACTTGATAGAAATTTATAACTTGATTGTACAAGTGGTTGGTTCCTTTAGTTCTTTTATACGATCTGATTAATATTATATAAGTTTGTAAGAAAAATAAAAAGAAAAGAACGAGAGAAGGAGCAAGAGAAAGACTAAGGGAGAACGATAGAGATTGAGGGAGGAGGAGATATTAATCGAGAGGAAGAGTGAGGAAGAAGAATGAGAGAGATTGAGAGAGAGGGAAAGAAACAGAGGTTTTGATTTGGCTACAAATCAAAGCCGAGAGTGGGAGAGACAAATGGAGTGGCAAATCGAGACATGACTGTGAGAGTGAGAGAGAAGGGAGGGAGATCGAGAGACAGAGGGAGTGAGGGAGAAACTGAAAACCTATTTTTGGTATAAGCTTTTTGCTGTGTCCAACATGGATTAAGAGTTCCATGTTGGCAACAACCACATAAGCCTCTGATGACATGGAGGGGTTTTTTATAATTTGAAATGTGGAGTTAGTTGTAAGAGTTTTATTGGTTTTTGGGTCATCCTACAACCTAATTTTAAATGTACAATTGACTTTGATTATAATTTTCCCTTTAAACTATATATTTCATGTACATTATATAAATAATTTTTACTTATTACACTTAATTTTTGTTTGTCTATGATATCATTTGACCCAAACCACTAACCACCACCTAGAAAGAAAAACAGTTTGATTTCTAGGTAGACATTAAATTTTGTATTATATTTCCATCATTGATAAAATTATTTTCCACGTATAATACTTATTTTTGTTCAATATAATGAATGTATTATATTAGACATGTACCCAATATTTTATTTTTTATAAATATATAACATTAGATATTCACCCATAATTTTTCCTATTTTTTATTTTTGTGATTCTTTGTATTTTATATTTTTTAAAATTTTATTATTTGACTATGACATCATTTCATTTCTAGGTATGTTTTAAATTTGGCATTCCATTTTCATCATTAATAAAAATACTTCTTACATTTCATACTTATTTATTTAAAATTTTTATTATTTAACTATGGCATTACTTATTAATTCATTTGACCCCAAATGGTCGAATTGCTTGCCCACAATTGGAATGGAAGAAAATGTTTTTGTTTTCAAATTACTTTTTTAAATATTTATTTTTATACTATTAAAATAATATTGTGAATTTAATTACAAGAATTTAATGATGAGAAAAATATATCTTAAGTATAGGATTTAATGAGAGAGAATAGGAAAATATTTTTATTTCTAATTGGTTTTAAATTTTGCATTCCATTTCCATCATTAATAAAAACATTTTTTATCTATCATACTTATTATTGTTTAATATGTATGTTAAAAATGCTCCCATTTTTTTTTCATTTTATAATTTAATCATGGCAATATGGATTGACCCATTTGACCCAAAATGGTTTAATTTCATACCACCACCTAGATGAAAACACTATTCTTTCTAGGTAGATTTTAGAAGTATAAGTTTTTATGTTATTAGAATTATTAATTTATTAAGTATGGATTTAATTAATTGAACTTAATAATGAGAAGAAACAAAAATGACTTAAATATATGATTGAATGAACATGAATGCAAGTTAATAAATAAAACGTTGGATTTAATGAGAGGGAATTAAATGCTTGAATATCTTAAAATTACCTCTTTTCAACCCATTTAATATCAATAACTGATTGCCCTATTTGCCCTCATTTTTATCAATAAATTTAAATATAGAGAGGTAAATTTTGTCCTCAAAAAATCCAAAAATATTCTTGATGCCATTCATGCTTTTTAAAGTAGTATAGATTTCTTCCTCTTCCACTCTCTCCTGCCCCGTGCCACTTCTGTCCTCTCTTTTTCTTATTTCTTCCTCTTCCCACTCTCTCCTCCCCTGTGCCACTTCTGTCCTCTCTTTTTCTTATTTCTTGCTCTTCCCACCCTCTACAAACTTGACTTTGTAGACCCAATGACACCCAATGGGAGTCTTTTCTGGTGGTAAGTCAGTTAATGTCCAGGTATGGGTGCGCTCAAGTGCAACTAGTTTGACTGACATAACTTGCTTCCAATAGTCATGTTTGTTGGCTTCATCATAATAAGAAGGCTCAGGTTGTGTAGAGGGGATTGAACTCATAGTTAGAAAATTAGAGATTGGATAGTGAGTGCTGCATGAGTCAGTTTGTGACTGAAGTGTTGGACATGTAATCAGCAAGGTGTAGAGAAGGTCTCTTGGAGCAAAGTGGTAATGTCCATGTCACTAGTGTGTTCAGGTAATTCTGAACTAATAGGAGGCTGTGAGCTATCACAAACTGGTTCAATTCTACGTGTTTGATTAGGAATTGTATCAGACACTATATTATCAACGGTTGGCAGAGGTATGTTGATGGTGGAGATCGGTCCAAAGGCATGTCACCATTAGCAAAAGGAAATTTGTGTTCAAGGAAAATCATATCTTTAGACACAAATATCCGCTTAGTAGCCAAGTCATATAATCTATATCCTTTTTTTCCATTAGGATGTCCGAAAAACACACATTTAGTGGCACGAGCATCAAATTTATCATGCCCACGTCGGGATGTACTTGCATAGAAGAGGCAACCAAATGTATGGAAATGACTACTAATAGGAAAAGAAATACGTGTTTTTTTTGCTCGAAAGTATGTGTCACAACAATCATTATCGGGTACAATAATGTGCAGTTTAGGAATCATAACAAGTTTCTTAAAATGAGCATGGCCCAACCTTGAATGCCATATGCATGGATCATGTGTGCAGGTATTATGCAAGGAGAAGGATGGTGGAAGGGAAGTGAAGTGATACAACGCATCACACATTAGGCCCACACCAATCAACTTCTTAGATATTAGGTCCTGAAGAGCACAAAATGTAAGAAAGAACAACATAGCACAATTTAGGTCTTTGGTAAGTTTACCAACAGATATAAGATTGCATTGAAATCCTAGAATGAACAATACCTCCTTTAATACCATATTCGAAGACAACGCTATGTCACTTTGTGACTGAATTGGTAATAGTGTTCCATTTGGCAATTGAACTAGTTTTAGTGCTGATGTAATAGATGTAGTAGCAAATTCAGATTTAGCGGGAACCATGTGATATGAGGCCCCACTATCTAAAAGCCAAGAAGAGGTAGTGATTTTACCTACAAAGTTGGCTGAGAAAGTATGTTTATCATTGTTTAGAAGATCAGACAGACTCCCGATGGTGCTTAATAACTGTTGATACTATTCCTTGGACAAACTGGAAATTGGAGAAGCTGCTTGGACTGAGCTCGTGCAAGCAGTAGACTTTTCTTGATTTCCAGTGTCGTTCTTGGATGTTGTGAGCGTCAGAAAATGGCTCACTTGGGCTAGAAATGGAGTCACCATCCATCAGTTATGGAAATAGAGGTGATGGGACCTCTGGGATTTACATCAAAAAGCTTTTTTTTGTTCATTAGTGACTCCAAAACCCGAGGCACCGACTAACCAATCTGGGTAAGACTCGGATGGGAGAGGGAAGGGGTTAGGCACCACTCTCCTGAGTCCAATATGTGGGGCCTACATGGGATGTCAAAATGAAGCATAAACACAAGATAAGCGACTACTACTTTAACAAATCAACAATAAAGAAAGCAAGCCACAAGAACAATACAAAACAAGGAGAATTTTCCCTTTTTTGTATCTTAATCTCCCTGCAAAAAAGTCCTACTTCTCAAGCTAAAAATGAGATTTACTGATCAAGTCCATTATTGCAAATCTTTTAACTTTTTTTTTTTTATATTTTTCTTCATTTCGTTTTATTTTTCTTTCCCTTCTTTCTTTTAAGGGATTTTATTTTCTATAATCGACATCCTCCCCTTTCATTTCCCTAGTTTATTTAATGTTATTATACATTTTTTAATCTTTATTTTTTGTTTTCCCTTTTTATTGAATTAATTTGTTCTCTCGACCAAATACTCTCTTACTCTATTCTATTAACACTTCATTCCATACCTTCCATTTTCTCTTGCACTCTAACCTGCATATTTCTCTCTTACCAGATAACAAATAATTTCTCTCCTCATTTCAGTCTTAAGAGGGATAACCCGACAACCATTCAATCCTATCATCAGAATAAAAACAAATACCGAAACTAATCATCAATGATGAAAGGAACAAAGCATATAATACATACATCTTAAACATGGCGAGATGACAGACACTAGCTACTAGAGCAACCGAAAGGCTGGGACTAAGAACACTTTCTTTTCAATTTGAACAGACTTAGAATTGCAACAATGAAACCAACAATAACATCATAAGTTTATAGAATATTTTCGATGAGAAAATAAAATTCAGTAAACTAAGGAGAGACCGATTTCATATCTATGGATAGGCTGTTATAGGAAACAGGAAGCTACGGAGAAGACAACAAAGTAATGCATGCACAACACAAAGATGAGCTATACAAAATTGAAAGGATGTCCAATATTTTGCAGGAATTAAGTCGATAGTGGCTCTGGACTGGATATTGACCTGAACTTGGTTGACGCTGGAAATGACAACTCAGCTAACTCTGTCTCTGTCATTTGTTTTTAGATAACAACTAACTCTGGAAACAGGATGAGAGAATTGTGGAAAGATTGATCCAGACCAGGAGAGTAGTTTGGTATCATGTCGGTGAAAATAGGGGGTACCACTATGTTTGAGGAATCAACACTAACGAGGAAGGCCAATGAGGAGTTCTAGAGTATTGTGCACCCTGGAAGATGATAACAAACCGTCGGAATCTGAATGAAGATCATCGAGGTCACTGCTACAGTTACTCTGCTCTTCCACTGTGTGTCTAAGGGAGGAAGGGAGTGAATAGTCAATTTCGATGACTTTGACTGATTTGATGAAGGAATAAAGGGGAGGAGAGGAAGAAGAAGTTAGAGGGATTGAGAGAGAGAGAGAGAGAGAGAGAGAGAGAGAGAGAGAAGTGGTCGGAAGTGGGAGATCAACTCTAGGTTGGTCGCTGCTACTATTTGGTGACCAAGGGAGGAAGACGGTCTACAGTAAAATCATCTCTCTACTTAGGGTGAGCATGAGACATTCAACTACTTTTAAAGAATTCCAGGGGCATTTTGGTAAATCTAGTGAAGTCCGGGGGTATTTTGGTAATTTGGAGACATTTAGGTCAAAGCGGGTCTAGGAAGGTCAAACCGGGTCTTATGGTTCAATGGTGGGGGATTTTAGGGCCAAAATGGAGGGTTAAGATGGGTTTGACTACCAAGTGAGGGGTTTTGCAAATGTGGGCCAACGAGATTAGTCAAAACATAACCTATTTGAATGGAGGGGTGAGTGAGGGTATTTTTTGTTGAAATTTGGCAAGGTGGGGTTTTTGGACAATTTGAGTTGATTGGTAGGGTTGGATTGATCCAATTGGGCCTAGATTGGGCAGATCGGGAAAGGGCTCGATTCAGTTAATCTAAAGGTTCGAAATAGAATCTTTGTGTGATCGAGGGGGCGAACGAGGTCTGTTTTGGATGAAATTTCATAGGGTAGGTTTTTGGGTAATCTAAGGTGATTAGTAAGGTCAAATTGAGTCAAATGGGCCTGGAAAGAAAGGACTTAGAATCTGGTCAATCTGGAACCTTAAAATGGAATCTTGATACAATTGAAAGATAAACAGAGGTGTTTTGGGCTGATATTTCACAGGTGGGTATTTGGGGGTGTCTGAGATATGATGATGAGGTCTGATCAGTCTTGGGGAGTCAAGATCATAGGGATTTGGGTCAATGGATTGTTTCGGAACGAAATCTTGGTTTGATGAAAGGGCAAATAAAGGAATCTAAGGTTAAAACTTTATGGAAAGGTGTTTTGATGTGTTCGATTTGAGGGCCAAAGTGTAGACGGGGTTGATCTGGGCCATTGGATAAGTATTAAGCAGGTTTAACAATGGATCTAAGGGCTCTCAGGGTGAAATTCAGGTTTTTTGGGTTTTTGGGTGTTTTAGATGGACCAAAAGGGTCTATTTCGGGTGTTTAAGGTAAATCGGAGGTTTAGGTGGCGAATCGAGCAAAAATCGGGAGCTAACAGATGTGCACTTTTATCGAGTTCCCCAATTTGGTGGATACCTGAACAATTCAAAGTTGTAGTCCTTACTGTGACCCTGTTTCTTGTAGTGTTCACAATGAATCTTGAACCTTTCTTTTCCTCCTTTCGAATTGAATCTTGGACCCGCCACATGAAAAGCAACAACTTCTGTAGTTGGACCACATTGAGCACTTAAGGACTAATGTCTTTCTTCTTGTGATACAAATGCATAAACCCTACTAGTTCTCAGCAGAGGGTCCATGCTCAAAATGCTCGATCTGATGTTGTTAAATTTTTCATTTAGGCCAAGCAAGAATTGATACACTTTATCTCTTTCCTATTCTTTAACAAAATTTTTCTAGACTCCACAAGTGCACAGTCCACAGGTACATAATGGTCCAACAATGTAGGCTGATAATTCATTCCAAATTGCCTTGAGTTTTGAGAAGTAAATAGAGATAGGGAGATTTTCTTGCTTGATCAACATGAGTTCTCACTTGAGATGAAAGATTCTTGATGTGTTTCCTTGTCAGAACCTTTCCTCCAAATCTTTCCACATTTCTTGGGCACTTTCAACATAGGCTTTCGTGGAGGTCCTTGGCTAAAGCATTGAAGATCCATGACATTACCATGGAATTACACTTTGACCAGGTGAGCAACTTTGCCTAATTCATCAGATCTAGCTTCTGAGTCATTTCATTCACGAAGCCAGTATTCTTCTTGGTGCTGAGAACATTAATCATAGCTCTTTTCCAAGTCATATAATTGTCTCCATTTAGAATACAAGAGATAAGCACTGTACTAGGGCGGTTAGAAGGATGGAGGTAGAATGGTGAATTCTGATCACTGAAAGAGGAGATCTGATCAATGATAGTGAACACAGTGTTTTCAGTTCAATTCATGGCCATTCTTGTCGATGACGGAAAATGATTCAAATCAAGACACTACAAGAAAATCGGCCTTTAACAACAATCACAACTTTGTTGCCAAATGCTAAAAAACTGTTCCTAAAGGTTTTAGTTACAACCGGGTTGGTTGTTGCCGGTAATGCTATGGTTAAAAATTTTTAATTACAGTCAATTGTTGTTAATGATGATGTATAGCAACGGTTGATATAATTGTAGCTAAAAAGTATTTTTTGCAACAATTTTCTAACTGTAGTCATATATGTAGTAGAAACAATCACATCAATTGTTGCTAAAGCATAGGCAACAATTGATCAATTATTGCTTATAACTATCTTTTGTAACAATTCTCATTGAAATAAAAACAATCATATAATTGTTATGAATTGTTGACAAAACAATTCTAATTAATTGTTGCTTAGCAACAATTCTGCAATTATTGCCTATAATAATTTTAGCAACAGTAATTATAGACTATTGTTAAATTAGCAACAAGTGAATAATTGTTACCAATTTCACTAATTACTCTTCAATGCATTTAATTACAATTAAAAATGGTTATCAATATTAACTTAGGTGTTGTTATTAATATCTTTAATTGTTGTAAATAATTTGAAAATTGTGGTTAATAAAAAAAATTTGCACGTATTTAAAAGTAAATATGATTGTTGCCAATGATCACATAATTGGAACAATTATCAATATTAGTTTCATTATGTTACATCCATATAACATATTTTACATATAATTTATTATAGCCATTCATTTGTTCATTCAATTCAATCAATGGACAATCTTAAATCCATTAAATCCATTAAATCCATCCATGCATAAATATATATTCATTGGTTTCTAAAAGATAACATATTCAAATCATCATAAATTAAAATTCAAAAAGTTTATATACAAAAAAAAGTAACACTTAAATAAAATATGCTAGTCTCAAAGGAAATTTCTTCTCATCAAATTTGTTCTCTTAGAGTTTGATTTTCAGAAGCACTAACACCCTCATTATTATTCTCCTGCAAAAAATAATGCATAAATAATTTTATTAATTATGATCTTAAAAACTACTTAATTTAAACTTTAAATAAATCTAATTAGAAAAAATACATGTGATACTAAAGTTGATCCACGTAAAATATTTGACAAGTCGATAGTTCCATTTTAAGCAAGATTAGCCAATGATGAAGTCATGACCAATTGCATTTGATCTTTTTGTTTCTTTAATTATTCTCATTTTGCTCTTTTCTCCTCTAATTGCTTGTGTAACTTTTCATTTTCCATTATTAATCTATCATTTTCTACTTTTATGCCCCAAAATTTTGATGGAGTTGGTCCAAATCCAAACAACTGAACATACCCACTATGCTCTGGACCAAGTACTTGAGAAATAGAATCCTAATGCCCATTGCTAATTTGGGAACTTTCTCTATCCATCTCTATCTCATCTAAATTTCTCTACAATATAAAATAAACTTTAAAAAATTTCTTTAATTTTATATACATAAATTTATTAATAAATAATAATAATAATAATAATGCAACAACAATACTTACAATAGCATGAGCAATATCTTTATTTGGAACATCTCCATTCTTTCTTTTACGTGTGGCTCTAAATATCTTTGTTCGCATAGGTTCTCTTTTTTCTAGATGCTTATTTTTCTTATTTTTTAACATACAATAATTATAAGCTTACAACTAATGGATGCAAATTTAATTTAATCTATTTCAATTATAAATGGAAATTACCAATTCTTCTTGGATTTGCTCAAAAGACTTTGAACTAGAAACATGAACCATAGTATGTTTTGCTCGGTTTGATTTACCTCTTCCACTTCGAGCCTGCATTGTGAATTCATGTAAATGTAATACGTAATTGTTTACACTAGCAAATGCACTAGCCGCTCAAGTAATAGAGTAGCGAGTAGAGTATCGTTCCCATGAGGACTTATGTAGCAACTACTAGTAATAAATCAGTCCACTGTTATCTGATCAACTGAATTGTAAAACTAATGAAAATCTGAAATTCTAACTACAAAACTATCTCTAACACATTAGACCAAACACCTTGTATGCAAGTGAGGAGACAAGTTAAAGATGCATAGAAAAATAAATTCAACAACTAGTTTTTTAAGCAATTCGAGTAGAATAAGGTTCAGCCTTGGTTTGGTGAACCCCCAAAGCAATGAACAACCTCTCTCGAGCGCATGTTCAATCTATGCATGAGTGGTGATCCTTATATCTCTATCAAGGATCTAACCACCATGCATGCATTCAGATCTAGCAATTCTAGGGCTTCATTTCAGCTGGATGATCATCAACTAGCTGAATGAACACCAACTGAATTGTGCGAGTTATCTCTAACACTGCACTCAATTAAGCTCTTGATTGGCAGATCTGAAATCTTAGAGCCTTTCTCAAGCACTCTAGGATTTCCAAGAAGGAGGAACAAATTGGCCAGACTGAATTGAAGCTATTTGAATTCTCTCTCAAGTAATTCAAGTATTACAAGATCATGATCTGAAATCACAGATCTGATTTTATAAAATATCAGTTCGAATATCACTATTTCATGATCTAAATTTACAGATCTGAGTTTGCAAAATAGCAATTCAGATCTTGTAAATTCATGATACCTTCCCATCACAACTGAGGTAATAGGTCAGCCCTCTTCTACCACTTCAGATACCTCCCCTGACCTTAATCTTCCTATTGCCCTTCGCATAGACAAATGGAAATGTATAGCTCATTACATTTCTAAATACCTATCCTATAGCCTTCTTTCCCCTTCCTACTATTCCTTCCTTGCCTCTGCTTCCACACATGTGACTCCCAAATCTGTCCCAAAAGCCTTGTCTAAATCAGAATGGAGGGATGCTATGATGACTGAATATATACTTGGAATAAGAACAATACTTGGGAAATTGTGGATTTGCCAAAGGGAAAGGAACCAGTTGGCTATAAGTGGGTGTTCACTATTAAGTATCATTCTAATGGTACTGTTGAAAGATATAAGGCCCTTTGATTGCTGAAGGGTATACACAGATGTATGGTATTGACTACTTGGAAATTTTTGCCCCAATAGCCAAATGACTTCAGTTCGAGTTTTACTATCTTTAGCTATTGCTTTTGATTGGCCTCTTCATCAGTTTGATGTAAATAATGCTTTCTTGAATGGGGACCTACTTGAAGAGGTTTATATGTCTTTACCTCTAGGGGTGTATGGGAAGAAGATGCAAGGAGAGGTCTATAAACTGAAGAAGCCCCTTTATGGCCTTAAACAATCTCCTCGAGCCTAATTTGACAGATTTCGGGATACTCTTGTTGCTTTTGGGTACACACAGACTCAGTTGGATCATACCTTGTTTGTTAAGGGGAGAGATTCCTTAGTGATCCTTCTGATTGTCTATATTGATGATATTGTGGTTAGTAGTAATGACACCCAAGAAGTTGTTCATCTCAAAAGTTTTCTTAACACTGAGTGTGAAATTAAATACTTGGGGGAGCTCAAATATTTCTTGGGAATTGAAGTTGTCAGATCTAAGGATGGTCTCTTCATTTCTCAATGAAAGTATGTTCTCGATCTTCTTGCAGATACTGGTAAACTGGGTGCTCAACCTGCTCCTACACCTATAGACCTAAATCATAGGCTGTCAGCTACTAAGGGTGAACTGTTGCCTGATAAGAGAGTATTCTAGAGACTAGTTGGGAAGTTATTATACCTTTGTATGACTCAGCCAGATATTTTCTATGTAGTTAGTGAAATTAGCCAATTTATGCATTCTCCCAGAGATACACATTTAGTAGCTACTGAGAGGGTTCTGTGCTACCTAAAAGGGACTCCAGGGAAATGTATCTTGTTTTCTAAGCATGGACACATGAAGTTTGAAGCATGCACTGATGCTGACTGGGCTGGATGCATTGTTGATAGGAGGTCCACTTTAGGTTATTATACTATGGTAGCGGGGAACATTGTATCATGGAGGAGTAAGAAGTAGTCTGTAGTGGCAAGATCCCCAACTGAAGCGGAGTACAGGGCAATGGCATAAAGAGTTTCTGAACTTTTGTGTTTAAGACCACTTTTGGAAGAACTAGGTATAAACTATGAGAAGCAAATGATATTATATTGTGACAACCAGGTAGCTACCAACATTGCACATAATCCTGTTCAACATGACAGAACTAAGCACATTGAAGTTGGCAGGTATTTTATACGAGAGAGAGTTGCCTCAAGAGAAGTCTGTCTACCATTTATTGCTTCTGAAGAACAATTGGTTGATGTTTTAACAAAAGGTGTTCCTAAAGGAAAGGTGGTTTACTATATAAGCAAGTTGAGCATGATTGATATCTATGCTCAGTTTGAGGGGGAGTGTAGAGAGACTGGGCCGAATGGACCCTAGTCCTTAAATGTCATTATTATTAGTTTCTTGTTATGCTTTCTTATTGGGCCTTCTTTCTTTATGGGCCTTTAGCTTCTGTTTTGTTTTTTAAGTGTTTTTGCTGATGTGGATGACTACTTAAGGGCCTCCTTGTAAATTATGTAACTTAAGAAAGTTTAATAAAAGATTAGAGTAGGGGAAAGAGTTGATTATCGAACTCCTCCTTTCTTTCTCCTTTCTTCTCCATTTTTCCTTCTTCTTCTTGCTGTCTTCCTCTTCTTCCTTCCATCTTTCTGCTCTAATCTAAATATTTTTGCTAATTTTATTGGTCTGAATCACATATATTATCAATAAATCTTTTCTTCTGATTGAGATCAACAATTTATATTGCCAATGACCATCAAACTTTGAATTTCATTATAAGAAATTTCATATCAATCCTATGCATGCGTTGGAATATCATTCTCCTTTCATTTTCTTATCATGGCAGGCTTCTTTAATTTCCATGTCTTTATCGAGCATATACATCTTAAGTGAGATAAAAGAAACATTATGACAACTATCAAAACCTTACCACCTCTATTCATAACAAGGGTTTAAATTTTTTAACAGCATATACAAATAACCAAATCTAATTACACAATAAGAACTTCCCTTAAATAGAAGAACAAAAATAGTTTTTTGAAGTACTTGATTATCTGTAGCCTTGTAAATGGAAACATGAAAACTCATATCAGTAAAAATATATAAATAAATAACTTTAGTCCTAAAAAAGCTACAAATTGCATAAGCTCATACTCCTTCAACAATGAATAAATATATGACTTAATGCTTACTAAAAAATGAAGTAATGCATTTGTCGTTAGTGGATAAAATGCCCAAGGAGTTCAAAACCTACTTAATAACTTACTAAAACATGAAGTAATACATCATTCAGTTCAACCACTTCAGCCGTTACCAAACGGCCCCTAAGCCAATTAAGGGAAAGTATTAGCTGAATAGGGACCCACATGAATGGACTGCTCAACAAAGGAGCAAAAGCCTCTGTATCTCTAATTAGAAATTTGAAGGCCATCAATCCCAAGAATTAATGCTTGAAGCAACAACATGCATTGCATACGGAAATCAGTTTTTGTAATTATCTAAATAAAAAGGGAGAAAAAACATAAACAGAAGAAGATTTCATTAATCTATAAATTATTTATTACATCTCTCAAGTCAATGGATAACAAACTTCATCGCAACTTGCTTCAACCGGTATTCTCCTTATATGCACCATCGGACGACAATCAACAAGTAAATCTCTCTCTACCTTACTAATTTTAAAATGGTAGAGTTGTTTTAGGATTTGATTTCTTTTGCTCACTTTCTTCAATTATGTTGCGCTTATGTTGGAATTTCTCTATTTTGGCTGCCTTTGTTTTGATGAAAAAGAGTTGAAAAACAATGTTTTCATCGTAATAGGGGCGGAAATAGTTAGTTTGGAATTGTTTTCAGCCCCTTCTACCTAGAAATCCAATGGAGTCTTTGTTGAAATTATTTTGGGCTCAGCTGAATAGAATGGTAGGGTTTTTCAATTTGAAATCTATATTGCTACTTTTATTATTTTAACAAACTCAATTCCTTAATCGAGAATTGGTGATTTGGTTGGAAGGTTTTCCTTTTTGTCTACAAAGGAATTCAATATCTTTTGTTCACAATTTACCTTATAGTTCTACCATGTCAATGGTCAATACCAGCTGAATTGCATGATCGTTGGGGTTGCTCCTGATGAAATCTCTTGAATCTATGCACGTGAAATTTAATGGATAATTAGGTTATTCAAGTTTGAGTTTTTGTTTGTTATGGTGATACCCTTCTGAAGTTTATTTTTCAATGGGCTAAACTTTGGTTCTTAACATCGCAAATCAGTAAATGCCAAGTATTATTTGGTCTGGTATTTGGTTTCAATTATTATTTTCTTTCTCTTCTATCTATACATCCTCAGGAAGTCCACGAGTGGCACCCATCATCATGTCTGCAGCTGCAAAACATCTAAACCTGTTACTCTGGAATTGGGTGGAAAATGCTCTGTCATCTTAGATAGACGGTTGAGCTCCTGAGAACTAGAAGTAATTTTTGTACTATAAACTCCATTTAGAATTTTCTATATAGGAATTCCATCTCCGGTGTGGAAGACACCTCTGAGTAGAAATTGTTAAACAAATGAAAGGATGAAATAGATTAACATAACCATTAATTACTTTGATATAATTCTTAACCATATTATACAAAGCAGTGTTGTCAGACTTGGACTAGACACGAGAGTTGAATCAGTGACCTCTGAGCCTTCTGGGTCACGGTTATTTAACAATTTTGACAGCCTAGATGATCCAACCACCCGATTAACCAGTACATCTGTGACCCAATCAGCTTTCCAGTTCTCTGTCTGGTCCAAGTTTGACATTTTCTATTCTTTTTGAGTTCAAATCCACTACATTAGATGAACTAGAAATAAGAAGTTGTATGATCAAACTAACCTTTTCTTTATCCTTTTTTTTTTCTTTTATCTTATTTAATTATGTTTTAACCTCAAGGTTGTCATCAAAAGAATAGCATGGGGCAAATGGAGCCTCTGCAATGGCCAATCATGTGTAGGAGTTGATTACATTCTTGTGGAAGAGAAGTTGGCACCAATTTTAGTAATATACAAATAATATTAGTTTTCTTTTTTTACTTGAATTAAGATTCAGCAGTTATGAAAACTTCAGAATTTGATCATTCTTTTCCTCAAATAATATACAAATAATCTCTTTTCTCTTTGTTTCCGAAATCATACTTTTCTTATGGTTCTCTTAGGTTCATTGAGCCCATAATTCTGTTGGATCCCCCACTTGATGAAGCTGAGATCATGACTGAAGAAATCTTTCACCAAGAAAAAATTAGTTTTTCTGGATAATTCTTCAAATTAGTGTGCTATGGATTCAAATATTTTCACATCATGATCACCGTAGAACAGTTGAAGAATATCGAAGAGAGCATCGTGTTTGTAAGTTCAAGACCAAAGCCTCTTGTCCTCTATGCCTTCATCAAGGATGAAACACTGAAGAGGTTGGTGCTATCACAAACATCTTCAAGTTACCCTCCATGAAAAAGCATTTCATCACATTTACATTCAATGGCATTGCAGTTCTTGGGAAATTCTCTTTCGAGGCATTTACCCATGAAAAAGCAGTTCTCAGAAGAAACCTTATGTTTGACCTAGAGTCAAGGTACCCTCCATGGAGTGATTTCAAGCTGAACTTCATCAGATTTCTTTACAAGTATGATTATTTTGGGATAATTCTCAACTTTCTAGGGTTGAAAGGATGATCATCACATCCTCTCCATCACAAACTATCAAGGCCCTTATAATTAGAAAACAATATGGAAAGAGTGGTCTCAAATAATAGGTCGAATTTCATTAGTTGTTAAGTGATTGTACATGGCTGAATATATACAAGAACAATAAAGAATAAACTGGAAATAATTACAAGTATAAAAACAGAAAAATAAGGAATGAGCTTTAGTAGGAAACTTCCTAAAAGGAGAGTTTCCTTTTTGCTTTGATTGACCTCTCTATAGTAAGAACTCTTTGTATAGTAGCTGGTCCATCTTTAGTAAGAAGATTGACCTCTCTATAGTAGGAAGGCTAGAGTTGTCTTTGGTAAGAGGATGAGGGCTAGGGTTGGTCGACTCCTCAATATGCCCCCTTATGCGAAAGTGGGCTAGAAGCACATGAAGCTTGGACTGAAGCCACTCAAACTAGTGAGAGGATAGCGACTTAGTGAAAATATCAATAATTTGGTCTTGAGCGGGAAGAAACTGCACCACAAGAGACTTCTTAACAATAAGATCTCAAAGAAAATGAAAATCAAGCTCAATGTGTTTAGTATGGGCACAAAAAATGGGATGAGCTGCAAGATACGTGGCCCTAATATTATTATAGTATAGAACGAGTGGTGATTGGATTTTGACTCTCATATCAAAGAGAAGATAATTCAGCCACAAGAGTTCCGTGGTGGCATTAGCTAGAGCTTGAAATTCAGCCTTTGTGCTTGATCGAGCAATAGTAGGTTGTTTCTTAGCACTTCACGAGATCAAGTGAGAACAAAGAAAAATGCCATATCCTTTAGTAGACTGTCTATCATTAGGACAGCCAACCCAATCAACATCGGAGTAAGCAGTCAAGGTATTTTATGTGTGTGCTGAGAAAAATAAGCCAATGTCAACAGTACCTTTGAGATATCACAGAATACGGTTAACTGTGCCCCAATGTTCATCAGTAGGAGCATGTAAAAATTGACAGACTTTGTTTACTGCAAAGGCAACATTTGGCCTACTAAGAGTGACATACTGAAGAGCACCTACAATGCTCCGATACTGAGTGGGATCAAATAATGGTTTGCCATCAAACCGTGAAAGGCGAGTTGAAGTGGTCAACATACTAAAAACTGGTTTGGCCGCAATAAGGTTAGTTTTCAGCAAGAGATCCAAAATGTGCTTATGCTGAGAGAGAAACAACCCTGTGGCACCACGGTGAGATTCAACACCAAGAAAGTAGTGCAATGACCCCAAATCTTTCAGGGCAAATGTCTGAGACAAATTGCTAATAAGCTAAGAAACATGAGTAGAAGAAGAACCAATAATAATAAAATCATCAACACAAACAATAATATAAATGGTAATCTATTCTTGATTGTGTATGAACAGGGAGGGGTCACATTGTGAACCACAAAAACCAAGGTCATATAATCGACTCCTCAGATGAGAAAACCAAGCCCTAGGAGCATGTTTGAGTCCATTGAGGGCCTTGTGAAGTTTGCAAACATGATGGGGATGATTGCTATCCTCAAAACTTTCGATTGATGCATATAAATAGTTTCAGTGATAAAACCATTAAGAAAAGCATTATGGACATCCAATTGTCGAATGTCCCATCTACGAGAAACTATAATTCAAATAACAATGCGCACAGTTGCAGGTTTGACCACAGGATTGAAAGTCTCAGTGAAGTCAACCCATGAAACTTGAGTGAAGCCTTGTGCAACAAGATGAGCCTTGTAATGATCAATTGAACCATCAGGGTGCTGTTTGATTTTGGAACCCCACTTGCACCCAACTACGTTCATAGAAGTATCATAGGGAACTAACTCCCAAGTACCATTCTGAATTAATGCATGAAATTCAATAGCCATGGTAGAGAGCCAATGAGGAGACTTGGCAACATGTCCATAAGAAAATGGCTCCTCTTCATGAGTAGCGACATCATGAAGTAGATCAAATAGAAGAGGATGGCGAGTAGGAAATAAAGCCTAAGCTGATCTGGATGTCATAAATCTTGTTGCCAGGGAATGAATGCACATAGGAGGTCCTACAACAGGAGTAATGTTTAGCAATTCCTAGATAGGTATGGTGCATTAAACTGGTAAGAGATCATCAATGATGGAAGCTTCCTGTTATGGTTCAAAGGAAGAAGTAGCAAATTCCTCATTAGTAACAGATGTAGATGGAAAGGAAGAAGAGGATACCTCAGGAGGAGCAACAAGACTTGGACACGTGTTAGCATTAATGATACCTAGAGAAGGGAGAGTAACTCCAATGGGAGCAGTAGGGCTGGAAAATGGCGATGACTGTACAAATCTAGGAAAGGAATGTTCATAAAAAACAACTATCGAGCAATGATTTCTTTGCCAATAGTGGGATTGTAATAACGGTACCCTTTGTGACTGTTGTTGTAGCCAATAAAGATATAAAGGGCAGATCGAAAATCCATCTTGTGCGTATTATAAGGCCCAAGAAGAGGATAACATTTACAACCAAAAACCTTTAACATAGAATAATCAGGAGATTTTCCAAATAACTTCTCATAAGGAGAGAAGAGGATTAGTAGAGATAATGTGGACTCAATAATGTGCATATGTTTGCGTTCAGTACTGTCATTCTGTTCATGCGTATGGGGACAGTTGAGACGATGAGTAATATCGACATTGTCAAGATATCGAGAAAGAGAGTGAAACTTACCACCCCAATCACTCTGAAACATCTTGATTTTTTGTAGAGAACAGAGTTTCAACATGATTCTTAAATTTAAGAAAGATATTAAATACATCAGACTTCCTCTCAAATGGAAAAATCCATGAAAATTTTGAATATGCATGCATAAATAAAACATAATATCGAAATCCTTTATTGGACAAAATCGGAGCAGGTTCCCATACATCAGAAGAAAGTAATTCAAGAGGAAAAGAAAAAGTTAAATTCAAAGATGGTAAACTTAAATGATAGGCTTTGCCCATCTAACAAGCTTCACACAAAAAAGGATAATTAAGAGATCCAAAATAAAGTAGACCAATTTTAAAAATAGTATTTTTCACAACTCTTAGGGAAGCATGACCAAGTCGATGATGCCACTCTACCAAGGAGGTTTTCTTGCCTACAAAAGTTGCTAAGTTTTCTGTCCAGTGTTGAACTCCTCTAAGAAACTTATAGAGTCCATCTCTACTGGGTCCTCGGAGTAAAACTCTCCCCATATGATCATTCAAGACAAAAAAAAAACCCAAATGAAATTCAAAGATCAAATTATTATCCTTGGTAAGTCTACTTATAAAGAGAAAATTCTTAGTAAGAGAAGGAACATAAAAAATATTCTTCAAGGCAAACCGATTATGATTGCAAATTAGAGAAGTCGACCCTATATTATTTATAATCAAACATGTTCCATTACCAATCTTGACTTGATTAGAACCTTGGTATTCAGTTTGAACTTGCAAGTTATCAGCATCCGATGTCATATGATGAGTGGCACCACTATCTGGATACTAGATCGGATCATATCTAAATCTAGACATAAAGCTGTTATGGAATACACCACTATGAAAGGTTATAGGATCTGCTGGATGCGAACTGCTCTCTCCTTGATATGAGAGATCAAACTGTTTGTAACACTTCAGTTCTCCATGGCCTAGTTTGTTACAAAGTTGACAGATAATTGCTATTTCCTTTTCATGACCTTGTCCACGGCCTAAGGGCTGACCACCACACCCCTGCCTCTGCCACGATTGTTGCCACCCTTGGTTTAATTATAGGAGTTCTAGGAGGACTAAAAATTGTTAGTCACATTTTTATTATTCATGGCAACATTCGCATTAGGACTCTCACTGGAAAAATTGTGCTATAAAAGCCAGGCTTCATGACTAAAAAATAACCCAAGAACATCACTAATGTTGAGCTGATCTACATCAGTTTGATTTGTTATGGTTGTAATAAGGGATTCATACTCACTTCCCAAACCAAATAAAATATATAGAACCATATCTTCTTTTGCTACTAGTTCTAAAATTGCAGAAATGTTATCTGCAATGGTTTTGGCCTTCTAGACATAATCACTGATGGAGAGATTTCCCTTCTTGAAGTTTTGAAGTTGGCGCCTTAGTTTTAGTACCCTGGATCGAGAATGAGAAGAGAATGATCTTTCTAGAGCACTCCAAACTTTGGTAGCTGTAGAAGGTCCAACAACTTGTGCCAAGACTCCCTTAGTTAGAGAGGCTACAAGTTAGCTTAGGACTAGCTGATCTAACTGTACCCAGGTAGATAACTCTGGATTCAGAATTTTCTTATTGCTATCATTGGGATCTTGTATCTCTTTAGAGGGAGGCTTGACCGATCCATCAATTAGCCCAATCAGCTTGTGGGCTTGAATTATTGGGAGCAATTGAGCTTTCCAGAGAAGAAAATTGTCACCATTAAGCTTAATTGTCAGATAATGAGAGATGTTGGGAATTGAGTTGATTCTCATAGGTAGGGAAGAAATTTGGGAAGAGCTTGAGCTTGAGCTCATTGCTTCAGATGCAATGGAGGTATTGTAAACCATGGCTCTAATACCAAGTTAGAAAACAATATGAAAATAGTGGTCTCAAAAAATAGGTCAAATTTCATTAGTTGTTAAGTGATTATACAAGGCTGAATATATACAAGAACAATAATGAATAAATTGGAAATAATTACAAGTATAAAAATAGAAAAATAAGGAAGGAGCTTCAGTAGGAAACTTCATAAGAGGAGAGTTTCCTTTTCGCTTTGATTAGCCTCTTTATGGTACGAACTCTTTGTAGTAGCTAGTCCATGTTTAGTAAGAAATTTACAACTCTCTTTGGTAAGAGTTCTAGAGCTCTCTTTAGAAGGAAAGCTATAATTGTATTTGGTAAGAGGAGGGCTCCGGTTGGTCGACTCCTCAATAATTATAACAATAAATGGCTTGACCATATGCATATTAGTGAGATGGTTTTTCTAACTTCAGCTTGTATGAGACTTATTTTGTTTTTGAGGTGCTTTGTTTTGTTTTATTGTTTTTTTTTTTGTCTAGATTCTAGAATGAATTGGTTGAGTTCAATCTTGGTTTTGAACAAGAACAATATACCGTTGTTGTTAGACAGTTTTGTATGCCCTTAGCTTTAATCTGATTTGATGTACTTTTGTTATTTAGTGGAAATAAATAAAGTGCATGTTTGATTCATGTTGTTTGGTTTAATTCTGTGTAAAACCCTAAAACTGGACATTTATAGAGACTCATGTTAGTTTTAAATGTTCACAGCCATTGGATAAGTCTGGGGAGATTTATCCTACCAAAGCTGATGCTGATGTGCCACCAAGTGTTGGGATGGCCTGTCTCAGCCACCAGGGTAAGACCCGAGGCACATGCAGTATGGGATTACTTGAATCCTTGAACCGGACCAGATTTCCAGTATTGCCCTGGACCTTGAAGATAGATGGGCAAAACTGGAAAGTTACACCTGACCCCTAGACTCGATTATGACATTTCACTAGGTGTTGGATCAGGCTGCCTTTGATATGCCATTCAGTGAGATCCTTAGCGGGGATCAAAACCTGGGTATGTTGGGGCAGTTTGAGAATTCATCTGAGTGGGTGATCATAGTGACAGAATCAGCCACTTTGTCAAACAAAGGGTAATGATCGGGAATGCACTCTCTATGATGGAAACCAAACTGCCGACAGTTGATTTCAATCGTTGGAATTTTGTTTTGCAAAATTAATATATTTATATATATATGTGTGCGGTTTCAAATTGTTTGCAAATGGTTTTAATTCGCGGGATCCATGTGAGAGGAGAGTGCGGCACTGTTCCTTGCAGCCGAGGGAGATGTCCTCTCTTGTCGGGCAGTGCTTGATCATTAAGGGCTGAGAGGTTAAGTGTAAGACCATTGAGGATAATACCTGATGGGCTAATCTTGCACCTGCCCACAGTCCCTGGGTTTTTATAAGATGGCTTGGCCCAGGGACCACTTAATGTAAGTGTTGGGCCCATAGGGTCCATATGATGGACTTAAGGGGTTCATTGAGTTTTTCAGTGAATTCGGCTGAGCCTTGTTTTAGAGGTTGGGCCGAACCCATGTGGCTGGTGTGTAGATCAATGCTTGGGTCCCACGCCATACAAAGAAGCCCAACTGGGCAGCAGATTGGAAAGTAATTAGACACTGAACACTTAATGGGCCAAAAGCCCATTTCGAGGTGGGCTGATATGATCACCCATCCATGGGGCGAATTTGAGATTAAAGTTAGTAAAAGGATTGGGCCTTTAGCATTATCCACTCTTAGAGACCAAATTCAAATTAGATTTGAATCTGGTAACCTCCTGATAAGATCAGGAGTAAGCTAACTCTATCTGCAGAAAGGATTAAGATTATCCCCTATCCAAATACTGATTTGGATTGGGATAACTCCTTATAAGGAGGTTTCTTAATCAAGAAGAAAGGAGGAGATTTCGAACCAAGAAAAAATCGCAAGATAGGATATCTCCTGCGAATTGAGATCAGATCTCATACTCTCCAGAAAAAGAAAAAAAAGCAGTTCAGCCTTTTTCGTTTTGGAGATCTCCTCCTGCCGCCGCCATCTGCCATTGCAAGATTAGATCTTTGCAGAAAAGAATGTCAAGAAATCTGTTGTTGACATCAGTCTTGCAAGAAAGACTGAAAAAGATTCAGTGTTTAGTACTTCCAGAGGATTCTTGTGAAGGATCCAGTGTGTAGGACGCACCCTGCTGGTTCTGTTCCATTCACAGTTGTGTCATCTTCAGCAGGAACGGATCTTGGAGCATTCTTTGGGCGTGAACACCAACTTTGGGAGATACTGCTTCTCCGGATCAGGTATATTCCTCCCATTTATCTTTTGGTACAGATCTGGTTTGATTATGGTTCAAGTAGGATCCTTGAATATTGTATTCTAAACTTAGGGAATATGATTCCCAATTGGGAGAAGGTAGGAAATTTTTTAAAATTCGCCCACCCATTCCGCAACCTTTATGGCGTCCATTAGATGGATCCTACCATTCTTTCAGTGGTATCAGAGCCACAGGTTCGAATCTTGAACCAAAAGAAAATCAGATCTGACCTTGCGCAGATGGATAGAAGGTGTTCTTTCAAGATTTGCGCAGATTGTTTTCTTTTTCAAGAAACTGTTTCTTGTTAAGGGCGATTGATCTGAAATTAATTTTATTAAATCCAAAATTTATTTAGAATTGTTCTTTATTTATTTTGATTTAATGGACTGTTCGAACCTGGAGATCACAGTGCAGATTTGGCGCAGATAGTCTGCGCACCCTTTTTCTTTCTATTTATTTATATTCGGTTTGTAAATAATTTTTTTTTATTTTTAGACTGAATGTATAGGATTTGATCAAGAATGTAATTAATAGAAATAGGATTTCTGTTATTTTTTTCTTGTTTAAAGAAGAAGGAAGAAGAAGGCTGCGCTGGAGGTTTGCAGTTGGAGAAATCGCTTTCTGCGATTTGCAGTTTGTGAAACTGCAACCCTTGTGATTAACCTCTGTTTTGCAGGTGGTGCGAACAGTCCATAGTTTGATTTGTGATTGTTTGAAATCAAGATTATTAATTTCAGATCTTTCATGAATTAATTCTTGAATTAAAAATCAGTTTTGGATCCTCTCGGACTAGATTGGACCAAAACTGTTTGGACCGAATCTGGGGTTCGATAGGGACTGTTTTTCAGTCTGTATTTCTCACACTTGCTGTTCCAAATCTGATGTTCAATTACAAGGATTAATTAGGCCCACCTGTAAAGCCCAGTTTTAAAGGGTTAAAACTGCAAAAGGCCCATTACTGTGAGATAAGCTGTATGGGCCGAACTGCTATCTGCGATTCAGCCCATACACCTAGTAGTCATTAATTGTTAATGACTTAGATTTTAAATGGGCTATTCAATGGGCTTTACAGTAGTTAATTGATTGGATCAATTCCTCCTTTACATGTGATGTTTGGATGTTTGATGTGCTGCGACCATGGGCCATAAGTACTTGGCCCATGAAGACTCGTTAGTGGCTCTTGCGCACACCATGGCTAAATGCACATCATTGCCATAGTGTCCTTCAAGGTCATTGGATGACCCCTCTTTGCTTGGTGGGCCCCACAACCCTGAAAAGGGATGCGTACGGAACCCCTAGCCGATTAAGGCCCACCAGAAATCTGACTTTATGAAAGTCAATGGGAGCCACTCTGGTTTGACCTAAATTAAAACTATGGCGTTTTTGTTCCCTCTAGCAAATATGAATGCATGTGATAGGGAGACCCATATGATGGACTCTCTAAAGGCCTTCCGTCATTAGCACAATGATGGGTCCTTCAATAATGAGGAAACGCACCATAAAATTGGGCTATCCATTTGCTGTTGGATCTATTAGAGTGTTTCATAAGATGATAGGGGCGTCATAGACCGATGTGGGAGGGGCTTCACCAGAAAATGGGAACTCTCTCATGGTACCTTGGCGTAACCTGAATATGATGGGTAAGCACTCACTGGACAGAAAGGTTTACCTGAAAACGGCTCTGAACCTTGTTTGACAGAGGCCAAAGGGAAACTCATTTGATGAGTGGATATGATCCGTCACAGAAAGGTGGTGGGGTTATGCAGCTGAAACAGTTGGCTTCACGCACCCCATGTGATTTCCCACATTTTCAGAGACATTTCGTCGTCTCCGTCACTGAGAAAGGAGGGAAATCTCAGAGATGAACAAATGGGAATGGAACATAGATTAAAAGCCATATCTATGTAGGTAACATGGATCAAACTAAGGTTCTGGACTAATGATTTTGCTATTTTATCAGAAAATGGCAAACGGTCAATTTGCAAAGCTTCTAGACGATAACAAGCTAAAGAGACCAAACTATGCCGACTGGTACAGAAATCTTATGCTGGTCCTAACTTCCGAAAAGTTAGACAAGGTAGTGAAAAATCATGCCCCGGAACATCCGGGTGATAGGGCTTCTGAGGCCCGTAGAAGGGACTACCAAGAGTGGGAGGATAAGAACTCCCTAGCCCGCTGCTTTGTCGTTGCCTCATTAGACAACTCAATACAGAGGCAGTTTGATGAGATCGAACTAGCCAAGGACATATTGGACAGTCTAAGAACAATGTATGAAGAGCAGAACCGTTCTACTCGACAGAAGGTCCTGAAATTGTTCATGACCGCGCAGATGACCAAAGGGCAGAAAGTTCATGACCATTGTCTTCGGATGATGGGTTACATTAACGAACTTGAAGCTCTTGGATCCGGGCTAGATCTTGGCACGCAAGTGGATGCCATCCTCAATTCTTTGCCCTCTTCCTTCAATGCGTTCACAATGAACTACAATATGAATAAGCTGAATGTCAGTGTCCAGGAACTCAGCAATATGTTACAGAGAGTCGAGGATCTACTCAAGAAGGATGAGCCTGTAGTTATGCTTGCTGAAGCTAACAAATCGAGCAAGAAAAAGAGAAAGGCAAAGAAGCCTCAGAAGAAGGCTGCTAATCCTAAGAAGCAGAAGAAGAACAAGGCATCTGATGTCTGTCACTTCTGCAAGCATACCGGCCACTGGAAGAGGAATTGTCCTGCCTACCTGGAATCTAAGAAAGGTAACATCAAAACTTGTGTCATAGAAACTAACATGTTAGTTACTTCTATGTCCTGGTGTGTTGACTCCAGGGCTTCAACTCATGCGTGTAACTCACTGCAGGGGTTCAAAGTTAGCAGAAGGTTGAGTGAAGGTGAAGTGACACTATTCTTGGGAACAACTGCAAGTGTTGCAGCAGCAGCAATAGGAACCGTAGAATTAGTTTTTAAAGAAGGAATACTTGTACTTAAAGATTGTCTTTATGTACAGAACTTGAGAAGAAATTTAATTTCTGTTTCAAAACTGTGTGCTGATGAATATACTATTTATTTTAGTAATGTGATTACTGTTAAACGGAATAATAAATTCATCGCATGTGGGGAACAAGAGAACGGTCTCTATGTTCTACATCCTTCTCTGGAAACTAACTTAACCGAAACTACGTCGGTCGAAAATCCCAAGAAAAGGAATCGTGATACAGTAAGTCCCACGTGCCTCTGGCATTACCGACTTGGCCATATCGGTATTGACCGAATCACAAGGTTGATAAAGGATGGTCCTTTGGATTTTCTAACTGTAGAAAATCTTCCCACTTGTGAACCTTGCCTTCAAGGTAAGATGTCTAAGCGGCCATTTGACGGCAAGCCTGAAAGATCTGAAGGTACACTTGACCTAATACATACTGATGTATGTGGTCCCCTGAGTGTTAGGACACGAAATCAACACGTGTACTTCATCACCTTTACAGATGATTTTTCACGATATGGTTACGTGTACCTAATGAGACATAAGTCTGAATCATTTGAAAAGTTCAAAGAGTTCAGACAGGAAGTCGAGAAACAGTTAGGGAGAGAGATTAAGGCCCTTCGATCAGATCAAGGTGGCGAGTATCTCTCTGACGAATTCAGGGACTACTTAAAGGCCAATGGGATAGTGTCACAATTAGCTCCTCCTGCTACACCTCAACTCAACGGTGTTTCAGAGAGGAGGAATAGGACCTTGTTAGACATGGTCCGGTCACTTCTCGTACGCTCACAATTACCCACATCCTTTTGGGGATACGCATTAGAGACTGCTATCTACGTGTTGAATCGGGTTCTAACCAAATCAGTTCCGAAAACTCCATATGAACTTTGGACCGGAAGGAAGCCAAGTGTAAGACACTTGAAGATTTGAGGTTGTCCTGCACACGTTAAAAGAACAAGTGCGGACAAGTTGGAATCTAAAACCAGTCGTTGCCTGTTTATAGGCTACCCAAAGGATTCGGTGGGTTATCTATTCTATGACCCGAGTGAGCAGAAAGTGTTCTGCAGTCGAAACGCCCAGTTCTTAGAATCCGATTACATCCTGGAAACCCATCGTCAGGAAATAGTTCTTGATGAGGAGAGCTCAGGAGCAGTGGGAGATGTCCCACAAATTCCAGGTAATTACCAACCTAGAAGAACCACCCGGGTATCCAGACCACCAGTCCGATATGGTTATGACTAGAATAGTTACCTGGTGGAAACCTTGACTAGTGAAGAGAATCCCGTGACTTACGCGGAAGCTATGTTAGACATAGACTCCCAGAAGTGGGTGGAGGCCATGAGAGCTGAAATGGACTCAATGGAGACCAATGGAGTCTAGACTCTAGTGGATCCGCCCCCCGGGGTAAAAGCAATTGGTTGCAAATGGATCTACAAGAGGAAGAAGGGCCCCGATGGCAGGATTGAGACCTTTAAAGCTCGCTTGGTGGCGAAAGGGTATACTCAGAAAGAAGGCATCGACTATGAGGAAACTTTTTCGCCCGTGGCCATGCTTAAATCCATTAGGATCCTGCTAGCTGTAGCAGCGTACCATGACTATGAGATTTGGCAAATGGATGTCAAAACCGCGTTCCTGAATGGAGATCTTAGTGAAGATATCTACATGCAGCAGCCGCAAGGCTTCATTGCTGCTGGTCAGGAACACATGGTATGTAAACTTAATAGATCCATATATGGACTTAAGCAGGCTTCTACGAGTTGGAAAATCCGTTTTGATTCTGTAGTCAAAACGTTTGACTTTGAGCAGAATCAGGATGATCCCTGTGTTTACAGGAAGTCCAGTGGGGATAAGATCACCTTTTTGGTGTTGTACGTGGACGATATCCTACTCATTGGGAATGATGTAGGAATGTTGACTTCGGTCAAGGTATGGCTATCACAGCAGTTCTCCATGAAAGATCTTGGAGAAGCTTCATACATACTGGGTCTTCGACTCTATAGAGATAGATCGAAGCGGATAATTGGATTATCCCAGGCTGCTTATATTGACAAAATTGTCAAGAGGTACAGCATGGAGAACTCCAAGAAAGGAAACGTTCCTTTCAGGCACGGAGTCACTCTCTCCAAGAAGATGTCTCCCAAGACTTCTGAGGAGATTGAGAGCATGAGAGACGTTCCCTATGCCTCAGCCGTAGGGAGCATCATGTATGCCATGCTGTGCACTCGCCCTGACATTGCTCAGGCGGTGAGTGTGGTAAGCAGATTCCAGGCAAACCCAGGGCAGGAGCATTGGACTGCTGTGAAGAACATACTCAAATACCTTTGAAGGACAAAAGAGTTTTGTCTGGTATTCGATGGTAGTTCACTGCAAGTTCTAGGGTATACCGATGCCGATTTCCAGTCGGATCCAGATGATAGAAAGTCTACATCTGGGTATGTTTTCACGATAGGATCGTGTGCTGTTTGCTGGAAAAGCAGCAAATAGGGGTCCACTGCAGACTCCACAACCGAGACCGAGTACATTGCCGCAAGTGAAGCTGCCAAGGAAGCCGTGTGGATGAAGAAGTTCATACACGAATTGGGAGCGATTCCATCCAGCACATCTCCCATCCCGTTGTTGTGTGACAACAATGGAGCGATTGCCCAGGCTAAAGAGCCTCGGGCTCACTCGAAGTCGAAGCACATCGAGAGAAAGTACCATGTACTGTGGGAGATCGTTGGTAAAGGGGACGTCCTGATTCAGAAGGTAGCATCAGCGGACAATGTGGCAGACCCATTGACTAAGTCACTGGCACAGAAGGTGTTTGAGAAACACGTGGAAAGTATGGGACTCCGGCTTGTACCAGATTGGACCTAAGTGCAAGTGGGAGCTGTTAGACAGTTTTGTATGCCCTTAGCTTCAATCTGATTTGATGTACTTTTGTTATTTAGTGGAAATAAATAAAGTGCATGTTTGATTCATGTTGTTTGGTTTAATTCTGTGTAAAACCCTAAAACTGGACATTTATAGAGACTCATGTTAGTTTTAAATGTTCACAGCCGTTGGATAAGTTTGGGGAGATTTATCCTGCCAAGGCTGATGCTGATGTGCCACCAAGTGTTGGGATGGCCTGTCTCAGCCACCAGGGTAAGACCTGAGGCACATGCAGTATGGGATTACTTGAATCCTTGAACCGGACCAGATTTCCAGTATTGCCCTGGACCTTGGAGATAGATGGGCAAAACTGGAAAGTTACACCTGACCCCTAGACTCGATTATGACATTTCACTAGGTGTTGGATCAGGCTGCCTTTGATATGCCATTCAGTGAGATCCTTAGCGGGGATCAAAACCTGGGTATGTTGGGGCAGTTTGAGAATTCATCTGAGTGGGTGATCATAGTGACAGAATCAGCCACTTTGTCGAACAAAGGGTAATGATTGGGAATGCACTCTCTATGATGGAAACCAAACTGCCAGTAGTTGATTTCAATCGTTGGAATTTTGTTTTGCAAAATTAATATATTTATATATATATATATATGTGTGCGGTTTCAAATTGTTTGCAAATGGTTTTAATTCCCGGGATCCATGTGAGAGGAGAGTGCGGCACTGTTCCTTGCAGCCGAGGGAGAGGCCCTCTCTTGTCGGGCAGTGCTTGATCATTAAGGGCTGAGAGGTTAAGTGTAAGACCATTGAGGATAATACCTGATGGGCTAATCTTGCACCTGCCCACAGTCCCTGGGTTTTTATAAGATGGCTTGGCCTAGGGACCACTTAATGTAAGTGTTGGGCCCATAGGGTCCATATGATGGACTTAAGGGGTTCATTGAGTTTTTCAGTGAATTCGGCTGAGCCTTGTTTTAGAGGTTGGGCCGAACCCATGTGGCTGGTGTGTAGATCAATGCTTGGGTCCCACGCCATACAAAGAAGCCCAACTGGGCAGCAGATTGGAAAGTAATTAGACACTGAACACTTAATGGGCCGAAAGCTCATTTTGAGGTGGGCTGATATGATCACCCATCCATGGGGCGAATTTGAGATTAAAGTTAGTAAAAGGATTGGGCCTTTAGCATTATCCACTCTTAGAGACCAAATTCAAATTAGATTTGAATCTGGTAACCTCCTGATAAGATCAGGAGTAAGCTAACTCTATCTGTAGAAAGGATTAAGATTATCCCCTATCCAAATACTGATTTGGATTGGGATAACTCCTTATAAGGAGGTTTCTTAATCAAGAAGAAAGGAGGAGATTTCGAACCAAGAAAAAATCGCAAGATAGGATATCTCCTGCGAATTGAGATCAGATCTCATACTCTCCAGAAAAAGAAAAAAAAGCAGTTCAGCCTTTTTCGTTTTGGAGATCTCCTCCTACCGCCGCCATCTGCCATTGCAGGATTAGATCTTTGCAGAAAAGAATGTCAAGAAATCTGTTCTTGACATCAGTCTTGCAAGAAAGACTGAAAAAGATTCAGTGTTTAGTACTTCCAGAGGATTCTTGTGAAGGATCCAGTGTGTAGGACGCACCCTGCTGGTTCTGTTCCATTCACAGCTGTGTCATCTTCAGCAGGAACGGATCTTGGAGCATTCTTTGGGCGTGAACACTAACTTTGGGAGATACTGCTTCTCCGGATCAGGTATATTCCTCCCATTTATCTTTTGGTACAGATCTGGTTTGATTATGGTTCAAGTAGGATCCTTGAATATTGTATTCTAAACTTAGGGAATATGATTCCCAGTTGGGAGAAGGTAGTAAATTTTTTGAAATTCGCCCACCCATTCCACAACCTTTATGGCGTCCATTAGATGGATCCTACCATTCTTTCAGTTGTTAGGTTGTATTTATTAATATACTTTCCTATTTGTTATCATTGTTAGGTTACTGATCGATCTAATGCGCATCTCATGAAGCATCATAGTGTGTCCATCGGCAGGCCTCAACTTCAAGTCACAATCCCAACATCGTTTAGGTAAGCCATATTTAAATTCTAATACAATCATGCTTTTATTTCTAGTTTTTCATGCTAAGAAAATCGGTTGAAGAAACCAAACAAAAAGCATGCCAAATAATTTGTTTTCAGTTGTGCCTCAATCTCATTAATCAGTCCTGATTGTTCATATTTTATTATGAATTTATATGCTATTAAGTGCATTTTTTTCTTCCTAAAAAACTATCATTTTTAAAAGAGAAGTCAGCCATGAGAATTAAAAATCCGATATCATTTGGTGATCAGGCAAGCAATTAATTGCAGCTTAACAAGTTAATCAATAGGTTCTACAAAGGTCCTGATAAACTTTTGTACTGGTAATTTCCATTACCTAATGTCCATATACCACCTATCTGGGATCATGGGAGGGTTAGACTCAGGGTTGGTTACAGAACACAAACAATAGTGTGTTAATATGCATGTAGGGCTTTAAATGACCCAAGCTAGTTGAGTTTATTTCTAAGCTTGTCTCCCGTGAACCAAGTATTAATCTCATCTCATTTGGCTAAATCAATTTGAGGAGATTGGATGAGCTCAGTTCTGTTTAACCTCAGCCCTTTTAGATACTACATTTTTTACTATATCATACTAAACTAAATATTTGGAAGGTGAACTATGTGTACAGGCGGCTCAGAAAATGTTTGACCATGGAATGTATACTGTTGCTAGAAATCATACTTTTAGTTGTCAAACAGCCCGCCAATAGTATCTGATCAATTCTCTTGTATCATTTTTCTTATTTTTTCTGCTTTTATTTTTTAGGTAAATCTCTTAAACTATCCCTACTGTTTAACGTAATGATACACTACCTCTACTGTTTAGCTATTATCTTGCGGTATTCTTAAATTTTCTGACAATTGTTCAAATCCTCCCCTGTAGTTACTCGACCGTCGGGTCCGTTTGCATGTAATACCACATGATTGATAATTTTGTCCACAATTCTCAAACTACCCTTTTACGGTAGTCATGGTGTCACCGCTCTTTTTCTGGAACTCAGAACCACTCCTCTTCTCTGGCACTCTCCTCCAGAATCGCTGCACTTCTCTGGAACTGCAGAGGTTGGCACCACTCTTCTCCCAGATCTCTCGGGGATGAGGAAGAGTAGGTTCACCACCGTGCCACTGCCTCCTCCTCATAAGAAGACATGAACCTCGCAAACATGCTTTCTGCCTCCGGGCTTGAAGGTTGATGATGGAGGAAACCTTCACATCCTTCTTCAACACCAACGCCACTACCAAAGATGATTGCAAAGAATGAGATTGGAGCAAAGCGATACCGCATCAGACTTGAACTCCGCTACTGTTGAAGATGGAGATCTGAATCAGAATCCTTAGCTAGGCGTAGGCTTGTGCTCCTTGACAGGGAACCAATAGAGCACCTTGCTGTTATTTCCGATGACTGTGCCCCTAATGTTGCTGGTTCCAATTCCCATTTGTTTCACATTCAGTTTTGGAAACTTATATCTGCCTGATATGCATTTCCTCTTTTATGCCCATCTTCCGCCGAAAAGAAATTTTATCTCGATTTATTTAGAGATATACCGCCGATAATCTACAGAACCAACTACCATCCGTTCCCCAACTGTCACAGCATCATCCATAACTGGTGGGCGTCGAATCCAACCAAAGATAAAAGTCTTGCTCGAATTAAATATTTTTATAGATAATGATGAGCAAGGTCATCTCCACAGGGATTGGGTGGATTTATTTCCAATTGAACGAAGTAGGGGGTTGTGAATATAAGAAAATAAGATGAAATAAAGAAAATAATAGAAAATAACAGAAAACAAGGATCAAATCAATGGAAGATAGCTTCCGGTTGAAGGGACATGTTCAGATTTGATTCTTATCATTGATCATCGATGCAAGGATAAATTCATATGTTTACGAATAAATTAGTTATAGCCATTGACAAGCTCTAACAGTCAGCCTTTACTCGTATTATTCGGCAACCAAAACAAGCTCTTTGATTGTTTCTCTTATTAATAGACAGTCCTAAATAAGCTCTTAAGATTTAATCTATTAATAACAATAAGAGGAGAGAGACCCAATTCTGGTCAGTGATCTCTCAAGCTCGAACCGTTTAAAGCAGATCATACATTTTCCTAACATAGATCGAAAACTTTTTTGCAATCAATTTCTGTTAGTTGCCACCATGATCAAACCTACCAATCATATACGAAACTGGAGGTTCAATCAGCCATAGATTATTCTCATTGAATGAGCAAGGGCGTCTTCTTGCTTAATCAATAAAAATAATCTTCACAGTTAATCGCAAAAAACATATGAGTACCCATAAACAATGAACTGAAATAAAAATCAATTAGATCTCACAATGTTTATAGAATCAAAGCTTCTCTAACCCTTCAACCAGAAACTAAAACCTTACAGATACTTCATGAAGAAATCACAACTTTCAGATGAGAGGGGCGAACTCTACTTCTTCCTCCTTGGTTGTTGATTGCTCTTTTTGAAAGCTGAAGCTCTCTTGGAGGATATGATGATGCCCTTGGGTGCTAGTCCACCCCCTTTATATAGATTTAGGAGGAAGTTGTCTCCTACTCCTCTAAGGAGTTCTTTCTTCATTGGAAGTTTAGTTCTCTAATAGATAATACCTAGATTATATATAATCTATTCCTATCTCTTAACTAGTAATCTTAGTCTCTTTTATCTTTCTAGATATACAACAGAAAATTGAATCTGATAGGACTCTTTGATGATTCTTATTCATGCATGCTAAATTCGTATTGAGCTTTCTCAATGAATTGGGCCGCTACAAGGCTTCTCTGTGAATTGGGCTTCTGCTGCGAACTGGGCTTCTTTACGAATTGGCTTAGACTTCAGGCTCAATTTTGACCTCGATGAAATCCGAATCTATCAAAACTCAAAACATTAAAGTTGTATATTTTTTCCTTATCTTTGTAATGCTTCTTGAATCATCTCAAATAGAGTCCGGATGGGAGAGTTATTCCCAGATTACCGCATGGCACTGAAACTATGCAAAATTACCCAATTAACCTTGTTTTTTACCTAACGCCTTCTTTCGTGCCCTAAATCGAAATACATGAATAATAAGTCCAATTAAGTAATAAATAAGTGTAAAAGACTGAATATTAAGGGATAAAAATATGATAATTTTTATTCTCATCAACAACTTCCACCTCTACGTCATAACCACCAGTGGTGGTGGTAATCCTATTATGAGGACCAAAGAAGTAGATTTGATGATCCCACCTTCTCCCATCCCTCCGATAGCACCCGACCCACCTTCTATTTACTATCCAGGTGGAGGGCTTCCGTCTTTGTTAGGAGCGCTTCAATCGTTGAATCAGCCCATGAGCGCCTTCTATTTACTATCCAGGTGGAGGGCTTCCGTCTTTGTTAACAGCGTTTCAATCGTTGAATCAGCTCATGAACATCTCCGGGGAGTTTGGCAGTTCTAATCTGGCTTTGCTACAGGGATTCAGACTGCTGTCTTTAAGCCCCCAACAGCAACAACAAGCATAGCAACATCAATTATTCCAGATTGGTGGGGTGCTGGTAGAGATAAGACGCCAATACATCAGCTGCTGCCTTCGGAGAACACAATAAACGCCCCATGAAATTATTTAAAACCACAAATCAGGAAAAGAGATAGCCATTGGCCTCGAGCAAAGTCAGAGAAGACACAGACGAGAAGACCGGAAAAGGTTTCACAGCAACGGCAGATCTGAGTGAGAATTAACAAATAATTGTCAGAAAACTTAATGGTAGCAGAAGACAATAATTAAACAGTAAGGGTACCACATGTCATTAAGTTAAACAGTAGAGGTAGTTTAAAAGATTTATTTTTATTTTTTCTTTTAATTTTCATGTGGAATTTTCTGCTACTTGTATTGCTTTTATGTTTATAGTTTGCACCTTGAATGTGGTGCTTTAGAGTGTTTCTATTTGTCAAGATAATTTATGTATGCCTATTACATAATGTGCCTAGTGTCTTCAAGTTATCCTTTACAAAGGAACTTTTATGCCTAGCTAACCATGGACATGTTCTACCAGTTCAGTGTACCATGCTGGAAATTCTACCACAGCTTCGTCCACCTGAGCATCTCCCAACAAGGTGGTCACATTTTCTATATGAGCTTTTGAATTACCTTCCTGGATTTGATTCTCCTTCACAAAAAAAAAAAAAGAAATAAAAATGTTAATGCAGAACAAGTTGACAGCACAGATCATTTCCCAGAAATTGTAGGAATAGCACCCTAACTGAATGCCAATTCTGTTTCAATTAAAGGCAGTACTAAAGATTCAAAAAGGTTGCCATAGAAAATCAGAATATGATGAATTCTAGTGTTCCTAATGATTCTGGTTGCGCATTTAAGGATATAATGGCAAGCATGCAAAGTTGTATATTTGGGGAAAAAAGCTTATTCCAGTACTGGTAAACCTTTTTTGTAGAAAAATGCAAGATGCTTCCTGAAATTATTCAAGGTCTTGGAAGGTAAGTATTTCATAGGGCCATGAACAAAATAGGTAGGCGATTAAGTGAGGTGACTCTCCATGGGCACCTTGTTGTTTAGGTCACCTTGACAACTATGGGTGTGAAGGATGGCAGTCATCTTGGTTGATGAGGGTAGGTACAAACATTTGGCATTCAGGGAAGATGATTAATGGCAGGTGCAAATCATAAGCATAGTAGAGGCATTGCCCGACCTCCATGAGTTCGAGTCAAAGTAACCCCAAATTAAGACAACTTAAAGGCATTTGGGATGATGATCAGAGGTTCTAAATGGGGCTTGGCAACTGAAAGTTACAGGGACGCAGCCTGCCTAAACTATGGGCCACAAGGGGGACTGGGGGAGATTGCAAGGTTGTTAAGGGAGATGCACCTGTTTATATCTTGTACAATCAAAACAATGAAGGTTGGAAGGAGTATCTTTGAAGATGTGTGATCAGGAAGTTTGAGGAGGACCCCACCTCTGCCGATTTCCACTATCAACTTGCTATTGGAAAGAAAGTGGGGCTTTCTGTTTTGTTCTGTTATTTTCTTGTTGATAAATAGATAGTTGGGCTTTCTTTTGTGCCTGGAAATTTAAAATTAGCTCCAGGAATGCTTCTAATTTTGTTTCCATTGGAACTAGAGGTTTTGTTATGTTAAATTAGTCAAATATGTGATAAGCATATCAAGTTATGAAGTTTCAAGTATCATTGGCATGTCTACCTACTTTACTAGATTCTTCTTTTTGTAATGTTTTATTTTTTTTATATATATATTTTTTTGTTCATTAATCAAAGAAATGTAAGATTTAAATAGAGGGAATTGAATGAGGTGAAATGTAGTAGTTCAATTTACAATTTAACCCTCACAATTAAATACGGACTAAATTTAAAATTGAGTATTTTAGTCAAAAGAAAGTTACATAATCTTATTCATATTTTTAATAGTAGTATAAATATAGAATTATATATGCATTCAATTTTTTCAATAATTTTTTTTTTTTGCATTTCTGTGTAAAAATAATTCTGATATATCACACTTCTTATTTAATATGATAATTATATGATATTATGTATGTGTTTGAATGTTCTTTTGCAAAATTTATGTATTTTTATATTTTATTAATTTTTATTATTATTTATTTATAACATTAAATTTTAACACATTTGACCTCAAAATTTGAACCATTGATCTTTTCCAAATTGTAAAATAATTTCATTTTTTGTCAATTATAAAGTATGTATTTAATTTTCATTGTCAATAAAAATAGTTCTTGTTTATTACACTTATATTTTTTAATTTGATTAATAAAAATATCATAAATGTGTCTTTTTTTTTACATTTTTGTAATTTTCTATATTTATTTATGTTTTAAATATTTTATTACCTAACTATAACTTAATTAGTTTATCAAGTTGATTCAGATGGTTGAATTAATTGATTAGCCACTACTTTGGTAAATGATGGTTTTGTTTTTGTGTCAGTGTTAAAATATACGGGTTTATATTGTTAAAAATATTAGCATAGATCTAATTAGTAGCATTTATTAATGAAAAATAACTTAATATAGGATTTAATAAGAGAAAATGAGAATTAATACCTTAAATTATTAGACTTAATGAGAGGGGATTAAATGAGGTGGAAAATAATAATTGAAGTTACATTTTCAAACCTTACAATTAGAGATGGACTAAATAGACAAATATGGGCATTTTAATGGCCATTAAAACAGACATTAAAGCTACAACAAAATGACTTTTATATCCTTTCTCAAACAATGAAATAGAAGGTAATTTTAGTCCAAAAAAAACTTCCACTATACATCCACACTTTTATATATAGTATAGATTTATAATTGATGTTTTGATTTTTATATTTCATTCCAATTTAGATGAATGTAGAGAAAACAAGTTATTTGAAGCAAATTATAAATAAATTTAAAAAAAAAATATAGCAACAATTGAGATGTCTATGACTGCCACTAAAACCACACACCAAACTTATAGCGGTAGTTGATTCATCCTTTAGCAGCAAGAACTTTTAGTTGTAGTTTTTTGTTTATATTGACACCCGAGAAAACTGCCTCTAGAACTTCTAGTGACAATTTGCCAACTGGCGATAAAACTTATAGCGGCAATTTTGACTACTGCTAAAAGTCATTTTTCCTGTAGTGTTTGAATTTTTGGATTGTCCTAAAGCCCCTTCATACATCAGGATTTCTTCCAAGACCTTCTAATCCTCCCCCAGATATGCTTTTATAAAGATGAAGTTGTCATCTCAAAAAAATAAACTAACTTCTAATTTCTTATTTCCCACCATCCTAGTAAGAAGTCTAGAAAAAACATCAGAACACCTAAGGAATAGGTTGGGGAGATTGGGTTGCCTTGTCTCAACCCTTTACCAGGTTTAAATTTACTACATGGATTTCCATTTATCAAAATTTGATATAAAACTAATGTGACACATTTCATTGTCCAATCAATCCATTTTTTACTAAACCCAAGTTTTTCCGTAACAGCTTCTAGGAAAGCCCACTCTATTCTATCATATGACTTACTCATGTTTAATTTAAGGGCCACGAATTAATTTGCTGCTCAAGTTTTTTCCATATGATAAAAGACCTCATAAGCAATAACGGTATTATCATTTATAAATCTGCCCTCAAGAAAGGCACTTTGGTGTGGAGATATAAGATTGACTAGCTAGTTTTGTCTTCAGCCTGTTTGCTAAAACCTTAGCAATGATTTTGTATAACGTATTACAGAGGCTAATTTGCCTAAACTAATTGGGTTCCTCTGGGTGATGAAAGTGAGGTTTATTTCATCCGGAAGAATACCCTCATTAAGAACTGCCTTCACCACATCATCTTTTACTATGTTCCAATATTTTTTGAAAAATAGATTTAAGAAACCATCAAGCCCCGGGGCCTTTATATGGTACATTTGAAATAAGGATTTGATGATTTCCTCCTCTGTTACATACCTTTCTTGCTCTCTTACTGATGGAGGCCCATCCCAAGGCCCACATCACCTTAGGGGCGGCAGCTCATAGGATAAGGATAAGGGCTAGAGATAATTCAAGAATTCAAGATAATCAAGAATTCAAGAATTCAAGATAATTCACGCATGATCCGGAGACTGAAGCCGGAGACTGATCCGGAGACTGAAGCCGCTTCTTGGGAAGCTTGCATCTGTCAACCTAGATGGTCTTACTCATCAGCAAAAGCTTGCATTCTGGATCAACATCTATAATTCACGCATGATGAATGTGTTCCTAGAGGATGGGATACCGGAGAGCCCCCATATGATCGTTGCAATGATGCTGAAGGCAACAATAAATGTAGGTGGCCACTTGTTGTGTGCAATGACAATTGAACATTTCATCCTAAAGCTACCTTATCACTCAAAATATAGCTATGCAAAAGGTCCAAAAAATGATGAGATTCACCAGTGTATTCAGCAACAGAATAAGACCGTTGCTACCTACTCTTACGCTGAGTTAGAACCAATCGATCCAACTCAAGTGAAGATTGGGGAAGAGTATGAGATCATCGTCACCAACTTTGCAGGTCTATACCGATACAGGCTAGGGGATGTGGTTAAAGTGATGGGATTCCAAAACTCCACCCTAGAGCTTCAATTTGTATGCCGGAGGAATTTGCTACTAAGCATCAACATAGACAAGAACACAGAGAAAGATTTGCAGCAGTTGAAGCAGGTGGGAAGCTGTTAATGAAGAAGACAAAGGTTGAGGTGATCAACTTCACCAGCCATGTGGATGTGTCCATGGACCCTGGACACTACATCATCTTCTGGGAGCTGAGTAGTGAGGCCAGCGATGAAGTGCTGAAAGAGTGTTGCGATTGTTTGGATCGATCTTTCATTGATGCAGGATATGTTAGTTCCCGAAAGGTGAATGTGATTGGAGCGCTTGAGATCCATGTTGTAAGGAGGGGAACCTTCCAAGAAATTCGGGATCATTATTTGGGGCCGACATCAAAAACACTCATGTGTGGTCTAAGGCCGTATTGGATGACAGACTCAGGGAAGGGAATTGATGTTGAGCAAGCGGCCAAAATACTTCATCCATGTTGGTCAGCCTACCGTATATGTGATAAGAGAGCGTCTGCAATCTATGTTAACAATTTCTCAAGGGAAGCTACTACACAATTTCCTAGTGCTTTAATACTTGCTGACCTTCATCGCTACCTACCAGAGACGACCCTCGCATATCCTAGCCACGACTCGGGGTCGAGTCTTTTCTAAGAGGGGGAGAATGATGGAGGCCCATCCCAAGGCCCACATCACCTTAGGGGCGGCAGCTCATAGGATAAGGATAAGGGCTAGAGATAATTCAAGAATTCAAGATAATCAAGAATTCAAGAATTCTAGATAATCAAGACTTCCAGATAATCCAAGACTCCCAAGATTCATGGATTAGATCCAGGAAGATCCAACGGTGAAGATCCAGCCAGAAGAGTTCGATCCTATCAAGACCAAGATCAAGAAGAGTTCGATCCAGCTATGAGATTGAGATGTTTAGATCAACTACAATTTTCTTTCCTAGTTATTCTATAATTTCCAGATGTACTATAAATACTGCTATTGTTTTCAGTTAATAGACGCTTCAGAATCAATTCAGATTTTCTCTTCAATTTTCGCCACCTTTTCTCTCTCCTCTTGAGAATTCGGTTTTCTTTGCTAGGAGCTAGCGATCGCCCAGTGCTTGCAAAGCCAGCCTAGTTTTCCATTGCTTCCACGCTGTGTCACTTACATTGGGTAGACTGGTGTAAGAACCTTGTATTTTTGTCTCCAAACTTCAACCAATTGCACTTGGCCTTTTGGGCCCAAAAAAATTCTTCTCTTCTTAACCAAATTTTCAAGTTATTTTCACAATCCTTAACTATACTTTAGAGAAAAATCACTTCTTCTAGCTCTCAAAGCTTTCTCAATCTCACTCTGGGCCTCCTTTATTTTATCATTTACCCTACTCCAAGACTTCTATCACTAGGCATATGCCTTCCCTCTTATTATACCACGTAAACTTTGGACCAAAACTTTTAATGTCCATCAGCTCTAAATCTTTGAGAACCTAAAAATTTCCCTGTAACTCATAGTTTCTCACCTATCTACCACTGGATTTCTTGTCTCATCGCAAGATAATATTTAAATCCCTGATGGTAACCCAAGGTCCGGTTGTTGTTGTTTCTCCAATCTGCCTCCATTTCTCAAGAAAGCCCAATCTCTTCTTTCTATCTGGTTCCCCATAACAGAAAGTGTAGGACCATTCCTTACTGTTTGGGTTCCGAATATTTCTCGGTCTTAATTTTTCTTTACCCACTAGTCAAGTTACATTTTGGTAGATTTTCAATAGCCAGTGTTGTTGCATTATATCTAAGTCTAGGCTCATGATGTACATCCCAACAAATCCACCAAAGTCTCTTGAACATGTTAATGTTTCTGGGAGGTTGAAGTCCCTGTTTTCTGGGTTTTCCATAATGTACTCATTGAGAGTTCACACACATTTCTTTTTTCTCAAGGTTTAAGATACTGATGTCAGTTTTCTTTGCTCATTTGAGGATCAAAGATAACACTCATCTTCTTTGGATGAACACAACCAAGAGAGAAAAAAAAAAGTAAGATAAGAGAAAAGAGGTACCTTCTCATTTGATAAAGTCTTAGAGAAATCCGACGGTATCATTTCGACTTCTTAGATTCGGACAAAACCACTATTATCAAGGGGTACTTTATTGGAGAGAGCCAAAAGGGATTAATAGAGATCATGGTTTTTAAAATCGGATCTGATCGGACGGTCGGACCAGAAAAATCGGGAACCAGTTTCGCTTTTCCCCCCCAAAATCATTGATTTTGGTAAGTAAACCGCTGAACCGGCCAGTTAATCGTTTGAACGGTTTTGACCATTTTTTAATTTTTTTTATTTTTTGTCAGAAAAGGCCAACCGTTCGAACTGGTAACCAAACCCCTGAGGTTCGGTCACCGGGTCGGTTTTAAAAACCATGATAGAGATTTAAGAAAAAAATGAGAGATTTAATTAATTTGTTGAACCAGAATAATTCATGAAACTAATTTGGATTATTAATAAAAAAGAATATTTGTTTATCCCATGTACTAATTTGGGTTTTGACATTAGTTTGGATAAATATGGTTCACATTTAGGTTGGCCCTAACCGATCCAACCCATCTAATTTACACCCATACTAATAAGAGAACCAAAAGAGATTAAGAGACTATTAGGGATAGATTTAATTTTGACTTAATATCATTTTAATGATTTAATTTAAAAATAAATGTCCACATGTGTTAAAAGAGGAGGAGGTACATGTGAGGTATGTAGTGAGAGAACCCCTCAACTCCCCCTCTTTTCTTTTTCTATTATATATATATATATTTGAATTTTTTAACATTGGAATGTGGAAAATTTCTCATTTTTTCTAGTTTAAAATATTTTAAATGTTTTTAACATGGGAATGTGGAAAATATTTTTTAACATGAGTTTAATTTATTTTTTTGATAATACAGTTGTAATTTTTTTAATTTTTTAATTTAAATGTTTTAAACTTAACCAACCCAAATCGATACAATCCTAATTGGCCGATTTTTAGTAATGATCGGTCGATTTTGGGTGATCAATTCCCCAACCTGACCAGATCAGTTTAATTGGTCAAACAATCTAAAATTTAACTGAACCAACCTGAGAACATCCCTAATTGGAATATTATGGGCTATTAAAATGCAAAAGAAAAGAAACTGAGTGAGATCATTTTTAGGGTTTTGTTTAGAAATAGAAACAGAAAAGAAAAGAAAAAAATTTAACGGTCTACATAAAGTTACGTCCGTTTGTAGAGGCATTATGTCTCTTCCCTCTTCTCATTATTATCTGACATGGTAATAAAATTGACGTGGGCCAATCATAAACAATTTTAGGATGAAAGCATCATTTCTTTAAGGAGCTAAGCTAAGTAGCAAGGATACAAATAGGGCCCACCGGCTTAACCTGCACCTCGGCTCCACAATTAATGTGATGGATGCAATTGACTACCTAGACACTGTCATTGGCACTTGAAGACTTTCAAATCCTATCAACCCACCCAAGCCCGATCAAATCCACTTGAGCCCAAGCCCATATATAGGACATAAGATGTTGTTTGGTCAGAATGCTATTTTTGGATGAATACTTAACTATGCTAGCCATAGCTCTTGCAAAGATCTAGCAGAGTTATTGTATTGAATCTGTTTTAAAATGGATTTTTTAGTATAAACAACAAAATGTTATGAACCCACTCATTCGCTAAATTCTAGGATTAGTAGCCTTCCTAGAGTTGTTCTGGTTCAAATCTTGAAACTTAAACCTTTTAAAACTACGAGTATCACTCCTTTGAATTGAATTGTATATATATTAGGAATATTAATACTTTCAACCTTGTTTTCATAAATCTCTATGGGATTTGTCTTAGCCGTATGCACTTCTAACTTCTTTTTCCTTGTTTTGTGATTTGCATTCATAACTTATTTGCCTTCATGTTGCGTGGATTCATTTTATGTTAGAATAGCATTGATGTGTTTAAACAAGATTAGTTTTTACTCTATGGAAGAAATACCCAACCATGGGATATTTGAGTGTTTGCATAGATCCAAGTAATCTTAGATCATTCTCCTCTTAATAGATCATTCTTCTTCTTCTTCCTACTCCTCCTCCTCCATTAATAGATCATTCTTCTCTTAGATCCCATTCAACCATTGGAATTGAAAGCATAAAGCATAAATCCCTTATTGTCATACCCAGGGACTTAGCCTTTTGCATTTATTTTTGCAAAATGTAGTTGCTCTCAAAATCAAACCCACATTCTCATGCTTGTCAGCCCAACTTTCCATCCTCCACAAGAAATCCTTGTCATGATTAAGAGTTCAAATCAGCCCTCCATAAAACTGTGCCCCATAACATCCCACAGCACATCCCCGCCATGTATTGGTAACATCTCCAGATGATGACATCACCATTTCTGATACTATCATCGGGAGATGTTCCCAATACACAGCAGGGATGTGCTGTGGAACATTGTGGGGTGCAGTCTAGTGGGGGGCTGATTTGATCTCCATGATTAATATTCTATCTGCATATACCATTAACATGGACCCATGCCTAAAGGTTTACTCATTCATCTATTTTGCAGTGTTACATGAACTCTCCTAAGTGAATGATGTGTCTTTATTGAATAAAAATGATAAATGCCCATGTCAAATAATTAAACATGGGATTCTAACACTCTTTGGATTGTTAAAGGACACTTGAACATATTTTTTTTTTCCTTTATCTGCTTGCTTCTTTTACATAAGGCTGTGTTTAGAAATGATGCAAATGGAGGGTAAATCCCGGTTCAGGGTAAATTTGCATTTTGTTTCACTTTTGCTTATGTTTGGCAACATTACATTTATGCATTGACAAATGACAGATCAATGCATATTTACATTGATAATAAAGTGTAAAAGTACATCAAAAAAAAAGAAGTAAATTTGCATTCAAGTGGACTTTTGATAAAAAAAAAAAAAAAAAAAACATATGTTTTATTAGAATTTATGTTTGCATCCATTACAACTAAAAGTTTGTTTGGTAAGAAGGTGGCCACCCAGAGTTTGACCTTCTCCGGTCCTGGAAGGATATCAGTGCAAAACTAATCCAATTTTATAATTTATATGAACCATTTTACACTCTACATATTTGCATTGTTTGCAAATGCAGCCTAAATGAATGGCTGATATGCACAATCAATGACATTTTTTTTATAAAAACCATTATCAAATTATTAAAAAGATAAAAGTCGACCTTTTTCTATAAGAATATGGTGTTAGCAATATATTTAAAACCCAAAGAAGAGCACCACCCCATGTGGTTTACCTTTAATCCTAGTCAACATTGATTCTTTTTCTCTTTTGAATAGGAATGTGTTTGTTTAGAAAAGTAAAAAGAATGGGAGGTGACTAATTACATCACATCAGTCCTTACCTTTAATTTCTTAAGGCCATGTTTGTTTGTTTTGATAGAAAATGAGAGACAAAAAGTTAAAGGAAAATTTCTTAACAAATGTTATGAAGCCAAAGAGTGTAAATACAAATAATGGAACCTAAAGAAGTTTCCCTCAACTTTTTGTTTCTCTTGTATTTTTTATTACTCATAAGTTCTATCATACCATCTTTTAGCATGAAAACATAAGATGTTGAAACCTTTTAATTTTACTTCTGCTTTTCAGATTCCTTGGTCAAGGAATTCTAATGAACTTGATTCCTAGCCAATTCTTTCTTCCGTGTGATGATGAAATACTAACAGGATGATCTGTCTGGTTCAGTGTGGTCTGACCATCCGAATGGTAAATGGGCTTTGAAATGGGTTGCGAGTTAATTTGCTGGTTCCATAATCCGGGCCAACTGATTCTAATAACATTTTGTGCCCCTTATCCTACACCCATACTTCTGAAATTATCCAACTTAAATGGTTGTACCATAAATTGATCTATACTATTTTTTATGGCCAATGCAAATTAGAAACTATTTTTCTTGGAAAGAATATGAATACAAATAATACAAAATACAAGGTTTTGTACTCTATATTTTTGTATTTGTACTCCTTTCAAATTAAGTCCAAACAATAATTTGAATTATCTATATGGGATGGCTTTGAAGTGGGTTGGGAACCGATGATAATATCCCACTGTCAGTCATAACATGCTTAGGACTCCGTGAGAGGTTGAATGGTTGTGGATCCCATATATTTTATGACTAGTGTGGATCATTACCATTGATTCTATAGCCCACTGTACAGCTATTGCATTCAACTAGTTAATCCTATTTCTAAAGTAATTAGGATTAGTTGAACACAATGGGTCAATATATGACCCGCATGGGGCATTATACCATAGGTTCCACCGCCCACTATGAAGCCATTGCATTCAGCTAATCCCATCTCATGTGGCCGTATTTGTAAGCTTTGGAAAAATCCAAACTTTCCTTCAATTTGTACAAATTTCCCTATCTTTCCCTTCCTTTCCATATCTTTTCTTTCAAATCAAACATATCTTAAAAGATATATGGTGAATGATTGTTCTATATGTTGGATCCCCTTAGGGGTAGAGTTGCCAACGGGTTAGATTTGGCACAAGTCCAGCTCAATCCAAACTTGATCCAAAGTCATTCTTACCCAACATGATCATTGAATGGGATCGCTTGACCAGACCTATACCCCACCCTATTAATATTATTTCTCTTCTTGGTGAAGGTTATATTTATAATGCTTTTGACATCATTGTATCAATGGGCCGGTCAGTCTCGATCCGAACCCAATTAAAACTGACCCCAACCCAAAGATTAGGTCAAAGTGGGTTTCGGTTTGTCATTAAACCTGACCCGCTTTTATTTTTGGTAAGTTCTAAGGCTGGTTTAATTCATTCATCTAGATACATCATCTACAAAGAGAGTAGAAAGAAAAAATAAGGATGAGCAGAGTTAAAGACTTAAAGATGAGGGAAACAATTAAAGGTTTGTTTAAGTTGCATGCATATTATGCCAAGGTGGATTCATATAATCCACTAACAGCAACTACTTACAATGGATTGAGCATCACCTTCAACAATTAAGGTTGTGTGTTTGGTACCTACTATTAGATAATGTATATTCTTAGCTCCAATCAGATTAATGTATGGATAAATTTATTGTAAATGAATAAAAGTATATTATTGTTTTATTTTAATAATGATATGTTCTTATGTATTTATCCCTTAATGTGCTATCAAAGTAGTTAGGGCAACTTATCTCAGCTGCTAGGATTAGACTCAAAACACATGCAGTATGTATTTGGTTGAAACACTAAACCTATATCATTTTCTAGTTATGCCTTAGACCATAGATATTAATGGAAAAAACAAGAAAGCTATATATAACCCTAAACTTGATTATGGTACTACACTAAATGTTAGATTGAGTTATTTTTTATATGCCAATCAATAAGATCCATCAAAGGTTATAATCTAAATATGTTGGAACAGTCTGAGAATTCATTTGAATGAATGATCATAGTGATAGGATCAAACCCTTTGTCATACAAAGTGAATGATAAATTTGACTCTATCAAATTAGTGAATTCACTTTTTTGGTTGAAGTGTGGCTTACATATGTAATGTTACAAGTGGCAACACATATTTCTCGACAATTTGTATGAATCAAGACAAAACTTTAAGATAAAAATAGCAATATACAAAACTCAAGCTTGGCTCAGCCCAACTCTAATTTGGCGAATTAGTCCTTAAAATTCATAATAAACCAGCACCGGTAGATAACAATTGCCCCGTGCATGTTTGCTTTAACAGCTCCTAAGAGGGGGTCTAGAGTCTAGACTACCGGTGGATAGGTCTTAGTATCGTTATAGCCCTGTTCTCCTCAATCAAATCAATTTTTTTAATTTTGAGCTTGCAAGGATCATTAATCAAACCATTTGCTGCTGCTGCTATCTATCTATATATCTATCTATCTACCAAATATATATATATATATATATATAGTTTGGAAAGGATTAAAAGCCACCCACATACTTAGCCAATCCCAAAATAATATATATAACTTATCAATTGTTGTCAAACCCAATTAAACTTGATCAAAACCATACTGTTTGAGAAGTCTCTCTGTATGTTTCTCATTCTCAGTGCTGAGCTAGTAGGAACAGCTCCCACGAGACATCTCCAAACAAATAAAAAGCTTCTTTGGGGTAAGTACTTTGTAGCCCAGCTTGACAGAAAGATCTGTATGCAGAATTGCGTGCACTAGGCTGTATTTGTTTTTAGTGTAAATTGTCATTGATGTCGAAGTACATGAATGGAGTTCAACATCGGATAGGTTTAAAATGAATAAATCATTTGAATTTTTTAAAATGTGATCATTGGTGTATGTAAATAATACATTAATAAAATCGATGTAGTATTTACGTCAATTATCAATGTAAAATTCAACCGATCAGAGAGGTTTACATCAATTTTTTATGTAAAATTTACACCGAAAACAATTACATAAAAATATAGACCGAAAGTAAAGCTTTACACCAGTCCGTATTTACACCGAAAACAAACACAGCCTACAGGAAAATCGATATTGAATGAAAAAGTTGTCCTAATCTCAACTTCCATCCGACATTTAGTGATTGGATTGCGCGCCATTCTATCACTGCCACCACTATCTATACAAGCTAAGATCATTAATTTTTATCCCTCTGATGATTCCTTTTACAGATTTAATGGCTATATACATCTTCCCACCATCCACTTCGTTGCAACCATCCACTCAGATTGAACTTTGTTTTCAAATGAGACCCTCTCAAGCTTCAATAATGGTGGGCCCTGGTTTTCTGTTAAATCTGTGGCTTAAGGCTTTTAGCTAGAACGATCTTTTTGCTAAGTTATTCTTTGCTTTTATCTAATTTGGTCGTCGTTGTCACTTCATGCCAGGCAGATAAGAGGTAACTCCATCAAATAATATGTGCTGGTCGCTTTTATGGGATGGACACTTTACTGGTTGACGTAATCGGAATCATCTGTCTCGAGTAGGAGTCAATGATCGGCGTGTCATTGGTTCTTGAACTGTTGCTGGTGTAATATTAATGGACATCGATCTAGTCATCCATGGCTGCTCTCTACCCATTTTTCCTCCTCCACCTTCCTATTCCTGATTGAACTGAAGAACCAGTGACACAGTGAGCTTCCTGGGTCACCATTTCTTTATGGTTTCTACGTCCTAAATGGTCTAACTATGAGCTTAATTTCTGATCTGGTTCTAATAATACCAGGCTATTTTATAATAGTAGATGGTTGTTCTCTTCATGAATTACCCAACTTTTGCCACCTAGAGAGATGATATAATGACTAATTAAGGTGCCGTTTGGTAAGTCTCTTTTAAGAACATGACAATCTAGAACCAAACCACTTTGTGCTTTTGAGCTTTCTAAGCACAAAATCCAAAAGCAACCTAACTTTATGAGGTATTTAATTTCCCTACTGCTTTCCAACTGGAAGCATGCTCTCCAGAGCTGAAATGGTATTAAACAAAATGGAAGGAAGATATGTTATATATTATTGGATCTGAAGATATCAAGAGCTTGGAATACTTCAAAAGAAATGAATATTAATTAGGGATTAAATGTTAAATCTGTGAAGGGTTGAATCCCACCAGTTTTCTGAATCCTCTGTTTGGATCCAATTCTATATAAAACATTAATTGTTTCCCACCATCCAAATCCCCTTGTTTGGTGCAGGCCACCTGTGAGAGAATGTTTGCTCTTTCTGTCTCCCTGGCCTTCTCTGCATGTTTCCAGGAACTTGTGTCATTATTTATGAAATCCATTATTTTATTTTATAGCAGAGATTCATCATTTCTATTAAATAATCAAAGCCAAAATTCGGGGCCTGATACCTTGATTTATGCTCCTTCCATCCATTATTATCATTCAATGGGCCTGGGTCCCATCAAGCAAATCCATTAGGCCAGCAATCAGCGTTGCTAGTTTTCTCTTCTGTGGGCCCTATGTTAGGTAGTAGAATTCACTTGCTTAGATTTTTAGAATTCTTAACTGTAAATGGGCCTCCAAACCACAACTGGGCCCTTCTTCCTCAAGCCCAAGAAACCTTATCTAACAACAAAATCTCGTTCCACCTAACACCAAAAAGGAGGAATGTTCTAGGGAAGAAGGTTTCTCTGCGTGATCCACCCAGAAAATATTTTCCATAAAAAAAATAAAATAAAAAATTGGGTCACAATTAAAAGCTTTGTTTACTTAGAGATTGACGGCCCAAAGCAATGGGCTTATCCTCTAGAGACAAAACAAAATATGTTCTGTGGGCCCAATTAACCCACTACTCAATTGACGTGGACCTCCACCACCACGTGAATCCATTCGAGCGTCCACTGATACAATTTCCTCTGTGTAGGTCCCACCACTAGTTCTCATGATTCCGTGGTGGGAGAAAAAAAAGTAAAAAGGCCCACATCCAACATCACACATGGGCCTGTTCCTAAATGATGTCCCACCCTTCAAACTTTTTTCAAATGCACAATGAGTTCAATCTGCACCATTAATTTTATTCAAAACGCACCAATCTCGAGGCATCTTTATATTAAATCGAACGGCCTGGATTTGCATGACCAGAATGAGGCCCACCATGTCTTGCATGGAATCCATGCCCATCTTTCCCTCTCTGTATAAATATATAGACAGGGGGAGGGGAAGAGACGTTCCTCACCATCTCTCCTGCTAGCTAGTCCTCTGAGGCTCTCTTGAGTCCTTGACTATGGAGAAGAGCAGAGCATTCCCGGAGTATAATTGCGGGTTCGGATTCGAGGAGGGATCCAATTCATACAGCTTCAACGGGCCGAGTGGCAAGGAAAACGGGTTTTCGGCATCAAGCGATCCGGAGCTTAAGAGGAAAAGGCGGGTGGCAGCGTACAACGTGTTCACGACGGAAGGTAAGATCAAATCATCAGTAAGGAACAGCTTCAAATGGATCAAGAACAAGTTCACTGATGTCCGCTACGGTATATGAAACTACCCCGGATACTTTACCCGAGTCTTCTACCCGACTACCCGATCCTTCTTTTCTGTGTATACAAGCAGCAGCAGCAGGAGCAGCTTCTTTTGTCATGGTTTTTGTTTGATCATGGAGAGTCATCTCCCTGATTAGAGTTAAAAAACCATCAAGTGTGTTGTCTATAGGATAAACCTAGGCTGTATTGCATGGGAACATATGGAGTCAAGCAAGATGTATGATATGAAATGCTCAGTTTTGGAGATGATCTCAATGTGTCTCATGTTCATCTTCTTCCTTGGGTAGTTGGGTTACGAATTCCCTGATCAAGACCATCAGATTGGTGGGCCTGGGCCAACGCTTTTTCCATCCACCCTTCAAATTGGATAGACAAAAATTAGGGTTTAGGGTTGTGATAACGAGGACTTTGGTAGATTGGTCCTTAGTTCAACATAGACATTTTTGCATCACCATTTGTGATTTGTGAGTGAACTAAACTGTTTGTTTTTCAAACTTCATCCGAGAACAAATTTGCATTGGGTTGAGTTACAAAATACTCCAATACCCAAAGCAAAAAAAAAATAAAAAAAAGAAAAATAGAAGCAAGTATGCATTCATTCTCCTTTAATGAAGGGTTTGTTTGGTACCTTGATTCAATAAAGGATGAAGCATTTCAATTTATTGGGTCTCACTGTGGAGTAGTTGAAACCACACCACACTGTAAAGTACCATTATGTGATGTTTTTGTCAAACAAAACATTCTATGAAGTACATTGGGAATTTATTGCAAGACTTTATTTAAATAATTGCATCTACTGTGGTATGAATTGATCCCATTTAAATATAGATGATAAATTGCAAGATGGCCCAGTTCAATCCATGCTTAAGTGTAGACCAAATTGAGCTACAACTCAAACAAACAAATAATTTTTTCACCATGATATCAGAATGAACTAAGGTAAAACACCATCCACAAAATTGGGGGCACTTATTCACCATCGGATTGGATAGAGGGTTCATCCATTGCCCTTTAATACATATAATAAATGCATTCTTAGTAATTAAAATGAAGGGCAGATTCCAATCTGATGCCAGAGAATGCCCTTCCTATTGGTTCATTGGGCATCTTCTAGGGAATGAAAACAAAAAACAAATATAGAAGAACTAGTGGAAGACAAATACGATTACATGAGACTGGATCTGTTCCTCACATAGGGCGTCTCACACGTTCATCCTATCATGGATTAGGAACATCTCCCGTACTTACAAGTTATTTTTCACGGGAAATGCTCCTAATGCACGGTAGATGTGCATGTGAGGCGCTCAAGTGTGAAGAGCAGATCCCGTTCCCAATTACATACCAAAGAGGAGAACCCATGAAAAGCCCACTTTATCATTCAGTAGGCAAAGGGGGGAAATGCTCTAGTGTCAGTGTTTAGTGGGGTTTAATCTGAGTCCACTTTGTGGTACCAAAACCGAAGTGACTTGTTTGGGTCTAATCTAATAAGTGTAAATCGGAAGAAAAATATAATTACATGCCAAAGAGGGGGAACCCATGAAAAGCCAACTTTATCTTTTAGTAGTCTAGAGGGGAAGTGGGCTCTTGTCTGTGTTTAGTGGGGTTTAATCTGAGCCCACTTTGTGGTACCATTTAGGTCTAATCTAAGTGTAATTGGAAGACAAATACAAATACTTGCCAAATAGAGGGAACCCATGAAAAGCCCACTTTAAATGTAAGTAGACAAAGGGAGGAAAAGTGGGCTAATGACATTTTAGTGGGATTGAATTTGAGCGCACTTTGTATTTGTTTAGGTCGAATCTGAGTCAAATGGAAGACAATTATGAAGGAGAATGTCTCCCTCTTTGTCCACATCGCAATGGTGAATCATACTTGTGAGACAATAAACAAATGCTTTATGGACTCCATAAAGCCCACTCTTTGCAAGCTTTGCAAGCAGCAGAGAAAGCAGCTCCTTTGGTTGCACCTATAAACCCATGGTTTTGAGCTTTTCATCAACTATTCATTCGTAGCTTTCAGGGTCCTGCAGATTTATGTGTGGGACGGTGAGGTGTTGTGACTTCAACTTGCCAAATCATTCTATGAACAAATGTCCAAATACAGTGTTTGGACAAATTAGGTTGGGAAGATTTCCAAATTCCGATACTGATTTCAACATGGGGAAGCTGCTACGGCAACCCTCTTTCCATTTAGAAAAGAGGAAGGGAAGATTTTTTTTTTTACCTTCTCCATAAATAACAATGATTCGCATTGACAGTCAAAGACATAAGACTTTGTACTCCAGATGATTGATTCCTTGTCGTATGCCATCATGCTTCCATGTGAAGGGAGTTTGTAAAGCTGACAATGAGAGAGAGAGCATTTTCTTTTACATTTAGTCCCATATTATATGCAGTAAAGGGTGTCAAAGTTTTGAGCACTGTGAGGTCCCTACACCTAATTATCTATTATCTACAGAGTTACTTAAACCCCTTTAGGTCTACTCCCAAAGCTTTTTGTTTCCAGTTTCCACTGATGAATTCAGCTTTTATTTTATTTCTACTCTTTCTCCCTAAACCTAATTTAAGAGTGAGAATCTTGCTCTTTAATAGGGGTGAGAAAAAAAATCGAAAAACCAAAATGATTGAAAAAATCGATCGAATCTGAATTAAAAAATTCGGTTAATTGAATTGGTTGGTTTAGTGTTTTTAAAAAATCGAAGGTACTGGTTCAGTTTTGATTAATCAATATAAAAAACCGACGGTTAATCGAATCTACCAGTATAATATTTTTTTATATATTTTCTATATATTTATGTATTATATATATATATATATATATATATAATTTTTATTATATATTTATATATTTTTATAATATATACTATAAAAGCTAAAAAACAGAAAAACCAGTGAACCAAACTGGCGGTTAACTGAACCAGTCAACCAGTTACCGACTGGTCTCAGTTCGATTCCGATTACCGGTTTTCCAAAAACCGTGTAACACCCCTACAGTCTTTAACTACCTATAGGTACATGATTTCACTTTCCACCCTCCTAGTCTCCTCTGAAATCCAAAGCAAAGTGTGATCAGGGATACGTTTGGGATGGTTTCTGCATGTGGGGCAAGTTTTCTTAACTGAGCCACTTTGCCACTTTGGTTGAGTACTGTGTCCGAATAAGCTATTTAAAATAGATTTATATTACAGTCACGATTTTGATGTTCAGAACATGGTTTTCGAAACCGGATCAGACTAGACAGTTAGACCAATTGGCCAGGAATCGATTAGGCAATTGGTTTCATTTCACCCAAAAATCATTCTTAGGCTAAAAATTGTGACAACCTACTGATTTGGGTGGTTGAACCATCAATCGGGACAATGATTTTTAGCTGTTTTTTATTTTAATTTTTTATTTTTTAAAATGGACTATTCATTTAAGCCGGACGGTGCCAAAACGATTCCATATCGGATCTGATTTTTAAAGCCTTGGCTCATAATGCCTATAATGGAACCCAACTTGAAGAGTCAAAAGCCATGTCCCAACCTTCCAAACGGGCACGTAATTAATATGTGGATTTAGCTACGATTAAGCTTGACCCAGGCAAAAGTGAATTAACAGCACACTCATATGGGTCTTAATTGTTAACTTAAATTAACTTTGTGGCCTATTAAGCGCATTAGTCCGTTATTTTTTAAAAATAATAAATAAAAATTGGGGAATAACATTTTTTTATGCAATGTCATGCAAAACATCAAAACCACCATACAGGTCCCCAACCACAAGGGGACTCTAAATCTCCTACCCATGAAGCAAAATATAGTAATTTTCTTAGGAAGCCAAATATTACTTAAGGACAGCTTGGTAATTTATTTGCAAGCAAAAACATTGTACACAGCCTCCAGTTGCACATTTGGAATATTAGGCCTGTTTAAGGGTCGGGTTGGATCGGCTCAAGATATTTTCTAAAATCGGCCCGACCTTGTCAGGTTAGTAAATCATCAAATCAAAACCGTCTGACCACGAAGCAAAACCAACTCAAGAATGAAGGTTTGAGTCAGTTTATCGGTTTAAAATTAAAATATATACATATATAATATATTTTGGAATATATTTTCCAGGTATATATTTATTATTTAAAACTGAAATATCTATATCTAAATATCTATTTATATTTAAGATTATTTTTTTTCAATTTTATGCAAAACCGAAATATATATTTAAATAGATTATTTTTTATATAAAACTGAAATTTCTGCGCAAATATATATTTAAATTTATACAAAACTGAATTAAGTATTGTACCATTGTATTATATTTGTATTGATTTTATTTTTTTAGTTTTTATTATAAATAACCAGATTTTTTTCAAAGCTCAAACAAAACACAAATAAAATATATCAACATTGAACATACATTAAATTTTAAAAATATTAAAGAAAAAATAAAATACTAACCTATGAATGTGATGCTTAAGTCCTGAGAAGTTGAGAGAATGAGAGTTGAGAAGAAGAGAGGAAAACGATAGCCTTGTAGTTGATGGTGGATGAAAGAAGCCTTGAGAGTTGCAAACTTGCAACTTGAGGCAGAACAAGCAGTAGAAGGATATAGATAAAGATTGGAAGAGCCAAAGAGAGACTCCTATTCGGTGTAAAGCATAGAATCTCTCTTTGACTCTTCCCAAAAATGCAAGACTCCAAGTCTCCAACGTGTCCACTGTCCAAGACTCCATTGAAAAGAGTAATTTTCTAAGTTCAGCAAATCTAAAGGTGTAGAGATCTTGCTTGCAATGCTTTTTAATCCCAAAAAGGTTTTTGAAATTGATTAAAATTATGTCTCCCCCCCCCCCCAATATCCAATGTTTCCTATTTGGTGTTAAGTTTCCAACTCAAAAAGAAAAACAATCCCAACGACAAAACCAATTCCCATTTAGTTAATGCTTTTTTATGTTAAAGCTAAGTAGCTAACTAGAAACCAACTAGGATAGGTACTATCGGATTAGGGAAAGACTACCTAGGGACTAATTACTTAAAGGATTACATGTTCAGTTTTGTTCGGTTTCGGTTTTCATACGTGAAAATCGAAACCGAACCAAATTGTTAGTTTATTTACCTACAAAAACCAAAACCGACTAGTGGTATTGAAAAATTGACCAAATCGAGTTTGCCATCAAACATGAACACCCCTAGGGAATATCTCCCATACATGTATGTTAAATCCATGGGGACATGTTCCTAATGTGCAACTCAATTTCCATACTTGCAGATTATGTGCATAGATTTTTCTTGTAGGGAATCCTAACACCTTTCATTTAGACTATGTTTGGTTTGAAGGAAAATGCAAGGAAAGGAAGGGAAAGGTAGGGAAACATTTACAAACCTTGTATAGGTTTCCCTATCTTTCCCTTCCTTTCCCTACCTCTTCTTTCAAACCAAACATAGCCTTAAAGTTATGTTTGATTTGGAGAAAAAGGTAGGAACCTTACAAGAAGAATTAACCAAGTAGTAGAAATACACCAAGCCATTTCGGCCCTAATAATATGGGAAAGATGTGATTGTGGTTTGCATAGTAGAGAGAGGGGAGAGGGAGGGGATAGAAGTGGGAAAAAAAAACCAAAATTCGTCAGCCTTTGCCAGATTTCCCCGATAAAGGTTCCATTTGTTTGTAGTTCAATTTTTATTTTCACTAGTAGAAATGCAACAAATAAGAATAATGTACATTCTGGTCACACTTTTGTTTTGGTGTTTTGGTTTTTATTTTACATTATCCATTAGGGGTGTTCATAGTTCGGTTTGGAGGATACCTTAGACCAAATCAGTAAATTATGATTTGAGAAATTCTTAGGCCCAATCAAACCATTTAGTATAGAAAACTAGCGGGGACCTGTGCAATGCAAGGGCTTTGTTAAGCGAAATCTTAATAGTAGAAGCACATAAGAGTAAACAATTGTTTTATATTTTAACGTTTTAAACAATTAATAATTAATTATATTTTATATAATATTTTACAATACAAAAATAACAATAATTAATTTCATCTAGGGTTGTTCATCAAACCGCTGAAACTGACCAACCTGACCCAACTCGACCCGAATTGGTCAGTTTTCTAGTATTTCTGGTGGGTTTCAGTTCTCAGTCTTTCATGTCTCTCTCTTTCTCTACATCTCCCTTCCCTCACTTCATTAATTTCTCTATAATTTTTTGTATTTTTCTTGTATGTTGAAATGAAGTTGGAGGCTTCTATATAAAACATGGCTTGAGCTCTTTACAATAGGGAGGTAGGACTTGTGTAGTTGACCACAAATATCTCCCACAGGAATGCCCACTACACTTCCTAGAAAGTAAAAACCCTAGAAGTTCATCATTGTCTCACAACTCTACATGTTGTTGTAGTCATGGAGACTACTAGAATGGTAAAGGATGGTTTGATTCATGAGTTCATGAAGGTGTGCGCTGCTCATCTCAAATGATCGCAGAAGATGGAGCTTCCTCATTCACTAGTTTAGGTGTGTACAACTACTCAAACCATCAAAGAGCACTCAAACAACAAAATTAACACCACAGAAACGCTTATAAGCAGCCTACAGTCAACCCCCTACACTACGATGAACTTACGGTTCATCGTCACCTCGCGGTGAACCCACAACATGTTAAGTAGAACTGCGATAAATCGCCGGCCCACCACATCCAGCCAATGCCTAAACCAAAACAAGTCTCAGAAAGACTTGCCTAAAAGACCCAAGCACATTCAAGTGAAAGATGAAGCCACACTCGCGGTGATGTATGGTAAACTCACCACCTGCGAACCCGTTCCGGGTAGCGAGTCGAAGAGGACAATGGGTCGAGTCCATGGTGAGGCCCACATGTGCCAAAACACATGCAAGCCCATGTCATCATCACCACACAGGATTAGTTATTACTCGCAGAAGGGTAGTAGTACACGTGAGTAATGAGGGATCTCAAGGATAAGGAAAGCTAATCCTTGAGAATATCTTCATGAGACATGTGGCGATACGCTAGTAACGTATCCAATAATTGCCAGCGAGCCAAATACTCCCTCCCCCGATATGGAGCGAATATCCTTGTCTCCTACCATTTAGGATCTTGAGACTTTCTCCATAAATAGAGGGTCCTCCTCGTGTTAGACATCATTAAATCTCAAGCATTTTGCTACCGATACTCCCACATTTCCTAATCCCTTACCAAAAGGATTTGGACTTCCTTGAATGCTCTTCTTCATATTTTAAAGAGACCATTCCTCGACCTAGCCTTACACCTCAGTCTTATAGTTGAATCTTTGGTTGAATCTTTGATCACGAAGGATGGCCTCAAGTTGGATCAACCTCACTACCATCCCCGAGGAATAGAGCAATGTTCAAGAAAACACCCATCCAGGCCGATATTGAGATCTTGTCAAACAAGGTCTATGGGTTTGAGATTTCCCTTCTGCTTTTCGAGGAGCGTTTCAAGAAAATCGAACAAGGCATGGAGGAGACAAGGAGCGCCCACCAGATCATGCTTAACTGTTCGGCTAAGGCTGAACAAACACCTGCCGCCACCATCCCCGGTGTCCCAAATTCCAATCCCAGCCACCATACTTTTGGTACCATACCCACCTTCCCTAGCATCCCAGAGCAGCACCACAGGACCAACCCGGCCCCACCTCAAGCAAGCTCTGTACCCGTCCACTAGTTTCGCACTTTCCCCGGTGCCAACCTAGTACTAAAAGTTCCCCTCAGCAGAGACGAATTAAAGGAGTATGTCCAAGGGCTGGTGGTTGAAAGTCGTAGTCAGGCCCAGGACTTGGTAGTCTTGTGGAAGCCCTATTTCGATCGTATCTTGTACAAACCCTATCTTACCGAGTACATCTCTCCCCAACAATGGCCATAGTATGACGGACAGAGGGGTAGCCCGCAGGAACATATCAGCAAGTTTGAAGATTTCTTCAGTCCTTTCACTCTTGATGGGGACCTTAAAGTACAAGAGTTCTCGAAGTCATTGACCAGCCCAACATACACATGGTTTGTGAGTCTCACTCTGAGAGTACCGACTCGTGGGGTGAGTTGGCCAATAGGTTCCTATCGAAGTGGTTCACTCTAGAAAGGAAACTGACGATGGCCGACCTACGGAATGTAGAACAAGGGCCAGGGGAAGACCTTCTTATGTCATGAGATTCCAGAAGCTCACTCATTTCATCTTCGACGAGCATGCTACTAAAAAGAGTTGTTGAACAGTGTGTCCAGAGTATGCACCTTGCATACCAGATCAACATCGAAAACATTGAAGCATAAACCAGTAGCCAGCACTGGAAATGCACGGAGAGGATGGCACGAACCGTCAAAAGCACAGCCCCATACAATAGGGAAGAGGCGTATGCGGTTGATAGGAGGCCGAGAAACAATGGGGGAACAAGACAAAGGCCATACCAGTGAGGCAACACCCAAGGAAGAAGAGATGCACCAACACCTCCCCCCTTTTCTTGCACTAGGGAGGAGGCAATTATGATTATGAACAAGTTGGTTGAAGACAGAGTTATTAATTTGCCACCACCACCTCCAAAAGTAGACCCAGAGAATGATAAGTGTGGCAGCAAGTGGTGTAACCATCACCAGACACCACATCATGAGTTGATGGATTGCTTCACCCTCAAGAGGATATTTGCATAGAAAGTGAAGTTAGATCAATTTGTAACAAAGGAACCAGCTCGTGTAAAAACTGATCCCCTACCGAAGCACGCTCGACGAGGTAGCATCAATGTAGTCAGGGCAACTGGACAATACCAAACCAATGCCCTGATAGAAAGGCTAGAGCAGAGCGAAGAACTGCGCCAGTTTTTTCACTAAGTAGGGAATCAACACAACAACACAAATATTGGCTATCAAGGTGCTAGTGGAAGTGTTCCAGTACACCTTGCAGCCATATATCTGCAATCATAGCAGCATGGAGTTTACAGCAGATGACATGCTAGTTGTTGATCCCCTTCACAACCAGCCCTTGTACATCATGGAAAAGATAGGAGGGTATGACATGCATAGATCAATGGTCAACCCCAGAAGTTTCGTAAACCTCACCCTAGTCCACACACTAGAGCTGATGAGTATCCAAAAGAGGACATCAAAGGGTTGCCATTAGAAATAGTGGATTTTAATGGTAACCCATCAACCACCGAAGGGTCTATAGAGGTACAAGTCGTGGTCGGGCCATTCAGTATAATGCAAGAGTTCCAAGTAGTTCGAGGGAAGACTTCCTACCACACACTTCTAGGGTGACAACTGATACACGACCTAACTCTTGTTCCTTCAACATACCACCAATGCATCAAGGCCAGAGACCGAGGGAGGTTAATAAGGTTCCCAGCCACAAAGGCCCCATTTGACAAATCCAAGACACACCTCCGAGATGTTGTCGATTTCACAGAGTTGGTAGAGGACAAAGAGACAAAGATAACTAAAGTGGAGGGAACAAAGTTACCACATCCGCATAGGAACGAACCCATAGGAACGTCAGAATGATGATAGAGAAGCAGATGCATGCAGGTGATAGGGACAACGGGAAGGAGTATTACACCGTCATCGAGGACCATGAGAGTGACAGACCTCCCATGACTAAAAAGGCCATTCCCGAGCATTATTTCACCACATTGTAAACCAATATTGCTACGATCATGCCATCAAGTGATGGCTCAACCGTTGAATTGGGCATAAAGGAATCGAAAGAAGGTGCAATAGAATATTGCAATGAAGTTAGGACACCCCTAAAGTGCATGAAGGACTCCATCAACACAATTGAAGAACCATTGGAAGAAATCAACTTAGCAGCCAACGGATCTAACAAAAGACCCTTGTATATATCTGCTAAATTAGCAACCAAGGATAAGGAAAAATTCATCGCACATCTAAAAGAGTTTTAGGATGTATTCGCTTGGTCATACAACCAGATGCCAGGACTCGATCTAGAATTTGTCCGCCATTCTCTTTGTATAGATCCAAAATTCCGGCCAATGAAGCAGCCACAGAGGATTTTTAAGCCGGAGATAACGCTGAAGATTAAGGAGGAAGTGGAGCGGCTTCTGAAAGTAGGCTTCATCAAACCCATAGCACACCCCTAGTGGTTAGCTAATGTGGTTCCAGTGAAGAAGAAGAATGGGCAGCTAAGATCTTGCATCAACTTTAGGGACCTAAACAAGGCCTGTCCGCTGACCTATTGGCTACCATTCCATCAACTTCCGACTTCCCTATATCAGAGAAAGTTCCCAGAGACATACCCATGGTCACCTTGGTAGAAAATAGGGAGTGGATCTTAACCTTTGACGGGAGCAACACGAGCACCTCGGCCGGCGCTGGAGTAACCTTGACCTCCCTAGATGGACAGACCACTGTGTATTCATTTAAGCTCCAGTTCCCCTATTCCCACAACATAGCAGAGTATGAAGCACTAGTCCCTGGTTTGATAAAAGGGATTGAGGTTGACGCAAAGAAGATAAAGGTGATTGGTGATGCAAAGCAAGTAATTGGGCAGCTTGACGGGAGGACAACGGTAAAGGAGCTCACCATCCTACCCTATAGGACCCTGATCCAAAAACTAGTCCACGACTTGGATGTAGGCTTCGAACATCAAAATAGAGCCAAGAATAGGTTTGTTGACGCACTAGCTACCTTAGGGTCCAAGATACAAGCCAACCCAGATCTGATAGAGATTACTATCTAGATAGTTAATAGGCAATCAACTCCACCCTAAAAGATCGAGTGGAAGACGTGGGGCAAATAGCGGCTGACGATTGGATATATGGAGTGATACAAAAACTAAAAGGTCAAGCCATAGGGACACAAGACATTAGGTTGATCGCAAAATTCCATCCGGTGCATGGAGTGCTATATCATCGAGAGTCAGACGATGTGAGGACAAAGTGTTTGGGCAAGCAAGATGCGGAAGCGGTGTTGAACAAAGTCCACAAAGCCACTTGTGGAAATATCACGAGTACCCTATTCCATAAGCTACAATGGTTGGGATATTATTGGCCTACAATGAAGTGGGACTCCACTAAGATGGAAAGAGAGTGTGATAAATGTGTCCCGTAGAAAGACAACAAGGAATGCTTGGTGATTTGTGATGAGGATTGGAGGAAGATGTACATAGAATACCTATAGGAGTACACACTCCCCATTGACATCCAATTGAGGAAGCTACTACCCAAAATCAAGATATTCTACCTCCAAGACGGTGTTGTACAAGAAATCTCACACAAGAAAACCTCTACGATGCTTAGCCGGCCAGGACAATATATTAGAGATAGCCCATAGCTCTGAACCTGCAGCCCACCAAGGCCAGCTTGCCCTACACGACCACATCCTACATCTTGGTTTTTATTGGCCAACTATGATGGAAGACATGCAGTGGCATGTGCACCAGTGCCACAAGTGCCAACTCCATGGAGAAAGGATCCGCAAGCCTGCCAACAACCTCCACCCAATCATCATACCCTAGCCCTTTCATACTTGGGGGTAGACCTCATAGGAAAGATACACCCACCCTCTAAGGGGTATTGCTTCATCATTGTCATGACAGATTACTAAACTAAGTGGGCAGAAGTTGTTCCCTTATGACGAATCTATGCCACCAACATAGTGAACTTCCTGAGACAAAACATAGTCCACAGATTCAGGGTACCATTGCGAATTTTGACTGATAATGGCCTGTCCATCAAACTCCCTAGCCCGCTGCTATGTCGTTGCTTCTTTGGACAACTCAATACAGAGGCAGTTCGATCAGATTGAACTCGCTAAGGACATATTGGACAGTCTGAAAATAATGTATAAAGAGCAGAACCGTTCTACTCAGCAGAAGGTCTTGAAAATATTCATGACCGCTCAGATGTCCAAGGGGAAGAAAGTTCATGACCATTGTCTTCGAATGACGGGATACATTAACGAGCTAGAAGCCCTTGGATCGGGGCTAGATCTTGGCACTCAAGTGGATGCCATTCTGAACTCCTTGCCCTCTTCCTTCAATGGGTTCATATTAAACTATAATATGAACAAGATGAATGTCAGCGTCCAAGAGCTCAGCAATATGTTGCAAAGGGCTGAGGACTTACTTAAGAAGGATGAGCCTGTGGTGATGCTTGTTGAAGCTAACAAAATAGGCAAGAAAAAGAGGAAGGCAAAGAAGCCTTAGAAGAAGACTACCAAGCCCAAGAAGCAGAAGAAGGACAGGACAACATATGCATGTCACTTCTGCAAACAAACCGACCACTGGAAGAGTAACTGTCCTCAGTACCTGGAATCCAAGAAATGTAATTTTGAATCTTATGTCATAAAAACCAACTTATTGGTAGCTTCTACATCCTAGTGTATTGACTCTGGGACTTCAACTCATGCGTGTAACTCACTGTAGGGGTTCAAGGTAAGTAGAAGGCTAAATGATGGAGAAGTGATGCTCTACTTGGGGACTTCTGCAAGCATTGCAACTACAGCAATAGGCACCGTAGAATTAAAATTTAGAGAAGGAAATATTGTACTTAAAGATTGTCTTTTTGTGCAAAATCTAAGAAGAAATATGATTTCTGTTTCAAAATTGTGTGCGGATGGATATTCTATCTTTTTTAGTAATACGATTACTATTAAAAGAAACAATAAATTCATCGCATATGGGGAGCTAGAGAACGGTCTCTATGTTCTACATCCTTCTCTAAAACTAGCATAGCCGAAACTACATCGGCTGAAATTCCCAAGAAAAGAGCACGTGATACAGTTAATCCCACGTGTCTGTGGCATTATCGACTTGGCCATATCGATATTGACCGAATCACAAGACTGGTAAATGATGGTCCTTTGGATTTTCTAACTGTAAAAGATCTTCCCACTTGTGAGCCTTGCCTTCAGAGTAAGATGACAAAGAGGCCATTTAACGGTAAGCCTGAAAGATGTACAGGCACGCTTGACCTTATACATACTGATGTATGTGGTCCCCTGAGTGTTAGGACCCGTAACCAACACATGTATTTCATTACATTCACCGATGACTATTCTCAGTATGGTTACGTGTACCTAATGAGACATAAGTCTGAATCATTTGAAAAGTTCAAAGAGTTTAGACAAGAAGTCCAGAAACAGTTAGGGAGAGAAATTAAGTCCCTTCGATCAAATCGAGGCAGCGAATATCTCTCTAACGAATTCAGGGACAACTTAAAGGTAAACGGGATAATATCACAGTTAGCTCCTCCTGCTACACCACAACTTAACGGTGTTTCAGAGAGGAGGAATAGGACCCTATTAGATATGGTCCGGTCACTTCTCATCCATTCAGAGTTACCCACATCCTTTTGAGGATACGCATTAGAGACTACGATATACGTGCTGAACCGGTTCCAACCAAATCAGTTCCTAAGACTCCCTATGAGCTTTGGACCAGAAAGAACCCAGTGTACGACACTTGAATGTTTGGGGTTGTTCGGCTCACGTTAAAAGAACAAATCCAAACAAATTGGAATCCAAGACCAGTCGTTGCCTATTCGTAGGCTACCCAAAGGGCTCAGTGGGCTACCTATTCTATGATCTAAGTGAGCAAAAGGTGTTCTACAGTCAGAATGCACAGTTCTTAGAAAATGACTACATCCTGGACAATCTTCGTCAGGAAATTGTTCTTGATGAGGGGAGCTCAGATGCAGTGGGAGGTGTCCCACAAGTTCTGTTAGACAATTTTGTATGCCCTTAGTTTCAATCAGAATGATGTACTTTATGAGTTTATTGTAAATGAATAAAAATGCATATTTGATTCATGTTCCCTTGGTATGTTTCTATGTAATACCCTTAAACTGGGCACTTAATGAGACTCGTGTTAGTTTAGAATGTTCACAGCTAGTGGGTCGGTCTGGGGAAACCTATCCTGGCAAGGCTGACACTATGGTGCCACCAAGTCGGTTGGGGTGGCTTGTCTTAGCTGCCAGGATGAGCCCCTAGGCACATATAGTGTAGGATTAATTGAATCTTTGAACTTGACCAAATTTTCAGTATTGCCCTAGACCTTGGAGATTGATGGGCAAAAACTAGAAAGTTACACCTGACCCCAAGACTCGATTATGATACTGCACTAGGTGTCGAATTGGGTTGCCTTTGATATACAAATTAGTGAGATCCTTAGCGGGGGTCAAAACCTGGGTATATTAGGACAGTCTGAGAATTCATCCGAGTGGGTGATCATAGTGACAGGATCAGCCCCTTTGTCGGACAAAGGTAATAATTAGGGATGCACTCTCTCTGATGGAAACTAAGACTACCGGCAACCAATTTCAATTATTGAGATTTTGTTTTGCAAAATATATATATATATATATATATATATATATATATATATATATATATATATATATGCTATGGTTTCAAAATGATTTGCAAAAGATTTTAATTCCCGAGATCCATGTAAGCAGAGAGTGCAACATTGTTCCTTGCATCCGAGAAAGCGGTCCTCTCTTGTCGGGCAGTGTATGATAATTATGGGCTGAGAGGTTAAGTGTAAGACCATTGAGGATAATACCTGATGGGCTAATATTGCATCTGCCCACACTCCCTGGGTATTACAAGGTGGCTTGGCCCAGGGACCACTTATGGTAAGTGTTGGGCCCATAGAGCCCATAAGATGGGTTTCAAGGGGTGCACTATCCATAACAGTGTATTCAGCCAGGCCTTGTAACAAAGGCTAAGCTGAACCCATGTGGCTGATGTGTAGATCAATGTTTGGGTCCCACGCCATACAAGGAAGCCTAACTGGGCAGCAGTTTGGAAGGCTAAGTGAGTACACAACCTTAATTGGGCCTTAAGCCCATTTCGAACTGGGCTGATTTGATCAGTCAATTAAAAGGGGCGAATTCTGAGGTAGATCAACTCATAGGATTGGGCCTAGACCCTATCCACTTAGAGAGTCGAAGATCTAAATAAGATTTAGATCTGGAAGCCTTCTAATTAGATTAGGAGATGGCTGATCTGATCTGTAGATAAGATAAGGGTTCTTCCTTATCACTTAAAGGGACTTCTAATCCAAATATAATTTGGATCAGCAGCTCCTAATAGGATTAGGAGCTGATCCCTTTAAATCTATAAAAGGAGGAGGGGGCGGCAGCCTTTAGATATGCAACCCAAAAAAACTCGTCTTCAAAGCTGAAATCACAAGAGAGAATTCTGCACCCTGCGAAATCTCTCTTGCTGCCTCCTTCCTGCCGCCGCCATTATCTCCAGTTCGATCTCCAGTTCTTGGGGAAAATCAAGATTTGATCTTGATATCGATCTTTTGGAAAAAGATTGATTGGAGTTGTACTCACAATCCATCCAGTTGATTCTTGCGAAGGGTCAAGTTCTTTTGAAAAGCATTGCTAGTTCTGCTCCATCCTACACTGCGCCATCTTCAGTGGGAGCAGTCTTTGGATCCTTCCTTGGGCATGAACACCTCTATTGGGAGATATTATTTCTCCGTATCAGGTGCATCCTTCCTCCTACTCCTTTGGTTCAGATCTGGTTTGGTTAATGGTTCAAGATTGATCCTTGAAAAATATGTTTTTCTAAAATAGGGAATTTGATTCCCTGCAAAGATGGGAGAAATTTTTGAAATTTGCCCAGTCCATTCCGCAAGATTTGGGCATCCATGTGATGGATATCCTACCCCTTCAAGTTCCAGGTAATGACCAACCTAGAAGATCTACCCGGGTGTCCAGCCACCGGTCCATTTTGGTTATGATCAGGATAGTTATCTGGTCGAAACCTCGACTAGTGAAGAGGATCCCATGACTTATACGGAAGTTATGTTGGACATAAACTCCCTTAAATGGCTAGATGCCATGAGAGCTAAGATGAACTCAATGAAGACCAATGGAGTCTGGACTCTAGTGGATCCGCCCTCCGGAGTAAAAGCAATTGGTTGCAAATGGATCTACAAGAGGAAGAAGGGCCCCAATGGCAGGGTTGAGACCTACAAAGCTCGTCTAGTGGCGAAAGGATACGCTCAGAAAGAAGGCATCGATTATGAGGAAACCTTTTCACTCGTGTCCATGCTTAAATCCATTAGGATCCTGCTAGGTGTAGCAGCTTACTATGACTATGAGATTTGGCAGATGGGTGTCAAAACTACATTCCTGAATGGAGATCTTACTAAAGATATCTATATGCACCAACCGCAAGGTTTTGTAGTTGTGGGTCAGGAACACATGGTCTGTAAGTTGAATAGATCCATATATGGACTCAAGCAAGCTTCTAGAAGTTAGAACATCCGATTTGACTCTACAGTCAAAAAGTTTGATTTTGAGCTGAATCCGGATGAACCCTGTGTCTACAGGAAGACCAGTGGTTACAAGGTTACATTTCTGGTTCTAGATGTAGATGACATTCTACTCATTAGGAATGATGTAGGAATGTTAACTACGATAAAAGTATGGCTATCACAGCAGTCCTCCATGAAAGACCTTAGAGAAGCCTCTTATATACTAGGTCTTCGACTCTATAGAGATAGATCAAAGCGAATAATAGGATTATCCCAATCTTCTTATATTGACAAATTAGTCAAGAGATACAGCATGGAAAACTCCAAGAAAGGAAATGTTCCTTTCAGGCATGGAGTTAATCTCTCCAAGAAGATGCCTCCAAGGACCTCTGAGGAGATTGAGAGCATGAAAGACGTTCCCTATGCCTCAGCCGTAGGGAGTATCATGTATGCCATGCTGTGCACTCGCCCTGACATTGCCCAGGCAGTGTGTGTAGTAAGCAGATTCCAGGCCAACCCAGGGCAGGAGCATTAGACTACTGTGAAATGCATACTTAAGTACCTTCGAAGGACAAAAGAGTTTTGTCTGGTATTCTATGGTAATTCACTACAGATTCAAGGGTATACATATGCGGATTTCCAGTCGGATACGGATGATAGAAAGTCTACATCTGGATATGTTTTCATGATAGGATCGTGTGCTGTTTGCTGTAAGCAAACATGGGTCCACAACAGACACTACAACCGAAGCCGAATACATTGCTGCAAGTGAAGCTGCCAAGGAAGCCATGTGAATGAAGAAGTTCATTCACGAATTGGGAGTAGTTCCATCCAGCACATCACCCATCCCATTGTTGTATGACAACAATGGAGTGATTGCTCAGGCTAAGGAGCCACGAGCCCACTCGAAGTCAAAGCACATCGAGAGGAAGTACCACATACTCCGAAGATTGTTGGTAGAGGGAACATCTTGATTCAGAAGGTAGCATCAACGGAGAATGTAGCAAACCCATTGACTAAGCCACTAACACAGAAAGTGTTCGAGAAACACGTGGAAAGTATGGGACTCCGGCTTATACCAGATTGGACCTAAGTGCAAGTGGGAGTTGTTAGACAGTTGTATGCCCTTAGCTTCAATCAGAAATATGTACATTATGAATTTATTGTAAATGAATAAAGTACACATTTGATTCATGTTCCTGTGGTGTGTTTCTGTGTAATACCCTTAAACTGGACACTTAATGAGACTTGTGTTAGTTTAGAATGTTCACAGCCATTGGGTAAGTCTGGGGAGATTTATCCTACCAAGGCTGACACTGGTGTGCTTTCAACTGTCGGGGTGGCTTGTCTCAGCTACTAGGGTGAGACCCGAAGCACATGTAGTGTAGGATTAATAGAACCTTTGAACCGGACCAAATTTCCAATATTGCCCTGGACCTTAGAGATAGATGGGCAAAACTGAAAAGTTACACCTGACCCCTAGACTCGATTATGATACTACACTAGGTGTCGGATTGGGCTGTCTTTGATGTACCAATCGGTGAAATCCTTAGCGGGGGTCAAAACCTGGGTATATTGGAACAATCCGAGAATTCATCTGAGTGGGTGATCATAGTGACAGGATCAGCCCCTTTGTCAGACAAAGGTAATGATCGGAGATGCACTCTCTCTGATGGAAACCAATTGTTGAGATTTTGTTTGCAAAAGGGTTTTAATTCCCGGGATCCATGTAAGCAAAGAGTGCAACACTATTCCTTGTAGTCGAGGGAGAGGTCCTCCCTTGTTGGGCAGTGTTTGATCATTATGGGCTGAGAGGTTAAGTGTAAGACCATTGAGGATAATACCTGATGGGCTAATCTTGCATCTGCCCACACTCCCTGAGTGTTACAAGGTGGCTTGGCCCAGGGACCACTTAGGGTAAGTGTTGGGCTCATAGAGCCCATAAGATGGGTTTCAAGGGGTGCATTGTCCATAACAGTGTATTCAGCCAGTCCTTGTAACAAAGGCTGGGCTGAACCCATGTGGCTGATGTGTAGATCAATGTTTGGGTCCCACGCCATACAAGAAAGCCCAACTGGGCAGCAGTTTGGAAGGCTAAGTGAGTACATAACGATAAATGGGCCTTAAGCCCATTTTGATCTTAGCTGATTTGATCAGTCAATTAAAAGGGGCGAATTCTGAGATGGATCAGCTGATAGGATTGGGCTTAGACCCTTCTACTTAGAGAGTCCAAGATCTAAATAAGATTTAGATCTGGAAGCCTCCTAATTAGATTAGGATATGGCTGATCTAATCTGCAGATAAGATAAGGGTTCTCCCTTATCACTTAAAGGGACTTCTAATCCAAATAATCCCTTTAAATCTATAAAAGGAGGAGGGGGCGACAGCCTTTAGACGTGAAACATAAGACTCTTGTCTTCAGAGCTGAAATCACAGAAGAGAAATTTCTGCAACCTCTGCAAAATCTCTCTTGCCTCCTCACCTTTAGTTCGATCTCCAGTTCTTGGGAGAAATCAAGATCTGATCTTGATACCAATCTTTGGGAAAAGATTGATTGGAGCAGTACTCACAAGCCATCCAGTTGTCTCTTGCGAAGGGTCAAGTTCTTTTGAAGAACATTATTGATTCTACTCCATCCTGCACTGCGCCATCTTCAGTGGGAGCAATCTTTGGATCCTTCCTTGGGCGTGAACACCTCCATTAGGAGATACTAATTCTTCGTGTCAGGTACATCCTCCCTCCTACTCCTTTTGGTTCAGATCTGGTTTGATTATGGTTCAAGATTGATCCTTGAAAAATATGTTTTTCTAAAATAGGGAATTCGATTCCATACAAAGATGGGAGAAATTTTTTTTGAAATTCACCAAATCCTTTCCGCAAGACTTGGGCGTCCATGTGATGGATATACCATCCCTTCATGGACATCCTAGGAAATCTGGCACCCCAGGCACCCATATAAAGCCTCGAACACCCCAGGAAATCTAGCACCCCGGGCATCTCAGTACGCCTTGACACCCTAGGCACCAATACAAAGCCCTGGACACCCCCGTAAATCTGGCACCCTGGGTACACAGACAAAGCCTTGAACACCCCGGGCAAATAAGTAAGCCCCAAACCCCAGGCACGAGCACAAACCCCATAGACACAACTCCGTATATAACCATTGGGGGGCTTCACCAATATCACAACACTTTCATTACCCATTGCGATACACCAAGCGCCTATCATGCATATCATAAAGAGCCTCACCGCATTAAAGCATGGTAACGCATAAAACCACTTTAGTATTCCTCAACATTCGACGAGTGGTTCCCACACAAACACAACCCCCCTCTTTGCCTAATCAGATAGCTACATAAAGAGTAGTCATGCAATTCCCCACAATCAGCACTGCTCAACCCCTCTAAAACAACTTGCGATAAAGCGACGCTACATTTGCGTTTGGTTACAATAAAATGACCCTCCAATTGGCATTTAATCACGATAAAACGGCATCATAATTTTCATTCAGTGAAACAAAGTGCCACTATTATTCAATCAAACAAACCCAACCCACACGATTGAGCCCAGCTCATAATAGAATAGAGCTATAAAAGATACTTGTACGACCCCCAAATGGGGAGGGGACTCGTTCGTACAAACATTGGAGAGCAAGTTCTGTCAATAGAACACAATAAACCTCTCCTACCAAAATTCCCAAACACATACTCATTTTTCTAGCAAGGAGACCAAAATTTACCACGCAACATCAAAATTAATATGTCATTCACACTAATGACAGTGACTGGCTGATCAACAGTTTGCGATGAAGCAACATTTGACATTGGAAAATTCGCTAGCCTACTATGTCTCTATCGCATAATAAGAATAAGCGCTAGAGTTGTGTATCATGTGGCCACATATCCGAACTACAGATAACCTACAAATGCACTACTACCCTCACCATAATCATAAAAACTAGACGCACACAACAAGAATGGGAACCAAAAAAACTGAGAGCTGATTATATTCTTACAGTTCATGTTAACAGCAAAACCAATCAAATTGTGCAACATATAACAAAGTAATGTACAATATTCGGGGCATCCCCTGCACTGTCAAGAGCAGATACAACACAAGGTGATCACTTGGCTCACTTCTCCCGGATTGCAACTATTGTCTCTATCACATGACTAGTTTCTTCAAATTGCTTCAAACTCTCCAATTCCGCCTTGTAGTCATCCAAAATCTGCTCCTGCCATGCACACTCTTCCTTCAGATCCTTGAGCTTGCCTGTTACCCTAGCAGCACCTGCCTCGACAACCTTCCGACGCCCATGAACATCTTTCATGGAATGTAACAAGTCATTCCGCGATATGTCCCAGCTCAACTTTCAAAAGGCATGCACTAATATCACGACTCGTTGCTCGACCTGATCAATGAAGAAACCCATCGAGGAAAATGCCCGACATGCTTCCAACCAGCAGGTGAAGTCGGCCCAGGATAGCTCCTCTGGTGGGTGACGCATCACGCGACTGATAAGAGTAGCAATGGTATTAAGGGCAGCATCCACAACGTCCGGACGCAGACTCCCCTCCGGCAACCATTCCGCACAGATCGCAGTTGATGTAAACTGAGCAACCGCACTAGAGACATTGTAATGCACTTCTCTACCTTGCACGCGCACAGGATCCACCACTAGGAAGTGCAATGGTGGGAGACATTGATTGTCTCAGTATCCCAATAACTCTTGCCATATTTGAGCTAGTTCCTCCTCGTAAGTTCTCCTCCGGAGGGAAGACAAATTTTGGCACTGCCTCCTCATTCCTTGAACGACATTCCAAGTCCCTCGAGACTTCAGGCACCACAACCTCATCGCGATCAGGCTGTGGAGGGGCATCCCTGGTAGAATTGACAACCACAGTGGAGGACCGGGACTCTACAGAGATTCTTCCTCTGGCATCCCCAGATGCGTCCGCATCAGCAGCGAGTTCCTCATGTTGTGTCGCTGCCTCCGGCTCCGTTCTTGGTTGACTGGCCTGGCGCACCTCCTGGACATCGGAGCGCATCGCGCTGTCGCCACCTACATCAGCACCCCCAACCACCGCGGGTTCATCCGTGGGGGGCTGCATTGCCCTCAATTCCTCGACTAGACGCCCGAAAAATGTTGTGTTTGGCACCCGACCAGAAACTCAGAGAAGAAAGCTTGTGATAAAGCCATACCCAAATAGTCAGAACACCGAGAGAAATCATGAGCCAAATAAAAAGCAAACGAACAAATAATGAAATTTACCAATGACTCACCTTTGGATCTACCTCGTCCTCGTCTGACTGAGCTTCATTGCGATCAACCCGCTTTAGAATGAAAGACTGGTTTACAGTTTGCCTTTGTAATACACAACAGACATATCAAGCTACAATTACGACATAAGCCTAGATACTCACCAAACCAGTCCCGACCGAGGGTTCTACCGGAGCCTCCGTTGGCTATTCCAGAGGAATCACCATAACGCTTGTGATGTCCTAATAGACTTCATTCTCGATAGGTTGGACAGAAACGAAAGACAAAGAGAATTAACACAGTCTCGCTTCATCATAGCCCAGAACGAAACACAAAGCATAACTTACAAATGCATACCGAATTGTCATCCCCGAAGCCTCGCTTCGAGAGAGGGGGGCCTTCCTTTTCATCCGCCCGCTCGAAAACCAAACTATGGCACCCCTGAACGATGATGATGCAACCACTAACTTTATTGGCTTCACCAATGGAGCAGCGCCCTCCACTAGGGCTGCCGCTGGAACCCCCTGATCATCCGCAGGTACATGCGATGAGGCAACAGCTAGAGGTTCTGGCACAAGACTAAACTGTGGAGGACAAGGCACCCTCGCAGACCTTAATCTTTTTCACAACAAGGGGACTACTGCTATCCCCCTCTTCCAATACCAAAGGCCCCTTATTGCGTTTGGCCCCGAGCCTCTACGACAATTGCGACATGACAGGGGTTAGACTAGCACCCCGATTTCCAGCGTGACCCTAAGGAGGGGCCAAGGAATGACAGAGTTCAGAGGTCTTCCTGAGACCTCTTGGAAGCCAGCAAACAAAGTACAAAGATAGGACAATTGCAGTGCTCCGCACCTCGGTACTCTGAATAAGCCTGCAACAGGCAAATGTGAGCACCCCGAAAAGGCACGGTTGTGTCGCCGAGTCCAAAAAAACTTCCACCCCCGATGACCGCAGAAACTGGCCACCCAAATCATCATAGCCAAATTGATGCATCACCTGATCAGGGCGGTAGACGGCCGGCTATGCCTCACCGTTAAGGTTGAGATAAGCCACCACGTCAGGTCACACGACTAATCACACTATACCCACAGCAGGACTATCAACATCTAAGGCACACTATTGGTCCTTATCGACAAGAACAGGCGCGACAGCACAAAACGGGAGAGCATTACGAATCGGGTAAGCGTAGGGCCTCCACTCAAACCCATCCAGCGACACCAACCTCACACTGATTTTGGCCATCTTGAAGCTCTTATAATGAGCGGCTTGCAACCATCTTTTCCCCCTACACACCTAAAAAACCTTGTCCTCAAATTCGTCCCCATGCAAGGTCGCCACAGGGACCCGGAAATGGGCGAATGCGGGGTAACCGCAAGGTCAAAATGCTCACACTGATACATCCACAGAAATGGCGCACAAATATAATTGACACGCCTTTTGTAGCTCGGATCTACCAACTCCTGCATAGTGCCATCCATCTACGCATAAAGATACCCAACGAACATCGTGGCCAGGGGAAGCTGATACCTACATGCGGCAAGCACAACAAGTGACACCAAAGACGTTCGTAGACCATAGTTTGGGGGATCGGAAAAGAGAAACCGAGAAGGGACGTAAAGAATAAAAGCCACCAAATTGTCACAGGGGTAGTTCTAGAGTGGAAGAAACCCGTGCGGCGTCCTGGCCAAGGCAGGCCAGGACAAGTTTTTATATGCATAGAGGCTAGGAGTTGCCCGATGGAATGGCTTCACCAAAGTCAGTAGCACTAGATCATGACCTCAAGTTCAATGGCCGGGGCACTCTCCTGGCTCAGACCGGTCCATGGGAGGTGCCACTTACATGCTAAAGGGGGACAATCATAATGCAAGGCGACCATGCGCCGATGTGGTGATTTGGCACCGATGTGATGGGTCTCCTGTATACCGATGATGAAAGGCACATGTGTGCCATGATGATAGGCAACCGCTTGAGCCGGAACACACCTGTGTGCTAGAGGCAACGGGATAGCTCAATCAGCTTGGGCAAGGGGCTAGCGTGGTGAAGGAACATGCTTGAGCCAGGCCCGCATGCCAAGTCTCCCTTGAGTATCGGTAGCGCAGTGCCGGTCCAACACCGTCCCCATGAGCAAATGTGCACCCATGAGGAACCCTAGTAGCCATGCTAGCCGTTAACCAGGACCACCCCGCAAGGGGATGAAGGTCTAGGAGTGCCAAGGTTAGGCACACAAGGAGGTCGACCACCCCTCCTCAAAGAGTATACGTTAAGCTTTTGGTGGTTTGCCTGAAGATGACATCAGTTCTCCTAAAAATCTTACAGGCGAAAATGATGGGCATGTCCCTAACGTAAGCCTGCCAAGTGTAGGCAAGGCTAAGCCTGTGCCAGACCGTCACAGGCTCCCCCACTCAATCCATTGTCGACCTCGACAATGGTCTTCACGTGAATGCGCGTCTGTGTCCCGTGCCATCCACTCTTCTGCCAGTTCCAGGGCTCGCCTGGCCAACTCGGGTCTTGCCTATGTTGGTGTCCATTTATGGGGACGAAACCATTTCACCATGCTAGCCTGCCTGGACTTCACCCCCACTATTGAGGTTACTCAAACTGTGCAATGGCTATGCCGTTGAATTGTGAAAGAAGGGCCCTCGAAGAAATGTGTGTGGTGATTCGCGGAGGTCCGCCCCATGTATCATCTTACCTCAAGGCTCAATCGTCTTCTTGGTAGCTTTTTAGTGATGCTACCAAACACGCTGATAGGTCTACTCCTCATGTTGGCGATGACCTGGGTACCCTTTCACCATGCTGGCCTGCAGACTTCACCTCGCCGATTCGGGTTACTCAAACCTAGCCATGGCTTATGCTCTCTTGGCCCTCGAAACTACACTTCGCCTCGCCGACTCGGGCTACATCTTCACTCCAAGGGGGCCCCACTGCTGCTAGCTCAAGGAGACCTGACCGCAATCTGTGCGAGTGTGGAAACTTTTACCCATGAGTTGCCGAACATGCATTCGCCTTGTGATGAGCTTCTACTGCTGCAAGTGTTCAACCTGAAAACTGAGCATGTCCACTGACACTTTGCCAGTGTAGGGCCGCCATGCTCCAACGGCTAGCGCAACCACATTCCTAAGAAGGCCCACGCGTCTGCCCCCGCATGAGGACAACAACCAATGCGTCTGCACCCGCAAGGGAAGTTGTTTTAGGGTCATTAGAATGGGAACGCGAACATTGAATGGCCTCTTTTTAGGCCAGATAATTGATATGTTCAAATAGTGTACCCACATTCCTATCAAGGCTCACGCGTCTACCCCCGCATGAGGATAACAACCAATGCGTCTGCCCCCGCAAGGGAAGCTATTTTAGTGTCATTGGAATGGGACACAAACAATGAATGGCCTCTTACCAGGCCTGATCTGAATTCTACTCGATCCTGAGTGGAAGTGCCTAGGGACCGCACCCCACAAAACGCTGCTTGTCGAAATGACCGCTTCAACTGGCTCTAGGCTAATCTGTTGAAAACCAACTGCGGCTGCAATTGGCCAACTTGCTCTGATACCAACTATCACGGGGGTAGTTCTACAGCGGAAGAAACCCGTGCGGCATTCTGGCCAAGGCAGGCCAGGACAAGCCTTTATACGCATAGAGGCTAGGAGTTGCCTGATGGAATGGCTCCACCAAAGTCAGTAGCACTGGATCATGACCTCAAGTCCAATGGCCGGGGCACTCTCCTGGCTCAGACCGGTCCATGGGAGGTGCCGCTTACGTGCTAAAGGGGGACAACCATAATGCAAGGCGACCATGCGTCGATGTGGTGACTTGGCACCGATGTGATGGGTCTCCTGTATGCCGATGATGACAGGCACCTGCGTGCCATGATGATAGGCAACCGCTTGGGCTGGAACACACTCGTGCGCTAGAGGCAACAGGATAGCTCAATTAGCTTGGGCAAGGGGCTGGCATGGTGAAGGAACATGCTTGAGCCAGGCCTGCATGCCAAGCCTCCCTTAAGTATCGGTAGCGCAGTGCCGGTCCAACACTGTCCCCATGAGCAAATGTGCACCCATGAGGAACCCTGGTAGCCATGCTAGCCGTTAACCAGGGCCGCCCCGCAAGGGGATGAAGGTCTAGGAGTGCCAAGGTTAAGCACCCAAGGAGATCAATCACCCCTCCTCAAAGAGTATGTTAAGCTTTTGGTGGTCTACCTGAAGATGACATCAGTTCTACCAAAAATTTTACAAGCGAAAATGACGGGCATGTCCCTAACATAAGCCTACCAAGCGTAGGCAAGGCTAAGCCTGTGTCAGACCGTCACAAAATGGCATTGACTATCCGCGCTCCTCACTATTATGTCTCAATCTCCGTGTGATTCGAACCAAAACTCCATCCAATGGTCAAGTCACATCTTCCCACGCGAGATAGTCAGATCCTCTTATGCCTTAAACACTACAATATCACTAAGGAGTTCGTCACACAACTCCTTGTACTCCGCCATAATAGATTCAACATGTTGGAAATGGTTGGCAGACACAACACCGCCAATGGGAAGCGATAGCAGGGCAGCCACATCTTCAACTATCACTGTGAACTCCCCGAGCGCTCCGACGAACACATGGGTGCGACAGTACCAGTGCTCCAATAGACGCCCTACATACTTCACACCTTCCCTACCAGACAGACCCGTGTAGCAATCAATGAGTCTAAGTAGGCCGAAATCCTGCAGCATCCGACAATACGATGAGGTTTTCGAGAATGAATTCCCCCCATGCAATATAACTGTTGAGGGACCTCGAACTGTTGGTCCTATGTTCCGAACACTTATACGACATGGATTGGTCAGACTGATCACAAAGGCACAACAATTCATTCCCTCGAATAGGATCAAATAAGCCTTCTACACCTCTCGCCACCAGGACCAGAGGCCAAAAACCCTGCTCCCCTGCAGTTACCAAGGCGGCCTCTCACTCCGAGAGCATTTCCACCGTATTGACTTCTGTAACGAAATCACGAAAAGGGCACTCAACCCTTTTTCTTAGACTTCTTCGTCCTCTGTTCCTTAGTGACCCTAACATCCTAGTGGCGACATGGAGCCATGGATAGAAATCAAAGCGAGATAAGGGAACGCATAGTAGATACCCCACAAGGAAACTAAAAGGGTGTCGGGCAAAAGGAACCTTAAGCACAAATCGAAGGTGAAAGGAACTTCTCGAATCCCTTTCTTTGGAGATTGTCCGACATGTGCATTCATAGCAGACCGAACAACGCCAACACAGATGAACGGACGCCTGCCCAATACCCAAAGCATTACTTAGAGTAAAAGTAACTACGTAAAATTACTCAAATACCACTGGGAAGGCGAGACTGGCAAGGCACATTAATTCAAACAACATGCCATGTTAATAACCGTCGCCAAACAATATCGAGCATCGAATTTGCCCTACACGTGTGATTAAATCGTAACAATTTCTCAAGCGCCGATTAAACTGCCCTACCAGCAGGTGCCAAGCGACCAAACCCAACCAATCATGGAGTCCCGATTGGAAAACGAATCGGATGGCCTTCATAGGATTGACAATAAGTTGATCAGGCTATTACTCAAGAAGGGTTCTCCCCCTACAAACTATTCCTCCCTCGAATTGCTGAGTAGTCGAGAGGGACTTACGAGGGCAATAATGTAGCCAAACCAGGAAACCAAATTAACCTTTTGCCCAAATTGGGATAAAACACCAACACACCATGGGTGACACCTAGATGCATACAATTAAACTCGACCAAAGCTTCACACAAGCCTTTCTCAAAAGCACAATACAATGCAAAATAACAATAGATTAAGTACACTGTGATGTAGAGAATCTCATTGATTTCATTCAAAAATTAGTTTACATAATTGCAATCCCTATACAGTATTCATGGTGTAGTCCACTCATTTCTCATTGCTTCTATGTCCCCGAGCAGAGGTTCCCGAGCCGCATATGCTGTGAGCTTAGCTATGTCCACCTCACACTCTACTACCATTCGGCGTTGGCGAGTACACTGCACCTCGAGGGCCGCAAGGCCTCTTGTATCTTCGGACAACATTGCTTCCGCTGCCTCCACACAATGACACACGTCCGCTAAAGATCGTCCATAAAACAACGACGAGTTCCCAAGCCCGGCCCTCCAAAATATGTGGGCCAATAAAATGACGCATTCCTCAACCTTTGCGACATAAACCCGACTGCAGATAAAATCTCGCAAGTCCTCAGCCACTACGCGAGGACCGGCTATGACATTTGGTTGACTGGAGGCAGCCAGCCAAATCGAATAGTTGCCTGTGCGAAAGTTGCCACTTCCCCTGTTACTAGAAATTTTTCACCCGGACAAATGCCCCAGACAAGAACCCCGTTGATAGCTTCATACCCCAAGGGGGCTACAACATTCTCCTCACAATACCGCCTAAGCAACTGATGAACCATGGCATACTCCAGAGACAACACCAACCCCACCAGAGACGGCGAGTTAGTACCCACAGATTCATTAATGGGCATCTGTGCATCATTTTGATTAAGAGCCATCCCCAACCATAAATAGAAAACGGAAAAGATCGACAAAAAAATAGTGATACAAAATAAGACACCCTGCCCCCTTTTATAGGTAGCCTATGACCCAACGAAAAAAGAAATGAATAGGCGCGTCCAGACGGATCATCACGAGGGACTATGTAGCATGACTCATTAGTACGCCTGCAAGAAGATGGGACACCATGGCACACTTAACCAGATGTAATGATACATCTAGCATCGTCACTCAACTAGCAGAGACCCAAACTTTTACATTCTTGTCTGTAATTATTTTTTTTTAATTTTTAGACTGAATGTATAGGAATTCGATTTGATGTAATATTAATAAAAATTAGGGTTTTCTATTTTATTCTATTCAAATTCGAAGTTGATTGCGCAGAAGGAAGGAGTTTCACAGATTTGGGTTCAACTATCTGCGATTTACAGTTTGAGAAACTACAAACTGTGGACAAACCTCTATTTTGTAGGGTAGAAGATCTACGAACCCTGTACTGATTCTTGAATGTCTTTTATCAGTAATTTAATTTCAGATCATAATCTTGAATTAAAAATCAAACCCTAGACCCATTCGAACCAGATTGGACCAAACTGGTTGGGCCGAATCTGTGATTCGATGGGGGCTGTTCTCAGCCCTAATTTTTCATTCTTGGGTCTAGGAGTTGATGTTTAATTACAAGATCTAATTCGGCCCACACCTGTAAAACCCAATTTTAATGTGTTAAAATTGCTTAAAGCCCATTAACTACATAAAAGCTACATGGGTCGAACTGCTCTTTGCTATTCATCCCATATACCTAGATAATATTAATCAGTAGTATTATGAATTATTGTGGACTTTAAGAATGAGTTTTACAGATGATAATATTAATCATCTGATACGGTAATATTAATCAGTAATATTATGATAATATTAATCAGTACTTAACCCATGCTGAGATGATAGTGGCTCTTGCACACACCATGGCTGAATGCACACCATTGCCATAGTGTCCTTAAGATCATTGGATGATCTCCTTTTGTGGTGGGCCACACACCTCCTTAAGAGGAATCGTACGGAACCCTAGCCGTTTAGGGCCCATTGAAATCTTCCAAGTTGTGAACCTTACCTTTAGGGTAAGATGAGGAAACGACCATTTAGCGATAAGCTTGAAAGATGTACAGGCACGCTTGACCTTATGCATACTAATGTATGTGGTCCCATAAGTGTTAGGACATGTAACCAACACATTTATTTTATAACATTTACCGATGATTATTCACGGTATGGTTATATGTACCTAATGAGACACAAGTCTGAATCCTTTGAAAATTTCAAAGAATTCAGACAAGAGGTCGAGAGGCAGTTAGGGAGAGAAATTAAGACCCTTTGATTGGATCGAGGTAGCGAGTATCTCTCTGACGAATTCAAGGACTACTTAAAGGACAATGGGATAGTATCACAACTAGCTTCTCTTGCTACACCACAATTAAACGGTGTATCAGAGAGGAGGAACCAGACTTTATTGGATATGGTCCGATCACTTCTCATATACTCAATTTTACCCACATCCTTTTGGGGTTACGCATTAGAAACTGTGATATACGTGCTGAATCGGGTTCCAACCAAATCAGTTACGAAGACTCCCTATGAGCTTTGGACCGTTAAGAAACCAAGTGTAAGACACTTGATGATTTGGGGTTGTCCGGCACATGTTAAAAGAATGAGTGCGGACAAATTGGAATCCAAGACCAGTCGTTTCCTATTCGTAGGTTACCCCAAAGGCTCTGTGGGTTACCTATTCTATGACTCAGGAGAACAAAAAGTGTTCTGTAGTCAAAATGCCCATTTCTTGGAAGATGATTACATCCTGAACAATTATCGTCAAGAAGTTATTCTTGATTAGGAGAGCTCAGGGGTAGTGGGAGATGTCCCACAAGCTCCAGGTAATGACCACCCTAGAAGATCTACCCGGATTTCTAGGCCTCCAGTTCATTTCGACTTTGTCTAGGATAGTTACTTGGGGGAAGCCACGATCAGTGAGAAGATCCTGTGATTTATACGGAAGCTATGTTGGATAGATTTCTTGAAGTGGGTGAAGGGATGAGAGATCCATCATATGGATAGCCGAACCTTGCAAGTAGGTAGGGCAAATTTTCAAAAATTTCTCTCTCTTCCATATGGGAATCACATTCCCTATTTTAGAAAACTACATTTTCAAGGATCAATCTTGAACCCTAAACCGGACCAGATCTGAAACCAAAGGTAGGAGAGGGATGTACCTGATACGGAGTAGCAATAACTCCCAACGAAGGTGTTCACACCCAAGGAAAATGCCAAAGACTGCTCCCACTAAAGATGATACAGCGTAGGGTGGAGTAGAATCAGCAGGTGCTTCTTCAGCAAGAACTGAACTCTTTAGCAAGAATTCGATGGTGGGTGAGTGAGCACGACTTCGGATCAGTTTTTCATCAAAAACTATTATCAAGAACGCTTCTTGATCACTCCTACAGGTGGAGAACGAATTGGCTATGGCGGTAGCAATAGAGGGAGGCAAGAGTAGAAGATGGCGTCAGTCTGACTGGAGTTGTCTTCTCTCTTGAATCTGTAATCTTGTAGAATGAACTAGGGTTCGCCCTCCTCCTCTATTTATAGTCTTAAAGAGAGTTTCTCCTAATCCCATTATGAGTTTCCTAATCCAAATTTTATTTGGATCTGCTCGTCTTCTCCTGCTATTGCCGCCATTGCCAGTTCGATCTCCACCTATAGGAGCGATCAAGAAGGGTTCTTGATATCACCTTTTGGCAGAAAAGGTGATCTGAAGTCGTGCTCACTTGCCTTCCATCTGATTCTTGGTGAAGAAACAGGTTCTTGCTGAAGAACCATCCTGCTGATTCTACTCCACTCTACGCTATGTCATCTTCAGTGGGAGCAGTCTTTGGTTATTTCCTTGGGTGTGAACACCTTCATTGGGAGTTACTGTAACTCCGTATCATGTACATTCCTCTCCTACCTTTTGTTTTCAGATATGCTTCGGTTTAGGTTCAAGATTGATCTTTGAAAATGCAATTTTCTAAAATAGGAAATATGATGCACACATGGGAGAGAGAGAAATTTTTGAAAATTTGCCCAACCTACCTGTAGGATTTGGCTATCCCTATGATAGATCTCTCATCCCTTCATAGAGAGGGGGTATCAGTGAAAAGCTTGATTGGGTCCTTATGGAGGCAAACATTCCCACAAGCAAATCTTGAAAACTTACCATTTTTAAGCTCAGATCACGCCCCCATACTACTAGAAACAAAAAAAAAAACAAATAAATTGGGCCCTAAGCCCTTTAGAATTTAGAAAAAGTGGACCATTGACTAGAATGTAGAACATCTCATCAGAGATAACTGGAATACAAATATTGATGGATCTGTGGGAGTCAAAATTCATAAAAATTCAAAGCAAATAGCTGAATGCCTTAAGCAATCGAGCAAAACCTCTTTTGGTAATATATTCTAGCAAAAGATAAAGCTTATTAATCAACTCAAGGAAGTCCAACAAGAGAGAGTTCTTGACCAAAATAATAGGTCAATTAAAAACAAAGAAGAGGCCATGCAAAAACGGATAAACAAACTTTTGGAGAGAGAATAGATGTTTTGAGCCCGAAAATCGAAATATCCTTGGCTTAAATGTGGGGAGAAAATACCAAATTCTTTCATGCATCAACTTGAATAAAGAGAAATAAAAATCATATTTCAAGCATCAAGGAATTTGACCAAAATTGGATCACTATAGTCAATCAAATCAAAGAAATTCTAACAACATCTTTCATTAGTAGAATGACTAGTGAAGGAATAGAGAACATGGAGTTTCTAGATATCATAACTCCTATAGTATCAAATAACAAAAATTCCCAAATGATTAGAGAAATTGGGGAACAAGAGATTTTGGAAGTTCTCCATTCAATGGGAGATTTAAAAGCCCCAATGTTGGATGGGCTAAATGTAGGGTTCTTCAAAAAGTACTAGCACATAATTGGAGATTTGATTGTAAGAACAAATACAACTTTTTTTTCATTTAGGAAGAATGATGAGAGAGCTAAATAAAACCGTTTGGCTCTTATCCCCAGAATTAAGAATCCTAAAAAGTCTGATCATTTCTGACCAATTAGCTTGTGTAACGTCTGATGGTGCGTGATCTGGCAACTCCCAGGTGGCAGAGACTCGGACATCGAATCAGAAGTTTCTTCTGTAGGTGACCAAGCTGAGTTTGGCCGAGCTAAGTCTAGCCGAGCTATATGATTCTACAGGAGAGAGAGAGAGAGAGAGTTAGAGTGCCCGAGTTGCTTTTACCTGGGGAGTTTCATTAAGTCCTGAAAGGTGTCAACATGGTCCACATGGTCTGTTGTCCTGTTGTAGGACTCGAGGCTGGGGGCCCTAAAGTCTTTGGGCCGAGGAGCTATAAGTATCTTGGGGGCCAATGGCGAGGTGCAAGATATAGGCCGCCCAAATGAGGTGTCTGCCTGGCCGATTTCTTTGTTTTCATTCTTCATGTCCATCACGCTCACAGACGGAGCAAGCTGACTTTTCTTTGAGGCATGGTGAGTATGTCTGCAGTGCCACATTTTGGACCCCTTAGACGAACTAGTGGCTTTTGTTCCATTGGGTGCAATAGCCCGGCTTTCCACTGGGAGCTAGTTCTGGTTTTGGTCAAGTACTTGGTTGAGATTCTAATTTGGAACCCGAGCAGGAGCCAAGTTAAGGTTGAGCCTAGCATTTTGTTGCTGTTGTGGTCGTGGTTGTTGTGTTCGTTGGTTTTGATGTTGAGCCTATTGTTGTTGTGACTGTTGTTGCCCCCTATTAGGGTGCCAAACTTATTCTCCTAGGCCCTCATTTGATCGCTCATTCCACGGACACACTACACCAAGTCATAGAACTGGTGCACATCAACTCCAGTAGGAGCCATAGAGGGCTTGACTGCAGGAGGAGGTGCATTCACATGAGGTGGTGGTACGACCGAGTTCAAAGCAGGAAAGATGCTTGGTGAAGTCAAAGGTACATTAATTTGTTCGATAGTCATTAAAAGTACTTTCGGGATCATTCCAAGCCATTTGTGTCCTCTAGTGACCTTATTATTATTGTTGTTAGAGGGTTGGTTACTTGATGAAGCCATGGATATTAGTATAAAATGCTTAAAGATGAGAACTTAGCTTTTCGTAGTGTATTCTTGTAGACGGTGCCAATTGATGGTGCATGATCTGGTAGCTCTCAGGTGCCAAATGACTTGGGGGTCAATTTAGAAATTCCTTCTGTTGGTGGTTGAGTTGAGTTTGGCAGAGCTAAGTCTAGTCAAGCTATATGATTCTATAAGAGAGAGAGAGAGAGTTAGAGTGCTCAGGTTGCTTTTACTCGGGGGTGGGCACTCTGTTGGTGGTTGAGTTGAGTTTGGCAGAGCTAAGTCTAGTCAAGCTATATGATTCTATAAGAGAGAAAGAGAGAGTTAGAGTGCTCAGGTTGCTTTTACTCGGGGGTGGGCACTCTGTTGGTGGTTGAGTTGAGTTTGGCAGAGCTAAGTCTAGTCAAGCTATATGATTCTATAAGAGAGAGAGAGAGAGTTAGAGTGCTCAGGTTGCTTTTACTCGGGGGTGGGCACTCTGATGCTTAAGTCAGCGAAGAGTTCTTAGAAATTCTTGAGAGATTAGAGAGTGTGTGAGCTTAATCACGCATACCTCTTCAAGTGAAAATGAAATCCTTATACAAGTGTGAGTGGTCTAAGACTGATAACTCTGTATTTTGATGCCTTAAGGGTATCACTTTAGGGGTATTTTAGACCTTAGACTGACTAATATGTACCCTTTTTCCGGTTAAATTCAACGTCGTGACCTCTAAGGGTCCCTGTGCAAATTCTGGGGAAAACTAGGAAATTTATAGAGTTTTTTTGTAGATTTTGGAAAGCTGGTGAGAATTTTAGCTAAGAGAGGGGGTGTTTTGTGAAAAACTGAGCACATGAGGGTGCCTCCTATCTACTAAACCCAGAAAGGCGCCCCTCCTACTCTATTAGCATACTCTCCTCTCCTTAGAAAACCTTAGAGCGCCTCCCTACTCATTCTTTTCACCTCTAACAAACCCTAGCTGCCCCTAATTGCTAAATCTTCACCTTCCACTCCTCTCTAACATCTAATCTCAACCATCCAAGCCTTAGCAACCTCTCATACCCTTAGATCTTCACCTTGCAATCTCCACCGTCCATTCTAGGGCGCCCCTCTCTTTAGCATTCTAACCCTAGGGCACCACCTAACTCCTAATCCCCACCATTAAGCCTTTAGCCACTAGATCTCAGCCCTCCATTTCACTCTCTATCTCAGCCACTCACCCTAGGGTGCCACCCACTCCTTTTAATCTCCATCATTCAATCTTAGGAGCTTAAATCACAGCCTTCCATACTTATAGGTGCCCTCTCCTTTTCACTCTAGCCATTGGATCCCTCTAGTTTAATCCTAGCCCTCCATTCCTAAACCCTAGGGGTGCCCATTTTCTGAATAAACCCACTAGCCGCCCCTCTCTTTCTCTCTAATCCCAGTTTTGTCCACCCTTCTCTTTAAAAAGGACCCCAAGGGCCCTTGAGAAGGGGTTGGTTAGCTCAGTTCACAAGGCCAAGGCTTCTTGAGTGGTTCAAGGGTTACAGGAAGGAGGATGCCCAGTTCTTGTCAGGAGGGGTTCCTGCAAGCAAGTTGTCCAACCTGCAACTGCCACCATTAGAGCTAATCCACTAATTTTATTTTTCTTTATTTTCATTTTTTTTGTTATTCAGTTTTTCTAGCAATTTAGTTTATGCAATTTTTTATTTTGGTTTGATTTAATTTTTGTTTTTCTTTGTCTTTTGCAGATCTGAATTCGCCTATTTCAAGGCAAAGGTGTCTCGAGGGGTTTGAGGGCTAAACGGAGGAGGAACAACTTGCAGTTTGTCTTCCTAGAAAGCTACCACCACTGGATTTTAATTTCAGCATATTTTTATTTATTTTCTTGTTAATTTCAGTTTTATTTAATTTTTGAATTTTATTTCTTGTCTTTTTCAATTCTAAATATTTAATTTCAGCTTTAATAAATTTTATTTTCTTATTTTCTACAAATCCCGAATCTGTTTTCTTTTTCTTATTTCTTTGGAACAAAATAATAATTTTTAACCTTGCTTCCCTGAGGATTTGACCCCTTTCTCACCACTAAACTACGTTCTTTATTTAACTTTGAGGATTGGAAAAATATAAATTATTAAACTGGTGTCCCGGGTGTTTGACGATGCATCCTGGGCACACCAGAGATCTCCTATAATGGGTCCCTAACTCCCGTAGAGCCATTTTCCTTAAGTCACGGGAGAGTAATGATGTCAGTTACGTAATCTGCGTAGAGGGCTAAGATCCATCCGATTGACTCTAATGTATGTGATGTGGGTAGGTTGGCCTAGCGATCGACTCATTAATACTCTAGAGAACTTGGTCTAGCAATGGATCTATGTGACAAGTCAACAAGCATTCCTTGTAGGTCACCGATAGTACCTTTCTTGGCTCGGCCTATCCCTAAGGTAGGTCGTTCCTTGTTCGGAGGTCTTTCAAGTCAGTCAAGCCAAGGTACTTTAGGTCAGCCCTAGCGAGGAGCTACTAGCCGACCTGCCAAGGTGATCTGCTTACTTAGTGCCGAGGTGTCACTTGAAAGCCATGCGTCATGATGTCATTTGGAAGACCAAATTACCCCTCATCAGCGTCAATTATAAATTAACCTAGAAAATCCTAGTAAACAAGCTAAAGCTTGTTCTATAAAAGCTAGTCTCCCCACTACAATCAGCTTTCTCTTAGGCAAAAAGATAGTTGATAATGTGCAAATAGCATATGAAATTTTCTACTCCATCAAAAGGAAAAATGGCAAATTTGACATAATGACCTACAAAATTGACATGAAAAAGGCCTACAACAAACTAGAATGAAATTATCTATGTTTAGGCCTACAAAAATGGGTTTTCATGATAAATGGATAAATTGGATTATGGAATGTGTAACTACAATTAGCTACCAAGTGCTCATAAACAAATCCCCGACCAGGCCATTTAAGCTAACTAGATGCCTAAGATAGGAGATCCTCTCTCCCTTATTTATTTGTTCTCTGCTATGAAGCCTTTACCATGCACTTACAAAAACAAGCTATCGGCCCTAAAACCAATATTGGAATAAAATTTCATGAAATGGACCCAAAATCCTTCTACTCCAATTTGCAGATGATTGATTAATTTTTGCTAAAACAAACTTAGAGCCTACTACAATAGTAAGGACACTTTAAAAATTTTTGTTGGGGCCTCAGGTCAAACACCTAACTATGAAAAGCCGGCCATGCTCTTCTAAAAAAAAGTGCCTTTGATATTCCAAAAATTATTGACAAGAGCTATCAGAATCCCATGTTCAAATAAAGAAAACAGTTATTTGGGGCCCTAGTAACAAACCAAAGAATAACAACTAAAACTTTCAAAATTATTTTAGAGAAATATGAAAGGAGATTAGAAAGTTGGAAGAGTAAAATTCTATCTCTATGAGGTAAAATTACCTTGTTCAAAGTAGTACCGGGACACCTTGCCCAATACCAAATGTGTATGTTTGGGCTCCCAAAAGAAAAAAAAAAAAACAAAACAAATGGATTAGTTATAAAAAAAATTATTTTGGAGGAAAAAACAAAATAACAAGTCCTTTGCACTAACAAGCTGGAACTCCATCTATACACACAAAGACCAAGGGGGATTAAGCCTTAAAAATGACAAAATTTAACCAAGCAAATCTAATGAAGCTTGGCTAGAAGGTCCTAAAAGATAAGAACAATTTTTAGGTCCAAGTGGTCCAAGAGAAATATTTAAAAAACACCCCTTTCCTAGACCATGTAGCCCCCTAAAACAATTTCATGGGCCTAGAAACAGATTCCAAAACAAATAGAAAACATTAAAAAAGGGGTTTGGTTGAATATTGGAAATGAAGCTTCTTGCAATTTCTATAAGGATAATTGGATAGATAATTAACCCATTTAGCACATCCTACACATTAAAATGAATCCCAAATTAGTCTTGGCTCAAAAGTTAAGGACTTCATAATCCTAGAGACACAAAAAATGGGATCAAGATAAATTAATTGGGATGATTCCTCCTCAAATTTTAGAAAAAATCTTGGCAATCCACATGTCTGGGTACATCGGGGTCGCTCACTATGAAATTAGCCTACAACTCCCTTCAGGCTATGTTTGGTTTGAAGGAAAAGGTAGGGAAAGACAAGGAAACCTATACAAGGTTTGTAAAGGTTTCCCCACCTTTCCCTTCCTTTTCCAACCTTTTCCTTCAAACCAAACACAACCTTAGTGAAAGCATTTCAGTATATCCAATCTAGTTAAAACAAATCAAGAAACAAAGAAAGGTATGCTACTCAGTAAAGCTAAAGACTTTCCTCTGGCTATTAATAAAAAATAAATTGCCTACCAAAATTAAGCTCCTTGAAAGAGATTTAAACATTCAAATTGATTTTCCCTTTTATGGAGAACCAGAAGATAAAGATCATATTCTGGTTAGATGTTTATGAAGGGATGAGAGATCCATCATATGGATGACCGAGCCCTACAGGAAGGTTGGACAAAGTTTCAAAAATTTCTCTCTTTCCCATCTGGGAATCGCATTCCCTATTTTAGAAAATTGCATTTTCAATGATCAATCTTGAACCAAATTGGACCAGATCTGAAACAAAAAGGGAGGAGAGAGATCTACCTGATACAGAGTAGCAATAATTCCTAATGAAGGTGTTCACGCCCAAGGAGAAAACCAAAACTTTCTTCTATTGAAGATGACACAATGTGAGGTGAAGTAGGATCAGCATGACGACTCTTCAGCAAGAATGGAGTAGAGGGCTAGTGAGCACGACTTCAGATTGCTTCTTCTACCAAGAAGCAATATCAAGAACAATTCTTGATCACTCCCACAAGTGGAGATCGAACTGGATAGAGGCGGCAAGAATAGGGAAGAACTCTGCAGTTCTCTATATCTTATATGGTGGTTTTCGTGTCCGCCCTGATGTCTTATTTATAGCCTTAAAGAGGCAACCTCCTAATTAGATTAGGAGTTTCCTTATCCAAATTTTTATTTGGATCTGAACTCTTTAAGTGAAAAGGATAATCCCTTATCTTATCTGCAGCTCAAGATCAGCTTAATCCTAATCAAATTAGGAGTTTCCTGATCCAAATCTTTATTTGGATCTGGACTCTTTAAGTGGATAAGACTAATTCTCTTATCCTTATCTGTTGATCCAAATCTAGATCTGCCACTATTTAATTAATCTAATTAACATAGTTCAAAATTGGGCTTTAGGCCCTTAAGTTTATGTGCTCACTTAACCTCTTAACATGCTGCCTAGTTATCTCTCTTTATATGTCATGGGACCCAAACATTGATCTACACATCAGTCACATGGGTTTAGCCCTGCCTCTGTTACAAGGCCTGACCAAATTCACTGTAGGAGACAGTGAACCCTTGAGTCCATCACTATGAGCTCTTAATGGGCCCAACATTTATACTAAATGGTCGTTGGGTCCAACCACCTTATGAAAACCCAAGGATTGTGGGTAGATGCAAGGTTACTCCATCAGGTATTACTCTCAATGGTCTTACACTTAACCTCTCAGCCCATAATGATCAAACACTGCCCAACAAGAGATGACATCTCCCTCGACTGTAAGGAACAGTGCTGCACTCTCTACTCATATGGATCTTGGGAATTAAAACCTTTTTACAAATATTTTGAAACCATAATATATATGTATATTTTTATATAAATATATTTTGTAAAAACAAATTTCAATGGTTGAAATCAATTGCCGACAGTTTAGGTTTCCATCAGAGAGAGTGCATCCCCCATCATTCACTTTGTCCGACAAAGGGGTTGATCCTGTCACTATGATCACCCACTCAAATAAATTCTCGAGTTGTCCTAACATACCTAGTTTTGACCCCTTCTAAGGATCTCACTCATTGGCATATCAAAGATAGTCTGATCCGACACCTAGTGTAGTATCATAATCGAGTGTAGGGGTCAGGTGTAACATTCCAGTTTTGCCTATCTATCTCCAAGGTCCAAGGCAATACTAGAATTTTGGTCCGGTTTAGGGTTTCAAGAATACCCACACTACATGTACCTTAGGTCTCACCCTAGTAGATGAAACAAGCCACTCCAACCAACTTGGTGGTATAACAGTGTCAACCTTGGTAGGATAAATCTCCCCAGATCTATCCAACGGCTATGAAGATTCTAAACTAATACGAGTCTCATAAGTGTCCAGTTTAAGGGTATTACACAGAAACACACCACAATGACATGAACAATTATGTATTTTATTCATTTACAATAAATGTCAAAAGATATATCAATCTGATTGGAGCTAAGGGCATAAATGTTTAACAGTTTAATAGCATGTTAGGTGTGGAACTTACTAGATAATCTGATACATAAATTGTTGGGTTCGGGGAGTTAGAAACTTATTGAGTGGTGGGAAAGAACAACCCTTGGAAATATAGACAAGCAATTGCAATGGTTTTAGGAGAGAATATAGCTACAACTTTCTGGTATCTTTGGGAAAGTCAGAATGAAAATATATTTAAAAATAATTCTTTCTGTCCCTCTGAGATTGTGACAAAGGCTTGGACCTGTGCAAAAGAGTATATGGAATCAATCAATCTTCTATTTCTCCAAAGAGAAAACAATACAAAGCTTTTAAATTGGATTAGGTGGGTCCCATCGACCTCAAATAGCCTAAAATTGAATTTTAATGCCTCAAAAAAACCGAAGGGAGGAGCTCCTGTGGTGAGGGATGTAGAAGGTAGAGTACTAAAGACAAGTTGGGACAAAATAGGTTCTACAACTATTTTAGTAGCTGAAATGCGGGCTGCCATAGAAGCCCACAAGTTAGCCATCCAATTTCAAGATCTTTCAATCATCATCCAAGGATATTCCCTTCTGGTGATAAACATCCTCAAAGGTACCTCAAAAGTCCCCTGGCAATGTTCATTGCTTCTCCAAGAGTGTAGGAATTTGGTGCAAGTCTCTTCTTTAATCATCACGTATGGGTGCATCATAGAAAAGGAAATGCTGTTGCAGATTGGCTGGCCAACCACTGTGATCAATTAGAAGGCACTATCCAAAGTTCTTCCCCTTGGGATTTTATACTGGGAGGGTTCTCCCCCGCTAGTGCTAGTTTTCCTTGTATTATAAAAAAAAAGGGCCACGACTTCATAAATAGAGATTGGGCATACAAGGTCCCAAGTGGTTAGTTGGGAGTGCTTATTGGATAAATAAGTGCTTATCCTAATAAGTGCTTATGATTATTTGGTGAAAAAATGCTTGTTTCAAATGGGTAGTATAGGTATTATGAAGTGTCCTTTTTGCCCTTATGTTAAGAAAAAAATTACAGGAGAGATGAACATTCTCTTTTCAAGATCTGTCGGGCACAACACGTTTCCGATTCGATCCATTGGAAATGGGAAGATGACTTTGGCATCAAAGCCTTCTCCACTACTGCAATGAGTTGCAATGGCGGTGATAAAACCGGGGAAGTGCACGAGAGAAAACGAAGGGGAAGAAGGGGAGAGAGAGAGGCTGAAGGTGGAGGGGGCTATTGTCACCATTGGTTAAGGATCGAGACAGCTAGGGCACCTTCCAGTTACAGAGGGTAACCTTGCCCCCGGTCTTAGTGCGCTTTGGTTTGAAACACTATAACTGTTGGGTGTGGATCCAGCTCATATGGAGGGGCCCACCCCACCTTCATTTACTCCCTAAAGAAAAGGGAGCTGAATAGTGGGTTACCACATTATTCGGTCTTGGTTTTTTTTTTGGTGGCGTCAAGTTAGTAACCACCAAACAAAGAATAACGAAAAAGAAGAAAAAAAAATTACAAAACCAAAAAAAGAAAGTTTTTTCTTGGTTCTTTGAGTTTTGTGAAGAAGAGGAAAAAGCAGGCTCTTGTTCCATTCAAGATCAAGCTTAGAGGTGCCTTTCAAGCCCATTCTTGATGATATTAAGTGTTGTAGTTAAGAATCCCACTCCAGTTCAGATTTGGTGATTCTTCTACATTTTCTCTACTTTTCAATTCAGATTTACAGTAACTTGGTGAGATCTAAACTTATTTTTGTGTTGTATCCACCTTGCATTTGATGATGTTAATGTTGTTCTTGTGAGCCAATGATTATTTCCTTGATGTTTGTAAGCCTCTAGTTGCAATTAGAGAAAACTATTGTACTCATTAATTTCTGAATTAGTGGAAGACTTTTATGGACCATAGGTCCCGTGGTTTTACCCTGAGTTTGGGGTTTTTCACTAAAAATTCTGATATGCTATTGTGTGGTGATTGTTATCTTTTTTTCTATTACTTGGCTGAATTGTTTATTTGTTATTATTGTTGTTGGCAAACCCATTTTGACACACAAATTTGGGGGAAAGTTTCTTGTTGTCCTGAAATTGGTTTTACATTCATTTCTGCTACTATAGTGTAACTTACCCAACAGTGGTATCAGAGCCAAGTTGGATGAAATTAATTGTTTGTGTTGATACAAATGGAGGAATCCTCGGGTGTTATGATAAAATTGACTTCATCGAATTTGTTAGACAGTTTTGTATGCCCTTAGCTTCAATTAGAATGATGTACTTTATGAGTTTATTGTAAATGAATAAAAATGCATATTTGATTCATGTTCCCTTGGTATGTTTCTGTGTAATACTCTTAAATTGGACACTTAATGAGACTCGTGTTAGTTTAGAATGTTCATAGCCAGTGGATCAGTCTGAGGAGACCTATCCTGACAAGGCTGACATTGTGGTGCCACCAAGTCGATTGGGGTGGCCTGTCTCAGCTGCCAGGGTGAGACCCTAGGCACATATAGTGTAGGATTAATTGAATCTATGAACTGGACCAGATTTCTAGTATTGCCCTGGACCTTGGATATTGATGGGAAAAACTAGAAAGTTATACCCGACCCCTAGACTCGATTATGATACTGCACTAGGTGTCGGATTGGGCTATCTTTGATATACCATTCAGTGAGATCCTTAGCGGGGGTCAAAACCTGGGTATGTTGGGATAGTCTGAGAATTCATCTAAGTGGGTGATCATAGTAATAGGACCAGCCCCTTTGTCGGACAAAGGTAATGATCGGGGATGCACTCTCAATGATGGAAACCAAGACTGTTGGCAGTCGATTTCAATCGTTGAGATTTATTTTGCAAAATATATTCTATATGAGATATGAAAGTATATATATTATGGTTTCAAAATGATTTGCAAAATGTTTTAATTCCCGGGATCCATATAAGTAGAGAGTGCAACACTGTTCCTTGCAACCGATGGAGAGGTCCTCTCTTGTTGGGCAGTGTGTGATCATTATGGGCTGAGAGGTTAAGTGTAAGACCATTGTGGATAATATCTGATGGGCTAATCTTGCATCTACCACAGTCCCTAGGTGTTACAAGGTGGCTTGGCCCAGGGACCACTTAGGGTAAGTGTTGGGCCCATAGAGCCCATAAGATGGGTTTTCAGGGAGTGCACTGTCCATAATAGTGTATTCGGCCAGGCCTTGTAACAAAGGCTGGGCCGAACCCATGTGGCTTATGTGTAGATCAATGTTTGGGTCCCATGCCATACAAGGAAGCCCAACTGGACAGCAATTTGGAAGGCTAAGTGAATACATAACCTAAAATGAGCCTTAAACTCATTTCGAACTAGGCTGATTTGATTAGTCATTTAAAGGGGCGAATTTTGAGATGAATCAACTGATAGGATTGGGCCTAGACCCTATCCACTTAGAGAGTCCAAGATCTAAATAAGATTTAGATCTGGAAGCCTCTTAATTAGATTAGGAGATGATTGATCTAATCTACAGATAAGATAAGGGTTATCACTTATCACTTAAAGGGACTACTTATCCAAATATGATTTGGATTAGAAACTCCTAATGGGATTAGGAACTGATCCCTTTAAGATTATAAAAGGAAGAGGGGGCGACAACCTTTAGACATGCAATACACAACTCCTGTTTTCAGAGCTAAAATCACAAGAAGAGAGAACTTTGCTCCTTGCGAATACTCTCTTGCCGCCTCTTTCCTGCACCCGCCGCCTCCAGCAGTTCGATCTCCTTCTCTCTATAGGAGTAATCAATATTCGATCTTGATATGTATTCACAAGCCATCCAGTTGATTCTTACGAAGGGTCAAGTTCTTTTGGAAGAACACTATTGATTGTACTCCACCCTGCACTCCGCCATCTTCAATGGGAGCAGATTTTGGATCCTTCCTTGGGTGTAAACACCTCCATTGGGAGATACTGTTTCTCCGTATCAGGTATAATCCCTTCCTACTCCTTTTGGTTCAGATCTGGTTTAGTTCATGGTTTAAGAATGATCCTTGAAAATATGATTTTCTAAATAGAGAATTCGATTCCCAGTTGAAGGGAGAGAAAAATTATTGAAATTCACCCCCTTATTCCACAATCTTTGGGCATCCATGTGATGGATATCCTATCCCTTCAAAAATAGACTTCATCGAATTATGCCATTTGGAAACCCAGAATGGAGGACATTCTTTATTGCAAAGATTTGTACCTACCCATAAGAGGTGATGAAATAAATCCAAGTGACAAGTCAAGTGATGAATGGGGAATCATGCATAAAAAAACTGTACGCCAAATCCGACAGTGGATCAACCACGGTATTTTTCACCATGTTGCACAAGAAACTAGGGTTGATGTTTTATGGAAAAATTAGAGTCTATGTATGAAAGGAAAACAAGTTTAAACAAGGCTGGCTTGATTAGAAAACTAGCACACTTGATATATAAAGATGGGAGTAATATGTCTAAACATTTGAGTGATTTTCAAGCTTTGATAAATCAATTAACTACTATGAAATTGAATTTGGATGATGAAGTGCAGGCCTTGTTCTTACTAAATTCCTTGCCTGATAGTTGGGAAACCTTGGTGGTTTCAGTCAATAATTTAGCCTCTAATGGTATAGTAACCATTGACACAGTCAAAGATGCTTTAATGAATGAAGAGTCCAAGAGGAAATAACAAGGGACTTACTCAGAATCTCAAGCTCTTGTGACAAAAAAGAAAGAAAGACAGGGAATAAGTAAGAGCAGAGGTCCCCGTAACAAATATGATAAATCCAAAGGAAGGTCCATGTCCAAGAAAAATATCATTTGTCATCACTATAATAAACCGGGACATTACAAAAATGAATGCAGAGTCTAGAAAAGAGAACAAGCCAAAGGGAAAGGTGAAGGAAAGAAAGAAGAAAAAGATACTACAGCTGTTGTAGCCAAGGGCGATGTTGTTATTGTTTGTGATGATAATTATGTCAACTGTGCATGCCTAGATAGTGATTGGGTTATAGATTCATGTGCTTCTTTTCATGTTATTCCCCATGGTGAATTTTTCACAACTTACACTACAAGTGATCTTGGACATGTTCGTATGGGGAATGCTGGTACATCCAAGGTTATTGGTATGGGAGACATTTGTCTAGATAGTAATACTGGATGCAAATTAATTTTGAAGAATGTTAGACATGTTCCTAATATCTATCAAAATCTGATTTCCACTGGCATGTTAAATGGTGAAGGTTATGCAAATATCTTTAGTAATGGAAAATGGAAGCTCAATCGGGGTTCACTCATTGTGGCAAAGGGAAAGAAGCATAATACCCTTTACGTGATGCAAGCAAGGTTGAGCAAAGGAGAGGTGAACACAGTTCATGATTCATCCATTGTGCTTTGGCACCGAAGGCTTGGACATTTGAGTGAAAGGTATGCCTCTTGAAACATGTGTACATTGCTTAGCTGGCAAACAGAGTAGAGTTACATTTCATAAATTTCCTCCATCTAGAAAGCCTCATGTTTTAGATTTAATTCACACTGATGTTTGTTACATGAAAGATAGATCTATTGGTAGTGCATTATATTTTGTGACATTTATTGATGAGAACTCCAAAAAAGTGTGGACATTTGCCTTGAAATCTAAGGATCAATTGTTGGATGTTTTCAAGTATTTTCATGCCAAGGTTGAGAGAGAAACAGGGAATAAGTTGAAGTGCATCCGAGCTAATAATGGTGGTGAATATAGGGTCCTTTTGAAGAATATTGTAGGATCCATGATATCAGGCTTGAGAAAAGTGTTCCTAAAACTCCTCAAAAAATGGAGTAGCAGAGAGAATGAATAGAACAATTACTAACAAAATCAGATGCATGCTCTCTCATGCTAAGTTACCCAAATCCTTTTGGGGTGAGGCTATGAGAACTGCAGTTGACCTCATCAACCTTTCTCCTTTAGTTCCTTTGAATGGAGGTACTCCTGAAAGAGTTTGAACAGGGAAAATCGTATCATACAGTCATTTGAAAGTGTTTGGATGCAGGGCATTTGTTCATATTCCTAGAGATGAAAGATTCAAGCTTGATGACAAGGCTAAACAGTGCATCTTCTTAGGCTATGGGCACGAAGAGTTTGAGTACATGTTATGGGATCCAGTGGACAAGAAAGTGATCAGAAGCAGAGATGTTGTATTTCTTGAGGATCAAACAATTGAAGATATAGAGAAAATTGAGAAGCCAAAATTCTCTGTTGATGTTCCAGTTAACTTGGATCCGGTTTTCCCACCTATAGTTGATGGTGATCACGGGGGAGTTGTACCAAATGAACAGGATGATACTGTTAGTGATGAAACTCCTATAAATGAAAATACAGAGGAAGTACAGAATGAACATGTATCTCCAATTCCTTCACCACATGTTCAACTTAAAAGATCAACTAGAGAGAGAAGACCTTCCACTAGGCATCTTCCACATAAGTATGTGATGCTGACAGATGGGAGAGAGCTAAAGACTTATCAAGAGGCTGTCACATGATAAGAAATATAAGTGGTTGAAAGCAATGCAAGAGGAATTAAAATCCTTGCATGAGAATCACACTTATGATTTTGTGAAATTATCAAAGGGGAAAATGGCACTAAAAAATAAATGGATTTATAAATTGAAATCTGATGAGAGTGGCTCACAACTAAAATACAAAGCAAGGTTGGTTGTAAAGGGTTTCAGTCAGAAAATGGGTATTGACTTTGAAGAAATATTCTCTCCTGTGGTGAAAATGTCTTCTATTCGAGTTGTGCTTGGATTAGTTGCAAGTCTAAATTTGGAAGTTGAATAACTTGATGTGAAGACTACATTCCTTCATGGTGATTTGGAAAAAGAAATCTATATGGATCAACTAGAGGGATTCAAAGAAAAAGGAAAAGAACATTTGGTGTACAGATTAAAGAAAAGCTTGTATGGGTTGAAACTAGTACCAAGACAGTGGTACAACAAATTTGACTCCTTCATGGTTAATCATGGGTACACTAGACCACTTCATATCATTGTGTATTTGTAAAGAAATTTTCTGATGGTGATTTTACTATTCTCTTGCTTTATGTTGATGATATGTTGGTAGTTGGACATGATTCTAACAAGATTGACAAGTTGAAAAGTGAGCTTAGCAAGTCTTTTGCAATGAAGGACTTGGGACCAATTAGACAAATTCTTGGTATGAAGATTTCTCGAGATAGACAAAATGGGAAGTTATGGTTGTCTCAAGAAAAATATATTGAGAAGGTTCTTGAGAGGTTCAACATGAACAATGCAAAATCAATGACTACTCCACTTGCAGGTCATTTCAAACTCAACACTAAACAATGTTCTACAAGTGAGAAAAACAAAGCTGAAATGAAGAAAGTGCCTTATGCTTTGGCAGTTGACAGTTTAATGTATGCTATGGTGTGCACGAGGCCAAATATTGCTCATGCTGTTGGTATAGTGAGTCGATTTCTCTCTAACCCCGGCAAAGAACATTGGACAATAGTAAAATGGATATTCAGGTATCTTATAAGTACTTCTCAGATATGCTTATGCTTCGGGAATGGTAAAGCCATGTTAGATGGGTACATTGATGCAGACATGGCTGGTGATGTTGATTCTCGAAAGGCCACTTCGGGATATTTAATGACTTTTGCAAGGTTAGCAATTTTATGGCCATCCAAACTTCAAAAGTGTGTTGCATTGTCTACTATAGAGGCTGAATACATTGCAGCTACAGAAGTCTATAAGGAGATCCTATGGTTGAAGTTCTTACAAGAATTGGGCATGAAGCAAGAAAGGTATGCTCTCTATTGTGACAGTTAAAGTGCTATCCATCTCTCTAAAAATCCAACTTTCCACTCAAGATTCAAACATATTGATGTAAGGTACCTCTGGATTCGGGATGTATTGGATATAAAGTTTTTGAACATTGAGAAAATTCATACTGATTAGAATAATGCAGACATATTTACAAAGTCCTTGCCTAGAGACAAATTTGAATTCTGCAAAAAAGTTGCAGGTTTGATGAAACCCTCCATATGAGCTAGAGGGGGAGAATTGTTCGGTGTGGGTCCAGTCCATGTGGAGGGGTCCACCCCACCTTCATTTAGTCCCTAAAGAAAAGGGAGCCGAATAGTGGGTTACCACATTATTTGGCCACGACTTTTTTTTGGTGGCGTCAAATTAGTAACCATCGAACAAAGAATAACGAAGAAGAAGAAAAAAAAATTACAAAACCAAAAAAAGAAAGTTATTTCTTGGTTCTTTGAGTTTTGTGAAGAAGAGGAAAAAGCAGGCTCTTGTTCCATTCAAGATCAAGTTCAGAGGTGCCTTTCAAGCCCGTTCTTGATGATATTAAGTGCTGGAATTAAGAATCCCACTCCAATTCAGATTTGGTGATTCTTCTTCCTTTTCTCTACTTCTCAGTTCAGATTTACAGCAACTTGGTGAGATCTAAACTTATGTTTGTGTTGTATCCACCTTGCATTTGGTGATGTTAATGTTGTTCTTGTGAGCCAATGATTATTTCCTTGATGTTTGTAAGCCTCTAGTTGCAATTAGAGAAGACTATTGTACCCATTAAATTCTGAATTAGTGGAAGACTTTTACGGACTGTAGGTCCCGTGGTTTTTCCCCGAGTTTGGGATTTTCCACGTAAAAATTCCAGTGTGCTATTGTGTGGTGATTGTTATCTATTTTTTTGTTACTTGGCTGAATTGTTTATTTGTTATTATTGTTGTTGGCAAACCCATTTTGACACGCAAATTTGGGGGAAAGTTTCTTGCTGTCCTGGGATTGGTTTTACATTCATTTCTGCTACTATAGTGTAATTTACCCAACAACATCACCATCCCGCTCTTGGTCTCGATGTCCTGAGTTCTAGGGGTGTTCACAGGTCGGGTTGGATCGGTTTCATGGGATTTTCCCAACCGACCCGACCTAGTCGGGTTACCAGAGGTGGGAACTAAAACCGATCCACTGATAGGCCAAACCGACCTGGTCGGTTTGAGTTGGGTTGGGTCGGTTTGGGTCAATTTCGATTTTGCTCCTATACAAAGCCAAATAAACTCTGAATTAGTTGAGGACTTGAGTTGAGGGGGCAGACCAACCAAGTTAAATTAGAGAATAGAAGATTTTAAGAGAAGACAAAAGTGGAATTACAAGACTAGTAGGAAACTAGGAATTCTAATTGTAATTGCCTAATGGGCCTTCTAGTTCTAGTAGGAATTCTAATTGTAATTGCCTAATCTAGGTAAAAAGCTAAAAAATGACACCTAATTAATTGAATTCTAATTGTAATTGCCTAATGGGCCTTCTATTTTAGTAGAAGTCTAGAAATTTAGTAGGAATTAGGAAACTACTCAAACTAGGAAGTAGGAATTACCAAATTAGTAGAAGAAAGACTAGTTCGGTTCGGGTCGGGTTGGTTTCGGTTTTCTTATGTGAAAACCGAAACCGACTCGAGATATTGGTTTTTGTATGTGCCCAACCCGAAATCGACCAGTATAAATGAAAACCCGACTGACTCGGTTGGATCAGTCCGGGTTGGTCGGTTTGGTTGGGTTGGGCATTCTTATAAACAACCCTACTGAGTTCTATGAGGACAGGCGTTGCCATGTCGCCAGTGGTCCAGTTGGCTCAGAGGCTGCCATGCGCATCGACTTGGAAGCGGAATTGAATGAGTGTTGCCATGTCATTGGGAGTAGAGTTCGGAATCACTTCTACCGTTATCTTGAGTTTGGGATTTTGAAAGGTAGTATTGGCAACTGTAATGATAATGGAAACATCAACATCCTCACGAATAGGGTAGTATTGGGTTTTAAAATTAATTTTATACTTTATATGGTGTCATATGCATATGGATTTTGATGGAACATTAACGGATGCTAACGGTAGGGGTATAGCTAGTCAATTGTCAAAAAACTTAGGAGGTACTCTAAGACAATATATAAATAGTAAGGGTAGAGTTAGTCAATTAGCTAAATAGTAAGGATACTTTGAAAAATTTGTCCTTTTGAAAATTATAGTGTGAGCCACCGGTGTTTAGAAAATGCAATAAGGCCTTTTTTCAAAAAGCACTTTGAAAAAATGTCAAAATTTGGAGCTTATTCAAAATGACCTTTGTTCCTTAAAAAGTGCTGATTGAACCTTATTTTCCAAATGCAAACAAATACTTATTGGTGTGATTCTGCCTAAAATACTTTTTCCAATAAATGCTTAAAAATAGTCCCAAACAGGGGCTTATATTAGAGCCTAAGTAGGGTAGATTAAACTGGGCTACTATCTTTTCGTTTGCAATCCCTATCTAGGTGTAAGTGAGTTTGTTATCATGGGTATGGAGTCTGGGCCCTAACCATATGCCATACCACGGCCCAAGTCCAACTCCACTAGTCCTTCATGTTTTAACCTTTAGGGTAAAATACAAAATCTCTCATGAAGTTTCTAACAATCATAAAAACCTCCTCTATAGTTTCATTTTAACAAAGACCTTCCCTGAATTTTTGAAAAACTCAACAAAACCTCCCTTTTGTCATAGTCCCGAACAGAAAACATTAGATTGATGCATCAGTTTTTTCTAAATACCCATTATACCCTTTTATAAATTATTTTATATACAAAATTATTGAAGTAATCCCATCTCTTTTAATGATCATTTGAATAATTTTACATATAAAATTCTAAAATATGTATTTTTGTTGAGTTAAAATGAGATTATTTCAGTAATTTTGTATATAAAATAATTTATAAAATGGTAGAATAGATATTTGGAAAAAAATTAGTGCATCAATCTAACGTTTTCAGCCTGGGAGAGTGATGGAATGGAGGTTTTTGTTGAATTTCTCAAAAGTTCAGGGGAGGTATTTATTAAAATGAAACTATAGGGGAGGTTTTTATGGTTTCCAAAAAATTCAGGGGAGGTATTTATTAAAATGAAACTATAGGGGAGGTTTTTATGGTTGCCAAAAATGCAGGGGAGCTTTTTGAATTATACCCTAACTTTTAAGATACAAAGGTCTTCTCTCTTCCGGTTATCATACCCCTTCTGGATTCGAAAGAGGCGGCATATTTTTTTCTGCGAAATTTTGTATTTGAAACAAGGCGAATCAATTCTCAAAATATTTCGCGGGTTTCTGTGTGTTCTCTGCAGCTCCTTTGTAATTCGTCTTTGAATCTCTAAACTTGGAAGAGAAGAAAGAGATCCGAAACCTCGCTGGGATTGTTCTGCGACGTTCAGATCGCTACGAACGAGGGAGATACGCGTTCGTTATTTATTTTTAACCATTTTCTAGGATTTGTTTCGTTGAATTTCGCTCACTTGACCGATTTCGACTGCAATTCTATAAGACCCATTTGAGGTACTTCTCAAACTATTTGATTTTTAGTAGAACGGTTTTGACTTTGAAGTTCATGTTGAAACCGTCCTTCTGAATTAGAAATGATTTCCTATTTTTGCTTTTAGCCTAAAAAAGCAGTTAAAGCACGTACTAGAAATAGATTCTTCTACAATTTCATAAATGTCGTATTTTATTATGAAGACAGCTTAGACTGTATTCGGTTATGAAATGATGTCAAAACTACAAACAGATGCGTGTGGATATAGATGTGAAAGGACGATGGAGCTGGTAGACAATTTCCTAAATTGTGAGTGACTGTGGAAGTGCCAATCTGGTGTGAGTGTTGCCTTCATTTAATCAATCTTAACATCCAAAGAAGTGGAATACCAAAAGAGAATCACTTTTTTTTTCTTTATTATTATTATTGTTAAGTTTGGTGCTCCTATCACTTTATAAGCTTTGTTGAATAGAGGCAGAAAGTTTTGGGTAGAAGCAGGAATTCTAGAAATTTATATTTAGTTAATTGATCTATTCTAATCAAGCCCATATCCATAGGCAGATTGGTAATGAGATTGACGTAGTAACATATGTAAAATTAGAAGAATCAACTGTTGTGCCGTGTGCAGTGATCTAACAGGATGGTTTACTTGTTCAGGTGACAGGTGATAGTCTACTTTGTTTTGGCATAAATATGGCTTTAGGTGGGCTCTGGCTCCTGAGTTAAGTGGCCCAACCTTTTAATGTAGGTTGGGTTTCGAGAGATTGACTGAACCAACTAGATAACCTTTTTATAATTTAGTGACTTCCTGTTGGACTAGGATCCTAAGGATTTATATAGTCTTAAGAAATTGTGTTGTAAAAATAGTAAAGAGAGCAGATGGAACTTATCGGTAATCGCTTTCCAAACCGAAGTTGTAGTGATGTGAAATTGTTGTAGGAACTCGAAACTGAGAGTTGTAGGAAGATGGAGGGCTGAGTCGTGCCACTTGGTCACTCTCCTTAAAACCGTATTTGCCCCCTACGGTGCAGCCGAGTGATTAACCGGTTGCCAAGATAAAACAGCCAACAGGCCACTGGTAGGCATGCACTCGCTTACCAGACCTCCGCGAACCATAGAAGTTGATGCTCAGATTTCAAAGAAGACAAGGAAGAAAAACTTGTTCTGTAAAAAACTGGGTCGGCCAACACTCTTAGAGTGCTCCCAGACTCGAATGGACACAGAGGTGTCCATTCAGATAGGAGCCTCTTCAAAACAGTGTACCTGTTTGAAGAGGCACAGGGAGGAAGAAGAGACATGAAAACAGAAAAAAATATATTTTGAACTTCGAACAGTCACCTGTTCGAGCAGACGCAAACACATTAAGTTCGAAATTCAAATTCATTTAAAGGATAAAATGATTTGGCGCAACGCGTGCACCCACACCCATGTCCTTGCCCCAGCCCGGCCCGGCTCGGCGTGCATGTGTGAAAAGCACCCCCAAACCCCCCTCACATGCATGGAATATCTATAGTGCTCTCCTCCCATGGGTCCCTATCCATGGAGAGAGCAAAGCTACAAATATACTCATAGGAGTCTTCTCATGCACTCAAGGGTGGGAAGAGGAAAAGACAAAAAACAAAAGGGAGAGGAGAGAGGTTCTTGTAAATTTGAATCTCCCTCCAACAAATTGATACAGCATTTTGCATGAGAATTGAGTTTTTTATGGCATTTTTGTCCTTTATAAAGAGTCTCTATATTCCCTGGTTACACATGATGGGTGAAAGTTATAGTCTTGAAATTTCTACTATGTTAGAATGCAGAAAGTGTCCTTTTTAGCTTTTTCTTGGGAAGAAAATAGGAGCATAAATTGATTGTGCATAATGGTACTAGTTCAGTAGAATTACTGGTTCTTAACCTCCATCTCTCTAAGATTTTAGAGATGGGGGTTTGGAATGCTGTGATGAAGAGGGAGTTGATAATAATCAATGGCTTTGTTTCCCACTAGGCTTGGCTCTACCATGAAAACTGCTAGGCAGCAAAAGAAAACAGGTGAGGCTTCTGCAAAGAGCAAAGCAAGTGCAGACCTTAGTTGCAAGAGAACTAAAACATATGCCAAGAGAACTGGACAGCGGCAAAAAGCAACAAGTAATATGTATCATCTAATTGTTATTGTTCTTTGTATTTTTCGTCACTTGGTAAGGTTTCCTTGGAATTTTCTCTTTGATGTATAATAGTTCTCCCAGTCCTAGTCAGAGTATTGTTTGCTTAATTATAGAGTCATTTAGGAGCTTGTATAGAATTTATAGGATGCATTCAGTTAGCCCATATCTTGGTTTGACTGAATCTTACATAGTTTACTTCTTAATTTTGCATGGTGTTTCTTCTAGGGAAAACTGATACTAGCTTGCATGAAAAAGATGAGCATCCTGTGCCTTCTACACCTCAAGAAAATTTTCAGCAGCTCCCAGTGAAAGAAATAGGTCATTCAAAAGCAAGTGATAATATGACTACAGTTCAGATTGAGCTTGGACAAATGCCTCAACCTTCTAGAAGGATGAAGCTACAGCTTTTTCCCATAGATGAAGGTACTCGCATAGGATTGGAGAAGGTATAGTTAAGAAACTAAGCATTTGATCAGCTAGACATTTTTAATTCTTCATGATAGGTTCATGAAGCATAATTCTTTTATTCTTATATGCTTCATAGGATGGTCATAATCCATACTTGGAGCTCACTCTAAGCTCTAGAAAGAAGGTAGGTTCGGTATTGAAGCATCTCCATAACAAGTGGGACACTTCAACTGTTGCAATGGGTGAGCTTGTGCTTTTTCCCTATAATGTTCGGTTGGAAAATCTTGCTGGTTATAGAAGATGGACAGTGAAAGATGGTGATACAAGTTCAGCAGATGTATATGAAGCCATTGGAAAACCTGCTATTTTCCGTTTAAGGTCTGAACTCTGAAGCATAGTTTAATTCCAAATTCTGGCCATTAAAAATTTACTCAGCTTAATTTGCTAACAAGGACCTTTCTCTCAAACAGATATGGATGGTTCTCTGATCTAGAATCTAAAACTCTTAAGACACCTTTTACATCAAGTGATGTTTTGCAATCTGAAGATGTACAAAAACATTGCAGTGGAATAATTGGTACTATGAATAGACATAAGCAACCATCTGAGGTAAGTGGCTTAGACCAAAAACCATGTCCTGTCCATAATCCACTGAAATCCACTAAATGGGACTATGAATGAGCGTACTCCATTGCATACAGAAACTGAACTTAATTATTATTTTGTTATTTATATATTGATACCTTTTTGGTTTATGCTCTTTTTTCTGTATGTAGGATAATTTGAGAACAAGCAATGGGACTATGCTATCCTCGCTAGCTTGGGCTGACAGTTTAACTAATATAAGCATTGGAGGTCTTCTGTCAGAAACCTCTCTGCAGGGGAATATTAATCAATGCGATCCAGTGCCAACTGCAAATAAATCATCCTTGCAGCAGCTTCCATTTAGCTCTGATTCATTTGATGCTGCTATAGCTGCTCATATATATAGTCGTCCTCAAGGCCCAACACCACCTTCCCTTCTATCACACTCATCGATTTTGGATGCAGAGGAAACATGCCATGCATTTCCATTTCAAAAATTCTCGTTGTCTGGCAAAGAGATCGTGTCTTCATCTAGAAGTGGTTCTTCCAGGGGTTGCAGTCAGGATGCATGTTCCAAGTCATTCAAATTTCCCAATTTTGTTGAGGTATGCTCTCTCGTTGATTCATTTATTATTGATATTACTATTATTGCAACTAGGGAATAGTTGTACTTGAATAATTGTATATCAATTGAATTGCTTTCAAGCGATTGTATTAAATTGCAACAGAGATTCTGTTTATCCATGAAACAGAAAATTCTGTTTTGAGTGACCAAAATTCAGATTCCGATTTTGCTTGACGTTTTGGTCACTCAAATTTTGGTTGTTTATTTTGTTATGATTAAGTTGTTTGACTCGGGGGTTTGTTTGGTTTTTAGTCAGAATCTGAATCAGAATCAGTTGGAATGGATTCTCATTCCTAAGGGAGGGCTAGGGAATGGCCATTCCACTAGGAATGGGAATGGGATTCTGGTTCTGATTCCACTAGGACCATTCTGATTCTGATTCTAGATCCCTATTCCAGAACCAAACGGAGCCTTAGTGTATAGAAGATGATCAGCTTATTTTACTTTGTTCTCTTCTCTACTGCATCTTTATGGAGAATCTTTTGGTCCTTGAATGAAGATTAAGATGGTATTTGGTTTGCTAAGGAATGGCCATCTCATTAGGAGTGGGAATGGGATTCCAATTCTGATTCCACTAGGATCATTCTGATTCCGATTCTAGACCCCTATTCCAACGAACCAAATGGAGCCTTAATATATAGAAGATAATCAGCTTATTTTACTTTGTTCTCTTCTCTACATCTTTATGGAGAATCTTTTGGTTCTTGAATGAAGATGAAGATGGAATTTTCCAGAGCAACAATGCCAGCATAGTGCCAAGTAGGCATTTAACAGAAAAGTGGCCCATTTATTGTTTGGTTGAGTTGTTTAGTTGATAAACGTTTCTGTTGGGTTACATGAGAGCCTTTTATCAGAAAAATGTCAGATCTATGGGCGATCTTTTTACTGTTTGACACGTGTGGTGCCTAGTGATGTTGAGTTGTAAGTAAATGTTTGAAGGCAATTTTTTCTTGTTTTTCGAAGCAACTTTGTACAAAATGTTTATCGGATAAATGCCATTGATGCAAAACAACTACATATTTGGTAGAGGTTATAAACGGAAAATTGAGTACAGGACTCACCACTACTTTGGTCTGGACCTGGTAGATTTTAAGAAGGGAATATCAACACAATGGAATGAGTGAATCTCCCTAGTCATCCGATGTCTTAACCTTTTCTCTGCTGCTAGTGTACCTTATCTTTATCATTTGTATTCAGATTATACTGATTTCACATACCATAATAAAATGCAAAATTTCACATATTGGAAATTTTCTGTTGCTATGATACTGATCAAGGTTCAAAGTATCGATACTTAAGGTGTATCGGCCTGAATTGGTGCTTTTTTTGTGTTTTTTTTTTTTTCGAATCTGGTTCAGAGGGGTTGGTTTAAGGCCCATCCACCCTCTGAACCATGGTCTGACCCAAAACACTCCCGGTAGGGGTGTATCAGAAAGGCCACGATACGATACGTATCAGCCTGTGCTGATATGTAACGATATTTTGAACCTTGATACTGATTTTGAAAACTAGAAAAAATAAGCTTCCAAAATTTGGAAATAAGTTACCATCTCAGCGGCCCCCATTTTTTATTTATTTTTATCATCCATTTCTGACATATGTGTAATTCACACTTGAAAATGAAAACAGAAAACAAAGAAGAATGGGTTTCCACCATTCTTTCATAAAATAGTGAAAACACATTAATTTCTTGAGAAAACTATCTAATGGGAATGATCACATTGGTGAACACCACTGAGCTTGAAGATATGCTTCTGCAGGTGGGAGTGAAAACTGGAAACACACAAGATCAGACTCAAGAACCTAAAGCAGATACACGGCCCCAGACACAAGGAGCAGATAATGGTGAAAACAGCCTTGGGATGTCAGATATCAATCGGGTATTTGAACCTTTTCCTTATATTCCCTTCATTTTTTTAGTAGCTAATCAACTCATATTTAACAAATAGTTTCTGATTGCTTTTTAATAACCTAATGCAGACTGATTCTCTGTGGTCTCTAGACCTAAGCTTGTCATCGTCCCGGCAGATTATTAAAGGAGATAGTGTTAGCCTTGGTGGTTTGTTATCCAACAGTCTAGATGCATTTCAAAGCCGTTCATTCTTTCTAAGAGACGAAATGGTTCCTCCCACTTGAGAAGAAACAAGACAGGCTATCTCATGAAAAATCAATTATTCTGATGCGTTAAGTGTTTACAGAGCATATGACATTGTTATTTTTTCATTCAGACATTATTAAGCTTTTGTAGCACATTATTTGCAGGCGGTCCAATAAATCAAGGGAAAAAATCACTATTTGTTAACTTTTCACTGTTATTATTATACACAATGACGAACAATTCAAACAATTAAAATTTCAATTGGTTACTGTTTCAACCTGAATGAATCTGTCTCCCTCAGTCCCTCTTCAAAGGAGTTAGAGAAGCAGAGATCTAAGTTTTTTTGCTCACTGGTTTGTTTACAGTTCAATTTCATTTGAACTGTTGCAAGTATGGGAGTGCAAATTCTGATTTATTGTGTGTGTGTGAGTTGTTTGAGAAAATGTCAATGTAATTTATATAATAGCAATAGGTGGCACTTGTTGACATTTCAATTTGATATTTGAGTTGTTTTTTGTTATTTATGTAGGTATTTTGGGCTTTTTAATTGGCTTAAGCTCAATAGGCTTAAAGTGCATTAAAAATAGGATCAAGTTGCCAAATCGGTTTGGTTCTAATCTATATATATACTAAAGTAGTTGGTGCCATGCCATATGGCCTTTGCTTTCTCCCTTACCCCAAGAAAGAACTCTCAACCCCTATTTCATATAGCCTTTTTTGTTCTCCCACAAAGCCATGACATCAGTGTCTTCTCCCTCCCTCATTTCAACATCTTAGCATGCTTTCCTTTATGTTTATCACTTTGGATATCCACTCCTAAAACTGCTCCTAAAATCCCTCTCTACCAAAATCTAATCTAATATAGTCAAGTATTACCACTATCCAGTCTAACCCCTATTTTCTCCTAAATTATCTATAATTCTTATTTAAAATAACTAAATTTTAAGTAGTTAAAATAATGAAATTATATAACAAACTTAAAAATTTTATTGGAAGTAGAAAAATTATTATAATATATTTCATAAAATTTGAATTAATAATGAAATTATGTAATAATAGTATAATTTTTAATTTTATGGATTATGAAATTCAATAAGTAATTTTTAAATAACTAAATAATAATATTACTTAAATAATTAAATGATATTGAAAATAACTAATTTTTAAATATTTTAAATATAAAAAAATTAATAACTAAATCATATTTTAAATATTATTTAAATAACAAGTAAAATTGATAAAATAAAAAAATTATGTAATAACTTTAAAAAGTTTATCTAAAACACAAAAAATAATTGTAATAGATTTAGTAATATTTGATAATAAGAATATAAAATATAAATAATTTAAAAATTTTAAATATTATTGAAATAATGAAAATAGATTAAATTATTTAGAGGTATTGAAGCTTTCGAATAACAAAAATAGGTAATAATTTTCAAAAAAAATGTTTTTTATAGATATTAAAAAATAGAATAATAATTAAAGTTATTAATGTACTAATAATAAAAACATTATTGCAATTACATTAATTAATAACTATGGAAAATAACTTTCAGAAAATTTGATATTTATTAATAATAGTTTTAAAATCTTAGTTTATATTTATTATATATTTAAATATACTAAAATTTATATTTGTTGTATTTTTAGTAATTGTTTATTTTACTTTTTGATAAATATATTTTTAATATTTATGTATAAATCTATTTTTGTTTTGTTATTTAATATAAAATTTTCAATAATTATTAGAGATTAAACTATTGTTATTTATTAGAGATTAGACTATTAGTTAAGATGAAATTAGCAGTGTTCACAAGATGGTTTGGTTTAGTTGTAGGTTGTTTGGCCAACCAAATTGACCTAGTCGGGTGGAGAAGTTGGTCACGCGAAACCAACTGACCATTAGTGAAAACTAGGAACTCGGGTTATATTGGTTTGGTTAGTTGGTTCAAAAGATTTAAACTTAAAAAATTAAATTTAAAAAATATAGTGGTATTATTAATAAATAAATAAAAAATTTGGAAAGGATTTTTACATAAAATTAACAAAATTTGTTAAATTGGAAAAATCAAATACATTTCAAAATAAATTGCAAAAGCAGATAGTGGGAAGAAAAAAGTCTTTACTAGGACCAAATTGCAAAAGCCCTCAATCTCTAATAGCCTACACCTCTCCCCTAATCTCTGATCTATCTCTCCCACAAGCAAATCTACTTCATGCCTCTGTTGGCATCTCAGTCTAAAAGAACGAAAGCAAAAGGGGAGTCTGTGCCATTTTTCCATGCCTTAGATGGTTCTTAGCTTGTCTTTGTATGCTCAAAGGACCAAAGAGGAGATGAACCAGAAGACTAAAGCCCCAACGGAGAAGAGAAAAAGGGAAGATGACAACCCGAACAACGACGGCGACAAAAGAAGGAAAAGCAAGTCCCTGACCAGGGGAGGAAACAAGTCAGATCAGTGCTCCCAAACTCCTCCAGTTGAAAGGACGAGCCACATGCCCCTCAACACGAAGCGGGGAGAAATCCTCAACGCAATCAAGGACGCCTCTTATGTGAAGTGGCCGCCTCGATTGAGGGGAGATCGTGCCACTAGGAACAGAAATGTTTGTTGTCATTTCCATAAAGATCACGGTCATAGTACCGAGAATTGTAGAAATCTCCACTTGAGATAGAAGAACTCATCCATCGCGGATACTTGAAAAGTTTTATACAAAAAGAAAATAAAAACCAGACAGATCGGCAAGGGGAACATAGGAGAAATGCTCCTGAGTCCAGTAGCAGACAGAGTGAGCAGCCGCAGAGACAAATGCCGGAAGAGAGACTGATTCGCAGAGTGATCAATATGATTATTGGCGGGTCCATCATCGCAGGCTGCACCACAACAGCAGGGAAAGCCTTGGTTCGCGAATTGGAACATGAAGAGCAGAATCCACCGAAGCGACCTAGGCTCGAAGATCCAATATTCTTTACGGAGGATGATGCACACGGGGTTCAGTATCCCCATGACGATGCCCTGGTCATAAAGATGAAAATCAACGACTTCGAGGTGAAGCGCATCTTGGTCGATTCAGGCAGTTCAACTGACATCCTATTCAAGGACGCATTCAACAAGCTCTAGCTCCAAGAAGGCAATCTCAAGCCGACAGATACACCCCTAGTGGGCTTCAGCAGAGAAGAGGTTAGACCGCTAGGTCGAGTCTTAGTACTCGTAGAGGTTGGCACGTGGCCTAACGTTGTAAGATTCGAGCATACATTCCTAGTGGTCGTGACTCCCTCCCCGTACAACACCATAGTAGGTCGACCAATTACTCACGCACTTCGCGCAGTGGTTTTCACTTACTATATGGCCATGAAATTCCCTACTGATTACGGAGTATGGGTAGTGCGAAGTGACCGGCTCGAGTCTTGCAAGTGTTATGTCGCCTCTCTCAAGGGGAAGGCCAAGCTAGCGGTTGATATCGAGGTTGAGCAACCTGTGGAGTATCCTGAAGAACGAGCTACGCCAACTGAGGAGACGATTCACATACTGGTCTCGAAAGAAGATCTAGCCAGAACTTTCCAGATCGACGCATCGATTGGGGAACCACTCCGTTCTCAGCTGGTATGTTTTTTACTTAAAAATTTAGACGTATTTGCATGGTTCGCGGCAGAGATGCCCGGAATAAATCCTAGTATTATAACTCATAAATTGAATACTGACCTGAATCAACGGAAAAATGCAACCTCACCCCGGAGCACTGGAGGATAGTTGACGAGGAGGTCGGGAAGCTCCTTGCAGCCAATTTCATTAGGGAGGTTCATTACCCGTGCTAGGTGGCTAACCCAGTTCTGGTAAAAAAGGCCAACGGTAAATGGCGCATGTGCGTCGATTATACTGACCTGAATCGAGCTTGCCCGAAGGATTGTATTCCACTCCCTAAGATCGACCGTCTAGTGGACACGACCTCAGGGCATGAGTTGTATTGTTTCCTGGACGCGTACTCAGGATACAACTAGATCCAGATGAACCTTGCCAACAAGGAAAAAATGGCATTCGTGATCGAATTAGGATTGTACTGTTACAAGGTCAGGCCCTTCGGGCTAAAAAATGCTGAGGCGACCTTCCAAAGACTTGTAAACAGACTATTTGAGTCGTTGATCGACAATAAGGTTGAGTGTTATGTAGACGATATGGTTGTTAAGACCTAGTTTTCAAACTGTTTAATAAATGATTTGTAGTGTGTTTTTAAAATTTTGCGCAAGTATAATATAAAATTAAACCCTAACAAGGGTGTCTTCGGTGTCACCTCGGGTAAATTCCTGAACGGTCATATAGCCGCTCTGAGCCGCTTCATGTCCAAATCAGCAAATCGCTAAAGTAAGGACTTTGAGTGGATTGAAGAATGCCAGCTCACCTTCGACAAGCTGAAGAAATACCTAGCTAGCATCCCGGTTTTGACCTGACCGATGAGGGAGATGTTTTAAAGCTGCAACTCTCTACGAGTGATGAGGTAGTTAGCTCGATATTGATAAAAGAAGTAGATCAGGTCCAACGACCTATCTTCTCTGTCAGTAAAGTTTTGTAGGATGCCGAAACGAGATACCCGAAGATCAAAAAATTGGCGTACGCGCTGGTCATTGCAGCTCGGAAGCTTCGTTCGTACTTCCAAGCCCACACTGTTGTCGTCCTCACCAACAAACCTCTAAGGCAAATATTACTAAAGTTCGAGGTATCTGGTAGACTGACGAAGTGGGCCATCGAACTCAGCGATTACGACATCCGATACGAGCCTCGAACAGCGATTAAGGCCCAAGCCTTGGCCGATTTCGTTGCAAAATGCACCTTCCGCACTGCAGTCCCTGAATTGATCGAGCTCGAGCACAGAGAGGACAACCAATGCGGCACTAATCCCGGTTAGAGCAAGGCTAACCTGGGACGAGGAGCCCTGGATCCTTCACGTAGATGACTCATCTAATCAACAAGGAAGTGGAGCCGTCATTATTCTGTACGGTCCAAGCGGGGTGAAGCTGGAGTACGCACTTCGGTTCGAGTTTGAAGCATCCAATAACAAAGCAGAGTATGAAGCACTGATAGTCGGGCTCACCTTAGCAAACGAAGTGTAAGCAAAACACATTGTCATATGCAGTGATTCTCAGCTCGTGGTCAACCAGGTCATTGGTGATTATGAAGCTCGCGACCCCACCATGGTTGCTTATCTAGCCAAGGTCAGGGAAGTTGTACGCAACTTCCAGTCATATTTTATCAGGCAGATTCCAAGGTTTGAGAACGCTGAGGTCGATGCCTTGTCTCGGTTAGTCAGCACAAGTAACAACACCATGATGACTGTGTATATAGAGAACCTACCTCGCCCCAGCATTCTCGGGGGGCAGAAGAGGTCGCTCCTGTTGCACAAGCAGAGCCGAGCTGGATTGACCCACTTGCGATCTACCTACTTCACGGGACCCTCCCTGCAGATCACAATACAGCCAGAAGGGTAGAGTGCCAGGCAGCCAAGTACGTCATGATAGATGGACGACTATATTGGAGATCCTACACGCTCCCTTACTTGTGTTGCTTGCGACCCTCAAGGGCTGAGCTCATTCTCTACGACACTCATGAAGGCCTATGTGGCGAACACTTCAGAGGCAGGGCTCTCGCCCAGAAAGCGCTGCGACAGGGGTACTACTGGCCCACATTGAAGGCAGATGCATCGAACTTATCAAGAAGTGCGATAAACACCAAAGGCACGCCAACATCCACCACCGCCTTGCTGTCGATCTAAAGTATCTCACCAGCCCATGGCCTTTCGCACAGTGGGGAATCGACATTCTTGGACCATTCCTGCTAGCGATAGGACAGTGGAAATTTCTGGTGGTAGTAGTGGATTACTTCACGAAGTGGGTGGAGGAGGAACCCCTAATAACAATCACAACCCAAAGCATACAAAACTTCTTTTGGAGGAATATAGTATGCCACTTTGGGCTACCTCGGGTGCTTATCTCCAACAACGGTAAGCAGTTCGAAGATATCAAGTTCCAGAATTGGTGCGTCGAGATGGGGATACAACATAACTTCACTTCGGTGGCACACTCTCAGGAAAACGGGCAAGCGGAAGTCACGAACAGAGCTATACTCTATGGACTAAAGGCCCGCTTAGCCCGAGCCAAGTGACTATGGGTAGACGAGCTACCCAGTGTACTATGGGCTTACCGTACCACTATTAAGACCGCCACAAGTGAAACTCCCTTTAAACTCACCTATGGCACGGAAACGGTAATCCTAGCCAAGATCAAGGTACCTACATTACACCTGGAGGCGTACGATGAGGACGCGAACGATGATGAGCTCTGTACCAACCTCAACCTGGTGGAAGAAGTACGAGACCTAGCATACATTCGGACTACAACCTACCAGCAAAGGGTGGCTCGGTACTATAACGCCCGGGTCAAGAAATGACACTTTCGTGTCGGCAACCCGGTCCCAGGAGAGTCATGGTACCTGAACCCAATGTTGGTAAGCTCTAACCGAACTGGGAAGGTCCATACCGAGTAAGATGGGTACTCGGGGAAGGTACATACGAGCTTGAAACCTTAGAAGGAAAACATGTACCTTGAGTGTGGAACATCGGCAATCTAAGGCGATACTACCTGTGATTGCCGAACTAGAGAGAGGACTACGAGTCACTCCCTGAAGTTCAATGACTAAAGTGTCGAGCTGATAAAAGACCTCGACACTACGATAAGTCCCAATCGCCTCTTCGGCATGGGCACATAAGTCCCAGTCGCCTCCTCAGCATGGGCATTCAAGACCTAATCACCACTTCGGCATGGGTAAAACCAAGGGTGAGGAGAGCGGATTGTGAGTCACTCCCAAAGCCTAAGGGTTAAGGTGCCGAGCTGACAAAAGACCTCAGCACCTCATAAGCCCTATTCGCCTCCTCGGCATGGGCATACAAGTCCTAGTCGCCTCTTGGGCATGGGAAAACATGACTTAATCGCCTCTTCGGCATGGGCAACTCATTTTCATGCCTAAGGTATAGATAGTTCGGGTATAAACCCTACGATGTCTAACCCACCTTGGCATACAATGAAAAAGTTGAAGCCCAACAAAGGGACGACTAATATTACCAAATAGCCCGCGAATAGACAGGTCGGGTAGATACCCTACAATGTCCACGCATCTCGGGTACATCGTGTGAAGTTACCCTACTTGTAGCCCAGCTCGGTAGCTTGACAGTTCGGGGTAACCTATGCTTATTTGGTTAGTTCGTCAGTTAGAAAATTATTTGCACTTGGAGCATTTGGTAAAAAAGTGTATTTCATTGATGTGAAGAGCTCGTTACAAAAAAAAACAAAAAAAAGAGAAGAAAATTCTCTACTTTAAGACGAGCTCGCAGGCCTGGGATGTACAAGACTCAGTGCTCTTCGCCCTTGTTTGAGGCCTCAATAGGAGGATCAACCCTTTCGTCAGCACCGGCCTCTTCGATGTCAAGCGGCTCGTCGTTAGTCTTTGCCTCAGAGTCTGAGTCTTCAGCGGCTTCGATAGCCATTTCATTTGTAACCTCGAGGTGGTGATAGTGCTTAGATCGAGTTGTGGGAACTCACACCTGGTCAGCCACTTGCTAAGCTTGAAGCCCTTGTGGTAAACTTCCGTCCTGGCTTCCATCAGCTCTCCTTGGAACTCTTACAAGCTCTTGTACTCTTCGACGTCCTTTGCTTTGGACTCTTCCATCGCCTGAAGGAGTACCTCGATTCGTTCCTTGACATGGGCCTTGAGGTTTTCCACCTCCCGCTTCAGCGTTGCATTCTTGGACATTAGTGCCGCCTTCTTGGACATTAACAGTGAAATGAGCTCCTTCTGAGCCCAGGCATCATTCTTCAGCTGGTTGATCTCGCTACGGGCTAGACTCAACTCGGTGTGAGCTTCGCGAGACGAAGACTCAGCTGCTAGAGCCCGTTTCAAGTGAAGCTCGAACTGGTATGTCAGAGCATGCACGACGGAGTTCACCTACCAAGAAAAACCACAGTTAGTATCAGTGAAGTTTTAAACATGAAATTAAAGAAGTCACAACGAAACTTACCACCATGTAGTGAGTAGCCACTCAAGCTCTGAGCTAAGTGACCGATAGTTCAGCCCAGCTAGCGACCTTTTCGGCATACACCGTGCTTTTGCTCTTGAGCAGGCTATATTTCGGAGTCAAGATGCTCTGAACCATTTCCTCGCTGCCCGAAGACGCAGCGGTTGCAGGAGAGGGCTCCAAAGACGCCTCCTCGGGCGCGCGAGGTGGGGAGGCCTTCCCTTGTTTCTCCTCGGGGGCGGAGGTTGCACATTGGGGGACTGTTCGGGCTCAGGCGTGGTGGACTACGGTGACTCGACACGAGCTCTTTTGGCTGCTCGCTTCTTCTTCCCCTTCATCTGGTCAAGGAGTTGATCTGCAGCGAGCTGGATGGGAGCTGCAATAGGAGCAAAACGTCAGCAACATTATCAGAAATAAAGTAAAGACACAAATAGAGACGACCTACCAGGACTTAGGCCAGCTTGCACGAGTTTGTCTTCAACCACGTAGTCTGCGAAGTTGAGGCCGAGCTCCACCTAAGATTGGAGTGCTTCCCTTGTTTTCAGGTCCAACCTAACACCGGGATCTTGACTAGCCGCCCTCCAATGGGTTGGGAAGGGCCATCCCTCAGTATTTCGGACCACGAAGTAGCCCCTCTTCCAGGGAGGGACCCTATTTGGGAGCTTGTAGCCCGGACAAGGAGACAGGTAATAGGTCCGCCTATGCTCGGGAAGGACACAAGAGGCATTCTTCTTGATGGATAGGATCAAAGAGAAGATATCAAGGTCAAGGGGCATGTCATAGTCGCAAAGAAGCGAGATGGTTCCTATTACGTTGCAGATTGAGTTCGGATGCAGTTGGTCTATAGTAATGTTAAAGAGCTTTAAGACTTCTACGATCAAGGGGTGCAACGGAAGACGAAGACTAGCTATGAGCTGCTCCTCGAAGAACACAATCTCATGTGATCATGCTCCCAAGGGAAGTTGCCTAGCGGAAGACTGTAGATGGGGTTGTTCGGGAGATTGTACCGAGCTATCAAGGCCTGGAGCTTGTTTGCTATCATTGTTGATGGGCCGAAGTTGTCCGGCACCCGACCTCGCTACGAAGTGGATGCCTGGTTACCAAAGGTCTCTCGAGCATCCCAGAGTGGCTGCGCCTCAGGAAGGCAACAGACCATTTCTAAACCCGAAGTAGCTTCGGTATGACTACCGACCTGGGCCGAGGCATCCACTTCGGCCTCATCTAGAAGACTATCGAAACTAAAACTAGACATGAAAAAGAAACTGAATCAAAGAGGAGAGCTAGGGAGGACTCACCAAGGAGGAAGACCGAACCGAAAAGGGAACACCGCACAGAAAGATCCAAGCTAAGGAGCTTGAACGCGACCTCAGACCGAAGGCTAATGAACTTATGGCAAAGAAAATGAGTCTCGGGTCCCCCTAATTATAGCACTATACCGGAGAATCAATGGTCAAGATCAAAGTGATCCGACGGATCCTAAGAAAACCGGTTGCGTGACCCTTGAGGTTGAAATTGGTTTAACACGTTTTTTGACGTCCGTGGAGTTTGTAGATCGCCTGAGGTCCGTGTGTAAACCAGACGTGACCCGGGTTATTCTTGGTTGAGCCGAACAACCGAATTGGTCCGACCAACGATTCATCCGACGAAGCAGCCTGAACCTCGAGCCAAATCCACTTGTCACATCATGAACTCCCCGCACCAGGTCTGGACCCCTAGCTCGGGGAGTGGGGCAATTGATGAAAGGTGATTTGGCCCGACCTTGTAATAGGGGGACACATGGACACGACCTGGCTAACAGATGACAGCTCAGTATGACCAGTCCGTGGCACAACAGTCTTGAATACCCATCTACCTCAAGCTAAGGTGACCTCGAGATAGAGCCACCCCAAAATGAGATTGCCTCGGTACCAGATCGCAACACGAATACTTCAATGCCAAGGCACTTCGACACTCTGCCCAGTTCAGGACTTTAAGGTGTCAGCTCGGGGATACTGACATGCCACTGCGAGGATCTCGAAAATCCCTCCGACGGTTCCCGGACATCACGGGATCACACCGCGTAATAGCTAGCCTTATTTGTCTCGACCGATTCAGGCGGACTCGATAAGCCCTATCCGTTGGCAAAACTATCTCCCATTAATCGCGGAGACGGATCTCATCATGACGAGGATTCCGGAACTATTCCGCGAAACCCACGAGGACTCCATTATATAAAGGCTCCACCCCCAGGGGTGCAAGGTATGCGTGATTTCCTGCTCTCAAGCTCTCTCATTTTAAAGCAATTTTAGCTCGCTACTAGCCTACTAACTTAAGCATCGGAGCGACCTCGTCAGGTTAGTATCCCGGGGTTCTTTGATATCCTTGCAGATTCAGTCCGCCGTTCGTCTGGAAACCAAGTCACCTCCAACTGGGAGCAGCCAGATCGCGCTCAATCAGCCGACTTGGTCCTACGATGGGCAACATGATCCTGTGATGGCCAGCTTAGTCTTGAAATGACTGACTTGGTCCTATGATGGGCGACCTAGTCCTGAGATGGCCAACCTGGTCCTATGATGGCCAACCTAGTCCTATGATGACTGACTTGGTCTTGTGATGGGCGACCTGGTCCTGGCATGACCGACCTGGTCTTGAGATGCCTAACTGGTCTAGGGCAGAGGTGCTTATAGACCGGCCTTGCCTACGTGATGCCAAGGTTTTAAGCAACGGTTCATCTAATTCACCAAACCATATTGAGAAATTGCATTTGATAATTGATATCATCCCTTGAAAATCATGTGAGGAATTGGTCAGTCTCAAATTTGTGTTCACACTTGGGGGTTGAAATGGACCGAGATAGTTTTATCATTTTTCTGGAACCATGAATCGGGGCGTGATTTTTAAAGCGGTTTCTGATTTGTAGCAATGTTTCCATGTCAATTTCTTCAAACGCCTTAAAATGGGCGATTCCAATGGAAATGATTCCTCTTACCAGAGACCCACTTCGACAATTCGACACCGTAAAGACTTTTCTCAACAAAAATAAAATTCGAATGGAGAAGGAGAAAATCGAAACATTCTCCCTGGAAAACTTGGCAGTTAGCTGTTTCATTCTTATCCACAGGTTTCTCACGCGTTCTTTGGTTATTTGGTAGGCATTAGCCCAATCATCGTCGTCTCCTTCTGCATAGCAAAGAAGGCCCAAAGGAAAATGTTTGTGGCTTCCTCTTCAATCCCGTGCATCAAAATCTGTAGCTCTTCTTGCTCTTCTTCAACACCAGCAACTTGCTCTTCCTCCACTTCTTCGTCTTCTTCGTTCAGGTTCTCTGCTACTAAATCTTCCATCATTACTATAAGGAGTTCCAACGCCGAAGGACCTGTTCGAAGACCCGTTGCTCCTACTTTGCGACCACCCTCTCCTTCTCTCAAACCCGCTCCTCCATCTCCGTCTCCGTCCCTGACTCTACCGCCAGCCCCTTCTTCGGCTCCTCCTAAGCCGGTTTCCGTGGCTGGGTCGGATCCTAATGTAATTACTTTGGAGTTTCAGAGACAAATGGCTAAGGAGCTTCAGGAGTACTTTCGGCAGAAAAAGCTTGAAGAAGCGAACCAGGGACCCTTCTTTGGATTCATTGGAAAAAACGAAATTACAAATGGAAGGTAATAATATACTTATCTCCCTTTTCCTCTGATGGGTCTTTGTGGATTTTATTAATCAAGTCTGTTTTTGGGTTTTCTGATGGTCCTGATGGGAAAATTAAATTTCAAACTTTTGAATTATCTCTCTTTTTTAGTTACTCTCTTGTAGCTTTGATTTATAGTGGACAGAACAGAAACAATAACTTGAGGATTCAATAATTAAATGTTGAATAAGGCAGGTTGTTCTCATCACTCCTATTCAGGGGTTCCTTATCTTAGATGGTCTCTGCACTTGTTCTCATTTTTCTTTTGATTAGCTGGAAGAACATATAAGCGAAAAACGAAATGAAAGATGGAAGCAAATTTTGGGGAAATTCTTATCTACATGTTGGGTTTACTAACATGACCTATTGACAATGTGCCATCATATTCACTTGTGCTTTCATCTTTGGAACAAAAAACATTTGAAGTCCAATAAAAAATGACAAGTGTGACTCAAACTTCCACAGGGGATCCTCCTTTTTCTTAATTGGGACCCCAATTATAATGTCTGTGTCATCTGATTTCACCAATCGAAAGTGTCATCTGATTCTACCATATGGCCATTCTCAGAATGAATAATCATTGAAGCCATGCCTTAACTTCTCTCTCATTTGAATCCTTCTAACCAATCCAATAGGGATGATGTAGGATAGACCTATCTAATACAAAATTGATGCAGGAAGTTCCTGCAAAATAAGAAAAAAAAAGCTAGGAATCAGAACTTGGGCTTCTCTAGGAGTCAGCACTTGAGTTACTATTTGGAATCAGCACCTTATATATTGTTCATGGGATCAGCACAATGTAGTAATTAGAATCATTGCAACGTTAAAAGTAGAAAAGGCAATTTATTATTTGATGTCAAAAGAAAGAGCTTGCACACAGGCAAAGGTTGGACAGCCATTTAGCCTTGTTTTTCTACCTCAAAACCAACTATGAGACACTACTGATAATTAATAAACAAACTAGAAATAGGATAAATGCTAGCTGGCTAAGGATTAGGACTTTGACTTAAAGACAAATTTTAGTTGACTTAAGACTAGGAATAACCAAATAAGACAAATCCTACTTTATAACTATGACATTGACCTACTAATACAACTAAGGAAAGTAATAAATCAAACTCCTAATGTGATTAGCAACACCAGTTCCTAACTTAGCTAGGAAAACCAAATCCTAATGTAATTGGGAAGATGACCAATTCCTAATGCAATTAAGAGCACTACTAATTGATTGAATAGTGAGGAAATGACTTTTAAAATTATGAAGTAACCCAACTATTCATAAATACATGAAAGTTCAGAATGCCAGCATCTACTTATCACCTTCCAAACAGAATATATTTGAAATGCTCTTTCACTTGTTTCCACCAATAGTCCTCACAAATTGATAGAGGTATGCTTTCTTGTTTTTGTTGTTGTTGTAGTACTATTTCTTTCCTGACTTTTCCCTTGGCTGACCACAAAGAACTCAGCCAGAGCCAATTTATGTCAGACTGAAGACAGCAATTTCAAAGGCATCTGGATCTGGAAACCAAACAATGGATAAAAGGGTGTTAGCGTTTTCTTCTCTTTCACACAATAGAGTCTGTAAGGAAGGCATCAGGCTAGGTCTGGCATTCGCATGATTCATTCCAAGGAACTTATCAAAAAAGATGTCTAAATAAACTCTGTTATTGTTAGGAGAATTGATTATTCCCAATGTTTTGATAATGATTAGAAATTTAAATCTTTAACTAGGATATGAGTTAAGGATACAAAGTTTCAATAATACTTCACCACTCCATTTCCACTCTCTGCCAAATATTAGACGGAAAAGAGAAGCTTGTGAACTTGGGCAATGTTATCTAAATGGACTGTGGAATGCTTACTGAGGATTATATGGTACAGAAGAAATTTGACAGGCTTTGTTAGTCATATCTGGAGAACTTCACAATTTAACTTGAGATAAATAACTGACAAAATAAAATTTCAGATTCATAATCTTTGCCTGCAAAATTTTCTTTTGGATACATGAGGATTCCTGTTTAATTCAGCTTCTAAATGGAGAAACAAGGACACTTTGCTGCTTTTTGTTCATACGATATTATTGACAAAAAAGAAAAAAGTGACATACTTTTATTATTAGTTACTCTTTTGACATGATAATAGATAGGCTTCAATTTAATGGATCATCTTCTTTCTACTTCTTAAGTCATCTAGGATCCTAAAACTTATATCTGTATTCCATTGGGTTCAAATTCGAATTCAGTGAATTCCGGCTTTTTTTCTTTTTTGTTTCTTGATAATAGATAGGTTGTGCGATCTATATCCAACTTGATTACAGAAAGAAGAATGTTTAATTGATGTGTTCTATTTACTTTTTGTTTTGTATAAATTGATTATTTTAATTACACTTGGAGCTTTTATACTTTTTTTTTTGTTTCTTGATAATAGATAGGTTGTGTAATTTATATCCAACTTGATTACAGAAAGAAGAATGTTTAATTGATGTGTTCTGTTTACTTTTTATTTTGTATAAATTGTTTATTTTAATTATATTTGGAGTTTATTTAAGACTGTTGAAATTCTGTTGCTGTTCATTGATGATGGTTATGCAGATGGGCAATGTTTGGTTTTGCTGTTGGGCTGCTAACGGAGTACGCAACTGGCTCAGACTTTGTTGATCAAGTAAAGATCCTTCTCTCCAATTTTGGGATAGTAGACCTGGAATAATTTTTTGTCTGCTATTGTTAGTCATATCCAATGTTTCTTTTGTAACATTTGAGTGAATTACCATGCTGTCTTTAACAAATTCAATGTCATAAATTGTGTCTTCAGTATTCATTTTAACTGTAAGAAAGTATAAGCTCCATATTTTACTTCATCAAGTCCTTTTGGATATCAGTTGGGTTTCTCTTTTATGGAATCTCAGCTACTATTTCAGTTTGGGGCCTGATGGAAATGAATTGTCAACCGTGACATCTGTTATCACAAATTTTGCTGCTACACCAAGGTCTTTTTGCTACTGTACGTAACAAATATGTAGGGAGCAGCTGTGCTAATCGGGCCATTTAGTGAGCTTCCCGAAATGACCAAGGAATCTTACACATGGCAAATTTGTCTGCAACTCAAATGGAGTATTCACATTTCTTCCCTGACCTGTTTTTATGGCTCTGTTTGTTTGCAGAGGAAATCTGCACCAGATACAAAATTTGCACCAGGACTGTGATTTCACTTATTTGTATTTTTTATCTGAGTACCTTCCGCCTACCTCAGTTCTCTCTAAGATAAAGTAGGAACCACATCGTCTTGCTTCTTTGCATCACTCCCAAAGAAATAACCCTCCTACCTCCATTCTTTTTCTTACAAGGTTAGGATTATATCATATACTTGTTTTACTTCTCATAAACAAATAATAAGTCAAGTCTAAAGTGAAAGTGAACCAGGATTTGCATTCAGCATGTTTGCACTCGTGCATTTACACCACTATAATGAATTTCACACTGCAAAGAAATTGAAGCGAAAAGTTTTACGGGGTGTAAGACAGAAGCGAAAAACAAAGAAAAATTAGGAAGGATTTAAGCGGATCTCTGATTCTCTGTAACACAATAATGGCTTTCTTTGCTGTTCCCGGTCTGAGCGATCCGATCATCTGGTCTGACCCAACTTTGATAACACTGGGTAGAAAGAGTGATTGATTGTTAAAAGCCACCCAATCCAGATTTCATTCTTTTTTGATTCTTGGGCCTAAGACACACCATTTTATGGATATGTTCAAAGAGATTAAATTGGACTACGGCTAACTCTAAATCTTACCTTTCTCTTTACCACCATGCCACGCAGACAACCATATACACTAAGACGTTGTAGTGCAGACAACAACTACAAGATCCCCCAGCTGGTGAAATTGAGATGGGGTTATGGTCTACAATTATACCAGCACTAATGCATCGGATTCCATCAAAACTTTGAAGTTAAGTGTGTTTGGGCAAGAGTAGTACTTAGGATGGATAACCTCCTGGGAAGTCCTCATGTTACATTCCAACTTCTCGATGGAAGGGTGATGAAAGGTAAATAATCTGAGTCTTGTTCTTTTACTGTGACGTGGTTTGTTTTTCCTCCTTCAGCCTTGTTTATTTTCTGTTCTTAGCCTCCCTCTTCCTCTCACTGCTAACAGCCTTTTGTTTCCTGGGTAGTTTCTTAGTTTTCTTCATTCACTGTCTTTGAAGCTCATAAAACTCCCTCGTTTCCTTTTGGAAGTCTGGAGGCTCATATGCACTACTCTAAGTTTCTTTCGAAGCCCTCCACTAATTCAGACTCTTACATTACCAGGGTTCGGACCACAGGATACATTATGGGAATCAAAGGAATTAGGAAAAAAAAAAGACGCCTCAAGCAGAATAAATTGTTGAATACTCTTTGCAACTCGGCTCAGGAAAGGTCATTGGCCCGGAAAAACAAGTATGAACACTCAGGCCAACAGATTCCAGCCTCTGGCTACTAGGCCAGATATAAAATATGAAAAGCTGGTATATTTCAATAGTTCCAAGAAACAAACACTTTCAGCAATTCCAAGGCCTCACAAGCAGGAACTAATGGCTAAGGCTGCCATAGCCATCCGATTGATTTTGGAGGCTTGAAACAAGAAGCTCCATGAGAATAAAAACTCAAATTCTCTAGCTGTTGCACAAGCAGTATAAAATTACTTAGTTCATGGTGAAATGGACCCACTTGAAAACCAGAGGGACAACAAATCATCAACTCCTGACTGTACTTTATCAACATGCTTGTACGTGGATGGTTCATATATGTTGAATATACAAAGAGCTGCCAAAAGTTGTCATAACGAGAGATGATTCCACGGTGACTGCAGCAGCAGGAAATAGGTGCCAGGCCCAGGAACCAACAGAAGCTGAACGGCAAGCACTTATCCTAAGATTGCAACAAGCACAGTGCAGGGAAATCACCTAACTAAGTGTTTTTTTTTTTCTCCGTAAAAGATTCATTAAAGGAAATCAAGGGAACATTTAAGCCCCTTTTTTATAAGATTCCAAAAAACGATGAGTTAGGTTCACCGAACTGGCAGTACTATTCACAAAAGAGTTTCTATGCCTAGCTCGTTTTGTTAGATCATGTACTGGCGTTACTAAGTCCCTGTTTATGTACAGAATTGTAATATTATCAAAAAGTAAGAAAAGTTCAGATAAATGATCATATAAGGCCGGCAGATCGCACGTAATGTGCTTGTTTGTTCCTTTTAGCTTTATTAAAACCTCCCTGGCATCCAATGGCAAAAATCCTGCTTTAACACCCATACAAAAAAACTTGTGTAAGCCTCTAATCACTGCTCAGAGTTCAGTTGTTGCTGGTGGTCTTGCCAAGCATGATTGTCCTTCTACAATGATAAGAGGAGACATGTGAGAGAACATATATATGCCAATGGATACAGTTTGTGTGGTGGCAGACCAAAAACCATCCACTAAAATGATCGGGAGGTTTGTGAGGAGAGCTTGTTGCAAATCCCAATCTGATTGCATATGTGATGAATTGGAGATTTTGAGCTCAGTTTCTTTATAGTTGTAGTAACTTTCAGCCTTTCTTAGAATTTGAAGAGGGTCTAGGTTCACTTTGTTAAAAATTTTATCATTTTTTGCATCCCACAAACTTCTAAAAGTGGCACATATCTTTGCAATATATTTATACTTTTGAACTTTGTTCTGCAAGTGAGAAATATGTTGCCACCACCATTGGATCAGATCTTCTTGTCTAGAGTTTAGAAAAATCTCCGGAACAAGACCCACATGGGTCTGCATCCAAATAACCCTTGAGAGAGGGCATTCCAAGAAGATGTGCTCTTGGGTCTTTGGAGATTCCTTACAGAATGTGCACCAAGTGTTTTCTCTTCTTCTGCAAACCCATATTTCAGTTTTTGTTTGAATAGCTTTATGGATGAACTTTTACATGAAGATTTGACATTTATGAGAGCATAGACTTTTCCAAATTCTGGGCCAATTCACTATACTTGATCGTGTTTGAGGTGGGGCTTCTAGGAGTGAGCGGTAAACTGAATTCACAGTGAATTCCCCATTGCTTGTGTTCTTCCAAAAGAGCCTATTAAGCTGTTGCTGAGTCCTTAAGGGAATACTTAGGATTGCTTCAACTAAGTGTGTTATGTGATGCCAAAAGAATAGTAAATATTTCTACCTCATATAACACAAATTGCACATGGAAAGAGAAGTTGTAGGACTGAGGTGCAGAACTTACTTATAAAGGGGTTTGAAATATGTAATATTTGCCATATAAGTATGGATGTAAATAAATTTGCCCATAAAATAGCTTATGAAGTATGTAAGAGGGGTATATGTAAATCTTTTTGAGAAATTAATATAATTTTTCTTCTTTTTTGATAAAAAAAAAGAAATTCTTTCACTCAGTCGACCTAACTAAGAACCTAAAGGAGAACAAATTGGCAAAACAAAAAAAAAAAAAAACAAGAGAAGTAAATCGTCAGCAATGGTGATAAACTGATAACATTCCATAGGAAACGCTCGACCTAGGATCTCACCAAATCTTTAGAAGGGTTGAGACTTAGCGACCATGGAAATTCGTATAAAGGACAATTATGAATTATCCCTGAAAACCCTAAACCAAAAAAAGGGGTACAATGCAGACATGAGGATACATATATACGTAAAGCATGCATGGGGCCTCATGGATCATGCACGAAGAATGACAAGGGGATCGACAGATCCCATGAGCCATGAAAGTAAAACTGCGAAGCTCCATCTCCTAGCTACAGTAGTTAACAATGGAAATATGAATTTAAAAAGCAAGAAAAATTTATTATTGGAAAATGGAATGGATTAATCTTAGCCTCAGGAGTTGATGAGCATTCAACCAGGAGGGAAGACGATATGATGTCAAGCCATTCACTCATCAGTTAGCCCTGTGTTAATGATGGAAAAAACCTAGAGTAACCAATCAGGCCCCTCATATACGTAGACCAAGGAAGTAGGGAAAAACGATAATGATACCAATTTTGATAAAGGCCATGAAGAAAGCGATAATAGTCTTTAGAAGATCAAAGGGAAACAGAATAACTAATTGCGTTACTGAACGCCCAGTCTGTAACAGTACCCCTCTAAATATTACAATGACAAAATTTCAAAATGAAAACCAAGAATCAAAGCTCAACAAAATTGACAAGATGGATCAGACGACTCAGTTAATGGATTGCTACAATCTTTCTCAGTAATGTAATACCTAAAATCCCTGGGGAGAAGATACAGAGTTGCTATAAGGCAAGTCCAGCTAGTAGTCAATACCCCCTCATAGAAACCGAACAATCTAGAGGGAAAGTAATGAGATCAATGGTTCCAAATGATGACAGCTCCAAAAGCATAGCCATAACTGGACCTATAAACTATTCGAACTTAGGGCTTGTTTGTTTCTTGTTCTTAACTCTTATCTTTTAACTTTAAGAGAAAAATGGATGTTCATTTCCTCTTATCTATTATCTCTTAAAATGCAATCATATAACTTTTTGTTTTCCAATGATACCTCTAAAAATACAAACAAAAACTCTCATATATGGAATCAAAATAGATATTTGATAATATTCAAAATTCAGAATTCAGAACAATATTCTTTGCATTCAAAGTTTAGAGGAAAGAAAAGTTCACCAATATACCTCTTAATGTAATTATTGCACTTTCATATGTCAGACTATAGAGCAAAAGAAAAAGCCCTTATTCTTAAAGGGTAACTTGAAGGAAGCTTAGGAAAGGAAAAGTCACCAAACGGAGAACATGCATGTTAAGGGAAATAAATGGGACATTACCACCATGAAGAGACTAGACTAGCCTCTATGCAGGGCATGGTGACTCTAACTAATACATACCATGATAACAAGCCAAGTCAGAATATCTTCTCAAGAATCCAAGAGAAACCAGAGAATAATCAACTATGAACAAGCGGATGTCCTTACAAAGGTCAATCAATAGTCTCTTCCCTTTTGAAAGAGAGTAAGATTTGGACAAATAAATAAAGATAGGCCAGCAATACTAATATTTGGATTTGATTCAATATCCAATGAATATAAAAAATCCCTATTCAAACTTGATTTCAATTATCAAATCAAATATTTGATTCAATTCGAATCCGGGTGGGCCAAGTGCGAAGGCACATAGAGTGTTAGACAATGTATGCCCTTAGCTCCAAGATAACAAGCCAAGTCAGAATATATTCTCAAGAAACCAAGAGAAACCAGAGAATAATCAACTATGAACAAGCAGATGTCCTTACAAAGGTCAATCAATAGTCTCTTCCCTTTTGAAAGAGAGTAAGTTTTGGACAAATAAATAAAGATAGGCCAGTAATACTAATATTCGGATTCGATTCAATATCTAACGAATATAAAAAATCCCTATTCAAACTTGATTTCAATTATCAAATCAAATATTTGATTCGATTCGAATCCGGGTGGGCCAAGTGCAAGGGCACTTAGAGTGTTGGACAATGTATGCCCTTAGCTCCAATCAGAATGTTGTACCTTATGACATTTAATGTAAATGAATAAAGTACATATTTGATTCATGTTATTATGGGGAGATTTATCCTGCCAAGGCTGACACTGATGTGCTGCCAAGTTGGTTGGGGTGGCTTGTCTCAGCTGCTAGGGTGAGACTTAAGGTACATGCAATGTGGGTTTTCTTGAAACCCTGAACTGGACCAAAATTCCAGTATTGCTCTGGACCTTGAAAATAGATGGGCAAACTTGGAATGTTACACCTGACCCCTAGACTCGATTATGATATTACACTAGGTGTCAGACTGGGCTGTCTTTGATATGCTAACAGTGAGATCCTTAGAGGGGGTCAAAACCTGGGTATGTTGGGACAGTTCGAGAATTCATCTGAATGGGTGATCATAGTGACAGGATCAGCCCATTTGTCGGACAAAGTGAATGATCAGAGATGCACTCTCTCTGATGGAAACCAAAGCTACTGGTAGCCGATTTCAACCGTTGAAATTTGTTTTGCAAAATATATTTATATAGAGATATACATACATATATATATTATGGTTTCCAAATGTTTGTAAAAGGTTTTAATTCCCGGGATCCATGTGAGTAGAGAGCGCAACACTGTACCTTGTAGTCGAGGGAGAGGTCCTTTCTTATCTAGTAGTGTTTTGGTCATTATGGGCTGAGATGTTAAGTGTAAGACCATTGAATGTAATACCTGATGGGCTAATCTTGCATCTGCCCATAGTCCTTGGGTTTTATAAGGTGGCTTGACCCAATGACCTTTTAGTGTAAAAGTTGGGCCCATTAAGAGTCCATGGTGATGGGCTCAGGGGTTCACTGTCACCTACAGTGAATTCGGCTAGGCCTTGTAACAAAGGTTGGGCTGAACCCACGTGGCTTATGTGTAAATCAATGTTTGGGTCCCACGCCATACAAGGATATCCAACTTGGTAGCAGTTTAGAGGATATGTGAGCATATGGACTTAATGGGCCTAAAGCTCAATTCGAACTGGCTTAATTAGATTAATTAAAGATGGGCGGTTCTAGGATTTAGATTAGTAGATGGGATAAGGGATTGTTCCTATCCACTCAAAGAGTCCAGATCCGAATAAAGATTTGGATTAGGAAACTCCTAATTAGATTAGGAGGGCTGATCTTTATCTGTAGATAAGATAAGGGATTATCCTTATCTCTTAAAGAGATTCCAAATCCAAATACAAGATTTGGATTAGGAAACTCCTAATGGGATTAGGAGAACCTCTCTTTAAGGCTATAAATAGAGGAGGAGAGCAAACCCCAATTCATCCATCAGATTACTGATACAAGGAGAAGATAGCATACAATTGGACTGACACCATCTTCTGCTCTTGTCTTCTCCTGCTATTGCCGCCATTGCCACGATGAGATCGGTCTCCGCGATTAAGGCTAGCTGTTACGCGGTGTGATCACGTGAAGTCCGAGAACCGTCGGAGGGATTTTTGGGATCCTCGTAGTGGCATGTCAGTATCCCCGAGCTGACGCCTTAAAGTCCCGAACTGGACTGAGTGTCGAAGTGCCTTGGCATTGAAGTATTCTTGTTGCGATTTGGTACCGAGGCGATCTCATTTCGGGGTGACTCTATCTCGATGTCGCCTTAGCTCGAGGTAGATGGGTATCCGAGACTATTGTGTCGTGGACTGGTTATACTGTGCTGTCATCTGTTAGCCAGTTCGTGTCCATGTGTCCCCCTGTTACGAGGTCAGGCCAAATCACCTTTCATCGTCAGCCATCTCAAGACTAGGTTGACCATCACAAGACCAGGTCAGCCATCATAGGACTAGATCGGTCCTCACTGGACCAAGTTGGTCATCATAGAATTGAGCTAGGGACCTCAGCATGAGGGGAAAGCACAGTTGGTGACCTGCAGGACGTGGTGGCTGACCCCGTCATAAGTAGGCTATCGTCTCTAAACCTCCGGGATCACGTCACCCCATCGACAGACTTGACTCCGCTAGAGAGGCAATCGGGTGAGCTCTATTCCTTTAGGCTGCGTTTGTTTGCGGTGTAAAATTACATGGATGGAGTTTAACACCGATTAGATTTTCTGGTGTAAGAAGCAAACCAACTTTATACTTGTTTTACACTTCTGTGTTTGGCCGCTGCCTTTCCCACAAGTGGTGTGTCTTCTCTGGCCCAGTGGGCGATAATAAGACTGCGATAATAAGACGAACTCGCTTCCTTGTCGAACCCCATCTTTTAACTGCACGAAAACGCAACAGAAACTATGGGTTTGATGCTGCAAGATGAGAAATCCTAGCTGCTGTGATTCGGTTAAGAGAACGCGGCCCGATTATGATTACACAGCCCCCACAGTGAATTGAGTTCGATGAGTGTGCTGCCAATGACTGATTGACGAGGACGATGATCGAGATGTTTGAGGCAGCCACTGTTATCAATGACGGCGCCGATGGGAAGACACCGAGAGAGACAAGGAGAGAGAAAGTAGGAGATAAGAGAGATGGTGGCGGCGAGTTTGCTATACGGAGGTGCAGCTGTCGAAAACAGTGATGGTACTGCAATATCAGGTGGTGCTCAGTGAAGTTGGGTGGCGGGTGGCCGGATGAAAAGAAACTAGGAGAAGAGGGGAAGGGGAGGGGAGGGAAAGAAAGAAGGAAAGAAAGGGAGGATTGACCGGATTGTTTCTCAGTTCTGATATTCCTCCCGATCGGCAGAGGAGGGAGAGAGAGGAGAAAGAAAGAAAGAAGGGAAGGGGGGAAGTACTAGGAGAAGAAGAAAAGAAGAGGGTGGCTGATTGAGCTGGCTGCAAAGAACATTGAATGCAACGGGTAGAGCAGACACCACATAATGAGAATAGAGTCAGGTAGGGAGATGCTTCCTTAAAACGAGTTCTTCGCCATGACTATTGATCTCCTCTGCTTCGGTTCACAGTAGGTCTTCGATGGCTGGATTTGCTCCGATGCTGCCAATAGACACCACCAGCTATTAAGAGAGAAGAGAGAGAGAGCGAGCGGTGTAATAAAATACATAGAAATTGTCGATGTATTTATTACATCGATTAATTTTACATAACTACATGTCTACCAAATGCCTACAAAATCGAACCGGGGTGTAAAGTTTACCCCGGTTCGATTTTATACCTCTACTAAATGTAGCCTTATGCGAAAATTGCCTCCAAGCCAAGGTTCAAAATATCAATACCAATCAGGCCATATTGGGTGTTTAAACCGGCACTTCTAAATTAGATTTGAAAAAAAAAACTAAAAAAACTATTGATACGCCTCTATCGATTTATCGAGCATATCGATATTTTGAACCTTACTTCGAACAAGGTGGGCCGATAAGCCACATCCCCCTAGAGATCTCGGACATACAGTGTAAAACCCACAACAACCTGCATCTATTTAAAGGCATCCCAGTGATTAGAGAATGTAGGTATGATACAGCACTCACATCTCTTTTGCATTATCACTTCTTGTCATTCTAAACTCTTTGCTGACTTAAGCATTGGAGTGCCCACTACTCCAGGTAAAACAACTCGAGACTCTAATACCCTTCTCTTATAATTCGACTAGACAACCTTACCAACCTGGTGTCCAAACTATCATCTAATAGAAAGCGATCAAATCGCACATCACCACTTGAAAAATAAAAAAAAAACATGGATAAATAACTTATCCAAAAAGCCAACAGGGCCTAAATGTCTTTGCCACCTTGCTGATTTGATTTGGAGCCATTTCGGGTTGAATAAGAACCAAATTTTTACGAACTTGTAAAACACTCGATCAGGTGAAACTGAATTTCAAGCCAAACTCAAAGCCCATTTTATAGTTCCAATATATTGAGCCAAAACCAAATTCGAACTCATATTTTATCTCGAACCAATCCCTAAAGCCATGTATCCATGATCCAACTGCTTTATCGGACATATCTAAAAAAAAAAGACTGCTTTATCAGACTGGAGCAGATACATAGGCCCCCTAATCGTTGGCTTATCTCTGATCCTTTCTAACACAATCAACGCATCGACGTAATGAGCAACTGAAGTCGGAAGCTTCCATTACTCAGGGAACTAAAAAAAAATGTATGGATTTTGATTCCGATGAAAACAGAAAATTCACAATTTCACATACATATATGTAGCGTAGAAGCACGTATATTCCAGTATTACGTATTACAAATGAAGAAAGGGAAACAGTAACGGGGGTCGGGGGGAAACCAAAGAAGCCCAGATGACAAAATTGAAATCCCAAAGATGGAAAAGAAACAAATGAACAATCTGAACCAAATGTTGCCCATAACAGAAATCCGTGCAGTGGTCGCGTGGATTCTTAGCTTCACTTCCTCTTCCAGGACCAGTTCCCCCATCTATGGGTATAACTGAGAAGTGAAAAAGCTTCATCAATGGTTGTTAACAATCGCTGGTTCACCAGATACCTACATAGCCTTTACATTTGCAAGCTCTCTTGGCCCGTAACAGGGGGTGCATCTGGTTGCTCCACAAAGTCGGGTAAGTTGAACTTGAAACTACATAATCACACATGAACAACTCCGTTCATTTTCACCTTCTAATTCTTCATCTGATGCCACATCACTGCCATCAAATTGAGATCTAAAATCAGCAACGTAATGCAGCTAAGGATCAGAGTCATTGGAATTAAGTGTTCAACAAGGATGCAGGCTATGAAGGCAGAATGAAGACTTAAAACTTTACTAAGATGCAAATAATAATGAAGTCGGTGCTTTTGGCCCTCGAATTTGCGCCCATCAGCCTCAGGTGCTTTTGTTTCTTTATATTTTGACCAATGACAAGGTAAGAGAAAGGATGAAGGTGAAACTTATGTTCGCTCATTTAATGAAGGATACAACACCCTTCCAAACACCAATGATGGACACGTAACCAGGTAGAATTGTTTTTACCAAAAAACTAACCAAGAATTGAGGCCTGGACAAAAAAAAAATTAAGTCCATGTGTAGGATGCTCAGTAGGACGTTTGCGTCCATTCAAAGAGCGAAATTTTTTTCTGAGGGTGAATACATGCAAAGAAGCATCAATGAGGAAAACAAGAGAATCCATTCCTCCTTGCTCCTCCCTTGAAGGCTCTCTCTCTCTCTCTCTCTCTCTCTCTGCAAATGAAATAGCAGAGAGACCTTCGGAATCCCATCTGAACTAGTTGCTTACTCTGGAAATCAAAATTCTGGCTTAATGTAGCATATTATACCAGCATCTTAAAGTGCAAAAGCCATCTAAATCATCTCAAATCCACCAAATAACCATCTGGCAATCCCTTACCACCATCTTGCTCAAACTCCGGAGGACAGCCCGAGGGCTAAAATGAGAAAAAACATCTCTATTCTCAGAGCCATAGTCCCCAACTCCAAATGAAATAAAAATAAACAAGGATGATCTAACCCTCCAACCTACATCAACACTGCCAACTTCTGAATGCCTTGAGTTTCCTACAGCTAAACCATCTAATTGAGCTCCCTGGTTTTGTTTTATTAATGATTAACAGAGAAAAAAAACAAGGCTAAACCTTAATGAATGAGATGTTTCAATATTTAATGAATATGGGAGAAAAAAGCATAGCTAAACCTATATAAATATTCATAAACATACCATGTGAACATGACATGCATCATGTGTAACTAGAAGCTATAACAATTGCAACTTACCTAGCCACCAATTTACTAGAGAGAGAGTTCAACTTGATGGAGTAATCAGTGAATTCCTTCCACTAGGAACTTGAGAGACCTATTCAAAATAATATAACACATATCCCCAAGGAGGACTACCCAAAGTTGGTCCTGGCTATCCAGGGTCTTGGGAGGGGTGGACTGGATACAAGCCTAACCTTTGGCATACTTTGCACAAGGTGGCCAGTCTCTGACTTAAACCCACATATTCATACTTTTCGGCCTCAATTTTTACTATTGCACCAAGGAATGGCCCCTATCAAATATCCCTTAAGCACAAATATCTACGTATCTTGTGGGTTGTAACTTCCCTTCCCTACATTCTTTAGTCACAGAAGTAAACTAATATACATGTAAGACTAGAAGTTAAAGATAAAGATCCACAAGAAGTTTCCAGCATTAAGGAAGGCAAGTTCAGAATTTCCAAGCATCCTTGATTGAATGCACACAAATGATTGTTACAGAGGATGTCAAGCATCCTTGTTTCTTGTAAAATCAGTATCTATGTTATTGGTCACTTCCAACATCATCAGTCTGATGTTTTTGGAGTTCTTCACACTTGCATGTAATCTATAGAATGAAAATGGGATTAGAACTCTAACCAATTGTCCAACTTTATTGAGCCTTCTTTGTCGATAAAATAATTTTTGCCTTTTTATTGTTTTATTGTTATTTTATTTGCTTTGAGTTATTGATGCATGTCTGGAATATGAATAATAGGGAATAAATCCATTGACTGCGAGAACCATGTATTAGTGTACCACATTATGTGTATGGTCACAAAAGAGAAAGTGCTAAATGGGGGGAGGGGTGGAATACTTTCAACATAAAAGAAATATCATCTTTTCCTCTACTAAAAGATGAAGAGAGGCAGAAAAGAAAATCAGTTGGATGTGGGTTTCGACCACAAGTATATGAAAATCAGAAAATGTGATCCCACAAGACATGTTGTCATGGACTACTATTATACCTTGGAGAGTCACAATTTGTGAATTGCAATACTGACATGGCATTCAGGCATTGCAGTTATGCACCATGAAAAATAATGGGCAAGTACTGGGCAGAACCCACAGTAAACAATTTTTCATGTATATGGACACAGAAGCAGGATCTCAATTTCTGTTATAGAATCTGACTCAGCAAGCTGAAAACATAGGGGTTCAGGGATAGTGTGAAAAAGCATTTATTATTAAAAAATTGTCTTGTTAATTCTACCATCGTTTACCAATATTAACGGCATAAGTGAAGGCCATCCATAAATGTTTCTCTTTAATGCCTAGAACATTGTATAAGAAAAAAAATTGACTCCTTAGAATCACTTTTGTCAAACAAGGAGAAAAAAAGAAAAAGAAGCTAAAAAGAGAGTCCATGAAACACTGGCAATCAAGTATAGATGATGCCAATGACCCACTAGCTGAGAAGGTCACTCAGTTTCCCTCTAAAATTGGAGGTGTGGGATCAAAACCCTGTTCTGTCCCCACCCCGGAATCCCTGTAATGTCTAATATGTAATACCAAAAAAAGAGTACGGATGAACAATGCTGAATCTGTGAAACAACCTTTAGATAGAACCAACAGTCTAAGAAATCTCCATTCTAAGAATATTAAAGTCTTCTTAGCATCACAAAGGAAAATTCTATTAGCAAGTACTCATGTAGGTTTCCTTTACATCATCTTTATAGGTTGCCCAAAATCCTAAAAAAGTGATTACAGCATAAAACCTATTGACATATAGCAATTTTCTAGGCCCAAACCCTTCCTCTTAACTAATTTAATGACAGGTAAGACTATAGGCTGGATTGTTCGAGGGCCTTCTTTTGTTTGACATTAATACTAGGAGAAATAAGCATGAATTTTGCTATTAATTCTTTCAATGAGGTGTCTTCTGGCTTGCAATGATGAATGGGCATGTCTAATTGAAGGTTCTTTCATCATGATGGCAGAGTCCCATTATAAGGTGATAGTGACCAACATACTTGAATTTGCCATGTGAAACCCAGCCTACTTCTCCCAATAGGTGGTGCTCAAGGACTCCACAACACAGACTAAATAGACATCATGTTTATATAGATCCATTGTTGGAGACATGTCAGAAATAATTCATGAAAGCCGTCTGTCGGTATAGCTCTCTAGACAGCTTGCTTATGGTCTTACATACTTGGTAAACATTGAAGCCATCAATCAAAGGATCCAATTATTGGTTCATCATACCATCTTGCATGCACCCAACTCAACTCTTAAAATGATTAGGAAGGACAAACAGAGACCAGAAGGATTGCTGCCTATACCAATTGTCTTTTAGAGGCATGAATAAGATTGTAGCCAAAGCACTTCTCTAAGACTCTAGGACTTACAAACTTATTGGCAGGGATCCTGACTACAAGCTTACAATAGGAAAATTTGTCAACTGATTCAAAAATTACTTTTATAGTAAAAGAATAATGGAAGAAAACAGTTAAGCTTCCCAGAACCATGAGTTCACAATTGCTGATAGGATGCAAAAATTATGCACCAGTAAGGTTAGAACTCATAGAAAAAATACCAAATTCTGAATGCATACAGACAATCTAGAGGGATAGATACAAAAGGCATAGATTAAGAGAAGAATCAACTATCTGGCATCTGTAGAACCTGCTAGTGAATTAAGTTACAGGCAAGACAAGAATAATGAATTAAAAACTCTGTGACATTCTTAAACCAAAGAGGACGAATTATGACAAGAAGCAGCATAATGACAATCATTTCAGAAATTCTGAGAGGAAACAAATGTGCACAGAACATGCCACAAAAGCATTAACTAAAACCAAATACATAATAATCTAATTCTTAGGCACCTACAATAAAAGAAAGCATGGAAATCACAAAATGCATTAGGTGGAGAACTGATCTCAATAAGTCTTAATTCAGGTTTAAAGAACCAATACCTGAGTTCAAATTCCCGGATCTCAACAAGCTCTCTCCCACATGTGTCTGTCCACTGCACTTTCCTCCTTTCAGTACAACCCGGAAACTCAGTACCAGTTTCATCTGGCATTGGTGTCACATGTAGGTCACTTTCTCTGCTTTCTCTGCTAGGTACTGGGGCACAACTGGAAGGCTTCTTCAAGCTACTCTTGAGACAGACTTTCCTTGTGTCCTTATCTTCTCCATGATTAGCAATACAGGCCTCGTCCTTATCAGAAACAGCAGGAGGCTCTGATAAAGCATCCTGCAGTTGAGTGGGACCAACTTTCAGAGGAGAGGGGGACTCAAGTCCTGCGGAAGCGCGACCAAAGCAGACAAAGGAAGCGCATCCGCAGGAAACCTGGTTCTTCCCTGAAGCCAGCTGGAAGTCAGTGTCAGCTTCTTGGTCAACCAACTGGTACTGATTCCACGGCGAAACTCTCATGGGTCTTTCTTCGTTCTTCCGACCCAAGAGAAGAAGGGTCAGGCCCTTGCTATATCCAGAAGCTGAAGAAGAGAAGAAACCTCCTCCTTCTACTGCCAATAACATCAGTTCTGGTCATCTGGGAACCATCAAAAAATTTCTATACAAATACCTTGTTCTCGTGCAACTTAAGCCACCATTCTGTTACCAAACCACAATTCATAGTTAGGCCCCCTGTCAGAAACAACAGCATAAAAGGGAAATTATTCGATGATGATGTTGTTAGGTAACCAACACTGCAATTCCCCCTACTTCTCCAATAAATGGTCCACGATTGACTCTCTACCAATTATAAACAAATAAAAGATAATTTTCTAAACAAAACTTAGTTGCAATAATTATAAAGAACGCCCGGAGGGGGGGGGTTCCTTTTTTTAACCAGAAACCGTGCAATTTTTGAGGCTTAAGAAAATTGGTTTCTTTTTCTGATAAGTGGTAAAAGGGTTTAATTACTGAATAGCTGAGGGCGAGCTTCCCTCACAGAAGAAAATTGAAAAATTCAAAAGTATGGGTAGTGGGTAGCGATCTTCAAAGAGAAAACATACTTCTTCGTTAGCCAAATACCAAAAGACTAGGAAAAGAGTTCTTTTTTTCCCATCAATCTTTTTTTCCTATTTGGCTTTCTTCTTATAGCTTCTATTTTGGCTGATATTATGTATCATTCACTGAACTGAACCATGACATCTAGACACTAAGGAAGAAGATGACCAAAAGGCAAGAGAAAAGTAGAACATTTTCGTAAGATAATAATAATCACATAAATTTATTTAAAAGCGGAAGAAAATGTTTTCTCCATAGAACACAATAGACCGAATTGACCCGGAATAAGGTCGCTTTCTCTGCAAACTAAACAATAAAACCTGGAAAAAGATTAAGGAAAAGGAAAACTGAAAAAGAACTCAAACCACACAAAATATAACCTGACTTCGACCCCAAAAAAATAAAAATAAATTATCCCAATTAACCCAATCAAACACCGAGAAATTAAAAAAAAAAAAAAAAACAATCAAAAGAAAAGCATAGAACACTTCTGACCACTCGATAAACCCGAAAAATCCTAGTCAAGCTTAGTCCATTTCTGCTCAAAACGAGTAAAACTAACCCCTATCCATATTAACACATACAGAAACAAGATACTATTTTTTGCAAACCCAAAAGCTACCTGCCAAGGATCTCTTTACTTCTCAACTAATAACAGGAAAATATCTAAATAAGACCACTTGAAGATGAAATAAAGCACATTTGCTGACATTTGTCGCTTTCCATGACACTAATTTCAGTACCTCCATTACTCCCACAGCGACAACCAAACAGTTCTCAGTTCTCACAGAACCCATCCACCCACCATTCCTTCACATTCGAAGACTCCATCAACAAAAGAACTTGAACTCAAATTTGAAAACAAACAAGTTAATAAGTAAATTCACCGGCTCAAAAAGCTTTGAAATCAAAACCCGTTCTTTTTTTAAATTTATTTCAAAGTTCAAACTCAGAAAACTACTGAAAATCTGTACCTGATCGAAATTCCCAGATCTGAGAGAGATCTCTGGTGATTCAATGGTCGATCGCATCTCGAAGAAACGGCAGTCCCGGCATTTTAGACGTCTGTCCAACAGTCCAAGACAGAGACGAGCGAAAAAAACGAAAAAATAAAGAAGGAAAAAGTTGGGAAGAGAAATAAAGAAAATAAAAAGTTGGGAAGAGAAATAAAGAAAATAAAAAGGAGGAGGTTTTTATAAGGACCGAAGGAGAGTGGTCTGGCGAAGAATTGGAGGAGTGTGTAATAAAGCGAAGGACAACGACACATCGGCGCATGATAGAGATGGGCCCCTCGGAATTTCATATCTCGCCAATAATGAAAGAGGATTTTTACAGTGAAAGGAGAAAGCTCGCTTTTGTTTGCTTGCCGCCCTCGCCCATATGAATTAGAACTAGAGAAGTGTGTCAGAGCCCAGAGGAGTTCCTTTTCGTGAATCTTCCCTCCTTGACAACCATTGGATTAGAATAAATGGTGGGACACACTATTCTCGTGGTCTACCATCACGATGATCATGATTTGAATGATAGAGGCACTCAGCTTTGGGTCTAATTCTAATAAAAGGTATCCAGGGGTGTGACCCTAGATGGTAAGTGGTAAGCGTTGGATTGGAATCTGGTATATTGGATAAGGTAAAAGGTCTTGACACATTAATTTTCTTTTTTTTTTTTTGATAGATCATTATTTTTCATTATTTAAGAATAGATATATATTTTTTTTGGCTAAATAAGAATATATTCTTTCTTTCATAGATAAATGTAGTTTGAAAGGGGGGTTTGATGGGAAAGATATGGAGTAAAAACCATTAGTTTCATGCATATTCAAACCCAACCTAAATCTACTAAACCAGAGTTGGGTCAAGAGGTTCATCTATCTAGGCTAATTAGTAAGGTTGTGTTTGGTATCATTATCATTTCTACTTGCAACGTTTTAGGTTGTTCAATACAAAATTTATGAGAATGTTTTTTTTTCTACCACAAATGCTTTGAGTTAGCAATACAACATTTGATACTAGGGTTGTTCATAAGAAGGGCCAACCCGACCAAACCGACTAACCCGAACTGACCCAACTCGATTCGGCCGGGTTTTGATCAGTACGGGTCGGCTTCGGATTGTGTAAATTCCAAAATCGATGATTCGGGTCGGTTTTGGTTTTCACACAAGAAAACTGAAACCGACTTAGTTCAAACATGAAGTTCCAAAGCCCATTAGGCCACCTAGTTTTTGAATGGTTGCAAGAAACTTTGGATTAGTGAATAGTGATTAATGAACAACTTTTGTGATTAACTTTTCATTTAAATTTTATCATAGGAGATGGCTGAAAGGATGTTCAATTTATGACTGTTTTTAAAATTAGCAAGATTTTATCACAGGGATGAACTTAGAACCGAAACCGACCCAAACCGACCCAACCTGACTCAAACCGACCAGGTTGGTTTTGCTTAACACTCGGTTAGTTTCGGTTTCTATGTCAAGTAACCCAACCAGGTCGGGTTGGTTGGAAAAATTACAGTAAACCGACCCAACCCGACCCATGAACAGCCCTATTTGATACCATTACTGAAGATTTCTTCAGAATACATCAAATTTGATATTTTTACTATAAATGCCAACACCCAATCCATGCCTACTTTTTAGTGAAAATAATTATCGAATGTAATGTAATAAGATAATTTCTCAAAAATTTGTATTAACCAACCTAAAATGTTGCAAACAAAAATGGCAATGGTATTTTGCAAACACTCAATCCAATGTGATATATCGATCGAAACAAGCATATATATGGCACAACAAATTTCATATTTTGAGCTTCAGCCAAGAAAACCCACATGTGATCATCGATCATACGTGAGAACACACGAGAGAACCAAGTTCATCTGCATGTGCACCAAATATGTTGACAGTTGAGCGTAGGTTGGCAGTCTCGGATTCCTTCAGCTGTTGAAAAGGGATGGATGGATCGAACGAGCACATGAATACTCAAGTTGGCTGACTGCAACCGATCCCCTTCATCTCTTCTTCCTCAAAACTTACGTCTCCCTCTCAGCCAAGTATAGAGGGGTTAAAAGCAAATGATGAAAATTAATATGGAGAAGAAAGAGGACTCTTGGCACCAATTCTCAGCCAATAAGTATAGAGGGGCGATTCTAGAGCTGCAAATATTGCATTCTAATGAAACAAGCTCTCTCAAGAGAGATGAATTCAAAAGTTAGGAATTGACAATCCTTGGTTAATTAATTAGACATGTGATAACTTGAGGATTTTAGTCCCAAAACAAAATGTATTTAGATCCCATTTGCTTTTTCGATAAGTTATTTATTTAAGTAACTGCATTTATTCATATTCTTTTATTTCTCTAGTAAATAAAGCAATGACTATTTTAGTTATAAAAATCTATTATTAAAAGAGGCATTTTTGTCACATTCAAGTGTTGACAACTTTTCTCCTAAATGGGAAAGTTATATACCTAAGAAAATAAACTTTCCCTGGACCCCACATAAATCTGATGAAAGAACATGGGATTCTTGCACCTAGTTACAAATTTTGCACCTGGTTCACCTAAGTATTCATTTGTCTGTAACTGTGATTCGAACTTCTACTGTCAATGCAAATTTTGCATCAGCTTTCTCGGATGTAAAAATTACACTTCTCTTCTGCCTTGATTTCATCTCATAAAGATACCTCGTCATTTTGCTTCATACCTTATTCCTCTCAGACAAACAATGGAGACTGCTATTTTATTTTACCTTCTATTATACTCCTCATTATTAAACAGATTGAATTCAAATCAAATACAAAAGTAAGCAAGAATATACACTAAAGTAATTTGTATTCTCATGCATTTGCACCAGTACAAACTAGAATTTGCACCGCAAACAAAGGGAGCTTAAGGTTAAATTTATATGCAGTGCAAATGAATGGGAGTGCAATTTTTCTTTGTTTTGTTTTTTATGCAATGAGAGTGTAAATAGGCTGAGTTATCCATGTTTGTTTGTGAAAAGTAAATATAAAGTAAAATGAAGTGACATCTATTTTGAACGAAAGAGAATGGAGGTAGGAGAGTTATCCATCTAAAAAGTGATGTAGGATGCAAATGCAGTCCCTGCTTTATTATGAGAAATAATTGAGATACGGGGAAAGTGGTGCAAATTTTGCATCATTTTTTAGGCTGCAAAAGTTGCAGCATTGTCAACATCACTAAGAAAATTCACCACCAATGAATGTAAAAGAGAAAAAGAGACGAAAGTACAAGTTTTACATAAGATAAGAATGCAAATCATAATTACAACAAACAAGCAAAATCAAAAGTGAACCGGGTACAAATTTTTCACCTGGTCAAAAGATGGAAAAATGGTTGATTGTTTTGGCTATGGATTAATTAATTGATCATCTAGAAGAAGTCTCACGTTAGATGCCTTTATAAAACGGACAGTGTTGATATAAAGCAATTCAAGCATGGCAGTGTTTTTAACCCGTTTCTGGCCAGTTCAGTTGGATCAGTGACTGGTGGCTTGGTCATTAATCCTAATTTGGTCATTCTTTAGACTGCTATATTGCATATAGACATGGCAATTGGGTTGGGTGGGTTGGGTTGAATTTTGAGTTGAGTTGTTAAATGCTAGATCCTAACCCTAAATGTTCGGGTTAGGGTTGATCCATGGGTCAATTTGGGTCATCCTAAAAAATATTTGAAATTAAAAAAAAAATAAAGAAAAATTACATAAAAAAATATCAAAATTAAAATAATTAACCTTAAAATTCAAAATATAAAATAAAAAACTTGAACATTTAATAATTTAAAGAGTAAACAATAAAAAGTAAAGACTAAATAGAAAAAATTAAAGAGTGGAAACTTCTAACAATGCATAAATAATTTCAATTAGACTTGACAATTGGGTCAGCGGGTTGATCCATGACCCAACCCAATCCAATCCTGCTTTTTCGGGTCGGGTCAGGTCATGTTAGGTCATTTTCATATTCGAGTAGCTAAATATAAAACCCAATCCAACCCTATTTTTTCGGATTGGGTTGGGTTAGATTCGCGAATTGGGTCAACTTTTTGCCACGTCTAATTGCATAGATTCGTTGATTTGATCAACGTTGAACTATTGACCCATCTTACTCGTTTAGTGGGTTATTGGGTTTTTATATTATCTTTTTTTTTATCTTTTATATATGACATCATGGGTTAACTACTGGTTCATTGATTAACAGGGAAAGCAACTCAACCTCCGGGCCAGATTTTAAAACCTTGATCCATGGTAGTGAAACATGTTTTGCAATCCCAGTAAGAATGATGCCGGGATGAGCAAAATATCCAGGCTTGACCACTTAAGGTAATGAAATTAATTTTTGGAAACTTAAAATTTAAATCTATTTATATTCAAATAAACTTGTGCATAGGCCCAAAAGTTTTTGGATTGGGTATAGGGATGGCAAGGGTGCGTGTTAGGAGAGGATTTTGTGAATTTTAGACCCTCCCCACCTCCCAAAATATCTCAATCTGTACCATCTCCAAACCTGTAATAGGTTGAATTTTCATAATTCAAATCCTTCTCAAACATGAAAATGCAAAGTCGTCATCAATTGTATCTAACTTTATATTATATATGATCAATAAGCAGGTAAAATAACATGAACAAATATCAAAGTTTCCAATTATTTGATTGAAACATGTATAAGCACTAGGGGTGGGTCGAGTTTAGCCAAATACCATACCTTAACCATACTTGTGCGTAGGGCTGCAAACAGTATCCGATTATCCGATTCCAAATTCGAATTCCATCCTATTATGCCTGACCTGAATTTGATCCATTTATAATTAGATCAAATGTGGACCTACCCTATTTGATCCAATATAATCCAATTTGATTCAATTTAAATATATATGTTCATATATACTTAAAAAGTATATTATATCTGTCATTGAAATAGTTGGTCTTAATGTTTGTATTTTCCCTAAATTGTAATATGTTCAAGTTTTATACAAGTAATTTTCAATTCATTTTGTTCATAAAATATATTATTAAAGTCATTTTTAGTTCATCTTATTAATAATATATAATATTTTGATTATTTTTAGTATAATTTATTTATACTATTTAATACCCGATTATAATCTGAATTCAATTCGAATGCACTAGATATTAGATAGATATCATCTGATTGGCATTCAAATTCGAATGTTAACAAATTAAATTCGGATATGCCTCTATCCGATTCGATCCAATCCATTTACAGCCCCTACCTGTATAAATTGTAAAATCTCAAAAGCCATTCCCCCCCAAAATCCATTTTGCAAACAAAAAAAATAACACCCCAGTGGGGCAGGAAGGGATAGATACCAGCTGGGTAGGCCAAGCAATATGGACCCTGGCAGATATGATCAGCTCTAAATCTCCTCCACTCTTTTTCATGACTGTTATCCATAATAATAATAATAATAATAATAATAATAATAATAATAATAATAATAATAATAATAAAGTACCAAAAATCCATTAAAAAGTGATAGGAGATTTGATTTGATCATCCCCAGTACCAATATAGAATGGTCCTTGTTGAGATAAACATATTTATGAAGTAGAATAATGGAGAAACCAAGAAAATCAAGATGATTGTGATGGATGAATATGAACGTATCAAAAAACTAATGCATCCCAAGATACTTGGTAATGGCATCAAATGAGAGATTTTTTTTTTAAGAAAAAAAGACTGAACTGTTTAGATCAGTGACAATCAAGAATATTTGATGAGGACCTGCTTTTGGCAAAATCTCTTGATGAATAAAATTCCTTCAGCAAGCTTAAGACTCAAGTGATAATAATGGTGAGTATGATGACTATGTATTGGGCCCTCAGCTTTTTTCCAAAAAAAAAAAGAAACATAGAAAGAATGCCCTGTCAACCATCATTTGAACCAGATTGAAACCTTGAACCAGGATATATATTAACACCTTTGGCTCTAATGGCATCAAACCCAGATGCCGTTTGGCATTATTTCAAACATATTTGCACCAGGAAAAGTGATTTAAAAACGTTCCCCTGATTCAAGAAACATTGTTTTGGTCTTTCTTCCAACACCCCATGTGTGAAATCTGATGGAAAATTTAAAGGGTTTTTGGCAATATTGTTTTTGCTGATGTGGCAATAATACCAAACAGACCTCCTACTGATGGTTGCTCTAGGCTAGGCCACATTAGATAGATGGTCCCAACTGTAGAAGCTTGATGAAGAACGTGGCTATAGTCTTATAGCTTAGGACCTAAATCACATGTCAATTGGAGCATTGATGTCCATTAGTCCATATACAACTGTTTGCTTTGACTAGGTGAGGTGGGACTGCATTACTGCAACCTAAATCATTGATAACTAATATTGTCATCTTTATGAGTCCCCATTGGAGGAAAATGAATCCCAAATCAGTGTTTGAATAAAGCTACTTAATTTCGAGCCAACAGTCCTCAATTATGCTAATCACCATCATGGGTCTGAAACCAGCAATAACAAATAAACTGGGGACACTTTTTATACATTTTTATATCTAAAAATTCTTGGAAAGTATGTCATGTAGGCTTAGACAGAGGAAGAGATGGTTGGGTGAATGATTAAATGGTCAAAAAGGGCAAGAGTTGTAACCCCCAAAGATGAAACTTTTCTTGGTTCTCAAGCAGATCAGGGTCCTGAAATGGATATTCTTTTGGATCAAGTAGAGTTTTTTTTTTTTTTTTTACCAAGTAGTTGAACTTTATGTGCTGTGGGTTAAAGGTTTGTTGGGTAATGTGAGCTTGCTAACCCATAGGAAAGCATTAGAGAAAAAAAAAAAAAAAAGAAATGAGACCTTAACATTGTAGATAGAGTTGGCAATGGGCTGGGTCTGGTTCAGGATAGGGTGGATCAGTCCGAAACCGATTATTAATCGGTTAGACCCAGAATTGAACCAATTATTAATCAGGATAATCGGATCTAATTACCTATGATAATAACACCTTGGAATCGGATCTAAGTATAGAGGGGTGATTACCAATTATTAATCAGTTATTAATGAGAACATACACAAACCACAGAATCAAAATCAACATGATTGGTTTGGTTCAATTGGATAAACCCGACCCATTGACAGATCTAGATGATCGCCATTTCCATTTCATAAATTGATGCATTTGAAAGCCGGAGGAGGCCCATGCCAATTGTCTGCTTTATACATTACTAGGCCCCACCAAAAGGTGTCAAACATATCCCAGAAGTGTCGATTATCACTAATCAGACATAGGATGACAAGCAGTGGTTGATTGATCAATATTGATGTTGTAGAGAAATTTTATCTAACTACTGAGTCAACTCACCCCATTTTGGAGTTTTCCCTGCATGTGTCATCACAAGTCACAACCTCCAAAGTCTGAAGAGTCCAGCTGAGTTGCATCATCTAAGAGCAGAGGGATGGTACGTAGAATAGTTCATGCAGGGTCAGAGTGACATTCCATGAGGATCGTTTTCAGTGTGAAGTCAAGTTTAAAGGATAGAGTTGATTTAGATGTAAAGGAGAGTAAGAGACATGAGAGTAAAGCCAAGAGTGATCCATGTGAACATTGGGAAGTACAGACATTACTGGGCCTCCCACTTTAAACCTAATATAACCTTGTTAGTTGCTGTGTCTTCATCTGCTGAAAAGATTATTGCTCAACATATAAACCAGTGATGCATGTAGCAACAAGGGTAAAGAATTAATCCCTGAAAAACTTGATGAAGAAGATGATTTTTTTCTCCCAGATGGGTACTTTATAAGCAGATCTGCTAGAATGTGAAGATGGGTTTACAATAAATAACTCATCAAATTGGCATTTTCCATTAAAATAACAATAATTACTAACTAATAACAATAATTATTAATTAATTGCAGTAATTAATAGTGTAATAGCATGCACCCATTTCCAGTAATTAGTTACTAATTAATAACAATCATTACTAATTAATTACAACTGTAATAATAATTACTAATTATGTTACTAATTAATAGTGTAATTATATTACTAATTAATTACAGTAATTATTTACTGTAATAATATAATTACTGAATATCACAGTAATTTAATAAATATATAATTAATAATTACTGTTATTATAAATGTTGTTAATAACTAGATTTTTACTTTAATTTTACTTTGAATTAAAATTATAAATATTGTTATTAAAAAATACTGTTAATAAATTTAGTAACCCAATTTTAATAATTACTGATTATTACAGTAATTTAATAAATATATAATTAGTGATTATAATTAACAATTACTGTTATTATAAATATTGTTAATAACTAGATATTTACTTAAATATTACTTTAAATTAAAATTATAAATACTGTTATTAATAAATACTGTTAATAAATATAGTAATTATTGTTATATTCAAAATAATTAAAAATGTTATTAAAAGTATTGTTATTTATTATTTAATAAAATACTATAATTACTGACTATTACTAATAAATACTATTAATTTAATTTAATTTTGGTAATTATTAATTTAATGAATATTGTTAATAAATCCTATTCATAAATTTAACAATTACTGTTATATTAAAAATAACGAAATAATATTATTAAAACTATCATTAATGATTATTTAATTAAATAGTATAATTACTTACTATTATTGATAAATATTGTTAATAACATCCTGACAATCGACTATTCGACCGTTCGGTTCGAACGGATGGCCCGTTCTGACAACAAAAATTGCAAGCAAAAAATTACGGAACCATCTGGCCACCGATTTTGGGTCAATGATTCAATCATTTGGTTCGAACGGACAGTCCGTTCTAACAACAAAAATTATAGGCAAAAAATTTAGTTTGTGATGTCATACGACACGAAAATTTAGTATCATACGTGTTATGTCATTTGAGCATGTGACTCATACGATGCGAAAATAGAACCATTTTGGCCACTATTTTTTGGATCGACAGTTCGGTCGTTCAATTCGAACGGACGATCTGTTCTGACAACAAAAAATTATAAGCAAAAATTTATAGGACCGTTTTGGCCACCTGTTTTCATGTTGACGGTTCAATCATCCGGTTCGAACAGATAGTCTAGTTCTAACAATAAAAATTACAGGCATAAAATTGAGTGTGTGGCATCCATTGAGCAGTATCATACATGTTATGTCATTCAAGTGTGTGACTCATACGACCCCAAAATGGAACCATTCTGGCCACTGGTTTTTTGGTCGACGATTCGACCGTTTGATTCGAACGGATGACCCGTTTTGACAACAAAAATTAAAAAAATAAAAAACAATCAAAAATCATTGAACGGGTCAATGGGTTGTTGACCGATTCAATTGTTTTTGGCTAGGGACCAGGATTGGGGTAAAACGGAACTGGTTGCCTGGACAATTTCCAATTAAAAAAATAAAAAAACGAATGACACATTCTAACAACAAAAATTACATGCAAAAAATTGAATGTGTGAGGTTCATTAAGCATTATCATATGCGTTATTTCATTCAAGCGTGTGGCTTATACAACCTGAAAACGGAACTGTTCTAGTCACCGGTTTTTGGGTCAATGGTTCAACTGTTCAGTTCGAACGGATGGCCCGTTATGATAATAAAAATTAAAAAAAAATGAATCATTGACCGATTGAACGATTTTTGGCTATGGGTCGAGATTAGGATAAAACAGAACCAGTTGCCTGAATGGCCTATTAAAAAATAAAAAATAGGCAAAAACCATTAAATATGTCAATAGATCAATGGTTCGACTGCTTAGATTAATGAATCATTGACAGGTTCAATGAATTTTGGGCAAAGACCAAATCAACGGATCATCGGGTTAATGATTCCACTCCAGCCCCTACGAAGCAGGGCACCTCCGCTAATTTTCCATTAATTCTGTTGATTAATTATATCAAGTATGGAATTAACATATAATAATGATGACAGGACAATATCATGCTTTTCCTTTTTACATCTGATGATCTCTCATGGTAAGACAGGCTAGAAATTCTATATATTAAGCTATAATTAATCTATGTAGAACCCCAAATTGATTGAGAGATGTACTTAAAGGATGAGACAAAGATTATCCTACATTTTCTCACACAATTAACATTAGCCAAAAGATATACAGTGCCTTTGTGGGAAAAGCTAGTTTTGTAAGGACAAGGAACCCTTAATTGTACTTTGAACAGATGGAGTGAAGCAACCTCCCTCTGGATTTCCTGGGGAAGATAGAATTTCCAAAAGCGATGGACACATACATAGCCCTAGACTAAAAGTCAAGTGCCCCATAAAAGTGTTCAACCACTTTTCTATTGAGTGGAGCTTAGTCAGTGTTGGATCATGAGCAGTGTGTAGGAAGTACGGACTATAATGTGTATGACCATAACAATAATTCTCTTCATCTTTTGTATTAATTTCCAAAAAGAAAACTCTTCTTCCTATGCTTAGAAGATGCTTTATTAAAGCTTAGAATAAAGGAAATGCTTAATTAGAAAAGGCATAAATGAAATGGATTCTTTGAGAGCTCACCTTCCTGTTGACCTTGAAAACTTGAGGAATGTTCTCCAATGTGAATTTTCACAAATGGCTTGATTGAATATTATTTTGGTCAAACAAAAACACATGAAATACATTCTTGATTTGTAGTGTTTTTTAGAAACCACAAATGCAGTCTTAAACTTCTTTGGTTTCAAAAACATAACAACTAGATATTATGCTTAATGAATCATAAGATTTTAGATAGAGATTCTGATTCATTAGATATCAATCAATTATTCTTATTTTTGTCCTTCGTTTTGTATAATATTAGACCCTAGCTAGTCCATCTATCTATATATGGGTTGGCATGTGAATAGGGATGCAACTTGGGTGGGTTGGGCTGGTTTTAAGGTCAACCAGGCCCATTCCTGAGACCTACATCTCGGGCACAGGCTTGGCGTACACCTGATGTAAGAGCCAGAGTTTCCTATCCAAACCCAGTCCCTGAATTAAACCCAACACAAGTCAGGCAGGGTTTGGGCATGATCGAGTTTCACAGGTCAGCTGGGTTTCAAATGTTTCACACACGTCTTCTACATTCAAAACTTCAATACAATATGCCTGATTTGGGGTGTATGAGTGTATCTTTTGATTCCCGATATGACTATTTAAAGGGAGTTTGGAGAAATGTTTTTTTTTTTTTTAATAAAATGGTTTTCCCATCCGGGTGTATTGATATTTTGAATCTTTTGTATGTGTATATTTCATTTAGGTCTCATAGTCTAATTTAAAAATAAAGTAAAATTTTTACTGTCCATCTCAGAAATCCTAGCTCCACGTATAGTTGGGAGTAGGTGACAGTTCAGAATTGATGCCAATTCACTGGCAGGTATAGTGTTAAAGGTGGAGATATTTATTATTTTGAGTTGTTGTAGGTCTGCAATTCAAACCAGAATTCTGAGGTGATGTGCAATCTGAAAATCCAAGAACAATGTGTTTAAATTCCATTAAATAATGTTCATCTACATATTTCTTGTACACACAGATAGATAGATTGCATGAACATGTATGTGTCCAAGGGCAATCAGTTAAAGCACAGATCATCCAACGTCTCATCCCATATAAAACCTCAGGTTAATTTAGGTCAATTTAGGCATGGTTTTCAAACCGCAGATCCAAACAGCCAAACTGTTTGGCCCGAGAACCGTTAGTACCAGTTTTGTTTTGACTCCAAACTGCTATTTTGCCAAATCCGTTGAACTGATTAATGACCCACTGACCTCATACTTTGATCCTTGGTTGCAAGTTACAATGATAGTCAAGTATTTATTCATCTCTCTCTCTCTCTCTGCCTGTTCCTTATTTTCAATTTTTTTTATAAAAATCGTGATATAATTCCTAAAGAAAAGGATGGATCAAAGTATGATTTTAAAAAGCGACCCAAAAACAGAATCGTTCTGACCACCGGTTTCCAGGTCAATAGTTTGACTGTCTGATTCAAATGAACGGCCTGTTCTGACAACAAAAAATTAAAAAATAAAAATTTAATTAAAAATAAAAAAACAGCCAAAAACCGTTGAACGGGTCAATGGTTCAATCGCTTGTATCAACGGATCGTTAACCGATTCAACAGTTTTTAACAAATGACTAAATTTGGGATAAAACGAAACCAGTTGCTTGAATGATTCCTAGGTCGAATGGTCCAACCGTATGGATCAACAACAATTCAAAAACCATGAATCAAAGATCACTCAGGCTTTAAGGAACTTCCCACAATTTTTTTATACCAAAATAAGGTGATTCAAATAGATTTCTATATTTATGAATCGAGTGGCCATTCATTCTTGTATATCTTCTTTTGTGGGGTAAGGCATTTAGGACCCATCTTCCCTTCCAGTTAGAAAAAGAGATTTCTATTGTTTGGGGTTAAAAATATATAAAAAAGGGGATTTCTATTGCCCTTGTCAAGTTACCAGTTCATCATGACATGTATATTGGTTCATATCAATCCACAGTATACAGACCTCTAACTTGGATGAGATGCTATTTTTCCCAGCTCACAGCTGAGGTTTTTTAGGGTATGGCATCACCACATCACTCCATTCATTAACAAAAACTGGGGCATGGGGGCGAAGGAGACTACCTGTTTGATTCAATGTTTTCGAATCGTTATTGACCCGGATGGTTGGACCGTTCAGACCGAAAATCATTCAGGCAACTAGTTCTGTTTTACCCAAATCTGGTCCTTGGTCAAAAACCGTTGAATTAGTCAACGAACCATTGACCCAAAGGGTTTGACCGTTGAACCATTCGACTCAGGGAACGATTTGTGGTTTATTACTTCCGACAAGTTAGAACAAGAATGAAAAGAGAAGATCTCTCAGATCTGAGATCTATTGGAGAGTGAGAGAGAGAGAGAGAGAGAGGGGGGATGTGTGAGACAATGAGAGAGATATGAGAGATCTCACATTTAGAGATCTGGGAGAGTTAGTTTAGAGTCTAGATGACAGATCTAAGAGAGAGAGAGAGAGATCTAAGACTGAGAGAAATCTCATATCTACTTTCATTGCCAGTTTGCCACCATCGCCGTCACTATTGCCTCTATAAGTCTCCATCGTTTTCGTCGCTGCAACCTGCAAGTGACCTTCTTCTTCTTCTTCTAAACTCTCTTAGCCGTCGAAAGCATCTCAAATCTCTCTCGTTCTCAAACAATCAAACATTATTTCTCTTATATTTAATGCATCTTACCCTAATATTCCAATCTAACGGGTAAGATGATATATCACCTGTTAAAATATTTAAATTGTTCGACCCAAACAATCGAACCGGTGGCTAGAATGGTTCCATTTCTGGTTCGGTTTTTAAAACCTTGGTTTGATTCATGATTGTATAACAAGATCTTGCTACAAGGCATTTAGGGCCTATTCATTTTTTAGATTTTGAAAAGGGGACATTTGGTCAATTAATAGGATTTTGGATCAATAGAAAATTTTGGTTTCATGGGATTTTTGTTCCCATTGACTAAGATATCCATGTTCTCTTTTAAGATTTATATAGGGTCCATGAAAAATTTATTTCCCCTAGGTAAGTGAAACCATCTCTCAAATGAATACCTTTCCCACTTGGAGAGAAAATTGTCAACACTTAAATGGACAAAAATACCCCTTTTAATAATGGTTTTTATGGTTAAAATGGCCATTAATCTTATTTATCTGAAAAATAAAAGAACATGACACTTACACGGGTGTGCATTTACCCAGGTAAGTTACTTCCCAAGAAACAAACAAGCCTTAGAATGATAGAATGTAAAGTTAAAGGGTGATCTAATTAACGATGAGACAAACAAATAGAAACAAATCTTCTTCAAATGCCCAAAAAGCCCAAAAAGGAAAACAATGAGGTGGAGAAAAAGAAAAATGTAAATTTCTGAAACCTCACCTGAAGTTTCTGATCATTGCTGAAACCCCCCGAAACTTTTTGACACAATTGCAATTAGACCCCTTTTATTAAAATCGAGGCACAAAACGTCCATTACCCATGCAGTTTCCATCGAATCTGATTTATAAAAAACCAAAACAAACGGTATAAACAACAACAAAAAAAAAAAAAGAGAATTTGAAAAATAAATCAATTTCAGAAAAGAGATTGGAAAATTTTGGAATAACAAATGATATGAAGAGAAATTTTGAAAAACTTTCATGCCTCTTGTTAAGGATTGAGGAATTTAATAGACGGAGTCTACTTGCAACTATGTTAAAAAGTTTAGAGATGATTGCAATTACCTAACTTCAGGGGAGGTTTAAACAACTACAGAAATTTCAGGAAATGATGTTTCAACAATTTACCCAAAAGAAAAGGAATTCCAAGGATGGGAGGAAAAACAAGGGCCATCACCATTTTTTTCGTTAATTTGTTTGCTGATTTATAGAGCAATTTTGCTCCTGAATCCTGATGTACTTTTAGAGGGCGGGTCACCTACCCCCCACCATTGGTTTGCATCAATAAAGCTTTCTTTTTTTCTCTTTAAAAAATAAATTTCTTCACTCCGGTCAAGTAAGTGCAAGGAATGAAATAGAACCCATTCTCCTGTCAAGTGCGTGCAAAAATGACTTGGTAAGGTTTCAGCTTGCAAAGGGTGAGCTCTGAATTCTGAAGCCAAAGTCGACATTACCCATTACATGGTAAATTTTGGAAACCAGCCACAGCCACACAGAATGCATAGGCGATGTACATATCTACAAATACGATGACGTTAATAACATAGAAAAGAGTTCACTACAATAAGGCATCCTAAAAAACATCAGAGAATATTACTAAACACTGTCAATGTGAACCTGTAAAGACTACTACCAAATATCCAGAAACAATCCAAAACGAGCACCTAATATTTTTAATACATAGAACACCAAAGCAAAAAGATTGGAGAGAACCTTTCAACAAATCAGTTGACGGTTTTGGCATCCATCACATTGCATTCTCTTCCACGAGAACATTCCACTAATTTTATGCTCTGCAAACGGCACGCCAAGACACAAGCATCACATGCTTATTTCCACAAGCAGCAACCTTCTCATATCATGTTTTTTCATCTATATGGAGTTGCAGCAACCAATAGAGACTGAATTGCAGCTCTGTTTCAAGACTGACCAATATAATGGAAGTCGACCTGTAAAGCACCTCATCAGTAAGGAGATTCATGACCAGGACTATCAGCATGCATGTCCATGGAGGAATCGTTGGAGCTGGGGGAATTAGAATCCCTGTTTTGGTGATGAGAAAAGCTGGCTTCAACATTCCGGCCTACATTTCCAGAGGGCATACCACTATTAGGATAATAACCTCCCTGTGCTAAATGATAGTGCTGAAGGCTCCGGCGAACTGGACTTGAAAGAGCATTTGAGAAGACTGAATTCTTAGCTTGATTATCAGAGTGAACAGACCGAGGACCTTGCCCAGCAGCAGCCAACCCAAACGAACCAGAAGATATCTGGGCACCTGCTGGGTTCACAAAGTGCATTGTCGGTTGAGAGTGTTGATTTTGGAATGGCTGCCTGGGGGACATTGATGGCTCCTCTCCACCATAATCAATTTCATTCTACACGAGGATCAGAAATAAGTTTTTACAATGAGGATCAGAAAAACACAAGAAAAAGAAAAAAAATATAAAGCTTAGATTAAAGAGGATCATAGAATCATAAGAAGATCAATTATAATTGATATCTTTTCTTTCTTTCTTTTTTTTTTTTTTTTGTTCCAAGGGTCTATACAACAGACCCCCCCCCCCAACCCAGGTTTAGCGGGATTCAATCCCAAGTCTCTGCTATAAAGCAGGAGACCTTACCAACCAGCTAATTGGCACCTTGCAAGGCTTCAAAAGAAAAACCTTTTCTTTAGTGAGGCAGCCTTCAAAAGAAACAATCTTGACCCCACTGTCCAGTTAAATGTTCTAAAGTGAAAGAATTACAGGTCCTTTATTTCAAATTTTGTGATTTAGTTTGGCCCATGTGTTGCCATAGCCCAGCTTTAGCCTTTCGTATGTGTGGTAGTCTCTAAACCATGACAAATCCTAGACCAAGCGGTCACAGTGCTAGGGGAAAAGCCAATGCATTCAACTATCAGTTCAAAAGGAGGAACCCTTTCAGCCCACAAGCAGTAAGGATGATCATTGGCCAGGCTGGGCTTAGTATAACTGGTTTAACCTAGACAGGCGTATGAGCATTGGGCCCTGGTCTATTCTAGACCTGGATGCAAAACCTACCAAGCCCAGAAAATTGTGGGCCAGGTCAGGGTCTGTTCCAGACTAGGAATACCCCAGGCAAATAACTACCATATAATGACAGCATTCCAGAGCTGGCAAATAACTACCTCCTTTCTGTTTACTCTCATGCAGAGGTGTTCAGCAGATTGATCTCCAAAGCTGATAGGGTAGGGTTGGAGAGTTGGAAGAGATACAGAATTGGGTTTAGTTTCAGATCTCCTACAAATTCTTGATGGGGTTTTCTTTAATGACAGTAAGGGGGATAGCCATATTGGGTTGTCTTCTTCAGGGGTGTTCAATTGTGCCTCTTTCTTCAAATCTTTGTCTTCTTCCGTTACTTCCCCTTTGCCTTTCCCAGTGGTCTTTGGGATTCAAAAAGCGGTGGTGTTAGGGGCAAGGAAGCTGATAGTTGAAGGAGAGTCTGAAGTTATCATAAGCTGGCTGAAATGATTTGAGAAGGCTGCTTGGTGTTTCAAAAATGAAATCAAAAGGTTTAGCAGCCTTCCAAGGGATATATGCAATTGGTTTTTCAATGGATCCCAAGATCAGTCAACAGTTTAGCAGATCACTTCGCAAAGCAAGAGGTAAACAGGGAACAGTGTTTCTCGGCTAACTTGTGAAGTAAAAAAGTTATAGCTTCTGTTAGCTGATGTCCTGTGCTTAAGTTTGTTTTGGGTAACCGAGGCTACCTAAAGGCTGAAACTTTATCTCGTTATTAATAATTTTCTGTTGCTGGTCAAAAAAAAATTACAGCATTCTAGAGATATAATCTTTTCTGCAAAGTTCCAGTAGATTCAAATTGAATCAAACCATGAGAATCTGCTCTGCTCTCATAAAAGAGAGCTGTGACCAAATTTCCAAAGCACAGCAGCTCTAGTTAAGCTTTTTTAACATTATTCCTTGTCCACAATGACCATGACATTGGACTCTCTATGTCAAATAGGTCAATTTCAGTGCTGCATTGCATATGGGTCACCTCAGCTCCTCCCACTTATCAGCAATTTGATTTGAGGGAACTTTAGAGCCATCTGAGGTGGCAGGTGGCTTTAACTTGATACTTCTCTATTCCCTAAAGCTCCGGGAGACGTGATAAAGCCATCTTTTTTGTCCTGTGAGAGTTTTGAATCCTTAAAAGAGATTCCATAGCTTTGTTTTGGCTCATGACTGGGACCCACACCTCTGTGGAGCATTACAAACTTCCCGTGACTTTTGCAATTGTAAACACATAAAAACAGCTGTCAAAGCATCCCTTGGAAAATAAGACAACCATAGGTAAGCACCTAGCCTGAATGCCATAAGTTATATCAACAAGGTGTCCGTCTAGATAATGTGACTGTTTAGGTGACAAAAATAACAAGCTAGGTGCCGTGAAATTTTATTAATACATTTTACATCAAATTACTGTTTGTTGGTAATATATATATATATATATATATATATATATATATATATTACATCAAATTACTGTGTGTGTGTGTGTGCATGTGTTTGAAGAGGAGTGACATTTCATTTCGAACAAGCCAAGCAAATGCAGAAGGGAGTACAAGTGAGGATGTAGAATAAACACAAAAAAGCTATAAAAAACACAATAATAAGATCTCCCAACCACATTAGAAACCATTCTCTTTGAAATAGCTTGATAACATCTCTTTCAAAAGACCAATCAATACCAACTTTAACCATGGAAGCCTCATCCGCCAGGCTAACGTGGGAGAACATCTATTCCTTTGGAAACAAACCATAAGATTCAAATCCTGATCCTCCAGGATCCAGATAAAAAATGGATTTTTTATCAGTATCCCTTTGCTCAACTTACATGGTCACCACCAGGACTCTTATGGTATAAGTTCCAACTGGCTCTCCTGTTAGCATGTGCAAGGCCCTCGCTACTTCCATTAGCTTCACTTTCAAAAGACTCTTCAGAACCATTTATCCCTTTTGGAAACCAGAAACAACTTGATAACATCTCTTTCAAAATATCGATCAATACAAACCTTAAGCGTGGAAAGGAAGTCTCATCCAGCAGGATAATGTGGGAGAACATCTACCCCTTTGGAAATAAACCATAAGATTCTAAAATTCACCCACATTTTCTAGGATCCAGATAAAAAAGGGATTCAATAATGCCAAATGTGCCATACAACATATGCTAGCCAACTCCATGATCACCACCAGGAGGCCCTTGGTACTAAAACATTTATCGGATGCTTCCATAAACTTCATTTCTCCATCATTTCCTGGAGACTCAAATATGCCAGTAATATCATGAAGCCAAAATTATAAAAGCCAGATTACTTTTTCATTTTGTTTTGTTGATAAGTTCCAGATTAATTTTTTCTCAGTATATGAAAGCCAGGTCATTGAGCTTTGAACATGTCAATGGTAGAAAATAAGCCAGGAAAATCCACTGTCTACACAAACAGAGTGCCTTATCATTTCAAGCATCCATATAAGACCCTATCATGTAGTCCCTTCAAATCAAACATGTCTTTCACCAACTTCCTACCCACCAGAGAAAAGAAAACAATGAAGGGGATTCTGAGATCCATCAGATGGTTATATGTTGGTGCCTGACGAAAGTACTGCTCATATCCAAGAGTTTGAAAACTTTTGTTTTGCTCAAAAACAGAAACTTAGACTATTAAAATGGCCCAAAACATTTGATCCCTTCCCACCCCCTGCTTTGCCAAAGTATCTGCAAAGGCATTTGCTGTTCTCTTCACCCAATGAAACTGAACTTCCAACCCCCTGAATACCAGTTAACCTCCCTCCTATCAATGGCATATTTCTAGAGTCCACTGTCCTCTAACCAGTTTAAAACCAGCTTTGAGTCTCCTTCAACAACTAGCCTTTGAATATTCAGCTCCTTTACCTTCCTTAATTAATCCTTTCATTAAAGCAGACATCTCAGCTCTAAGAGAGTCAGCAACCCCAATGAGACCTGCGTACATTGCAACCACCTTCCCATTTTCATCTCTGAAAACACCTCCTACTCCTAAAGGTCCCAGATTGCCCTCACTACTACCATCAAAGTTTAACTTTATAAAACTAGAGGCTGGTGGTGACCACAGAGGACACGTAGTTGAATGAGCTAGTGCAGATTTGCCACCTCCTTCCAACTGTTAAGCAGCATACCCATAGAGACATCAGCAAACAGATCCAAAAATTTTAGCCATTGCACCACCCTAACTGTTATAACTTCAATTATATCTTCTTTCTTCCTTTCCTTTTCAGAAAAGATCATTGAATTCCTTTCCTCCCATTGAGTCCAGCATATGGCAGCTCTCACACATTTTCACATGATTTTACCCCTTGTCTTCGGCCACCTAAAGAAAGAAGCAGCAAACACCAAATAAAGCTAAAAACCACTCCCAAATATCAGAACCAAAATGGCAAGAAATTAATAAGTGGTAGGAACTTTCACCATTAGCTTTGCACAGGATGCACCACAAGCACCAATTAGGCCTTTTTCTTTGGAGTAGGTCACAAGTATTGCATCTTTCCAAGAAGGATTCCCAACAAAAAAAGCTCCAATCCTTAGAGGGATCAGTTTACCCCATACTTCCTTTACTAGGAAAGTTTGGACATTGTTGTTGGCAGATTGCACCAAAGACTAATAGAAAGAAGCACAGGAAAAAACACCAGGGGGGATAAAGTCCAAAATTCTACTATCCCTTTTTGAAGGATCCAATACCACCCCATTCAAAACCTGGATTAGATCCAAAACATTTTCAAATTATAAATCCCTAAGGCCTCTTCTAAGACCCCAAATCCCAATCAAACCCAAAGTTTGACTCGGGAGGGACTAGAAAATTAGACACAAGTTCCCCTTTATACCGAGAGAGAGAAATAAAGAGGAAAATTGATCTTTCAAAGGCACATCTCCCACCCAAAGGTTCTCCCAAAACTTCACTTGGTTCCAAAAACAAAGATCATACCTGATGTATTGTAGAAAAGAAGGAAGAATGGCATGTATGGATCTCCAGGGAGAAGCTCTAGTAGTCCTTGCCAACAACCGTCTGCCCATGAATACTCAATATTACCTTAGCCCACAACTTATCCCTATCCCCTACTAGCCTCCACAACCACTTTCCCAACAAAGCTTCATTTCTCTCCTAAATGGTACCTATTCCTAAAGCTCCTCCAAGCCTACTCCTAGATACTATTTCCCATTTCACCCTATAATCTTTCCTGCCATCCCCTGGTTCCACAAGAAATATCTCATCAATTTTTCCAAGACTTTGCTTATTCTCTCTGGGATCCTAAATACAAATAAATAGTACAATAGAAAGCTAGATAAAGTGGACTTTATCAAAGTGATTCTGCCACCCAAAGATAGATAACTCTTCTTCCAAGAGGCTAACTTTTTGCGAATCTATCAATTATAGGGCTCCAAAAGCTGTTGTTCCTCAGATTATCCCCTAAAGCCATCCCCAGATAATTTGAGGGCCATGGTGATACCACACACCCTAGAATTTTAGCCCTCTCCAGCATTGCTATCTCCTCCATGTTAATAATCCTCACCACAGACAACTCTTTTTTTTATGAATGAATAGTATTTTATTAAATAGAGATAGAAATAATGCCAAGCATGAAGCACCCTAAGAGGAGGCACTAGGTGTTACATCCCCTTAAGGGTGGTTCCAAACCCAACTCTTTTCAGATTACAGTTACAAAGTAGCCAAAAACAGAGAATCCCTTGAGGCCCCTTGTTTAGCTAGAGAATCTGCCAAGGCTGATTTGAATTCAGTCCGCTAATCTTAACGAATATCCGATTATTAACTATTGAGAACTTTCAGCGAGTAGAAGATCTACAGTTTACTATACACAATACAAGAAGAGAAAGAGACAGATTAATAGTGGGTGAGTATAAGACTTACGGTTTAAGCGACAAATTACTTGCATCCCCGAGCGATGGACCGGGTGCAATGACCTTATTGCTGGCTGGAACTCTAGATCTAGAACTGGAAGCTGGTTGCAATGAACGACCCTCCCATTTTCTGAGTTTAAATGGCTGAGTCAAAGAGTGAGAGAGACAGCAAAAGAGGGAGACGTGCTAGTTTCCAGCACAGGGTGGTGTTTTGCCAACGATGCTGACGGTGATGGAATAACAAAGCCACTCAGCCACAAAGGTTCAAGTTCAAGTGTTTAACAACCACGACCGTTCAAAGATAAAGAAATAGTGGCATGCCAACAGTTGAATAGTCGGAAGTCAAAATAGTTACTCAGTAACCATACTAACAAGCACTGAAGATGAAGGCTCAAGGATGTTAGAAGTTATAGACTATAGGCGATGAACGACCGAAGAGGAAGATTGAAGAGATGACAATAGGGAAATGGTCAAAAGTAACTCTAGGTAGAGCTTTGGATAGCAAGCCTCTCCAATGATTTTCCCGACTCTCATTAAAAAGAAATCTGTCAAGCTTCAAGCAAGTTGGGATTTCTTGGAATTGGCCCAAGTAAAAAGGCCTTGCAAAAGAGAAAACTCCTTGAGCTCACTACAATTTATGAAATCATTAAATTCTCTCATGCTAGCCGTAATGAATTGTTGGGGGTTATTTGTTTCATTTGTTAGACAGTGTATGCCCTTAGCTCCAATCAGAATGATGTACCCTTAAACTGGTGTAATACCCTTAAACTAGACACTTATGAAACTCATGTTAGTTTAGAATCTTCATAGCCGTTGGATAGATCAAGGGAGATTTATCCTATCAAGGCTGATACTGATGTGCCGCCAAGTTGGTTGGGGTGGCTTGTCTCAGCTGCCAGGGTGAGACCTGAGGTACATGCAGTGTGGGTTTTCTTGAAACCCTGAACCGGACCAAAATTCCAGTATTGCCCTGGACCTTGGAGATAGATGGGCAAAACTGGAATGTTACACCTGACCCCTAGACTCGATTATGATACTGCACTAGGTATCGGATTTGGTTGTCTTTGATATGCCAATCAGTGAGATCCTTAGAGGGGGTCAAAACCTAGGTATGTTGGGACAATCTGAGAATTCATCTGAGTGGGTGATCATAGTGAAAGGATCAGCCCCTTTGTCGGACAAAGTGAATGATCAGGGATGCACTCTCTCTTATGGAAACCAAAGCTGCCGGCAACCGATTTCAACCGTTGAAATTTGTTTTGCAAAATATATTTATATAGAGATATACATATATATTTTATGGTTTCAAAATGTTTGCAAAATGTTTTAATTCCCAGGATCCATGTAAGTAGAGAGTGCAGCACTGTTCCTTGCAGCTGAGGGAGAGGTCCTCTCTTGTCGGACAGTGTTTGATCATTATGGGCTGAGAGGTTAAGTGTAAGACCATTGATGGTAATACCTGATGGGCTAATCTTGCATCTGCCCACAGTCCTTGGGATTTTATAAGGTGGCTTGACACAGGGACCATTTAGTGTAAATGTTGGGCCCATTAAGAGCCCATGGTGATGGACTCAGGGGTTCACTGTCTCCTACAGTGAATTCGGCCAGGCCTTGTAACAGAGGGTGGGCTAAACCCATGTGGCCGATGTGTAGATCAATGTTTGGGTCCCACGCCATACAAGGATATCCAACTGGGCAGCAGTTTGGAGGATAAGTGAGAACATGGACTTAATGGGCCTAAAGCCCAATTCGAACTGGCTTAATTAGATTAATTAAAGAGGGGCAGTTCTAGGATTTAGATCAGCTGATAGGATAAGGGATTGTCCCTATCCACTCAGAGAGTCCAGATCCAAATAAAGATTTGGATCAGGAAACTCCTAATTAGATTAGGAGGGCTGATCTTTATCTGCAGATAAGATAAGGAATTATCCTTATCTCTTAAAGAGAGTTCAGATCCAAATACAAGATTTGGATTAAGGAAACTCCTAATGGGATTAGGAGATGCTCTCTTTAAGGCTATAAATAGACGAGCAGGGCGAACCTCCAGTTCATCCTTCAGTCTTACTGATTCAAGAGAGAAGACAACATACAATTAGGCTGACGCCATCTTTTGCTCTTGCCTTCTCCTGTTATTGCCGCCATTACCAATTCAATCTCCACCTGTAGGAGCGATCAAGAAGGGTTCTTGATATCACCTTTTGGCAGAAAAGGTGATCTGAAGTCGGGCTCACTCGCCCTCCATTTGATTCTTTGTGAAGAATCAAGTTCTTGCTGAAGCACCATCCTGCTGATTCTGCTCCACCCTACGCTGTGTCATCTTCAGTGGGAGCAGTCTTTGGTAATCTCCTTGGGCGTGAACACCTCCATTGGGGGTTACTACTACTCCGTATCAAGTATATCCCTCTCCTACCTTTTGGTTTCAGATCTGGTTCGGTTTAGGTTCAAGATTGATCCTTGAAAATGCAGTTTTCTAAAATAGGGAATGTGATTCCCACATGGGAGAGAAATTTTTGAAGTTTCGCCCAACCTACCTATAGGGTTCAGCCATCCATATGATGGATCTCTCATCCCTTTAGTGGTATCAGAGCCAGGTTCAAATCTTGAACTGAAATTGGTCAGATCTAAAACTGCGCAAATGGGCAGAAGGCGTTCTACCCGATTGGCACAGATTATTGATTTTCTGGGAAATCGGTTCCCAAATTAAGGGCGATTGATCTGAAATTAAATCTTTTTAAATCTGATATATATTTAGAATAGTTCTTTATATTTATCTTGATTTATGGGTTGTTCGTACAGTGGAGATCGTAATCTTAATTGGCGCAAGAAATCTGCATTTTGCAGTTCTTTTACATTCTTGTCTATAATTAATTTTTTTTAATTTTTAGATTGATTGTATAGGAATTCGATTTGATGTAATATTAATAGAAATTAGGGCTTTCTATTTTATTCCATTCAAATTCGAAGTTGATTGCGCAGAAGGAAGGAGTTCCGTAGATTAGGGTTCAATTGTTTGCGAGTTGCAGTTTGAGAAACTGCAAACTGTGAACTAACATCTATTTTGCAGGGTAGCAGATCTACGAACAGCCCCTGTATTGATTCTTGACTGTCTTTTATCAGTAATTTAATTTCAGATCATAATCTTGAATTAAAGATCAAACCCTAGACCCACTGGAACCAGATTGGACAAAACTGGTTGGACCGAATCTATGGTTTGATGGGGGTTGTTCTCAGCCCTAATTTTTCATTCTTGGGTCCAGGGATTGATGGTTAATTACAAGATGTAATTCGGCCCACATCTGTAAAACCCAATTTTAATGTGCTAAAACTGCTTTAGCCCATTAACTGCATAAAAGCTATATGGGCCGAACTGCTCTTTGTAATTCAGCCCATATACGTAGATAATATTAATCAGTAATATTATGGATTATTATGGGCTTTAATAATGGGTTTTACAGATATTAATTGATTGGATCAATTTTGTTCATGCATGTGATGTATGGATGTGTGATGTGCAACGTTCATGGGCCATAAGCACTTGGCCCATGCTAATACGATAGTGGCTCTTACACACACCATGGCTGAATGCACATCATTGCCATGGTGTCCTTAAGATCATTGGATGATCTCCCTTCGTGGTGGGGCTCACACCTCCCCAAGAGGAACCATGCGGAACCCTAGCCGTTTAGGGCCCATCGAAATCTAGCTTTATGAAAGTCAGTGGGAGACACTTTGGTTTGACCTAAATTAAACTAGGGTGTAATTTTTGTTCCCTCCGCTGAAATATGAGTGCATGTGATAAGGAGATTCATATGATGAACTCTCTAAAGGCCTTCCATCATTAGCATGAAGATGGGTCCTTCAGTAATGAAGAAACGCACCATAAAATTGGGCTATCCATTTGCTGTTGGATCTGTTGGAATGTTTCATAAGATGATAGGGACGTCATAGACCAATGTGGGAGGGGCCTATCCTAAAATGGAAGACTCTCTCACGATACCTTGGCATTCACGAATATGATGGGTGAGCACTCGCTGGACAGAAAGGTTTAACCTAAAATGGCAATGAACCATGTCTGACAGAGGCCAAAGGAAAAGCTCATAAGATGAGTGGATACGATCCTTCACAGAAAGGTGGTGGGTTTATGCAGCTGAAACAGTTGGCTCCATGCACCCTATGTGATTTCCCACATATCCAGAGACATAATTCGCAGTATCCGCCACTGAGATAGGAGGGAAATCTCAGAGATGAACAAATGGGAATGGAACATATATTAAAAACCATGTCTATGTAGATAGCATGAATCAAATAAGGTTGTGAACTAATACTTGCTTTTTATCAGAAATGGCAAACGGACAATTCGCAAAATTGTTGGGTGACAACAAACTCAAAGGCCCAAACTACGCTGACTGGTACCGAAACCTTATGTTGGTCCTGACATCAGAAAAATTGGACAAAGTAGCTCAAAACCCTGCTCCGGAACGTCCAGGTGATAGGGCTTCTGAAGCCCATAGGAGAGACTATCAAGAATGAGAAGAGAAAATTTCCCTTGCTCACTGCTACATCATAGCATCCTTAGACAATCAGATACAGCAACAATTCGATCTGATCGAATTGTCCAAGGATATCCTAGACAGTCTGAGGACGATGTATGAAGAGTAGAATCGTTCTACTCGACAGAAGGTCTTGAAATAGTTCATGACCGCGTAGATGTTTAAGAACCAACAAGTTCATGACCATTGTCTTAAGATGATGGGATAATATCAATGAACTTGAGGCTCTTGGATCCGGGCTTGACCATGTCACTAAGGTGGATGCCATCCTAAATTCTTTGCCTCCTTCCTTCAATCAGTTCATCATGAACTAAAACATGAACGAGCTAAATATTAGCATCCAAGAAGTCAGCAGTATGTTGCAGAGGGCCAAGGAACTAATCAAGAAGGATTAGCCCATTGCCATGCTTGTTGAAACTGGCAAATCGGGCAAGAAGAAGGGGAATGCTAAGAAAAAGCCTCAGAAGAAAGCTACTAAGTCCAAGAGGCAGAGGAAGGACAAAGCATCAGATGCTTGTCACTTCTGCAAGCAGGCCGGCCACTGGAAGAGGAACTGTCCTCAGTACCTAGAATCCAAAAAAACAAGATAATTTCGAATCCTTTGTCATAGAAACCACTTTGTTGGTAACTTCTACTTCCTGGTGTATTGACTCTGGGGCTTTGACTCATGCATGTAATTCACTGCAAGGGTTCAGGATAAGCAGAAGACTGAGTGACAGAGAAGTGACTCTTTACTTGGGGACTTCTGCAAGTGTTGCAGCTATAGCTATAGGAATTGTAGAGTTAATTTCAGAGAATGAATTATTGTAATAAAAGATTGTCTTTATGTACAGAATTTGAGATTCAAAACTGTGTGCGCATGGATATTCTGTTCTATTTACTAATACGATTACTATCAAAAGAAATAACAAATTCCTCGCATACGGAGAGCTTGAGAATGGTCTCTATGTTCTCCATCCTTCTCTAGAAACTAACATAACCGAAACTATGTCGGATGATATCCCCAAGAATAGAACCCATGATACAGTTAATCCCACGTGTTTGTGGCATTACCGACTTGGCCATATTAATATAGATCGTATCACAAGGTTAGTAAATGATGGTCCTTTGGATTTTCTAACTGTAGAAGATATTCCAACCTGTGAACCTTGCCTTCAAGGTAAGATGACGAAACGGCCATTTAACGGTAAGCCTGAAAGATGTACAGGCACGCTTGACCTTATACATACTGATGTATGTGGTCCCGTGAGTGTTAGAACACGTAACCAGCACGTTTATTTCATAACATTCACCGATGATTACTCTCAATATGGTCACGTGTACCTAATGAGACACAAGTCTGAATCCTTTGAAAAGTTCAAAGAGTTCATACAAGAGATCAAGAAACAGTTAGGGAGAGAAATTAAGACCCTTCGATCGAATCGAGGTGGCGAGTATCTCTCTGATGAATTCAAGGACTACTTGAAGCTCAATGGGATAGTATCACAGTTAGCTCCTCCTGCTACACCACAACTAAACGATGTGTCAGAGAGGAGGAACCGGACTTTATTGGATATGGTCCGATCACTTCTCGTACACTCAAGAGTTACCCACATCCTTTTGGGGTTACGCATTGGAGACTGCGATATACGTGTTAAACCGGGTTCCAACCAAATCAGTTCCGAAAACTCCCTTTGAGCTTTAGTACGGTAAGAAACCAAGTGTGAGACACTTGAAGATTTGGGGTTGTCTGGCACATGTTAAAAGAACGAGTGCAGACAAATTGGAATCCAAGACCAGTCGTTGCCTATTCGTAAGCTACCCCAAAGGCTTTGTGGGTTACCTATTCTAAGACCCAGGAGAATAGAAAATGTTCTGTAGTCGAAATGCCCATTTCGTGGAAGATGATTACATCATGAACAATCATCGTCAAGAAGTTGTTCTTGATGAGGAAAGCTCAGGGGTAGTGGGAGATGTCCCACAAGCTCCAGGTAATGACCAACCTAGAAGATATACCCGGGTTTCCAAGCCTCCAATTCGTTTCGGCTATGACCAGGATAGTTACTTGGTGGAAGCCACGACCAGTGCGGAAGATCCCGTGACTTATACAGAAGCTATGTTGGACATAGATTCCTTGAAGTGGGTAAATACCATGAGAGCCGAGATGGACTCAATGGAAACCAATGGAGTCTGGACTCTGGTAGATCCGCCCCCTTGGGTAAAATCAATTGGTTGCAAATGGATCTACAAGAGGAAGAAGGGCCCCGGTGGTAAGGTTGAGACCTACAAGACTCGTCTTGTGACGAAAGGGTATACTCAGAAAGAAGGAATCGATTATGAGGAAACCTTTAGGTCGATGGCTATTCTTAAATCCATTAGGATCCTGCTAGCTGTAGGAGCATACCATGATTACAAGATTTGGCAAATGGATGTCAAAACTGCGTCCAAAATGGAGATCTTAGTGAAGATATCTATATACAGCAAGGTTTTATAGATGCGGGTCAGGAACACATGGTATGTAAATTAAACCAATCCATATATGGACTTAAGCAAGCTTCTGGGAGTTGGAACATCCGGTTTGACTCTACCGTCAAAAAGTTTGCCTTTGAGCAAAATCCGGATGAGCCCTGTATTTATAAGAAATCCAGTGAGGATAAGGTTATGTTCCTGGTTCTGTATGTAGATGGCATTCTACTCATTAGGAATGATGTAGGAATGTTGACTATGATGAAAATATGGCTTCCACAGCAATTCTCCATGAAAGATCTTGGAGAAGTCTCCTATATACTAGGTCTTCGGCTCTATAGAGATAGATCAGAGAGGATAAATAGGATTATCCCAATCTGCTTACATTGACAAGATAGTCAAGAGATACAGCATGGAGAACTCCAAGAAAGGAAATGTTCCTTTCAGGCATGGAGTCACTCTTTCCAAGGGTATGTCTCCCAAGACTCCCGAGGAGATTGAGGGCATGAAGGACGTTCCCTATGCCTCAGCCATAGGGAGCATCATGTATGCCATTCTGTGCACTCGTCCTGACATCACTCAAGCAGTGAGTGTGGTAAGTAGATTCCAGTCAAACCCAGGGCAGGAGCATTGGACTGCTGTGAAAAACATACTCAAGTACCTTTGAAGGACAAAAGAGTTTTGTCTGGTATTCGATGGTAGTTCACTACAGATCCAAGGGTATACTGATGCTGACTTCCAATCAGATCCAGATTATAGAAAGTCTACATCTGAATACGTTTTCACGATAGGATCGTGTGCTGTTTGTTGGAAAAGCAGCAAATAGGGGTCCACGACAGATTCCACAACCGAAACCGAATACATTACCGCAAGTGAAGCTGCCAAAGAAACCGTTTGGATGAAGAAGTTCATTCACGAATTGGGAGTAGTTCCATCCAGCACATCACCCATTCCATTGTTGTGTGACAACACTGGAACTAATGCTCAAGCTAAGGAGCCATGAGCCCACTCGAAGTCGAAGCACATCGAGAGGAAGTACCATGTACTGTGGGAAATAGTTGGAAGAGGGGACGTCCAAATTCAGAAGGTAGCATCAGCGGAAAATGTAGCAGACCCATTGACTAAGCCACTGGCACAGAAAGTGTTTGAGAAACACGTGGAAAGCATGGGACTCCAGCTTATACCAGATTGGACCTAAGTGTAAGTGAGAGCTATTAGACAGTGTATGCCCTTAACTCTAATCAGAATGATGTACATTATGACATTTAATGTAAATGAATAAAGTATATATTTGATTAATGTTATTATGGTGTGTTTTTGTGTAATACCCTTAAACTAGACACTTATGAGACTCGTGTTAGTTTAGAATCTTCACAGCCGTTGGATAGATCTGGGGAGATTTATCCTGCCAAGGCTGACACTAATGTGCCGCCAAGTTGGTTGGGGTGGCTTGTCTCAGCTACTAGGATGAGACCTGAGGTACATGTAGTGAGAGTTTTCTTGAAACCCTAAACCAGACCAGAATTCCAGTATTGCCCTGGACCTTGGAGATAGATGGGCAAAACTATAATGTTACACCTGACCCCTACACTCGATTATGATACTACACTAGGTGTCGGATTGGGCTGTCTATGATATGCCAATCAGTGAAATCCTTAGAGGGGGTCAAAACCTGGGTATCTTGGGACAGTTCGAGAATTCATCTAAGTGGGTGATCCTAGTGACAGGATCAGCCCCTTTGTCAGACAAAGTGAATGATTAGGGATGCACTCTCTCTGATGGAAACCAAAACTATCGGCAGCCGATTTCAACCGTTGAAATTTGTTTTGCAAAATATATTTATATAGAGATACACACACACACACACACAAATATATATATATATATATATATATATATATATATATTATGGTTTCAAAATGTTTGCAAAATGTTTTAATTCCTGGGATCCAGGTGAGTAGAGAGTGCAGCATTGTTCCTTGCAGCCAAGGGAGAGGTCCTCTCTTGTCGGGCAATGTTTGATCATTATGGGCTGAGAGGTTAAGTGCAAGACCATTGATGGTAATACCTGATGGGCTAATCTTGCATCTGCCCACAATCCTTGGGTTTTTATAAGGTGGGTTGACCCAGGAACCATTTAGTGTAAATGTCGGGCCCATTAAGAGCCCATGGTGATGGACTCAGGGGTTCACTATCTCCTATAGTGAATTCGGCCAAGCCTTGTAACAAAGGCTGGACTGAACCCATGTGGCTGATGTGTAGATCAATGTTTGGGTTCCACGCCATACAAGGGTATCCAACTGGGCAGCAGTTTGGAGGATAAGTAAGCACAGGGACTTAATGGGCCTAAAGCCCAATTCGAACTGGCTAAATTAGATTAATTAAAGAGGGGCGGTTCTGGCATTTAGATCAACATATAGGATAAGGGATTGTCCCTATCCACTCAGAGATTCCAGATCTAAATAAAGATTTGGATCAGGAAACTCCTAATTAGATTAGGAGGGCTGATCTTTATCTGCAGATAAGATAAGGAATTATCCTTATCTCTAAAAGAGAGTCCAGATCCAAATACAAGATTTGGTAGGGCGAACCTCCAGTTCATCCTTCAGTCTTACTGATTCAAGAGAGAAGACAACATACAGTTAGACTGACGCCATCTTTTGCTCTTGCCTTCTCCTGTTATTGTCGCCATTACCAGCTTGATCTCCACCTATAGAAGCGATCAAGAAGGGTTCTTGTTATAACCTTTTGGCAGAAAAGGTGATCTGAAGTCGTGCTCACTCGCCCTCCATCAGATTCTTGGTGAAGGATCAGGTTCTTGCTGAAGAGCCATCCTGCTGATTTTGCTCCACCCTACGCTGTATCATCTTCAATGAGAGAAGTCTTTGGTAATTTCCTTAGGCATGAACACCTTCGTTAGGGGTTACTACTACTCCATATCAGGTATATCCCTCTCCTACCTTTTGGTTTCAGATCTAGTTCAGTTTAGGTTCAAGATTGATCCTTGAAAATGCAGTTTTCTAAAATAGGGAATGTGATTCCTACATGGGAGAGAGATTTTTGAAATTTCGCCCAACCTACCAGTAGGGTTCGGCCATCCATATGATGGATCTCTCATCCCTTCATCATTAACAAAGCAAAATACATTAAAATCACCACCCAAACACCAAGGACCCTCCCATAGCCCTTGTATTCCATATTACTCTTCCCAAAAATCATTACTCTCTCTATAGATATTTGGGCCATACACATTGGTCAACACCCAAACGAAACCATCATCCATCGACTTGAACTTTACAGACACTGAAAAGTTTCCTATTAACTCCTCCTCTGCCTCTACAACATCCTCTCTCCACAATGTGACAATACCCCCTAAAGCCCTCCAAGAGGGTGTAGAGACCCAACTTATTCCTCTTGACTTCCACACACTTCTGACCCATTTTCTATCAAATTCGGCTAATTTGGTCTCCTATAGCATCACTATATCATGCCTACTCCTTCTGAAAAGTTCTTTAATTAACCTCCTTTTCCTTGCACTCCCTAAACCACTTAATTCCAACTAATGATTTTCATGGGAAACAAAATTTTAGAGCCCAACTAAGGTTAAAGGTTCCTACTTGGGAGCCTTTCTTCTTCCCCTTCTACCATTAAACTCAATGTCCCCTTCTATATCTGAAATCAACCTCTCTACCTTAGTTCTTTTCTTTTTTCTTTCCATTACTTCTCACTCCCCGAGTGCTTGGACAGTTTTTTTGTTCCAATTCTCATATATGTTTTTCCTCCAAATAATCCTTTGGGAGCTTATACTCCAACAAAGCACAAATTTGCCTCCAAATCCTCTCTAATTCTTCCTCCTACAATTTTTTCAAGAATAGCTCTCCCCCCTCATTTCCACAGTTTTTGTCCACACTCTCAGAATCCACACCCAACTCCTCCCTTTGTGTGTACTCCTCTAGAAAAGCATATATTAGGTTCCAAATTCTCTCTAACTCCTACTTTTTACTCAATAGAAGCTCTCTCTCCTTTCAACACAACCATTATCTATGCCCACACCTTCCCCTCTAATAGTTGTTCTTTCCGGTTGAAAAGCTAAGATACCTATTTTGAGCACAAAACCCACGTCAGTACCAATAACCGAATTGACAGACATACCTGGACCAGTAAGGGGCGAGGACGCAAGGTCTGAAGTCCCAAAAAGGTGGTTGGGGTCTGCCACCAATACTTGTGTCTAAGGAGAATGTGGGAGTGTATTTGGTTCTATTATTATTTTGTTAACTGTAATATCCAAACCGACCTTAGAATTTTGTCCCCCAACCATTGAATTTATGTTCTGTGAATAGAAAAAATCCTATTCCTCCGATTCAGTAAGAAGAGTGTGTTGCTCTCCTGAAATGGGAATGGGCTTTGGGAATAGGCTCCTCCATTGAGTTGTCTTCTCCATCGCAAAACTCTTATCATAGTTCACCTTCATGTTTGACATTCTCGATAAGTGAGTGATGGGTATTCTATCTTTTCCAACCCTCTGCCCCCCCCCACTAGATTCCTCGAATCTACCCTCTCTATTTGTCTCCCCAACACTTCTGCAATCAAAGTAAAGAGGAAAGGAGAAAGGGATCTCTCTCTCTCTCTCTCTCTCTCTCTCTCTCTCTCTCTCTCTCTCTCTCTCTCTCTCTCTTTGATAGAAAACAATAACTTTCATTAAAGAGATTAACAGAGTACAATTGTCACCACCCAAAGGATGGCTAATGAAACCAGTAGAAAAATCATTGTACAAGCAAGTCCAAAATAAAGCCCCCCTATTTACTCCTTGCTTACCTAGAGCATTAGGCATTTCATTAGCTAACCTTACCCAATTAAAGTGAACCCTTAACTCTATTGCTAAATACAATATTTCCCTTAGCTATTGCCTGAAAGGCCAACCTCCTAAACTTTTTGCTTGCATCTAATTGGTTACCAGCTTGGAGTCACTTCCACTTCTAACTGTTGCATACCCCACTGCTTAGCCAATCTCAACCCTTGTAGTAGGGCCTTTATTTCTACCTTTAGTAAGTTTCCCACCCCAACTGGACCTAAGAAGGGGCCAGCACCTTTCCTTCCTCATCTCTGAAGACTCCTCCAATGCCTAAAGGACCTGGATTGCCTAGAGAACTACCATCAAAGTTCAGCTTTACTCTAGCATGCAGAGAAGGGGACCAACTCTCCTACATAGTATGAGAATGGGTGGAAGAAGAAGCTATGACACTCCATCCTCTAAGCAAACCATCATAAGAGAAGTCCGTGAACTGAATTTTTAGACAATGTAAAATTTTGATGGTAATGCCCTCAAACAAGTGCTTCCTTGGAAGATCCTGTTGTTTCTTTCTTCCCAAATCGACCAAAGAATGGCTGCTATTGTTAATCTCCACATCACTCTACCCTTTTCTTTGGTTGACAAAAGAAACTAGGGTCAAAAAGATTAGTACACACAAGGAGGGATTCCAGCTGCACCCAAAGAGAGAGGATAACCAATCCCAAAAGTAAGAAACAAAGGGATAGAACAAAAACAGATGAGCCACCATCTCACCACTCCTTAAACAGAGGCAACAAACATTAGGGAAAAGGCACCGATCTGGCCTTTTTCTTTGAAGCAAATCCAAGGTATTGATCTTTTGGAGTACCAATTCCCAACAAAACACCCTAATCTTTGGTGGGACAAGAGAAGACCACACTTCTTTCATAGGAAAGGATGCAGACCCAACAGAAGGCTGAAGTAAGGCATTAAAGAAAGAAGAGCAAGAGAAAAACCATGACGAGGGTTTCAACCAAATCCTACTATCCAGACAAGACTGATCATGGAAGACGGAGGATAACAAAGAAAACAAAGCGTCTGCACAACTCACCTCTAAATCTCTCAAACCTCTCCTTAGGCCCAAGTCCCAAGAGCCTTCAGACCCTTGGTAGGATGAAATAGTCTTGAATTTATGTAAGGAAAAGGAATACAAAGAAGGGAATTTATCCTTTAGGGGAGTGTTCCCACACAAAATATCATCACAAAACAGAATTTTGTTACCTGAGCACGAATCGTACCTAACAAACGGTTGAAAGGCAGACAAAACTCTAACAATGGCTTTCCCATCCATTTGCTGCCAAGCCATGTATGCGTTCTACTATAGAGTCCCACAAATTGTCCAGCACTAAGGGAAACCTCCACAACCACTTAACCTAATGTTACCAATGCCTAAACCCCTTTGTTCCCTCTTCCTAGAGACTACTTACCCATTTTACTCAGTGGCCCTTTTTTGAGTCACCGGGTTCCCAAAGAAAATCTCTCATTTTTTTCAATTTGCCTTGCAACCCTGGCAGGTATCTTGAAAGTGGATAAAAAATACACCGGTAGGTTTGCTAAAGTGGACTTGATTAGTGTGATTCTACCCCCAAGGGAGATATAGTTTCTTTTCCACTCTGCTAATCTCTTTGTGAATTTTTCCAAAAGCGGGTACCAAAACCTTTTTGATCTTGGATTTCCCCCCAAGGGCAAGCCCAAAAAGACCAAAGGCCACCCACTTACCTCACAACCTAAGGAGCCACAAAGAACAGCTCCTCTTCCTCCTTATTTACTCCCACCACACAACTTTTGTTCCAAATGACTTTCAAATTCAAGACCCTTTCAAAGTGTGTCACTAACCTTTTCAAATTTACCATCTCCTCTGGATCCCCTTTACAAAAAATTATGATGTCGTCTACAAATTGTAGGTGAGTAACAACCACTTCTTGTCTCCCAATTCTCCAACCTCTAATTAAATTCCTTAAATCAGCCTTAGAGATCAAGGCACTCAAAAACATCCACTAAAAGTGTAAAGAGGAAGGTGGAAAGGGGGTCTCCTTGTCTAAGGCCCCTCTTAGCAGGAAAGAAGTCCCTACTCCCAAGCTACTCCATTTACCAAGACAGAATAGTGACAAGTAGTGATACAACCTTTAATCCATTTGCACCATCTATCTCCAAATCCTCTATTCCTCAAGACTTCTAGTAAGAAATCCCAGTCCACTAGGTCATACGCCTTTTCAAGATCAAGTTTTCTTATCAAACCCTTCTCTCCCTTTCTTTTCTTAAAACCCACACACTCATTTACAATTAGAATTTGGTTAACAATTTGTCTCCCTAGGACAAAGGCCCCTGGATTTTGGGAAATTAAGGAGGGGAGGACTTGTTTTATCCTCAGGGCAAGAACTTTAGCAATGATTTTGTACATGCTACCGATCAAACTAATGGGCCTAAAGTCCTTGGGTTGAATTACATCTACTTTCTTGGGGATCAAGGCTACAAAAGTAGCATTTGCACCAAAGTTGAATTTCCCCCTTTTATAGAACTCCAAGAAAACCTCCATCAAATCATGTCCTAGCATATCCCAGCAATATTGGTAGAAGGCCATTGAGAATCCATTTAGGCCTGGGACTTTTGATCTGTCCATGGAGAACAAAGCATCTTTTATTTCCTAAACCTCAAAAAGCCTCTCTAAGGGTTCTAGAAGCTCCCTATCTCCAACCTACCAATCAAAGTCCACTAGGGTCTCTCTCGCTCTACTAGGTTTGTCATAGATGGACTTAAAATGCTCCAAAAAAGCTCTTGGAATTTCTTCCTCTCTCCATTCCACTCCAACCTTGCTACATTAATCTTCCACTTTCTCCCACTTGTCAAATTATGAAAGAGCCTTGTTTTACCGTCCCCTTCTTTTAACCATTTGCATCTCGCCTTTTGTCTCCAGCTTATCTCTTCCTTCCTAAGGGTTTCCTCTAAAATCTTGTTTCAACTTCCATCTCCCTTCCCTCTCTTCTAACTCTCCTCTTTGCTTCAGCCCCATCAAAATATTATATCCTTTTTTAGCAAACTCTCCTTTTTTCCTTCCACTCTACCAAACTCTTCTTTATTCCAAACTTTTAACCTAGCTTTCAACTTCTGGAACTTCTTATAAAATATGTACCCTTACAATCTATAAGTCACCTAGTCCTCTTCCCACCACCATTCTTGCACTCTCTTTTTAAAGTCCGGGTGCAGTAGCCACATCTTCTCAAACCTAAAAGGGAAGGTCCTCCTCCTAACCTCTCTTGTGACAAACTAACTGGACAGTGATCCGAAATAGGTCTAGGTAGGGCTCTCATCACCAAGCCCCTCCATGCCTCCTCCCAATCTGCAAAAAAAAACAAGAATTTGTAACATGAGAAAGCATTCTGTTAATCCTTACTCCTACCAATGGACCAAATTATTGAAATATAGGCCCCATTTGTTCTTCTTTTGGCCATTTACCGGGGTAATTTATTTCTTAAGTGAGTGAGATAATGACCATTTTATCCTTAAAAAGACAAAATTAGAAGGGACAATATTGTCCCATCATGTGCTAACAACTTCCCCCCAAGCAGGAAAGGGAAAGTGAGAAAGTAACTTTTCTATGGGCTCCACATGAATCCTTAAACAGAACATGGGATTGTTAGTCAATGGCAACCATTTTCCCATTGACTAAATCAAAACACCCCCAAAAAAAAAGAAAAAAAAAAAACATAACCAAAAAATGAATGTGCCCATAAACTCCAAACAGCTTACCATTAAACTTGATTGCCTCAGCCATCAGACTTGAGAGGATAGAAAGCTTGCGGTCACTTTATCAATTATATACTCTGATGTGAAGTGTGCATCACAGATAGAATTGATTGAACTACCTTTAATAAAACAAGGTCCATATAAACCCACCAAACCTAATCTTTCCTTAACAACTTAAAGTAGCCTAGAGCAGCCTAATGAGAAATACAATTAAAAGCTCAATTCAAAATTCAACTTCGACACTCAACAGTTCAATCATAAACATATATAAAATAGCAAAAAAGCACTAAACAAGATTAAAAAAAAAATCATGAAGAATAAGCAGGATATATTATTTACCAAATAGCCATACAAGTAATACATCTTAATTAATATGTTAAGTACACATAAAGAATCCAAAATCAGAAAAGAGCCACAAGGAAAGTCATTGTCAACTTAAAACCTGCAGGTAAGCTAGTATATCTGTTGTCGTCACTCTTGTTCCTTCCTCTTGTTGCCTCAAGATCCATTGGTACAGTTTATCCTGCATAAGGCAAAGTGAAGAAGCTGAAATTAGTAAAATCATAAAAAATTATAGGCTACAAAGTTAAAAGAACTCTATCAGTTAATAATTCAAGATAACAGAAGTATAAGGCTAGTAGAAGTCAACAGGTTAAGCAATGCAGATATCCAAGACAGCAGGGATAAAGACTATCCAAGTCAACAGGTTAAGCAATGCACCAGAGCAGAAAACTTCTCACCCCCCCCCCTATGTGCATAAGTGTGTATGTGTGTGTGCTGTGTACCACATAAGCAAGTATTGTATAAGAAACTGTAGCATAACTATGGTCCAAATCAACCAAAATGATAACGAAGGCTAGTAGCAGTCAAGTTAAATAATGCAAATATCCAAGATGTCAGACAAATAGAAACTCCACCACCCTCCCTCCACTATCCGTCCATCTATCCATCTGACTATCTATGTATATATTTGTGTATATATGAGTATATCAAATAGGCAATATCTATCAAAAAAAATATATCAAATAGGCAAGTATTGTATAAGAAAATGTAACATATCTCAAGGCAATGTTGTGCTGAACTGCTGATAAGTTTAGGAGAGGAGGATAAAAACAGATTCCCCAACAACCTAGGTCAACATCCAAGAAAACCTCACAACTATAGGAATAAGTTCAACCATGACATGCAGAATTATTACTTCTATCTATGTAATGGCTCTTATAGGACAAAGGCAAAGTGTGCATACCAATTGAAACACGTGAAATTCCATTCTTGAAAATATATTTCTTTTCTTGAGCACACCCCTGCCCCTTCCCCAAGTTGCATAACATGGTTAAGAAATTGATTTGCATTATAGAATCATATGATTTTAACTGAGATAAACCTGTTCCTTGCAGAAGTAATCATATGATTAGGGATAGAAATTTGACCCACCCCCATCGAGTGGGGCACTGATCAGGTTCAGGGTGGGCTTTGGGGAAACCCAAAACTTTGGTGACCGAGGACAAAGCAGGGATGGTATTTGTCCACCCCACCCCGATTAAAAGTGTCTATGTGTGTATACTTTATTATATTATATTATATTACATAATATAAAACAATTGTAGGTAGGAGGTTTTCAAAGAAATTAAAAAAAAAAAAAGGTATGCAAGTAAGAATGACCAGTGCAGGGCAGGGCAAATTTGAGGATCCCCATTCCCCATGGGGATGGAGATGAGGTTAGGATTTCTAGCCCCATTGAGGTACAAGGACAAGACAGGGCAGGGTATTTGAGTTTGGAGTTGGGGATGGGGGTATGCAAAACCCGACCCCGCTCTGTTGTCGTCCTACATATTATATGCATTCCACGAGCAATACTTTTTTCTATTTTTTGCTCCAGATCTTGCTTTACCTCCATAAAATGCTGATCTCCTCACAAAATCTCCACAGCCACTTCATGACATAACTTTGCTCACGAATATGATAATGTAGGTAAACAATTCCACCATCATCCTTCCTACACACCATATCCCATGATAACAAATGAAAATTCAAAGAGGTAGAAGCTGATTTTTCAGAAAATCTGCTCATAAATTCCCATCCATCCATATTTCTCCCATTTTTATCAGGCAGAAGAGATAAGCTGTGGGAGGATATAAGGTGAAGAACCGCCCATTTGTGACAGGTACACCCTGGGATTTATAAATCATCTGAGAACATTCCAACCTCTTTTTATGGATTCCCATCTCATAAATTGTATGTTTTAACAAATTATACTATCTGCATGTGATAAAAATTTAATTAAAGTTGGCAAGACATAAGTCTTCAGAAAGGACATTTATCTTAAAAAACTAGATGTGAAAACATGATAATAAGCATAATATGGAATACCAATACCATATCTGTGTCCAAGATTTTGGAAATGGAAGGTCAAATCCCCATTTTCTGTATCCACATCTGGGAACCATAGGTGATCACATTTCCAGCAATGGGTACCAGAGAGTATAGCAGTAATGATGGAAATTGTAGTCCTATTGCAAGATCTAATAGTAGGATACATCTTGGGTCTGGACAGGCCAGATGTGCCCCAGGGGAACTTTTATGGCAGTGATTAAGTGAATGAAGAACCATTTGGATAGCCCAAGTCACTAAGGCACCAAAATATGACAGGAAAAAAGTTTGTTCAGACGAATACAGAGGTCTGTCAACACCCTTGCAGATAGACTAGCCATAAGAATAGGACTATAATGCATCTCACACTTTCATGCAATCCTTCTTCATTTCTGTTTCATTTATACGCTGAAGAGGTTTAATTTTGGGAGGAAATGGAGAAATTGGATAAAAGTGTGCTTATCTTCTCCATCTTTCTCAGTCCTGGTGAATGGTAGCTCTTGTGGAATGTTTAGAAGTTCTAGAAGCCTGGGACAAGGGGACCCTCTTTCCCCCCTTCTGTTCATTTGTGTGACAGAAGTCCTATACTGGATGGTAGAAAGAGCACAATTGGGAGGAATGCTGAAAGGTTTTAAAGTAGGCAGTGGGCAGGTGGAGATAGCTCTTATTCAATTTGCAGATTACATGCTATTTCACTGTGATGCCTCTTGGGAACAAATCTGGAATGTAAAGGCAATATTAAGATGGTTTGAGGTGGTATCAGGCTTGCATGTCAACATCTTGAAGAGTGAATTAATGGCTGTGGGGGAAGTGTTAAACATGGAAGAATGGGCAGAGGAATGGGGATGTAAAGTCGGAAAGCTTCCTTCTAGATACTTGGGCATGCCTCTAGGAGAAAGTTGTAAATCCAAATCTATTTGGGAACCTATCATGGAGAAGGTAGACAAGAAATTAGCCTCTTGGAAGACAAAATATTTATTCAAGGGCGGCAAAGTAACCTTAATTAAAAGTGTGCTGGCTTCCCTCCCACTTTTCTACTTATCCTTATTCCCTATTCCGGCTAAATGGGCTGCTGCATTAAAAAAAAAAAAAAAAAAAAAAAAAACAAAACAGATGAGGGATTTTTTGTGGAGGGGTTGGGGGGAGGAATCAAAATGCCACTTGGTGAATCGGAAGAAAATCTGTTGTTCCAAGACAAATGGGGGCCTAGGGATCAGATCAGTAAGAGAGGTAAACACAGCTCTTCTTGGTAAATGGCTATGGAGGTTTAATGATCAGACAGAAATTCTATGGAGAAGGTTGATAGTAACCAAATATAGGTTAAGTAGCAGGAATTGGGAAAGAGAGGAGATAAGCTCTCCCTATGGATGCTCAATCTGGAAGGCCATATAAAAAATCCAGCCCCAGTTTTCTAAGGGAATAAAATACAAAGTGGGAAATGGTAGGAGGGTTCTTTTTTGGAAGGATAATTGGTGTGAAGAGAGCCCCTTAAAAAATGTTTTCCCGGACCTGTTTGAAATCACCACAAACAAAAATGCAACTGTTGCTGAATGTTTGGAAAGGCAGAATGGTCATTGCTCTTGGAACTCTCAGTTCAGGAGAAATTTAAATGATTGGGAGGTGGCATCCTTAATCAGATTGCTCCAGCTTCTGTATGACTCAAACATATCTGGAATAGGGGGAAGATAAAAGAGTGTGGAGTTTTGAGAAGTCAGGTATGTTCTCTGTAAAATCGCTTTTTAAAGCAGTTTCAAAGGAAGAAGCTATATCTTTCCCAAGTCAAAGAATATGGGTTAGAACCGTGCCTTCAAAGATAGCCTTTCTTGTTTGGTCAGCAGGGCTGGATAAGATTCTAGCCAAGGACAATTTAGTCAAAAGAGGGTTAGAAGTGGTAGACATGGCATGTCCCCTATGTATTGGGAATGTGGAATCATCTAGTCATCTGCTGTTACACTGCAATTTTACTCACTGGATATGGCTAAGAGCGGTGGAATTATTTGGTGCTAAGCTATGTTTCCCGGCAGATGTTAGGGGACTTATAGAAGCTTGGTGGCTGAGTGGTCTGAGTAAAGCTGGAAAGGTGGCTTGGAGTATTATTCCCGCAGCTGTTCTGTGGGCTGTGTGGAGTGAAAGAAATAACAGATTATTTGAAGGAATTCAAAAATCAAAAGAAGATGTTCTGAGGAAAATTATGGGGATGATCCACTCTTGGCTGACTGTACACCCGTTGTTTAAAGACAGACACCCAAGTGCTTTTTTTGAGTAATTTTTTGTTTGTAAGGAGGGAGTAGTTTTTTTTATTAGGGGATTGAGGACTGCATGGGGCTGTTTTGGTTTCTTTGTATATCCTTTGTTCATTTCTCTTTATACAGGGGTTTCTATAGTTGCTTTTTAATGAAGTCACTTTACTTTACAGTTTTCAAAAAGAAAAAAAAAAAAAAAAAAAAAACTACTTTGTTCTACCTTTCAAATGCTGAATCTAGTGTTTCCCCAGAATGCTATAGAACTTCAGCTCATTTTCCTGGTTCTATTTTTCCTTTTCTTAGAAGCTTGAGTGGTTTGACTATCACACTAATCTAAGTCAAGTGAGGCAAACTACCTGAATAACAGATCTACCAAATGTTAATCCTGTCTCCATCCAGACATCAAACTGACCTGTATGGGGTTAACTTACAAGTAAATTAAAATTCCACCATGCCACTAAGGTGAAGACAACAACTAAATGAGGAAACTCGTTAAGAAGAAACAAAATACATTCCTTAGTTTCTAGGGTGAACACCCCATATGCAATTTGAATCATCACGAATGTAAAATTTAGCATGCTCATCTACCGTTTTAGGACTTCTATGTCTAGATTGGCCCGATCAATTCCTGCCCATATTGCCAACTGTTTTCCAAAAGTTTGCTTCTCAGGCTGCGAGATCGCCCTTTTTCTCCCTAAATAATAATCACAAGTCCTCATCTCCACCTCAGTAACATCACTACCTCCCAAGATAAAGCCTCCAAAATTCCATTTTGTTGTTTGAACTGCACGAAAAATCAATTAACATCTCATTCACAGAACAGCACACCCATGCATTCCAGAAAAACACTAAATTCTCAATTAATTTGCTTCGATTGCTTGGGACGGGGTTCTGTGAAACTAAATCGACCAATAATGCAATCAGAGATTACAATTAACAAATGATGCACGTTAGATGATCCCTATAATTGGACTTAGTTATGGAATCAAAACAAACACAATTAAAGTTTGTTATTAATCGAAGAAACGAGTAACCAGACGAACTAAACCACTGCAGACACGTACAAGGAACAAAAAAAAAACAAGGAAAGATCAATCCGCAACCCCAAAACAACGAAAAACCCATCAGATCAAACCCATAAACGATCATGAAAGAAAAAGGAGACAGAGCAAGAAAATAACCAATGCATGACGCTCTCCAGCTTGAAACACGAGCTTCTGATGATTCATGGCCTGCGTATAAAGCTGCGACAGCGAATTCGCGGCGCTGCAGAAAGTGGTGTATATCGTCCGATCGACCTCATCCAAGCGCGTGGCGTCAGACTTCCTCTTTTTCCCCATGAGAATCCCTGTACAGTTCTTCTCTTCGATCTCTCTCCCCCACAGCCAAAACCCTAGAAAACCTAAAAAGGTCCAACAAAGGAAGTTCTTCTCTCCAACCTCCGTGTTGCAGAACCTCTCAAAGGGAGAGAGAGGCGATGGGGTTTCTCTGTTTTTATTGCCGAGTTACAGAAGGAGAGGTGAGGGGTACGACAGGATAACTATCGTGCGCATACCCCTCAACATGCAAAATCTATATTTTGTAACTTCGTTTCTTTTTCCTTTGAGAGAATCGTATTATCTCGTAGTAGGACTCTAGTCCTGAGACCTGAGATTCTTCCCCCTTTAAGCCACGTCCATTGATCAAGTGACCAACCTGGCCCACGTAGCTAGGACAGGACCCACCAGAATACGTGGCATGTGATGAGTCGCAAGAAAGAACGATGGACTTCTTATCCTTCTGCATTCATGCATATGACCAGGCCCACATGGATGTTATGGAGATCAAGTTGGGTATGAGCTTGACTCAGAAAAATCTGGGCCCTGGCCCATTCAAATTTAGTAAATGTGTCACCTGATGATTGGTGATGTGGTAATTTAAGTATTTAGAGGCTGTCAATTGTCTATTTCATCTGGTTGCAAGAATAAGATTACTATGTAGCTTCCTTATTTGTTTCTCTCCTTGAAAAAATGGTGAAGGAAAAGGGAGACCTGAGAACAAACAAAAAGGTTGACCCTACTCTTTCACGGTTTCACATTTCTGAATCTCTCTCTTTCTGTTAGGAAGAGATACTAAGGCTGTGGTGTTTGTTACAGGTTTACAGAGAGTATTAAGCCCCATTTGGTTCGTGGGAATAGGGGTCTGGAATCGGAATTATTCTAATTTCAACTGTTTCGTTGGATGGAATCGAAATCCCATTCTCATTCTTGTTTGAGGGAATGGCCATTCCCCCTCTTGGGAATGAAATCCCATTACTATTGGTTTCAATCCCATTATTCCGATTCTGATTTCAACTGCAAACCAAACGGACCCTTAGAAGGTATTATACAATATGAATGCTTTTTGCTTTTATTTGTTTTTGGAATGACCACATCAGCAAAAACAAAAATATGTTTTTGAATTATGTTTTTGTTTTCAAAAGGAAAAACAAGGGGGCACTTTATAACATGAATTGTTTTTCTTATTGTTGGTTCCAAAAACAAATCAAAACAATCTGATTTGAAAACAGATTGTTTCTCAAAATAAAGATACAAAACACATGTTTTTGGTTGTGTAAGTGCTTTTGTTTTCAAAAATGAAACTAAAAACATGTTCTTGAATTCTGGTTTCAAAACATGCTTTTATCTGGTTATTTCCATAAAGCATATAATTTATGCATTGTAAAATTTGTTTTAATTTTAAAAACCATTATCTTGATGGTTCCAGAAACATTTATTGCTTTATGAAATAAAACCAACTTGTTTTTTCTTTTGAAGACAAAAACATAATTTGTTTTTTTTGCTGATGTGGCCAATCCAAAAACAAATGAAAACAAAAGCATTCTATTGTAGAACGCCCCCCAAAACATTGGTTTTTAAAATAAAAACAAACTTCCCAATATAGGAATTGTATGATTTATGGAATGCCGTGTTGAATAATTAAATGAAAACATCTTTTTCAGACCAGATTCAAAAACATGTTTTTTGAAGTAGGGGAACCTCTTTTTCTATGTTTTCATGATATTTGTGCTATTTGAAGAGGTTTCTCGAGTTGTATTCTCCTAGTGTTCATGGTTACTATTCTCGGACCCAAGCCCAGCCCATAAATCTAAGCCTAATGCAAACATGGGGCTCCATAGAATGCGCCCCACAACACATCCTAACCGTGTATTGGGAACATCTCCCCATGAGATGTATGGAAGATGTTTCCAATGCACATTGAGATGTGCATGTGGGACGTGTGTGGGGTGCCAATCTGAACTCCACCTGCACTTCCCTTGTATTAGTCAACCAATTAGGAGGTTGATTATCCCACACCTATGTATCTAAAATATGTTTATCATACATCCTTTTAACAAAACTAAATTGAATAGGTTATAGTAGACTCATGAGAGTTCAGATCAGCTACTAAAAAATGGTCCCAACAACGTCCCAACCTACGATTCTAGCGATATACATCGTAAACATCTACACATGGAATTGGAAGACAAGGAAGATTGTTCCCAATGTGCGGCTGCAGTGATCCATTGCGACAATGTTAGGAGCATTCTGTTGGAAGTATATCCCTACTCGACTCTTGCACATCATCATGGGATAACTTATCCTAACCATACATTGTTGTTTGACTGTATTATGAATTACCTTTTACTTGTAACTTATCTCTTCAATGTGCATAGTTACTCAATTGTACTTCACACAATATATAACACAAATCATATAATTTTCTCTCGATTTTGTGAGAAATTCTCATCAACATGTAATATAACATTGTATCAAAGCCTAATATCCTGTTCACAAGCCATGTTTTCATCAACAACTATCTCAATGAACTAGAGAACCACTCTTCTAATACTTGGAGGAAACTTCTCACATCTCATCTCAGTTAAGTTGGATGGATCCAACTATATGTATCGTGCAAAAGTATTTGGTCAAAACTGCTCTTGAAGCACATGACTTGCTTGGTTATTTTGATGGTTCAAGCTCATGACTTGAACAATTCACCTCACCATCCTCATCGGCTAGTTGGTGGTAGTACTACTATTTGTTTTCCTAATCCCAATGTTTTAAAAACCAACCTGGAACTGGAACCGCTTTGACCATTGGTTTTTTGGAAAATGGTTTGATTGTCTGATCCAAATGGACGATTCATTGCAATTTAAAAAAAAAATTAAAAAACAAAAATAGTTAAAATAAAAAATGGTCAAAACCACTGTTCGGGTCTAACAGTTCGACTGCCTAGGTTAGTGAGTCACTGACCAAGTCAACAATTTTTAGAAAAATTCCATATTTAGAGGTGAAATGGAATCGGTTGCCAGTACAATTTATGGGCCAAATTGTTTGACCATCCCGGTCAACAATGGTTTGAAAACCATGCTTAATCCAACATTTCTCTCTTGGGAAAAGTAGGATGAACTTCTCTTTAGTTGGATGCTTGTTTCATTATCCGAATCAACACTAGTTAAGGGTGTCAATTGGACTGGATTTGGTCCAATCTGATCCAGTCCAATGTGATCCATTATAAATGGACCAAGTCCAATTCAATCCGATGAATGTTTTGGACCAATCCAATTCAATGTCTAGAGTGAGTCCATTATAAATGGACTAGGTCCAATCCAATCCAATCCAATGAATGTTTTGAACAAATCCAATTCAATGTCTAGACCGTCCAATCTTGAATCATTTTGATTTAGATTGGTTTCAACCCAAACCCGGTCCATTGACACATATATTCTTATCTTATATTAATGGACAAAATATTGGCTTAATCCAACCCAATCCAATATAAATTTGTTACGGACAAACCAGATCCAATCCAATCTATTAAATATTTTGGACCGGATTGGTCCAATCCAACATGTCTTGTTGGTCCGTCCAATCCATCCAAATTGATTTTGGGCTGGACAGGGTCCAATACAAAACTAGTCCATTGACACCCTTGGCACTAGTTCACGCTTTTTTTTTATTTTTTTTTGGCTTTATGTTGATAGACAGTGGGGGTAGCCCATCCCTAATCCTCTTAAACCCTAATCTTGGTGGCAATGGGGTTTGATCCAAGTCTCTTCTATTAACATGTCGGGCCAAGGTTTTATAAAACAACCCGTAATGGAGCTGCTTTGATCACTGTTTTTATGTTAGCATTTCAACCATCTAGGTTTCCCCTTATGCAAAATGGAATCTTACTATAGATTCCCACGTGTTCGCATTGCAAACATACCACCAGTCGCAAACTTTCTTCTTCTACTTCTTCATAACTCACACACACTCACACTTCGAACATGCCGCCAATTGATGATCATGCCTTCTTCAAAACTTTCTTCTTCCTCAAACACCAAAACCCTCTACTTCTTCCTCGTGACTTAAAACTTTCTTCTTTAATTTTAGAAGACTAGTAATTAAGCATGTGCATTATTAAATTTTGTATTCTATTTCTGTCATAAATAAAAATAATTTTTATTTTAATAATTATTTTTATTTAATATGATGAATATATAACATTAGAAATGTTCCCAAATGTTTTCGACAAAATTTTGTATTTTTTCAATTTTTGTGTTTCATATTTTTTAATATTTTTATTCAATTATGATTTCATGAGTCTTTTGAAAAGTTGGATCATTGACTGGCCATCTAGATAAGAAAAAATAGCTCCGCTTTTGAATCAGTTTGAAATTATATATTTCATCTACATTGTATAAATAGTTTTTACTCATTACACTGAATTTTTGTTTGACATAATTAATACATAACTTTTTATATATTCTTTTGATTATTTATACCTTTTTTAATGATTTAGTATTTAACCATCATATCATTGATTAATCTATTTGACCCATTCCACTAACCTACCACTCAAAAAGGAAAATATTTTGATCTTAGGCTGACATTAAATTTTGTTACATTTTCATCATTGATAATATTATTTCTTATTTTTGTTCAATATAAAGAATTTATAATATTAGAGATGTATCCAATATTTTATTTTTATAAACATATAGAATTAGATATGTATCCAATTTTTTTTCTATTTTTTTTTATTTTTGTGATTCTTTGTATTTTCTGTTTTTAAAATTTTATTGTTTGACTATGACATCATTTCATTTATAGGTTGATTTTAAATTTGGCATTCCATTTTCATGATTAATAAAAATACTTCTTACATTACATATTTTATTTATTTTAAGTTTTTATTATTTAATTATGGTATTGTTTATTAACCCATTTGACCCCAAATGGTTGATTGCTTACCCACCATTGGAAGGGAAGAAAATGGTTTTGTTTTTAAAGTACTTTTCAAAATATTTCTTTTTATACTATTAAAATTAATGTTATAGATTTAATTAATAGAATTTAGTGATGAGAAAAATATATCTTAAATATAGGATTTAATGAAAGAATATATCTTAGATATAAGTTTTAATGAGAAAGAATAAGAAAATAGTTTTATTTTCAATTGGTTTTAATTTTATATTCCATTTTCATCATTAATAAAAAATTTCTTATTTATCATACTTATTATTGTTTAATATGTCAAACATATGACACTGGAAATAGACCCCCCCCCCTAAGCTCTTAGATCCTAGAACAGGGGAGGATGAGACTTTCCAACCATTCGAACATTCTTATTCCAAGTGGATTCACTATGATTTGGCGTTGGTCCAAGTGGCTTCACTATGATTTGGATTTGGTTCGAGAATGTTCAATTCGCTTGTTCAAGTGCAGAGTTGGTTGTTCAGAGTTCATGGTGTCGTTTGGTTCAAGAGAGTTCAATCCTTATTCCTTCATGTTTCCTTGAGAACTGAAGAGCTAGTTGCAACATTCATTTTGTTGAGTGTTGTAGGTATCAAATCTTACCTGGCCACTCAGCAATTGAATTGAATCTTTCAATCTTTATATAAATATTGATGATTTTGGGATTTTTTTTAGCATAACAAATTGCCCAATCAATAGTTTAGAGGCTTTGAATCCTCATGCACTCACTAATCATTACATTAGTTTCCTCTTTCTTCCCCCTCTACATGTACCCCCTCACTGCTCATTTCCATTCCACTTTCCTTTCACCTTCCTCCTCTCCTCTGCATTCGTTTCCCCTGAATCCACATGCACTCACTAAAAAGTTTCATATTTCTTTATTTTCCATTCACCTTACTCCTTTGCTTTCATCTTTGCATCATTTAATTCTTACATGTTTTTCTAATGTCAGCTCTAGTTCCTCGAGGGATTTCTGTTGTTGGTCTAGTCATGGAAGCCTTTGCATTTGTAGGTATATATAATGCTTTATTCTCTTTTATTTCTTATGATTTAGTATTTCTACATGTTCATTGGATGATTTTGTGTAAGGATGCAAATGGATTGGATTGCATTTTAACCGATGTATATTCGAATACGATTGATATTGTTCATGTTAGATTCGATCCTATCTGAAGATCCTATCGGATCTGATAGGTCTTGATTTGAATTCGAATCCTATCGGTAAGTCGGATCTTCAGATATGATCCAATCTGACTTGTTTTCTTTAAAAATTAATAAATTATTAAAAAAATAAAATATACTAATGTAAATATAGTAAAAACAAAAAATACAAGTATTTTTAATTGTTTTCATCAATATATATATATACATATTTTTACAAAAAAAAATAATATAACAAATTTATAAAAATATATTTATAAATAAATAAATAACATATACATATATATATATATATATATATATATATTTACATTTATAAATATATAATATATATTGGATAAGATCTTCTTGGATCGAATAATCTGATTTGATTTGAAGATCCGAACAGGGGTGATCCGAATTCAACCAAATCATGATCCGATCCTTTTGCACCCCTACTTTTGTGCTTACAATGTTTTTTGGTGTTTCGTCTAGTTCTAACAACCTTTGCATTTCTAGGTATAATGCTTTCTTTTCTTTTTATTTCTTAGGATTTAGTTTTTCTATATGCTCGTTTGATGATTTGGATTTATATGAGATGTTAGGAAATGTAGGAGGAAAAATGGAGAAGAAGGAATCACATATGAAACAAATGTAGAAAGAGAAATGAAAAAAAACAATACATGCAAGTAAATGTGCATTTTTAGGTGTCTCCAAGAATCAAAGAGAATCAAAACTGGTGAAAGATGTTAAAACATTAAATGATGCTTCTTAAAGACCACAAAGTTACATATAATGAGCATAGTGACAAAATTAAAAGGAAAAAACATAGAATTATTGCCATAGGTACATTGGTATTTCTATTGGGAAATAGACATCACTAGAAGGTCATCATATAAATAGTGAGAATAAGCCTCTTGTATTGTTGCAATCATTTATTTCTTATTACCATTTTTCACATTACAATGAAAGACACTTTATTAGAGAGAAAAGAGAACAATACATTTGCAAGGTGGGGAAGTAACTGCCTAGATATCAAATATAAATATAAAAAAAAAACCATAATATCTTAAACTCTCTGGATTGTGTCCTCACTGGATTTCTTGGTGCTAACATATAGCATTGTTTTCCACAAAAAGTGGCTACTCCATGAAAAATGATAAGCTGCATGTTTTCCAAACCACTAATGCCAAATCCACATGTTAACTTCTTGAAGCTTTCCAACATAATTCACATATAATGATTATTTAGTTACACCCATAATGATTATTTAGTTCTTATTAAACTAGGGTGTTTTTATAACCAACATGTGCATAATTTTGGGATGTAAAAGATTTTCTCATTTTTTGGCTGATTAGCTTGGGAATAAAATCTATTTATTTACTTTTTTATCACTATCAACTTCATTTGTTTTAGGACTAGGATTTTTTTTTTTATTTGGCTTTCTGCTAACATATATAACTCTATTGTTCTTTGTAGTTATGTAACATAGAACTGTAGGTCCTATGCCTTTATCTTAGGAGGAAATACATGGACACAATAACTTCCCATCTTGTCAAATTTTCAAAGTTCATTTCATAGTATATTAATCTCCAATTGTTTTTATGTATTTATATTGTCAATGATGTTTGTAAAATTGGAAAATTATTGTGGATCATATCTAATACTTGGGTTATAGGAAAACTGGTTATTATTGTTAATTATTGTGGGTCATACCTAACTCGATTCAATATCTATTACTCTAGTGATGATTAAATCTTCTATATTGCATAAAAAATGAACTAGAGACATTTGATTTTTGTTTTACTTTTTAAATGTTAGATAAATTTTGTTTCAAAAATTCAAACTTGACCTAAAATATACTTGAATTAAATACCTATTTCCAATTTAGTTGAAGAGAGCCTAGTTTAATTAATTGAGCTGCCCTTTTCATGTTATTGGATCTTCCAAATAGCATATTTTTATTTTGTCATTTATTAAAGTTCATTTGACCATTGTTAATAGCAAAAGTGAATTATTGGTCCTGAAAGCTTTTACTGCAACTTTTTCCCACTTGGTATCTTTGCCTTGATAGATACTAGTAGGTAGGTGGGGAGACGTACTTAATAACAAATTGAAAGGCTTCACTGATTCCTTTAATCTAGGAATCTTCTTCTTGCATTGTCCTTCATAAGTAAAAATAAAGGTTTTAAACTATATTGCCTACCCCCAATCATCTCTCTCCTTCCCCTCTCTGTGTGTATGCATACATAAGAAGGGTTTTGTCCCTTGTTTTTTCTTATTCTCCTTTTAATTTATTTAATTGTCTCATTGAACTCTAAATAGAGCATGGTCTATTCTGCTATATTTTTTCTCATCTTTGTAATATCCCTTTATCTCTTTCATTACTATCTTTGTCTCACTCACTAACAAGGGAAAGGACTTTTGTCCATCTAGGTTTAGTTTTTTTTCTAAATTTTTTGAAATTACTTTTTCTCTTCACTTCCTCTCTTACTGAATGGAACATTAGTTTTACCACCTTATTTCTTTTTATAATTCTCTCTTCCATTAAAATCTTGTTGATATTCCATGTATATGATGGTCTAAATATAAGTTAAGCTTAGCCAATTCATATACAAAAAACATGAAAAAAGGAATGAATCGAACTTCAAGCATCAATTAGTGGTGTCCTTCATTCTTAGAAAGATTACAATATGCTATAGTTCCTAGGAACTCTAATATTTTTTTATTAAAAATGTAAGGAGTGTTCTTGCTTATAATTGTTCTTGGATTAGAAGTCAAGCATGGGTTCATAGTTAGTTAATTACTTTTGTTGGATTATAAGTTTTCAAGTTTTTTTTTTTTTGGTTAGCTCCATCCAATATCTTTTCCCTTTTTCTCCCTTAGGAGAGGGTGAGGCTAAGAGAGGAGGGGAGAGAGAGAGAGAGAGAAAGGAAAGTTGATTTATGTATTGATATGGTGCAAGTTTTAGCACTGCTTAGATGCCATCAATAGTTTGGGCCTTCTTTTTATTAACCTTTCTTTTTTAGATTTTAGTTGATTTTGAAATTGATATCTCGATTATTTATTTCATTTGAACTTTTGGATTAAGTATTACACTTGATGACAATAAAAGTAGGCCATTACCCAAAGCAAGTCCTAGCTATATCTAGGGTCTTAGGGGGTTGAATGGACAGGGGGTTGGGTATGAAATGTGCACTAAAATTCTCCAAAACTTCAGAACAAAGTGGTTAATGCCTTTTCTTTCTTTATTTAAGCATATTATATCATATGACTATATCAAATTTTTTCCTTCAAGTGTGTCTTTTTATTGGCTTGGTTACTTAGCAAGTAAGAGATGCTCAAATGAGAGAGAGTTTGTGCCAATGAGATTGTTGGTGAGATGATAGCAACATCTAGCTACTTTGTTATTTCATGGGCCCATTCAAGTTAGTAGCCATTTTTTGTTAATTTGTTCATTACTTAATCCAAGTTTTTCATTTTTTTTGTTTATTATTTAGTTTTATTTATCAAGACATAGGTATTTTCATATGTTATATACTACTTCCAAGATTGGTGGTGTGATTGGCAAAGGTGGTACAATTCCATCACAAGTATACCAGAAAAAGGGAGCAAATGTTAGAGTTGAGGAAGGCATTCCCAGGTGTGATGGTAGAGTGATTGTTATCTTTGGTCCTGATGTTGGAATAGAGGAAGGCCTTCATTGATTCTAATATTTGGTGTATAGTTTAAATGTAGATAGATTAAGATCAATAGCAAATAGGTTGCCTTATGCAACATGTTTACTTAAGTTGAAAAGGCCCTTACAATTCTTAGTAGACTCTGTTCTCAACACTCGCTACTTCAATGGTATTATTAGTTTACTTCTTTTTGTTTTCTCTTCCATTTTTTAGTGAACTTTCATTATATATATTTGTTTTTGTTAGTGTTTTTATACTTAAAAGGTGTTCTCTCTATTTCATGTTTTATGGGTTTTTGGTTAGAAATGGTTTATGTTTGAGGCTACAAGAGATGAATCCTCAATGTTTTTATTTGCTATTTCATATGAAAAATTTTACACCCATCAGGTTTGGACCCTAAGGTTTATAATTTGAGAAGCATGGGGTTTAGACTAAAATCTGAATAGCTCTTTCAAATGGGTCTCAAGATTGGTAATAGCTTTGTGAATGCTTTTATTAGGAAATGGGCGGTAATAGCAGAGAAATACCAGTTGTGTTGATATGAAAATTTGATATGCTATTAGGTATGAGCAGTTTGTAGTCGTCCAAGATATTCAGATGGAATTATAAGGTCTCCTTATATATATACACACACACACATACGCACACATGTTGTCGTCCTATTATGTAGAATGCTATCTCTGTGTTGAAGCTTCATAGTATTGCATATTTTGGCTATTAGAATTTTAACTATGTTTAGTGTGTTGTCTTTGCCTAGTAAGCCAGCCATGGAAGCATTTGCTTAAAACTTGATAGAGTGTATTTTTCAATAAGAACAAGGTCATCTTGGGGGAGATAATTCATTTATTGATGTGGCCAAGAAGTTATTTTGGTTGGCTTTGTTAGTTATTGAATGGAGGTATGGAATATGAGCAGAGGTGGTTAGTGACCTTTGGGAGACTTTTTTGGACCACTAACACTCTATGATTGTGGACTTTTGCTTTACTTTTTGTGGAATCAAAGGCTATTACAAGTTAGGTGTGTCTACCTTATTGAGTGGTCATTTCTTTTCCAATGAAAAGGCTTAGATGTAAAATGGGAATTGACTTTCCACTTTCCCAGATATAGTGAGGTATCAAAAATTTTGGATTTTCAATTTGTAAACAAGTCATGATTCAACTATTAAGCTTCTAAATTCAACATGGTATTTGCAATAAAATGTTGATCTCTCCATTTTTTAAATTTATTCTCTAAATTTTTCTCCTATATTCCTTTCTTGCCTAAAATATCCATTAGAATATAACACTTAAATTTCCCTCCTCTTAATTTTTCAAACAAAAAATGTTCAATATAGTGGTGCAACTGTTGAAACAAATTTTGGTAGAAGGGGATAACCACCTACAAAATTTCTAGTTTGAGAATAACTATGCCTACTTATAGGGATGGATTGCAATTCACCCCCCGTTGGATCTATACCATTAAAGGCAATAAAAAGGCTTATGTTCTCACCATTGATTGCATTGACATTGATTGTTAGACATGTAGGGGTCCTACCTAATAATCCTTGAATTCAAGTTAAAAGCATTTTGTAAAAAAAATATTTATTAAAAAAAAAAGGTAACTAAGAGGGAGGATAATCATTCCACACCGATACGATCTTCGTAATTGAAGAACTTAAATTAGTTTTTTAATCACCTTTGTTTTTTATTCATTTTCTACTCTCCCAATAATTCGGTATTGATAAATCCTCGCTAGTTATTATTTATCACACTTGTTTTTCTCTAATATGATTAATATAGAACATTATAGATGTGCCCAATTTTCTATATTCTTATTTATTTATATTTGAAAAGTTTTTTATTCAATTATAACATGATGAATTGATTCATTTGACCCAAATGGTTTAATTGCTTACTTGCCACTAGGATGGAATAATGGTTCTATTTTTGGTTAATTTTAAAAAACATGTGTTTTATATTGTTAAAAGTATTCAGCATAAATACAATTGATAGAATTTATTGGTGAAAAAAATAACTTAGATATAGGATCCAATGAGACAATGGAAGTTCGTACCCTAATTATATGACTTAATAGAGGAGAAATATAGTAATTCAAATTACGTTTTGTCATCACAATTAGAGAAGGACCAAATTGAAAAATATGGGTATTCTAGTCAAAAAAAGGATTCAATGAATCATAATGGGAGTTAATACCTTAAATATATGACTTAATAAGAGGGATTTGAATCAGAAAAAAAAAAGTTATAGTTCAAGTTACATTTTTATCCTTAAAATTAGAAAGGGGCCAAATTAAAAAATAAATGGGTATTTAGTTAAACAAGAGTTCCACACTTTTTTTTTGTTTGGAAGCCCAAAGGCACAATCATTCAACAAGATATGATTACATCTCTTTCTCCACAATAGACCTAATAAAGTCCAAAATAAAAGACCATGTCGTAAAGCTATCTCACGCTAAGAGTGAAGTGAGTTAGCCCATGGGCTGCCATGTTACAAGAATGAGATGTATAGTTGAGTTCTAGAGAGGAGAAATAAGAAATGAGCCTTCTGTAATCTTGAACCGTGGTGTAAGAGCTTGGTAAGGAGGATCAAAGCCAATAGATAGGGCAATAATGATTTGCTTAGCATCCCCTTCTAAAATAAAATTATCTGTCCATGGATTTATTTAGTAATATGGGCTCAAGTGTTGCCACAACTTCAATCTCCTCTAGGGAGGAACAACTCATAATTAGAGCTCTCTTGACAATGAATGATCCAAAATGATTTTGAATGATAATTCCTGATTGCAAACTTCAATGGAATCCATGCACCATCAAAATTAATTTTTAGATAATGAACTAGGGGTTTTAGCCATCTTGAATCAACTACTCCAGGCATCTTATTGGTGGAGACAATGTTGGCGTCAAGAGTTTGAATCTCAGAAATATCCAAGAGATGTGTAGTAATGTATAAGAGAACATATCAATGAAAGAATTAGTATTGTTAATGTTTTCTAGCTTGAAATCCAAGTGACACCACTCCTGTAACCAAAAGGTGAGTCCCATGGGTTGACCTACGTCAGACTGAAATCCCAACAAAGAAAGCCAGATTGGAGTAATGATTGAGAAATGGAAGAATAGATGATCAACAATCCCAACATCGCAATTGCATAATTTTCACATAGGATCAATATGGTTGGATCTCTTGGCTAGTACAACACAAACATGGAGAACACCCAACCAATATCGCACAAAAATACCTTAATATGAGGTATGAGAAATTTATTATGCGATAGACAATTCCAAGAAAGCCCTATAAACACCCAAACAACCTTTGATTATTCACTCTCATGAGCATTAAGAAATTTGTATCTAAAGTTACAAGAATACCTACTGTGGGGATTGAGAACCTAGATTAGTTTGTCTTCAACATGGGATCTAGAGCGGGGGAGACGAATAGTTAGGATTTTGCATGTTGTATTGGGATTAAATAAGCATAGCCACCTTATTAAGTCTTTAGGCCATTTACTTTGCTTGTTTAGTAGCTCATGATTAACCCATGGGTCATTGAATATGCCCACCTTCTAATCATTTATAATGAGCCACCTACTTCCTTTTATAAGGTCCATTCAATAGTTTAGAATGTAAGACCATTGAGGGGATTTTGAATTTTTCTTATGTAACTTCCAAAAGGAACCATTTTAACATATTTTTCTCTAAGAATTTTGACCCATAAAGAGTCATCATCTTAAAGGAATCTCCATACCAACTTCATTAAAAGTTCTCTATTCATGATAGATGGTTGTTTAAAGCCCAAACAACCCTTCTTAAGAGGCTTGAAGAAAGAGCACCACATCTTATGGTAGAAAGGGACTTCCTCCGCTAGAAATCTCAACATATGGCATTCAAATCCTTGTTTTTAGATGAAATAATATAATGGGTGACCATATAAAATAATTGCATGGTCAACAAAGTGGATTTGATCAGAGTACTATGACCAACATGAGATAGAGTACCTGATTTCCAGCCCTTCAGCATTGATCTCACTTTGTCCATAATAAATTTTCATGGTGAATTTTTTTTGTTAGCATCTAGTAGTGGGCCCCCAAAATAGTATCTTGTTTTTCATTTCAAATACCCCTAGTGTAGCCATAATTGCATTTTTTTACTTTTAAAGTAATTCACTTTTTAAAGTAGATAGATGATTTTTCAAAATTAATTACTTGGCTAGACCAACTACAAAGAAAATCAAGAGTTGACTTTGGCTAGACCAACATCAAATGATTTAATACTATTCATAGGTTTCCAAGTTTAGTACCCTTGAGAAATTCATCAACAACATCCTTAGATAACATTCTTAAGAGGAGTTCTAAATAAATACTAAAGAGGTAGGGGCTTAATGGGCATCCCTGTTGTAAACCTCTATGTAGAGTGAAATGTTTACTTGGAGTCCCATTAATAAGAACTCGCATAGAAGCTATAAAAGACTGAATGAGAGTACAAAAGTCTTCAAAAAGGCCAAGTAAACACAAGCAATGGATGAAGAAGGGTCATTCTACTCGATCATAGACCTTCAAAAAGTCAACTTTTAGCATAAAATATCTTGGTCCTCTTTTGCATTTGTTTGTAGTATGAACCATCTCTCGGGCAATCACAATGTTATTTGGGATCAGTCTATCAAGTATGAATGAATTTTGGTAAGGGGAAAATTCTTTGTAGCAAAGGCTTTAATCTAGTTGCAATGATTTTAGTTACCAACTTATACGCGATGTTGGAAAGACCAATTATCCTGAAGTTAGAAGCATGTTCCACCTCTTCCTTTTTTAGCAATAAGACAATGAAAGTATCATTAATGGAGGTGATGAGAGAAGGGTTCACAAATAAACCAAAAATGAAATCATTGAATTCAGTCCTCATCATGTTCCATCCATTCTAGAAGAATAGAGCATGTAGATCCCTCTAGACCTGTTGCTCTTAATTAGAGATGCCATGATAAACAAAGTGTGTTTGACCTCCAACATATCCAGAGGTCTGGTTAATGTAGTGTTCTTCGCATCAATGGTAGTAGGCAAAAAAAAACTATTCATCAACATTAGCTAGAGGATGACAAATTAAAGAAAAGAGATTTTGATAATATGAAGTGATCACATTATTAATTACCTCTGGGTCTAAAGTCCAATTCCCATTACTATCTTTGAGCCAATAAATGCTATTTTTTTTCTTCTATTTGTGGCTAAGATATGAAAGAAGCAAATATTTTTGTTTCCATAGTGAAGCCAATCACACCGAGACCTCTACTTCCATAATAGTTCTTCCTAATAATACCAAACCGTAAGCTCTTTCTAAAGTATATATTTTTCCTCAACAAATGGATATTCCTCCAAATTTCCAGCTTCTAATTCTTGTATTTTTGCTTTAATTTCTTTCATTTGAGTTTTGAATTGCAACATAGAATGGTACCACTTACTGAGTTGGATTTTCTAGTTCAGCACTTGTCAATGAAATCGCCATTACTTGAAATCCATATCTTGTTAAGGGTATCATTGTAGTCAGCATAGGTAGTTCATACAACCTCAAATCTTCTTAAGGGCTTATATTTTTTGGATGAAACCAGTGGGTCAACATAAATTGGGGTTGTGGTCACTACCTAGGATTGCTAAGTGCTTCATTGTTGCCTTTGGGAATGAAAAAAGCCGGGAAGAATGGACAAGGACACAATCAAGGCGTTCCTTCACTAGCAAGTGAGTTGAACATCTATTTGTCCAAGTGTAAGCTAGACCTTGATAACCAAGGTCAAGTAAACCATAATCATTAATGAAACTAGCAAACTCCCTAATCTGTTTGGGTGAGACCTTTGTGCCACTATTTTTTTCTTTAGCCGAGAGAGTAGCATTTAAATCTCCAACTAGAGCCCATGAGACATCATTTTATATGTAATAGGAGTGAATCATTTTCCATAGGTGAATTTTGTCTTCTCGGTTGGGAAATCCATAGACATTCCCCTCTACCAATTGCATCTATCACCCAAGCAATGATGAGATTTTGGTTGCTAGAGAGGATACCGAGTGTAACACTAGTATCCCAAAGTAAATAGAGGCCACAAGAGAGTCCAATTGCATCAACACAATGATAATTCATCCCCCCTAAAAGACATGAAGGTTCTCTTTGCATGATCAGTAGTGGATTTAGTTTCAAAAAGGAAAGCAATTTCAAGCCTTGTACTAGCGAGGAGCTTAGCAATATAGTGAACTGCCTTGGGGCTCCCCATCCCTTGGTAGTTCCAAGCAAGGACTTTCATGGATGATGGGGGGCATGTTTAGGGCACGCCTCCTCCACTCGTAAAGTACTAGAGGCAACATGAGCTATGCCTTTAGATTACACTTAATTAGACCTCCATCTTTGATTTTGGATTTATTGATATTATTAGCAAGGTTGACAACCTCACACCTTTTCTTATTATCCAAGATCATAGATGTTGCTTCAAGGTAAGTATCAAGATTTGTTTTGGTTGCCTCCTTGTCCATTGATGTAGTAGACATTTGGGAGGTCCCCTCGACATTAGTGAGACCATGATCATTTACCATCTTTGGTGCCAATGTCATCATTTAATGATTGGACATTATCATGTAGATGACTAGCAGATTTGGTTGTAACATCCGTTATTCTTGCCACTAGCAAATGAGTTATGCCATTGGTATTTGTACATGTGGGTTATTGTGTAGAGTAGTCATTAGCCAATTCATCTCGGTCCATGTCCATAGGTAACGGTGTTAGAGATTTTAAATTCAAATATAAAGAAGATGTAGAATTGGAAATGGAAACCATAAGTGGAATTTGAATAGAAGGTGGAGAAATGAATTGCGACTTGCCAAATTTAATGAAATCACTCCCAAGTGTGTCGGGTGTACTTCCACCTTCCAAATTTGATGTTCCAATAATTTCGGTTCCCACATCGTCACTTCACCCTGCAACTAGAAGCTTCATGACCAATTCTTGCACAGAACACATATATAGTATCTAGGCAACCTCTCATAAAGAATACGAACAAGAATAGTTTTACCACTCTTAAGCTTATAAGGGACTTCCTGGGCCAATGCTTTAGTGATATCTAAAGAAACATGAATGCGTGCATATTTTCTCCATTTAGTGATGTTTGTACATGAGGGTTCGTATGGTTTACCCAGTTTTGAGGCTATACACTTGACTACATTGGCATTCAAATACTCCTTTGATAGACTCCATTGTTGAATCCAAAAGTCTACACGATATAAGATATAGTAATTAGGGATCTTTTTTGCTTCACCTTTATGCAAGACCAATATATCATTGTCAAAGAGCTAGGACCTCAATCCAACACTCGATCTCTTTCAAAACTATTGAGAAAGTTCACCCTGAGTATTAGTTGAGAAGTCAAGAATTGCACTATTCTCAATCTTTCAAGCCTTTGAGACCATTTCTATCAAACCTGCAACTTTGAAAGGTTTATCAGACAAGACCTTGAATATTAAAGAACGTCGCCAAGAATCACTAGGCAAAGGATCATCTTCTCCTGCCTCAATTGGATTGTTACCCTTTGGCAGAGTATACGTGATAGATCTCTCAACATATCTTCATCCACCATGAGTTGTAAGACTTCCTACCAAAATGACAATAGGAGAGAACAAGAAGAAAAGGGGGGGGGGGGGGGGGAGCAAAGCAATGTGAAGGAGAGGGATGATGGAGGTAAGGTTCAAAATTTTGCAATGTATTGGCTCGTATTGATCGATATGTATCATATATAAAGGGTTGGCACGGGAAACACTACAAAATCCTTCATATTGTATCTTTTCATCGTACCAACCCTGTATCATGACCATATCAAAGTGTATCGGGGGTGTATCGAGGGCATATCAGGGTGTATTATAGGCGTATTAGGGGTGTATCGGGTGCATCAACCGATACAATAAGACTTTTCTATTGGTGAAAAACAACTTAAAACCTTTGAGAAAAAAAAAAAACTTCTCTCTCTAAAAGCCTAATTTCTCTCTTAAACTCACCAAATCATCATTACACATTCTTTAGTTGCAAGATCTTTTTAAAAAACCCCAAAAACAACCTTCAAAAGCTCAAGATTTTTAAAGTTTTTCAACTTTTTTCTAAAATTGCAAAAATAGGTATTTTTTCAATTTTTTTGATAATATGTTGCAATATTTTGTATTTGTTTTTGTTTTGATGATTGGAAATGCTTTAATATAGATTGATATATTCTCCTTGTGTTGATAATCCTTTTTTTTGCTTTAAATAGATCTATGTAAATTTTTAAAGAAAATTCAGAAAAAAATATAAAATAACAAAAAAATTATATTTTTGGTGTAATCTACCCTTAAAGAATAATTGTGTCATAGATCTATGGGTGATCTACCATCTCCATAGATCTATTGAAATTTCATGTAAAATATTCATTTTTTTTATTTTTATATTTTTGTAATAAAAAATATTTATTTTTAAAACATTTTGTAATTTTTGAAAAAAATATTTATCTTTTCTAATTTTTTAATTCATAGATTTATTGAAAATTTTTGTGAAATATTTATATATTTTTAATTTTTAGAATACAAAATATTTATTTTTTCTAATTTTTGGTGTGGTCTAACCATAATATTTACCATGTTGTAAATCTATGGATGATCTATCACATCCATAAGTTATTTTTTTATTACATTTTTTTAATTTTGTTAGAATTTTTTGAATAAAAAATAAATTAATTATCTGAATAAGAAATAAATAATTGTATAAAAAATTAAAGAAAATGTTTCCTTAAATAACTATTAGGCTTATATTTTATAGTTATAACTTTATTAAAGAATACCCTTATGTTCCGATATGTTGATTATGATATATTTTTTCATAAAAATCACTACAAATGTGATTTTCATGTATATATAACTCATTTAGGCCTTATATTTAATGCTATTAATGTATTTTTATGATTTATTGGAGTATTTGTAGTGTTTTCATGTATTTCTGTGTATCTTAGTTTATCGTCTGTATCCGTGTGTATCCCGATATGTCTCTTAAATTTGTCTTTCCAATACACTTAGCGTTTTGGATATTTTGAATCTTGGATAGAGGTTTAAGCAATGACAGTTTCCAGGGAAAGAAAGTTAATTGAAAACCTGCTCATGGTAGGAAGAAAGTCTACACATGGCAGGAGGAAAATTTCATGATCTTCTTATGGGGAAAAAGTTCCACACTCTCATTCACATTTTTAATAGTAGTATAATATAATAAAGATTTAGATTTATGTGTTAACAATGTGCTTTGCCCCACTATTTTTTGTCAAAAAATGCCTTTTATGGCCTTAAATATGATTTTTTTTTTCAAAATTTGGCAAAAGCTAAATCCAAGCCTGACCTATAAACATGTCTAGTGTATATTATATAGTTGTGCATTATATATAATCTCGGTTTGAACTCTAATTCGATCTCAATTGAGCCTTTAACTCGTAAATCTCTCCCTTTTCAATGTGGTACCTAATCCAATCTTTTGAACATTATTCCCAACAGCCAAAGTTTTTCCCTTAGGCTGTGTTTGGTTGCAATGCAAATAAATTTGCACTGATGCAAAATCATGACAGTGCAAATGATTTAAGTGTAAATTTTAACCTAATTTTATTTCAACTTTTAGCTTATTTTGTTTGATTGCAATACAAATGAAGTAAATTAAGACAATAAGCATAATAAAGTAAGAACTAAAGCAAAATTAAACAAGAATTTGCATTTTTTTACAATTGCACTCCCATGCATTTTATACTTGCAACCAAACACAGCCTTAAGGAGAAACCTCTACTAAAATAAATAAATCGGAAATCATAGTATTCAAGTATTGGTGTAACCAATAAACAACATTTGAGATGAAATGACATCAAGTGAAACCACAACAATACATTATCAATTTATTATGACCCTACCTTGAATTGGATGAAATATCAAGTGGGATTACAGCAATACATCAAAGGCCTTTGTTCATTGTTTTACACATGACTAGAAGTTAAAACTGCACCGTAGCAAAAGTGAAGGCCAAGCCCAAGGTGGGTGGTGCGGTGTGACGTGAGGTTGATGGTGCTCAAAGTATTCCTCTTAACACGGCTCACTGTTTGTTTGGTTTGACCGAGAATGTAATATAAATTTCTTTATGTCCCTTTCTTTTGACTATGAGTTGTAAGATATAAATTGATGATTAGGGCTTTCCAAGATTTTATTTTTTTTTTCCAAATGGTGGGAAGTGGGAACCCCCCGCCCTTATCAAAAGCAATATAGAGGTTATTCACAGGGCTGCATTTACTTTGATAGAAAATGGTGTGAACCATTTTTGGCCACCGGTTTTTGGGTCAAATGATTCGACCATCCAGTCCGAAGCCTGGTTGGATGCTTTTTGGGTTCAAAATTAAAAAGTAGAGGAAAACTTACTTGGGTTAGGATTCAACAACTTGGATTGGGTTTGGGTGCTTGCCTAATCAGATTTAACCTCAAGTTGGAATCTCTATTCTCCACTAATAGGGTTGGACTTGGGTTAATCTTAAGCCCAAGCCAACCCACTCGACTTGCACCAGAGGGTGATCGTGGACCAATTGCTAACCTGCTCTAGAAGACCCGGTCACCCAGTCCGTAAATTTCTGAGCTTAGCCTTAAGTCTCAGTCCAAGCATGGCCCAACCCCAGAACTCACCGGGAGTAGTTGGAAGGCTCGGTCCAAATGCTACCGTATATATGATTTATGTACAGTCGCCCTGGGCCCCTATAGGGCTGGGCCTTGTCAATTCTTACTAAAAGGCTCTTCTAGTTCTAGGCTCGGCCCAGTCCATGTTTTTGCCAGTTTACTTTATATGACCAACGGTATCTTCTTTGTTTCTTCCATCAAGAAACCGAATTGAGATCTGCTCTTCACAGAGACAGAGTGCGCCTCACATCGACCTTAGAATCACATTCCAATTGGGAACATCTACAATAAATAATAAATACAACTACGATAGATGTTCTCGATGTGCGGCCAGGACTTGCTGTGAGAATATGAAGCGCATGAGCAGATCCGGATTCATAGAAACCCAACCAAGAATTTATAGTTCAGAGTTCAGACTCTCAGTGAGCGGGCTGCTGCCTTCCATCCTGTTTCCTCTGGTTTGGTCCGCATAAAACCCGTCTATCTCTTCTTTCTGCAACTGAATCTCTGCGTGTGTATCTCTTCTTTCAGCAGCTAAATCTCTGCGTGTGTATCTCTTTTTTCTGCAGCTAAATCTCTGCGTGTGTGTGTGCATGCGTTTTTGAGACGTGTGTTTGAGACATGACTCGTACCTTGCAGCAATGGAGGGTTCTTGTTCGAATTGGTGGCCATGCTCCAGGATTTCTCCAAATTCCCTCCGAAGTATTTCTCCCACATTCAAAATCCACAATTTTCGCCATCGGAAAACATGAAATCTCCAACGGCTCTCTTTCTCCGTGTATGATAGGAGTTTTTTCCATCACCACACTTTCTTCCACCAATCTTTTCCTGGAAGACCTTTTCAGCTAACTTCATTCTTTCCCTTCTTCATGGGAAGAACCTGCCAATCACTAAGGTTGGTAGGGAAGAAACAAACATTGAATTTAATCGGGTTTGATTTCTTATTCGCGTATCTTCATTCAAACACCCCTACGCGATTCATGGAGTTCTTGGGCCTTTCACTTCGTTTGACACGCATGAAATTGAACCGGTCTGGGATTTTTTTTTTTCGTTCACTCATCTCCAATTCTAACGTGAGCCTCTTGCCGATGCAACTGAAACAAGAAACACGGTGTATTAGACTCGAATTCTCAGAATTCTGAGCTCAAATGGGTTTATTTCTTTTGTGATTGGATTGCATTAGTTCCTTGATGGGATTCTGCGAGATGATTGTGGATTTGAGTTTTTTTTTCTGCATCTTTGCTCCACTGGATTTGGCTTACGTTGTATTGTCATTACCGTCGCTTGAGAGGACTTCGAGGGTCCATATTGTGCCTGAGAGATTAACATAAAGAGAGCTGGCTTCACTGCCGGAGAAAGCATCTCTCAGGATTTTGTCACCCGATCAAAATTTACAGATAACAAATGAGGTTAATTTACTGAAATTCTGACTATTAATGGAGTGGAATTCACAGCGCCAGATGTTGTCACTTCAAGGGGGTTGACGATTCATGGGATTTCTCGAGCGCTTGAGATGGAGAAACTGTAAAAAATATCCAGTTAGATAACTTTCAGCTTAATGGGTTCTCATCAAGATTTGTCACTAATTCCTGGTATTCTTGTGAGTTCTACCTTCAGGATTCTGTCACTTTTCCACCCTATTTTTTCAAATTTTTTTCATTCTTTCAAAATTCAAATACAAATTGTTCATATAAAGAAAACATCAGAGTCCAAAGTTTGTTGGGTTATTTTATTTGGTCTTAAGAGCTTTTAGACATTTTCAACTGAATCTTAATCTTCAATCGTAGTCGTTGGAGGGCTCCTTTTGGGATCCCATCAGTGTGACGATTTTGTGATGGAAATTCATGGCTATGATCTGAATCTGATTCTTCCAGGTCTGTTTTTGCTTGATTTGGAACTCTCTGGATCTTGTTAACAAACTGTTTATGGTTTGTGATCATTGGAATTTCATATTAGACTAATGGATTCGTGGTACTTATATTCTTCTTTTTTGTAGGATCTCAGCCTAAAATATCTCATGGAAATTTATTCTTATGGTTTAAAGTACAAATTCCATTTTGTCCTAACATTTAAAAAAAAGGATTCACATTTGTAGTGCCTGCTGTGCTCAGTTCATGAGGGAATTCTCTTAATGTAGGTCATAAAAAGTGGTTTCTGTCCTTTTTCACTCTCTTCCTATCAAAGAAGAAAAGGAAAAGAGAAAAAAATTAATGTTGGAGGTGGTAAATGATAATAAGATACGTAAAATTGGGAATAGCCTGACTAAGTACATCCAGAACAAATTAACCTACAGTAGTTAAGACAAGTCTTCTAGAATAGCATAATCATTTGGTAACATCCACTCCTAACGTGCTGTACAGTAAGTCTCTTATCAAGAAGTAAAAGGGGGAATGATTGAGAGGAAACGAAATTATTTGTTGAGGAAGTTTGATGATGAGAAATATAGGTAATTAATTTTATAAAAGAAAAAAGAAATATAGGTAATTAGTAGGGTATGGGGTTCGACTGTAATGGGGGTAGTTATCGTTATACTATAATCCAATCTGAAGTCATATCCAAAGTTCATTAAGGTGTTCAGTGTAAAGTACAGAAAGCAATTATGCTGTAATCCCCATTTTGGTAGTTATTTCCTAGAGTTGTATCCAATGCCAATTTGTAAGGAGGAATCGATTTCTGCTTATTAACTTGGGATTTGGGAACACTCAGTTGTGGTGTCAAATGGGCAAGGGTTCCTGCATTCTTCTGGATGGGGCGGGTAAAGAAGCTAGTCCAAGAACTCTATAAAACAGTTGTAAGACCAGCTATGTTGTATGAAGCAGAGTGTTGGGCAGTCAGGAAACATGTCTAGAAAATGAATGTGAAGAAATGCGAACTCTAAGATGGATGAGTGGAAAAACTAGAAAGGATAGGATTAGGAACAAAATTATCCATAGGAACCTAGGAGTAGCTCAAATAGGTGACAAAATGAGAGAGAGTAGACTAAGATGGTATGGACATGTGCATAGAAGACCACCAACTGCACCAGTTAGAAGAAGTGATTTGTCACACATTGAAGGGGCTGGTAGACCAAAAAGGACATTGGTAGAAGTAGTAAGAAATGATTTAAGCACTAATAATTTAATAGTGGATATGGATTTAAATAGAAACGGATTGGCAAAACAAGATTCATGTAGCCGACTCCATATAGTTGGGGTAAGGCATGGATGATGATGATGATGAAATTGGTAAAACAGTAATCTCTCTAAGAAAGTCTTTACAGTGAAATACAAGTCTTTGAGAAGTAGCACCTAGTTAAGCAAGCCTGTCAGCTTGCTAATTGCACTCTGCAAGTATGATAAATCTCGACATTCTATTGGGGGGTACTAAGGATGTCTTCCACCATAGTTGGATACATCAAGGTGGGTAAGTGTGATCCTTCATAATATTTACAAGTGTGACAAATTCCACCTCAATCTTCAGATAAACTTCAATTCTAATGGATAACAAATGCTATATACCATCTTGCATGGTTTGTAGTCAAAACTGTCTTAGCAGCATTTATATTCATGATTAAACTCAATAAAAAGATAGCCTTTCCAGTCTAGAATTCTACCACCTTCTCCACTTTGGGCCTTGGTCCTCTAGATGCTCCATCTATGTTTAATTATAATTTCCAAGATGTGGGTTTTCCCAACTTGAAAGGACCAACTATTACAGCCTATGAGATTTAATCTAATATCTAACCCTTCAAGCAATAGCCTCTTAACAGAACTGCAGTCCTGCATTGGTTCATTCAACTTCCTTATCCCTGATCCATTTCAATGTGTTGTTAGTGATGAAACCTTCTGTATCTTATTTACTTTTCAACTTCTGGGTAACCAATGCTAGTGTCATCCCCATCAAAGTAGCTATCTGGGTTTTATCTTTGAAGCTTTTAAAACCATGGAAAGCATTGATCCTCAAAGATTTGGGATGATAACAGAGCATCAGAAAATGGATTCACCAATCCCAAACCTTCTCAAATTTCCACTTTTTTTCTGAATGTCCCAATTTCGGAGTTGTCAATGCAGCAAACCTTTGAGGCAAGGTGAATCCCACAAAACTTCATATTCAGGTCAGTAAGCAACCTTCCTTTCAATGACTTATTCAGGAAGTTTACTTTCAAAAAAAGCAAAGGAATTTCTCAGGAAGGAGTATGAGACTGATGTTTCCTCATTCTCAGGAAGAATGAGGCAAGCATGCTGTTTGCATTAAATATTTGTGATTGTAGAAGATAACTATTTGTTGTCAGTCTATGTAGGTATTTGTGTAAAGATGGACATTGAAAGATGTGGAATTCTACTTTTCGTAACTATTCTCTCTCTCTCTCTCCCTTCATATCCTCTATTTTATAACAGAAACCCTAAATCACTACTTGGTGTCAGAGCCTCTTGATAATATGTAACTGATCTTTACATGTATTACTGTGATACTGACCTGAGCAGGTGGAATGACAGAACAGGATTCGTGTAGCCAATTTCATATTTTGAACATGGCTTAGTTGAGATGAGCATTGGTGTGATATTGATGGTCTTTGACTATTATACATGTTCGGTCCTCCAAATCATTTGGTAAGTAGTGCTGTATTTTTTTTTCTCCTCAAATATAAATGGCATTCTCTGTTATTTATGAAAAAAAAGAGCCTATTGATCTCTAGGGCTCAACAGATTTTCTTTTAAGAACTGATTCCCTTAAAAAGCTACTTACATTACTATGGCATAGGGTGATGCCAAGATCTGCACAGGCACTATTCCTGTTGTCAGATTCTACCCAATTATACGACCTGTAAACCAACCATATTTTCTTTGCCTTTTCAGTATAAAGTTTGTGTTGATGATCGTTTACTTTAAACTATATCTAGTAAAGGAATAGTTAATGTACTCCCTACTCTTTCCTTATCTTCTGTTCTTTGTGTTCCCAAAATTTCACTAATTTATTATCGATCATTATTTTAACCAAGTTCTTGAATTGTTGTGCGACTTTATTTCTCATTTTGTTTTCTAGGACTTGGTAATAAAGAAGATGATTTGATGTGGTTGTAAAGTCAATGGTCTCTACTTCTTGGATGTTTCTAATCAATTTAATTCTACTTCATTGACACCAGTTGTATACAAGTCTAATTAGCCTAATAAGAAAGAGTGCTTGTTTTCTCTTCTGGTTATTTTTGTTTGTTGGTCAACATTTCTTCAAAGTGATAATAAAAGTCCTATTGCATTTAAACCAGTGTATATTGATATTTGAGGTTCTTGGAGGATCAATTGTTTGTTTGGATTTGTTATATTGTTACCTTTATGGAATACTATTCTCCTTGTACTTGGGTTTATTTAATGAGGACTAGAGATGAAGTCCCTCTGGTTATTAAAAAAAAATAAGTGGTGTTTATCCAATTTGAGAAAAAAATCAAGGGTCTGTTTGGTTCGCAGTCGGAATCGGAATTGGAACCGGACTGGATTATTCCTATAGTCTGTTTGGTTCAGACCGGAATGGGAATGGGAATTGGAATCAGCAGGAATGGGATTTCATTCCCAAGGGAGGGGCAGGGAATTGGCCATTCCCTCAAATGGGGGAATGCCATTCCATCAGGAATGGGAATGTGATTCCAATTCTGCCTGACCAAACAGTTGGAATCAGAATAGCTCATTCTGGTTCCGATTCCAAATCCCTATTCCAGCGAACCAAACGGGGCGTAAGTGTTCTAGATTTGACATTGGGAGGAAATATAGCGGAACTTCTCTTAGTTATTTTGTTGATCATGAGATTATCCATCAAACTGACAATTTTTAAAGCTCACAATAAAATGGTGTAGAATGCATAAAATAGACACCTATTGGAGGTGGTTTATAGATTTCAGTATGCATGTCTCAAAAAAATTGGTTTGAAGCTATTTTATTGATAGTTTACCTGATTAATTGTATGCCTTACATTGTTTTTCAATTTAAATTTCCATATCAAGTCCTATGTCCAGATCATAAAGTGTTTAGTCCTGCTCCAGAAGTCTTTTGTTGTGTTCATTTCTTTCATGTGTTAGCATAGTTGTCAAGTTGATGCCTAGGTGACAAGGCCACCCATGGAGGGTCACCTCGCTTAATTGCCCGACTATTTTGTACATGGCGCTATGAAATTCTCTTGTATTCTTTGTACCTTGGGATTATAATAATAATAAAATAGACATTATTAAAATAAAATGTTCATTTTGTGGGTTCATATATTAGTTTCTTATTATTTTCTTATTTGTTAAAGGGTTCAATCAATGCATATTGGTTTATGCCATTTTTAATCCTCAAGGAATTCAAAATCTGAACCAATAAGCAAGGGAAAAATTAAAATTTTGTCGAATCAATACATTCTTCATCATTTCCATCTTCTTCTTCTTCTCTCTCCCTTCCGCTCTTTGTTTTCTTCTTTTCCTAGAACAGAAAACAGGGGCTCAGCCCATATGTTTTCTGAAATTTCTTTTCTTTTCTTCATTTTATTCTCATGAATATGTTGATTGTCTATGTTTAAATATGAATCTTATATTTTTCTTATCAAGCTTATAGATAATTATTAATTATAGATGATAGTTGGTTGCTATGGAACTTAGAGAATTACCCTAGGATTCATGTTTTTTTTATTTAACAAATTCCATTGCATGCCAACCTATCACCTAGCCTCGCCTTGGTGCCTTGAAAACTATGGTGTCATGTTATCATCAATCTAAACTTGATTCCAAGGCTTTTCTGGTGTATATTGTAGGTATTTTGGCTCTCAGAAAGGGTATGAAGTTTATGGTCCAGTTACTAAAAAAAGTTTGTCTCTGTTTTTGTGAGTTTGTTCCTTCTTGTCTTTCGCTGCCCCTCTATAGTAAAGAGTTGCAACTTGCAAATTCATTTACCATTTCTAGTTCTTGTTCCTTTTTTTGTCGCCTAAAGGTTTCTCTTTGAAGTCGAGTCCATATAGATGGGACAAAGCTTAGATGATGACGATCATGAAAGTTTTCTCTTTCTTGTCCAGTAGTGAGCACAAAGAGATTCAGGTGTATACAAGATACAAAAGGCCTATGATAACAACACCTCCCAATTGATTTGATCTTCCTTTACCCATTGTTGATTGTAAGGAAAAACATAGTTGTACAATATATTCAATCTATACTTTTGTTTCCTATGGTTCCTTATAATCTGCTTTTTTGTGTTTTTAGATGTCTTGCAGATTGTTTGCCATTTGCTGTACTTGTATCATGATGGAAAATGGGGAAGGGACCGGTTTGTTTTGTTTTGCTTTTTCTTTTCTTTTTCTTTTTTTCTTTTTTCTTTTTTTTTTTTGGGGGGGGGGGGCGTAAAGGGTGCATACTGCATAGATTCTGTTTTCCTGTTCAGAGCTTGGTGAGACATTGTGTGTATCTGTTGGGGCCTTTTTGCTCTAGATGCAAAGCTCTCTGTGTCTTCTAATTTGCCTTTTAGTAATGCATTTTCTTTTATTATGGAAAAATGCGGCTATCAGCATGACACAAATCCTGTGCAGCATGATAGAGATAAACACAAATTGATTGATATTTCATCCATGAGAAGGTTGCCTCTACAGAAATTTGTTTGATGTATCTGAAGACAAGTGATCAATTAGCTGATATATTGACAAATGCTATTGAGGAATCTTAGTTGAAATGTGTAAATTAGGCATGCTAGATATTTGTAACCTGCTTGAGAGGGAGTGTTGTCAATATATGTATTAGTTGATACTTCTTGTTGAGGGGTATTATTTGTACTTATAAATTACTTCTGGATAGTAAAAACAATGGATAGTGAGGGATATGACCCTCATTTTGTTCTCCCTAATTACTCTTTGTCTCTCGTGGTTTTTCTTCTCACTAACAGAAATCCTTAATCACACTATTTATCATCTATCCAAATGAAGCACTTCTTATTGTTTTAGCACGATCGTCCTGGTATTACCATCCTTGAGATATTAATTATCTAGCTATTCCACACAAATACACCTTTTCATACCAAACAATATTGTCAACTGTTTATGTAATTAATATCACATGTGTCAGCTTTGTCAAAGTATTCTAATTTTTAACCATAAGGAAAAAATAAGGTTTTTCCTGCCCTCTTTGTCTCTCATAATTTATTCAAGGAGAGGAAATGAAAAGAAATGTTGGATAGCTTGTGTAAATTGGTTGCCTAGATTTTGGTCTGGTCAACCTTCCAAAGAAAAGTCATAGCTAGGATTCATAAAAGTGAACTGCACCTGTACACAATGAGAATGTGTAATTTTATGGACTTTATTATATCAAAGAGACAGAGACTCATGCAGTGGCATGACCTGGCCTAAGTTCATTTTCCTTGTATCCAGTACTATTTTTACTATTTAGCATTGTTTTTATTTTATCAAGCTACAATACTGCTCTTGATTATTCTCATCCATGACTTACATCTTTATGTTTATGGAGAGCGTATGTGTGATACTCAAATCTAATCCTTCTCTGTTTACACTAGATTATAATTGCTTTGATGTTGAAGATAAAAATAGACATTGTCTTTTTGTTTCTAGAGATTTAAAATGATGCAAAAATTTCATATTAACTACAAACTTCTCCTACCTGCCAAAACCAGACAAAAGTCAGAAAAAAATGGAGAACTTTTTTATTTGTTTGTTCATTTAGAGCTGGTAACTTCCAGAGTTTGTGTTGCTTTACAACAAGAAGTTAGGTCCATTGGAAGGTTCTTTGTAGAACCGTCCTAGGGTACTACTCATCATATCTATTTACCATAAGTCTTCTCAAAGTGTTCTTAAAACTTTCATCATTCAAGGTTATATGTTAAGGGCAACTTATATATGACAGCATATCCACATGTATCATATATAATGTAAAATAGAACAACACTGCCTGCGAAATTTTCAGTTGATTAGCAATCTCTTGGTTAAAAAAAAAGGCCATTACCCAATGTGTCATGCTTGACATCTGGAGATTTTACTACTACATCAATTGATATACATATCAACAAGTGTAAGCATCCTTACAACTTCTATTGCTACCAAAGTGACCATGAATGGAAATCCATGAGCATTTGATTACATTTGTTCAGATGCTTTGAACCTGGTCATATACCATGCATTAAAATCCTTGTTAAATGGCACTTATAGATGTTAATTAACCAAAATACATGGGCTTGGCTCCATAAAGATTTCTACAGTTGTTAAATCTTGTGAAATACAAATTTGGCAAAATATCTCAGATACAAGATTGAACAAATATTAGATGCCTGTATATTTGCTTCTATAATTGTATGAAGATGCATCTAATAGGTTTTTTTTTTTTTTTTTTTTCTTTTTGGTAAAAGCGTCCAATAGCTAATGCTATATATTGTGTAGCATTGTTATCCTACATTTGTACTCATTTACATTGTATTTCTGTAGTTTGAATGCAGTTCCAAATCCAATGATTGAGTTCACACAATTTTTATCACACATGCCCTCAATTGATGTGTCTATGACTGTAAGCACAATAGAGCTGGTAGGGGTGATGTCTACAAGTAGCCTGCCCTCGAATACAAGGACATGAAGCAGCTGTCTAGTATGACTGGCAAATTGTTATCTGCAGTTTTTAGCCATCCTGCACACTCCATTGTGGTAAGACCAATATCAACCTATTCATCCACACTGCAACATTTCAAGATGTGTCCTTCCACGTCTAAGGACATGTGAAGCATATCTTTGTAGAATGGCATTGATTTTCATATATATATATATATATATATATATATATATATATATATATATATATAATTTCTGAAGGAGAGTTTGGCTTGGTCAAGGACTGAAAAAGATAGTTTTGATAGTTTTGGAAGGTCTACAGTTAATAAGCTGAACTTTGGAGTATGGATTAGTGGTTCAGGGCTTTCATAGAAGTTGGCACAAGAGGTCGAAAATCCATTTTGCCTGCTGATACTTTATCTGACTCACTTCTGGGTCTTGAAGCTCCAGGAAAATGGCTATTGTTGAATAGGGTATTGATCTCCTCTTCCTGCTTCTCCCCCCTGCACAAAAGATATGAAAGACAATAGGACTCCATTTGTTTCATAAACAAGAGTAAGATAATTTGTTTCATCTACATTTTCAGACTGTTTATCCTTTTTTTTCATACTTTTCTACCTTGGCTTGGAATCCTAGGAGGAGCAGTGACTTCCCTGGAATACAATAGTCATGACTTATGATCCTTGAAGAGTGGGGAGACACAGGATACAGCCTGTGTATCAATTTGGCAGTAGAAGGCCAGATTTTTTTTATAAATGCAACTGATAGTCATAGAGGCTCTAAAGTAAATAAAAAAAGAAAAGAAAAAAAATCAGTTAAAGCTGCTGCTACATGTGGCTGGATTCTTTTCATTGGACAATAGAACACTCATTGTCCTCCTGCCTGGGAAAAGTCAGAGTTACTGATGCAAATGTACCAAATTAGTACAAAAGTGTGACGATGGCATTAATGATTTGAGGTGCTGTAAGCATATGCACATGCTCAACAGTAGCACTCCAGCTGGTGGGCCTCAAATTTTGACACTGCTCCAAAATTCCAAACATATCACCAGAGAGGTTTATTCCAGCAGTCAAGGATATTCAAAACTCATTGGATGGTCATGGCTCCCGAAAAGGTCCATTGGACATGTAGGGCCCGTTTGAGAGGGCTGAAGCTTTTGGTTGAGCTGCTTTAGGGAAGCTACTAAAAGAAGCCTACGAAAAGCCGTTTTTTTAGCTGGACAACAAATTTAGACCTTTCACCAAATATTTTGTATAGTGACTAAACCAAACCGCCTAGTCCTAGACTCCTGGTCTTGGGCCATGGCCAAGATAATCATCTTCAATTAATAACTGGTTAATTATCAAGCAAGCAAACGCAAACAGAAAGGATAAAGGGTTAAAATTTTCTCATTGGAATTTGTGTTAATGGAATTAACCATAGTTTGAGCTCAAAAATTAATTATTTTGATTACATTTGGGAGAAAATTTGGGATTTCATTATTTGAAATTCTAATTGAACTAATCTGGAGTTGGTAGGCCGTAGGCCAGCCTAAGATCATGTCTAATTGCACTGAATCCAAATTTGTTCTGTTTACTTTTGTTGGTTTCCCTTTCTTTGTAAGAATAAATAACTTGCGCTACCTCCTTGTCTGGCCCTTTGTCATTTTGATTTGAAAAGCCTGTTGGGCTGTCATGTATTTGGGCGATATGTCTACCCCATGTCAGGTTCTGTTCATACTGGACTTTGGAAGAGCCTGGCCCATTAAGAACAACTTGAAGAACCATCAATTTGAATGATTCTACCTTCAAGCCCATTAAGTCTTTCTGGATCATGATTTCTCATTTTACTCTGAACAAGCTTCTTCATGTAAAATTTATTAGGGCCTATTTGTATTGACTAACTAGTAACTTCCCTGTGTTCTTTTGATGGAAAGTGAACTTTACTTTTGGTAAAATTTTTAGACACTTTCCAAGGTTTATACTGGTGGGTCGGTTCTGGTTCCTAATTACTGGTCCCAATTATTTAAGATTACATATGTCCAAAAGGGTAGTTTTGGTAATGTTTTGATTGAAACCAGAAACCCTACCATTGATTCGATCAAATGTCCTTTTGGTATTCTTTTTGTTCTTTCATTTTCCCCTCTTTCTCTGAGATCACATCTCAGCCCCACAAGGAGCCGCCCCACAACTCCCCACAGCACATCTCTGCCATGTATTGGGAACATCTCCCGATGATGACATCATCGGGGCTGGTACTATCATCGGGGGATGTTCCCAATACACAGCAGGGATGTACTGTGGGGACGGAGATGTGAACTCTCTCTCTCTAACCTCTTTGTCACGGTAATAGAACCTAACCCTAACTCTTCCGGTCTTCCTCTTTTGTTTTTCCCACTGATCTCAAATCTATATTCGGTCTTCACCCAAGTCCTAAAATCTATGGCATGTAATAGTAGTGACAACGGTGGCCAATGGCATCAAGATATTTAGATTCTTAGTTTTCCATATGCCTCATTTTATAGGATTTGTATGCTTCATATTTCAAACTCATTCCCTAAATGAAGTTGCTCTTGTCTTGGGTATGCAATTGCTTCAATTTACAATCACATTGAAGCTCAAAGGTATAATGGATAGCTGAAGCCTAAAGGTATTATAGTCAGGTCCATTGGACCAGACCAGGGGTGTCAATTGGATTGGTTTTGGTCTAATCTGATCCAATCCAATGTGAGTCCATTATAAATGGACCAGGTTCAATCCAATCCAATATATGTTTTGGACCAATTTGGACCGGTCCAATTCAATGTCTGAACCATCTAATCTGTTCAAATTCATTTTGATTTAGATTGGTTTCAACCCAAACCCACTCCATTGATGTATATATTCTTATCTTATATCAATGGACCAGATATTGGCTTAATCCAACCTAATCCAATATAAATTTGTTATGCCTTATTGGTCCATCCAATCCATCCAAATTAGTTTTGGACTGGATGGAGTCCAATTCAAAACCGATTCATTGACACCCTTAGGCCAAACCCAATTATCCCGATTATTAATCATCTTGGCTCTGGGTGCAAAGTTACATATCCTATGGGTTTGATTTGGGAATGGGACAGTGCGTGCAATTCCTTCTCGGTTCGGGACTGATTCTACCCTATCCTAATTTAGACCTAATCCATTGACAGCTCTAAATAATACCACTTTATCTATTGAGGAAAATTACAAAACTGTGTGAACAAAATTCCCTAAAACAGCACAAACAAAAAGTTTAAAGAGTCTTTTATAAAACTGCCTCGTTTGCCCAATTAACATTACCGGTTTAAAGAATATCTATGGATAAACCTATTTATCAAATTAACACTTTCGCAGATGTTATGACACGTCATTCTGATGCTCTGAGTGAGATGGGATTGTGGCTGTGGCGCCAAAGTAGATTTAAGAATACGAGCCCACACTGAACACTCTGATGCCGTGTCGATCCCTAATTGGCTCTTCTTATTTTAACACTCTGTCATTATTAACGTTGGAACATGGTTGCTGCAGGTCATGTGATCCACTTGGATTGGACCCTTCATCTGTTGTCCCATTCTGAATTCCACGTCATCCAGAGATAATCCTCACCATCCGATGAAGATCCTTTATTATGACGTCGTCCAACATATGGACCTCCTTGATGGTTGTGGATACGGATCACCACTTCTGACATGGACACGTGGCAAACTTAAATCATGAGCTTATCTTTGCAGTAGTACCCTCGTAGCATAATAATTTTGTAGGGTCTGAAATCTGAATGATCTCTCTCTCTCTCATTACCATGAATTTTCATTCTTTTCCTCCCCCATCTCCCACCTTGTTGTACTTCTGCGATGTGATAAGACCAAAAAGAGTGTGGGGCCCTTTTGGGCCCAACCCATCCTTTCACTTGTCCAAACTCCCTTTTCATCTCATTACTGTTGTATTTTGTTACAAATCTCCCACCTCCTACGCATTCACTGCCTCTCAGGCTCTCAGCCTCTCAGCCTCTTGTCTTTCTCTTCTCTTCCCTTTCTCAACTCTGTCATGGCTCTTGGCTCTGAGACGGTCAGGTAGTGTTCCCCTAACTTGCCACTTGTCTAATAGTCAGTCTTAAAATCAACCATCATCTACCGGTGAATCAGCGAGTTGGCCCATTGCCACGTGGAAGGTCAGAAAAGTCCGCATAAAAGATGTGAGGCTCGGATTTATAATGTGATCTATGAATTTGGCTACGAGTAATCCGAACATTACTATACTGTACATTACCCTGGTCAAACAAAAAGATCTGACAAATGGGCTTTTTTGTTGTTTGTAATTTTCTGGGCTTGAAAAATGGGCTGTGTTTGTTTTTAATACATACAAGCGGCGGATACAAGTTCTTTAAAATTCTTAGAAGGCCCTTCATCTAGTCCCAAATCCCAATTACTTTCCTGCAAGTGCAAGGGGCGCAACTCGGGCCGGGTTGAGATCAAATCCTAAATCAACATTTATCTTGAAGCCTCAAGGCCCTCAACCCTAACCCGACTCTGATTCAACTCAATTATGAGTTGGGATTGGGTTTAGGTCAGAATCTTACATCAACCCTAACTTAACTTGACCTAATATTAGATTGTCATTTTCTTACCCTAACCTTAAGTCCCTAACCTTGACCCTATCAACCGAATTGTTTTGGATTAGTTTGGTTTGGCCGGTCCAATCCAAGTCGACCTTTCTTGTGGGCCATCTGCTAAGCGGGACCCAAATGGTAACTCGTCGGAATACTGAGGTTGTGACACCTGGCAATTTTGATGGAGCCCAAGTCCCAACTACGTGACCTGACCCCAAGCTGTGACTCTGTGAGACCCATCTGATCTCACTGTGCGAAAACAGCAAAACAGGGATCCTCTTTCTGTTGCATCTAACAGCCTCACGTCTTAGGATACTGAGGGGGACCCACCTACACACAAGCCCCCTCTCTCTCTCTCTTTCCAATAATTGTGTGAGAGTGTGGAGTGCGTAGTGCGCACGTGTGACGTTCTTTAATCTTTTTCCTCCGCTCATTCCTTCCCCTTTTGTGACGATCACCACAGTGCCAGTGCACGTTAGCATAAAAAGTAGCTCAAAGTGAAGTAATCTTTTCTTTTCTTTCCACTAATAACCGTTCGGCGAGACACAGACTCACGCTGGTCTGGTGCTTCGCATGGGGCCCACAGGGGAAGGCTGATGGTGGTGGGGCCAGCCCAATGGAGAGGCGTTAACAGTGACAGCTTGGAAAGGCTGTCGCCTGTCGGTGGCCAAATGGTCAAACCGAATGACTTTCCCAATCAGATCAGCCTACGTGTATGAATTGAGCCACGTCAGCAGGCTGGACAAAGACAGAGCACGTGCCAATTGCAGCTTGTGGGACCCTCCCTCAGCCCCTGGACCCCTCTTTTGATCTTCCAGCATCAATTCTTGCGCCAAAATTTTCAGTGCCATTTGCTTATTTTAAAACTGATGGTGGGAGATCAGAGATCAGAGATGGGACATATAGGCTCTGGGAAGTGATGATGTGCGTGTGGACCCACATTATTGACATCGTCAGCAACCACTCTTAACTTTGGTACTGACTACTGTGTGAATGTGTAGAGAGAGAGAGGGGGGCGAGAGGAGAGAGAAGGGAGAGAGGTGGTTGGTCAGGGTCATGTCGTCACCTCCCGCCAAGGGTTTCAGTTCAGTTCAGATGAAGAAAGCAGTTCCATAGTTGCATGGCGTCAGTTGTGGTAAAAAATTCGTCCCCTGTTTGAATAGATTCACTTTTTATCTCACACAGAAATGGATTAAATACATATACAACTCATAAAAGAGAGAAAAGGATTCTCATTTTGTACTTTTGCTCATACTTTTATCCTACCCCTTTTGAACTCGCTACATTGTTCAATTTACCTAAACGCCCTTTGGATTTTTAGGACATTAAGGAGTAGTTTTCAATTTTCATAGCTAACAAGTGCAGCTACCCTTTTTGAAAAACTTTGAAACCAAAATTACTATATTATTCTTGTTTGGATAAGCTTCTCTTTTAATCTCCTTCTACGCTCTTAAATTTATTTCACTCGCAATAAATTCAGTTTAGGTTGTGTTTGGTTTGAAGGAAAAGGTAGAAAAAGAACGGAGAAAATAGTGAAACCTATATAAGATTAAGTTTTTTCAGGCAACAATCGAGGGTTTAAATTGGATTGTGATTAAGGGTTTGTTTGGATATATTTCCGCTTGTGAAGTTCGGGCTGTGGAAAACAAAAATGAACCAAAAACGTGTTTTGAGCTTACATAATAATCTAAATCCAAAACATTTTTAAGCCCCCAAAGCACAAAGCTTAAAATTGGGGCTTCATGCTTTTGGACCACTCACCAGTCACCAGCCTTCAGAATCACTAGACTGAATCCCTGAAGCATACAGAAATGGAATAGACCACATCTCCACCCCACAACTCTCCACTACACATTCCCGCTGTGTATTTGAAACATCTCCTAAGGATAGTATTAGAACTGATGATGTCATCATTGGGAGATACTTTCAATACACTGCGGGGATGTAGTGTGGGACAGAAATGTAAAGGTTTTAGACTTATCTAAGAGGAGAAGGGAGTTATTCATGTAAACTTTAGTCATAGGCTTAAGGCTCGTCTTGGCCCTGTACATCTTCTATTAATGAAGAGGCAAAGTGCGGCTTGACCCATGAGTATGAGTTGAGTGGTCACTCTAATTGGTTGGATCAACAGGTTGATTCTACTCCTATCTTATATGATAATCATTACGGTGCAACTTTGATCGACTCGGGTTGAGAAATTATTACAATTTGAATGAATATGGGATATAGTGTAAATTCTTCAAATTGGATACTCCACTTGCAGCAACAAAAATATATAGTAGCTTTCATTCTTCTTTTTTTCATGATACTAGTAGAATGGCCCATGCGATGCATGAGAAATTTGAACCAGTGAATGATACCACAATCAGATATAGATCTTAACTAAGTTAGGTGTAGCCACTTGTTTGATTCTTCATTAATTGTGTTAGTGCCAATCTGTTTAATTGTTCCAAAATGAAATCATACTTCAATTATTTTATCATAGTTGAGTGTGAGTGGTAATGTTAAGAAAACAAAATTGACTTAAAATATGATCAATGGTTCTATTTGATATATAATGTAATGTATGTGTATATAAGAACGCAAAAAACTCTATATTGTAACATTAGGACAATGGCTTAGAGGGTCGTGGAATCAACCATAATGCGGTGCGGCATAGATTCAATTCAATTAAAGAACTTAGTAATAAGGGGATTTGCTCTCAACTTTCCAGTGCAAGATGTTGAAACCAAACCTAGAGGATGCCAAAAGCAAACTAGGAGGGTTTTGCTCATAGCTTGCAAGTGCAAGATGTTAAAGCAAACAACTTGGATCTTCATGTAGAACAAGCACTAAGTTTTGGTATTTTTATGGTGTCTTTCGTTGATGATTAAGAGAATTAGGTGTATGAGAACTTACAATTTATAAAACACCAGAAAAATGTTTAGAAATTACAAATACAAATTTGATTTGGGCAAATATAAGCCTATTAAAGACACATGATTAAACATTGAATTAAACTCAAAAATGAAAAGTTTTTGAAACTTATAAATCAAAACCCTAATTGCTTAAAATTAATTAAACAAAAATAATTATTAAAGAAAATTTTAAACTAAAGCATGATGTGAAACCAAAATTCCTATTGCATTTTCATAACTTAAAAGGGTAAAAGAGATAATAGAACTTTGCAATTGTGATACAGATGATATTGAGTACAATTTTGGCATATATTGCTATTGAAACTTCTTGATATGAAAGGCAGATGACTGAATATGATCGAAAATGAAGAGTAAAAACACTTAGACCTCCATTAGTTCCAAGTGTCTAAAAACCTACATTATTTCTATTCACATATTTTTTCAATCAATTACCTAGAGGTGTAAGTAGAGCCATGTTTGTTCGATATGGCACAACCCACATGCGGCCCGTGCAAAGTTCAGGCCGTGCTGTGTTGGCTCATGGACTGAGTCGGGCAGTGCTTCCCTCCCCTAGGATATTTTGGGGGGTTGGTCTGGCATAGTCCGTGGCCCATGTGTGGGCCCATGCTGTGCCATGCTGCGGGCCAAGCCTTGGGCCAGATCAGGCCAATTCATGCTTTTTAAAAATTTTGAAAAAAATAATGAAAAATTTAACATAAATTAAAAAAGATCTTAAAATTTTATTTTATATGGATTTTGATGTATACAATTGCTTATATACGGAATAATAAAATAAAATAATATAAAACAATTGAAAATAAAAAAAATATAATATATATAATATATATAATATAATATATATGGGTTATGTTGGGCCGTGCCGCAAGCCGGGCCATGTTGTTATGCAGCATGGCCTACTCAGTCATACAGGGTCAGCTCAAAATCATGTCACACCGTGTAGGGCCAAGAGTGGCATGACTCGATTTACAACTCTACAAATTACATTATATATCACAGTTAAAGGAATAAAGCATATAAATGATATAATAAATAATGAGAGTAATTTTGGAAATAAAAATGAGAGTTTCCAACAAAAAAATTAATTGACTTTTAAACAACGGTAAAGCAAATAAAAATAATGGTGAGGGATAATTTTAGAAATTAAAATCAGTGAATTTTGACGAATGGGACGATTATCATTCCCATTTTTATTAATGGTCAATAAGAATAGATATAATATCAAGTCGTTTTTAGCTCAATTTACTGAATATTTTGATTGTTTTTAGTTTAATTTATTAATGCCATTCAATATTTCAATTCAATTTAAATCCAACATTAATGAATCAAATTTGCATCTAGGTATATCCCCTAAGTTGTGAACACATATTTACATGTTTGTCAGCCTAAAATTTTATCTTCATACCAAGCGATGGCTCGGGCTCCTATGGTTAATTCTCAACATGTTCATGAGTTAATAAGAAGTGCTTTTGTGTCATGCTTTTTATGGAAATGTGTTATATGAGAGAGAGAGAGGTGCTGAAAACGTTTATAAAAGTAACGTATCTGAGTATGAGGGGGATGTCTACTTTTTAAACAAGTACACAACAACGCCTCTTGGGTAAAAAAGGAAGCAAATAACGCCAGCAAGGAGAATACTAACACAGGTTGTATTTAGAAAGGGTTCAGAATTTGTACATTTGGAGCTCAAAGCATAAAGCCCCAATTTCAGTGCCCGTCTCCAAAGGCTGAAGCTATGGAAAAATGCTTTCACTCAACTGCTTTGTGAAAAGCATTAAAACAAGTTTCAACGGAAAACCAAAAGCCCTTTTTTGACTGAAGGACAACAAATTTGAGGTTTTAGGATTTTTCATCAAACACTACTTATAAGCTGTCTGGCTGTGTGGGGCTAGTTTATAAAGCCAAAGGCAACCATAAGAAGGCCCTGCCAAACAGTCGTTAGCTAGGCTTTCTGCTTTGAGGCTTAAATGACTTTCAATTAAAATGTTTTTAAAGCAACTCTTACCAAATTCTCAAAACAATCTTTCGTTCAATTTTGTTTTTTCTTTTTTTCAACACCAAAAGCTCAAAATAAAAAAATTTTATCCAAACGGAGCAAATTTCAGTGTTTACAAAATTACATGTTTGGTCAATTATTATATCATTAAATATTTTATCACATAAAAAATATATTCACTAAATGACAAAATATAAGTCCTTAAATTCGGCTGCTTCAGCCATTATCCCAGGGGCCCATTTATTTTGGATCATAAATAGAGCTCTTATTCTTCTCTAAATTCAAACAATGAAATGAAAAATAGTGACGTAAATTCTGCTTTCAGCCTTCAGCCCTCGAAGTCGAAATAAATACCTGTTTGGTTGGATTAAAATGCAGTGACTTCTGGCTTTTCAAGATGGATCCTACATGAAAAGCCTATGAACTATGTTTGATGAAAAATATGAAAAGCCCAAATCAATTGTCAGTTAGGGCCTGTTTGGGACAGTTTCTGCAGTTACGGCCAGCTGCATTAACTGAACCATTTTAGTTGAGCACCTGTGTTCTCGGTAAGTTATTCAAAGTAGCTTCGTCATTCATGTTACTGTTACTATTCCAGTGTTTGAAATGTTCATGTTGGCTTTTTAAATTTTCACCAAACACAGCCTTGGAGGTTTTGGAGCCAGCTGTGAACGCCAAAAGGCATATCTTGAAAGCCCTCCCAAAATGGTGACTTAATCCATTGAAGGGCTGACCGCTTCAGCCTTATTAAATAGCTTATCCAGAGTGTTTCAAAGCGGCTGAACCAACTTAGCTGAATCTTCAATTCATCCCTCCCCTCCCCTCCCAAACGGGCCTTAATAAGTGGACCTCTGCCATTCAAAGTTGGGTGTTATTACTGCCACAAGGCCTATAACGACGCGGAAAAACATTTTTTGTAAAGATTGAGGGCATTCTAGTACTTTTACCACGAGACATCAGTCGTCCTCCACCAGATCGAACGACATAACGACAAAACCTCTGTAAAATGACGAAAAAACCCACCTCAATTTCTGAATTCTGACTCTGACTCCCGATCCCGACCACAAGGAACACTGTTCAACAAACCGACGCAACGATTGAACAAACAGGGAACAGCACCCCGCAAATTGACCAAACTACTCTCCGTTCCTTCAATGCCACATCTAAAGACATGGGTTTATCCGTAATTTCAAGACGCAACATTCACCTTTCTCCACGTTTAATAGAGGATGAAAACTGAAAAGTACTTCAGTCACGTACAGACACAAGGGTCCACTGTGGCATCAATCGTCAACCGTTAAGATGTCATTTAACGGGAGAGATCAACGGTCAATGAGTCACACATACAGTCAACTATAGTACCAAGCACTACCGTTTAATTAATCCTAACTCTAATAAGAAACAATTTAATTAACATACTAATTATTCTCTACTAATTAGATCGAGATTTCACGTCAAAATCTAGAGAGAGAAAGAGTTGGAGAGAGAGAGAGAGACAGTAGTCACATGGCATGTATGCAACAGCTGTGTTTCTTCTCTCCATCTCCGTCCTCGATAAATAACTCCTCACCATCCCTACTCCCGTCTTTTGACTCTCTCGAGCGTCGTTCGCTCTCTCTCTCTCTGGTATAGACACTCTCTGATGGTGGAACTGAAACCCTAGAAAAGCCGAGAAACTATAATGAGAAGCCTGTGAGGATTCCACAAACAGTCAATGGAGTTGCAGAAGCTTTTGTACTTGGTTGCAGCTATCTCTGTTGTTTTTCTCGCCGGGAAAGCTTCACCGGTGACCATTAATGGAGGTGTTAAAGATGCTCAGTTGTTGCTTTCTTTCAAAGGTACGCTTTTTGATCCAAGCTTGCTTCAAAGCTGGCAGTCGAGTCGGAATCCTTGCTATTTTTGCGGTGTTACATGTAAGAACTCGAGAGTTTCGTCTTTGAATCTGAGTTCTATCCCGTTGAGCTCCGATTTCAAGTTTGTTGCTTCGTTCCTCTTGAGCTTGGAGCGTTTGGAGACGTTGTCGATGAAACGTACGAATCTCACTGGGAACCTGTTGTCGGCTTCGAGTTATCGGTGTAGTGCGATGCTGAGCGAGCTGGATCTGGCCGAGAACGGTTTGTCTGGCTCGGTTTCAGATATTTCGAGTCTGTCTTCGTGTTCGAGCTTGAAATCTCTGAACCTCTCGGGGAATTCGTTGGGTCCCTCGACTGGAGGGAAGGATTCCGGCGGTTTACGGTTCAGTTTCCAGTCACTTGATCTTTCCTTCAATCATATTTCTGGTCAAAACGTTATCCCCTGGCTATTGTCTGGCGGTTGTGCCGAGCTCAAGTACTTGTCTTTGGAGGCAAACAAAATCACCGGGTATGTCCCGGTATCTCAGTGCCGGAGTTTGGAGTACCTCGATCTCTCCGCGAACAATTTCTCAGGGAGCATACCCTCTTTCGGCTCTTGTGAAGCACTGCAGCATCTGGATCTCTCGAACAATAAATTTTCCGGCGACATAGGAGTTGGGTTGTCGGGCTGTCAGCAGCTGAGCTTCTTGAATCTATCCGACAACCAGTTCTCGGGGAAAATTCCATCTTTCCCCAGCGGAAGTTTACAGTATCTTCTGCTCTCCACTAACGACTTCGAAGGGGAGATACCTCTGCATCTGGCCGACGCTTGTTCAACTCTTATCGTGCTCGATCTTTCCTCCAACCACTTATACGGTACGGTTCCTAATAATATCGGTTCTTGTTCTTCATTGGAAACCATTAATCTCTCCAACAACAACTTATCTGGTGAATTCCCAACCGAGATCCTACTCAAGATGACCAGTTTGAAGAATCTTGTTCTGTCTTATAATAATTTTATTGGTGGTTTGTCGGATTCTCTTTCGTTTCTTACAAATTTGGAATTGTTCGATATCAGCTCTAATAATATTTCTGGGCCCATCCCTTCGGGACTGTGTGAAGGTCCCAATGAGAGCTTAAAGGAGCTGTATCTTCAGAACAATCTCTTAACGGGTACTATTCCGGCAGCTCTCAGTAACTGTTCTCTGCTGGTTTCTCTTGATCTCAGCTTCAATTACCTCACAGGGACAATCCCTTCGAGCTTGGGTTCCCTATCTCGGCTCCGTGATCTGCTAATGTGGATGAATCAGCTCCATGGTAAGATCCCACTGGAGCTCATGTACATAAAAACGCTTGAAAATCTAATCCTGGATAATAATGGTTTAACTGGGACTATTCCTTCTGGTTTAAGCAACTGCACTTCTCTGAATTGGATTTCCTTGTCGAGCAATCAACTGAGTGGTGAGATCCCATCGTGGATTGGTCAGTTGAGCAATCTAGCAATCCTCAAACTTGGAAACAATTCGTTCTCTGGTGCCATTCCTCCAGAGCTTGGGGACTGCAAGAGCTTGATATGGTTGGATCTCAACGACAATAAATTGAGTGGGTCCATCCCTCCTACCTTATCAAAGCAATCTGGAAACATCGCTGTAGGGTTGGTTGCGGGGAAGAGGTATGTGTATCTCAAGAATGATGGGACCAGTCAGTGCCGTGGAGCTGGTAACCTCCTCGAGTATGCTGGAATCCGTCAAGAAGGGCTGAACAGAATCCCCACCCGCCAGTCATGCAACTTTACCAGAATCTACTTTGGCAACACCCAGTACACGTTCAATAACAATGGCTCCATGATCTTTCTTGATCTATCCTACAATATGTTGGAGGGTAGTATTCCTAAGGAGCTTGGGGACATGTACTATCTTTCTATTTTGAATTTGGCTCACAATAATCTGTCTGGTCCCATCCCACCAGAGCTTGGAGACTTGAAGAATGTTGGGGTTCTTGATCTCTCTCACAATAAACTCAATGGATCAATTCCCGGAAGCTTATCTGGCCTTACTCTGCTTTCTGATATTGATCTGTCCTTCAACCAGCTCTCTGGACCAATTCCTGAAACAGGTCAGTTAGCAACTTTTCCACCTTGGAGATATCAGAACAATACTGGTCTGTGTGGTTTACCTCTCGAACTCTGTGGAGAGAATAACTCAAATGCATCAACCCAGCATCAGAAGTCTCACCGCAGGCAAGCATCACTTGCTGGGAGTGTCGCAATGGGTTTATTATTCTCCCTCTTCTGCATCTTTGGACTGATTATTGTTGCTGTTGAGCTCAAGAAGAGAAGAAAGAAGAAGGATGCAACACTTGACGTCTACATAGATAGCAGGTCTCATTCAGGAACAGCAAATGTCAGCTGGAAGCTAACAGGTGCACGGGAAGCATTAAGCATAAACCTTGCAACCTTTGAGAAGCCCCTTCGGAAGCTCACATTTGCTGATCTTCTTGAAGCCACTAATGGATTCCACAATGACAGCCTCATCGGCTCAGGTGGCTTTGGAGATGTTTACAAAGCACAACTGAAGGATGGAACTGTTGTAGCCATCAAGAAACTAATCCATATTAGTGGACAAGGAGACCGAGAATTCACAGCCGAAATGGAGACTATTGGGAAGATCAAGCACCGAAACCTTGTACCCCTCCTAGGCTACTGCAAGGTTGGGGAAGAACGTCTCTTGGTCTATGAATATATGAGGTTTGGCAGCTTAGAAGACATTCTACATGATCGTAAGAAAACTGGAATCAAGCTGAACTGGGCAGCAAGGAGGAAAATTGCCATTGGGGCTGCAAGGGGATTAGCTTTCCTTCACCACAACTGTATTCCTCACATAATTCACAGGGACATGAAGTCAAGCAATGTCCTGCTTGATGAGAACTTGGAAGCTAGAGTGTCAGATTTTGGAATGGCAAGGCTGATGAGTGCAATGGACACTCATCTGAGTGTCAGCACACTTGCAGGCACCCCTGGTTATGTCCCTCCTGAATATTACCAGAGCTTTAGGTGTTCTACAAAAGGTGATGTCTACAGCTATGGAGTCGTCCTGCTTGAGCTGCTAACTGGTAAGCAGCCAACCGACTCGTCTGACTTCGGTGACAACAATCTAGTGGGGTGGGTCAAGCAGCATGCAAAGCTGAAGATAACTGATGTTTTCGACCCTGAGCTCATGAAGGAGGATCCGAGTCTGGAAATGGAGCTTCTACAACATCTAAAGATTGCATGTGCATGCCTAGATGACCGACCGTGGCGGCGACCCACCATGATACAAGTAATGGCTATGTTCAAAGAAATCCAGGCAGGTTCAGGCATCGACTCCTCTGCTACCATTACCACCGAGGACGAAAGTTTTGGTCCTGTTGCAGTAGCAGACATGACCATAAAGGAAGGTTCCGAGCTAAGCAAACACTAGACGAAGTTCAATTTTCCAAGGAAAAGAAAAAACATTCTTTGAGAAGAAGGTGATAATTTTTAGCCGGCCGCCTCATTTTTTTCCCCAGCTTTACCACTTGACTGGTATAAAAGCCCTGTTTATGTATCCCTATCAATCAATCTATGTATTATATCTCTCTTTCTCTCTCCCAAAATCTTCTTCTTTACACATGAAAGGCTTTTTTAACCTGTTATGTGTACATACACATAAAGACATAAGGTAGTTATTGGTGGTTTTAATTCCATCTCTCTTTTTCACACTTTGCCTCTCTCAAGGATTTTGCATTCAAATCCAATCCTTAAAATAAAGGAGGGGAGTGGACCTGTTCTGTGACCTCAGTGATGGTGACCATGTTGGTGGGTGGAAGGTCTCTGTTTTATTTCCTTTCATCTGGGGTTTCCGTTTCTCTCCTGTATTTGATTATTACTTCAATTTTCTTCTAATTTATTCCTTAACCTATTCCAGATTCCACATCCCTCATCATGAACTCAAAGAAGACAGTAAAATAAACCAGTTCTGAACTTAAGCAAATTATGTTGAACCTGAGATTATTTGATTAGTCTAATTCCTGGGGTTAAATATATAGACCAGAAGTTTTGGTGCATCGCCTTTCATGCCTAGTATTCTTTCTTGAAAACAACTCCCTGACTTTCCTGTTTGCCAGCTAAGACAACTCACTATCTCATCCATTATGAGAGCAGTGTCCTTGACTGTCCTTGTTATTGGAATTGATTAATTTACTTCGCTGTGTCATCCTTTGTCTCATCTCCCCATGTTTGTTTAATCCAACCGGGCTCCATTTCTTATTATATCATCCATACCTTCACTGATTCTCCAGGCTTGTATCATCACTTGATGATTAATTCAAAGCAGACGGTCTTGATGGGCTGTACAACACAGTACCAACAATTGTTGGCCACACGATCAAACACTGCAAATCAGAATCCAAACACCCATTAATTGGGTTCCTGCAGGAATTAATCAATGTTGTGGGTGATGAAATAGAATCGCAACTGAACCGAAGCAAACAAAAGGTTGGTGCACGAGGGAGGTGCAGATAGTACATGGGTGAAGGCCCAATCAAAATGGGTTTGTGGCGGAGGGTCGCCCATCTATTGCTTTCGCCACCACGCGCAGAGGTGGGGGAGGTGACACATGGGCCTGCTCACGTCCTGGGCTTGTCTGAGGGGCTACCCTACAACGTCGTCTTCTCCATTAAGCTGCTGTCGTTTTCCGGGCCCATAAATTGACATCCAAGGAATTTGCCCCCTCTAACTCGATCCTTTTAACTTTAATTGGTTCCGGAAAATAAATTACTTTAATAATACTTTACCATCGAATGAAGCACATAAGGAGGGCAGATAATTAGGACTCCTTTTCGCTAGCGGTGTAATTTCATTTGCACCGATGCAAATGTGTGGTAGTGCAAATGAGTTAAATCCAAATATTAATTTAATTTCGGAGTTTAACTACAGTGCGTTTTGAAATTTTTATGTATGTTACATCAAAATTTCAACCAATTGCATTAGAGTTGTCACATGGTCTACTTTATTTTCATCGGTTCACATTTTACAATCTATATTCATTATTAAAGAATTTAACAACATTAAAAAAATGTTATTGTAATGTTTCACTTTATCACTAGCTTGTTCATGTTTTTTTTTTTTATAATTATGTTGAAGTGATTTTTCCGTAGAACGCACAATAGATTTTGCCTTAATTTTATTATGGGTTTTACTTATTTTTTTTTATTTGTATGTGGACAAAAAGAAATGAAGCAAAATAAAGTAAAATTCAACACGAAAATAAATCAAAATTTGCAATTTCCTCATTTGCACTCCTATGCATTTGTAATAATGCAAACGAAAAAGGCCTTGAGAGCAAATAAATACACTTATATTACCCCTAAGAACTAATAACCATAGAGGAAACATGAAATATAATGCTTTTTGGATCTTTTATTTTTCTTTCTTTCCACTCAGACATCATGAAAATTTGACTTGCATGTACTCATTTATTTATTAGGCTCCACCTTGATTAGATTGAAAACCCAAAACCTGAGCAAAAAAAAAAAAAAAAAAAAACCGAAAAATTGAACGACTGAAAAAATCGACCAAAAACTGAATCGGTTAATCGAATCGATTGGTTCAGTTTCGGTTAACCATTTAAAAAAAATCGACAGTTAATCAAACTGACCGATATATAAATATATATATATATGCAATAATATATATTTATATAATATTATATATGTTATATTTTTTATTTTTTTTGAAAATCGGATAAAAGAAACAAAAAAAAAAAAACAGTTAAGTGCATAAAAAAACCGAAAAGCCAAACCACAATTAACCGCTGGACCCCTAATCTGGACTATTTTAGAGCACTTCACATCCACACAAATTGTCAGGATATATAAATAAATTATGGGAAAATTTATACAATTTAGGATGCTTTATTTTCGAAATAAAACCTAATCGTGAATTAAGAAAAAGAAATAAATCCCATCAATATCTCTATCGACAATTGTCAATCCATTTGGTTGAAACCTAACTAGATGATCTTCATCGATATAGGTTGTATTTGTCTTCTTTTCTTTTTAATTCCTTTGAAAGAAAACAATTGATAAGGTTGCTCTTTCAGCTTCGAGCAATGCAGGTTTTGAATATTAATCTTTATATATATATATATTGCCTATATTGTTAAAGGGAATCTCTCCGACAACTCAAATTGTTTTCAACATGGGGAAATAATTCTGGCACTGTATATTTGCTTATGTCAAACTAAGAAATGCTAAAATGAACAAAGTGATATATCAAGCAGAGAGCTAGCTCAAGCTAGGTATGTCCAAAACCCAACGCTATATACGTACGGTTTGACAAGCCTTCACTTAACCGATTTGGCCATCTTCGTTCTCTAGCTCGTTTTGGAAGCTTCATGGACCATGGTGGTTGCGTTTATGGTAGCGAGTTATAATCACTAGACCCTAATGGGGACCCAGATAAAGGCTTGGTTGGTTCTTGATTAGACATTAGGTTAGTTGGTGCAGAAATATTGGACCTTCCGACTGAAATGCCTTAGACAGAGAGAGAGAGAGAGAGAGAGAGAGAGAGAGAGAGAGCACTCTGTGAATCCCTGTAAGTTGGAACTTGCCATTAATCCATCACAGACCAGAAGAAGCTCAGAACTCAGGGATGAGCATTGTCAACGTTAATGGGGTTGTTTAATTTTCAGAGAGCATGCAGTCTGGCACTTATAAATTCATTCTGCTAAGAGTGACAGACTGACTGTTGAGGAAGGAAAAGAGATCAATGATCTTCTCATTACCCTTGCATATATTAACTGCAGGTCACTTTTTCTAGCTCCAGTATCGTAACAATCACAGTATCAATAATAAAATTCTTGCTTTTATAGTTTTATCCCTTTTATCTTTCCTACTCTAGCCCAGCTTAGCAGCAGTTGTCCTACTTGCCTATGAGCAAATTAGGTTTTATAGGCATGTGATCAGCCTTGTATTATCACTTTGTTCCAAAAGTTAAGTCCTGAAGTGAATGTTGCAGGTTTGATATGGCTCCTTCTCTACCTCCAATGGGCCCTTGCCAATTCACTGTGACTCATGGCCACAGACCAACCTTTCACCTCAAGCTCAAGCAGTCAATGCTTTCTAGTTTGCACCTGCCAAGCTGTTCAATCTGAACGAAACCTTCTTCTTCTGGTTCAAATTAAAGGTCGCAAAATTTATGGCGCATTTTATGGAAATTGTTGTAATATAACTAAAATGTGATACGTTATAATGGTATTTTTTATGTAAAAATAAAATTAATAAAAAAATAAATAGACCATGTGAGATAATATATGCCATAAAAATTTTGAAACAAGTAATATTTGCACACTTACACCAGGGCCATAAGACTTTTCTCCCATGGCCTTGGATAAAGAAGAGTATAAAAACTCACTCTTGGATTCAGGGAAAAAAGAAGATATATCAATCAGTCATCTTGAAGTGGAAAGAAATCTGAAATCCTTTTGAACCAAACCCAGAAGCTGGTTCTAAGTGGAAACATTCTATAATGAATCCCTGCAACCCGCATGTGTGGCAACTGTACTGAATACTGTTACTGTTCCAATCAATAAATTCTGAATGAACAATGATAGACAGACCAGCTCCAGTTTCCAACTTCTTTGAAACCACTGCTGTCAGTTGTATTCATTTCCAGAAAAGAATAAAGAAACCCTTCCAAAACCCTGATTAACGAACTGTTGAAGTGGGGTTCTCTGGGGTTTCCACCTTCCATCCATGAATGGTTAACTCTAACTGGTTAGAACTTAAAATCCATTTGTTTTTTTCACAACCAAAGGGTAGGGTTTATTTTGGGTGTAGCATGTCTATCTTTTATGAAGCTGCAGGAGTTCCCAGAGATGGACGATCACCTATTTAATGGAGGGAAAGAGACTCACTCACTAACATGCGCTTGGTGTATTCGTCACATTATTGTCTAAGAAGCAGGTGGGTCACCTACTATCTTTGCATTATCTCTTTGCAGAGCGTACTGCGCAGTGCGCACCATGGTTACGTACCACTCAGGAGCATTTTAACTCGAGAAGCCACCTCAACATGCTGATGTTATTGAACGAAAACCCATCTTTGGATGGGAAGGAGTCAAGGACTAAAACTTGAGTAATTCATCTCCGCCGTGGGTCCCACCTACCCCAGGACCAGGTCATAAAATCAGCTCCCTCAGGTGCTTGTCTGATTTAAAAGAGTACCTCCTTCTTATTTCCCTTTCATCCGCTATCTTTTGGTGTTTTTACCTTTACCCCCTGTATCATATATATCATTTACGTTCACTTCCCTGGATGGCTGTACGTTAATGGTGTAAAATGAAAATAGAGTGAATTCGAATTGAATCAAGCAAATTTACAGATTCAAATTTGGCTAGACGATTCAAGATATGAATTCTATTTGATATCCAACACATATTATAAAATAGAAACTGAATTTAAATTAATTAAACTAGTGTAACATCACATGCTATACATGCTGATAAATATTAACCATATATGATATATGGTATTTAAATTTAATTTTTATGACTTATATTTAAATTTAGTTTTTAATTACACCATGTTTGTTATATATGCATGTGCACATGTATGTATATATTTATAAATTTGAATATTTATCAATTGGATAACATCATATTCCATTTCTTTTATATAGTGATCATATTCAAATTCAATTTCATTATTGTCAAAATTTGAATTTCAAACTCAAAATTTTTGGATACCATTTACACCCCGCACTTTAAGGTACATGAAAATAAATTTTTACTAAGAAAAAAAAAGAATTGTAAATAAATGAAAATACAAATGGTAATATAAAATATTCCAAAGAACTTAGGTTGTGATTAGTTGCAGTGAAAATTTATTTGTACTAATGCAAAGTTATAGTAATACAAATGATTTGGGTGCAAATTCCGATTTATTTTTGTTTAAATTTATATTTTTTTGTTTGATTGCTATATAAATGGAATAAAATAGACCATAAAAAACAGAATAAAATAAAATCCAAAATAAAATTAAACAAGAATTTACATTAATTTCTTTTGCACTATCATGCATTTATACTAGTGCAAATAAAATTGCACTACAACCTAACGCTGTAAAAAAGACTAAGAAAACAAAACAAATAGACTATTTGTTGAACGATCGTGATCATATATTAAAGAAGATCCTTTCTTATCTTCAAGGTGGGCCTCACCTATTCTAGTGTCAGGTCCTGCTTACTCGACCCCCTATCTCACAATGGTCCAGGCCCAACCCATTTGGAGAGAGTCAATGATTAGGACCCAAATGATCCTAACCGTCCAGCCGATGGACTTTTACTCCCTGATAAATCGTAGAGAACAGAGGTACTGAAGCCGACGAGCCCTGATGTCCTCATCATCGAGCCCCAGACACCCGCATGTGCAAACACGCGAGTACTATCGTTTGATGGGGATCACACGTGGCAAGAAGAATGCGACGTTCCACGTGTGAAACAGACATGACAAGCAACCTCGAGAAGACAAAGGCCTTGGCATGTATGGAGGCAAGAAAGGCACACGAAAAAAATTGAGGGCTTAAACCGAGGAGGTCAGCGTCGTTGTTAGATCCAGCCCACGTGCACAGCCCACACACTGGGGCCCATTGTCGGACCTCCCTTAGGAAAAGGACGAAAACATCAAAGCAACAAAAGCGACGGCCCAGATATTATTTAATTGTAAATTATTAAAAGTCCCACTCACACCATGCCTTTAATTAATTAATTAAACATAGAGTTTGAAAATTGGAAAAGTTAGATTTTATATTTAAAAATGGGATTAGGAATTTAGAATATTGGTATTTATATCTATGCTATAAAAGTGGAAAGGAGAGTGAAAACTTTTGTTTCATTAAAATATTTAATTTTTGAATTTAGTCTTTCTCACTGATTTTAAGGATAAAAATGTAATTTAAATAACCATTTAAATACCACTTATTTTTTATTTTGATTCCTTTCTAATTATAAATTTATAAGGAACAAAATATAATTTGAACTATTACATTTTTTTCATTTAATTCTATTTTATCTAATATCTATATATTAGAACTGAATATGCCATATCAATATGCCTTTCCTTTCTCTCCCACCCTTTATCTATTTTATGATTTGTTTTTTTATTTTTTAAAAATTGAATAATTCTTCAAAAATGACTCGAGACATTGTTCTTAGAGTCAAGCATCTTACTATTTAATAATAAAATAATGACATGCATTTTTATTCATCACATTACATGAGAGTAGAGGGTTTATCTCATTTTGTAGAGTGTTCAACAATACAAAATAAGGTATGTTTTTTTTTTTCTCTATTTTTTTCTCCATTTTTTTTTTTAATTTTGCGCTATTTTGTAGAGTAAGCGTGGGAGACGTTTGGTTTGGAAAACCAACTGAAACATAATGGCAAGTAGTTCCGTGTAGACCTGTTCACGGGCTAGGCTTCGGGCCTAATGTTACACTGTCCCGGGCTTGAACTTCAGGTCGGGTCTATTAGAATTTTGACAAAAGCCAAGCCTGAATCTAGCCCATGAATAAGTCTAGTTCCATGTAAAACCAGTGAAATAGTTTCTTGAATACAACTTTTGAGATGAGATTTTGTCTTCACAAAATTGATCTTCACACCGTACTCATAAATTACATTTGAAGTCATGTATTAAAAACGTTTCTGTATTTTTATATTTTCATTCATGAGAAGATATTTCCAATGCACGGCTGATAGGATTGTGAAGATAATGCGAAGACCAAATTTGTGAAAATTAAATTCAAATTTGCAACTTTTTACAGCTTTCTCGACTCGGCAACATGGTTTGTTGATGTAAGCATTATACTACAGTTATAATAATGACTGCAAGATAAAGTATGCATATACACATAAATTGTACAATCAAACACTGACATATTGCAGCTCGAAAATGAACCACGAAGTGCTCCTCACACCATGTTTGGCCGCACATTAGGAATGTATACGTAATACACAACGAGATGTGGCTGTACTGTGTGAGGAGCGCTCTATGAAAAACAGATCCCAATTCAAATACAACAACCTCTTTTGAATTGTTCAATTCAAAAATAAATGTCATTTTCAAATTAAATTGATACGGTTCTAGAATCTAGAGCCAGACAACCCATTTTCAGAACCGAGCAACGCCTTATCTTTTATCAAACCAAACATAACATTATAAATTGGTTGCATAAGGTTTACCAGAATATCATTAATCACTACATTATTATTAGAATTTTTTATAAATCAGAAAAATAGCCCGGCCAGCCCGAATTATTGTATGAAAAATGTATCGAAATTTTATTTTGAAAAAAGCAGAAAATGTTTCATCGAAAAGATTGAATAATTTTCTATTTCCTTTAGTACCTAGGTCATATATATATATATATTTTATAGTGCCTCATGCAAGTATGCAGGTTTTAACTTTATCATGCATAGGTTGTCCTTCATCCTTGAAATCAGGGATTAACCCACAGTTCGAGGGCCTGTTTGGGTCAATGACCCAATTAAGATGGTCACTTGGCACGGCATTGTCACCTCTTCAAATAAGGAGACATGGGATACAATCTGTAGAACTACATGCTCTATGTGGTACATCAAGTGGGCCTTTACGCGGCACCCTTCTCTGCTCCACCCCCAATTCACCATCCTGTAATTCATGTATAGTATGTAATATAATAAATGTATAAATTTAAAGATGTGTTTGGTTGCTTAGAATAGGGCAAATTTGACGATGTAGTGTTTTAGCTACTTCATAATTTACCTTCACAATAAAGTGCGTATGGACTATGAAGATTGATGAGGGCAGATTTGGCCCTCCAGTGAAATTGCGACACGTGGCACCTCGTGACAATTATGTGACATCCAGGCAACAACTTATTAAGTCGGTGTCCCGCCGGGCACCAACCTGGCCTACCTGGCCGGCCTGGCGCGCAGCCCGCACATGGCCTGGCGTGCGGCCTGCACATGGCCTGGCGCGCTGCCTGGCACGCGGCCTGGCGCACGGCCTGGATGCGACTTGCGTGCTGCCTGGCACGCGGCCTGGCGCACGACCCGCATGCGGCCTGGTGCGCGACCTGCGCGACCTGGATTAGCCCGGCACATGATCCGACCTGGCAACCCATAAGACGCCCATCAATGAACCATAATGGCATACCTCACGAGCTCGGTAGCTCACCAAGGAGCTCGGTAGCTCACCAAAGAGCTCGCCAAGGAGCTTGGCGGATCTCCAAGGAGCTCGCCACCAAGGAGCCAGGCAGCTCGCCACTTGTAGGGTAGCTCGGTACAGAAGAGTGATTTGGCGTATCGCAAGAAGATCTTTTGCCTGACAACCTGGCCCAGACACCGACCCACCGACCTGACAACCTGGCCCAGAAACCGGCCCCCCAACTGACACAGGCGCCGACCTGACAACCTGGCCCAGGCGCCGACCTGGCCGCCTGACACAAGCGCCAGCCTGACAACCTCGAGGAGTTCTCCACTGTACCCCGATTCTGACGGGATATGACGAGTCTTACCGTTTGAAGGCTTTTCACCCACCTAACCCGTGAGGACACCACTATATAAGGACTTCGACCCCCAAAGCCAAGGGGAGGGAAAAAAGGATGGTAACCCCTGCTCTCTAGCTCTCTCATTTCTCTCCAAGCTCTCTATAATCATAATGCTAACTTAGACATCGGAGAGTCCCTACCGGGAAAATACCCCCGGGTCCTCTGATTCAGTTCTCGTAGGTCCCTCAGCTCCCGTCGCCTACAAAGGAGAGGAAATCACCTCATGCAGAGGGTAGTCGGGTTGCGCTGCACCAGGGAGCTCCACCATCCTCTGAGTTGTAGGCCGCCTAGGAGCAGGTCAAATGACGAGACCACTAGGGAGTTCGCCACCAGGGAACTCGCCACTAGGCAGTTCACCACCAGGCAGTTCTCCACTAGGGAGCTCACCACCAGGCAATTCACCACCAGGGAGCTCGCCACCAGGCAGTTCCCCACTAGGCAGTTCACTACCAAGTAGCTCTCCACCAGGGATCTCACCACTAGGCAGTTCGCCACCAAAGAACTCACCACTAGGCAGTTCCAAAGAATTGATGCAATACATGGTGGAGTATGGACATGATGCAAGTTGAGCCATGTAAGGTCGGGTTGAGAACCCTGACCCAAGCCGAGTTGTTGAAGCCCCAAACATAATCCTAACTCAGCCTGATGTTGGGATCTGGTTGGGTTCAGGTTGATCCAGTTTCTTCATTTCTTTTTGCTAAAATGTTCTTCTATTTGCAAATTAGGCTCTCTCTCTCTCTGTGGGTTTGCTTTTGCTTCTACTTTTACATTATTCAACTTTAATTTCTATTTTACTTCATATACTTTGCAAACAGACAAAATAAAGCGAAATCTACAAGAAAACTAAACCAAAATTGGACTATGAATGCTGTACTTATTTTTTTATACATAAACACATATATGCATACATGTATATCTGTATAATATTTATTTGTACAAACATGAAAATGTTGGGTTCAGGTTGGGTCAGGTTGCCATGGCCTTGACCCTAACCCGAATTTCAACCTGAACCATCCTAATTCAGATCATTTCATTTCAGTCATTTAAAGTGAAAAAAACTCCATTATCATTGATTCCACGGCTTATTGAACAACCATCGTGTTCTGCTAATTTGAATTCTTCTGTGCTATGACCAGTGGGTCTCATATGCACTTTGTTCTTTTCCATCTCGATTCTCTTGTTTGATTTGAAAGAAAAAGTAGGAAAAGGAAGGAAAAGGTCGTTTTTTCCTAGTTTTTCTTTCAAACCAAACATAGACTTGAAGTATTTAATACCAAAAGAATGTCCTAGAAACGTTTTGATGTTTTAAGTTTATTTTGTTATAAATGATAGTCTGGAATTATTTTCTTTTTTATTTTAAGATTTTGAATTTTTATTTGAATTGGTTGAATGGTTGAACCGTAAAATAGAACCATGAACCCATAACCCAATCACCAAATAAATTCTGTATCTTTCTAGATTCTGATAACATCGATTTCAAATTTTCAGCCTCCCATGACCCAACCTTGATTAAAGGGTTTTGGGTCCAACTATTGGACTCAACCAACAGTCAGTCCCATACACAGTTAGGAAACTGGCCCCATTGTATGTAGCCTTTGGGTGACCTTCAGAATATTGCTACCACTGTGTGTAGCCTTAGGATATAGTGACCAAGTATTCTCAGGGTAACTGGACCCTGCTACAAACAAAGGCAACATCCCTCGACCTTCTATATAATGGAATGGGATCTGGGCCTGTGTCACCTAGACCCCCAAGGGGTATAGTTTTTGTATACTTTGAGCCCAACCTGTGAATTTGAAACTTCATGCTTTTGTTAATTAGTTACTCTGGTTTGCATCTATAGCTGATCCAAAATCTACATTTTTGTTTCATTTGTAGTCATTGTTAGTGTGAATTCTGCATCACAGAAACAGTCTGATATGAAAATTTCACCACCTTCTTACTGCCTTTATTCTCTCTCTTACGTGGGTTGGGAATCATATCATTTTACTTTCCATTTTAATCATTCCAAAATTCTGATGTTCCTTTTACTTAACTTTTCTCTCCTACAAAATGAGGGTTGGAGACCACGTAATTTTACTTTGAAGTGTATTTAGCAATTTAAAGCCTAAACAATGGTAAATCTCAATAATTTGCACTCATTCCATTTGTACCAGTACAAATAAACTTATACTACAAGTCTAGCTTGTAGTGCAAGTACAAACACTTGAAATGGTGATATTCAGTGCCATATCCGTTCTTAAAGTATGGGTGCTTAAATACTACCGCTTAAGTGCCCAATAAAGCATTTTTTTATCTACAGCTAGAATTTCGAAAATTTTGAATTAGAAAAGCTTCCATATATTATATTGAGGGGTTCCTTTCCTCCTTTTTGATATCTGATAGGTTGTTTAGAAGTTTATTTTCTTTGCTAAAGCCATCAATGGATCATGTGTGTATGCAACCGTCATTCTTCTAGTATCAACCTTCCAAAAAACCAGACTCTTAATTACTTAAGGCTATCTTTGGTTTGAAGGAAAATGTAAGGAAAGGAAGGAAAAAGTAAGGAAATCTTCACGACCCTTGTATTAGTTTCTTTGTCTTTTCCTTCCTTTCCTTACTTTTTCTTTTCCTTCAAACCAAAAATAGCCTAATTAGAAAATTTGCTTGCTTTAGGGTTATAATTAACTTCACTGCTTGAGCTGAGCTGAAAGACAATGATAGAACACATAACTAGGTTTTTGTCCCTTCAACTTGCTTTTCATGGCCTAGAAAGAAAGTTTAGTTGTTGACTTCTAACAAGGCTGGAGCTTATTTTATTTTATTTTCTCTTCATCCTTCTATGGTCACAATGATAGTTGTGTTGATTCACTTGATTGCCACTTTTTCAGCCAACAAAGTGGATTTGGAGAAATTTCATGGAGATTCCAACGCCAACCCCTCTTTCCTGCTTCATATTGTTAGTCTTCAAATGTTAATTGAGTAACTAATGATTGATGGGATGAGATGTGGGACATGGAAAGTGAGTGCTGTAATCATACATCTCTCTTCCAAGTATTATTCAATCTCAGTACAAGAGAAGCACGTATATGATTATAAAATGCTTAAGAAGTTCCCAAGTGGGATCGGTAATCTGAGACCTTCTCAACCGGTCCACATTTACCTTAGGGCTTGTCTGGGCTAGGCCTAGTCGTTCACAATATTGGACTGGGCTTAGTAATTAGGATTGATAAAATATTGGGCCCCCCTGTCATGTGGTGTAAATGTTAATCAATTGGGTAATCCATATACATCCAATTGAAGCCTTTTCATGTGATATGTTAAGTGTTATTTTTTGGTCCTTTTGGCCTTGCGGAAAGGAGTTTGTTGAGAAGTTTGATTGACCCTTGAACAGAGGCTGAGATGAAATGAAACACATGAGGTCACTTTTGGACCACAAACGTGCTTCCACGCAGAAGAAACCATTTAGACCTCAGGAAGAAGGACCGGACAAATAAGTCCTTGCCCTTTTGTGTATTATGAGATTATAAACCAACCAAGGTGCCCAAAATGGTGTTGGGATCTACTACTGTATATAATGGGCCATGTAACCAATCATGAGTGAAAACACCAGTATTCCATATACCTGGGGGCCTATATCTGGTGGCACCCAGATGACCATGGTGTTGGGATCTGCTGCTCGCACAACTGTTTTGATAACCAATCACAAGTGAGCACACCAGTGTTCCATATGGGACCTATATCCAGTGGTGCTCAGATGACTGTGGTGTTGGAATCTGCTGCTCTTGCAACTGAGTATAATGGGCTATGAGACCTGTTCATGGGCCAGGCTCGGGCTTGGCTTTTGTCAAAATTTGAATGGACCTATCCTAAAGCCCGAGCCCCCAACAATATAAAGTTGGGCTGAGGACATTCCTATAAACAGGTCTAGTAATCAATCACAATGGACAGTGTGGCACCCAGATAACTCTTTCACAAGAGAGAGATATAAAGTTAGATTGAATCAGGCCTGGTTCCTCAGGTGGTCAATTCAAAACATCTATATCTATATCTATATCTATACTATGTATAAAAGTGCAGATGCAAAGTGAAAGTTTTTTGGATTAAAATTACTCTCTATTTTTTTATCTGAGAAAGGGTATAAAAGTTATTTTATTATAGTTCTGGGGGCTATTTAAATGCCCATATTTGTATATTTAGTTCATCTCTAATTGTAGGGGTTGAAAATGTAACTTCAATTATTACTTTTCACCTCATTTAATCCCCTCTCATTGAATTTTATACTTGAGATATTAAATCCAATTTTCTATTATTAAATCATATATTTAAGTTATTTTTCATTAATAAATGCTACTAATTAGATCTATACCAATATTTTTAACAATATAAACCCATATATTTTAAAATAGACTAAAAAACAAAACAGTTCTTTATCCTAGTGGTGGCTAAGCAATTCAACCATCTGAATCAAATGGATCAACTTATAAAGTCATAATTAGGTAATAAAAATTTTAAAATATAAATAAATAAAGAAAATTACAAAAATGTAGAAAAATTAGACATATTTATGATATTTTTATTGATCAAATTAAAAAATAAGTATAATAAACAATAATTATTTTATTGATAATAAAAATAAAATACATAATTTAGAATTGACCAAAAAATGAAATTATTTTACTATTTGGCAAAGATCAATAGTTCAACTTTTGGGCCAAATGTGTTAGCATTTAATGTCATAAATAAGTAATAAAAATATAAAAATACAAAAATGAAAAAAAATACATAAATTTTGCAAAAAGAAACATTTAGACACATGTATAATATCATATAATTATCATATTAAACAAAAAGTAAGTGTGACATATTAGAATTATTTTTACACATAGAAATACAAAAAAATAATAAAAAAAATTATCACATTTATAATTCTACCTTTACACTACTATTAAAAATATGAATCAAATTATGGAACCTTCCCTTGGCTAAAATACTCATTTCTAAATTTAGTCCATATTTAATTGTAAGGTTTAAAGTATAAACCAAACTACTAATTTTCACCTCATTCAATTCTCTCTATTTAAACCTTACATTTTTTTGATAAATGAACAAAAATAAAAATATACAAAAAAGATAAAAAAAATACAAAAAGAAGAATCTAACCAAGTAGGTAAGCCTATCAATAACACTTGTAACTTCATGTAATTAGATTTGGATTTTACAATATGCATTTGATTAATAATAAAAAAAATACATATCTATAAAAATTATTGGGTACATTATTACTATCATTATCATTATCTAGAATTTCCATGTGCAAAGCATGTGCACACTTACTAGTTTAATAAAATCTTAGGCTTAGGGGTGTATACTCGGATTGGCCCGAGTTAGCATTTTACACTGCTTTAGGCTTAGGCTTTAAGGTCAAGCCTATTCAAATTTTGACAAAAGTCCAACCCAAGCCCGCCCAAGTTGCACTCCTAAAATAATTGTCTTTAACATGGTTAGCAACTGGATGGCCAAAATCCTGCTAATTGAATCTAGTGTTTTGATGGGAGCTAAGGTTACAAATAAATTCAAGTCAAGTTTAAGGTTAAATGCCAATAAACAAATAGAACAATTCTGGTCATAAGACTCAACCAAGGAATAAATTTCAATATGGGATGTATCGTATTGTATCTTTTGGGTTTTGATTTCAAGAACCTGTTTTTTTTTGAAAAGTATATATAAAAACCTATGTTCAACTTCAGTCAGGGCAAAGCCCATTCGAGCAGACTTTACTACATTGCATTGAGAATATCTTTGTACTTGTATGCTTTATTTTATGAAGAGATATTCCCAATGCAAGGTTGCAAAATGTTGTTAGAATGGTGTGGGCACAAATTTTCCCTGATAGAAGCTGATCTCTAAAAACCTATATGTTGCTACCAAATATGGAACTAAGGGCAACAATGTAATTTCTAGCATCCGAGGCTAATGGGTCCAGCCTACTAAGAGAAAGAAAGATGTTAGAGGCCCTAGGAGTTATCCTAGGGGTGAAAGCTCTGATGATCAAGTTAGCAGAGGGCTCTAAGGGGTCGAACTAAGCAAGAGAGGAGACTTAAGAGTTTGAGTTCTAGTGTTTACCTCAGTGTGGAGACCCTTTTTATAGTCGGAGTTGCTTGAGAAGGGGAGTGGTTGGGAGTAGGTGGTGGCGATTGGTAGTGGTTGGTGATGGATGGTCAGGGTGAGTCCAACCGGTGCCACATGTCAGGATCCACGGGATGGTCGAGTAGATACCCTTACATCACTTGTCCCCCCCCCCCCCCCCCATTAAGCTTTCAGGCTCACTTCCACTTTAATGCTGGCTATTTTGGCTTTCTTTGTATGGTGTGGGACCCTATCATTGATCTACACATCAGCCGCATGGGTTCAGCCTAGTCTTTGTTATAAGGCATGGCCGAATTCACTGCTGAATACAATGAACCCCTGAGTCCATTACTATAGGCTCTTAATGGGCCCAACATTTACACTAAATGGTACTTGAGTCCAGCCATTTTATGAAGGCTTGAGGACTGTGGGCATATGCAAGATTAACCCATCAGGTATAACCCTCAATGGTCTTATACTTAACCTCTAAGCCCGTAATGATTAAACACTACCTGACAAGAGATGACCTCTCCCTCGGCTGCAAGGTGTAGTGATACACTCTCTACTCACATGGATCCCGAGAATTAAAACCTTTTGCAAACATTTTGAAACCATAATATATATATACATGTGTATATATGTATATCTCTATATGTATATATGTATATATGTATATCTCTATATAAATATATTTTGCAAAAACAAATTTCAACGGTTGAAATCAATTGTCGGCAGTTTAGGTTTCCATCAGAGAGAGTGCATCCTTGATCATTCACTTTGCCTGACAAAGGGGCTGATCTTGTCATTATGATCACCCACTTAGATGACTTTTCGGACTGTCCCAACATACCCAGGTTTTGACCCCTTCTAAGAATCTCATTGATTGGCATATCAAAGGCAGCCCAATCTGACACCTAGTGTAGTATCATAATTAAGTTTAGGGGTTAGGTGTAACATTCCGGTTTTTCCCATCTATCTCCAAGGTCCAGGGCAATACTGGATTTTTGGTCTGGTTCAGGGTTTCAACAAAACTCACACTGCATATACCTCAGGTCCCACCCTAGCAGCTGAGACAAGCCACCCCAACCAACTTGGTGGTACATCAGTGTCAGCCTTGGCAAGATAAATCTCCCCAGATCTATCCAACGGCTGTGAAGATTCTAAACTAACACGAGTCTCGTATGTGTCTAGTTTAAGGGTATTGCACAGAAACACACTGGTGTATTGTCGTAGGCACCCAAAAATAAAACCTATACTCGTAAAAATTAAATGCAGTAGTGCGAGTAAGGATCGTTCCCACAGAGAGTGTCTAATCTAATTTGTGTGTTGCGTGAATAAAGATGGAGGGGGGGGGGTTGATGTAACGCAAACCAGAACTAAAAGAAAGAAAATCAAAATTAAAAAGAACAAAATGTAAATGGGAAATAAGGCAATTCAGAGTGCTAGAATTAATCAAAATAACAAATCTTGGTCTAGGATAACATCCACTATCAAAGTTTCGTTACTGCTCATCGATGCAGAGATAAATCAATTCATACTTTGAATATTCATCATAGGAATTATGTTCCCGTATCTCCCTATCATAGTTAATTAGAAAACAAGCGATCCTCTTAACCCTTACTACTGAACAATCCCTAAATAAGCATCAAAGATTTAATCCAGCAGTAGCATTAAGCATTAGAGATCAATGAAGCTAAACAACACAAGCACAAGCGGTTGCATTTAATTCAACCGAGTGTTCTTCCTAAGATCTAACAATTTCTGACGCAACAAATCATTAAACCCTAGTTGCTTCACAGATTAGAGGGATCAAACAATTACGGATCTGATATCTAATCTAACAGTAGATTGTAACGAACAATAAACTAATAGGCCTCCTAGCAATCATATGAAACAATCATGAACATAAACATAGAAGAACATTCGATACTCAAAGCATGAATCAAACAATAAAAATCAAATTAGATCTCATAGTGGTGGATTCTGAGGCTTATGTTTCCTTCGACCAAGTATCAAAGCTTAGCCATGCATGGTCATGGTGAAAACTCAAGAAAAATCAAAGAAGAGAGAAGAGAAGAGAAGAGAGGTGCGACAACTCTAGGTCTGATTGCTTTCTTGATTTTCTTTCTCCTCTTTCTTTCTCTCTACTTCCCCCAAGAGAAGCCTACAAAATCTCCTAAAATTTCTCTAGCTAACGGTTATCCAAGTCTGGCTCATCAAGAAAGAATTCAAAAATAAGATAAAACCAAGTTCTCGTGTAAGTGGGAGAGTGGTGAATTCGCGGATGAAAACATACAAGTTAAGGAATGTTTCCAGCACGTCAGCAATGCGGTTGTAGATAATTCGGGCCCGATTTGAATCACACGGTGCCAAAACTATCTAGAATTACCCGATTAGCCTTGTTTTTCACTTAACGCCTCCTTTCGTGCCCTAAATCGAAACATAAGAATAATGAGTCCATTTAGGCACTAAATGAGTATAAAAAACTAAATATAAAGGGATAAAAATATGATAATTTTCATTCTCATCAAATCCCCCCACTCTTAGCTTTTGCTCGTCATCGGCCAAAACTCAAATTCACTTTCCCAAAAACACTAAGGTTACAATGCCATCAACAAAGAACAACCAGGCTCTTCAATACTCATAATACATCATGAACAAACATTCTTAACAACTTTCAATTACTTTAGTAAGCATTTTCACTTGAAGATGGAATAAACTAATTAGTAGACCCTTGCGGAAATAAACACTCAACTCTCATGTTTGAGGGGTAGGTGTTTCGCTCAAATTCATTCATATGGAAATGATCTACCATAGACTTGCATATCTTCTCATTCTCCACCACTGGGATCACATGCATACACAAATCAAAAGGACTTTTCAAGGGCCGTAATGGGGCTTAGGTCAAGGTGGAAAATATTTGGGAATGTAGCTCAAAAGCCATCAAAACTAGTAGAGCATTATCTGAAGCTCGAATGCATAAGACATGTCAAACCAATCATTCCATTCAGCAATTGCTTCAATTTTTCTTTAATGTATTTGAAGCATGTAAAACTCCTGCATTGGAAAGCAGCGGAGAACAATCCTTCACAATAGCTTCCACTTTTATATGTATAAACAACCCCTTCTTCTTGGAATTTTAGGAGGATCATGGATAGTTTGTAACATCAAAAGCGATTTCTTCCGTTCATTCCTTTCATCTTTACTTTTTTTTTCTCTTTTTTTATTGTTTTTTTTCAAAGCATATCAATCATTGGAACTCACGAACTGAGAAGGAAAACCTATTTCATTTCATCATTCATAATCATGCCACAAATCCAAACACCCCCACACTTGAAACTTGCACATCCATACATATCATGATGATGAGCAATGCTCCACTAGTTCTACGGCTTGGGTATGGGTATTATCTATTTTCTGGTTTAAAGCTTGTAACATGGGTATGCAATGAATGACAAAGGTCAATAAAGCTCAAAGGGGTTCAATAAAGGGGATAATTCATCAAAAGGTAGGCCATTTGGCTTATGTGGCTTATAACAAAAAGGGCCTTAATCATGTTCATGCATGCTTGTGTCAATGTGATCTTGAAGAGAATCAAGGCAAGTTCTAGAGAAACAAATACATGGAAGAATATCTCACATGAAAGAAAATAGTGGGACTGATGTGGATGTGTCAGTCCAAAGGCTCAAAACCTCACCAGCTTTTCTCTACTAAATTTTGTCACTACCATTTTCAAGGAAAATCACTAGACTAATTAATTCTAAGTTGGAAGATTACTTATCCAATCATGTTATGAGCTTTCCAAGCTTAATTGATTCTTGCTCATGGCATGCATAACCTAAAAAATCGTTGAAAACCACAAAAACCACAAAAACAAAGAGCAAAACTATATATATTTTTTTTCAAAAAGAAAAATGCAGAATTAAAACACAATCAGATTTAAAACACAACCTAAATCCACTCCCCCACACTTAAAACTTATATTGTCCCCAATGTAAGGTGAAATGCAAAGAAAATGTGGAAATAACTAAACTATAAATGCAAAAACTAGAAGAAAAAAAAAAACAAAATTTCCTGTTTTTAATCATCATAAACTGGATCCTCTAGGTCCAATTGTCCCACATGCTCTACTCGGAAGCCTTCATAGAAATGCTTGAGTCTATGGCCATTCACCTTGAACGCTTTGGAAGTTGTTAGACTTTGAATCTCAACTACACCATGAGGAAAAACATTAGTAACAACAAAAGGTCCAATCCAACAAGAATGCAACTTACCCGGAAACAGATGAAGCTGTGAATGGTAAATGATGACTTTTTGACCAACTTTAAACTCCTTCCTAGAGATCATTTTGTCATGAAAGCCTTTTGTCTTTTCCTTGTAAATTCTTGCACTTTCATAGGCATCATTTCAAATCTCCTCTAACTCTTGTAGTTGCAACTTCCAGTGTTCTCCCCTTTCATCCATCCTGGGTGGGTTCAAATCTGGAATAGAGGCCTGCAAAACAGAGGGTAACGATTTCCCATTAGAAATTGGTAACGTAATATAAGGAACATTGTCTGACTGTTGTAATTCTGGAGGATCATTCAATGCTGCAACTGTTGTAGGTCTAGAAAAAAAAATTATTTTACGGACCAAAATGAATAGAAACTGCAAATAATAGGTGCACAGACATTCTGCTCCAAATTTGATCTTCAAACTCCACGTACGAATAGTCCATTAAATTATAAATAAAATAAGAACAATTCTAAATTAAATTTCAGATTTAATGAAAATTAATTTCAGATCAATCGCCCTTACAAAAAACAAATTCTTGAAACAAAACTGCAAACTACACAATACCTGGATAGAACAACTTCTACCGAATTGCGCAGGTTCAGATCTGATCTCTTGGTTCAAGATTCAAACCTGTGGCTTTGATACCACTGAAAGAATGGTAGGATCCATCGTATGGATGCCAAAAAGGTTGCGGAATGGGTGGGCGAATTTCTAAAATTTCCTACCTTTCTTACAACTAGGAATCATATTCCCTGATTTTAGAATAAAAAATTCAAGAATCCTACTTGAACCAAACTTGACCAGATCTGACCCAAAGATCAGGGGAAGGGTTATACCTGATGCGAAGAATCAAAATCTCCCAAGTCGTTATTCACGTCCAAAGAAAGATCCAAGATCTGCTCCCGCTGAAGATGACACAACGACGGTGGGGCAGAACCAACAGTGTACATCTCACGTACCGAACTCTTCATAGGAACTCATTGGAGGCTTAGAGCACCAAACCAAATCAGCCTTTCAGCAAAGACTGATATCAAGAACAAATTTCTTGATTCTCCCTTCAAGGGTGTTCGAACTATGCAGCAAGGTGGCGGCAGCTAGAGGAGATCCCTAATGCTGAAAATGGTGTGAATGCAGATTTCAGCTTAGAGAAGATGAGATCCTATCTCAGATTGTAGAGAGAGAGCACTGCAAAAACCCTAGGTCGAATTCTTGTTATTCTTGATTAGGGTTTTCTCCTTTTTAGTGATTAAGAAACCTCCTAATCCTATTAGGAGTTATCCCAATCCAAATCTGTATTTGGATAGGGGATAATCTTAATCCTATCTACAGATTAGATCAGCCCATTCCTGATCTCATCAGGAGGTTAATCTTAAACCTATCTACAGATTCGCCCCCTTAAGTGGGTGATCATATCATCCCAGTTTGAAATGGGCTTTTAGGCCCAATAAATAAATAATGCTCAATAAGTTTCAAAGTTGCTGCCCAGTTGGGCTTCATTGTATGGCATGGGACCCAAGCATTGATCTCCACATCAGTCATATGGGTTTAGCCCAGCCTTCGTTACAAGGCTTAGCCGAATTCACTGGAAAGCCCAGTGAACCCCCTGAGCCCATCACATGGACCCTATAGGCCTAATACTTACACTAGGTGGTCCCTGGGACAAGCCATCTTATAAAAACCAAGGGACTGTGCGCAGATGCAAGATTAGCCCATCAGGTATTATCCTAAATGGCCTTACATTTTACATCTCAGCCCATAATGATCAAGGACTGCCCGACAAGAGAGGACATCTCCCTCGGCTGCAAGGAACAGTGCTGCACTCTTTACTCACATGGATCCTGGGAATTAAAACCATTTACAAACAATTTTAAAACCGTACATAAATATATATCATATATATAAATTTTGCAAAACAAAATTCGAACGATTGAAATCAACTACCAGTAGTTTGATTTCCATCAGAGAGAGTGCATCCTCGATCATTACCTTTGTCCGACAAAGGGGCCCACTCAGATGAATTCTCAGACTGTCCCAACATACCCAGGTTTTGACCCCCGCTAAGGATCTCACTGATTGGCATACTGGAAACCCCCTAAACCATAATCGGGTTTAGGGGTCAGGTGTAACTTTCCAGTTTTGCCCATCAATCTCCAAGGTCCAAGGCAATACTGGAAATCTGGTCCGGTTCAAGGGTTCAAGTAATCCTACACTGCGTGTGCCTTGGGTCTCACCCTGGCGGCTGAGACAAGCCACCCCAATAGTTGGCAGCACACCAGTGTCAGCCTTGGCAAGATAAATCTCCCCAGACTTATCTAACAACTGTGAACATTTAAAACTAACACGAGTCTCATTGAGTGTCCAGTTTTAGGGTCTTACACAGAAGCATACCACACAACATGAATCAAACATGTACTTTATTTATTTACATTAAATATCAAAAGTACATCAAAATTGATTGGAGCTAAGGGCATACAAAACTATCTAACAAATACATATTGCGCCTAAAGCCCATTTCGAACTGGCTAATTTAATTACCCACTTAAAGGGGCGGATATGAGATTAGGGCAAGCCAAAGGATTGGGTCTTGACCCCATCCACTCTTGGAGACCAAATTCAAATAAAGATTTGAATCTAGTAACCTCCTGATAAGATCAGGAGTGGGCTGACCTAATCTACAGATAGGATTAAGATAATTTCCTATCCAAATACATATTTGGATTGGGATAACTCCTTATAGGATTAGGAGGTTTCTTAATCACTAAGAAAGAGGAGAAACCCTAATATTGAATTACAAGAATTCGAACCAAGGGTATAGCAGAAAAATCCTCCTGTAATTTGAGATAGGATCTCAAAAACCCTAGAAAGAAGAAAAGAAAATACGCCAACTTCATCTCTAGAGTTCTCCTCCAGCCGCCGCCGCCATTCACTACCTGGTTCGATCTCTCTGAGAGGGAAAGATCAAGAAGGTGTTCTTGATATCTGTCTTTGCTAAAAGGCTGATTGTGTACGGTGCTCTTCGCTTCCTTTGAATTCTTGTGAAGAATTTGGTTCATAGGACGAACACTACTGGTTCTGCTCTAGTATCACTGCATCATTTTTAGTGGGAGTAGATCTTGGGAGTATTCTTTGGGCGTGAACACCAATGTTGGGAGATACCGGCTCACCGTATCAGGTATAACCCTTCCCTTTCTCTTTGGTTCAAATCTGGTTCGGCTTTGGTTTGATTAGATCCTTGAATATTGTATTATAAAATCACGGAATATGATTCCCAGTTGGAAGGGAGGAGAGAATTTTTTTAAATTCGGCCACCCTATTCCACTGCACTATTGGCGTCCATACGATGGATCTCTCCCTCCTTTCAGTGAGCCTGAAAGCTAAATGGGCCTAAAAGCCCATTTCGAATTGGGTTAATTAGATTAATTAAATAGGGGCGGATCTAGGATTTGGATCAGCAGATAAGATAATGAATTATCCTTATCACCTTAAAGAGTCCAGATCCAAATAAAGATTTGGATCAAAGGAACTCCTAATTTGGTTATGAAGGTTGATCTTTATCTATAGATAAGATAAGGGATTATCCTTATCATTTAAAGAGTTCAGATCCAAATAGAAGATTTGGATCAAGAAACTCCTAATGAGATTAGGAAATTGTCTCTTTAAGGCTATAAATAAGAGAGCAGAGAGAACTTTGAATTCACACTCACTCAATACAGAGAGAAGACAACTCAGTTAGACTGATCTTGCCTTCAACTCCTTTTCTTCTTGCTCTTGCCACCCTACCCTGTTCGATCTCTAGTTCTTGGATTTGATCAAGATTCGATCTTGATATTTTTTCTTGTCAGAAGAAACAATTTAGAAGTTGTGCTCACTGTCCCATTCGATTCTTGCTGAAGAATCACTAGTTCTTGGTGAAGAACTACCTACTAATCCTGCATCATCCCAAGTTGTGACATCTTCAGTGGATTGAGGATTTGGTATACTCTTTGGGCGTGAACACCTACGTTGGGAGGAGCATTCTTGTATGGATTCCATATCAGGTATATCCCTCCCTTATTTTGATTTCATATTTGGTCCAGTTTGATTACAAGAACGAACCTTAAAAATGCAGTTTTCTAAGTTGGGAATAGGATTCTCGGGTGAGAGTAAAGAAATTTTTGAAATTTCCCCCAACCTTCCTGTAAGGTCGGCCATCCATATGATGGATCTCCCATGAAGGGTTGAGAGATCCATCACATGGACGCCCAAAGATTGCGGAATAAGGGGCAAATTTCAAAAATTTTTCTCTCCCTTCAACTGGGAATCACATTCCCTATTTAGAAAATCATATTTTCAAGGATTAATCTTGAACCTTTAAACTGAACCAGATCTGAACCAAAAGGAATGGGAGAGAATGATACCTGATATGGAGAAACAATATCTCCCAACGAAGGTGTTCACGCCCAAGGAAGGATCCAAAGACTGCTCCCACTGAAGATGGCGCAGTGCAGGATGGAGCAGAATCAGTAGTGTTCTTCCCCAAGAACTCTGTCATTCGCAAGAAACAGCAGGATGGAACGTGAGCACAACTCCCTTTTCAATCCTTTCTCAAAGAATTGATGTCAAGATCCAATCTTGACTTCTCCCACAGCTGGAGATCGAACTGGCAAACAGGGCGGCAAGAGTAGGGAGGCGGCAAGAGAGTATTCGCAGGGTGCAGAATTCTCTCTTCTTGATTTCAACACTAAAGAGGATCTGATGTTTTTCTTGGTCTCTCTCTCTAGGCTTCCGCCCCCTCCTTCCTTTTGTTAACTTGAAAAGATCATCTCCTAATCCCATTAGGAGGTGCTTATCCAAATCATATTTGGATCAGCCTTCTCTTCTAATGATAAGGATAAACCCTTATCTTATCTGCAGATTAGATTAGCTTTATCCTAATCTCATTAGGAGGTTGATTCAGATCTGGACTCTCTGAGTGGATAGGATTAAGACCCTATCCTAACTGCTAATCCATCTCAGAATTCGCCCCTTTAATTAACTAAATTAATAGCCCAGATCGAAATGGGCTTTAGGCCCATTAAGCTTATGTGCTCACTTAACATTCCTAACTGCTGCCCAGTTGGGCTTCCTTGTATGGCATGGGACCCAAGCATTGATCTACACATCAGCCACATGGGTTCGGCCCAGCCTTTGTTACAAGGCCTGGTCGAATACACTGTTAAAGACAGTGCACCCCCTGAAACCCATCAAATGGGCTCTATGGGCCCAACACTTACCCTAAGTGGTCCCTGGGCCAAGCCACCTTGTAACACCCAGGGACTGTGGGCAGATGCAAGATTAGCCCATCAGGTATTATCCTCAATGGTCTTACACTTAACCTCTCAGCCCATAATGATCATACACTGCCCGACAAAAGAGGACCTCTCCCTCGGCTGCAAGGAACAGTGTTGCACTCTCTACTTATATGGATCCCGGGAATTAAAACCTTTTGCAAACATTTTAGAAACCATAATGTATATACTTTTATATCTCATATAAAATATACTTCGAAAAAACAAATTTCAACGGTTGAAATCGGCTACCGGCAGTCTTGGTTTCCAACAGTGAGAGTGCATCCCCGATCATTACCTTTGTCCGACAAAGGGGCTGATCCTGTCACTATGATCACCCACTTAGATGAATTCTTGGATTGTCCCAACATACCCAGGTTTTGACCCCCGCTAAGGATCTCACTGATTGGTACATCAAAGACAGCCCGATCCGACACCTAGTGCAGTATCATAATCGAGTGTAGGGGTCGGGTGTAACTTTTCGGTTTTGCCCATCAATCTCCAAGGTCCAGGGCAATACTGGAAATCTGGTCCAGTTCAAAGATTCAATTAATCCCACACTGTATGTGCCTAGGGTCTCACCCCGGTAGCTGAGACAAGCCACCCCAACCGACTTGGTGGCACCACAATGTCAGCCTTGTTAGGATAGGTCTCCCCAAACCGACCCACTGGCTGTGAACATTCAAAACTAACACGAGTCTCAATAAGTGTCCAGTTTAAGGGTAATACACATAAACATACCAAGGGAATATGAATCAAATATGTACTTTTATTCATTTACAATAAACTCATAAAGTACATCAATTTTGATTGAAGCTAAGGGCATACAAAACTGTCTAACATCCCATCCCTTCAGGTGATGCTCAAACTAACTCAACTTTCAAGGTGTATTGCTTCAAAAAAGAAAAAAAAAAAATAATATCCACATACATTAATTTGGATTGGTCCAATATCCATTTTATTATTGCAAAAGCAAATGGTTTGGATTTTGATTGGATTGAATTTGGATTGGAATTATTGGTTCCTATCAGATTAGATCAGATCCAATCCATTGACAGCCCTAAATGTCATCAAATTAAGCTCCATTCTATTGTAAGAATTCAATTGCTTACCTGAATCTCATAAAGTTATTTAGCTCCAAATATCCAAAATTTACTGCTTTGGCCCTTCTTTTCCTTACAAGAAGATTTGGTGGTCTCACATTCCTCCCATACTCAATTTTTTTGGAAGCTAGGCTGAGAAAAATAAATACATGTGATTTGGTGCAAAAGAAGAATTGACATAGGTTATACGTCTCTCCTCATGCTTGCACTTTATGCCTTAGGGATGGGGAATTGGTAGAGCACATCCTTCTTCACTGATTGGAAATCAGGAAACTTAGCACCATTTCCTCAACCTTGTTGGTTATAGTTGGACCATGTTTGAGCATATTGGCAATGACAAAGTAGAGACTTGGAAAGAGGGGATGGGCCACAGTTTCTCATGCTGTTGTCTGTGATGTCTGGGTGGAAAGGAACAATCACATGTTTGAGAACAAGGAGAGCTCTTGATGATGTGTTGCCTATATTTTTTTTTATTTATGCAATATTGCAACCTGTGGGTGGTAAATAATGAAGTTTTCAATGGTATCTCTTTGAATGATCTGCAGAGAAAGTTGGTGGACATTTTATTTTCTTCCCCTATGAGCTCTTCTATTCCCTGGGTGTTAGGCTCAAGTCAGGTGAGGGTGGTGAAATTAAACTTCAATGGAAGTGCTTTGGGGAGCCCTGGTGTTGCTGGTATTGGGGGGAGGGATCAGGGAAAGGAATGTCAACATGGGTTGGGATTTCTGTGGCCCAATTGGTATTACGGGTTCCTCAAAGTCTGAGGTTTTGGCTGCTGTAACAGGGATTGAAATTGCAAAGACCATGGGTTTCTCCATCCTGTTCATAGAAGGTGACTCTTCTAATACCATTAAATGGCTAGGGAAAAAGATTATGACCCTTGGATGCTGTCTCATTACCTGAATGAGTCTATAGAATTATTTCACTCGATGAACACTTCTCTATTTTGGACTTGCAGAGGGCTGAACTCTTAAGCTGATGGTCTAGCTAAGCCCAAAGGGATTGTTTGTATAGTGGAAGAACTCTGCCTGTGTAATCTTAGTTGTGGTTTCTTTCTTTTTTACTTTTTCCCTGGTATACACCTTCTCATCTACTCCTTTATTTTCAATGAAATTTGGTTTTTTTTTCTCAAAAAATCATGATTTCTCTTACCACGAACGGTATTTTTCTTCTAAGGTAACACACAGGCCCATGCAATTGTTACTGATTGTACCGATCGGAATAGTTCGAAGTACCACCTTGTTGTATCTAGGTACTTTATTCACTTCATCTGCTATTCATTTGCCTAAATGCTTATCTCTCCAACATTTCCATATTACAGTATTGTGCTAGGTTTAATGCTGAAACAGACAAAAACTTTCTGTACTCAGCAATGGCAAGATATCTAAAAGGAAATTCAACTATAAGTTGCATTTATTACAAGATTTAAACTTAAATTAAGGCTTGGTTTGGTGTATTTTATTGAACATTTGGAGCTATTGAACTATATTTACTTGCTTTTTTATTTTTGACTTGTATTGTCATATATGTCTATTTATTGTCATGAGTTTATTGAACATTTCAAATTATTTAGATTTCTTTTGCAAAGCTTATTCATTACAAATCTACAATACTATACCTTCTTCTTCTTCTTCTTCAAAAAAAAAAGAATTATTGTCATGAGTTGCTTTATTTAAGCAATTGCATGATCATAAGGCCCCAAGTTCAACTAGGCAACAATGGCATGTGTCCACTTGGTTTCATGTCATATGTGCACAGTACACCATATCATTGATAGTGTTAAAATAGTCTGTGCTACGTAGAATATCAGACTATCAGCGTAACATATTATCTATTTTTGTTTGGCATCATGTGATCGAATTTTTATGTTTCTTATTGCATCTCTCTCTCTCAGACAGAGAAGGATGTGTTTATACGACCTTGCAAGGTAGTCTAACAAGTTGAATGATGAGTTTATACGACCATAGCACTTTCATGTGACCCTCCAATCAAATGAAAAACCAAATTTTAGGAATCATCTCAGATGGTTCAATGGCTTTCTAAGGACATGTTCATTCAAGTTAATTGGGTTAGAAGGTCTGCCCACAGCTTGGCGGATTGTCTAGCTAAGCAAGGGGTTAAGAGACAACCTATGCGAACATTCAAATCACCCACTGAGTGCATGGTTTTCTCCTATCACAAATGATACAAAAATATCCTATTGACACATAAAAGGTAGAGAGTAGAGAATACCTTTAAGGTCTACTACCTTACTATGACAATCAAAAAATGCCAAAGTAGCCTAACATGTGATGTGTTCACATGGTCACAGTACTTTGTTGTGACCTTAAATTCCAATAAATATAACATGCTATCAATCAAAAGAAAACCGAAATCACCCAATTAGTGCATACCTGGGTGATATGATTTTGATGAGTTCACATGATAACAACACTTTCTTGTTACCCTCCGATAAGTTATGAACAAGCATTCACTGACTGGGTAAGTTATGAAGATGCTAATAATTAAATTTAAAACAAAATCACTTTGTTAGTGCATACGTAGGTGATTTGGTTTCGATTAGTACACATGGTCCAATACACTTTTTGCAACCCTCCAATACAATATAGACATTCTATCAATTAAATGAAAGACAAAATTACCCAGTCAGTGAATGCTTGTTGTTACTACCCCAATATGAATTACTTGCTATCTTTTTTTTTTTTATCAATAACAGAAATCATTTTATTAGACAAAGATAATTACAACATTTCGGAAGAGATAAAGAGGCTTAACTCCCTCGAAAAGAAAAGATAAAAAATATTACAACAAAACCCAAAACATCTATTGTCTTCCTACCCACTGAAATTAAACCTCCAGCCCCCTAGTTAGCCATTTAGCCTCCCTTCTCTCATTTGTATATTTCCACAGTCACTGTCCTGCTGTAACCAGATTTGAGTCTCCTTCAATAATTAGCCTATGGATATTCAGCTCCTTTAACCTTCTTAACCTTCAGCTCTCCCAATGGGGCCTGAAAACAAAGCAATCACCTTTTCATTCTCATCTCTGAACACGCCACCAGCACCAAATGGCCCTAGATTGCCTTCACCGCTGCCATCAAAATTTAGTTTTATAAACCCCGGGGCTGGTCACTGGTGGGGACCATAAAGGACAAATTACTGATGAAAAAGGGGCAGAATTTTCCACTTCTAGCCAGCTATTCAGCAGCATATTTGTAGAGACATCAGCAAACAAATCCAAAGATTTCAGCCATTGTACCACCCTAACCATTATTACCTCAATGATACTTTCTTTGTGCCTTTCCTTATCCGAAAAGGTCCTAGAGTTCCTTTCTTCCCATATAGTCCAGCAAATGGCATACCTCACACACCTCTACATAATACGACCCATTTTCTTAGGCCATCTAAGGAAATAAGTAGCAAACAAGCTTTGTACATCTGGTGGAGAGATGCATCTGCAACCAAATAAAGAGAGAAACCATTCCCAAATATCAGAAGCGAAAGGACAAAAAATTAGCAAGACTACCTGCTATCATATGATAAAATGAAGACTACCTATAACTACGAGATCCACTACCTTTCTATATATGCATATGAAGTAAATATAAAGGTAGCCTAACATGTGGAGCAATGAGTTTATATAATCACAACACTCTTGTAGCCTTAGAAAAAACACCCATACATGCTATAAGTCCAGATCACCATGCCTGGGTGACTTAGTTTTCATGAGTTTACATAGTCACAACAATTTCTTGTGACAATCCAATAAAACAAAAATATGCTTACAACAATCAAGTGAAAAACTAAATAACCCAGTGGAGGAATGCCTGCTTTTGCTATACCAAATGTATATTGTCTTGAACCCTCCAAACAACACATTGATTATGATTTTCTTCTTCTTCCATCATTTCTCTCTTGTTTTTTCTTCTTTTCTTAGGACAAAATTAAAGGCTCAGCCCCTCTATTATCTGAAAATTCTTTTCTTTCTTCCATTTTTTTCATGAATATGTTAATTTTCTATGTTTTAAATAACGTTTGTAGATTATTTTTATGAAGACTATAGACAATTAATAGTGAAATATGGTTGCTGCTTGCTATGGAATCTAGGGAATTATATTAGGATTCGTGGTTTTTATTAAAAAAAATCCCATCACCTAAGCAACATCTAGGTGCACATCTGGGCAACAAGGCGCCCCCCTATCGCCTAGCCTTGCCTCGGTGTCTTGAAAGCTATGTTCAAGTCCTCTAATTCAATTCCTTTTTCAAAGAATAATATAGATTTAGGAAGAGAGATTAACCAGTCTATTTTCCTAGTTTTGAAAAGAGTTAAAAATAAAAGTGACATAGGATTTATCTTAGTCTAAATTGCACATAATCAATTATTAATCTTGTTACTGGAAACTAGAAGCATCTTATTTTTCACATATTTCTCTTTTTATTAGTTCTGAGTACTGGCCAAAGGGTCTAATACATTGCTGCTTGCATCGTCTACTATAGAATCCTGCTATTTCTACTTAGACTTTTCAATGTCCATGAAGAGAACAGAGTCATTAAGTTCTTCGCGGCAACCCAAAGAAATGAGTCTAGATGCTGTATCAATCTGTATATTTTCATTTCCACCACCATTTTTCCTAGGATAATCCTTGATCGGCGACGCACCAGATTGTCTGACACCTCCACTAGTCCTTAACAATCCACTTACCCAATCTTTTGGTTACTTGAGAATCATTTAAATCAGTGTTCCTGGTTTGTCCAAATTTCCCCTTTTGATTCTCTTTTTCTAGTGGATTGGACAGGAATAGAGTTGATTAGCGTATGACTATCTTGCTTTAATAAAATTCTGTATGGGTTCTATTACTACGGTTTGCAGCACTACAAGTGAATACTGTAGGATGTATTTTTTCATTATTCATTGCTTCAGACTTAAACTTTATATACACAAATGTGAATTTTTACTTAACTCTGTTATTTTCTTTATAGGTTGAACATACATAATGAGCAACTCCTAATGGATGGATGGAGATGATTACCAAAAAAAAAGGTGGATGGAGATAAAGTGGATATTTGTTTTACATGTTGATTTTAGTATGTATTAAAGCACATTGACATTTGTAATACATTTTCAGCAATTGATGTATTCAAAGTGTACGTGAGATGTAATTTTTTGTTTTAGTAACGCTATTGGTATATGGTTCATCATTCCATTGGTTTGGTCTATGGTATAATTGTACAAGCATATATTTTTGTGAATTCATCTTCTAGTTAATAGTTATAGACATCAAAAAGAAAAAAAAAATTAACTTTTAAGCATTGATGCTGACCGAAGCTATTGATGGGCTATAGCTATGGACCACAATGTCTATAGGCTAGTCACAGGAACATAAGCTATGGTTACTGTGGGTATAGGTCTATAGTTTTATTTCTATTTTTAGGGTTCTAAGTGACCTTGGAAGAGCTGGTTGTCTCCATGTACAATGTAATTGGATAAATCTGGGAAAGACACTAGGGCACTCTGCGTTCGTCAGGTAAGCAGAATTGAATTTCTTAAATCATGTCTTTTTTTTTATTATTATATCTTCTACAGTTCTAAACAGAATGCATCGAGCCTAGCAAATTTGAAGCAATGCATATTTCTCAATTGTTTACAGTCCCTGAAATGCTATTAATATTTAGTTTTTTCTTTCATAAATCCCTTCCTAACAAGCACCAACTTAACAAAGCTTTACATTACATTGCTTTGCGACCCGAGCCAAAGAATTACTGAGATCTTACAGTATGGGATTTATGTGAAAGGCATCCTCCTTGAACTCTTCCTATGGAATCCCAAACTTCAAAACCACTTTGCTGTTAAGGCTCAGTTTGGAAGGAATACAAATGCAAATATGTAGAGTGCAAACCCTATATTTTCTATTATTTTGTCTGCATTTGTACTATACATATTTGTATTTGTACTCCTTCCAAACTAAGCCTAAGGTGCAATTCATTTCTCTCAACTTTCCAAGGAACAAGCACCAACTATATTTTTGGACTACCCACTAATTGCATGTAAGCAAAACCATGCCCATAACCAATTCCAGAAGTACATTTGGGCAAATGAGAGTTGATAAACAAGTTATATGGCATCCAAATACAATGGCTGAAACTTAGGAGAAAAGCACCTCTATTGATCCCAAGAGAAAAATAGTTGAGAACACTTGCCAGTGCCATCTTTTTCTTCTAAAGGATGTACATGGTTCATTATCCTTGATTTCTACCAGGACAATGCCCTTTGTTTCTTCAATTCACCTCAAATAAAGGGTTAAATGAATCCTTATAAAACTTTATTGATGAAAATATTATTTTCAAACCAAAGGCCTATCAGTTTCCTTTCGTCTGATTGGGCTTCGAGCAAGAGCGCTCCAGCAGCACCAATCCTTGGGGAGAGAGGATAAGTCTTAGAAGCTAATGTGCTGCATAAGAATTCCAATATGTTATATATGGTCCTTTTTCATAGAATTTGTGGTCTTTAATTTTCTTGGAGTGCAAGTTAGGATTTCTCTCTCAAGTAAAAGGAATCTATACTCTGCGCTCCCATTTGGATATTTAACAATGAGGAACTTCTTATCTACAATGTGCTCACTCTTGGAAATCAGATTCTTCTCCCTTCACCATTTCCCCTCTCCTTTGTGAGGCTACAACCTAAGGATTGGAATCACGTTTTTAAGATTCCACCTATACCCATCCCTGTCCTCTTATCATTTTTTCTCTTGTTATCCTTTCTTTCCCCATATATATGCAAGAACTTTCAAGCACCAATGAGGTCATCCCTTTCTATTACGATTCTTACCATCAGTTCTGAACTTAGTGGAGTACCTCTATCCAACTGCACCCATGACTTCTTCTCAGCTTTCTTTTCTTCATCACCTTCTTCATCTTTGCAGCACCACCCCAATTACCAGCATCAGCATATAAATTTGACAACAGCAAAGAGCTCCCAGCGCTCTCTGGCTCAAGCTCAAATAGATGTTTAGCTGCTACTTCAGCAAGTTCAATATTCCCAGAAGTCCTACATGCCCCTAATAGTGCCCCCCAAACAAATGAATCGGGTTTAATTGGCATTGCTTTAATCAAATCATAAGCCTCAGTTATATACCCCGCTCGACCAAGGAGATCCACCATGCATGCGTAATGCTCCAACCTTGGTTCAAATGCATATTCTTCTTGCATCAAGCGGAACAGGTTTCGTCCAACTTGAATGATTCCAGCATGACTACAAGCTGTGAGAACTGCAGTGAAGGTCAGGTGATCGAGCTTGGCTTGATCCTCTACCATGAGACTGAAAAGATCAATTGCTTCATAGCAGTATCCATGATTTGCATATCCAAAAATCATAGAATTCCAAGTAACTGTACTTTTCTCAGGCATTTTGTTAAACAGCTTTTCAGCTTCCAATATACAACCACATTTTGCATACATGTCAACAAGAGAACTACTTACGAAGATATCTTCCTCAACTCCTATCACCAATGCATAGCCATGGATCTGTTTCCCGTGTCTCAAATCTGCCACCGTTGCACAAGCAGGCAAAAGACTACTAATCGTAGCCGAGCTTGGGAGGAATCCCTTGCCCAACATCCGCTTAAATGCATCAAAAGCCTCATCATTACGGAAATTACGCACTAGCCCAGATACAACTGAAGTCCAGGAAACCACATCAGGCTCAACCCCATTGACCTGCATCATTCGAAACAGTTCTGAGACCATGACATCATCGCCCACCCACGAGAAGCCTGCAATTAATGCATTCCAAGTTACTACATTGGGTTTCACCCCCATTAATTGCATGTTTTCTACCAAAGTCCATGCTTCCGCTGCCGATCCTTGTTGGGCATAGCCCGAAACCATGGAATTCAAACACACCAAGTCTTTTTCGAGCATCCTGTCAAACACTAGGCGTGCCTTACCAACTTGGCCACATTCTGAATACATATCGATCAATGCGCTATCTATAAAGGCATCAAACTCAAAAAACGATCGCACAATTACAGCATGTATCTTCACTCCGGTTTGCCGATCGGAGAGTTTTCCGCAAGCCTTGAGGATGCTGGGTAGACTGAATTTGTCAGGTTTCAGGCCGTCCCTCAGCATTTCACTTAAGAGATTGATCGTCTCTTGATAAAAGCCACGGCGGGAGTAGGCCCCTATGAGTACGGTCCAGCGACGGAGATTTGCCTGGGGAATTTGGTCGAACAGTTTCCGGGCGTCGGAGATTCGTCCACACTGGGTGTAGAACACGATGAGCTTGGAGGATAGGTAAGTTGAACGGGCGAGACCATTGATGATGAGGTGAGCGTGGAGTTTCCTGCCCGAGTGCAGAGCCCGATCGCGTGCGTAGATCTCAATATAGTTTGCATAAATATCGGAAGCTGATTGAAACGTACGGTGATTGATAGCGTTCCCTAGATGGGAAAATCTAAAGGGTGTTATTGCTTTCATTTGGGGAGCAGAGGAAGCATCGCAGGCTTGTAGCATTAGTGCTGGCAGAAAAAGGAGTCGCATGCTTTGATTATCAGTCGGTTGGTTAAAGAGTCCCGGGTCGGGTCAGATGAGGCCTTATTGGATCTTCTGACCACGACACATTGGTGGTCACGCGCATCCGGCTATACATCGAGAATATCGGTGTTTTAAAGAACAGCCAATGTTTTTGATGTGCGGCAGAATGTATGATCAGTAATGTGTCGCAGTCAGCATATTCGACTTGTTGAAACTGGTATGCTATGGTCTGGTCAACATCCGGCTTCCATGCCCACTCAGTGGACCTAGACGTGACCTTGATTTTTTTGAATAAAAGAAATAAGAATTTAGGAATATTTATTTTTTCTAATATTTGGATGATTGATAAAGAAAATTAGATGATACTCGAAGGACATTTGTATTTTTTAAAGTGTCATTTAATGGCTGGCTAACGATAAATATTAAACTAACACATTTTGAAAGTTCAAGTACTAAGTTATCGGATTTTAAAGTTTGGGGGTTAAAATGGCACTAGGCCCAAGATATAGGGTATTAATAAAAATTTTTCCTTTTTTTATTTATTTTTTAGCTTCAAATTTGTGGGTTAAAGTTAAAAATGTGTTTGTGTATTCGTCCCACCCCAAGCAAAGTTAATATATAAAAATATATATTATATTGATATTTGAATTCATTGAAATGCTAAATAAGAAGATTTAGTACATGTGGCCACTTTTGAACGTCAATACCCATCCTGCTATGCCTTGGTTCAATTCTTAAAACTTTGAAACATTTTTTTTATCTAAAGGCTCAGTTTAGAAGAAATATAAATACAAACTTCTGTTGAACTAAAGAAACAAATGAAATGTTCATTATAGTATTATTTTTCAAATTTGAAATTCAAATTCAACCACCTTTGTTAAATTGTGGATAACTAATTCTATATGACATCTCATTTATCATATAGTTAATTGCTGAAACTTTTCATGAAAATTTTTCCCTAAAGTTTAAGGTGGTAATAATAGGACTCAGTTCCACGTATCCGCTGGCAATGTACAAACTGACCCACCACTCAGTTGGCACAATACAAACTTCATGAAAAGAAAACAATGGGTTAATTGATTAACTCTATACCTTTACTATTTATATACTGTATTAAGATACCCCAATTGTTTCTTGACATTATCATTAAACGCTAATGAAAAAATAAAATATCAAATTTAACCTCTACTACTCAAATTTACAAAATAAAACTCAATTAATGAAAAGCTTCTAAAACCTTCCTGAATTCTCCGTGTCGTACGTATCTCACTACCGCCACTGCAGACTGCAGTTGCCATCGTTCCATCCATTCTCCACCACCTCACAATCCTCCAAAACCTCCTCGTACCTTTTTCGTATCTCGTCTGCTCCACCGATGTCACCCACCTTTCAGCCCTTCTTCTGGTAAAGTGCGAGGAGACGACTCTCTTCATAGAATTCTCGCTCATAATTAGACCTAATTCATAATTCTGATGAGTCAGGCAACCACCTAGTAGAGCCTCAGCCACCCATACATTGCTATCGGGTTCAACAGGCATCTTCTCCATGATCATGTTTGCTTCTTTGAGAAAACCCTTTCCGGGAGACTACATCCACCAGGCAGCCATAGTGCTCGACCCTGGGTTGAAGACTATACACTCGACCCATTCAAACAAAACATCTATAAGCATGATCGACCAAGCCACCATGACTACATGTCATTAACACAGACATAAAAGTAATTTTGTTAAGCTAAATCCTAAAATATCCTGCAATGGACGCATTGATCAAATTCTCTGATTCTCATTGTTGCGTGCAATTCTTCTACACGTCCATTTAGTGATTTAGCTCATCAATGGAGGTGTTACTATTTAGTTCTCAGTCTTGTTGTCCTGATAAAAGGGTATTTTTAAGGATTTATGAAAAATATATCAGTTATATGATGTCACATGTGAATGGTTTATGATGGAGAGTTAACAGTGGAGGGGTGGTTTTAGACAATTGTCAGAAATAGTAGGGGGTACTTTAAGATAATATGTAAACAATAAGGGTAAGTTAGTCAATTTGCTAAACCATAAGGGTAGTTTAATAAATTTTTTCCTTAAAAAAGAGTTTTTAATTGCAGCTCTACCTTTGAGATTGATATTAAGGGAAAATTTAGAAAATAAATCAAATTATCAATTTCAGAAAAAAGATGGGAAGGGTTTTGGTAGCAACAGGAAGAGAAATTTTGAAAAATAAACATTTTGGTCAAAAGGCTGCATGGATATTTTGGACATTTTAATGTCTCTTCCTAGAGGATTCTAACTTGCAACTATGTTAGAAAAATCATGGAAGGTGATTGCAATTACCAAATCAGGTTAGAAATTTCAAGGTAGAGGTGTAAATTGGGTCGTGTCACTCGCGACCCGACACAATGGACTACGGGCTGTGCCGAGCACGGGTTCGTGTAGACCAGCCCGACCCACGACAAGACATGGGTTCGCATGGGATTAGACCACGGGCCGTACCGAGTCAACCCCCAAAGTATCCCAGAGGAAGAAAGCACAGCCCGACCCACATGCAAGCCATGCTGTGCCAACTCAGCACGACCCAATTTACACCTCTACTTCAAGGGACACCCAGAAGCGCACATTGGTAAAGTGTCTTATGGTTAGGGATGTGGCATGTGAGAAGAGCAAGTGGGTAGGAGATGGAGTTATTAAAATCACTCCAATAAAAAGGAAAAGAAAATTATGATGCCAAAAACGCTTTGACCAATAAAATTTGGTTACCATGTTGATTGGTTATAAGTTTTTATGATATCATGTCTTTCCAACATCACAATCCGAAAAGTGCCATTGGTAGGCATTGTACCTAGACCTGTTCATGGGCCGGGCCGGGCTTTCACTTGTCACTAATGAAAATATACTAGGCCCGAGTCCGAGCCCGACCCAACCAACGGGCCTATAACTTGGGCCCGAGCCCGGCCCTGGTAAAAAGCCCAAAACCGGAGCCCGAGCCCGAGCCCGAAGCCCGACCTAATTGAAAAAAAAAACAATTTTCCCTATTCAAATTAGAATTAAAAATTCATATAGTATTTTTTTTTTCTATTTAAATGGACAATGGGCCTACAAGATGGTATTTTTCCCTTTCTTTTATATTTTAAAACACAATTTTACATTCTTAAATCAAAAAATTTATTCAAATGGACATAATCACATAACTAATTTTAAGTTTAATATTAGGTCGGGTCGGGTCGGGTCGGGCCGGGCTCGAACTGGGCTATTTTGACAAAACTCGAGCCCGACTCGAATTTATTGTGGGTCGGGCTTTTTAACCCGAATTTAAGCCCACAGGCCTATAAGCATGTTCAAGCCCATCCGGGGGATCGGGCCACCCGGCCCATGAACATGTCTAATTGTACCTAGATCACCCATTTGCCAGGTAATTATTCTACCACCAAGGTCCAAACCACTATTTTAGTTTTTGGTAGATACCACCAAACCACCCCATTGGCAACTTGTTAAATTAGCAAGATTGATTTGCTAATTACATCATGCATTTCAATTTAATCCTGTTGAAGTACATAAAATTCATTTTCAGTTACCAATGTTTGAACAATTGAACCTTTAGGTAGATACCAAGGTGTGAACCTTGCATATTTTTAAAAACAAACCCGAAATTGAAACCATTCTGGCCACCGGTTTCCTGGTTGACGGCTCAACCATTCGGCTCGGACAAACATCCTATTCCAACGAAAAAATAAAAATAACTAAAATAAAAAGTGGCCAAAACTATTGAACAAGTCAACCGCTGGGTCAATGAATTATTTGACCAATTCAACAGTTTTTTGCCAAAAATCAGTTTTGGGGTAAAACAGAACTATTAATACATGTTTTTATATGCACTTATGCCTCATTTACCGTCATTGAAAATTCAAATTTATTATAATTTAAATATTTTTAGGATTTATTTTGAATATCCCTAACATTTGTATGCGTATCAAAAGCATATCCAGATGCATCTCTTACTATTGCCTTCATAATACTCTTTCTGATACTATTAAACTTTTTCTAAAGAAAGATTGTTGGAGCTTGTTTCTGTTAAATTTGTTGAAAGCAATATAGATATCAATATATCATTCATGCTCTTTTGGTTTGACCATGCACGCTATACATGGTTTGCCATCACCCTTAATCTAAAATTAGAGCATCAATCTAATACCAGACTTGATGTCTGGTTGAATGGATGGACTGAAATCACTGATTATGGGCCACTTGGCAGGCTAGAAATGATAGTAGATTGCCCTACTGGAATTAAAAAAAAAGAAAAAGAAAAAAACAAATAACGGATTATAAATTGTGTAAATTGAAAAAATACAAATAGAATGTCCTTTGGACGGCCTAATGGTAGGGCCATTTGTAACATAGAGGCATTTAAAACGAGGATTCATAATTTTGAAGAGTTGGCACTGCATTTGCATTTTAGTAAATCCGCCTCTATATTTGTTCAGAACGAAAATGGAATAAAAAAAAGCAAGACGAAAAAAAGAAATTGAATGACCCAGATTCAAAGACATCAAGGTTTGGATATCAAGACAAAATTAAGAAAAGAAAAACACCCATATATAAAAATGTTTGACTAAGAAAAGATGCCAAATAATATTCATTTAAAAGAAAGATGAAACTACACTAATTAATCAAACACAGACGAGTAAATCTAGCCACTACTCTACTTCTGAAGTAGGGGAAGTAACATCTCAAAAGATGCAAACACAAAGAATCTCTCCTGTCGACTAGATAGTAATTTACCTTTAAATATACGAGAGGAAGAATAACTCAACGCTTCTTGGAAACACCAACAGTCTTTCCTCTGCGTCCTGTGGTCTTGGTGTGCTGGCCACGAACACGGAGACCCCAGTAGTGCCTCAGACCACGATGGTTCCTGTATAACAGAAGATGCACCATATCAGAAGGTAGTTCTCAATTTTCACTCATCTAAGGATCCGTTTGGTTTGCAGTTGGAATCGGAATCGGAATGGTCCATTCCTATAATCTGTTAGTTTCATTCCCAAGGGAGGAGCAGGGAATGGCCATTCATTCAAATAGGGGAATGCCATTCCAACAGGAATGGGAATGGGATTTCGATTCCACCCAACCAAACAGTTGGAATCAGAATAGCCCATTCCGATTCCAATTCCAGACCCCTATTCCCGCGAACCAAATGGGGCCTAAAGTTGAGTCAATCCTTGCACACACCATTACACTCAGAAGAGGTAATGGAAGTGCTCATGTAGGGAAAAGGGGGCATTGGTGCAGAACAGGTCAACTGTGTGACTAGTTCAAGGCACATGTGTTTAAACAGCTTCGACTTGCACAAATCAACATAATTGGAATGTCTTTACCAAATAGAAAATTTTTTTTCTTGTCAGAACGAAATAGAGGACTGGAAAGTAACTAATTTCCCACCTAAAAACAGTTCACAACTTAAAAATTAACTATTTATTATTAGATCATCTGTTCCAGGTTAGTAAATAACACCTTTTTGGATGCTTGTATTGCCTTTCATGTCAAAACTAATTAAATGAGGAGCCGAGGAGAAGAAAAAAATAATATTGAGCTGACGAGAAAGACAGGTAGGTAGTGTTTACCATGTTGCCAGGATTTTACATGACAGTCAAGGTGAATGTACACGTAAAAAGTCTATGCTTCTAAATGAACAAAAAGATCAAAGTAGGAGTTCCATATTGCAATAAGACGTCATAACAAGATACTGTAATCAATGTCAAAACCCTTATGAAGCACGGGTCGCCACAAGAGAAATGATAGGATATGGATATACCTAAACAAAGCTGTTGTTTGAAGAATAAAGATAAAAGACTATTAAAAGATAAAGAAGCACTAAATTTTTCGATTGTATCAAAAAAAAAAGATCAAGAAGCATTACAATCTAGGTGGGTGTCAAGGTGACTAGGGAAAAACTTGAATTGCCTTGACCCGAGCTCGAAGCAGTGTAAAATGTTAACTCATGCCAACCCGAGTTGCACCCTAAAGGTGACATGCGAATAGTACTCTAAATCTCTAATCGACAAGAAAATTTTCAGCATTACAGGCTTGAATTTCAAGCACATCCCAAAAGCTTTCCCCAAAATCTGCCCTATCAATTTGAGCAAAAACTGGAAGGACCCAAATCCAATCTGGCACTAGATTTCCAACTGATGCAACGAGACTCAATACATTGGATCCATACACATTTGTCAAGCCCCAGCACTACTCCCCATTCATCTCCTAAAAACAGACTAAAACCAAAAACATTCCTACCCTTTCACCTACTTTCCTGTACACCCCTGGATCCGACAAAATCACCAGACCTCCCTTCTGCATTCAGTTCCAGCCACTCCACGTCCACTCTCCACTGTCCACTGTCCACTTCCCAGATATCATCCTTCATTCTTATTGTAAAGAGACTGGGCCGAATGGGCCCTAACAGCCTTTCGTGTGATATCCTTTATTTTATGTTGATGGGCCTGTTATTTGTTCTTATTTTATTTTCTTTATGTAACTGCCAAGCTGGTCGCCCACTTAAGGGTATACTTGTCATCATCAATTTTTTAGAGATTAATAAAATAGGGTTAGAGGAGAAGGGTGATTGATTCGACTTCTTCTTCTCTTACCTCTTCTTTTCGCCATCTTCCTCTCTTATACAGTTATTCAGACCTGTTCTATTCTGCTAATCACTAAGTTTAATCTTGATGTTAGAGGACTGATTTACATCTTGGTATCAGAGCAGGTTCAGTTACTCTTCCTTCTTTTTCTTTGTTCCTGTACACTCTAAAATCAAGAGAGTGTATGGAGAGATAGGTTCTCTATAGTATAGAGAATCACTTGCCTAGTTGGTAGAAGGGTTTGGAGAGTTTAGTTATGGCCAGATTTTGCCAAGAAGTGATGCTGTTTTGCTGCTGCCCAAAACCCTAGCCGACTAGAGATTTTCGAGGTTACCAGGAAAGGTGAAGCTTGGGTGTGGCGCTCTGTGCTTGGAAGGTGTCTTGTGACTGCTAAAGGAGGGCGGTTCAGGTTTGGAAGAGTTTGGGTTAGTCTGATAGGTGCGATAGTGTCTTCTCTCTTCCTCCCATCTGCTGGACGAAGCAAAACCCTAGTTTTTCAAGCACCCAAGTTCTGGTTTGACTTCAAGTAAGTTTACATAGTCAAAATTTTCTGTTCTTTGATTTCCATTTGATTAATGGAGGCATACGGAAGTGAGTTCAAGCAGGTGCCAGTTTCTGGACCTGCTTCAGTAGATTCCGTTTTGATTGGTGTGACCACAATTAAGCTAGATGGGACGAACTATCTTGCTTGGGCACAATCTATAAAAATATATGTTTGTAGTAGAGGAAAACTTGGGTATCTCACAGGCAGCAAGGTGAAACCCGAAGAGACAGACCCTGAATTTGAAAGATGGATGCAAGTGAACTATACTGTTATAGGATGGTTAGTCAACTCTATGCAATCCCATATAAGCCAGCACTATCTCTGGATGTCTTCGGCTAAGGAGATATGGGACAGTGTAACTGAGACCTATTCACAGAAACTGAATGTAGCCAGAGCATACAAATTGAAAAGTGATGTGAAGAACCTGAGACAGGGGGAGAAGAGTGTGGCAATCTACTACTCTACTAAAATCCCTATGACAGGAAATTAATGTTATGGAGACAATGGTATGGGAGAGTAAAAAGGATGCTGAAATGTATAGAAAGCTAGTGAAGAGAAATAGGGTGTTTGAGTTTCTCATTGGGCTCAACCCTGAGTTTGATATTATCAGACATAACATTTTGGCTAGGGATGAGGTTGCTCTTTCACAGGCATATGCTATGATAAGTAGTGAGGAGAGTAGGCGGCAGGTGCAGTTGTAGAGTCCATCTACATAACATTTTGCACGTGTGGGAATGAAATCGAAGGGCCGTACTGAGAAAAGAGAGCAGATGTGTGAATATTGCAAGAAACCATGACATACAAAGGACACCTACTGGAAGCTTCATCCTGAACTCCTTCCTGATAGGTTTAAGAACAATAATAACCCTAAGAAGGGTAGTCAGGTGGGAAAATCCAAGACTGCTAATGCTGCTATAGTGCCTGAAGGGGGAAGCAAGGAAACCTGAGAAAAGAGAGTAGATGTGTGAATATTGCAAGAAACCATGACATACAAAGGACACCTGCTGGAAGCTTCATCCTGAACTTCTTCTTGATAGGTTTAAGAACAATAATAACAATAAGAAGGGCAGTCAGGTGGGAAAATCCAAGACTGCTAATGTTGCTATAGTGCCTGAAGGGGGAAGCAAGGAAAGCGAAGAAAAATCAACTATTGAGCAGTTGGCTGCAATGAAGCTAGATTTTGAGAAGTATGGAAGGCTCCTAAATCACCTAGAAGATACGATTTCTTCAACTCACCCTTCCAACAGTACATCATCTTCATCGGCTTTTGCTCACTCAGGTACTCGTGCTTCTGCGATTCATGCTTCAGCTTCAGGTAATCATAAAATCCCTTGGATTATTGATTCCGGTGCATCAGACCATATGACCATCCTATCTAACATGTTTTTCTCATATCACCTCCTCTCTGGGAAAGAGAAAATATCCCTTGCCGATGGGTCCCTTGCCCCCATCTCTGGTAAAGGTGATATAAAGACCTCTGACACCTTGTTCTTATCTTCTATTCTTCATGTCCCTAAGCTTAACACAAACCTCTTATCTGTTAGTAGCTTAACAAAGTCGATGAATTGTAGCATAACTTTCTTTTCCACTCATTGTGTTTTTCAGGACCTGTAGTTTCAGATGATGATTGGGAGTGGCCATGAGGCGAACGGAATATACCTGCTAAACACACCAAATCAAGCTTTGGGACCACCTCATGGAGTTGCCTTAGAGTCAGTCGTGTCGGAGTTTGTTAACAAAATTTTATTATGTCATTTTCGGTTTGGTCACTTGTCATTTTTCTGCTTTGAGTCATCTGTTCCTAGATATGTTTAAAGAAGTGTCTTTATCGAGTCTTTATTGTGAATCATGTGAGTTGGCAAAGCATTGTAGACATTCCTATTCAAATTAATAATAAAAGATCATTTTCTCCTTTCCATATTGTTCACTCTGATGTGTGGGGGCCATATCACATGCCAAGCATGGGGGGTTATAGGTACTTTATCCTTTTTATTGATGATTATTCACGTTATACTTGGATTTATCTCATGAAATCCAGGGATGAAGTACCAGCTATTGTGAAAAATTTTCATGAACTCATCCTCACCCAGTTTAATACCCGTATCAAAATATTCCGCTCTGACAATGCTAAGGAATATTTTGAGAGAACCCTCTCCACCTATCTTGAAACTTTTGGGGTTATTCATCAAAGTTCTTGTTCCTACACTCCACAACAAAACATGCATGTGGTTGAGGTTGCCAGATCCCTCTTATTTGCATCCCATGTTCCTATAAAGTTTTAAGGAGATGTTGTTCTTACTACTACCTTTCTGATCAACTGTATGCCCTCCCGGGTCCTTGGCTTTAAAAACCCTTTTAGTCTTCTCTACCTGGATAAGGATCTCTTTTCTCTTCCTCTCCATGTGTTTGGGTGTACTTGCTATGTGCATATTCATAGTCACCAAAGGCACAAGTTTGAACCTAAGGCTCATAAGTGCGTGTTTCTGGGATATGCTTCCACACAGAAGGGTTATTGCTGTTTTGATCTAGTTCGTGGCACTCGCTTTGTATCTCGGGATTCACCTTTGCAGAGTTGACTCCCTTCTTTAGTATTCCTCCTGAGGGGGAGAAATCTGATGAGTACTTTGCTATGTCTCCAACTGTTCCTCTTCCCATCCCTTGTGAGTCCGATCATGGGGTGTCCACCTCTTCCACTGGACCTACCCCTGATGTCCCTGCTCCCCCTCCTACTTCTGCTCCTGCTCTCCAAAGGTGGTACCAAAGACAGAGATTCAAACATGTGCAGGTTGTTTCCACTCCTTCAGAAGAGCATCTTGCCACTCCCATCATTCCTGAGGAAACAGGTCAGCCCTCTACTGACCCATCTCAGACTGTTCCAAACCTTGACCTTCCTATTGCTCTTCGCAAGGGCAAGCGGAAGTGTACAACCCATTGTATCTCCAAACACTTATCTTACAGCCTTTCTCCCCTTCCAACTATTCTTTTCTTGCCTCTGTTTCTTCCCATGTGATACCCAGGTCTGTACTGGAAGCTTTATCTCAAGCTAAATGGAGGGAAGCTATGATGACTGAACTTGATGCATTGCATAAGAATCATACCTGGGATATTGTGGACTTGCTAGAAGGGAAGAAACCAGTGGGTTGTAAATAGGTGTTTACTATTAAATATCACTCTGATGGCTCTGTTGAGAGGTTTAAGGCTCAGTTGGTTGCTAAGGGTTACATCCAAATGTATGGCATTGACTATCTTGAGACATTTGCTCCTGTAGCTAAGATGGCTTCAGTCAAGGTTTTACTTTCTCTAGCAACTACTTTTGACTGGCCCCTAAACCAGTTTGATGTTAAAAATGCCTTCTTGAATGGAGAACTACATGAAGAGGTCTATATGTCTCTACCTTCAGAAGTGTATGGGAAAGAAATGAAAGGCAAGGTGTGTAAACTATACAAATCTATTTATGGTCTCAAACAATCTCCTCGGGATTGGTTTGAGAGATTTTGGGCTACTCTTGTCTCTTTTGGCTACATTCAAACACAATCTGATCATACACTGTTCTTGAAGAGAAATGACTCTCTGGTGACCTTCTTGATTGTTTATGTTGATGATATTGTGGTCACGGGTAATGACATTGAAGAGGCCAGTAAACTAAAAGCATTTCTCAACTCTAAATTTGAAATCAAAGATTTGGGAGATCTTCGGTATTTCCTGGGCATTGAAGTTGCTCGATCTAAGGATGGTATATTCATATCTCAGCGCAAATATGTCTTTAATCTTCTTGCTGAAACTGGTAAACTTGGAGCTAAACCCATCTCCAATCCCATTGATCCTAATCATAAGCTTTCTGCCATAGATGGTGAACTTTTGTCTGGTAAGGGAGTGTTTCAGAGACTGCTTGGGAAGTTGTTATACCTTTGCATGACTCGGCCAGATATTTCCTATGCATTCAGTGTTATCAGCCAATTTATGCATTCTCTCAGAGATACTCATGTAGCTACTGCAGAAAGGGTTCTGTGCTACTTGAAAGGTACTCCAGGGAAGGGTATTCTATTTGCTAAGCATGGTCACATGAAGCTGGAAGCCTTTACTGATGCAGATTGGGCAAGATGTATTGATGACAGAAGGTCTGCCTCTGGTTATTGTGCTCTGGTTGTTGGGAATATTGTGTCTTGGAGGAATAAGAAACAATCAGTAGTTGCTAGATCCTCAGCTGAAGCAGAATACAGGGCAATGGCTCATGGTGTGTCAGAATTACTATGGTTACAATCCCCTTTTAGAGGAATTGGGGGTGGACTATGAGAAACCAATGATGCTCTATTGTGACAATCAAACTGCTATCAACATTGCACTTAATCCTGTTCAACATGACAAAACTAAGCACATTGAGGTTGATAGGCATTTCATAAGGGAAAGAGTCTCTTTAAGAGAAGTTTGTTTACTATTTATCACATCAAAAGAGCAACTGGCTGATATCTTGACCAAGGGAGTTCCCAGGTGGAAATTGACACACTATATAAGCAAGCTGGGCATGATTGACATCTATACTCAACTTGAGGGGGAGTGTAAAGAGACTGGGCTGAATGGGCCCTAACAGCCTTTCGTGTGATATCCTTTATTTTATCTTTTATTTTATGTTGATGGGCATGTTATTTGTTCTTATTTTATTTTCTTTATGTAACTGCCAAGCTGGCTGCCCACTTAAGGGTATACTTGTCATCATCAATATTTTAGAGATTAATAAAATAGGGTTAGTGGAGAAGGGTGATTGATCCGACTTCTTCTTCTCTTACCTCTTCTCTTCGCCATCTTCCTCTCTTATACAGTTATTCAGACCTGTTCTATTCTACTAATCACCAAGTTTAATCTTGATATTAGAGGACTGATTTACATCTCTTATGTCAATTTTTTCCAACTTCATTTCCTGCAACAATACTACCTCTGACTTGTACCTTTTTTTTGATAAATGAAAGAAATTGATATTAGTAGTGAAACAGTGAGCATACAAACAGCCTAAGAAGAGGCAGGAGATGCGACCTCTTCTTTAAAGAAGAAAGCACAAAATTCACACTAGACAGAAATCAGTTTACAAAGTTGCCCAGTACAAAGAAACCCTTGAGACCCCTTGTTTAGCTAGAGAATCAACCAAAACATTTACTGATCGGCTAACCCACTGAAAATTAACTGACATGTTTCTTGTAAGCCAATTGACTCTTCTTAGGAGATCCCTATAATCCCAATTAACAGTATTTGGGTTCGCCAACCAACCCACAACCACCTTGGAATCTCCCTCAATTACCAAATTCTCCATTCCAAGTTAGTTGGAAAGTTGTATTCCTGTACTGCTGCTAGTATCTCAACCCTTGTAGAGTCTCCAACTCCCACTGGTCCTGAGTATAAGGAAAGAATGTTGCTATCCTCCTTATCTCTCAAAACCCCTCCTATGCCCGAAGGTCTTGGGTTCCTTTGACTACTCCCATCAAAGTTCAATTTCACAGTGCCCTCCGGAGGGGGTAGCCAGCTAGCCTGTATTCTAATCTTTTGAGAAGATGTAGAAGCCACTGCTGCCCAGTTTTTCCTGAGATCATCATGGGAGTAATTCTCAAAAAGTATTGTAGTTTTCAGCCAAAAGGTTGCCCTTGTCAAGATACACCCTTTTACTTCAGCAATACTCCTTTGCTTTCCTTGAAATATTCTGACATTTCTTTTCTCCCAAATAGTCCATCACAGAGCTGCTCTAGCACATTTCCACATTAATTTCCCCCTCTTCGTGGGCCAACCAAAGGTAGACGGACCAAAGAGCAAGTTCACATCAGATGGCAAGTTCCACCTACACCCAAATAACAAGAAAATCCAATTCCAAATAGCTGCAACAAAGGAGCAAGATATCATTAGATGGTAACAGTTCTCACTCTGCCTTTTACAAAGAGTGCACCACCAGTTTGGGGACAAGCACATAAAAGGTTTCTTTTTTTGCAAGTTGTCCAAAGTATTAATCTTACCATGGTAAACTTTCCAGCAAAAAACCGCTTTTTTAGGGGGGATGGGCCTAGACCAAATCTCTTTAACTGGAAACACCCAAGGGGAGGAAGAGGAGCTGAGGGACTTGAAGAAAGAGGCACAAGAGAAGGAGCCACTCGGAGTTAAGGTCCAAATTCTTCATTCAGGATTAAGAGTAGCAGCTCAGCTATACAAGCAGATTCCTCTTCCCTCAACCCTCTAAGGAAGCCAAAATCCCAGTTTAAGGACAACGGGAGGGCTGGGGGGGATAAGAACCTGTAAACCGACTCCTTTTTAAATGGGGGTATGGAATAAAGGGAGAGAAATAGGTCTTTGAGAGGTTGGTTACCCACCCAAGTGTTGTAAGAGTAGCCTTCCAGGGTGTTGTAAGAGAGTAGCCCATCGAGATACCCCAGCGTCCCAACCACTTTCAGAGCAACCATGGATACTAGCCACCACCTCATGCCACAATCTCTCTCTTTCTAAAGGCCATCCTCATAATCATTTGCCCAGTAGAGCTTCATTCTTATAAGCTAGGTTCCCCAACCCTAGTCCCCCTTCCTCCTTACTTTCAGCCAACCACCTCCCACCTGATCATGTGATCTTTTTTCTCCTCCCCTGGCTCTCACAAAATCCTTCATCAATTTTTCTATCTTCTTAGCTTCCCTAGAAGGAATCCCAAAGACAGACAAGAAATAAATCAGCAGATTGGCAAGCATAGCCCTAATTAAAGTTGTTCTACACCCTAGAGAAACATAATTCTTTTCCAAGTTGCCAACCTTTTTTCAAACTTTTCTACAACAGGGTTCCAAAAACGGCTCTCCTTTGAGTTAGCACATAGGGGAAGACCTAAATAGGTTAAGGGCCACTCTGAGATAGGACATTCTAAGCACTCCACAATAGCTTCCAACTCCCTACCTTCCAAATTTAATCCCAACCACACAACTCTTCTCAAAATTAATCTTCATGTTAAAGGCATTCCCAAAAAGGGTTAAAAGACTCTTCAGATGTCTCACAAAAGATTATTATATCATCCGCAAACTAGAGGTGGGTGACCAAGACTTGATCAGTAACTAGTGTGAACAAGAAAGGGGAGAGTGGGTCACCTTGCCTTAGGCCCCTGCAAACCGGGAAGAAGTCATTTACTACTGAAGGGATGAGAGATCCATCGTATGGACGCCCAAATCTTGTGGAATAAAGGGACGAATTTCAAATTTTTTTCTCTCCCTTTCAACTGGGAATCGCATTCCCTATTTAGAAAATCATATTTTCAATGATCAGTCTTGAACCATAAACTGAACCAGATCTGAACCAAAAGGAGTACGAGAAGATTATACCTGATACGGAGAAATAATATCTCCCAATGATGGTGTTCACGCCCAAGTAAGGATTCAAAAACTGCTCCCACTGAAGATGACACAGTGTAGGATGGAGCAGAATCAACAGTGTTCTTCTCCAAGAACTCTGTCCTTCGCAAGAAACAGCAGGATGGCACGTGAGCAGAGCTTCCTATCAATTCTTTCTCAAAGAATTGATGTCAAGATCAAATCTTGACTTCTCCCACAACTGAAGATCGAACTGAATATCTGGCGACTGCAGGATGGAGGTGGCAAGAAAGATCTTTGCAGGGATTGCAGAAATCTTTCTTCTCTGATTTAAGCTCTCGAGAGGATCTGATTATCGTGTCTTCTCTAAAGGTTGTCGCCCCCTCCTTTTTTGTTAACCCCAAAGGATCAGCTCCTAATCCAATTAGGAGTTGCTGATCCAAATCTTATTTGGATCAAAACATCTCTTTAGGTGATAAGGATAAACCCTTATCTTATTTGCAGATTGGATCAACCTTCTCCTAATCTTACTAGGATGTTTCCACATCCAAATCACATTTAGATCTAGACTCTCTGAGTGGATAGAGTTAAGGCCCTATCCTATCTGCTGATCCATCTCAGGATTTGCCCATATTTAACTTATTAAATAAGTCCAGTTCGAAATGGGCTTTAGGCCCATTAAGCTTATGGGCTCACTTATTCTTCCTAACTGCTGCCCAGTTGGGCTTCCTTGTATAGCGTGGGACCCAAGCATTGATCTACACATCAGCCACATGGGTTCGGCCCAACCTTTGTTACAAAGCCTGGCCAAATACACTGTTATGGACAGTGCACCCCCAGAAACCCATCAAATGGGCTCTAAGGGCCCAACACTTACCCTAAATGGTCCCTGGGCCAAGCCACTTTGTAACACCCAGGGACTGTGAGCAGATGCAAGATTAGCCCATCAGGTATTATCCTCAATGGTCTTACACTTAACCTCTCAGCCCATAATGATCATACACTGCCCGACAAGAGAGGACCTTTCCCTCGACTGCAAGGAACAGTGTTGCACTCTTTACTTATATGGATCCCGGGAATTAAAATATTTTGCAAACATTTTAGAAACCATAATATATATATATATATATATATATATATATATATATATATATATATATATATATCATATAAAATATACTTTGCAAAACAAATCTCAACGATTGAAATCGGTTGTCGGCAGTCTTGGTTTCCATCAGTGAGAGTGCATACCCGATCATTACCTTTGTCCGACAAAGGAGCTAATCCTGTTACTATGGTCACCCACTTAGATGAATTCTCAGACTATCCTAACATACCCAGGTTTTGAGCCCCGCTAAGGATCTCACTGATTGGTACATCAAAGACAGCACAATCCAACACCTAGTGCAATATCATAATCGAGTCTAGGGGTCGGGTGTAACTTTCCAGTTTTACCCATCAATCTCCAAGGTTCAGGGCAGTACTGGAAATCTGGTCCAGTTCAAAGATTTAATTAATCCTACACTGTATGTGCCTAGGGTCTCACCTTGGCAACTGAGACAGGTCACCCCAACCGACTTGGTGGCACAACAGTGTCAGCCTTATCAGGATCGGTCTCCCTAGACCGACCCACTGGCTGTGAACATTCTAAACTAACACGAGTCTCATTAAGTGTCCAGTTTAAGGGTATTACATAGAAGCATACCAATGGAACATGAATCAAATATGCATTTTTATTCATTTACAATAAACTCATAAAGTACATCATTTTGATTGAAGCTAAGGGCATACAAAACTGTCTAACAACTACTTTTACCAAAACTAAGTAATGACAAGAAGTAAGGCAACCAGTAATCCAATTACACCACTTGTTCCCAAAACCACACTTCTATAAAACCTCTAACAAGAAACTCCAGTCCACTAAATCATAAGCCTTCTCCAAGTCCAGCTTGCGGACAAAGCCTTGATTGCCTGATCTTTTCATCTCTTCTACACATTCATTTGCTATTAGAATCTGATCAATTATTTGTCGGCCTTGCACAAAGGTGCCTTGAGCTTGACTGATAAGGGAGGGGAGGACCATTTTAATCCTCAAAGACAATACCTTAGCCAAAATCTTGTGGATGCTAGTCACCAGGCTAATTGGTCTAAAGTCTTTAGGGTGTGTTACCTCTTTCTTCTTTGGAATCAGAACTAGAAAAGTAGCATTAATTCCAAGGCTAACGACATAGTTATCCTTGAATTCTTTAAAAACCTCAAGCAAATCCTTTTTCACTATAATCCAACAATCTTGATAAAAAGCCATAGTAAAGCCATTTGGCCCAAGTGACTTAGATCTATCCATTGAAAAGTCCACATGCTTAATTTCCTCCTCAAAATTCCTTCCAACCAGCTCTTATCCATTTCAAAAAGTCTTGGCCAATCCAACCCTTCCAACTCCTCTCTACTTCCTAGTGGCCTCCTTAGGATGGATTTAAAGTGATCTACAAAACATCTATCTATCTCATCGTGAAATTCAACTTCCACATCATCCACTTCCAGTTTACTCACCAAGCTTTTTCTACTTCTCCCGTTAGCCACTTCATGGAAAAATTTAGTGTTCCCATCACATTCCTTGATCCATTTGACACTAGATTTTTGCCTCCAAGAGATTTCTTCCCACAATAGGACCTCTTCTAGTTCCTGCTTGAATCTTCTCCTTGACCCCCTTTCCTGTTCATTCAAGGTATTTAAGTATTTTGAGATTCCTTTAAATCTAGTTCCTCAATATGGGTCACCATATTAGCTTTTACTTCCTCTAATCTTCCAAATTGATCCCTATTCCATTCTTTTAATTTTGCTCTTAGTCTTTTCAACTTGTGGAATTTCACCACTTTCCATCTCACCCACTCATCTCTTCTCTCCAGTACTCCTTAACCTTGTTCACAAAACCTGGATGTGTCAACCACATATTTTCAAATCTAAAAGGTCTCGGTCCATGACTAAAAGGTTCCTGCCCCATCTCAATAGGACAATGGTCAGAGGTGACTCTGGGCAAAGCTTTGGCCAACAAACCTCGCCAGTGACTTTCCCAACTCTCATTAAAGAGAAATCTATCCAACTTTGAGAAAATTGGAACACCCTAGAAGTTGGATCCAGTGAATTGAGCTTGCAAAAGAGGAATCTCCTTCAACTCACAACTATTAATGAGATCATTGAACTTCCTCATGCTAGTAGTGATGGACTGTTGCGGGTTATTTGTTTCATCATTAAATCAAAATACATTGAAATCCCTCCCCCCCAAACACCAGGGACCCTTCATAACCCCTGGATACCATATAGTTCTTCCTAGAACTCATTTCTCTCTCTATAGTTGTTTGGCTCGTACACTTTGGTTAACACCCATATGAAACCATCCTAAACTTCAAAGACACCAAAAAATTACCTATTAACTCCTCCATGGCCTCCACAAAATCTTCTCTCCAAAAAGTGATTATACCCCCTAAAGCCCCCCAAGGTGTGGAAACCCATCTTACTCTGCCCTTCCAAACACTTTTCACCCACCTTCTATCAATTTCAGCTAATTTGGTCTCTTGTATCATCACAATATCAGGCCTCTCTCTTCTAAGGAGGTCCTTAATTAGCCTTCTCTTCCTTGCATTGCCTAAACCCCTTACATTCCAGCTAATAATTTTCATAAGAGCAATTGTTTGAGAGCCCACCTAGAGTTGCCTCCCATTACTTGGAATTTTTCCTTCTCTCCCCTCTCCCATTGAACTCAATGTTCTCTTCGATGTCTGAGATCAATCTTTCCACTTCAGTTCTTTTCTTTTTCCTCTGGTTGTTTTCTACCCTAAGTTTTCCTTGATGCTCCCTAGGCACTTTTATTTTCTCAACCTTTTTTGCACTTTCCTCCAAAGAAATTTCTTTCTTCTTATACTCCTCAAGGAGAGCACATATTAGTTCCCATATCCTCTCTAAATCCTCCTCTTGCTCCTTTTTGTAAAATAAGTCATCTTCCTTTTCACAACCCTTAACCATATAGCCTCTTTCCCCTTCCTTCACCCTAAATTTAGGTGGGCCCTCCAAAAGATATGTAACATCCTCGACCTGTTTAGAGTTTTCCACCATTAATTCCTCTTGCTACTCATACTCCTCAAGAAGATTGCAGATTTAACCCTAGATTCTCTCTAATTCCTCCTGCCTCTTTTCCAATGGTAAGACTCCCCCTCCCCCTACACGAGCACTTCTCACTTTCTTAGAGATTCCTCCAGTGGTCATTCCTTCAAGTTGGGACACTAGAATACATGTTCCAAGCAAAGAGCCCTCATTAGTACCCAAAATTGAATTGACAAACATTCCTGGCCCAAAGGGTAAAGACTAAAAGGATAGGGGAACTGAGGTTCCAAAGGCTGGAATCAGGTCCAGGCCCAACCCTTTTGCTTGAGGGAGTTGTGGAAGTGAACTAGGATCGACTGACACTGTGTTGAACATGGCATCCGAGTCCACCTTAGAGTGTTTTCCCCTAATCGCTGACTTTGCATTCAAAAGGCAGAGTGATTCTTGTTCTTCTAATTCATTGGTGCGAAAGGGCTGCACTTTTGGACAGGGATCACTTGTTGGGTTGGGTGTACCCTGCAAATCCTTTGTAACTTCTGCTAATTTCATCGCATCTCTTGGTGACATACGAACTCGAGAAAAATTCCCCTAAACCTCTGCTAAGGGATCACGTGCAACATCCTCTAAGAACAACAACTCTGTGCTTAGATTATAGAAATCCTTCGACTGCTCCAAATCCACACTTCCCAGACTAATAGTATCCTCAGTTTCAGAGTCAGATATTACTTCTTCCTCCGTTGAGAAACCCAACTCAATCTTTTCAAACTCATTGTGCTTAATATTGTGTTGGTTACGTCCATCTGCCGAGAGTCCTTTTGAGTTTTTTGGTTGGAGTCCACTGGAGAGAAATGCCATTCTGAGAGGGCTCTTGATCGAGGCTTCGCGCATTTGAGGACGATGATAGAAGGCTGGTACCATCCGGTAAAGAATGTCTCTCCCTCACGTGAGGCTTTAAGATATCATGTGCCTTTGGTGCAGATGGGCCTTCTACCCCCGGCCCATTAATCAACCTAGAAATCTTTTTAAATGGTCCGGCTCCAACCTCAGGAGCAATGGGTCTTGGAAGTACATTAGACCCCTCATCTTGGGCCGACACGTGATCCTTTAAGTTAACCCCTCCTTTGGTTTAACCCAACGGTTCACTCCTTTTCAATACCAACCCATCCGTTTTATTCTTCTTGCTCCCTTTTGTTACCATGGAGCTGTTTAAACCATTCAAAACCCCTCTTTTGGTGCCATCCATAGTCACCTGAGTGGCTGAGCATAGGTCCTTGTAGGTGCCAATCTAGTTTCTTCAGCCACACGTCTTTCATTTGCCATATTTCCATAAACTTTCGAATAGCCTAAGGCTGGGGGGACTCATTGAGAGCTGAAATCTTGGCAGCTCTAGAAGGATTTAAAAGAGCTAAACAACTAAATATTAGTAAGTTGTTGGTGGAAGGAGATTCTCAGTTGACTATTAAAGGTTGCAGAAGGAAGTGTCCAGCTTGTGGAAGTTCTTTAATGAAAGAAAGAAAATTACTCAGTTAACTCAGAATATGTCTGTAAGGGTTCAATGGGCAAAGAGGTGCACTAACTCCATGGCTGATACCTTGGCCAAACAGGGGGTGGGAAGAATAAATCTTTTTTGGGCTATATTGTAATATGTTTTTTCAGTTTGTTAGGGAGGGTTAAGTCTTTTACCCCTCCCTCCTGGTTGTAATTTCTCTATCTCCTTTTATAAAATTTCTGTTATTGATAAAATAAAAAAATGTGTGTGTAATCTCTGTCCAACCACTAATTCTCTAATCCCAAATTTCCAAGTAACATCTATGTTTCTACCCTCTCATCTTCTTCCTTTCTCCCCTCCTTCCACAATGCCACTTCAATGGAGGAAACCAGCCACATTGAATAAACAATTCATCCACATAGAAAGTCACCTTCCTGGGGATCTCTTCTGGTTTAACTCCACTCAAGAGAAGTGCCCCTGATCGAAGGTCCACCCAAAATTCCCCATCAAGACGAGCTCCACATAAGACTGCAATGGAGGCTGCAACCTCATGGGTCCAAAGATGGAAAGGCAGCCCAATTACCCTAACTACCACCCCATCAACTGAAAAAAATTTAGAGTTTGAGGATGGAGTCCACTTAAACACACTAAAAGATCCCAAAGCTTCTTGAAAATTCAGAGTTGTACTTTCTACCACATTGTCAAGAGGGTCGAACACTGCTTTAATGCTATTAAAGAGAGTTAATATGAAAGTGTTTCTAAGTTTTAACTTTTTTTTATCAATAACTGTGGATTGAGTTAATATTAAAAATATGAGAAAATTACAAGGCAAGGGGGCTAAACAATGTTAGCTCCCAAGAACAACCATTAAGCATCAAAAGAACAAAAATTACAAGACAGCCCAAAAAATAGAATGTCTGTTCACTCCTTGTCTAGCTAGACCATCTGCCAAAGAGTTCACACTTCATTTTACCCATTTGTATTGGATTTCCATGTCCTTGGTCAGCCACTTGAATTTCCTTTTTCCATTATTGTAATTCCAAAGTCTAAGACTATCCTCTTTCGGCCAGTTTACAACCACTTCAAAATCTCCTTCTATGATCAACTTGTTAATATGCATATCTTGTTAGACAGTGTATGCCCTTAGCTTCAATCAGAATAATCTTACCTTATGACATTTAATGTAAATGAATAAAGTACATATTTGATTCATGTTATTATGGTGTGTTTCTGTGTAATACCCTTAAACTGGACACATATGAGACTCGTGTTAGTTTAGAATCTTCACAGCTGTTGGATAGATCTGGGGAGATTTATCCTACCAAGGCTGACACTGATGTGCCGCCAAGTTGGTTGGGGTGGCTTGTCTCAACTGCCAGGGTAAGACCTGAGGTACATGCAGTGTGGGTTTTCTTGAAACCCTGAACCGGACCAGAATTCCAGTATTGTCCTGGACCTTGGAGATAGATGGGCAAAACTGAAATGTTACACCTGACCCCTAGACTCGATTATGATACTACACTAGGTGTCGGATTGGGCTATCTTCGATATGCCAATCAGTGAGATCCTTAGAGGGGGTCAAAACCTGGGTATGTTGGGACAGTCCGAGAATTCATTTGAGTGGGTGATCATAGTGATAGGATCAGCCCCTTTGTCGGACAAAGTGAATGATCAGGGATGCACTCTCTCTTATGGAAACCAAAGCTGCCGGCAACCGATTTCAACCGTTGAAATTTGTTTTGAAAAATATATTTATATAGAGGTATACATATATAATATATATATATATATATATATATATATATATATATATATATATTATGGTTTCAAAATGTTTTAATTCTTGGGATCCATGTGAGTACAGAGTGCAACACTGTACCTTGCAGCCAAGGGAAAGGTCCTCTCTTGTCGGGCAATGTTTGATCATTATGGGCTGAGAGGTTAAGTGTAAGACCATTGAGGGTAATACCTGATGAGCTGATCTTGAATCTATCCACATTTCTTAAGCTTTTATAAGGTGGCTTGACCCAAGGACCATTTAGTGTAAATGTTGGGCCCATTAAGAGCCCATGGTGATGGGCTCAGGGGTTCACTGTCACTTATAATGAATTCGGCCAGGCCTTGTAACAGGGGCTGGGCTGAACCCATGTGGCTGATGTGTATATCAATGTTTGGGTCCCATGCCATATGATGTGTGCGCATGCTACACATCATTTTTATTGTTGTATACATGGTTTTAATGATGTTTTACAATGGTTTTTACCCTAATTGAGCAGAATTCCAAGAAACTAAGAGTTTGGGATAATCTAGGGTGAAGAGAGCATACTTCGGCCCATCAAGAAGAAAAGCCTAACCGAAACCCCATGGGAAGCACTAAAGCCACCAAGAAGAAAAGCCCAGCCGAAACCCCATGGGAAGCACTAAAGCCACCAAGGAGAGAGGCCCAATTGCAGCCCAACCGAAACCTTATGGGAGAACAACAGTTTGACCCATTAAGAACAACAACCCAACCGCAACCCTAAGGGAGGCTCCAAAAAGGCGGCTGACTTTAGAGAATGAAGAGGGGCTGAAAGGAAGAGTATAAAAAGAAAACAAAAATAGGGAATTAGGGTTCGGACCCATGAAGACAAAACCAAAGAAGAAGAAGAAGAACTGCTAGAGAAGAGAGAAGGCTGCTGAATGCGAATTGAAGAGGAGATCGAAGATTGATGCAGAAATCTTAGGTTGTCTTCTTCTTTGGTTCTGCAATTTGGTAACCTAGATTCAATTAGGGTTTCATGATTTTTCTTTATTGAATCTTTCTTTCTTTCTTTCTTTAATCCGAACCATGTTGGACTTCAAATCTGATATGTAATTAACATTTTAGCAGATCCGATTGATTGTGATTTATTCTTGGGATTTCTTGATTAGGGTTTTTGATTAATAGAATAATCTTGGCCGAATTATTCTTGTTTCTTGGATTGTTTGAATTGCTTGAGAAAGAGTTTAGGTAATCAGATTAATCAAGAAAATGGATAGAATGCATCTCAGAGATAATTTGCATGATTCGTTGGCATTCTTTCAACTAGAATAAATTTCTATCGACTCCTTGCTCTTAATGCATCTATAGCGATTAAATTTCTGATAGAGATATAGGAATTATTGCTCATAGATAGAGTGGGTTGCGCTCGAAAGAGGCTGCTATAAAATTAGGGTTTCATCAACCCAAGACTGAATTCACTTCGGTTGGGTTGCTTAAAGATTTAAGTGCTAAACCGGTTCTGCTAGTTCTTGCATGCAGAAATTCTTCTTATCATTAAAGGTGGTCTGATCCGAAACTGCTTAGGGTAGTTTGCTAATTAGGAGTTAGGGTTTTTCTTTGTTTAATATCTTGGTTTATCAGATAACAAAAGGTTGATTCAGTACTAGTAGTTGTTGGATCAATCCCCGTGGGAACGATACTCTACTCATCATTATATTACTTGATCGGCTAGTGCACTTGCCAGTGTCTTCTAAGTGTATCACCATACAAGGATACCCAACTAGGCAGCAATTTGGAGGAAAAATGAGCACATATACTTAATGGGCCTAATGCCCATTTCGAACTGGTTTAATATGAATAATTAAAGAAGGGGCGGTTCTAGGATTTAGTGTTAGACAGTTTTGTATGCCCTTAGCTTCAATCAAAATTGATGTACTTTATGAATTTATTGTAAATGAATAAAAGTGCATATTTGATTCATGTTCCCTTGGTAAGTTTATGTGTATTACTCTTAAACTGGACACTTATTGAGACTCGTGTTAGTTTAGAATGTTCACAGCCAGTGGGTCGGTCTGGGGAGACCTATCCTGACAAGGCTGACACTGTGGTGCCACCAAGTCGGTTGGGGTGGCTTGTCTCAGCTACCGGGGTGAGACCCTAGGCACATACAGTGTGTGATTAATTGACTCTTTGAACTAGACCAGATTTCCAGTATTGCCCTGGACCTTAGAGATTGATGGGCAAAACTGGAAAGTTACACCCGACCCCTAGACTCGATTATGATACTGCACTAGGTGTCGGATCAGACTATCTTTGATGTACCAATCAGTGAGATCCTTAGTGGGGGTCAAAACCTGGGTATGTTGGGACAATCCGAGAATTCATCTGAGTGGGTGATCATAGTGACAGGATCAGCCCCTTTGTCGGACAAAGGTAATGATCGGGGATGCACTCTCACTGTTGGAAACCAAGACTGCCGGTAGCCGATTTCAACCATTGAAATTTGTTTTTGTGAAGTATATTTTATATGAGATATAAAAGTATATACATTATGGTTTCTAAAATGTTTGCAAAAGGTTTTAATTCCCGGGATCCATATAAGTGGAGAGTGCAACACTGTTCCTTGCAGCCGAGGGAGAGGTCCTCTCTTGTCGGGCAGTGTATGATCATTATGGGCTGAGAGGTTAAGTGTAAGACCATTGGGGATAATACCTGATGGGCTAATCTTGCATCTGCCCACAGTCCCTGGGTGTTACAAGGTGGCTTGGCCCAGGGACCACTTAGGGTAAGCGTTGGGCCTATAGAGCCCATTTGATGGGTTTCAGGGGGTGCACTGTCTTTAACAGTGTATTCGACCAGGCCTTGTAACAATGGCTGGGCCGAGCCCATGTGGCTGATGTGTAGATCAATGCTTGGGTCCCACGCCATACAAAGAAGCCCAACTGGGCAGCAGTTAGGAATGTTAAGTGAGGACATAAGCTTAATGGGTCTAAAGCCCATTTCGATCTAGGCTATTAATTTAGTTAATTAAAGGGGCGAATTCTGAGATGGATTAGCAGTTAGGATAGGGTCTTAATCCTATCCACTCAGAGAGTTCAGATCTGAATGTGATTTAGATCTAGAAATCTCCTAATAAGATTATGATAAAGCTAATCTAATCTGCAGATAAGATAAGGGTTTATCTTTATCATTAGAAGAGAAGGCTGATCCAAATATGATTTGGATAAGCACCTCCTAATGGGATTAGGAGCTGATCTTTTCAAGTTAACAAAAGGAAGGAGGGGGCGGCAGCCTTGAGAGAGACCAAGAAACACATCAGATCCTCTTTAGTGCTGAAATTAAGAAGAGAGAATTCTGCACCCTGTGAATACTCTCTTGTCGCCTCCCTGCTCTTGTCGCCCTATTTGCCAGTTCGATCTCCAGCTGTGGGAGAAGTCAAGATTGGATTTTGACATCAGTTCTTTGAGAAAGGATTGAAAAGGGAAGCTGTACTCACGTTCCATCCTGTTGTTTCTTGTGAAGGACAGAGTTCTTGGGGAAGAACACTACTGATTCTGCTCCATCCTGCACTTCACCATCTTCAGTGGGAGCAGTCTTTGGATCCTTCCTTGGGCGTGAACACCTTCGTTGGGAGATATTATTTCTCCGTATCAGGTATCTTTCTCTCCCATTCCTTTTGGTTCAGATCTGGTTCAGTTTAAAGGTTCAAGATTTATCCTTGAAAATATGATTTTCTAAATAGGGAATGTGATTCCCAGTTGAAGGGAGAAATTTTTTTTTTTGAAATTCGCCCCTTATTCCGCAATCTTTGGGCATCCATGTGATGGATCTCTCAACCCTTCAGTGGTATCAGAGTCACAGGTTCAAATCTTGAACCATTCTGTTTCAGATCCAAACCTGCGCAATTAGGGAGAAGGCGTTCTAACCAATTTGCGCAGATTTGGTTTTGGGAAATTTGTTCCCAAAACAGTTGGGCAAATAATATGAAATTGTTTTTAAATAAATCTGATTATTATTTAGAATTATTCTTTATAATTTTCTTGATTTATGGGCTGTTCGTACAAGAGGAGATCGAATTCTTGGTTTGCGCAGGGAATCTGCGATTTTGCAGTTCTTGACTTATTTTGGGTCTGTAAATAATTTTTTTTTTTATTTTCTAGACTCAATGTATAGGTATTTGATCTGATGTAATTATTAATAGAAATAGGATTTCTATTTATTTTATTTTGGATCGAAGATGGCGGCACAGAGAAGAAGATTTCGCAGATAAGAGAAATGCTATCTGCAATTTGCAGTTTGTGAAACTGCATTCTGTGATCTAACCTCTGTTTTGCAGGAAGGATTGTGCAAACAGCCCTGTTTGACTGATTCTTGTTTTTCCTTTTATCAGAATTTAATTTCAGATTATTTTCTTGAATTAAGGATTTAATTAAAAATCAAACACTAGACCCATTCGAACCAAGATTGGTTCAAAACTGTTTGGACCAATTCTAGGGTTTAATCAAGGCTGAATGTCAGCCCTAATTTCCCACTAATGGGCCTAAGGATTGATATTTAATTAAATGGTTAATTCGGCCCAGCCTGTAAAGGCCTAGTTTTAAATAGTTAAAACTGCAAAAGCCCATTTCAAAGGATAAAGCTATATGGGCCGAACTGGGTAACCCTAATTCAGCCCATATACCTAGATAATATTAATGGTTAATATTATGGAATTTTAACGGGCTTCCAACGGGCCTTACAGATAATTAATTGATTGGATCAATTTATCCTTGCATGTGATGTATGGATGTGTGATGTGCTGCGTACATGGGCCATAAGTACTTGGCCCATGCTCATTCGACAGTGGCTCTTGTGCACACCATGGCTGAATGCACATCATTGCCATGGTGTCCCTTTTGGTCATTGGATGACTTCCCTCAGTGGTGGGCCCCACACCTCATCAAGAGGTTGCGTGCGGAACCCTAGCCGATTTAAGGCCCACCGAAATCTGGCTTTATGAAAGTCAATGGGAGCCACTTTGGTTTGACCTAAATCAAACTAGGGCGTAATTTTATTCCCTCCAACTAATATGAGTGCGTGTGATAGAGAGATTCATATGATGAACTCTCTAAAGGCCTTCCATCATTAGCATGAGGATGGGTCCTTCAGTAATGAGGAAACGCACCAGAAAATGGGCTATCCATTTGCCATTGGGCTTGTCTGAGTGTTTCATAAGATGATAGGGGCGTCATAGACCGATGTGGGAGGGGCTTCACCAGAAAATGGGAACTCTCTCACGGTACCTTGGCGTTCACGAATATGATGGGTAAGCACTCACTGGACAGAAAGGTTTACCTGAAAACAGCTCTGAACCTTGTCTGATAGAGGCCAAAGGGAAAACTCATATGATGAGTGGATGTGATCCTTCACAGAAAGGTGGTGGGGTTATGCAGCTGAAACAGTTGGCTCCATGCACCCTATGTGATTTCCCACATTTCCAGAGACAACCCATAGTCTCCGTCACTAAGAGAGGAGGGAAATCTCAAAGACGAATAAATGGAAATGGATCATAGATTAAAATCCATATCTATGAAATGAACATGAATCAAATTAAGTTGTGGACTGATGTTTGCTCTTTTATCAGAAAATGGCAAACGGATCTTTTGCAAAACTACTTGATGACAACAAGTTGAAGGGCCCAAACTATGCTGATTGGTACAGGAACCTTATGCTGGTCCTAGCTTCTGAAAAGCTTGACAAAGTGGCAAAGAATCCTACCCCGGAGCGTCCGGGTGATAGGGCTTCTGAGGCCCGAAGGAGAGACTATCAAGAATTGGAGGAGAAAAACTCCCTTGCCCGGTGTTACATCATTGCCTCCTTAGACAACCCGATACAGAGGTAGTTCGATCAGATCGAATTTGCCAAAGACATATTGGACAGTCTTAGGACAATGTATGAAGAGCAGAATCGTTCTACTCGACAAAAGGTCTTGAAACAGTTCATGACCGCACAAATGTCCAAGGGTCAACAAGTTCACGACCATTGTCTTCGGATGATGGGATACATCAACGAACTGGAGGCTCTTGGATCCGGGCTGGACCTTTCTACCCAGATAGATGCTATCCTTAACTCTTTGCCTCCTTCCTTTAATCCGTTCATCATGAACTATAACATGAACAAGCTGAATGTCAGCTTACAAGAGCTCAGCAATATGTTGCAAAGAGCTGAGGAATTGATTAGAAAGGATGAGCCTGTAGCCATGCTTGTTGAAGCTGGCAAGACAGGCAAGAGAAAGAGGAAGGCAAAGAAGCCTCAGAAGAAAGCCACTAAGAGCAAGAAGCAGAAGAAAGTCAAAGCATCGGATGCCTGTCACTTCTGCAAGAAGACCGGCCACTGGAAAAGGAATTGTCCTGCCTACTTGGAATCCAAGAAAGGTAACTTCGAAACTTGTGTTATAGAAACCAATTTGTTGGTAGCTTCTGCTTCCTTGTGTATTGACTCCGGGGCTTCGACTCATGCTTGTAACTCACTGCAGGGGTTCAAGGTAAGCAGAAGGCTGAGTGAAGGAGAAGTCACACTCTTCTTAGGGACTACTGCAGCTATTGCAGCCACGGCCATAGGAACCGTGGAATTAATTTTTAGAGAAGGAATAATTGTACTGAAAGACTGTCTTTATGTACAAAATTTAAGGAGAAATTTGATTTCTGTCTCAAAACTGTGTGCATATGGTTATTTTGTCTTCTTTAGTAATACGATTACTGTTAAAAGAAACAACAGATTCATCGCATACGGGGAACTGGAGAACGGTCTCTATGTTCTACATCCTTCTCTAGAAACTAACATAACCGAAACTACGTCGGCTGAAATCCCTAAGAAGAGAGCTCGTGATACAGTTAATCCCACGTGTCTGTGGCATTATCGACTTGGCCACATCGGTGTTGACCGAATCACAAGGTTGGTAAAGGATGGTCCTTTGGATTTTCTAACTGTAGAAGATCTTCCCACTTGTGAGCCTTGCCTACAAGGCAAGATGACGAAACGGCCATTTAATGGTAAGCCTGAAAGATGTACGGGCACACTTGACCTAATACATACTGATGTATGTGGTCCCTTGAGTGTTAGGACACGAAATCAACACGTGTATTTCATCACCTTCACAGATGATTTTTCACGATACGGTTACGTGTACCTAATGAGACACAAGTCTGAATCCTTTGAAAAGTTCAAAGAGTTTAGACAAGAGGTCGAGAAACAGTTAGGGAGAGAAATTAAGGCCCTTCGATCAGATCGAGGTGGCGAGTATCTCTCTGACGAATTCAAGGACTACTTAAAGGACAATGGGATAGTATCACAAATAGCTCCTCCTGCTACACCACAACTTAACGGTGTTTCGGAGAGGAGGAATAGGACCTTATTGGATATGGTCCAGTCGCTTCTCATACACTCAGAGTTACCCACATCCTTTTGGGGTTACGCATTAGAGACTGCGATTTATGTGCTGAATCGGGTTCCAACCAAATCGGTTCCGAATACTCCATATGAACTTTGGACCGGAAAGAAACCAAGTGTCAGACACTTGAAGATTTGGGGTTGTCCAGCACACGTTAAGAGAACGAGTGTAGACAAGTTGGAATCCAAGACCAGCCGTTGCCTATTTGTAGGCTACCCAAAAGGCTCTGTAGGTTACCTATTCTATGACCCAAGTGAGCAGAAAGTGTTCTGCAGTTGTAATGCGCAATTCTTGGAAACCGACTATATCCTGGACACCCATCATCAGGAAGTTGTTCTTGATGAGGAGAGCTCAGGAGCAGTGGGAGATGTCCCACAAGTTCCAGGTAGTGACCAACCTAGAAGATCCACTTGGGTATCCAGGCCACCAGTCCGTTATGGTTATGACCAGGATAGTTACCTGGTGGAAACCTTGACTAGTGAGGAGGATCCCGTGACTTACACGGAAGCTATGTTGGACATAGATTCTCAGAAGCGGGTGGAGGCCATGAGAGCAGAGATGGACTCAATGGAGACCAATGGAGTCTGGACTCTAGTAGATCCGCCCTCCGGGGTAAAAGCAATCGGTTGCAAATGGGTTTACAGGAGGAAGAAGGGCCCCGATGGTAAGGTTGAGACCTTCAAGGCTCGTCTAGTGGCGAAAGGGTACACTCAGAAATAGGGCATCGATTATGAGGAAACCTTTTCGCCTGTGGCCATGCTTAAATCCATTAGGATCCTGCTAGCTGTAGCAGCATACTATGATTATGAGATTTGGCAAATGGATGTCAAAACTGCATTCCTGAATGGAGATCTCACTGAATATATCTATATGCAGCAGCCACAAGGCTTCATTGTTGCGGGTCAGGAAAACATGGTATGTAAACTTAATAGATCCATTTATGGACTTAAGCAAGCTTCTAGAAGTTGGAACATCCGTTTTGACTCTGTCGTCAAATCATTTGACTTCGAGCAGAATCCGGATGAACCCTGTGTCTACAGGAAGTACAATGGAGATAAGGTTACCTTCTTGGTTCTGTATGTAGATGACATTCTACTCATTGGGAATGATGTAGGTATGTTAACTACGGTGAAAGTATGGTTATCACAGCAATTCTCCATGAAAGATCTTGGAGAAGCCTCCTATATACTGGGTCTTCGACTCTATAGAGATAGATCGAAGCGGATAATAGGATTATCCCAATCTGCCTACATTGACAAAATAGTCAAAAGATACAGCATGGAAAACTCCAAGAAAGGAAATGTTCCTTTCAGGCACGGAGTCACTCTTTTCCAAGAAGATGTCTCCCAAGACTTCTGAGGAGATTGATGGCATGAAAGACGTTCTCTATGCCTCTGCCGTAGGGAGCATCATGTATGCCATGCTGTGCACTCGTCCTGGCATAGCTCAGGCAGTGAGTGTAGTAAGCAGATTTCAGGCCAACCCAGGGCAGGAGCATTGGACTGCTGTGAAAAACATACTTAAGTACTTTCGAAGGACAAAAGAGTTTTGTCTAGTATTTGACGGTAGCTCACTACAGATCCAAGGGTATACAGATGCCGATTTCCAGTCAGACCCAGATGATAGAAAGTCTACATCTGGATATATTTTCACGATAGGATCGTGTGTTATTTCCTGAGTGTCAGCAAACAGGGGTCCTAAGTTGCAAATTAATAGTCCACAACCCAAGTCGAGCGCATTGCCGTAAGTGATGTTGCCTTATGAATGAAGGTGTTCATTCATGAATTTGGAATTCATCACATCACCCATTCTATTGTTGTATGACAACACTGGACCTACGGGAGGATGATAGCAAGAGGTAGCATTAGCGGAGAATGTGGTAGACCCATTGACTAAGCCACTGACACAGAAAGTGTTTGAGAAACACGTGGAAAGCATGGGACTCCGGCTAGTACCTGATTGGACCTAAGTGCAAGTGGGAGTTGTTAGATAGTTTTGTATGCCCTTAGCTTCAATCAAAATTGATGTACTTTATGAGTTTATTGTAAATGAAAAAAAGTGCATATTTGATTCATGTTCCCTTGGTATGTTTCTGTGTATTACCCTTAAACTGGACACTTATTGAGACTCATGTTAGTTTAGAATGTTCACAGCCAGTGGGTCGGTCTGGGGAGACCTATCGTGACAAGGCTGACACTGTGGTGCCACCAAGTCGGTTGGGGTGGCTTGTCTCAGCTACCGGGGTGAGACCCTAGGCACATACAGTGTGTGATTAATTGAAGCTTTGAACTGGACCAGATTTCCAGTATTGCCCTGGACCTTGGAGATTGATGGGCAAAACTGGAAAGTTACACCCGACCCCTAGACTCGATTATGATACTGCACTAGGTGTCGGATCGAGCTGTCTTTGATGTACCAATCAATGAGATCCTTAGTGGGGGTCAAAACCTGGGTATGTTGGGACAATCCGAGAATTCATCTGAGTGGGTGATCATAGTGACAGGATCAGCCCCTTTGTCGGACAAAGGTAATGATCGGGGATTCACTCTCACTATTGGAAACCAAGACTGCCGGCAGCCGATTTCAACCGTTGAAATTTGTTTTTGCGAAGTATATTTTATATGAGATATAAAAGTATATACATTATGGTTTCTAAAATGTTTGCAAAAGGTTTTAATTCCCGGGATCCATATAAGTGGAGAGTGCAACACTGTTCCTTGCAGCCGAGGGAGAGGTCCTCTCTTGTCGGGCAGTGTATGATCATTATGGGCTGAGAGGTTAAGTGTAAGACCATTGAGGATAATACCTGATGGGCTAATCTTGCATCTTCTCACAGTCCCTGGGTGTTACAAGGTGGCTTGGCACAGGGACCACTTAGGGTAAGTGTTGGGTCCATAGAGCCCATTTGATGGGTTTCAGGGGGTGCACTGTCTTTAACAGTGTATTCGACCAGGCCTTGTAACAAACGCTGGGCCGAACCCATGTGGCTGATGTGTAGATCAATGCTTGGGTCCCATGCCATACAAGGAAGCCCAACTGGGCAGCAGTTAGGAATGTTAAGTGAGCACATAAGCTTAATGGGTCTAAAGCCCATTTCGATCTGGGCTATTAATTTAGTTAATTAAAGGGGCGAATTCTGAGATGGATTAGCAGTTAGGATAGGGTCTTAATCCTATCCACTCAGAGAGTCTAGATCTGAATGTGATTTAGATCTAGAAACCTCCTAATAAGATTAGTATAAAGCTAATCTAATCTGCAGATAAGGTATGGGTTTATCCTTATCATTAGAAGAGAAGGCTGATCCAAATATGATATGGATAAGCACCTCCTAATGGGATTAGAAGCTGATCTTTTCAAGTTAACAAAAGGAAGGAGGGGGCGGCAGCCTTGAGAGAGACCAAGAAACACATCAGATCCTCTTTAGTGCTGAAATCAAGAAGAGAGAATTCTGCACCCTGCGAATACTCTCTTGCCGCCTCCCTGCTCTTGCCGCCCTGTTTGCCAGTTCGATCTCCAGCTGTGGGAGAAGTCAAGATTGGATCTTGACATTAGTTCTTTGAGAAAGGATTGAAAAGGGAAGCTGTGCTCACGTTCCATCCTGTTGTTTCTTGTGAAGGATAGAGTTCTTGGGGAAGAACACTGTTGATTCTGCTCCATCCTGCACTGCGCCATCTTCAGTGGGAGCAGTCTTTGGATCCTTCCTTGGGCGTGAACACCTCCGTTGGGAGATATTATTTCTCCGTATCAGGTATCTTTCTCTCCCATTCCTTTTGGTTCAGATCTGGTTCAGTTTAAAGGTTCAAGATTTATCCTTGAAAATATGATTTTCTAAATAGAGAATGTGATTCCCAGTTAAAGGGAGAAAAAAAAAATTGAAATTCACCCCTTATTCCGCAATCTTTGGGCGTCCATGTGATAGATTTCTCAACCCTTCATTTAGATCAGCAGATAGGATAGGGAGCTATCCCTATCCAGTCAAAGAGTCCAGATCCAAATAAAGATTTGGATTAGGAAACTCCTAATGAGATTAGGAGGATTGATCTTTATCTGCAGATAAGACGAGATTATCCTTATCTCTGAAAGAGAGTCCAGAAAAAAAATTCTTAATGGGATTAGGAGAACCTCTCTTTAAGGCTATAAATAGAGGAGGAGGGCGAACCCCAATTCATCCAATCAGATTACTGATACAAGAGAGAAGACAACTGCAGTTGGACTGATGCCATCTGCTCTTGCCTTCTCCTGTTGCTGCCGCCATTGCCAGTTTGATCTCCACCTGTAAGAGCGACCAAGAAAGGTTCTTGATATCAGTTTTTGGAAGAAAAACTGATCTGAAGTCGTGCTCACTCGCCCTCCATCAGATTCTTGGTGAAGAATCAGGTTCTTGTTAAAGAACCACCCTGCTGATTCTGCTCCACCCTACGTTGTGTCGTCTTCGGCGGGAGCAGTCTTTGGTGATCTCCTTGGGTGTGAACACCTTCATTGGGAGTTACTACTACTCTGTATCAGGTATTTCCCTATCCTATCTTTTGGTTTCAGAACTGGTCTGGTTTAGGGTTCAAGATTGATCATTGAAAATGCAGTTTTCTAAAATAGGGAATGTGATTCCTACATGGGAGAGAAAAATTTTTGAAATTTCACCCAACCTGCCTGTAGGGTTTGGCCATCCATATGATGGATCTCTCATCCCTTCATATCTTTGATTCTTTGTACCCCTTCAAGAGCTGCAAGAATCTCAACTCTCAAAGAATCTCCCACCCCAACTGGTCCAGAATACATAGCTAACAGCTTCCCTTGTTCATCTCTTATTACTCCTCCTATTCCATATGGCCCTGGATTGCCCAAGCTGCTGCCATCAAAGTTCAGTTTAACAAAGTCATGGGGTGGGGGGATCCAACAAACATTTGAGACCTTCCTCATTGGAACAAGTTCTGCTATCTCCTTCCACTTTCTTTGCAGCTCATCAACTGTAAATTCTGCGAACAGAGCCAAGATTTTCAGCCAGTGTTTCTAAGTTTTAACTTATGCTGCACAAGATTAGCAACTTCCTTCCAATCAGAGACTGGTCCCTTGGCTTCAACAACTAGCATGCTTTCCCAATAATCTTTCCTCTTGATAATAGTGACAGTGGGGTTGGTTGTTCTGTGCACCATGGCTGGGATGTCCTGTATAAGGCCCAGAAAATCAGAGGGGGTGTCTGCTGCTTTGACTTCTTTAACCTTCTGATTTCCTATCTTCCAGTGGTTAAGAATAGCATTCAACTCTGCTGCAACCCTTTGCCATCCTTGACTCTTTTTACCCTCAGGAAAGCACACCATTTGTTTCTTCCCTTTGGAAAAAAACTCAGAAAGGGCAATGAAGGATCCTCTTGTATTTCTCTTGCACTCCAGTACATACCTTCCTCCTGTCAAAGTGAGAGTTTCTTTCCAGCTTGGTTTCTTTCCCTTTGCTACAGCCTCAACCATAAAGTCCTTGAGCCATTCCACCATCTCTAAACCTTCTATCAAAACTGTTGCCAAATTCATTTTCCTTACCTTCAAACTGGGGCGCCCCTTGATTCTCATCTCCTCAAGCAGAAAGTTCTTAGCCTCCACTTTCAGAGATTTTTTCCATCTTGAGAATGTCACAAAGTTTACTTCTCTTCCAACCATGTTTACACCTCTGGCTTGTACTTTCTAATCAAATTTCTCACTGTAACCCTTCTTCTCCCCACCCTCAGCCCCCTCAAATTCCAACTTAACAACCTCATTTTATCTCTGTTCTCCTTATTCCTCTACCTCACACCTTTCCAACTTCCTACTCTCCCTCTTCAGAGAGCTCTTCTCCACCTCCATCACTCCAACCCTTTTCACATCTGTGCCCCACAGCTCATCCCAACTGTGCATCAGGAACATCTCCCAATGACAATTTCGGGAAATGTTGCCAATGCATGCTGAGATGTGCATGTGGGGTGCCAATGTGAACTCCTTCCCCTCAATCCTCTCCTTTCTATTCTTCTCCTCCCTTTTACTCTTTTCAAAATGCTCAAATGCAAACCTTGCAAATCCTTCCCCACCCTAAAAAAATAACCCAAGAGACTTACCCACTGCCACTAGGACTGCAAACAGATCAAATCGAGTAGGAAATAAGGAGATCCAAATTTGATTCAAATCGGATCGTATCCATCAGATATATAGCGGATTTGAATCGGATATTTTAAATAGCATAAGTTGGGCTAAAAATGATAATGCTATATTTCATTAATAAAATGAACAAAAAATGACTAATATTACATTTTATGAACAAGATGCATTAAAAATTACTTGGATGAAACTTGAGACTGTGTCAATTTAGTGAAAATACACATTCAAACCAATGTTACTTATAGATTGTAGAGAAGATGGGCCGAATGGCCCATAGGTTGTTTATTCTTCTTGTTATTTTGGGTCCATCCAGTCAATGTTAAGTTTTTTTTTTAAGTTCTTTGTAAATTCCGCCCAACTAAGGGCCTCCTTGTAATTACTCAAAATATCTAATAAAACAGTGTTAGAGGGCTGAGATAGAGACTGTTCGAAAAACTCTTCTCAGAACCCTCATTGCCAAAACACACAAGTCTACTCTCCTCTCTTCAGTTTCAACATGGTATCAGAGCATATCTGAACTTGAACGTCCTAGGGCTGGAGGCTTAGTCACGTACTGCCTGATTCTTGGAGGTCATTGGACAAGCCCAAGACTAGAATCTCTTGGAGAAGGGGTTCGGTGACCAGGAAGAATCAGAGAAGAAGAAAAAAGGGGAAGGGGAACAACTCGGTTCTGTTTTTGAAGCTCGACTGTGTTTGGACTGCTGAAGCTCGAACTGTAACTGTAAGTTGTGCTCAGTTTTCTGGTTCTGTTTTGCATTACCTTCGACTATGTTTGGACTGTTGAAGTGTTCGAAAATCCTAGCTGTTCTATACTAGCTTCAACTCCATTAAATCTGGTTTAACCCAGAAATTTCTGGGCTGTTTTTCTCTTCTTCTTGGACTGTTAAAATCTGCCAAAACATCCTTGTAACAAGGCTGTGTATTGTTACTCTTGTTCGACTATTTTTTTTAGAGGGTTGTACGAACAGTTTTTGGGGTCTTTTCTCTTCTTTGACAGTGGGGTTGTCTCTATTGCCCACACTGTGTTTGTGAAAAGGCCTATTCAGCAATACCAATTGGTACTTACTCTTCTTGGCTGAGTGTACAACCTTGAAAAGGTACTTCGGCTAAGTGCATAGTGCCTAGGAGTTTCTGATTTCTTCTTGAAGCCTAAACTCGGTGTGTTGCCTCCTTGTGGTCGGCTGAACTCAGTGTGTTGTCTCCTTGTGGTCGACTGAACTCAGTTATTGCTTGTTCTTATCCAGCATACTTGTAGAAGTCATTTGAAATCATATTTGGAGTGTTTACATGATGTACTCCTCAGAGTTTGAAAACAAAAGTGGTGCTGAATATGGACTGGGTCGGGGGACTCCAAGTGATTCCTTATTGACTGTGACCACAGTTAAGCTAGATGGAACTAATTATCTGGCATGGTCACAATCAGTAAAGATTCATGTTTGTAATAGAGGAAAGTGGGGGTTCATTTCCGGGAGTAAGAAGGCTCCCCCAGAAGATGATCCATCCTATGAGAAGTGGATGCAAGAAAATTACGCTGTCATTGGGTGGCTTGTGAACTCAATGCAGCCACAGATCAGCCAGCACTATCTATGGATGAATTTAGCAAAGGAAATATGGGATAGTATTGCTGAAACCTATTCCCAAAAACTAAATGTGGCTAGAGCCTATAAGTTGAGAAGTGATGTGAAGAATCTGAGACAGGGGGAGAAACCATTATCTGTATACTTCTCAACTTTGAAGTCTTTGTGGCGAGAAATAGACTTGATAGAAGTTGTAACCTGGGACACCACCAATGATGTAGAGACCTACAGGAAACTGGTTGAAAGAAACAGAGTATTTGAGTTCTTAACCGAACTAAACCCGAAATATGATATTAATGAAGAGAGCAGAAGGGTTGTACATGTTCAAGGGGCTGATATTAATGATCACTTTGCCAATATGGGGATTAAACCTAAAGGGAATGTTGGAACTTCTAGTGGCACAGGAAAGAAAGAAGTTGTATGTGAGTACTGCAAGAGGCCGAAGCACACCAAAGACAAGTGCTAGAAGTTACATCCTAACCTTGTTCCTATCAGGTTTCAGAAAAAATATGATAGTAAAAGATCAGGAAGTGCAAATGTAGTTGCCGGGCCAGATAGTGAAGAGATGTCTGCTTCTGCACAGTTGGCAGCCATGAGAGCAGAATATGAAAAGTTTGGGAAGATGATAAGTCAACTGAGTGATGTGACCTCTACTACCGACCCTTCAAGAAAATCTACTACTTCAACATTTGCTCATTCAGGTATAAGGGCTTCTACTAATCATGCTACTTCTTCAGGTAATCTCAAGATACCTTGGATTATTGACTCAGGTGCTTCTAACCATATGACCAATCTGTCTACCTTGTTTGTTTCATATGACTTACTTCCTGGACGTGATAAAATTACTTTAGCTGATGGTTCACTTGCCCCTATCTCTGGTAAGGGAACCATCAAGGCTACAGATTCCTTGTACCTCCCTTCTACCCTTCATGTACCTAAACTAAATACAAATTTGTTGTCTGTGAGTAGTTTAACCAAGTCACTAAATTGTTGTGTAACCTTTTTTTTCCTTCCTACTGTGTTTTTTAGGATCTGGAGTCTCAGAAGGTGATTGGGAGTGGCCATGAGGTGAACGGAATATACCTGCTTGATACTCCGGGACAATGCACTGATCATCTTGGGAATGTTGCTCTTGGATCTGTCTCTTCAGAGTTTGTTAGTCAGATTATGTTGTGTCATTGTCGTTTTGGTCATCTGTCTTTTTTGGCTTTGAGTCATCTATTCCCTGAACTGTTTAAGGGAATTAGTCTTTTCAGTCTTCATTGTGAGTCTTGTGAATTGTCAAAGCATTGTAAAAGCAAGTATCCTTTGAGAAATAAAAGATCTTCTGTTCCTTTTAATATTGTGCGTTCTGATGTGTGGGGGCCTTACCACTTACCCTCCATGGGTGGCTACAAATATTTTATCCTGTTTATTGATGATTTTTCACGATTCACTTAGATATTCCTTATGAAATCTCGTGATGAAGTCCCAAGACTTGTAAAACAATTCCATGAATTTGTTCTAACCCGATTTGATACCAGAATTAAAATCTTCAGATCAGACAATGCAAAAGAATACTTTGAGAAAAACCTATCCTGCTATCTTTCTGACATGGGGGTTATTCATCAAAGCTCATGTGCTAGGACCCCAGAACAGAATGGGGTTGCTGAGAGGAAAAACAGGCATATTGTTGAGGTTGCAAGAAGTATCTTATTTGCCTCACATGTTCCTACCAGGTTTTGGGGTGATGTTGTACTTACTGCTACCTATCTCATAAACCGCATGCCATCCAAGGTTTTGGGTTTTAAGTCTCCCTTCACTCTTCTTCATCCGGACAAAGATCTTTTTCCTATTCCTATTTGTGTCTTTGGCTGCACCTGTTATGTACATGTTCCAAGTGTCCAAAGGCATAAATTTGAAACCAAAGCCCAAAAGTTTATCTTCCTTGGTTATTCCCCCAAACAGAAGGGTTATTGTTGTTTTGATCCAAGGTCTGGCAATCGGTATGTCTCAATGGATGTCACCTTTGATGAGTCTTCCCCTTTTTATGGTTCCTCTCCATAAGGACATTGTCCACAAGGGGAGAATTTGACACAGGTGTTTGCTCTTCCTCTTCCTGTCCCTGTTGAGTCCCTTGATGTGTCTGCCTCTCCCTCAAATGAATCAAGGTTGGATCAGTCGTTCCATTCTCCTTGTCCTGGTACCCTACCTCCTCGTCCTGTCCTCAATCCCAAGGTGTATCAAAGGCAAAGATCCAGAAATGTGCAGGTTGTTTCTCCTACAACACATGAGCCTCCTACACTTCCAGTCACAGAAGAGACAACAGGTACTGGTTCAGCACCTTTGGATTCATCCTTCCCTGACCTTGATATTCCCATTGCTGTTAGAAAAGGAAAACGGAAGTGCATTGCACACTGCATTTCCAAGCACCTTTCTTACAGTTTGCTTTCACCTTCATATTTTGCCTATCTCTCTTTTGTTGCTTCTCATCCCATTCCCAGGTCTGTGTTAGAAGCTCTTAAGATTCCAGAATGGAAGGATGCTACGAAATCTGAAATAGATGCCCTATACAAGAATGACACATGGGAAGTGATGGATTTGCCTGAAGGGAAGGATCCTGTTGGTTGCAAGTGGGTCTTTACTATCAAATACAGAGCTGATGGTACCATTGAAAGGTACAAGGCCATGCTGGTTGCAAAAGGAACCATTTTGGGAGAGGATTGGATATGGAATTATGGACCAACTTTTATCATTTTAGCATAAAGTGGAGATTCTGTTTGTTTGTTCCAAAAATTTTCATCATGACTTTTCTTTCGAATCTGAATATTTGATCAATGATTTGCTGAAGGGTTCCTCTAGATCCTAAACATACTAAGTTAGATGCAAAATAATAAAACATATGTTTGGTTCGGTTGGGCCAAGAATCTTTGACTACAAAGTTACTATTTACTAAGTAGAAAGTACAAAATACAGTAGGCCTTTCAATGATACTTGAAAATCCGAGGCCCGATTCGACATCGATTTGATTATCTTGGATTCGGGATGATGTATTTATGTAATTGGATCAGATTCAGATGTTACAATCTACACCTAATTAATAATTAGATCAGATTTGAATTTGACCCCATCCGATCTGATTAAAATCTGAATCCAATTTTATTAATAAATTTTATATAATTATATTTAAAATTATAAACATATATTCTATATATTATATTATATATGAATTTATATATATATATATATATATATAATAAATTTAGTATGTTATATTTATATTAATTTATTATATATAAAAGTTGAAAAATAAATATTTTTTTTTAATTTTTTCAGTATTTTAGAAAATTTATAGCGGAGTCAGATTAAATTTGAGTCCGATAAAATTCGAATTTGAATCTAAGTCTTTAAATTTGATTGGATTTGGATTGCATTTGGATGTAAGTTTTCAATAATCGAATCGGATGCGGATTTTGTTGTATCTAATTTGAGTCTAATTTGATTACAACCTTACTACATAGTAACTCATCTAACTTGGGCTTGAGCTACCTAGCACATCTGAAATGAGAGGAGGAAGATTTCCTAAATCGACAAACTGGCCCTTTATGTTTGGGTCAGTTTTACTTCAGTGTTGGTAGGTTTCAGTTTGGTGAATAAGCAACTTAACCAGGTTGGGTTAGTTGCACAAAATCACTTAAACCTACCCAACTCAACCTTGAATACCCTAATTTACAGTGAAGTGCAATGTAAATGATTCAATTGAAAGATACAAGGCCCAATTGGTTGCAAATGGGTGCATACAAACTTATGGTATTAACTATTCAGAAAGCTTTGCACTTGTTGCCAAGATGAACACCACTAGAGCTTTGTTGTCTCTAGTTGCAAATTTCTTAGGGCCATTATTCCAGATGGATGTAAAGAATGCATTCCTTAATGGTGATCTATAGGAGGAGGTATATATGGAGTTGCCCCATGTTTTTCTGGTGCAAAAAGTCATGGTTTGACAAATTCAAACTTTCCTTGGAGAAATTTTGCTATATAGGCCTAGTTTGATCACACTCTTTTTATTAAGAAAACAAGCACTTGCTTGACTCTCCTGGCTATGTGTTATAATGTTAATGATATTGTGGTGGCATGAAACAATACTAATGGAATTAACTCTCTTAAGGGGTTATTAAATAAAGAGTTTGAGGTGAAAGATCTAGGACATTTAAGGTATTTCTTGGGAATTAAGATGGCTCGGTCTAAACATAGGATCTTCATTTTCCAAAGGAAATATGTACTTAACCTATTGGGAGAAACTAAAAAATTAAGAGTTAAGCTTGCAACACACTCATTGAATAGAATCATAATATAAGTGTAGAAGATGGTGAACCACTTGAAGACATATCTATGTATCAAAAGTTGGTTAGGAAGCTTTTTTATTTGTGTTTGAAACGCTTTGATATTTCTTCTATGAGAGGATCATTGCTTACTTGAAGAGATGTCCGGGTAGAGACATACTCTTCAAGAATAATGGACATATGGAGATTCAAGTATACATAGATACTAATTAGGTTGGGTGCATTGATTGTAAGAGGTCTATTGCTTCATAGAAGAGCAAGAAGCATAATGTGCTTTCTTGCTCCAATGTCGAGGCAGAGTATAGGTCCATGGCTAATGGTGTATCTGAAATATTATGGCTGAAGTCTTTACTTGAGGAATTAGGCATTGAGTATGAAAGGCCTTTGATGTTGTATTGTGATTATCAGATTGCTATTAATATTGCATATAACCCATTATAGCATTATAAAATAAAACATATAGAAGTGGACCAACATTTTATCAGAGAGTTGCCTCTCAAGAAGTGTGTTTCCCCTATGTTACGTCTAACATACAACTTACTGATATTCTCACCAAAACAGTTAGTGAAATGAAGTTGGAAATGCACACAATTTGGAATGATTAATATCTACTCCCAATTTGAGGGGGGGGGGGGTGTAGAAATACAATAGATTAAACTTAATGGTGGTCCCACAATATTTTTATTGTTTTTAGTTATGCTATTGCTTTGTTACTTGTTGTTATACAGATTTTTTGTTCCTGTTATAGGCAGTAGGGTATATTTCTGTCGTTGCATCTATTTTATTTATGCTCATATAAATAACAATGAGTGAGGTGGCAATAATGTTCTTTTTTTGCACTCTCTCTCTCTCTCTCTCTCTCTCTCTCTCGCTCGCTCGCTCTTCTTTCTCAATTTTGCACCATTTTCCTTTTTTTTTATTTCTTTTCTATGCTTAAATCTATCCTAAACTAGGTTTGACCATCATTCTTACTATGAACTAATATGGTGAATATATAATATTAAAGATGTGTCCAATATTTTTTACATATTTTGTATTTTTTTATAATTTATAATTTATCAATTTTCAAACTTATATTATTTATTTCTTGATGTCACAAATTGATCCATTTGACTAGGATGGTTGAATTGTTAATCTGCCATTGAAATGAAAAAAATGTATACCATCAAAATGAAGGGATACAAAGTTAATTAGTGGAATTTGATAATAAGAAACATAATACCATAAATATAGGATTCAATGAGAGAGATTACGATGAACTTAAAAGTGTTAGTTTCAATTACATTTTCTACCTCAAAATAATGGCCACCCAAATATATCTTTTTCTCAATGTTGGTGATATGGCTTTAGCCCTTGTAGAGACTAGGTGCTATATGCTAGACCTAGTTAGAGGGTTAATAGATTAGTGAAACTTGACTTTTTGCAGTTTGATCACCCGCACTGGTGGCCAAAACGGTTCGTATATAAGAATGTTTTGTTTGTGGTCCCTTATGAATTTCAAGGCGCTATTTGGTTATTTGCCAAAGCCCATTTTCTAACTAGTTTTGGTTTATCTAAAATTAGGCAAGAAATAAACCATATTTTCGCTCAAACTCTCTCTCTCTCTCTCCCTCCAACTAAGGTTTTCGATCCCTACAAATTAAGTTTTACTCTACTCAACACTATCTGGTACGAAGAATTGCCTTGAGTAGCATTATATAGATAAAGGGGGTACATAGTTGATAGTTGATACTCTTCACTCAAAGCAAAGATCATGTTATATCCGAAGGGCAGCATGTAGGGTATGGTCATATGGGTTTTAATATTCATTCACCAGGTGGTGTTTGGTATTGTGGTGTTGCATTGTATTGTGTTTCCCTTTAAATTCCAAACCATATTCGTTAGTACAGTGTTATTGTCTTAATGTCATATTGAAAGAATGAAATCAAAGTCATTGATGTATTGAATTGGATGAAGTGATGTCATGGTGGGGCCACTAAAATACATATAAAGCCATGATTTTCAGTTCTAGGACAAAGTGAATGACTCTTTACAAGTATGCACAATTTAGGTGTTTTGATTTTTCTTTCAAAATATCCTTTTTGGTTGGGTAGAATCAAGTTTGTACACATATTTATACTACTCTTTACATAGAATTATGTGCACAGATTTATTAAAGGAAGTTTCAAAAGGATGTTTCCCCCTTATAAAGGGCCACCTCCACTTCAAGGTCATATGTGGTGTGTAGTGGTGTTTATGTAACTAGTAAGTGTATACGTGCTTTGCATGTGACAATTCTAGATAATGCTAATGACAGTAATAATGTATTTAAAATTTTCTATAAATATGTATTTTTTTTATTTTTCTGTTTGGAAAATTGTCTAAAACTCTTCATGACTTTTCAACATTTCTCTTAAAATCACCACAACTTTTCAAAATGTCCAGGAAACCCCATGTTAGTGAGTTGTTATTTTCCAAAACTCACTATCCCTTAGAGCACCGTTAGTGTACATTGATAGAAGTTGTCCATGTTATCATAAATGCAATTTCCATGGCCGAACTGCCCTTGAATGGCAAGTCAGCCTTATTAAACATATTTTTATGACTAAAATGCCCTTAAGCACCCAAATGCCTTATATATAAGGGCCTTGTTTGGTAGTGTTCCCACTTGTTCTTGTTTCGGAACAGGAATTTTGTTTCTTACTCTTTGGGAATAACAGAGGCGTTTGGCAATTTGTTCATTGGGAACGAATTTCTATTCTACAAAAAATAGAAATGCCATTTAGATAATGAAATTATTTCTTAACATTAGTTTTGAAAATCCATTCACATACTTTCCCTACTTTTTCCTTCAAACCAAACATAGCCCTGGGGTTATTAGATACTTTTAAGTCATTTGCTCAACATTTTCACATTCATTTTTCCATATTCAATAGCAAGGACCAAATACTACAGGAGGACTATAAGTTTTGAAAGTTTCAGACAATCAGCTTTTTATATGCAATGCTACTCATGCAGCCATAGAAACTTTCAAAGTTCAAACAAATATATGGCTACAAAATAGGCAAATGCAGTGTCATAAGACTATGAAAAGACTTTCTTAGAAAATATGGATTGTTATACCATATCACTGTCACAAGACTTTGAGAAAAAAATGCACCTATAGCTATAGGAATTGGAAACCAATAAGACAATGAACATGATAAAACTTCCATTTGACAGTTGTGACAAGAATAGTTAAATATGGTGTTAGCTAGAACCTAAAAACGCTAATAATGTTCACTCTTTCTATTAAATATGATGTCCCGGCCCAAGAAATCCTTGTAAAGTAGAAGCAGCTGAAGCAAACTTTCTTCCATTTTACAAAACTATCCTATTCATTGTACCCAACAAAAATGATAACGATGGTGGGTCTCTGGCTCATTGCTATGGTGCACATATCAAGGATTATATTTGTTATTGGCGTTGTGCTAAAACGGTGGATTTTGCTTCATAAAGAAAGTTATATAAAGAGAGTAACAATAGCATTAACCTAAGACTACTGTTTTAAGGTCAAAGAAATTACTTAAAACCAAGTTTTTTTTTGTGGACAATATAACTAACGTTTTCAATGACATATACAAATCATTTACAATCCAATATTTTTATATATGATGATAAGAAACTACAAAGATACCCAACAAGATGAAGTTAATTTTATCCCAACTCCCATTCGCTTTCGAAAATAAACTGTGTAAATTACAGTTCTATCCCAAAACTATAGAAAAGAGAGTCAATAGGCATAATCTGTAACGAATGAGAGACCCAATTTGTAAAAAATCATAGTTTACAGATTATAGTGGCAAAGAACATATGTCGCCAATTGGGAGAAATTTCTTATAGTGTCACAATATAAAATAGATTACAATGGCACAATATGTAAAAAAAAAAAAAATCACAACCTAGGTTGGGAGAAATTAGAAGCACAAAACAAAGTAGATGTGGTCATTCGTAGGAAAAGAAGACATACTTGTGTGAGTGACACTGGTCGGAAAAAATCAGATGCCGGAGAAGTGAAAGGAAGAAGAGGAAATAGAGTTGGAGTTTATTAGGTTGGAAAAATGTCCAAATGGCCCATACTCTCATGTGAGAAGTAGGGCATATGTGTTCGTAAATATAAGGGACGCTGTGGGAACCACAAACTCAAAGAACGTGTTCTTTGAGAGTGTCAATTTGTTACTCTCAAAGAAAACGGATTTCGGACGTTGTTATCACTTATTTCTTTTCCCAAACGCATTTTTGTTGTAGGGGAATGTCGGGAACAAGAGAAACGTTCTTCGGGAATGTTGCCAAATAGGGCCAAGGTTTCTACTCCTTGAGAGACACTTTTCTCTCATTGTGCCGCTTGAAAGTATTCAAAGGAAGCTGAAAAATGGGTTTTGGATCGAATAATAACAGGGGTATTTTTGGAATATTAAAAATGTCTAATGTAACAAAGGGTAAAATTGTAATTTATTAACACCCATTAGTCTATTTAATGCCAAGTTACTAACATGGGGTTCCTTGGACGTTTTGAAAAATTATGATGAGTTTAAGAGAAATGTTGAAAAGTCATGGTGAGTTTTAGACAATTCCCCTTTTTATTTTTATTATTAATTGGGTATAGATTGCAAAATCCAATTTGATTGCATAAACACCTCATCTAAATATGTGATAATTGGATCGAGTTATGAAGTTTCAAGTATCATTGACTAGCCTACCTGTTTGGCTAGATTCTTCTTTTTGTAATGTTTTTATCTTTTTGGTGTATCTTTTTTTGGCTCATTTATAAAAAAATGTAAGATTTAAATTGAGGGAATTGAATGATATGAAAAGTAGTAATTCAATTTACAATTTAAATCTCACAATTAAATATGGACTAAATAAAAAAAAAAGAGTATTTTAATTGAAAGAAAGTTTAACTATCTTATTCATATTTTAATTATAGTGTAAATATAAAATTATAATATGTTCAATTTTTCTATATATATATATATTTTTTGCATTTCTATGTGTAAAAATAATTTTGATATGTCACATTTACTTTTTATTTAATATGATAATTATATGATATTATATATGTGCCTGGATGTTTTTTTTTTTGTAAAATTTATGTACTATTTTTCATTTTTGTATTTTATAATTTATTTTCATTATCAATAAAACAATTCTTGTTTATTACACTTATTTTTTTAATTTGATTAATAAACATATCATAAATGTTTATATTTTTTTCTATATTTTTGCAATTTTCTATATTTATTTCAATTTTAAAAATTTTATTACCAAACACTGACTTCTTAGGTTAATCAATTTGATTCGGATGGTTGAATTGCTTAACCCCCACTTGGATAAAGAATGCTTTTGTTTTTGAATAATTTTAAATTATATGGTTTTATATTGTTAAAAATATTGACATAGATCTAATTAGTAGCATTTATTAGTGATAAACAACTTAAATATAGGATTTAAAAAGAGAAAATTGACTTTAAATACAAGACTTAATGAGAGGGGATTAGATGAGGTGGAAAGTAATAATTGAAGTTACATTTAGAACCCTTATCTATACTATCGATAAAAGTATGAATAGATGTAGTTGGCTTCTGAAAGTTTCAATAAACTGAAATACACTATCTCTAAGGTTTGAATAAGAGAATGAGCAAAGGTACATATGCATTTTTTTTTCTCATTTAATGCTTATTACAAAAAAGACACAAAACTCCATTCTTTTTATTCATAATTGTAAGACAAGTTAATAGAAAAAATGTTATTTAACATTCCCATTTAATGATTGTTAGGAAAAATACACAAAAATCATTCTTTTTGTTCAATAATTGTAAAACAAACCATGGTAATTGCTGAAACCTCCCTTGAAGTTTTTGACTGTTGCCCAAACCTCCCTTAAAGTTTGGAAATTGTAATCACCTCCCCTAAATTTCTTGACTTAATTGCAAGTAGGGGTGTTCATGGTCCGGTTTGGTGCGGTTTAGAGAAATTCCTAGACCAAACCAGTACATTACGGTTTGGGAAATTCTCAAACCAAACCAAACTATTTTGGCATAGAAACCAAACCAAACCAAACTGTTTTATTATGGTTTGGTACAGTTTCTAATACAGTTTGAGGACTTTGTACTATTCTACGCTTTACTTGGATTTCAAAACTAGAATAAAAAAAAAACATTAATTAACAAAACAAGAATTTCATAGATATCAATATCAATAGGAGAATAACTGAACAACACCATAAAACATATGCATTCTAATGCTAAAAACATGCATATATTGATAAAAATCTAATAAAAAATAAATAAATCCTATTTTTTTTGTCCAAAATTCTAAAACTGTTTGATATTTTACCTTTCTCCCAGACCTAAATTCAAACCTTTTATTGTATTTCTAGAGTTCTAATTCCAGACATGCTCTTAGGTGTTCACAGTTGAACATATGTCACTACATCAGAGAAGAGATAAAGGGGGTAGGCAATTAGGGTTTTTCTTTTTCAAATAATAGAATAAACTAGAGAGGAGATGGGAAGATGTAATAACTGGCCAGAGTCGCTGGACTAGGGCGGATAGGGTTTCTTAGTTAGGGCATTTTGTTAGGGTTGGAAGAGAGATGACATCATGAGAGGGAGATGGGAGCAGGTGGTGGAGTGGCCGACGATGAGTTAGTGAGAATGGTTAGGACTTAGGGTTTCATTTGTATTAGGTAATGAGAATAAGAGAGAGAGAGAGCATTCCCTAGCTACAATAGTAGTCCTTCAAGGTTAATTAATAATAATAAAAGTTTGAGTTAATAAAAACACTTTAAATATTTAATCATTTAAAATATTCATTAATATAAATATTTTATAAAGTATAATTATTTTCAAATTAGCTATAACTTAACTTTATAATTAATTCATTTCATAACTAATTGATAAAAGTTTTTAAGTTAAATAAAAATAAAAATAATAACAGAAATATAATAACTCCAATAATTTTGGAGATAGTAGTTTGGTGCCATTTAACATAAACGTCACCAAATGTAAACTAAGTCTCATTAAAAGTTAAGCTTTTTGAAAACATTTGGCCGGAAGCGTTTGTGCCGGCGGGAAAGACTTTTAATGACGCTTGTAGTAAACGTTGTCAAGATGAAAACAAAATGTTGCAAAAAAGGCGGCCTTTAGCAACAATTATTTGTAACCGTTGAACAAATATTATTAACGTTACAAAAAAATCGATCTTCTACAATGTTTTATTTAAACGTCGTGAAATGTTCATTTTTTTGTAGTGATTTACCGTGAAGCCGGACGGCAAAGGTATGACTGGCGACACTAAACTAGTGGTAGCGGCAAGCCGGCAGCACTAAATCAATGTCGGTGACTTGGCGTTCGTTGTTTGGTGTTCTCTTTCTCCGAGAAGAAAGCCAAAAGGGAAACAAAAGGTTAGCTGGCTTAAAGAATAGAAGAGAGAGAAAGTCATAATTACAAATTAAAAGTTAAAATTTAATATTAATATATTAAATTATATTATTTGATATAACTTTACAATTCGCATAACAACTTATATTAATCATCTATTCGATATATATATTAATATGGTTTATGGTTTGATTTGATTCGTAAAATTTAATAAACCAAACCGTAAACCATACTGTATTTTCTAAATTCATGAAACCAAACCAAACCGTTATAAATTTAGATTGAACCATACCACAAATTTGATTTGGTTTGGTTCGTATTTATGGTTTGAACTGTATAATGAACACTCTAGTTGCAAGTAGACCCCATTTGTAAAATCCTCTAATAAGAGGCATGAAAATGTCCAAAATACCCATGTAATTATTATTGAGGCTGATTTATACATAAAAAGACAATATAAATGTTATGAACAACAGAAAAAAAAGAGTTTAAAGTTGCAATTTTACCTTTGAGTAATTGATATGAAGGGCAAATTTGGAAAATACATCAATTATAAAGAAGAGATTAGAAGGGAATGGGGTAGTGATTGATATGAAGAAAAAATTTGGAAAATAAATATTTTTGTCAAAAGTAACTACATGGGTATTTTGGACATTTAATGCTTTTTGTTAGAAGATTCTCACAGTGGGTCTACTTGTAACTGTGTCAAAAAGTTTGTGGGAGGTGATTGCATTTACCAAACTTTGTGGGGTGGGGGGGGTGGTCAGCAATGGTAAAAAATTTTATGGGAGGTTTTAGCAATTTACCCTTCCATTTATTTAAATTAAAAAAAACCTAAAAGTACATCTTATGTTCTTAATAGCCAATGCTGGGCCACATTAACCACCATGAAGAGATTTCCAACTTGCAAATGGATGAACAATTTATTCTTTAAACTATTTTATTGTTTTTTTAATATTTTTAATCTATTTTCATTGGTTCAGTTATTGATCATTAAGCTAGCTGATGGTTTTCTTTTCTTTATTCCCACCATATAGTGGGTTAATTTTTCATTTCCATTGCCTTAAAGCTCACATCATTGGATGGCAAGATATCTACAAGAGTAAGTGATTTTTTTTTTTTATAGTAGTTCATTGTAAAGTTTTCAGCGATTAAAGGAGCTGAAGTTGGGTTTATCATATGGAAGTTAATTTTTGCGAAGGTAACGAGAATTCAAACAAAATTCTGACAAAGGTAATTGATAATAAAAATTATTAATTTTATTAATGAACCATAGATGATAATAATAATAATAATAATAATAATAATAATAATAATAATAATAATAATAATAATAATAATTTTATTAATTCTCGTTACCTTTGCACACATATCTTTATATTAATGGACCATAATAAATGTGATAAATAAGAATAATTTTATAGATGCAGAAATATAAAAAAATTGCAAAAAAATTTGGAAATATATTATATACTATCAAGTCTATCATCATCACAAAATTTGCACATACACAAATACTAGTAATTAGAGATGGACTAAATACATAAATGTGGGCATTTTAGTAACTTTTAAAACTGTAATAAAATGACTTTTATACATTTATCAAACAATGAAATAAAAAGTAATTTTAGTGCAAAAAAAGTTCACTATGCATCCACACTTATATAATAAATTATTATGTATTGTATCTTGTCCAAAAACATCTTACTCTCCCCAAACCCAATACAAAAAAAAAATCAAGTATAGACACCAAGGGCTGTTTAGTAATGGTTAAGTTGTTGAACAACTTCAGTTTGCGCAATTAAAGACCCCACCAGGTACTTATAGACCCAACCAAGTACTTAAAATTAATCCAACGTATTCAGCTGTAATATAATCAAATGGCCCCTAGGACTTAAAACACCACAATTCCTAGCACCATCTTTATTATTGCCCAGTTTTACCAGCACGGAGTTCCAATATAATTCTAAATTCCCATTGCTTGGGCATGCTATATTTGGGTTCTACTAAGTGAAGGGCATCTCAAATTTTGTGCAACTCCTATATAAAAATATTCAATTTAGATAACATGATTTTGGATCAAGCAAAGAATGAATCAACTTGCTTTCATGCAAATGGAAAAAATGAAGGAAGGTGAAATCCATCATATGGATGGCCGAACCATGTTGGATGGTTGGGCAAAATTTCAAATATTTCTTTTTATCATTCCGAGAATCGTATTCACAGTTTCAAAAAAACTGCATTTTTCTATGATCGTTCTTGCACCGAAACCGGATTAGATTTGAAACCAAATAAGAGGGAGATGTACAACTGATATGGATTCCAAAAATGTAGCTCCCAAAGTGGTAGTTCACGCCCAAATCAAATCCCAAAACTAGTTTCCACTAAAGATGGCACAGTTTGGAGTGGAGTCGGTTCAACAATGCAGTTTTCAGAAAAACTCTTGTATGGATCAAACAAGGGAGTTGAGCATGGTTTTTCTCTGTATTTTTCTTGCAAAAATTAAAGATAGAACTAATCAAGATCAGTCCCCAAAATCTGAGATCGAATTAGGGTTTCTAGGGCGACAAGAGTAGAGAGAAAGAGCTGAAAGTAGAGTAACAATGAATAGTTCGATCTCCTCTTCTCTTAACCTTTAAGGAGCACCTCTCCTAATCGAATTAGGAAGTTTATCTAAATCTTTATTTGGATTTGGACTCTATCTTAAGATAGGTCTTATCCTTTTATGAGAATGGGTGCTCCAAACCCATATTCAAACCCATATTCGGTCATGCCACATGACTGCTTAAGCTATCATGTGACATCTTGATTAATCATATTAAACATGGGTCTTAGGCCCATTAAGTAACTGGCTTACATCCTAAGAGAGTTGCAAGCCCATTTAGGTTTGATTTGTATGGCATGGGGCCCCAACAATGACCTCACATAAGCCCACATGGATTCGGCCCAACCTCTGTGAAAAGGTTTGGCTGAATTCACTACTAAATGTAGTGAACCCCTAAGTTCATCACTATGGCTCAAAATGGGCCCAACATTTACAGTTAAATGATCCCTGAGTCTAGTTGAAGGGATGGGAGATCCATCATATGGATGGCCGAACCCTGTAGGAAGGTTGGGTGAAATTTCAAAAATTTCTTTACTTCCATCTGGGAATCTTATACATCAATCTGATTGGAGCTAAGAGCATAACTATCTAACAACTCCCACTTGCACTTGGGTCCAATCAGGTACAAGCCAGAGTCCCATACTTTCCACGTGTTTCTCAAACACTTTCTGTGTCATTAGCTTAATTAATGGGTCTGCTACATTTTCCATTGATGCTACCTTTTGAATCAGGACGTCCCCTCTTCCAACTATCTCTCGCAGTACATGGTACTTCCTCTCGATGTTCTTCAACTTCGAGAGGGCTCGTGGCACCTTAGCCTGAGCAATGTCTCTAGTATTGTCACACAACAATGGAATGGGTGAAGTGCTGGGTGGAACTATTCCTAATTCTTGAATGAACTTCTTCATCCAAATAACTTCCTTGGCAGCTTCACTTGTGGCAATGTATTCGGCCTCGGTTGTGGAATCTACAGTGGACCCCTATTTGTTGCTTTTCCAGCTAATAGCACACAATCCTATCATGAAGATATAACCAGATGTAAACTTTCTATCATCTAGATCTGACTGGAAATCAGCATCAGTATACCCCTGGATCTGTAGTGAACTACCATCGAATACCAAACAAAACTCTTTTGTCCTTTGAAGGTATTTTAGTATGTTTTTCACAGTGGTCCAATGCTCCTGCCCTGGTTTAGATTGGTATCTGCTTACCACACTCATTGCTTGAGAAATGTCAGGACAAGTGCACAACATGGCATACATGATGCTCCCTACGACTGAGGCATAGGGAACCTCTTTCATGCCCTCAATCTCTTTGGGAGTCTTGGGAGACATACCTTTGGAGAGAGTGACTCCATGCCTGAAAGGAACATTTCCTTTCTTGGAGTTCTCCATGCTGCATCTCTTGATTATTTTGTCAATGTAAGCAAACTGGGATGATCCTATTATCCTCTTCGATCTATCTCTATAGAGTCGAAGACCTAGTATGTAGGAGGCTTCTCCAAGATCTTTCATGGAGAATTACTGTGAAAGCCACACTTTCACTGTAGTTAATATTCCTACATCATTCCCAATGAGTAGAATGCCATCTACATACAGAACCAAGAATGTAACCTTATCCCCATTGTTCTTCTTGTAAACACAGGGCTCATCCAGGTTTTGCTCAAAGTCAAACTGTTTGATGGTAGAGTCAAACCGGATGTTCCAACTCCTAGAGGCTTGCTTAAGTCCAATAGGAACCCTACCTACAGTACCAGTGCCATGCACTCAACCATCTTTTGACACCATTTGCACTATTAGACCTCCCTTCTGCATCCTAGTCCCTTCCGCATAGTCTATAAATAACCCTTTCACCCCTTCCATTGTATTTAGTAATAACCTCCCTCGAAAACCCTTTGTCATCTCCTACCCAGAACTTTATGGAGAAAATTCATCCAAAGTCCCTTAGAACTATTACATTGAGCTAATGGTGGTGCATTTTGTCAAACTGATTCAGAACATGGAGCCTTATTAAGATTCGGAAGATTTTTGTCCCCAAGACAAGTGACTGGGGTAGTAGATAAAGAGAAGACTACGATAGGGGAGAAGCCAGATGAAGAGAGAAAAAACAAGGAGAAGGATGATTTCCTAAGAGCCATTGAAAGTCTTGATACAACATAGTGGATCAGGTTATGGAAGTCTTCAAAAGGGTGCTTGTCCTCCCAAGTATAGAACCAGATAGGCTATCACAGATGGTCAGCATTATTTTGGCTCCTCGAGTCATAACCTTTTCAGATGATGAGATCCCAATAGATGGTTTTACTCACAATCTTCCGTTGTATATCACAGTGACTTGCAGAGGAAGGAGGGTCCCTACTGTCTTGGTGGATAATGGGTTTGGTCTAAATGTTTGCACTCTTGAAACACTACAAGCGCTAGGAATGGGTATACATGATGTGACGAAGAGACCCATTGCAAAAAGGGCCTTTAACAATTCAATTAAGCCAAATTTGGGAGATGTAACACTTAATGTGACTATTGGAAAGGTTACCTATCAGATTCAGTTTCAAGTTTTAAACATTCAAGCATCTTTTACCCTTCTACTAGGGAGACCTTGGCTTCATTCTTTTGGAGTCGTGCCATCTTCCTTCCACTAGAGACTAAAATTGGTTCATGATAATGAACTCATTACAATAATTGGGGGTAGTCAGATTGCACCAGCTACAGCTCAACACCTAGAGGAAGGTCTAGGTTTCTTCTCCTACCAGTTTGAAGAAGTAAATTCTATTGAGAAGGTTTAAGAGGCAAAGAAAGTTCAAGGGAGAATAGCACCACCCCTCCAAATGATGGCTCATATGAAGTTCGACCCTAGCAAAGGGTGAGGTGTCAAGAAACAAGGGAGATTGAACCCTGTTAAGGCTAAGGGATCTCTTCCTTGATTTGGAGTGGGCAAAAAACCTGATGAACATGACTTATTTGGCCCACGAGGCGAGAAGAAGTAATGTGTACTTTCAACACCACTACATTTTGTCAAACCCAATAACCCAGCAACCATGCATGAATTATCACCAACCCCTCAAGCCAATCCTAAAACCCCCTTGACATCCCAGACATTTCACTACTTTTTCTTGAAGACCAAGAGGATCAAAAGGACATCGACTTGAAGGGATAGGACATCCATCACATGGACGCCCAAAGATTACGGAATAAGGGGGCGGATTTCAAAAAATTTTCTCTCCCTTCAACTGGGAATCGCATTCCCTATTTAGAAAATCATATTTTCCAATGATCATTCTTGAACCATAAACTGAACCAGATCTGAACCAAAAGGAATAGGGAGGGATTATACCTAATACGGAGAAGTAGTATCTCCCAATGGAGGTGTTCACGCCCAAGGAAGGATCCAAAATCTGCTCCCACCGAAGATGGCACAGTGCAGGGTGGAGAAGAATCAACAGTGTTCTTCCAAAAGAACTTGACTCTTCGCAAGAATCAACTGGATGGCTTGTTAATACAGCTCCAAAAGATTGGTATCAAGATCGAATCTTGATTTCTCCCAAGAACTGGAGATCGAACTGCTGGATGCGGCGGCTGCAGGAAGGAGGCGACAAGAGAGTATTCGCAGGGTACAGAATTTTCTCTTCTTGTGATCTTAGCTCTGAAGACAAGAGTGTGTTGGTTGCATGTCTAAAGGCTGCCGCCCTCTCCTCCTCTTATAATCTTAAAGGGATCAGCACCTAATCACATTAGGAGTTGCTAATTCAAATCATATTTGGATAAGAAGTCACTTTAAGTGATAAGGGATAACCCTTATCTTATCTGCAGATCAGATCAACCATCTCCTAATCTAATTAGGAGGCTTCCAGATCTAAATCTTATTTAGATCTTGGAATCTCTAAGTGGATAGGGTATGTGCCCAACCCTATCAGCCGATCCATCTCAGAATTTGCCCCTTTAAGTGACTAATCAAATTAGCCCAGTTCGAAATGGGCTTAAGGCCCATTTTAGGTTATGTATTCATTTAGCCTTCCAAACTACTGACCAGTTGGGCTTCCTTGCATGGCGTGGGACCCTAACATCGATCTACACATCAGCCACATGGGTTCGGCCCAGCCTTTGTTACAAGGCCTGGCCGAATACACTGTTATGGACAGTGCACCCCCTGAAACCCATCTCATGGGCTCTATGGGCCCAACACTTACCCTAAGTGGTCCCTGGTCCAAGCCACCTTGTAACACCTAGGGACTGTGGGCAGATGCAAGATTAGCCCATCAGGTATTATTCTCAATGGTCTTACACTTAACCTCTTAGCCCATAATGATCATACACTGCCCGATAAGAGAGGACCTCTCCCTCGGCTGCAAGGAACAGTGTTGCACTCTCTACTTATATGGATTCCGGGAATTAAAACCTTTTGCAAACCTTTTAGAAACCATAATATATATACTTTTATATCTCATATAAAATATATTTTGCAAAACAAATCTCAACGATTGAAATCGGCTGTCGGCAGTCTTGGTTTCCATCAGCGAGAGTGTATCCCCGATCATTACCTTTGTCCGATAAAGGGGCTGATCCTATCACTATGATCACCCACTTAGATGAATTCTTAGACTGTCCCAACATACCCAGGTTTTGACCCTGCTAAGGATCTCACTAAATGGTACATCAAAGACAGCCTAATCCGACACCCAGTGCAATATCATAATCAAGTCTATGGGTCGGGTGTAACTTTCCAGTTTTGCCCATCAATATCCAAGGTCTAGGGCAACACTGGAAATCTGGTCCAATTCAAATATTCAATTAATCCCACACTGTATGTGCCTAGGGTCTCACCCCGGTAGCTGAGACAAGCCACCCCAACCGACTTGGTGGCACCACAATATCAGCCTTGTCAGGATAGGTCTCCCCAGACTGACCCACTGGCTATGAACATTCTAAACTAACATGAATCTCATTAAGTGTCCAGTTTAAGGGTAATACACAGAAACATACCAAGGGAACATGAATCAAATATGCATTTTATTCATTTACGAAAAAACTCATAAAGTACATCATCTTGATTGAAGCTAAGGGCATAAAAAATGTCTAACACTACTCATCATCAAAGGCCTAGGAGGAAAAGGAGACTGAGGTAATCTACATGCCCTATTGTCCCATCAATTGGGGCAAGGTGGAAATCCCTATTGAACCAGGGGTAATTAATGAGCTTGAGGGTCGTGCCATTTGGGAATCCTTGGATGGAAATGTATGTGCAATAGGAGGCGAATTCATGGAAGACCTTGCCCGATCAATTGTCCCTTTACGAGAGCCTGTTCGTAATTGGATGTCTTTTCCAACTACCATGGGTCTAGGGCCCCTTCTCTTGAGGTTTGTTAAGCTGTAATTCTCAGACCAGGGGATCAATTCTTTTTACCTTGTGTCTCAGTCCCGAAAGTAGTTTTGTACTCCTTTGATCCAAATAAAATGAAAATACTTTTGGTTGAACTAAAATTGGCATGACACTCCCCAAAAGGGTACGTAGGTAGCCTTGGTTCATAGCCTGGGCCCAAGGTATGACCGAGAACCAGGTAAAACTCATAGCCTTTCCATTTACTTTAAGAGATAAAGCAAAGGATTGGTTGTATATTCTTCCTCCCGGTTCAGTATGCACATGAGATGAGATGAATAGGATATTCTTTGACAAATATTTTCCTGCATCCCGGGCTGCAAATATAAGAAAAGAAATATGTGGAGTTCGGCAATTTGATGGTGAGACACTATACGAATATTGGGAGAGATTTAAACAATTTGTTGCTAGCTGTCAACACCACCAAATACCCGAACAACTGTTAATCCAATACTTCTACGAAGGGTTGCAGCCTATAGGTAGAAGTAAGGTCGATGCAGCCAGTAGAGGAGCCTTGGTGAACAAGACACCCTAAGCGACTAGGGAGTTAATCTCCAACATGGCCAAAAATTCACAGCAGTTCAATGCAAGGACAGACGGTACCATTAGACGGGTTAATGAGGTAAGCCATGTAAATTTAGAAAATCAGATTTCTGATTTGACTGCTTTGGTAAGACAACTCGCTGTAGGACAATTACAAACTGCCAGGGTGTGTGGTATCTATTCTATTAATGTCATGCCATACTCAATTTACTGTGCATTGGGACTGAGTCCTTTGAAAGAGACTAGAGTTGTTATCCAATTAGCTGGTCGTTCTAATGCATACCCTGAGGGGATTATTGAGGATGTATTAGTGCAGGTTAACGATCTGATCTTTCCAACTGATTTTTACATCCTGCAGATGGCAGAAGACACAACCACGAGTTCAGCCCCACTTCTATTAGGCAGGCCTTTCATGAAAATGGCCAAGACCAAAATAGATGTGGATGAGGGTACCCTCTCCGTCGAGTTTGACAGAGAGATTGTAAAATTTAATATTTTTGATGCAATGAAATATCCTAGTGAGTGTCATTTGATCTACTCTATTGATACTATCGATTCGATTGTGTAGGAAGTCTTTGGAGAGGAGGACATGGATGATGAGCTGGAGTATAAGACACAATCGAACAAGGAGGAGGAGATCGATTCATCCTATGATACTCCGGAACCAGAACATGAGGTAAGTACTTCTGATGTTCAATCGAAAGTTTCTCACACAAGACTGCTGCCCTCTTTTTTGCAGGCTCTGGAGTTGGAACTAAAGACCTTACCTGATCACCAAAAATATGCCTACTTGGGCGAAAAAGAGACACTACCTGTGATCATTGCAAAAGGGTTGACTGAGGAGCAAGAAGAGAGGCTCATTAAAGTCCTAAAGGACCATAAGGAGGCGATTGGCTGGACCCTAGTCGACATAAAAGGGGTCAGCCCCTCGATTTGCATGCATAGGATCCTTTTGGAAGACGATACCAAACCGGTTAGAGAACCACAAAGAAAACTCAACCCAGTAATGAAAGAGGTAGTAATGAAAGAAGTGCTTAAACTATTAGATGAAGGGATAATTTATCCAATTTCAGACAGCAAATGGGTAAGTCCTATTCATATTGTACCTAAGAAAACTGGATTATTGTAGTAAAAAATCAAAATAATGAACTAGTTCCCATGAGGGTACAAAGTGGCCGGTGAATGGTGATAGATTTTTGAAAACTCAACTTGGCCACTCGAAAGGACCATTTTCCCCTACCCTTCATTGATCAAATGCTAGAGAGGCTGGTAGGTAAGGCTTTCTTCTGTTTTCTCGATGTGTTCTCAGGGTATTATCATATTGTTATTGCGCAGGAGGACCAAGAGAAAACAGCATTCACTTGTCCATTCAGCACCTTTGCCTACAAACGAATGTCCTTTGGTTTGTGTAACGCTCTGGGCACTTTTCAAAGATGCATGGTGAACATATTTTCTGATTTTATTGAAAAATGCATTGAAGTATTCATGGATGATTTTACTGTTTATGGTGATTCGTTTGATGATTGCTTAAATAGTTTAAGTAAAATTCTGAATAGGTGTGTAGAAACAAATCTTGTCTTAAACTATGAAAAATGTCATTTTATGGTGAAGGACGTTATTGTGTTGGGACATGTAATTTCAGCTAGAGGAATAGAGGTCAACAAGGCCAAAATTGATTTGATTGTGAGCTTACCCTACCCTACGAATGTTAGAGAGGTTCGCTCCTTTCTTGGACATGCAGTTTATTATTGCAAGTTCATCAAAGATTTTTCAAAAATTGCCTTGTCAATGTCCAATTTGCTGCAAAAGGATGTGCCTTTCGATTTTGGTGATGAGTGCAAGGAAGCATTTGACAAGCTTAAAAATTTATTAACAATTGCACCCATTATTCAACCACCCGATTGGAACTTGCCCTTTGAGATCATGACCGATGCAAGCAACTATGCGATAGGGGCTATTCTAGGGTAATGAATAGATGGGAGGAGCCATGCCATTTACTATGCTTCCAAAACATTGAATGCTGCCCAAAGCAACTACTCAGCTACTGAAAAAGAGCTACTAGCTATTGTGTTTGCCTTAGATAAATTCAGATCATATTTGCTTGGCTCTAAAGTACTTGTGTTTTCTAACCATGCAGCTTTGAAATACCTACTAGCGAAGGAGTCAAAACCGAGGCTGATAAGGTGGATACTCTTGCTCCAAGAGTTTGATCTCGAGATCAAGGATCAAAGGGGAGCTGAAAACTCAGTGGCTGATCACCTAAGTAGGTTGGTAAAAGATGAGGACTCTTCATCCATCTGTGAGTTGTTTCCTGATGAGCAGTTGTTTCACATGAGAGGTATGGTTCTATGGTATGCTGATATTGTGAACTACTTGGTCACCAAAGTTTTGCCTAATGACCTTAGCAAATTCATGAAGAACAAAATCAGGTACGAGGTGAAATATTATCTATGGGACGAACCCTATCTATGGAAATTTTGTTATGATCAAATGATTAGGAGATGTGTCCCTGAGGAGGAGCAGATGTCGATTCTAATGTTTTGTCATAATTATGCTTGTGGTGGCCATTTTGGGCCAAAGAGGACTGCTCAAAAAGTCTTGGATAGTGGGCTGTATTGGGCCACCCTATTTAGAGACGCATACTTGTTTTGTAAAAACTATGAAAGATGTCAACAAACAGGTACACTATCTCGTAGGAATGAGATACCCCAAACCCCCATTCTTATATGTGAAATATTTGATGTTTGGGTATTGATTTCATGGGTCCCTTTCCTCCCTCTTGTGGTTTTTCTTACATACTTTTGGCAATCGATTGTCTCAAAATGGGTAGAAGCCAAAGCCACCAAAACTGATGATTCTAAATGTGTTGTAGAGTTTATCAAGTCTAACATCTTCAGTAGGTTTGGCATCTCTTGAGCCATCATAAGCGATCAAGGGACCCACTTTTGCAATAGAACAGTCGAAGCCTTGTTGAGAAAATATGGGGTACATCACCGAATTGCCACTGCTTATCATCCCCAGACTAACGGGCAAGTTGAAATTTCTAATAGAGAGGTAAAGTCCATCCTGGAAAAGACAGTGAATCAATGAAGGAAGGATTGGAGCTTACGTCTAGATGATGCTCTCTGGGCATATCGAACAGCTTACAACACCCCAATAGGTATGTCCCCTTATAGGTTAATTTTTGGCAAATCTTGCCACTTGCCAGTCGAAATTGAACATAGGGCTTATTGGGCAATCAAGCAATGCAACATGAATATGGAAGAAGCAGGGAAGGAAAGGAAGCTCCAGTTGCAAGAGCTGGAAGAGTTGAGGTTAGAGGCATATGAAAATTCAAGATTCTACAAAGAAAAGACCAAATCATTCAATGACAATGTACTCTTAAGAAAACAATTTAAAGTTGGACAAAAGGTCTTATTGTATAATTCTCAACTTCAACTCATGCCAGGTAAGCTGCATTTCAGGTGGATGGGTCCATTTATTGTGGCTAATGTTTTTCCTTATGGTGCAGTAGAGATCAAAAGTCTCGACACAGGTAAGATCTTCAAGGTGAATGGACATCGATTGAAGTTGTTCCACGAGGATACAAATGTCTCCTCTACAGTAGACATCTCGTTGGACATTCCACGGTATTCATTGGATTAAAGGAGCAAAAGGAGGATGTCGAGCATAATGATGTTAAACAGTTGCGCTTGTGGGAGGCAACCCATTGTGATTTTTTGTTATTTTGTTTAAGTTTTGATTTTTTTTGTGTGTTTAGCAAGAACCCAACAAGACAATCAGGGAAGTACCCCCAAATCCTTCTACTTTATGCATAATCACATACATTGGGGACAATGTACAACTTAAGTGTGGGGGGATTAGGGAAATCTAACGAAAAACCCTAGCATGCTTTGATCATCTCTTCTTAACCTTGCCTTTTGGAAACTCTATTCCCTGAAAGCTTATCCTTGAATGATTTTAACTCATCAGGAATCATGAGCCTAGGCTGAATAGATAGGATAGGATGCAAGCATGACTAACTGAATCGTTCTTGGCTGCATATGGTACCTCATGATTTTAATCGATCAATAGGCAAGATGCGTAAATATCTGTCAAACGTGGTTTAATTATTCTAGAACTTGTTGTGTTAGGCAGATTGAGACCACAATCAATGAATTTATGGATCAGGTAACCCTGTGATTCTTGTGCCTAAAAAAAAAAAGAGAAAATAAAATTGTGACTAATGTGGGATGGAGCATAAAATGCACTCACATCTAGAAACGAAAGCAAGGGTGAGATGGAACATAAAATGCACTCACCCTAGAACCCCAACCCCGTTCTCACCATCAGATTCTTGGAATTCACACTAAGTGGTGGAGATGTGATACACAGCAAGCTTATGGCAATAAGCACACCTTGTTTTGATTCAAAGAAAAGTAACTGCATCTGGCTGAATTGGTTTGTTAAAATCAATGAGCATACATGCAGTCCAAGGAGTTTCAGCCCGATAAGGCTTGTCTTCTTGACTATCGATTTAACTTGGGACCATGAGGAATGATGATTTGCGATCACTCTTGGACAAGAAAAATGGGAGGAAGAGATGAAAAGGGAAAGGTTACCAAGACTGGACTGAAGCATGCATTGGACTAGGTCTCATGGAGAGAAAAAGAAGAGAGATTCATTAGTTAGGTTCTCTTGTTTTGCTTGAGTTTTGCCTTGCCCAAGGACGGACAAAGTTTAAGTGTGGGGGAATTTGATGAGACTGAAAAGAATCCTATTTTTGTACCATAATCTTCATCTTTTTACATTACTTTATCACTTAAATGAACTAATTACTCTTGTATTTCGATTCAGGGCAATAAAGAAGGCAATTAGAAGAAAATAGGGCAAATCGGGTGATTATGCATAGTTTCGGCAATAGTCAATAATCTAGGCCTAACTCTAAATTCCGAACTCCGAATTGGACAATTCAAGAAGCATTAGAAAGATGAAAGGAATGCCCACAACTTTTATGTTTTGGGTTTTGATATATTTAGCCTGCATCGATTACGAAAATGAGTCCGAAGTCAGAGCAAGTTCCCAGCCAGGCCCATTTCACAACTTAAGTCCAACTCGTAGAAGTACCTTGAAGCAGCCCAACTCGAATTCAAGAGTCAAGAGTCCAAATCTCGAATGTAATTTCCAAGGAGAGAGTCTTATCAGATCTAAAATCTTGAATGTAATCCTAGAAAGACAAGAAGATTGAGATTAGATCATTAGATAAGAGATATGATAGGATTAGTTCAAAGAAGATCAAGACTCCCTAAAGATAAGATGATCTCCTAGAAGGAGTTGGAAAGCAGCCCTCTCCTTTGGCTATATAAAGAGGGGGGCGAACCAGCTCAAGCATCACTCATTCTCATATCCAAGAGATCATCAAGAAGACCAAAAAGCTCAAGAAGGCAGTTCGGCTATGGAGAAGAAAAGCATGGAGATTATGCAGATCATAAGCAGCTAAGCCTTTTTTTTTCTGGTTCAAGGGGGGAGGTTCAATTGTGTCATTGTGAGGTTCTATATTTACTTTATTTTCTTTCTTTCTAATTCAAGTATTCATTGATTCTTGTACATGTTTTTATTGGACGTTGATGTTAATTAGTTTGACAAACTGAATTAATGATGATTTTCCTGCTGCTATCCATGATTTCGGTGATCCGTAATTGTCACGAATAATGGAACAAGTAGCAATTAGGTTGATATCTTTTTGGGTCAATTGTTCGTGACAACCTTTGACCAATGTTTTAACATGGTTCAACCTAAAGGAATCGATTGAACAAGATTCAGTAATTGCAGCTATCTCAATTATTGTTATTTTGGTTTAACTATTTTCACAATTTTTAATGCTATCACTATTTAACATGGACGCTATCGTACCGAGTTGAGTGGTGATAAGTGTTGATCGAATGCTGGGTTGGGTCAACTGAATTAGGAAAACACAAGGTTTATTATGGCTATCCTAATAAATCTAAGGTTAAATGCTTGAATTGCAAGAATGTTGAAATGTACCTAGGATCGATGGCCAATCGATTCAACCCGAACCCTGAAGGGATAGGATATCTATCCCATGGACGCCCAAAGATTGCGGAATAAGGGGCGAATTTCAAAAATTTTTCTCTCCCTTCAACTGGGAATCACATTCCCTATTTAGAAAATCATATTTTCAAGGATCATTCTTGAACCATAAACTGAACCAGATCTGAACCAAAAGGGGTAGGAAGGGATTATACCTGATACGGAGAAACAATATCTCCCAATGGAGGTGTTCACGCCCAAGGAAGGATCCAAAGACTGCTCCCACTGAAGATGGCGCAGTGCAGGATGGAGCAGAATCAGCAGTGTTCTTCCTAAGAACTCTGTCCTTCACAAGAAATAGCAGGATGGAACGTGAGCACAGCTTCCCTTTTCAGTCCTTTCTCAAAGAATTGATGTCAAGATCCAATCTTGACTTCTCCCACAGTTGGAGATTGAACTGGCAAACAGGGCGGCAAGAGCAGGGAGGCGGCAAGAGAGTATTCGCAGGGTGCAGAATTCTCTCTTCTTCATTTCAGCACTAAAGAGGATCTGATGTGTTTCTTGGTCTCTCTCAAGGCTGCTGCCCCCACCTTCCTTTTGTTAACTTGAAAAGATCAGCTCCTAATCCCATTACGAGGTGCTTATCCAAATCATATTTGGATCAGCCTTCTCTTCTAATGATAAGGATAAACCCTTATCTTATCTGCATATTAGATTAGCTTTATCCGAATCTTATTAGGAAGTTTCTAGATCTGAATCACATTCAGATCTGGACTCTCTGAGTGAATAGGATTAAGACCCTATCCTAACTGCTAATCCATCTCAGAATTCGCCCATTTAATTAACTAAATTAATAGCCCAGATCGAAATGGGCTTTAGGCCCATTAAGCTTATGTGCTCACTTAACCTTCCTAACTGCTGCCCAGTTGGGCTTCCTTGTATGGCATGGGACCCAAGCATTGATCTACACATCAGCCACATGGATTCGGCCCAGCCTTTGTTACAAGGCCTGGTCGAATACACTGTTAAAGACAATGCACCCCCTGAAACCCATCAAATGGGCTCTATGGGCCCAACACTTACCCTAAGTGGTCCCTAGGCCAAGCCACCTTGTAACACCCAGGGACTGTGGGCAGATGCAAGATTAGCCCATCAGGTATTATCCTCAATGGTCTTACACTTAACATCTCAGCCCATAATGATCATACACTGCCCGACAAGAGAGGACATCTCCCTCGGCTGCAAGGAACAGTGTTGCACTCTCCACTTATATGGATCCTGGGAATTAAAACCCTTTTGCAAACATTTCAGAAACCATAATATATATACTTTTATATCTCATATAAAATATATTTTGCAAAACAAATTTCAACGGTTGAAATCGGCTGCCAACAGTCTTGGTTTCCAATAGTGAGAGTGCATCCCCGATCATTACCTTTGTCCGACAAAGGGGCTGATCCTGTCACTATGATCACCCACTCAGATGAATTCTCGGATTGTCCCAACATACCCAGGTTTTGACCCCCGCTAAGGATCTCACTGATTGGTACATCAAAGACAGACCGATCCGACACCTAGTGCAGTATCATAATCAAGTTTAGGGGTCGGGTGTAACTTTCCAGTTTTGCCCATCAATCTCCAAGGTCCAAGGCAACACTGGAAATCTGGTCCAGTTCAAATATTCAATTAATCCCACACTATATGTGCCTAGGGTCTCACCCCGGTAGCTGAGACAAGCCACCCCAACCAACTTGGTGGCACCACAGTGTCAGCCTTGTTAGGATAGGTCTCCCCAGACCGACCCACTGGCTGTGAACATTCAAAACTAACACGAGTCTCAATAAGTGTCCAGTTTAAGGGTAATACACAGAAACATACCAAGGGAACATGAGTCAAATATGTACTTTTATTCATTTACAATAAACTCATAAAGTACATCAATTTTCATTGAAGCTAAGGGCATACAAAACTGTCTAACAGTAGGTTGGGCAAAATTTCAAAAATTTCCTCTCTCCCCATCTAGGAATCGCATTCCCTGTTTTAGAAAATCTGTATTTTCAAGGATCAATCTTGAACCCTAAACCGAACCAGATCTGAAACCAAAGGTAGGAGAGGGATATACCTGGTATGAAGAAATAGTATCTACCAATGATGGTGTTCACGCCCAAAGAAAATCTCCAAAGACTGCTCTCACTGAAGATGACACAGTGTAGGGTGGAGCAGAATCAATAGTGTTCTTCCCAAGAACCGAACCCTTCAGCAAGAACTCGATGGAGGCAGTGAGCACGACTTCAGATCAACCTTTCTCCAAAGACTGATATCAAGAACTATTCTTGATCGCTCCTACTTGAATGGAGATCGAACTGGCAGTTGGCGGCAATAGGAGGAGAACGTAGGGAGAAGACGGTGCAGTCACACTGGTGCTATCTTCTCTCTGCGTGATCTAGGATCTGATGTCTGGGGCTTTGGATTTTGAGATAAACTAAATGGTTCGCCCCCTCCTCCTTTTATAGACTTAAATAGATCAGGTTCTAATCCCATTAGGAGTTTCTTGATTCAAATCCTTATTTGAATCTGGATTCTCTTTAAGTAATAAGGATAGACCCTTATCTTATTTGCAGATTAGATCAACACTCTCCTAATCTCATTAGGAGGTTTCCAGATCCAAATCTCTATTTGGATGTAAACTCTCTCAGTGGATAGGGATAAGACCCTACCCTATCTACTGAACCAAATCCCAGATCCACCCTTATTTAATTAGTCTTACTAAACTAGTTCGAAATGGGCTTTAGGCCCAATAAGTCTTATATGCTCAGTAACCTTCCAAACTGCTACGCAGTTGGGCTTCTTTGTATGGTGTAGGACCCAAACATTGATCTACACATCAGCCACATGGGTTCAGCCCAGCCTCTGTTACAAGTCCTGGCCAAATACACTATTACGGACAGTGAACCCCCTAAGCCCATCACATGGGCTTCTAATGGGCGCAACACTTACACTAAGTGGTCCCTGGGCCAAGCCACCTTATAAAAACCCAGGGACTGTGGGCAGATGCAAGATTATCCCACCAGGTATTACCCTCAATGGTCTTACACTTAACCTCTCAGCCCATAATGATCAAACACTGCCCGGCAAAATAGGACCTTTCCCTCGGCTACAAGGAACAGTGTTGCACTCTCTACTCACATGGATCTTGCGAATTAAAACCTTTTTGCAAACATTTTGAAACCATAATATATATATATATATATATATATATATATATATGTATATCCATATATAAATACATTTTGCAAAACAAATTTCAACGATTGAAATTGGCTACCGGCAGTCTTGGTTTCCATTAGAGAGAGTGCATTCCCGATCATTACCTTTGTCCAACAAAGGGGTTGATCCTATCACTATGATCACCCACTCAGATGAGTTCTCAGACTATCCCAACATACCCAGGTTTTGACTCCCTGTAAGGATCTCATTGATTGGCATATCAAAGATAGCCCAATCCGACACCTAGTGCAGTATCATAATCGAGTCTAGGGGTCAGGTGTAACTTTCCAGTTTTGCCATCAATTTCCAAGGTCTAGGGCAATATTGGAAATCTAGTCCGGTTCAGGGTTTCAAGTAAATCTACACTGCATGTGCCTCGGGTCTCATCCTAGCAGCTGAGACAAGCCGCCCCAACCAACTAGGCGGCGCACCGGTGTCAGCCTTGGCAGAATAAATCTTCCCAAACTTATCCAACGACTGTGAATATTCTAAACAAACACGAGTCTCATATGTGTCCAGTTTAAGGGTATTACACAGAAACACACCATAAGAACATGAATCAAATATGTACTTTATTCATTTACAATAAATGCCATAATGTACATCATTCTGATTGGAGCTAAGGGCATATACTGTCTAGCAGCTCCCATTTGCACTTGGGTCCACTCTTGTATAAGCCGGAGTCCCATACTTTCCACGTGTTTCTCAAACACTTTCTGTGTCAGTGGCTTAGTCAATGGGTCTGCTACATTCTCCACTGATGCTACCCTCTGAATCAGGATGTCCCCTCTTCCAACTATCTTCTGTAGTACATGGTACTTCCTCTCGATGTGCTTCGACTTCGAGTGGGCTCGTGGCTCCTTAGCCTGAGCAATCGCTCAATTGTTGTCACACAACAACGGGATGGGTGATGTGCTGGATGGAACTACTCCCAATTCATGAATGAACTTCTTCATCCATACGACTTCTTTGGCAGCTTCACTTGCGGCAATGTATTCAACTTCGATTGTGGAATTTGTCATGGACCCCAGTTTGCTGCTTTTCTAGTAAGCAGCACACGATCCTATCGTGAAAACATACCCAGATGTAGACTTTATATCATCTGAACCTGACTGAAAGTCAACATCAGTATACCCCTAGATCTGTAATGAGCTACCACCGAATACCAGACAAAACTCTTTTGTCCTACGAAGGTACTTAAGTATATTTTTCACAGTAGTCCAATGCTCTTGCCCTGGGTTAGCCTGAAATCTACTTACCACACTCACTGCCTAAGCAATATCAGGACGAGTGCACAACATGATATACATGATGCTCCCTATGGCTGAGGCATAGGGAACATCTTTCATGCCCTCAATCTTCTCAGAAGTCTTGGGAGACATCTTCTTGGAGAGAGTGAATCCGTGCCTGAAAGGAACTTTTCCTTTCTTTGAGTTCTCCATGCTGTATCTTTTGACTATTTTGTCAATGTAAGAAGATTGGGATAATCCTATTATCCACTTCAATCTATCTCTATAGAGTTGAAGACCCAGTATATAGGAGGCTTCTCCAAGATCTTTCATGGAGAATTGCTGTGAAAGCCATGCTTTCACTGTAGTCAGCATTCCTACGTCATTCCCAATGAGTAGAATGTCGTCTACATACAGAACCAAAAACGTAACCTTATCTCCACTGGTTTTCCTGTAGATACAGGGTTCATCCAGATTTTGCTCAAAGTTAAACTTTTTGACAATAGAGTCAAACTGGATGTTCCAACTCGTAGAAGCTTGCTTAAGTCCATATATTGATCTGTTTAGTTTACGCACCATGTGTTCCTGACCCGCAGCTATGAAACCTGGCGGTTGCTACATATAGATATCTTCACTAAGATCTCCATTCAGGAACGTGGTTTTGACATCCATTTGCCAAATCCCATAGTCATGGTATGCTGCTAAAGCTAGTAGGATCCTAATGGATTTAAGCATGGCCACATGCAAAAAGGTTTCCTCATAATTGATGCCCTCTTTCTGAGTATACCCTTGTGCCACCAGACGATCTTTGTATGCTTCAACCTTGCCATCGGGGCCCTTTTTCCTCTTATAGATCCATTTGCAACCAATTGCTTTTACCCCGGGGGGGCGGATCTACTAGAGTCCAGACTCCATTGGCCTCCATTGAGTCCATCTCAGCTCTCATAGCATCTACCCACCTCAAGGAATCTATGTCCAACATATTTTTCGTATAAGTCACGGGGTCCTCCTCACTTGTCATAGATTCCACTAGGTGACTCTCCTGGTCATAGCCAAAATGAACTGGAGGCCTGGAAACCTGGGTAGATCTTCTAGGTTGGTCATTACCTGGAACTTGTGGGACACCTCCCACTACTCCAAAGCTCTCCTCATCAAGAACAACATGACGATGATTGCTTAGGATGTAATCATCCTCCAAGAAATGTGCATTTCGGCTGCAGAACACCTTCTACTCACTTGGGTCATAGAATAGGTAACCCACAAAGCCTTTTGGGTAGCCTACGAATAGGCAATGACTGGTATTGGATTCCAATTTGTTCGCACTCATTCTTTTAACATGTGCCGGACAACCCCAAATCTTCAAGTGTTAAACACTTGGTTTCTTTCTGGTCCAAAGCTCATAGTGAGTCTTCGAAACTGATTTGGTTGGAACCCGATTTACCACGTATATCGTAGTCTCCAATACGTAACCCCAAAAGGATGTGGGTAACTCTGAGTGCACGAGAAATGACCGAACCATATCCAATAAGGTCATATTCCTCCTCTCTAAAACATCGTTAAGCTTTGGTGTAGCAGGAGGAGCTAACTGTGATACTATCCCGTTGACCTTCAAGTAGTCATTGAATTCGTCAGAGAGATACTTGCCACCTCGATCCGATCGAAGTGTCTTAACTTCTCTCCCTAACTGTTTCTTGACTTCTTGTCTGAACTCCGAGAATAATCATCGAAGAATGTAATGAAATACACGTGCTGGTTACGAGTCCTAACAATCAGGGGACCACATACATCAGTATGTATAAGGTCAAATGTACTAGTACATCTTTCAGGCTTACCGTTAAATGGTCATTTCGTCATCTTACCCTGAAGGTAAGGCTCACAAGTGGGAAGATCTTCTACAGTTAGAAAATCCAAACGACCATCCTTTACCAACCTTGTGATATGATAAATACTGATATGGTCAAGTCAGTAATGCCACGGGCACGTGGGATTAAATGTATCACGGATTCTTTTCTTGGGGATATTGTTCGATGTAGTTTCGGCTATGTTAGTTTCCAGAGAAGGATGGAGAACATAGAGACCATTCTAAAGTTCTTCGTATGCGATGAATTTGTTATTTCTTTTAATAGTAATCTTATTACCAAAAAGAATAGAATATCCATCCGCACATAATTTTGAAACAAAAATCAAAATTCTTCTCAAATTTTGTACATAAAGATAATCTTTCAGTACAATAATTCCTTCTCTGAAAATTAACTCTACAGTTCCTATAGCCGTAGCTGCAACACTTGCAGAAGTTCCCAAGTAAAGAATTACTTCTCCTTCACTCAACCTTTTGCTTACCTTGAACCCCTGTAGTGAGTTACATGCATGAGTTAAAGCCCCAGAGTCAATACACCAGGACGTAGAAGTAACCAACAGATTGGTTTCTATGACACAGGATTCGAAATTACTTTTCTTGGAATCCAGGTACTGAGGACAATTCCTCTTCCACTGGCTGGTCTATTTGTAGAAGTGACATGTATCAGATGCCCTATCCTTCTTTTGCTTCTTGGACTTAGTGGCTTTCTTCTGAGGCTTCTTCTTTGCCTTCCTCTTGTTCTTCCCAGCCTTGCTAGCCTCAACAAACATAGCTAGGGGCTCATCCTTCTTGATCAGCTATTCGGCCCTCTACAACATATTGCTGAGTTTTTGAACGCTGACATTCAGCTTATTCATGTTATAATTCATGATGAATGGATTGAAGGAAGGAGGCAAAGAGTTTAAAATGGCGTCTATCTTGGTCACATGGTCCAGCCCAGATCCAAGAGCCTCAAGTTCATTGATGTAGCCCATCATCCGAACACAATGGTCATGAACTTGTTGCCCCTTGGACATCTGTGCGGTCATGAACTGTTTCAGGACCTTATGTCGAGTAGAACGATTCTGCTCTTCGTATCAGATTCGTTCTTCGGGCCTCCAATACATCATTGCCCCTTGGACATCTGATCGAACTGCCTCTGTATCAGATTGTCCAGTGAGGCAATGATGTAACACCGGGCAAGGGAGTTTTTCTCCTCCCATTTTTGATAGTCCCTTCTTCGAGCCTCGGAAGCCCTATCACCGGGACGCTCCGGGGTAGGATTTTTAGCCACTTTGTCTAACTTCTCAGAAGTCAGGACCAGCATAATGTTTCGGTACCAGTCAGCATAGTTCGGGCCCTTAAGTTTCTTGTCATCCAATAGCTTTGCAAATTGTCTGTTTGCCATTTCTAATAAAAAGCAAACATTAGTCCACAACCTAATTTGATTCATGTTCATTACATAGATATGGCTTTTAATCTATGTTCCATTCCCATTTATTCATCTCTGAGATTTCCCTCCTATCTCAGAGATGGAGACAACGACTTATGTCTCTGAAAATGTGGGAAATCACATAGGGTGCATGGAGCCAACTGTTTCAACTGCATAACCCCACCACCTTTCTGTGAAGGATCATATCCACTCATCATATAAACTTTCCCTTTGGCTTCTGTTAGACAAGGTTCATTGCCATTTTAGGTTAAACCTTTCTGTCCAGTGAGTGCTCACCCATCATATTCGTGAACGCCAAGGTACCATAGGAGAGTCTTCCATTTTCTGGTAAGGTCCCTCCCAGTTTGAGAAATCATCTGAGTGGGTGGTCATAGTGATAGGATCAGCCCCTTTGTCGGACAAAGTTAATGATCAGGGATTTACTCTCTCTGATCGAAACCTAAACTGTCGGTAGTTGATTTCAACTGTTGAAATTTGTTTTGTAAAATATATTTATATAGAGATATACATAATATATATATATATATATATATATATATATATATTATGGTTTCAAAATGTTTGCAAAAATGTTTTAATTCCTGGGATCCATGTGAGTAGAGAGTGCAACACTGTTCCTTGCAGCCAAGGGAGAGGTCATGTCTTGTTGGGCAGTGTTTGATCATTATGGGCTGAGAGGTTAAGTGTAAGACCATTAAGGGTAATACCTAATGGGTTAATCTTGCATTTGCCCATAGTCCTTGGGTTTTCATAAGGTGGCTGGACTCAATGACCATTTAGTGTAAATGTTGGGCCCATTAAGAGCCCATAGTGATGGACTCAAGCGTTCACTGTCTCCTACAATGAATTCGGTCAAGCCTTGTAACAAAGACTGGGCTGAACCCATGTGGCTGATGTGTTGATCAATTTTTGGGTCCCATGCCATACAAAGAAATCCGTCTGGGTAGCAGGTTAAGAGGTTAATTGAGCACATAAACTTAATGTGCCTAATGCCCAATTCGAATTGGGCTTAAGTTAGTTAATTAAAAGGAGGCAAGATAGAATTCATAATCTGATTAGGATTAGCTGAAGGAACTCTCTCCTAATTGGATTTGGATTAAGAAACTCTCTCCTAATTGGATTAGGAGGCTGATCCTAAGAGGCTATAAATAATGGTGGGTGAATTCCTCAATTATACACAACATAACAATCTTCAGAGTTCTTTCCTGTTCTTGTCGTCCCTACCTAGTTCGATATCCACTTGTGGGAGGGGTCAAGAATTGTTCTTGATATTGCTTCTTGGCAGAAGAAACAATCTAAAGTCGTGCTCACCAATCCTCTACTCCATTCTTGCTGAAGAATTCGGTTCTTGCTGAAGAGCTGTCCTGCTAATCCAGCTTCCCTACACACTATGTCATCTTCAGTGGAAGTGGGTCTTGGTTTTCTCCTTGGGCGTGAACACCTTCATTGTGAGTTGCTACTACTTCGTATCAGGTATATCCCTCTCCTCCCTTTTTGTTTCAGATCTGGTCCAGTTTTGGTTCAAGATTAATCATTGAAAATGCAGTTTTCTAAAATAGTGAATAAAATTCGTAGATGGGAGTGAGAAATTTTTGAAATTTCGCCCAACTTTCCTGCAAGGTTCGGCCATTCATATGATGGATCTTTCATCCCTTCAAGAGGAGGAACCTCTTAAGGAAGAGATTCCTCAAAATATCATCGTTCAGATTGAATGACAAGGGGAAAGATGACCAAAAGCCCACTCAAAAGAAGTTAATCTTGAAACTATTGATGATCCAAAGTTGGTAAAAATTGGGAGCCATTTAATTCCAAAACAAAGACTTGACTTGATAAAATTATTGAAAGAATATAGGTATGTGTTTGCATGGTCCTACAAAGACATTCCAGGATTGGACACAAATTTGGTGGTACATATGATTCCCATACATACCAATGCAAAGCCAGTAAAGCAAAAACTCAGGAACCTCCATCCAAAGTGGTCTTTGAAAATTCAAGAAGAGGTTAAGAAGCAATTTGAAGTGGGATATTTAGAAGTGGCAACCTATCCTGAGTGGTTAGCCAACACTGACCAGTACCTAAAAAGGATGAGAAGGTTAGGATGTGTGTGGATTTTCAGGATTTAAATAGAGTTAGCCCCAAGGATGATTTCCTTTTACCAAACATTAACATTCTTGTTGATGACACGACGGGATATGAAATGTTCTCTTTCATGGATGGATTTTCAAGATATAACTAGATCAAAATGGTAGAGGAGGACAAAGAAAAGACGATTTTCATAATGCCATGGGCAGCCTTTTGCTACAAGGTCATGCCGTTTGGGCTTAACAATGCAGGGGCAACTTATTAGAGAGAAATGACAACACTTTATCATGACATGATACATAGAGAATTGGAGGTATACGTGGATGACAAGATTGCTAAGTCCAAAAAGGTAGAGAATCACTTAATGAACCTTAGGAATCTCTTTAAAAGACTTAGGAATTGCCTCAGGTTAAATCCCAAAAAATGCATATTTGGAGCATCATCAGGTAAGCTATTGGGCTTTATCGTTAGTCAAAAGGGGATTGAGATTGGCCCTGCTAAGTTTAAAGCAATTGTTGAGATGCCTCCTCCCTAAATAGAAAAGGCAATCAAAAGTTTTTTGGGAAGATTGCAATAGATCCGTAGATTCATAGCACAACTTATACCAATATGTGAGCCAATTTTCAAGTTGCTAAGGAAGAATATCTCGGTGAAATGGAATGAAGACTTTCAATAAGCATTTGACAAAATTAAGGAGTACATGACCAATCCATCAGTATTAGCTTCCCCTAGGCTTGGGGAACCCTTTCTTATGTATTTGTGAATATAGGAAGATTCCATTGGATGCATAGTGGGGCAACATTGATGAGACGGGTAAAAAAGGAAAGCCCATTTATTACTTAAGTCGGAAATTTTGTGACTATGAGACAAGGTACACTATGCTAGAAAAAACATGTCTAGCACTCATTTGAGCATGTCAGATGCTACGCTATTACGTATGAGCTCATTCGGTGTTGCTCATTTCTATAATAGACCCCATCAAATATTTGTTCGAGAGACCTGCAGTTACTACTTAGGTCTCTTGTTGGATCATGCTCATTTCTAAATATGACATCAAGTATCTAACACAAAAGACAGTCAAAGGGCAGGACATTATAAATCATTTAGCTCATAACCCCATGTTGGAGTATGAGGCAATCCCAATAAATTTCCCAGGCGAAACTATTTTGGAAATACAAGTGGGGAAAAGGTGGAAGGCATATTTTGACGGAGCATCAAACCAAAGTGGATGGGGATTAGGGGTGATCCTTGTGGATCCCGAATGCACTCACTTTCCTTTATCAATTTGTTTGGACTTTTCCAACACCAATAACACATGTAAATGGGAAGCATGCCCAACAGTAGTCAGAATGGCACTAGACCAGGTCATCGATGAATTGCAAATTTATGGGGACTCTTTTGTTAGACAATGTATGACCTTAGCTCCAATCAGAATGATGTACATTATGACATTTAATGTAAATGAATAAAGTACATATTTAATTCATGTTATTATGGTGTGTTTCTGTGTAATACCCTTAAATTGGACACTTATGAGACTCGTATTAGTTTAGAATCTTCACAGCCATTGGATAGATCTGGGGCGATTTATCCTGCTAAGGCTGACACTGATGTGCTGCCAAGTTGGCTGGGGTGGCTTGTCTCAGCTGCTAGGGAAAGACCTAAGGTACATGCAGTGTGGGTTTTCTTGAAACCCTGAACCGGACCAGAATTCCAATATTGCCCTGGAACTTGAACATAGATGGGCAAAACTAGAATGTTACACCTGACCCCTAGTCTTGATTATGATACTGCATTAGGTGTCGGATTGGGTTGTCTTTGATATGCCAATTAGTAAGATCCTTAGAGGGGGTCAAAACCTGTCTATGTTTGGACAATCCGAGAATTCATCTGAGTGGGAGATCATAGTGACAGGATCAGCCCCTTTGTCAAACAAAGTGAATGATCGGGGATGCACTCTCTCTGATGGAAACCAAAACTACCGGTAGTCGATTTCAACCGTTAAAAATTGTTTTGCATATATATATATATATATATATATATATATATTATGGTTTCAAAATGTTTGCAAAATGTTTTAATTTTCGGGATCCATGTGAGTAGAGAGTACAACACTGTACCTTGCAGCCGAGGAAGAGGTCATCTCTTGTCGGACAGTGTTTGATCATTATGGTCTGAGAGGTTAAGTGTAAGACCATTGAGGGTAATACCTGATGGGTTAATCTTGCATTTGCCCACAGTTCTTTGGTTTTTATAAGGTGTCTTGACCCAATGACCATTTAGTGTAAATGTTAGGCCCATTAAGAGCCCATGGTGATGGATTCAGGGGTTCATTGTCTTCTATAGTGAATTCGGCCAAGCCTTGTAACAGAGGTTGGGATGAACCCATGTAGCTGATGTGTAGATCAATGTTTAGGTCCCATGTCACACAAGGATATCCAAATAGGAAGCAGTTTGGAGGATAAGTGAGCACATGGACTTAATGGGCCTAAAGCCCAATTCAAATTGGCTTAATGAGATTATTTAAAGGAGGGCGGTTCTGGGATTTAGATTAGCAGATAGGATAAGGGATTATCCCTATCCACTCAGAGAGTCAAAATCCAAATAGAGATATATTTGGATCAGGAAACTTCTAATTAGATTAGGAGGGTTGGTCTTTATCTGCGGATAAGATAAGGGATTAACCTTATCTCTTAAAGAGATTCCATATCCAAATGCACGATTTGGATTAGGAAACTCCTAATGGGATTAGGAGGTGCTCTCTTTAAGGCTATAAATAGAGGAGTCGGGTGAACCTCCAGTTCATCCTTCAGTCTACTGATTCAAGAGAGAAGATAGCATATAGTTAGACTACCTCTATCTTCTACTCTTACCCTCTCCGGCTATTGCTGCCATAACCAGTTTGATTTCCACCTGTAGGAGTGATCAAGAATAGTTCTTGATATTATCTTTTAGGAGAAAAGATAATCAGAAGTCATTTTCACCTGCCCTCCATTGAGTTCTTGCTGAAGAATTCGGTTCTCGCTGAAGAACCATCCTGTTGATTCTGCTCCACCCTACACTATGTCATCTTCAGTGGGAGTAGTCTTTGGTATTCTCCTTGGGTGTTAATACCTTCATTAGGGGTTACTACTACTCCGTATCAGGTATATACCTTTTCTACCATTTGGTTTCAGATCTGGTTCAGTTTGGGTTCAAGATTGATCCTTGAAAATGCAATTTTCTAAAATAGGGAATGTGATTCCCACACGAGAGAGAGAAATTTTTGAAATTTCGCCCAGCCTACCTACAGGGTTTGGCCATCCATATGATGGATCTCTTATCCCTTCAATGGTATCAAAGCCAGGTTCAAATCTTGAACCGAAATTGGTCAGATCTTAAACTACTTAAATGGGCAGAAGGCATTCTACCCGATTTGTGCAGATTATTGATTTTTCGGGAAATTGGTTCCTAAATTAAGGGTGATTGATCTGAAATTTAATCCTTTTAAATCTGATTTATATTTAGAATTGTTCTTTATTTTTATCTTTATTTATGGGTTGTTCATACGGTGGAGATAGAAGAATTGATTGGCGCAAGAAAATTGTTCACCTACTATTCTATTCATTCTTATCTGTAATTAATTTTTTTTTATTTTTAGACAGAATGTACATGAATTCTTTTTTATTTAAAATTAATAGAAAGTTAGGGTTTTCTATTTTATTTCATTCAAATTGGAAGCAGATAACGCAAAAGGAGGGAGTTTCACAGATTAGAGTTCGTTTATCTACGATTTGCAGTTTGAGAAATTGCAAACTGTGAACTAACCTCTATTTTGCAAGGTAGCAGATCTACGAACAACCCTTCTTCTAATTCTTGAATGTCTTGCATCAGTAATTTAATTTCATATGAAAATCTTGAATTAAACTGGTTGAACCAAATCTGTGGTTCGATGGGGGCTGTTCTCAGCCCTAATTTTTCACTCTTGGGTCCAGGAGTTGATGGTTAATTGCAAGATGCAACTCAGCCCACACCTATTAAATCCAGTTTTAATGTGTAAAAACTATTTTAGCCCATTAACTGCATAAAAGCTTTATGGGCTGAACTGCTCTTTGCAATTCAGCCCATATACCTAGGTAATATTAATCAGTAATATTATGGATAATTATGGGTTTTATAGATATTAATTGATTGGATCAATTCTGTTTTTCATGCATGTGATGTATGGATGTGTGATGTATAACGTTCGTGGGCCATGAGTACTTAGCCCATGCTAATACGATAGTGGCTCTTGCGCACACCATGGCAGATTGAACATCATTGCCATGGTGTCCTTAAGATCATTGGATGATCTCCCTATGTGGTGGGCCCCAAACCAGCTTCCTCCCCAAGAGGAACCGTGTGGATCCTTAGCCGTTTAGGGCCCATCTAAATCTGGCTTTATGAAAGTCAGTGGGAGCCATTTTGGTTTGACCTAAATTAAACTAGGGCGTATTTTTCATTCCCTCCTCTAAAATATGAGTGCATGTAATAGGGAGATTCATATGATGAACTCTCTAAAGGCCTTCCATCATTAGCATGAAGATGGGTCTTTCAGTAATGAGGAAACACACCATAAAATTGGGCTATCCATTTGCTGTTGGATCTGTTGAATTGTTTCATAAGATGATAGGGGCGTCATAGACTGATGTGGGAGGGGCCTATCCTAAAATGGAAGACTCTCTCACGGTACCTTGGCATTCACGAATATGATGGGTGAGCACTCACTGGACATAAAGGTTTAACCTAAAGTGGCAATGAACCTTGTCTGATAGAGGCCAAAGGGAAAGCTCATAAGATGAGTGGATATGATCATTCACAGAAAGTAGGTGGGGTTATGCAGCTGAAACAGTTGGCTCCATGCACCCTATGTGATTTTTCACATTTTCAGAGAGATAATTCATAGTCTCCGTCACTAAGATAGGAGGGGAGTCTCAGAGATGAACAAATGGGAATGGAATATAGATTAAAAGCCATATCTATGTAGATAACATGAATCAAATAAGGTTGTGGACTAATATTTTCCATTTATCAAAAATGGCAAATGGACAATTCGCAATGTTGTTAGATGACAACAAACTCAAAGTCCTAAACTACGCTGACTGGTACCAAAACCTTATGCTGATCCTGACATCTGAAAAGTTGGACAAAGTAGCTCAAAACCCTGCTCCAGAACGTCCGGGTGATAGGGCTTCTGAGGCTCGTAGGAGGGACTACCAAGAATAGGAAGAGAAGAATTCCCTTTCCCGCTACTGCATCATTGCATCCTTAGACAATCCGATATAGCAATAGTTTGATCAGATCGAATTGTTTAAGGATATCCTAGACTGTCTGAGGATGATGTACGAAGAGCAAAATCATTCTACTCGAGAGAAGGTCTTGGAACAGTTCATGACCGCGTAGATGTCCAAGAATCAACAAGTTCATGACCATTGTCTTAAGATGATGGGATACATCAATGAACTTGAGGCTCTTGGATCCGGGCTTGACCATGTCACCAAGGTGGACACCATCCTAAATTCTTTGCCTCCTTCCTTCAATTAGTTCATCATGAACTATAATATGAATAAGCTAAATGTTGGCATCCAGAAACTCAACAATTTGTTGCAGAGGGCCGAGGAACTGATCAAGAAGGATGAGCCCATTGCCATGCTTGTTGAAGCTGGTAAATTAGGCAAGAAGAATAGGAAGGCAAAGAAAAAGCCTCAGAAGGAAACTACTAAGTTCAAAAGGCAAAGGAAAGATAAAGCATCAGATGCTTGTCACTTCTACAAGCAGGCTGACCACTGGAAGAGGAACTGACCTTAGTACCTGGATTCCAAGAAACATGGTAATTTTGAATCCTTTGTCATAGAAACCAATTTGTTGGTAACTTTTGCTTCTTGGAGTATTGACTCCGGGGCTTCGACTCATGCGTGTAACTCACTGTAGGGGTTCAGGATAAGCAGAAGACTGAGTGACGGAGAGGTGACTCTTTACTTGGGGACTTCTACAAGTGCTGCAACTACAACTATAGGGACTGTAGAGTTAATTTTCAGAGAATGAATTATTGTACTGAAAGATTGTTTTTATGTACAGAATTTGAGAAGAAATTTGATTTCTGTACCAAAACTGTGTGTAGATGGATATTCTGTTCTCTTTAGTAATACGATTACTATCAAAAGAAATAACAAATTGCTCGCATATGAAGAACTTGAGAATGGTCTCTATGTTCTCCATCCTTCTTTGGAAACTAATATAACCGAAACTATGTCGAATGATATCCCCAAGAAAAGAACCCGTGATGTAGTTAATCCCACGTGTTTGTGGCTTTACCGACTTGGCCATATTAACATAGATTGTATCACAAGGTTGTTAAAGGATGGCCCTTTGGATTTTCTATCTGTAGAAGATCTTTCAACCTGTGAACCTTGCCTTCAGGGTATGATGATGAAACGACCATTTAACGGTTAGCCTGAAAGATGTACAGGCACGCTTGACCTTATACATACTGATGTATGTGGTCCCATGAGTGTTAGGACACGTAACCAGCACGTTTATTTTATAACATTTACCGATGATTACTCATAGTACAGTTACACGTACCTAATGAGACACAAGTTTGAATCCTTTGAAAATTTAAAGAGTTCAGACAAGAGGTCGAGAAGCAGTTAGGGAGAGAAATTAAAACCCTTCGATCGGATCGAGGTGGCGAGTATCTCTCTGATGAATTCAAGGACTACATAAAGGTCAATGGGATATTATCACAGCTAGCTCCTCCTGCTACACCATAGCTAAACAGTGTATCAGAGAGGAAGAACCAGACTTTATTGGATATGGTCTGATCACTTCTCGTACACTTAGAGCTACCCACATATTTTTGAGGTTACACATTAGAGTCTGCGATATACGTGCTGAACCGGGTTCCAACCAAATCAGTTACAAAGACACCCTATGAGCTTTGGACCGGTAAGAATCCAAGTGTAAGGCATTTGAAGATTTGGGGTTATTTGACACATGTTAAAAGAATGAGTGCGGTCAAATTGGAATCCAAGACCAGTCGTTGCCTATTCATAGGCTACCCCAAAGGCTCTGTGAGCTACTTATTCTATGACCCAGGAGAATAGAAGGTGTTCTGTAGTTGAAATGCCCATTTCTTGGAAGATGATCACATCCTAAGCAATCATCGTCAAGAAGTTGTTCTTGATGACGAGAGCTCAGGGGTAGGGAGATGTCCCACAAGCTCCAAGTAATGACCATCCTAGAAGATCTACCCTAGTTTTCAGGCCTCCAATTCATTTTGGCTATGACCAGGATAGTTACTTGGCCACGACCAGTGAGGAGAATCCCGTGACTTATACGGAAGCTATGTTGGACATAGATTCCTTGAAGTGGGTAGATGCCATGAGAGCTGAGATGGACTCAATGGAGACCAATGGAGTCTGGACTTTGGTAGATCTGCCCCATGGGGTAAAAGCAATTGGTTGCAAATGGATCTATAAGAGGAAGAAGGGCCCCGATGGTAAGGTTGAGACCTACAAGGCTCGTCTTGTGGCAAAAGGGTACACTCATAAAGAAGGAATCAATTATGAGGAAACCTTTTCATCGGTGGCCATGCTTAAATCCATTAGGATCCTGCTAGCTGTAGCAGCATACCATGATTACGAGATTTGGCAGATGGATGTCAAAACTGTGTTCCTGAATGGAGATCTTAGTGAATATATCTATATGCAGCAACCGCAAGGCTTCATAGCTGCGGGTCAGTAACACATGTTATGTAAATTAAATTAATCCATATATGAATTTAAGCAAGCTTCTAGGAGTTGGAACATCCGATTTGACTCTATCGTCAAAAGGTTTGACTTTGAGCAAAATTTGGATGAGCCCTGTGTTTATAGGAAATCCAGTGGGGATAAGGTTACGTTCCTGGTTCTGTATGTAGATGGCATTCTACTCATTAGGAATGATGTAGGAATGTTGACTATGGTGAAAGTATGGCTTTCACAACAATTCTCCATTAAAGATCTTGGAGAAGCCTCCTACATACTGGTCTTCGGCTTTATAGAGATAGATCGAAGAGGATAATAGGATTATCCCAATCTGCTTACATTGACAAGATAGTCAAGAGATACAACATGAAGAACTCCAAGAAAGGAAATGTTCCTTTCAGGCATAGAGTCACTCTCTCCAAGGGAATGTCTCCCTCAAGACTCCCGAGGAGACTAAGGGCATGAAGGAAGTTCCCTATGCCTCAGCCGTAGGGAGCATCATGTATGCCATGCTGTGCACTCGTCCTGACATCTCTCAGGCAGTGAATGTAGTAAGAAGATTCTAGTCAAACCTAGGGCAGGAGCATTGGACCGCTATGAAAAACATACTAAAGCACCTTCGAAGGACAAAAGCGTTGTGTCTAGTATTCGATGGTAGTTCACTACAAATCATCGGGTATACTGAAACCGATTACCAGTCAGATCCAGATGGTAGAATGTCTACATCTGGTTAAAACTTTACGATAGGATCGTGTGCTGTTAGCTAGAAGATTAGCAAACAAGGGTCTTGAGTAGTAAGAATAATAGTCCACAACCCAAGCCGAACACATTGTCGTAAGTGAGGCTGCCCTATGAATGAAGATGTTCATTCTGGAATTTGGAATTCAGTACATCACCCATTCCACTGTTATGTGACAACACTGGATCTACGGGAGATTAATGTTAAAAGGTAGCATCAGGGGAGAATGTGGTAGACCCATTAACTAAACCACTAACACAGAATGTGTTTGAGAAACACGTGGAAAGTCAGGCTTGTACCCGATTGGACCTAAGTGCAAATGGGAGTTGTTAGACAGTGTATGCCCTTAGCTCCAATCAGAATGATGTACATTATGACATTTAATGTACATGAATAAAGTACATATTTGATTCATGTTATTATGGTGTGTTTCTGTGTAATACCCTTAAACTAGACACTTATGAGACTCATGTTAGTTTAGAATCTTCACAGCCATTGAATAGATCTGGGGAGATTTATCCTGCCAAGGCTAACACTGGTGTACTGCCAAGTTGGTTAAGGTGGCTTGCTACCAGGGTGAGACCTGAGGTACATGCAGCGTCAGCTTTCTTGAAACCCTGAACCAAACCAAAATTCCAGTATTGCCCTAGACCTTAGAGATAGATGGGAATAATTGGAATGTTACACCTGACCTGCAGACTCAATTATGATACTACACTAGATGTCAGATTGTGTTGTCTTTGATATGCCAACCAGTGAGATCCTTAGAGGGGGTCAAAACCTAGGTATGTTGGGACAGTCTGAGAATTCATCTGAGTGGGTGATCATAGTGACAAGATCAACCCATTTTTCGGACAAAGTGAATGATCAAGGATGCACTCTCTCTGATGGAAACCAAAACTGCCGACAGTCGATTTCAACCATTGAAATTTGTTTTGCAAAATATATTTATATAGAGATATACATATACCTCTATATAGAGATATACATATTATGGTTTTAAAATGTTTGTAAAATGTTTTAATTCCTAGGATCCTTGTGAGTAGAGAGTGCAGCACTGTACCTTGCAGCCGAGGGAGAGATCCTCTCTTGTCGGGTAGTGTTTGATCATTATGGATTAAGAGGTTAAGTATAAGACCATTTCGGGTAATACCTGATGGGCTAATCTTGCATCTGCTCACAGTCCTTGGGTTTTTATAAGGTGGCTTGACCCAATGACCATTTAGTGTAAATGTTGGAACCATTAAGAGCCCATGATGATGGACTCAGAGGTTCACTATCTCCTATAGTGAATTCGGCCAAGCCTTGTAACAGAGGCTGAGCTGAACGCATGTGGCTGATGTGTAGATCAATGTTTGGGTCCCACGCCATACAAGGATATCCAACTAGGCAGCAATTTGAAGGATAAGTGAGCACATGGGCTTAATGGGCCTAAAGCCCAATTCGAACTGGCTTAATGAGATTAATTAAAGAGGGGCGGTTCTGGGATTTAGATCAGCAGATAGGATAAGGAATTATCCCTATCCACTCAGAGAATCTAGATTCATATAGAGATTTGGATCAGTAAACTCCTAATTAGATTAGGGGGTGATCTTTATCTGTAGATAAGATAAGGGATTATCCGTATCTCTTAAAGAGAGTCCAGATCCAAATACAAGATTTGGATTAGGAAACTCCTAATGGGATTAGGAGATTCTCTCTTTAACGCTATAAATAGAGGAGCAGGGTGACCATCTAATTCATCCTTCAATCTACTGATTCAAGAGAGAAGATAGCATACAGTTGGACTGCCTCTATCTTCTGCTCTTACCCTCTCCTACTATTGCCTCGATAACCAGTTTGATCTTCACCTGTAGGAGCGATCAAGAAGAGTTCTTGATATTATCTTTTGGGAGAAAAGATAATCAGAAGTCATGCTCACCTACCCTCCATCGAGTTCTTGTTGAAGAACCATCCTGTTGATTCTGCTCCACCCTATGCTGTGTCATCTTCAGTGGGAGCAGTCTTTGGTATTCTCCTTGGGCGTGAACACCATCGTTGGGGGTTAGTACTACTCCGTATCAAGTATATCCCTCTCCTACCTTTTGGTTTCAGATCTGGTTCGGTTTTGGTTCAAGATTGATCCTTGAAAATGCAATTTTCTAAAATAGGGAATGTGATTCCCACATGAGAGAGAGAAATTTTTGAAAATTTGCCCAACCTACTTGTAGGGTTTGGCCATCCATATGATGGATCTCTTATCCCTTCATTTTCTTAGTCATTAGTCAAGCCAATGGTGATTGGGAAGTACGAGATAGGCAACTAGCCTTGTATCATAACTGTCTCAAGGAGTTGATAAAAATGTTTAAGTGCATATCCTTCAATTACCTGGCTAGAGAAGACAACCACTTTGCGGCCTCCCTTGGATCAGCCATGCGCATACCTCCCAATAGGGTAGTAAAACCAATTGATTTAAGTTGGGATAGTGAACCCGCCTACATAAGCAGCATATTAGCAAGAACAATAGAAGATGAAGAGTCAGATGGTAAACCATGGTTTCATGACATCAAAAATTTCTTGGAGCACCAAGAAATTCTAGAAGGGGTAGATCCCAAGGTAAGGAGTACTATAATCAGGCTAGTAGAGCATTTCATCATAACAAGAGGGATATTGTATAAAAATCCCCAAGATTACCTTGCTTGAGATGTCTAGATGAAGTAGAAGCACAAGGAAAGATGGAGGTACATGGTGGCATATATGGCCCTCACATGAATGTGGGCATATGTTGGCCAAAAAATTGCTCCGAATGAAACTTTATTGGATGACAATGGATGAGGGTTGTTGACATGTGTAGAAATGTCATGCTTGTCAAGTCTTTGATCGAAAGATAAATGCACCTCCCTCAGAGTTATATTGTTTCACAACACCTTGGCTTTTCTCAGCATGGGGAATTGATATGGACGTGAAGGGATGAGAAATCCATCATATGGATGGCTGAACCCTGCAAGAAGATTGGGCAAAATTTCAAAAATTTCTCTCTATCCCGTGTAAGATTCACATTCCCTATTTTAGAAAACTACATTTTCAAAATTTCAATCTTGAAACCAAACCGAACCATATCCGAAACCAAAAGGAAGGAGAGGGATATACTGATACAGAGTAACAGTAACTCCTAATGAAGGTGTACATGCCCAATGAGAGAACCAAAGACTGCTTCCACTGAAAATGACACGGTGTGTAGTGAAGCAGAATCAGTAGGACAATTCTTCAACAAGAACCGCATTCTTCAGCGAGAATGTGATGAAAGGCAGGTGAGCACGACTTCAGATTGCCTTTTCAACCAAAAGGAAATATCAAGAACTATTCTTATCACTCCCACTGGTGGAGATCGAACTGGTAAGGTGGCAAGAGCAGGAGAGAAGAAGACAGTACAATCAAACTGTGTTGTCTCTCTCTGTAATTTAGTAGTCTATTAGATGATTTGGAGGTTTGCCCTGCTCTTCTATTTATAGGCTTAAAGAGAGGTTCGCCTAACTGGACACATATAAGACTCATGTTAGTTTAGAATCTTCATAGCCGTTGGATAGATTTGAGGAGATTTATCTTGCCAAGGCTGACACTGATGTGCCGCCAAGTTGGTTGGGGTGGCTTGTCTCAACTACTAGGGTGAGAACTGAGGTACATGCAGTGTGGGTTTTCTTGAAACCCTAAACTAGACCAAAATTCTAGTATTGCCCTAGACCTTGGAGATAGATGGGAAAAATTGGAATGTTACACCAGACCCCTAGACTCGATTATGGTACTACACTATGTGTCGGATTGGACTGTATTTGATATGCCAATCAGTGAGATCCTTAGAGGGGGTCAAAACTTGGGTATGTTGGGACAGTCCAAGAATTCATCTATGTGATCATAGTGACAGGATCAGCCTATTTGTCGAACAAAGTGAATGATCGGGGATGCACTATCTCTAATGGAAACCTAAACTGCCGGCAATCGATTTCAACTGTTGAAATTTGTTTTGAAAAATATATTTATATAAAGATATACATATACATATATATATATATTATGGTTTCAAAATGTTTGCAAAAGGTTTTAATTCCCGGGATCCATGTGAACAGAGAGTGCAACACTGTTCCTTGCAGCCAAGGGAGAGGTCATCTCTTGTCGGGCAGTGTTTGATCATTATGGGCTGAGAGGTTAAGTGTAAGACCATTGAAGGTAATACCTGACGGGCTAATCTTGCATCTGCCCACAGTCCTTGGGTTTTCATAAGGTGGTTGAATCCAATGGCCACTTAGTTTAAATGTTGGGCCCATTAAGAGCCCATGGTGATGGACTCAGGGGTTCACTGTCTCCTATAGTGAATTCGACCAGGCCTTGTAACAGAGGCTGGGCTGAACCCAAGTGGTTGATGTGTAGATCAATGTTTGGGTCCCATGCCATACAAGGAGAACCAACTAGACAGTAGATTGAGAGGATAAGTGAGCACATAGACTTAATGGGCCTAAAGCCCATTCGAACTGGCTTAATAAGATTAATAAAATGACGACGGTTCTGGGATTTGGATCAGTAGATAGGATAAGGGATTATCCCTATCCACTCAAAGAGTCCAGATCCAAATAATGATTTGGATCAAGAAACTCCTAATTAAATTAGGAAGGCTGATCTTTATCTATAGATAAGATAAGGGATTATCCTTATCTCTTACAGAGACTCCAGATCCAAATAAAAGATTTGGATTAGGAAACTCCTAATGAGATTAAGAGATCCTCTCTTTAAGGCTATAAATAGAAGAGAAGGGCGAACCTCCAAAAACAATGGATAGTTTGTTGAATAGAGAGAGAGACTACACAGTTTGACTGCACTTGTCTTCTACTCTTATTCTTTCTTACTCTTGCCGCCCTACCTAGTTCGATCTCCACCAGTGGGAGTGATCAAGAATGGTTCTTGATATTGCCTTTTGCTAGAAGAGTCAATCTGAAGTCGTGCTCAACAGCCCTTCATCATATTCTTGTTGAAGAATTCGGTTCTTACTGAAGAATCGTCCTGCTGATTCTGCTTCACCTTGTATTGTGTCATCTTCGGTGGAAGCAATCTTTGGCCTTCTACTTGGGCATGAACACCTTCATTGGGGGTTTACTATTACTCTGTATCAGGTATATTCCTCTACTCCCTTTTGGTTTCAGATCTGGTCCAGTTTGGTTTCAAGATTGATCCTTAAAAAAACAGTTTTCTAAAATAGGGAATGCGATTCCCACATGGGAGAGAGAGAAATTTTTGAAAATTTGCCCAACCTTCTTGTAGTGTTCGACCATCCATATGATGGATCTTTCATCCCTTTAGTGGTATCAGAGCCAGGTCCAAATCTTGAACCAAATTAAACCAGATCTAGATCTGCACAAATGGGGAGAAGGCGTTCTACCCGATTTGCGCAATTAACAATTTTGGGGAAATTGGTTCCTAGTTTTTGGGCGATTGATCTGAAATTAAATCGTTATTAATCTGATTAATATTTAGAATTATTCTATATATTTTTCTTGATTTTTGGGTTGTTCGTATGGTGGAGATCGAATTCTTTAATGCCGCAAGAAAACTACGCACCTGTTGTTCTATTCATTCTTGGTCTATAATTATTTTTTTTCTTAATTTTTAGATGGAATGTATAGGAATTCAATTTTGATGTAATATGAATTCTTAATTCTTGGTCTGCGCACCTATGATTTATAGGATACTTTTTAGTCTCATCAGACCACTAGAAGAGGAATTGTCTTCAGTACCTGGAGACCAAAAAACAAGGTAATTTCGACTCCTTTCTCATAGAAACCAATATGTTGGTAACTTTTGCTTCCTAGTGTATTGACTCCGGGATTTCTACTCATGCATATAACACATTGCAAGGGTTTAGGACAAGAAGAAGACTGAGTGAGGGATATGTGATTCTTTACTTGGGGACTTCGACAAATGTTGCAGCTACAACTATAAGGACTATAGAATTGTATTTCAGAGAATGATTAATTACATTAAAAGATTATCTTTATGTACCCAATTTCAGAAGAAATTTGATTTGTGTTTGAAAACTGTGTGTGGATGGATATTCTGTTCTCTTTAGTAATATGATTACTATCAAAGGAAATAAAAATTCCTTGCATACGAAGAACTTGAAAATGGTCTCTATGTTCTCCATCATTCTCTAGAAACAAATATAACTGAAATTACATTGGATAATAACCCCAAGAAAAGAATCTGTGATACAGTTAAATTATCAAATAACAAATTCATCAAATATCAAAAATCAAAATTGAATCATCAAAATATCTAATTCATCAAATCATCAAATATCCAAGTTATCAAGTTCGAAACTGTCAAATTTACCAAATATCAAAACTTGAGTTAAATCAAATCATCCAAGTTACCAAAAATCGAATACAAAAATTCATTAGATGACAAAATTCAAAATCAGGTTTTTGAAAGTCACAAGTGTTCAAATCGCCAAATTCAAAATAATCAAATCCAGTCAACAAAGATAAAAATTATCAATGGCTTCTTCTGGAATGTCCCCACTTTATTGTTTGTGTGATTGTTGCATTTTCCCACTGAGGCTTGAGATGGTACTACGCCTTCTAAGCAAGGCTATTGCACTATATCAACTTCGACCTTGACCGAAATTCTAGCAACAAAATTTCCTCTCCTAACCTCTTGTCCCAAACAAAAACCTCTAGGTGCTTCTTTTTTCTTTATTGTTCAGTATCTCGCTACCTCTAACAAAGAGGGGCAACTGTTAGCATTCGATTTTTGTCCGGTTCCTTCTTTGACCTACCTCTTACATTCTGAACGCCCGACCGGACCACACCAGTCACATTGAAACATGCCAAAACCCTAAGAAACCAAAATTTAGCCTAAATGCCCATAAATCCATTGTTACATCTACATGATCCCCTTTCGATGGTCTTGATTATGCCACATCACCCTACTTAATCCCTGATCAAACTCCACATGAAACAAAATCCTTAAACAACCAATCACACAAAATTTCAACAATAAGTTCCGAGATTTAGCTAACCATCCATCAGAGATTCTGTTTCGACGCGTAACACTATGACACTCCTCGAACCCAAAACCCATGATCTACACATACCTAGCACGATCAAACCTTCACAATAGCCTTATAAGCTCAATCCATACCTACTCACCAAATTATATTCCAAAATTCCCTTGTTTGACTTAACATCAAGCCTGGATTTTGTTTTGAAGAATCTCATTGATCAAAAGCTCACCTGTCACGAATTTCCACCATCTCGGCCCCATTTGTCCAATCAGAGCTCACCACCATGTTTAATGACCTAGAAAGCTATAGCACATCAAATCTCACGACCAAACACCTCCATTTGATAGTTGAAAAAGCAAGTTCCATTCCAAGCCCTCTTAGACCATGGCCTGAACTAAAGACCTACCCACCAAATTTTGTCCCAAAATTTCCCCGTTTGACCCTTCATCAAACAAAGATTCTATTTCAATAAATCTTATTGATCTGAACCTATCAGCCATATATCTCAATCATCTAAACCCAATTTGTCCGATCAGACCTCACCACTATATTCAGAGAACCAAAACACCCTAGCATGCCAAATTTCATGACCAGATTCATCCGCTTGACCGTTGAACTAGAGAAATACCTTTTTTATGCACTAGATTGAACCGCCACATCAGCTGTCCAACCTAGGATTTTAAGTGAGTGGGAACTGAAATCCATAAGCTCCTTACTTAACCCCATTAAAACACCTGGACCAATGAATTTGGGCCTAATAGGCTTAAAGATCTCAAAATACCAAGCAGGTCCCCACTTAAAACTAAGAAATGACAAAACCTCATTTAAAAGTCCATCGAATTTATATTTTTGGCCACTGTCAACCGGGGCTGCAACATCTAGCATGCCCCAATCCCTCATTGAATGCACAAAATCCATAAGAAGCCGCCCAAAATTGAAAAAAAATTGTTGTACAAAGAAGGAATGATCAACTATAGGCCCTTCTCTCTCAAAATCCTTGTCTATTTCAGTGAAAAAACTCTACTGAATCACAAACACTATAGCTGAGCGAGTTTCAGACCCATCTCTCTCCATTTTCTCTATAAATAGAGTCCTAACTCGAGCTTGAGATAAGGCAGGGCAGTTTTCCAACTTCTATAACACACCCACTCTGCTTGAAATCCCGAAATCCCTAAAACCAAGCTCAAGCCCCATCCCTTGTTTTCCAACTTAACACCAGAAACACTCAGATCATCTCCTGCCTTGTTTAAGTTCCGTTTGAAGACTTTTAGTTGCTGGAAAGTTTGTTTCAAGGTCGTATACAAGAGGTAAGTCTCTCATTCCACCATCTCTCTACTTTAGTTTAGTTTTAGATTGCTTAAAGTCCTAAAATACTGGGAAACTTGCATTCCCAGTTTCCTCTAGATTGAAAAAAGAGGTAAAGAGACAAGGGTCTTAGGGAAACCAATACCTAAGACCCGATAACATCACCTCAAATCAATTCTAGTCGAAGTTGAAAACATTTTTGCTAGATTTCAAGAGCTTTGAACAATCTTGTTAATTGGTGTTTCGCTAGAATTTGAGCCTAAACTACTCCCGTCTTGGACTGCTACAACAGCTCGGAAAGAGGGGTGCCTAGCACCTGAACTTCCTAGAACTCACTCACATGTGGGTATCGATAGGGACGTGCGCACACTGGCATCACCCCTTCTTGCAACAGAACGGTGTGGTCTAAGGTCCGAGGAGGGGGTAGACCTTTTGGCTCCTCAAAGACCCCTTCAAAGTCCCGCAATACTAACTGGATGCGATAGTCCATGGTGGACTCCGCTGGGCCATGGGTGCCTGTATCTACAGCAGAAAACAACACCTGACTTTTAACACTTGCTTCTCCATTCCATCCAGCTATCGCTCTAAACTCTGGAGGTCTGTGGCCTTGCAAACGGTGGGTGTTGGCTTAACCTTGGTACTATGGTGAAAGATTGTTGAAGTCCCATGTTATTGGCCCCAAGGTTCGAAGCCGCTGGACCCCGAGTACAGCATTCAACCCGTGTAGGGACAACAAAAAGAAATCTGCGGTGATCTCTGCCCCCGCATTGGCCACCGCTTGGCTACCTGGTCCCCATTGGCCACTTTGGCCTTTGTCGCCACCCTCGAGTCCATAAAATTGTTAGAGGATCCGGAGTCCACCGCCACTTTGAAGGTGTCTGATGTTAATGCCACTTTGGCCTTTGTCGCCACCCTCGAGTCCATAAAATTGTTAGAGGATCCGGAGTCCACGATGGTTACTAGGAGAGTCCCTACCGTCCCATGTAGATGCATTAGTCTATGGTGTATCAGTTCCTGAGATAGCATGCAGGAGATTGCTGGGTAGGGTCCAACTCTTCAGCTCTGTCTAGGGTCTATTCTGAGTCGTCATTTTCCTTCTCTTCCGCATCCCAATTAATCCACAGTAGCTTCTGCACCTTGCACCGATGGCCAGGGGTGTGCTGTTCCTCACAATTGTAACATAATCCCCTTTCCTCCTCTTCATTTCTGTAAAGGTGAGTCTACGAACCTCTGGGAGTTTCCTTGGTGAGGTCCTGTTCGTCGAATGGTTGCCCGTTGGTGAGAAGCAGGGCTGAGGTAGCTCTAGTCTTACTGTTTGACATTGTGCTGCCCATTCTTCCTCCAACAGTGCCAGGCGAAAGGCTCGGACCAAGGTTATAGGCTCAAACTTTTCCACCCCTGCCCAAACTTCAGCCTTGAGACCGAAGATGAAACATCCCACAAGGGACTCTTCACTCAATCCTTTTACTCGGCTGGAGATACTCTGAAACTCCATATATTCATGAACATTGGAGGACTGTGAGAGCTACGTAAGTCATCCAACATGGTTGCTACCAAGGGGCCTGTTAACTCGAGCGTCCACGGCAGCTATGAACTGGTGCCAGGTGGGATCTGGCTGATATTCTTTATACCAACTATACCACTCCATTGCTCGCCCTTCAAACCCCAGGCTAGCCACTGCTACCTAGTTCTCCTCCGATACCTCTTGCAAGCGGAAGTACTGCTAGATGAGGAGAAGCCAACCGTCCAGCCCCATGCCTCCAAACTTTGGTAACTCTACCCCCCTTTCCAAAACTTCTGAGGAGATATGAAGCCACTTCCTTCTTGGGCTGAGCTCTCTGCCCCCTTTCCGAACCCTCTGCTTGCGCACTACTAACGGTTAAATTCTTCCTACTGGTCCAATCGGAAGGCGATGTTTCGGAGAACTACAGATGCATCTCCTCATGGAACTTCTCCCGGCTTCCTATGCGATCCTCCATCGCTAGTACCTTGGTTACCCAGGAATTCAATTGCTCTGATACCAAGATGTTGATAACCTCTTCCCATTGCCGAGGAGAGAGTTTCAAGTTTCCCCGAGCTACAGTGAAACAACCATCGAGGGCATGGCCAGAAGCGTGACAGATGAGAATAACACTAACACAAATGATGATGATGCAAAATTCAACCATCTATGTATGATTCCAACGATTTGTACGGCAAATCAGGTGGTTACAGTGGTGTATTCGGTATAGGCTGACGTGGCAGGGAGGCAAATCATCTTTTAGTGATAGAACTAATGAACCTGACGGTAGAAAAAATTCAAGCTGGATGAAGGCTTTCATCGGTTCAACTGTGAAGGTTTTCATATGGATGAACTGCTGTCCATAGAATTTAGAAGAGAAGAAAAGAAACGTGTCTCCTTACAATATTACATGTCATGTCTTCCATGAAAAGCATCTTTATCTGCCTCTTGCCATACTTATACATTCTTTAGAAGAAGTGACTGAAGAAAAACTATTCAACAAAACCATTTGTTTTAATCATTGCCAAGGATTTCCCGTGTCAACAGATGTTGCAAAAGCCAAAAAGGTTTTACACATCTGGGTTGGTCTACTTGTTTTTGGAAGACAAATAGGAACTTTCATGCTGTTTAGGCTTGAGAATTGACTGCCTGTTGTTGTTCCTGCCATGATGGTTGAAATATATGTTTGAGACGAGTAAAGGAAAACTCAAGAACTATTACTGAATAATCAACTTCAAGCCAAGCTTACATTCTTAACATAAGCATGTCTTTATCTCTGTCTTCTGAAGATTGACATACCCATACATCAATAAACTGATTTAACACTTGAACCGCTGCTGAGACTGGAAAATAATATTACAAATGCTAGCTGAGAACTTCAACCTCTCTACATTTACATGGCCTAGATGTTAGATCTTCATTGGAACAAGGAGAGTTCTAAAACATACAGGACGATGAGGGATAAAAAGTTTAAATATAAACAATAGTAAGATAAAAGCCCCCTTCCCCACCGAGTATCAACTGTCACTCAGCATAAACGGTTAGACCAGTAAGAGAACCTTGACTACTTGTTAACAAGAGATAAAAGACTATTGTTATTTCTTATGCCTAATCCTTCAAAGCAAGGTTCAAAGCATCGATTATGGTATCTTTGGGGTACTGAACCCCTTTTTTAAGTTTTTGTTTTAAAAAAATCTTTTTTAATAATGAAATAACATAAAAATAAGGCTTGCTGTGAAATTTTGAAAAAAAAAAAAAAAACTTAAAAACAGATGTGCATGGTTCAAAGTATTGATACACCCCTTCCGGCATATTGGGGTATATCATTGATACCTTGAATGATGCTTCAAAGTTGCTATATCTACTTCTGTTCCTAAAATTCACTTCAATGAATGTTTCATAAGAAACTACAAAATGGCTATATAATGCTAAAAGATTGACAATTATTTAATACATCTGCCAAGGACAAATTTTGAATGGTCCCTGAAAGTGATATCAAGGGGAAATGGTAAAACCTAATTCTTTGGCAGCAGCACCAAGAAATGTTATGTTCATCCCATTTGAACGCCGGCTCTGAGCTTCCCATTTTAAGCACTTCTCAATGTCATCATGCCAGTTAATTGTGTCTACACTTAGGCATGGATGGTGGGAACTGTGGATTGCTTGTACATCTTCTTGTTTAGAAGTAGAATGAGTTGAATCAATGTGCAATACATCCCAGAGAACTGATGTGCTAAGAGCCCGGACATGTGCACTTGGATGAGAAAGACACCGGATTGTAGCTGGTAGGCGACACTGCATGCAAGTTTCACATTTATCATTTCAACAAAGGATTAAACCTTGACATGAAACCAAATTAAATTAAAATATTTTAGACTAGGCTTGCATTTACCTTCAACAGGTTTGAGAGGCCATCTGCAATGGCTGAGCCAGATTCCCCCCACCCGACTACAAGCTGAACTGCTCTAGCTGTTGCTTCCAATAGCTGTTCATTTTTATATAGAGGTAATCTCAGAAAACAATTGTGGACATGTAGTCAGTAAGCCATATAACTATAGTATTTTTAATATTTAACTACTGTTATCAAAGGTAATTTTTCCAATTATGCAGAAACTGTAAATACTTATAATGGAAACTCTTCTTCCAATTATATGCAGAAACTGTTGGGAAGAGTAAAGAGATTAGAAAGTTATCTTCATGATTACAAATTATCAATCAAAATATAGGTGCCCATAAAAAATGTCAAAATGACAAGACGAAAGAGAGTTTAATGAGCTTGTATGAACTTTGTCCAGCTTATCTTGCGCTAATGTACTTAATAGTTGGGGTAAGGCTTGGCTCATTTAACCAAATTTTTAGAAATTTGGTTTATTAATGTCCCATAATAGATCCCAAACTTTGAGGTCCACAAAAGAAAAAAAAAATTATAATAACAAGCCCGGATCAGGCTCACTTTTCTACACAAGCTTATATAAATTGAGGCTCAGACTAAAATTGGCTCAGGTTTGGTTCATGCAGTCCAAAATCAGATAAGGCTGCCCAGCCCAGCACATTTACAGCTCCAGATATAAATCTAATATTTATGAGATGAGAGATGCCAAGAAATGCTAGTAAGCACTATCAAACAAGAAAAACTAGAGAAATTTTATTTTCCACGGTGAATCAAATCAACAAAAATAGAATATGCAATCATTTGCACCCAAAAGCCACCACATATGGAGTAATGCTTTGAATTCATAACAGAAACAATAGCATCTATTTTCTTGAGATATTACCTCTAGCTGAGGTAGAGTGCATGCTTCTCCATCAACGAGCATTCCGTCTGTGGCACGTAGAAGAAGATCTGAAGCACTTGCCAAAATTACCAGAGACTCTGGGTTATCATGATTCCTTATTAACTCCGCAATTAATTTTACAATTCTCTGATTAATTCGCCACATCTTTTGACCTTGTTCATCATCTCTAGCGATCCAAGGCTGCAACTCCCTCTCCGCCTGACAAGAATGCACATCCACTAAAAGTGAATAAACAGATGAAATGGTTGAAAAAAGGGAAATTAATAGGACCAGCTTTTGTGACGACTTCAAAATTCTTAAGCTGAACAAAATTTTTACCTGAAGAACAATTGCGGTTGATGCTTTTGCTGGTGAAGCTGATACTACATTGCATAGGGCATCAACTACCTACATACAACAAGAGTAGTGATCAATCATACATACCATGAAACAGCAAAAAACATATAATACATTGTACATTAGATTGAGGGGATTACACATTGTGAAATGTAACATACTACCACTGGTAGTCTATTCATTGATTCTATTCTCATGAAAATTACAAGAAAATTTTCAACCTTCCTTAACAAATAATTATTTTTCATTATCATAATTTCCATTGCTCGATAGTTGTTAAGGTGTCTAGGCAATTCTAGGCAATAGTGGGGCACCTAGGCAATAAGAATTTCATAAAGTTTTATATAAAATTCAGCATGTATATTAATTGAAAATTTAACAAATTTCTTTCTCAAAACAGAGCAATCAACATATCTAGGGTAATAGTACTTCAATACTACGATAAATGATACTGATATAATAAGTATTTAATAGAGCAATTTCATATCAAATTATCAACTAGAGAAGGTTATATTTAATGTAACTGAGAGATAGTAGAAAACCACCCCCCCCCCAAAAAAAAGAAAGAAACTTCTTTATATTTCTACTTTTTTTCCTTTTCTCTTCTCAAAACCTTTGGATCTTTTAGATTTCAATAGTGAAACTTTAAAGAAAAGTATAAGCGATACATTTAATAAGATGGGCGCCTAGGCAGGTACCTAGTCACTAGATGGGTGGCTAATTGCTATAAAAAAGGCGTTTAGGTGAGACACCCGGCCAAGGGCACCTAGTCGCCTATTTGATGCGTAGGCATCTAGGTGATGCTTTGACAACTATACATTGCTCTTAGTTATTGTTGATCAACACTACAAGACCTGGTCATGTGATGTGACATTTATATTACTCATGACAAAAAAAGATACACTAAAACATAAACATGAGGTATGAAACAGATGCAAAGATTATTTTTTTCTTTGTATAAACAAATATAGTAAATTTAAAAAGTTCCATGAAATTTTATTATAAACATAAAAGGATTTTATTAAAAAGGTAAAAAGAGAATATACAATAAGAGAAGTTCCATCAGATTCTACTAGGGATGAGTTGCTAGCTGCTGTACAAGGAATTCAGATTGCAAATCAACTTGGTATGAACGGTCTGATTATAGAGGGATATTCTAAGGTGGTGGTGGGGTGGATGCTGGATCCGGATTTTGTTACTTGGCGCCTTAGGGAGCTACTAATGAAAGTCAAGTGGCTAACAAGGAATGCGACAACTAGAACACAATAGGTGAGCAGGTCGACTAATGCAATGGTAGATTCCTTAGCTAAATAAGGGGCTTCTAGGGAAATTATTGATTGGGCTGTGTTGTAATTTCCAGTTTTGAGATGTAATTGCATAAGGGTGTGGCTGCACCTCGCGCTCCCATCAGGATGTTTGTATCAATTTCTATCTTTTGATAATAAAATATCTTATTCAATTAACAAAACAAAAAGAATATACAATAAGAGAATAAGGTGTCACTGAACACCAGAAAAGACAAACACACACATGCACAAGTACAAAGAGCAAATAACCAGACACTTTTGCATACTGTTAGAATTGTTAGAATTAGTTGACAAGGGCATTTTTCTCTTTTACTTGTTATTTTCTCTCTTATATACTTATCTAAGGGCATTTTTGTTATTTGAGCTTTAGTAAAATGTTAATACAAGCTGGGTCGACAGCAAGGAAAGTTGGGTGAGATTTCTCCTTGCTTGTCTTCCCTCTTTTATTCTCCTTCTCTTCTCTTTCTCTCCCTACCTTCTTCCTTTTCTTCTTTTTCTCTCTTTCTTCCACTTTACCTTTCTAAGTTGGAACATGGTATCAGAGCATTGAGGTCAACTGTATTGTTCACGGCACTGTTCACGACTCAAATTTTTGTGCCCTAGGAACAGAGAATATTCTCTATTCTCTGTTGGAAAGGAAAAGAACTCAAGGGGACTGATTGCTCCCTTGGAAAAGAGGCTTTAATGCCTCAAGTTGCAGTTTTGTGTGAGTTGGTGCTTTTCTAAAGGCCCTCTATTTGGCAGTTCGATGAGGGCAGCCTTGTGATGTCTCAAGTTGTGAGGTAAGTGCTCCTCAATTAATGGTGATTTTGTGGTGGTTTGTTGTAACATCTTGTGGTAAGTGTGATCATTTCCTAGTGTTTCTAAAGTAGAAGGCTGGTGATTCTTGGTGTTCTTCCTAAAGAAAAAGTGTGCTACAGTAAGTGCATACCATCTATTTGACAGTTTGACTAGGTGATACACCAGTGATCTCATATTCATGGCATCATCAAGTAGTAACACCGAGCCTACAGTAGTTGTGCAATATGATTTCATGACTTCTCAATTAACTATGGTGAAACTTATGGTACTAATTATATACCATGGGCCAAGTCGATTGAAGTATCTCTCACTGCAAGAGGCAAGTTGAAGTACATCAAGGAGGGTCCATTGAAAAGTGAATCAGAAGGGTGCAATGAACGGGTAAAAGAGAATACCCAAATTATGACATCTCTTTGGAATAGTATGGAGAATCATATTAGTGTGAACCTTATGTTTTTGGACACGGCCAAGGAGATTTGGGGTCATGCCAAGCAATTGTATTCTGGACAAGACTGTCACAAGAACTTACCGGTTATACCAAGACTATTTTTCTCTTCAACGAGGGTATAAAAGTGTTGAAGAATACTATGCTTCTCCTTAAAAAGCTTAATGAATGAACTTAATGTTTATCAACCCCTATCCACTAATTTGAAGACTCAACAAGAACAAAGAGAACATCTAGATGTGGCAAGGTTTTTATTTAGGTTGAGGTCTGAATTTAAACTAGTGCAGGTCCAAATCATAGGTAGTTGTGATCTTCCATCCTTGTCCAAGGTTTTCTCCCCCATAAGGAGAGCCTCAAATCCACATAGTGGTCATCGCCCACCTTCAGAGAGATCATCCAATAGTGGTTTCAAGAGGAGGTTTCCTTGGTAGAAATGTGCATGGTAGAGGTGAAGGTAGTGTAGGGGGTTTTGACTATTCAAGAATGACCTGGATTTACTTACTGAAGGATCATTCAAAATTGTTCTCTATTTCTTTTATACTTTCGTGCTGAGATAAGGAATTGGCTTGGTGTATGCATTAAAGTGTTTCGTTCTGGTAATGCCAAAGAATACTTTCATAATAATTTTCAGTCTTATTTTGATTCTCACAGTATTATCAATCCTCCTGTTCATACACTCCTCAGCAGAATGGTGTGCTTGAGAGGAAAAATCATCATGTGATTGAAACTGCTTGGGCTTGTTGATTCAAATATCGGTCCTTAAAATCTATTGGAGTGACATAGTTCTCACCTCTTGTTTTCTCATAAACCATATGTCCTCTTCAGTCCTAGACGGTGAGTCAACTTTCTCTATCTTGTTTCCTTCTACTTCCCCTTTCTCCCTTCCTCCTCGTGTGTTTGGTTGTATGTGTTTTGTTCACAAATGGGGTCCAAGCCATGATAAACTTAACTCCAGAGTTATCAAATGAGTTTTCCTTGGTTACTCTCGTACTCAAAAAGGTTCCAAGTGCTATGATCTTGTTCTATGGAAAGTTTTTATTGCTCCAGATGTTACCTTTTTTAGAGAGTTTACCCTATTTCTCTAGACGTGAGCTTGCTCCTTCTATTCCTCTTTCCTCTGACGCTCCTTCTATTCCTCTTTCCTCTTTCCTCTTCTACCATATATTCACACAGTGTACTCTAAACACGATCAACAACCAGAATCGTCACCAACAATTGATCTAGATTTAGCTTCTCACCTGCCACCAGAGTTTTTTCCATTAAAAAATTCACCTCTCAGATCTTGATCTACCTATTGCTCTTCGTAAGGGTAAGCATGCTTGCACAGATCACCCCCTTTCTCAGTACGTCTCCTTTTCTCACTTATCTCCTTCACATCAACGGTTCATTTCCCTTTTATCATTTGTTTCCCTACCTTGTTCTCTACAGGAAGCCCTCTCATCTCTTCAATCCAATAATACTTGGGACCTCACTTCCTTACCACTTGGGAAGCAGGTCGTTGGTTGTCGATGGGTCTCACCAAGATGGCATTATTGAGCGGTTCAAAGCTTGACTTATTGCTAAGGGATATACTCATACCTATGAGGTGGACTATTTAGAAATCTTCTCTCTTGTGGCTAAAATAGGTTCTATATGAGTGCTCATCTCTTTAGCTGCCCACTTTGATTGGCCCCCATTCAATTTGATGTTAAAAATTAAAATTGCTTTCCTCTATGGTGATCTTCAAGAGGAGGTGTATATGGAGCAACCTCTTGGGGATGTTGTTCAAGGGGAGTTAGGGAAGGTGTGTCGATTGAAGAAGACTATCTATGGGATGAAGCAGTCACCACGAGCAAGGCTTAGTCGTTTCAGTAGTGTGGTGCAAGATTTTGGCTTGAAACAATGTAGTGTAAATCATCTTGTGTTTAGTAGGGACTCTTCATTTAAGAAAATCATTTTGGCAGTGTATGTTGATGATATTGTTCTCATTGGCAATGATACACATGGAATTAATGAGTTGAAACAGTTCCTACAACACCACTTTCAATCTAAAGATCTAGGAACCTTGAAGTACTTTTTTGGAACAGGGGTATCTCAGTCAAAGTGGGGAATCTCTTCGTCCCAACAAAAGTATGTTTTTGATATGTTGGATGAAATTGGGTTGCTAGGATCCAAGCTAGTTAGAACTCCTATGGATCCCAATGTGAAGATGGTTGGTAGTTAGGGGGAGTGATTAGAAGACTTTGCAAGGTATCGAAGACTGTCAGGAAAGCTGATCTATCTTACCATCACTAGGCCTGACATCTCCTTTAATGTTGGAGTCCTTAGTCAATTCAGGCAGAACCCAATAACTGCTCATTGGGATGGTGTTATAAGGGTGTTGAAGTATCTAAAGGGTGCTCTTGGTCGAGGGCTTTTGAACAAGAAAGGGGGATACATGCTTCAACCAAACTAACTCACAGCATTACTCCTAACAACCACACTTTGTTTCTTGCTCTTCCAAGTAATGAAATTTCCACACAAGAAGGTACAATAACCTATAGTAGGCTTCATGTCCAATGGAGACCCTGGCAGTGGCCCATGCTACCTGTGAGCTAGTTTGGTTGAAGCATCTTCTTTAGGAGATGAACATCACAATTTGTCAACCCATTAAATTGTTTTGTGACAACCAAGCCACAACACATATTGGCTCCAATCCAATGTTCCATGAAAAGACTGAACACATTGAAGCTGATTGCCATTTTGTGAGAGAGAAAGTAATAATTGGAGATATTGTTACTCCCTATGTTAAATCTGAAGACCGATTAGCTGATATTTTTACTAAAAGTGTGGGTCACTAAAGGATGGATTATATTTGTAACAAGCTGGAACTTTATGATATATATGCTCCAACTTGCGGGGGAGTGTAGAATTGTTAGAATTAGTTGACAAGGACATTCTTCTCTTTTCCTTGTTATTTTTTCTCTCCTATATCTGTTGTAACTTATCTAAGGGCATTGTTGTCATTTGATCTTTAGTAAACTGTTAATACTAGCTGGGTCGATAGTAAGGAGAGTTGGAGAGATTTCTCCTTGCTTGTCTTCTCTCTTTTCTTCCATTTCTTCATTCTCTCTTTTTCTTCCACTTTACCTTTCTTTATTAAAGTTGGAACATATACAAAAGACACATACATCATGTTCTATAAAATCCAAGAGATACTCAAAATCCCTTCCAAAAGGGTTCTTCTCCACATGTTCAAAATCTTGAAAGATCAAAATCCAAACCAAGATGAGAGAGCCAATATTTGTATGGAATAGGTGGAGGGATAAATAAAATATAAGATAGAGAAGAATAATTAGGGAGAATTGTGGGTGGGTATGGGCCTAGAGACACATTGGTAAGGCCTTTTTTTTATTTTTTATTGATTGGAAATGGAAACTTCATTAATGATTTTTTTAAATAGAAATATCAACCCCTAGTATAGGGTGTTGAATTGCAAAGCTGCCCAAAAAATATTCTCCCTAACTGCCCCCTGTTTTGCTAAAATATCTGCTAGCCCAGTAGCTGATCTTCTTGTCCACTTAAAGTAAACATCCACCTCCCTTGTTAAACTGTTTATTTCCCTTATCAACTGCCTATGTATCTAGGCTCCCAAACATCCCAATTACATCCATCCAATTACCAATTTAGAATCCCCTTCTATTTCAATTTGGTATAGCCCCAACTGTTTGGAAAATTTAACCCCTTGAAGCAAAGCCATGACCTCCGCTCTCAGAGAACCTCCCATTCCTATCGGGCCTGAATATATAGCAATTGTTCTGCCTTCTCCATCTCTGAATACATCCCCTATACCCGAAGGACCTGGATTACCTATAAAGATTCCATCAAAGTTCAGCTTCACCCTTTGTTGTGTTTCCGGAGACCAAACTTCTTCCTCTACTGCCTTGAAAGAAGAAGTACCTGCCAATAACACCTCAATTCCTGTATACGTCTTCAGCTAAGACATCTTTAAACAGATCCAGTGTTTTCAACCAGTGAATAACCTTAACCGTTATACCCTTCTACAATTTCCTCTTTGGATCTATACTCATTCTTACAAATCTTATTGTTCCTTTCCTCCCAAACTGAGCAAAGTATAGCTGCTCTTGTAAGGCCTTTTTTATCAATAACTATAACTACCATAAGTGTATTAAAACAGGTGAATTACAATTGCACAATTGCAAGGAAATAAAACATCTTTTCTCCAAAAACCCCTATTGATAAGGCCAAATTATGCTGTACCATTAATTCTATGGAATATTTTTTCACACACAGAGAATTTACATTAATGTGTAAAATGGGGATGAGCTCCATGTGCAAAAGGTTACATGGCAGTTAAGTATGAGACTAATGTACGATTGACAGCTCTAATACCAATTGATTTAGGACAGGTATGACACAAAGATGAGTTTAGGAGGATAACTATGGGCTAAGAAGGATTAAAGGATGATTTTTGGACTACCATCTGCCAAATGGACTATTTTCTGGCATTATCATGGCATCTAGATAATGCCAGCTCCATTAAAAATTTACCTTTGAGGAAGATGGATTCTCGTAGTTGATTTAAGACTTTATCTCAGAATGTTGAAATGTATGACCGTAAAGAGTATTTTTGTCCTTCAAATATGGCATTATATTTCCCCTGTTAAAAATCACTTAACAGGGGAACTTCTGTAATTTTGTATATTCAAAAGAAAAGGTTAGCAGTCCAGGTCAACAAGGGAGAGGAGTTCATTTCTATGTTCTTCCTTTAGACCCTTTTTCTTCGTATCTTTTCTTCTTGTTCTCTACTGTTCAAGACATCTTTCCGCGCCTCTTTCCCTCTTTTTATTCCCTTTTTCTCTCTTTATTTTGTTATAATATGGTATCAGAGCAGTGAACTTGACTGTCACTGTTCATGCTCCTTTTTTGCACCCTAGGAGTTGAGAACCCCTTTTCAAAACAAACAGCTAAAGGGACTTAAAAGGACTGGTCGTCCCTTATAAAAAAGGCTTTAGTACCATAAGTTGGTTGGTTTGAAGTGTTTGTGATGGTGTACAAGTGTATTAAGCTCTACCTTGCCATACCTCTAGATGTGGGTACAGGTATGTGTATTGAGTGCAGCTGGTTTTTGGCAGTTTTTGGTGTATTGTGGCGTGGTAACTTACTTTCCTTTGGTGTGTGGAGGGTTTTGGTACCCTACAAGTGCTTGTGTGATCTATTTCTTGGGGGTTTAGGGCTGCAAACTACTGTAGTAAGGTACTGTAATAACCCTTCTGAGCTTAAAGTTGCTGTAGGGTGTGTTGGATCTCGTGGTTGGTGCTTGTAGCTATTTTCTTCATTGTTTGGTGTCTTTTCCTACCTTTGGTTGTTTCTAATATAGTAGCTCCAAGTCTGCTGTAGTTGTGCAATCAGACTTCGTGAATACACAGTTAACTACGGTTGAACTCAATGATACTAATTGTGTACCATGGACTAAGTTTGTGGAAGTCTCCTTAATTACAAGAGGGAAGTTGATGTTAAGGAAGAGCAACCCAAGAGTGGACCTGAGGGGTACGGTGAATGGGTGCAAGAAAATGCTCAAATTATGACTGCCTTAATGGAACGGTAGTGGAAAACAACATAAGTGTTAATCTCATGCTTTTAGACACTACCAATGAAATTTGGCAATATGCCTGGCATCTGTGTTCAGGGCAAGACAATGAGACAAGGATCTACCAACTATATCAGGACTCTTTCTCTCTTCTATAGGGTAATAAGAGTGTAGAAGAATATTATGCTACCTTGAAAAGTTTACAGAATGAGTTAAATGTTTACCAGGCACTCCCTCCTGATCTGAAGGTACAACATGCTCAAAGGGAGCACTTAGATGTTGCCAGGTTCCTTCCAGGATTGAGGTATGAGTTTGAGCCTGTGAGAGCTCAAATTTTGGAAAGTAGTGGTCTTGCTTCTCTTTCTGAGGTGTTTTCTCGCATTTGGAGGACATGCCAACGCCAAAATGATCATTTTACTACTTATAGAAGTCTGGCTTAGTGACAACCAGAGGTAGTGGTGGTAAAGGTGTTAAGGGAAGAAGTGCGAAGTAGGGGTGTTGCCTGTGTTGTTAGAGGTGGTCGTTGTGGAAGTAGGGAAGGAAGAGGTGACAGCAGAAATAGTGGTGGTTGTGGCATTGTCAGAAAATGCAAACATTGTGACCATGAGGGGTACGCAATTGTTATGACTTGCATGGCCCACCATCTTCCTAGGCCAATCATGTAATAGTCAAGGATGACATTGATATTAATGATCCTACTAATGAGTTTCTTGCAACGGGAATTGGTAAGCATAATAAGTTGGTCTCCATCACTCGTGAGGAATATGAGAGACTTCTTCAGGCTTCTTCCTTGACTTCCAAGCCCACAACTACCCTTGCTAAGTCAGGTACAACTTGTTTAGTTTCCAATTCTAATCATTCACCATGGGTAATTGATTTTGGAGCTTCAGATCATATGATTGGATATTTAGATCTATTTGAGTCCTCTCCACCTTTCATTGCACAGACAATTACCTTAGTTGATGACACTTCTTCTCCTATTAATTGCACTGGTAATGTTTCCCTTAGTTATGATATTAGTATCAACTCTATTTTTTACATTCCTAAGTTTCCCTTTAGTCTTTTGTCAGCAAGTAAACTCACTTGATGGAGATCACTTTGAGACTAAAGAGCCACATAAAATTCGTACTTATTTTAGGCATATTACTTTGATTAATGCAAAGATTAGGTTTAATTGTAAAATTTATTCTTTGTAGGGGGTTATTTGTAATTTTCATATTCAGTAGGGATTTAATTGTAATTTTTAATTTCTAGGTTTCTTATAAATTTACATATCTTAGGGTTCATTATGTTATGTTTTGAAGAATAAAATTTTTTGAACTCTCTTCTTTGATTTGTCTCTCCCTCTCTTCTTTTTGCCCCTGTTTCTTTCTTTTTTCCTCTAACATGTGTTGCATTAGTTTGGTATTAGAGTCTAATTCATGCCTCGACTAGTTGCTCCTTCATCTTCCCAACTCTTGGCTGAACCAGGTAGCAGCTCTAAACTGAAATAAAACTAAGTTATTTAACAGTATCAAAGTAGGAGGAAAGGTTCTTCTCAAAATTTTCCTTAGCATTATCAGATCGGAATATTTTGATTCAAGTATTAAACTGGGTAAGAATAAAAGTTCATGAAATTTTTGTACAATATTTGAAACTTCATCCCAGGATCTCATATGGTAAATCCAAGTGTAATGAGAGAAATCATCAATGAAAATGATGAAATACTTGTAACCCCCCATAGCAGATAAATGATATGACCCCTACACATCAGAATGCACAATATGGAAAGGAGAAACTGATCTTTTATTACTCACTGGAAAAGATTGCCTACAATGTTTTGCAAGTTCACATGACTCACAGTAAAGACTCGATAGGGATATTCCCTTAAACATTTCTAGAAAACAAATGACTCAAAGCAGAAAAAGACAAATGACCAAATCTTAAATGGCATAGCATGACTCTATCAATTGAGTTTGATGAAAGACTCCAAAGCTACTCCACTAGGTGGTCCAGGACCTCGATCAAAGGTATCCAACAAATATATTAGTAGAAAGGTTTGGACAACCTGTTTTAATATAATAACTGTGAAAGAAAGAAGAAAAGATTTCAGCTAAGAAAGAGAGAGATAAGAGATAAGAGAATGGGAGAAGCTTAGAATTAGGTCTGGCCACCCCTTTCATTAGATTATACACTCATAAATAAAAGAGAGTACAAAGACAGGTATGCCCTTAGTAAGTTGGCTACTTGTGAGAACTTAAAAAACACTCTTAACTTAAAACATAAACTAATGGACCTAAGGCCCAATAACTCCCTAACTATGCTATGTAAATAAAAACATGTTATATTAGCCCAAAACTCAACAACATTCCATTCGCCTCATGGCCACTCCAAATTGTCCTCTGAGTTTTAAGGTCCTAAAAAACACAATGAGTAGGAAAGAAGGTTATGCTGCAATTCATTGATTTAGTTAAGCTACTAACAGATAAAAGGTTAGTATTAAGTTTGGGAACATGAAGGATAGAGGACAAACCAAGGGAGTTAGATGCTCTAGTATTCCCTTTGCTAGAGATGGGAGCAAGAGACCCATCACCAAGGGAAATCTTCTCTCTACCAGAGAGGAGCTGATATGAACAGAAAATGTTAGATATGCTAGTCATATGGTCTGATGCACCTGAATCAATAATCCAAGGAATTTTACAATTACATGAAGTCGTAGCATGGTTTGTAGAAGCATGAGTACCTGAGTGGGCAAATGCGGATGAAGAGGTGTTGCCTGAGGAAGCTACAACAGTAGTCTCCAAATGATTAATTAACCTCCTATATCTCTCAAATTCTGCCTTCACTGCTCCACAACAGATTTTTCTTTGCTTTCTCTATTTCCTCCTTCAGATGTTGTAACAACATTTGCATTCTTGGGCTTTCCAAGCTGACCACTTTTCTTAAAGTTGTGGTTGTTGTTTCAAAACCTTTTTGGGAAAAGATCTGGATGAATTTTTCAATAAGTATCCTTAGTATGCTTCGGTTTCTTGTAGTACTCACATATCACCTCCCTCTTCTCAGTTGGCCCCTTTGGTTTTATTCCAGCATGTGAGAAATGTTCTAAAGGTGGTCCTTGTACTTGTCACCTGCTCTCTTCACTACTCACCATAGAATATGCTTGAGCAAGTGTTACTTCATCCTTGGCCAGAATATTCTGTATCGTAATATCAAATTCAGGGTTAAGTCTTGTAAGAAACTCAGACACCTTGTTTCTTTCCACCAATTTTTTGAATGTCTCTACATCCTTGGTGCTCTCCCATACAACTGTTTCCATAACATCAATCTCTTGCCATAATAACTTCAGCATTGAGTAGTAGACAACTATACTCTTCTCCCCCTGTTTCAGATTTTTCACATCATTTTTTCAGCTTATAGGACCTTACAACATTCAATTTCTGAGAATACGTTTCTATAACACCATCCTAAATCTCCTTGGCTGAAGTCATCATGAGGCTGCATAGAATTGACTAGCCATCCAATCACTGTCCAATTATCCTACATCCATTTCTAATATGTAGGATTAGTCTCTGTTGGTTTCTCCTTACCGCCCATGAGAAACACCAGTTACCTCTACTACAAACATAAATCTCTATAGATTGTGCCCAAGCCAAATAGTTTGCTCCATCCAATTTGATTGTAGTCACTCTTGTCAAAATGGAATCTACTAGACCAACCTTAGACACCGGGATCTGCTTCATCTCACTTCCAGATTGCAACATTGACCAAACGAAAATCAAAAAACAAGGTTTTCAATCTTTTTACACAAAACTGAGGTCAGTTCAACACCTAAAAGTCCCAAAACTAGGCTTTTACTACACTCGGCCTCTAGGGAGAAAGAGAGAAGAAGTAGCCACTCCAACCAAAGCTTCCCAAACCTCTTCCAACTACAACCGCCCACTTCTAGAGATCAAAAGGAACCCTCCAAGCCTTGAGCGCCACACCCAAACAATCTCTTTAACCTACAATTGGAAACTCTCTAGTCGACTAGGGTTTGGGGCAAAAAATCAGCAGCCCCACTTTCTTGGCAATTTACAACCAGATATTGACTCTCCAAACCCTCTACCAACTAGGCATAAAAGTTCTCTGAATAACTAGCAGCCTATCTCTCCATACACTCTTCTAATCGAAGGGTGTATGAGAAAAGAAAAGAAAAATACAAAAGAGGAGGAAGACCTACTTTGATACCAAGATGTGATTTAGTCCAATAAAAAATAGTAAAATATTTCAGACTATAGTAGAAGAGAAAGAAGAAGATTAGAAAAATTACAAGTCTACCCTTAAGTGGATTCCAACTCATCAACATACTTAATAAAAAGTATTAAAGGCCCATTATAAACAAAACAACAAGGAAGAACTAACAATAAGATAGTAATGGGCTTAGGGCCCATTTGACCCAGCCTCTCTATAGTTTCTTTGGATTGCCAAATCAGTTTGGGAGGCTGTTCCAAAGACATACTCCCAAGTCCCAACCATGGTTTGCAATTTCAATATTTTCCATGTAGAATGGGGACTTTTGGGAGATATGTTGCCAATTTCACTAAGATATTTGAAAAGTCTAAAAAATTAGAGAAGTTTTCTAGAAACATGGAATTAGTCAATAAACCTACAAGGAATCATCAAAAAAAGTATAATTGCACATTTAAGGCTCAAAAAACCATAGTAAATAGTTATATAAAACAAAAAGGACAAAATTAAGAGACTTTAATAGATACCTTTCTCTTTGTCTCCCTTTTAGCCTTTTATCCATCTTCTATTCATTAAATATGTCATTTACTTGCCATTTTGATTTTTGTCTATTTTGTTACTATATATTTTGATTATATTGACAATCCTCTTTTGTAGTTGTATGCATTTTTCTTTTTCTTTTGAAATATAGTGTTTTAGTAAGTGAATCATATCAAAATAATATGCCAAATTATGCAATCACCAATTCCCCATTGGTTCTTTTAAGAAAATATTTTTAAAAAATTATGATGATTTTAATGAAATATCAGAAAACTTTTAATAACATTATAAAATTTCAAACCTTAAATATATAGTCTATCAATGAAATATGAAATAGTGCCGATATATAAGAAAAATATCCAAGATATTAGGAAATAAAGATTCTCATAAACTTTTGTATCTCCATCTAGCAAAATGGGGAGATTTTGGAGAAATTTTTCCAAATATCACTGGTATTATGAACCATGCTCCCAACAAATAAAAAAAAGTGAAAAATCAAAATAATAGTTAATCCAAGCAAATGGGTATTACAACACATTGCGATGAAGCAAATAAAAATATCAGCAAATTGAATACAAGAAAGGAAGTATGAGCATGCTAATTATATGATCTTAGGTGTCCTAGAGAAATAAAATTCAACATGGTACAGTATATGATTAGCTATGTGGCTTGATATATTCCTTCCCTAACAGGACCTAACACGTATGAAAATAATGTCTGGTATAAAATGCCTTGTCACCAAGGCATCATCTAGGTGTCCACCTAGGTGTCGCCCTTAATAAGCATGACTTATAAAAAGTTAAAAAAAAAATAAGAAACCAAATCCAATGACTATCATGGACAAAATGAGCACATCAAAAATAAGAAGATTCTACATGGTTCATTTAGATTTATCCAGATATACAATTGTCAGGGAAAAAGTAATTCAATGTTTATCTTGTTTAACTTGAAATGTTCTAACTTCTCTATATAGCATGCTATTGTTGAATAACTCAAATAACCTTACTAACTCCACAAGTGATGCTTGAAGATTTAGATCAGTACCTGCCTCCACCCTTGATGGGCAGAAGTGCTTTCAGCACTTGGTTGTGTTTCTGGGGTTGCGATTAATTTGTGCCATAACAGTGAAACAACAGAGAAGCACAACTCTTGTTTCTCTGCAAGTACAGATCTGAGAAGAACTTGTGCACCGCAATTAAATCCTATGTGCCTGTCCATTGTAAGGAAATTGGCCAAATCCAAAGCATCTTTTGAAAAACTTGCTATACTTTTCTCCATGGTATCAATCATACCATCATTTGAAAGTGATTCTTTCTCACATTTTAGGAAGTTATTTGAATGGATTGGATCTTTCTCACTTTCACACTGTTTGGTTGATGAAGATTCAGAGTCATGGTAGTTAGTGTTTCGGCAATTAACTTTTTTTCTACCATTTGTACATACTGAGGCATCTTTCCACACTGGTGCCTGTACTAAGTTTGCTTCTAGTGGCTCTGCCTTGATAACAATTGATGCAACAGCTTTTCCATGAATGTCAATGAGGTTATAAAGTGAGGATGCACGGTTGCAAATCTCATTATCCCACTTGCATCGCATCAGCAGGGAGAGAGCATGCGTGCAGGGCTTTGAACGCCTGAAGAGTTCAGACACATGAGCAGCAACCATGGCTGCAGCAACAATCTCATTTGAACTGTAACTCCAAGAGGTGCCAACAGAAGATGGCTTCAAGGAAAAAAGTGCCTCTAGAATTCGTAATATCCTACGAGTATGATTAATTGCAGCTCCCATGCCATTCCATAAATCATTAGAAGATCCATTCACTTTTTCAGGCTTTACTATGATTGGTGCATCTTTACAGTCTGAACATTTTCCAGTTTTTGAAAGCAAAGGGTACAGCTGAAGCTCACAGGCCAAAGCACAAACAGCAGCAAGAACATAAGAATCAAATGCTGCAACAGGCCCTTGTCTTTTTACTTTTCTAGTTCTCACCTCCCCATTTTTCTCATTTGTTACCTGAAAATCCTCAGTAACTTCATTTGAAGGATAAATATCATCACTTCTTGGTCTCTTGCTCCCACTGGGCTGAGCTTCATGATTGACACACACAGTTAATACAACAAATAGAAGGCGTGAAGCAAGATCAATTGAGGCACATGATTCTAAAAATAATGAATGGACCATTGTTCGGAGTTCAGCCACAGCAAGGTTCTTAGAGGCAGACCGATAATCAAACAAAAATCTTGATTTTCTTATTTGTTCTCTGGAGGATTCAGGAGGAAATGTTCTCCGCAGAATTGCTTCCACTGTAGCAACAAATATCCTCATGAGGCATGCTTCAGATGGACTACCACGAGGGAGATATTCTAGCACTTTAAGCAGTGGTAAATACAGGTTCCATGATAATACAGGAGGTTGCACTGGTGTTGCAACAATGATCTCAGGCAAGTCAACAGCTGAGGAACTTAATGGAATCAATCCATAAGCAACTTCCCAGATGGTACAAATTCTCCATTCAACTTCAGGGCCATGAGCGCAAAACATAGATGCAATTCCTTGGGCTGTGGCCTCAATAGTGGCTTCCGCTGCAGGCACTTCTATCTGCTTAGGAGACATTTTTACAAGTGTAAAATGACAGTTCCAGCTAACTTACTAACAAAACTTGGCAAATTTGAGCAGACCAACTAGGTAGAAGACATTGAATCTTAAAATAGTAATCTTACAGTAATAAAAGCAAAACATTTACCTGCTTTCCGTAGCATGAAATATAACTGCCCAGAGGCTCATGTTGAACTTCAACTCCTTCAGTTTGCCTTAGTGGATGTGGAGGAAAGAGCAATGCATGCTGTGAAAGTATGCGGAAGAGTAAAGCTGCTGCTGCATCTGCTGCAATACCTGCTCGCATGGACATTGCAGTCCCAATTGCACGTAAGAAATGCAAATGCATCCAGTTCCTTGGAAGCTGCATGAAACACGAATTGATGAATATATATAAATGGAAGAAAAGAAATACAATATGCTAACTTAAAAGGCAAAAACAGTATTACAGAATTTACACAACTCCAGTATTAGAAAGTGTTGTCTGATGTGGGATTGTCTTGATCTAGCATGGAGATATTCATTGTTACTGTAGAGAGACTGGGCCAAATGAGCCCTAGTACTTGTTTATGTTTTAAGTAGCTTCATGTTTACTGTGTAAGTGTTGATGGGCCTTTTTCATTATGGGCCTGTTAACATGTTTTGTGTTTCTTTTAAGTTATTTTAAGTGCTGGCTGCCCACTTAAACCGTTCAATACTGCCATCTTGACGATGTTTAATTGTATAGACCCATCGACAACCAATGACTTGTTTCTTAGGTGTTAAGGAAGTAAGATCCCAAGTATTATTGGACTGAAGAGCATGAAATTCTTCATCCATCGCCTTCTTCCAGTTAGAAGATGAGAGGGCTTCCTGTATAGAACACGGTAGGGAAACAAGAGATAGAAGGGAAATGAACCATTGATGTGAAGGAGATAAGTGAGCAAAGGAGACATATCGAGAAGGTGGGTGATTTGTGCAAGCACGTTTACCCTTATGAAGAGCAATAGGAAGATTAAGATCTGAGGGAGGTAGATCTGCTAACGGCAAAGACTCTGGTGGTAGGTCAGAAGCTGGAGTTGGATCAACTGCAAGTGACAATTTTGAAACCGATCACGTTTAGAGTACATTCTTTGAATAGATGGTCGAATAGGCTCCTCCATAATAGGCAAGGGAATAAAGATATCATCGGAATCAAAGGAAAGAGGAATAAAAGGAGAAGGTCCCGCGTCTAGAGAAATAGTGCAAACCAAGGAAAGCACATCTGATAGCACTTGTAACCTTTTTGAATACGAGAGTAACCAAGGAAAATACATTTGGTAGCTCTAGAGTCAAGTTTATCATGGCATGGACCCAGTTTGTGAACAAAACACACACAACCAAACACATGAGGAGGAAGAGAGAAAGAGGAAGTAGAAGGAAACGAGATAGAGAAAGGTGACTCACCATCTAGGATTGAAGGGGGCATACATTTTATGAGAAAACAAGAGGTGAGAATTGCATCGCACCAATAGATTTTAGGGACTGACATTTGAATCAACAAGGCCCAAGTAGTTTCAATCACATGACAATTCTTTCTCCCAGCCACACCATTCTGTTGAGGAGTGTGTGAATAGGAGAACTAATGTATAATACCATGAGAGTCAAAATAAGATTGAAAACTATTATGAAAATATTCTTGGGCATTATTAGAACGAAACACTTTAATGCATACACCAAACTAATTCCTTATCTCAGCATGAAAAGATAGAAAAAAAAACAATTTTGAACAACCCTTCATTAAGTAAATCCATGTCATTCTTGAATAGCCATCAATAAATGTTACAAAATATTTGAATCCATTACAAGATGACACCAACTAGGACCCCAAACATTTGAGTGGACTAAAGCAAAGGACTTAGGACTCTCTTATCATCTCTAGGAACAAAAGACAGTCTGTGATGTTTACTTAGCTGAAATGACTCACAATCCAACTGAGCTACAGACAACAAAGTTGGGACTAACTTTTTTAAAACACGCAAAGAAGGATGACCGAGATGCCAATGGCACTGATGTGGTGTAAGAGAGGAATGAAGAGCCTTCTAAGGACCATGGTCATCCGAGTAGTACAAACCAATCGTCTTCCCTGTCTTAAGATCCTGAAAGACACAATATGAAGGACAAAAAGTTACTGAATGATGAAGGGTTTGAGTAAGCTTCCTTATAGACAAGATACTAAAGGGAAATTTGGGAACATAAAAAACTGTATATAAACTAAGGTCAGAACCAAGAGACACATTACCGATACCAGTAATAGTAGAAGAAAAGCCATTAACTAAAGTAACAGTCTAGAATGTAGAAGGTGGTGACAAAGATACAAACATATCTAAGGAGCCAATCATGTGGTCTGAGGCTCCAGAACCAATTACCCAAGGTGAAGGTGTAGAACTAAAAACAAGGCAAGATGTACCTGATCTCACAAGTGTAGTAGTGGTAGAACTAGAAGAAGACTGACGAAACTTTTCATACTCCTCACGTGAGATAGACATTGTGCCTTTATCCTTACCAATATTAGAAGTAGGAGCATTTTCAATCACACTAAGACTCCCAAAATCACCTTCCACCATAAAGATCATAACAAAAGTAGATTGTGTGACCTTCTCGTCCACAATGTGAGCACTCATAAGCTGAACTACAACCTCCTCCATTACGACCACCACCACCTCTTGCACCACAAACCTCTCTACCACCTCAACGTCCACCCTTGGACCCATAGTCAAAACCCCTCACACAACCTCCACCTCTACCCTACATATTTCTACCAGTAAAACCTCCCTGGAAACCACCATCACTGATCTCTCTAATGGTCGAGGATGATTACTATGTAGATTTGAGGCTCTCTTTATGTGGGAGAAAACCTTAAATAAGGATGGAAGATTACTACTACCTAATATTTGGGCCCACACCAATTCAAATTCAGACCTCAACCCAGATAAAAACCTTCCACATCGAGATGTCATTTTTCTTTCATTTATCAAAAAAAATCAGTGGATAGGGGTTTATAAACATTAAGCTCATTCCTTAATCTTTTTAGAGATGCATAGTATTCTTTAACACTTTTATCCCCTATTGAAGAGAAAAATAGTCTTGGTATAATTGGTAAATTCTTATGACATTGTCTTGTCCAAAGTATAACTGCTTGGCATGGTCCCAAATCTCCTTCGTTGTATCTAGAAACATATGGTTCACACTTCCAAAAAGAAGTCATAATTTGGGCTTTTTCTTGTACCCATTCATTGTACCCTTCCGATTCACTTTTCAATTGGCCCTCCTTGATGTGTTAGACAGTGTATGCCCTTAGCTCAAATCAGAATGATGTACATTATGACATTTAATGTAAATGAATAAAGTACATATTTGATTCATGTTATCATGGTGTGTTTCTGTACACCCTTAAACTAGACACATATGAGACTCGTGTTAGTTTAGAATCTTCACAGCCGTTGGATAGATCTGGGGAGATTTATCTTGCCAAGGCTAACACTGATGTGCCACCAAGTTGGTTGGGGTGGTTTGTCTCATCTGCCAGGGTGAGACCTGAGGTACATGTAGTGTGAGTTTTCTTGAAACCCTAAACCGGACTAGAATTACAGTATTGCCCTGAACCTTGGAGATAGATGGGCAGAACTAGAATGTTACACCTGACCCCTAGACTCGATTGTGATACTGCACTAGGTGTCGGATTGGGCTGTCTTTGATATGCCAATCAGTGAGATCCTTAGAGGGGGTCAAAACCTGGGTATGTTGGGACAGTCTGAGAATTCATCTGAGTGGGTCATCATAGTGACAGGACCAGCCCCTTTGTCGGACAAAGTGAATGATTGGGGATGCATGTTAAACAATTTTTTATGCCCTTAGCTTCAATCTGATTTGATGTACTTTTGACATTTAGTGTAAATAAATAAAGTGCATGTTTGATTCATGTTGTATGGTATGATTTTGTGTAAGACCCTAAAACTGGACACTTAATGAGACTCGTGTTAGTTTTAAATGTTCACAGCCATTGGACAAGTCTGGGGAGTATTATCCAGCCAAGGCTGATACTGGTGTGCAAAGTGTTGGGATGGCCTGTCTCGGCCACCAGGGTAAGACCCAAGGCACATGCATTATGGGATTACTCAAATCCTTGAACCGGACCAGATTTTCAGTATTGCCCTGGACCTTAGAGACAGATGGGCAAAACTGGAAAGTTACACCTGACCCCTAGACTCGATTATGATACTTCACTAGGTGTCGGATTGGGCTGCCTTTGATATGCCAATCAATGAGATCCTTAGCGGGGTCAAAACCTGGATATGTTGGGACAGTCTGAGAGTTCATCTGAGTGGGTGATCATAGTGACAGGATCAGCCCCTTTGTTGGACAGAGGTAATGATCGGGACTGCACTCTCTCTGATGGAAACCAAACTGCCAGCAATTGATTTCAATCGTTGCAATTTTGTTTTGCAAAATTTATATATATATGATATATAGGTATTTTCATTTTCAAGCTGTTTGCAAATGGTTTTAATTCCCGAGATCCATGTGAGAAGAGAGTGCAACACTGTTCCTTGCAGCCGAGGGAGAGGTCCTCTCTTGTCGGGCAGTGCTTGATCATTATGGGCTGAGAGGTTAAGTGTAAGGCCATTTAGGATAATACCTGATGGGCTAATCTTGCACCTGCCCACAGTCCCTGGGTTTTTATAAGATGGCTTGGCCCAGGGACCACTTAGTGTAAGTGTTGGGCCCATTGGGTCCATGTGATGGGCTCAGGGGTTCACTGGGCTTCTTAGTGAATTCGACTAGGCCTTGTAATAAAGGCTGGGCCAAACCCATGTGGCTGGTGTGTAGATCAATGCTTGGGTCCCACGCCATACAAAGAAGCCCAATTGGGCAGCAGATTGGAAACCAATTAAGCATTGATTACTTAATGGGCCAAAAGCCCATTTCGAACTAGGCTAATATGATCACCCACTTATGGGGCGGATCTAAGATTAAGGTTAGCAAAAGGATTGGGCCTTTAACCTAATCCACTCCAAGAGACCAAATTCGAATCAGATTTGAATATGGTAATCTCCTGATAAGATCAGGAGTAATAACCTAATCGGCAGATAGGATTAAAATCATCCCCTATCCAAATGCTGATTTGGATTGGAATAACTCCTAATAGGATTAGAAGATTTCTTAATCAAGAAGAAAGAGAAGAAATCCTAAGAGGATTAATAGAATTCGAACCTAGGGTTTTTGAGCAAGAAAATCTTCCTGCGAATTGAGATAGAATCTCATACACTCCAGAGAGAAGAGAAGCAGCATTCGCCATCTTCATTTCATGAGTTCTCCTCCAGCTGCCGCCATTCTCTGAAAAGATTCGATCTTTGAGAAAAGAAATCAAGAAACTAGTTCTTGATATCAGTTTTGCAGAAGGAACTGAAAAGACTTGGTGCTCAGTGTTTCCAGAGGATTCTTGTGAAGGATTAAGTGTGTGGGACGCACTCTGCCGGTACCGTTCTACAGATTGTTGTGTCATCTTCAGTAGGAGCGGTTCTTGGTGTCTTCTTTGGACGTGAACACCAACTTTGGGAGATACTGCTTCTCTGGATCAGGTATAATTCCTCCCTTGTCTTTTGGTTCAGATCTGGTTCGGTTATGGTTCAAGTAGGATCCTTGAATACTGTATTCTAAATTTAGGGAATATGATTCCCAGTTGGAAGAAGGTAGGAAATTTTTTTTGAAATTCACCCACCCATTCCGCAACCCTTTTGGCGTCCATACGATGGATCCTACCATTCTTTCAATGCACTCTCTCTGATGGAAACGAAAATTGTCGGTAGTCGATTTCAACCGTTGAAATTTGTTTTGCAAAATATATTTATATAGAGATATACATACATATATATATATATATATATATATATATATTATGGTTTCAAAATGTTTAAGGTTTTAATTCCCGGGATCCATGTGAGCAGAGAGTGCAGCACTGTTCCTTGCAGCCGAGGGAGATGTCCTCTCTTGTCGGGCAATGTTTGATCATTATGGGTTGAGAGGTTAAGTGTAAGACCATTAAGGGTAATACCTGATGGGCTAATCTTACATCTGCCCACAGTCCTTGGGTTTTTATAAGGTGGCTTGACCCAGGGACCATTTAGTGTAAATGTTGGGCCCATTAAGAGCCCATGGTGATAGACTCAGGGGTTCACTGTCTTCTACAGTGAATTCGGCCAGGCCTTGTAACAGAAGCTGGGCTGAACCCATGTGGCTGATGTGTAGATCAATGTTTGGGTCCCACGCCATACAAGGATATCCGACTGGGTAGCAGTTTGGAGGGTAAGTGAGCAGATGGACTTAATGGGCCTAAAGCCTAATTCAAACTGGCTTAATGAGATTAATTAAAAGAGGGTGGTTCTGGGATTTAGATCAGTAGATAGGATAAGGGATTGTCCCTATCCACTCAGAGAGTCAAGATCCAAACAAAGATTTGGATCAGGAAACTCCTAATTAGATTAGGAGGGTTGATCTTTATCTGCAGATAAGATAAGGGATTATCCTTATCTCTTAAAGAGAGTCCAGATCCAAATACAAGATTTGGATTAGGAAACTCCTAATGGGATTAGGAGATGCTCTCTTTAAAGGCTATAAATAGAGAAGCAGGGAGAACCTCCAACATAGAATTCTCAGTTCAGAGATTAAAAAGAGAGAATAACCTGCAGTTCGACTGCTCCTGTCTTCTGCTCTTCCTTGCTCTTGCCACCATACCAATTCAATCTCCACCTGTGGGAGCGATCAAGAAGTGTTCTTGATATTACCTTTTGGCAGAAAAGGTAATCAGAAGTCGTGCTCACTAGCCCTCCATCAGATTCTTGCTGAAGAATCAGGTTCTTGCCGAAGAGCCATCCTGCTGATTCTGCTTCATCCTACACTGTGTCATCTTCAGTGGAAGCAGTCTTTGGATCTTTCATTGGGCGTGAACACCTTCATTGGAGGTTATTGTTACTTCGTGTCAAGTATAACTCTCCACTCCCTTTTGGTTTCAAATCTGGTCTGGTTTAGGTTCAAGATTGATCCTTGAAAATGCAGTTTTCAAAAATAGGGAATGCGATTCCCATGTGGGAGAGAGAGAAATTTTTGAAATTTCGCCCAACCTTCCTGCAAGGTTCGGCCATCCATATGATGGATCTCTCATCCCTTCATGATGTACTTCAACTTGCCTCTTGAACAAGAGATACCTTAACCGACTTGGCCCATGGGATATAATTAGTACCATTAAGTTTCATCGTAGTTAATTGAGAAGTCATGAGATCTAATTGCACAACTACCGTAGGTTTAGTTTACAACTTGATGAAGCCATGAGTATGAGAAGAAATCACTAGTATGCACCTATGATAGAACAAATTTTCTTTGGGAAAAACACCAAGAATCACTACCCTTTTACTTTGAAAAAACTAGGGGAACAACACACACTTACCACAAGATGTTATCACACAACAAACCACCACAAAATCACCACACATTGAGGAGAACCTACCTCACAAGGCACCCTCTTCAAACAACCAAATAGAGGGTCTCTAGAAAAGCACCACCAACTCACACAACACTACAACTTGAGGCATTAAAGCCTCTTTTCCAAGGGGGCGGTCAGTTGAGTCCTTTTCCTTTCCAACGAAGAATAGGGAATATTCTCTATTCCTATAGCACAAAAAAATTGGACGAGAACAGTGCCGTGAACAGTAACAATCGCCCTCAAAGTTTTGATACCATGCTCCAACTTCAATAAAGAGAAGTAAAGTGAAAGAAAAAGGGAAAAAGAAGTAAAGGAAGAAGGTATGGAGAGATAGAGAAGAGAAAGAGCAGAAAAGAGGGAAGACAAGCAAGGAGAAACCAAACCCAACTCTCTGTACTGTCAACTCAACTTGTATTAACATTTTACTGAGTGCTGAGATGATAACAATGCCCTGAGATAAGTTACAGCAGATATATGAGAGAAAAATAACAAGGAAAAGACATTAATTCCCATGTCAACTAATTCTAACAGTCTGATTTTCCCAATTCAGCGTAATGGACTGTATCGGTACTTTGAACCTTGCCTACACTAGGCATTAAGTGGAACTCCAAAATCAAGGTTCAAAGTACCAACACAATACACTCGTATTGAGTGTATCATGTCGCATCTTTGGGTAACTGAAATACTAAATAGGAGTTAGGACATCTAGGCACTTATAGAGGTAATGCCCCTTCTGGAGATGTCCTGACTCAATTCTTGAGCTATAATTATTTTTCTAAGTATTTTGTCCATTCGAAATGCCCAATATGCAATTTTTGCATATCGAGTGTATTGATAGTTTAAACCATGCCAAAAATGTAATCCACTACCTTGCATAACCTCTTGATTTCATTACAACTCCCACAATAGATCCGCACTTCTCAATTTGTAACTTGTACCCATTGAACAGATGTTGGGATACTGCCCAACACAGGCTTCCCTTTGAGGGTGAAGCTACCTCCTGAATTGGATTAGACAAGGGAAAGGGATGAGAGAGAGAACAAAGAATTTGGGGGAGGATATTATATTATCTTCCCCAATTCAGAATACAGCCATCTCTTTTTATATTGCTCTTCTGGTTGTAATAATCATATGACCTTATTATAGCTAACTAGCGACTTGCTTCTTGATTGGTTACATGTAACTTTAGTTGCCAACAGCTTCTTGATTAGTTGTGCAGTAGCCAACTGTTTCTTGATTAGTTGTGCTTAGCTGTCTCAGTAGCTGAGCTGGCTTCTTCCTCTTCTTTCTAGAATATACCTTCAGCCTGCATTCTGGGTCCCTAACAACGGATCTCCTCCTATTGCTCAAAATGTTCAAGGTTTCGTTTTCAGATACAAGTACAAAGAAAGATCCTACACCTTTGGACCGTCAGATGACTTCAATCAAGTCAGCCTGCTGAAATCCATTTTTCTACATCACCAAGCTCAGGACAACCATCAGAAAACCTTCCTACCTAACATCTGCAGAGAAACAATTCCCACTCCAGCACTCCCACCCTAGAAACAATGACAAAGATAAAAGGTCCAACTACATGCACAAATGCTACACCCTGCTCGTTGACTCCCCATTCCAAAGCAACTCCTTTCACAAAACTATTAAACTCATACTATTGTTACTCTTCTAACATTGGAAAACCATTCATCATTTAAGCTAATGCATATTTGTAAGACTTAAATTCCATATCTTCTCAACTGCCAAAGGTCTAGTAATAATGCAATGCCATAGACAGTGCACAGCAACAAGTGAAGAATTTGAGGTTGGTGGCGAAGCTCTTTCAGAGGATATCAAACCTTAGGATAAACTTTCCAAAAGTTGCATATAAAGGGTTAATGTGGGGGAGGATGAACTAAGCTCAAAGGTTGGTGGTGAAACTCTATTAGTCAATGGCCTATGAATGGGTCTTCCTTTAGGGGGCAATCCAAGGGAGAGAAGCTTTTGGAATTCTGTTTTGAAGAAAGTGCGGAAGCAATTGACAACTTGGACAAGGGATGGTAAAATAACCCTAATAAAATCCACTGGTGTAAATCTTCCAATTTAGTACCTTTCAATCTTAGAATCCCATGGAAGATGGCAAAGGAGATAGAACATAAAATGAGTGATTTCTTACGGGAACTGGGAGAAGGAAAAAAGAACCATTTGTTAAGACAGGAGGCAGTATGTAGGAGTAAAACCATGGTGGACTAGGGATTGAGGAATTGGGTATAAAGAACTCATCACTCTTGGGTAAGTGTCTGTTGGGGTTGCCTTTGGAAAATGAAAGATTGTGTAGCAAAGTGGTGTCAAGCATTCATGGGATGTTTGTAAATGGATGGGATGCAAGTTTATCACACTAGGTATCCTGACCTCTCCTTGGAAGGCTATACATGGTATTCTTCCAGAGTTTCTAAAACCTTATCAGGTAATAAAATTCACTTTTAGGAAGATATATGGGTAACTCTTCTCTCTCCCCTCTCTGTTTTCTATCTCCGCCTTCAAAAAAGAACCTATTTCAAAATTTGTGACTTCTATTTCACCTTCCTCACTAGGGGTTTTGACTAGGATCTAGAGTTTCAAGGGGGGTTGAGGAATGGGGAAATTACCAATGCAGTTGACCTGTTCAAGATTCTAGATGAAGTTTGCTTTATTTTCATCTGTGAGATGATTTGTGGAGAAAATGGGGACAGGTGGCTGCATCCTCCTCGAAGAAACCAAAGGTCCATAAATAATGGACACTCCCAGAGGAGGGATTCATTAAGTTGAACTTTGATGGGAGCAGTGTAGGAAATCCAGGTCCCTTGAGTATGTGAGGTGTATTTAAAAACATGGAAGGACATATCATTGCTATGTTTACAGGACCCATTGGCTTTGGGAACTCCATAAAAGTTGAGCTTTATGCTGTACTTCTTGGACTGCAGTGGGCAAAGGAAATGAATTTCACTGATTTAGTGATAGAAGGTGATTCCAAGGTTGTAACAGGGTGGCTGAAAAATAGTGAGGGTACAGTATGGGACCACAGAAATGAACTTAAACAGATTAAATGGCTGGAAAGGAGCATGAATATAAAGATATAATGGGTACAAAAATCTGATAATGGGATGGATGATAATCTAGCTAAGCAAGGGGTTAGCAGAAACCAATTATACTCGACCTGATTGTAAATTGTTTGCTTATGTAGTGATAGGGTAGTAATTGCAACCCTGTAATACCCTTGATAACTTTTAATAAAATTTTTCAGTTGTTAGACAGTTTTGTATGCCCTTAGCTTCAATTGGAATGATGTACTTTATGAGTTTATTGTAAATGAATAAAAGTACATATTTGATTCATGTTCCCTTAGTATGTTTATGTATAATACCCTTAAACTGGACACTTAATGAGACTCGTGTTAGTTTAGAATGTTCACAGCCAGTGTCAGTCTGGGGATACCTATCCTGATAACGCTGACACTGTTGTGCCACCAAGTCGGTTGGAGTGGCCTGTCTCAGCTGCTATGATGAGACCCTAGGTGCATACAGTGTAAGATTAATTTAATCTTTGAACTGGACCTGATTTCCAGTATTGCCCTACACCTTGGAGATTGATGGGCAAAACTGGAAAGTTATACCCGACCCCTAGACTCGATTATGATACTGCACTAGGTGTCGGATTGGGCTGTCTTTGATGTACCAATCAGTGAGATCCTTAGCGGGGGTCAAAACCTGGGTATGTTGGGACAGTTTGAGAATTCATCTGAGTGGGTGATCATAGTGACAGGATCAGCCCCTTTGTCGGACAAAGGTAATGATCGGGGATGCACTCTCACTGATGGAAACCAAGACTGCCGGCAGTCGATTTCAATCGTTGAGATTTGTTTTGCAAAATATATTTTATATGAGATATAAAAGTATATATATATGATTTCTAAAAAGTTTGCAAAAAGGTTTTAATTCCCGGGATCCATATAAGTAGAGAGTGCAACACTGTTCCTTGCAGCCGAGGGAGAGGTCCTCTCTTGTCGGGCAGTGTATGATCATTATGGGCTAAGAGGTTAAGTGTAAGACCATTGAGGATAACACCTAATGGGCTAATCTTGCATTTGCCCACACTCCCTAGGTGTTACAAGGTGGCTTGGCCTAGGGACCACTTAGGGTAAGTGTTGGGCCCATAGAGCCCATTTGATGGGTTTCAGGGGGTGCACTATCCATAACAGTGTATTCGGCCAGGCCTTGTAACAAAGGTTGGGCCGAACCCATGTAGCTGATGTGTAGATCAATGCTTGGGTCCCACGCCATACAACGAAGCCCAACTGGGCGGCAGTTAGGCAGGTTAAGTGAGCACATAAGCTTAATGGGCCTAAAGCCCATTTCGAACTGGGCTATTTAATTAGTTAAATATGGGGGCAAATTCTGAGATGGATTAGCAGATAGGATAGGGTCTTGACCCTATCCACTCAGAGAGTCCAGATTTGAATGTGATTCAGATCTAGAAACCTCCTAATGAGATTAGGAGAAAGCTAATCTAATCTGCAGATAAGATAGGGGTTAATCTTTATCACCTAAAGAGATGTTTTGATCCAAATAAGATTTGGATCAGCAACTCCTAATTGGATTAGGAGCTAATCCTTTGGGGTTACAATTAAGGAGGGGGCGGCAGCTAAAATAATAGATATTATTCACATTCTCTTGTGTGCTGAAAACACAGAAGAAAGAATTAAGCAACCCTGCAGAATTCTTTCTTGCCGCCTCCTTGTTCTTGCCGCCCTATTTGCCAGTTCGATCTCCAGTTGTGGGAGAAGTCAAGCTTCGATCTTGACATCAATTCTTTGAGAAAGAATAGATAGGAAGTTGTTCTCACGTGCCATCCTGTTGTTTCTTGCGAAGGACAGAATTTTTGGAGAAGAATACTGATGATTTTGCTCCATCCCGCACTGCGCCATCTTCAGTGGGAGCAGTCTTTGGATCCTTCATTGGGCGTGAACACCTTCGCTGGGAGATATTACTTCTCCATATCAGGTATAATCTTCTCCTATTACTTTTGGTTTAGATTTGGTTCAGTTCATGGTTCAATATTGATCCTTGAAAATATGATTTTCTAAATAGGGAATGCAATTCCTAGTTGATAGGGAGAGAAAAAAATTTTTGAAATTCGCCCCCTTTATTCAGCAAGTTTTGGGCGTCCATACGATGGATCTCTCATCCCATCATCAGTTATTTATCCAAATAAGTGCAATGCCTTAAATGGAAATAAAACAATCCAATCTAGAAGAAAAATATCACCACAATAAGAGTTGTGGTCATTAAATATCAACACTTGCATTCCCATCACAGGCATGAAATAACAGAATGAGGAATTGGAAAGAGGAAAAAACACAAAAGATTGCAAATTCCATATGAAATACATGATTAGCATTGCATTTCGGAAAATTAGATGATTGTGAGCTTTCAAGTCCAACTTACCCTCATTCCACCAGATGCATAATCTTCAGCTGCCCTAAGAAGCTCAACAAGTTGTACAGAAGCATCCAGTGCATCTGGAGCCCATGATGGAGGTGCTTCCAGAAGTCCAAGCAGAAGTCTTTGAGTGGCACTTGGAGTAGCAATTGCATAATATCTAACAACCAAAACAGCAGCCTTCAGAAATATTACCAACAAAATTCAGTGAAAGAATAACAAAGGTCTAAATATCTACCTATGAAACAAACGTGCATAGGGCTCAAGAGCTGGCAATCCAGCCACTAGGTGCTCATCAAGAGGTGTTGTTGGAGGAGGAAGCAACAGTGCAGGTACAGCAGCTGCTGTCAGAGTTGCAGTCTCATAGCGAGCAACTTCATCATCACAAACACTTAGAATAACAGCAGCACCATTGGCAACAGCCCATCTTGGAGTTGATGGAATAAGTTGAGGATGCTTTCCAGATCCACGACTACATGCTAAAATACAAATATAAGTTTCTATCAATGATACTTGGTTTGAAGAAAATATACATGCTTTTTGAACAGTGGTTTGAAGCAAATATATCCTAACAAAGTTTGTAGTCATTTTTATGTCAAATACAAGATGTGTTCTCCATATTGATTTATTGGAGAAGCTTATAAGGAACAGCCTCTTCATTTTGTTGCTCAGGAGGAGTGTTCAGTTATGTTACATGATGAAAGAAGTTTATGGCTAGAGGTCTCCAATGTGTGTGATTTTGAAAACTTTAGTAATGTTGTTTTTACTCTGGATTTATGGAGATGCCAATAAGAATAATGAATACTAAGTTTTTAATGTAATTCTAAACTTGGACAGATTCTTTAAGTTGTTAAGTAGATGACACTTTAATCATTGGGAATGCTGGTAAGGGTATTAAAGACCTCAAGACCTTCCTGTACATGACTGACTATACTTGTCAAGCTGCCAATAATTTTCAAATGGTTTGTGTTACAAAAATATTTTCAAGGTTGAAAGAGGATCTGATTGGGTATGGTCCAACAAACAAATTCAAAAAACTCTACAAGAAAAAGGGGAGGAAAAAGAAATATGGGAACAAAATTCAAGGTTCCGATCAAGGAGACAGTCAAGAGGCCGGGTTCAAAGGTGATGGATAGGGGTGTCTCTTTTGGTTGGAGTTCCTAAGAAAAGGGTGGGGCTTTCCATTGGGTCAAAGGGTCTTAATAAGGATGGTGGAGGTTTGGAAGAAAAGAAATCCGATGAGGCTTTTCCAATCACCAGGGGAGAAAAGGGAGGAGGTCTTGTGGAGATCGAGAGTTTAGCTACAATAGATGTCAATGTTGGCAAGAGTTTAGCATTGTTCTTTATGGGTGGTAAGGGGTTTGCTAAACATGCATTTGAAGCTTTCAAAAGGAGTAAGGAGGAGAGGCTAAAGGAGTTCATAGTAGATGAAGGAGGAGAGGCATGGAATGAGGATGGACGGTTGGGAAGAAACTTTTGGAATGGAAGATTAAATGTTGGGGAGCTGGCATTGGGCTTCTTCAACGAGGTTTGGGGTTTTGGATCAAGAGTTTCAAGTTTTGATGTAAGATCTTTGGAGAGTGTGTTTCTCTATTCAATTTTCTTTCTTTTGTTTTTGTTATAACTGTATTATGTTGCTCCAAGTGTTGTCTCAACACCTACTGCCATCTGTATTCAGTTTTTATTTTAATGAAAATTTCTTTTTACCCGTAAAAAATAACCTTCTTCAGCTGACAGACTTTCTTTCCAGCATCCATTTCAGAAAATCCAAGAGGCAATTCCATATATACCTCCTCCTACAGATTACCATTTTAGAAAAGCATTCTTAACATCCATCTGAAGCAATGGCCATGAGAAAATTGCAGCAAGTGACAACAATACTCCAATGGTGTTTGATAAAGTTCAGATCTGTATACCTGTTGGTTTCAGATTAACCAGAGAAGAAAAGATAAAGAAGAGAGAAAGAGAAAAGAGAGTGAAGAAAGAAGAATGAAGAGAGAAGTCTGGTTTGAACAAGAGAGAAAAATCAAATCTCTCCATTTGGCCAGGATGTATTTAGCTTTCTATTTTATAGAACAAAATGACTCTTGTGCCCCTACTTAAGTATGGGACACATCACCTAACTCAACATTACACTTCATATTAAACATAAACGAAAAGACTAATCTGCCCCTATATAATCGACACTAGCAATCCCCCGCAAGCTAGAGAGTATATATCATATAATCCTAGCTTGTTACATATTTAGCCTACTCTAGCCCGACTCAACCCTTTGGTGAATAGACCTGCCCATTGGCTTCCTGTGTTAACATATGTTGTACTTATTACTCCACTAAGAACCTTCTCTCTCACAAAGTGACAATCACCTTCTATGTGTTTTGTTGTCTCATGAAAGTCTTATGGTGTGTGCTTCAATTCCTATTTGGTTTTGGCGAGATGCAAATCTCACGGTTGTGTTCCTAATCAACCGTGTACCATGACAAGGCTCAAACAGATAAAATAAAGAAATAACTACCATATTGTTTCTCTACACTCCTCTCAAGTTGGGAATAGGTATTGGTCATTCCCAACTTGCATAAATATATCTCTAACTTGACCCTTGTAAATTGTAATTGTTTTGGTGAAGATATCAGCAAGTTGCATATCAGATGCAACATACGGAAGGCAAACTTCTTGGGAGGCAACTCTTTTCCTAATAAAATGTCAATTCACCTCAATATGTTTGGTTCTATCATGTTGTATGGGATTATGAGCAATATTAATAGCAGTTTGGTCATCACAATACAGCACTAGTGGCCTTTCATATTCAACCTCTAACTCCTCAAGTAGTGATCTCGGCTATAACACTTCAGCCACCCCATTAGCCATAGATCTGTACCCTGCTTCAGCACTAGAGTGGGCAACAACATTTTGTTTTTTACTTTTCCAAGAGACCAGATTTCCTCCAACAAGAGCACAATAAACTTAGGTAGATCTATCACCCACACAACCAGCCCAATCTGCATCAATGTACACTTCTATCTTCATATGACAATTATTCTTGAAGAGTATACCTTTGTTTGGACACCTCTTCAAGTAGGCAAGTATCCTTTCAACTGAAAGAAGATGGGATGTTCTGGGAGACTGTGTATACTGACTGACTACACTGACAACATTGACAACATAAGAAATATCCAGTTGTGTTAGGCAAAGGTAGAAAAGCTTTCCAACCAGTCTTTGATACATGGCTTTATCTTTGTTGTAAGAGTTGTTTATTTTGTTATTTTATAGTTGTTGATAGCATGCTGTCAGCCTAAGATGCTGTCAGCTAGTGTCTTTTATTTTCTTCTTATTTGTTTTGTTAGTAGGAGTGGCTAGGGGCATAATTGTATTTTTCTCTTATTCTTTATATTAAGTTAATATAAATGATAAGTTGGGAACCGGCCAGCTACAGTTTTTGGTTCCCAATAGAATCTCTCACTCCCTTCTCTTCTCCTCTCTCTTCTCTTTTCTCTCGTTTCTCTCTATCCAGGAAAAATTACATGGTATCAGAGCAAGGTTCTGACAATAAAGAATCTCTTCTCTTTTTCTCTTGATCTCTTGGACGTGTGGAGGACAAAGAAACCTAATCGGACTGATCAGGCCACTTGCCGCTGCTTTCTTTGGGGTCCCCTTTGGTCGTAACACCAAGGAAGCCCTAGTAGAAGAAGGGTGATGCTGTAAACACCTTTCTTCTCCTTGTTCGATGCAGTGAGAATTAGTTTCTGGGTTTGCACCTTCGAACAGATGCTGGACAGGGGTATGTATTCCTCTTTTTTCTCTGTGGCAAATGCAGGTGTTTGACAGGAGTTTTTTTTTTTTTTATTACAGACAAGAGTATGTGCTGTAGTTGAACTGAACTGATTTCTGGGCTGTAGTTCTAATGTTCTGGCTGAACCATTACTGAACTGATTACTGGTTGCTGTAGTGGAATTAGACTAATATCTGGACTGATTTCAGTAGTGTTTTCTTCTCATTCCAGAAGTAGAATTCTTGGGGGTTTAGCATTTTTGATTGTGTGGGATCAGGTCTGGTACACTTGTGATTCTGTTTTTTGTAGTGTAGACCTTCTCCCTCAATGGCAAACTATGACCCAGCATCATTTGGAGTTACACCAACCCGTAGCACAGCTGGTATGGGTGGTGAAGTGGTGTTTCCCATGCCAATTACCCCTCTAAATGGCCTCAACTACCTAGAGTGGGCTAAAAGTCTGAAACTCTATGTAATAGCAAGGGGAAAAGCTGGTTACATAACTGGAAGAGTGAAAGAACCCAAGTGTGAGACAGCTGAACATGATAGTTGGGACCAAGAAAACAGTATGGTGATGTCTTGGCTCCTTGCAGCCATGGAACCCAATGTGAAGAACTTTATGTGGGCAGAGACTGCTAGTGAGATTTGGGAACTGGCCAAAACCACCTATTCTGAGCAAAGGCATTATGCCAAGATTTACTAGTTGCAAGCTGAATCCTCAACCTATAAACAGGGGAACCATAGTTTGTCTGCCTATTATTCAGCCCTTACTTCGGTGTGGAAGGAATTGGATTACTATCAGACTATAGAATGGAAACATTATGATGATGCTAAGGCCTATAAGAAGTTAGTTTCTCAGCAGCATGTTTTTGCATTCTTGTTGGGACTCAACCCTACTTACGAACCCTTGAGAGTTAAGATCTTAGGAAGTAAAGAGCTGCCTTCGGTTCAAGAGGTGTATGCTCTAGTTCAATCTGAGGAAAGTAAGCGAGTGTGATGATTACAACTGAGGAGGAGCAACAAGTAGCATTGACTGCAATGGGTAATAACAACATGGGCAAGAAAAGTAACTCCAAGAAGGCTGATGATAAAGATAAGTTGTTTTGAACCCATTGTCGGTGCTCGAGACATACTCGTGACACATGTTGAGAGATTCACAGGAAGCCCAAGTGGGCAGTGAAGAACCAAGAACAGGGTAAAGTGAAAGGTCAGAAGAAGCCGAATACAACACATAATGTAGCACATGTAGCAACCCAGGATACTCAGTTTGCTGGTACTACACAGGACCACTTGATTGGTTTTGACCCCAAGGAAGATATCATGAATTCCTTCAGAGATCACTTGGAATCATATGGTAGGGCTTTGCAGCAGATGGATAATTCAGTTACTGGTACTCCTACTTCATTTGCGTCTACATCAGGTAATGCGGCCTCTGCATTCCATGCCACCACTACCACTGACTCCCCTTGGATCATTGACTTAGGGGCCTCTAACTACATGACCGGTAAGCCAAACTTGTTTTAGACTTATAACCTTTGATCAGGAAGGGATAAAGTGAGGCTTGCAGATGGATCATTCTCCTCCATTGCAAGCCAAGGATCAATATCCCTTCCCCATGGCCTTAACCTAAATTGTGTATTGCATGTGCCTCAACTTCCTATAAATTTGCTTTCAATCAATAGTATTACAAACTCTTTAAACTATAGTGTAACCTTTTTTCATGGCTCATGTGTTTTTCAGGATCTAACTTCTGGGAGGACGATTGGTAGAGGGAGCCTAATGGATGGTCTCTACATTCTTGACAACAAAGCTGGTCTCTCGGTGTCGTCCTCGGAATCATATGTTCAGTCAAATAAGAGTCAAATTTTTCTTGGCATAGTTGGTTAGGTCATGTTTCATTTGAAATAGTAAAGTCTTTGTTTCCGGTTTTATTTAAGTCATGTTCAATGTCGAATTTCCAGTGTCAAACATGTCAGTTGAGCAATGTAGAACAACTTTCATTCAAGTAATAAAAGATCCAATTTTCCTTTTCATATTGTGTATTCTGATGTATGGAGGCCTACTACTATAATCTCTGAGGGAGGATATAAGTACTTTATCACATTGATCGATGACTTCTCCCGCTATACATGGTAATTCCCATGCATAGCAAAGATGAAGTTCCAAAGATTGTGAAAGACTTCCAGAGGATGGTGTTTACACAGTTCCGAGTTCAAAAATAGATCTTTCAATTAGATAATGCAAAGGAATACTTTCATGGTGAGCTCAATGAGTTCTTTGCCTCCCATGGATCTATTTATAGGAGCTCTTGCGTAAGAACACCACAACAAAATGGTATTGCAGAAAGAAAGAACAGACACCTCCTTGAGGTAGCTCGAGGGATGATGTTACACATGAATGTTCCAGAAAGGTTTTGGTTGGACGCTAAACTTCTAGCTGCTTATGTCATCAACCGCATGCCCTCCAGAGTGCTGAATTACATGGCCCCTCATCGGTTGTTGTTCCCTCAGTCTCCTTTATTTTTCATTCCCATGAGAGTATTTGAATGTCGTGCCTTTGTCCATGATTTGTCTCTGTCTCGTGGTAAGTTAGACCCTCAGTCCATTCCTTGTATCTTTCTGGGGTATCCCTCATCTCAAAAAGGGTACCAGTGCTTTGATCTCGTTAGTCATAAGTCTTTTGTCTCTATGGATGTGTCTTTTTTTTAGTCTGAACCGTTTTTCCCCGCTTCTCCTCGAGGAGAGAGTAGTGTGGAAGAGGAGAAGCAGGTTCAAGTTTGCCAAGTCTCTCTTCTATTCCGAACTTTGCTCCCTTTCGTGTCTTCCAACGTATACGCCATAGAGATCAGCAATGTGATAGAGATATGGATCTACCAAACATTGAGCAACCGACACCGACAGACTCACAGTAGGTAGGTCCAAACCCTATTGCACCTATTGATACCCCTACACCCACTGTGGATGACCTTGACATACCTATTGCTCAAAGAAAGGGAGTCCGATCATGCACTACCAAACACCCCATTACCCAGTATGTCTCCTATGATCACATTTCCCCCTCATATCGAGCCTTCCTATCTGTAGTTGATTGCATCCCTGTACCCAGAAATGTTGTAGAGGCCTTAAAATACCTTGAATGGACAGATGCTATGAAGGAAAAATCAAACTTAGGCATTGGTGGACCTTCCAAGGGGGAATTGGTGGATCTTCCAAGGCACATCTAAACCTGTTAAACCATGCCCTTAGGGACTGTTTCAAACCATATAAAGCCTTCTTAAGTCAGTAGACTTCTTTTCATTATCTTCATCATAGAAACCAGGGGCAACTGCATATATACTTCTTGGAGATCGCCATTTAAAACAGCATTCTTAACATCCATCTGGAACAACGGCCATGAGAAGTTTGCAGCAAGTGACAACAACATTCTAAATTCATTTTGGCAACTAGTGCAAAGGTATCTACATAATCAATACCATAAGTCTATGTATCCCTTATCAACCAGTCGGGCTTTGTATCTGTTAGTCAGTTAGAGAAGGGTATTTTAGTCTTTTCCCTTTATGTATTGTGTTGGTTGTATGTCTCCTCACATGCAGGGGCATTTTAGTCTTTTGCATCTTATTTTTTCAAATGCTAAGTATATGGTCAACTAGGTTAGATGAAGAGACTAACCAGTTCAACACTTTCTCCCCTTCTTCTTTCTTCTTACTCTCTCTTTTCTGTTCAGTTGAACACTTTCATTGGTATCAGAGCGCTAGTATTAGAAGCTGACTACAACCTTCTGTCTTCTCCTTTATTTTCTTGTTTTTTTTCTGGGCTTGAGAAATCTGGATTAGAGAAGAAACCCAGGTCTCTACGGCAACATCTAGAAGTTCGTGACAATAGGGTTTTTGTTTCTATGGCAATACCTAAGGTTTCACGACAGTAAGGGTTCTGCGGAAAATTTTTTTATGGTGTGAGAAATCTGGGTTACAGAACTGTGAAGTAACCTAGATTTCTGGTTTTGGTGACGGTAGCCAATTACAGCAGTTCGAGTGAACAAGAAATCCAAGGTTTTGTTTGTGTGTAGACTGTTGTCACTATATGTGACAGTTGTGGTGGTCGAGTAGGTGTAGTGGTTGTGGTCTGACCCTCTAATGAGCAGTTTCAAGAAGGATTCTAAATCTTCCTGTGCACAAATCAATGGTGTTCAAAGTGGCCGAATGCATGCTAGGGCAAGCTAGTGGTGACTTAAGTGTGTTGGTGTGGAAGTAGAAGAACAGTAGTGCAATAGCTGAAAATTCTTTTTGTGACCTGCTTCGTAGAGTGATATGGCATCAGTGGGTGATTCAAGTGGTGACCAGAACTCAAGTGTGATAATATCCCCTGGTTTTTTAAGTGTACAAATGACACCCATCAAACTCAACAGTGAAAACTATGTTCCGTGGGCCAAGTCGGTGGAAGTGTTTCTGAAGGCCAAGAAGAAAGTGAAACATGTACGGGAGGAGAAACCGAGTGTTGAATCCCCGGGTTTTAGTGATTGGGAGCAAGAGGATGCTTAGATCATGACATGGTTATGGAACAGTATGGAGCCAAAAATCAATGTTAACTTCATGTTTTTAGATACAGTGAGGGATATATGGGAACATGCCAAGAAACTCTATACGGAACAAGACAACACTACAAGGGTTTATCATCTTTATCAAGAATACTTTAGTTTGCAATAGGGAAATCAGACTCTTGAAGAATATTATGCCAACATGAAAAATCTTCGGAATGAACTTAACGTCTATCATCCCTTAACCTCGGACGTTAAAATTCAGCAACAACAAAGGGAACAACTTGATGTTGCGCAGCTCTTGGTGGGACTGAAAGCAGAGTATGAACCGATCAGGGCACATATATTGGGAGGATCTGCTCTCCTGACTCTCGAAGAAGTGTTTGCCCGTCTCTGTAGGATATCTCTTAGCCCCTCATAGAGTAACATAACTTCCAAAAGATCAGCATTGGTTAGTACTCGAGGTAGTTCTTATGGGCAGAGAGGAGGTGGCTGTATAGTTAAGGGGGGTCGTGGTAATCCTATGGGTGGTCGTACCAGTGGAGGAGGTCGTGATTCAGGGAGAGGCCGTGTCAAAGGAAGGGGGAGCACAAGGAAGTGCACACATTGTTGAAGAGGACACAGTTAACTTTTGTTATGATTTACATGGCCCACCATCCACATGGGCTAATCATGCAGCTGTTGGTGGTAGTGAAGTCAACGATACTCAACCAGTTGATCCAGTATATTCTACAGTCACAACTACTTCTAGGAGGGAGATGATGAGTATTCCCAGAGAGGAGTATGAAAGATTTCTTCAAGCCACTGCACACCAGAACATGACCACCCTTGCTCATTCAGGTATAGCTTGCCTAGCATCCAAACCCTCACCCTAGATAATTGACTCCAAAGCCTCTGATCACATGACTGGGACTCCAAATGTGTTTTCCTCCCTTTCTCCAATCTCTTCATCAAATAATGTTACCCTTGCTAATGGATCTACTTCCCCCATCTACGATATTGGTAATGTTACCACTGCATCTCTACCTTTGTCTTCTGTCTTATATGTTCCCAAGTTTCCCTTTAATCTTATGTCTGCTAGCAAACTAACCAAATCTCTCAGTTGTTCGATCACATCTTACCCTTCCTCTTGTGTTTTTCAGGATCTAACGACGGGGAAGAAGATTGGTGGAGGGCATGAAGTTGGTGGATTGTTTTATCTTGACAGCGGAGGCTCTACAGTTGCGCTTCAAACCTCCTTGACTCCTCTTCAGTGGCATTGTAGACTCGGCCATCCATCTCTTAATGCTCTTGAGCTTCTTGTTCCATCATTGAGTAGTCCGTCATCTTTGCAGTGTGAGTCGTGTCAGTATAGAAAACACCATCGGGTTTCCTTCAATCCTAGAGTTGATAGTTGTATGTTAAATCCTTTTGAGTTAGTTCATTTGGATGTTTGGGGTCCAATTAGAATTGAATCATACAATGGTTACAGATATTTTATAATTTTTGTTGATGACTATTCCAGAATGACATGGCTTTATTTAATAAAAGAAAGAAGTGAATTATTTTCCATTTTCTAAAAGTTTCATGCTGAAGTGCGTACACGATTTGGTGTTTCACTTAAAATTCTTCATTCTGACAATGGTATAGAGTATTTTCTTTCTTCTTTTTAGCAATACTTGGAACAACATGGCATAATTCATCAGACCTCTTGTGCCCACACTCCTCAACAAAATGGGGTAGCTGAGAGAAAGAATAGACATCTACTTGAAACAGCTCGGTCTCTTCTTCATCGTATGAATGTTCCTAAACGATTATGGTGCAGTCCTTACTGCTTGTTTTCTCATTAATCACATGCCCACATTCGTTCTTGATGGTCGTTCTCCGTTCTCTATCTTGTTTCTTCTTTGTCTCCATTTCCCTTGACACCTAGAATCTTTGGGTGTGTGTGCTTTGTTCAGAATCTTGGTCCTGGTCTAGACAATTTGGATGCTCGCTCCATTAAATGTATCTTCCTTGGCTACTCTAGGACCCAGAAAGGGTATAAATGCTACAATCCTATTACCCGAAAATCCTTTGTTTGTCCTGATGTTACATTTTTTGAATCAGTGCCTTACTTCTCTGGTTCTGATACATATTCTTTGCCTACGGAGGTTCCTCTTCCTCTTCCGGTTGACGATTCCATTCCGGTGGTTCCTCTTGTGCCTAGGTCTCCCCCGGTCCCGTTACAGGAGCATCTTGACCGACCACCAATACGTCAAGTGTATACTCATCGACAAAAGCCAAAACCTCCATCACCTACTCCGGCAACAGATCCAACCTCTTCCACACCCGACTTGGCTTCTGATCTTGAGCTTCCTATTGCATTGCGGAAAGGTAAACGTAGTTGCACACTTCACCCCATATCCAATTATGTTTCTATATCTCACCTTTCTGCTTTCCATCGTTAGTTTATTAGTTTGTTGTCCTCTGTATCCATTCCTAAGGATGTTCAGGAGGCTCTTACATCGCCAGGGTGGCAGAAAGCCATGAAAGAGGAACTCTCTGTTCTTCATCACAATCAGACATGGGAACTCACCACTCTCCCCCCAGGTAAGCATGTTGTTGGTTGTAAATGGGTGTGTGCTGTTAAGTATCTATCGGATGGAAGAGTGGAACACCTGAAAGCCCGTTTAGTTGCAAAAGGGTATTCTCAACTTTATGGTGTAGACTATGTTGAAACCTTCTCTCCAGTTGCAAAGATTGGCTCCGTCCGTGTGTTAATTTCCCTAGCTGTCATGCATGATTGGCCTCTATTTCAGCTTGATATTAAAAATGCCTTTCTTCATGGCGATCTTCTAGAGGAGGTGTACATGGAGCAACCACCGGGGTTTGTTGCTCAGGGGGAGGATGGTAAGGTGTGTAAGCTCAAGAAGGCAATTTATGGGCTTAAACAGTCTCCCCGTGCTTGGTATGGAAAATTTAGTGAGGTGGTGAAGGAGTTTGGAATGTGATAATGTCAAGTTGATCATTCAGTATTTAGCTATGACTCTGTGGCCGGGAAGATCTTGCTAGTAGTTTATGTGGATCACATAGTCATAACTGGCAGTGATAAAGTTGGGATTGACAGATTGAAGACTTTCCTACAAGATCACTTTCAGACAAAAGATCTTGGGAAGTTGAAGTATTTCCTAGGTATAGAAGTTTCTAGATCAAAGCAGGGCACAAACCTCTATCAGTGGAAATATGTACTTGATTTGTTGGAAGAAATAGGACTACTAGGTGCTAAACTAACTGAAACCCCCATGGAGATGAATGTGAAGTTGGGAAGTGACACAAGTGAATTGTTTGATAATCCTGGAAGGTATAGAAGGCTAGTGGGAAAACTAAATTATCTAACTATCACTAGGCCTAGTATCTCATTTGCTGTCAGTATGGTAAGTCAGTTTATGCAGAGTCCTTGGGTACCTCACTGGGATGAAGTTCTTAGGATTGTGTGGTATTTGAAAGGAGCTCCAGGTCGTGGGTTACTGTATAAGCCAAGGGGTAATCTTGAAATAGTTGGATACACTGAAGCAGACTGGGTTGGATTTGTATCAAACAGAAGATCCACCATAGGTTATTGCACCTTTCTCGGAGGAAATCTTGTGACTTGGAAGAGCAAGAAGCAGACAGTGGTAGTAAGAAGCAGTGTAGAAGCAGAATACAAGGCCATGGCACACACTGCATGTGAACTAGTGTGGTTGAAGAATCTATTGCAGGAAATCGGGTTCTCAATAAGCAAACCCATGAAGCTATATTGTGACAATCAGGCTGCAATTCACATCTCATCCAACCTAGTTTTCCATGAGAGAACTAAATACATAGAGGTAGGTTGTCACTTTGTAAGGGGAAAGGTCATCAATCGTGTGATAAAGATAGAGCATGTGAGAACAGATGATCAATGGGTAGAGATATGTTCACAAAAGAGTTGAGTTCAGGGAGAGTGAGATACATATGTAACAAGCTGGGATTATATGATATATATTCTCTAGCTTAAGGGGGAGTGTTAGAGTCAGTTAGAGAAGGGTATTTTAGTCTTTCCCCTTTATGTATTGTGTTGGTTGTATGTCTCCTCACATGCAGGGGCATTTCAATCTTTTGTATCTTATTTTTTCAAATGCTAAGTATATGGTCAACTAGGTTAGACGAAGAGACTAACTAGTTCGACACTTTCTCCTCCTCCTCCTCCTCCTTTCTCTCTCTTCTCTTCTCTGTTCGGCTGAACACTTTTAGTATCTTTCAGTTGAGCCATCTACATTGTACTTCTTAGTAAATATCCATCTGCACCCAACCAGTTTCTTCCCTATTGGTTGATCTACTAGCTCCCAAGTATCATTTTTGATAAGTGCACCCATCTCTACCTTCCTTACTCCTTTCCATGGGTACAGCAGCAATGGACACCAAAAAGGACCTGTATGATGGTGAGAGGTGGTCATAAGAAAGAAACTGAGAGATGCAATGGGCAGTTGATGAGGTGCAATGACGTTTCCCTTTGCGTACTGCAATAAGAAGGCCAAGATCATCTATGGGTGGTTATCAAAGGATGTAATACCTGAATCTTGAGCCTCAGAAGTGACTAGAAGTGGCTTGGACTGCTCATCATTGGAACCAACTTGCTTCCACCATCGTATGTGAAACACCCTCAACTCTTTGCACTTCTGACAGCCCCCCTCACTACTCTCCCCCTCAGTGACAGGAATAGGCAAAGGGACTTCTTGAGCAAAAACATCCTACTCACCACTCCCCCTGAGAAGAAATCCTAGAACAATAAGGGACATCTTCAAAGAGAGTAACATCCATAGACACAAATTGAGTCCTAGTGACAGGATCATAACAACAATACCCCCTTTGATTTTGTGCATACCCAAAAAAATACACTTGGCTGCCTTAGGATGAAATTTGGTACGGTGAGGTCCAAGGATTTGAACAAAACAAGTGCATCCAAAGGTCTTAAGGGGAATGGTGAATTCGTCCTTATCGAGGTACAATAGGTTAAAAGGAGCTTTCATGTCTAAAACCCGTGAAGGAACTCTGTTAATAAGATTAAGAGTAGTTTGGATGGCATCCCCCAAAAAAACGAATAGAAACATTAGAATTCAGCACGATGCTCTCAGTTACTCCATTCTGCTAGGGTGTATGAAGACAAGTACTCTGATGAATAACCCCATACTCAAGGAGATATGAGGCCAAGGGTTTTGCAAAATACTCCTTGGCATTATCAGATCTAAGATTTTTTATTCTGATTCCAAATTGGGTCAGAACCATATGGTGGAATGCATGGACCAAAATGGGTATCTCATATCGAGAACACATAAGATAAACCCAAGAAAAATGGGAGCAATCATCCACAAATAGAAGGAAATATCTATACCCACCCATTGCAATAATGTGATATGGTCCCCAAACATCGGTATGTGTAAATTCAAAAGGAACAATGCTTCTTTTACTACTCAAGGAATAAGTTGATCTACAATGCTTTGCAAGTTCACAACTCTCACACCTCAAACTAGACACATGGACTAACTCAAACAAAGTAGGAAAAAGACTCTTTAAAGACCCAAAAGACAAATGACCCAACTGATTATGCCAAAGCATAATCTGACTCACAAACTGAGACACAAAAGGCTTTCCAACCTCTTTCCTCTTCCTAGGTGGATGCTCAAGCAAGTAAATTCCATTCTCCTCATGGCCAGTCCCAATCACCTTCTTATCGCCAAATCCTAAAAGACACAATGATTAGGGAAGAAGGTTACTGAGCAATTCTGGTTTTTAGTAATGCCACTCACTGAAATCAAGTTAGTGCTGAGTTTGGGGACATGAAGAGCAAAAGACAGATGGAATCAGACACTCTGATATCTCCCTTTCTAGATATAGGTACAAGGGAGTCATCAGCAATAGAAACCTTATCTCTACCTGAAAATAATGAGTAGGAAGAAAATACAGAAGATAAACTAGTCATGTTGTTAGAAGTTCCCGAATCAATAATCCACATGGGGGTAGAGTTACTTAGGGCTGAAGCATGATAGGCAGTAGCACTTGTACCTAAGTGAGCAAAAGCTAAGGTGGGAGTAGTAGTAGTAGTAGCTGATTCAGATGACTCGGCTGATCCTAAGGCTCCAACTTCACACTCTAATTGAGTTAAGGCGGCTTTGACTACAATTAAGGCATCTAGGGATGTAGATTTTGTAATAGAGGAAGATGCACCATCAGAAGTAACAACTGCATTGGCACTACCCTTCTTATTCCTAAGTTTTGCTAGGATAAGATGGGGAAACAGCTTCCAACAGGTGTCCCTAGTGTGCTTTGGCTTCTTACAATAATCACAAACCATCCCCCTCGTCTTCCCTCTTTATTTCTTTCTCCTTATTACCAATAGGCTTCGGTTTCACTATGTACTAGTGAATAGGCCTGAGACAAAGTGACACCATCCCTACTAAGTAACTGCTGCCTCACAATGTCATATTCTGAATCCAGTCCAATAAGGAATTAAAACACTCTATTTGTTTCAATAAGCTTCCTATATGTTGTTTCATCCTTTTGGTTTTCCCATTCAATGGTCTCCAAGTGATCAATCTCATGCCACAGAGATTTCAGAGTGGAGAAATATACAAATACAGGTTTCTCCCCCTGTTTAAGGTTATTCACCTCATTTTTCAACTCATAGGCCCTAGCAACATTCAGGGGTTGTGAGTAGGTTTCCTTCATATTCTTCCAAATTTCCTTAGCAATTTTCACCCATAGGTAATTTCTACTGATGTGAGGCTGCATAGAGTTGCACAGCCAAGTCACCACTAGATAGTTTTGTGTCTCCAGTTACATATCCCAGTTTCCCCTTCCTCCTCTGGCCATCATGGCTGATTGGGCCCATTCTATGTAATTTGTCCCATCAAACTTAACAGTAGTGATCTGAAAAGTGTTGTCTGACATGCTTCCAGACCCCATAGATACTTCCCCAAATGATTTTGGTTCCTTCCCAACTGCCTCCATGCTAACCACACCACCAAGATTCACAGATATTCAAAAAGAGGCTGAAAAAGAGTCTGTATAGCAGTTCAGCCCAACAAAAAACAGTTTTGGGATGCCTAGAACCCTAGAGATGATCTGTTCTCAGTAGGTTATATCAATCCAGCACAAAGAAACAGTTCTGAAATACCCAGAACCCTAAACCAGATATGTTTTCAGTAAAGTCTGCCCCTACCTCTAGAGATTGTCAAGGGAAAATTTCTGCAGCACTTAAAAAACTGATATTTTTCATACCAAGATCCTAGAGATAATCAAGAAAGTTAAGCCACACCTTCTTTTTCATTAAAAACTGGAACCAGCCCTAGAAATAACCAAAGAAAAAACAACCACACCTTCCAGGAGAGCCCAATCTCCTTCTTCTAGCTGCTGATCTCAGAAAAGAATGATTTCCAGATCTTGGGCAGCACAAACTCCTCCAACAAACCTCTAAGAATCAGGTAAATCTGACTGAAAAATCCAGCCCTAGTCTATCTTCATGTAGCCAGCTGGAACAAGACTACATGAGAACCCTAGCAGGTCTTACACCTTGCTCTGATACCAAGAAGGCTAATGATGTTGATCACCTTCGCCCTGTACTCAGGTTCAACTTTCTGCAAGAAAACACAGAAAGAAAGGGAAAAAACAGAAGAGAGGAGAGGAAGAGAAGAAGATCGAAAAGAAGGGAGCAGTTCTCTCTATTCTGCCACCCAGATTTTATATTTATATGTTTATATCATAAAGTAAATTACAAAGACTGCTATACCCTGCTGACTAAGACACTACTTAACAGAATATAATAGTAACTAATGTAGGGCCAACTAACAGGCCCATGACAAGGTCCAAACAGATAAAATAAAAAAATACCTAGTATACTGTTTCTCTACAGTATTCTATTTGTAGAATATTCAAGTGTACACCAGTTAAATCTCCTAAATGCTTTTAAAATGAAGGACTAGGACCATTGATTTATTTTCTTAGATTAAAGGTACATAGTTCACTTCATACATATAGAAATACACCTTAATATTGTCAAGCTTGCTCACCTCAGGTGAGAAGCACTTTGATACTCCCATGGACCATTGGTTTATGTATACGGTATACCTCATCTTATAAATATAGAAATATGCTTACATCAAGGTCCCAAAAGGCTACTGATAAAAATACTTGCATATGAAATCTAGGACGTCATAAAGTGCTAACAATTTGAATATTATACCCTTGAATGGTAGTGCAAATAAAAATAATGCTAGAGAAATAATAAGGTACAATAGCATAATTAAGTGTAATCTAAAATGTAACAAGGACATGAATCATATTAGTTCACTGACCAGTAGTAGGTGGTTTAAGTTCTCCACCAGCTGAATATTTACCCATGACCCCACCGCACCTATTAATGAACAAAAGATTGATGAGATTGACAAGTAAGAGTACTTACCATCAAACTATCTATTACTTGAATCCATTATTAGAGAATCACAAAGGAAGAGAAAGAAAAAAATATAAGAAAGGAAAAAGTTAATAGCCAAAAGAATTTCTTGTTGAGCACATATTTCTAACTTTATCTAGTTAAGTATAATTTAAAATCTTAGCAATACTTTGAAAAGGGGTTTGTTCACGTTCTTGAGTTTCAAGAGTAGCTCTTGTATCTGCAGGCATGAGGACACTACAAGTTGTATGGAATTTGAAGTATAGCATAAGGTTGTGATTTTCAATTTATGCTATATCCACCTCATCATTGTTTTGTTTCCCCTTTCCATGTTTCTCTTATCCTTTTATTCTATGTACTTATTATTCAAAATAATGATTTGATTATTAACAGAATAGATTGTTTGAAGTCATATTGTAAATTAAATATTAACAATAAAAAAAAAATGTAGACTAAACATTGCAATTCACTCATTACATACCAACAACAAACAAACAAAAGGAAAACAAAGAGTAGTAAACATGGTTGGAATCTGAAAATAAAGAACTTGGATTAATTCATGATGGAAGACCTGCTCATCAACAAACAAAGTCATGATGGAAGACCCAAAGGCGCTGCTTATGCAATAAGGGATACTGATTAAAAGTATGAAAGTCAAGAAAATTCACATACAGAATTTGGTACACCGTACACCATTGGTGTTATACAGAGCCCTGATTATCCTGATTCACTCTCTTAGTCTAGCTCAATGAATGAAGTCCAGATGTTTCCTTGATTCCTTTATCTATCCCAATGGAATCTAGATATGCTTCACAAGACTCCTTTACAGCTCAAGAAACCACCAATTGAGAGAATATACACCCATGGCAAGATTACAGACCAAGTTATAACTTCTCCAGCTTGAGGGTAGTGTTGGAAACATAAGTGTGTACAATAGTGGCAGAGTAGTTCTGTCCATCTACCCTAAAAGGGCATTGCGATCTTTTGATATGTTAGTACCTACTATAAATAAGAACCGGACACATGTGGGGATAAGATTTTTGGACCCACCATTCTTTCTTCTCTTTCCTTTCTTCTTCTGTTCTACACTCTTTTTACCTTTGTTAAAGCTGACTACAGGTTAGATTACACATATGCTGCTGACCCTAGCCATAAAGGCTCTTTAAAGGTTTAAATTTCTGAGAAAAAACCAATCAAAAGAAAATTGATGTGCATTCTCATACCAAGTTGCAATATGATACTGTAAACAAACAAGAAAAGAAGAAGAGTAGAAAAGAAAGGAAAGGAAGGAGAGAAGATTGAGAAAGAAACCAAAACTGCTAGGGCTGGCTGACCATTCAATTACTCATATGTGATTTAAACTATAATACTATCATGCACCTATTAAACTATCCCCGAAACAAACATATAAATAAAGTTAAGTGTTCTAACCAAAGATCAAGCATTCAAAATATTCTAAAGGTGAAATATTTAACAAGCATTACAGTCCTACAAGCAGTGTTTGATGACCTTTCAAGCAAAATACAGCCATACCACATTAAAATAAAAACAAATGGAGAAAAGGAGAAAGAAAAAAAGGTCCACCTACCAACGAAAATAATCACTTCTAATACCCAAAGGTGCAGCAAGCAATATATCAGCAATCCAGGGAGACAATGGCCGTGAAGGTTTTTTCTCTTGCTTTGACAGAGCTGAATGACAGGATTCCCCCTCTGTAGAGTTACTTGTCGTAGCATGACTGCCACTACTGCTTCTATCAGCTTCATTATTCTGGTGTTCAGCCTTGTAAATTGGACGATTGTAGTGAGTTAATACCCGTAAAATTTCTCCACATGCCAGAGCCCATTGCTCAGAATATTCATTCTGTAAATTAAAATGTGTAAGATGTTATGGCTCTTTAGCGAACTCTATATTTTTTACTCAGAAAGAACAAAGATTCAGCAATAGAAGTGATAGGAATAAAATGCAAAGAATAATATCAAAGCTTGATAAGTACTGCAAAATTATATTTTTTGGTTGTTCCATACCTCACTGCTTGGGCAGACTAAACAAATGAAAGAACTAAATGGAGGACTGCTCTTATCATACACCAATGTACCATCAATTATGCATGATATAATTGGAAGAAGAACAGCATGCCCATGTTCTGGATGATGAAGGACAAACATTGCTGGAGATATAAGCAAATGTGACTGGTTAGTGTACTGCTTCAAACAATAATTGGAAAGTAAAATATTTAGGTACAATTATCTTCTGAAATAATATTCCAATACCCAATACTTCATCAAAAAGTCGTTTGTCTTTTGATGGATAGCGACTCCGGATAAGCTGTAAAGGGAAAAAGGAAAAGGAAAAAATGATATAAGTAACAAATTATGCTACGAAAAATTTGTCAAATAACTTTTTTTTTACATATTCATTTTTGTAGTCATTATGATTAAGGTAATTGGTAAATTATTGAGTAGCTAAAACTAAGTGAAAGATGGAAAAAAATTACAGCATACCTCACCAATATCATCAGGAAACCTTTCTGAAGTGAACTGACCAAAATATTCAACATAGGCATTTATTTGAGCCTAAATGAAAAGTACAAGTTTGTCAATAATAACAGAAACATGGATAATAAGGAGGAATTAGGAAAAAGTACTTAACTCTATACAAAATATTGGAAGCTCAGCAAATACTTAAAAATAAATAAAAAGGATCATTTTCATCAAAGTAAAAGTGAGAAGAAAAGTCAACAATTGATGTCAATTCAAAGTTCTAATATGAGATTTCAATTGACAGTATGATAAAATTACAGGTTGTAGTGAAAATGGGCCGAATGGGCCTTGTGTTCTTTATTTCTTTTAAGTAGTATTTAAAAGTTATGTTTCTTAGTTATGGGCCTTATGGGCCTTCTTTTATTTTCTTTAATTATTTCTTTAGTGCTGGCTGCCCCATTAAGGGCATCCAAGTAATTGTACTCAGACTTAGAATTAATAAAAGTGATAAAAGGGGGCTAGAGAGAGAGGTTCGAATTCTTCTTTTCTCTCTTCCCTTCTTTTCTTCTTCCACAACTTATTGCTGAAACTTCTTTCTTCTTCTTTCTCTTTCTCTCTTTTCTTCTTTTTTTGAATTATCTGAATTACTGTAAGTGTAATTTTCAACTTGGTATCAAAGTAGGTTCTCACTTTCGACTTTTTTCTCCTTTCTTTACCCATACATAGTGTGTATGGAGAACTGATCGGTTGATCAATCAACTAGTTATGCAACCGAGTTGGGAAGGGTTTTGGAGAGTTTTGTGGAGGTTTTTCATCCTTAGTTGAAGCCCAGGGCAGGTTCTTGGAGATTTTTCCTGAAAACCCTAGATAACTGGAGGAACCTTGTTATAGGTCGTAGAGACAATTTGAAATAGGTGCTTTGGGATCAGAGGTAAGCCTTTTGATTTCTATTAGGGGCGGTTTGGTTGGATTGAATTTTGGAACATTAAATCTAGCCTAGTAAATCTAGCCTAGTAAAGCCCTAATTTTGGGGGGTTGAAAGGTTGTTCTTTACTTAGAACATTAAATCTAGCCTAGTAAAGCCCTAATTTGATTTTCGTTTGCATCCATTTGCTCAATGGAGCAAACTAGAGGAGAGACCAAATATTCCATAGATTATGGGTTTGGACATGGGGGGGCCAGTGGAGAATTTCTTTGGGGCTGTGACTACTGTGAAGCTAGATGGGACCAACTATTTAGCTTGGTCTCAATATATTAAGATACATGTGCGTAGAAGAGGAAAATTGGGTTATATTACCAAGAGCAAGAAGAAATTGGAGGAGGATGATCATACCTATGAAAGGTGGATGCAAGAAAATTACATAGTAGTGGGTTGGTTAGTGAATTCTATGCAACCACACATTAGTTAACATTACCTGTGGATGGAAGCCCTTAGCAGTCTACTTCTCTATGCTGAAATCTTTTTAGCAAGAGATTGATCTAATGGAGACTATTGTTTGGGATTGCACAAAGGATGCAGAAACATATAGGAGATTAGTGGTGAGAAATCGTGTCTTTGAGTTCCTCACCAGACTCAACTCAGAGTATGATATTGTGAGGAAAAATGTTTTAGCAAAGAATGAGGTGACTTTGTCTCAAGCATATGCTATGGTGAGCAGTGAGGAGAGCAGAAGACAGGTTCAGTCTGTTGAGCCGCAGGTTGATCACTATGCTAATGCTAGGATGAAGCCAAAGGTTAGCACTGGGAAGAAAGATGTTATCTGTGAATACTGCAAGAAGCCTAAACACACTAAAGACACATGTTGGAAGCTGCATCCAGGGCTCGTTTCTGCCAGATTCAAGAAAGAAAATGGTGGAAAAAGGGTTGAAAGTGGAAAAAGGTGGAAATGCAAATGTAGCCACCTCTTCACAAGGTGAACAAGGACAAGGTGGAGAGAAGTTTGTGGGAGAACAACTTGCAGCTACTAAGGCTGAATATGAGAAGTATGGCCGAATCATCAGTCACTTGGAGTCCACTGCTACAGCTCCTTCAGAGATTATTCCTTCCTCTTTATATGCTCACTCAGGCATTTGTGCCACTACACATCATGCTTCTATCTCAGGTATTCATAAAATCCCTTGGATAATTGGTTCTGATGCTTCTAACAATATGGCCAGTGTTTTACAGTTATTCACCTCTTACCAACTTCTTTCTAGTCGAGATAAGATATCCCTTGTTGATGGCTTCCTAGCCCCTATCATGGGAAAGGGAGAAGACCTTTAATGCCCTGACCTTATCATCTATTTTTCATGTACCTAAACTTAATACTAATTTCCTTTCAGTTAGTAATTTGACTAAATCCTTGAATTGCAGTGTAACCTTTTTTTTTCCTTTATATTGTGTTTTTCAGGACATGGAATCTCAGAAAGTGATAGGGAGTGGCCATGAGGCGAATGGGTATCTGTTAGACATGTCTAAGCAGAGCCAAGTACAACCTAAGAGAACCGCATTTGTTTCAGAGTTCACTAGCCGTATTATGTTATGTCATAGTCGTTTGGGTCATTTGTCCTTTTCTTCATTGAGTCAGTTGCTTCCAGAGTTATTTAAAGGACTTATACTTCAAGTCTTGTGAGTTCTCAAAGCATTGTAAAAGCACTTATACTTCAAGTAATAAAAGATCAACTATTCCTTTTAATATTGTTCACTCTGATGTGTGGGGGCCTTACCATTTACCATGCATGGGTGGGTATAAATATTTCATCCTATTTTCTGATGATTTTTCACGATATACTTGGATTTACCTTATGCGCTCTCGGGCTGAAGTGCCTAAACTTATGCAACAGTTCCATGAACACATACTCACTCAGTGTAATACCCGCGTCAAAATATTCCAATCAAACAATGATAAGGAATATTTTGAGAAGGACCTTACCTCCTATCTTGAGAAGTTTGGGGTTATTCATTAGAGTTCTTGTGCCCGCACTCCACAACAAAATGGAGTAGAAGAGAAGAAAAACAGACACATTGTGGAAGTTCCAAGGAGCATTCTTTTTGCTACCATGTTCTTGTGGAGTTTTAGGGCGATGCAGTTTTAACATCTACCTACCCTATTAATTGCATGCCTTCTTGAGTCTTGGGATAAAATCTCTTTTTGGAGTCCTCTTTCATGATGTTGACATTTTCTCTATTCCTCTGAGGGTTTTTTGTTGCACTTGTTATGTCAACATTCCCAATTCCAAAAGACACAAGTTTGACCCCAAGGCTCAGAAGTGTATCTTCCTTGGCTATGCCTCCACACAAAAAGGGGAAGTGTAGTGAGAATGGGCCGAATGGGCCTTAGTGTTCTTTATTTCTTTTAAGCAGTATTTAAAAGTTGTTTCTTAGTTATGGGCCTTACGGCCTTCTTTTGTTTTCTTTAATTATTTCTTTGGTGTTGGTCGCCCCATTAAGGGCATCCAAGTAACTGTACTCAAACTTAGAATTATTAATAAAAGTGATGAAATGGGGCTAGAGAGAGAGGTTCGAATTCTTCTTTTCTCTCTTCCCTTCTTTTCTTCTTCCACAACCTATTGTTGAAACTTCTTTCTTCTTCTTTCTCTTTCTCTCTTTTCTTCTTTTCTTGCATTATCTGAATTACTGTAAGTGTAATTTTCAACTCAGGTATTTTAGATGTTTGTAAGATACTTAAAGAATAGAGATCATTACATTAAAGACGAATTAGTATGGCTTCCTTGTAAAGATTTGCATAATCATATTTACCATACCGAAGTGTATTTTTGGATATCTTAGACCCAATTAGAAGTGGAAGGAGACTCCAAGCTGGTGATAGGGTGGATGCAAAATGGAAACCTGGGAGTGTGGTCTCTTAGACAGCCGCTAAGAGAGATTATTAGCTTAGAAAGGGAGATTGGGGTGCACTTTAATTGGGTAAGAAGGTCAGCAAATGGAATGGCTGACACTTTAGCTAAGCAAGGAGTTACTAGGGAAGCTTTGTTTTGGGCATGTTTGTAAGTTTTTGATTTTCTTTTTCCATCCTTTTTTGTGGGTGGTAAGCCTGTAATCTTTTTAATTATCTAATGAAAATTACTATCAAAAAAAATTATCTTGGACCCAATTAATATTATTTTTCACTATCACAAAGATGGACTAGTAAAGATATTCAACACCTTGAACAAGAGTTTTAACTTCCACTTCTACAGAAGTCAAGGTATTAGAAAGATCAACATGATAAGAATCTCACTCATTTATTCAAATACTCAAAGACTAAAATGTTGTAGCTGGTCTAGAACTAGGGCTGTCAATGGGTCATTTCTGCCTGATTGCCCAAACCAAACCGATTATGTCAATTCTGGTTCCATGATTTTGTCCCAATTAATAAATTGGTCGGTTCTGGTTCTTGCCTGTTCCGAACTGGTTATTCTATTAAATATACATAAGGTTTTCCTAATTTTCTCATAACTTGTATCATATTTTATGTTTGAAATGATAAATTTGATAGATGATATTAGTTAAAAATGTTTAATTTATTTTTTTGATAAATGAAAATTGTTTAATTTATTAACATATAAATAATTTAGTATTTTACTATCATTTTCGTTAAGGTTATATTATCAAAATTTAAGTTTTAAGTTATTATTTAAATAAATAAATATAGTTTTCAGTATAATCGGGTCTATTGGATCAGACCCGATTATTAACCAAGATGGTTCTGGGTCTGTGATGTTGTTCCAATCAATAATCAGTTTGGGACTAGGATCACCCAGACCCGACCTGTTGACAGCCCTATCTAGAACTTACCACTACAGTTCCATGAAGATCGTGTATAATTGAATACTATTGAACAATGGTTAAAAACAATCACAACAACCGATGGAACATTCAATTAATATTGAGAGGCACTCCAAAGAAATACCATCTGAATTTTAGGTGATGCCAAAATAAGCTTTCTGATCAAGATGAGGACATGAAACCATTAAGTTGTGGAAGATTTGTAAAGTGTGGAATCAAATCCTGAATTTTATGATACACAACCTCATCACTTGACTTTCAGACTCAATTTTCTATATCAAAACTTGTCAAATTGCCTTTTGGAATCATTGGAAAGATCATTCATGAACAGAGTGATGGCCATTCAAGAACAACATGTTCACAAAGAGAAAGTATCTGAGATGAGGATGCTCAGATGGATGAATGGCAAGACTAAAAAGGAAAAAATTAGAAACAAGTGCTTTAGGAAAGATTTGTGAGCAGTCCTAATTGGTGACAAGGAAAAGTCATCTAAGATGGTCTTGTCGTGTGCATAGATGAAAAATGACTGCAGCGATGAGGAATTACTTGGTGCAAATGGAAGGATCTAAAATGGCACGGGGAAGACCAAAGAAAATGAAGGTTGAAATGATAGGAAATAATCTAAGGACTCAAATTGACAAAAAAAGTACAAGATGTTAATAAAATCATTCTTTCTGATAGATCATAGATAAAGGAATTTTATTAAAGCAAAAAAAAAAAAGTTATATGAAATGTATAGATAAAAAGATAGAGGCAAGGGAAAGTTAACCCTTAGCTCCAAAACTGAAGAAGAGTCCCATACACCGATATACAAAAAGAGTCCAAACATAGACACTTGGAATAAGAGAGAAACCAGATTCCCAAATCAAATGATGCCCCACTAAGTTCAATAGCCACCCCATGCCAACTATCCAATTTGAGGCATCTTCCATACGCTGGGACCTTAGCTAAGGAATTACCAGGAACCTGACCTCAAACCTTACAAGCTCCCTCTCGCTCATCCCTTAGTTGTGGTTCGTTGCTTTCTGTCTCTTCCCTCTTTTTCCTTTCCCTTTAACAACAAACTTTTCAAATTTCTTCCCAAGGGATATAGACACTAAAGCTTTAACATTTTCTTCCCATCCATTAGCAACAATTTTGCTCAAACAATCACTTGTCCATGATGGGAAGTTTGATCCTGGTTTTTCCCTATCTTCTAGAATTTGAAGTATTCATTTTCTCTAGAATCTTCTAATACTATCTACTTGAACCTCCTTCCATTTTCATTGATATCAGTAATAGAACTGTTGGAGACCAAGATATAGCCTAAGAACATTATCTATCACTTCCTTTCAGATCTAGATTAGGCCAGTCATAACCCACACTTAAGCACCCATCTTCACTCTTCACACCCCTGTGTTTAGTTTACACCGACACATCCCTAGCATTTCTTAGATCCTTCTAGGAATGGTCATTTATGACCTAGCCAAGGACCAGACCTGGACATACAATATCAAGCCCGTAGTGCAGGCCAGTCTGGGCCCAGACAGCCTAAAATCTGTTATTGCCTGTAAAAACCTGGCCCAGGCCCAGCTCATGATCATCCCTAGACCCTTCCCCCAATAACTTCTCTTTTTCATTTATAACAGAGGACAGGTGCTTAAATGGGTTTGAGACCTAGGAGTCCATCACATGTTGAAGCTCTTAGCTCCAGAAAAATAGATATTTCCAAAGGTGTCAAAGCGATTGGATTCTCAAAAAAGTTAAGGCCAGTGTCTTTTAAGCTTTGATTCATCTCTTAATATTCCTTGAGAATTCATTTAAGTTTTCAGCACCCACATGTTTCATGGAGTGGTCCCTCTCTAAAAGACACATATCCTTCTCCTAATCAACCTTATAAATCTTTATTCATTCAAATCTGCTTCTCCAGTCAAACCCGATTTTCCTCTTTTGTCTTAAAAACCAGAAGTTGAAGGTTTCTTCTACCCCAGACCTACTCCAAACCCTTACCCATTGAACAAAACTCCATCAAAGGCCCCTTCTATTTCTTTTCCATAGTGAAATAACTACAGATATGCCAAGTGTAATATACTTCATATTCCTTCCCTTAAAGCATTGAGGCCTTTTGAGGAACACAATGAACAATGTCCTTGACGTTAAATCTTGATGCCCGTTTTTAGCTATTCATGGTAGGCTCATACGAAGATATCCTCTGCTTCAACTGATACCCTCTTCAGATTCCAAATAATTAACAAGTTAGCCTTTTAATATTGGGTAGGCAAACCAAGATAGTTGCCTACATCTGGTTGTTACAGCTATTGGTGAGGCCATTGAAGCCATGATTGAGGGGAAATTAGTTAAGGTTATGAGAGCATTAAGTGGGGTGGGAGGAAGTAATGTTGTGGCTACAAAACACAGGAGTTCCACTAGAAATGGCATCCATTTTGCAGTAGAGACTATGTGGGGGAGGGTGGGGAGGAAGAAGAATAGGTTAACTAAGAAGAGAATATAAGGAAGTTAGAGTCAAAGGATGAAGGATGTTACAACTATGGAGACAGTGAGGAGAAGAGTAGAGAGATGGAAGAGTTGAAGGGACTAAAGATGACGTGAGGCTCACCAGATCAACAAGTCTCTCCTACTCAAGTAGGTGGTGGACCAAGATGTAGCATGGCCAATTCTCTAGGTCCAAGGGCTATTAATTCCATGCAATCCATATTCAATAAGTAATCAACATTCTTCTCCATGAATATTGTTTGTCTAGGGTTGATGAGAAGGGTAGGGCTTCAACTGAAGTGGTTATCCAGGACAAGTGGTGGTAATCAAGGCGGGGAATGCAAAGAGGAAGGCTTTTTAGCATAAAATCCTGGTATAGTGGTTTGAAGACATTGGCAGAACCCATAGAGGTTAAACCATATGTAGAAAAGATCAAGCAATGTTGATGCAAACCAAAGGTGAAAGATTAGTTTTCCTTGTTTATTTAATTTTATTTTTTCATCAAAAATTAAAGCTTTGGATATCTTGGATGACAAATGCAACACCTTCAATGGTCACAAGCTTTTTCTGGTGTACAATTAGGACTCACACTATTTTTTCTATTTTGTGAGTGAGAATCTTTAAAATTCCTCTCAATTTTTGGTGTAAATCCACATTCATAGAAACTGGAAACACCCTAGGAGGGTTCATCAAAATCAATGAAGTTAATACAAGTAAGGCAATGAATTCTGTATCCTTATCTAGGAATATCTTTGGCTAAGATCCCAAAAACTGAGTAAGCTCCAATGAGTGTGTAAAATGACTATCTTCCATACAAAGCTGTTGGAAGATGTGTATTTAGGAGTCTATGGGTATACCAGGTATTTTACATGTAACATGATCATGTTATAGCATACCCAAAGTTGTAAGGGCAATATTGTAAGTTTGTAACTTTCATACTTATTTCATTATGGAATCAAAGTGTTTGAGAGGGTCGGATCTCTCTAACAAAACCTTCTCTTCTCTTCCTTCTTTCTTCTCTTCTTCTCTCCCAAAACTCAAATAACAATAAAACAAACTTTCTATTCATCATAGATGGTTAAGAAATTTAAGAGTACAATCATGTCAATGTTAAGCCAGAACAGTACAACCATGTCATGTTAAGCCAGAACCATGGCCAATTCTTCTTTTACGTATGGACTGTAGAGGTTCTTTTATGTATTTGTGCATTTCCTGTGACCATGTAAATCCCTCTTTAAGCCACACTTGTCTCTGGTATTCTTTTAGAGGTAATTCTTAACAAGATACTGTAAATACAGGAAAAATGTGAATAAGGCCTTTGAGACAAAACAAGGGCATATAGGTATAAATCTCATGCAAATGGGCAATCAATGACACCAATAGATGTGTAAAACCCAAGGTTAGAATTAGATAGAATGAAAATCCTGTTTATATGTAGAAAGGAGGGGGGCTAATTTGGGATTGCAATGGCCCAATCGGGGTGGCAGATGCATCAATGTAAATGTTAAAACTGCCTTGTTTGACCTCAGAATTGTTTGCCAGCTAGGCCTAGAGCTTATGGGGGTAGAAGGGAACTCAGCCAACACAATCAACAAGATTGGCCTGCCACATGGAGGACCTTGGAGAATGGACCATTTACTTGCTGAAGCTAGGGATCTGGCGTCCAATGTTATCATTTACTTTTGGTGGATTCCCAAACAAATTAACAGTATTGCTAATAATTTGGCTAAAACAGGGGCGTATAGAGACAATCTGTATAGTTTAAATTGTATGCCTTCTAAATTCTTGCTGTTTTTATTTTTTATCAGTGAAAATTATTTGTATTAATGGATTAAAAAGGTAAATAATACAACACGATGGGAAAGTTATTCCTTTTGCTCAAACCCCATAAAAAACCAGCCCAGAACAACTGTTGTCTTGTTACACCCTGTTTATCCAGAGAGTCAGCAAGCCCATTCAACTCCTGACTGACTTAAACTCAGCCCCTAAATTCTTGCTGTTTGGAAGGCTCTTTTTTCAGTTTTTTTGTATATTCCTTCTTTGGTGTGTAAATTCCCTGTTCTATATTCCTTATTTTATAGTCACTTTCTATCAAAAAAGAAATCCTGTTTATATTTGAATTCTACCTTGTCCAAAACAAGGTTATTGTTATGTACAGGAAACATGCTGCTAAGGCCCTTTAGGTCAAATAAGAGCCAATAGGCACAAATGTTGCATAACTGGGCAATGCTTATAATAGGCACTGGTAGATAATGGAAAACCAAGGTTCTAAATTTGAAATATTGAAACTCCTGCTTCAGCTTTCAAAAATAACTCTTGCTCCCATTTCAATGATAATCCTCACATTCATATATAACAAAGAGAGAAAAAGAAACTTAGTTTGAACAAATTTTGGATGCAGATAAATTGAAAGAAACAAGGAAATATATTTTTATCAATAATATAAATTGTATTCAATCAGGAGAAAACTCCCTGCTACCCAAAAGACTGATAGAAATAAGGAAATATTTACCCCACCATTCATAATCCTAAAAAAACAGTTAAAAAAATGATAATTCACAAATAGGTCAGGAAGATAGACTAAGCACTTCTCAGACTACTAAACATATAGTCCTATCATTCAAGTATATCTTATAAAAACACTTGTCCAAGTTGAACACTCCGGTTCAACCAGAATGTTCTTTCCTACCATATGCTAGAAATATTGTTATCATGTATTCCATGTAACCTATTTCATTTGTTCCAAACTTCGCATTTAACCAATCAAAGCTACAATAAATATGACAGAAAAACAGAATACTTGATAAAAGCTACAACAGGTATGAGAGAAAAAGAGAGCATCCGACACATGCTAAGAGAATAACATTAATAATTAATAAAACTCATGCAGTTTAATGTACCTGCCGCTGCTGAACATCTTGTGGTGGAGGCCAAAACAACGAGGAGAATTGGAGACCATCGATCCACCTTTCACTTGAACTAGCCATGTGATTCACTTCCAATTTAACCAATCTACGCGTATCCAGCCAATAATAAGAAATCCGTATTTTGGAACTCAAAGCAGAGCATCACACCACCAGTCCACCTCTCCGACAGAATTGTCTACAACGGAGTATGGATCTAAATTCAAAACTACAGAAGAACAACTTCTGCTAATTAGTCCTTCCATAAATCCACATTTCTTGTCTCCATTGTGTTCATAACTCCACCACCACAAAAAGAATCAAATTACACCTCAAAAAAATTCAACCCATTTAAAATTATCAAGACAGGTAATTCCCTCTCGATTCTCTGCAGAATCAAAAGCCGCCGAGAAACCAAAATCACTGGAACATACAAAAAATCAACGAAATATAAAATAATGAAAAAATGATTTCCATCACCGGGTTCCCATCTCCACTTCAAAAGCCCGCAAGAAGCAGTCACATTTTTCCTTCAACAATCCAAAAGACTCCCCTTCAACTAGAACCAATCAAACTCTTACTAAGAAAAACACAGAAAAAGAATAACGGAAGAATATTTCGACTAACAACACTCGAACCAGAACAAAAAAATCAAAAATCCCAAGATATTTCCGTCAAAAAAATCCCACAAAAAAAAACAATCTAAAAACATAAGAAACGGCTTACATGCTTTTGGTTCTGAGAACGTATGGAAGAATTCTAAGCTCTGCTCTCCGTTGCTCTACTTTCGCTTTCTATCTCTTCTTCTCTCTCTGAGCTTCTGGTAACGAAAAAAAATGATTCTTTTTTCAGAGAATTATGGAATGAGAGGGGAAAATCTTTTCGCGACTTCTAAGTAACCCAAGCTGGCACATTCGGCCAATGCATCGCTGCCTACGTGGCGTTGATATTTTCATCGACCTCCAATGATGTACATGGCTTCAGATCTCACATATCATCCACATGCATGTCTTTTCCCATGCATACATGCCCAACATCCATCCACATACAGCATAAAATAACAAAAAAAAATTCGGGTGAGAAACTGTCAACCAATTCGAGTGATTGATGAAAGGACGATAATAACCTTGTCATGTTTTACGCAATAAAATAGTGAGATATTATGATGCCTCTGAATAGTAAACTAGTTTTCTGCTGAGATATTTTTGGTGGACTCTACGGTGAATCAGGAGCCACCAAAGTGGAAACGTGAATGAGATAATTCCGGTAATTAGATACGGTACTGGAGGGTAGTTTAGTAATATGCATTCTGTCAGTGTTTCAACAGCCAATGTAAACCTTTTTTACTTTTTTGGAATTTTACCAAATACAGCTTTATAATGTTCCAGGGTTCTCGGTTCATGTGACACTAAACGGACACCAAATGGACCGAGCATATTCGGATCTGGGTTCAACCCAATCAGGCGATCCTGTCAGGTCCGAAATTAAAATAATTTTTAGGCCATTGATGATTGAACACATTAATTTATTAATGGTGCATCGCTCCCGTAAAGGACAGCAGATATTTACAATTACAGACAAGAGTGTTAATCTAATGACTTGGATTTAGTTAAGGTGTCCTGTAATTTTTTATATTCATTAATATAATTAGGGTAATTTGATTTCAAAGTCACCGCGGAATTATTAATGTGATCGTACAGTTCGGGTCGGTGTGGGTCAGTGTCAAGGGAAGAGCGGGGCGGGGGAAGAATTTCAATTCGGAGGAGGATGTTTATAGGGGACGTGGGGGAATTAATAAAAGAGGTGAAGTGGACGGCCAATAATTTCTCTCTTTTATATGGTCAATTTATATATTTTCTTTTTTAATTTTGGAAATAGCTCTTAAGGCTCATTCATTGATCATCAACATATTTTACTTCTTATTTATGTTTGTTAAAATTTCATTTTTGCATTTTGTTTTATGTTTATAACTGTTTTTAATTCAAGTAAATAATATTTAAGCTAAAATTCATTTCTTCCATGGCTAACTTATATATTTACTTCTTTATTACAAATATAATATTTGCTTTAGACTTTCATATGGATTCTATGTTTTTGAATTTTTCTTGTTTTATGTTCATAACCTTTATTTACCTAGATAAACCAATCTCTTACTTAATTTATATATGTTCTAATATATTATCAATATAAAATGATTTTTTAACTTTTAAATGAACATTTTTCATCATATACAACTTCTTTATTGAAACCAAATAACTTGTAAGTATGAGTACCGGATAAAAAAGAGTTTGACAACTTTGTCAATTTTGTATAGTGTTTGATGATTTTTATTTCACTAGTAAATATGTGCACATGGCAATTTTAGATAACAGTAACAATTTCAATATCCTTAGCATAATTCATTAAAAAAGATATAACCAAAAGTATAATGTGCTAGTGGATTAAAATTTTGTATTTCATTTTCATTGCTTTTTATTTATCATATTTGTTTTTGTTTGATATGATAAATATATAATATTAGACATGTGCACAAATTTTATAGACAATTTTATGTGTTTTCTATAATTTTTTATCTCTATCTATTTTTTGACTTTTTATTATATAATTATGACATCATATGTTATATGAAAGAAAAAGTAACCCCATTTTTGGGCAACTTTAAATTTTCTTTTCCATTTCCATGATTAATTCTAAAAATAATGCTTGTTTATCAAAAATATATTTATTTAATATGTTAAATTTATAACATCTTAAATATGTATTTTGTAATTTTTGTATTTTTATATATTTTGTAATTTTTATTATTTAATTATTAAATCATTGGTTGACCAATTTTACCCAAAAGATTAGATTGTTATTGTGCAAGTCAAGTAGGTTGAGTCGAGTTTAAGCTCAACCCAAGCCCAACCCTACCTCTGATGTGTCCAACTTGGGCCCAGCTCACACTAAATTTGATACATTATTTGGGTTGGGTTCAGACTTGGGTTTGTCAATTAGCCTCATGGCAAAATTTGAGATAAATGTATTCTATATATGCATATATGTATGCAAATATCTATCTGTTAGGCTTAAGCCCAACATGAAAAATAGAAATGCCCAAACATTGGAGTTTAGGCCTAAGTTTATCTTGGGAGTCGAAAATCCAAGGCAGCCTATCTAAAATTACAAGTTGGGTAGGTTTGGGCTCAAGTTAAACCCAATCAATTTGCATCCCTCTAGACCATTGACCACAAATTAGATGTAAAAGCAGTTTTCCTTTCAAGTTAGTTTACTTTTTTTTATTTCTAACATTAATAAAAATATCTCTATTTATCACATACATTTTTGTTTAATATAATAAATACATAATATTAGGGATACACCCAAATGTTTTTTGCAAAATTTCTATATTTTTAATATTTTTTGTGTCTCTATCTTTTTAGAATGTTTATTATTTAACTATGACATCATAGGTTGACCCATTTGACCTAAAAGGTTGAACTATCAACCCACCACTTGAATAAAAAAATTGTTTCATTTTGGATCTATTTCAAATAATGTATTTCATTTCCATCACTGATAAAAATATTTCTTGTTTATTGATTAATATGATAAATATATAATTAAAGGGATGAGAAATCCATCATATGGATAGCCAAACCCTACAGGTAGGTAGGGCAAAATTTCAAAAATTTCTCTCTCCCATGTGGGAATCACATTCCCTGTTTTAGAAAATTTGCATTTTCAATGATCAATTTTGAACCTAAACCGAAACAGATTTGAAACCAAAAGGTAAGAGAGGGATATACTTGATACGGAGTAGAAATAACTCCCAACAAAGGTATTCACACCCAAGGAAAAATCAAAAAACGGCTCCCACTAAATATGACACAGCATAGGGTGGAGCAGAATCAGCAGATTGTTCTTCACAAAAACCAAATCCTTCAGCAAGAATTCAATGGAGGGTGTGTGAGCACGACTTCAAATCATTTTTTCTCCAAAAACTAATATCAAGAACCCTTCCTGACCGCTCCTACGGTGGAGAACGAACTGGCAATGGCAACAACAGGAGGAGGGCGCAAGAGTAGAAGATGGCGCAGTCCTCCTCCTTTTATGATCTGAGATCTAATTAAATTGTTGTGTATGGATGTCCGCCCTCCTCCTCCTTTTATAACCTTAAAGAGAGCTCATAATCTCATTAGGAGTTTCCTAATCCAAATCCTTATTTGGATCTGAACTCTCTTTAAGAGATAAGGATAATCACTTATCTTATCTACAGATCTAGATCATTCCTCCTAAGCTTATTAGGAGTTTCCAAATCTAAATCTGTATTTGGATCTGAACTCTCTGAGTGGATAAGGATAATCCCTGATCCTATCTGCTGATCCAAATCCCAGATCCACCCATCTTTAATTAATCTAATTAAACCAGTTCGAATTGGGCTTTAGGCCCATTAAGTTCATGTGCTCACTAACCTTCCAAACTACTGCCCAGTTGGGTTTCCTTGTATGGTGTGGGACAAAAACATTGATCTACACATTAGCCACATGGTGTCAGCCTAGCCTCTGTCATAAGGCCAGGTTGAATTCACTGTTATGGACAGTGAACCCCTGAGCCCATCACCATGGGCTCTTAATGGGCCCAACACTTACACTAAGTGGTCCCTACATCAAGCCACCTTATAAAAACTCAGGGACTGTGGGCAGATGCAAGATTAGCCTATCAGGTATTACCTTCAATGGTTTTACACTTAACCTCTCAACCCATAATGATCAAACACTACCCGACAAGAGAGGACATCCCCCTCAGTTACAAGAAAGTGTGTTGCACTCTCTACTCACATGGATCCCGGGAATTAAAACCTTTTGAAAATATTTTGAAACCGTAATATATATATATATATATATATATCTTTGGTTTCCATCAGAGAGATGCATCCCCGATCATTACCTTTGTCTGACAAAGGGGTTGATCCAGTCACTATGATCGCCCACTCAGATGAATTCTTGGACTGTCTCAACATACCCAGGTTTTGACCCCCTCTAATGATCTCACTGATTGGCATATCAAAGACAGCCCAGTCTGACACCTAGTGCAGTATCATAATCGAGTCTAGGGGTCAAGTGTAACATTCCAGTTTTGCCCATCAATCTCCAAGGTCTAAGGCAATACTGGAATTCTGATATGGTTCAGGGTTTCAAGAAAACCCACACTGCATGTACCTTAAGTCTCACCCTGACATCTAAGACAAGCCACCCCAACAAACTTAGCGGCACACTAGTATCAGCCTTGGCAGGATAAATCTCCCCAGACTTACCCAACGTTTGTGAACATTCTAAACTAACACGAGTCTCATATGTGTCTAGTTTAAGGGTATTACACAAAAACACACCACAATAACATGAATCAAATATGTACTTTATTCATTTACAATAAATGTCATAATGTACATCATTCTGATTGGAGCTAAGGGCATACACTGTCTAATAGCTCCCACTTGCACTTAGGCCCAATTTGGTATAAGTCGTAGTCCCAGACTTTCCACGTGTTTCTCAAAAAACTTTTCGTCTAAGTGGCTTAGTCAATGGGTCTGCTACATTTTCTGCTGACGCTACTTTCTGAATCAGGACGTCCCCTCTTCCAACTATCTCCCGCAGTACATGGTACTTCCTCTCGATTTGCTTCAACTTCGAGTGGGCTCGTAGCACCTTAGCCTGAGCAATAGCTCCATTGTTGTCACACAACAATGGAATGGGTGATGTGCTGGATGGAACTACTCCCAATTCATGAATGAACTTCTTCATCCATACAGCTTCTTTGGTAACCTCACTTGCGGCAATGTATTCGGCTTCGGTTGTGGAATCTGTCATGGACCCCTGTTTGTTGCTTTCCTAGAAAACAACACACGATTCTATCATGAAAACATACCTAGATGTAGACTTTCTATCATCTAGATCTGACTGGAAGTCAATATAAGTATACCCCTGGATCTGTAGTGAGCTACCGTCGAATAACAGACAAAACTCTTTTTTCCTTCGAAGGTACTTAAATATATTTTTCACAGCAGTCTAGTGCTCCTTCCCTGGGTTGGCTTGGAATCTGCTTACCACACTCACTGCCTGAGCAATGTCAGGACAAGTGCACAGCATGGCATACATGGTGCTCTCTACGGCTGAGGCATAGGGAATGTCCTTCATGCCCTCAATCTCCTCGGGAGTCTTAGGAGACATCCCCTTGGAGAGAGTGACTCCGTGCCTGAAAGGAACATTTCCTTTCTTAGAGTTCTCCATGCTATATCTTTTGACTATCTTGTCAATGTAAACAGACTGTGAAAATCCTATTATCCTCTTCGATCTATCTCTATAGAGTTGAAGACCCAGTATATAGGAGGCTTCTCCAAGATCTTTCATGGAGAATTGTTGTGAAAATCATACTTTCACTGTAGTCAACATTCCTACATCATTCCCAATGAGCAGAATGTCATCTACATACAGAACTAAGAATGTGACATTATCCCCACTAGATTTTCTATAAACATAGGGTTCATTTGGATTCTGCTCAAAGTCAAACTTTTTGATAGTAGAGTCAAATCGGATGTTCCAAATCCTAGAAGCTTGCTTAAGTCCATATATTGATCTATTTAATTTACATACCATGTGTTCCCGACCTGCAACTACAGAACCTTGTGGTTGCTGCATATAGATATATTCAATAAGATCTCCATTCAGGAATGTAGTTTTGACATCCATTTGCAAAATCTCGTAGTCATGGTATGCTACTACAACTAGTAGGATACTAATGGATTTAAGCATGGCCACCGACGAAAAAGTTTCCTCATAATCGATGTCTCTTTCTAAGTATACCCTTTCGCCACCAGACGAGCTTTGTAGGTCTAAACCTTACCATCAGGGCCCTTCTTCCTCTTATAGATCCATTTGCAACCAATTTCTTTTACCCTAGGGGCGGATCTACTAGAGTTCAGACTCCATTGGTCTCCATTGAGTCCATCTCAGCTCTCAGGGCATCTACCCACTTTAAGGAATCTATGTCCAACATAGCTTCCGTATAAGTCACGAGATCCTCCTCACTTGTCGTAGCTTCCACCAGGTAACTATCCTGATCATAGCCAAAATAGACTGGAGGCCTAGAAACCTAAGTAGATCTTCTAGGTTGGTCACTACCTAAAAGTTGTGGGACACCTCCCACTACCTCTGAGCTCTCCTCATCAAAAACAACTTCCTGACGATGATTATTTAGGATATAATCATCCTCCAAGAAATGGGCATTTCATCTACAGAACACCTTCTGTTCTCATGGGTCATAGAATAGGTAACCCATAGAGCCCTTGGGGTAGCCTAAGAATAGGCAACGACTAGTCTTGTATTCCAATTTGTCCGCACTCGTTCTTTTAACATGTGTCAGACAACCCAAAATCTTCAAATATCTGACACTTGGTTTCTTTTCAGTCCAAAGCTCATAGAGAGTCTTCAGAACTGATTTGGTTGGAACTCGGTTCAGCACGTATATCACAGTCTCCAATGCGAAACCCCAAAAGGATGTGGGTAACTCTAAGTGCACGAGAAGTGACCGGACCATATCCAATAAGGTCATATTCCTCCTCTCTGAAACACAGTTTAGTTGTGGTGTAGCAGGAGGATCTAAGTGTGATACTATCCCGTTGACCTTTAAGTAGTCCCTTAATTCATCAGAGAGATATTCGCCACCTTGATCCGATCGAAGGGTCTTAATTTATCTCCCTAACTGCTTCTCGACCTCTTGTCTGAACTCTTTAAACTTTTCAAATGATTCAGACTTATGTCTCATTAGGTACACATAACCATATCGAGAATAATGATCGGTGAATGTAATAAAATACATGTGCTGGTTACGAGTCCTAACACTCATGGGACCACATACATCAATATGTATAAGGTCAAGCGTGCTTGTACATCTTTCAGATTTACCGTTAAATGGTTGCTTTGTCATCTTACCCTGAAGGCAAGGTTCACAGGTGGGAAGATCTTCTATAGTTAGAAAATCCAAAGGACCATCATTTATCAACCTCGTGATACGATCTATATTAATATGGCCAAGTCGGTAATGCCATAGGCACGTGGGATTAACTGTGTCACGGATTCTTTTCTTGGGGTTATTAACCAACGTAATTTCGACTATGTTAGTTTCCAGAGAAGGATGAAGAACATAGAGACCATTCTCAAATTCTCCGTATGCGATGAATTTGTTATTTTTTTAATAGTAATCACATTACCAAAAAGAATATAATATCCATCTGCACACAATTTTGAAACAGAAATCAAATTTCTTCTCAAATTCTGCACATAAAGACAATCTTTCAGTACAATTGATCATTCTTTGAAAAATAACTCTACGGTTCCTATAGTCGTAGATGCAACACTTGCAGAAGTCCCCAAGTAAAGAGTTACTTCTCTATCACTCAGTCTTCTGCTTATCTTGAACCCCTGTAGTGAGTTACACGCATGAGTCGAATTCCCGGAGTCAATACACCAGGAAGCAGAAGTTACAAACAGATTGGTTTCTATGACACATGATTTGAAATTACCTTTCTTGGATTCCAGGTATTGAGGACAGTTCATCTTCCAGTGGCTAGTCTGTTTGCAGAAATGACAAGCATCTGATGCTCTGTCCTTCTTCTGCCTCTTGAACTTGGCATCCTTTTTCTAGGGCTTTCTCTTAGCCTTCCTCTTCTTCTTGCCCAACTTGCTAGCTTCAATAAGCATAGCAAGAGGCTCATCATTCTTTATCAAATTTTCGGCCCTCTACAACATATTGCTGAGTTCTTAAATGCTGACATTCAGTTTGTTCATGTTATAGTTCATAATGAACAGATTGAAGGAAGGAGGTAGAGAATTCAGGATGGTGTACCTTTGTGACATGGTCAAGCCCGGATCCAAGACAAGTTCATTGATATAGCCCATCATCCGAAAATAATGGTCATGAACCTACTGGTTCTTAGACATCTGTGCGGTCATGAACTATTTAAAGATTTTTTGGCGAGTAGAACGGTTCTACTCTCCATACATTGTCTTTAGGCTGTCCAATATGTCCTTGGCCAGCTCGATTTGATCAAACCGCCTCTGTATCGGATTGTCTAGGGTGGCAATGATGTAACACCAGGCCAAGGAATTTTTCTCTTCCCATTCTTGGTAGTCCCTCCTTCGGGCCTCAGAAGTCCTATCACCCGGACGCACCGGGGCAGGATTCTTTAGTACTTTGTCAATTTTTTCAGACGTTAGGACCAGCATAAGATTACGGTACCAGTCAGTATAGTTTGGGCCCTTAAGTTTGTTGTCGTCCAACAGCTTAGCGGATTGACCATTTGCCATTTCTGATAAAAAGCAAACATCAGCCCACAACCTAATTTGATTCATGTTATCTACATAGATATGGCTTTTAATCTATGTTTCGTTCACATATGGTGCATGGAGCCAACTGTTTCAGCTACATAACCCCACCACATTTTTGTAAAGGATCATATCCACTCATCGTATGAGCCTTCCCTTTGTGGTTTTGAACACACGTTTTATATTATTAAAATGTTGGTCAGATTTAATTAGTATAATTTATTTGTGAGAAGTAAAAATACTTCAAATAAATTATCTAAAGAGAGGAATGAGAATTAACACAACTAACATTTTAATTAGAGGGAATTGAATGATGTGGAAAGTAACTGTTGTAAGTAATGTGGCCAGGCTATGTTCGGGGGTCTCCCTGAAAGACGAAGGAAAATAGGGTGCAAGAGGTAGGTTTGGAGGCTAAGGTAAATGAAAGTGATAACGTAGTATAATAAAACGACTAAATGATGATTTCATTATGAGATGGACCATCATTTATAAGGAGGGATCCCGAGGTCCTGAAAGGAAGGAGCCAAAAGTGTTTTATTCCCATTAGGAAAGAGAATATTGGATTTGATGTTGCTTATTAAGGAGCACTGCTAGGGTTTTTTCACGTGTCTTATGAGATCCCTCAAGGACTGACTTTCATTTTGTTTGAGAATTCTCATAATCCACATGTGCTACATCCTTTCGTGATCCATTTAACCAACGTGGCACTAGTGACATCATTCATTAGCGAGTGCACTTTTATTAGACTCACATGATGCTTTATCACACACATAATTTAAAGGCGCATGTGTAACTGATATTTATTCTTGGCCTACGGTAACCCTGAGGTTCTGTAGTGGTTTCAAGTTCATTGCGAGACTGCGCGCATCCAAAGTTCATCGCGGAACTAAGCACATCCGAGGTTTATCGCAAAACCGCGCACATCCAAAGTTCATCGCAGGTTCATATTAGCCAAAGTTTATCCTGACTTGTGTTGAGTACGAGTTTATTGTGGATGTGCGATGAGTTGTATTCTCATTGCAGATGTTTGATGAGTTATAAGCTCATCACAGGTGACTAATGAGTTATAAACCCATCGCAGGCATCCACGTGATATCAATTTGGTATATTCTGTACTTCGATAGTCTGAGTGATCACTATGTACCTACAACTGTAATTTAAATTGATATAGTTTTTTTTGTTTACATAGTTAGACAGGGACCAAATTCGTAAGTATGGATATTTTGGTCAAGAAAAATCTACAAAGCTCATATATTTAACGTACCTTGAATTTAGGATTTAATGAGAAAGAATAGGGGTTAATACCTTCAACATAAGAATTAATGAGTGGAAATAGAAAGAATTTAATAAAACTAGTAGTTCAATTTACATTTTTTGCTATCATAATAAAAGGGGACCAAATTGAAAAATATGAACATTTGAGTCAAAATAAAGTCTATAATCTAGACCTCATTCACACTTTTTACATAGTATAGATAGAAATATATATAGATTTATCTTCATTTTTTATTTAAAGGAAAATCGTAGCTATCATTTTTGGTTTATAGATTAGTAGATCCCATCAAATTAAAAAAAAAAAGCCATTTAAATAAAGAAAATTTACAATCATACATTTGTACACCTCTAGAATCATGTATATTAAGTGTTCCTTAGGGAGAGCTTAAAGACAGGAGTTTCTTACTTTTCAAGATGGGCCCCACATAGGCAGCATATAAGCTTTATTTGGTGAAAATCAGGAGAGCCCAAATCAGTTGTCACTAAGTGTTCATTTGGAAGGTCTGTACTAAGTGTTCATTTGAAAGGTCTGTGCTCTGTATTTTTCAGACTCTTTGAATAGCTTATCTAGAGCGCTTCAAAACAGCTCTACCAATGGTTAAATCTTCAGCTCAGCTCAGTTCTCCTCACCGGTTAAATTTTCATCCTAACATGTTGCTTTGCTAAAGCAACGACAAGAGCTCCCCAGTGAGGTCTTTTAAGCACCATTGAAGCTGAAAAGTGAAAATCATAACAACAAAAGTGAAAGCACTATCATTGTCCACGTTCGTTTCTCTATTGATTTGACTTTGGAATTGAAAATCATATTGGGTGTCTTTTATTTGTTGCAAAGATTATTGGTAATTCACGGGAGGTTGAGAGCTACATGGACCACCGTGTTCAGTTAGTGGGACTACTGCTTTAGATTAAAAAAAAAAAAAAATTCGGTGGACAGAAATGTGTTTGGTGCAAATAGTGAAGGGAATCAGTGGCGGTCTCTACAACAATGGTACATACGCCTAAGGAATAGAAACAAAAGTAGAGGAGGAAATTAACAAGACTCCATTTGAGAAGATTGCAAACAGAAATGTGTTTGGTGCAAATAGTCAAATACAAATAAGATTCGGTGGACTTTTCATGATTCCATGGGTGGCGAATCATCCATCATGTTATGATTCGAATACTTCTTTAGACCATTCAATCAATAGGAACGATGGGTGGTCTGTACAAAGGACAAGGCGACCCAAGAACATAATGAACTCAGTGTTGATGATATCCTTTTATTTGGAGCAGCACAAGGTTAAAATATTGATACACCCCAATATAGTGAGTTCATCTTATTTTTTAATTTCTTTTAAAAATTTATAAAACTGTATTATTTTATATATTCTATTTATTAAAAATAATATTTTTCAAAACTCCTTTTAAATAAATGTATTAAGAGTTAAAACCCATACATCGAAATTTTGAACCTTGGAATAGCAAACTAAGCAAAGAAGTGGAGTTGGAGGCTTTTAAGTAAACCATTAATCTATGCCATATCAATAGTGGTCAACTCAACTTCCAAACTATCATAAATCTTTAATTATTTTTAGCAATAATGTCAATGAGAAACATTTTTCTACTATTATTAGAAATAAACGGACCAACAGTAAAAATGAGAAGCTATTCTTTCATTGCAGACAAAATTAAAAATCATGGGTACTTCCCTCTTCTGTCCTTGATATATAAGGAGTTTGGTTCTACTATTTGTAATTTTTTCTGGGGGCTTGACCCTACTTATCATCATGTTTGCATTGAAGTGAGCTGGTTTTACTCTCCATAAAGAAAATCGAGGTTTGGGCATTCACTTGTAGGGGTGTCAATGGACTAGTTATGGGTCAGACCCCATCCAAATTAAAATCAATTTAGATGAATAGGATGGATCAATAAGACATATTGAATTGGATCAATCCAAATTTAATTGTTCAAAGTATTTATTGGATTGCACTTTATCCATCTACAATGGATTTATATTGGATTGGGTCAGATTAAGTTGATATCCAATCCATTGATAGAAGATAAGAATACAAGTGTCAATGGACCAGGTTTGATGTGGAACCTATTTGAACAGATTGGATGGTCCAACATTGAATTGGACTGATCCAAAATGATTCAAATTATTCATTGAATTGGAATGGACCTGGTCCATTTGTCATGGAATCATATTGGACCAAATCTGGTCCAATTGACACCCCTAAATCACTTGGTCAAACAAAATAATGTTGCTTTGGTGACTAATTTTGGGAGGTCAATCCTAAGACAGACTGCTCTATGTGGGGCATGATCCTATTCCGTCCCTAGGGATCTTCTCAAGAAGGGGGCTTGTTTCCTCATTGGAGATGGGGCAAATAGTGATGTGTGGATTAATGATCCTTGTGTGTCTGGTTGCATAGTTTCCAGATAGACCCCAGCCCTTTGATTGTTAATACACTTATGCACCTACCATGCAAGCCAAAGGCATTTTCTCCTATTCTCTATTAGTAGTGGTGTTTGGGACATGTGTAAACTTTGACAATGGTTTGATTTGGTAGAATTTACATCCGCGCCCCACACAGAATACACCAAAAAAACCCCACAGCCAATTCCAGCTGTGTATTGGAAACGTCTCCCAATAACAAGTATCTGAGATGTTCCCAATGCATGTTGAGATGTATTGTGAGGCACTTTTGGGGCATGCTGGGTGGGGTGTAGATGCGAACTTGATTTGGTAGCTATCAATTCCATCGTGATTTTTTTTATAAACATGCCATCATCAAAATTAGTGCTACACTCCAAAAGCTAAGTATGTATTTGGTACCGTTTATGTTTATTGAATAAACGTTTGTACTTTATTTATTGGTAAAACTGGAAAATGCAATAATTGCACATGTTTATGACAACTGGGTGCCACTTCAGCGTAGCAGTGAATAAACGTTTGGCTGGCATGCACATAAATCAAAGTTCACTTTTTACATTTTCGATGTATTCAAAAGAGCAAGAGAGAGAAAATGCTGAGATGGTGCCCATGTGGCACCATCAATAAATGTTTACTGAATAAACGTAAACATTACCAAACATCACCAAAGCCATCACAAAAATTTAATTAGCTCTCAGAGTGTAACACTAATTCGGATGGTGTTTGGTATTGATGTAGCTTTTTGAAAAAACGATGCCAGCTCAGCATTGGAGATGTGTTTAACAATAAAACGCCTAAAATGTTATTTGGTTGAGCCGATTATCTGATAAATGGCTCTCAAAAATTGTGTGAACTGTTTATTTAAAAAACACCAATTTTGACGTTTTCATTTTCAATACTGATTTTTCACTGTTTGGCTTATATAGCGCCTAATGGCTTCTAGTGGCACCTATTGGCGCTGAGGTGTAAAAAAATCGTACAAAACATTTAAAGCAGATTTTGTCTCGTTTTTCAAGACAAAGATGATGTTTGAAACCGTGGACGTTTTTCAAAAAAACGGTGCCACATCGGATCCACATAGGCGATTCAATAAACGCCCATATATATGAATGTTTGGTTCAGGCATTAATTGAAAAATCAGGCATGCCTCATAAATTGGGACCCCACCGATGCATGAAACATCAAATTTGGCGTTTCATGCATCGGTAAATACATGAAAAAGGTGATGAAAATCACCTTACCAAACAGCATAGTGTTGCTCACTGACTACGTAGCAGAAGCGTTTTTTTTTTTTTTGTGAAAAACGGGTCTTAGAAACATGAACATTTTTTCTTAAAAATAGGTCCCAAAAAACACCCACACTTCCAAACACCATCAAAATCGTACAAAACATTTATCTTATAAACTCCATCGATACCAAACAACCTCTCCGTTGACACTCTCTATTGGACGTTTATCCCTAAGAAGTTGCTTATCCACGAAATCAGTTTTTCAAGAATTGGCTCTCACATGAATTGGCATTCTTTCTTTTCATGAATCATGATGGATTTGGAGGTAAAATTAACTGTAATAATCACTTGGTATCCCTCCATATTAGTGGAACTCATGTGCTTCTTCTTTGACTTGATGACTTATTGGTTTTTCTTTAAGTTATTAAATACGTTGTGAGCTACTATATTAATATTTTATTTGATGTTGTGCTTGTTAAGAACGCAAATGCACTACTGAAGTAAATTTGGTAAATATGTTTTTGTAAGAGTATGTTTCTGGACTGAAACTTAAAGTAAATATATTTTATCAGCTGCTATTTCCTTCGGAATGGAAGCAAACTTTCCACTTATATCTGTTATCAAACAACCTCTAATAAATCACTGAACACGATTTTTTTTTGGTAAATTTTTTAAACTACCTTTATGGTTTAGCTAATTGACCAAGTATACCTGTACTGTTTAAAAATTGATTAACACTATTCTTACTGTTTTTGACAATTGACTAGCTCTACCCTTACTTTTTGCATCCGTTAATATTCCGTTAACTTTGTATCGTATATTTTTTTTAAAACCCAATTTTACCCTTCCCATCTTCTTTTCAACAGCAAACCGAAATGGTTCGGTCTTTAACTTGCCGCTGAGTTAAACCCATCCATCTCCGGCTCCTCTTACCCATAAAATATTGATTGAAGAATTCAGACTTCAGAGGAGTAAAATCAATGAAAAGCAAAAAACAAAAATAAGGAGGAAGCGGAGGATCAGCATCGGAGAGACAATGACGATCAATCTTGGTGCGGTTGGTTGACTATGAGATGAAAACATAATTTTGAGTATTGAAGAAGAGCATTGAAGAACATTAGTTCCCAGTCTTATTGGTGGACAAAATACGGAAAGCCATTGCGGAAGCAGAGTCCTTCAAACTTCATCGCTCAGAATTGGGGAAACAAGTTGATCGTCTCTCCCAAATTATTCGTTCTACCCTCCACCTCGCCAACTCCACTCCTTCCCTTTGGTTCCCAATCTTACCGACAGATAGAGTAAGGAAAGTTGTCGAGGAAGAAGAGTCCTTCAAACTTGATTGCTCAGAAGTAGAGAAACAAGTTGGTTGTCTTTCCCAAATGCTTCGTTCTACCCTCCGCCTTGCCAACTCCACTCCTTCCCTCTACGAGCATCCTGTCTATCGCATCGTCACCGATGTTGCAAGCATAGTGGCATCCTTCAAAGAGTCGTCACCATCAAAAGCGCCACTGATTTCCACAAGCTATTTAATCTCCTCGATGCTTCCATCAACGATTTAAAATGGCTCCTCAACATCTCTTCTGCAAGCTTTTCAATCTCCTCTCCAGCGATAATGATTGCAATAGGAAAAGTATCATCAATGAAGGTGGGGTTCCCCCTCTATTGAAGCTCCTAAAGGAAGGGGCTTCTCTTGATGCCCAAATTGCAGCCACCACTACTCTTTTAACTTGGCTATCTCTTAGAGATTCTCAATTGGCTATCTCTCAGATTCTCAAATCTGCAAGGAACCCAAATCTAAGATCTGAGAGATATTTAGATCTGAGATCCAAGCATCATCTATCGTTCCAGCAGTTACAACAATTTTGGTAGTTTCGATGAAAAAAATGAGAAGGAGAGATTGATCCAAGTAATCTCAGATCTCATATCTCAGATCCAGGCATCATCGGCAGTTACAACAGTTTCGACGATTTTGGTAGTTTCGACAAAAAAAAATGAGGAGAGATCCAAGTAATCTTAGATCTCCTCCAGGCATTATCTGCCATTCCAATAGTTTTAGCAGTTATGGTAGTTTCGACGAAAAACTGAGGAGAGAGAGATTTGAGTAATGGAGGGTAAAATGGTATTTTTATCATCTCTGTTAACGCACGTTAATGATTAAGAAGAATTAGTCAGTTGTCAGAAATAGTAGGGGTAGTGTCAGTCAATTTTCAAAAAATAGGGGTACACTTAGTCAATTAACTAAACCATAAGGGTAGTTTAAGAAATTTACCCTTTTTTCTATTTCAAGCTTTACAAATCATCCCCAACTACATATAGCTTGAATATTGTATCATTTCAAGTGGACTTCATTCCATGTTGCGAATATATGGTGTAAGATGATGTTAAAGGCATGCATAGAGGTATCAATTGCATTGGATTTGGTCCAACACGATCCAGCCCAATGTGAGCCTATTTACAAATGGACTGGACCCAATCCAATTCAAATCTAATACAAACCAAATCCAATCCAATCCATTAAAATGTAAATGGACTAAATTGGATCCAATCTAAACTGAATGAAAAATCAAAAATTATATAAAAAAACAAAACATATAAAATTTACAAAAATATATTAATATGAAGAAAATCTGAAAATTACAAAAATATACCCTTCGTCATTGAAAAAGTACTTTTGTAAAAGTTCCTTCAAAAAAGTACTTTGATAAAAGTACTTTCATAAAAGTGCTTTTGTAGAAGCACTTTCACATAAGTGCTTTTGCAAAAGTACTTTTGTAGAAGTGTTTTTATAAAAGTGCTTATATAAAAATAGTTTCTAAAAGTACTTTTATAAAAGTATTTTTGTAGAAGTGCTTTTATAAAAGTTCTTTTGTAAAAGTTTTTCATAAAAGTGCTTTCGTGTAAAAGTACTTTTATAAAATTGCCTTTGTAAAAATACTTTTATTAAAGTGCTTTCGTAAAAGTGCTTTTATAAAAATGCTTCCGTAAAAGTGCTTTTGTAAAAAAACTTTTTATAAAATTACTTTTATAAAAGCGCTTTCATAAAAGTACTTTCATAAAAGTGATTTTATGTTGGTTTCAATTCTGATTGGTTTCAAATTGGACAAGGGTTTGGCTTCATGATCAGATTATTGGAAATTTGGTTTAAGTTCAATTCAGACCAATAAGAATATGGGTCAATTTATTTTGGATTGGCTTAATCCAATAATTATAACGGACTGTCCAAATCCAATTTGATAAGATTTGGATTGGATTGGATACAATAAAAAACGGCCAATTGACACCCCTAATCACTAGGGTGCATTTCCACAAACACGAATACTGTTAGGTTGTGTTTGGTTTGAAGGAAAAAAGTAAGGAAAGGAAAGAAAAGGTAAGGAAACCTTTACAAACCTTTCCCTTCCTTTCCCTACCTTTTCCTTCAAACCAAACACATTCTTAATGGCAATAGAGGCTTCCAAGTCTAAGGCTATGTTTGGTTTAAAGGAAAAGGTAAGGAAAAGGAAGGGAAAGGTAAGGAAACCAAACATAGCCTAACGGAATCTTAGAGAACACTTCAAATATCAAAATAAACTGATAGGGTGAGAATGGAAAACCTTAGTGAATCCTCCTAGAAAGTTTGAAAGATTTTAATGGACTCCTATTGATAAGATGAGAAATGGTGGAACTAGAGATGCATATAATTAGTAGAGGTAGTTGGGCAGGTTGGGTTTGGTTTGGGTTGAGCTTCAACCCAACCCATCTAACCCGCCAACCCATTAATGACCAAGTTATATAAAATTAAATGGGTTGGATTCAACTCAAACCCGCTTTAACTCAATCCAACCTGCCCAAACCCATTAATTTTATATGTATGTACTTGAAAAACAAACTAAATAGTAGTTGTTATTTACACAAGTGGTGAAGTTTCAAATCACATTACATGCATGTTATTTTTACACAAGTGGCAAAGCCATTTGACAATGTTCGGATTTCGGGTTTGATCGAACCCCTAACCTGCCAATCCATTAATGACCAAGTTATATAAAATTAAATGGGCTGGGTTCAAGTCAAACCCACTTTAACTCAATCCAACCCACCCAAGCTCATTAACTTTATATGTATGTACTTAAAAAACAAACTAAATAGTAGTTGTTATTTACACAAGTGATGAAGGTTCACATCACATTACATGCATGTTATTTTTACACAAGTGGCAAAGCCATTTGACTATGTTCAGATTTCGGGTTTGATCGAACCCCTTGGGTTCAAATCAGTCAGACCAATTTGAACTATCCAATTGAATTATCTTCGAGCTAATCACATCAAGGGTGATTGAACCATTTAGATCTGGACCAGTCTGGTCAGACCAGAACAGTTCAGTCAATGGTGGATTGACTTGGACTGACCCATATAAGGTTTGTGCACAAGTTTGGGATCGAACCGATTGACCCAAAGCGAGTCAAGAGAAGTAAATCAGACCAATCCATATTCGAGTCGGGCTATGCAAATATTGGCCGGATTGGATGGTCCAAATCGGGCAAAGCAAGCGGGTGACGGACCATCCTGTTCGGTCCCTTTTGGATTCAAATCGACATGTATTGGGTCAGGTTAGTTCAGACCGACTAACTAACCCAAATGAATCAGACCGAGGTGATTAGGTATGTTCATATTTAGACCAAGTTTGGGATTGAACTAGCTGACCCAAAGCAGGTCAAGAGATGTAAATCAGACTAGTCCATATTCGGGTCGGGTTGTGCGAATATTGGTCGATCGGACAGTCCAAACCGGGCAAAGCAAGTGGGTGATGAACCATCATGTCTAGTCCCATTTTGGATTCGGATCGACCTGTATTGGATCGGGTCGGTTCAAACTGACTGCCTGACCCAAACGAATCGAACCAAGGTGATCGGATTTGTTCATATTTAGACCAAGTTGAGTTGGTCTGGAATTGAGTCAAGTTGATTCTGATTTATGTCAAATTAGGTGAAGTGTGCTGATTCAAGACAAAACTAAATTTAGTCAATAATTAATAGAAAATTATTGCATTAATTATAAATTATTTCATTTAAATGAAGAAAATAAAAAAAAAGGCTAAGAAATTAATACTTATATTTGTAGTGGTTAACCCACTGGCTATTCACAACCCAACCCATGTAAATGGGCGGGGTTGGGCAATCAACCCATTTGCAACCCGCTAAGTAAATGGGCGGGTTGGGTGGGTTTAGCGGGTTAGGTGAAAAATTGCTACCCCTACATATGATTGAATGAGTAAGCAAAATTGATGAGACAAACTAATCGCATAACATGTCTCTACTAGTAAATTAAGAAAACAATAAGCACATCAAATTGAATTTTGCAACAACCCAAAGAGATTATCAAAATTACCAAATCTTATTTCTCTTTTGAAAAAATCAACAGATCGTACTTCAAATCCAATCTTCTCTCCTCAATTATGTCTTCATCTTAAGCATAACACTGACTGTATCATCTTTATAGTTGCAAGCAAAATTACCCAATCTTATTTCTCTTTTGGCCTTATTATTCTAACTACTCAATTGGAGTGCTTACAAGTTGCATGTGGAAGGAAAATTTGAAATTAGTAGAAGAAGTAGAACTTTTTCCAGTCTATCAAGGAATATCTTATGCTCGCCAACTGGGAAAATCTAATCCTATAATTTGCTCAGACTCTCAGATGGTGATCAATGCACTTGAACATCGATCTTCTCTACATTGGACTACTCTTGGACAGTTTTTATCAACTACCAACCTGTTTCATAACTTTAACTCTATAAAGCTTGTATATATTAACATAAAATATAATGTTCTTGCACATGAGCTAGCAAAATGGTGTAAACATAATTCACTGGAACATATTTTGCTTTGTAATATATTTCGTATTAAGCCTAAAGAAAATTCAACCTAAATTTGTTTCCTTCTTTTTTTTTTGTATTAAGCCTAAAGAATTTAAAGTTAGCATAGAATGCTTTTGGTTTGATCAATTCATTTTGATATTAAAATCCGTTAGTTAACTAGGAGAGATGGATCAACAACTCCACACTAGTTCATGGCAATTCCACTAACAATATCATGGAAAATATGTTGCTATGCGGGTTTAATCATGCCCTTCTTATCTTATTGAAGGGATGTCGATTGACCATCTCAAGTACTGGGTCATAAGCCTAATTGAGCATGAAAGAATTGTATTTCTAGTATGAATGTAAAGAAACTCAAATTGAATTTATTTTATATGATAGAAAATCAAATTATATGAGTTGAGCAAGCCTTTTTATTTTCTTTTTTTAGTAATACATAGTTCACACTGGTCAGAGGTGGGATGGGGTGAATAGGGCTCATGCAAAGCCCACTAACCATACCATCAAAAACATGTGATATGAAGATTTGATCCTATGGCTGTTTGGTTGCAATGCAAATAAATTTCCATTGATGCAAAACCATGGCAAAGTTAAACAAGAAATTGCATTTTTACATTTTCACTCCCATCCATTTATATTAGTGCAAATAAATTTTCACTGCAACCAAACATAACCTATAATTTCTTATTTTGGGCCACGAGATTCCTTACAAACAAACACTATACACACATCATAAAAGCATGACAATCCAACCATCCCCAATATTTTATTATATATGTATATAAAATATTACTAATGTGCAGCGGGATGTTATGTGAATAAAGTTTTTACTTACAAAATATCTAAACTTTTATTTTGGAGGGGCGTTCAGCTGACCATCTCAAAGACTTGGTCATCAACCTTTTTTTTTTTTTAGAAAGGTTCATTATATTAAGCAATAGAAAAAGAAACAAAGTCTTCTCCACTCTAGGTATCCCTTCCTGATAATCATTTAAGCCAAAAGAAGATAAATAGTAGAATTTTGCTAATTGGGATACCTTGTGGGTTGTAGCATTGTACTTTCTATTTGCATACATAAAAGAAACATGTCTATACTTTAACAAAAGAGAACTGATCCTAGACAAAAGCCATTGACAGGACTAGGGTAGGAGAGTCTTCTGTTGTAGAGCTTGAACCACCTATTGAGCATCTGAGTATATACAAACTTCTTGAAAGTTCTATTGAGATATTTCTGATATCGCCTGCTAAATATTTCTGTCATCAGCCTAATTGAGTCCAACATAGCTGTGCTTGTGTGAATTTAAAGAAACCCAAATTGAATTTACTTTATTTGATAGAAAAACTAAATTAAATGAGTAGTGTGAGCCAAGACCAATCTACACATTTGTATTAGTGTTAAATACTCAAAGCACACATATGGTTTAGTAAACATACAGTAACTTACCCTACTATTTGAAAAATTACTTTAAAAGTACCCTTAAATTGTCTAACAAGAGATATGTGACGGATAAAAGCAAAATGTAAAATTTGCCCTTCAGGCCTCCATTATTTTTCAAAATTTCAAATAAACCCTACCCTTCCTCCATGCAAACACCCGCAACAACAGGCAAACTCCGGTGATTTCTCAACGGTCGAGGGATTACAAACTGTTGGATTTTAATCTCATAAGAGATTAAATCCAATGTGTTTGATTGGTCAATTACATTAGAAATTGCACTTGCACACTTGTTTGGAAAATTAGCTTTTCTCTTTTTTGAACTTGTCCCACATTGGAAAATTATAAGCTTTGTTTTCAGTATTTTAATAGGAGCTGATGTACACTCCTTAGAAATAGTAGATGAGAGTATGGAGGTTTGATACCGCGCAATGCACGCACTCACGGAGCACGCGAAGGGTGGCTTTGGTTTTGGTGCGATGCTAACTGTTGATCACTGTTGATGAGATCAACGGTCACAATTCGATCGGGTATGATCAAGAGGCACAGTTCAAAGTTAACAGTCATTAACTGTTAACTATCTTTTAATCAGTCATAATATTTGAAATTGTGACTATTCAATGTGCCTTCTCTAAACCAACACCTATCTTTTCTTCATACCTCTTCATAAACTATTTAAGGAGCATGAATTAGACTTCTCAAACCCACATTTTCGAAATTCACTTTCTCATTCACTCTCTCTCCCTCTCTCTCAGTCTGGTCTACTATAGTCTCACAGAAGGTTTATTTGGAGACTCTTCAACTTTTCTAGTTGTAGATTCTCGCCCAAGTCTCTGTTGTATCTTGGAAACAAATTTTCCTATAGCCCAACAACAAACTCAATGAAACTGAGTGGGAGCAAATAACGTTCTAAAGACAATGTCTTCAGACACGCCTCAGAGCTTCTCCTCCAAAGTTTCAATAATCCCATTTTCCAATAATTTTAGAACGTTATTCTGCAATGGAGGCAGAGGCAAGCATGACTTCGATCAAGATGATGAACCAAGATCTTGTTCGACTAGACCACTTCGATGGAGTAAACTTCAGCTGATGGCAAGACAAGATGATCTTCTTTCTGACCACACTAAAATTGTACTATCTCCTGGACCTGAATCTGCAATCACTTCCTGAACCCATCAACAAAGACTCAGAAAAATTGAAGAAGGAAAGAGAAAAACAAGAGGAGGATTCACTTCTATGCCGAGGACACATATTGAATGCCTTATCAGATCGGCTCTACAACTTCTATAAAGAACTTACATCCCCAAAAAAAATCTGAAAGGCTCTAGAATTCAAATACAAGGTGCAAAAAACAAGTACAAATAAGTATCTTATCGCAAAATACTTTGACTTCACCATAAATGACCATAAACCCATACTGGAGCAAATTCATGAATCACAAGTGATAGTCAACAAAATTCAATCCATTGATATCATCCATCCTTAATCTTTCCAATTAGGAGCAATTATTGCCAAACTACCACCCTCTTGGAAGGACTACAGGAAGAAGTTTTTGCATAAAGATGAAGAACTTACCTTAGGAGCAATTATTGCCAAACTACCACCCTCTTGGAAGGACTACAGGAAGAAGTTTTTGCATAAAGATGAAGAACTTACCTTGGATTAAATTCAGCAATACCTTCGTATTGAAGAAGAGTCTTGAATTAGAGACAGTAGGGATAAGACCCTAGCCGGTATGTTGAACTCTAAAGTAAATTTTGTGAAAATTTGATCGAAGAAACTAATCCTACATTACAAGTAAAGAAGAAGAACGGGAACTTCAAGAAGAGCAACAACAATAAATGATAGTGCTATGTTTGTGGAAATAAGGGGCTTTATGCCTGAGTCTGCCGATATCAGAAAAGTGGAAGCAACTCCACAAACATGGTGGAAGACAATCTAGTAGCCATGATTACTAAAATAAATATGACAGAATCATCTTCTTGGTGGTGGTTTGATTCAAGCGCCACAATCAATGTTTGCAAGGACAAGTCCTTGTTTAAGACATATGAATAAGTGACTTATGACCAGGAGGTACAGATGGAAAACCAAATATGTACCAAAGTTGCTTGAAAAAGTTGTGTGGAATTGAACTTCGCCTTCGGAAAGACACTAACTCTCCTTAATGTTTTCTTTGTTCCTGACATTTGGTCTCAATAAACATTGTCTGTAAGAGGGGATTCAAAGTTGTTTTTGAATCCGACAAACTAATCCTATCTAAAAATGGGATGTTTGTTGGAAAGGGATATAATTGTAATGGTATCCAAATTAAGTATTAATGAAGGAAAAGTTTTTGCTTATATTGTTGATTCTTTCTCTTTATGGCATGATAGATTAACACACTTGAATTCTAAATCCATAAAGAATATGAACAAACTTGGTATAATCACTTACAATAATGAATCAATTAAAAAATGTAAGATATGTGTAAAATCTAAAATGGCTAAGAAACTTTTCCCTAGTGTTAAAAGAAATTTCCAACTTCTAGAACTAATTCATTCTGACATATGTGAACTTACTGGTATATTAACTAGAGGAGGTAAGAGATATTTCATAACATTTATAGATGACTTTTCTAAGTACACCTATGTTTACCTTATGAGAACTAACGATGAAGCCTTTGACCTGTTTAAACTATACAAGACTAAAGTTAAAAATCAACTAGAAAAGAAAATTAAAATCCTTAAAAGTGATAGGAGTGCTGAATAATTTAAAAATGAGTTTAATTCTTTTTGTGAAGAATTTGGAATAATACATCAGTGTTCTGCTCCCTATACCCCTTAATAGAATAGCCTGGCCGAAAGGAAAAATAGAACACTTATAGAAATGATAAAATGTATGCTGTTAAAAGTTAATGCGCCCTTAAACCTGTGGAGGGAAGCACTCCTAACAGCCTTCCATTTACATAACAGAATTGTTTTTACAATTAATAACAAATGCCCATATGAATTATGCATAGGAAGAAAACATAATTTAGCATATCTAAAAATGTAGGGGTGCTTAGCATATTATAGAATTCTAAATCCTAAAAAACCAAGTTAGAACTCAAAGCTAAGAGAAGTATATTTGTTGGATATGTAGAACATACAAAGGCATATAGGCTTCTAGACTTATAGTCCAACATAATAATTGAAACTAGAGTTGTTGAATTCTTTGAAAATAAACTATGTTCTAGATATACAGAAAATGAATCAACATAAAATGGTAGAGAACCTGAAAGAGAAACTCAGATCTCAATACCTATTGATAATAATGAGACTGAAAGAAGAAGTGACACAAATGTAACACCCACCATAGAACTTAGAAGAAGTCAAAGACAAAGAATAGAAAAACACATAGGTTCAGATTTTATCTCTAATCAGTCAATTGTATTTTTTGTTCTGGCTAATAAAGATAAGATTTTAAATAAGATACCCATTGTCCTTAACATTGAAAATGATCCAAAAACCTACACTAAGGCCATGATCTCTAGAGATGCTGCCTTTTGGAATGAAGATATAAATGATGAAATGGATTCAATAATGTCAAATAATACATGAGTACCAGTATACCTGCCTTTAGGATCAAAACTAATCAAATGTAAATGGATGTTTAAAAGAAAATACAACACTAATAGAACTGTACAAATTTTTAAGACTAGATTGGTAGTCAAAGGATTTAGTCAAAGGATTTAGTCAAAAGGAAGAAATTGATTACTTTGACACCTATGCACCAGTGGTTATAACAATTTCTATTAGAACATTCATAGCATTAGCATCCATTTATCACTTATCTATTCATCAAATAGATGTTAAAACTACTTTCTTAAATGGTGATTTAAATGAAGAGGTTTATATGGAACAATCAGAAAGATTTGTTCTTCTTAGAAATGAGAAGAAAGTCGGTAAACTGGTTAAATCACTATATAAATTAAAACAAACACCTAAATAGTGGTATGAGAATTTTGATTCTTGCATTCTAGCTTTGGTTTTAAATATAATAGTGCTGATAGATGCATTTACTCAAAATTCCCTGAAAATTATGGAATAATTGTATGTATTTATGTTGATGATATGCTTATTGTGTGTACAAATATGATTGGCATAAATGAAACTAAAAACTACTTATCATCTGTCTTCAAGATGAAAGATTTAGAAGAAATAGATACTATCTTGGGAATAAAAGTTAAAAAGCATAGTAGGGATTATGCATTAAGCTAATCACATTATATTGAGAAAGTACTTGAATAATTTAAGCATTTAGGGTTTAAAGAATATAGCACGCCATATAATTCTAGTATAAGGATAGTAGAAAATACCGGTAGAGCAATTGTACAACTTGAGTATGCTAGTGTAGTAGGAAGCTTGATGTATGGTGCAAAGCACTAGAAGGCAATTGGAAGAGTTCTTGGGTATCTCAAGAGAACCTTGGAACTTGGCTTATTTTACTATGATTATCCAGGTGTAATAGAAGAGTACACTAATGCAAGTTGGATTATCGATAATGGAGATAACAAGTCCACATCTGGATGGATTTTCATCCTTGGTGGGTGTGCGATCTCTTGGGCATCCAAGAGACAAACTTGTATATTTCACTCGACCATGGAATCTGAATTCATAGCCTTTGCGGCTACTGAAAAAGAGGCTGAATGGATTAGGAATTATTATTGGATATAAAACTCCAGCCTAATCATATGCCTCCAATTTTCATTTACTGTGATAGTGAGGCAACTCTATTAAGAGCCTATAATGGTACCCATAATGGTAAGTCTAAACATTTAAGTCTGAGACATGAATTTGTTAGGTAATTGATTCAAGATGGAGTCATCACTATAACCTATGTGAGGTCAAGTAAAAACTTGGCTGATCCTCTTACCAAGGGCTTGGCCAGGGAATTGGTAAGAACGACAACCAAAGAGATGGGATTAAAACCCTTTATTTAGTTACTTGTAATGGTAACCCGACCTGAACTGAAAAACCATCAGTATTGGGTTTAATGGGTACCAACAAGTTACATCAATGTGACTGTTAGCACTGACATTGAGAAAATTTTCATCACAACATAAACAGTGTTGTCCGTTATGATGAGATGTTGAGTCAAAATCTTAATGAAGTTCTGAAATGTGTCAAATAACGGAACACATAGTGGAACTTCACCTATGTGAACATAGAAATGGTGTCGCTTCTCATGAGAGTTTGGGCTTGCTCTCGAGATTGTTCATGAAATTAGAAAAGAAGCACATGGCCATAATAGTGCTGAGCAAAACTTGAAACTCTTGTAGAGATTATATTTTTGTGTATATGGGTGTCTCTAGTCTGTCTTGAGAGTAGTTGGTTTAAGGTCTTATCACCAGTAACTTTGACAAGGCTCTGAGATATCTATACTAACAAAAGGTTTAAGTTGATAAAGACATTTGGTTTTGGTGCGGTGCTAATCGTTGATCACCGTTGATGAGATCAATGATCACAATTCGATCGGGTGTATCAAGAGGCACAATTCAAAGTTAATAGTCATTAGCTGTTAACTACCTTTTAAACGGTCATAATGTTTGAAATTGTAACAGTTCAAGGTGTCTTGTCTAAATCAGCACCTACCTTTTCTTCATACCTCTTTATAAACTATTTAAGGAGCATGAACCAAACTTCTCAAACAGACATTTTTGAAATTCACTTTTTTTTTTCTTTTCTCTCTCTCTCTCTCAGTTCGGTCTACTACAGTCTCACATAATGTTTTTTCAGAAACTCTTAAACTTTGTTGGTTGCATATTCTCGCCAAAGGCTCTATTGTATCCTGGGAACGGATTTACTAAATTCAGTGCAATTAAGTGGGGGCAAATAATATTCTAAATACAATGTATCCTCCAATGAAGCAGGGGAGTTGAAGCAGAAAGAGGGTAGAACTAGGGAGAGGAAGAGAATTTTCTTCAAACTTCCCCTCAAATCCTTGGACTTGGACGACTTCTAAAATTTCTACGTTTTGGGAGGCGTTTTTCTTTCTCTCTCTTACTGTGAGCTCTTTTGTAGACGATGATTACAAGGACTGTTTTTTCCAATGGTTTTGTTCATGGAACAGAGAACGCTAAGCAAACTTGAAACATCACGTCTTCGTGCAAAACCTTGAGAACCCAGATGGGAAATCGGTTTTTCTGAAAAGGGTCCTGCTTGTTCAAAGATTGGTTATAATGGGTTTCCGTTAGAATCATCGAGAAATGGCAATTTAGGTGCTCAAGAACTGACTTTAAGCTTCCTGTGCAAAAATTCTAAAATGAAATTTCAAAAGAAAAAGATTTTTTGGAAGAATTTGTTGAATTATTTGGAGAAAGGGAGTTACAAGGGAAAGGAAGTGGTTCCGGAGAACCAGAATGAAGAGGGGGAAATGGGTAGATAAGGATTTTGTGAAGTTGAATGGGGCTAAGGGAGTAGGGTTGAGGCGAGAGTTCGAGGAAGAGGAAATCGACAGAGCCAAGAGGGAAAAGAAAACAAAGATTGAGGTCCTTAATCTCTCTTTAGATTTGTCGAATGTCTATCCCTTAACACTTCGAACCCATCTCAGAAAGCTGACCCTCCTGTTCATCTGAAGCCGATGAGGAGCACTTATTCAATGGTGCCGTCATGCTCCGATGATTATACGACAACATCAACTCCCCGCTTTCTGTTTGTCTTTAAATCCAGCCTGATGTTTATGTTTGTTATTGGAGGCTTTACAAAGCTAGAGATGTCCCAACCGTTTGAAATGCCTCTTTAGATCAATTGGTGATTCAATATAGTTTTACTGTACAGTAACTCAGCGGGGATTGTAGAGAAATGATTTTGTTTATGCTAAAAGCTATATCCTATTTTGTGGCTTTTGTCAGTGGTTGAAGAAGCTTCATTTTTTTCTCCCTGATAAAAGAGTACGAATTGCAATCTGGGTATCTCACTATCTCTGCTAGGATGCTCTCTCCATCTCCGGTCAATAGTAACGAGATTCTTCAAGAGGCCTTACTTTGTTCCAACCTGAATAGGATGGAACCTTCTTCCGTGTTAGTTTATTTTAAGTTCTTTTTTTTTTGTTGGTTGTATTGCCGTTTGGATTTTGTTTTGAAATTTTGCAGAAAAATTATGGACAAAATTGATCATAAAAAGGTAATAGTGTTATATATATATATTTAAATCACCTGACATCACACGTGAAAGATTGTTAGTATATATTAAAACAAAGTGGTCAATAAATTTTCTCTTTTTTTTGGATTATTTATTTATTTTTATTCATGTCATTTTTTAAGAACCAATGATATGCTCTCCTTCCCCAACAATGCCTTCTCTTAAAATTTATCTTAAACTACTTCCCCCACTTTCTCCTAAATCATCTCTATTTCCTAATTATCTCCGCACTTATTTCTAATCTACTAGAGAATTTCTATCCAAATTATCTCTAATTCCTATTTATCCTCTTTGCCACCTTTTATCTATATCTATCTAAAGAAAATTTAAATTAAAAATTTTAAAACTATTTAAATATTTTAAAAAATTATATAATAACTTTAAAATATTTATTAAAAACACAAAAAACAATTATAATAGATTTAATAATATTCATGATATTATTAATTATATATTTCTACAAAATTCATCACGAAATTAATACTAACAATATAAATTATGATTTCAAGATTATTCGAATTAAATGTTATTCAAATAATAAAAATTTAACATTAAAAAATAAAATATTATTTCAATAACTAAATATCTTAAATTCAAATAATGATATTTTTAAATATCTTATATATTATTTAAATATTTAAATAACTAAATATTTTAAATAACAAAATATTTAACATAACTATAATTTAAATATTTAAAATAACGAAATTATGCAATAAACTAAAAAAATCATAACATAATATTCAAATTAATAATAATTTAATACTTTTACAAAATTCATCACGAAATTATGTACTAACAATATAAATTATGATTTTTAGATTATTCAAATTAAATGTTATTCAAATAATAGAAATTTTAACAAAAAATAAAATATTATTTCAATATTTCAATAACTAAATATCTTAAATAATAAAATATTACAAATAGCTAAATAATTACATAGAAAAATATCTAATTATTTTAATATTTCAATAACTAAATATCTTAAATTCAAATAAGGAGTATTTTTAAATAACTAAATATTTTAAATAACAAAATAATGAAACTATGCAATAAAATAAAATAATAAAATCTTAAGATAAAAAAAAAATCATAACATAATATTCAAATTAATATCTATATCTATCTATCTAATATATATATATATATATATATATATATATATATATATATATATATATTATATATTTATTTATTTATATTTATATTAAAACAAAGCGATCAAGAAATTTTCTCTTTTTTTTTGAATTTTTTTATTCCATGTCATTTTTTAAAAGAACCAATGAGATGCTCTCCTTCCCCAACAATCTATTCTTCTAAACTTTATCCTAAACTACCTCCCCCACTTTCTTCTAAATCATCTCCAATTCCTATTTATCTCCTAACTTATCACTAATCTACTAGAGAATTTCTCTCCAAATTATCTCAAATTCATATTTGTCCTCTTTGCCACCTTTATCTATCTAAAGAAAGTTTAAATTAAAAATTATTTAAATATTTTAACAAATTATATAATAAGTTTAAAATATTTATTAAAAACACAAAAAAAATAATAATAGATTTAATAATATTCATATTATTAATAGTTTTATATTTCTACAAACTTCATCACAAAATTATATACTAACAACATAAATTATGATTTTCCAAATTATTCAAATTAAATTTTATTAAAATAATAGAAATTTAACATTAAAAAATAAATATTATTTCAATATTTCAATAACTAATTATCTTAAATAATAAAATACTAAAAGTAGCTAAATAATTACATAAAAAAATATTTAATTACTTAAATATTTCAATAACTAAATATCTTAAATTCAAATAATGAGTATTTTAAAATATTCTATATATTATTTAAATATTTAAATTACTAAATATTTTATATAATGAAATATTTAACATAACTATATTTTAAATAGTTAAAATAATGAAATTATGCAATAAAATAAAAATTCATAACATAATATTCAAATTAATAATAATTTAATATTTTTACAAAATTCATGGTTAGGTCGTTCAATTTTTGTTGGTTTACAAATGGCCAAAGTGAAACTGATCCAACTTGGTCGAACTGGGAAATTTTTTAACCAAAGCCAACCTAAAATACTAGAAAATCGACCAACTCGAGTCGAGTTAATCAGGTTGGTCGGTTTCATTAGTTTGATAAATAAACCTAACTAAAATTAATTATTGTTATTTTTGTATTATAAAAATTTTATTAAAAGTAGTATATAAAATATGAATAATTATTAATTACTTAAAAAGTAAAAAATATAAAACAATTGTATACTCCTATGTGTTTTTATTAGGGTCATTTATTCGAGCACACTTTTAGGGATGACAATTTTCCCTATCCCTAACGGGGATCTGACTACCCCGACCCGATGGGGCTGGGGATGGGGATTGTTTTGGCGGGGATGGAGACGAGGATTAATAGGAATCTCGAGTCGAGGTCGTGGTCGGGGATGGGGATTGAGGTCCCATATAATGATATTTATATTAAATATACTATTATATTATTTATATTATATATATATATAAACATATTTAAATCATTATTTATAATTTATAATTTTATTTATTTTAAATAATTTTTTTAAAATACTATTATTTGAAAACATTTTGGGGATTCGGGCTCCCATGGGGAACCCATCCCCATCAGGGATCGACGATGGGGTTAATTTCATAATCGAGGTCAGGGACAAGGAATAGGATCCCCGCCCTGTTGCCATTCTTACACACCTTATAGTTTTACATATTTACTTAAACCTACTTTATAGTTTTCATTTTACTTAAACATCCCATATATTTTACAACTTATTTACTTAATCAACCTTTCATTAAGCAATGTTTGTTTTGCCATTAGGCCCATGATTTTTTATTCAAAAAATACCCTTAACACTTTTTTTTGTATAAAAAATGACCAAATATAGCCAATAGAGTGGTTGCCCGTGTCTTGTTAAGGGTAAAAATGGTACTTTTATTTTTATTTTCTTTTAATTAAATTTATTTAAATGAACATTAGGGTCAACACTGTTATTTTCCGTTATCATCTAATAAAAGATTGATTAAATCCATTGCAAATTATAAAGGGTGTTTTATTACAATGCTAATTATAGTGTAGATTTTAATAAATCCATGAAACTATAAAGAATATTTTATTATATATCTCTTTTTATTATTTAGCTTTTTTTTAATAAATCCCGAAGGTCCCTAAAGTAGGAGAGGATTCCATGACACTTTTAAATAATTTTCCAAACAATAAATTATTATTGTTTGGAAAATTATTTGAACCGTTGACGAGTGATAGAGGACAAGAGGTAGACCCAATGCTCCTATCACGGGTATCAGACGATGGTGGTGCGTGGGCCCCGCAAATTGCCATTATTGCCATATTTTAGAAAGAGTGCTGCCCCGAAAATCCTCGCCATTTGCCATCCGACACGTGGGATTATTCATTAGGACAGGTGGCCCGTTGGCCCTGGACGAGCGGGCCGAGAAATATCTGGTGAAAAATGCACCACCCTTTCCTTCTTTTCCGCACCCGCACGTAGATATTTTTGGGAGATGAAGAATTTTGGAGTTCTGTATTAGCTCCATTGTACTGGTGAGATGTTAAATCCATCGATGTGACGTTTAACATCGACCGTGACGCAGGCTGTAATTTCAGCGAGGCACGCAACCAAGTGACGAAGCCCATCGATGTGACGTTTCGTCCAATACGAAAAGAGGTCCGGATATGTCATATGGGCCGAATCGGCCGATCAATCATGCCGACGGACACGTGGCAAACCACTTTCAGGAAAAATATGTCTTCGTAGTTCGTAGTTCGTACCTAGGTTTTGATATGTTATCGTACACCCATCACTGTTAGGGATTTTTCAACTGCACTCCCCTTAGAATTCTGGATTTGAGTAATAGTTGGTACATGTTATAACCAATGGAACATTACATGCCGATTTGCTATGGGTTTAACGAGGCCTACAATAAACCATTTTTCAACTTAACTCCGATTCAGATCGAAACCAAATCCAACCGATTACTAGTATTTGATTTAATTTTTATGTTAAATATAACGTTATTTATTAGATTAGAATATCTATTTATTAGATCAAATTAAATATTATCTAAAATTTCTATCAATTCTCTCTTATTCAGTTATTTGTTGTAAATGTAAAATGAGCAATTATTTATATTACTACTGCACTATCTATTATATATTAAATGATCAGTTAACTAATTTACTTAATTTTTGGGTGAAACTAAGTATTTCATCAATTTTGTAAAAAGAGAGTAACTTTTCATTAACTTAAATAAACTGTTGTTAGTTTATTTGATAATAAATTTAAATAATTACTCAATAAAAATTCAAGGTAACTGTAATATAATTAACAATATTGTACCATGTATTTAATTAATTAATTGTAATTACTTAATTTATTTAGTTTGACTATTTCACAAATTTATTTAAATAAATATATGTTATTTATTTAATTAATAAATTTAAATAATACACTTCTTAAAATTTACTTAATGATTTAATTAACAATTACTAATTTTATCGTGCATCGCACGTGGGCCTGTTATAGTTGCCTTATATAGTGCAACAATGACCCCCAAAGAAAAACCAAGGTTTTAAAAATCAATCAAAAACAGAACCGCTTTGACCATCGGTTTCCGAGTTAGTAGTTCGATTGTCTAGGTCAAATGGTTTCAAGCAGTTTGATTTATTTAATCTATTATGGATAAAAAGGATGATGGAGCCACCTAGTTCTCTCTTTTCTCATAAAAGAGTAATGAGACATTTTATTGAACCGTGAACCACTACGTAGGACGAATGGTCTAATGGGTCGACTGCTTGATCCAATGGTTTTTTTGACTAATTCAATGTTTTCTCTTTTCAAAAAAGAAGTACACTTGAAAACCAGACCTATTGATATGACCATTTCTTGGGTTAAATGGTTCAACCATCCGGTTCGGCTTGGTTTTCAAAACAATGAGAAAAACATAGGTATGATGCCCTAAAGAAAATAACTTGTGCTTCTCTCTTTGATGGTGGATGCAAAAGCCACATCGTCCATCCTTCCCATTAAAATGTAGTTGGTGTGACTTTATTATCCACCACCAATGTTTTTGAACCGTTGTTGATTCAGACGGTCGGACCATTTGGCCTGGAAACCGTTTGGACAATTGGTTCCATATCACCCCTAACCTGTTATTGGGTCAAAACATGTTGATTTTGTCAGAAAACTGTTGACTCGGGTGATTGAACCATCGAATCGTTTGACCCAGCCAGCGGTTCGCAATATAAAGTTGCATCGAGAACTCAGATGATTCAGATTTGAGATCCAGTCTGAGACATGAACTCAGATCTGGGATCTAGCACAAAGAGAAGAAGAATAAGACTTTCTTCTACAGGTGTTTTAGAGAAATCGATCTCATATTTGAGATCCAAGAACTCATATCTTAGATATGAGATTTGAGAACTCAAATCTCAGATTTGTATTTGTTGTCGCTGCCTACCGTCACTATCGCCGCTATCGTTGTCGGTGAGCATCCAATCATCCTCATTCTCTTCTTCTTCCTTCCTTCTCTCCTTCTTTCTTCTTCTTTCTTTTTTATTTTTCTTTCTCAGACAATAGTTCTCATTTCTCCTTCTGCTTTTTGGCTTTCTCAGCCAACATGTCTTATTTGGTTTGCATATTAGGGCAAATGTTTATAATATGCAAACCGTCTGAATCCTCTGACCTGGACGATTGAACTGATGACTCGGAAACTGGTAGCTAGAACGCTTCCATTTCCGGGTCGGTTTTTAAAACCTTGTCCACCACTAGGGGTGAGCAAGAAAAACTGAAAACTAAACTGAACCGAAACCAAATAAAAAATCTGGTTAACGGAACCAATCAGTTCGGTATTTTTAAAAACCGAAGATACTACTTCAGTTTTGGTTAACCAATATAGAAAAACAATGGTTAACCGAACTGACCAATATATATACATTTCTATATATTTTATGTATATTTATAATAAATAAATAAATATATATATATATATATATATATTATTTTCTATATATTATAAATTAATAAATATACATTATATATAAATATATATTTATATATTTTTTATAATATACATTGTAAATAAAAATAAATAAAAAAAAATCGATGAATCGAACTGATGGTTAACCATTTAGATTCGGTTTAGTTTTGATTATCAATTTTCTAGAAACTGATAATACTAGTTCAGTTTAAAAAATAGGCACATAGTTCGATTAATTGAAATGTGAGTACTCCTATACACTACTCAGACGAGCATTGATAGAGGGTTGGGTTAGTTGCCATTTGATGGCCGTGTTAGTTTATTCAATTGAAAGTAATGCCCAACGTCAACCATCAAGTGTGTTATATCCTTGACCACTACAATCTCTCAACGCTAATGGCTGATGTGGGGTATTATTATTGGTTAAACGGCCCCTAAAGTGGTTAGGCCAGGTTGGCTTGATTTTGGGCCTATAAGGCTTAGTTTGATTCATAGTTGGGATGGGAATTAGAATCAAAATTAGAACGGTCTATTCCCCACCCACTTATTTGGTTTAGATAATAATTAACATTAGAATTGGAACCAGTTGGAATGGGATTCTTATCTCCTATAGAGGGGGAGGGAAATGGCCATTCCCTCAAATAGGGAATGCCATTCCACTAGAAATGGAAGCCAGATTATGATTCCACCCAATCCAAACGGTTAGAACATTCTGATTTCGATTCTAGACCCATACGACCCAAATGGACCCTAACTATGAACATTCTGATTTCGATTCTAGACCCATATGACCTAGATGGACCCTAACTATTACCTACGATACTTACACATACTAGTTTAAGAGCACTAGGGGTGCACCACGTGCATCAGGTGGGTTAGGCTGGGTTTTAGCTCAACTCAAGCCCAATCCTAAGAATTGGACCTAAAGCCCGAGTTTGTCCTAGGCATGAGGTCAAGCCCAAACTATCCAACCCAAGGTCAACCCAAACTAAAATTTGATATACATGTATGTGTATATATATATGCATGTATGCATATATATAGTTTATTAAAAGAATTATGCATATATGCATGTAGGGGTGGCTATGAGCCAAGCTCTTACGAGCTTTTCGAGCTCGGCTCGTGAAAAGCTCAGCTCAGCTTGTTTTCAACTGAGCTTCGAGCCAAGCTCGAGTCCAATTTGCAAGCTCATTTATTAATCGAGTTGAGCTCGAATATCTACATAATAATAATAATAATAATATAAAATTATATAAAATAATATATATAATAAAAATATTATATATAATATTTTTATTTTTATATATAATAATAACTAATTATTATAGCTCTTAATTTTTAAATATAAAAAAATATATATATATATATATATTTATTTATTTTTATTAAACATTTTTCTAAAGTTGAGCTCGAGCCAAGCCGAGCTCAAGCTTATGAGCTTTTTGACTCGAGCTGAGCTTGATTTCAAGGTTCTAACTCGAACCGAGCTTGAGCTCGAGCCTCGTTCTACTTTGATAAGCCGAGCTTGAATAGCTAACTATTCAGCTATTCTTGGCTCAAATCCACCCCTATATGCATGTATGCATACAAACGTGTGCCAAATATATGCAAATATACATGTACATATTGAGTCAGGCTTGCTCAGGTTTGGATAAGGTCAAACTAAGTTTAAACTACCTAAAGGCTAGGCATAAGCCAACTTGAAAAATTAAAAAGCCTAAAGTTTTGAACCCAAACCCAGCCTGTGGACCAAAAATCCAATCCCAACACTTATAAAATTGCGGGCTAAGTCAGTTTGGGCTCAAGTTGAGCCTCCCAATAGGTATTTAGTTAATTTACTTGCACAAAACCTAGGCTCAAACCCAAAATTTCCATAATAGGATGGGCAAAAACTGATCACCCCTACCATGAACACAACCTCAAGTGTAGCTAATCCAGACTGATTTAAAGGGGGAATGAGCTACTGATTTAAGACTTTTTTTTTCAATGGGAATTGTTGTCTGTATTTGTATGAGCACTTATCTTTTGGCATGTAACAACGATCTCGTGATAGAGCTATGGTGTTCATCACTTATTGGTTACAGCGTGTAGACAATAATAATAACGATTCACATAAATTAAATTTGACACATTGATAAGCTTAATATAAAGTGATAAAAGGGCGAAATGGGCTTTGCCAATTAAGGCTATCAACGGGTTGGGCAGACCCAAGTTACCCAACAGTATCAGACTGAATCGATCCTATTATATAGGATTTAATTTGGTAGGGATTCGTTTTGGTTGTTTCCATTTGATAATATATGCTGCATTTTGAATATTTGTTGTACATTAAATCAAAATTTCAATTAATCGTGTTAAAATGACGTAATATGGTTTATTTACCTTTTATTACTGGCTCATATTTCAAAAGGTGTACTTTACCATTAAAGACTTTCAAAACATTAAAGATTCAATTGTGATGTGTCACTTTATTGCTAGTTCAAGTTCTTGGCTTTACGTTGTAGTCCATGCATCATAGATATTGTTTTAATGTTATCATATTATGATGTTCAAATGTATGGATTTATGCAATCATCAAAATATCGATATGTATCTTATTGTTTATTTATTTTCATTTTAGGGTTTCTTTGGTTTGTAGTTGGAGTCAAAATCAAAATCCTCTGGAATCAGAACTGGAATGGTCCATTCCCATAGTCTGTTTAGTTCAGCCAGGAATGAAAATGAGAAGGGAAATTAAAATCAGTAAGAATGAGATTTCATTCTCAAATGAGAGGTAGAGAATGGTCATTCCCTCAAATAGAGGAATACCATTCCAACAGGAATGGGAATGTAATTCCGATTCCGCCCAACCAAACTGTTGAAATCGAAATAACCCATTCCGTTTCCTATTCCAGACCCTTATTCCCATGAACCAAACGGGGTCTAATAAATATTAAAAGAATGCCTTCTATCATCCCAAAGTAAAACCCCCAACCATGTGTATACACGTGTATCCATATGTCTCTAAGATATATACGATATATCCTTGCATTTAGGGGTACACTGTGTATTTTGTTTGTGAAAACAAAAGCAACTACTATATTAGCAAAATAATATAAATTTGTTGACGTAATAGTTAATTTGTTTTCAAAACCAAAACCTCACGTGGCAAACGATCAAAGTATCAATATGATATTCCTTGTATCGAATATATCGTACCAGTATATTTTTGGGGTTTTAAAATTTTTGGGGTGATAGAAGGCATTCATCTAATGCTTATAAAATTAAAAAGAAGAAAAGAAAAAAAAAAAGGATTATTGGCATTGGCCTTATCGATATAATTAGTGCTTGTTATCAAAAGCATACCTATCAATTACGATCGTTTCTTATCAAATTAGACCCAATAGCCTGAATAATAATTGGATTCCTTATTGGTTGGAAACTTGTTTTGAACATTCATTTCACTCCGGATCTCCTGCACGTAAGAAACTATTCCCGCGTATCCAAAACATCATCTCCCGATGACAAGGGAGATGATCATGACTAATTAATTTGTAAATTGGAGATCCGAGTTCCATTTATTTATGGATCTGGATCTATAATAACAGACCATATGGTCTGGAATGGAATAGTTTCTCTGCACAGTATAATTATTATATCATTGACCTTATTAATGATCTCCGTTGACCTTATTAAGTACCAACCCATTTACAATACTATTTTCAGCGGTTCAGTCACATAAATGGAGCATTCTTTTTTTGGATTTAGAGAGGGGGAAAATTGGTCAATAGGATTTTAGTTATCATTGACCAAGAATCATATGTTCTTTTTCAGTTTTATATGGGGATCATAGAAAGTTTATTTTCCTGAATATCACTTATCCAGGAAAGTAATCCCATATCCTAGGTGGATAAATAATTTTCCCATATAAGGAAAAAGTTGCCAACACTTGAATGGAACAAAAATGCCCCTTTTAATAATGAATATCTATGACTAAAATGATCATTATCTTATTTACCTGAGAAATAAAAGAATATGGGTAAATGCACTTACTTGAATATACCCAAATAAGTAACTTAACAAAAAATGAACGAGGCCAAAGAGTAGCTTAATAGGCTGTGACCTGCAAAATAAAAAAAAAAAAAAAGAAATGGAAAACACATGAAGGCCATTTTCGGATGCCTGAATTCAGATTGGTGGTTCATCTCATTAATTTACGGCTTATCATCATATTTCTAATGTTCAATTGGGTGGAGACATTGTAGTAGGTCGTTTGGTAGAAGTCATTACAAATTGAAACCACATTATAGTTTTGTAGGTCCGGTTCATCCAAAATGTCTACGAGGTGGTTTAGTTACATATAGGACAGCTACAAAAAACAACAAGGATTATAACGTTGATGAGAGTTGTGAGATAAGTGAAGCTTGAAGGTTCTCAAAACGGTGGAGACCCAAAAATAGATAAAACAAGACATTTGAAGGAAAGGAATTCTAAAAAAAATGAGAGAAGAGATAGATTCGTATAAACAATTGAGCTAATCCAGGCCAAAGCCTTATCCTAGTATCTCATTCCCTTTTTTTCACCCAAGTACATGCAACTGGCCAGGTGGGTTATTTTATCATCTCAATGGAGAAATTTCGTTTAGATAAATGTGATGTGGCTTTCACCCCATGCAGCCGGGGTGCTATACACCAGTCAGGATCAGGTAGGCACATATGATAACTATATTGAGTAAGTATTTAGAAAATTTTTGGACACTAGTTTCCTAAAATATCCTCATTTTTCTCTTGAAAAAGATTAAAAATAACTTTTTGATATAATTGTCAGAATATTTATTAAATGCTCCTTTTGAACATGTTTACAATGCTGTATATCTTAGATTCAGACCAGTATCAATCTGGACCAGGTAGACACACATGGTGAGCACATTCAGTAACTGAGTAATTAAGCATTTAGAAAATTTTGACACCTTGAGTAAGCATTAGAGCTTGAATCTGCTGCTCGCCATGCCATGTGCAACTTACTATGCAATCAATCACGAATGAGCATGTTAGTGTTCCGTATACATGAATGTGGGTCTTCATGTTTATAGAACATTAGTGTTTTCACAGGCAATGGGTCATATAACCCATTACAAACTATGTGGTGAGTAGCAGATCCCAAGTGAATCAATATGTTAGTAGGGCAGGGTACATGTATGGTTCCATTGCATTCATAACATGAAGAGGCTGTGAATCCATGCCCCCAAGGGCGGAATGTGAGTGGCCACCTCAATGTATTGGTGCATCCAGATAGGAAGATGTGCATAGATGCACCCATAGACATGATTTTTATAGGTTTTAAAGCTCTAGGATAACAAATGGCATCCCTCTAATGTAGAGTTGTTAATGGGTCGGATCAACCTATAAATGGATTATAATGGTTTTGGTTTATGATTTTCTCCTGATTAATAATTGGATTGGGTCTGGTTATTGCATGTTCCAAATTGGTCCAGACTTGGAACCGATTATTTTATTAAGTATATAATATTTTCTTAATTTTCTTATATTTTTTATCATATTTTATGTTTGAAATGATAAATTTGATGGATAATAAATAAGATATTATTAGTTAAAAATGTTTAATTTATTAACATATAAATAATTTAGTATTTTTCTATCATTTTTACTAGAGTGAGCCTAAGATTATATCATCAAATTTTAATTTTAAGTTATTATTTAAATAAATAATATAATTTTTAGTATAATCAGGTCTATTGGATCCAGACCTAATAGACCCAACTATTAACTTGGACAATTTTAAGTCTATAATTTTGTCCTGATTAATAATTGGTTTGGACTGATTTTACCTAGACCTGACCCGTCAATAGCCTTATTATAATGCCAATAAAGTAAATAAAATACAAAAAATAAAAACAAAATAAAGTATTGATCATATTGATACACAGTTAGGCAACTTTGGCTATTGAATTTATTAATCACCCCACACAGCTGCATGCCCAGCATGCACATTTTAGTATGCATTAAAAACTTTTCCCGTACTTATCATGAAGAAGAGATATTTTCTAGTGTATGGTTGGAATATGCTGTGGGGCACGAGAGGGATGCCCTCTGTGAGGTGCCCATGCAATCTTGACGATGATGACATCGGAATCCACAGATGTGAAGTTAGAGAGAGAGTTATAAGCTAGACCTCATCAATGATGAAGAGATCTACAAAGGCCAGGATCTATTTTGTTCAAAATGAACCTGGCATACAACCAATACTATTTCAGCTTTTCAATGAATTGAGACAAGGAGATATGCTTCTCAGTCACATTCCATCCTGTATTGAAAACATTTTTTCATAAATAAATATAAATATAGAACAGATGTACGATCAAGACATGCTGTGAGAATTTGTGTGAGGCGCACTCTGTCAAGAGTAGATCCGGATTGCTTTTCAATGCTTCAAAATGTCAAAATGGATGCATTTGGGGGAGGTAATTCCATGTAAATGGAGAATGAAAAGTGATGCACCAAATAAAGAAACTGGCCAGAGGAGATGAATGTCAGCCAGGAACTCACTATATATTAAAATAAAAGAGAACAAAACAAATGCTGGGTTGTCGGTGCCACTAGCCGCCTTAGGTTACTTTTGCTTTGCCCAACTTGGTTTATTTGACTTGTTTATAGGTAACTTAAACCCTAAACATTGCTTAAACAAGGCAAAATTGTTTGTGGCCATACCCGTCGCAATCCTGCGTTACTGATTGACATGCCACATCTTTGGTGGGCCATAGCCTATCGGTCATTATCTTTCGCTTTCATGCCATCAAAGAGCAAAAGTTTGGACGGTTTAAGGAAGTCACGCTGATTAGCTCTTTGGGAAGAAGGGGTTTGTTGAAAAAATGGGTCCGGTGTTTAATTTACACGAATCACCAATAACATGGTCCATAAAAGCTGGGCTAGTTTTGTTCACAAAGAGGTATTTGGGGTCTAAAAATAGAGTTCATGAAGGGATTCACATCGGTGCTCTATAGAGTGCACCCTAAAAATGCCTTACATACACATTTCAGTAAGGTTTTTAAAACCGACTCGGAAATCGAATTGGTCATGTGTGTGGTTTTCAGGTTCAACCCTTCATCATTGAACGATTCAAACAGTTTAAATGATTCAATCATCCGGATTAATGGTTTATTGACTAAATCAATGCTTTTTTTTTGTAAATATCCAGTTTTAGGAAAAACAGAATTAGTCATCGGTCCGATCTGGTCCGGTTTTAAAAGCCATACATTTTAGTGCGTATTGGAAACATCTTTTGTCATTATCTAAATACACAATTGGAATATGCTGTGAGATGTTTTTGGAGTGCCACCTATGGGGTGAAAATGTGAATTAAAAAAGAAAGAAGCACTATGCTTTACATCAATGATGACGCCATTGACTTCAGTTAGTGCAAACTCTGTTTGAACGTTCAAACAGTCTTTACAGCCTTGCATTGGAAACTTTTCTGTACTTTTATGCTTTATTTCATGGGGGGAGATATTCCTGATATAAGGTATAAAGACTATTTGAATGGAATTTGCACTGACTGAATCCGGTTTCCAGTGATATAGATCATTTATGAAATTTTTTTGAGAACAAAACTTTTGCTCTTCTTCTGTTGATAAAACGGGATTTCAAGATTTAGTTTGATTTGAAAAAGATTTCCGATCAAACCAAGAAATTATAATTTGAGAAGTTTTTGAACCAAATTAAATGATTTGGCCTGATTACTAATACGATTTGGGCCATTATATTGAAATAAAATTCTTCTCTACCAAAAAACAATCACAATAAAAATAGCAATGGGCGGATGCACAGACGGAAATTCTTCACACATGGCGCTTTATATGTGCATCCACCCTACATTGAAAACATCTCCGTGAATAATAAGTTACGAGTACGGAAGATATTCTTAGTATATGGTAGGATGTGCGTGTGAGACATGTGTGAAGCGCCCTGTTTGACGAGCAGATCAAGTCTGGAACAAACATATACTAAACTGTGGTTGCCGTTGAATTGGTGATAGGATCTGTTCCTCATAAATGGGCGCTTCAGAGGCACATCCACCTTGCATTAAGAACATCTCCCGTGAATAATAACGAACAAGTACGGAAGATATTCTGAATGCATGATAGTATTTGCGTGTGAGGCGCATGTGAAGCGCCAGGAGTCGAGTCAGGAGCAGATCCGGCGGTCTCGTTGAATTGCGGGGTACTGTCAGTGGACGTGTCTATCCAATGAGCAATGAACACAGACCGAAACGTAGAAATAAAATTTGTTCTATTCAGATACAGACCGACGAAATGCTGACTACCTGAAGGCTGAAGCAGCCAATACGCAACAGCCAAATGTTGCCATGAGTTCTGGTTAGACGAGTGAGGTGACTCCATACGCATGGTACAGAGCCCGTTTGACTTGCGGAAGATCTAACTGTCAAAAGACGGAGCACCAAAAGGATGTGAGAAACCTATTTCGGGCTGATTTCGGGAAGCTTCAAACGAAGCTTCTTGCATCTTTCACATTTTAATCTTGTGCAGAAAGACGTGCATCTGCCAAACGTGCTTTGGACTACTCAGATCTTCATGCAAAAACTCAACGTGTCTTTTGCATGTCAGAGGTACCAAAAGATCTTCCCAAAAAGACACGCCAAATGGGCCCTTAGTCTTTCTCTATTTGGCAATGAAAGACAATAAATTATAAAGACCTAAGCCCTAAAAAACTCTCAAAACCCCAAAATGGCCAAAGGAAGCTCCCAATGAAACTGTCTTTCACACCTAAAATCTTTCATTTAACAGTTCTGTAGACTATGACAGATTAAGATCCCTACGAAACAGTGTGGAACTTACCCTCTGTTTGGTTTAAAGGAAAAATTAGGGAAAGGCAGGGAAACCTATATAAAGTTTCTCTGCCTTTCCCTCCTTTCCCTACCTTTTCCTTCACATCAAACATAACAACATTAGACCCCAAAAGCTCATCGTATCTTTTGGTCATTTAGGCTGTGAAGAGATCTTCCTAAATACTTGCCAAGCGGTACCTTATTTAATGCTTTTGGCCATTTAAGAAGCAGACCTGTTTATGGCCCGAACTTCAACCCTGGCTTTACATTATTTTGGACTTGCGCATCAGGTATAACCCATTCAAATTTTGGCAAAAATTAAGCCGGAACCTGGCCCATGAGCAAGTGTACAAAAACTTTATAGTAGGCCCATCTTGGCCCACCCCATGATGAGTGTTTCACCCGGCAAACATCTCATAGCCAGCCTGAACTCTTTAAGCCCCTACAAAAGGCTCCTAGGTAAAAGAGTAGTTGTTTAGGCCGGTGAAGATTCTTTTAGTCATAACGGCCGCTGTACACTAGTCCGAAACAAAGACCAATTGAATAAGGACCATCATGGAACTCTCCAGTTCGAGGCCGGTGAAGATTCTTTGACGGTGCCACTTCTCCGGTTCGAGCCGCTGCTGGTTGTATTATTAGGGACCATCATAGAACCTTGATCTATGCCCGAGTTATACCTCTTTGTGCGTGTTCTACCTTGAAATCTGAGACCCGTGCTCTGTTTGAAAGTCATCAGTTTGCATTATCTTGTGGTATTTCCCAAGTAATTTTTGAAGGTCACTGTACTTCTCTAATTAAATTCTTGTTAGAAGATTCTGCTAATCTTTCCTAAAGTATATTTACACTCTTTCACAACCCTAAGAATATTCTGAATCACCATTTTGATTTCTTAGTAGTGTTATCATCGAGATCGACAAATAAAGCAGTTCATTTATTAGCTCATTTTGGTTTGACTTGTAACTCTCCTTGTACTTGGTCATGTGTTCCAGTGTTTTTGAAGAAATTTGTAAAAGAAGAATCTATTGAATATATCTAAGGAAAGTAAGGCTATTGGGCATTTTCCTCAAAAAAAAAAAAAAAAATGAAGACCAATTGAATAAACAATCAGGAATACGAGTTTTTAACATAAGCCCAGTGGCCAGTAATGAGTCTAAGCCAAATTGAAGTATGAGGGTTAGGGGTGGGCGCGGGAGAAGAGTTTTACAATGAATATGTCACAGTGATTAAGTCGCCATGTTCTTGATCAATGATCAACACATTCTTCTTTTTCTTCCATCTCAACCATATATCTTATCTTTAGGGCTGCCAATGGGTTGGGTGTCTATAGAATTAGGTTCGAACTAATTATTAATTGAGATAAAATTATAGACCTAGAAACCATATTTGTATAATATACTGAAAACTATATTTGTATAATATAAATTATAAGAAAATATTATATATTTAATGAAATAATCAATTCCAATTCTAAATCAGTTCAGGGCATGGAAAGAAATGAAACCAACCAAATATATATATATACACACACACACAAGCAGGGACCCGTGCGAGGCACAAAAAAATCTGAAAGATTTAATAATTTTATTTTTTATTTAATATTGATTTATAAAAAATAATTATTGTTAATTGAATATGAACAAATATTTTTTCATAAATTTAGTTTTATTAATAATTATCTTAGCGGGGACCCGTGTAATGCACGAGATTTATTAAGCAAAAGATAAATAATAGAAAGGGACATTTACTAAAATACCCTTATAGTTTCACGGATTTTCTAAAAATTTACCCTATAGTTAGCATTTTACTAAAACACCACTTATAATTTGCAACAGATTTAATCAATCTTCCATTAGATGATAGTGGAAAATGACAGTGTTCACCCTAATGTTCATTTAAATAAATTTAATCAAAAGAAAATAGAAATAAAAAATACCATTTTACCCTCAATAAGACATGATCAACCACTGTATTTGACCAATTTTGTTTTTTGTATAAAAAAATGTTAAGGGTATTTTTTGGAATAAAAAAATCATGGGCCTAATGGCAAAACAAACACTCCTTAATGAATTGTAAAATAAATTGTAAAATAATTGGAATATTTTAGTAAAATGAAAACTATAAGGTAGGTTTAAGTAAATATGTAAAACTATAAGGTGTGTTATAGTAAATGACTCTAGTATAAACACATAAGAGTATACAATTGTTTTATATTTTCAACTTTTTAAATAATTAATAATTATTCAAATTTTATATACTAATTTTAATAACTTTTTTATAATACAAAAATAACAATAATTAACTTCAGTTATGTTTATTCATCAAACTTATGAAATCAACCAACCTAATCAACTCGACCCGAGTTGGTTGGTTTTCTAGTATTTTATGTCGGCTTTGGTTCAAAAAATTCCCAATTTCACCAAGTTTGATTAGTTTCACTTTGGTCGTTTGTAAATCGACAAAAAATTGGACGACTTAACCATGATATATTAATATTTTATATTTTAAATATAATTTTTAATATAAAAAAGTGAGAAATTTCCCATATTTCTTAGTTTAAAATGTTTAATTTCATAAATCTAATTTTAAATTTTATTTTTTAATAATTGATGTGAGTGAGGTGGTTAGGCTATGTACGAGAGTCTCCTTGAAGGACAAAAGAAAGCCAAGTGTAGAAGGTAGGTTAAAGGCTATAGGGCAAATGAGGCGATAGAATGATTATTTCATTATGAATTGGACCCTTATTTATAGGGAGGGATCCCAAGGTCCTGGAAAGAATGAGCTAAAAGTGTTTGGTTCCCATTAGGAAAGGGAATAATAAATTTAGTGTCAGTTGTTAGGGAACACTATTAAGGTTTCGACACGTGTCTTATGAGATATCTCAAGGACGAACTTTTCTATCGTTTGAGGATTCTAATAATACACTTGTGCTACTTCCTTTCGTGACCTTTTCAAAAAAATGTGGCATGGGTGATGTCACTATTTAGCTTGTGCGCCCTCATTAGGCTCACAGGGTGTTCCATCAAGCGCGTTATTTAATGATGTACGGGTTTCTATTATTTGTTTTTTTATCTGCGGTGAGTCTGCGCTCATCGCGATTATGTGATGACTTTAATCTCATTGCAAGTCTGCACTGGTCCGGAGCCCATTGCAGTTCTGCGATGGATTTAAACTCATCGCAAGTCCACATGGCCCCAAAGTTCATCACAATCTATTTCGGCTATGAGTTCATCACAGATGTGTGATGAGTTATGGACTCATTACAAGCATTTATATAATATTACTTTGACACCTCCTCTGTTTTGATGGATTAAGTGCACAATGTACCTATAATTGCACCGTAATTTTTAAAATTTAATTTAATGTTTAAGTTCAAATCTTTTGAACTGATTGATTTTTTATGAAAACTGGCCCAAACCAATACAACTTGAGTGGGTCGGTTTTCACAAAAAGTTAGTCGACTTCAAATGACCAATTCCCCAACCTGACCATGTCAATTTGTTGGCCAAATAGCCAACGACCGATCTAAACCAACTCATGAACACTCATGATTTTTGCTAAATTAATAGTTTTATCTCCAATAAATAACAATAGTTTAATCTCCAAAAATTATTAAAAATTTATAGCGAAAACACTCAATTATTGAAAATATTTTGATAATGAAAAATACAATAATTACAATAAGTACTAAAAATATATTAACTTAGTCAAAAAATAGTATAATCTCAAATAATAGTTTAATCTCTAATAAATATTAATTAATCAATAAATTATAACAAAAATACAATAAGTACTATAAATTAAATTAAAAAAAATCAATAATAGTAGTTTAATCTCCAATAATTATTGAAAGTTTAATGTTAAATTACAAAACAAAATAAATGTATACATAATCATTGAAAATACATTTATCACAAAAAATAATAAATAATTACTAAAACACATTAAATATTAATTTTAGTATATATAATTATATAATAAATACAGATTAAGAGTTTAAAATTATTATTAATAAATATTAATGTTTATGAAAGTTTTTTTCTTGAATTATTACTTGAAATAAGTGAAATTAGATATTTACAATATTATGTAAAAATATTAAATTATTATTAATTTCAATATTATGTTATAATTATTTTTCTAATTTTCATATTTTTTTTAAATTATTACATAATTTCTTTATTTTAACTATTTAAAATCCAGTTATGTTAAATATTTTGTTATTTAAAATATTTAGTTATTTAAATACTTAAATATTATGTAAAATATTTAAAATTTAATATATTAATTATTTATTAAATTTAATTATCCATAAAATCATAATTTATACTATTATTACATAGTTTCATATTAATTTTGTAATATATTACAATATTATTAATTTCAATATTATGTTATAATTAATTTCTACTTTGAAGATTTTTTTTTAATTTATTACATAATCATGTTGTTTCAACTATTTAAAATATAGTTATGACAAATATTTAAATAATCTATAAAATTTTTATTTTTTTTGTTATTTGAATTCTATTTATTTAAAGCTATTACATATTATTAAATATGAAAAACCTTTAAATTGATTATCTGGAAAAATATAATTTAAATTGTTAGTACATAATTTCGTGATATATTTTGTAAAAATATAAAATTATATTTTTGTTTTTAATAAATATTTTAATGTTATTGTATATTTTTGTTAGAATATTTAAATGACTCTTATATTTTTTATTCCAAACTTTATTTAGATAGATATAGATAGAAAGTAGGGGAGAGGATAAATAGGAATTAAAGATAATTTAGGAGAGTAACTCTCTACTAAATTAGAGATAATTTTGGAGATAAATAAGAATTAGAGATAATTTAGAAGACAAATAGAATTAGTGATAATTTTGGAGAAAGTGGGGGAGGTATTTAGGAGAAATTTTAGGAGAAAAGATTATTTAGGTTTTGGGAAAGTGCATTTCATTGGTTGTTTAATGTAATCAAGATAAAGAATGATTACAATTTTATATTTCTAAAATAAAAAAATAAGAAAATATAAAAAAGGAGAAAATAGATTCATAGCTTCTCTCAAAGGAGAGCTATGCTGACATGGACGAACCAGTTTATATATATATATATATATAGGTAGATAGATAGATAGATAGATAGATAGATAGATAGATAGATAGATATAGATATTAAAATAAAGCGGTCAATAAATTTTCTCATCTTTTTGAATTTTTTATTTTTTATTCCATGTCATTTTTGAAACAACCAATGAGATGCACTTTTCAAGAACCTAAATAATCTATTCTCCTAAGCTACCTCCCCACTTTCTCGAACATTATCTCTAATTCCTATTAAACCTCTCCACTACTTCTTATCTATATCTATCTAAAGAAAGTTTGCATTAAAAAGTTAAAAATTATTTAAATATTCTAACAAAATTATATAATAAATTTAAAATATTTATTGAAAATATAAAAAATAATTTTATATTTTTACAAAATATATCACGAAATTATGTATTAATAAATTAAATTATGTTTTTCCAGATTATAAATTTAAATGCTTTTCAAATATTTAATAATATGTAATATCTTTAAATAAATAAAATTTATATAACAAAAAAATTTAAATATTTCATAGATTATTTAAATATTTATCATAACTAGATTTTAAATAGTTAAAAAAATGCTATTATCTAATAAATTTAAAACATTTCTTCAAAGTAGAAATATAATTATAACATAATATTGAAAGTAATAATAATTTAACATATTACAAAATTATTAATGAAATTATGTAATAATAGTATAAACTATGATTTTATGTATAATTAAATTTAATAAATAATTAATATTTTAAAATTTAAATATTTTACATATTATTTAAGTAATTAATTAACTAAATAGTTAAAATAATAATGTAATACTTAAAATAAAGAAATTATATAATAAATTTAAAAAAATTCTGAAAAGGTGGAAAAATAATTATAACATAATATTGTAAAAAAAATAATTTCACTTATATCAAGTAATAATTTTCAAAAAAATTAATATTTATTAATAATATTTTTAAACTCTTAATGTGTATTTATTATATAATTATATAATTATATTAATATTAAAATTTATTGTATTTCAGTAATTATTTATTGTTTTCATAATACATGTATTTTCAATGATTATGTATACATTTATTTTGTTTTGTTATTTAATAGAAAATTTCAATTATTATTGGAGATTAAACTACTATTATTGACTTTTAATTTAATTTATTGCCCTTATTATATTTTTGTCATAGCTTATTGTTTAATTAATATTTATTAGAGATTAAACTATTATTTGAGATTATACTATTTATTGACTAAGTTAATATATCTTTAGTACATATTGTATTTTTGTAATTATTATAATTATTGTATTTTTCTTTACCAATGTATTTCCAATAATTGTGTGTTTTTGCTATAAATTTTCAATAATTATTGGAGATTATACTATTGTTATTTATTGGAGATAAAACTATCAGTTTAGCTAAAATTATGAGTGTTCATGAGTTGGTTCGGTCTGACCGTCCATTATTTGGCCAACCAAATTGACCTAGTTAGGTTTGGGAGTTGGTCAACTGAAACCGACTGGCCTTTTGTGAAAACTGACCCACTCAAGTTGTATCAGTTCTCACAAAAGGTCAGTCGGTTCAAAAGATTTAAACTTAAAAATTAAATTTAATTTTAAATATTACAGTGTGATTATTAGAAAATAAATTTATGAAATAAAACATTTTTTACTAAGAAATATGGGAGCTTTCTCACTTTTTTATGTAAAAAAATTAAATTTAAAAAATAAAACATTAATATAAAACTATAAGTGAAATTATGTAATAATAGTATAATTATGATTTTATGGATAATTAAATTCAATAAATAAATAATATTTTGCATATTATTTAAGTATTTAAACAACTAAATATTTTAAATAAAAAAATTTAACATAGCTAGATTTTAAATAGTTAAAATAAAGAAATTATGTAATAAATTTAAAAAATTATGAAAAGTATAAAAATAATTATAACATAATATTGAAATTAATAACAATTTAACATTCTTACATAATATTGTAAATAACTAATTTCACTTATATCAAGTAATTATAATTTTAAACTCTTAATCTATATTTATTATATAATTATATATTCTAAAATTAATATTTGTTGTATTTGAGTAATTGTTTACTTTTTTTGTGATAGATGTATTTCCAATGATCATGTATAAATTTATTTTGTTTTGTTATTTAACAAAAAACTTTCAATAATTATTGAAGATTAAACTATTATTATTGAATTTTTTAAATTTAATTTTTTGTACGTAATGTACTTATTGTATTTTTGTTATAAATTATTGACTAGTTAATATTTGTTAGAGATTAAACTATTGTTTGAGACTATACTATTTATTAACTAAGTTAATATATTTTTAGTCCTTATTGTGCTTTTGTAATTATTGTATTTTTTACGTTACCAAATATATTTTCAATAATTGTGTATTTTTGCTATAAAATTTCAATAATTATTGGAAATTAAACTATTGTTATTTATCGGAGATAAGACTATTAATTTAGCTAAAATTGTGAATGTTCATGAGTTGGTTCAGTCTATTGTACGCTATTTGGCCAACCAAATTGACCTAGTTAGATTGGGGAGCTGGTCAACTGAAATCGATTGACCTTTTGTGAAAACCGATCCACTCAGGTTGTATCGGTTTGGGTTGGTTTTCACAAAAGGTCAGTCGGTTTAAAAGATTTAAACTAAAAAACTAAATTAAATTTTAAAAATTACAATGGAATTTTTAAAAAATTAATTTAAAAATTAGATTTATGAAATAAAACATTATAGACTAAGAAATATAGAAAATTTCTCACTTTTTCATATTAAAAATTAAATATAAAATATAAATATATATCCATGGTTAGGTCGTTCGATTTTGGTTAATTTACAAATGGCAAAAGTGAAACTGATCCAACTTAGTTGAATTGGGAATTTTTTGAGCCAAAGGCAATATAAAATACTAGAAAACTGACCAACTCTGTTTGAGTTGATCGAGTTGGTCGGTTTCATAAGTTTGATGAATAAACGTAACTGAAATTAATTATTGTTATTTTGGTATTATAAAAAAATTATTAAATTAATATACAAAATATGAATAATTATCAATTCTTTAAAATTTTGAAAATATAAAACAATTGTATACTCTTATGTGTTTCTATTACGGTCATTTAATAGAACACACTTTATAGTTTTATATATTTACTTAAGCCTACCTTATAGTTTTCTTTTATTAAAACATCCCATATATTTTAAAATTTATTTACTTAGTCAACCTTTCATTAATGATTGTTTGTTTTGCCATTAGGTCCATGATTTTTTATTCCAAAAATACCCTTAACACTTTTTTATACTGAAAATAAAATTGGCTAAATATAGCCAATAGAGTGGTTGCCTATGCCTTATTAAGGGTAAGAATGGTATTTTTATTTCTATTTTCTTTTGATTAAATTTATTTAAATGAACATCAATATCAACACTGTCATTTTCCAGTATCATCTAATGGTAGATTGATTAAATCCATTGCAAATTATAAATGGTGTTTTAGTAAAATGCTAACCATAGGATAGATTTTAGTAAATCTATGAAACTATAAGGGTATTTTAGTAAATGATCCTTTCTATTATTTATCTTTTGTTTAATAAACTCCATGCATTGCACGTGACCCCACTAATATATATATATTAAAACAAGGCAGTGAAGAAAATTTCTTTTTTTGAATATTTTATTTTTTAGTTCTATATCATTTTTGAAACAACCAATGAGATGCACTTTCCAATCACCTAAATAATTTCTTCTCCTAAAATTTATCCTAAACTACCTCCCCCACTTTCTCCAAAACTATCTCTAATTCCTATTTATCTTCTAAATTATCTCTAATTCTTATTTATCTCCAAAATTATCTCTAATTTCTACTTATCCTCTCCTCTACTTTTTATCTATATCTATCTAAAGATAGTTTGGATTAAAAAATTTAAAAATTATTTATATATTCTAACAAAATTATATAGTAAGTTTAAAATATTTATTAAAAACACACAAAAAATTAATTTTATATTTTTACAAAATATATCACAAAATTATATACTAACAATTTAAATTATGTTTTTTTGGATTATCAATTCAAATGTTTTTAAAATATTTAATAATATGTAATAGATTTAAATAAATAAAATTCAAATAACAAAAATATTAAATATTTTATAGATTATTTAAATATTTATCTTAACTAGATTTTAAATAGTTAAAATAATAGAATTACGTAATAAATTTAAAAAAATTCTTCAAAGTAGAAATATAATTATAACATAACATTGAAATTAATAATAATTTAATATATTACAAAGTGAATAATGAAATTATGTAGTAATATTACAAATTATGATTTTATGGATAATTAAATTCAATAAATAATTAATATTTTAAAATTTAAATATTTTACATATTATTTGAGTATTTAAATAACTAAATATTTTAAATAAAAATTTAACATAACTAAATTTTAAATAGTTAAAACAAAGAAATTATGTAATAAATTTAAAAAATTATGAAAAGTAGAAAAATAATTATAACATAATATTGAAATTAATAATAATTTAATATTTTACATAATTTTGTAAATAACTAAGTTCACTTATATCAAGTAATAATTCAAGAAAATAACTTTCAAAAAATTAATATTTATTAATAATAATTTTAAACTCTTAATCTATATTTATTATATAATTATATATTCTAAAATTAATATTTGTTGTGTTTCAGTAATTGTTTACTGTTTTTTATGATAGATATATTTTCAACGATTATGCATAAATTTATTTTGTTTTGTTATTTAACAGAAAATTTTCAATAATTATTGGAGATTAAACTACTATTATTGAATTTTTTAAATTTAATTTATTGTACTTATTGTATTTATTGTATTTTTGTTATAACTTATTGGTTAATTAATATTTATTAGAGATTATACTATTTATTGACCAAGTTAATATATTTTTAGATCTTATTGTATTTTTTATTATCAAAATATTTTAAGTAAATGTGTATTTTTGCTATAAATTTTTAATAATTATTGGAGATTAAACTATTGTTATTTATCGGAGATGAGATTATTAATTTAGCTAAAATTATGAGTATTCATGAGTTGGTTTGGTTCGGCCATAGGTTATTTGGCCAACCAAATTGGCCTGGTCAAGTTGGGGAGTTGGTTAGTGAAGCCGACTAACCTTTTATGAAAATTGACCCACAAAAGTTGTATTGGTTTGGGTTGGTTTCACAAAAGGTTAGTCGGTTCAAAAGATTTAAACTTAAAAATTTAATTTAATTTTAAAAATTATAATGTAATTATTAAAAAATTATATTTATGAAATAAAACATTTTAGACTAAGAAATATGAAAAATTTCTCACTTTTTCATATTAAAAGTTATATTTAAAATATATGTATATATATATATATATATCCATGGTTAGGTCATTTGATTTTGGTTGATTTATAAATGGCCAAAGTGAAACTGATCCAATTTCGTTGAATTAGGAATTGTTTGAACCAAAGCCGATATAAAATACTAGAAAATGACTAATTCGGGTCGAGTTGATCAAGTTGGTTGGTTTCATAAGTTTGATGAATAAACCTAATTGAAATTAATTGTTGTTATTTTGGTATTATAAAAAAATTATTAAAAGTAATATATAAAATATGAATAATTATTAATTATTTAAAAATTTGAAAATATAAAACAATCGTATACTCTTATATGTTTCTATTAGGTCATTTACTAAAACACACCTTATAATTTTATAGATTTAATTAAACCTACCTTATAGTTTTCATTTTACTAAAATATTTCATATATTTTATAACTTATTTACTTAATCAACATTTCATTAAGGAGTGTTTATTTTTTCATTAAGTTCATGATTTTTTATTTCAAAAATACCCTTAACACTTTTTTATACAAAAAAATTGGCCAAATATAACCAATAGAGTGGTTGCCCATGTCTTATTAAGGGCAAAAATGGTATTTTTATTTCTATTTTCTTTTGATTAAATTTATTTAAATGAACATTTGGGTCAACACTATCATTTTCCACTATCATCTAATGGAAGATTGACTAAATCCGTTGCAAATTATAAGTGGTGTTTTAATAAAATGCTAACTATAGGGTATATTTAAGTAAATCCATGAAACTATGGTATTTTAGTAAATGACCCATTTTATTATTTATCTTTTGCTTAATAAATCCCGTGCATCACACGGATCCTCGCTAATAATTAATCAAGACAAAATCATAAAATCAGAGCCACTTTATTTGGTTCAATCAACTCAAGTCCATCAGGTAGACGCAACCCATTGACAGCCCTACCTACCTCTTGTCCTAGAATTTACACATTCCTGTTTTCCAATGTTATCAGACTAGGACTGGACTGAAAACCAGAAATCTTGTGATTTCATCTACATTATTTGGAACTTGGAACAACCCACATGCATTAAAATGAATTCATTACCAATTAACTTTCGTTATTGATTGCTTTGAGTGGTTCTCTCAGGAATTTAGGAATGGCAACGGGGCGGGGAGCCACTCCCCATCCCCGTCCCTGCAAATATTTCCATCCGTCCCTGCCAATGAGGACATGATTATCTCTATGCCCGTCCCCACAATGATCCTCATCCCCGTAGGGATATTCACTTTCCTTGATTTTTTTATAATGTCAACTATTTTGTAAATAAAATAATTAAAATTTACAATTCTTTTGAAAAAGATTAAAATATATTCAACCATGGGACGGGGATCGAGGTGATCCCCGTGGAGTAGGGAGTGCTTTTCTCATCTATGCCAGTAGGGATGAAAATTTCCCCATCCCCGTCCCCATAGGGGAAAAATCATTCCCATCCCTGCCTCAATGGAGTGGGTCCCCCGGGGATTGGGGAAATGTGTAAAATTGCCATCCCTAGGATTGTTCCCATTTTCACGCTTGTCCCAAGTTTACCATTGCACCAAGCAATGAAGTTATTATTTGTATTAGAGGGATAATGAAAGAATAGAATTAGATTTATTTCTTTAAGTTGCCTTTGGTTGCAATGCAAATCTTGATTGGGCGCAAAATTTGTACTCAATTCAATTTTGCTTTTCATTTGTTTGTAATTATGATTTACATTTCCATCTCTTTTTTTTTTTCTCTTTTGCACTCACTGCAGGTAGGGGTATCGATGAACCGGTTTTGGGTTGGACTCCGTCCAAATCAAAATCCATTTGGAATGATTGGATGGACCAATAAGACATGTTGAATTTGGATGGACTGGAAGACCAATATGACATATTGGATTGGACCTGATCCATCCATAATGAATTCATATTGGATTGAGCTAATATCTGGTCCATTGATAGAAGATAAGAAGATAGGTGTCAATGGACCAGGTTTGAGTTGAAACCAGTCTCAATTAATAGGAATTAGAACAGATTGAACAGTCTCTGGACCAGCCCAAAATGGTCTAAAATATTTATTGGACTGGATTGGACCAGATCCATTTGTAATGGATTCACATTGGACTGGACCAGATTGGACCAAATCCATTCCAATTGACACCCCTAACTGCAGGTGCAATATTTACATCCCAAAACTGATGCAAAATTTGCATCACCTTCCTCCTACTTCAATCATTTCTCATTTTCATATATACAGTGCAAACCACATCATCATGCATCCTAACTTATTCCTAGATAGATAGCCCTCCTACCAATATTCTCTTTCATATAAAAGTAAAGATCACTTCATTTTACTTCTTATATGAAGCAAAGTAAACCAGAATTTACATTCAACCTTTTGCACACCCATGCATTTACACCAGTGCAACTGAAATTTATATTGCAACCAAGTACAGCCTTAAATTATACAACAAACTTATCTATACTTCCATTGGCGTCTGACTGTGGTGTCAAATGAAATGAAAGAAAAGCAAAGAGAGAAAAGAGAGGAAAATTGGTAAAAAAGGTACTACAGAAAATTAATATATCAAAGATTTGGGTGTTATAGAAATATCATGTAAAACCAAGGTTTTTTAAACTAGACTGGACATGGAACTGTTCTGGGACCGGTTCCCAGGTCGAATGGTCCATCAGTCCGATTCGAACAGACTAACTTAAAAAAAAAATAAAAATGAAAAAGGCCACAAACTGTTCTTTGAGTTAATAGCTCAACAGTTCAATCACCTGGGTCAATGGGTCGCTGACCAAATTAACAGTTTCTAACCAAAAAGTGATTTTAGGATTAAACACAACTAGTTGCCTAACCGGTTCTTAGGTTTTCTGGTCTGACCTTCCGACCTGATCCGATTTTCAAAACCATATGTAAAACAAGTTTTGCTTTAAAAGCAAAAGTTATTACTTTTCTCACTTGGAGCACGTGCACTGAAAGGCTGAAACCAAGAATGTTAGAGCAATTAATATGAATTTCTTGCTTTAAGTTCAACTCGAAGCAACTCCTTTTCTTTAAACAAAACCACGGAATTAACTTATTAGCTATGTATCAGATTCGGGAAGTTGGGATAGAGGCGCTTGCCACAAAAGAGTTTTATTTTACAATCATGAAAGTGGAAGCACAGAGAATAATAACCAGCTCTGTTACCAGAAGAATTTGCTAATCTGGGGTGGGGCTTGGGAGTTGTCGAGATCATGGGACGGAGAATGTATGTGTCTTCCTTCATAGGTTGTGATTACCATCCGCGGGTCCTCTGCTAATCTCTCCACTCGCTTCTTTACACGGCAGTTGTCCTGTGTACAACGGTAATAACTCCTGCATACACATTAATTACTTGATAGTTGAGACATGATCACTTGGTGCAATCAAGTGTTTATAACTGAATTATGCGTGATAATGTAAGTAAGCAAGTGTCACAAATGCCTGCTGGCTAGCTAATTACAGTACTGGATTTGGTCCAATCCAATCCGGTTCGATATGAGTCCATTATAGATGGATCAGGTTCAATCTAATGCATCTCACCATTTTGGACCACTTCAATTTAATGTCTGGACTATCCAATTTGTTCAAATGGATTTTAATTTTAATTGGTTTCAACCTGAACCTGGTCCATTGACACATGTATTATTATCTTTTATCAATGGACCAGATATTGGTTCTACCCAATCTAAACCAATATAAATGCATTATGGAAGGACCAGGTCCAATCCAATCCAATAAATACTTTGAACCATTAATTCTGTATTAGCTCAATTCGATATATTTTATTGGTCCATCTATTTCATCCAAATTGATTTTGACTTAGTTGGCATCCAATCCATTGGCACCTTTAATTGTAGTAGAGACTTGGAATCAAATTCCACCTGCACTGTGGTAGAATCACCTCGTATAAATGCTTAAACAGGATTGACTTAAGCTTTATCAAAATTTCAATGGGGCTAGCCCAGAGCAATGCCCAAGTCGCACCGCTAATATCAGCTGATATGTGGAATGTCATGGAATTTCCGCTATTCCACCTGTGCCTTGTCAATATTAAGAAACCATCAAAACCAATACTGTCAGATAATATGGACCAATATGCATTGATACTTTAAACCATGAGTCCAATCAATGTTGTTAAACTTGCAAAACTACATTTTACTTGTGCTCATCATGTCATTGAACATTAGCTGCTGATATGGTACGTACCCAAGCCAAACAATATTGTACCAGTAAAATGGCCAGATTACTGGTTCAAATGACTCTAGTAAGCATACAAGAGTAGCATGTTTTACTAGATAATCCTTCTGTAACAAGAACCATGCCCTGACCAATATTTAGTTTTTGCCATTGGTTTGGGTCAAAGTTTTTAAAACCGAACCGGATAATGAAATGGTAAAGAGTTTGGTTTTCGGGTCGAACAGTCTAACCGTTAGAATTAAACAGATGGCCCATTCTGATAAAAAAATAAAAAATAATAAAAAAACAATCAAACTGTTGAACAGTTCAACTGGCCGAATCAATAATTTGCTGACCAAATCAACGATTTTTGAAAAAATAACGGTTCTGAGGTAAAACAGCTAACCAGTTCCCAGTTTTTCCAATCTAACCGTCCGCTCAGATTTGGCTTTGAAAACCATGGTTTTGGTTACATGCATGATAATAACTTTCTAATTACACATTAATTTGAATTTCAAGCTACCATATCCGCAGAAGAGAACTTCTCTAGGGGTTACATTGCAGCTAAAGTATTCCTTCTTATTTGTGCCATTAATGGTTTTCATGGCAATAACCGAACTGGCAAAAATTCTCTACTGACCGTATTTTTGTTACGTACTGGGATTATTCATAGGTTGCAGGTAGGGGTGAGTATGTGTCACTTCAGCTTCGTTTCAAGGCAGAACCTGGAACACGATTTTTTCTTTACAAAAAGAAAAAACATTTTCTTACAAAAAAAATAAACATTACTTAACTTCAAGAATCAAACTAGATAGCTATATATGTTGTTGAGATTAATATAATACTATGTGTTATGTTTTTCATAACATTAAGGATTATAAATGTGACATAATTACATAATCACAAATTGCGTCAGTGATAATGTTACTAGCAATATATATGATTGATTAGAAATCACAGTCATAAAATGTTTAAACTTCATTTTGGATAATAAGAATACATAGTTCAAAACTTATATTACCTTTATTAAATAATTCTATAGGTTATCATAATATATTAATATATAATTTAAAATTTATCATTATATTTTAAAATTTGTAAATATTACTTTTTCACACTACATGTTATATACATAAAAATATTAAATTAAAGAAAATTTATCAATTCACTTAGGCTCCGTTTGATTTGTGAGATAGGGATGAGAAAAAAGGGAATATTCCAAAAATAATCTTTTTCTCTTATTTTTTCGAGGGAAATAGAGGGATGGGATGAAAAAAACGTGGGATGCGAGATCCCAAAATCGTGTAATCGGGATCACACCAAAATAATGCGACTCCGGTGGGAACCTACTTTCTTGACACTCCGATCTCTCTCTTACTCCCTCATTCCCCCCCCTCTCTCTCTCTCTCTCTCTCTATATATATATATATATATATATATGGTGTGCTTTTTGTTTCATCATTAGGTCACTGCCAACCTCCTCTCTTTGTCAAAGATAACAGGGGAGTTGCAGTCATGGAGCTCTCTTCTTCATCTTACATGAATCCGGTGAAAAACTAGATTGCGACAATACTTTTCCTACTATTTTCTCATATACAAAACCAAACAATGAAGAAATAAATTTTTACACCTTCCCATCCCACCCAAATCTTCTCACAAATCAAACGGAGTCTTAAGTGGATTAATGGTCAACGATATGGTCTTTGTAACCTGGGTGCAAAAATTCACATCCTCAAAGTATTTTGAGATTTATTTTACAGAAAAGTACAAACAAGCCCAATGCAAATTTCTGAATTCCACTACAGAGTTATAAACATTCAAAATGTCAAAACCCCCCACTCTATACACCAATGCCCGCCTGTGAATTGGTATTAATTCCGAGCTGGCACCCACCCCAACTGTACTTTGGGCCTAAAAATTCTTATCCTTGGGCTGAACCGTCATTCTCTCCTTATTTTAAGGCAAGCCTGGTTCCAAGGCTGATTTCACCAAAGTCTACGAAGGTTAGGTACACCCAAGCCAATCAGGGCAAATTCTCCAGGAATAGGGTAAGCCACTAGACTCTAGAATCTGCCTAATATGGACTAGGGTTGGTTCCAAGAATTTGGAACCAGATCCTACCCTTACAGATTGGGTAGGGTAGATTTGAGGTCAGTTCCACTAGGTTCTAGGTATAACCAACTCATTTGTTCACTCCTATTCGTACGCCATTCAGTTCTAAACATATGCAAAGTCTTCTAGTTCAGCCACTCATCTATCCCTTTTTTTCAGGTTGACATTGTAACTTACCTCTTGGAATCCAAGACCATAAAACAATTAGTTCTAACAAATTCTTGGGGGTTAGCTGAAGCCATAGAAAAGCTAGCAATGCACGTCTCATCAAGCTCTTATACTAAGTTCCAAACACTCTGCAAACGTCTATGTCTCTCTTCTTGAATAGGTCCAATGATACTAAGGCTGTGTTTGGTTGCAGTGCAGTTTTATTTGTACTAGTACAAATGCATAAGAGTGCAAATGAAAAAAAAAATGTATATTCTTGTTTAATTTTGTTTTGGGTTTCACTTTATTCTGTTTCATGTCATAATTTACTTCATTTGCACTGCAATCAGATAAAATAATCTAAAATTTGAAACAAAAATAGGTCAGAATTTACATTTAAATCATTTGCACCAATAGTTTTACATCAGTGCAAATTTATTTGTATTGCAACCAATCACAGTTGAAAAGAGATTGTCATGTCAAGCTAATAGTGTCCAACATGGCTACCCTACAGGCTACACCAATGCAATTCCAAGTGACTGAAAATGCGCTTGACTGTGAGTCCAGTGCTTGCTTGATGTGAGCTCTTGCCCCCATCAAATTTGAATCTATCATATTCCTGTACTTTGGAATCTAGGTGACTGAAACAAGATAGACCACTCTCAAGGAACCCAATTAAACTGTTAGGTGAGTTCCTAAATAGGTTTTTATTCTCTAATACTTTCCCTTACAAAAAAGTCCATTGGGCTTCAAGTGTGGACATGCACAGGCCTATCCATAATTTAATTAATTATAACGAGATGAGCTTAAGCTATTAGTTGAGACAGTTAGGTGAGGTCCTTGAATGTATAATGTATATAGTTCTAGAACCATAGAGGTTGATTGTGCCGATACCTGACATTGTGTTCCAGGAGCGTGTGATGTGTCCAATAGATCAAAGAAGGATTAAGATATAAGATTCCTGTAAATAGCTTCCACGTATCATTAGCTTTTGTTGCTATTCAGAAGTTGTTTCAGGGTTCTCAGTGCTCTGTTCCAAAACCATAAAAGGTCATTTTGTTTATTCGAACACAACCATTCATTAGTGCATTTTCCTCATATCTTCACAAGTTAAACAGTGTATTTGTGGCATCACCTATGATTTCTTAGGACCCGAAAATGATGGCTATTTGGACTATGATAGTTCAAGGACTGTCTCAGAATTTTCTATAGATGAACGTCCAGAAACCTTTCATGTTTGTAGTATTAACCCACTACATGTCAAGGCAGAAATATTCATTAATCAGTGTAAAATTAACAACTTAATTAGATTAGAGGGGATCATTAGAAATACAAAAGACATAAGATTGAGTATTGAAGATTACAGCCCTTGATTGAGAGAGGAAGCTTTTAATCCAAATGCAACAAAGAACTGGAGCTCAGACTAATGTATGGTCATAAATGATCTTATCCCAACCTTTACCCTTTTCTTTGAATGGATAAATTAAAATTATATCATTAGCTAACTATATTTACACATCAGACTTCAGATCATCAAGGATATAGCTAGTTGGAAAAAATTATTAGCCTATTGTGTGCATGTCTGTGTATTTTGAGAGAGAGAGAGAAGAAAACAAAATGCATTTGCAGTTACGCACTGAGACACTAACCCTAAATAAACTAAGCCTATGAATCCTTAATGAGACAGCATGATGAAGCAATAGAGGAAATAATTTTTCAAACATAATTAACTGATGCAATATACCTTGGATGCTGTGTGTTCTTCACTACTTTTTGGCCGTACTTCCTCCACTTGTAACCATCGTCCAAGACATCCACGTCGCTCATGGTTTTGAAGCAAAACCTGGGCTCCCTCACCTTCCTCCTTGCCTTCACCTTCTTCATCTTCATTGCAGAAACACCCATGTGCTCATCTTCACCATATCTTTTACGGCTCAAGCGCTCACTGTCTTGTACCCATGGCCTGAGTTCCAACCAAAACCAAACCAACAAATGAGAAAACTGGAGAGAGAGAGAGAGAGAGAGAGAGAGAGAGAGAGAGAGAGAGAGAGAGAGCAATTTCCTGATATTTCTGCATGAAAATCTAAGAATTTTTTGTACTCGGTTAGGAAATTTCATGATTATGAGAATAAAATTGTTTTTTATTAAATGATCATACCACCAAATAAAAAAAATAAAAAAACTGAAATGATCATACTGGAAAATAGTTTTATTCTTAACTTGGGTCTGTGTGTCTTTTCATTTTGTAACACTGTGAACGTATCATAAGATAAGAACAGTTCAATTACCAAAGACTAGTAGTGGATTTTTGCACTGAAGAAGCTTCAAATTCACCGAGATGAGAAGCAATAATATCTCTCTGCTTTAAAGCTCTAGAAGATGGGCTTTCATTTAGCTGACAAGTACCATCTTCTCCTAGAGAAGAAGGGTTGTTAATGCTGAGGGATCTCAAAGATTGATGACATTTGAATTGAGAAAAGCTTCTGCTGGAACAAGAGTACAAACCCATTTGCGAGGGCTTCTCTTGGTCTTCAGACAACCCCTGGTTAAGCGCGATTTGGGACGTGGACATTTCTCTCTCGAGTGATAGGAGAGTAGACTTCTTGGTTCTCAGAAAAAGGTAAAGCCTTATCCCTCTCTCTTCCTGCTAATCATATATCTGATTCTCTATGTACTAGATCTATATTAAAACTTAATAGAGGATGATATGTATTAGTTTCTCATCTCTCAACTCTAGAAGTTACTTTTTATTTATGACACAGAAATTAACGAATAGTATGAGGAGAAAATGTTTGGTGAGTGATTTGGGCACAACCCAATTTGATAGAGTGAGTGCATATCCTGATAGACCAAAAGACAACATGTTTTGGTGTTTGATTATCTAATAACAGATGCTTCTTTGTCTTTTAATTAACTAGGGGTGTGTCCTAATCACTCTCCAAAAGTTTTAACTCCTTATTATTAATTATTCATTTAAATCCAAAAAACAAGCAAAAAAAACTATACATAGTATCAGTATGTATCTATTTTATCTACACATAAATATATAAGACCTTATTTTTTTTCATCTCAAGCACAGAGAGAAAGAGAGATATGAATTATGGATTCTTGTCGTTCAGATGAGTACTTAACATCTATCAGAGAGAGATGAATTATGATATTATTCTTGTGGTTCAGATGAGTACATAATAACAGAAGAAAGATGCCACAACGAGTGAAATAGGTTTTCTTTGTGGAACCCTAAAAGTATCAAGCAATGATGATGAATCTTGGGTGCAAAGCTTTCCCGTCCACTTCGGCGGTGATGGTATTATTATGATTCGATGAAAGAGGGCTTACTGGAAAAAGCTTCAATCCTTTTCTCTTGCTTTATCTTCCTTCCATGTGACCTTTTTTCCGTTCATGTTATAATCATCTTCACTGCCCATTCCATTGATGTCTGAGAGAGCCATTCCCGAAGGAAAAACTTGAAATCTCTCACAGTTTTACTTTAAAAACTGGGTAATTAACAATTTAGAACAATAATGACATTGTTATATGTGTGTTAGTGGGGGTAGCTGGTAGCTGCCGACCTGCCGTGTCTTAACCAACCACTGGTCTCAATCTACTTTGTGCTAACATACACGTTTAAACATGAAACGCAGAAAAGATCGATTCCATGTACATAGACCGGATTCAGTGCTCACAAGACCTGTTATTACACCATCCTCACAATACTTAATTATAGCCCTGTATTTAGAACATCTCCATAATTATATATATATATTTTCATTTATTGGGAGATATTCTCAATGAGATCGACTTCCATTCTGTGCCCATACTCTTCTAACTGCCTTTTTCAATCTTGCATTGGAAAAATCTCCTCATAAAATAAAGTATAGAAGTATGGATATATTCTCAATGTAAGGCTATAAAGGCTGTTCGAACTGCTTTGCCCTGACCAAAGCCAAATTCATTCTCAATGTATGCAATTGTTGTGAGGATGGTGTGAAAAAAACTTTTGTGAGGATTGAATCTGGTTTTGACCCACAAACTCTTCTATGTGAGGAATGTGTTTGCTTTTTACATCACTCAGGATCAACTGAACTTGATAGCTGTGGTAATAATCCTTTTTCTCCACTGATCTTGTGAAAATTTTCAAATATCTAATTTTTCTTGACACTATGGGCTGGAACACTTTGATGAGCTTTTATTCTTTATTTATTATTTTGTTCTTTTTTTTTTTGGAAAAGGGGTGTTAGGGAGAAAAGTCGTAAGGAATGTCATTGGAAGCATCTGCCTTGGACCAGATATCTAGGGGCAGGCAAAGAAAGGTGATGAACAAAGAGGAGCCTTAATTATATATGGAAAAACCGTGTGAGCCCCTCATGTTTCAATGTATGATAGGAGGAAAATTTTTACTGTGAAATATTTCAAACAAAATTTTTCATCCATCAAGGCATTAGCAATGCTTTAAACCAAGTCTTCAAGTGCTGATGATTTAGGGAGCGTTCTACGATGTGAATTGTTTTTCTTATTGTCGGTTTTAAAAGTAAATCAAAACCATCTGGTTTGGAAATAGGTTGTTTCTTAAAACAAAAGCACAAGAAACATGTTCTTGGTTGTATGTGTTTTTTTTTTTCAAAATTGAAATCAAAACATGTTCTCGAATCTGATTTCAAAAACATATTTTCATCTTACTATTCAACATCATGTTCTATAAGTCAAATAATTTCTGTACTAGAAAGTTTGTTTTTGTTTTAAAAACCAATATTTTGTGCAAAACCAACTTGCTTTTCCTTTTGAAAACAAAAACATAGTTCAAGAACATGTTTTTGTTTTTTTGCTGATGTAGCGATTCCAAAAACAAATCAAAACAAAAACATTCATGTCCTAGAATAGCCCAATTTTTTCTTTTTTTTTTAGTTCTTAGTCATTTTAATCATTAATAAAACAATTTATCACACTTATTTTTATTTAATATGATGCATATATGATATTAGAGACATACCTAATTTTTCTACAGTTTTTTTTTTATATTTTTCATATTTTTATATAATTTCATTTAATTTATATCATCACAGGTTGATCCATTTGATTCAGGCAGTTTCATTGTTGATACATCACACGGCCGGAAAAGCAGTAATCAACCTTTGTCAAAGAAGTTCCTATAAATCCTAGGCCTTCCTTTAGCTTGATGGGTTCAAACTTTTAATTGCTGTTGTTACGAGTGAAAGAGTTCAATATATAGGTCAATCCAAATCTTTAGTTTGTAGGAGACAATCACAAGACAGCAACAGGTATGCGACTTTGAAAGGGAGAGGCACAGAAGGAGAAACATTTAATATAAATTAATGGACCTTTAATTTAAATCTTCAACTACCTTTTTTTCTCTGTTAATCCAAGATATACAGTTTATCAACCATGAACATGAATAGACTGTCTGGATAACCTGTTATAAAATCGAATTTGATTCTCACAAAACTGTCATCACACCGTCCTAACAGCCTCTTGCAGCTGTATATTGGGAATTTTTCTCTATGAATAAAAACAAGGATAGATGTTCCTAATGCACGGTTGCAAAAGTTGTAATTAAAGACAATTTTCATTATAGGGTACAATTAAAATTGTACTATATATAGTCAGCAGAAGATATATCTGTGGTACAAGTGTCAAACACAAATCCAGATATATAAATTAACATGAAGTGGGATTCTGAAGTGAAATCCCTAGTGTCCCTTCAGATCTGTTTCGGGTTGAATCAGCAAGTACTGGCTCTCAAGTAGTGAAGCAATCCTTCTGGTTTGACATGTTTTGTGTATTCATGTGATTATATTTCATGTTCAACTTTGTGTCACAAAATAAGGGGTCCATTTGGTTCACATGCAAAATTGGGATTGGAATCGAAATTCTTCAGAATTGGAATTGGAATGGTCTATTCCCATAGTGAGTGAGAATAGAAATTAGAATAGCAGGAATGAGATTTCATTCCCAAAGGAAGAGAGGGACAGGGAATGGCCATTATCTTAAATGAGAGAATGCAGAATGGGAATGTGATTCTGATTCTGCCCAACCAAACAGTTGAAATCAGAATAGCTCATTCTAATTCTGATTCTAAACCCCTATTCTTACAAACCAAATGAGGCCTAGTGTCTTGTATTGTGAATTCTAAAACAAATTAAACCATCAGGTTTGAAAATAAATTGGGGTCTTAAAGCAAAAGCATGCATGAATTTGTTGTATGTATTTTTTGTTTTTAAAACTGAAATACAAAATTCTTGAATTTCTGGTTTAAAGATAATGTTGAGCATGAATTGTTTTTTACACATAATTAACTTATAAGCTGGAAATTGTGACACCTGTCATATAAAGGGAGAATAATGGTTCAGCCCAGGATCAGAATTTTTAGGCCTAAAGTACAGTTGGGCAAGTACCAGCTCGGAATTGATGCTAATTCGTGGTGGGCATTGATGTATAGAATGAGGGTTTTTGAAATTGATGTCAATTCACGGGCAGACATTGATGTATAAAATAAGGGTTTTTGACATTTTAAATATTTATAGATTTATAGTAGAATTCAGAAATCTGCATTCAACCTGTCCGTACCTTTCCATATAAAATACCCTCTACCCTTAAAATGATTTAAACAAAATTCTAAGACATCAATTATAACATTTATTTAGTAACTCGTAAAGGTGTGCCCATTGAATCCAGTCCGGTTTCATAACATGATTCAATTGCCACATCATTAAATTTGTATGATATTTTATTAATAATTTAGTTTAATTTGGACAAAAAAAAGTTTTACATGGCATTAATAATTTGAATTCAAAGAAATTAATCCAAACGACCTAAATCTGCTATATTATTAATAAATTAAGAGATGCTTTTTTTTTTCTTTTGCTCTAAATCTACAGAAGAGAGAAGATTTGGAAGAACCCCTGTTGATCTTTCCGGCCAAAGTCGTCGGGAGTAGTGTGGAGTGAAAGTAATGGTAGTCTGGACGTGAGACCCAGCTAGACTACACAACAACAATTGACGTTGCATTCTTACGTAGGACTAACGTACATATGATGTCACAGCCAAGGGAACAAACGGAATAATATCTAAGCATCATCTTCGGGGATATTGAATTAAAGAATTTTAACTTAATTTTTATTTATTTTATTCTGTGTAGCTTTTTGATTTGGGAAAAGCTAACAAATAGAGGAGAAAAAAAAATGGATGGTGTAGTTGAGTTGTGGGGGTGGCAACTGGCAATCGACATCATTTCTTTTTGTCGCTGCTCACGAGTGGACATTAATTAATTCTCTTTTTTTTTTAAGCAGGGGTGGACGTCATTATTACGAAATATGTCATTCAGATGCTAAATTTAATAAAATCCTTTTATTTGAAAAATGGTCTCCAGTACTGCAGACTTGCAGATGACTTGTTTTTGTTCTTTATGATAAATAGTTGTAGGGTTGTAAGATTGAAATACTTTTCAAATAAATAGTTTTGTTCAAGGGTTGTATGAAATTCATTACAAAAAGAAAAAATAAACTGTCTTTTTAAATAAAAGAAAAATAAATAGTTTTTATTAAAATAAAAAATTTAAAATTCTTGAAAAATAAAACATATATAACCTCTCTTTGCTAATACCAAGCCCTATCGGCCCCACATAACCTCTCTTTGTAACATAATGCCCTAAACAAACTTCTCTCTCATAGCCTCATTAGGCCCCAAACAACCCATGCCCCTCTCTCTCTCTCTCTCTCTCTTTTTATCCATTTTGATCCACATGTTATCTAACCAAACAAAGATAATCTTAGTTGAACACAATAGCTATTTTAAGCTTTGTATCTAATAATAATGCTTCACTCTTATGTGATTGAATTAAATAAATTAAACAAATAAAGTAATTAATTTTATGTGATTGAATTATGTTAAATTGATTTAGAAAATTGAGTTATGTGAAATAAATTAAATTCATGCAATGTATTTTTTAAATATTTTGTTAATTAATTTTAGATTCGATAATTATATTTCTAAACATATTTTTTTAAATCATTAAATAAGTTAATTTAATCTAAATAATTAAATTAACTACATTACAAACTTAATTATAACAAGTGGTTGTTAGGAGACGGGACGGATCAATTGTACTATGTCATTCAACTATTTGAAATTAAAGCTCATCGATTCAATAGCTCAACAAAAAACGATTCTTGTTAGGCTTGTATAGTCTACTCTATAAAACATAAGCAAGAAAGAAATTTGACACACGTAGAGGTAGACCGATAAAACTATCCTTTCAGGTAAGGTAATGATTCACAAAGGGCCCATCTCACTAGTTTTTATTTGTCATTTTAAGTTTCTCTCTCTCTCTCTCTAACACAGGGCTCCATCAAGTCTCACACAAATTCTCCCTCTCTAATGTCATACCCTATTAGGTTACACATAACCCTTCTCTCTCTCTCTCTCTCTCTCTCTCTCTAACACTAGGCCCCATCAAGTTCCACACAACCTCTCCCACTAACACGGCCCCCATCAGGTCCCACACAACCCCTCTCTATCTCTTTCTATCCCCTCTCCATTTTGATACATGTGTAATATAAATTAATTAATTGGTCCAAGTAAAGTTGATTAAATTAAATATATTTTAATAAAGATAAAAATAGAAAATAATGAAAATATATCAAAGTCAAGCTATTAATAATATTAGAAAGAATATTAAAAAATTTATAGATTAATTAATTGATTTAAGTTCACTTTGATTAAATTAAAAATATTTTAACAAATAAGATAAAAATAGAAAAAATAAAAAAATCGCGTCTTCTATTTCTAACATTAAACAATAATAAAAATCATAAAAAAAATATTTTAAGGATGTTAGTACAACAATAAAAATACAGGAAGTTGTTAAATTAATAGAATCTCTTAGCTGAAATGACTTGTGTTGAAGATTTTTTTTTTTTTTTTGCTACGACTTGTGCTAAATTTTTTTAACCACCACTTATGACAAAGCTAAGTGAAATTAATCAATATAATTAAGTTGCTGTAATTTAAGGTGTAAATTATATTGGCATAATTAATGGAAGAGAATACGACTTACACCACAACACACTACACATGTACCACAATCAAAGTAAAAAATAAAAAACAAACTCCATACATATAAATGAAATAAAAATATAAAATATGTGCACAAATGGTTCCAATTGGGGCTATGCGTACTTGAGTCAATAAACTTAAATATTTTAAGTTAAAGCAAAATATGTGCACAAATGGCTCCAATTGGGGTTATGCGCACTTGAGTTAATAAAGTTAAATATTTTAAGTTAAAGCAAAATATGTGCACAAATGGCTCCAATTGGGGTTATGCGCACTTGAGTTAATAAACTTAAATATTTTAAGTTAAAGCAAAATATGTGCACAAATGGTTCCAATTGGGGCTATTCGAACTTAAGTTAATGAACTAAAATATTTTAAGTTAAAACAAAATATGTGCACAAATGGTTCCAATTGGGGCTATTCGAACTTAAGTTAATGAACTAAAATATTTTAAGTTAAAACAAAATATGTGCACAAAAATTAAAGCAAAAAAGCATTGGTCGATGGGATTAGTTGATGGGTTTTTACACCTCACATGGTTTATGACCTGTCACCCAATGATTAAAGACATGTCAAAATTAAAGCAAAAAACCATTGGTCCATGAAATTAGTTGATGGGTTTTTATACAAAAATTAAAGCAAAAAAGCATTGGTCGATGGGATTAGTTGATGGGTTTTTACACAAAAATTAAAGCAAAAAACCATTGGCTAATGGGATTCGTTGATGGCAGGGGCGGAGCCAAGGCGGACCCATGGGAGCCATGACCCCCTTATGTTCAGAAAATCTTTACAATAACGAAGTTTTTTATGTAAATTTTCCCCTTCCCCCACTTTCCCCTTCAATGGTTGGCTCCCCTTATGTGTCCATCCATCATTCATTTAGGTTTTGGCCCTCTTATAAAAATTTTCTAGTTCCGGCCCTGGTTGATGGGTTTTTACACCTCCCATGGTTAAAGACATGTTGCTCAATGGTTAAAGTCGGGAGACCAATGCTTAAATACTTGTCTAAATTAAAGCAAAAAACTATTAGTCCATGGGATTAGTTGATGGGTTTTTACACCTCACCTGGTTAAAGACCCGTCACCCAATGGTTAAAATCGGGAGCCCAGTTGTTAAAGAATGTAGGTTATCTAGATGCCTATATTAGGTTATATAAAAGAAAGATTTCATTTCCTAAACGCACAACAATCAGCTGTACAACCTTTTGCTTTTAGGTTATATATAGAGAGAGAGAAAGAGAGATTCCACCCCTTCTTAGCTTGGAAATTATAAATATAAATATGCATTATATAAATACATATAAAATAGGGTAAGTTGTTGAACCTCCCCTAAAGTTTATGTCCATGACTGAAACATTTCTTGAGGTTTGGTAATTGCAATCATCTCCATGAACTTCCTAACACAGTTGCAAGTAAAATCCCACTATTAACAAGAGGTTTAGAAATATCCAAAATACTCATGCAATTTATAATTTATAATTATATACTTAAAGCATTACAAAGATGTATGGCGGTGTTTGGAGGTTTACACATGATTTTGCTCTTGCCTCGACAGGCATGTCTAAATTATTGACACGTGTTTATCCCTCCTTTACTTTTTCTTATCTCCCACCTCTCTTTACTCTGGCATTTGAAAATTACAAGAGTGTCACATATAAGACAAACCCCCTTTCTATATAATTGATTCTATAATATTTGAAAATTACATAAATGCCACCTATAAGACAAATGCACTTTCTTTGCCTTTCCATGTAGTTGCCTTTATGATATTTAAAAATTACAAGAGTGCCACATATAAGACAAATCTCTTTATGTAATTGACTCTATGGCATTCGAAAATTATAGGAGTGCCACATACAATTATTTATGATTATGCCATCATTTTTCTTTTTTGATTCTCTCTCTCTTCTTATTCTCCATCTCAATTTTTATTTATTCATTTATTATTTTATTATTATTATCTAAACATTTATTTATTTAATAAAATTAAATAAAATACTTATTTGAATAAAATAAATTAGTAAAATAAAGGACATGTGGCATTGAGAAAATATTTTAATATTTAGAAATAATTTACTAAAATAATATTCTCTCCCCTTGAGCCCATATTTAGGGCTATCAACAGGTTGGGTCTAGTTTGAGATAGCCTATACTAGTCCCATCCCAATAAATTTTTATTTATTTATTTATTTTAATAAATTATTATATAAATATTAATTTATTTAAGAAAAACTAGGTTAATATTTTAAATACATCCCTACTAGTTACTATTAAGGCTGGTTTCTATAGAAAATAATACAAATTTTATGAACAACAAAAAAAAAAAAAAGAATTTAAATTTGCACCTTTAGCTTTGGAAATCGGATTTGGTCCTCATAAGATTGTGCTCACACCATTCACACAGTCCCTTGCAGCCTTGCATTGGAAATATCTCCCAATGAGAAAAAGTATGTAAGTACAAAGATATTCTCAATGCATGGCCGTAAAAGGCTATGCAAATGGTGTGAGCATGGTCTTGCGAGGACTGAAGCCAATCTCTTAGCTTTTGAGCAATTGATAGTAAATTTTAAAAATTAATCAATTTCAGAAAAGAGATTGAAGGGGTTTGGAGTAGATATTCATATGAAGAGAAAATTTGGAAAATAAACATTTTGGTCAAAAGTAATTGTATGGGTATTTTAGGCATTTCACACCTATTTTTAGAGGATTCTAATAGAGGGGATCTATGTTAGAAACTTCACAGAGGTGATTTCAAGGGATGTTTCAACAACAACCAAAAACTTCAAGGGAGGTTTTAACAATTTACCCCAAGGTTTTTAAAACTGGATCGGATAGGGAACTATTTTGTGGTCTATTTCTTGGGTCGAACAGTTTGACCGTCTGGTTTGAACGAATGGTTCGCTCTAATAGAAAAAGTTAAAAAAAAAAGATAAAAGATAAAAAAAACCATTGTTTAGGTCGAGGGTTCAACTACTTGAGTGAACAATTCACTTACCAAATCAATGGTTTTTGGCTAAAAGACAATTTTGGAGTGAAAACAGAACCAGTAAAGTGATAGATTCCCAGTTTTTCTAGTCCAACCATCCGGTCCAGTTCAGTTTTGAAAACAATGATTCACCTTATAAAATAATACAAAAATACATGATTTTGCACTTTATGTATTTTTTATTCGTATTCTTTCCAAAGTGGGCCTAATGAGTTCAATTAAGGATTACTCATTATTCAGTTATTATTGATTACTTTATTTTGCAGATATATCGGGATACATCTGGTATCTTAAATGAAATGTAGTTTTCTTTTTTCTTTTTTTTTTTGAAAAGCAATGAAATGTAGTATTAATGTACTATAGTTGTGTTATTTATTTATTCTAATATTTATAAATTTTTATCTTTCATCTTTGTTAAATTTGTACTTTTATCGATCTCTAGATATTTTTCTTTAACTTGCAAATTTATTTTAATTTGACTTTTCATTTAATTTCTTCTCAAATTCTCTTGTGATATTTTACATTTAAAATTTTTTGTCCCACTTTAGATAAAAAATAAATTCGGAAAGAGCTAATAAGCAAGAGTTAAAGTTGGGAGTTTGGGGGTGTCTAATAATATGGAAAGCAAAGGTTATTTCTCACATATGCATGTGCTTATTCATATTATTACTTATTAGAGACTTAAGGGGTGTTGGCCAATATGTGTGATTATGTTTTTCTTTTTCTATTCTTTTTTTTTTGGCTAAGTTTAGAAGGAGTATACATACAAATATATAGACTGCAAAATATATAAAATAATATTTTGTATTATTTTATATGTATTTGTATTGTACATATTTGTATTTGTTTGTTTTTTTTTTTTCAAAACTAAGCCTTTGGGAAAAAACCCTGAGGTTCATTTCATTCATCATCTGCATAAACCCTGAGGCTCATTTCATTCATCATCTGCATAAGAGTACATCTTCTTTTCAATCTAAGCCTTTGCGAAAACCCATAAGATATGGCTAGTTTAACTAGCTCTACCTTATTACATGATTTAGGGGCAAAGAGATGGAAAGAAAAGGATTATATACAATGTTTCCGAACTGTTATTGACCTGGATGGTTGGCCCATTCGGCTTGAAAACCATCCAGGCAATCGGTTCTGTTTCACCCCAAACCCGGTCTTTAGCCAAAACACATTGACTTGGTTAGTGAACCATTGACCTGAGTGGTCGAACCGCTGACCCATTCGACCCAATTTACATTTTTGACCTTTTTTTGTTTCAATTATTTTTTTTTTAATTGTGACGGGTTTGTGTTTGGACCTGTCCAAATACTGACCGGGAGACCAGGTTGTGTGTTCCAAATGTTCCATGCAATTATCATTCCTTCTACCAGATATATCTAATCAGGGTGGATCCATTTGTTGGCAAGTTTTTCCAAATCTGTAGCCATTCTCTCAGCAAATTCTTTGAATCTCCAGTTCCTAGGCCTAAGTGAGAAAGAATATGATGAATCGTCTCAATCTGAGAGGAGCATAAAGGAAAAGACTGCAAATTCCTTTTATTCTTTTTTTAAAGAAATATATACTAATATAATTATAAGCTGAAAGTTACAAGAGGTGATAAGCGTGAGTTGAAGTGCAACTTAAACTGGCCCTTACACGATAAGGAAGCAAAAGTGTGGGACAGTTGATTATACTGCCTATGTACATGTTCAAAAGAGATGGAATTAAAAGTAGATATTAGAATTTTAAGTTGGCTCTTGTGTAGCTGATCAACCTAATGGCTCATCGTGCCAAACTTTTCCATATTTACCAAAGATTCATTATCAAAAAAGACCTTCAGATGAGAGATAACATGCGCCGGGGCTTCATGCAATCCAACTAAGAGTGCTCTAACTTCAGCGTCATGGCTGTTGAAAGCCCAGCAAGGTGCTCCTCTTAGGAAACCAGGTCGTGATTGGAGTGGATGATGTAGAACCCACATCCTACATAACCAAGAGAAGGATTAAAAGAGCCATCTACGAAAAGTGAATATGTATCCATGCCACTGAGAGCTCGATTAGTTGCCTCAAGAAGGGTTTATGCTGATGGTTCATCATACTGGAACTGGGACACAAGGCTGGCTACTTGTTTTGGATCTGAATCCATGAGATCAAATAATTTGTTATTCCTAGCTTTCCATATTTGATAGTGTAGGATGTTGAAGCGGGCTAAGCTATTTATAGCTTGTTGCTTACCAAAGTGAATAGTTAACTCATGGAACCACTCTTTTATGACCTAATGTATGGGCTTTATGGCCAAAAATAATGGATTTAACCCGATTTGAGCTTCACACCAGACTGCCCTAGCAAAAGGGCATTGAAAGAAAAGGTGAGGGGATGTCTCTACTTGAGTCTTATAGATGACACATATTTGATCCCCTTCCTGAAACCAAGCATGATATTTATTTTTAGTTGATATTCCTTTCTGATGTAATCGTTTCTGGTCAAGTACCAATTTTTTGGGATGTATCAATTTTATTTTTGCTAAGTGCCTCGCCATTTGACCTGGTCCCAGGAGAGGATGGTGGAGCTCCCTAGTGGTGAGCTACTTGGTGACGAGCTCCCTGGTGGTAAGCTACTTGGTGACGAGCTCCCTGGTGGTGAGCTACTTGGTGACGAGCTCCCTGGTGGTGAGATACCTAGTGACGAGCTCCCTGATGGTGAGCTACTTGGTGACGAGCTCCCTGGTGGTGAGCTACCTGGTGACGAGCTCCCTGGTGGTGAGCTACATGGTGACGAGCTCCCTGGTGGTGAGCTACCTGGTGACGAGATCCCTGGTGGTGAGCTACTTGGTGACGATCTCCATGTAAGGTGCCAAGCCGACCAAGTGGGTGCCTTAGAGCTATGATTGCACTGCATCAGCTTTGTAATGCTGGTCACCCTCTCCTACAAGAAGCTACTAGGATCTTGACCTTCGGGGGCAACACTACTAACTTTAGGTCGCCAGCTCACATGGGAGCCATGGAAGGCTCGACCAGTAAGGGCGCCTATGTAGTTTTTTGGCCGCCAACTCCTGTGGAAGCCACGAAGAACTCATCTTTGTATGGGGGACCTTGCGAAGACGACTGATGAGGTTTTAATTGAATTGAAAGTAAACTTAGTCTGTTAGCTCCTTACGTAGTCTTTGAGTTCATAAAAAATGTAAACTATAAAGTGAGAGCTTCAATTTCTAAAAAGTGAGAACTTAGCATTCTAGGAGAAGAGGACTTAGTTTTTGTAGGATGAGAACTTAGCTTTTTGTAGTGTGTTCCCACAGACGGCGCCAATCGATGTAACCGTTTCTGGTCATGTACCATTTTTTTTGTGATGTATCAATTTTTTTTTGGCTAAGTGCCCCGCCATTTGACCTGGTCCAAGGAGAGGATGGTGGAGCTCCCTGGTGGTGAGCTACTTGGTGACAAGCTCCCTGGTGGTGAGCTACTTGCTGATGAGCTCCCTGGTGGTGAGCTACCTGGTAACGAGCCCCCTGGTGGTGAGCTCTTCATAAGACATCAGGCTACCTGCAGAGTGGCCAGCTACCTGTGGCGAGCTGCCTATGCCGAGCTACCTGTAAGTGCCGAGTTGCCCCTAAGTGGCGAGCTCTTCGTAAGATGCTAGGCTGCCTGCGGAGTGGTCAGCTGCCTATGCCGAGCTGCCCCTAGCTATACCAAGCTCCCCGAGCAATGACGAGCTACTTGTGGCGAGCTCTGTCGAGCTGCCCGAGCTTTCCGAGCTGCCCAGTTGTCAAGTGAATGCATTTGGTTTGCATGAGGTGCCAGGTGTCACAATTTCACTGGTGGGCTAAATTTCACTAGAGGTCGGAGTGGCCGGTCTTTCCTGTCTGCCGCGGGAGGAGGCCTGGCTCCTTGGAGGGTTCTAGGGGGCCTCTCCTTAGCGAGGTGGGTACTCCTCCTGACGGCGAGACCTAGCTCGCTGCGAGACTGGGTGCCGAGGGGGAAGCTGCGATTGCTGAAGCTGAGGTTGAGGCAACTGGGGAAACTGTTGTTGATACTGATACTGGGAGACCTAGTGCAACACATGTTGTTGATAGAGCTGAAATTGTTGGAACTGTTGCATTTGAGCCTACATGGTCCACATGCATTGCATCAAGTCCTCTAGTTGGTTCGGGCTGGCCGCTAGGGGCACGATCGAAGGTTCGGTGAAGGTCACTCTGACTGTAGCAGGGAGCGACGCGACGATGGATGCCACTGCAAGAGGCATATTCAAGCTGGCGATTACGTCCGCCGAGAGGGGGACGGTGAACTGTCGAATGCAGACAGTAGGAAGCTGGGGTTGTTCTCTAGAGTTATCCATCTCTGTACTTCATCCAATGTTGCTAGAGGAAGCCATGAGTGTTAAGTTTCTAGAGAGTAAAGAGACGTGAAAGTTTGGAGAAAGGCTTTTCAAAGCGTTTCCCATAGACGGCGCCAAATGATGTAGCGCAATCTGGTCACTCCTAACTGGCACACACGTGGCTCCTGAGAGGTACCTGAAACGAGGAGGAAGAAGAAGAATTCCCGGGGGATTTGTCCGGTGGGAATGCTCCGACGATTAAGTCAATATTCTGTGTGAGAAGCGAAGGGAAGACAAAGGCTAAGAGTGCAAATTGCACAAGTGGTTCAAAGATACCTTGCTCCTTGAGAATAAGCCCCTTATAACAGAATTCTGTTGCATCAGGCCCCCTGGCTTCTGACAGGGCAGGTATAACTGCCACTGTCAGTCTGCCACAGCCGTTACAGGCAAGGCTGAGGTGGCACGCGCGAGGCCATCATCACAGGGTACGTGCCTGTCAGGTGTAAGGCACCTTCTAAAGGTGGCAGGTGCGACACTGTCCCCAGGTTTGTCGGGTACGGTGGTCGGGCAAGAGATCTTTCGGCGGTACGCCGAACTACCCTTTCGCGAGTTACCTTATGCCGGGCTATCCCATAGGCGGCAAGCTGCCTGTGGAAAGCTATGCCGAGCTGTCTGGCTCGAAGTGTTTTCACCCTGGAGTGTCTAGAATTGGGTCGGTAAGCTCCCACCGGGGATTGGCCCGAAGTCCATCGGTAGGAGCTCGGGTATCGAGAAAGGTCAGGGTACCTCGACCTCGGGGCACCTCAAAGTGTCTTAACCCCGGGGAGGAGATGCAAGCAAGACGGCTTCTGGCGAGTAGTTTATCCGCCCAGTTGCTGAACTCAACTCGGTGAGACCCTCTCCCCGAGTTGCGGTTAAGTCAGCTACGCTGTCACGTTGAGTCACTGTTTGTGCAAGGCCACGCCCACGTGTACCCGTGCTGCGAGGTCGGGCCAAATAATTGATGTAACCGTTTTTTGTCACATACCAATTTTTTGTGATGTATCATTTTTTTTTTTTGTAAGTGCCTCGCCATTTGACCGGGTCCCAGGAAAGGTTGGTGGAGCTTCCTAGTGGTGAGCTACTTGGTGACGAACTCCCTGGTGGTGAGCTATCTAGTGATGAGCTCCCTGGCGGTGTGCTACCTGGTGACAAGCTCCCTGGTGGTGAGCTACTTGGTGACGAGCTCCCTGGTGGTGAGCTACTTGGTGACGAGCTCCCTGGTGGTGAGTTACCTGGGGACGAGCTCCCTGGTGGTGAGCTACCTGGTGACGAGCTCCCTAGTGGTGAGTTACCTGGTGACGAGCTCCCTGGTGGCAAGCTACTTGGTGACGAACTCCTTGGTGGTGAGCTAATTGTGACAAGCTACCTGGTGGTGAGCTACTTGGTGACGAGCTCCCTGGTGGTGAGCTACCTGGTGATGAGCTCCCTGGTGGTGAGCTACTTGGTGATGAGCTCCCTGGTGGTGAGCTACCTAGTGATGAGCTCCCTGGTGGTGAGCTACTTGGTGACGAGTTCCCTAGTGGTGAGCTACCTGGTGACGAGCTCCATGGTGGTAAGCTACCTGGTGAAGAGCTCCATGGTGGTGAGCTACCTGGGTGGACTCATCATTTGACCTACTCCCAGGCGGCCTGTAACTAAGGGGATGGTGGAGCTCCCTTACATAGCGCAACCCGACTGCACACTGCATGAGGTGATCTCCACTCCTTTGTAGGTGGCAGGAGCTGAGGGACCTGTGAGAACTCCATCTTCACCTCTGCTTTGTAAGTGGTGGGAGCTGAGGAACCTGCAAGAACTAAATAAGAGGACCTGGGGGTATTTTCCCAGCGGGGACTCTTTGATGCCTAAGTTTGCATTCTAATTGTAGGGAGCTTAGAGAGGAATGAGAGAGCTAGAGAGCAGGGATTACCTCCATTTTTTCATTCTCTCTCCTTGTCTTTGGGGGTTGGAGTCCTTATATAGTGGTGTCTTGTCAAATCAGGCGTAACAACCTCTGTCAAGTCAGGCGTAACTGCCTCTGTCTCTCTATTGCAACCGTTATTGCCAGAGCTGAGGTGGCAGGTGCAGGCGGCTGCTGCAGAGTATGGCTCTTCCAGTCAAGGGACAGCTCTCAGGACTGGCAGGCACGGCTCCGCCTAGCGAGAGACATGGGCGCATGTCTCTGGATCTTGTCAAGTATGGTTGTCAGGCAGGAGATCTTCCTGCGATACGCCGAGCTGCCCCTAAGTGGCGAGCTCTTCGTAAGACGCCAGGCTGCCTGCGGAGTGGCCAACTACCTGTGGCGAGCAGCCTATGCCGAGCTACCTGTAAGTGTCGAGCTGCCCCTAAGTGGTGAGCTCTTCGTAAGATGCCAGGCTGCCTGCAAAGTGGCCAGCTGCCTATGCCGAGCTGCTCCTAGCTATACCAAGCTCCCCGAGCTATGCCGAGCTGCTTGTGGTGAGCTCTGTTGAGCTGCCCAATTGTCAAGAGGCTGCACTTGGTTTGCATGAGGTGCCAGGTGTCACAATTTCACTACAGGGCCAAATCCGCCCTCATCATTTGCCCCCCACTCCAGACCTGAGAGTAACTCAACGAAGGGAGTAGATTTTTTCTTTTGGCCCGTAAGTCGATGAGCTAGAAAGTGCTGATCCAATTCCTTAGACTTTGGGAGCTGCCTGTATGCGGCAAGCTATCTGCAATGGAGAGCTGCTTGTAAGGTGAGGAGGTCTTTGCCAGTTCAGTAATGTAGACCTTAGGCTCTAGGGGCAACTTATAGTTCACTTTTGCTGATTTTGCTCATGTTGAGGAAGCGACTAGGTATTTAGCAATAGTGTGGCCCGTAGGCTTTGGGAGCGACTCGAAGTCCACTTTTCTTGACTTTGCCCATGCCAAAGAGACGACTGGGTCTTAAGCAGTAATGTGGCCCGTAGGCTTTGGGAGCGACTCGTAGTCCACTCTTCTTTGACTTTTCCCGTGTCGAAGAGGCGACTGGGTCTTAAGTAGTAATGTGGTTTGTCGGCTTTCCCTATGAGGTGCCGAACTGACCAGGTGTCGAGCTACCTGTGAGGTGTCGGGCTTATCAGGTGTCGAGCTGCCTATGACGTGCCGAACTAACCAGGTGTTGAGTTGCCGACGTGGTGCCGAGCTACCTGCAAGGTGCTGAGTTGACCAGGTGCCGAGCTACCAGTGAGGTGTCGAGCTACCTGTAAGGTGCCAAGCTAACTAGGTGGGTGCCTTAGAGCTATGACTGTGCTGCATCAACTTTGTAATACCGGTCACCCACTCCTACAAAAAGCTACTAGGAGCTCGACCTTCGGGGACAGCACTACTAACTTTAGGTCGCCAGCTCACACGGGAGCCGTGGAAGGCTCAGCCAGTAAGGGCGCCTATGTAGTTTGTTGGCCGCCACTCCCATGGAAGCCACGAAGAGATCATCTTTGTATGGGGGACCTTGCAAAAAGGACTGATGTGGCTTTAACTGAATTGAAAGTAAACTTAGTTTATTAGCTCCCTACGTAGTCTTTGAGTTCATAAAAATGTAAACCATAAAGCGAGAGCTTCACTTTCTAAAAAATGAGGACTTAGCTTTCTAGGAGAAGAGGACTTAGCTTTTGTAGGATGAGAACTTAGCTTTTTGTAGTGTTCCCACAGACGTCGCCAATTGATGTAACAGTTTCTGGTCACGTACCAAATTTTTGTAATGTATCAATTTTTTTTTGGCTAAGTGCCTCGCTATTTGACCAGGTCCAAGGAGAGGATGGTGGAGCTCCCGGGTGGTGAGCTACTTGGTGACGAGCTCCCTGGTGGTGAGATACCTGGTGACGAGCTCCCTGGTGGTGAGCTACTTGGTGACGAGCTCCCTGGTGGTGAGCTACTTGGTGACGAGCTCCCTGGTGGTGAGTTACCTGGTGACGAGCTCCCTGGTGGTAAGCTAATTGGTGACGAGTTCCCTGGTGGTGAGCTACCTGGTGACGAGCTCCATGGTGGTGAGCTACCTGGGTGGACTCGTCATTTGACCTGTTCCTAGGCGGCCTGTAACTCGGGGGATGGTGCAGCTCCCTGGTATAGCGCAACCCGACTGCCCTCTGCATGAGGTGATCTCCTCTCCTTTGTAGGCGGCAGGAGCTGATTGACCTGCGAGAACTCCATCTTTTCCTCCTCTTTGTAAGCGGCGGTAGCTGAGGAACCTGCGAGAACTGAATAAGAGGACCCGGGGGTATTTTCCCAGTGGGGACTCTCCGATGCCTATGTTTGCATTCTAATTGTAGGGAGCTTGGAGAGGAATGAGAGAGCTAGAGAGCAGGGATTACCTCCATTTTCTCATTCTCTCCCTTTGTCTTTGGGGGTCGGAGTCCTTATATAGTGGTGTCTTGTCAAATCAGGCATAACAACCTCTATCAAGTCAGGCATAACTACCTCTGTCTCTCTGCCGCAACCCTTACTGCCAGAGCTGAGGTGGCGGGTGCAAGCGAATATTGCAGAGTACGGCTCTTCCAGTCAAGGGACAGCTCTCAGGACTGGCAGGCACGCCGCTACCGAGCGAGAGACATAGGCGCAGGTCTTCGGATCTGTCAGGTACAGTTGTCAGGCAGGAGATCTTCCTGCGATACGCTGAGCTGCCCCTAAGTGTCGAGCTACCTATGCCGAGCTACTTGTAAGTGCCGAGCTGCCCCTAAGTGGAGAGCTCTTCTTAAGACGCTAGGCTGCCTGCGGAGTGGCCAGTTGCCTGTGGTGAGCTGCCTATGCCGAGCTACCTGTATGTGTCGAGCTGCCCCTAAGTGACGAGCTCTTCGTAAGACGCCAGGCTGCCTGCGGAGTGGCCAGCTGCCTATGCCGAGCTACCCCTAGCTATACCGAGCTCCCCAAGCTATGCCGAGCTACTTGTGGCGAGCTCTATCGAGCTACCCAGTTGTCAAGAGGCTGCACTTGGTTTGCATGAGGTGTCAGGTGTCACAATTTCACAGGAGGGCCAAATCCGCCCTCACCATTTGCCCCCCACTCCCAAGCTGAGAGTAACTCAGCGAAGGGAGTAGATTTTTTCTTTTGGCCTGTAAGTCGATGAGCTAGTAAGTGCTGATCCAATTCCTTAGGCTTTAGGAGCTGCCTGCCAATGGCGAGCTGCTTGTAAGGTGAGGAGGTCTCCGCCAGTTCAGTAGTATAGCCCTTAGGCTCTAGGACCAACTTATAGTTCACTTTTGCTGATTTTGCTCATGTTGAGGAAGTGACTGGGTATTTAGCAATAGTGTGGCCCGTAGGCCATGGGAGCGACTCGTAGTCCACTTTTCTTGACTTTGCCCATGTTGAAGAGGCGACTGGTTCTTAAGAAGTAATGTGGCCCATAGGCTTTGGGAGCGACTCGTAGTCCACTCTTCTTTGACTTTGCCCGTGCCGAAGAGGCAACTAGGTCTAATGTGGCTCATCGGCTTTGCCTGTGAAGTGCCCAATTGACCAGGTGTCGAGCTACCTATGAGGTGTCGGGCTTACCAGGTGTCAAGCTGCCTGTGACGTGCCGAATTGACCAGGTGCTGAGCTGCCTGCGAGGTGCCAAGCTACAAATGAGGTGTCGAGCTGACCAGGTGCCGAGCTACCTGCAAGGTGCCGAGCTACCAGTGAGGTGCCGAGCTACCTGTAAGGTGCCAAGCCAACCAGGTGGGTGCCTTAGAGCTATGATTGCGCTGCATCAACTTTGTAATGTCAGTCACCCACTCCTACAAAAAGCTAATAGGAGCTCGATCTTCGGGGACAGCACTACTAACTTTAGGTCGCCAGCTCACATGGGAGTCGTGAAAGGCTCGACCAGTAAGGTCGCCTATGTAGTTTGTTGGCCGCCACTCCCGTGGAAGCCACGAAGAGCTCATCTTTGTAGTGAGGACCTTGCGAAGAGGACTGATGAGGCATTAACTGAATTGAAAGTAAACTTAGTTTGTTATCTCCCTGCGTAGTCTTTGAGTTCATTAAAAATGTAAACCATAAAGTGAGAGCTTTAATTTCTAAAAAGTGAGAACTTAGCTTTCTAGGAGAAGAGGACTTAGCTTTTGTAGGATGAGAACTTAGTTTTTTGAAGAGTGTTCCCATAGACGACGCTAATTGATGTAACCGTTTCTTGTCACGTACCAAATTTTTGTGATGTATCAATTTTTTTTTGGCTAAGTGCTTCGCCACTTGACCTGGTCCAAGGAGAGGATGGTGGAGCTCCCTGGTGGTGAGCTACTTGGTGATGAACTCCCTGGTGGTGAGCTATCTGGTGACGAGCTCCCTAGTGCTGAGCTACTTGATGACGAGCTCCCTGGTGGTGAGCTACTTGGTGACGAGCTCTCTGGTGGTGAGATACCTAGTGACGAGCTGCCTAGTGGTGAACTACGTGGTGACGAGCTCCCTGGTGGTGAGCTACCTGGTGACGAGCTCCCCGGTGGTGAACTACCTGGTGACGAGCTCCCCGGTGGTGAACTACCTGGGGACGAGCTCCCCGGTGGTGAGCTACCTGGGGACGAGCTCCCTGGTGGTGAGATACCTGGTGACGAGCAGCCTGGTAGTGAGCTACCTGGTGACGAGATCCCTAGTCGTGAGCTACTTGGTGACGAGCTCCCAAGTGGTGAGCTACCTGGTGACGAGCTCCCTGGTGGTGAGCTACCTGGTGACGAGCTCCCTTTAAGGTGCCGAGCCAACAAAGTGGGTGCCTTAGAGCTATGATTGCGTTGCATCAGCTTTGTAATGCCGGTCACCCACTCCTACAAGAAACTACTAGGAGCTCGGCCTTCGGGGGCAGCACTACTGACTTTAGGTCGCTAGCTCACACGGGAGTCGTGGAAGTCTCGACCAGTACGGGCATCTATGTAGTTTGTTGGCCGCCTAGTCCTGTGGAAGCCACGAAGAGATCATCTTTGTATGGGGGACCTTGCGAAGAGGACTAATGAGGCTTTAACTGAATTGAAAGTAAACTTAGTCTGTTAGCTCCCTGCGTAGTTTTTTATTTCATTAAAAATGTAAACCATAAAGCGAGAGCTTCAATTTCTAAGAAGTGAGGACTTAGCTTTCTAGGAGAAGAGGACTTGGCTTTTGTAGGATGAGTACTTAGCTTTTTGTAGAGTGTTCCCACAAACAACGCTAATTGATGTAACCGTTTCTGGTCAAGTACCAATTTTTTGTGATGTATCAATTTTTTTTTGGCTAAGTGCCTCGCCATTTGACCTAGTCCAAGGAGAGGATGGTGGAGCTCCCTAGTGGTGAGCTACTTGGTGACGAGCTCCCTGGTGGTGAGCTACTTGGTGACAAGCTCCCTGGTGACAAGCTCCCTGGTGGTGAGCTACTTGGTGACGAGCTCCCTGGTGGTGAGCTACTTGGGGATGAGCTCCCTGGTGGTGAGCTACCTGGTGACGAGCTCCCTGATTGTGAGCTACTTGGTGATGAGCTCCCTGGCGGTGAGCTACCTGGTGACGAGCTGGGTGGACTCGTCATTTGATATGGTCCTAGGCGGCCTGTAACTTAGGGGATGGTAGAGCTCCCTGGTGTAGCGCAACCCGACTACCCTTTGCATGAGATGATCTCCTCTCCTTTGTAGGCGGCAGGATCTGAGGGACCTGCGAGAACTCCATCTTTTTCTCCTCTTTGTAGGCGGTGGGAGCTATGGAACCTGTGAGAACTGAATCAGAGGACCCGGGGGTATTTTCCCGGTGGGACTCTCCGATGCCTAAGTTAGCATTCTGATTGTAGGGAGCTTGGAGAGGAATGAGAGAGCTAGAGAGTAGGGATTACCTCCATTTTTTCATTCTCTCCCCTTGTCTTTGGGGGTCGGAGTCCTTATATAGTGGTGTCCTGTCAAATCAGGCGTAACAACCTCTGTCAAGTCAGGCATAACTGCCTCTGTCTCTTTGTCGTAGCCGTTACTGCTAGAGCTGAGGTGGTGGGTGCAGGTGGATGCTGCAGAGTACGGCTCTTCTAGTCAAGGGACAGCTCTCAGGAGTGGCAGGCACGACGCCGCCTAGCGAGAGACGTGGGCACAGGTCTCCGGATCTCTCAGGTACGATTGTCAGGTAGGAGATCTTCCTGCGATACGCTGAGTTGCCCCTAAGTGTCGAGCTACCAATGCCGAGCTACCTATAAGTGCTGAGCTGCCCCTAGGTGGCGAACTCTTCGTAAGACGCCAGGCTGCTTGTGGAGTGGCCAGCTACTTGTGGCAAGCTGCCTAGGCCGAGCTACCTATAAGTGCCGAGCTACCCCTAAGTGGCGAGCTCTTCGTAAGACACAGGCTGCCTGCGGAGTGGCCAGCTGCCTATGCCGAGCTGCCTTTAGCTATACCGAGCTCCCCGAGCTATGCCAAGCTGCTTGTGGCGAGCTCTTTCGAGCTGCCCGAGCTACCCAGTTGTCAAGAGGCTGCACTTGGTTTGCATGAGGTGCCAGGTGTCACAATTTCACTGGTGGGCCAAATCCGCCCTCATCACTTTCCACACTAGCTTCCATAGGAATAGTTGAAATCTATATGGAATTTTGAGTTTCCATATGAGCTTCCACTCGAAATAAGTTGTTGATGAGGATCTCTCTTCTGAGACGAAGACTTTGTAGCCTGATTTCACCAAATAGGTCCCCGGAGAGTTACCTTTCCATATCAAATTGTTATTCGAGGAGCTAAGCTTTGGAGTGATGTTTGTGATATGTATAATAGAAAGATCTTGAAAGAAGTGTTGTAACTTATGGATGTCCTAGGAACCATCTGGCTTTAGAAGATCAAAGACTAATAGGTTGGTAGATGTTGGTTGTAGTAATGGTTCTTTCAAAAGTGGTTTATTCTCAGCAAGGGTGGGGACCCATGGGTCTAAAATTGCATGAATGGAATTCCCATTGTGCACTACCCAGAAAAGGTTTTTCTGAAGCTGTTGTAGTAGTTTGAAAGCATGTTGCCACCATTTAGAACTCTAGTGACCTTTCTTAGCTGCGAATAACGAACTGTGAGGGAAGTATTTGGCTTTAATTGGCAACTTCAAATGCTTGAGGTGGTTGTTAGGAGTCTGCATATTTACTTCGAAAACATAGCTTTGTTCATGGCTTATATTGATCTGAAGCCTAGACCTCCCAGGTTCTTGGGCCGATAGATTTTGTTCCATGAGATTGTATGTGTAGATGCTTTGTTGGACTTCCCCCACTGAAATGATCTTATGATTTTTTCCAACTTCACCGAAACTGATTGAGGGATTAGTTCTGTGGACATGGTGTACACTGGTATGGCCTACAATACCGAATGAACTAGAGTAGTTCTCCCAACTTGAGAAAGAAGTTGTGAGCTTCAAGACGAGGCTCTTGAAGAAAACCTTCTCTATGATATCTTTGTGTAAGGAGCATTGGTTTGAATCAATGTGGGTACCGAGGTACTTAGAGCCAATCATAAATCGGGATATGTGGAACATGTGGGAGAGGATTCTTTGGTGATGTCTGGGGACATTGTGGCTAAAGAATAGACTTGACTTGGAATAATTTATTTTCTAACTTGACATTTCTTCAAATTCTTGCAAAACTAAAACCAAAGATCTTGCTTCCCCAACTTCCGCTTTGCCAAAGATGATACAGTCATCGGCAAATAGAAGGTGAGTGATTGGAGATCCGGAACAACTTAATTTTACTCCTTCAAGCTGACCCAAAGACATTGCTTTGTTTAGTAGCTAAGTGAGGGCCTCTATCCCTAGTATGAACAAATATGGAGAGATTGGGTCGCCTTGTCTTAGACCTTCTTTTAGAGAAAAGTGGCCATGAGATTCACTTGCTATTTTTATAGAGCAAGAGGTTGTAGATATACACTGATGAATTAAATTGCACCATTTGTCTGGAAATCCCATCGTACTGAGCAGATGAGATAAGAAAGACCAGCCCATACGATCAAAAGCTTTCGACATGTCTAATTTAATAGCCATGTATTTCTTACCTTTGGACTGGGATTTCATTTTTTGCAGAATTTCCTTCGCTAGCAAGACACTGTTTGAAATTTGTCTCCCTTTCAGGAAACCCGATTGATTAGGTGAGACTAAGTCTTGCAGAACTGGCCGCAGGCACTACACCATCTATTTTGTGATAATCTTGTAGAGGACATTACATAAGCTGATCGACCTGAAGCTGGAGACATCTACCAGCTTGTTGTTTTTGGGAACAAAGACAACATTTGTGTTGTTTATTGCTTTAGGTAGAAATTTTGTGTTAAAAAACCATAGTACCATGGAATAAATGTCTTGACCAATTATATTCCAGAAATACTAGAAGAAGAAAGGGGTAAAGCCATCGGGTCCTGGGGCCTTATGAGGGTTAAATTGTTGAACCATTGATGAAACTTCCTCAAAGGTAGGGGGAACTAAAAGCGAGTCATGTTGTTGTGGGGATAGAGTTAGGAAATTCAGGTCATTGAGTTGAGTTGGATTAAAGACCTCTAGAAGGCCTCCCACTTGTAGAAGTGCATCTTTGAAAGTATTAATTATAGAGTCCCTATTTGAGGACCAAGCCATCTAGACATTTTAGCCAATCAACGGTGTTCTTGGAGTTCTTGAAATTAGCCATGTTGTGAAAGAATTTAGTGTTTCTTTCTCCTTCTCCTAAGCCATAACTCCCTTGGTTTCACTCGCCGCAATTGCTCTTTTTTTGCCAGCCAATAGTTATATTGGTTTTTAAGAGAGTGTAGTTCTTGTTGTTCTTCCCTTGATGAAGCCCTCATTTGTAAATTTGATATTTTCTCATAGACTCCCCAGATGTGGTTTTATATTTGCCCGAACTAGGAACCAGAGATTGAGCGCATTTTTGCAGGATCTTAGTTTGTTGACAATTTGGTGTCTTGGTGAACCTTGCATGGTCTGACTCCACAGCTCAATAATTAATTCTTTGCACCTGTGGTGGTCAACCCAGAATGGCATAAAATGGAAATGGGTTTCCTGTGAGGGGTAACTGGGTAGGTATCCATAGACAGAGGGACATGTCTGAGTTAATAATTGGGTAGTGACGAAGGATGGTATTGGGGAATAACTGACACCAAGAAGGGGTATCTAAGGCTCGGTCAAGTCTTTCAAGCACTTTAGGAGCACCCTTTTGACCATTGGTCCAAGTAAATTGTGGCCCCACAGGATCAAAGTCAATTAAGTTAAAAATTGTATGAAGTTTTGGAGATGCTTGGATAGGTGGGGAGGCTTGCCCCTATAGGACTTGTGGTTCTCTGATTTATAGATATCATTTAAATCACCCATTATAATCCATGGTGATTGAGAGGGAGCCTAAAGATGACAAGTGTCTTCCCATAGTTTACCCCGGTAACTCCTAATGGGATGGCCATAGAAGAGAAGGATCTACCAGGGAGATTGACTAGGGTAGTTTAGAATGTGTAAGTGAATTAAGTGAGTGCATTTGTATTTAACACTGATTTGAATCAAGCTTGACTAGCAACAAAGAAGAATGTCGGACTAACCGGTAGCCTCATAGAAGGTGAAATTTGTAAATCTCAATTTGCTAGCCAGTCGAGAACTCTTTTCAGTAGTAAGCTTAATTTCCTAGAGAAATAAGATGTCAGTTTTTTTTTGTTTTGACAAATTTTATGAGCTCCCTAACTTTCTTGACGTCATTGGCTCCTCTTATGTTCCATGCAATGATTTTCATGGTGATACACCAATAGGTTAGGAAACAAAGAGACCACAATTGAATGAAGAAACATACCTGCAAATGCGGACACGGGGATGACAAATGAGGGAGGATGCTAGAAGAGTCAACTGGGATCAAAGATGATTGGTCCGTAGCACAATGATCCACCGGAAACATAGGGTTTTCCATCTCTATCTACATTGCCGCGGATGGGTGGTGATGCTGGTTCTGCAAAGGGTGGTCATTTGATGCCGAGAAGGGGAGCTAAGGTAATGTGACTACTGTTTGGGACAACACCCTTTCAGGTGGGATGACTTGGCGTATGAAGAAATCAATCATTTGTTTATTATGAATGGCGATTAACATATTAGACAGCATGTCCATGTGGTAGGTTTTCGGTCCGCCACATCGTCTTTTGCCTATCATGAGATCAATAGAGCCTAAACCTCTGGTTTTAGTGAAGTAGTGGGCGGTGATAGCTGGTTTCAGACTGTTCAGATCTAGAGAGTCTTGCCCCAATGCATGCATGGTACGTGGTGGGACGGGGGCAAGTGATTGTGTGTCATTTGCATGCGAGAAACGTAGTTGGTCCGTCTGATGCAGGGCACATGCATGAGCCTTACGTGGCTCTTCACCAAAATTCTCGACATGCAAGGCCAAGCACGATTCCACAGACGCTTGTGAAGAATGATGATGTTTCGTACCACCGTGGTTGTTGTCGATGGTGTCTGGGATTACCGGCAATGAAGGATGATCGGAGATTTGAGCAAGTAAGTCACTTTTTTGGCCTAGACACCGTCGCTTGTGACCATCGGAGCCATCCTCGGAACCAAATTCGCTATGTCTTGTCTTATAAGAACCTAATGGTCTAGTAGTAGAAGAATATACCGGCAGGTTTAATGGCTTTTCTGGACGAAAATCTACTCGGAGCCACTCCCCTGGGAAGTCTATGGTACATCCTTCTAGATAACTCTTGTAATCCAAAATGGAGGGATCCAATCTTTTGTAGTTATGCCAAATATGACCAATGAGACCACAATTTGCACAAGTGCGAGGCAATTGCTCATAACAGAATCTTAGCCATATAGGTTTACCCTTGTAGAAGATGAACCGACCTGGTAGTAGGGAATGTCTGATATCTATTAAGATTTTCTTATGAACATAAATGCCTCAGAGGAGATGACCTGTAGTAACACGTTCCTGGCTTGGAATGACCGAACCCGCAGCACTGGCAAGATAACAAACTCTACTATCCTCTACTGAACCACTTGGTAGAATATGAATCTGGAGCCACACTCTTTTGTCCAAACCTTTTCAATTGCTCCCGTATGAGAGTCCGACCATTCTTCTAATAGTATCCAGCTGGAGTGATAAAACCAAGGGCCTTCCTCAAGAGCAATGGTCTGATCTCTTGGGTTCGAGAATGAGAACTCTAGATTTCCTCCATCAAGAAACCTCACAAACACTGGGCCCAAGGACCTCCATTGTTGTTGGACATGAGCAGCCAAGGTTTCTTCCTGTATCTGCTAGCGTGGGAATATTCTACCTTTTAAGATTAGTGCTACAATTTGTTCCACCTCTTCAATGGGGTCGAAGGATGGTGGTTGGTCATCAATACCCACATTTACTACATGTGAAAAAAGGGACTATATCTTTTAAGGCATGCACAGTAGATGGTTCCACAATAACTTCTTTCCCTTTGGATGTTAGCGTCTGCATGACTGAGATTCACGTGGATGGATGTTGCTATGTCCTGATAGATGCATTGTGCTGGGACATAGAATCCAAGTCAGGGACTATTAGAGTAAGAAAATGGGCGATTGACTCATAAAAGAGACAAGAACAGGCACACAAAAGTCTTCTGAAGCTAGGTTAGGGGAATAGGGAATCGCTGGGGAACTTAGTGAAAAAACAGAAGAAAATGACAACTATTAGGGAGGTACCTGATGTAACGCAATGATAGGGAGAAGGTTCGGAAGGCAACTCGCTACAAAAACTTACTTGGGAACTTAGGAACACAAATAAACCAAGTGGATGGAGAACTTTATGAGAATGTTTGGACGAAGTTCAAGAGGAGGCTGTTGAGCAGAACTTATGTAGCCATTCTCGAGCTAAAAGAGACTGACGCGAGGTCGATTACACAAATAAAAGCTAGGGAGAATGACAGTTCAGCCTAGGGTCAGAATTTGTAGGTTCAAAGTACATTTTGGTTAGGTGTCAGTTTAGAATTGATGCGAATTCACGAGTAGGGTGTATAAGTGTGTGTTTTTTACCTTTTGAATGTTAGTTTTGCAGTGAAAATCAGAAATCTGCATTGGGTCTGTCCGAATTTCTCCGTAAAAGCCATGATTTTTAAAACCGACCCGTGACTGAACTGGTCAGGGGTCTATTAACGGGTCAAACAATCTGACCATTTGAACCAATTGCTTAGGCAATTTTAACAAAAAATAAAAAAAAAAATGATCAAAATCGTTAATGATTAACCACCCGGTTCAGCGATTCATTGACTAAAATCAACAGTTTTAGGAGGAATCCAGTTTTTGGGAAAAACGGAACCGGTCCCGATTTTTTTTGGTCCAACCGTGGTCCGATCTGGTTTTGAAAACCATGGTAAAAGCTACTATTCTGGGGGTACAACTTCAATCTAACAAATGGAATATTTCTTATCAATATATGAGCCACGTTCCTCCGATCTCACTTGTTTATAGACAGATTTTATTGAAAAACGTCCATTTCGAGTTAAGATCCAAGCTTGAGCTCACATTCTCTGAACCCGTGGGTTCATAGGAAGCGTGAATCCACCAATACGAATTGAACACGTTACCAATAATGTGTGATCAGATAATTTAACGGGAACTAATGAGTTGTCCTCTGTTAACGGTCGTTTCATTGGTTGGACTAACCCTAGCCAGATCAGATCATCGGCGATGTGTAGGACAACAGGCATCTGACAATATTATTCCAGTGAAAAATAAATTCCCCTTCTTCTTTTTCTTCTCGCAGCGACACTAAATAGAGGCAGAGCAGCGGCTAAAAGTCTCCTTCCTCTCCAATCTCTCTCTCACTCTCTCACTCTCTCCTCTTTCATATCAATTTCCTCTCTCTCATTATTTTTCCCTCTCTTTCTTTCTTTCTCTTTCCGTCATCCCCTGTTTCCCCCAACGACGTTACCACTGCTGCAACTTCAACGACGGATCCCCTTGCCCACAGTCATGCCCTCCACTATTGACCATCGGATTAGATCATCCCCGGTTCCTTCTACTGCTTTTTCTTTCCCTATAAATTCAGCTCTTATAATTATTATTATTTTTTTCTTTTGCTTTTGAATGATTCGAAAACAAGAGGTACCCTACCTCCTTCCTATCTCAAACATCTGAAGCTTCAAATCGGTAGGAACCGCTACTCTGAAACGACTAAAGCTTCAAATAAACACCATTAGTCTCCTCATCAAATTGAGAAAAAAGCAGATACTAAATGAAACAAGCTCTAGCATTAGAGTGTCTGATTTTCTGTTCCCGCCGGTCATTGGACAGAAAAGTTTACCAAATTAATGAATGTTACTGCTGCCTGCGCTGTTCGTTTTTTGCCGGAATAACTTCGTCAAATGTCGGTGATCTGGTCTTGTTAGAGGATTTTCGTGGTTTTTTTTTTTTTGTCTTTTACTGCCTGATTCAACCAATGAAACGGCACTTAATAGGATAACTCCGTTAGTTCCCGTTAGCTTGCCTGTTAAGCCATTCCCGTGAACCCACGGATTCACACAATGTAAACTCAGCCTTTTCCCCCTTCAACTCTTGATTTTCATACTTAGGCAGCTGAACTCTTAAGATTCCTTGGCACGATACATCATCAAGCAACTGATATTTCTCCCAATGGTTGGGATTTTTCTGATTTTCAAAACAAAAACAACTACTACGTTACCAAAACTAATATGATTTTAATTTGCTTATACAATGTGTTTCTATTTTGAAAATAAAATCATACAAATTTGAAAACACACGTTAATGGAAGGAAAAATCTATTGTGTATGTATTTCATCGTGAAGCAAAAAAAAATGTGAACTAGTAATAAAACGACACGCCACAGTTTACATCTTTAATCTTGTTAAAGTTTTGATAGTGAATACCTCTTTTTTATTCTTTTTAAGTTATTTAATTTCACTAAATTATATCATTTGGTTTAGTTATATTTTTTTATTCTTTTTAGTTGTCATCATAGCATATATTTTGATTCATCATATTTATTTCATTATCTTTTTTATTCAATATAGCATATCCTGTGTACTCATGTTGACACTCATGTATCTAATATAGCCTGTGTTTGGTTTGAAAGAAAAAGTAGAGAAAGGTAAAAAAACATTTATAAATATTGTATAGGTTTTCTTGCCTTTCCTTTCTTTTCCCTATCTTTTCCTTCAAATAAAACATAGCCGAAATATTCAGTTTGATATAGAAAACAAGAAACAGAAATTTGAATATAAAAGTGCCTTTTTTAAACCGGTGCAAAAGTACGATGCCTTGGACTAACTCTTAGAAAACAAAAATGAAAGTAAAGAAAGGTCTTCGCTATTACTGACCAGTTTTAGTTTTTGTCATTGTTTCCTTGTAAAACGGGTGGTCCATATTAGTAGTGTCACTTGTTAGGTTGGAAAAATGGGAAAATTAAATTGGTGGCTAATAAATAAAGGGCTTTTTAAAAAAAAAATTAAAAAGTTTAATGAATTAATAAAATCAGATACGTTTAAAAAATACAACGTTTTTGAATCACCGTTGACTCAAATGATCGGATCATTTGGCCCAGGAACCGTCTAGACAATCGGTTTGGTTTTATCCCAAACCCGAAATCTGGTCAAAAACTGTTGAAAAAGTCAATAAACCGTTGACCTAGGCGGTCAAACCGCTCAACAATTTTTGACCGTTTTTTATTTTTAATTACTTTTTAATTTTTTTTTAATTTTGCTATCAAAACAGACCGTTCATTCGAACCGAACAATTAAACCATCAACTCAGAAACCAATGCTCAGAACGGTTCCATTTCCGAATCGTTTTTTAAAACATTGTAAAAATATATTAAAAAAAATTCTAACCATATTACCCTTTTTTAAATTTTGCACACCACCCCATATTTCATTGGCACTGTTCATGTCTCCTTCCTTGGAACGCCATAACAAGGGCCGTAAAACAAGCTTCCTCTCTCTCTCTCTCTCTCGTCTTTACAAAACTTCCCCTTCAAACACCCACCCAACCCAGCGATCAATCCTAGACACTGTTAAACCCATTCAGGCCAAGCGAAGCAAAACCCATCTCTCTCTCTCTTCCACATGTATTTCTAATCGCTGTTGAATAAGACGGTTGGACCTTTTGGCCTCGGACAGTTTAGGTATCTAGTTCTATTTTACCTCAAATTCGGTCTTTAGATAAAAACCTTTGAATCAGTTAACGATATATTAGTTCAAGTGGTCGAACCATCGACTTATTTAATAGTTTTTGGTCATTTTTGTTTTTTATTTTTTATTTTTTTTTTGTCAGAATGGACCACCCAAACCGGACAGTCAAACCATCAACCCTGAAAACTGATGGCCAGAACGATTCCATTTTTAAATCGTTTTTTAAAACCATACTCCTCGTGAGCTACCATCTGCAGCAATGGAAAAATGTGCATGAATCTGAAGAATCCTCGTCTGCGAAAATACCAAGGCTCCTCCTTAAACCCCATCAGCAACCATCTGGGTCTGATTTCCCATTATTTGTACCAGAACCTAATAATAGGATCAACAACCTGTCAGCTTCCCAGATTCAACAACTCCTCCTTTCTCCCATCTTTCCATTTTTATAACTGACCCAAGGCTGGGTCCAAACTCCACTGAAAATCAAAACAAAACAGAAATGAACCACGTCTTCCTCTACCCTCAAACCAAAACAGAGTATGACTGCTGATTCCCCTAATTCCAGTGGTGAAAAAAGCCGGAGAACCCCGTAGCAGAATTATATTCAATGTTAGAAATATATTAAAGAAATATATTTTCAGAGCAAAGGATTTGGAGCAGTTACTACAAAATGAAATGCTTCTAATTATCTCTGAACTTGTGATAGCACCACGATATCATCGTCCATGCCTTCTCTGGAGAGTCTTTGTTTTGTAAATCCCCAACAATTAGAAATATGATCAAATCTCCTTTTTAACTTTGTCTTTGCTTTGGAAAGTCAGATCCACCTTGATAACCCGTATTGAGTTTTTCTACGATCAATTTGATTTGTTATAGTTGTTTATTACCAAATACAAAGACAGAATAAGGGAAGGGGTTTTGATCAGGAAACATAAAAGAGTTGGGTATATTGTTGTCAGTGTTTAGCTTTCTTTTTTATTTTTATTTTTTATTAAGGGTAATTTTGTCCAAAATTTTAAAATTTTGTCCCGCTCGCTGATTTGGTCGCATTTTTCCAAACGTAACTGAGCTTGCAAATTTATCAAACTTTGTCATTTATTTTGCAAAAAGCCCATAAATAAAAGCAAATAATTGATAGCAATTGGATGCACTAGTGACCTTATTTAGAATCAATATCTATGTACGATTGGACCGAATTGAACCAGGATTGAATCGCTATTCCTTTCTTTGTCTTTAGGTTGTATTTGGTTGCATTGCAAATCTGAATTAAATACAAATTTTGCATCTATCTATTTATAATTATGATTTGCACTTTTACCTGATTCAAAATTTACACTCATTTGTTTCTTATGCAGTCACTAACGATGTAAATCTTGCATCTCAAATCGACTCAAAATTTGTATCACCTTCCTCTACCTCAATTCTCTCATATAAAGTGGTTACAAGTACCACATCATCTTGCGATGGGGCTGCAGTATATATTTCTTATTTCACTTTTCACAAACAAACAAGACAAGGTTGAATCTGAAGCAAAGTAAATCAACCTACTTACGTTCCCATGCATTTACACCTATACATATAAATTTGCACAGCAACCAAGCACAACCTTAATTTGTAATATTAGTGGGTCAAATTAAAAGTAGCCAAAACCAAATTGAACTGAAGGAACTCTCCTTTTTTTATTATTATAAAATCTCCATTCTTGGCAAACATTAACATGTTTTTGGGACAAAATATCATCCCTACGTAAGATTATAAGGATAGGCAAAGTTGGAACAACAATTTGCTTGAAAGCACCAAAAGAGAAATGGTTTCGAATTTCTTTCAATGTCAGTAAAGAGAATCTTGCACTTAAATTTCCTTTTTAATTACAACTGACTGATCTTGTAGGAAATTTAATTTGTTGAGATGATAATCTATTCTAGTGGAGTCAAATTATGAAGGCTTCTGAACTGCTGATCGTGGAGTACCATTACATCTGATTAGACTGGGTGGCGAAGGAGGTTCTATCCTATCCACACTCCCCTCTTTCCTTTTTGTAATGTTAATTTGCCTCAGTCTTTAGCTTTTATTTATTGGGATGATTTGTGGGGTGGAATTATCCCTCTTGTGTATCTCTTTTCGGTTAGTGGTCATTAGGAGTACTTAATGGGATATATAAGTGCTTATAGGATAAGTGTTGATAAATAACTGATTATCCTAACAAGTGCTTAGAGTGTTGGGTGAAATAGCTCAAATGGAGTAGTATGGGTATTTTGAAAATTATGTGGCTGGCCAAGACAAGCCAGAAACACAATAAATGCTTATTTAAAAAGTACTAAGGTTTTTAAAACCGGACCATATAGGGAACCGTTTTGGGGCCCAGTTTCTGGGTCGAACGGTCGAACATATCGCCTGTTCTAATAAAAAAATAAAAAATAAAAACCCAAAAAATGGCCAAAAAGCATTCCTAAGTCAAATGGTTTGACGGTTCGGCTGTTCGGGTTAGCGATTCGTTGACCAAATCAATGGTTTTTAGCTAAATAGTAGTTTTGGGGTAAAACAGAACCGGTCAGGTGACCGGTTCCCGATTTTTCCAGTCCGACTGTCCAGTCCGGTCCGCTTTTGAAAACATTGGAAAGTACTTTAAAAAGAGTCAAAATTTTGAACTTATTCAAAATAGGAATATTTTCCAAACACATATAAGCACTTATTAATGTAATCCCGACCTAAAATAACACTTTTTCCAATAAATGTTTAAAAATTAAAATAAGCACTCTCAAAGGGGCCTTAGGCTGCATTTGACATTCCTTATTTTAAGAACTTATCTCCTTTTTACTGTTAAAAATTCAGTGTTTATAGGAGCATTTTAACTGCAAAAAGGAGATAAGTCCTCCCATATGCGGCCTTAATATTAGATCAATGTACATATTAAATAAGATCCCGTTTGGCTTTATGTCGAACTGGTATTTAGCTGATCACATGGTAGCTCAGAGAAGATGAACTCTTAGTTGCAGGATAGAATATGGCGATACCCAACTCCTTGATTGGTTGTCTAATGTTTTGGATTTTTTTGGTAGAAATAGAATGATGTTTTTTTAGCAATTTAAATGCTTCTGGTTTAAGTTAATGCATAAGTTAGTATTCTGATAGAAAATAAATACTAGTTTGATACTCAAGTGTTATAGATCACAAAATGTTCACAGAATTTAAGAACCTTCTACTGGGGATCCAAACTTCAAACGACTTACATGTTCCATTCAAAGTCCTCTATTTGTGGCCTTGTGGGAAAATTTTCTGCCCAACATCTCTTCTTGTAACTTGCTTAAACTAAGATCTGTTTCAAGGAATTTTATTCCAATGAACAATTGAAATTGACACATAAATTGATATCATTTGAAGAAAATGGATTAAGGGGAGAAAATAGATTGGCACTAAGAGAGTAAGAGGATCCGCCACCATACATGGTTTTGGACATTGGATTCTCCCCAAACAAACGATATGATAGTCCACGTTAGCTGCACCAAGTGTGCTGCTGTGTCACCAATAGAAACGCCCCACGTCAGCTCAATACGTGAATGGAGAGGGAGAAGTGTACCAGCTCACTTTTGAGTTGTGAAGTAAAGAAGCTTCACCGTTAACAGCCAACTATGTTCTAATTTCTTTTTTCATTCTGTGATAATCTCATCTTAATCCTTTGTTCAGTGATCTTCATAGGAAAATAGGATTTTAATCTGATAGTCAGTGTTGATTAATCAAAGCTTCAATCTTCATGAAATTGGAAGGGTGTATATATGTCAGTCATAAAATACATTGTCTCACTTAGCATTTACTGGAGTAGAGTGTTAACATTTGTATGTGTCTGTGTGTTTTCAAAGTTATTGCCTAGAACTGATCACATGCTTAAAACTTAGTTTTTATTGTGATCAAAGATGTTTTGGAGCTTCTCAAAACTTTATCAGCCTCTTTCAAACTCATTATTATTTTATTGACGTCTTATTTGGTTCGTAGTTGAAATCAAAATCGCAGAATTGGAATTGTCTATTCCTCTTATCTGTTGGTTCAGGCTGGAATTAAAATTGAATTTCATGCACGATTTACAAAGAGGGTTGGTGTCAAGTAAACAGGAATAGGGGTTGGGGGTTTAAGACTTGTTTACGACTTTATGCACTTGTCATATGCATGAGCAAAAGGAATCAGATGCCTATCGCCTTCCTCATTCCACCCAACCAAACTGTTGGAATCAGAATGTATCATTCCGTTCTGATTCCAAACCCCTATTCCCACAAACCAAATCGATCTTTCTTTAATTTTGATATCATGTATTGACTCAAACGGTTAAATCACTGGCCCATTACCTAAATGGAAAAATAGTTTCATTTTTGCATCAATTTAAAAAAAAATAAAAAAGAATATTCATCATCAAATCTCTCTCATTTAAGTCATCATCATTATCAGCATCTAAGTCTTATCCTAACTATAACTTTTCTCTATCAGGTAAATGATGTCTATAACTTTTCTCCTAAGAAAACGGCAGACATGTATTATCCTCAGCTGTTACAATTCATAACTGCAATATATATTTGGAGTCATCCAATCGGCATCCATGGTCCATCCTAACCCATCCACCAAAGGGCTTTGCTCCGGTATCATCTCTTTACATAGCATAAGTTTTTCCTTTATTTTTTCAAATTTTTTGTTTTCTCCTCTAATTAGTGTTGATTCATTTCGGCCCAACCCAGCTTAGAAATTTGCAGGCCAGACCAGAAATTTTAAATGTATATGTATTAATTGTATATAATTATATAAATATTTCTGTACATATATAAATACCGTACACACATTTATATGTATATACCTTTATAAATATAAGATTTTAATTTTTAATAAAACATGACTTTATTAATTTGTATTGGTAAGCCTGGCCCAATTTGGCCCAGTATCGAGTGAGATCAGGCTATGCCTAGGCGAATTTGGATTAACTTAATGCTTTGGCTGTTCAGCAGGCTCTGAAATCAATGATGAGGTTTTACACCAGTATTAAATTCATGGGCTCTACCGTAAAAGATGTGAGTCCCATGTATTTAATACTGATATGGAATCTTATCATTGGTCCCACAGCCTGCTGAACATCTAAAATATTCGGCTAAACCTCACTCAGCCCAGACAGCCCTAAAGATTATTATTATGCTATAAAAACCCAATCTGGGCCCGGCCCATTCTATGATCCTCCCTACTCTTCTAGTGTTTGTGATTCACCGTCTGCTGATAAATAAAGATAGGCAAAAATTGTCAAGAAGTAAAAACAAAGAGTCTTCTTGGCCTCCAGCAAGAGAAACAGTGGGAAGGAGAAGAAAAAGGGGGTGTCTTTTCCTTCTTTTAACATCTTTGAAGAATTAGGACAAACACATAAGCAACAATTGACATGAATCCACCAGAAACTAGTGCTTTTTAGCATTCCCCATGCCACCAAAGACTATTCTTCCCACTGCACTAATTCATAAAAGATAATTGAACCGCAAATGAGTTTCTCCTTTTAGAAGAGGTTGGTCATCAAAGCCTGACTTACTCACTGAGTCACTGGAATGAAAGAATTTACTTGATCAATGTTTTCAGTCCGCCCTTGTCTCAGATGGTCCAATCATTTGAACTACCACTTGGCCTTATTTTCATTTTAATTTTCCTAAAACCCATACCACCAAAAACCATTGGCTTGGTTAGAGGAGTCCGGATCTCCTGCTCACGAGAACTCTGCCCATGCTTATCACAGTCACATATGGAGAACATCTCATCCTCTGCATGGTATTATGTAGGGGGAGATGTTCCCAATTCACGGGGGGATAGTGTATTGTGGGTAGGCGTGGGCAAAATTCTTGTGGGTAGGAGATCAAGAGTCTGGTTAGAGACTCACCCTATAATTAGAAATAAAAATATATAAATTATAGATAGGTACCCTATATTTTGGGGTTAATGACATTTAAAGGACCTAAGCTTTCAAATGTGACATTTTAGTACCATAAACTTTTCGAAATATACACTTGAGCCCAACTCTGTTAAAACTGATATAAAATTACAAAAATGACTATGTTGAGATTCTCTTTTACTCGTTAAACTTTTATTTCACTATTTTTTTCCATATGAAACCATTCTATACTTCTTTTCAACAAAGAATAAAAGTATTTGAATGGAACAATAAAAACAAAAAGAAGAAGAAAATCTGAATATAGGCATTTTTGTAAAATTGTCCTCCCTACAACGCTAATTTTAACAGAGTTGGGGGGAGGATAATTTTACAAAAATGCCTATATTCAGATTTTCTTCTTCTTTTTTATTGTTTTTATTGTTCCATTCAAATACTTTTATTCTTTGTTGAAGAGAAGTATAGAATGGTTTCATATGAAAAAAAAAAAAAAAAAAGAGTGAAATAAAAGTTTAACGAGTAAAAGAGAATCTCAACATGGTCATTTTTGTAATTTTATATTAGTTTTAACAGAGTTGGACTCAAGTGTATATTTCGGAAAGTTTATGATACTAAAATGTCACATTTGAAAGTTTAGGTCCTTTAAGTGTCATTAACCCCAAAATATAGGGTATCTATCTGTAATTTATATATTTTTATTTCTAAGTATAGGGAACCTATATGTTCAACTACCCTGGTCAATGGATCTCTAACCAGACCCCTGATCTCCTACCTACAATACACTATCCCCCGTGAATTGGGAACATCTCCCCCTGCATAATACTATGTAGATGAGATATTCTCCATATGTGGCTGCGATAAACATGGGCAAAGTTCTCGTAGGTAGGAGATCCGGACTCCTCTAATCAAGCCAACGGTTTTTGGTGGTATGGGTTTTAGGAAATTTGAAATTGGAAATAAGGCCAATTGGTGGTTCAAATGATTGGACCATCTGATACAACGGCGGGTTGAAAACATTGATCAAGTAAATTCTTTCATTCCAGTGACTCAGTGAGTCAAGCTTTGATGACCATCCTCTTCTAAAAAGCAGAAACTCATTTGCGGTTCAATTGTCTTTTCTGAAGTAGTGCAGTGGGAAGAATAGTCTTTGGTGGCATGGGGAATGCTAAAAAGCACTAGTTTCTAGTGGATTCATGTCAATTGTTGCTTGTGTGTTTGTCATAATTCTTCAAAGATGTTAAAAGAAGGAAAAGACATCCCCTTTTTCTTCTCCTTCCCACTGTTTCTCTTGCTGGAGGCCAAGAAGACCCTTTGTTTATACTTCTTGACAATTTTTGCCTATCTTTATTTATCAGCAGACTGTGAATCACAAACATTAAGAGAGTAGGGAGGATCATAGAATGGGCCGGGCTCAGATTGGGTTTTTATAAAATAATAATAATCTTTAGGGCTGTCTAAGCTGAGTGAGGTTTAACTGAATGATTTAGTTGTTCAGCGGGATGTGGGGCCAATGATAAGATTCCATGTCAGTATTAAATACATGGGGCTCATATCTTTTACAATAGGGCCCATGAATTTAATACTGGCGTGAAACCTCATCATTGATTCCACAGCCTGCTAAACAGCAAAAGTATTCAACAAATCTAAATTCGCCTAGGCATAGCCTAACCTCAACTCGATACTGGGCCAAATTGGGCCAGGCTTACCAATACAAATTAATAAAATCTTATATTTATATAGGTATATACAAGTAAATGTGTGTACGGTATTTATATATGTACAGAAATATTTATATAGTTATATACAATTAATGCATATACATTTACAATTCCTGGTCTGGTCCTGGCCTGCAAATTTCTAAGCTGGGTTGGACCGAAATGAATCAACACTAATTAGAGGAGAAAACGAAACATTTGAAAAAAAAAAAAAAAAGGGAAAACCTATGCTATGTAAAGAGATGATACGGAGCAAAGCCCTTTAGTGGATGGGTTAGGATGGCCCATGGATACCTATTGGATGACTCCAAATATATATTGCAGTTATGAATTGTAACAGCTGAGGATAATACATGTCTGCCGTTTTCTTAGGACAAAAAGTTATTGGCATCATTTACGTGATAGAGATGTGTGTATCAATCCCGTAATCCCATATAGTTAGGATAAGGCTTAGATGTTGATAATAATGATGATTTAAATAAGAGAGATTTGATGATTAATACTTTTTTTATTTTTTTATTTTTAAATTGATACAAAAATGAAATTATTTTTCTATTTAGGTAACAGGCCAGTGGTTTAACCGTTTGAGTCAATACATGATACCAAAATTAAAAAGGATCGATTTGATTTGTGGGAATAAGGGTCTGGAATCAGAATCAGAATGTAGTATTCTGATTCCAACAGTTTGGTTGGATGAAATGAGGAAGGTGATAGGCATCTGATTCCTTTTGCTCATGCATATGACAAGTGCATAAAGTCGTAAACAAGTCTTAAACCCCCAATCCCTATTCCTGTTTACTTGACACCAACCCTCTTTGTAAGTCGTGCATGAAATTCAATTTTAATTCCAGCCTGAACCAAACAGATAAGGGGGGATAAGGGCAATAGACAATTCCAATTCTGCCATTTTGATTCTAACTACAAACCAAATAAGACCCTAATAAAATAATAATGAGTTTGAAAGAGGCAGATAAACTTTTTAGAAGCTCCGAAACATCTTTGATCACAATAAAAACTAAGTTTTAAGCATGTGATCAGTTCTAGGCAATAACTTTGAAAACACACAGACACATACAAATGTTAACACTCTACTCCAGTAAATGCTAAGTGAGACAATGTATTTTATGACTGACATATATACACCCTTCCAATTTCATGAAGATTGAAGCTCTGATTAATCAACACTGACTATCAAATTAAAAGCAATTATGCCTCTTTTTAAATTTTGCGTACATTTAATATCTTTTTAACTTTTCAGATCTGAATTTTTAAATTTATTAAATGCACCTAAGTGGTTGAATTCCACTATTTTGAAAATTTGAAGATTTGGCAAGGGTAAAAGTGATTTTTAGTGATTCCATCAGACATTATTTTGTCAGGGATGATTTAATCCAATTTTGAAAACAGAGGGGAGAATTCAGTATTTACGAAAATACTAGGTTTAAGTCTTTTACCCTATAAATTATTTATTCTATATACATCAGCGTTCGACCGAACGGTTGAACCGTTGATCCGATATAAAACCAACAATATCGAATTCAGACGGTTCGGCCTCTGGATCGGTTTTTGAAACATGGTAGCCGATACAGTCGCCCGAATATAAAAACCAACAATATCGAATTCAGACGCCACCTTCCCAGCCTGAGAGAGTTTTCCCGTGTAGCTTCGACCCTTCCGGAGAGAGGATTTCTCCTCTCTTCCGACCAATCCATATCGTCCATCACCACAGATTGTTTCAGAAGATCATCTTAAAGGAAGGAAGAGGAAAGATAAAAATGGAGCAAACGAAGAAGAGAATCGAAATCAGTCTGGTTCTGTAGCACCGAGATCTTAAATCGGTAATTGCAACTCTCGATTACTCGTCGCGATAAAGTATCAATCCATTCCGCCTTTTATATTCCTCTATCCCATCTTTATGTAGTATCCACTCGTCGGTTAGGGGCTGAGAATCGACAGCTCTCAAGTCGGTAAATCGCTCTGGTGAGTTCGAATTGAATCATGGGGTTCGAAGCTGAATTTGCTGGGGATTTTTTATCATGATTCATGGCAAGTGATTATACAGTGAAGATTGGTGGTAATTGTGATTGGAAAATTTGAGACCTTTTTTTTTTTGTTTCTGTATTGATTAGGGTTTTGGAGTTTGAAGGGCTACCTGTTCGTAATGTTTATAGATAGATGAATTGATTGGGGGTTTTGATTCGTAGCTTCGAATTCGAAGTTGTTGGTTTTTTTGTTGCTAGAGACGAGGTCAAAGCTTTTAAACTTGTCAGTCGGTTCGGTTTGCTAGGGCTTCATTTATCGATATGGAGCAAGAGGGGCAGAAGAGGGAAGTTAGTGAAAGTGGATGCCAATCCCCAAATGCTCCGATACTCTGCTCGAATAACTGCGGGTTCTTTGGAACTCCCGCCACCAATAATCTGTGCTCGAAATGCTACAGGGATTTCTTTCTGAAGCAATCCAAGGTTGCTGCTGCCTCTGTAGTTGCAGAGAAGAAGGTTGAAGAACCTGTTGTGGAAAAGGCAGGCCAGGTTGGAGTTGGTCAAGAAGCTAAGGCTACCCTGAGTGAGGAAGGAACCACTTCTGGGGATCCAGGGAAGTTACCTGCCAATCGTTGCAGCTTCTGTAGGAAGCGTGTGGGACTGACGGGTTTCAAGTGCCGCTGTGGGCAGACATTTTGCTCTCTCCATCGCTACACCGACAAGCACAACTGCCTCTTTGATTACAAAACTGCAGGGCAGGATGCGATTGCAAAAGCAAATCCTGTTGTGAAGGCCGACAAGATTGAGAAGATATGATGCTGATGGCGGCTTGGAGATCTCTTGTGGGAAGGATCATGGTTTGCTCGTGGAATGTGATGAAAGGGTCTTCTGCTACATGAAGGATGGTATCAATTGGTCTGATGCTTCTAGAAATAAATGGCTGTCTTTCTGATTATTTATGTCTCATTTGTACAGTTTGGTTATATCTATTATGGCTTAGTGTTACTGAAAGTAGAAATATGGGTGACACCTTATTCTGTGCTTCCTCTTGCAAAGTCCTGGATTTTAATATTTTGTATATCCCTGCCATGAATTTGCAATTTATGGGTCAAGGTATTAGTTCAGTGCCCTTGTTTTCCATGGGTTGTTTGTGTTTTACAGTATTATTTCAGTTTTCCCTTTTTACTGCATGTATTCGGTAGCTTCTCATGTCAGTGGCACAGCATTTATTCTGATGTAGTAACCTATCTTTCTTGCAAGACGCAGTACAAGAAACTTACTGAATTGCAGAAGGGGATAGGAATATCATTTTTTAAGGCAAGGTATTGTATTGTTGTCGAAAGGGATTACAAAGTCATAACCATGTATATTAAAGCCCTCTACATAGGCTATACACAGTATAACCAACTAGCACATATTAACATATAATATAAAAAATCTTTTTCAAAACATCTATAAGAGAGTCCCTTGAAATCTCTGTAGGTAATGCACCAAGAGCACAGCATGCCTTTAAGTTTTCTTACAACTTCTTTCCATGAGCAAGAGGTATCATTAATATTTGGGCATTCCTTTCAGATTACTTACACCAGAATAGTGCCAGGAAAAAAGACCCCAAACTGTTTGCCCTTTCTTGGTGACTCCAATCTGTCAACTTGATAGAAAGAGAGACAGATTCAGGGAAACAGCCCTTTCATCCAAATGTCTCTAGAATAAAAATCAGTGTTAACAATTTAAAATCCTTTTCCTTGTTTATTGTATCTTTTCATCTATATATTTTTCATCTTTTTTTTTTCTCATTGTGATCATATGGCCAGCATATTTTTCTGTTTATCCTCACCCCCATCATTCAAAGTGGGAGCTGTTTTCACTTTCTTACCTGTTAATGCCATTAATTGTTTTTGGTCAGTAGCCATTAATAAAATCTTGTATCATTATTGTTGATGAAAAAAAAAACAATAAAGCAGTGCCAAATGTTAGTTGTTTGTTAATGTCTTCAATGTATTGAGTTACCTTTCTTTGCAGCCATCTAATCACAAAGAGGCTCCTTAGACTACTTTCAGAACTGACAGATTTGATAGTGATCTTAATTTCTTGAAATGAAGTTTCATCTCTGGCTTAGTTTGAGTTGAGATTGATTGAATCAAAGGAAAATATGGAAGAAATTCATCAATTTCATTCTTCCCATCCTGTATAGTGTCACCAGGGTATTGATGTCCTTCTATTGGAAGAGGAAACCATTGAGTTTGAACATTTGGCCTCTTGATGATGACTATTTACAAGGTCAGATGTATGTATATCTAACTCCATTTATCAGATCTGTCAGAACCCCCAACAACTCCTAAGTATGTGGTCTCCAAAATTCTCGTTTTTTTTTTTTTAATTCTCATATTATCTTTATTGCATGTGGTTTTATGCAATTCAACAATCTAAGACCTAACCAACTTACCCAAAAAAAAAAGACTTAAATTTTTAAATGGAGGTGCCGTAGAATAGTGGAGGAATAATTTGCATGGGAAATGCCTCTTCTACTTGTTGGAAACTGTCTGATTGCCTGGGTGATCTGAAACTTCTGCTAAACCTATTCCTTTGAATTTATATGATTGACTTATTCCTGGTTAGTTGGAGGTAGACTGTTTCTTTTGTTGTTCACCATTGAACATGTAATGCCCATATTGAGGAAAAGAATATCTTATATTCAAGCATATATTGCTTGGATATTGTATTCCTTTCTGTTCAAGAAAAGGCTTCAAAAGTAAATGGTAGGACTTGGGAGGAGTTACTAACCTACTCTTGTTTCCATATCAACGTCTTAGGTTTTATTCACAGGCAGAACATAGGAAATTAGAGGTGCAAAGCAGAATTCTCAAGCCTACACAACCAAAACAATACCCATGTGCAATGCATATCCTATCTAACATCCTTTGTTGATTATTAATGGGACAAACTCATGGATGGGATAATTGATACAACTATTATCACAGGGACTGGCTGGACGTCTTTGACAGTTAGCTAATGTATCTTTTGGTGGCTGATCTGGAAATGGTTTAGTTGATTGTTATTGGTTTTATTGTGAATACCTGTATGCCTAATTCGATTGGTCTTATTTGGCTGAAATAGGAAAATATGTCTTGCATTGACAAAAATTGTCCGTGCCTGAATTGGATGCTTGCTTACCCACATAACATTATTTAAATGAGTTGATACTTAATCTAATTTTCTGGTCTTAGCCAGTTTTTTTCTCTGATGGAGCTTTTGTTTTATGGTGTCTGCTCAGTAATTGAAGAGTTTGAGACACACGAGCTTACTCCCAGGTTCTGGATCGCTTGGAGGCAACAAAATAATTTGGCTTTTTTTTGTTCTATTTGAAAATTGCAAGTTTAACTATTTGTTGTTGGCGGAGATGCATAGTTGATTGCTAATTCATTCTAATGCCTTATTATTGATAATAGATACCCAAGATCATCATAATGCAACGTGTATGATGGTATTTACTCAGTGCAAGCAGGGATAGAGACTTGTAGGAATCTGATATTTAAGGACCAAGTGCACCATTTAATGACATGAGAATCTGATACTTCGTGATGACGTTCACATAAATGGTGCTTACTCAGTTGCATCTGATGTTAAGTGCTTACTTTACTGCTAGCCAGGGCCACCTTTGGCTGGTACCTTGGTAGTGATGGGCATCAGCATATGCATGAGCAGAAGGGATTAGATACCTGTCTCCTTTGTCATCCAGTCTTGCAGTTTACATTCTTTCCAAGGTACTAGTGAAAGATCAGAATGTCATAAGGATTTTCCCCCTTTTTGGCAGGAAAGAACATGAACCTTTGATATATTTTGTTGGATTGAAAAAAGGATGATCAAGCTTCTAGATTTATGTTGGAAAGCTAGGGTGTGAATCATTACCTTGAGCAAAAACTGGAGTTTTTAGTTTTTGCTAATCTGCATGATGGAGATGGAAAAGGAATGGTACATTTCGAAAAGATGCGGAAATTGTCTTGCTGATGTTTAAGGGGAACTGGGGAATGAAACCTAGATGAAACAGAACTGACCTTGGAATAATTGAAGCATGGTATGGACTACGGTGGTGGACTTGTTTTCTTTCAACCTAAAGACTGAACTGGCCTTAATAAAATGAGATCCAGTTCTGGCTTATCGGTTGCTGCTTCAATTTGACCAAGTTGCCTGGTTGATGGCGTTTCTAAGACACTGTTCCGTAAAGCCAAAGCCTTGCCCTGGAAAACATTTGAGTCTTAAATGTCATTCTTTTTAGGTCAGTCCGGCCATTAAGAGACAAAATGATGATACGTTTGACATGCAGTTGTTGGATGACTTTCGTCTTGTATCTCCAGTTGAAGAGACAGATCCTTTTTCACTGAGAAGTTATAATTAGCAAAGCCAGAAGGGTGAAGAAGCCGACTAAATTTGATGCATTATGTTTGTGTATGGAACCCCGAAGTCTGAAAAACCGAGCAGGAGTCCTGGTACTACGGTGTACCACTCAGGAATTTGGGACTTGGGAATTTGATCCACCACCCTACAAGACTACAACTCACGTATCCCACGGGGATGAAAATTAACTGAAAAGACCCGTCTGAAAATTATGCATGCACTTGGACATCACGGCTACTGAAGAATGTTTTTATGTTTTTCTTTTGTCAAAAAAGAAAAGAAAATGTTATTTAACCTACGAAACCATGCATGAGTTATTAAGCTGCAAAAGTGAGAATTTTCACTTTTAAGCTTAGACGATTGTTAAATAATTTAGTTTGATCCAATATGCTTAAGGAAGATTTGATAGCAGTAAGAGTTTCTAATAATCTACCTTCTTTGCTGGAGAAGGCCCTAATTAAGTACAGCTTTGAGGTGTGACTGTCTGGATAGAGAAACGTTTTGATACTGATGGAATCTTGCTCAATTTTTCCCCTCGTTGTTTTGTATCCAAATTCGAAAAGTTCTTTTCTTCCATCTTTTAGGAAGCCTTGAGAAGCTTCAGAGCTCTTAACCGAGTGTCATGAGAAAGCACTTGGAAGTTTTTTCTTTTTTTTTTTTATTTCTTTTGACACTAATCCCTTAAAATACCCTCAGCTTATCTTGAGAAAGATTAAAATCAACTTTTGATACAGGTGTAGAATATTTATTGTGTTCATTCGCTATGCTTAATTGCTTACAATGCTGTGCCCACTAAATCCGGAGTTCCGGACTCATGAAAAGCACCCATTGAACTCAAGTTGACATGACGTAAAATTCTCTCATTTTATGCTCGTCCTATAACCTTTATCAGTGCACACCTATAAAGGAACCAACAATTGATACATTTTGATTTTTAATAGTTGTTAATTGTAGAAGTAATAATAGTGTGATAATGAATTACCACTACAATAGGTAGATGAGAATTTTGTATTCTTACCTGAATCTGCTTTCAGCAAAACATGTAATCTTAGAAACCGTGAAGATCATGATGTCTAATTAGTCGGAGATGGAAGGTGGAGATAGATCAGTTAGATCTGGCTTCCTGGTAGGCCATCGTAATTGTTTGATTAAGTTACACATTCTATTATGGTGAAGGAAGAATCTTATAAGGTCTTCCGTCTTCCCATTTGGAGTTGAAAACGTCGAAAAGATCTGTTTGTAATTTATAAATCTGCGACATATGTTCATGTAGATGATAAGCTCTACCGTTATTACACTACATAGTGTAGGTTAGTTGTTGGACAAGCCAAGAAACAAGGGACTCCTCCCATGCAAGGTTCAAAAAATTGACACGTATTGGCCTGTATTGGCCAGGGTGCATCGGGGTTTTGACTGGTTTAAGGGCTGGAGGAACCTTAAACCGGCCCCCCTAAACCAGATTTGAAAAAAACAATACCAATACTGCCTTATACGCCCCTACCGGCATATCGGTCATATCAATATTTAGAACCTTGCTCCCATGGTAATAGTGTTGGAAACCTAGGGTCATCGAGGAGTATTAAGGAATGAGGAAGGGAATGTAAGAGCTCTTTGTTCAGGTCCAATTGGAATAGGCAACTCCCTCAGGGCTGAAATGGTGGCAGTTATGGAAGGGATTCAAAGAGTTGAAGAGCTGAATATTTGTAAGTTAGTTATAGGTGGTAGTGTGTTGCATGGTTTTCAAAACCGAATCAGACTGGAAGATCAGACCAGAAAACCGGGAACCAGTCAGGTGATCAGTTTTGTTTTACCCCAGAACTGTTATTTCCCCGAAAACCATTGATTTGGTAAACAAACCGTTGACCTAGGTAGTTGAACCATTCAAACCATTCGAACTGTCCAACGGTTTGGCCATTTTTTTATTTTTTTGTTGTCAAAATGGGTAGTCCGTTCGATTCAAACCATGGTTTTCAAAACCGGACCGGACCGAACGATCGAATCAAAAAAACTAGGAACCGAGAAGGTGACCGGTTCCATTTTCCCCCAAAACGGTTTGACTGTTTTTTATTTTTTATATTTTTTTATTTTTTTTGTCATAATGGGCCGAGCGTTCGATTCGAAGGGTCGGGCCATTCGACCCGATAACCGGACCCCTGACCAGTTCAGTCACCAAGTCGGTTTTAAAAGCCATGATTCAAATGGCCAGACCATTCAACCTAGTAATTGGACCCCTGACCAGTTCATTGTCCGATTAGATTTTAAAAACCTTGGTGTGTTGGTTAAAAGAAGACAATAATGGGATTTGAAACTGAAGCAATAAAATGAAAGACATTTATCAAAAAATAAAAAATAAAAAGAAAGAAATTTAAATGGCGGACAAATGACATTGATGTAAAATGTAATTGGGTGAATAACAAATTCTTTTACGGATGGATCAGCCAAACAAGGGGTGAATAGGGAATCTTTATTATGTACTTATTTCTAATTGTTTTACTTGTTCTATTTGGGCGGCCTTTAGTCTCTTTTAGTGGAGCTAAGATAGTTTATCTCTCCTTTCTTGAACTTAAGGCTCTGTTTAGCTTGTGCAAATAGTACAAATGTAAAAAATGCAAATTCTTGTTTAACTTTGTTTTGGATTTTACTTTATTCTGCTTTATGACTTAATTTACTTCATTTGTACTGCAATCAAACAAAATAAGCTAAAACAGAAATAGGTCAGAATTTACACTCAAATCATTTGCACCGTCATGATTTTGCATCAGTGCAAATTTATTTGCATTGCAACCAAACACAGCCTAAAGTTTAATCTTTAATGAAAGTTGTTATGATGAACAGCTTAAGAACAAATGAGATGAGCATAGTAGTAGTAGTAGATGCAACGATGAAGCGCCAAATGCATTGCAAAAACGTTTTTTTTTTTTTTTTGTTTCATTAAAATAGAAGAATAATTTCAAATTTTCAAATTCAAGTCTAGGCGTTTCAAAACAAGAATAATAAAAAAACTCTAGAAAGCATAATTAGTCATCTACTTGGCATGCCTGGATCTTAATGACTTTTTCTCTCCATTTTGGATGGAGGTCACAAATTAAACCTGACGAAGAAAACCACCAAATTGACTACGTTATCAGAAATATGGACATGGAAAGAACCACCATCAGCACTGCTTGAAGTTTTCTTTTTGAGCTCCTGGACGTCTTTGAGCAAGCAACTGCTTTGTTCTCTCAAGAACACCAAAGAAAATCGAACCACCAACTCCTATCCAAAGTACCCTTGGCCCAATACCCTGTGAGAAGCAGCAAAAACACAAAGCAAGAATAAATATTACTAAAAGCTGTATGCAACTTTAAATTTTCCCAGGCACAACATGGCAAATGTACCAACAAGTTCTCCAAGATTTCTCATAAATTGTTGGAGCAGTGGAGCAATGAAGTTTAATAATAAAGGCCCAAAATATGCCTATAGTCTACTTTATGATTATATCTATTACCTATTAGTTTCACCAAGTCCCTCCTATCAACTCTAAACATTCTCATCCCACTTAAATTCATGGACATCATCTTTTATATCCTTATACTGCCTCTCTCTCTCTCTCTCTCTCTCTCTCTCTCTCTCTCTCTCTCTCTCTCTGTTGTATTCATTACTATGCTGTTTAGAAGGCTATATGGACAAAATAGATTTCAGATCTTCCATGCATAATAAAACAAGAATACTAGAGCCTGGATAAGGTTGCCACTCAAAAGAGAAATCACCTTTTTTCTAAGATTACTTGTCATCTTAAATGAGATAGTTGGGAAACCTTCCCAACTTCATAAAGGCAATATCTTAATGGGGACATTTTTTCCTTCTTCACTGGTCTAACTAAGGGGTTCTCAAAAATAAGGGATGTTTTTCTCTCAGCTTCTACATGCTTGAAGCTCTCCTGTGCTTCACATGCTCCTGCATTTCATACAAGTTACAAGAATACATGGTAAAACATAGGATGGAAATACCTTCAAAAAAGCCTGAGTTCCTTCTTCTCTAACAATGGTTTGAACACAATCAATAATTCCTTTGTACTGGTTTGCAGATCCCTACATACAACAAAAGGAAAAATTCATCAACTAAACAACATCCAAATGGATAACAAGATCTGATGTAAAACAGTTGAAATACACGTGGGAAACTCAAAAAAAAAAATCTTTAACCTAATATGTAGATTAATGTGTATGTGTAGTTCGCCAAACGTAAACAGATTAGAGTGTACCTGGACCATCAATCTTGTCTTAATGACATCTAGCGGTGTAGTTACAGCTCCAGTCAGTGCACCTATGAAACAAAAATGTTCAATTAATGGAATGTTTCATACATATGTAAATATGCATGAGAAATGAACTTTTCTACAGCATCAATTCCTAGTTCTTCATTTCAACCTTACAGTTAAGTATTATGTTAAGAGATCTGGTAGCAGGAAAAAATTTTCATAAGCATTGAGTGGAAAAGTGATACTGTAACAAATAGGTAGGGCACCATGGAACTGAAGTGTATGTCCCTTCAAAAAACATGGAAAACCAAAGCATATAGCTCTTCTACAGAAAAAGGGGGGAACACAAACCAAAAGCATATTTGGAGCTTTAAGTTACCAGCAAAAGCACCAATGATAGCATTTTCTGGATCATTTAAATCTCTTCTTGCCTGCATGAGCAAATAAAGAAAAAAAAAAATCAATCATTTTGCATATATTTATGCACTCTCTGGATCAAGTAACAGAACTGCTTGAGCCAAGATACAGAATCTTAAATGACAACTCTACAAAATAAGATTGAAAGATTGTAATGTTAAGTGGGACATTGGTGAACCCAATAAATAAGCAAAACCAGTCAAGCTGTCCAACAAATCTAGGTAAATATCTAATAATAGCAGAAGTAAGCTTACCGCTAGCTTATAACCAATCCGAAGCTGCTCATAGATACAGAATTGGATGGCATCAAATGGCAAATCTCGCAATAAAAAAGACCCATATCCCTACAATTTCAATTTTAAGAGGTCAATCTCAATACATAATGTTTCATGATATGCAAAAGCTAATCACATGGATTAAATATTCATTCGGCACATATCTTAAAAAGGCCATTACCCAATGTTGGTCTCAGTCATCTGTAGGGGTGCAACTTGGGTTGGGGTTTTATAGAAATTTGAATGGGCCCAGCCCAGAAACCCAGGCCTGATGCACTGTAAAATCTTAAAACTGTGTACCCAACATGAACCCCTAACCATCTGGTCCTGGGAGGGGTAGACTGGATACAGTCCTAACCTTGGACATTTTTTGCACAAAGTGGCCACTCTCATACTCAGACCTGCGTTCTCACATTTTCCAACCCGAGATTTTACCATTACACCAAGTAACGGCCCCTTATCTGCCCTGTATTAAAATTATTCCTGTTGTTCTGAATTTTGTTTGCCATGTTACCCTTTTCTTTTCTGAAGCACGATAAGGCACCATGTTACCCTACTTGATAACATGAGTTCTTGTGTTGCAATATTATTCCCATATGATAGAATGTCTATCTTGAAAGGGATGGTAGAATCCATCGTATGGACGCCATAACAGTTGCGGAATGGGTGGGCAAATTTCAAAAATTTTCTACCTACCTTTCAACTGGGAATCACATTCCCTAATTTTAAAATCAAGATTCAAGAATCCTACTTGAACCAGAACCGAATCAGATCTGAATCAAAAGTGAAGGGAGTAATTATACCTAATCCAGAGAAATAATATCTCCCAAAGTTGGTGTTCACGCCCAAAGAATGTACCAAGATCTGCTCCTACTGAAGATGACACAGCAACTGTGGAACAAAACCAGCAGAGTGCGTCCTACACACTGAATCCTTCACAAGAATCCTTTGGATGACAATGAGCACCAAACAGAATCAGCCTTTCAACAAAGACTGATATCAAGAACTTTTCTTGATCTCTCTCTGACAGAGAAAACGAACTGCAATAGATAGTGGCGGCTGCAACAAGAGGGAGCTAGAGAAGAAGATGGCGAACTGCTTTTCTTTTCTCTAGGGTTTCTGAGATCCTATCTCACAAAACTGCAGAGTGTGTTCTATGTAAATCCCCTAGGGTTCGAATTCTTGTAAATCGAATAGGGTTTCCTCCAGTTGCTTAATGATTAAGAAAAGATCTCCTGATCATATCAGGAGTTGCCCTTATCCAAATCTGTATTTGGATTAGGACTCTTCTTAATCCTATCTGCAGATTAGATAAACTTTTGGGCTCATCCTAATCTCAGATCTGCCCTTTGTTAATGACTGATCAAATCAGCCCAGTTCGAAATGGGCTTTAGGCCCAATAAGCTTATGTGCTCAAAGCCTTCCTAACTACTGCCTAGTTGGGCTTCTTTGTATAGCGTGGAACCCAAGCATTGATCTACACACCAGCCACATGGGTTCGGCCCAGCCTCTATTACAAGGCCTGGCCAAATTCACTGGAGAGCCCAGTGAACCCCCTGAGCCCATCACATGGACCCTATGGGCCCAACACTTACACTAAGTGGTCCTTGGGCCAAGCCATCTTATAAAAACCCAGGAACTGTGGGCAGGTGCAAGATTAGCCCATCAGGTGTTTGGCCTTACACTTAACCTCTCAGCCCATAATGATCAAGCACTGCCCGACAAGAGATGACCTCTCCCTCGGCTGCAAGGAACGGTGTTGCACTCTCTACTCACATGGATCCCGGGAATTAAAACCATTTGCAAACATTTTGAAACCATACTTAAATATATATCATATATATAAATTTTGCAAAACAAAATTCCAACGATTGAAATCAACTGCCGGCAATTTGGTTTCCATCAGAGAGAGTGCATCCCCGATCATTACCTTTGTCTGACAAAGGGGCTGATCCCGTCACTATGATCACCCACTCAGATGAATTCTCAAACTGTCCCAACATACCCAGGTTTTGACCCCCGCTAAGGATTTCACTGATTGGCATATCAAAGATAGTCCAATCCGACACCTAGTGCAGTACCATAATCGGGTCTAGGGGTCAGGTGTAACTTTCCAGTTTTGCCCATCAATCTCCAAGGTCCAGGGCAATACTGGAAATCTAGTCCGGTTCAAGGGTTCAAGTAATCCTACACTGCGTGTGCCTTGGGTCTCACCCTGACGGCTGAGACAAGCCACCCCAACAGTTGGCAGCACACCAGTGTCAGTCTTGGCAAGATAAATCTCCCCAGACTTATCCAATGGCTGTGAACATTTAAAACCAACACAAATCTCATTAAGTGTCCAGTTTTAGGGTCTTACACACAGAAGTATACCACACAACATGAATCAAACATGTACTTCATTTATTTACATTAAATATCAAAAGTACATCAAAACTGATTTAGGGTCTTTCCATAATCAGTACTTGCAACACATATGCCACTATCCCACCTAGGCCCTAGCTAGTATACAGAGAAAGAAATCATAATGGTCACTTTCCAGTGCACAACCACACCAACCCTCTAGCCTCAATTCTAAAAGAATAATAGAACTCCCTACTCTTTTGTTTTTCTGATTTGGATCATTAACAGATCAATACAAAACCTTATTAAATAATAAGTACAAGGAATAGCAGCAGCCAGCAGCTAGGCTAAAGAGAAGCCAGAAGCTAATGATAAACATAAAAATTCCCCAATAACAATTTGCTCTTCCCCCCCTTGGGCCAGTACAACTCTTAATTGCCCCTTTTGCAGATTTCCAGACCAACCGAATGAGGTATTCAGCCTATGCCAGAGATTTTACCACTCCAATAGAATCTAAATACAGCCATGGGTTAGGATATCCTCCTTCATCCATCCATTCATCACTAATTCCTTCAATCTCCAAACTAGAGTAGTCCATGGAAAATTCCATTTTCAACCCTTGAAGTAAAAGAGAACAGATCATCCCAGATTGAGGACCCATCACCAATTGGAACCCAGTACACATAGTTGTCAAGGCACCCACCTAGGCGTTGCCTAGGCGACTAGGCGCCCTTGGCTGGGTGCCTCACCCAAATGCCTTGACTTTTAGCAACTAGGCACCCTTCTAGGCAACTAAACGCCCGCCTAGGCGACAAAAATGAGAAGGCAGGCGCCTTTTATAATATCATTCATATTGCTGTATCTTATTAATGTATGTGTTAATACATTTTATTATATGCTATATATATCAATTATAATTTGTTTTAATGTTTTACTATTGAAATTTAAAAGATCAAAGGGTTTTGAGAAGAGAAAAAGAAAGAAAGAAAGAAAGAAAGAAAGAAAGAAAAGAATAGGAAAGAAAGAATAGAATAATAAAGTCCTTTTTTCTATTCTCTCTCTTCTAATTAAATAAAACAGAAACTCCATCCTTGTTTTTTTTTTCTATTTTACTTTCCATCTTGAATACTTATCATATAAAGTTAACAACCTTCTTTAGCTGCTAATTAATATGAATTTGCACTATTAAATACTTGTTATAATAGTATTATTTTTGAAAATAATGAACTTAATATATGTAAAAGATTTTTATTTTTTCAATGTGATGATATGTCACATTTTTAGAGGAAATTTAATGTTCATAATAAAGAGAATTGTTATTTTCTCGATTAACATTCATGCTGAATGGTATTTAAAACTAGGAAACTAGCCAAAAGTCAGTTTTTTATATTATAAAATTTTAGTAGAAATCTGCTGAATTAAAAAATATAAAAGAAAAGTAGTTTTTGAAGAGAGAAGGAAGAGAGAAGGAGAAGAATAGAATAAGAGAAGTTGGAAAGAAAAAAGAGCAATAATCTGGCCACCCCCTTCACTTATTATTCATACTAAAATAATAGAACAGTACAAAGACAACTATGCCCTTATAGGACGGCAAAACATAAAACAGCATACATAACACTCAAAAACATAATAAAATTTGGACTCACATAACTACTGTGGTCCCCACCTCCTATCTAATAACTAACATAAAGCATCTACTCAGAAAAACATCATAAAACTAAATAATCTTCAACACTCCCCCTCAAATTGGAAGAAAATGTCACACATTCCCAACTTGCGTAGATCATGCTCAAGCTTGTTCTTTGCCACCCCTTTAATGAGAACATCAGCCAACTGCAACTCTGAAGAGACATAAGGCAAACAAACTTCTCTGGTTGTTACCCTTTCTCTGTTAGACAGTTTTGTATGCCCTTAGCTTCAATCAGAATGATGTACTTTATGAGTTTATTGTAAATGAATAAAAGTGCATATTTGGTTCATGTTCCCTTGGTATGTTTCTGTGTAATACCCTTAAACTGGACCCTTAATGAGACTCGTGTTAGTTTAGAATGTTCACAGCCAGTGGGTCGGTCTGGGGAGACCTATCCTGATAAGGCTGACACTGTGGTGCCACCAAGTCGGTTGGGGTGGCCTGTCTCAGCTGCCAGGGTGAGACCCTAGGCACATACAATGTCGGATTAATTGAATCTATGAACTAGACCAGATTTCCAGTATTGCCCTAGACCTTGGAGATTGATGGGCAAAACTGAAAAGTTACACCCGACTCCTAGACTCGATTATGATACTGCACTAGGTGTCAGATTGGGCTGTCTTTGATATACCAATCAGTGAGATCCTTAGCGGGGGTCAAAACCTGGGTATGTTGGGACAGTCTGAGAATTCATCTGAGTGGGTGATCTAAGTGACAGGATCAGCCCCTTTGTCGGACAAAGGTAATGATCGGGGATGCACTCTCACTGATGGAAACCAAGACTGCCGGCAGTCGATTTCAATCGTTGAGATTTGTTTTGCAAAATATATTTTATATGAGATATAAAAGTATATATATTATGGTTTCTAAAATGTTTGCAAGAAGGTTTTAATTCCCGGGATACATACAAGTAGAGAGTGCAACACTGCTCCTTACAGCCGAGGGAGAGGTCCTCTCTTGTCGGGCAATGTATGATCAATTTGGGCTGAGAGGTTAAGTGTATGACCATTAAGGATAATACCTGATGGGCTAATCTTGCATCTGCCCACAGTCCTTGGGTGTTACAAGGTGGCTTGGCCCAGAGACCACTTAGGCTAAGTGTTGAGCCTATAGAGCCCATTTGATGGGTTTCAGGGGGTGCACTGTCCATAATAGCGTATTCGGCCAAGCCTTGTGACAAAGGTTGGGCCGAACCCATGTGGCTGATGTGTAGATCAATGCTTGGGTCCCACACCATACAAGGAAGCCCAACTGGGCAGCAATTAGGAAGGTTAAGTGAGCACATAAGCTTAATGGGCCTAAAGCCCATTTCGAACTGGGCTATTTAATTAATTGATTATGGGGCGAATTCTGAGATGGATTAGTAGATAGGATAGGGTCTTGACCCTATCCACTCAAAGAGTCCAGATCTGAATGTGATTCAGATCTAGAAGCCTCCTAATGAGATTAGGAGAATGCTAATCTAATCTGCAAATAAGATAAGGGTTTATCCTTATCACCTAAAGAGAGGGCTGATCCAATTATGATTTGGATAAGCAGCTCCTAATTGAATTAGGAGTTGATCTTTTAGGTTAACAAAAGAAGGAGGGGGCGGCAGCCTTTAGGAGACAGAGATATTCAGATCATCTTCAGTGGTGAAAAACACAGAAGAAAGAATTAAGCAACCCTGCAGAATTTCTTTCTTGCCGCCCTGTTTGCCAGTTCGATCTCCAGTTGTAGGAGAAGTCAAGATTCGATCTTGACATCAGTTCTTTGAGGAATAATTGATACGAAGCTGTACTCACGTGCCATCCTGTTGTTTCTTGTGAAGGACAGAGTTCTTGGAGAAGAACACTGTTGATTCTGCTCCATCCTGCACTGCGTCATCTTCAGTGGGAGATACCATTTCTCCGTATCAGGTATAATCCTCTCCTACTCCTTTTGGTTCAAATCTGATTCAGTTTATGGTTCAAGAATGATCCTTGAAAATATGATTTTCTAAATAGGGAATGTGATCCCAGTTGAAGGGAGAATTTTTTTAAATTCACCCCTTTATTCCGCAAGATTTAGGCATCCATACGATGGATCTTTCATCCCTTCATTCTCTTATAAAGTGTCTATCAATTTCAATGTGTTTTGTCCTATCATGCTGAATTGGATTGTGGGCAATATTGATTGCAGCCTGATTGTCACAGTATAACATCATAGGTTCCTCTGCTTTCACCCCAATCTCACTCAAAAGAGATCTAACCCAAAGAAGCTCTGAGACACACTGAGCCGTGGATCTATACTCAGCCTCTACACTTGACCTTGCCACAACCACTTGCTTCTTACTCTTCTAGGAGATCAAGTTTCCACATACAAAGGTACACACTCCTAATGTAGACCTCCTGTCATCTAAGCATCCTGCCCAGTCTGCATCTGTATAGGATTCTAGCTTCAGATTCTCATTATTTGAGAAAAGAATACCTCTGCCAGGGTGCTTTTTCAGATACGCAAGCATTCTCTCAATAGCTTCCCAATGCTGAACCCGAGGTGCATGCATGTACTGACTCACAACACTGACAGCATAAGAAATATCTGGTCGTGTCATACACAAATACAGTAGTCGGCCCACCATTCTTTGATATCTCCCCACATCCTTTACCAACTCACCTTCCACACCATTAATTCAATGATTTGGATCAATAGAAGTGTCTGCTAGTTTGATCCCCAACTTCCCAGTCTCCCGTAATAGGTCAAGTACATACTTTCTCTATGAAATGAGGATTCCATGCTTGGATCTTGCAACTTCAATCCCTAAGAAGTATTTGAGTTCACCAAGATCTTTGATCTCAAATTCTTGCTGCAATGATTTTTTGATATCATCAATCTCCTCTAGATCATTTCATGTCACCACTATAACATCCACATACACAATTACAATTGACACCAGAGCATCTCTCCTCTTCACAAAGAGGGTGTGATCAGACTGTCTGTGTGTATCCAAAACGGATGAATGCCCCTCTGAACCTGTCAAACCAAGCCCTAGGTGACTGTTTCAGTCCATACAGAGATTTTCTTAATCTGCACACATTTCCTTTACCAACATTTTCATAAAACCCTATTGGAATGTCCATATATACCTCCTCCTGTAAATCACCATTGAGGAAAGCATTTTTGACATCAAGCTGGAACAAGGGCCATGAATACGTGGCTGCTAGAGATAAAAGGATATGAACTGAACTCATCTTAGCTACTGGTGCAAAGGTTTCCAGATAATCAACACCATAGGTCTGAGTATACCCTTTTGCTACCAACCTTGCCTTGTACCTCTCTATCTTGCCATCGGCCTAATACTTCACTGTGAATACCCATCTACATCCGATTGTCTCCTTGTCTGGGGGGAGATCAACTATTTCCCAAGTTTGGCTTTTGATCAAAGCATCCATCTCATCTCGCATGGCTGTTTTCCACTCAAGTTTGGAGAGAGCCTCAGTAACATTCCTGGGTATAGACACAGAATCCAGGGAAGAAAGAAAAGCACGGTAGGAGGTGATAAGGCACTATAGGAAAGATGGTGTGAAATGCAGTGGGTTGTATACTTTCTCTTTCCCTTACGAAGTGCAATGGGAAGATCAAAGTCAGTGGGATCAGGTGCAACAATGGTGTTAGGGACAAAAACATTATCATCAGAAAACATAATAGGCTCAGGCTCAAGAGGAATACCTGGAACTGTATCTACCGAATCTAGAGTTTCAAATGGACTGACAAAGAGTGGTGTGGGTTGAGGATGTGTGGAGTCAACCATCATCTGCCGACGCTGATATTTCTGTGAGGCTGCCCGTAGTGGCTCAGGTAATGAAACTGGAGGTGCAAGTGCTGGCTGAACTGATGTAGATGTTGGCTGAACTAATGGAGGCACCACAGAAACAGGAAGAGGAACAGATTGTGAGTTCTCCTCCCCAAAACTCCCCCCCTGAGAAGAACCGCTTGAGAAGAATGTGGATTCAAAGAAGGTAACATCCATAGTGACAAATCTACTCCTCGACACTGGGTCATAACAACAATACCCCTTTTGGTTCTGAACATACCCAAGAAAAACACATTTCTTGGCCTTAGGATTCAATTTCTTGCGATGAGGGCCAAGAATGTGAACAAAAGAAACACAACCAAAAACCTCAGAGGTATATGAAATCTCTCTCCATCTGAAAAAAAAAAAGGCTAAATGGCACCTTAAACCCCAAAGTCCGTGAAAGAACACGGTTAATCAAATGCACGGCTGTAAGAACTGCATTTCCCTAGAACTGCACAGAAACTGAAGCACACACCATAAGACTCCTTGCCACCTCCACAATGTGTTTGTTTTTCCTCTCAGCAACTCCATTCTATTGCGATGCATATGCACAACTGCTCTCTGGCATTATCTTATCTAAAAGCCTTAGTTCTCACTCCAAATTGTGTAAGAACCATCTAGTGGAACTGTCGTACCAAGTTATGAACCTCATCATGTGATCTCATCAAATGTATCCAAGAATATCGTGTATAATCATCCACAAACAAGAGAAAATAACATAATCCTCACATGGAAAGGATATGATATGGCCCCCATACATCAGTTTGAACAATATTAAAAGCAAAAGTACTTCTTTTATTACTTGGTTTAAAAGACTGTCTACAATGCTTTCCTAACCGACAACTCTCAAACTCCAAAGTAGATAACTGAACAGACTCGAACAACTTTGGGAAAAGACATTTCAAAGAACTAAAAGAAAGATGTCCCAAGCGATTGTACCAAAGCATAATTTGGTTCACCAGCTCTGACCCACTACTACTACTGTTGATAACACGATGGCCTTGATGTCTCGGAATCTCATCCAGAAGGTAGATTCCATTCACCTCACGACCACTCCCAATCATCTTCTTTGACTCCAGATCCTGCAAAACACAATTACCAGGAAGAAAGGTCACGGAACAATTCAAATTGTTTGTCAAAAAACTAACAGACAATAGGTTGGTATGAAGTCTAGAGACATGTAAAACAAAAGACAAAGTTATATCATTAGTCACTCTAACAGTCCCCTTCCCAGCAATGGGCATATGTGAACCATCTGTAGGGACATTAGTCATATGCTCAGATGCTCCTGAGTCTATAATCCAGGGAGGTCCCTCCTTACCTGAAGTGGATGCAAGATTTGCAGTTGCATATGAACTACCTGTATGTGCAAAGGAAGTGGTGTAGTTGGCTCCTGTATTCTGCTGTCAATTTGGAAGGCTAGAATTAGGTGAATCTTTCTTACTCATAAGCTGTCCAAACCTCTCCAATTATGTTCTCACTGCTGCTACTACAATAGATTCCCAATCAATTTGGGAGAGAGAGGCTGAAGAGTCTCTTGTAGTGGCTACATTTGCATTTCCCTTCTTGTTTCTTATTCGAGCAGGCATAAGATTTGGATGAAGCTTCCAACAAATATCCCTGGTATGCTTAGGCTTCTTGCAATAATCACACACCAAGTCCTTCTTATCTTCCCTTCTAGTCTCACTACTCCCCCTGCCTCCATTCGACTTAGGTTTTATTGTACCAACCATAGCCGACTGGTCAATCCTAGGCTGTCTCAACATTACATTCCTCCTACTCTCCTCTCCAGAAACAAAGGCATAGGCCTGAGAGAGTGTCACACCCTCCCTAAAAAGAATATGTTGCCTAGCAATGTCAAATTCAGGGTTTAGCCCTGCCAAGATAAGTTGCTGCATCATTTACACTTCCCCATACCACAGTTTCTAAGTGATCTATTTCCTGCCATAGGGTTTTCAGCATGGAGAAATACACAGCAAGAGGTTTGTCTCCTTGTTTCATACTTATCACCTGATTTCTTAACTGATAGGCTCTGGCTTCATTTTGCTTCTGAGAGTTGGTTTTAGTCACTCCATCCCAAATCTCCTTAGCAGTATTACCCCATAGGAAATTTTTTGCAATATGAGGTAACATAGAATTACACAACCAGGACATCTCCTGCACCCATCGGGAAGAGTCTGTATCAAGTTTCTTCTCCTCCCCAGTGAGATACCCTAATTTTCCATGGGCACCAATAGCCATCTTAGCTGATTGTGGCCACTCCAAATAACTTGTACCATCAAGTTTTACTGTAGTAATGATCCCAGACCCAAAAATATCACTACTACCTCCAACACCCAGTCCCATAGTACCAGAAGATTTCACCTCAGTATTCCAACTCTCCATTTTACTTCAAACAGTTCAATAGTAAGAAAAAAATAGATTGAAGACCTTCAAAAAATAATTTAATATCACACAGAAACCAACCCTTCCAAAAGAAGAAAACCCTAACTGGAGGAAAATCTCTCTCCTCCCCACGCCTCCCAACAGAGAGAAAAGTGAATCAATCACACCGAGAGGCCCCGAAAATTCCAGAAACCAAACCGCCCTCTTTAGAAGATCAAAAGAAAATTAACAATACCCAGGCGCCCAAGATCAGATCAAAAACAAAGAGTCCAACTTTTCTAGGACTCTTCCCCGTACTCCAATTCTTCATGATTTTAAAGCCGAACAATAGATCACCTTCCTGATGACTAGATCCCACCAAAAACTCCAAGAACTGAGCAATCTATAGTAGATCGATCGGCCCTTTACTACTTCATGCAGTCAGCTGATCTAGGGCTGCATCAGAATGCTTCAAGAAACCCTAGCCGATGCTCTGATACCAAGTAGAAATCTACTGAATTAAAAAATATAAAAGAAAAGTAGTTTCTTGAAGAGAGAAGGAAGAGAGAAGGAGAAGAGAAGTTGGAAAGAAAAAAGAGCAATCATCTAGCCACCCCCTTCACTTATTTATACTAAAATAATAGAACTGTACAAAGACAACTATGCCCTTATAGGGCGGCAAAACATAAAACAACATATATAACACTCAAAAACATAATAAAATTTGGACTCACATAACTACTGTGGTCCCCACCTCCTATCTAACAACTAACATAAAACATCTACTTAGAAAAACATCATAAAACTAATTAATCTTCAACAATTTTTATCGCCTAGGCGACTAGGTGACTAGGCACCTTGAAAACTATGCTAATACACTAACAAGATTTTACTTCTTGAGAAAATCAAGAGCTATTCCTCTTAGTTGAAGAGGAAGCCACCACATACCAACTTCTAATGATTTATCTCTGTTGAAAATACAAGTCTTCTAATGTCTTTTCCCAATGAGCTACTCATTGTAATAGCAAAAGCTTTTACTCTTTCAGTAATACAAGAAAGTGGTATCGAAGGCATAATTTCAGAACAAAGCGGCTTCTTGAATTGGTAATTTTAAAATAAGGGAAATAGAATATCATACCGCATAAAGACCTTTAAAACCCTCCTTGGCAACTATAAGGCGGACAGCATCAGGAGCTGAAACAAATTGCCCAGTCTGCATTCTTTGTTTGACAACCTGGAAGCTGCTGAAGATGAGAACAAGCCAAGTGAAGTGGTTCTAGAGCATAGGGGCTGAAGAAGTCAACTTAACCTCTGTTGGTACACGAATGAGAGAAGAAGCAGCTCCACCAATGGCACCTGCAGTCTACATGGAGTCTGATAATCCTTTAGAAAAAAACAAAGGAAAGCTCACCTATTATGTGGAATAGAAAATGTTTCTCAATTGCAAGAAATAGAAAAGAAAAAAAAAAGGGGAAAAACAGATTTTGGGCATGAACCCCTGTGAAATTCACTGTAGTCACAACTGAAATTAGCTTCTAAAAAATAAATCTCTCATAAACCCTAGTTTGACCACCAGTGAGAATATATATATATGTGTAGTAAAAGAATACTCAAACTATAGACACCAACATGACATTTTTTTCTGTACTACCATTTATTTCTTGTATGAATACTCATTTTTTATTGTTGTCAATTAAAAAGAGAAGAGAATACCATTTCCTATCAAAATAAAAATAAAAATAAAAAGAGAACAGAAAAGAAAGGTCAATGATTTGTTACATTCCACTAGGTACAGAGACCTTTTTTTTTTTGTATAACAAATCAAAATGGTCTTAACTGAAATTTTGATTGTATTCTTGTAATAAATTACCAAAATAGATAAATCCCATCAGTTCATATCTGCTTACCAAATGAGCAACAGCACTAAGGTTTTCAGGGAAGCTCTGTAATAATTTCTGCTTTGTAGGTTCATATACACCAACAAAAATAGCAGAAGCCCTGCAGATTAAAAACAAAATCATTAACCAATTCAGGGTTAAGATTATAAAACCCATACATCATTCGTTGTTTTCTCTTCATTTTTCTTTTTCTTTATCAATTATTTATTTATTTACATTTTTATTTTTTTATTTTTTGGGTGGGGGGAGGAGACAGAATAATTTATAAGTTAATATATGATCAACCTAAAAACTACTTATCTATAATATTTCATGTTCCAGGAATTCTGCTTTTCTAGCAAACACTGAATCAGGTATATGTGCTTAACTACTTTCATTCATGAAACATTAGAAGAATATAAAAACTGTTGGAGTTGGGCTGGTTTCTAGTTATTGGGCCCATTTGTTTTTTTATTCTTATTTTAAGTTATTAAGTTAGGAAGTTGTTGGGCTTTAGGCCCATTAGTTTATGTTTTTAAGTTGTGACTGTTCAGCTACTTTAGTAGCCGCCCTACTAAGGGTGTTCTTGTAATATCTCATTCTTTAAGTATAAATTATAATGAGGGGTTGGCGGCCAGATCTAATTCAATTCTGGTTGACTTCCTACTCTTTTCTTCTCTATTGCTGAAACTCTTCATCTTCTTCTTCTTTCTCTTCACAAGGAATTCATCTAAATCTGCAATCAATAATTTCTACTTGGTATCAGAGCAGGCCGAAGGTTCCTTGAGTTGTTCTCATGCAGCCCTAGATCGGCCGACTGCATGGTGATTTAAGAGGCTGATCGAAGATCTCAGGTAAGCCCAGTTTTTGGATTTTTTGGTGGATCTGTTTACCCTGTAACTGGTCTAGGGTTTCTCATCAAAATCAGGAAAAACTGGAGAAAGGAGAGTCCTATTTCTTTTGGACTCTTCAATTTTGACCTAGGAAGTGGTGCCCTAATTTTTTAGGGTTCCTTGGAGTTTTCTGTAGGGGGCGGTTCAAGTCCTGCCTAATTTGGAGGCTTCTGGAGAGAGCAGCTGCCTCTTCTCTCTCTTCTCCTGTCCCGCAGAAAAGGAATCTTTTGTGGGAAGACTATCTAGGGCACCAGAAAGGTGTTGTTGGTTCCAAAAGTGTTTCTTTTGATCTTGCATATTATAATTATTTTCTTTGCACTTTTTGAGAAGCGTGGAGGGTCACGGAGTTGAAAATAAGCCCGGGAGTGAAATAGGACCAGTGAGAGGAGGTGCTAGAGACCTTTTCGGGACTGGGACCATTACTACAGTTAAGTTGGATGGTTCAAATTACTTAAAATGGTCACAATCTACAAAGATGGCCATTGCTGCTCGTGGGAAATTAGGGTATATCATTGGTGAAGAAGTGTGAAACCCAAGACTAGCAACTCCTGGTGGGTATAGGAGAATTATATGGTGATGACTTGGTTATGTAATTCCATGCTGCCCCATATAAGTAAAATTTTTTTATGGGCAAATACAACTAAGGAAATATGGGATGGGGTTGCAAAAACCCATTCACAGAGGGAGAATGTTGCTAGGACTTATCAGTTGAGAAATCAGATTAATGCTACAAGGCAGGGAGATAGACCTATTGCAGCTTATTTTTCAGCCCTTAAAACCCTGTGGTAGGAGAGTGACCATTTAGAGACATTTGCTTGGGAAACCACTAAGGATGCGGCTACCTATCAGAAACATCTAAAGAAGTATAGGGTGTTTGAATTTCTTGCTGGCCTTAATCCTGAGTATGATATTGCAAGACATCTTCTTTCTAGGGACACTGTTACCCTCTCCCAGGCATATGCTTTTGTGTTAGGGGAGGAGAGCAGGAGAGATGTGATGATGAAAAATCCTGTTTTTTATCAGTCAGCCATAGTGAGTACTGTGAGACCTAAACAAGGTGGAGATCGGGGTGGCAGTGAAATCAAGAAGGAAGATAAAAAAGATTTGATCCGTGACTACAGTAAGAAGCCTAAACACACAAGACATACTCGTTGGAAGCTTCACCCACATCTTGTGCCGAATAGACTGAAAAATAAGAAGGGAAATGCTCACATGGCAGTCACTGGTGACATTCCGGCCCCTCCTACTACAGCTGCTCTGGAGTCTGTTGCAGCTACTGCAGCAAGGGCCAAACTTGAGAGGTATGGGCAGCTTCTGAACCAACGGGATACAGGCAGTTCTAATTCAGCAATAGGCGGACAGCAAGGTACAGGTTGTACTGGTGGAGTTCACTCTACTTCTTTTACTCATACAGTTAGTTCACATGTCACTGCAAATTATGTTTCTACTTCAGGTAAGGAGGGACCTCCTTGGATTATAGATTTTGGAGCCTCAGAGCACATGACCCATAGCTCTACTATTTTTTTCCTCTTACCAGCTCTGTTCTGGCAGAGATAGGGTCTCCACAGCTGATGGATACCATGTTTCCATTGCTGGGAAGGGATCTGTCAAGATTAGTGATTCTATTTCCCTTCCCTCTGTCCTTCATGTTCCTAGATTGAGCACTAATTTGTTATCTGTTAGTGGTTTGCTTAAGAACCTGAACTGCTCAATAATTTTTTCTCCTGGTCATTGTATCTTGCAGGATCTGGATTCAAAGAGGACGATTGGGAGTGGTCGTGAAGTGAATGGAATCTACCTCCTGGATGTGCTTCCTCCTCATCAGAGTCATCATGTCAGCAGGGATAGTGAGTCAAGGTCTATGTATCATATTATGTTTTGGCATAACCGTTTGGGTCATTTGCCTTTTTCTTCTTTGAGTCTTTTGTTTCCAAAACTTTTTGAGTCTGTTAGTTTGTCAAGTCTGGAGTGTGAAGGTTGTCAACTTGGAAAGCATTGTAAATATTCATTTAAAGCTAGTAATAAAAGGTGGTCTTCTTTTGATATTATTCATTCTGATGTGTGGGAACCTTACCATGTTCCTTCTATGGGAAGCTATCGATATTTTCTCTTATTTGTGGATGATTTCTCACGATACTCTTGGATTTACTTGATGAGATCCCACGATGAAGTACCATCCTTGGCGAGGCAATTTCATCAGGTGATGCTAACACAGTTTGGAACAAGAATAAAGGTGTTCAGATCAGACAATGCCAGGGAATATTTTGAAAAACACCTTGCTTAATATCTGTTAGAATATGGTGTTGTCCATTAGAGCAGTTGTTCCTACAGTCCACCCTAGAATGGTGTTGCAAAAAGGAAGAACGGGCACATTGTTGAGATTGCAAGAAGCATGATGATCACATCTACAGTTCCAGTTCGGTTTTGGGGTGATGCAGTCTTCACAGCAGTATATTTGATTAACAGGGTGCCCTCTCGTATACTTGAATTCAGCACCCCATTCAGTCTCCTTTTTCCTAAGGGAGAGATGTTTCATATTCCTCTCAGGGTGTTTGGGTGTGTCTGCTTTGCACATCTCCTTGGTCCTCACCGCTCGAAGTTGCAAGATCAAAACATGGTATTTTTATCTCTCAGAGGAAGTATGTCTTGGATATTCTTCAAGAAACAGGGAAGCTTGGAACGAAGGCAATCAGTACACCTATTGATCAGAACCACAGAATCAATGCATCAAAAGGTGAGCCAGTAAAGGACATTAGGAGATATCAGAGACTTGTGGGTCGGCTGCTAATACTTGTGTATGACAAGAGCAGACATTTCCTATGCAGTAAGTGTGGTAAGTCAGTACATGCATGCTCCACGAGTCTAGCATTAGGAGGTTGTTGACAGGATTCTTGCTTATTCGAAGGGACACCCGGGCAGAGGCATATTGTTTACTAATCATGGACAGTTGAAACTAGAGGCTTATACAGATGCAGATTCGGCAGGATGCCTTAATGACAGGAGATCCACTTCAGGAATATGCACCCTTGTTGGGGGTAACCTCGTCTCGTGGAAGAGTAAGAAACAAACAATAGTGGCAAGATCAAGTGTTGAAGTTGAATACAGGGCCATGGCACATGGAGTTTCAGAACTTCTCTGCATCCGTTCCCTATTAGGAGAAATTGGTGTATAGGCAGAAGAACCTATGATGTTGTACTGTGATAACCAGGCAGCAATTAACATTGCCCATAACCCAATCCAGCATGACCAAACTAAGCACATTGAAGTGGATAGCCATTTTATCAGAGAAAGAGCGACTTCTAGGGAAGTTTATCTTCCATACATTGCTTCTGATCTGCAGCTCGCTGATGTTCTCACAAAAGGTGTTGCAAGGAACAAGCTGGAGCATGATCTACACAAGTTGGGAATGTGTGACATTTACTCCCAACTTGAGGGGGAATGTTGAGATGGGCCGGTTTCTAGTTATTGGGCCCATTTGTTTTTTTATTCTTATTTTAAGTTATTAAGTTAGGAAGTTGTTGGGCTTTAGGTCCATTAGTTTATGTTTTTAAGTTGTGACTGTTCAGCAACTTCAGTAGCCACCCTACTAAGGGTGTTCTTGTAATATATCATTCAAGTCAAGTATAAATTATAATGAGGGGTTGGCAGCCAGATCTAACTCAATTCTGGTTGACTTCCTACTCTTTTCTTCTCTACTGTTGAAACTCTTCATCTTCTTCTTCTTTCTCTTCACAAGGAATTCATCTAAATCTGCAATCTAATTTCTAATAAAACTACAAGAAGTCAGGATATAGGAGACTATACATCCATTACTACATCACATGCTAACCACAAGTTGCTGCCAAAAGAGCCATCCAAAACTTGGGATCCAATATCAGCACCAATCCTTTTCCTTTCCATTTTTTCCTTTAAATTTCTCTTAGCCATCAAGGAAGGAGGATTGTCTGCATCTATATATAAGAGTTATAGACTGCAAGATAGCCCAGGGCATATGAACTTCTGATAAAACTCATATTAGATGTTCGTATATGTTCAGATCAAAAGAAAGAGAAGGAAAAGAGAGAGAGAAGGAGAAGGAAAAAGAGAAGAAAAAGGAGAAAAAAGTCACAGCCGAACTAGAGAGAAAAATCTCAAAACCTCTAGTCGGCCCTTCTTTTATTTATACTCTTCTAAGATATACAAGGATTACCATTGTGCCCTCACTTACATCAGCAGAGCAATACATATATAACTAAACATAAAAGGATTGTACTACCCTTGTACAGCCGACTCTAACACTCCCCCTCAAGCTAGTGAGTATATGTCATATAGTCCCAGCTTGTTACATATGTAGTCCACTCTTCCTCGATTCAACCCTTTGGTAAACAGATCTGCCCATTGATTTCTTGTGTTCACATATGTTGTACTTATCACTCCACTAAGCACCTTCTCACGTACAAAGTGGCAATCCACTTCTATGTGCTTCGTCCTTTCGTGAAACACTGGATTAAAGGAGATATGAACTGCACCTTGGCTATCACAGTATAGCTCCATAGGAGTGTCAATCAACTACCCCATCTCCTCTAGTAGATGCTTCAACCACACCAGTTCGCATGTTGTGTGAGCCATAGCCCTATATTCAGCATCTGCACTGCTTCTTGCTACCACTGTCTGCTTCTTACTCTTCCATATCACTAAGTTCCCACCAAGAAAAGTGCAATACCCTGTAGTGGACCTTCTATCAGATACGGACCCGGCCCAATCAGCATCCATGTATCCCTCTATCTCAAGACTTCCTCCACTCTCATACAACAAACCACGACCCGGAGCACCCCTCAAATACCTCACAATCCTTAGGACTACCTCCCAGTGTGGATTCTCGGATTCTGCATAAATTGACTCACTACACTGACCGCAAATGAGATATCAAGTCGAGTGATGGTTAGGTAATTAAGCTTACCCACCAGCCTTCTGTACCTTCCTGGATCCTCAAACTCCTCACCTGTATCACTACCCAATCTAGCATTCAGTTCCATAGGTGTTTAAGCTGGTCTGGCACCCAACAACCCTGTTTCCTCTAGCAAATCAAGAACATATTTCCTCTGGCACAGATAAATACCGTTCTTGGACCTTGCAACCTCTATCCCTAGGAAGTATCTTAATTTGCCAAGATCCTTTGTCTGGAAGTGACCATGCAAGTAAGTCTTCAACCTGTCAATTCCTGGTCTGTCACTGCCTGTGATAAGAATGTCATCTACATATACCACCAAGAGAATCTTCCCAGCATTTGATTCATAGCTTAATACGGAATGATCAACTTGACACTGTTTCATTCCAAACTTCTTCACCAATTCACTAAATCTCCCAAACCATGCCTGGGGAGATTGTTTAAGTCCATAAATAGCCTTCTTAAGTCTACAAACCTTCTCACCCTCCCCCTGAGCAACAAACCCTGGTGGTTGCTCCATGTACACCTCCTCAAGAAGATCACCATGTAAAAAGGCATTCTTGATGTCAAGTTGAAACAAGGGCCAATCAAACATAGCAGCAAGAGAAATTAGAACACGAACTAACCCAATTTTGGCAACCGGAGAGGTGTCTGTGTAATCAATACCATACTGCTATGAATAACCTTTGGCAACTAACCAAGCTTTCAACCGTTCAACACTTCCATCAGGTAAGTTTTTAACCGTGTACACCCACTTACAGTCGACCACATGATTACCAAGAGGAAGAGTAGTGAAGTCCCACATATGAGTACGAGTCAGGGCCGAGAGTTCTTCCATTGCTTGGCGCCACCCTGGAGAATTGATGGCTTCCTAGACATCCTTGGGAACAGAGACAAAGGATAACATAGAAACAAACTGTCGATGGGAAGCCGAAATGTGAGATACAAAAACAAAATTGGAAATGGAATGGAGAGTGCAACTGTGTTTATCTTTCCGCAAAGCAATAGGAAGATCAAGGTTAGAACTAGGAGATGGGGTTGGGGTGGGATCAACTGCCAGATCTGTCGACGGTGACGAAGCTAGGGGAAGAGCCGATGCCTGACGATGTGTATACACTTGCCAGATAGGTGGTCCTCTCTCAGGTAGCTGCATTGGAGGCAAAGACTGGGTCACGACCGGAACAAGAGGAACGGGATCCTCAACAGGAACTAGAAGAGGGGGTGATGGCAACAGAGGAGAAGAAGTATCCGACCTAGAGAAGAAAGAAACAAACTCAAAAAATGTAACATCAGAACACACAAAAGAACGCCGAGAACGAGGGTTATAACACTTATACCCCTTTTGAGTCTTGGAATAGCCAAGAAAGCACACTTAGTGGATCTAACATCTAGCTTGTCCATTCCAAGCCCAAGATTATGAACGAAACACACGCATCCAAAAACTCTAGGAGTAAGGGGAAAAGGAGACGTGGGAAACAGAACAGAGAAAGGGGACTGACCTTCAAAGATAGACATGGGCATGCAGTTAATAAGAAAGCAAGATGTGAGTACAGCATCACTCCAAAAGGGTTTGGGGACATTCATCTGATGTAAGAGGGACCGAGAAGTTTCCAAAAGGTGACGATTTTTTCTTTCAGTCACCTCAATTTGTTGAGGGGTGTACGTACATGAGGTTTGATGGATAATGCCATGTTTTTCCAAATATTCTTGAAAGTGTGGGGTGTAAGTACATGAGGTTCATCACATGAATCTCCCTATCACATGCACTCATATTTCAGTGGAGGGAACGAAATATTGCGCCCTAGTTTTATTTAAATCAAACCAAAGTGGCTCCCACTGACTTTCTCAAAGCCAGATTTCGATGGGCCCTAAACGGCTAGGGATCTGCACGGTTCCTCTTGGGGAGGAAACTGGTGTGGGGCCCACCACGAAGGGAGATCATCCATTGATCTTAAGGGACACCATGGCAATGATGTGCATTAAGCCATGGTGTGCGTAGGAGCCACTTATCGAATCAGCATAGGCCAAGTACCTATGACCCATGAACGTAGCACATCACACATCCATACATCACATGCATGAAATCCATAACTGATCCAATCAATTAAATAACTATAAAACCCATAATTAAAGCCCATATATTTTCACAATATTACTAATTAATATTATCTAGGTATATGGACTGAACTACAAAGAGCAGTTCGACCCATATAGCTTTTATGCTGAATTGGGCTAAAGCAGTTTTAACAGATTAAAACTGGGTTTTACAGATGTGGACCAAATTGCATCTTGCAATTAACCATCAAATCTTGGCCCATATTAAATATTTTAGGGCTGAGAACAGCCCCCATCGAACCACAGATTCGGTTCAACCAGTTTGGTCCAATTTGGTTCGAATGGGTCTAGGGTTTGATGTTCAATTCAAGATTCAATTCAAGAAGATGATCTGAAAATAAAAACTGATACAAGACAATCAAGAACCAGTAGGAGGGTTGTTCGTAAGACTGCTACCTTGCAAAACAAAGATTAGATCGCAGAATGCAGTTTCCAAAACTGCAAATCGCAAATGGTTGAACCCAAATCTGCGAAAATCTCTCCTCTGCGCATTTTGCTTCATCTTTGAATGAAATAAAATAGAAAACCTATTTTCTATTAATATTACATCAGAATTGAATTCCTATACATTCCGACTAAAAATTAAAAATAATTAATTACAGACCAAGAATGAATAGAACAACAGGTGCACAGATTTCTTGTGCCATTAAAGAATTCAATCTCCACCATACGAACAGCCCAAAAATCAAGAAAAATATATAGAACAGCTCTAAATATTAGCCAGATTAATAAAGATTTAATTTCAGATCAATCGCCCAAAACTGGGAACCAATTTCCCAGAAAAATGTTAACTGCGCAAATCGGGTAGAACGCCTTCTGCCCATTTGCACAGATCCAGATCTAGTTTAATTTGGTTCAAGATTTGAACCTGGCTCTGATACCACTGAAAGGATGAGAGATCCATCATATGGATGGCCAAACCCTGTAGGAAGGTTGGGCGAAATTTCAAACATTCTCTCTCTCCCATGTGGGAATCGTATTCCCTATTTTAGAAAACTGCATTTTCAAGGATCAATCTTGAAACCAAACCGGACCAGATCTGAAACCAAAAGGGAGTAGAGGGATATACCTGATACAGAGTAAAAGTAAACCCTCAATGAAGGTGTTCACGCCCAAGGAGAAGACCAAAGACTGCTTCCACCGAATATGACACGGTGTGAGGTGAAGCAGAATCAGTAGGATGGTTCTTCAGCAAGAACCGAATTCTTCAACAAGAATATGATGGAGGGCTGGTAAGCACGACTTCAGATTGCCTCTTCTAGCAAAAGGCAATATCAAGAACAGTTCTTGATCACTCCCACTGGTGGAGATCGAACTGGGTAGGGCGGCAAGAGTAGGAAAAAACAAGAGCAGAACACAAGTACAATCAAACTGTGTTGTCCCTCTATATAATTCAGCAGACTATGAGTGTGTGAAGGTCTGCCCTGCTCTCCTATTTATAACCTTAAAGAGAGGATCTCCTAATCCCATTAGGAGTTTCCTAATCCAAATCTTTTATTTCGATCTAGACTCTCTTTAAGAGATAAGGATAATCCCTTATCTTATCCGCAGATAAAAATCAGCCTTCCTAATCAAATTAGGAGTTTCCCGATCCAAATCTTTATTTGGATCCAAATCCCAGAACCGCCCCCATTTAATTAATCTTATTAAGCCAGTTCGAATTGGGCTTTAGGCCCATTAAGTCTATGTGCTCACTTAACCTCTTAATCTACTGCCTAGTTGGCTATCCTTGTAAGGCGTGGGACCCAAACATTGATCTACACATCAGCCACATGGGTTTAGCCCAGCCTCTGTTACAAGGCCTGGCCGAATTCATTGTAGGAGACAGTGAACCCCTGAGTCCATCACCATGGGCTCTTAATGGGCCCAACATTTACACTAAATGGTCATTGGGTCAAGCCACCTTATAAAAACCTAAGGACTGTGGACAAATGCAAGATTAGCCCATCAGGTATTACCCTCAATGGTCTTACACTTAACCTCTCAGCCCATAATGATCAAACACTGCCCGACAAGAGAGGACCTCTCCCTCGGCTGCAAGGTACAATTCTGCACTCTCTACTCACATGGATCCCAGGAATCTTTTGCAAACATTTTGAAACCATAATATATATATATATATATATATGAATATCTCTATATAAAGATATTTTGCAAAACAAATTTCAACGGTTGAAACCGACTGCTGGCAGTTTTGGTTTCCATTAGAGAGAGTGCATTCCCGATCATTCACTTTGTCCGACAAAGGGGCTGATCCTGTCACTATGATCACCCACTCAGATGAATTCTCGGACTGTCCCAACATACCCAGGTTTTGACCCCCTCTAAGAATCTCATTGATTGGCATATCAAAGATAACCCAATCCGACACCTAGTGTAGTATCATAATCGAGTCTAGGGGTCAGGTGTAACATTTCAGTTTTGCCCATCTATCTCCAAGGTCCAGGGCAATACTGGAAATTTGGTTCGGTTTTGGGTTTCAAGAAAACCCACACTGCATGTACCTCAGGTCTCACCCTGGCAGCTGAGACAAGCCACCCCAACCAACTTGGCGGCACATCAGTGTCAGCCTTGGCAAGATAAATCTCCCCAGATCTATCCAACGGCTGTGAAGATTCTAAACTAACACGAGTCTCATGTGTGTCCAGTCATATGATCGGAAGCTCCAAAATCTATAATTCAATGAGAAGATGTGGATGCCAAACAAGTTGTACCTGTGTGTGCAAGGGTAGTTGTGTTCTGTTGAGATGTACCTTGAATGAGCCGCTCATGCTCATCCCATGAAACACTCACCGTCTCCTTTCTGGAAGTATATGTAGATGTAGTGGGGATCTGATCAGTGACTTAAGATTCTTGTCTTGAGCTACCACCATTTACAGCTGCTTGATTCGCCCAGCTTGAAAGTGGGCCATGGAGATCGTAGCAAAAGTTGATAGTATGTCCCTCCATACCATAATGAGTACACCTTCTCTGAGTATTACCACGTCCCCTACCACGAGCTCCCCCTGAATCTCGTCCTCCAACACGACCACCACCACGATTATACATTCCACCACCACCACGACCATACATGGGTCCACCACCACTACCACGTCCATGCTGACCTCCTCTACCACCACGACCTCCCCCTCTCGTAACTGCAAATGCAAACCTATCTGACATAGTGGAAGTCTCTATGGGTCCAACTGAAATCCTCCAAAGATGAGCAAACACTTCCTCAAGAGAGGGAAGGGCAAATCCACCTAATATCTATGCCCTTACAGGTTCATACTCAGATTTCAGCCCTACTACAAATCTGGTCACATCCAACTGCTCTTTTTGTTGTTGCTGAATTTTGACGAGGATGATAAACATTCAACTCATTTCGTAAATTTCTCATACTGGCATAATAGTCCTCAAGACTCTGATTCCCTTGTTGCAGATTGAAGTACTCTTGGTACAATTGGTAAACCCTAATAGTGATATCTTGTCTAGAATATAGTTTCCTTGCATGATCCCAGACTTCCTTAGTTGTATCTAAAAACATGAAGTTCACACTAATTTTGGACTCCATGTCGTTCCATAGCCAGGTCATAATTTGAGCATCCTCCTGCTCCCATTCATCATATCCAGGAGAATCAATTGGGGGTTTATCTTCCCTCACATGTTTCACTTTCTTTTTGGCTTTCAGGAAAACTTCAACAGACTTGGCCCAAGGGACATAATTCTCACCATTCAGTTTTATAGAAGTCATCTGCACATTCAGATAATCAGAAGGCACCATCACACTTGATTTGTATTCAGTGTTGTCTCCCATGACTACACAAAAAAACAGTGGGAGGTTGTACCACTAAATTGTTACTCTACTGCCCTAATAAATCACCACACTCACACGAATGACTGAACACCACTAGGGTTCCTAGTACCAGGTTTCAGCAACAACACTCACACTATTCACCACTGTTTCAGCAATAATATTCACTACTGTTCACCACTTTTAGCAACAGCACTACTGTTGCCGTTTACTGTCAGCACTAGAAACCCTCACAACACACCTCACAAATAATATTTTCAGTTCTGCAACATATAAAAGAAACTTGCAACATACCACAACTTAGTTCAAAGATCATGTACCTGTCGAGTAGAGGGTACCAAGTCTGCACTGTCACCATCACAAAACCAGCCCTCTTCGAATTGTGAGTAGAGGGTTTTCTACCAACCACACAAAACCACAACAACTGCACTCATTGGAGGCATGGAAACCCCCAAAAGGAAAAAACGACCAGTCCTTTTCTTCCTTTTTGGAAAACTCTCTAAATATCAATAAGAATTCTGCAAAACCCTAGAGAGGAATGCACAGAACAGAGAGAAAAGGAGACAACTGATCTGAACAGATTATCGTGGCTCTGATACCATGATAAAACTCAGATTAGATGTTCGTATATGTTCAGATCAGAAGAAAGAAAAGGAAAAGAGAGAGAGAAGGAAAAAGAGAAAGAGAAGAAAAAGGAGAAAAGTCACAACCGAACTAGAGAGAAAAATCTCAAAACCTCTAGTCGGCCCTTCTTTTATTTATACTCTTCTAAGATATACAAGGATTACCGTTGTGCCCTCACTTAAGTGAGGGCCACATCAGCAAAGCAATACATATATAACTAAACATAAAAGGACTGTACTACCCTTGTACAGCCGACTCTAACAACTTCCTCTTTTTTTGGGTAGTTTGGACCTCTCCTACTAATTAAGCAATGGAAGATGGCCATAAGTGCAGTTTGAGAGGAAAAGCTAATTGTTATGGAGTGTGACAACATTTTCTGTTTCCAATGGAAGAATATTCAAAGCAAAGTCCAACCTACAAATTTTAGTGTTAATTATGCTCATCTATGATGCCCAAATATGGATATGGAAAACAGGGATATGGATATGACTCTCCATTTCCTAAAATCCTGGACATAGCCATGGGTACAGGTATTCCATGTAATATGCTTATATTATGCATTTTTATCTAGTCTTTGAAGCTAAATGTCATTTTTCAAGACTTACGTCTTGCCAAATTTAACAAAGTTTCTAACATGTACAGATATTTTTACAGTATAATTTGTTAATACTTATAAGTGTACATATGTTCACAATGTAAATGCTACAGATTACATCTAGAAGTATCCATGCAGTATCCAGTATCATATCTGACAAATATTGCATATGACACTAGTACACTATTTATGTGCAGGTATCCAGTTATCATAAATGCTCATGTTTCTGCTTCTCGTTTTTCTATGAGAAATGGGGTTAGGTTTGACTGTATTTCCACACCATGCGTAAATCCTTGGCTACGAGGGATTCATATTTAGGTGGTAGATCCTTTTCTTACACAATTCCTAAATTTTCATATATGTAATAGTAATACAATTACTCTTCACTAATCAAAAATTTCTCTCTCAGTAAGCTGTCTTTTGATTGGAGACAGGATTTTTGATATGGTTTTTGCAGTTTATTTTGTTGATTAGGGTTATTGCTTAACACAATGGTAAAAATGCAGGTTCAGGTCTGAGAGAGGTCACTTGGTGAATGAAATGCCTAAGGTCAGGTCCATATCCATCCATCCCTCCCAAGACTCATGATAGCCGGGGTCAGAATTGGGTAATGGCCCTTTTTTATTATCATCTGTGATGTAGACTTCGAAATATAAATGTTTGAGGCAAAAGATGACAAGTATGGAGTTGCAAGTTATAACAACATATGCAGTTCGGTAATCTTGGGCAAGGAAAAAGGAGGCCTGACACTAGAGGTCAAAGATCACATTTTCAGAAATAGCTTTAACCCATTCAATCAATCTATAAGACATTTACATAATTATAGGATCTGGCATTGGCAAGAGGAAAGTCCAGAACAGTGTTGAGAATGCAAGTGAGGTAGGTTTGAAAACAATAAACAACATTTACAAGCAAACCACAATTTGAAATCTAGTCCTTGAGTTGCAACGAGAATCAGATGTGGATTCCAAGAGAAAGCAAAAGGCACATTTGCAACTTAGCATGAGACACATACGGTAAGACACCAGCAAGATTTCCAGCCAGTCCGGAATACAGGCCCTTCAAAAGAATTTTTCCTCCACCACGAGCTGCCTATAAAACCAATATAGGCAGTCCAATACAATAATGTTATGAGAGAAATATAACAATATCAAAGTTTCTAGAAAACTTAAAAGTGGTGAACAATGACAGGTTAGGGAAGATATGTTTCTCTCCCTTCAAGTAAATATCAAAGCAGACATCTTAACTTCAATTAACATGCTAAGAAACAAAGAGCAATATAATTTGAGAGAGTGACAGACAGAGAAGAGAAGAGAAGAGAAGAGGAGAAAGAGGATAAATGTGAACATTTCTAACATCTTGACTGATAATCCAACAAAGTATGATGGAATTACAGCATACAGAAGAACTTAAACCCTTCAGATTAATCACCCAATTCCAAATTTAAGTCAGAGAAACAGATCACTATTTTGATCCACTTGTAGTTCCATGGACAATAAGCAGCCAGAACATTGAGACCAATTGTTTTGGTAAACCTGTTATAAAGCAACCTTGATATCCAGGATAATAGGCAATCATTTTATGGTATCCTGTGTATTTTTTCTCTAGTCAGTAATGATATTTCATTAAGGATAATAGATAATCGTTTGAAGATACGGATGTGTCACCTCAGCACTCTTTCTCTGTTTATACAATCTTTCTTTTTAATAAAATTCTATTTATTGTTAAAGAAAAAGAAAGAATGGCAAAGACACAAGGCAAAGAGAAGAAAGAGAAGAACAAATGAAAATTGAAAAGCAGGACAAAAACCAAAAAAGAAAAGAAAAGAAAATGAAATTGAAAGCCAAAACTCTTAAAGAACATAAATGCTACCTCCCCCATACAGAAAAATCTGCAAAAGACTCATCTTCCCAAGCACCATATAAGAAACCCAACAATGTCCCAAAACAAGAATGTGACAGTGACAAACCAGGCCTCACCTAGAATCAGTGACCACAGAAGGGGAAAAAATGCTACCTTGACAATACCACAAAACAGAAATGATGCAAATGCAATTTACAAGACTATTCCCAAATTATATTAAAAAAATAAAAACATACACACACAACCAAAAGAAGGTGATGGTTTCACAAGGTTCTCAAATAATAACCAGTTCCAGATATCCAGGAATTGGATACATAAATAGTAAATAATATTACAAAGGACCAAAGTGAGTACTAACCCAGTCTTCAAAGAAGACTACTACAAAAACCTTTGCAAGCACCGAAAAAACAAGCCATTTTCAAGGAATAGCATAATCTAATACAAATAGTCCTATTTGGCCCCGGTCTGGATAAACTATCAGTAAGAGCTATAGATTCTCTAGCGGCTGCTCTGTTAACAGTTCGATGAAATGGGTACCAGTGGAGAAGTCTGCTCGATTGTCACCTGAGAGATGAAACCCTAGATGTTTGCAACGTAAGGAACCAGAGATGCAAGATCAGATAATTTCAGAAGAGGAGGATTCTGACTATGAGACAGAATCCGATGACGCAACAAGCATCGGTAGTGTGGAGATGCAATCTCCCAAGGATCCTCTCGATGAGGGAAGCTTAAATACTGTACAACTCTTCTTGGAAGAGGAGACGAGTGAGTCCATTGGTGACGGGATTAGCAAATCACAGCTGATTGTGGGTGAAAGCCAGTTGGGAGCTTTTATTTTGAACCCTGTTCAGATGGAGAGCTTCTCTTTCCCTCTCTTGGCAGCCAGGGAAGAGGAAATGTGACCAATAAACTTGGAGGCAGCACAAGTTCCCTCTCTTCCAGCAAACAAGTCCCCCAATAGAGTTCAGCTAGAAATGGCTATCGGTTTTGAGGGGCAGGACCTTCCTTTGCAGTTTTGCACAGACTCCGATGAGTTACCGCTCACCTTGTAAGCCCCTTCGAGGGTGGCTTAACTTCCTGAAACAGAAGATGGGAGGGAAAGGGGGAAAGGTAGGAAGAAGATGACATGGAGAGAGAGATGAAAGGGATATTCATTCACACCACTTATTACATGATCAAGGCCTTGTATAGCTGGCCTACATGTATGCAATCATGAAGAAAATATCTTCTGGTGGCAGTGTAACTTACTCTGGGAGGCTCTGCTGCGTGTCACGCTAGCCTCTCTGTCTTCTAGTGAAATGCTGCTCAGTGGTGGCCTGCTCCACACCTATAGTTGGGTTCAGAGGGAGTGTTTGGGTCCCAACAATTCCTCCCCCCCCCCTTAGCATTGACCTTGCCCTCAAGGTCTAGGTTTGGAAACCTCTCATTCAGCCTACGATAAGATTCCCAAGTGGCATCATCTAGAGGAAGCCCAGCCCATTCCACCTTGGCTTCTGGCGCAACCTGACCACCTCGTCGAACCCAATGGAAATCCACAATTCTGATAGGCTCCGTGTCAATGTCCCCTTCTTCAGTGAATTAGGGTAAGTTAGGTGAGACATGTGTATGATTTCCCACCACCTTCTTAAGAAGTTGATGGGATGAGAGATCCATCATATGAATGGCCGAACCATGCAGGAAGGTAGGGCGAAATTTCAAAAGTTTCTCTCTCTCCCATCTGGGAATCACATTCCCTGTTTTAGAAAATCTGCATTTTCAATGATCAATCTTGAACCCTAAACCGAACCAGATCTGAAACCAAAAGTATGAGAGGAATATACCTGATACAAAGAAATAATATCTCCCAATGAAGGTGTTCACGCCCAAAGAAAATCTCCAAAGACTGTTCCCACTAAAGATGAAACAGTGTAGGGTGGAGCAGAATCAGTAGTGTTCTTCCCAAGAACCGAACCCTTCAGCAAGAATTCGATGGAGGCTGTAAGCACGACTTCGGATCAGCCTTTCTCCAGAGGCTGATATCAAGAACTGTTCTTGATCACTCCTACAAAACTGGAGATCGAACTGGCAGTAGGCGGCAATTGGAGGAGAACGCAGGGAGAAGATGGCGCATTCACACTGTTGTTGTCTTCTCTCTGTGTGATCTGAGATCTGATCTCTAGGATTTTGGATGTTTTTAGATGTTTTTGGATGAACTGAATGGTTCGCCCCCTCCTCCTTTTATAGCCTTAAAGAGAGCTCCTAATCTCATTAGGAGTTTCCTAATCCAAATCTGTATTTGGATAAGGAGTTCTCTTTAAGAGATAAGGATAAGTCCTTATCTTATCTACAGATTAGATTAGCTCTCTCCTAATCTCGTTAGGAGGTATCCATATTCAAATCCTTATTTGAATCTAGGCTCTCTGAGTGGATAGGGATAATTCTCTATCCTATCTACTAATCCAAATCCCAAGATCCACCCTTATTTAATTAGTCTAACTAAACCAGTTCGAAATGGGCTTTAGGCCCAATAAGTCTTATGTGCTCAGTAGCCTTCCAAACTGTTGCCCAGTTGGGCTTCTTTGTATGGCGTGGGACCCAAACATTGATCTACACATCAGCCACATGGGTTCATCCCAGCCTCTGTTACAAGGCCTGGCCGAATACACTGTTATGGACAGTGCACGTGCACCCCCTGAGCCCATCACATGGGCTCCTAATGAGCCCAACACTTACACTAAGTGGTCCCTAGGGCCAAACCACCTTATAAAAACCCAGGGACTGTGGGCAAATGCAAGATTAGCCCATCAGGTATTACCCTCAATGGTCTTACACTTAACCTCTCAGCCCATAATGATCAAAACCTTTTGCAAACCTTTTGCAAACAGTGTTGCACTCTCTACTCACATGGATCCCGAGAATTAAAACCTTTTGCAAAAATTTTGAAACCATAATATATATATATATGTATATCCGTATATAAATATATTTTGCAAAACAAATTTCAACGATTGAAATCGGCTGCCGGCAGTCTTGGTTTCCATCAGAGAGAGTGCATCCCCGATCATTACCTTTGTCCGACAAAGGGACTGATCCTGTCACTGTGATCACCCATTCAGATGAATTCTCTGACTGTCCCAACATACCCAGGTTTTGACCCCCTCTAAGGATCTCACTGATTGGCATATCAAAGATAGCCCAATCCGACACCTAGTGCAGTATCATAATCGAGTCTAGGGGTCAGGTGTAACTTTCCAGTTTTGCCCATCAATCTCCAAGGTCCAGGGCAATACTGGAAATCTAGTCCGGTTTAGGGTTTCTAGTAAACCTACACTACATGTACCTCGGGTCTCACCCTGGCAGCTGAGACAGGCCACCCCAACACTTGGTGACACATCAGTGTCAGCCTTAGCAGGATAAATCTCCCCAAACTTATCCAACGGCTGTGAACATTCTAAACTAACACGAGTCTCATAAGTGTCCAGTTCAAGGGTATTACACAGAAACACACCACAATAACATGAATCAAATATGTACTTTATTCATTTACAATAAATGTCATATTGTACATCAATCTGATTGGAGCTAAGGGCATACACTGTCTAACAAAAGTGAGGTGTGAAACACTGGATGAAGCTTTGAGGTTGCAGGGAGGTCCAACCGATAAGCAACAGAGCCCACTCTCTCTAGAACCTTATAAGGCCCATAATACCTGGGTGCTAACTTGTGCCAAGCCCGTCTTGCCACTGAGGTCTGGCGGTAAAATTGGAGCTTAAGGTAAACGAAGTCACCCACCCGAAATTCTAACGGGCGTTGGTGAGTGTCATAGAAGGCCTTCATTCATTGTTGGGCTTTTGTCAAGTTGGACTTAAGCAATCTAAGAATCTCGTCTCTCGCAAGTAGACGAGTCTCTACGTCTGCCACCTTGGATGACTCATATTCATAAGGTAATATGGGAGGAGGTTCTCTGCCATAAAGAGCCTTGAAGGGTGTCATTCCAATAGCCGACTGATAAGTCGAATTGTACCAGTATTTTGCCCACGGAAGCCAGTGAGCCCACTATCGGGGCTTTTCCCCTACAAAACATCTAAGGTAGGCTTCCAAGCAACGATTAAGAACTTCAATCTGCCCATTAGTCTACGGGTGATAACTCGTGGAGGGTGCAGTTGGGTTCCTTGCAACCGAAAATATTCCTTCCAGAATGAACTCAAGAAAGCAGGGTCCCAATCTGAGACAATGGATCTTGGGGTTCCATGCAGCTTGTCCGCATCCCGGATGAAGATGTCAGCCACCATCGCTGTGGTGTAAGGGTGAGGTAATGCAGAGAAATGGCTGTACTTGGTGAGACGGTCAACCACTACCATGATAACCTCCTTTCCTGCAGAACGAGGAAGACCCGTGATGAAGTCCATGGAAAGGTCTTCCCACAATTGATCTGGAATGTTGAGAGGTTGTAGAAGGCCAACGGGAGACTGTGACGAGTATTTCTGTTGTTGGCAGGTTTGGCATTCGAATACATATTGTAATACATCCTTACGCATTCCTTCCCAATGATAGTGATTGTTGAGCCTCTTTATGGTCCATAGCACCCCTGAGTGCCCTCCCAAGGCGGAGTCATGAAACAACCTTAGCAATTCAGCTTTGTGGGCCGAATTCTATGCAACAACAAACCGACCCCTAAAGAAAAGATCAAGCCCCACAACTTGGTAACCAACAACTTGTGAAGGGTCCCGCCTCCACTTATCTCTAATGACCTGCAACTGCGGATCAGACCTGGCTTCTTGCCGTATAGCTTCAAACAAAGGGAAGCTGGGCTGAGAGCAGATCAGATGGGCTAACTCTTCTACTCGTGACAAGGCATTAGCTACTCTGTTTGCGGGCCCTGGCTTATATTCTATGAGGTAGTCAAAGCCCATCAGTTTACTAAGCCATTTTTGCTGCTCCGGGGTGTGCACCCTTTGCTCTGCTATGTACCTCAAACTTCGTTGGTCTGTCCTAATAACAAATTGGCATCCCAATAGGTATGCACGCCACTTTTGCACTGCCATTACCACAGCCATCATTTCTTTGACATAAGTGGACTGATTGAGAGAGCCTTGCTGAAATAAGCAATGGGCTGCCCTTTCTGCATCAAGACGGCCCCTACTCCTACACCCGATGCATTACATTCTATTTCAAAGGGCTAGAGAAGTTTGGAAGAGTGAGGACTGGAGGGCTGGAAACTGTTGTCTTCAAGTCTTCAAAAGCTCGTTGGGCTTCTTCAGTCCAACTGAAGGAATCCTTCTTTAATAGACGCGTTAGTGGGGCGGCCATAAGCCCATACCCCTTAATGAAGCGCCTATAATATCCGGTAAGCCCAAGAAAGCCCCATGGAGCTTTTATAGTAGTGGGCTTGGGCCACTTCTGAATGGCGTCTACCTTTTCTGGGTCTGCCATGACCCAACCTGCTGCAACCACATGGCCTAAGTACTGAATTTGTCCTTGTCCAAAGGAACACTTTGTCATTTTGGCATGTAGTTGGTGCCCCTTTAGAGTTGTGAGGGTGAGTTTCAGATGTTCCATATGTCTGTCCCAATCCCTGTTGTACACCAGAATATCATCGAAAAACACCAGAATAAATTGCCTTAGAAATGGCCTGAAGACGTCATTCATGAGGGCCTGAAAGGTGGAGGGGCGTTTGTGAGTCCAAAAGGCATAACCAAGAACTCATAATGGCCATCGTGGGTCCTAAAGGCCGTCTTGTGGATGTCAGCCTAGTGGACCCGAATCTGATGATACCCGGACCGCAGGTCTAATTTGGAGAACACTCGTGCCTCTCCTAACTCATCCAGTAGTTCGTCAATGAAGGGTATAGGAAACTTGTCCTTTACAGTAATCTGATTTAAGGCCCGGTAATCTACACAAAGCGCCAACTACCATCCTTCTTCTTTACTAAGAGTATAGGAGATGAAAAAGGGCTGGTGTCGGTCTGTATATGCCCTTTTTCCAATAGTTTTCTCACTGCCTTCTCAACTTCTAGCTTCTGAAAGTAAGGGTATCTATATGGCCTCACATTGGCCGGATTAGAACCGGGTAAGAGAGGTATCTAATGATCACGAGCCCGGGGTGGAGGTAATTGGTTCGGCTCCTCAAATACATCGCCAAACTGATCGAGTATCGACCGTAAGGCCCTGTGTTGGGCTCCAGTAGGGTGAACACAGCCCTAGTTGTCCAGAATTGAGACTGTGGGCTAAATGCCTAAGTGCATAAATATGGGTTGGCCAACATCCTTGGAGGTCCGTATCATGGAGGCTAAAGTGTCACTTTGTGGACCAGGGGGCCGCACCCCTTGTAAATGACAAGACTAGCCATCCTGGTGAAAATCCATTGTCATTTTGGCCCAATCACATAGGGCAAGGCCCAGGCCACGCAACCAATTAACCCCCAAAATAATATCAGCCCCCGAGATATCCAAAAGGTGGAGATCCACCACAAAATTATGGCCCTGTATGAGGATTTTCTCCTTTTTACATACACCATTACACAACATTTGACTCCCATTAGCCACATGGATTGAAAAGAGAGGAGTGGGTTGTATGGTAATACCTAGCTGCTTAGCCAAACGACAAGTGATGAAATTCAAGGTAGAGCCACTGTCAATCAAAACCATCACAGTCCGGCCCATCAATCTTCCTTCTACGCGCATGGACTGAAGAGAGTTGAGGCCCATGAGGGCGTGTAAGGAGATCTCAGCCCCATCAGGTTCTAGCCTATCTGGAATCATTTCATAGTCAATTAAGTGCTCCGGGTCTGTCTCTTCCGGCTCTTCCTCTGTCTGTAGGAGAAACACCCGCTGGACCTAGCATTTATGGCCAGGTCCAAACTTATCATCACAGTTATAACAAAGGCCTTTCTCACGTCGGGCTTGCATCTCAGCCCATGGGAGACGTTTGAAAGGCATAGTGGGTCGGAGCAATATGGGCTTCTAATGATCACCAGCCAGTTTCATGGATTGCTAATCGACCCGTGGAGGAGTCCTCAAATTCAGGTAGGTCGGTTTGCTAGCTCTACTAAGGTCGTCGATTCTTTCTTCTTGCAGGCGAGCCAATCCCACTGTAGCCATGACAATCGTCGGACGGAGAGCACTCACCTCTAGACGGATTTCCTCTCTGAGACCTCCCACAAAACATCCTACTAAGGCTTTCTCCATCCAGTCGTGTACCCTGGTCGCCATCCGCTCGAACTCAAGCTGGTACTTTGCTACCGTTCCAGTCTGCTTCAACCGGGTGATCAGCTCGTCGTAGTCCACGAACGTCGTCGGCCCAAAGCGGATGCACAAAGCTTCGGTGAACTCCGCCCAAGTTACTTGGGGATGATTCCGGCGATACCACTGGAGTCATAGAATCGTGTCTCCTTCTGGATGAATGGAGGCGATAGAGACACGCTGGTGTGCGGGAGTTTCGTGGTATTCGAAATATCTTTCTGCTCAGAAGATCCAAGGAATGGGATCTCCACCGGAATAGTTGGAAAGGTTGATCTTAGTGACTTTTCCAGTGGGGTAATCCCCTGTTCTTTGGCTACTAGAAGCAGAGGCTTCCGCTCCTGCTAGGTGACTGGTCTCACCGAACTGTTGCTGAGAGACAAAGCTAGAGACCACTTTGAGTTCCTTGAGTTCGTTCAACACCTGGTGAAACCCAACCTCAAGCTGGTCGACCCTTTCATCCACGGTAGTGAACGTGTTTGTGGCATCGTGAAGCCTGGGATTTGGATAGCCTGACTCTGATACCAATCTAATGAGTTACCACTCACCTTGGATCTCCTGAAACAGAAGATGGGAGGGAAAGGGGGAAAGGTAGGAAGAAGATGACACAGAGAGAGAGATGAAAGTGATATTCATTCACGCCACTTATTACATGATCAGGGCCTTATATAGCTAGCTTACATGTATGCAATCATGAAGAGAATATCTTATGGTGGCAGTGTAACTAACTCTGGAAGGCTCTGCCACGTGTCATGCTAGCCTCTCTGTCTTCTAGTGAAATGCTGCTCGGTGGTGGCCTGCTCCACACCTATAGTTGGGTTCGGAGGGAGTGTTTGGGTCCCACCAGACTCCAGCTAGGAACAATTTATCAGAGGTTGATTCTACTTGTAAGTTTGACAAAGAGTTGGTTGAACATAGTACACCTCCACAGATTGGTAAAACACAGGGAATGGATTCTGCCCACACTCACAACATTGGAACTTCACTTTCTGACCTCCTCCTTTCAGCTCCCGTGGAACCAGGTATGCATGTCCATTCGGTTTTAGATACTAACTTGGGTTCTTTGCTTGAAACAGGTGCTCTGGATTCCCAACTAGAAAAAACAGCCAGTAGTGGAAGGGGTGAAAGTATGCAACTGGGAGAAGATGAGAGAGTTCTACACCTGAAAAGGAGAAAGGAAGAGGAGCTAGAAAGGATTTGGGACCAAATTTGTTTGTTGTTGGAGGAATATAAACAAAAAGAGGAATCTATGGATACAAATACAGAGAAATTGATTCCTTCTAGATTTGAGAAAGGGGGTGAGAAGGTAGCAGTAGGTGAAGAGCCCTTTAGGACAATGAAAGGAAAAAAAAAACAAAAAAATCAGAAGTGGAGTGATTAATTTCGGATATTGAGGGGGACAATGAATTTAGTGGGAGAGGGGAGAGAAGGAAGGGTTCCAAGTAGTGGGGGAGAGTGATTGAAGTGAGTCTTCTATATATGTTGCCAATGAAAATAGTTAGTTGGAATGTGAGGGGACTTGGAAGCGCTAGTAAAAGAAGGCTAATAAAGGACTTGTTGAGAAGAGAAAAGCCTGACATTGTAATGCTTTAAGAAACTAAGTTATCGGAGTTAGATAGAAGGTGGGCAAGAAGTGTTTGGAAGATTAGAAGAGTGAGATGGACTAATGCACCCTCTTGGGGTGCCTCGGGGGGGCTAGTCACTTTCCGGAAAGAGGACGTGGTGGAAGCTCTGGAGGAATTAATAGGCGATTTCTCAATTTCTCTGAAATTTAGGAACCTGGAGGATGGCTCTATGTGGGTACTAACAAATGTGTATGGGCCTAACAACTACAGAGAGATAAATGAGTTTTGGGAAGAGCTATATGCAATAAGAGGATTATGGGAGGGCCCTTGGTGTTTGGGTGGGGATTTTAATGTTATTAGATTTACAGAGGAATCAAATAACCCCTAATAGCCAATTACAACCAGTATGAAGAAGTTTAATGACCTAGTCAACCTTTGTGAGCGAAAGGAATTCCCATTACTTCAAGCCATCTTTACTTGGAGTAACTTCCAAGAAAACCCAACCTGCTCAAAGCTGGACTGTTTTCTTTTTAATGCAGCATGGGAAAATCTTCGGAGGGGTTTGGTGACAAAAGCCTTACCTAGAGTCACTTCTGTCAGTGCCCTATTATGTTAGGACAGGAACGATTAGGTGGTGGGCCTAGGCCTTTTAGATTTGAGAGCATGTGGTTGACACACCCAAATTTTGTAAAGAAGGTTGGGGAATGGTGGAGTGAGGAATTGAGGGGTGTAAAATGGAAAGGAGAGTGGCTCCACAAAAAAACTGAAAATGTTGAAGGCCAAAATAAAAGAGTGGAACAAAGATCAATTTAGGAGAACAAAGGAGCACATATCCAATTTACTTTCAAGTATTGAGACTTTGGATGAGAAGGAAGCCCAAAGAATAATGAATGAACAGGAGAGAGAGTTAAGATGGAAACTAAAAAAAGAATTGGAAGAAGTGCTCTATAGAGAGGAAATCTCATGGAGGCAAAAGTCAAGGCATAGATGGATCAAGGAAGGTGATGGGAATACCAAATATTTTCATGCTTTGTCCAATGGGAGAATAAGAAAAAATTATGTGACCAAATTAGAAATTGATGAAGAAATCTTCTCCTCTCAAGAAGAGATAGGAAGGATTTTTGTGGATCACTTCAAATCAAGGATGAGAGGACCTCTAAACATTAGAGAGAAGCTGGAAGGATTAGAGTGGCCAAGGCTAGATGAGAGCATTTCAAGTTGGCTGGAAAGGAACTTTGAAGAAGAAGAAATCAAACAAGAAGTGTTCTCTATGGATAGATCAAAGGCACCAGGCCTAGATGGTTTCACCATGGCTTTTTACCAAGATTGTTGGAGAATAATTACGGAGGATATGGTTGAGGTTTTAAAGGAGTTTGAAGAGAGACATGTGATTAGCCTTGGAATAAATGCCACTTTTTTAGCCCTCGTTTCAAAAAAGACTGATGCTAAACACCCAAAAGACTATAGGCCCATTAGTTTGGTGACGAGCATCTATAAAATCTTGGCAAAGGTGTTATCCTTAAGGATCAAAGTGGTTTTACCATCTATCATTAGTCAAGCTCAAGGAACCTTCATACAAGGTAGGCAAATAACCGATCAAATCCTAAATAGCAAATGATTGTGTAGAGGATATGAGGAAATTGGGGGGTTCAGGCTTTGCTTGCAAGTTGGACCTTGAGAAGGAATATGATATGGTGGGTTGGAGTTTCCTCTAGGAGATACTTAGGACTTGTGGGTTTGGGGAGAGATGGTGTTTATGAATGATTGATTGCCTCACTTCGGTTCATTACCCTGTGCTAGTGAATGGAGTGGTAAAGGACTTCTTTCCAGCCTGCAAAGGGTTGATACAGAGTGATCCTCTTTCTCCTTTTCTTTTTACTTTGGTGGCAGATGTGTTGAGTAGATTAACATCAAAAGCAGATAGGGAGGGGGTAATAGGTGGTTGGAAGATCGGAAGGAATAATGTCTCTGTAACTCATCTCCAGTTTGCAGATGATATTATTAATTTTTGTAAGGGAAGCGAGCCAAGAAGAGTGCGAAATCTTAAGGATCTAATTTTATACTTTGAGAGAGTTTCCAATCTAAAGATCAACTTTGAAAAAAGTTGTGTAGTAGGGGTCAATCTGGATGACAATGAAGTTGAGTCTATTGCTAACTATTTGGATTGCTCTATTTCCTCTTGGCCCTTGACTTATTTGGGTTTACCTTTGGGTGGGAATCCTAGGGAAAGCAGATTTTGATACCCAGTGGTTGAGAAATTTGAAAGAAAGTTGACAACTTAGAAAAAGAATTATATCACAATGAGAGGAAGGGTAACTTTGATTAAGGCTGCACTTGCCAATTTACCAATCTATTATCTCTCTGTGTTTAGGATCCCCCGTAGGGAGGCTAGGAAATTAGAAAAAATGATGAGAGATTTTCTTTGGGAACCAGGGGAGGAGAAAAATGATCACTTAGTTAATTGGGAGACAGTTTGTCGAAGTAAAGAGGTTGGGGGTCTGGGATTAGGGAATTTGGTCTTAAAAAATGAAGCTTTATTGGGAAAGTGACTATGGAGATGGTCTCTGGAAAGAGAAAGTTTGTGGCACAGGGTTATGCTTAGTATTCATGGTTGTTCTGTCTCTAGTTGGGATGCTGGGGTATCTCATCGGGCTACCCAAACAACACCATGGAAGGCAATACATGGCGTCCTCCCCAAGTTCCTTCAATTTGTAAGGTATGATACTTATTCTGGAAATTTGGTTCTTTTTTGGAAAGACACTTGGGTGGGAAATTTACCTCAAAAAGACCTATTTCCTTCTTTGTATGTCATTTTCCCATATAAAAAGGAGGTTATCTCTGTCCTTCTTCCCCCTCCAATTTTACCTTTATCCTTGAACTGGGACTTTGGTTTTCATAGAGGCTTAAGGGAGGAGAAGCTTGCTTGTGTTACTCAACTTCTATCCATTCTAGAGAGTGTTTGTTTGAACCCCTCCTCTCCTGATAAAAGGGTGTGGACTCCTATCCCAAAAGGTTCTTTCACTTGTGCATCATTCTTCAAATCCCTTTGTTTGAGCACCTCTTTTGAGCCTTTCCCAGTGAAAGAAGTTTGGACAAAGCCTGTGCCACCCAAAATTGTTGTTTTTTGCTGGGAAGTGTACCTTGGTAAGATCAACACTTTGGAGAACTTATAAAAGAAAAAGCCTTTTATTTGTTTGTCCCAGACTGGTGTGTACTGTGCAATTCTCATAGTGAGGACTGTTACCACTTACTGGTTTCTTGTTCCTTTGTTGCAACTCTTTGGGAATGGATGTTTGTTTTGTTTGGATGTAGATGGAATCACCCAACAGAAGTAAAATCATTATTCACACCAACTACCTTTGTTTGCCTAACAAAAAGATGAAGAAGTATGTGGAGATGTTTCAGAGCAGCCACCTTATGAACAATCTGGGAAGAAAGAAACGCTAGAATTTTCCAAGATAAAGAGAGGTCCTTTACAGAAGTGAAGGAATGTATCTTAACTAGGACTATCCATTGGCTGAAATCCTTGGCTTCTTTCAGCTCTTTTTCATTTGATGACATCTGGAGAAATTGGGCCACAATTGCACACACTTCGGTTAGGAAAACCAGAGCCACTATAATTTGGGTAACTCCCCCAAAAGGTTTTTTTAAACTGAATTTTGACGGAAGCATCCAAGGTAACCCAGGATCGTCTGGCATTGGAGGAGTATTGAGGAATGAAAATGGCAACATCATATCCTTATTCTCAGGCCCGATAGGGATAGGGGACTCTACAAGAGCTGAGATATTGGCTGCAGTACAGGGAATTCAGATTGCTAATCAACTAGGAGTGGAGAACCTATTGATTGAAGGGGATTCTAAGGTGATTGTGGGCTGGCCGTCAAATCCAGATTCGGTTGTTTGGAGTTATAGGGATCTCATCAAAAAAGTTAAATGTTTAACAAGGCACATAACATGTAGATATCAGTGGGTGGATAGGGAAGCAAATGTTTTCGCTGATCGTCTTGCTAAACAGGGGGCTACTGGGGACCATTTATTCTGGGCAGCATTGTAATTTCTTCTGATCTTTTGTAACGGTTAGGGGAGGCTGCATCTCATGCCTCTCCAAGGGATTCTTGTAAAATCTTATTCCTATTGTTTAATGAAATCATTTTCAATTATCAAAAAAAAAAGAGCTATAGATTCTCTAATGAAATGTGGCATTTTCCAAGGACCACCGTATCCACTGCATTTTTCATCCATCCAATAATTTGGAAGTTTTCTTCATGTTCCAATCTTTGAAAATCCAATTAATAGATAAGCATTGAAATCTGCAATGATGCTAAAATCTCAGCTCTGATCACTGTTTCAAAACTAACCAAGGCTGAAAAAGATGTAAAGAGTATCTCCATATGCAAAAATGTAAATAATGCCCTTCTGCTCTCCAATCAACCAGAGAGGGCCCACTAGGATGTCTTGACCAATCCAGGAGAGCCTAGTAGTCTTTAATTAGGTTTAATTGGGTTAAGATAAAGTACCTATTTTGTAAGTTACAGTTAGTTTACAAAATCTTGTAACGACAAATTTTTTTTGTTATTTTCAGCATTTCAATATTGGGTCCTTAAGGTTTAAAGCTGTTTTAATTATCCAATATGAATTTTACACATTCTCTTTAAGTTCTAGTGGGTTTTACAGGGATTTATAAACAGTGTTGATGATAATGTGAATAATGTTTTCTGAATAGAATTTTGTATCTTCTTGGACAGAAATTTTTCCCTTCTCTTGTGAGGCTCGTCCAACTCAACAGGTCATTTTTCTATTTCTTTTTCCTTTTTCCATTTTCATCATTCTAATTAGTTTTGTTTCTCTTTCTTTCTTACTGCTAGATCAATTGGTGCTGTTACTACTTGATTCAAGGATTTTTGTGTGACTTTGTATGCATTAAAAATTTAAAATGTACCCACCCCATTCCCCAGCCCACATAACCACTTTAAATTTTGACAACTGTCTTCTTGGTAAAAGGCCAGTAGAAAGTCAGAACAGAGAGAAGAGAGAAAAGACTTGGAATCAAAAACATTGGCTGGCGGCACCAGCTTCTATATTTATATTAGGGCAACCGAAAAAAAAAAAAATTTAAAAAGGAAAAATTACATATGTGCCCCTGCAGCACTAAACTGCAGATTTTTAACAGTTTTAACAACCATTCCTCTTCTACCATCTGTCAGTGCAATAGTGTCTAGGTATTACAACCACATTACATTTTTCAATAGAAGAAAATTTCAAGTAGGCTCCTCATATCATATATGCTACCAGGACAAAAATGGTTGATATTATAAGGCAATCAGATTCTAAATTCAAGCTTTTTGTCTTTTGTCTCCTGCTGTGCTTTTTTGCTTGCAAACGGGGTTTGGGCAGACTGTAATTTCTTGTATCATGTAAATCCCAAAAAGGAAACTCATCCAAAAAGTTACACAAATTCAATACAATTAATCATTTCCTATAAAAATGGTATATCATGAATGCTACCAGAACATGATCATTTCTGTAGCTAACCAAAATAAGTTGAATTGACAATATCCGCTATTATGCAACAAAAGCACAACCATAATGGATTTTGTTATCTGGTCCACCTGCCTGCAGACGAGTTTTTATGGTATCAATTGGGTATAAAGCTGTTTCAACCACAACTCCAGCAGTACCTCCTGCTATAACTCCCTCTGCAAAATCCAGTGCAACATAATTACAAATATGGAAGCATGGACAGTAATCATTATAGTAGAAGTTCAAGACTGCTATCAGCCTTGAACCCTAATAGATTTCAGGTTCGAAAATAGAAGGAAAATGTAGGGAAGACAAGAGAAAGAGAAGAGAAAACTGTAGAACACAAAAGCTTGAAAGGAGGGACAGAATCTGAATGTTCTGCCGCTGCCACTTCTATTTAGTATTTATAGGTTATGCTCATTACATGGAAAGGACAGATCTACCCTTAGTATTTACATAACAAAAGAAAAAAATAAAACTGAAATAAATAACAACTGAAATAACCAACTGACCACCAACTAACACTAGGATGATTAGAACACATTCTACCCTACGAACACAGTGGGACCATAGCTGTGGGGCCCACATCAGTGTTCTCTATACTCCCCCTCAAGTTGGGAATAAATGTTTATCATTCCCAACTTGGATAGATCCACCTCTAGCTTCTTCCTTGGTACAGCTTTGATGAGAATATCTGCTAGCTGCATGTTGGATGTGATGTACAGGAGACACACTTCTTGTGATGAGACCCTCTCTGGTACAAAATGTCGATCAACTTCAATATGTTTAGTTCTGTCATGCTGCACCGGATTGTATGCTATATTAAAAGCTGCTTGATTATCACAATACAGCATCAGGGGCTTCTCATACTCAATACCCAACTCCTCAAGTAGTGATCTCAGCCATAGAATTTCAGCCACTCCGTTAGTCATTGACCTGTATTCAGCTTCAATACTAGATCAGGAGACAACACTTTGTTTTTTACTCCTCCAACAGACAAGGTTACCTCCCATAAGGGCACAATATCCAAAGGTAGACCTTCTGTCATCAACACTCCCAGCCCAATCGGCATCCATATAGACCTCCACTTTCATGTGGTCATTGTTCTTAAACAGTACACCTCTACCCGGGCATCTTTTCAAGTATGCTAATATTCTTTCTGCTGCAAGAAGGTGCGTGGTTCTAGGAGAATGCATGTACTGGCTGACAACACTAACTGCATAACTGATATCTGGCCAAATGAGGCAGAGATATAAGAGCTTTCCCACTAATCGCTGGAACATAACTTTGTCTTCAAGAGGCTCCCCACTCTCTGCACTAATCCTGTGGTTCTGTTCAATGGGTGTATCCGCAAGCTTGACACCTAACTTTCCAGTTTCCGCCAACAGATCTAGAATATATTTCCTCTGAGAGACAAGCATCCCCTGTTTAGATCTACCAACCTCAATACCCAAAAAATACTGTAGTGCACCAAGATCTTTCACTTCAAACTCTTGATGAAGGAATTGTTTGAGGGACTCAATCTCATGGCTATCATTTCCTGTCACCACAATATCATCAACATATACTGCAAGTAGTGATAGAGAGGACTCCACCCTCTTGATGAACAGTGTATGATCTGACTGGGCCTATACATAACCGAACTTCCCAAGGGCTAGTCTGAATCTATCGAACCAAGCTCTAGGTGACTGCTTCAAACCATACAATGCCTTATTGAGCCGACAGACCTTCTTACATGTCTCTGTATCATAGAATCCAGGAAGCAACCGCATGTAAACCTCTTCCTGCAGGTCTCCATTCAGAAAAGCATTTTTTAACATCCATTTGGTACAAAGGCTAAGTGTGGCTTGCTACAAGAGATAATAGAACTCGAACGGTGGTCATCTTGGCTACCGGGGCAAAGGTCTCCAAGTAATCTATACCATAAGTCTGGGTGAACCATTTTGCAACTAGCCGAGCTTTGTACCTCTCAATGGAGCCATCCACATTGTGCTTCACAGTAAATACCCATCTGCATCCAACTGGTTTCTTTCCTTTGGGCAAATCAACTAGCTCCCAGGTATTATTTTTCAACAGGGCATCCATTTCAACTTGCATTGCACCTTTCCACTCCGGGACTGATAGGGCTTCTTGCACTGTTCTTGGAATAGGGGCATTGGCAACAGAAGTAAGATAGGACCTATAGGAGGGAAATAGGCGATCATAGGATAAAAACTGGGAAATGCAGTGGGTTGTAGATGTGGTGCAATGTCGTTTCCCTTTACGGACGACAATGGGAAGGTCAAGGTCGTCTGCAGAAGGTGAAGTGGCAACAGTAGAAGGAGTCTCTGTGGGCCCTAGGACTGTAATACCTGGACTTGGAGCCGCAAAAGAGGTTGGAGCTAGCCTAGACTGCTGATGACCGGGATCAACTTGCCTGCATCGCCTGTGATAGACTCTCAACTCCTTATCCCTCTGACCACCCTCACTATTGCAGCCCTCATCACCCAATGTAATAGGTAAGGGGACAGCCCCAAACGTATTAACCCTACCCTCACTGTACTCCCCCTAAAGAAAAAGACCCAAATCCCCACTCTCACTACTCTCCCCCTGAGGAGAAACCCGAGAATAATAGGGTGTCTCCTCAAAGAAAGTGACATCCATGGAGACAAACTTCTTCCCTGAGACACGATCATAGTAGCAATAACCCTTTTGAGTTTGTGCATAACCAAGAAAGATGCATTTGGAGGCCGTTGGTTCGAACTTGGAGTGATGGGGTCTAAGAAGCTGAACAAAACAGGTACAACCAAATGTTTTAAGGGGAACAGTAAACAACTCCTCATTTGGGTATAGAAGGGAAAAAGGAGATTTCATATCAAGAACCCGAGAAGGAACCCTATTAATAAGATATACCGCTGTGAGGATAGCATCACCCCAGAAGCGAATAGGGACATTGGAGGTAAACATAATACTTCTATCCACCTCCAAGATGTGCCTATTCTTCCTTTCTGCAACCCCATTCTGCTGAGGTGTATGAGGGCAAGTGCTCCGGTGGATAACCCCATGATTAAGAAGGTAAGATGCCAATGGCTTAGCAAAGTATTCATTTGCATTATCAGATCTAAGAACTTTGATCTTGGCATCAAATTGGGCTAGGATCATTTGGTGGAAGTTTTGGGTCAGGGCGGGAACCTCATCTTGTGAACGCATAAGATAAACCCAAGAAAACCGAGTATGGTCATCAACAAATAACAAAAAATATTTGTACCCACCCATAGAAGGGATGTGATATGGCTCCCAAACATCAGTATGCACAATATCAAAAGAACTATTACTCATTTTTATTACTCAATGAATAAAATTTTCTACAATGCTTAGCAAACTCACAACTTTCACATTTCAACTAGGACAACTCAACAGACTCAAACAAAGTAGGAAACAGACTATTTAAGGACCGGAAAGACAAATGACCCAATCGGTTATGCCAAAGCATAACCAGACTCACAATCTGATAAACAAGTGACTTCTTATCCACTGACTCTTCCCGACGAGAACTCTCCCCGAGCAGATAGATCCCATTCATCTCACGGCCAGTCTCAAACACCTTCTTCTTCTCCAAGTCCGGAAAAACACATCGGTCATGGAAGAAAGCTACTGAGCAATTCATATGTTTGGTAATACTACTGACTAAAAGAATGTTAGTATCAAGCTTAGGAACATGCAAGACAAAGGACAAGGAGATAGTATCCGATAGTTTGATGTCACCCTTGCCAGAAATGGGGACAAGAGAACCATCAGCAATATATACTTTACCCCTACCAGAAGACAAATGATAAGTGGTAAACAATGAAGGCAAGCTAGTCATATGGTCGGATGCACCTGAATCTATTACCCAACAGAGTGCAGTAGTACCTGGAGCTGAGACATGGTAGGCTAAGGCTCGAGTACCTAAATATGCGAAAGCAGATGTGGCAGGGGCTGATGGTGACTGCGGTGGCATGGTAGCTGAGTTCCCAACTTCCTTTTCCAACTGTATTAAAGCAGCCTAAACTGCAGCTAAGGTCTCTAAAGGTGTGCCTCTTGTGCCAGACGAGGATGCTGAATCAGTGTTCACGGCCACATGAGCATTACCCTTCTTGCTTCTCAACTTTGTCAAGACCAAATGAGGATGCAGTTTCCAACATGTTTCTTTTGTGTGTTTGGGTTTCTTACAATGCTCACATACCACATCTCTTTTATCTTCCTTCTTCCTGTCCCTTTATGAATCACCTCCTGATTTGGGTTTAACAGCTACAAGGGCTGGTGTAAGAAGCTGAAGTTGCATCATGACTTTCCTCTTGGTCTCTTCACTATGCACTAAGGAGTATGCCTAGGAGAGAGACACACCATCTCTGGTCAATATCTGTTGCCGCACAATATCATACTCTGCATTCAGACCTGCTAGAAACTCAAACACCCTGTTTGTCTCGACTTGCTTTCTATGGGTCTGTGCATCTTTGGAACTCTCCCACTCAAGTCTCTAAGTGATCAATCTCATGCCACAGGGACTTCAAGGTAGAGAAGTAGACCGAAACCGGTTTCTCTCCTTGTTTAAGAGTGTTCACTTCACATTTCAATTCATAAGCTCTGGCAACATTAAGGGGTTGGGAATAAATTTCTTTCATAACATCCCATATCTCCTAGGCTATCTTTGCCCACAGGTAATTTCGGTTGATATAAGGCTGCACAGAATTACACAGCCATGTCATAACCAGGTAGTTTTCTTGGACCCACTTGGTATACATGGGGTCTCCCTTGGAAGGTTCTTTCACATCTCCCAAGAGATACCCTAATTTACCCCTTCCCCCAATAGCCATCATGGCTGATTGGGCCCATTTCAAATAGTTTGATCCATCAAATCTTACGGTTGTAATCTGAAAACATGTCTCAGAAACACTACCAGAACTGTTGTTCCCAAAACTGCCTTCTGCCTGATTTTTAAACTCCATTTCGTTCAAGAACCAGTAGTCTCAAAAATTAGGGTTACTACAGTCGAAGAATAGCACTTGGACTATCAATCACAATCAAAAATCAGTATAGAACTAATCTGTATTCACGGTATATGTGCATGAAACCAGTATAAGTCTGATCTGAAACCAATTAGCAAACACAACGGCAACAGTCTGTACAGTTTTCACCCCTTAAAAGATCTGATATGCTGAACCAGAATGATCTGATACGAAGAGAATGTTGTTCGCTGCCTTCCAAGGTTACCCGAACCCTAGCCTTCTCTGATTCTTCCTGATCACCAACACTTTGCAATCGTGGCAAGTCTTCAACAGCTGCTAAACCCTCTGGCGATCTCCAAGAATCAGTCAACGAACTATACTTTCTCAGCTTCCAGCCTAGATGGTTCTCATGTGGTCGGTTGGACTAGACTCACATGAGAAACCCTAACCATGCTCTGATACCAAGTAGAAGTTCAAGACTGCTATCAGTCTTGAACCCTAATAGATTTCAAGTTCGAAAATAGAAGGAAAATGTAGAGAAGAGAAGAGAAAGAGAAGAGAGAACTGTAGAACACAAAGGGTTGAAAGGAGGGACAGAATCTGAATGTTTTGTCGCCGCCACTTCTATTTAGTATTTATAGGTTATGCTCATTACATGGAAAGGACAGATCTGCCCTTAGTATTTACATAACAAATAGAACAAAATAAAACTGAAATAAATAACAACTGAAATAACCAACTGACCACCAGCTAACCCTAGGATGACTAGAACACATTCTACCCTACGAACACAGTGGGACCATAGCTATGGAACCCACATCAGTGTTCTCTACAATTATCTTCCTTATTTCTTAGTAATAGTAACAAAACAAGCTTCTAGCATAAAGAAGTGTTTAATGAACTCAAGTTCGATAACAAAACTTTAAACCACATCAAACCAACTGGACTGAAACTATACCTCTGGAAAAATCTATATAAATATATTAAGTTGAAATGTGTACGTAAGACTGAGGATGAGGGAAATGGAATCTAGCAGTATTTTTTGCCTTTTTTCTTAGAAATTACACGAATGCCACTCTCTACCAACTCTCTCTCTCTTTTTCTTTTTTTCTTTCAAATTACAAGAATGCCACTCTCTCCTACCAACTCCTCTCTCTCTCTCTCTCTCTCTCTCTCTCTCTCTCTCTCTCTCTCTCTCTCTCTCTCTCTCTCTCTCTCAAATTACAAGAATGACACACTCTCTCTCCAACTGAGGGAGACCTCAACATGGCATCTCGGCTGCTAGAGGACCTGCAATCAAAGGTAGTTGAGTTCGAGCCAAGCCAAGCTTGAACTTCTGAGCTCAATCTCAAGTCTCTAATTCAAATCGAGCTCAAGCTAGACGACATCTCGACCATTGAGGGAGACCTCGGTCACTGAGGGAGATCTCGGCTCAACACCTCGACAACTGAGGGAGACCTCAACTCGGCATCTCGTTAACTAAGGGAGACCTTAGGTCGACAGCTCCCCTGCTAGGGAAACCTCAGCACAACACTTCAGCAGCTGAGGGAGACCTCGGCTGCTTGAGAGACCTAGAATCAAAGGTAGTTGAGCTCGAACTTCCGAGCTCAAGCTCGAGCTCAAGTCTCTAATTCGAATCGAGCGAGCCCCTGCAACACAGGGGCCCCTCCATTAGTACTCCATATTTTAGTCAAAATCAAGAAGATCAGCTTCATGGACAAGTACAACCAAAACATACACCCTCACCTACTTCACAATAAAAACATCATTGTTGATAGTAGTTTATGCTTCAATTTTCTCAATTTGATACATTTTCCTTGATAAAATAAGTAGATGGATGCATTGCCAATATGTACACCTATGCAGAGCAGAACTGTTTGATCCCGACCACAGTATATTTCTGCATGTGGTTCCCTTGGACCTAACTTACAAGTACAAAAAGAATATGGTCTTGCAATGGGCATTGAAATCCATTTGTAGGGGCTACCTAAATATGCATTATTTAAACCACTATCATGGAGAAGTTCAATTGAGTGTTATCAAGTGAGAAGAAAAAAACATTTAGAAAAAGCACTTTCAGCATTCTAGATTTTCTCTGAAGTGCTTTACCTATTACACAATAGTTCTCTACAGTTTTGTGCAACGGCACTTAATATATAACCTTACAATCATAGTTCACAGTTTTTTTTCTGAAATACAGTGAAATTTATCTCTGACAAGCATGAGAACACTGGGACCAACATTGAATAATGGCCTTTTATAGTGAAATTTTTCTATTTCTGCAAGGGGTGGAACAAAAACATCCTGGAATCAAAAAATTCCAAGTTCCCTCATACTTCAGAAAATTTTAATATATAAAAATCAATTTTTTATACGCAAATATTACAATTTTCATCAAAAATATCAGGGAAATTTCACTAGTTTTGCCAAAATAAATTGGAAACAATCCTAAAGCACAAAAAAAATTATCAAAATGATCAAACTACATCTTTTGCATAAAACTAAGAAAAAGGTAATTGGATTTGTTTAGCCTTAATTTATATTTGAATTTTCAGAGGTCATTGTTTAAGTAGATTAGGACTTATGGTAAATTGTAATTTCAAAATTCTTAGTTTTAATGTTATACATACATGCATACGTGCATACAATATATAAATAAATAAATATAAATATATAGAGAGAGAGAGTAATTCCATAAGTAATAGAATGTGGTTCTAGGTGGCTTTCCCTCCCTCCCTCTCTTGATACCTCCAAGAGATGTTCCATCTGTGTGGTCAGTGCTTCTGGATTCTATTCTTACCATTGATCATTTGAAGAATAAAGGCTATCTTCTGGCTGGCGATTGTGTTATTTTAGGAATCAGGATCAAGAACATAACCATATATTTATTCATTGTCAAGTGGCAACTTTAATTTGATCTTATTTCTTCAGCCTGTTCAATCATCTTGCGTTTACACCTTCTCGGCCTCATGAGATTTTTCTTTTTTTCTCTTCCTGGCCAAGGCCAAGGTTCAACAGTGGTAGCAAAAGCCATGATATGCTGAAGTTTTATACCATTTCCAAAGTTTTGAGGGTTACGACAGGAAAGAAATAGATGAATTTTTTGAAAGATGAAGGACAGAGGTGCATCAGTCGGACCAATGATTCTGGATTGGCTATCGCCTATCGGTGAAACCAGAATTTGAGGGTTTTGATCGATCTAATCAACCCTCTTAAGAAGTTATCTGACAAACATCCAAAGCATATATGATATCATCATTGTCATCATTTAAGCCTTACCCCAGCTACATGGGGTCAGCAACATGAATCCTGTTTTGCCATTTCGCTCATTAGTGTCAAATCCAGTGTTCAATTATGAGTGCTTAAATCATTTCTAATTATTTCAACCCATGCTCCTTTTGGTCTGCCCCTAGCCCTTCTAGCCACTTCAACTTGCAACTGATTGCTTCTTCATATGGGTGTTGTAGATGGTCTTCTATGCATGTGACCAAACCATCTTAGTCTACTTTCTCTCATTTTATCACCTATTGGAGTTACTCCTTGGTTCCTTGGAATGTGACTTCATTTCTGACTCTATCCTTTAGTTTTTCCACTCCTCCATCTCAGCAAGTCAGCATATGCATTTCTGTCACACTCCTTTTTACAACATGTTGTCTATAAGATGCCCAGCACTTTGCTCCATACAGAATTGAAAAAAGCCTCAGTGCCTTACAACTGTTTCATAGAATTTTCCTTTTAACCTAAGTGATATTTGCCTATTACGTTAGACTCCAGACGCATCCCTCCATTTGCCCATCCTGCTCTAATCCTGTGGGTGACATCCTCTTCAATCTCTCCCTTGTTATGAATTATTGAACTACCAGAAAAGGTCACATTGAGTTATCACATGGTCTCCAATCATAAATGTACACTGACTTTCACTCCTATTATTATTAATTTTGCATAACATATATTCTATTTTAGTCCTACTTATTTTAAAACCTTTTGCTTCCAATGTTTTTGTCCATAAACTTAATTGTACATTTAATCCTTTGTTACTTCATCAATTAAAATAATGCTATCAACAAACAACAAGCACCAAAGGATCTCTTCCTGAACATGTTTAGTTGTTTCATATATGATCAGTATTCCTACCAAAATCCAGTGTTCCAATTTCAGCAATATTCATAGAACATACCAAATAAAATACGTAAGAAATCAAATGGTTTTTCTTCACCCATGCTGACGGATGCAAAAAACTTCTGTGGCTCCAACTGAGAGTTACTCATTTTGTTCTTGAGTGCATCTGCAAAACCAAATGGCCTGCTCAAAAGAAGCACTAAAATGAATCCCATATTGCAAAAAACTATTTAGATGACACATAATGTCACAAGATTATTGGAACATTATAGAAGAAGAGATTTCTTAGGAATGACGCTAACTCGAGGGTGTTAGCATCTAGTACAATAAAGAAAGGCATGCAATGCAAATGAATAAAGAAAAAGAAACAAAATTTAAGTTTGATGAATAATTTCTTGTTGGCAAGTATGCTGATAATTTCTTTTTTTTTTTTCATTTACTGTAATCCTTTTATTGAGCACAATGGGAGTCATTACTAAGACATCTTTGCAGAAATTTGTTTCTGTTATCTCTAAGTTGGATTTTGTGATCACTCTGGAGAATGTTGCAGATTTACACGTGTAAATTTTGAATCAATTGGGAAAATCTTCAAATCCTTTCAAGACCTTTATCTAAAAACAAAAAAAATAAATAAATAAATGACTTAGAAAGTTCCCAAGTGTCTTAAATGCTTATGCAGTTTCTATAGTTCTTGAGTTCACTTGCTAGAACTACAAGATAAAAGGAAGCAACTAGAAACAACACAACTGCTCAGCAATGGCTCACTTTTTTGTGACCCAGAGGAAACAAGTTTCACTTTGGACGGCAGCTTTAAACAAGATTTTAACCAAAGACAATATGATTAGGAGTACTGAAGTGAAGGATGTAAGGTGTGTGAGGCGCTGCAGATATGAAGAAACAGCATATCATCTCTTGTTGCATTATGATTTTGTGCATTGGCCATGGACTAAATTTAAGATAGTGGATTTATAGTACATTAACCCAGTCAACCCAGCATAAACCCAAGTCTGACCGGACCAGTTCAAATCATTCATTCACTTAATTAAAGTTACTTGCATCAACTTAAAGGCTAGAACTTTCTGGAATAATATAATTAAGTAATAGAACATTCCAGAATAACAATTAAAGGGTAAAATGGGCAAAAGCAAAATAGAGAAAAGTTCCAAAATATGGAAGCCCAAAACATTATAAATAGGACCTCATACCCACATGGCGACCCATTAACAAGACACTCCTTAGGAATACATCCATTAAACCCATTATGGTGGAGACTGGAGAGGTCCAGATTCTCTCTTTCTTTTGATTTTTTTTATCCTCTTCACCTTGGTCTCTCTTTTTCAGACTCCCTGCAACCACTGTCGTTCCCTCTTGAACTTTTGGAGCCCCACCACCACCACCTTACCATATTCTGTTGGCTTACATTAAAATAATGGATTTATTCGGGGTTGAAATGTGTGGAGGGGATTCTTGGATATTTGAAGGAAAAGAGAGCCCGTAAAGGAGATCATCAAGACAATGATGGGCATGGTGTGTTCTAGGATGGCAAATCAGAAATTATTTAAAGGAAGAAATTGTAATACTTTTTTTATAGGGATAAACTTTGTGTATGCTAATATGGAAAGGTGTTGATGTAAAGTCATATAGCTGATTGTTTATCCTTTGTACAGAGCCTCATTGTACATGGGAATTTTGTTTCTTTTGATCATCATGAATGAATACTTTACCTTACAGTTCAAAAAAAATGAGGTGTTCCTCCATAAATAACTCTATACCTGTTTAACAAATCTTTAATTTTCTTCTCTGACCTTTATAGTCTTGTCTCTCTATCAGAACTACAAGGCAAACAGTTGCATGTTAGAATAACATATATGCATGTAATATGAGGCCATTGCAAGGTGCCAACCAGCTGGTTGGTTAGGTCTCCTGCTGGTTGTAGCGGAGACTTGGGATCAAATCCTGCCTGCACCTTGGTTGGGGGATGGGCTATCCCCCATTGTGTAGCCCTTCAAAAGATATCAAAAAAAAATGTAATATGAGGCCATTACTCAATGTTGATCCTGGCTATCTGGGGTCTTAGAAGGGGTGGATTAGATATGGACCTAACCTTCAGCATTTTCTTGCACGAATGAGACTCTCAAACTCAAGCCTACATTCTCATGTTTTTATCCCAAAATTTTATAACAATATCTTTAAGTTTTTTCGTCAATTTTAATAGTGTTCTCTCTTTATTAATAGAATAGGATACAGACTTGCCCTTTAGCATTTTTTGCACAAAGTGACTACTATGTACTATCGGACTCAAACCTGCATTTTCATGCTTGTCAGCCCAAGATTTTACCAGTTGGCCAAGCAATGGCCCTTTGTGCAATACATGGTAATTCAATTTAATTAAACTTATAGTTATCCCTGGCTTCATCTGGAAGTATCTGGACAAATTTTCATCTTTCCCTGTTTCAAAAGATATTTCTCTAATTGAATAATGGATGTTGGTCTAACATTTAAAGGAATTGCAGTACCCAATCCAGACCTTTAGGTGTTCTGCCTCCTCGATCGGAGGGTAGCTCAATGTAGGTTTCAATGGGAGTAACAACAGAGTCATTCTTACTAATAATATTAGAATTGGTGATTTAGATAGATCAATTGTTAATGGTGCAGAAAATATCAGAACTTCAGCACTTATAGTTCAGCTAAAGATTTTCAAAAATTGAAGATCCACTGTTGAAGGGGATTCTAGTAACATGGCAGCTTGAGCTTCTGCAAGAACACCTTATTCCCCCAAGGTCCTCGCTTAACCCATGAAAAGGCTGATGTGGTCTCCTAGAACGGATTACAGTTAGTCCTTGTTGTCCTGCAAAGTTCAGACCTCATTTTCTTCTTTTGTGGGTGTGGCACTGGGTTTGTCCCCATTTTGTATCATATACTCTTCTTCAGTTTCAACAAGAATATTTCTTGTTTTATAATCTTTTGTTAGCTTTCCTTCAATGCTTTTCATGTAAGAAGCCAAAAATGGAACTTATGCATATAGAAAATGGTGAAGAGAAAAAAGAGAAAGTGGTCACTTAAGAGAAAGACCATATTCACTCATTCTGGATTAAACTTACTACAGAAAATATTGTCATCAACTTACCTACCTAAGAGCCTTCAAACTCATTCAACTCAATGCAAAGAGCATATGATAAGAAACCTCAAAAGTCATTCAACGCGTCGCAACCAACGTAAACCAATGCATCAAAGTCTCCAATTACAAAAATAACAGTTTCCATGAAAAAAAAGAAACTGACCAACTTACCCTGTTCCTGCAGAACTCAAGTGTGTACACCAAACAACACCCCCACCCAAAAATAAATAAATAAATAACGCCTATAAATCTATATAATTGGTCGTCTCAAAAAGGAATTACGAGAGGAACCTGCAGGAGAGCTTTTGACATCCATGGTTAGTGATGGAGGACACATTAAAATCCGAGAAAAAACCTGAAATTGGTATTATTGAGAAAAAAAATCATAGTTCAACACCACTGAATTTGTCCGCATTAAAAATCGAACAGAGAAATGAGAAATGAGGAACAAAAAATCATTTCACATTATCAAAAAAATGGTATTCGTTAGAATGAAATGAGAAAATCATTTCCAATAACCAAAGCGTTCAGTCTAAATGTAGCACTTGTTGATTTGACTTCATCAAATCACGAAATGCCTCTTCATGTAATAGAGTAAGAAGCATATAAAAATAAGAAGAAAAGAGCACCGAGTTTAGGGGAGACAGAGGCTACACCTGTTGGGCAAGCTGTTAAATCTTGAGTACTCTCCGCACTGCGAAAGGAAGAGATGTGGAGTCAAGGAGATCCGTACCCGGAGTCGAAGACTGAAGAGTGAAAAGAGCTCTGGAATCTGGACTTCGGACCGGAAGTGTTATAATTTTGCAAAGGGGTAAAAAAGGGTAAATTTAATGGGTTCGACCATGGAAAAGATATGACATCCTAAAAACAAGACCAATAAACTGGAATTAGCCCTTGAACTTTAGAATTCCGAAAAAACAAAAAAAAAAAAAAAAGAATATTCTTATGTGATTGTTTGGGCAGTGTTTGAAATCAATGTAAAAACGTCATCACTGAATTAAAAAGCGATCGTTACTTTCTTTTGAAAATAATGATGGGTGGAAGAATGTAAAGTTAATATATTGATTAACTTTATATTTATTATCTATGTAAAATTTTAGAGTTAAAGAGGTTTTATATCGATACTTCATTTAAATCATGCAAACTGAACCGTATCATTTTACGTTGATAATAATTATACCCTCTTTCTAAACGCATACAAATATAAAATTTACAGCGGTTGATTTACATGGCAATCAAATGCAACCTTAAATTTTTCTAAATTTCTAATAAATTATTGTTTTTATAAAGATTTTCTAAAACAAGTGTTGGGGTTCATTTTAGCTTTTTCGTTATTTTTTATAGAAACCTTAGTGTGCTCCACAAGCCTTTTCGTTTTTTCTAAAACACTTAAACCTCCCTTCATACCTTCACCAATTCACCTAAATATTAAAATATTCCCTCACTTAGGCTTATCCTAGGAATGTTTGGAACCGTGACCATTTTTCAAAAAAAAAAAAAACAGTGCCACGTCGAATCCACATAGGCATTTCAATAAACGCTCATGTATCTCATTGTTTGGTTCAACTGATTATTAAAAAATCAGGCATGCCTCGAAAATCGGGACTTATGTGTATCCTATGTGATGCATCGGTGGTGTATCCTATGTGGTGACTCGTTTCCCCCAACGGCTGACTGATGTGTATCCTATTGGTGCTTACCTATCAGCACATACATGAAAAACATTGATGAAAATCACATTACCAAACAGCATAGTGTTGCTCATTGCCTACATGGCAAAAGCGTTTTTTTATAAAAAACGGGTCTTAGAAGCATGAACAATTTTTCTTGAAAATCAATCCCAAAAAGCGCCTACACTTCCAAACACCATGTTAGATGACATCAATGATCAGCATACACAAACCACTCATATCATATGCTAACTTTTTCTTTTTGGTATTCCCCCAAATCAGTTAATATAACAACGAGCCACCCCTCGGTTGGTTAATTACTCATATGTTAACTCTCCCTATGTACTTGTTAGCACATCACATCATGTGCAATTTAGGTTTTTTGAAAAATCCAATTTTGCCCTTTAATGCATATTTGCTTAGTCAATTGTGTCACACATGGCCAAATTAAATGTCAAATGTGCCCTCAGTTGGTTACTCATTTATGGTTTTGCAAACATTTTTTAAAATATATACAAACAAATTAAATGTCAAGTGCACCCTTATGTAGTTATGTTTCTTATTTAAAATTATTTTTAATTAATTTGCATGCAAGAAAATAGGTGGATTGGTGGTTAGATGCAATTCCATCAGCGGTCAAGTTTTCATTAAGGTTGAAGATGATGGGTTTTTTCTTTAAATTAATTACAAATTAGTTTAATTCCAAACTTAACCTGGGTAAATTAGTTATTTTCCTTGTTCCTTTAGGCTACATTTGGTTTGAAGGAAAATGTAGGGAAAGGTAAGGAAACCTATATAAGATTTATAAAGGTTTTCCTACCTTTTCCTTCCTTTCCCTACTTTTTCCTTCAAACCAAATATAGCCTTAGAGATAATGGTTTAGAAATCTAAGAAAGGAGGTCTAAGTCCAATTTGAAAAGTTGTGGGATGTTTTAGTATTTAAGTGAAATATCAAGGCAGGTTTAAGTATTTTTACCCTTTTTCCTTTCCATTTATTAGTGGTTTAATTGATGTTAATTACATTTTTACATTGGGTAAACTACAAAGACTCCCTTTAGTTTTATTTGTGATGAAGACCTCGTGGGCTTTTATGTTACGACAAAGACCCCTCTTACCGTTAGTCAATTTATAAAAAACAATAAATAACCAAAATGCCCTCGCTAAAAACAATAAATTACCAAAATGACAAAAAAAAAGAGGAAAACCATTCACCCTTTTGTCTATTCCTCGCCCATTTCTGGTTTAAAACCCTAACCTACACAAGCATACTGTCAAATAACCATTTGACAAGAACCCTACATTGGTCTTCGTCGGAAATTGATACCGCTATCTCACTGGTGAAGAGTTGTCTAGTACACAATCGTAAAATATAGAAAAATCTTAGATGATACCAAAAAAATCATTTGTATCTTTTACGTCATTGTCAAAGAAGAATGTAATTTTAAAGAACATATCTATACTATTTTAAAAAACACGAACAACCTTAAAAATAATTATGGAATTTTCTTAGGACAATATTTACCCCTCCATCTTTAAATTTATTGATAAAAAATGATGGCAGATAGGGTAATTTGTAATTTATATTAAATGAGTAAAAAAAAAGGTAATTTTAAGATATTTAATGTATTCAATCCCCTCTCATTAAATCCAGCATTTAAGGTATTAACTTCCACTCACCTTCATTTAATCATATATTTAAGGCATTTTTGTTTCTTCTCATCATTAAATTCTATTAATTAAATTAATACCTAATAAACTAATAATTGCAATAACATAAAACCTTATACTTTTAAAATCTACCTCAAAAAAATAGTGCTTTTGTCTAAGTGGTGGTAAGAAATTAAACCACTTTGGGTCAAATGGGCCAATCCATGTTGTCAAAATTAAATGATAAAATTCAATAATAGATAAAATGCAAAAAAAAAATTGAACTTAAAAAATGGAAACATTTTTAACATCATATACTCAACATATGAAACAATAATAAGTATGATAAATAATAAATGTTTTTATTATTGATGTAAATGGAATGTAAAATTTAAAACCAATTAGAAATAAAATTATTTTCATATTCTCCCTCATTAAATCTCATATCTAAGGTATATTCTCTCATTAAATCCTATATTTAAGATATTTTTTTATCATTAAATTAAACTAATTAAATCTACAATATTGATTTTAATAGTATACAAATAAATATTTTGAAAAATAATCTGAAAACAAAACCATTTTCTTCCCTCCCAGCGGTGGGTGATCAGTTCAAGTATTCAAACATTTGGGGTCAAATGGGTTAATAAATAATCATATAATTAAATAATAAAATATGTAATAAAAAAAAAGAATTGGGCATATCTTTAATATTGTATATTCATTATATTAAACAAAAATAAGTATGAAATGTAAGAAGTATTTTTATTAATTATCAAAATGGAATGCCAAATTTAAAATCAAAATAGAAATAAAATGATGTCACAATCAAATAATAAATTTTTAAAAAACAAAAAATACAAAGAATCACTAAAATAAAAGAATAGAGAAAAAATTGTGCACATATTTAATGTTATATATTTATAAAAATAAAATACTGGGTAAATCTATATTATTGTGCAATCATTATATTGAACAAAAATAAGTATTATACATAGGAAATAATTTTATCAATGACGGAGATGTAATACAAAATTTAATGTCAACCTAGAAATCAAACTATTTTTTTTTCAGGTAGTGGGTTTGTGATTTGGGTCTAATAGATTAATCGATGATACGATAGTTAAATAATAAATATTTAAAAAATAAAAAGTACAGATAATCAAAATAATATATACAAAATATATATTAATTATGTCAAACAAAAATTAAGTGTGATAAGTAATTATTTATATAATATAGATGAAATATATAATTTAAAACTAATAAAAAAGCGAAGCTATTTTATTATTTATATGGTGAGTCAATGATCTAACTTTTCAAAGAAACCCATGATGTGATAATTGAATAATAAATACTTAAAAAAAAGATAAAACACAAAAAATGAAAAAGTACATAATTTTATCGAAAACATTTGGGAACATTTAATGTTGTATATTCATCATATTAAATACAAAATAATTATGAAAATAAAAATTATTTTTATTTATTCTAGAAATGGAATACAATGTTTAATAATAATAATAATAATAATAATAATAGTGATGATGATGATGATGATAATAGTTTTCATAATTTAGAATTTTCATGTGCAAATGCACGCACTTAATTACTAGTACACACAAATGCCACATTAGCTATTTTAACCATATGAGAACCAATATTTTCAAGAATTGTTGGATTATCAATGTGTAAGTGAAATGGTAAAATCATCCAAGAAAATAATAAAATGACAATTTTAGGATTTAAAAGGCTTCAAATAGCTAAATGAGAATCTTTTTTGAAGTTAGGAGGGGGTCTTGCCCCAACTTGCAACATGAAAGACCCCACAGTATAAGGGGGTTTTTGTGATTCACCATTTTCTATTTGTTGCAATTTCCATGTTACATAAGCTCTTTTAGTGAATATTTCGATAAATTAACTTATTCCATTAATGAATTTAAGAAAAAATGAAGACCTTTATCAAAATCTAGAATGGCAAAAGTGGATTTCGATTTTTGTGCACACCTACCGCTTGGGGAAGTTATTTTTTAAAGCTTCTACAAACAGTTAGGCATTTTGTCACTGTTAGGTTGATGTGGTGCCTAGTGGCACCTATTTGTCATAATTGGTTATAATTATTACATTTCTTAATTTTGCAATTAAATAAAGTACAAACATTGAATGAAAAAATAAAATCAGAACCAAACACATACTTAATCAATGATCACAAATGAAAGTTTAGGGGGTAATTCACAATTGCCGCTGCCCTAAAGCAACATATAACACGTGAACCATCTTACTATGGTTGGAAGGAGGCAATGATTCATTGTGATAGGATTACATGGAAATGTAAAAAACCATTCATCAGTCACATTAAGACCATAATGATTTTTCTCAGTCCTAATAACATCCCTAACCTAACAATTGTTTATGTAGCTTATTGCATTTTAAATAAAAGCACCTCAAAAATTTAGAAATATCGTTTGGTGGTGGTGAAAACATTTTTTCACCCCCAAAATAACTGAAAATTGTATTCAGAAGAAGCACACACACAAGGTGGCTTAGTTGTTTGAAAGCATGTTAAGAATCCGTCGCCACATTAGGTGATTCGGGCAGCTAGTTGGTAAGAAATTCAAATCCCATTAAGAACACCACATTAAACAATGCTTATCTAATAAATATTTATTCAAAAAGTACTTATTTAGAAGCCCACTAAACACAAGTTAATAAGTACATTGTTGGTTGTTAACACGTCATAATCAATATTCTAAAAACCAACCTAAAGGTTGAACCGTTCTTTCATTTGGGCCACGGATCACTGGTTCGACTATCTAAGTTATATACATATATATATATATATATATATATATATATATATAAATATAAAAAATATATATATGTGTGTGTGTGGTGTGTGTGTGTGTGTGTGTGTGTAGATAAGCACATATTTTATCAATAAATGATGTATGATTATATTATACACTTAACATATGTACTATTTTATATTATTCAATTTATATGTTTTAATTCAGTTTTTAATATTTTTAAAAATATTAAAAATTGTGATTTAGGTCCAAAAGGTTTTTTCTTCCGCTAAAATAGTGAGACAGCCAACACATAGATCTTTAAAAATTACCCAAAATAAAAAAAAAAAGATCGCCCCAGTTGGACATCCAAGCACAAAGTTATGGCCTTTAAAAGTTTGCATACACTTTTAGTGTGCAACCGCAACATGGTCACCAAGTCGAATGGGTCAATGATTCAACCACCCAAGTCAAAAATGATTTTTGATCGATCATTGGGTTTTAAGAGAACCAAAGATAAAACCATGGGTAGGTGACAATTTGAATGGTTCGACTAACCAGTCAACAAACGGGTTGAAAACATTTATCTGAACTCGTGCTCCTAGATGTGCAATCTACATCACTATATTGATTAAGTCACATGGAATGATGACATGGTAAATTATGCCATATTTGGCTCGCTGTCATAGGCCTCATTCTTTCAATTCTTAATCATTCATAGTCAATCTTGCCATGAGCTTCTTTCATTTTAGAATGGAAAACGAGTCTACAGCACAAAAAATGAGGTAATTTGCAATACTAAAAATAACAGCCCTCCATGCTGTTCATTTTCATTTTTCAAACAAGCTCTATGCCAATCGTCATACACCGTTGGCCCAGATCTCACAAACCGCCAACATAGATTTTACCGATGGAGGGGCTGACAGTTAACTCGGCCATTGCTATTGTGAAACCTTATGCCGACGGACATTAATCGATAACTATGTGCCAGTAAAAATCTGTCAGTGGTTTGTGAGAAGTAGGCCAGCGATTATAAATCGCCAACATAGAGCTTCCTCAAAGAATGAAAATGAGAAATATAGGGCATGATTATATGATGTTCTACTATATTTTATGACTTTCTTAATAAATTATCATTATTGAATATAGTCATATACAATTATCACTTTGATGATTGTTAGTTCTCCTTCATATTATTAATTTTATCTTTAATTTTATAATTTTTTTAATTCCATTTTTATTTGAAAGTTCCAGAATCTTTTTCATTTGCACAATGCCCACTCAATTCTGCAAGAATCCATGTCGGTTAGGGAGGATCTTCTATGTTTGCCATGCTATTGGTGCGACGTTGCCATTGATTTTTTGGTGTAGGAGACAAGCCAACAAGATGAAATCCATGATAATCCTATTCGACTTGGGCCTAAAGAAGCCCAACTCAACAACCCTCAAATTGGAATAAGCAAATCCATTACCTTCCTGCGAAGGAAACGTTTTCCTGTCAGGATCTCCCTTGTAGCCTATAAATCCACCATGTCATAGAAGAAAAAGAAAGAGAGATTGATAAACTCCAATGAGATGGTAGAGACCTAGGATCAAATCTTGTTGCCACCAGGGTTGGAGTGGTTAAGGGGATGGAGGATGGCTATACCTGTTGAGCAAAAAAAATTGATGTTTCCTATTGTACATAAGCAAATTGTCAAACTGATGTGGTGCAGACATAAGTTTTACCTAATAGGAGAGCCAACATGCATGAGTAATAAAATTGTAAAAATAAAAATAATAATAATTTCAAAAGTATAGATTTTTGAAATGAAAATAGGATGACAAATAGCAGAGAAAAGTTGAGGGAAAGCAAAGGTCAAAGTATTGATATGATAAGCTTCATATTGGATATATCGGATATGTATCCAAGGTCATGGAGACTCATGATACGCCTATATAAACATAGGGCTGTGACTTTTGAAAGATTGAGATTGTAGAAAGCATCCCTCTTAGTATGATAAAATCAAAGAAAAAAAATAGTATCGGTTTTATTAATATTGACCAATACCCATTTTTTTGTGTTGGGTGTATAGATATTTTGAATCTTTGATCCTTGAGAGTAGGGGTGTAATTCAACCAAGTTTTGGGTGGCTTGAGCTTGAACTTGTCCCAAAAACTCAAAGCTTGAAACTGGACTAGAGCCATATTAAGTTTTGAGTAAGATACTCAAACTTGATTCAAGTAAATACTCATGAGCTACTCAAGCTTGACTTGACTTGAACCAATTATAATTAAATTGCTATTAAAAAGTACAAATAAACTAATATTTAAAATATTATAAAACTTGAATATATATAAAATAATATTTTATTAGGCTCGTGAGCTACTCGAGCCAGGTATTACAAAGACTCAGCTTGATTAACTATTCAATTCGAGTTAGGATCAACTCAACTTCATAATCTTTGAGTCGAGCCCAAGTAGCTTGCGAGTTGGCTTGGCTTTCTTACACTCCTACTTGAAAGAGTTCTAATATTTTTTTTTATTTCTTTTTTAATCAAATATAACTATTACTATATACTAAAAAACTTGAGCCACATCACATTAACTATTTTTACTCCAAAATCCTCATCCTAATGATATAACATGTGCAAAGTGCAAACATACATTAAATATTCCCAACCCTGACGGGCATCGGGTTGGGGATGGGGATTGAGGTCCCCACCCCACCCTAACCCCGATTATGTATATATATTATTATATTATTTATTTTATATATATATATATATATATATCAAAACATATTTAATTTTTTGTTTATAATTTAAAATGTTTATTTAATTTAAGTATTTTTTTAAATAAATACTGTTATTTAAAAAAAATATATAGGGATTTGGGTCCCCGCGAGGAACCCATCACCGTCAGGGATCGAGGATGGAAGACAAATTTTATTCCCAACGGGGATCGGGGTCAATTTCATAATCGGGGTTGGGGACGGGGAATATGATCCTCGCCCCAACCCCGCCCCGTTGCCATTCCTACCCAATTATCTAAAATCTCTCTCTCCTAAAATATCTCCCTCTCCTAAACTTATAGTCATTATAGAAATCTCCAAGGGTGGATACGAATCAATGAACTATTTAAGCAAAGCTCAATAAAAACTTGATTTGAGCCAAGCCAAGCTCAAATCTAATATATAGGCTTGTTTGCTAATCAAGCTGAGATTGAATCTAATGAAGCTCGACTTGTGAAACTCACGAGCCTAATTGAACTTATATGAATATACATACATAAATACATACATACGTGTATATTTTTTCCTATATATATAAGGCTTATACATATATTTTAATTTTTTTGGGTGGGTTTGAGCTCAAGTTGAGCCAAGCTAAAAAAAATATGAGCTTTTGAGTTTAATCAAATTCGAGTTAGCATTTCTAGCTTGAATCGTTCTCAAGCTCAATTTAACTTGAGCCTATAGTTTTTTATTGAGCCAACCTAAAATAGTCTAATGTTTGGCAGCTTGAATCCACCCCCTAGGCTTGTGTGTGTGAACAGTTCTCATGATTAGGCAAAATAGAAACTTTTATACATAAGATAACCTAATTAAATTAATAATTAAGTTAAAACTTTACTTAGTTCCTAAGTTAAATTAATTAACTTAATTACACTAATTAACTTAAATTAATCAACTTAATTAACTAAGCTTGATAAAATAAAAAAATGATTAAGCAATTAAAAGTTGTTTACATAACTAAAAAGGATTAATCATATAAATAAATAATGAAAAAAATTAATAACTAACTTACAACCTTAATTAACTTAATCAAATTTCCTTAAATAACTTAATTAAAAAAGCACATTAATTTAACTTAACTTATCATAATTAACTTAGTTAAATTAATTATCTTAATAAAGCTCAATAAATTAACTTAGTTAACTTAACAACTTCAGTTCAAATAATTATATTATAATACCAAATAATTTTTATTTCCAATCAATTTATCTCAATTTATTTGTTGCAATTTCAGGTTTTCATATAAGTTTCTTAGTTTTTTTTTTTTTTGTTGCAAATTCCATGTTACATAAGCTTTTTGAGTGGATATTTTGATAAATTAACTTCTTCCATTAATGAACTTATAGGTTGGGGGATGGGCTACCCCTCCATTGTGTAGCCTCTTTAAAAGAAATAAAAAATAATAATAATGAAGAAGCAAAAAAATGGCTTCTAGCTTCTAGCTTCTTCTCGAAAAGCCCTTTCATAAAGGAAAGGCCTATTAAGAACATCACATCAAGCAATGTTTGTCTAATGCATATCTATTCAAAAGGTATTTATTTAAAAGTCCTAATAAAGTACATTGTTGGTTGTGAACAGGTCAGAGTCATTGTTTTAAAAACCAACCTAAAGGTTGAACCATTTTTTCCTCTGGGCCATAGATCACTAGTTCAACCGTCTAGGTTGAATAGGTCTGACTATACCTCATCTATCTATCTATATATATGTGTGTAGATAAGCACATATGTTTTACCTACCAGGAGGGCCAACATGCATGAGTAATAAAATTGTAAACAAAAAAAAAAAACAATTGTAAAAGTATAGATTTCTGAAATGAAAATATGATGACAAATAGCAAAGAAAATTTAGGCTATCTTTGGTTTCATAGAAAATAAGAAATAAACATGTTAGACAGTTTTGTATGCCCTTAGCTTCAATCAAGATGATGTACTTTATGAATTTATTGTAAATGAATAATAGTGCATATTTGATTCATGTTCCCTTGGTATGTTTCTGTGTAATACCCTTAAACTGGATACTTAATGAGACTCGTGTTAGTTTAGAATGTTCACAGCCAGTGGGTCGGTCTGGGGAGACCTATCCTGACAAGGCTGACACTGTTGTGCCACCAAATCGGCTGGAGTGGCCTGTGTCAACTGCCAGGGTGAGACCCTAGGCACATACAATGTAGGATTAATTGAATCTTTGAACTGGACCAAATTTCTAGTGTTGCCCTGGACTTTGTAGATTGATGGGCAAAACTGGAAAATTACACCTGACCCCTAGACTCGATTATGATACTGCACTTGGTGTCGGATTAGGCTGTCTTTGATATACCAATCAGTGAGATCCTTAGCGGGGGTTAAAACCTGGGTATGTTGGGACAGTCTGAGAATTCATCTGAGTGAGTGATCATAGTGACAGGATCAACCCTTTTGTCGGACAAAGGTAATGATCGGGGATGCACTCTCACTGATGGAAACCAAGACTGCCGGCAATCGATTTCAATCCTTGAGATTTGTTTTGCAAAATATATTTTATATGATATATAAAAGTATATATATTATGGTTTCTAAAATGTTTGCAAGAATGTTTTAATTCCCAGGATCCATGTGAGCAGAGAGTGCAACACTGTTCCTTGCAGCCGAGGGAAAGGTCCTCTCTTGTCGGGCAGTGTATGACCATTATGGGCTAAGAGGTTAAGTGTAAGACCATTAAAGATAATACCTAATGGGCTAATCTTGCATCTGCCCACAGTCCCTGGGTGTTACAAGGTGGCTTGGCTTAGGGACCACTTAGGGTAAGTGTTGGGCCCATAGAGCCCATGAGATGGGTTTCAAGGGGTGCACTGTCCTTAATAGTGTATTCGGCCAGGCCTTGTAGGAGAGGCTGGGCCGAACCCATGTGGCTGATGTGTAGATCAATGTTTGGGTCCCACGCCATACAAGGAAGCCCAACTGGGTAGCAGTTTGGAAGGCTAAATGAATACATAACCTTAAATGGGCTTTAAGCCCATTTCGAACAGGGCTAATTTGATTAGTCAATTAATGGGCGAATTCTGAGATGAATCAACTGATAGGATTGGGCCTAGACCCTATCCACTTAGAGAGTCCAAGATTTAAATGAGATTTAGATATGGAAGCCTCCTAATTATCTGCAGATAAGATAAGGGTTATCACTTATCACTTAAAGGGACTTCTAATCCAAATATGATTTGGATCTCCAACTCCTAATGGGATTAAGAGCTGATCCCTTTAAGTCTATAAAAGGAAGAAGGGGCGGCAGCCTTTAGACATGCAACCAACACACTCTTGTCTTCAGAGCTGAGATCACAAAAAGAGAGAATTCTGCACCTTGCAAATACTCTCTTGCCGCCTCCTTCTTGCAGCCACCGCCTCCAACAGTTCAATCTCCAGTTCTTGGGAGAAATCAAGATTTGATATTGATACCAATCTTTTGGAGAAAAGATTGGTTGGAGATGTATTCGCACGTCATCCAGTTGATTCTTGCGAAAAGTCAAGTTCTTTTGGAAGAGCACTACTGATTCTGCTCCACTCTGCACTGTGCCATCTTCAGTGGGAATAGTTTTTGGATCCTTCCTTGGGCGTGAACACCTCCATTGGGAGATACTGTTTCTCCGGATCAAGTATAATCCCTCCCTATTCCTTTTGGTTCAGATCTGGTTCAGTCTATAGTCAAGAAAGATCTTTGAAAATATGATTTTCTAAATAGAGAATTCGATTCTCAGTTAAAGGGAGAGAAAATTTTTGAAATTCACCCCCCTTATTCTGCAATCTTTGGGCGTCCATGTGATGGATATCCTATCCCTTCAAAACAAATTCCTCAAATTTCAAGGTTGAGCCTAGGCCCAATACTTCAGGCCCGAACCACATATACTCATGTATATGCCAATCATATATAATTCGTACACATAAATTAATAAAAAAATAACAATTTAAAAATAATAAAAACTAATATACATAAAATATCAATGAAATGAATAATTAACAAATATTTATAAAATTTAAAAATCCATTTAGATTTCATTTAAAATAATAAATGAATGTTAATTATAAAAGTACTTTTTATTTTGAAAACCATCTAAAAATAATATAAATTTATCTAAAATACATAACCCAAAAATAATACTTGGGTTGGACTTTGATCAGTTATCTCTAAAAGAAAATATCTTAAGCCTCCTTATATTTAATTTCATTTAGCCAAGCCTATGCATTTGAAACATAATTAATAAAAATTTAATTCATTAAAATTTAATTTAAAAATAATAAAAGTATTAAAATTCAATAATATTTATCTAAAAATAATAAATTTAACAAGTAGAAAAAAATCCAGTTAGATACCTCATACTTTAGACCAAGTGCCAATTTAATACCCAAACTTTAAAAGGTGATAATTTAATGCCTTAATAGATAGACTGTCAGTTATGTATACCTCATATGTAATTAAAAACTTTTAAAAATGTTAAAATTACCCTTAAAAATGATCATCTTCTCTATCAAGAGAATAAAATTACCCTCTTGATGATGTCGTGCTGGTCTGCTTTTACTCATCGACTTCCGCGACCACCATGAAGTTTCCCGATGAAACCTTTGGCTGACTGAACCCAGAACTTACCTTCTTCAAACTGTTTCCGAAGAAGGCTGAGCTAGGCACTGATGTTCCAGCACCAGAGCTGTGCAAGCTCAACTGCATCGAAGGTAACCCCGTCTTTATACTGAATTAAAATCAAACCCAGAAAACCTAATTCTCATAAATCAAGTCAAAGGCACTGAATTCAAATGATCACCCTCCAGAACACAAAATCCCTTAATGTGAAAAAGAAAATAAAACAAAGCTTAGAATTGGAATCTTTTAAAACCAAATACATAAACCCATAAAGCAAAATAGATGTACAACTAAAACAATGTAGAAAGGAGATAACAAGCAACCATGAACCAAGAAGAAAACAAAAGGGAGAAAGGGCGGGAAAACCACTGTATCGGTGACCTATTAATAGCTCCGACAGTTGGGACAGTGGTAGCCATTTTGTCGTACGGAAACCTACGGGTAAGATGGAATCAAGGCGCCCAAGAGAGCACGAACGAACTGAAACCGCAGGGTTTGTCTGAGGAAATAATGTAACGAATTGTTATTCTCTTCGAAACAGAACCGGCACTGCAGTCGATAAAATTCTGCCTGATTTCGGCGAGTGTAGCAAGATTTCTCAACACTCCAGTAGCGAAGGCCTGAAAATCAGGTGTCCCGGCATGGAAATTTTCCAGAAGAGAAGAAATCCCACCTCTAGACACAATGGTTCTCGCATTCCCCTTGGAGAAACTAAGAGCTTGAAGCGTAATGCAAGCCTTGTCCTTTGCAAACCCACTTCCTGATTCAATAACCCAAATCAGATGATTCAGTAGTAGAACCCCTTCGGCAACTTGCTAGAAACTGAAATCTTTGAAATCGCCACAACGGATTTTTTCTTTATTTTCAAGGAGATGGAATTGAGTAACTGAACAAGAACTGGAATTACACCCTGTGCAACAGCAATTAGAATGTTCTTATCACCCTCATGGAGCAACCCAAGCAAGGAATCCATGGCAGCATTCTTAGACTAGCAAATTAGAGGGGTGAAGAAGAGGAAAGAGTGAGGAGAGACGAGACGATGAATAGGCGGTACTGCTGGTCTGGTTTTACAATATGATTAATAAAAAAAAATTTAGATAATATTTGAAGAGCATTTTTGTCATTTTACATGTCACTCAAAATAAAAATTCAAATACTAGATTATCATGTTTTAAAATTTGAGTAATAAATTAGCACTCACCTAAAATGCAAGATACCTATCAGGAATTTTCCCTAAAAAATAATGAAACTTTATCAGACAACGCTTAAGATGAATCCAATTTACCTTAATTATTGACTCAATTAAGAATGATATAAGATTCCTTATATTTAATTCTCTATTAACAAAGTCCTCACATCACATGGGTCCCGACTATTACCTTAAATCTCTTGAATTGCCACTCTTCAATAAAGATTGATCTTTATTTTTCGTAGCTGAATCATAGACGAATGAAAAATTAGAGCAAGAAAAGCAATTGTCAAGACTCAAGAGGGTGTCGACCAACATGTATGACTTTGTGTTTGAAAATAAAAGCAATTGCCACATCAGTTGCATCACTTTATTTTTGCGTCCCCTTTCCCAATAAAATATTGATACATCAGCAATTTATTTTTAATTAAAAAATGGAATTATCTGTTTTTTTATTTGACGGTTGTAAGGAGGTATCTACACCATGTGCCAACTCTTTTTTTATAATATATAAAGCTAAAACCTGTCTTTGGTCTTACAAAAAAATATTGCCTTTGGCAAGAGGTCTCAATGTCTCATGCCAATTCAACCTCTAATATCTCTTTATTTAAGAAAAGAAAAACCTTTATTCCTTCATAATGTCAAAACTTACCTGTTGCTCTTAATAAAAATGTAAAAATAAACATAAAAATACGAAAAAAAACATGATCCACAAACTTGGGATTCCCATGCTCCAATATTATGATATTGGGTTTTATAATAACCATCAATTAGTGCAGAATTCAGCTTTTACGGGGCCATTGTCCTATTTGTATGATTTTGTTTTCGAAAAACAAAAGCAACCGCTAAGTCAGTTTACTTTTGTTTAAAAAACAAAATCAGTTGTGTTTGATTTGACAGATTCTAAGCCCTGTTTGCAATGCCACCATTTACACCATAAATAAACAAGCAAAGATAAAAACTTAAGACAAAAAATAAAAGTAGAATTTGAATTCAATTCATTTGCAATTCTATACTTTTGCATCAGCCTAAATGAAATCACTTTGCAAACAAAGCGGACCCAAGGGATTTGACAATATTTGTTAATAGCTTCTTTCTCTCGTTTTATGTTAAACCAAACACTGCCTTGATGATAAGTTGCTCCCAATATAATTCAGAAATCAATAAAGTTTGACATCATCCTTTCAGCTTAGGGTCAGAATTCATAAGCTCAAAGTACAGTTGAATAGGTATTATATGGAATTGATGTCAATTCATGGATGATTATAGATGCATAAAATGTGAGTTTTGAACCTTCAGAATGTTTATAGATTTAAAGAATCATTCAAAAATCTGCATTAGGCACATGGTTGGATCTATGAAAAGATTAGACTACGAGATGAATTTTGATGTCTTTTCATGGGTTCCACTCCGGCCCATGTATCTGTAAGTGTACCATTCAGGGAATCAGCATGGTATTAGTATTTATTTCCAGCATTTCTTAATCATTATTCAATAGATATTTAGACATGCTAGGCTGGATGGTTAACCATAAACAAGACGGGTCTTTTAAGTGCGTATCACCTCCCATTGATTGATAAAAAATGTTTGAACTAGCTAGTTTCTTATTCTCATTTCTGAAAAATATTATGTACACTATTTCCTTTTTTTGTGAAAGACCATGGGTAATTTCATTGTATTACTATTTTTTTTTTGTTTGTTTTTTTGACTCCAAGGGATTTTGATAGCCCACTCCGCAACTCAGGTGTAGGTGGAATTCAATCCCAAGTCTATGTTATAATCAGTAAAACGCCTTATCAATCAAGTCTGTTGGCGAGTCTAAGACAAAGGATTAACTAAACTCAATAGTTGCTAAACAGGCTTTTGAACCAATAATAACACTCCACTCCAGTCATAAATAGGGGTGCTCATGGGGCTTATTTTGTAACCAAACTGGTACTACTGGTTTTTGGAAAACCCGTAATCAGTAACCGAAACCTACCGGTTAACCCGTTGACCATTTGGTTAACTGATGGTTTTTTTTTTGTTTTTTAATTTTACAATATATTATATAAATATATAATAAAAATTACAAATATATATAAATATTATATTTTAAATAATAAATAATAAATAATATATCATATATTATAAATATATATTTATATATATAGTGCATATTTATTAATTTATAATATATATAAAAATATATGTATACCAATTGGTTCGATTAACTGTCATTTTTCTGTGTTGGTTAACTGAAACTGAGCCAATACCTTCAATTTTTTGAAACACCAAACCAATTAATTCGATTAACCAATTTTTCAGTTCAATACATGAGACCTACAGCATTCAACCTAATAATGTAGGTCCCATGTATTTTGTCACTGGTGTGGGGTGTTTATCATTGGTTCCACCGTTTGCCTCACAACTAAAGCAATTAGCTAATCCGAATTCCTAGTTGACACTTAACATCTCGTGCATCACATCTTTTAGAAGTACAAGCAAAGTTCAAAATTTTGATATGATATGTCCCACATTAATACACGAAACACCATTTTAATTTTTAAGGCATTTACAAAAAGTCATTTTTATATGTTAAATATCATTAATATCGGCCCTAGTGAAAGTATGAGAGGAAAAAATATATAAAAAAAAATCCCCAAAAGCAGAATTGGCAAAACAGTGCTTCCGTTTTTGTGTGAATGGGCAGATCAATAAAACTCTCAATCCTACCTCTACTTGGCCCTGCTAGAGTTGAACCGTCACGTCAGTCTCAGACCGTCAAACCCCACCGGAAATCGTTACTAAAAGCACAAACTGATGTGCTTTTGTCAAACAAAAAAATAGTACTTCTATTTTAAAAAGCAAAAATAATGAAGTAAAAATATTTTAAACTTCAGTATTTTATAAGTACAAAAATAAAAATTTATCCAAACAACGCCTTAGTTTTTTACTCACATAAAACGCCAACATCCATATTTGTGGTATCAACTATCTGGTGTATACTTTCAACCCTGGGTATAGGTAATTATGGAGAAATACCATGTAACAGGCCTACGGTATAAGGATACATTATGCTTAGCAGTACTGTCCGCTACACTACTACCCGTACAATGAATAAAGCATACGGAGAAAATTAGCAACGACCAACAAAGATGAATTTCCCAAGGGATCTCAAGTGATGGATCCAACAGGCCTCAAATAATCTTTTGTGCATCTCTCTCAATGCAAATAGACTTTGGCTGCAGTTGGCATTCATCATTTTAAGGATTTATCTCTTTTTTTAGTTAAAATGCTTCTATAAACATGAATTTTTAATTATAAAAAAAAAAAACTAGTCCTTAAAATAAAAAATGTCAAATGCAGCTTTAATCCCCAATTGTTGAGCAAAAATAATACCATCTCAGAATGCCAAAACCTCAATCTCCTCTAGCAAATCATCAGCCACATTGATCAATGGTCACTTGTTCCATGTAGAAGCAAGGGTGGAGCCAGGGGGGACCAGGGGAGCCATGGCCCCCTGTTATGGTCCAAAAATCCCCACTATTCCATATAAATTTCCCTGTCCCATACTCCTCACCCCAATGGGTTGCCCTCCTATGACCATCCATATTTATTCTTCCCTCCCCCCAATCCATCTTAGGTTTTGGCCCCCCCTCATAAAACTTTCTTACTCCCATGTATTATTGTGTAGAAATCACCCTTATAAAAATAACTTAGGGATTATTTAGCACACTTGTGAAACACGTCTACCATTAAGCCCAAACACAACCTAAGAGAAATTGAGGAAAAATGAGTCTTATGACCCTTGTCCCGTGTAAGTAAATGAAGTTACTTTTCATTCAAACCAATTACAATTTTAAGAGTACAAATGCAAATATGTACATCATAAATACATACAAAATATAAGATTTTGCGCTCTACATATTTGCATTTGTACTACTTCCAAACTCAACCTTAAGGGCAATTGGGGAAAAAAGCCTTATAACATTTGTCCCGTGCAAGTTTCAAAACATTAGATGTGATTAATTTTGCTTTAGTAAAATTGCAACCTTACGTTGAATAATAAGCATTAAATGTTTACAACTTGAAAGCAACAAAACTGTTAGCGTCTGTCGTCCTTTCTTTTAGGCTGTGTTTGGATTTAGGCATATAGTAGAAAAAGAATTAGGGGCCAAGCTGAGAGTACCAATCTTCACAAGTTTTCAAATCACACAGGATTCAAACACAGCCTAACAAAAAAGCCTTAATAGATGTTTTTGCTTGAATCCTTTAAACAACTTGGACCTATTCAAAACCCTAAAGCTATGTTTGATTTAAAAGAAAAAGCAGGGTAAGAAAGGAAAAGGTAGGGGAATTCATACGAGATTTGTAAAGGTTTCTCCACTTTCCCTCTGCTTTTCCTACTTTTTCCTTCAAACCAAATATTGCCTTAAAAGTATCATCATCATCATGCTCTACTGCCTCTACAACACTAACAAGAGAATAGCTGTCAAGGGTTTGAAACTTTGAATTGAATGGCGTGTTTTTTTTGTGTTTTAGTGAACAAGTTGTTGAGATTGTAGGCTCTTTAATAGTCAAACTTAGAGCTGACTATTATACCATTTAATAATATTGGTTAATTTAATTTTAATTATATTATTATATTATTTGTTATTAAATATTTTAATTATTAATAATACATTGCAGTCAAGAACATCTCCCCATCAATGATAACATAAAGCATGAGAGATGTTACTAATGCTATAGTCTTGTAGCCAGCGTCTTTATGGTTAGAACTCTACTCCGCTTCCTGCTATGAAACAAGGAGTCCGGACATAATCCCAATATATAAAGGAGTATAGATACAAATATATAAAGTGCAAATTCATGTATTTTGCATTATTTTGTATATATTTGTTCTGTTTTCAAACTGAACCTAAGGAACATATTTCGCCTTAAGGGATAAAGGAGATGTTCTTAATACTCAATGACTGATTCATGCTGTAATTACTGATGGACTGTTAGTAAGGTTAAAAATTTCAATATGACACACCCTATATCGGATGTAATGTATGTATTATATCTTTTAGGTGTTGATATACCTGTTTAACGGGCTTTTGAAAGAAATCTTGTTTTAAATAATTATAACTCATAAAATAGGCTAAAACTCAAATTAAAAAAATAAAATAAAATAAAAAAGTGCAACGCTCAAAGTCTCCATACACCCCTTTTGAACCTTGACTGTTGGGAGTAGATCCAAACTCGAAAGAGTATTGATAAAATAGAGAAAGAAGAGAGAAGCAAATTGTGGCAACATGAACTCAAATTAAAAATAAAATAAAATAAAAAAGTGCAACGCTCAAAGTCTCCATACACCCCTTTTGAACCTTGACTGTTGGGAGTAGACCCAAACTCAAAAGAGTATTGATAAAATAGAGAAAGAAGAGAGAAGCAAATTGTGGCAACATGAAATGTGGCATACATTAATGTCCTAGAGAAGAAATTAAATGTGGCACACATTGCATTTGAAGTCTCACGTATAAATAAGGTTTAGTGATTTAATTTAGTATGCATTTGATAAAAGAGTAAATATTATCGATGTCAAATTATACTCTAGTCCAGTTTTGCATACATTTGGATGAAGTATAATTTTACATCGATAATAGATGTAAAACCTCATTATCTTTAAAGTTTTACATCGATAATTGATATAAAAATTATATCGATTTTATTGATATAAAACTTTACTTTTTTTACATCGATTTTCAAAATATAAATCGTTATATATACAGTTCAATATAAAACATCATCACTACATTTTTACATTGATAACGTTTTACACCTTTTCCAAACGCATCTCAAAAACTTGTTTTTTTAGGTCTTTGCTTATCAAATTCCCTGTCGTGTCTAGGTATTAGGCATGGTGGTGGAAAGGCTCGAAGCTTGGGATCCGTGGAGAAAACTGAACTTTATGCTATTAAATAGCAATGAATCCGATATGCTGCTCAATTTTCGACAGGGAATATATTCATTTGCTCGGTTCCAATAATGTGATACTGGCTTTGCAATCAAGTTTACTCTTCCCTGTCTTGTCTTTGGCTTTTGTGCCAATTCAGCTCCTTTTCTTTTTGTCATGTAAGTCAAAAGCTTAATATCCTAGCCTGCTTAACTGTTAAGCAAAAAGCTTGAATCAGGACTTTTTCTCTTGTGATAGTTACCCCTCTTGGGTAACTTTGTAACTACTTTTGGTATGTAATTTAATCCGTTTAATTATCAAAGGATAAAAAAAAAGAACGCATAAGACGTATTGTTTGAAGGGAAGAGGAAAGTATCAAAGTAATGCAAAAACATCAAAAGTGAGGAAAAGTATGACTTACAGTAGGAAGAGGAAAAATGGTTGATAAAAGAAGCCTGAGGGTATAATTGGAATTGAAATGTGGGAGAATTTTAAAGGAAAAGGGAGATCTATCAAATGGATGGCCAAACCATGTAGAAAGGTTAGGCAAATTTTTAAAAATTTTCTCTTTTTCTTCCCGAGAATTCGATTCCTATATTTAAAAAATTGCATTTTCAATGTTCGTTCTTGAATCCAAAACCGTATCAGATCTGAAACCAAAGGAAAGTGAGGAATGTACCCGATACGAAATAATAGTAACTCATGCCCAAAGAGAAAACCAAAACCCGCATCCACTGAATATGACACAATGTGTAGTGAACCAGGATCAACAGGATGGTTCTTCAGCAAGAATCGAGCAAGGGCTGATGAGCACAACTTTATATTGTTTCTTCTACCAAGAAACAATATCAAAAACATTTCTTGATCAGATCTACAAATGGAGATTGAACTGGGTAGGGGTGGAAAAAACGGGGGGAAAATTCTACAATTTTCTGTTGTGTATAAAATCTGAAGAATTCGCCCCCTATTTATAGCCTTCTTTGGATAAGCCTCCTAATCTAATTAGGAGAGAGTTTACTAATCCAAATCTTATATTTGGATCTGGACTCTTAAATGGAAAAGACTTTTCTTGTCCTTCAGCTAATCCTAATCAGCTTAAAAGTTGAATTCGCCCCCTTTTAATTTAACTAACTTAAGCCCAGTTTGAATTGGGCCTTAGGCCTATTAAGCTTATGTGCTCACTTACTCTTTAATTTGCTGCCAATTTGGTTCTTTTTGTATGGTGTGAGACCCTAACATTGATCTAAACATCAACCACATAGGTTCAGCCCAACCTCTGTTACAAGGCCTGGCCAAATTCACTATAGGAGATAGTAAACCCCTGAGTCCATCACCATGGGCTCTTAATGGCCTAACATTTACATTAAATGGTTCTTGGATCTATAACCCATGAAATGTGGGCAGATGCAAAATTAGTCCATCGGGTATCACCCTCAATGGTCTTACACTTAACATCTCAACTTTTAATGATCATACACTACCTGACAAGAGAAGACCTCTCCCTCGGCTGCAAGGTACAGTGCTGCACTCTCTACTCACATGGATCATAGGAATTAAAACATTTTACAAACATTTTGAAACCATAATATATACATGTACATCTCTATATAAATATATATTTTGCAAAAACAAATATCAACATTTGAAATCAAGTACCGACAGTTTAGGTTCCATCAGAGATAGTGCATTACCCGATCATTCACTTTGTCCGACAACGAGGCTGAATCTGTCACTATGATCACCCACTCAGGTGAATTCTCAAACTGCCCCAACATACATAGGTTTTGCCCCCTTTAAGGATATCACTGATTGGCATATCAAAGACAACCCAATCCAATACCTAGTGCAGTACCATAAACGAGTTTAGGGGTCAGGTGTAGCTTTTCAGTTTTGCCCATATGTCTCCAAAGTCCAAGGCAATACTGAAAATTGGTCTGGTTCAGGGTTTTAAGAAAACCCACACTGCATGTACCTTAGGTCTCACCCTAGTAGTTGAGACAAGCCACCCAAACCAACTTGGTGGCACATCAGTGTCAGACTTGACAGTATAGATCTCCATAGATCTATCCAACGACTGTGAAGATTCTAAACTAACACGAGTCTCATAAGTGTCTAGTTTATGGGTAAAAATACAGAAACACACCACAATGACATGAATCAATTATGTACTTTATTCATTTACAATAAATGCCAAAAAATACATCAATCTGATTGGAGTTAAGGGCATAACTATCCAACAGAATTTGTGAAAGGAGCATTGAAACTTGCCTAATTATTTAATAATCTTTTTTTTTAATTGTATTCAGTAGTTTTTGCTTAAACTTTTGTAAAATAAATAACCTTAAGCTCTATTTGTTACGTAGGATTCAGGATCTGGAATCAAAATTGGAATGGACTATTTCAATTCCAATTGTTTGGTTAAGCAGAACCAAAATTTCATTTCCATTCTTGCTAGAATTACATTCTCCCATTTGAAGGAATGGTCATTCCTTGCCCTTTCATTGAGAATGAAATCCCATTCATGCTAATTCCAATTCTCATTCTCATTCCTGTTTGGACTAAACAGACTATGGAAAATTGGGAATAGACTATTCCCATTCCCATTCTAAAGGATTTTGATTCCGAATCCAATTGCAAACCGAATGGACTCCTAGAGTTAACAAGATTTTTTTTAATACATACTAATTTCAAATTTCCTTATAATTTTTTTTATTTTGTTAATGCCTAATAAATTTTTTCCATACAAAAGCAAACAAAAAAGCACCTTTTTTTTGTATTATGTTAGGACCACTGCTTTCAAAACCAGACCAGACCAGATGGTCGGACCGAAAAAATCGGGAATCAGTCACTTGATTGATTCCGTTTTCCTCCAAAACCGCTTTTTCCCTCAAAAACGCTGATTTTGGTCAACAAACCGCTGAACCGGCCGATTAGCCGTTCAAACGGTTTTGACCGTTTTTCAATTTTTATATATTTTTTTATTTTTTTGTCAGAACGAACTAGTCATTCGAGTTAAACGGTTAAACCGTTCGAATCGATTACAGACCCCTGACCGATTCAATCACCGGTTCGTTTTTAAAAACCATGATTAGGACCGTTGGGGAAGGGTGATATACAATAGAACCTTAGAAGATTTTGGATCTACTAAACAATATATTGTTGGTGACGTTTATCCAACCGCACATTGGGAATTTCAATGATAATAAAGTACAAAAAAATGTTCCTTATGTGCGGCTGGATGAACATGATAAACAATGTGCTGTCATCTGAAGATCTGAAATCAGGAGCAGGGATACATAGAGAGGTTCATCTGACATTATTTCCACCAAAGTCATGGTCTTTCCCCCACTTCTTCTAACACCTCAATTTGTATAGAATCAATATTTGTGCTAATAAATAATATAAAAAATAATTATTTTATATAATATGCATTATAAGTTTGAGCTTAAGATTCTATCCTCAGCAGTCAGCAGTTAATTGGGATTTAGTGTATAATTTTTCATAAAAAAGAAAAAATTATGAGGCCCCACTTTCTTAACTAATATTCGTAATTTTATATTGATGGCACAATTAGAGCCATCCAAATTGCTGCCCAATATGTCAAATCTTGGAACCCCGCGCCAAGTGGTCCATGATTCGGTTCGGCTTTCAAAACATTAGATGAGATCTTTGATGGCACTTGTTTATTCTTTATAAAATAGGTCTCCTTTATAAACTAGGTCTGGTTTACGTATCAAGCAGAAATGAAATACTCCAATTTGCAAATCCCATTAGCATCCAATCATTGTGAATTTGCAGTGAGAAGGTAAAATCGACAAACTAACAAAAGCTGAGCTCTAATCCTTCACTTCCTACTTTCTTCGTATCTGATGGAGTGCACCTTGGATGCATTAGGACTCGCACGGTTACACATCCAAGCATGTGAAGTACAACTTATTGTTTGGTAAGCCTTTTTTTTAAATCTTTCAATAGTACAGTATTACTATTGGGAGTTTATCATTTAAGGCTCAGTTTGGAAGAAGTATAAATGCAAAAGTATAGAGTGAAAAACCTTATAATTTGTTTGTATTTGTACAGTATAAATTTGTATTTGTCCTTCTTCCAAATTGAGCATAAGGAGGAAGACATTTTAACAAACCCGAAGAATTTACAGCAGCCTAGATGACTAAAATTATGTAAAGACAAAGTGCCTGTTGGGCAAGTATGTGGGCCCACATACATTTTTCAAGGTGGGCCCCACATAATAATTGGTGTATATGTATGTGGGGCCCATGTACATTTTTTAATGTGGGCCTCACATACCATTGGACATACAAGTGGGTCCATGTGGAGAGATGTATGTAGGGTCCACATACATTTTACAAGATGGCCCCACATGCCATTGGTCCCCACCTCATAACATGGGGACATGTGGACATGACCTGGCATAAGTGACAACTCAGCACGATAGCCTGGCCAAAATTCGGCGTAACAAACTCGCCAAGGCCCGACCAAACGACTCGGCAGGTGTGACAACTCACCGAGAAGCAAGGCCCAACTCGCCCCAAGCCTGAGGGTGGAGCGCCCCGAGCTCCCCCATGCAAAGGGACCCAAGCTCGCCATGAGACCCGAGCTCCTCCTAAGGGACTCTGAACTCTCCCTTCCTAAGAAGGGAGCACCTCGGCTTTTGGCTAAGTGTCCCGAGGGAGAAACACCTCGGGACAGCACCGTCGAAACTCTTGTTTGTACTTGCTTAAGGCTCGCCTCCAGTGCGAGCACCTCGGTGTACCTTGGCACCTTGGTGCAAGGCAAACCATCCCCAGGCGGTTCGGTGCAAGTAGCTCGGCAGCCTGCAGAGGAGATCCGCCTGACATCCATACCTGCCGGATCCGGTGGTAGTGCCTGCATCCCTTGGCGTTGTGCCTGCCGTCTCTAAAAAGCATGGCACGCCTGACGAGTCTGTACCCTGCAGCAGCAGCCTGCACCTGCCACCTCAGCCCTAACAGTAACGGCTAGGGCAGTGGCGGTTACGTTTGATGTGACTGAGCTCCGGTAAAAGAGGACCCTGACCCTCACGAAGCAAAGGTAATGAAACTAGCACTTTTAGCACTCTTAACTCTCTGTGTTTTCTTTGAGTTTTCCTTAGAGTTCTAACTTAGCTATCGGAGTGTTCTCGCCGGGAAAGCTCCCTGAGAACCCTTCACGTTCCTCTTTACCTCAGGTGTCGTCCGTCACAGCTAGGAGCCAAGTTTCAGCCAACTAGGAGTGCCCAGATTGTGCTACATCATTTGGCGCCGTCTGTGGGAACGCTTCAAAAGACCTTCCTCTAAGTTTTGTGCAACTCTCTCCAAAGAACTCATCAATATCACTGACACCTATGGCTTCCTCCAGCAATGTCGGATGCCATAACACCCCTGAGGAACAACCCCAGTTACCCACCGTCTGCATCGGGCAGTTCACTATCCCCCTCTCTATGGACGGGGTTCCTAGTCTGAATGTGCCTTAGACAGTGGCACCCATGATTGTTCCACTGCCCTCTACAGTCGGAACAACCTTCGCTAAACCCACCATCCTCCCTCCGGTGGCCAGCCAAGGTCAGCTTGAGGATCTGATGCAGTGCATGCGAGCCATGCAGGCTCAGATGCAACAGTTCCAGCAACTCCAGTTCCACCAGTAGCAAGTGTTGCACCAGGTTTCCCAATACCAGTATCAGCAACAGTTTCCTTCACTCCCACCTCGGCATCCAGCTGGGCAGCCAACCAAGCCTCACCACCAAAGCGAACTTCCTTCCCGCCGAGGAGAGACCTTGGTATCGTTCCATGGAAGGAAGGAAAGACCCCCTACTCTCGCCTCACGCCTTGCAGTTAGGTCGGGGGCTTCCCAGCCGGTTAGGCCAGTATCACCTCAGCGTTCGCAGTTCGAACCTCCGCTTTCCGAGACTGGTTCGAAGTGCTGGCCGACGACCTGGAACAAGGTCCCTCTATTTCACAACTATCGATAGTCGTCCGAGCCTTTCTCCTGGCCCGTCGAACTCAATAATACTGAGGCCAGCAACACAAACGCCGAGCAGGCTAAGAAGCAACGAAGATGTCGCCGAGATCGCCGAACTGCCACCCGCGATCTACCCAAACTCAAAGGCAAGGTAGAGGTAAGTTCGGGCGAGGTAAAAGCTACACCGCTTCTTTCAGTTCCCTCCCCCCTGTCACCAGAGTTCCTTGTTGTCCCCATGCCAAGGGACTTCAAGCTCCCCCCGCTGGACAAGTACGATGGGTCCTTCGATCCCAATGACCACGTGGACATCTTTCAGTCCCAGATGCATCTGGCCAGAGTGAGCGAGTCTTGCATGTGTGTGTCCTTCTCCACCACTTTCAAAGGAGTAGCCCGCACTTGGTACCGAAACCTCGCGCCAAGTACAATAAGGAGCTGGGCGCAATTCGTCCAGGTCTTCACCTTCCACTTCGTCACCAGTAAAAGGTGCCCGAGGACCCTAGAGAGCCTCCTTAGCATAATCCAGAGGGAAGGAGAGTCCATCTGGAACTACATCAAGCGGTTTAATGACACTTGCTTGCAGATACCCGACCTAGACCCTGTAATTCGGCTCACTGCGGCCAAGCGTGGCATCACCCACAAGGAGTTCAAGTTGCACGTGGTTGTCCACCAACCCAAGACCATGATCGAGTTCCTTGAACTCGCAGATCGGTTCATAGAGACAGAGGAGGAGATCAACGAGAAAGGCGAGCTGGCCCTTGAAAAAAGAAAAAGGGAGTTGGAGCCCCCAGCTCCAAGTGACAGCAAGAAAAAGAAGGACCAAACTTGGAGGGTAAAGCCAACTCAGCCTTTCCGAGCTCCCTCAGTAGAAAGGGACTATACGCCCCTCAACGCAAAGCGGTCCGAGATCCTCATGGTGATCAAGGACGCCCCATACGTGAAGTGGCCACCTCGGCTTAAGGCCGATCCCAATGCTAGGAATAAAAATTTGTATTGTAGTTTTCATAGAGATCACAGTCATAGTATCGAAATTTGTAAGAACCTCTGTGACGAGATATAAGAACTTATCCGTTGTCTCGGCAAGGGGAGCAAAGTAAAGAAGCTCCCGAGTCTAACAGACAAGCAGTACAGTTGCAGAGGCAGCATCCATACGAGAGACTTGTCCGGGGGACCATCCATGTAATTATCGGAGGATCGATTGTCGCGGGTTGCACATCAGCTGCAGCTCGGTCATCAGTCCGCGAGGCCGCCAGGGAAGAGCTTAACCCCCTGAAGCGGCCAATGATGGAGGAACCGATCTTATTCACAGAAGATGATGCGCGAGGGGTCCATTATCCCCATGATGATGTGCTCGTCATAAAGATAAAGATCAACGACTTTGAGGTTAGGTGCGTCCTAGTCGACTCGGGCAGCTCGGCAGATATTCTCTTCAAGGCGGCCTTCAATCAGCTCTAGCTCCAGGAAAGTGACCTGAAGCCCACAAACACGCCGCTTATGGGATTCAGCGGTGAGGAGGTCAGGCCTTTAGGGAGAGTCACTGTACCGGTGGAGGTTGGCACCTGGCCTAGTGTGGTAAGGCTCAATCATGAGTTCCTAGTGGTCGCAACCCCCTCCCCGTACAACGCATTGTAGGTCAGCCCATCACCCATGCCTTACGAGCAGTAGTCTCCACCTGCCACCTGGCGATGAAGTTCCCTACAGACTTTGGAGTCGAAGTGACGCGGGGCGATCAGCTCGAGTCCCGCAAGTGTTATGTAGCCATCCTCAAAGGAAAGGCCAAGGTAGCAGACGACCTCGAGCTAGAGCGACCTACGGAGTAGTTCGCAGAGCGAGCCGCGCCTACCGAAGAGACCATCCCCATCCCGGCTTCGGTAGAGGACCCAGTTCGGGTACTTTAGATCGGCGTTTCTATTGAGGAACCCCCACGGTCTCAACTGGTAAGTTTCTTACTAAAAAAGTTAGATATTTTTGCATGGTTAGCAGCAGAAATGCCCGACCCCAGCATTATAACTCATATGCTCAACACGGATCCTGTAGTTAGGCCCGTTAGACAGAAGAAACGCAACCTAGCCCCAGAGCGATGGAGGGCAGTCGACGAGGAGGTCGGGAAGCTCCTTGCAGCCAATTTTATCCAGGAAGTTCATTACCCGAGCTGGGTGACCAACCCCGTTCTGGCGAAAAAGGCTAACGGTAAATGGTGCATGTGCGCCGACAACACCGACCTGAACCGGGCTTGCCCAAAGGACTGCTTTCCACTTCCCATGATTGACCGTCTAGTGGACGCAACCTCGGGGCACAAGTTTCTGAGCTTCCTGGATGCCTATTCAGGCTACAATCAGATCAGGATGGACCCAACCGATGAAGAGAAAACTGCCTTCATAACCAAGTTCGGCCTGTACTGTTACAAGGTCATGCCCTTTGGGTTGAAAAACACTATGGACACTTTTCAAAGACTTGTAAATAAACTGTTTGAGTCACTAATTTGCAAAAAGGTAGAATGTTATGTAGACAATATGGTCGTCAAAACCCAATTTTCACATGATTTAATACAAGAATTACATTCAGTTTTTGAAATGTTGCGTAGATTTAATATGGAACTAAATCTGAACAAGTGTGTCTTCAGTTTCACATCGGGTAAGTTCCTAGGGTACATCGTTAACCGACGAGACATCGAGGCCAACCCGGACAAAATCAAAGCCATCCTAGAAATGAGACCACCCCAGAAAATTGAAGGAGGTTAAGAAGTTGCATGGCCGGTTAGCCGCTTCATGTCGCAGATCGTTGTCTGCCCTTCTTTAAGGCCATAAAGAGCAAAGGTTTTGAATGGACCGAAGAGTGCCAACTCGCATTTGACGAGCTCAAAAAACACCTCGCCAGCATCCCAGTCTTAACCCGACCCGAAGAGGGTGATCTTTTAGAGCTATACCTCTCGACGAGTGACAGGGTGGTCAACTCGATACTAATAAGAGAAGTAGATCGGGTCCAACAGTTCATTTCTTATGTTAGTAAAGTGTTGCAGGGGGTAGAGACAAGGTACCTAGAGATAGAAAAGTTAGCCTATGCAGTAGTCATAGCAGCCCGGAAGCTCCGCCCATACTTCTAAGCTCACACCATCGTTGTCCTCACCAACAAACCTCTGAGGAAAGTTTTGCTCAAGCCTGAGGTCTCGGGAAGGTTGACAAAGTGGGTCATCGAGCTCAGCGAGTACGAACTCCAGTACAAGCCGTGAGCTGCTATCAAGGCCCAAGCCTTAGAGGATTTCGTCGCAGAATGCACCTTTAGCTCCTAAGTTCCTAGGTTGGTGGAACGCGAAGCCCCTACTGCGAGCGAGCCCGGGGTTCCCAGGTCGGTTGAGCACGAGCACCGTGAAGTTGCAACCAGTGTAGCATCTCTCCTAGTTAGGCCAAGCGCGAGTTGGAACGAGGAGCCCTGGATCCTTCACGTAGATGGCTCGTCAAACTAGCAAGGCAGTGGGACTGGGATCGTTCTGTACGAACCCAGCGGTGTGAAACTAGAGTATGCACTGCGCTTTGAGTTTGTGGCATCCAACAATGAAGCGGAGTACGAGGCGCTACTAGCCAGGCTGGATCTGGCAAAGGAAGTGAAAGCCAAGCACATTGTCGTCTGCAGTGATTCCCAGCTCGTTGTCAACCAAGTTACGGGTGAGTACGAAGCTCGTGAACCAACCATGATAGCTTACTTAGCCAAAGCAAGAGAGGCTCTGCTCAACTTCTGGTCACACTTCATCCAGCAGATCCTGAGGTCAAAGATAACACCATGAGGCCGATGCCCTAACCCGGTTAGCCAGCACTGGTGATAACACCATGAGGACTGTGTTTATAGAGAACTTGCCTCCGCTTAGCATTCTTAAGGGGGCAGAGGAGGTCGCTCCCATCGTTCAAGCAGAGCCAAGCTAGATTGATCCGCTTACGAGTTTCCTGCTACATGGGACCCTCCCCGCAAATCGTAATGCCGCCAGGAGGGTAGAGCATCAGGCAGCTAAATATGTCATGATAGACGGACGGCTGTACCGAAAATCCTACACGCTCCCCTACCTGCATTGTCTGCGACCCTCCGAAGCCGAGCTCGTCCTTTGCGTTGCTCATGAGGGCCTGTGCGGTGGACACTTTTGGGGCACAACCCTCGCTCAGAAAGCGCTACGACAGGTGTATTTCTGGCCAAAGATGAAGGCAGTTGTGATCGAGCTCGTCAAAAAATGCGACAAATGTTTGAAGCACACCAAAATCCACCATCGGCCTGCCGCCAACCTAAAATACCTCACTAGCCCATGGCCATTTGCATAATGGGGGATTGACTTACTCGGGCCATTCCCACCAACGACAGGGCAAAGAAGGTTCCTAGTGGTGGCAGTTGACTATTTCACGAAGTGGATCGAGGCTGAACCTCTCGCAACAATCACAGCCCGGAATGTGCAGAACGTTTTTTGGAAGAACATAGTGTGTCGTTTTGGATTACCTTGGGTACTGATATCTGACAATGGTAAGCAGTTCGAAGACATCAAATTCCAAAACTGGTGCCAAGACATGGGAATTCAGCAGAACTTCACCTCGGTGGCGCACCCTCAGGAAAACAGTCAGACAGAAGTCACGAACCGAGCTATTCTTTGTGGACGCGCCTGGACCGAGCTAAGGAACTATGGGCAGATGAGCTGCCCAGTGTATTATGGGCCTATCGTACCACGAAAAAGACCGCCATAAGAGAAACCCCCTTTAACCTCACCTACGGCACCGAAGCAGTCATTCCAGTCGAGATCGAAGTTCCATCGCTGAGAGTAGAAGCGTATGATGACAAGGCAAATGAAGATGAGCTACATACCAACCTCGACTTACTTGTCGAAGTACGAGACCTCGCATACATCAGGACCGCGGCCTACCAGCAGAGGGTAGCTCGGTACTATAACGCCAGGGTCAAAAAGTGGACTCTCCGCGTTGGTGACCTGGTTCTCCGTAAGGTTATGGTGCCTGAGCCGGGTGTTAGTAAGCTCGGTCCAAACTGGGAAGGACCCTATCGAGTAAAGCGAATACTCGGGGAAGGAACATATGAGCTCGAAACCCTAGAAGGGAAACAAGTACCTCGGGCATGGAATACTATCAACCTAAGGCAGTATTACCTATAAGTAACCGAGTGGACCACATATCACTCTCAGAGCCTAAGGGCCAAAATGTCGAGTTAACAGAGACCTCGGCGCAATAAAACCTAATCGTTTCTATGACATGGACGAACTCCAAGAGCAGACCACAAGTCACTCTCAGGGTGTAAGGGCCACAATGCCAAACTAACAGACTCTGACATAATAACCTAGCTGCCTCTATGACACGAACAAATTCTAAGGGTGGCTGAAGCCACTCCCCTCCCTGCCAAGGAGCTAAAACACCGAGCTGATGAAGGAGCTCGGCACCACAATACATAATGTATCGAGGGTGCAAGCAAACCAGTAGATTCTGCGATGCTTAGCTCACCTTGACTAACTACCAGAAGACAGTTCGGGCATATGCATTACTACGCCTTACTATGTCAGTCACCTCGGTGTACTCCACAAGACAGTTCAGGCATATGCATCACTATGCCTTACTATGTCAATCACTTCGCACACTCAACTATGATAGCTCAGATGAAACAACACTTGGAAAAGAAAAGTCAATTTCATTGACAAGTAAGTTTTGTACAAAGAGCTCGACAAAAAAAAAGAACAATAAAGACTGAGCTCGCAGGATCGGAATCCGGGTCTACTTCTTCGTCACCGTCCTCCTCCTCTGAATTCGGGTCCTCTATGGCTTGACGAGCTATCTCATCTGTGATTGGTGAGGTGGTGATGGTGCTCGTGTCAAGCTCGGGGTATGTGTGACTTATCTGCCACCAGCTGAGCTTGAACCCTTTGCGGTAGGCCTCCCCTAGAACGACATCGAATTTGTCAGACTGGATGTACTCCGCAACAGCCTTGATCTTCGTCTCTTCTATGGCCTGAGTAAAAATCTCAGTCTTATCCTCGATGTCAGCCTTGAGGAAATCCACCTCGTGTAGGAGGGCCTTCTTCTTCTCCTTAAGGCCTTCCCGCCTCTGCCCTAAGGGCGTCCAACTCGCCCCTCAATGCACCCTTCTCGCGTGCCAGCTTTGCTTTGAGGTCCTCCACCTCACCCCTCAACACGTCCTTCTCGCGTTCTAGCTCATCCTTCTTCGCCGCCAGTGCCGTAATAACGCCCCTCTGGGCCATGGCACTGCTCTCCAGCCGGTGGATCTACTCACAAGCTGCCCTCAGATCGATATGGGCAGCGCATGACAACTCCTCGGCGGTCAGATCCCACTTCAGGTTTCTCTTTGACTGAAGAGCTAGGGCGTGCACGGCAAAGTTTGCCTGACAAAGAAAGTTGGTTAGTACCGAAGAAACATACATATAAGAGAGCCACGAGAAATAAAAGTAGAACTTACCACCATCGTGTGAGTAGCAGCCTAGGCTCCGAGCTTAGCAAGGTTGAGCATATCAGCCCAGACCGAGATTTCCTTGGAGTAAACGGCCCCTTTGCTTTTGCGAAGGCCGCACTGGGGGACCAAGATACTTTGGCCCCCATCCGGGCTCCCCGAGCTGGAGACCGCCATCTCGGTTGTACGAATGGGCTCGGCGGAGACCTCTGCTGCTACGTCAACAGCCCTGGTGGCAACCTCGGGCTCAACTGCTACCCTCGAGGCGAGCTTGGCCAAGGTCTCGGGCTCCCGAGGTGGTATGGGATCCTCCAAGTCAATGATCGGAGGAGCGCTAGGGAGCTCGGGCTCGAAAGATGGAGCTGGTGGAAGCTTGGGCTTGGGAGTGGGGGCTGGCGGCAACTCGACACGAGCTCTCTTAACAGCCCGCTTCTTCCTCCCCTTCATGTGCTTGAAGAGCCTATCTCCCTTAAACTTATCCGCTCCATGGGACCTGCAACAGAGCTCGCCATTAGTACTCGAGTAAAAGAAAGGAGCAGGCCAAACAACTAAGGTACTAATTACCTACCTGAGCTCAAGCCGGCCTGGATAAGCATGCTCTCGGTGATGTAATCTTTGTAACTACACCCGACCTCAACCCATGATTGGAATGTCTCCCTTGTCTTCTTGTCAAGGATGATGTCGGGGTCTTGGATAGCCGCCCTCTAGTGAGCAGGGAAGGGCCACCCTACAGGATTCCAGACTACGAAGTAGTCCTGCTTCCAAGCTGGGATCTTACTTGGAAGCTTATGCATTAACTTAAAGCCTGGGTGAGGGGACAAGTAATAGGCCCTCCTGTGCTCGGGGAGAACGCATGAAGCGCTCTTCTTGATTGTGAGGATGAAACAGAATATGTCCAAGTCAAGGGGGAGGACATACTCGTAGAAGAGGGAGATGGTCTCGACCACGTTACAGATCGAGTTCGGGTGAAGCTGTTATATCGTAACATTAAAGTGGCTCAGGACCTCCACTATGAGTGGGTGGAAGGGAAGGCGGATCCCGGCTATGAGCTACTCCCAGAAGATTAGGACCTCGTTAGGGTCGTGCTCCCATGGGAAGTTACCCATAAGTAAACAGTAGGTGTACTCCCCGGGCAGGTTGTACTACTGAATGAGGTAGCGAAGCCTCTCCAAGGTCATGGTGGAGGGTCCAAACCTGTTCGGCATCCGACCTCGGTGAGAGTTGGACGCCAAGTTACCCGAGGCCTCCCACACCTCAGGGAACTGAACTCTAGTAGGGTCACCCTGAGCCGAGGTACCCACCTCGGGCTCATCTAGCTGGCTATCAATGGAAGACATAACTAACAGAACTGAAGAAGAGCTAGGGTGACTCACCAAAGAGAGATGGGCTGGACTGGGAAGAACTGACCCGAGCTGGAGGCTTTGGACGTGAGCTCAAAACTACGGCTGAGGATTTGTGGCGAAGGAAAATGGCCCGGACCCCCGCTATTTATAGCCACTATACGTGGGCGTCAACGGTTGAGATCGAAATGATCTGACGGTCCTCATGAAAACCGGTTGTGCGACCTTCGAGGCAGAATCAGTTTAGCGCATTTTTTGACGTCCGCGGAGTCCATAAGTCTCGTGACGTCCGCGTGTAGATGTACGCGACCCAAGTGCGCTTGGTAAAGTTGAGCAGAGAACCGGTCCAACCGATGAGCTGGAAAAACAAGAAAGCTCGGGCCCCGAGCCAAATCCACCCGACAGACCGCGGACTCCCTGCGCTGGGTCAGAACCCCTAGCATGGGGAGTAAGGGGCAATTGATGTAGGGTGATTTGGCCTGACCTCGTAGCACGGGGACACGTGGACATTACCTGGCATAAGTCACAACTCAGCGCGACAGCTTGGCCACAACTCGGCATAACAAGCTCGCCAAGGGCCGACCAAACGACTCGGCGGGTGTGACAACTCGCCAAGAAGCAAGGCCCAGCTCGCCCCAAGCCTGAGGGTGGAGCACCCGAGCTCCCCCGTGCAAAGGGACCCATGCTCCCCTTGAGACTCAAGCTCCTCCTAAGGGACTCCGAGCTCTCCCTTCCTAAGAAGGGAGCACCCCGGCTTTTGGCTAAGTGTCCCCTGGGAGAACACCTTGGGACAGCACCATAGATACTCTTGTTTGTACTTGCTTAAGGCTTGCCTCCAGTGCGAGCACCTCGGTGTACATTGGCACCTCGGTGCAAGGCAAACCAGCTCCAAGCGGTTCGGTGCAAAGTAGCTCGGCAGCTTGCACGGGAGATCCGCCTGACATTTGTACCTACCGGATCTGGTGACAGTGGCTGCATCCCTTGCCAGGCGTCGTTGTGCCTTTCGTCTCTGAAAAGCATGTCACGCCTGACGAGTCCGTACCCTGCAGCAGCAGCCTGCACCTGCCACCTCAGCTTTGATAGTAATGGATAGGGCAGTGGCGATTACGCCTGATGTGACTGAGCTCCGGTATAAGAGGACCCCGACCCTCACGAAACCAAGGTATTGAACTTAGCACTTTCAGCACTCTTAACTCTCCGTGTTTTCTTTGAGTTTTCCTCAGAGTTCTAACTTAGCCATCGGAGTGTTCCCGCCAGGAGAGCTCCCCGGGAACCCTTCACGTTCCTCTTTATCTTAGGTGTCATCTATCACAACTAGGAGCCAAGTTTTAGCCAGCTAGGAGTGCCCAGATCGTGCTTCTTCAGTGGACATGCATGTGGATCTATGTGTGGACATGCATGTGAGCGTACATAAATTTTTCAAGGTGGCCCCACATACCATTGATAGGTCCCACTTACATATTCAAATAATTTTTTGTGGAAAGATAACCTATTTTTCAAACAAGTGTGTACATTCTACCACACATTCGAAGAAGACGGGGCGCTAAATGATTGTAAAAGCTTCATTTGAAACTTCCTAAAAAAGCCCAAATTCGAGTTGTTGACATCTTTTTTGGGCCGGAGTTTTTTCCCAATACATATTTTTATTGCCAAACGGAAAAAGCTCAGAATTCAGACTTATGAACCTCTAAAAGCCCAACGCCCACGCAGAAAGACTTGCTAGATGCGGCAAAATACTATCTATTGATTTTTAAAAACTGTGTTTAGAGACTATTTATCATATAGAAAGAATAAAAAATTTATTTGAAACTTCCTAAAATTCAGCATTTTCAGTCTTTTTGGATCATTTTGTACATACATTCTCTCATCTTTCTAACTTTTAGTTATCAAACAAAAAACACTGAAAACTCAGAAAACTGTACAAAAAGACTTGCCAAATGCTGCCTTAACCTTTTCGAATCTTTTTAAGATGCACATCTTCTATCTTCCTAATTTTCAATGTATTAAGTTTGTCAAAGCCCAAAAGACCAATTTTCGACCTCGGGTGTCAAAGCCAAAAGATGACATAGAAAGTCTTGCCAAACGCCGCTTTAACTCCAAATAAGCCGGAAGGCCGAAACTTTTCGGTCACCCTAGAAGGAACGGCGAATAACGGCGCCTCGAGATTTTCAGCATAAAAAAGCTAACGGAATAACGGTGGCTTAACTTACTAACGTTCCGCGTATCTTTATGGCCGGCAATCGGCATGGCCCATAGAGATGGTGATCACCCATGTTGCCTTGCTGATGATGCATGCAAAAGGGATTTTCAACGCACTACGTAGCTGCGGGTCCCATACGTTCCCAGTCAACCTTACACGTGTAGGGATCTCAATGAATGCCGTATATTCGTACCAAGAACAACTAGTCTTCTGTTTGTATTATCTATCTATCTTTCAGTTGCTTCTGTTGCCAGCAAAAACCAGTCAGTTTGGAATTTGCTGTAAACAATCTCTGTTTATCACTTATCTGAAATTTCCATTTTCACACCTCGAAGGAGATTACGCTGGAAATACTCTGTGAGACTGTGACAGAAGACACGTGTCAACGTACTGTGAACTATTGACTGGCACGCAAACCCAAGCATGCGATTCCCTTCGACTTCCATATATAGGAGGGGAGCAGACAGCCTGCGAGTCTGCGACGTAACAGAGTATCTGTGTTTCTGCAAGATTTTTTCTCTCGTTTCTGGTATTCCTTTTGAAGTTAGGGCTTTTCATTTCTGTGTTCTTTGTCACAATTTCGTCAGCTTGCCGTGGGTTTTCGTCTCTTGTTGATTTTGTTGGAGTTTGCGAATCTTGGTTAGGTCTTATAGGTCGGTTTCTTTTTCCTGTCAATTTAATTCGTGTCCTGCTTCAACGGTGGAAAGATCTTCTGTTTATTTGACTTCGGTGATCGTCTTTTTCAACGAACTCTTCTTACTGTATTAGTTTGTGGAATTGGAGTGAATGAGTTGCTCTGGGTTTCTCAGTAGGAAGATTAAGACGTAGTATTGGTACCCTGTTTTATCGATCTTGTTACCTTTCTTCTCTGTTCTTTTATTATAGTCTGTCACGATCCTTTTTTCCCTTTAATTTGAAAGCTAGTTGCTCGCTACCTATAGTTCTTGAAAAGATTGAGAAGGGTTCAATTGACATTTTAATTTCAAAGTATTTTATGCTGACACTTTTAAATAGAAGAATTTTTTTTTTGTTGATCGAGGGGTTGGAACTTCTGAATTGAGTGAGCTTCTTTTTCTCTTTTTTCATCCCAAGATTGAAGGTTTTGATATTGAGGCGTCTGCAATAGTGATTTCACAATTCACAGAGGAAAATTTGACACATTATATGATGGCAGTGAAAAATGAAAATGTCACAAATGGCAATGAAGATCATCTTCCAGGAGAAGTGAAGAAGCTTCTTAAGTCACTGGCTTCAAGCTGGGGAGATGTCATCCACCCAAATACCTTGGAAGTGATCCCACTAAAGGGTGCAATGACTAACGAGGTTTACCAGATCATTTGGCCGACACAAACAGGAGAATTTCCTCGGAAGGTTCTTCTTCGAGTTTACGGGGAAGGAGTAGACGTTTTCTTCGACCGCGGTGATGAGATCAGAACATTTGAGTGCATGTCAAAGCATGGACAGGGGCCTCGTCTTCTGGGGCGCTTTCCGAATGGACGGATTGAAGAGTTCATTCATGCACGGGTATGTGCTACTTGCATGACTTCAAGATTTCTTTTAAACAGTCATAGAAAGGTCTCTGGCAACACCCAGGTCTATTAAACAGTCGTGATTCTTAACCGTGGTGTCTTTGAATCTCCAAGATTTCATTTAAAATTGAGGACCCTCTTAAATTTCATCTTCCTGAAGCCTTAAGATCATTATATCTGAATTGCATGTTATTTTACTGCTACAGACAATTTTGAATTTTAGATTGCAAAATCAGTTTTGCTAGTTTTGTTGTATCAAAAAACTTCTGTGCGTCTGTCAGGAGAAACGAAAGAACAGATTGATCAAAGATCAACACGTCTTCAGGCTATTTTTCAATGGATCTTCTGAGTTTCTTTTATCTCCATGATGGCACAAGAATGTAGGCAATGCTTCATCATTTATTTGTAAACCACATATGCTCATGTAGCCAATCACATTATTTGGGACAAGTCTTTGAAAAAAATTGAGTATTCGTCGCTGTCTCCAAGCAACAGGAATATTGCATCTCTCCCCCTAGCTTAGGAAACAAAACTTCAACAACTTGGAACTATTGTCTCTCTATTTCATTATACTGTTTTCTTATATCTTGTTAAGATTACTTATTCTTCACCACTTCTGGTTGTGATCAAGATTGATAGCAGTGACACGTTTTTCTTTTTTACATAAATGGGAAAGTATTCTCTTCTCACATATAAGGATTTTGGCTGTCCCAGCAAGCTTGATATATAAAGTAAAACCATATTGAAGTGCATATTGCACTTGTAGAAATTGTTGATTTAGAAAGACACCAGCCAAATTTTATGAATATGGACTTAATGTCCTTGATGGAAACATAAAATTTTATAATTACAGTTGGGGGAAATTAGAAAGCAAAGACTGTTCAATTACTTTTAAGAAAGTGTCCTTGTCAAGTTAGCTAAAGCAATCTTGGAACTTGGAAGGTTGGAGACTGGTTATTCAACAATAGGACACTTTTCAGATTGAAAAGAGGTTCATGGATGACCATCTAACTGAAAACTAAAAGGATCACCCTGAATTCTAATTTAAAGCTTGTTTTTATAATTATTTTACCAGCTGTATTCATGTCCTTAAAGATAGAAAACATGCATGAGAAGATATGAAACATCATAGGGAGATGGAAAAAAAAAAGAATTAGCAGATACTGAAATATAATGGATACTCTGAAAATTGGAAATTTTTTAGAACTGCAGGAATGAACATGAAAATTTACTTTAAAATTATTACACTGCCGGAAATAGCTAGAAATGAACAAGTTAATAGCGCATATGCACACTTAACCATATATTTGAACTAAGAATATTATTTTCAATCTTAGACATAACAAAGGAACCACTGTTCAATAGGTACTATCCAGGAAGTTTCATGTTCTGAAGTTGATCTGCTTAGATGGTCATAACCATCCAACTGTGATCTGTTTGGGGACAATTCACCAATTTTTTCTATCCTTCTAGATGGATGCAAAAAAGTATAGGGTTCATAGCCTTAAAATTCTCTGCTTTATCATCTTGAGAGAAGTTTCTAGCATTGGTAACTTCCGAGGCTTGAATACTCGAGAGCTTCATATGTTATATAATATCAGCCAACTTCATAACTGGTTAGGAAAGAATATTAGTTTACTTACATATCTTAAGCTGATACCAGTTCCTTTTATCATCTTTATTTGAAAATTTCAGACACTGTCAGCAGACGACTTGCATGACCCTGAAATATCTACCTTGGTAGCAGCTAAGTTGAAGGAGTTCCATGATCTTGATATGCCTGGTCCAAAGGATGTTTTTCTGTGGGACAGACTGAGGTATCTGCACATTATTTTGTTAATGTACTGATACTTGTTGGAAAAGTTTAGGATTGCATTTACCATTAAAGACACTAAGCCGAGATTTTCCTTCTACAGAAAATGGCTTAAAGTGGCCATAAGTTTGAGTTCTCCTGAAGAAGCAAAAGAATTCTGCTTGGATGCTTTAGAGAATGAGATCCAAATAATAGAAAGGGAATTTTCAGTGGATAATCAACTCATTGGATTTTGCCACAATGACTTGCAGTATGGAAACATTATGATAGATGAGGACACCAGATCAATTACTATAATTGTAAGTTTTCTACTTTATATCTGCTTAATTATGTACATTTCCTACCAAAAGATCTGGGTTAATTACCTATTAGCTGGATCTAGTGCTGGTTCCCTAATAAAAATGCACCAACTGTCCTCTGTCCATGTGAATGCAGACTGCATGCGAAGTTTTATTCTTTCCCCCTTGAATGAGGGAATCTTGAACATGTGATCTGCATTCACATGGGTCTAGGACATGTGGAGCATCACTATTGGGGATCTATCAATGGATCTAGCAAATAGGTAACCAGAAGATCCAGGATTCTCCAAACAACCAATTAAACAATACATATGTGTATAACCTCTATAATTACAAGAAACCCTTTCCTGGTGTTTTATTATCATAGCTCTTTTCCAATATATGAATTTCCCTTTCTATCCCATGGAAGAGAGCCTGGTATTAGGTAAGGAAACTTTGGAGAAAATCAATAGGTGGTGTCTTGAGCATGGACATATAATAGTTGATGGAGAGATTGGGTAGCAGTTATATCTCTAGATCTTTCCTCTGTGTATTGTCATCATGATCATCTATTTATGACTAGTATGACAAGTTGTCAATTTTGTTGTTTGTATTGTGTACCAATACTTATACCAATTCCATGCACAAATAGGAAAATGTGGAAATTTCACATCTCTTTTCTTTCCAAATGATGGAAGAAATTTTCTGTCTACTTTCCTGTTTTATTTTCATTTTTGTAATAAAGCAACCCATTGATCAAGTTGGTGACATTCTGCTCTGCATAGCAGCCATGAAATTGTAGGTTCCTTTCTCTCTTAGCTATGAAAAACTGGTGCAAGCTTTGTATTTGTAAACTTAACTAGAGAAGATTATCTGCTTCTCTGGGAAGATTTGACCAAAATCAGAAAACTCAGCATTGAAGGCCAACTGAATTGAACATTTTTGCTCATCTAATAAAAACTGAAGAGGGTCACTCAACCAACTTTTTACATTTTCTTCATGATTTGGTGACTTAGTTATAGAGGTAGATTGATTGCATTTTTTATTTTATTGAGATTATGCAATGATTAAATAATGGCTTTACCTTTTCCTATATATGGTATACTAGCACGGGCAACGTGCATTTACAAAAATTTGAGCATTATTAAAAATAAAGTTGAAATAATAAGAAAATGTTAAAATTAACAAAAAACAGAAAAAGAAAGCAGAGCTTCCCGAATCCATAAAATAAACAGCGAGGTTTGATACCTGACACATGCTACCTCTGTGTCCTGTCCTCACCACCGAATCTGGCCGTACGCTTATATTCCTCTTATCAGTTTCTCCATAAACAAAAGACGTTTTAATGGCAATTCTAAAGGGCAGTTACTGTGTGATTCCATTCCTCGCACGCTCAGCCCTTGACAGAATGACAGTACAGCATTCCATTTTAATAGATTAATATAGATTAGAATAGAACATATCATTCTAACTTGGTTTTCATGGCAGTATACTCTTAAACTTGGTTTTCCTTTGTTCTGTTCAACTATATTTTTCATGTAACCTTTCCCTTCAGCTCTTATTTTTTATATATATAAACACACAGCAAGGTGGTCAATTCTGCAGTGGACTATTGCTGTTCCTGATTTGTGATGACCCAACCCTCTTGGCCCTTCCTCAGATTCAATTTGTTGTCAGATTACCTCCAAAGTTATTTAGAATGTAAAAGTAACTAATCTTTATCATATCCCTATTGTACAGGATTATGAGTATGCAAGTTACAATCCTGTTGGCTATGATCTTGCAAATCACTTCTGTGAGATGGCAGCGAATTATCATTCTGAAACACCTCATATCTTAGACTACAGTAAATACCCAGGTTAGTAGCTGTTGTTGTTAATGATTCTATGTGCTTCGACTTCATTTATTTACCAAAAAGCAATTACTGTTAGTGTTAGGTACACCACTAGATAGCCTTCTATCTGGCTTACTAAGACCACTTTCTTCTTCACCTGCCTATGGCTACAGATTTGGAAGAGCGTCAGAGATTTGTGCATGCATATCTTAGCTCTTCAGGTAAGCTATCTTGGGTTATGGATTTGTATACAGTCATGGATATAGGTATTAGACTATGGGACATGTTTTGTCAACTTAATACAAGAAATAACACATGCTTGAACGGTGACAGACTCCTATGGATTTAGAACAAAATATATTCAAACCAACCCTTATTCTCCCATAAATAGATTTCTGAGAGCCTCAGGTGCACTTGGATTTCTTGTTTTTCAAATTTTATCATCATGAATTTGAGAAAAGTTCTAACAATAAAGCGTATGAGGTATCTATTTGAAAACATTGGTTGGGTATCTCCATTCTCCCAACAAAGAGGCTGTTGTCCTTTTCCGTGATGAATGAATTAATATAAATTTTCTTAATACAGATAAACTCAATCCGTTTATCACTTTTTTAATTTTACCAAGGTAATATTCTGGCCTTATGGTTGTAAACTAGTAATCTTATAAGTTGTTAAATGAGTTCTAGTTATTAACTTAAGCTTCATCTTTATGTAGGTAATGAACCCAGCAACCTGGAAGTTGAGCATTTACTACAAGAAGCTGAGAAATACACTCTTGCTAACCATCTGCTTTGGGGATTATGGGGAATAATATCGGTAGGAACTCCCATTTTTCCTTTCGTGATTAGTGATTACTACAGAGCACACATATGCACATACTACACAATACACACACACATATGGAGATTCTTTGGAAAATGGGTACTTCCTCTTAGTATTGCCATATTGCATATTGTTCATGACATCATGTTGATAATTAAATGGGTCATTCTTGAAATATTCCGAAGTTAAAATTTCAGCTTATCCAGATTAGTTAAATGTCTACATGTACTCCCCCATCCCCCTGATGAAGTGGTGGTAACCATGCTTTTGCATGTCTCCCTACTACATGGCATAATTGAGGAATTTATGCATTGTTTTATCTGAATTTAAATTGGACCCTAATACAGTTTTCCATTATCTTCAGGACCACGTAAATGACATCGACTTTGATTATATGGAGTATGCAAGGCAGAGGTTTCGGCAGTACTGGCTGAGGAAGCCTACACTGATGTCTTCTTCAGAAGCATCCAATGATGATTGTGTAAATGTAGTTAGTTAGTAATACCTGAAGATGGTGTTCATATTTCTTCCATCATGTGAATATTTTTGATGTCATCAGTTACTAGTAAAAATGAATTCATTCCAGTGATGCCTTACAACTTTACTTGAGGGGAATAATGATCTTGCTGTAAAATTGATCAGCCATTGATGAAACATCCTAACTGGATTCAGTAGAGAATAGTATTCTATGTTTTCAATTATTACTTGTTGCTTGTTTCAATTTTCAGTTAAAAGAAGTCTTTTTCAGCTTTGACAGCAGGAAAACCTACTGTTGCGGAATAACCCAATAAATTGAATGGCACTCAAGAATGAAAGTAAAACAGAGATAAAGAGAAACAAGCACAGAGAACACACAGATTTACGTGGTTTGGCTTATTGCCTTCGTCCACGGGCGGAGGAATAACAGAAATCCACTATGAAGTTGGTAATGGAGAAGAAATACAGAGTTGCGCCCTCACAAAAAACCCTAAGCCCCAAATACACCCAATGTCTCACTCGTCTCTCACAAGACTAAGACTCTATATACAAGAGAGAAAACCCCTAAAAATACATAATTTTTCATATTCGGTTTGGACCTATAACATGAATTTGGATTGGGTTCATACCGCCACAGGGCCTGCTACACATCCACTACAAACTACTATGAAATTTTGCCCTCAGGTTTTTCTCAAAAGAATTCAGAGATGATTCATGAAGCGGGTCGCTACAAAGAATTCAAGGCACAAACATAACACCTACCGTAACAACTGAAAACATAAAATATTGTGTCATTGTGGAGTACATGTTGTTTGTCTCCCAGCCATGGTTTTCAAAACCGGATTGGATGGTTGGATCGGAAAAACCGGGAATTGGTCAAGTGACCGGTTTCGTTTTTTGCCAAAATCGGATTTTTGCCAAAAAAACATTGAATTGGTCAGCAAACCGCTGACCCGGGTGATTGAACCATTTGAACCGTTCAATGGTTTTGACCTTTTTTTTTATTTTTTTGTCAAACGGGCCAACCGTTCAACTGGGGAGCCAGACCCCTAACCGGTTTGTTGTTTGGGTCAATTTTAAAAACCTTGTTCCCTGCCCCTCCACTACTTCCCCTTCACGCTGTCCTATAATGGATTCCAGGCCTACTAGCCATTTGCGGTTATATAGACATAAGGATAAGATATGCTTTAGACTCGGAGTCCTAGTGGAATTTATGAACAATGCTCAAGTTAATAAGGCACAGCCAACTTTGGGTTCTCCGGATTGCAAGGGCTGGGCTGAGCTGGAAACCCTCCTAAAAATTTGGGGTTTTTATAGTTCAGATTTCTGAGGTGGATTGCAGTCCATTTATCCCTAAAATAATCCACCTTACAAATCTAAATTGCAATCCCCTCCTAATCTATTAGTAGCCCTCCTAATAAACCGCATCCTATGGTAAATTTTGCATCAATCCATGAGCAGAATTCAGTTACACCTTACTAGGGGTGGACTCAAGTATAAAAACCCCCAAATTTTTAAATGACCTACTGACAGTCAATTTGAGTTCTCCAGATTTTATCAAGTTGTCCATGTGGGCCCACCTCAGAAAGTCAGAAGGCCTTCCTAAATGAGCACTAGACACTAGTGTCTATCTAGTGTCTGTTCCCGAGGGCTTTCACACAGAATCTGTCTTTGCAAGGCCGGTTCCACACGGAAAAGCCTAAAAGCTATGTCTGGTAAAAAACTGGGAAAGCTAGAATATGCTTTGATCGAGTTATTAAATCGAACTTTCCGGTGAAACTAGTTTTAGTAACTTATGCAACATGGCTTCTCCAAACAGCTTAGAGAAAGCAGCTTGACCAAAGCTTCACCCCTTCCTATACAGACCCTAAAGTGAAACCCGGCAAAAAACAAGAGAAGTGAAGTAGAAGAAGAAGAAGAAGAAAGAACATGGGATGGGAGTAAAAACGGGGGATTTATTCCATTTGATATTATGGATTTGATGAATTGAAAGATTGGGAATGATTGTTTGAATTTTCAAGTTTCGTCCCTCTTGCCCAAAGATATACCTTTATGTAAGATGTTAGTTTTAGCATGTTTCTTATCTCCGGCAAGTTGAAGTTAGAGATAAGATGGGATCACAAATTGAAAATTAATAAAATTTCAGTATGCACTATCATGTTTTTTTTTTTTTTTCTTTTTATGTATTTTCTTTTTCCATCCTATTGTTAGGGGTTGGAAATATGTTGTGCTTTGCGCTTTTTACCACTATGTCCGCTAACCATATGAATTTGAAAAATTCATCGTATATTTTAACATCTGAAATTGTGAAATTTACTACCTTGCCCTTAGAAGTAGAATGTTTGATAATATTATAAATAATAAAAATAATATTATAAATGAACAAATATTATGATTTGTTGAAATAAAGAATTATTTATTATTTAATGAATTTACCTATTATTATTAACTCATAAAAAAAATTATTATAAGTAATAAACATATTATTAAATATTCTTGTCACTAAATATTATTATTTCTTTAAATAAAGAAATATAATATTTATTCATTTATTATTAAGTAATATTTTGTATAGTTAACAATACTATTTAAATAAATATTGTTATTATGATATTTAATAAAATTATTTAAATATTTCATAATATTATTTATTGTTGTTATTATTAAATAATATTTTTTAATATTAAGAAATAATATTTTATAATATTACTTCAAGAATTATTATTTATTAAATAAATATTATTATTTATGTAAATAAATAATAATACTATCTTATTTAATTAATAATAAATATTTAAAAACATCATTTATTATTATTTTTAAACATTATGAATTATTATTATTTTTTTTTGAATATATTACAATAATAAGGACTTTAACAATTTAACATCATTTTATCCTTTATGAAATGTCTTATTTTGGTATGACATGATGGTATTACCATTTCAGATTTTTCTTTTTGGTATATTTTTAAATATTAGAAATTGCCCCTTCACGTTAGCTGAAAAGTATTGTCAAACGCCACATCAATTTATGAAACGTCAAGGAATTAGTCCTTTTCCCCCAAACAAAAAAGTGCAAACACGTCAATCTCTGATAGTATTTCGGGCTAATCATGTTAGAACTTAGAAATTAAATTCAGAAACGAAACTCAAACAAAAGTTGAGGACAAGAAAGATAACACGTATCACTAAACTTCGACGGATTGTAAAATCCAAACCTTTATTGTTCTTTTTAATTAGTTTTTTACCATTTTTACTTGTGTTTCGAATAAAATCAGTAATTAGGCGCTTTTTGGATAAACTTTTATAAAATATTTTCATAATTTCGAAAATATCAAAATTACAAAATCAAGACATAGAATTTGTATTATATACTCTACCTTTTGCTTTCATATTTTAAAAAGTATGAAAAACCCTAAAAATATGAAGCTAGCTTTTTATACTTTGTGCTTTTAGCAAATTTGTACTTTTCGTGTGAATTTGACCACCCTTCAATAAAACTCTCGACTCTACCTCTGCTCGCTATTGTTAGAGTCGAGCTGCTATCATCAATCTTGGACCTTGAAACTAATGAAAACTATCACCAAAAGTACAAATTGATGTATTTTTATCAAACATAAAATTATATTTTTTGTTTTCAAAAGGGTTACTTTTTTAAATTTTCTACCTAAATGATTTTTAGTGTTAATTCTACCCCCACAAATCATACCAAAACGATTTTTAAAGTAAAAATAACAAAATAAATATGAGTTTTTTATTTCAGTCCACCCCCACAAATTATAGCTCCATGGTACTTTACACTTGGGTAGGGCTGGCAATCTTGACCCAACCCATTTGACCCACCCACCTTGGAACCAAGGTTCAAAGTATCGTTACGCCTCTATGTATCAGCAAAGGCGTATCAATACTTAGATACAAGCGAAAATGGTTTTTTTTTCAAAATTTGGTTTTTGGGAATATATTTTAACATATTTTTTATTAAAAAAATAGTGGGATCCCGAATAGGCGTTTTAGACCCCAAAAGATACAATACAATATGCCCAATACAAGGCATATTGTATCGATACTTTGAACGTTGCTTGGAATCCACCTATACCCACCCAATCTATTGGTGGTTCAATATGGGTTGAGTAGCCCATTGGGTCGGTGGAAAAGGGTCAGGGTGGGTTGGGTTGAGGTACCCATTAAGATTATGATGGGTTGGGTCGCATTAGTCAAAATAAATTGGGTCAAAGTCAAATCTATCTATACTCGCTAAATCTCGAAAAAGAGAAGTTGCAATGATTTGAACTTAAACTTCATAGTGTGCCCATCCCACATCTTATTATACTTCCAAATCATCATACCACATTTCATTTTGAAATTAAGGGGGCATTCTTGTTTTTGGATTTTGAAGGGTGGGGCATAGTTGATCAATGGGATTTTGGTTCCCATTGACCAAGAATCCCATGTTCATTTTTTAGATTAATGTGGGGACCAGGGAAAGTTTATTTTCTTAAGTGCCACTTACCTAATAAAGTGATACCCATATAGGGTGGGTAAATAACTTTTCCACCTAGGAGGAAAGTTGCTAACACTTGAATGGTATAAAAATGTCAATTTTAATAATGAATTTTTATGACTAAAATGGTCATTACCTTATTTACCTTAGAAATAAAAGAACATGGGTAAATGCATTTACCCGTGTAAGTGTTTCACAGGAAAAATTTACTCAAGTAATTGCATTTATCCAGGTAAATATCTTACCGAAAAGTGAATAGGGCCTAAAAGTGAAATAAAATAGATTTTATTAACTTTCGTGTTCACATGCAATTTTATATAAAAGAACTTTTACAAAAACAATTTTATTAAGTAATTTTATGAAAAGACTTTTTGAAAGCACTTTTACAAATGTACTTTTACACTTTTATAAAAACACTTTTACACAAAAGCACTTTATAAAAGTACTTTTATGAAAACACTTTTATGAAAGCACAAAAGCACTTTAATAAAAATACTTTTAAAAGTATTTTTATGAAAGCATAAAAGAATTTTATAAAAGTGCTTTTACGAAAGTACTTTTATGAAAACACTTTTATAGAAGTACTTTCATAAAAGTACGTTTGCGAAAGCACTTTTATGAAAGCACTTTTATAAAAGTACGTTTGCGAAAGCACTTTTATGAAAGTTATTTTCTACATTTTCCCATTATTTTCTGCATTTTCTGTAATTTTTGGTATTTTCTGCATTTTCTACAAATTTTTTGTGCTTTTCTGCACAATTTTTACATTTTTTGTTTTTTTTTTTATGTATTTCCTACATTTTTTTGCTTTTTTTTTTGCATATTTTCTGATTTTTTCTACAAAAATTCTAAAATTTTCATAAAATTTTACTATTTTTGTATTTTCTACATTTTTAGTATTTTTTTACATTTTTTGTAAATTTTTTACTATTTTATGCATTTATCTATAATTTTTTCATTTTTGAGTACATAGGTTGAACTACTGGTTTTTGTCACGTGATAGTGTTGAGAGAAATTATTCTTTCAAAATTTATTATTTAGATATAAGAGCCATCCTAATCTAATTTTATATTTATAAGTGAGAATTTAATATGGGTGAAAGTGATGTTAATATGGATGGATGAATACGTAGGTGGGTTAGTGTTAAGATGGGTTATGAGAGATGATGCGTTGGTGGATTAACATGAATTGGTTGGTATTCAACCCTTACCAAATCTGCGCATTTGCCACCCTTACTTCGGGTAGAATTGATAGATGCGCGGGTATTGATGTTTAGGTGGAGGTATTTGAAATTTTGAATGGTTACAAGTCTTTGTCTTCAATAGAGAAGGGATGCTTTACTCTGCGTGTGCTATTTATGCTATAAAAAAGATTGTGATTTTACACTTTCAATTCATTCCGGTTCTCGGTCAAATACTCTTTACTACTTTTTGCCTTGGCGAGATTTGTCAGGACCGAGCTCATGTTCGTTCACTGATCCATGACAAAAAATCTTTACCTGCAGACTTAATTCGATCAAGTGCTTTTTCGTTCACAAACTGAAGGCGGTAATTTTTTAGCGAAGTTAGCTCAATTGGGTTGGTAATGGCTAATAGCAAATACGAGTACGTGAAGTCCTTCGAAGCCGAAGACAAGTTGTTGCCAAACACTTGGATTGTTATTAAAATCGGTGGCCATTATTTTACCAGGTAAGTTACATTTTTTCTTTGCTAGTTGAAATTGACTATTGGTGCTACAGAAAAGGTGGAGCCATCTAACATACTGATCCATAACATTGCTCTTAATGTGTTTGCACTAATTACCAAATAAAGGGTTTGCACGGAATGGTAACGCAAAGGAAGTTCTGAACAGAGGTATAAGTGGGTCGGTGCTGGCACTCATCTCTATCCAAGTAGGATCTCTTGGTTACTATAATTGAACCCACTAAATCGACTTAAGCAATCTAAAACACTATAATCATGAATATATTGTGCAGCATTTCCATGTTGAATGCAGAAAAATGCAAGTTTGAGGTTGTAGTAAAATTATCATGCCTCCGTGTGGACATAATCTCAAGTCTCAACTATATCCAGCTTGTTATGTATCAGAAGATATCAGAAGAGAAACTCTCAACAAACCCTTCTGAGACCCGGAAGAGAAAAATTGAGTGAACTCATATCTCCTTGGTGAATCTGGTCGATGTGTGCCATTTGTAGCAACAAAACCACTTCAAATGAGCTAATTGGAGCAGAATCTTAAGTACTCTTTCCTCATAATACACCGTTAAGGAGGTTTTGAAGAGTCAACTTTTTCTCCTTGTTTTTATGTCTGAAAGTTAGAGGTGTTGAACCTGCATCAAACAAATAGTAAAATGATGGAAAAATGACACTTATAATCCTGAAATACATCCATATATCCATATATCATTTTGGTTAACTATTTTTGCTTGATCAGATACCTGGCAATTTGGATTTCTAGTTACCAAATTTTGCTGCACCTTGAACTTCAAGAATTCTCTTTGTTGGTGCTTTTTAGATTTTCTGAAGTCCATGAATTTATGAAGCCAAATGATGAGCAAGCTTTGAATCTGATGAACTCTTGTGCCATGGCTATGTTAGAGGAATATCCAGATATGGTACTTGCGTATGGTTTTAGAGATGAGTACAGGTACCATTGCAACACAGCTTTCATATTCATGTGGTATTTGCTAAAAAGTTTCAGCATTTGAAGATTCTTACTCTGTTAGTTATGTTATGGCCCCCAGCTTTATTTTGAAGGAGGCGTCTGAGTTCTACCAAAGGCGTGCCAGGTTTCTTGCCCAATCTCTATTCTTTTTAGATTTTATAGTTTTCATTTTTGTGATGTTTAAATGTCCGGAAGAAACCACATACTTTAGGATAGGGAGGACAGGATGAAGCAGTTGCAAACCAATCAATTGAAACTGAAGATTGACCTGAATGGATGAAGAATGCATAAGTAATCCAAGTTTAAAGAACTTAAAACAAGGCCTAGGAAAAGAAAACATTTTTTTATCAGAAATAATGTTACAAGGTGTGTCTAGGTGTGCAGGTGAGGTGCATTATAAAGCATGAGTCTCATTTGTACCTAGGTAACACCCCTTTGAAAAGGCATACACCTGGGTTGCCTTGCATCTAGCCCAGGTGTGCATCTTTTTTTAGTTTGCTTATTTGGTTATTTTTTATACATATTTATGCGTTTTACACTTTTGAAATGGTCTATCAACTTCTAAGTTACCTTTAATTGGTGCTTATGCACTAATAATGGTCCTATTAACTTTTAAAAGAAACAAAAATAGAGACCTTTTGAATGCCTGAAGCCCTAGTTGTTGCGGATAGGATCTCAAATAGAAAAAGTTCCACCAAAGAACCAACAACAATCAACTGATCTTTAATCCCTTACCTGAAATAGAATAAACTACAGCAAAAATCACAAATCTGATGCCTTATATATGGGCCAAAAACTTGGGTTGCCCAGGTCCATAGGTCCTCTGCTTCTAAAAGGCCCCAACCTCCTAGGGTTTGGAATGCAGGAGGTTTAACATCATACTAGCTACTTGAAACAATGCAACTAAGAGATCTACAAACATGTTGGAGTTTCATATGCTTGAATTGTTGAGTGCTTGAAGCACTTTCATATGATTCACATCTGTTTGCTTCTTCCTTCACTTTGAATTTGTTTTACGTATCATGCTTATATATTTCGATTTTTTCCGTAGGCAACAGGAAAAGTATATTCATTTATTAAATTTAATATGTAAAGAGTAATCACAAGATTTCGACTAGCCTCATCTACCTAACCTAAAACCGTATAAATGAAACTAAGAATATCATGAGATTACTCCCTAATACAAATAATCCCTATTGATTTCTTGTTTTGCCAGTGTGTCAGCCACATTGTTAGCTGATCTATAAGTCCTCTCCAAGCTACACCCAGTTTTCTAACTAATTTTAGCTCCCCCCACCAAGTATGTCTATATTACCATGTGCCTCAGTGTCTCCCTCTTTAACCAACCTACTACATTCCGGGAATCTCTTTCCATCTCAATGCTGCCCAGACTCATCCTTTTACAAACCAGTTCTTCCGTTGCAGAGTCTTCCTCTCCTATTGGTCCCAAGAAGATATCGATGAACTCCAGTTCATATTTCTTATAACTTATCAATTCCTACAAGCCCTGGATTTTCTATGCTACAACCATTAAAGTTTAGCTTCCAATGGTTCTAATGGTGGAGACCAGTCCTTTAAAATGATTGGTTTAGAGGTAGAAGAATCTTCCACCTGCTTTGAGTCCCTAAAAATATCATCCTTTGTAAATTGCTCAAAGATTTGCAATGTTTTTATCCAATTTATTATGTATTTTGACTTGAGTCAATTAACTTTTTAAAACATTTATTTTTTAATTCATGTTTGCATATTTTTAATGCATCAACACTTAATATTTCTTGTTTTTTTTTTTTTTTTTCCAAAAATTTGCACATTGCTTTGTTCAGGTGTGTGCCTCATCCTGCACCTTGCACCTCAGGGGTAGAAGGCACTTGCACTTGTGCCTCTCACTTTTAAAACATTGATCAGAAACTGAAATTATATACTAAAATTATTATATATTCCTTGACTTGGATATTTCATGATTTTTTATTCTTTTACTATTTGCTATATAATGTTCTACTTAATCCAGTGTTAACTTGTTCCTTAAATCTTTTTGTTTTTGCAGTAAATTAGTGTCCGTCTCTGTGTCATTCTTCTCTGCTGTTTATGTTATGAAATGGAAAGAATTCTTCCCTGAGAAAGCATTAAAGTACCCACCTTCTTTTGATGGACAGGTTTTTTGCTGTCCATCAGTTAAGATACTTAAAGATTATCTGATGTGGAGGCAAGCAGATTGTGAGTATTTGAATCACTTTGCTTTTTAACATGGACAAAAGACTTTTAGAAGGGAACTAATTGCATAAGTTCCATTTATTTCTGGCATATAAGTTTGATTTAATTCAATGGTTATAAACCTGTCTTCCTTCTTTCTTGTTTTATAGGTCATACTGGTAATCAGTACAACACTTGTTTGTGGATGCTGGTTAAATCAGGACAGACCAAACAGGCAGCACAAAATATTCTAGAGGTGTCAAAATATTGTTTATGTTTTTTGAAAAAGATTCTTCCCCTTGAAATTTGTTGCATTAATATTGTACTTCCAATTTCAACCACTCATTGCTATATTTTTGTTCTCTTGAATCTTTCCATGTGTCATTTGTTGACATTATATTTGAATTCTTGAAAGGAATTTCCCCCCCTCCCCTTTTGCTCATGGGTGAGTATTTATGTCATGATAACATTCTATGGGAGTGACAACAGCATGTGTATGTGTGTATGTGGGTCTGTATCACAATAAGGTTTTGCATATCTAGTTGGAGTCTGCGCTCTTTTATTTGTTATTTTGCTTGTAAATGCTGCTCCTTTATTTGTTGATCAGATTGCAGTTCTTTGTGTTGGGTGCTGTCTCATCAGTCATCACCCTTTCACTTATTGCACCTTCTTTTTTAATTTTAATTATAATCTCTCTTGATTTACCATTGAAAAAGTTCTATGGGGGCTGGCTGTTGTCACAAATATGCAGAGCTTTTGGAAACTTGAGAACAGCAACTCAATCACATTAGGGGAAATGTTCTTGCAAGAATTTCACATGATCACTAAAGGAAGGTATTTTTATTTTTTATTTTTTATATTAGAATGTAAAGATATCTACAAGTACAGCCCAGGTAAATGAATAGATGAATAGTGGCAAAGATTAGATTTATGTTCTTCACATGAAAAGAAAATCATAAGAAAAACAATTATGATTTAATAAGGTAAAATTTTTCTTAAAAGGTTTCCTTAACTTTTATTTTTGGGTTGTTGAAACTTGATTAAAAGGGCAGCCTAGTAGGGGTGCTCACGGTTTGGTTAACTAAACTATGTTTTTTTTTTTTTGAAATCAAACCGTTACCACCGGTTAACCGGTTTCGGTTTTTGACTGGTTTGGTTCTTTGGTTTTTTATATTTATAACATATATTATAAATAAATATATATAATTTTTTTTGATCAGTAAAAACAAATTTCATTAATGTAGAGAAATTACAGGGGTTATAGTTTATGAGTAGCCTTGGCTACCCCACTACAGTGCATCCACTAAGAAATTTACTTTTCCCTTTTACAGTTGGTCCCAGAAACATTGATCCCTGTTCACCCCTTGTTTGGCTAGCTGGTCTGCAAATCCGTTTGCTGCTCTATGGGTCCACTGAATTGAAAGCTGCATATCCTTGGATAGACTTTTGATCTTCTTGATGTCATTTCTGAATATACAGGGTGTGCTGTCATGTTGTTTTAGCCAACTGATAATAACTTTGGAATCCCCTTCCACAACCAACCTTTCTATCCCCATCTCCTTAGCTTTTTGTATTCCATATACCATTGCCTTCAGTTCAGCTGTAATGGAATTACCCATTCCAATGGGACCCAAATACATCCCCAACTCATTTCCTCTTTCATTTCTTATAACCCCTCCAATTCCAGATCTTCTTGGGTTTCCGAAACTGCTGCCCTCAAAGTTCAATTTGACAAATCCTGGTTCAGGGGGCACCCACTCCTTTAGGATCTTCTTTTTTGCCAAGGAAGAGAAAGCAACTAGCCTCCAATTCCTAATCATATCATCCACTGTTAAATTTGAAAATAAGTTCAGTGTTTTCACCCATGAGATCACCTTCATCATAACAGTTTCTATCATTTCTGCCTTGCATCTTTCCTTATCTTCAAATAATCTCCGATTGCTTTCCTCCCATAGTACCCATAGTACTGCTGCCCTTGTGCATCTCCACATCATTCTCCCTCTTCGCTTTGGCCATCTAAAAGTAGATGGCACAAACAATCTTTCCAAGCTCATCGGGGTGTCCCACTTGCATCCAAATAGGTAGAAAAATCAATCCCAAATGCTGCTAGCAAGAGGACAGGAAGCAAGAATATGAAAAGCATTCTCACCATTTAACTTACATAAATAGCACCAATTTTGTGAAAAGCACCAACCGGGTCTTTTCCTCTGCAATAGATCACTAGTGTTAATTGCACTTTGATGTACTTCCCAACAAAAAGCACCCACTTTGTGAGGGACAGGTCGACACCAAACTTTTTGTAAAGGAAGGGTTCCCCAGGTTGGGCAGGAGAAGACAAAGACTTGAAGAAAGAAGCACAATTGAAAGCACCTGAAGGATGGGGAGACCAAAGTCTAGTGTCTTGTTTTGAGGTGTCAAGCCACACCCCATCAAGCACCTGAAGTAGAGAAGACAAAGACTCCAGTTCTGAGTCCCTGACATTTCTGTGAAGTCCTAGGTTCCAAGTCGGATCAGACAAGGGTGGGGAGGGGGCAAGAAATTCAGCAATGGGTCTACCTTTGAGGGATGAAAGAGCAAAAATGGAGGGAGAGAGGGTTTTTAAAGAAGACTCCCCCACCCAAATATCTTCCCAGAATTTGATTTTATTACCTGAATTAAGATCAAATCTGATATGACTAAGAAACGAGGGGAGAAGTCTGTGAATTGCCTTCCATGGTGAATAGCTCGATGCTCTGCTGGAAACTCAAACATCCCATCCATTCTCTAAGAGCCCATGTGTACTGGTTACCACTTTGTGCCAAAGCCTATCTGTCTCACCTAGGAATCCATAACCACTTGCCCAAGAGAGCTTCATTCCTCTCCTTAAGTCTTCCAATGCCCAACCCTCCTAAATCCTTCCTTCTAGTCACTACTTCCCATCTAACTAGATGATCTCTCTTCTTCTCATCAGGTTCCCACAGAAAATCCCTCATTATCTTCTCTAATTTCTTCCCAATAGCTTGAGGCATACTAAACACCGAGAGATAGTAAACTGGGAGATTTGCTAAGGTGGCTTTGATAAGAGTAATCCTCCCCTCCCCCCCCCCCCAATGAGACGTAATTTCTCTTCCATGCTGCCAACTTCTTTTCAAACCCCTCTATTACTGGTTCCTAGAAACCTAAGTTTTTTGGGTTTGCACCTAAAGGGAGTCCTAGATATTTCAAAGGCCACTCACTCCACAAACAACCTAATTCCTCTGTCCAAAAATTGAACTCTTCTTGGTTTAGGTTAATTTCGGCTATCACACTCTTGTTGAGGTTCACTTTCAGGTTTGTCACTTTTTCAAAAAGGTTAACAACCAACCTAAGGTTCCTTGCTGCCAACTCATCTTCATTTTCACAAAAAATGATGATGTCATCCGCAAATTGAAGATGAGTAACTACAACACCCTTCCTACTCTCCAACCCTTTAACATACCTGTTGCATCCGCCTTCGAAATCAATTTGCTAAGCACTTCTGCTAGAATCGTGAAGAGGAAGGTGGAAAGGGGATCTCCTTGTCTAACTCCTTTCTTAGCATTAAAGAAATCCTTTACCACTCCATTGACTAGTACTAAGAAATGACAAGACTGTAGAAAACCTTTAATCCACCTACACCATCTTGCTCCAAATCCACAATTCCTAAGAGCCTCCAACAGAAACTCCCAATCCACAAAGTTATAGGCTTTTTTTAAATCTAATTTGCACACAATGCCTTTCTTTCTAGACTTTCTGAAATCCTCCACACATTCATTAGCTATTAGGATTTGATCGGAGATTTGCCTTTCTTGGATGAAGGCCCCTTGAGACTGAGAGATAATTGCTGGGAGGACCTTTTTAGCCTCAAAGAAAGGACCTTGGCAAGGATCTTATATTGGCTTGTTATCAAACTGATTGGCCTAAAATCCTTGGGATGGCAAGCACCAGATTTCTTTGGGATCAATGCTATGAAGGTAGCGTTAACACCCTGGCTTACTACCCCTCTATGATAGAATTCCTTAAAAACTTTCATCACATCCTCTTTCAACCACTCCCAACAATCTTGATAGAAGGCCATCGTGAATCCATCAGGCCCAGGCGCCTTAGATCAATCCATTGCGAAAATTGCTTCTTTCACTTCACACTCCTTAAAGTCTTTCTCTAGATTTCTGCTCATCACCTCTTCTAGAACTGGCCATTCCAATCCTTCCATCTCCCATCTTCTTGATGTAGGCTTTTTGAAAATAATATAATATATGATAAATATATATAATATATTATATATAAATAATAAATAACATAATATATTATAAATATGCATATTATATTATAAATACTATAAGTATATGTAATATATTTATAATATATTATATATTATAAATAGATAATTATAAATATAATATATTTATATATATAATACATATATATTTTATATATAATATATAGATAATATGTAAGATATATTAAAAATATACATATAAATACATATATCGGTCAGTTCGGTTAACCGCCGTTTTTTTTCTAGGTTAACTGAAAACAGAACCAATCCTTCGGTTTTTTAGAAATACCAAACAGAAGTTGAACCAATCGGTTTAGTTAACCACATTTTTGGTTTGACTTGCTTGGATTGGTTCATTTTTTTCGGTTTCTTATGAGAACCCCTACAACCCAGTGCATGAGGCTCCTGCCAACGCGGGGTCTGGGGAGGGACAGATATAGATAGCCTTACCCCTGCACATACAGAGAGGCTGTTTCCAAGATTTGAACCCTGGTCATCCAAGACGCAATGGAGAAACCCACTGTTGTGCCAAGGCCCACCCTCTTGTTGAAACTTGATTAAAAAATTTTTAAAAGAAAAGAAAAATAATTTTCAAGATGAAGAGATACCACCTTTAAATAGAAAAACAACTTGTGGATTTATGTAGCTGACTCCATATAGTTGGGATAAGGCTTGGATGATGATGATGAACTTCCTTGTGGATGGATGGCCAAAGAATGAATTGTAGCCACTAGCAATAGCTTTCTAGAGAACCAACTCTAGAAATTATCAAAGATGAGCATTTGTTTTTCCCAACTGCTCATTTGATGATGGAAAAGAGATACTCAATGCTGCCCTACCCCTTGTAAGGACTTTGATTTATCAGGTCAAACAACAAAGTCTGGAGTTAGGTTTTCAATCACAGGTTGGCTCTAAATAGAGTAAAAAATAAATGGTGTGTATTCACATGCTTCTAATCAGCTTGTCCCCAGTGAGACATTTGGCATTTCATTAATTCAAAGGACACCATATTCAAAGATTATCAACTTCAAAATGGCACGACTGAAAATGTTTCTATTGGGCCATACATCTATATTTTCAAAATTGTAAAGTTAGAATTGAGGTCGTCTTTTTTTCATCATTGAATTGAGATTGTCTTTTGTCCATGACGCTTTGTTGAGATCTACTACCCAAGCCTCCTTCATCCTTGACCATGTAAAAAATGGTGGGGAGAATTTCCATTAGAGTCCATTTCATCATATGAGATTTCCCTCCAAATTCATTATCATTAATGTACTTGATGTGTTTAACAAAGGTTAATGTTTTCTATGTCTTCCTATAAAGAGCATGCAGAAGATATGGTAGCCTCCCCATGGTTTAAAGCATATGAAGTGGGGAAGTTCTATTTGAGAGATTTTACAGAGAGATTCTCTATTGGCCAGATATAGTAGCTTGGCCTTTATTTTTTTATCATTAACAGATAAAATATCTTTATTAGATATTAGATAATTCAAATATGAAAAAATCAGGGATGCGAAGAGCTCTAGTAAAACAGAGCCATAGCTTGCTCAACCAGACAACCACCCTTGGTTTGTCACATGCTACAATTTAGTACCTTGGTACATATTAGCCCCATATTAATAGATAAAATATATCCAAACACATTTGCTGGTCTTCTAACCCACTCAAGGGAACTCATGCTTTGATATGGAGATTGTGCCTTGTTTTGATCATAATTCACAAAAGAGAAAGAACTTGAGTAGAATTAGGGATTCCCTATTCAGAGTGTTAAGTATGCACTATGTTTGCTAAAACCCCTTAATTATATTCCTTAGAGGAAATATCCTTTGATTTTGATTTTATATGAAAGAGCTACTTTGTAAGGGTTAAACCCAATAACGGGTACAAGTAGTGCCATTAGCTTGGACTCTTAGCGGGTTATACCCATGAGTGGGCCCCACAATTGGTAGATAGGTCATGGGACCCATACACCATTGGGTACTTATGTATTCAAACTTATACATCTTAACAGTGGGTCTCGTTAATCGGTAATACTGATTTGGTGGTGGGCATGATCCACCTTAATATTTTAAACAAATATTTTGATAGTGGGCCCCGTTGATAGGTGGGACCCACTAGTTTGATTTGATGGTGGGCATGACCCACTTTAATGTTTTGAACTTAAATATTTTGACAGTGGGCCCCACTGACAGGTGAGACCCACTAGTTTGATTTGATAGTGGACATGACCCACTATAATGTTTTAAACTTAAATATTTGACAGTGGGCCCCACTAGTTTGAGTTGATAGTGGGCATGGCCCACTTTAAGGTTTTAAACTTAAATACTTTGTGGATAAGATCCACCGAACTAGACAGTGGGTCCCAGGTACAGCTTTATTTATAATATGCTGTTAACAAACTAAGAAATCCATTGCTAATCCTGTTCTTTGAGGTGAATAAGATCCACCGAACAGGGCAGTGATTCCCAAGTATTAATTAATTTTTTATCTGTTTTAATATTTCTTTTATGGTGATAGAATCCACCGGACATAATACAACCAATTAAAGAAAGAGCGAGAGAAAGAACTCTAATAAAACTCTAGTGATAAGATTTAGAGTTTTAATAGAACTCTAGAGAGAGAGAGAGAGAGAGAGAGAAAGAGAGAGAATAAGATAAGGATTGAAGTAGATAAAATTTTCAAAGGATAAAGGAAAATGATATGATTTATACCTGTGTAAGCCTATCTTTACACCTCAATCAGCCGAACTTCAAATTCCCTCCTCTATTTCTTCTCTTCCTCTCTCTTCTCTCTTTTTTTCTTATCTCTTTCTCTTCTCTCTCCTATATGTCGCCCAATTCTCTTCTCCTCTTCCTCTTATATAGAGGAAGATAGTTATGGGGTAAGCAACCTCCCCACTCTTCATACGTGGGGTGGTTGCTTAACTCCCCCCCATAACCAGACCTTAAAATTTGAACTTATGTGGAGTGGGCCAGCTGTCAAATCTGCCCCCCCTCAAGCTTTATTTATTTATATTATTTTATTTTTTTTACATCATATATTTTTAATCATAAACATGCCTCTAAGTGAATAAAGTTACATTGATGGGTCTTAACTATTATTCAACATCTAATTGCCAGAAGATTTGGCAAAGGTGCAGTGGGTATATGACACAAATCAAGGAATTATAAACATGTTTGGAAAAAAATGGATATTTGCAGCAAAAGTACAAGGATTTTCATTACTGAATGATCATTTTTATGTAGAAATTCTTCTGCCATATATTCTTCACTCTAGCCCATGCATTTGCAACCCTTATATAGAAGTTGTGTTGTATGTTTTTTTTCATGCAACCCGTCTCTATGTTTTGCTTTTGCCCTTTTCGTAATGGATCTTCTTACAAGATTGTTGATTGAGACCATTTTGCACCTGGTGATTAGAATATTGTGATTAAAGTTTAGTACAAATAAGCACTATTTTCAGCTCAGTCAATTGGAAAATGTACAAGCTTTTTTTTTCCTTTAAATTTGCTTCATATTTCTACCTTTTGTTGGTGGAAAATTTATATTGCTTTCTAGTTTTGCATACTGTTTATGAGCAATATTTTGTGTTTATTCTCCACTGTAGCCTTTCTTTTCTATGATCCGCTTTTCTCATTTAACATTCTTAAATATGAATTCTTATTAAGCTTTTGGATTGTGAAGTCGCTTGCTCAAGGATCCAAAATGTTCTTGTAGCAAATGCTAGTTTTTGCCCACACTTAAATGTTGTATTCTTTAATTCTGCAGGGTACTCAAAAACAGGAGAAAAATGAACTACTTTTCCAACAGTTTGGTATCAACTACGACAAACTACCAATTATGTTCCGCAAAGGATCCTGTGTTTTAAGGCACAAGGTTTTTTTCAATCCTATCACGTGAAAGTTATACCATCTTCAAGTATTTTAAGAATGTCAAGCATCTTATTGTCCTTACATGGTCCACCAATATCAGATTCTAGAATCACCTGTTTTATATTTAATACTATAAATTTTTTGGATAGTAAATAAAATAAAGAATTAGCAGGTTGGGCAAAATGGAGGGGTGCATCTGGGTTGTCAAGAAACAGTTGTAAGGTCAACTATGTTGTATGGAGCAGAGTGTTGGGCAGTCAAGAAACAACATGTTCAGAAATTGAGTGTGGCAGAAATACAAATGCCAAGTGAAAGAATGGTAGGATCCATCTAAAGGACGCCAAAAGGATTGCGGAATGGGTGGGCGAATTTAAAAAATTTTCCTACAATCTTCCAACTGGGAATCATATTCTCTAAATTTAGAATACAATATTCAAGGATTCTACTTGAACCATAATCGAACCAGATCTGAACCAAAAAGAAAAGGGAGGATTATACCTGATCCGGAGAAGCAGTATCTCCCAAAGTTGGTGTTCATGCCCAAAGAGGACACTAAGATCCGCTCCTGCTCAAGATGACATAGCTGTAGGTGGAACGGAACCAACAAAGTGCGTCCTACACACTGGATCCTTCGCAAGAATCCTCTGGAAACTTTGAGCACCAAATCTTTTTCAGTCTTCTCTGCAAGACTGATGTCAAGAACTGATTTCTTGACTTCTTTCTTCTTCAAAGATCGAATCTTGTCAGAAAGAGAGGCGACAGCTGGAGGAGATCTCCTGAGACGAAGATGGCTGAATTGCTTCTCTTTTCTCTGGAGTGTGAGTGAGATCCTATCTCAATTCGCAGGAAGCTTTCTTGCTTGCACCCTTGGTTCGAAATTTTTTTTCTCTCTTAGGGTTTTTCCTATTTTCTTCTTGATTAAGAAACCTCCCAATTAGGAGTTATCTCAATCCAAATCAATATTTGGATAGGGGATTATCTTAGTCCTATCTGTAGATTAAGTTAGCTTACTCTTGATCTTATCAGGAGGTTACCAGATTCAAATCTGATTTGAATTTGGTCTCACAGTGTGGATAAGGTTAAAGGTTCAATCATTTTGTTAACATTAATCTCAGATCCGCCCTATAGATGGGTGATCATATCAGCCCAGCTCGAAATGGGCTTTTGGCCCATTAAATGTTCAGTGCTTAACTAGTCTCCAATCTGTTGCCTAGTTGGGCTTCTTTGTATGGCGTGGGACCCAATCATTGATCTACACACCAGCCACATGGGTGACATTCAACTTATTCATGTTGTAGTTCGTTGTGAACGCATTGAAGGAAGAGGGTAAAAAATTCAGGATGGCATCCACTTGCATGCCAAGATCTAGCTCAGATCCAAGGGCTTCGAGTTCGTTAATGTAGCCCATCATCCGAAGACAATGGTCATGAACTTTCTGCCCCTTGGACATCTGTGCGGTTATGAATAGTTTCAGGACCTTCTGTCGAGTAGAACGGTTCTGCTCTTCATACACTGTCTTTAGACTGTCCAATATGTCATTGGCTAGTTCGATCTGATCGAATTGCCTCTGTATTGAGTTGTCTAGTGAGGCAATGACAAGGCAGCGGCTAGGTAGTTCTTATCCTCCCAATCTTGGTAGTCCCTCCTACGGGCCTCAGAAGCCCTATCACTCGGATGCTCCGGGGTAGGATTTTTCACCACCTTATCTAACTTTTCGGAAGTTAGGACCATCATAAAATTTCTGTACCAGTCGGCATAGTTTGGGCCCTTAAGCTTGTTATCGTTTAGAAGCTTTGCGAATTGATTGTTTGCCATTTTTTGATAAAACAGCAAAGACGTTAGTCTACAACCTTAGTTTGATTCATGTTTCCTACATAGATATGGTTTTTAATCTATGTTCCATTCCCATTTGTTCATCTCTGAGATTTCCCTCCTTTCTCAGTGACGGAGATGACGAAATGTCTCTAGAAATGTCGGAAATCATATGGGGTGCGTGAAGCCAATTGTTTCAGCTGCATTACCTCACCACCTTTCTGTGACGGATCATATCCACTCATCGAATGAGTTTCCCTTTGGCCTCTGTCAGACAAGGTTCAGAGCCGTTTTCAGGTAAACCTTTCTGTCCAGTGAGTGCTCACCCATCATATTCAGGTTACGCCAAGGTATCGTGAGAGAGTTCCCATTTTCTGGTGAAGCCCCTCCCACATCGGTCTATGACACCCCTATCATCTTATGAAACACTCTAACAGATCAAACAACAAATGGATAGCCCAATTTTATGGTGCGTTTCCTCATTACTGAAGGACCCATCATTGTGCTAATGACGGAAGGCCTTTAGAGAGTCCATCATTTGGATCTCCCTAGCACATGCACTCATATTTGCTAGAGGGAACAAAATTATGCCCTAGTTCTAATTTTAGGTCAAACCAAAGTGGCTCCTACTGACTTTCATAAAGTCAGATTTCTGGTGGGCCTTAATCGGCTAGGGGTTCCGTACGCATCCCTTTTTAGGGTTGTGGGGCCCACCATGGAGGGGTCATCCAATGACCTTAAGGGACACCATGACAATGATGTGCATTCAGCCATGGTGTGCGGAAGAGCCACTAACGAGTCATCATGGGCCAAGTGCTTATGGCCCATGGTTGTAGCACATCAAACATCCAATCATCACATGTAAAGGAGGAATTGATCCAATCAATTAACTGCTGTAAAGCCCATTGAACAGCCCATTTGAAGTCCATAACATTAACAATTAATGTCTGCTAGGTGTATGGGCTGAATCGCAGTTAGCAGTTCGGCCCATACAGCTTTTCTCACAAGAGTGGGATTTTGTAGTTTTAAGCTTTTAAAACTGGGCTTTACAGGTGGGCCGAATTAATCTCTGTAATTGAACATCAGATTTGGAACTGCAAGAGTGAGAAAAATGGACTGAAAACAGTCTCCTTCGAACCCTAGATGGTTTTGTCACGTGCATAGAAAACCACCAACAGTTCCAGTTAGAAGTGATTTGTTACAAGTGCAAGGGGCTAGAAGAGCTAGGGGTAGACCAAAAAGGGCATGAGTAGAAGCAGTAAGTAATGATTTAAGCACTAATAATTTAACAGTGGATATGGCTTTAAATAGAACGGATTGGCGAAACAGGATTCATGTAGCCAACCTGATATAGGTCTAGCTCAGTTCTTGTCCTTAGAGAATGTGAATGGTCTTCTTGGATCAGAATTTTATGGCTATTGATGGCTGTAATGGTTTCTTGAAGGAATAAGAGAGAAAATAGGGAGAGAAAATACCTGGAATCACTCACAGGGTGCCTAGAATCACCCTAGGGCATGGGAATTACTCACCATAGCTAGCATAAGCTGAAGAAAACTAAATAAACTTCATTGCCTTTGTGTAAAATGTCCATACAGATTTATAGACTCTAAACTCATAATAATCCTAGGAGTCAAACTGTTGGACTCATAATAGTCTTAGTCAAACTGTTGGACTCATAATAGTCTTAGGAGTCAAACTGCTAGACTTGATAATCCTAGTAAGACTCAAACTAAGCTGTCATATCCTATTTCAATTCAAAGAAGACTCAGTAACTCTAATCCTACTTATGTAATGACTCTGAAATTTTAAACATAAGCAAACTATAACTAGAAAAAGTAAACCCTATCATTGGACCCCACAGAATAGTGCAAAATGACAAAAATACCCCTACTGTTCAACAATACAGAAATACATAAAATTTCATAAAATTCCAATTTTGCCTCTTCAGCTCCTGCATCACAACCCCATATAGTTGGGATCAGGCATGGATGATGATGATGAAATAAAATAAAGATTTTTGATTAAAATTCCCTCTTCATGGCACACACAAAAATGCAACTGCTGCTTAAGAACAACAGCTGAGGATGATACACCAATCAGACTTCAGAATCCTCACTTCCTTTACCTCTTGTACTTTCCTTAGGTCCTCTAGCCGCCTTAGGAAGTAACAATCTATCTTAGAAAGTTGGTTTTTTCCTATGTTGCCTCTAACCATAATTGGCTCATCCCTGCTGGAGCTACACAATTTGAACCCTTTAGTACAATTTTCTACAGCCACAGGGAGTTCTTCCATCTTGGAACTTGGGTTCCACTCTACATACTCAGCAACAACTTTCTGCTTAGAACTCATACCTTTGTCCAACTTAGCAAAGGTAGCTTATACAAAATTCTCCCTCCCAAAAAAAAAGAGACCAGGGGCATTGAACAGTTGAACCTCATGGTTCACAACTTTGTCCAGTGGAAAAATTTTGCCTACCTGATGCACTTTATCCAATAAGATCTCCTCACCAACTCTCCCTTCAGTCTCCTCCACTATTGTGGTCAATCTTGGGCATTGGATTGTAGCCTGAACCCTCCTCTTCCTCCTCTGCTGAAATCTTTGGCATTGACTCCATTCTGTACTTCTTACTCTCTGGGACCTTTCTGAAGAACTTACTAGTTTGAAGATGCCTGCAACCTAACCTCAATTTCTATGGCTTATCTAGTGCAGGAAACTGGAGGGGAATTTTGGGGATTCAACTGGAATCAAAATCAATAATCTATTCTTTCTAGGTGGTTCAGGTTCCTATTATGGTTATACCAACTATGTGATCTAGAGAATTACCACATTCTCTTCTTAATGTTTTCAGTAAAAGAAGTTAACTTTCTTGCTTATTTGAATACCAGTTTAAACTAATGTAAATTGTATAGATCATTGCAATTCATAAAACCAACAAATGGAAACTTGAAATAAAAATAATAAATTCACTCACATGGTTTTTAGCTTTTCTTTGGAGGGTAGGAGAGACTTTTTTTTTGTAAATATCTGAATAGTTTGGTCATACTCAAGGTGATTCACTTTTCAATAGGAAGGTTTCATGGATGGCTGATTTTATCATCCTCTCCCTTCTCTGTCTTTTCTTCCATAAACCTTTTTACAATTGGAACAATTCAGTGCACCTTGGATGTGTGATGATATGATACTTCATTTCATATTTATGGCTACATCACCTTGCATGCAACTCTTCTCTTTAAATTTTCTGGCATGCTTTGTAAAAAACCAATATATTTTCTTTCTTTTCCCTTGTTAGGTGGAAGAAATTATCAAGTACAATAGAAGTGGAGATCCTGTTAAAAGATTACGGAAGAAGGTGATGGTGGGCCATTTCAATCTAGATTCACCACACTTTTGGACTAAGCATCCAAGTCTTTTGGATGAATTGGGAGTATCTGAATCTCATAGAGAAACTTTGAGCAAAGTTTGGTCAACCAAATGCAAGAATGTGAAATCTTTTGAAGTGAAAAATAGTTTGATGCCGTCCACATGGGTTGTGGTTAGAATTGATGGCCGCCATTTTCACAGGTAAATGGCTTTTTTGCTTCAAAGAAGGAATTAATTTTAGGGTCTATCATTTCCTTAGAAAAGAAAAATTTCCATTGTGTTGAAAGATAATAAATTAAATTATTGTGAATGGTGATTTTTATGAAACCATCATGGATTACATTGATCAATTTCCATTGGTTTAGATGTTTGGGAAGAATGCATGGTGCAAAGGAATTGAATTTATCACTTAATGAATCACACCTTGGAAGATCCTAGCTGCAAATATGTATTTCTGCAGATGCAACTCCCTGATGTTTTTTTTTTTTTTTTTTTGAATTAGTAAAAGTAACATTCAATAAAGAGAAGATTTACTACAAAGAGGATATAAGGTGCTGAGAGAACACCCATGAAAAACAAATGTGTCTTCCATACAGAGAGTATACATGAAAGACAAGTATATGTCTCTGTCATCTACTATAATATCCAACTTCAAGGGTGGAACATAGTGGCTTCTCCTAACAATTAGAAGAGGAAAGGTTCTAAGTTCAGTCTCCCTAAAAGCCATGCTTCATTAAACTCAGTTTTGATGGATGTAGCTTGGGCAACCCCAAGACCTTTGGGTATTGGAGGAGCTTTTAGAAATCAAGAAGAAGAATCTTATTAATCTTCTTAGGCCTGGTAGGGGATAGCATTTCAATGATGACTTTAGTCTTTACTTCATGGGTTGAGGCTGGCTTTCTCATTGGGCTTTACAAGTCTGGAAATTGAGGGTGATTTCCAAGTGGTAATTGAATGGTTGTTGAGTGAGGAGATGTCCTGTCCAGTCCGTGGCTTCTTCTTCATTGCATTAGAGGCACAATGTCTATCTTCCAAATCCAGATTGACCAGTGTTATATTAAATTTTCTCATCAGGGGGGAGAAGAAAAAACATGGTTGGAAGAGAAGTAAACTTCGTGACATTCTCAAGGTGGAGAAAATATCTGAAAGTGGAGGCTAAGGACTTTCTGCTTGAGGAGATGAGAATCAAGGGGCGCCCCAGTTTGAAGGTAAGGGAAATGAAGTTGGCAACAGTTTTGGTGGAAGGTTCAGAGATGGTGGAATGGCTCAAGGACTTTATGGTCAAGGCTGCAGCAAAGGGAAAGAAACCAAGCTGGAAAGAAATCTCACTCTGACAGGAAGAAGGTATGTACTGGAGTGCAAGAGAAATACAAAAGGATCCTTAATTGCCCTTTCTGAGTTTTTTGCCAAAAGGAAGAAACAAATGGTGTGCTTTCCTGAAGGTAAAAGGAGTCAAGGATGGCAAAGGGTTGCAGCAGAGCTGAATGCTATTCTTAACCACTGGAAAATAGGAAATCAGGAGGTTAAAGTAGTCGAAGCAGCAGACACCCGCTCTGATTTTCTTGGCCTTATACAGGACATCCCAGCCATGGTGCACAGAACAACCAACCCCACTGTCACTATTATCAGGAGGAAAGATTATTGGTAAAGCATGCTAATTGTTGAAGCCAAAAGACCAGTCTCCGATTGGAAGGAAGTTGCTAATATTGTGCAGTGTAAGTTAAAACTTAGAAACACTTTCATACTAACTCCCTTTGATATCATTAAAGCAGTGCTTGACCCTCTTGACAATGTGGTAGAAAGTACAGCTCTGAATTTTCAAGAAGCTTGGTGATCTTTTAGTGTGTTTAAGTGGATTCCATCATCAAACTCTAATTTTTTTTTTCAGTTGAAGATGGGGTGGTAGTTAGGGTAATTGGGCTGCCTTTTCATCTTTGGACCCATGAAGTTGTAGCCTCCATTGCAGTCTTATGTGGAGCTCGTCTTGATGGGGAATTTGGGGGGGGGGGACCTTTGATCAGGAGCACTTTTCTTGAGTGGAGTTAAACCAGAAGAGATCCCCAGGAAGGTGACTTTCTATGTGGATGAATTGTTTATCTCAGTGTGGCTGGTTTCTTCCATTGAAGTGGCATTGTGGAAGGAGGGGAGAAAGGAAGAAGATGAGAGGATGGAAACACAAATGCTACATGGAAATTTGGGATTAGAGAATCAGTGGTTGGACAGAGATTACACAAAAATGGATAAACAAGCTTTAGGCTCTTCGAAAGTTTATGGAAATATGGAAAATGAAAGACATGTGGCTGAAGAAACTAGACTGGAACCTACTAGGACCTATGCTCAGGTGACTATGGATGGCGCCAAAAGAGGGGTTTTGAATGGTTTAAACATCTCCATGGTAAAAGAAGGGAGCAGGAAGAATAAAATGGATGGGTTGGTATTGAAAAGGGGTGAACTGCTTGGTCAAACCAAAGGAGGGGTTAACTTAAAGGGTTACATGCCAGCCCAAGATGAGACCTCTGGATCTAATATACTGCCAAGACCCTTTGCTCCTGAGATTGGAGCTGGACCATTTAAAAAGATTTTTGGGTTGATTAATGGGCCGGGGGTAGAAGGCCCATCTGTGCCAAAGGCACATGATACCTTAAAGCCTCACGTGAGAGAGAGTTTTTACCAGATGGTACCAACCATCTATCTACGTCCTCAAATGCGTGAAGCCTCGATCGAGAGCCCTCTCAGAACGGCAGTTCTATCCAGTGGATTCCAACCAAAAAACTCAAAAGGACTCTCAACAGATCGACGTAACCCACCCAGTATTAAACACAGCGAGTTTGAAAAGATTGAGCTGGATTTCTCAACGGAGGAAGAAGCAATATCTGACTCTGAAACTGAGGATACTGTTAGTCTGGGAAGTGTGGATTTGCGGCAGTTGAAGGATTTCTATGAAGAGGATAGTTTAAGCACAGAGCTGTTGTTCTTAGAGGATGCTGCATGTGATCCCTTAGCAGACGATAGTCTCAAGTTCGTATGTCACCAAGAGATGCGGTGAAATTAGCAGAAGTTACAGAGGATTTGCAGGGTACACCCAACCCAACAACAAGTGATCCCTATCCAGAAGTGCAGCCCTTTTGCACCAATGAATTAGAGGAATAGGAATCACTCTGACTTTTGAACACAGAGTCAGCGGTTAGGGGAAAACACTCTAAGGTGGACTTGGATGCCATGTTCAACACAGTGTCAGTCGATCCTGGTTCACTTCCACAACTCCCTCATGAAAAAGGATTGGGCCTAGACCCAATTCCAATCTCTGGAACCTCAGTTCCCCTACCTTTCAGTCCTCACCCTTTGGGCCAGGTATGTTTGTCAATTCAATTTTGGTTACTAATGAGGGCTCTTTGCATGGAACAGGTATTCCAGCATCCCAACTTGAAGGAACAACCACTAGAGGAATCTCTAAGAAAGTAGGAAGTGGTTGTGTAGGGGGAGTGGGAGTTTTACCATTGGAAAAGAGGCAGGAGGAATTAGAGAGAATCTGGGGGTCAAATCTGCGATCTTCTTGAGAAGTATGAGCAGTAAGAGGAATTAATGGTGGAAAACTCTGAACAGGCCAAGGAAGTTAAGGATCTTTTAGACGGCCCACCTAAATTTAGGGTGAAGGAAGGGGAAAGAGACAATATGGTTAAGGGTTGTGAAAAGGAAGAGGACTTATCTTGCAAAAAGGAGCAAGAGGAGGAATTAGAGAGGATATGGGAACTAATATATGCTCTCCTTGAGGAGTACAAGAAGAAAGAAATTTCTTTGGAGGAAAGTGAAAAAAGGGCTGAGAAAAGAACTGAAGTGGAATGATTGATCTCAGACATCGAAGAAAACATCGAGTTCAGTGGGAGAGGGGAGAGAAGGAAGAGTTCCAAGTAATGGGTGGCAACTCTAGGTGGGCTCTCAAACAATTGCTCTTATGAAAATTATTAGCTAGAATGTGAGGGGTTTAGGCAGCGCAAGGAAGAGAAGGCTAATTAAGGACCTCCTTAGAAGAGAGAAGCCTGATATTGTGATGATACAAGAGACCAAATTAGCTGAAATTGACAGAAGGTGGGCGAGGAGTGTTTGGAAGAGTAGAGGAGTAAGATGGGTTTCTACACCTTCTTGGGGGGCTTTAGTGGGTAGTCACTTTTTTGAGAGAAGATTTTGTGGAGCCGTGGAGGAGTTTATAGGTAATTTTTCGATGTCTTTGAAGTTTAGGATGGTGGAGGATGGTTTCACATGGGTGTTAATCAATATGTACGGGCTAAACAGTTATAGAGAGAGAAATGAGTTCTAGGAAGAACTATACAGTATCCAAGGGTTATGGGAGGGTCCCTGGTGTTTGGGGGGATTTCAATGTATTTCGATTTACTGATGAATCAAATAACCCGCAACAGTCCATCACTACCAGCATGAGAAAGTTCAATGATCTCATCAATGGTGTTAGAATGTTAGAATGAAGTCTCTTTGTATGAGTGTTCGGCTGATAAGAGTTCTTATTAGCCCATACTTAAGTTTAAGTTATCCTGTAACTGGGCCTGTGTTAATGGGCCTAAGCCTGTTTAATGTTTTAAGTTAACTGGGTGTCCCATCACTAATCAGGGGCATTCCAGTAATTACTTGTATCATTGTACTACATTCAAATATAAATAATAGCATGGTCGACTGGCTAGTACAGTTCGACATTCACAGCATATCAGTGGTGTTCTTCTCTTCTCTACTTCGAGTACAACTCTCAAGCTCACATGGTATCAGAGCACTAGCTTCTCTTTGGTTTCAGTAGGCGCACTAGCTTCTATTCTCTCTTCTCTTACTGTTCTTTCCATCTTCTTCCTTCTTCTTTTCTGGGTTGCTGAAAAACTAGGGCTGTAAGAGAACAAAGCAGATTCGAACCTAGGGTTTCCCTTGGTTGTAGGGCTTAAGGGAGGTAAGGCCCAGAAGTGGATGTTCTACTAGGTTCTTTTTTCAGCAAATAGTAGCTATTTGACTACTAAGAGAGGTTTGTATAGGACAGACCTAGTTGAGGACTGATTTCAGCAGTCCTAGCCCTAGCCAAAAGGGGAAGAGCTTCTCCACAACTGCAGCTTTGAAGCCCCAGTAAAACCAGCATAGCACAGTGGCAAACAGCTCCAAGTTCAGGTTGGTTTTCAGTCTGGAACCTCTCTCCATTGCTGTACCCGAACTGCTTCAGCTCAAGTGAAGATTACCTAGGGGAGCTGCCTGCTCCAGATTGTCTAGCACTGTACCCGAACTACTGTAAGACAGAAGTCAGCATGTCCTCACTATCTGGAGATGTTTCCTCCAGAGATAACAGACCTGCCGCAAAGTTCTTGTTGTCAGTTGTTTATGTATTCAGGTTTAGTACCATAAGGGTACTGTTGTAATTTCTCCTTTGTTTACATTGTTCGGCTGTACTAGTATAAATAATAATATATCATTCTTTCGCCCCCTAAGTTTTGAAGGGGCTTTCAGTCCTCTCGGCTCTCCTCTCCTCTCTCCCTCTCTTCTCTCCTCTCGTCTCTTCACTTGCTCTTGCTCTTGCTCAACAGTTCTCTAACCTGGAAAATCCTAATCTGCACAGTTTATAGATTATAAACGTGTTGCTGGATGAATATAACTTTAGAGAGTGGTCCGTCTCAGCAAGGCTGTTCATTACTTCTCGTGATCTCACCGATTATCTGGATGGAGACAAGAAAGAACCTGAAGTTGGCAGTCCTGAGCATGTCGTGTGGTGCAAGGAGAATGGCACAATCATGTCTTGGTTGTTGGCCTCCATGACTCCTCGGGTGGTTAGAACTGTTCATCATTTCCCCACAGCTGCGAAGATTTGGGAGAAAGTATCCAAGACCTACGGCCAGAAAAAGAACAATGCTAGAATCTACAGATTGAACCAAGATATTGCAGCTTTAAGGAAAGGAGACATGTCCGTGGCAAAATATTTTGCAATCCTTGAAGGTCTTTGGGAAGAGCTTGATCATCACTTGATATTGGATTGGGAAAATGCCAGGGACAAGGAAAGACATGATAAGCAAATTGAAGAGAGTAAAGCCTTCAAGTTTCTGGATGGCCTAGACCCAGTGTATGAGGGTATAAGGTCACAAATTCTAGGGAGAGATGAATTACCGGAGCTTCACCATGTCTATTACCTGGTGAGGAATGAAGAAGTCAGGAGAAGGGAGATGCAAGTTGACTCCCAGACACAGTCAACTGGACTATCTGGAGAACATTCAACCCTAGTCTCCACTAAGGGAAATAGATATCCAGACAAGAAGTTCCTCAAGTGTACCCATTGTGGTGGTGAGAAACACATAAATGAGAAATGTTGGGTCTTGTATCCTCATCTGAAGCTAGCTGCTTTGAAAAAGGACAAAAGGCAACATAAGGGTCACACAACAAGTGGGAATCTTGCCACCAACAACAGTAGTGACAACTCACAGAGTACTTCGATAGTGTCCTCTTCCTCCACAGGGCAGGCTGCCGACTCCTCTGGACCAAGTACTTTGGGCTTCACAGCCAGTGAGGTAGAGGTTCTCAACTGGGCATTAGCCCGTCTGAAGAACATTCTTTAGCTTCCACCTCTCTTGCCAAATTAGGTACATTCTCTGCATTTAGTGCAACTAGTTCCATTAATTCCACCTATTGGGTGATTGATTCCGGGGCCATTGACCATATGACACATATGTCCTTATTCTCTTCATATCATTTGTTGTCTGGCCAGGATAAGATGAGAGTGGCTGATGGGTCTCTCTCCACCATCTTTGGAAAGGGGGTGGTTGACCTAAGCAATGATCTCTCTCTTAAATCAGTCCTACATGTTCCTAGTCTTACCTCAAATCTTTTGTCTGTTTCAAAGCTTACAAAAAATTTGAACTGCAGTGTAACTTTTTTTTCCTTCTCATTGTGTCTTCCAGGATAGATTGACGAGGAGAACGATTGGGAGTGGTCATGAGTATGGGGACCTCTACTATTTTGATCCAGACATCGGCTCAGCCCTACAAGTTTCTGCTACTACTAGTTTGGAAAGTGTGGAGTCAATAGTTAGGCTGCACCCGTGGCATGCTAGGCTAGGTCATATGTCTTTCTCTTCTTTAGCAATGTTGTTTCCCGAATTGTTTAAGGGAATTCCAAGTCAAAGTATAATTTGTGATGTGTGTCAAATGTCAAAACAATGTAGAACAGTGTATCCAATTTTTAGTAATGAAATTCGAGTTCCTTTTGATTTGGTTCATTATGATGTTTGGGGACCTTCACCCGTTGTTTCCATTGATGGCTTCCGTTACTTTATCAGTTTTGTTGACCTTTATTCTCGGTGCAGTTGGATTTATCTGTTAAAAGGACGTGATGAAGTACCACAGGTAACTATGGTTTTTTGCAGGATGATTGAAACACAATTTGATAAGAAGATTAAGCAATTCCGGTTAGACAATGCTGCTGAATACTTTGAAAGATCCCTGAACTCATTCATGGAAGATGCATGCATGTTAAACCAATCATCCTGTGCTAACACCCCTCAGCAAAATGGGGTTGCTGAGCGCAGGAACAGGCACCTATTGGAGACAACTCGAGCCCTACTATTCCAGCACAAAGTGCCCAAGCAATATTAGTCTCAAGCTATACTCACTACATCATACCTGATAAATCGGATGCCATCTAAGGTATTGGGTATGAAGATTCCTTTCTCTGTTTTGTGTTCCACTCTTCCAGAATTTCCTCTTCCCCCACGGGTTTTTGGTTGTACATGCTTCATACATGTGAAGGATCCAAAGAAAACCAAGCTGGATCCAAAGGCTACGAAGGGAATATTTTTGGGTACTCTCCTACACAAAAGGGGTACAAGTGTTATGATCCCGTCTCCAAGAAAAAGTATGTCACTAGAGATGTAGTCTTTTTTGAGTCTCAACCCTATTTCTAGTCTTCTTTGAATCCTCTTCAGGGGGAGACTAGTGGGTTGGAAGAGGATTCTCATTCGCCCTTCTTTTTTGTTCTCCTTTCATCACCTTCCACTACTCCTAGCTGTAACATTCCGGGTCAACCCAGTGAGGCTCCCACTGTGCCAGTTACTTCTCCTGATACAGTAGATGCTCCTGAGGGTTCCAGTAGGCAACATATAGTAGAAGGAAAAAGGGCCCTCAACCTCATGATTGCAATCAGTTGAACTCAGATCAATCTGTCTCTACAATCCAAGGTAAATCTGACTCACTCACTTCGGATTTGGATCTTCCTATTGCTCTTTGTAAGCCAGTTCGTTCTTGTACCACCCGACATCCCATAGCTGATTTTGTTTCTTACTCACACTTATCTCCTGCCTATCACTCCTTTGTGTCTGCTCTTTCCTCTGTATGTGTCCCTTCCAGGTACTCAGAGGCGACATCTGATCCAAGGTGGAAAGAAGCCATGAATGAGGAGATGAAAGCCCTAATGAAAGCAAGAACGTGAGAATTGGTGGACCTGCCAGAGGGTAAAGGCACTGTTGGGTGCAAGTGGGTATTCACAGTAAAGCACAGGGAAGATGTGTCAATCGAGAGGTACAAGGCCGGACTTGTGGCAAAGGGATTTACACAAAAGGAAGGAATTGACTACAAAGAAACCTTTGCCCCAGTAGCAAAGCTCAACACAATCCGGGTTCTACTGTCGCTAGCAGCAAATTTCTCTTGGGAACTTCATCAGCTGGATGTGAAGAATGCCTTCTTAAATGGTGATCTTCATGAAGAGGTATTCATGGAACTCCCACCAAGCTATGATGTTGGAAAGGTGTGTAAACTAAGGAAAGCATTATATGGTTTGAAGCAGTCTCCCCGGGCATGGTTCGAGAGACTTTGTATGGCCATGAAGAAAGTGGGGTACACTCAGAGCAATGCAGATCATACATTGTTTACAAGGAGACAGGATGGCAAACTTACGACACTCATTGTTTATGTGGATGATATGGTGATTACCGGAAATGACGTGGAAGAGATGAAGAGGCTGAAGGAGTTCTTAGCTTTAGAATTTGAGATCAAAGACCTGGGAAATCTTAGATATTTTCTTGGGATTGAAGTTGCTAGATCAAGAGAAGGAATCTACATATGTCAACGGAAATATGTGCTAGATCTCCTAGAGGAAACATGCATGATGGGGTGTAGGCCAGCAAACACTCCAATAGAACCGAACTGTGGACTATAAGAATCAATGGGTGAGGAATACTGTGATAAAGAGTGGTGCAAAAAATTGGTAGGAAAGCTGATATACTTATCCCTTACTCAGCCAGACATTACTTATGCAATGCATGTTGTCAGCCAATTCATGCACTCACCAAAGATCCCTCATATGAGAGTAGTGGAAAGAATTCTCAGGTACTTGCAGACTTGAAATTGAAGCCTACATTGATGCAGATTGGGCTGGGTCTGTTGGAGACAGAAAATCAACCTCAGGTTACTGTACATTCTTGGGAGGAAACCTGGTCACATGGCGCAGTAAGAAGCAGAATATTGTGGCTAGATCAAGTGTAGAAGCAGAATACCGAGCTATGGCACATGGGGTTGCTGAACTCTTATGGCTTAGAACTCTTCTTAATGAGCTTGGTATTAAGGCTGAGGGTCCTCTCAGGCTGTATTGTGATAATAAAGCTGCTATCAACATTGCCAACAATCCCGTACAACATGATAGGACAAAACATATTGAAATTGATCGACACTTTGTTAGAGAGAGAATTGTCTCGGGAGAGCTCTGTGTGCCTTATACTCCATCAGAGATGCAAATTGCAGATGTATTGACTAAAGGGCTGGCATCATCAAAGTTTCAAGGACATACTTGGCAAGCTAAACATGATTGATATCCATGCTTAGCTTGAGGGGGAGTGTTAGAATGTTAGAATGAAGTCTCTTTGTATGAGTGTTCGGCTGATAAGAGTTCTTATTAGCCCATACTTAAGTTTAAGTTATCCTGTAACTGGGCCTATGTTAATGGGCCTAAGCCTGTTTAATGTTTTAAGTTAACTGGGTGTCCCATCACTAATCAGGGGCATTCCAGTAATTACTTGTATCATTGTACTGCATTCAAATATAAATAATAGCATGGTCGACTAGCTAGTATAGTTCGACATTCACAGCATATAGTTCGACATTCACAGCATATTCAATGGGCTTTACAGCAGTTAATTGATTGGATCAATTCCTCCTTTACATGTGATGTTTGGATGTTTGATGTGCTGCGACCATGGGCCATAAGTACTTGGCCCATGAAGACTCGTTAGTGGCTCTTGCGCACACCATGGCTAAATGCACATCATTGCCATAGTGTCCTTCAAGGTCATTGGATGACCCCTCTTTGCTTGGTGGGCCCCACAACCCTGAAAAGGGATGCGTACGGAACCCCTAGCCGATTAAGGCCCACCAGAAATTTGACTTTATGAAAGTCCGTGGGAGCCACTTTGGTTTGACCTAAATTAAAACTAGGGCGTTTTTGTTCCCTCTAGCAAATATGAATGCATGTGATAGGGAGACCCATATGATGGACTCTCTAAAGGCCTTCCGTCATTAGCACAATGATGGGTCTTTCAGTAATGAGGAAACGCACCATAAAATTGGGCTATCCTTTGCTGTTGGATCTATTAGAGTGTTTCATAAGATGATAGGGGCGTCATAGACCGATGTGGGAGGGGCTTCACCAGAAAATGGGAACTCTCTCACGGTACCTTGGCGTAACCTGAATATGATGGGTAAGCACTCACTGGACAGAAAGGTTTACCTGAAAACGGCTCTGAACCTTGTCTGACAGAGGCCAAATGGAAACTCATTTGATGAGTGGATATGATCCGTCACAGAAAGGTGGTGGGGTTATGCAGCTGAAACAGTTGGCTTCACGCACCCCATATGATTTCCCACATTTCCAGAGACATTTCGTCGTCTCCGTCACTGAGAAAGGAGGGAAATCTCAGAGATGAACAAATGGGAATGGAACATAGATTAAAAGCCATATCTATGTAGGTAACATGAATCAAACTAAGGTTGTGGACTAATGATTTTGCTATTTTATCAGATAATGGCAAACGGTCAATTTGCAAAGCTTCTAGACGATAACAAGCTAGAGGGACCAAACTATGCCGACTGGTACAGAAATCTTATGCTGGTCTTAACTTCCGAAAAGTTAGACAAGGTAGTGAAAAATCCTGCCTCGGAACGTCCGGGTGATAGGGCTTCTGAGGCCCGTAGAAGGGACTACCAAGAGTGGGAGGATAAGAACTCCCTAGCCCGCTGCTTTGTCGTTGCCTCATTAGACAACTCAATACAGAGGCAGTTTGATCAGATCGAACTAGCCAAGGACATATTGGACAGTCTAAGAACAATGTATGAAGAGCAAAACCGTTCTACTCGACAGAAGGTCCTGAAATTGTTCATGACCGCGCAGATGACCAAAGGGCAGAATGCTCATGACCATTGTCTTCTGATGATGGGTTACATTAACGAACTTGAAGCTCTTGGATCCGGGCTAGATCTTGGCACGCAAGTGGATGCCATCCTCAATTCTTTGCCCTCTTCCTTCAATGCGTTCACAATGAACTACAATATGAATAAGCTGAATGTCAGCTTCCAGGAACTCAGCAATATGTTGCAGAGAGCCGAGGATCTACTCAAGAAGGATGAGCCTGTAGTTATGCTTGCTGAAGCTAACAAATCGGGCAAGAAAAAGAGAAAGGCAAAGAAGCCCCAGAAGAAAACTACCAATCCTAAGAAGCAGAAGAAGAACAAGGCATCTGATGTCTGTCACTTCTGCAAGCAGACCGGCCACTGGAAGAGGAATTGTCATGCCTACCTGGAATCTAAGAAAGGTAACATCGAAACTTGTGTCATAGAAACTAACATGTTAGTTACTTCTGTGTCCTGGTGTGTTGACTCCGGGGCTTCAACTCATGCGTGTAACTCACTGCGGGGGTTCAAAGTTAGCAGAAGGTTGAGTGAATGTGAAGTGACATTATTCTTGGGAACAACTGCAAGTGTTGCAGCAGCGGCAATAGGAACCGTAGAATTAGTTTTTAAAGAAGGAATGCCTATACTTAAAGATTGTCTTTATGTACAGAACTTGAGAAGAAATTTAATTTCTGTTTCAAAACTGTGTGCTGATGGATATACTGTTTATTTTAGTAATATGATTACTGTTAAACGGAATAATAAATTCATCGCATGCGGGGAACTAGAGAACGGTCTCTATGTTCTACATCCTTCTCTGGAAACTAACTTAATCGAAACTACGTCGGTCAAAAACCTTGCGTTCAAGGTAAGATGTCTAAGCGGCCATTTGACGGTAAGCCTGAAAGATCTGAAGGCACACTTGACCTAATACATACTGATGTATGTGGTCCCCTGAGTGTTAGGACACAGAACCAACACGCGTACTTCATCACCTTTTCAGATGATTTTTCACGATATGGTTACGTGTACCTAATGAGACATAAGTCTGAATCATTTGAAAAGTTCAAAGAGTTCAGACAGGAAGTCGAGAAACAGTTAGGGAGAGAAATTAAGGCCCTTCGATCAGATCGAGGTGGCGAGTATCTCTTTGACGAATTCAGGGACTACTTAAAGGCCAATGGGATAGTGTCACAATTAGCTCATCCTGCTACACCTCAACTCAACGGTGTTTCAGAGAGGAGGAACAGGACCTTGTTAGACATGGTCCGGTCACTTCTCGTACGCTCACAATTACCCACATCCTTTTGGGGATACGCATTAGAGACTGCTATCTACGTGCTGAATCGGGTTCCAACCAAATCAGTTCCGAAAACTCCATATGAACTTTGGACCGGAAGGAAGCCAAGTGTAAGACACTTGAAGATTTGGGGTTGTCCTGCACACGTTAAAAGAACAAGTGCGGACAAGTTGGAATCTAAAACCAGTCGTTGCCTGTTTATAGGCTACCCAAAGGATTCAGTGGGTTATCTATTCTATGACCCGAGTGAGCAGAAAGTGTTCTGCAGTCGAAACGCCCAGTTCTTAGAATCCGATTACATCCTGGACACCCATCGTCAGGAAATAGTTCCTGATGAGGAGAGCTCAGGAGCAGTGGGAGATGTCCAACAAATTCCAGGTAATTACCAACCGAGAAGAACCACCCGGGTATCCAGACCACCAGTCCGATATGGTTATGACCAGGATAGTTACTTGGTGGAAACCTTGACTAGTGAAGAGGATCCCGTGACTTACGCGGAAGCTATGTTAGACATAGACTCCCAGAAGTGGGTGGAGGCCATGAGAGCTGAAATGGACTCAATGGAGACCAATGGAGTCTGGACTCTAGTGGATCCGCCGCCCGGGGTAAAAGCAATTGATTGCAAATGGATCTACAAGAGGAAGAAGGGCCCCGATGGCAGGATTGAGACCTTTAAAGCTCGCTTGGTCGCGAAAGGGTATACTCAGAAAGAAGGCATCGACTATGAGGAAACTTTTTCGCCCGTGGCCATGCTTAAATCCATTAGGATCCTGCTAGCTGTAGCAGCGTACCATGACTATGAGATTTGGCAAATGGATGTCAAAACCGCGTTCCTGAATGGAGATCTTAGTGAAGATATCTACATGCAGCAGCCGCAAGGCTTCATTGTTGCTGGTCAGGAACACATGGTATGTAAACTTAATAGATCCATATATGGACTTAAGCAGGCTTCTAGGAGTTGGAACATCCGTTTTGATTCTGCACTCAAAACGTTTGACTTTGAGCAGAATCCGAATGAGCCCTGTGTTTACAGGAAGTCCAGTGGGGATATCCTACTCATTGGGAATGATGTAGGAATGTTGACTTCGGTCAAGGTATGGCTATCACAGCAGTTCTCCATGAAAGATCTTGGAGAAGCTTCATACATACTGGGTCTTCGACTCTATAGAGATAGATCGAAGCGGATAATTGGATTATCCCAGGCTGCTTTTATTGACAAAATTGTCAAGAGGTACAGCATGGAGAACTCCAAGAAAGGAAACGTTCCTTTCAGGCACGGAGTCACTCTCTCCAAGAAGATGTCTTCCAAGACTTCTGAGGAGATTGAGAGCATGAGAGACGTTCCCTATGCCTCAGCCGTAGGGAGCATCATGTATGCCATGCTGTGCATTCGCCCTGACATTGCTCAGGCGGTGAGTGTGGTAAGCAGATTCCAGGCAAACTCAGGGTAGGAGCATTGGACTGCTGTGAAGAACATACTCAAATACCTTCGAAGGACAAAAGAGTTTTGTCTGGTATTCGATGGTAGTTCACTGCAAGTTCTAGGGTATACCGATGCCGATTTCCAGTCGGATCCAGATGATAGAAAGTCTACATCTGGGTATGTTTTCACGATAGGATCGTGTGCTGTTTGCTGGAAAAGCAGCAAACAGGGGTCCACTGCAGACTCCACAACCGAGGCCGAGTACATTGCCGCAAGTGAAGCTGCCAAGGAAGCCGTGTGGATGAAGAAGTTCATACACGAATTGGGAGCGATTCCATCCAGCACATCTCCCATCCCGTTGTTGTGTGACAACAATGGAGTGATTGCCCAGGCTAAAGAGCCTCGGGCTCACTCGAAGTTGAAGCACATCGAGAGAAAGTACCATGTACTGCGGGAGATCGTTGGTAGAGGGGACGTCCTGATTCGGAAGGTAGCATCAGCGGATAATGTGGCAGACCCATTGACTAAGCCACTGACACAGAAGGTGTTTGAGAAACACGTGGAAAGTATGGGACTCCGACTTGTACCAGATTGGACCTAAGTGCAAGTGGGAGCTGTTAGACAGTTTTGTATGCCCTTAGCTTCAATCTGATTTGATGTACTTTTGTTATTTAGTGGAAATAAATAAAGTGCATGTTTGATTCATATTGTTTGGTTTAATTCTGTGTAAAACCCTAAAACTGGACATTTATAGAGACTCGTGTTAGTTTTAAATGTTCACAGCCGTTGGATAAGTCTGGGGAGATTTATCCTGCCAAGGCTGATACTGGTGTGCCACCAAGTGTTGGGATGGCCTGTCTCAGCCACCAGGGTAAGACCCGAGGCACATGCAGTATGGGATTATTTGAATCCTTGAACCGGACCAGATTTCCAGTATTGCCCTGGACCTTGGAGATAGATGGGCAAAACTGGAAAGTTACACCTGACCCCTAGACTCGATTATGACATTTCACTAGGTGTTGGATCAGGCTGCCTTTGATATGCCAATCAGTGAGATCCTTAGCGGGGATCAAAACCTGGGTATGTTTGGGCAGTTTGAGAATTCATCTGAGTGGGTGATCATAGTGACAGAATCAGCCACTTTGTCGGACAAAGGGTAATGATCGGGAATGCACTCTCTCTGATGGAAACCAAACTGCCGGCAGTTGATTTCAATCGTTGGAATTTTGTTTTGCAAAATTAATATATTTATATATATATATGTGTGCGGTTTCAAATTGTTTGCAAATGGTTTTAATTCCCGGGATCCATGTGAGAGGAGAGTGCGGCACTGTTCCTTGCAGCCGAGGGAGAGGTCCTCTTCTTGTCGGGCAGTGCTTGATCATTAAGGGCTGAGAGGTTAAGTGTAAGACCATTGAGGATAATACCTGATGGGCTAATCTTGCATCTGCCCACAGTCCCTGGGTTTTTATAAGATGGCTTGGCCAGGGACCACTTAATGTAAGTGTTGGGCCCATAGGGTCCATATGATGGACTCAAGGGGTTCATTGAGTTTTTCAGTGAATCGGCTGGGCCTTGTTTTAGAGGTTGGGCCGAACCCATGTGGCTGGTGTGTAGATCAATGCTTGGGTCCCACGCCATACAAAGAAGCCCAACTGGGCAGCAGATTGGAAAGTAATTAGACACTGAACACTTAATGGGCCAAAAGCCCATTTCGAGGTGGGCTGATATGATCACCCATCCATGGGGCGAATTTGAGATTAAAGTTAGTAAAAGGATTGGGCCTTTAGCCTTATCCACTCTTAGAGACCAAATTCAAATTAGATTTGAATTTGGTAAACTCCTGATAAGATCAGGAGTAAGCTAACTCTATCTGCAAAAGGGATTAAGATTATCCCCTATCCAAATACTGATTTGGATTGGGATAACTCCTAATAAGGAGGTTTCTTAATCAAGAAGAAAGGAGGAGATTTCGAACCAAGAAAGAATCGCAAGATAGGATATCTCCTGCGAATTGAGATCAGATCTCATATTCTTCAGAAAAAGAGAAAAAGCAGTTCAGCCTTTTTCGTTTTTGGAGATCTCCTCCTGCCGCCGCCATCTGCCATTGCAAGATTAGATCTTTGCAGAAAAGAAAGTCAAGAAATCTGTTCTTGACATCAGTCTTGCAAGAAAGACTGAAAAAGATTCAGTGTTTAGTACTTCCAGAGGATTCTTGTGAAGGATCCAGTGTGTAGGACGCACCCTGCTGGTTCTGTTCCATTCACAGCTGTGTCATCTTCAGCAGGAACGGATCTTGGAGCATTCTTTGGGTGTGAACACCAACTTTGGGGGATACTGCTTCTCCGGATCAGGTATAGTCCTCCCATTTATCTTTTGGTACAGATCTGGTTTGATTATGGTTCAAGTAGGATCCTTGAATATTGTATTCTAAACTTAGGGAATATGATTCCTAGTTGGGAGAAGGTAGGAAAATTTTTTGAAATTCGCCCACCCATTCCGCAACCTTTATGGCGTCCATTAGATGGATCCTACCATTCTTTCATCAAGCTCACAAATAGTTGAGTTGAAGGAGATTTCCCTTTTGCAAGGTCAATTCACTTGGTCCCACTTCCATGATGTTCCAATTTGCTCAAAGTTGGATAGATTTCTCTTTAATGAGAGTTTGGAAAGTCACTGGTGAGGTTTGTTGGTCAAAGCTTTGCCTAGTGTCACCTCCAACCATTGCCCTATTGAGATAGGGCGGGAACCTTTTAGTCATGGATCGAGACCTTTTAGATTTGAAAATATGTGGACACATCTAGATTTTGTGAACAAGGTTGAGGAGTGGTGGAGAGAAGAGGAGGGGTGAAATGGAAAGGGGTGAAATTCCACAAGAAGTTGGAAAGACTGAGAGCAAAATTAAAAGAATGGAATAGGGATCAACTTGGGAGATTAGAGGGAGTAAAATCTAATATAGTGACCCAAATTGAGGAACTAGATTTAAAGGAGTCTCAAAATACCTTGAATGAATAGGAAAGGGGGTCAAGAAGAAGATTAAAGCAGGAACTAGAAGAGGTCCTATTGTGGGAAGAAATCTTTTGGAGGCAAAAATCTAGGGTCAAATGGATCAAGGAAGGTGATGGGAACACTAAATTTTTCCATGAAGTGGCTAACGGGAGAAGGAGAAAAAACTTGGTGAGTAAGCTGGAAGTGGATGGTGTGGAAGTTGAATCTTATGATGAGATAGCTAGATGTTTTGTAGATCACTTTAAATCCATTCTAAGGATGCCACTAGGAAGTAGAGAGGAGTTGGAAGGGTTGGATTGGCTGGGACTTTCTGAAATGGATAAGAGCTGGTTGGAAAGGAATTTTGAGGAGGAAATTAAGCATGCGGTGTTTTCAATGGATAGATCTAAGTCACTTGGGCCAGATGGATTTACTATAGCTTTTTATCAAGATTGTTGGATTATAGTGAAAAAGGATTTGGTTGAGGTTTTTAAAGAATTCGAGGATAATTGTGTTGTTAGCCTTGGAGTTAATGCTACTTTTTTAGAGTAGAAGATCAAGACTGTAATCAGTCTTGAATCCTAATAGGTTTTAGGTTTGCAAAACAGAAGAAAAAGATGGAGAAAGGAGAGAGAATAGAAGAGAAACAAGAGAACACAAGTTGTTGAAAGGAGGGACAGATTCTAACTGATCTGCCGCCGCCACTCTCTTAATATTTATAGGTTATGTTTAGTACATAATGGAAAGGACACATCTGCCCTTGGTACTTACATAAAAAATAAAGTAAATAAAAGCTGAAATAAATAACAACTGAATTAACAAACTGACTCAAACTGACACTACTATAACTGAAACAAATAACTACACTACTGTCCTATGAACACAGTGGGGACCACTGCAGTGGGGCCCACATCAGTGTTCTCTACATTCCCCCTCAAGTTGGGAGTAGATATCTATCATGCCCAACTTGGATAGGTCTGTCTCTAACTTCTTCCTTGGTACAGTCTTGGTGAGGATATCCGCGAGCTGCATATTAGATGTGATGTACAGAAGACACTTCTTGTGATGTGACCCTTTCTTGCACAAAATGTCGACCAATTTCGATATGTTTAGTTCTGTCATGCTGCACTGGGTTGTGGGCTATATTAGTAGCTGCTTGATTATCACAATACAACATTAAGGGCTTTTCATAGTCAATGCCCAACTCTTCAGGTAGTGACCTCAGCCATAAGATTTCAGCCACTCCATTAGCCATTGACCTGTATTCCGCTTCAGCACTGGAGCGGGAAACAACACTCTGCTTCTTACTCCTCCAAGAGACAATGTTACCTCCCACTAGGGCACAATATCCAGAGGTAGACCTTTTGTCATCAACACTTCCAGCCCAATCGGCATCTGTATAGACTTCCACCCTCATGTGATTATTGTTCTTGAGCAATATACCTCTACCCGGGCATCTCTTCAAGTATGCTAATATTCTCTCTGCCGCAAGAAGATGAGAAGTTCTAGGGGAGTGCATGTACTGGCTAACAAAACTAACTGCATAGCTGATATCCGGCCGAGTGAGGCAGAGATATAGAAGCTTTCCAACCAACCGTTGGAACATAACTTTGTCTTCAAGAGGCTCCCCACCCTCTGCACTAATCTTGTGATTTTGTTCGATGGGTGTATCAGCCGGCTTAACACCCAACTTTTCAGTTTCCGCCAACAGATCTAGAACATATTTTCTCTGAGAGATAAAAATCCCCTGCTTGGATCTAGCAACCTTAATACCCAAAAAGTATCGTAGTGCACCAAGATCTTTCACCTCAAACTCTTGATGAAGGAGCTGTTTGAGGGACTCAATCTCATGACTGTCATTTCCTGTCACCACAATATCATCAACATATACTGCTAGTAGTGTCAGAGAGGACTCCACCCTCTTGATGAATAGTATATGATCTGACTGGGCCTGTACATAACCAAACCTTCCAAGGGCTAATCTGAACCTATCAAACCAAGCTCTAAGTGGCTGCTTCAAACCATACAATGCCTTGTTCAGTCGGCAAACCTTCTTACTAGTCTCTGTATCATAGAATGCAGGAGGCAATTGCATGTAAACCTCTTCTTGTAAGTCTCCATTCAGAAAGGCATTTTTAACATCCATCTGAAACAGGAGCCAAGAATGATTTGCTGCAAGGGATAACAAAACTCGGATGGTGGTCATCTTGGCTACTGGAGCAAAGGTCTCCAAGTAGTCTATACCATAAGTCTGAGTGAACCCCTTTGCAACCAGCCGGGCTTTGTACCTTTCAATAGAGCCATCAACATTATGCTTCACAGTGAACACCCATCTGCATCTCACCGGTTTCTTTCCTTTTGTTGGGTCAACCAGTGCCCAAGTATTATTCTTCAGCAGGGCATCCATTTCGACTTGCATGCATCTTTCCATTTTGGAACTGATAAGGCTTCTTGCACTATTCTTGAAATAGGACCGGTAAGATGGTGATAGACGACCATAGGATAAGAACTGTGAGATGCTGTGAGCTGTAGAAGTGGTGCAATGTCGTTTCCCTTTGCGAATGGCAATAGGGAGATCAATGTCTTCCACAGGAGGGGAAGTGGCAACAGTGAGAGGTATCTCAATAGGCTCTGGATCTGGAGCCGCAGAAGGAACTGGAGCTGGCCGGGACTGCCGAAGACTAGGATCAACCTGCTTGCATTGCCCGTGTTAGTCTCTCAACTCCGGCTCCCTCTGACCACCCTCACCACTACAACCTTCATTATCTAGTGGAATAGGTAAAGGAACAGCCCCACTTCTACCAGCCCCACTTCCACTCTCACTACACTCCCCCTGAGGAAAGAAACTCAAAACAGCCCCACTCTCATTGCTCTCCCCCTGAGGAGAAACCCTAGGATAATAGGTTATCCTCAAAGAAGGTGACATCCATGGAGACAAACCGTTTCCCTGAAACTGGATCATAGCAACAATAGCCCTTTTGAGTTTGTGCATAACCAAGGAAAATGCATTTGGAGGCCTTAGGTTCAAACTTGGAATGATGAGGCCCGAGAAGCTGAACGAAACAGGTACAACCAAAGGTTTTAAGGGGAACAATGAACAACTCCTCGTCTGGGTATAGAAGGGAAAAGGGGGTTCTCATATCAAGGACCCGGGAAGGAACTTGATTAATGAGATAAACTGCCCTGAGGATAGCATCACCCCAGAAGCGAATAGGTACATTGGAGGTAAACATAATGCTTCTAGCCACCTCCAAGATATGCCTATTCTTCCTTTCGGCAACGCTGTTCTGCTGTGATGTATAAGGGCAAGTGCTCTGGTGAATAACTCCATGGCTAAGAAGGTAGGAGGTCAATGGCTGAGCAAAGTATTCCTTTGCATTATCAGATCTAAGTACTTTGATTTTGGTCTCAAACTGAGTGAGAACCATCTGATGGAAGTTTTGGGTCAGAGCAGGAACCTCATCCCGAGAACGCATAAGATAGACCCAAGAAAACCAGGTATGGTCATCAACAAACAGTAGAAAATATCTGTACCCACCCATAGAAGAGATATGATATGCCCCCCAAACATCAATATGCACAATATCAAAAGAGGAATTACTCCTTTTATTACTTAAAGAATAAGAGGTTCTACAATGTTTGGCAAACTCACAACTCTCACACCTCAACTTTGATAACTCAAAAGACTCAAATAAAGCAGGAAACATACTCTTTAAAGACTTAAAAGACAAATGACCTAATTGGTTATGCCAAAGCATAACCGAATTCACAGACTGGGAAACAAAAGACTTCTTATCCACTGAATCCTCCCGACGAGAACTCTCTCCAAGCAGATAGATCCCGTTCGTCTAACAGCCAGTCCCAATCACCTTCCTCATCTCCAAATCCTGAAAAACACATCGGTCAGGGAAAAAGGTTACTGAACAGTTCATGTGTTTGGTAATACTACTAACTGAAAGCAGGTTAGTATCAAGCTTAGAAACATTCAAGACAAAAGATAAAGAGATAGTATCCGATAGCTTGATGTCCCCCTTGCCCGAAATGGGAACAAGAGAGCCATCAGCAATGGATACTCTATCTCGGCCAGAGGACAAGTGATAAGAAGTGAACAAAGATGGCAAGCTAGTCATATGGTCAGATGCACCTGAATCTATTACCCAGCAGTGATCAGTATTACCTGGAGCTGAAGCATGGTAAGCTGAGGCTCGAGTACCTGAATGTGCAAATGCAGATGTGGCAGGAGCTGATGGTGACTGAGATGGCTGAGCTGAACTCCCAACTTCCTTTTCCAATTGTATGAGGGCAGCCCGAACAACAACTAAAGTCTCTAGGGATGTGCCTGATGAGGATGTTGAATCAGTGTTCACTGCCATATGAGCATTACCCTTCTTATTTCTTAGTTTTGCTGGGACCAAGTGAGAATGTAGCTTCCAACAAGTATCTTTTGTGTGCTTGGGTTTCTTGCAATATTCACATACCAGATCCCGTTTATCTTCCTTCTTCCGGTCCCTTTTTGAGTCACCCTCTGGCTTGGGTTTAATAGCTGTCAAGGCTGGGAAAGAGGGCTGAGGCTGCATCATGACTTTCCTCCTGGTCTCTTCACTATGCACCAGGGAGTATGCTTGAGAGAGGGTCACACTATCTCTTGTCAATATCTGTTGTGCACAATGTCATATTCTGAATTCAAACCAGCTAGAAACTCAAATACCCTATTCGTCTCGACTTGCTTTCTGTGAGTCTGTGCATCTTTGGGACTCTCCCACTCAAGGGTCTCTAGATGGTCAATCTCATGCCACAAGGATTTCAAGGTAGAGAAGTAGACAGAAATTGGCTTCTCTCCTTGTTTAAGGCTGTTCACCTCACACTTCAGTTCATAGGCTCTGGCAACATTAAGGGGTTGGGAATAGGTTTCTTTCACAACATCCCATATCTCTTTGGCTGTCTTTGCCCACAAATAATTTCGGCTGATATGTGGCTGCATAGAATTACACAGCCATGCCATGACCAAATAGTTCTCTTGAACCCACTTGGTGTATGTTGGGTCTTCCTTGGAAGGTTCTTTCACATCTCCCAAGAGGTAACCCAATTTTCCCCTTCCTCCAATAGCCATCATGGCTGATTGCGCCCACTCCAAATAATTTGACCCATCAAATCTCATAGTTGTAATCTGAAACCCGGTTTCAGTTACACTACCATAACTGTGGTTTCCAAAACTACTTTCTCCCTGACCCTTAAACTCCATCTTTGATCAAGATTCAGTGGCTACAAACTGTTAGAGCAGCTATACCAGAAAACAGAGTCAAACAAGCAAGTCTGAAATCTGATCCGAAACCAACACAAATTTGATCTGATTTGAAACCAACCCAAATCTGATCTGAAATCAATCGCCTATCACAGTATATGCAAGAAATCAACTCAAATCTGATATGAAATCAATCGGCATGCACAATATCAAGCAGCCTATCAATCTGAGATGCTATTTTCTGAAATCACTACTGTGGGGCCCATTGTTGCGGGAGCAAAATTAGGGTTTCAACTGTAGGTCTGAAGTAAGTGCTCAGCTACACTCTCCAAGTAGTCCGCACAAGTGGGACTTGTCGTAGGGCAATATGAAACCCTAAAAACTAATCACCTTTAAAGAGGGGGGTTCGGCTCAACAGTCAAACCCTAGAAACAAACTTAAACACAGTTCGACAAGCCAAACCCTAGAACAAACTTGAACACAGTTCAGCCCCTTTTTCTAGATAGGTCCAACCTATCTCGACTGATTGCAGTCTCTGAAACCCAGTAAAAAAAACTTACTTATGTACTTCGGTTTACTGTCTTCTAGGGTTACTTGAACCCTAACCTTCGCTGCCTCTTCTTGTTTACCAACTCTCTGCAAGCCGCGTCAAGTCTTCAACTGCTGCGAACCTCTCCTGGTAATCTCCAAGATTCAGCCACCGAAAAACTTCTTCAAAGCTTCCAGCCCTAGCTAGTCCTTATGTGGTCGGCTGGACTAGACACACATGAGAAGCCCTAGATAGGCTCTGATACCAAGTAGAAGATCAAGACTGTAATCAGTCTTGAATCCTAATAGGTTTTAGGTTTGCAAAACAGAAGAAAAAGAGGGAGAAAGGAGAGAGAATAGAAGAGAAACAAGAGAACACAAGTTGTTGAAAGGAGGGACAGATTCTAACTGATCTGCCGCCGCCACTCTCTTAATATTTATAGGTTATGTTTAGTACATAATGGAAAGGACACATCTGCCCTTGGTACTTACATAATAAATAAAGTAAATAAAAGCTGAAATAAATAACAACTGAATTAACAAACTGACTCAAACTGACACTACTATAACTGAAACAAATAACTACACTACTGTCCTATGAACACAGTGGGGACCACTGCAGTGGGGCCCACATCTGTGTTCTCTACATTTAGTTCTGATTCCAAAGAAGAAAGAGGCTACTCACCCTAAAGACTTTAGACCAATTAGTCTGGTGACTAGCATCTACAGGATTTTGGCTAAGGTATTGTTTTTGAGGATTAGAAAGGTCCTCCCCTCATCAGTCAAGCTCAAGGCGCCTTTGTGCAAGGCCGACAAATAATTGATCAGATTCTAATAGCAAATGAATGTGTAGAAGAGATGAGAAGATCAAGCAATCAAGGCTTTGTCTGTAAGCTGGACTTGGAGAAGGCTTATGATTTAGTGGACTGGAGTTTCTAGTTAGAGGTTTTACAGAAGTGTGGTTTTGGTAACAAGTGGTGTAATTGGGTTACTGGTTGCGTTACTTCTTGTCATTGCTTAGTTTTGGTAAATGGAGTAGTAAATGACTTCTTCCCAGCTTGCAGGGGCCTAAGATAAGGTGACCCACTCTCCCCTTTCTTGTTCACACTAGTTGCTGATGTGCTGAGTCGACTTTTATCGGAGGTAGATAGGATTGGGTTAATAAAGGGGCGGAGAATGGGAAGAGATCAAGGCCCGGTCACCCACCTCTAGAACACAAACTGTAGTAATCTTTGGCTACTGGAGCAAAAGTCTCTTCATAGTCAATGCCATACTCCTGCTTATATCCTTGTGCCAAAAGCCTGGCTTCATAACGGTCCAAAGACCCATAAGATTTCAGCTTGATGGGGTAGACCCATTTTCTCCCAATAATAGAGCCATCTGAAGGTGTTGGGACAAGGTCTCAAGTGTCATTCTCATGCAAAGCTTGAATCTTTGCATCCATGGCTTCTTGCCATTGAGGATTGCTACTAGCCTGTTGGTAAGAACGAGGAATATCTGTAGAGGTCAAAACAGTAGAGAAGGAATTATCGTTTGAAGGAAAACCATAGCGGTCAGGTGGTCTAGAAATACAAGTAGAACGACGTAAAGGAACATGAGGAATCTAAAACTGAGGCATCACTTATAGGGTTGTTTTTGATGGTCGAGGTATCCTGACTAGGAGGAAGAGGGGTCGTAGGCGTAGGAGCTAGACCACGAACCCGCTTGCTAGAGAAGACGAGAAGTTCCTTCTCAACAGTGGATGATGGGGTACCCTATTGTTCAAAATCATGCAAAATGAAACAGAGGGTGCAAATAACTTGGCAATTCTTGAAAAAAGGAGATATGCTCAAGAAAAATCACATTTCAAGAAATACGAATACGACGTGCTGAGGGATCGTAACAAATGAAACCCTTGTGGTTAGGGCTATACCTCACAAAAGCGCACATGACAGATTGAGCTGAAAGCTTTGAACATTCACGAGGAGGAATATGAACACAACATAGACATGAAGATGGGAAAGATCTAGGGGGGATCCAAACATCTTTTGATGAGAAGAACTGGTAGCAAGCACAAAAGATGGGATACAATTGATCAGATATATTGCTAACAGCCTTAACCTAGAATGTGGTTCTTGTAGGAGAGTCCTTACAACATTGAGAATGTGACCATTCTTTCTTTCTGCCACACCATTTTGCTGAGGAGTGTTTGGGCAGCATTGTTGGATTTGTATGCCATGATGTTTCAGGTAAGCCAAAAATTCTCCGTCACTATATTCTCCCCTTGAGTTTAAGTGTAAGGTTTGCACATTCACTTGGAAACAAACTCGAACCATGTTATGAAGCAACCTAAAGGTTGGAAAAACTTCTGATTTGCGTTTGAGAAAGTAGATCCAATTGTATCTGGTACAATCATCAATGAATAGCACAAACTACTTGTATCCCATCCGAGAAACAACATATGAAGTCCAAACATCACTATGAATAATTTCAAAAGGCGAAGTAGCATGTTCAGCTCGGTGAGTGAACAGTAAAACATGACTCTTACTCAAACAACAAGAAACACACGATGTATCAAAGGATTTCATAGAAGGAATTTTAGTTAAAATAAAACCAGACTCAAATAAGTATTTATTTTTTTTTCAGAATTTGGGTGGCCCAAGTGTTTATGCCACAAATCCCAGACATAGTTTCTCTGACTCAAAACAGGACTCAATGTAGAAGAGCTCAAAAATGCAGAGGATGATGCTGATGGAGATTTCTCAAACTCCAATGCAAACAAGCGACCCATCATATGCCCCTTCCCTTTCACCTTCCCAGTGCACTAGTCCTGAATCAAACAACCATCAGAGGAAAATGTTAGAATATTTTTTTCATCAACTAATTGACCAACTGAAATAAGGTTGGCAGTAAGTTTAGGAACAAGGAAGGTTTTAGCAAGGGACAAGGAATTTGAGGGGGAAAGTTTGATACACGTCATCACTCCCAATGATGTCAAGTTTCTCACCATTAGCAGTGACAATATGTCTATGGTTGGTTTCAGACAGTCTGTTTGAAGGTTCAGGATAGGCCCCAGTCATATGATTTGTAGCACCAGAATCAATTATCCAAACGTGAGAGGGAGAGGAGCAATAACCGGAGAACTCACCAGATAGGCTGATAGCAGAAAAGGCAGATGAGATGGTAGAGGATACCGGTTGTTGTATCTCTTCCTTATTCATGGAAGCAGAGGATTCTCCCTTGGAAATAGGGGTATCAGACACTCATCCCTTAGATGCTTGATAATCTCGTGGTTGATTCTTCTTCATGGGCCCCTTGGGTGGACGAATTGGGCAATTTGGAATGATATGTCCTTGTTGTTTGCAATGTGTAGACATTCTTCTTTCAGTAATGAGAGGCTATATGTCCATATCCTTTACATTCATAGCATTGAGTTTTAGAAGGGTCTTTTCCACCAGATTTCTTATTCCCTCATGCAAGAAAACTGTACCGATCCTTGAATTAGGATGTTTCCCTTCTATGTTTGCAGTAGTTAGGAGTCTAGTTTCTTCCCTCAATAACTCTCCCATCACAGAGTCTAAGTTGGGAAGAGTTCCTTAAAATATTTGACTTGATTATTTCATACTCAGGTCTCAGCCTCATGAGAAACTTGTTAACTTTCCTATTTTCAAAATGTTTTTGCAAATACTTGACACATTCAACGAGATTATATGGTTCAATATGAACAAGTTCATATTCAGCTAGAGATCAATAAAGCATGAATAGTATTCTTGTATCTTTTTGTCCCCCTGGAAATAAGCAAAGATTTCAGATTCAATATGGTATTGCCGAGCCATATTGGACTGATTATAAACCTTTTTCAAATAGGCATACATCTTATAGGTAGTCCTCAGTCTTCTCATAGGGACACTAATGTGAGGCACAATGGAGCTCAAAATCCAGGAGAATAACTTTCTATTGTCTAGCTTCCATTGTGTATAGACTTTACTATAAGCCTCAACCTCATCAGGTTTACATACAGTCCCATTCAAGTAACCTTCAAGTTCCTTTCCCTCAACATAGAAATCAAAATGGAACTCAGTGTTTTAAAAGCGCAAGGGTCAATTTGCGCTTGAGGCACATGCCTTTTTGAAGCAAGGCGCAAAAATACTAAAAAATTGTAAAAAATAAAAAAAGTCAGAAAATTAAAAGAAATGCCAAAAAATTCAAAAAAATATTAAACATAATATTGATAAAAAATATAAACTTCAATTTTAAAATAATGTTTTAAAAAACCTATTATCTAAAATTAAAATACATAAACATAAGATGTAAAGCGTATTCAAAACATATTACATTTTTAAGCATGTAAAACCTCTAATCTCTTTTTTCACTCAGTTGCATTACTTCAAGTAGCTAATGTAATGTAAAACATATTACATTCCTTATTCTACGAGCTGTCTTTGTGCCACGCCCCTCGAGGCAAGCTCAAACAAGTCCACGTTAGGTGAGCGAACGAAAACTAAGAATTTAAGACCTAACGTGGATTTGTTTGGGCTTGCCTTGAGGGGCACGGGGGTCCGGGGGCGGAGTCCTCGACCCAACCTCTATGTTCAAAAAAAGCAAAAAATCGTCAAATTTTCAAAAGGGAGTGACGTAGGTTCTTTTGATGGGGAATCAACCTCCCTACGCTGTCGTAAGTGTGAAGAAACTCCCTGATGTACCATTTTATTGTAGTCCTTATTGTATTGTTTCTCTTATTTATTATTTTTATTATTATTTTCACTTCATCCCCAAAATTTTGTTATCTGCTCTGGGTCTGTTGACATGGTATTAGAGCAGGCTGCTCTATAATCTCTGCTCTTTCCTTGCTCATTCATTGGGCATATTAGGGTTTTTTGTTCTTAGGGTGTTTTGGCTAGTGTTAGGGCTGTTCTCTTTAATCCTAACCCTTGTTCCTCTTGAAAGCTTTTGTCTGAAAGGATTTCTGACCAGCTGTGTTGCCCAAAACCTTCTTCTTTCTCTCAGAAAATCAGCTGAAACTGACAAGTCTTGAAGGAGTTCTGATCTTCTCTCCTAGGCGGCAGCAGATTTGTTTTCTTCCTCCGTCTGTGTACTGATTTCTCCAGGGCGGCAGCAGCTTTTCTCCTTGTGGTTCAGTTTTGAATAGTCACAGATTAAGGAATCTCAACAGTTTGGTTTCTTCCTTCCACAACAGCAGCAGTTTCGAACCTGGTTTCTTTTGCTCCTGACTGAGGAACTTCAACAGACATCAGGTCCTCTCTTCAAGCTGATCTGAAAAACTTCTCATTCAGGGTGGTGCATCACACTATTGTCATAATCGACTGTTATCAGTCCTTGGAAGTCTAGTTTTTGTGCTGCCCTAGGGTATTTTCTTCTCTTGCTTATCATTTCCTTGGAACCCTAGTTTGTGTTGCCCTAATTCTGTAGTGTTTATTGGAGGATTTTTGATTCTTCTCTAAAGTTTCCTACTGAAGTTGCCTTGGATTTGTCTGTATTTCATGCTTCAGCCCTCATCATACTTTTCTGAAGAGTACTGTGTTCGGCTGAAGTAATTTTCTGCCTTGTTCATTGCTGATTTGAGTGCTTGTCCAACATCAGTGCTGCTATTTTGGGTTGTTTTTTTTTGCTATTTATGATGGCTGAAAAGGTTGATTTTCTCCCTGCAAAGTTTGATGGAACTAACTGAAGGGATGATAGATCCATCGTATGGATGGCCAAACCCTGCAAGAAGGTTGGGCGAAATTTCAAAAATTTCTTTCTCTCCCATCTGGGAATGACATTCCCTATTTTAGAAAACTGCATTTTCAAAGATCAATATTGATACAAACCAGATCAGATCTGAAACCAAAAGGGAGGAGAGGGATATACCTGATACGGAGTAACAATAACTCCCAACGAAGGTGTTCACACCCAAGGAGAAAACCAAAATCTGCTCCCACTGAAGATGACACAGTGTGATGTGAAGCAGAATCAACAGAAGAAATATTAAGAATGGTTCTTGATCACTCCCACTGGTGGATATCAAACTGGGTAGGGGCGACAAGAACAGGAAGAAAAGAGCAGAAGACGGGAGTAGTCAAACTGTGTGTTGTCTTTTCTCTTAATTCAGCTGACTGTGAGTGTGTTTGGAGGTCTACCCTACTCTCCTATTTATAGCCTTAAAGAGAGGCTCTCCTAATCCTATTAGGAGTTTCCTAATCCAAATCTTTATTTGGATCTGGACTCTTTTAGTGGATAGGGATAATCCCTTATCGTATCTGTTGATCGAAATCTCAGAACCGCCCCCTATTTAATTAATCTTATTAAGCCAGTTTGAATGGGCTTTAGGCCCATTAAGTCTATGTGCTCACTTAACCTCTTAACCTGCTGCCCAGTTGGCTATCCTTGTATGGCGTGGGACCCAAACATTGATCTTTATATATGTATATCACTTGACTACAAGGAACAACACTCTCTACTCACATGGATCTCGGGAATTAAAACCTTTTGCAAACATTTTGAAACCATAATATATATATATATATATATATATATATATATATATATATATATATATATATATATATATTTTGCAAAACAAATTTCAACGGTTGAAATCAACTGCCGGCAGTTTAGGTTTCCATTAGAGAGAGTGCATCACCGATCATTCACTTTGCCCGATAAAGGGGTTGATCCTTTCACTATGATCACCCACTCAGTTGAATTCTCAGACTGTCCCAACATACCCAGGTTTTGACCCTCTCTAAGGATCTCATTGATTGGCATATCAAAGGCAGCCCAATCCGACACCTAGTGCAGTATCATAATCGAGTCTAGGGGTCAGGTGTAACATTCCAGTTTTGCCCATCTATCTCCAAGGTCTAGGGCAATATTGGAATTTTGGTCTAGTTCAGGGTTTCAAGAAAACCCACAATGCATGTACTTTAGGTCTCACCCTGGCAGTTGAGACAAGCCACCCCAACCAACTTGGCGGCACATCAGTTTCAGCCTCGGCAGGATAAATCTCCCCTGATCTATCCAACGGTTGTGAAGATTCTAAACTAACACGAGTTTCATTAAGTGTCCAGTTTAAGGGTATTACACAGAAACACACCACAATGACATGAATCAATTATGTACTTTATTCATTTACATTAAATGTCAAAAAAGGTACATCAATCTGAGTGGGGCTAAAGGGCATAGTTGTCTAACACTAATTACAATTTGTGGAAGTTCCAATGATTGTAGAAACTGGACTTTTGACCTCCCTTATGTGGAGAATCTGGCTGATTGGTCATAATAAAGACCTATAGAGAGATGCAAGAGCATTAACAGAGAAGAAATTCTTGAAAATGAGTGTTGTAAAAACTCATATTCTCAGTTATTGGCCATCGGCCTAAAATTTGGCTATTTATTGTACCTCTAACTAGGCCCTTCAAATTGGACCTTGGGTGGCCAATAGGCTCTTATAGATCATGTCAAGGAAGCCCATTTCTTAAGAGTCATGACATATAGAGCTGGCCAAGGAAGAGGGGAAGATTGCTTTGGAGATGCACATGGGCAGCAGTGTGTTGGACAATTTGGGAAGAGAGGAATCAATGAATATTTCTTGGAAAAGATCGAAGTAGAGAAGCCATTATTAAAGTTGTTATCATCAAGGCGATCCATCGGGTGAAGTCTTTGGAACTCTTCAAGGATGTTCCAGGGGGTGGTTGAGGAATTGGGGTTAGTTTGGTTCCCACCACCTACAGATGTTGTTAAGCTTAATTTTAATGGTAGTAGTGAAGGGAACCTGGGCCTATCAGGCATTGGAGGAGTGTTCAGGAATGAGGATGGTAATGTTATTGCATTCTACTCAGGCTCTATTGGAGTGGGAGACTCTTGAGGGTGGAAAATATGGCGGTTATGGAAGGGATTAAAAAGGCTAAGGAGCTGAACATCAGGAATTTGCTAATTGAGGGAGATTCAAAGCTTGTTATAAGCTGGCTCCAGAAAGAAGAGGAGGCTGGATGGTGGTTCTACATATATGAGAAGAGGAAAATTGTTAATTGGCTACAAGGGGTAGAGGTGACTTATAAGTGGGTCAATAGAGATGCAAATGTTTTTGCTGATACACTTGCCAAACAAGGGGTGGGAAGGGATATGATGTAATTCATTTGGGGAGGGGCTAAGAGAGTTTATCCTTCCCCTTTCACTCTATTCTAGAACTTAATATTTGTTTTAATAATATTATTGCCTTTGCTATTGATAAAAAAAAGAGATTTAGCATTATTCAGTCATTTTGTTTGTGCAAGTGCTTATTTTTGATTAGTTATATGATACAAACCTAAGTTGTATCACATATATATGCTTAAATTTTGTTTGTATCACATTCACTCACACCCCCCATCTTCCATGTATATATATGATACACACCTAAGTTGTATCACATATATATGCTTAAATTTTGTTTGTATCACATTCACTCACACCCCCATCTTCCATATATATATATATATGATACACACCTAAGTTGTATCACATATATATGCTTAAATTTTGTTTGTATCACATTCACTCACACTCCCCATCTTCCATATATTGAAAATACTAACATCTAGATTAGGACCTTAAGTTGAAGGATAATATTCTGTACAAAGTATCTCTGACTAAGGAACCTTTTTCTTCACTTACGACTGTAGAACAAATTTTGATTTTTTTTTTATTGGAATGTCCTTCAGTTTAGAAAACTCTGGTTTCTCCTGAGATGTCTAACCCTGTGGTGGACTTATGTGCAGCAAACTCTGGCACTAGTGGGGTTTATAGAGAATTTTTCTAAACCATCCTTATGATTACTCTGGACCAATGGCAGTGGCTGATTTCACAAGAGCTGAGCTCCTTTCCTTCTTAACATCTCAAAATTTTCTCTTTTATGAGCTTAGAGGATTGGTTATTTGAAGGGGGGGGGGGTAATTGTCAGGTTATTTTAAGTGGGTGATTGGTTGTTCTTCCAGCCTTAAAAGGTGCTGAGACATCTGATGAAAGAGGCAATATAATTGGTGGCTAGGCTGAATCCCTTATTTTATTGGGCCCGAGATCTGCCAACTCTATGGAGAACTTGCTTACTCAAGAGGGTGTTAGTAGAAATGTGCTTCCAATGTAGTGCATTTTGTCCTTTCTTTTGCTTCTTGCACTTGTTTTCCTTCCCTTTTTATGGGACCCCTTCTGTATTGGGTGCTCTTTCTTTATAATCTACCTTTTGATCATTAAATAATCTTCATTATGGTTAAAAGAATTGGATTTACCTTACCAATCTGTCATGTTCTACAAGATTCTTTCCTATTATCTTATTCAAATGTGCATTGATTTTTTTTTTCGGGTAAAGACAATCTAGATTTTTTTTTTTTTATCTGGTATTACAAACTCTTCATTAACCATAAAGGAAAAAGTGAAAGGGGATACCAAAACATGGCCCAAAAATAGGTCCCCATTCCCCAAAAAGTAAAAAGAATGAAAACCTAGATGTTTTTGTTTTTTCTGGCTGTTGGATCCTGATCATTAGATTAGGTCACACCATCCATCACCCTCACATCTTCACTTCCCTAATTCCTATCACCATTTTTCCACCCTACAGTCAACTATCAAAGTCATCCATCCACCCTCTAATCAACCTCTTGCACCCTTGTAACCTCTGCACAGTTAGATGCTCTTCAATCACTTTTCAGCATGGCTTCCACATCCTTGACTGTGGAATGATGGCATTTATGATCCATCTTGTATCATGGACCTTTAAAAATGCTCTTTTATATACTTAAATTTCAGGACATAGTCAATTTTACCAACCATGGTTGTAAAACAGTCTCCTGCTTTCTGAAACTACAACAGGCTACTGGATTTTGTAGCATTTCTTCTTTCTGGAAACCTTGTCAGTAGCACATGCAACACCTTGATCCGTAGTAACCTCTTTGCATGGTGGAACATTTATATTTCACTGACAGTTAATGTTGACTGTGCTATAGAACAACATTCTATTGGAATGTTATATCTTCATCCTTAACATTTTGCATAATAAATATTATTTTTAATCAGATTGGATAAGGAGATTGGTAGAATTCAAGAAACATTGTCTCTTCCATTTTCTTTGATTGGTGACATCAAGTATATATTAACAGAAAAAAACTAACAGCAGTTACAAATTAAGAAAAACAAGGACCTTAGTCTTTGCATAAGTGCATCTATGACATACCTGGATTGTGGAGAATGGCCAATTCATGGACTAATTTGACAGTTGACAATCATATCACAATCATCTTCACTTAATGTGGTGATTAAAAATGGAAATAATAGCAACAAAAAAACAAGTCTTTATTACCTACATACGTATTTAAGTTCGGATTTTGTAGAGTAGTAAATCTTTAATGAAGTGGAGTTTTATTGCTTGGTTGGCTTGATGCTTCGCCAGGGGCATAAACCTTTGTTTTGTTGCTTTTGGTAGATTTTCTGAGGCCCATGAATTTGAGAAACCAAATGATGAGAAAGCTTTGAATTTGATGAACTCATGTGCAGCAGCAGTCCTAGAAGAGTTTCCTGATGTTGTCTTCTCTTATGGGGTCAGTGATGAATACAGGTAGTATATTTCTTCCATAGGTTGCTTTTAGCATAGGACTTTCATTTTGTTATTATAAACTCAAAACACCACAAATTAAATAAACATTTCAAGAAAATCAGAACTCGTTTTTGACGTGTGAGTGCGTCTTATGGTAGTGATCTTGGTTTTGGTGTGCTTTTTCTGTTTTGTTTTTGGGCACAAGCATCATTCATACAATGGCTGATATATTCATTTCTGTGCAGGATTGTTTTTTTTTTTCCATGCTGTTCATTTCTTTCTTTTTCTCTTTTAAGGGATATCATTCCGTGTGCACCTTGCATACTTGTTTTTTTTTTCTTTTGAATAAATTGTATTTTTACTATAAAAAGTTTTAATTACCTTGATGCCTTTCATGTGATACAGTGATAGTAATATATAACTATTATCATTGTCATCATTTTCTGTTTGTGTGTCTTTCTGCTACCTGGAAACTAATTTTGTTTGAAATTATGATGTGTAATGCCAATACAAAAGCAAACTTGTCAAGATATAGAATTGCCTGTCTCTATGTGCTCATGGATGCATTTTGCTCTTCAATGCCACCCTAGAAAGGGGGTTGTAATTGCGAACCTTGACATGTGTCCTTGACAGTAATCTTTTTCAAAGATTAACACATAGAAAGGCCTGATAAGATCAACCATTGTGGATTCATAAGGATAATATGACCATTTTATGCCTTCAATGTTAGGTTAAAATGCCTCCCCCCACCAACCAAATGAAGAGTGGCCTGACACATATACTAGAGTAGTTGTAATTAAGGTTTTGTGAGAAGTGGTTTTTCTTTAATTTTTTGCATATATAAAGTTGATCTTTGATAGGTTGTCCTTGGGAAACCCAAATCCTTAAGATATTTATGGTTATCGGGTTATCTTATCATCTAATTTGGACTGGTGGGTCAGGTGACTCAATGAGAGTCAAGCTTTTGTCTTTGGTGTGAAGCCTAATGTTATCAATTGTGATAAGCTTTTGTTTTTGTTGTGAGGCCTATGCCTATCAATAGCCATGAGATTTTAGAGGCTTATTGTAGAGGAAAACCCTTAGATTGTAAATGATTGGATTGGGAGAGGGTGGTAGAGATTTTGATTGGTCTTGAGGCCCTTGGCAGCTTTGTTATGCTTGTGGAGGTTTGGGAGAGAACATAATGCCTTATGGAAGAGGGTGGTAGAGGAAAATAATGGGGCATGCTATTGGGTGGGATTTAAGGTCAGCAACCTCAATTAAGGAGTTACTATATGGGAAGCAATTACAAAGGATGCTTTCAAATTTATAATAGGTTGTACATCTGAAGTGGGGGCAGATGCCTGGATCAGATTTTGGAAAGAGGCCAGCAAGAATTTTTGTAGTGCTTTCTCATGCTTATTTAATGTAAGCATTGGATATGACTATGGATATTGGATTAACACTTATATATTATGATTTATCATGTTAACACTTTTAAAATATTAAATTGGGTTAATTTAACAATTTTTACTAGAAAGGTTTGTATGTTAGAAGCAGCGATTTAAAAGGCGCGTCTAGGCGTACAGGCGAGGCACATTTCAAGGTATGCGCCTTGCCTAGGTCCTAGGCACAACCCTTTCAAAAGGCATGCGCCTTTTGAAAATTTGACGCTTTTTTGCTTTTTTTGAACATAGCGGTTGGGCTAGGGACTCCACTCCAGTTCACTCGCTCACCGAAGCTCCGAGAACCCCCAATTTGGTAATGTTGTTCATTCATTCATCCTAATAAAATGTCTTCTTAAAAAGCAATTAAAACAATAAAATCATTATTTTTTGTGTGAAAACTAAGAATTTAAGACCTAACGTGCACTTGTTTGGGCTTGCCTCGAGGGACGTGGCACAAATGTGGCTCATAGAATCAGGAATGTAATATGTTTTACATTACATTAGCTACTTGAAGTAATGCAATTGAGTGAAAGAAGAGATTAGGGGTTTTACATGCTTGAAAATATTTTATATGTTTTATTTTGTTTTTAAGTTCTCATTTGAATATGCTTTACATCTTATGTTTATGTATTTTAATTTTAGATAATAGGTTTTTTAAAACATTATTTTAAAATTTAAGTTTATATTTTTTATTAATATCATGTTTAATATTTTTTGATTTTTTTTGAATTTGAAGGCATTTTTTTTGTATTTTTGCGCCTTGCTTCAAAATGGCGTGCGCCTTGCCTTGCACCTTGTGCCTCAGGTGCAAATTGACCACTATGCCTTTTTTGCACCTTGCACTTAACACTGGTTAGAAGTTTAGTTAAAATTTACAAGATATTATTATAGTGTTGAAAAATGACACTTAGCTTCAAAGGTCAATTTAGAAGTATGAAATAAGCATATTAGATGGGATACCCATATTTGTGTCCTTATCTATTGTCTTACGAAATGGAGGGTCACGCCCATTTCTTGCATCTATTTCCATGTCAATATCCATATTTAGACATTACAAGTTATGGAGTGAGTGATTTTAGGGGCAATCATGGGCTTGGCTTACAAGCTTATATATTATAAATTATAATATATGATATGTAATCAATCAGAAAAATATAATATATGTTATATAATATTGAATAGTATACAATAGGGCTTATATATTATTTATATCATATTTTAATATATATTCTGGGCCATACTGACCCTGCACTCAATCTAGGCCCTAGCCCGGAAATTTGTAGGCCCAGGCTAAGAACGTTCACTCCCAAGAGATTGAAAAATTGTATGGAATTCCTCCTTTTGCATGCCTTTGCTTAATTAGGAGCTACTGTGTGGGGTTATTATGGATCTTGGAAGATGAACCAATTCAACTAGCTCGTGAGGATCAAAATGTTTCAGTGTATGATCCTAATGGTGAATTCTCATTCAAAATTTTCTATGATAAGCTGAGAGCGGTGGGTGAACACTTGAGGTTTAGCCAAGATCTGAGGTAGTTAAGACCTGCCTAGAGTGGAATCTTTTTCTGGCTATAGAGAAAATTCTTACACAAAGTTGATTGAAATCTTAGAACATCAATCTAGCATGAATTCTGGTTACTAATAAACAAACATCAATCTAGCGTGTATTCTGGTTACCAATAAAAAGCATCAATCTAGTGTGCAAGTGTTTAGTATGTGAGGAGCCGGGAGAGGTTGGATAAGTGCCTATATTAAAAAAGAAGGTGATACACAAAATTATAATAAGTAATAAATATTGGGGAATTAAACTCATGATCTGCACTATGAAACTTTTGGAGAGAATAATTGAGCAAAGGTTTTGACATAAAACAAGTATATCAGAAAACCAATTTGGGTTTATGCTAGGGAAATCAACCATGGAAGCTATCTTTCTTTTGAGACAATTATAGAAAAGTTTAGAGAGAAGAAGAAAGATCTTCATTGGTGTTCATTGATCTAGAGAAAGCATATGATAGAATCCCTAGAGAGAAAATATGATTGGTCTTTGAAAAGAAAAGGGTTCCAAAAAGGTATATAAACCTAATCAAGGTTATGCATGAGGGTGCAACAACCAATGTTAAAGCACCTATGGGAGAGCCATTGGATTTTCTTTGCCAAGGTTCAACATGTGGCCCTTATTTATTTGCTGATCATAGGTAATATGATTAAAATTATTCAGGTACCATGGTGCATGTTGTTTGCTAATGTCATTGTTTTAATTTATGAAACTAAGGAAGGATTAAATGCATAGTTTTCAAGGCTCCAAGGCGAGGCTGGGTGTCAGGGGGGCGCCTTGTTGCCTAGTCACTTAGGCGAGCGCCTAGGCGTCGCCTAGGCGATGGATTTTTTTATATAGAAAACATAGATCCTAGGGTAGTTCCCTAGGTACCATAGCCATATTTCCTTACTAATTATTCATAATTTTCATAAGAAAAGTATAGAGTTCATGTTAAAGTATAGAAAATCAACATATTCATGAGAAGAAAAAAAAAGAAGGAAAAGAAAATTCAAAAAATATAGGGGCTAAACCCTTATTTTTGTTACAGGAAAAGAATAAAAGAAAAAGTAGTAGTAGTAGTGGAAAATGTGTTGATTAGACAAAATTTTAAGTTCTTCCTTACTTATTGGTTCAGGTTTTAAAGTCTTCGAGGGTTCAATACAGCATTTAGCAATGTTTGTATTGATTAAATCCTAACAAATAAGAAAATAATAAAAACAAACTAGTATATAAACACAAAAAATGAATGTTTTAGTTTAATAGTGCCTATTTTATAATTATAATGTCAAAAATTAAAGAATAAAAAAATATTTTACAATGCATAGTACAAAACTGCTTGGCGATTAGGCGAGGCAAGCCTCAAAAGGTACCTTGTCGCCTAGGCGTCACCTAGGCGCCCGCCTAGGCGTCGCCTTGACAACTATGATTAAATGCAAAGTTAAGTCAATGCACAAATACCTTAAAAACAAGTGGTTTTAAAATAAGTAGGATTAAAATAGAATATATTCATTGTAAATTTATTAACAATAATATGAGTGCAAATCATCATACAATTAGGATTGTCGACCAGGAGAACTCAATGTGACCTTTTTGGGTACTTTTGTTTGAAAATTCATAACAGGGGAGAGATTGAGGAGGATGTCGCCCATAAAAATTATAGTAGTATGGGCAAAATGGAGAGTGCATCTGGAAGTCTTATGACGTAAGCAGATACCACTTAGATTAAAAGGAAAATTCTATAAAACAATTGTAAGGCCAATGCTGTATGGAGCGGAGTGTTTGGCAATCAAAAAGCAACATGTCAAAAAAAAATAGTGGCAGAAATGTGCATGCTGAGATGGATGAGTGGAAAAACTAGAAAGGGTAGGATAAAAAATGAAGTCATTGGAAGGAACCTAGGAGTAGCTCTAATAGGTGATAGAATGAGAGAAAGTAGACTAGGATAGTTTGGTCATGTGCATAGAAGACCATCAACAGCACCTGTAATCTGTTGCAAGTTGAAGGGACTGGAAGAGCTAGGGGTAGATAAAAAAGGACAGGGTCATAGATCAGCTAGATTGAATCCCTTTGTCTCAGGAATAGGAGGTGCAACAAGGAATGATCTGATGTTGGGCCAATACTTAACGGAGTTAGATTGCATTTATTTCTTATCATAAGATAGGGAGCCAATTTATATGGCCTTGGGTTGCCATTGGCTCCCTGTGTCACTTCTAAGCAATTTTTAAGAACATGGAGGCATGGGATAAGGAGCCAGGACCTTTTGATGTGTGAGGCATGAGCCTTAGGTACAAGGCTTAAGCCTCATGGGTTATTGGTTTATGTAGGGAAAGCTATCACATTCTTACAAATCATTTAATAAAATATTACAATAATTCTAACTGTTAAATAATTACTCCAAATGGCTTTAAACATGTTAAAGCACAGATACACATACTTAAAGCCATACATGGTACATATTCATGTGCATATGTGTATGCACTTGCAAATATGTACAAAGGTCATTTTGTGGTGTGAGGAATGTGCTATATACTTTCTGCCTGAGCCTTGAGGCATGTTCCTTGAGCTTCACCTCAAGGTGAGCCTCAAGGCTTCAGCCTTGTTTTCTTTTTAAAACACTGTTCCATGATCTTCTACATATGCTCAGTTTTAATATACATCTTCTTTTACCAATAAAAAAAAGAATATTATAGTATATCGTTCTACCATGATTTTTGGTTGGCCTTATTGAATACCTGTCTACCAAACTCACAAAGTTTTATATTCCTGTTATTAATATTCAAGTGGTTTCTTTCAGCATTTGGGTCTTCTTAAATTGTTGATACTTTATCTTTCAGCTTTGTTTTGAAGGATGGATCTCAGTTCTGTGAAAGATATTCCAGGTTTGTCTTTCAATTTCTTAACCAAGGCTTCTATAATCTCCGGGTATTTGTGAATGTAATTATCTAGGAATACCAGCTCAAGGTAAGCTGGAAAGACCAGAAGAAGCAACCCTCCTCCATTCTTCGTACATACTACACATGGTGTGCACAGAGAAGTTGGACCCTACCATTCAGTTCGTCTCCTTGTAGACACATTGGAGCTCTTTGGCACCAAAATAAAAGCAGAGGATATGATCCTAGTTTTCTGATCTTTTGTTAAGATACCAGAAATTGGAAATTGAATTAAGACTTTTATAGCATGCCTAAGGATCTAATAATTATGTTGATCAGAGGTTGAATTTTGATATAGTCTCTCTCTCTCTCTCTCTCTCTCTCTCTCTCTCTCTCTCTGAGATATAGGCTATCTCTTTGACTATAGCTCATCAATTTGTGGGTCTAAAATGAATGGACGTTTTTCACATTGTAACAAGAGACATTTTCTGGTCCTCCCATCCCTATGAGTATACCTCCTTGTCCTAGAGAAGTATTCTGTTGCAATTAGTCATGGAAACTCTGCCTTTCTGCCAAATCATCCTTGCAGCAAAATAGTTTCCCGTGTTGTATCATTCTTCTCTTCTATGTATGTAATGAAATGGAAAGAGTTCTTCCTGCAAAAGGAATTGAAGTATGCACCTTCTTTTGATGGACGGGCTGTATGCTACCCATCAGCTGAGATCCTTCAAGATTATCTGGCATGGAGACAAGTAGATTGTGAGTATTCAGTTCACTTCACATGTGAAGACACTTGCACATGCATTCTGTTTTTTGTCTGGCATGTCGAAATTTTCACCTCCATCCCAGCAACTGATCTGTAATGACATGTACTGCATTTTGTTTTCCTGCTCTGTAGGTCATATCAACAATCAGTACAATACTTGTTTCTGGATGCTGGTTAAGTCGGGAAAGGCCAAAAGTGAAGCTCAGCATATTTTAAAGGTGTAAAAGATGTTATTTCTACTTGTTTAAGAAGGTTTTCTGTATGGAGTTTTGGATTTTCCATATTGAAATCTAGTTTCACTGCAATCTTTTACTTAAGTTATAAAAATTCATTGTTTCAATTTTATTCCATTATTTTCAATATTTCTTTTTTATATTCTACAATCTTCATGTTCTTTTTTGTTACCATTATGACATCCCATAGACATCATTTGTAGTTCATGAGTAACTTTTGTCAATAAATTTCCTTGAGAGGAACATTCATGTTATGGGTTTCATGCAGCAGATACTGCCACTTAATAGGCTCGTCAAGGTGATCTAGTTTAAAATTTCACTTGATGAGATAAATGTAACAAAGGATTAAAATTTCACAACGTATCAGGGTGTATGGGCCAATACACCCCTACAGTAAGTGTTTCATGGTCTGACCTGTTTCAGGGGGTAGACAGACTTTATACCGATCCCCCTGAGCCGGTTTGAAAAAAAAAACTAAAAAATGTAAAAGCGGGTAAAGATACAGGCCGATACACCCCATCCGGGCATATCAGCCTGTACCGATATTTAGAACCTTGATTGTAACTTCCAAGTATGAATGCCGTATTTAAAACTCAAAATAATAAAATAGGTATTGTTCAGATCAGTGCCAAGTCCTGTCGATTTCTTTGGCTGATTCTTATGAGAGGAGGGGTTGGATGGTCTCGATTGTGTTTTGGTTCCTCTCTTTCCAGTTATTTCTTTTGATTATTTTTCCCTTTCAGCTTTGTATTGTATTTATTTGGGGCTACTTGTCTTCTCCTATACGTTCAGAAGACTTATGATTCTTTTCTTTTCAGCTAATAAAAATGTTGGTAGTAGTAGTAATAGTAGGCTCAGAAACTCTTTGCAACCAAAATTATTTCTTTCTTTTAACATGTTAATTTGGAATTTCAAACTAGGTTGTTATTGTTTCTGCTATTTAAAGATTTGCAGCTGAACTTTGTTCAAATCCCAATTTTCTAAACTATGATGCTGATAGTCATCAGGGGAATACCCTGTGCAGAACTGGGTTAAAACATGTTGAGTAGCAGATCTGATTGCTCCATGGTATGGCCAGTGGGACTTGTTTGAATCTTTGCATGTTGGTTCATCCATCCTTCCCACTCTTTGCATCCTCATTAGCTGAGTGGCTTAGCCCCCAAGTGGGCTTACCATAAATAACTAGCCACCTTCAGCAGATGTTTTACTCAGGATTGCACATTATTTCCTAACCCTAAATTATACAATGTATGCCTTAATAATTCCTAATCCTTGTATTCCCCAATACTCCAGGGTACTCAAACACAAGAGAAAGAGGATCTGCTTCTGCAACAGTTTGGCATCGTCTACAATACACTGCCAGTGATGTTCCGTAAAGGATCATGTGTCTTCAGCGACAAGGTTATTTCCTATTTCATCAAATGGATTCTTTTATCCTGTAGGGTAGGATCCAAATTTTATACAGGCAGGCTTGCAGAGTAGTAAGACCCATGATTCAATGGATCTCTTACAGTTTTAGTAATCATCTACCACATTTGACACAAAAAATCACTATTTTAATTGTTCTTCCTTTTCCCAAAATTTTAGGTGGTCAATTTCTTCAACTGGGCTTATAAATTAACACATGATAATGTGTTGCCATACCCATAAGAATGTCAGTATTAAAGTCTGAGTCTCATCGTGTTTGGTGTAACTCATGTCTCGGAGGGGAAACCTGAAGTTCCATTATAGGATGCATCTTGTCACATTTAATTGATAATCTTACATAATTTTGTTTACATCTCCCTATAAATTCATTATTCTAAACTGATTGCTCTCCTATTGACAAAGATAAATTTTAATTCCCTGTATATTTCTGCTGGTAGCTTGCCAAGCTGAAAAAGGGATATCTAATTATGTTCCATGCATTAACTCACAGGTGGAAGAGAGCATGGAGGAAAATGGTGGACATCCTATTGAAGGATATTTGGAGAAAGTGATTGTGGAACATTGTGATATAATTGGGTCAAGCTTTTGGGATTTGCATCCAAGCATCCTTAGCTGTAACCTTTCGAAGCATCCAAGCATCTTTTGAGTACAATTCTCTAAAAGTTGGTATCAACTACAACATGCCACCAGCAATGTTTTCTAAAGGAGCAATTCTGAAGAAAAGGTTACTTTCTATCCCTTACAATCAATTCTTGTTTTCTGTAGCATAAAATTTTAAGGTTATACAGGCATCCATGGTGGGTGATGTGAAGTGCCCATGAGTTTGTGGGTTTAGTTGCCTGCCATTGGTTTTATGATATCAGGTGTCTCTCGCTTTGTCTCATTCTTCTCACTCTCTAAGTCTCAAATCTCAATAGTCATATTTTACTGTTGCTGATAAACAATACTTAAGGGCAGGCCAGTGCACGAGGCTCCCACCAATGTGGGGTCTGGGGAGGGCTATATGCAGCCTTACCCCTGTACATACAGAAGCTGTTTCCAAGATTTTAACCCTGGTCACCCAGGTCGCAATCATGGTTCAAAGTATTGATACACCCGTGTATTGGCAGGGGAGTATCAGTACTAAAAACTCACCGCTCAATGCTTATTTTTAGTTTTTTTTTTTTTCAAAACTTGATTTCTGGAGATGATCTTTAAGTGTTTTTTTACTGAAATAAATGGGGGTCCCAAAACACCTGTAAATAGGTGTATCAAGACCAAAAGATACAATACGATATGATACGCCCGATACGGGGTGTACCATATCGATACTTTGAACCTTGGTCGCAATAGAGCAACCCAACAATATTATGTAATATAAATATAAGATATATATCATAAATATATTTCATATTTCCACCACTGGGGTTCTTGATGCCAATTGATTCCTTTTCAACTGACAGGAATGGATTTCTAACTGTGTACCTTTGTTTGTGCATGAAATTTCTGCTGACAATCCACATATTTGGCTCACAGGCAGGAGAGCGCAGAAATGTGAATGAGGTTGAAAATCATACTGAGATGCTCTGAAGTTTGTGTAATACAGGTAAAATCGAGGCTTTTGGAATATGCAGCCGAGCATCCTTGGTTGCCTTTTTCACAAGTGAGCAGGCAATTGTGTGAAAGTTTCCGTACAAATTTTGTAACTATTGTACGCTTGAACTTTTCTTTTATCCTAGTTTATCTATAAAATTATGTGGTTAATAATTTCTTCTATAAATGTTGGTCATTGAATGTTCATTTGTCAACTCGATGATTTGTATCAATTCACAATGTATGCGAGCTTTGGTTTTATTTTCAAGTAGGAGAGAATGCCTTTATCTAGGACTATTTAGGTGATAACAAGGTTCAAAATATTGGTAAGTATCGGTCAATACGTATTGTATCGGGAGGTGGATGGAGCTTAAACTGGCCTCTCTGAACCGAATTTGAAAAAAAAACACTAAAAAACACTACTGATGCGCCTCTATTGGCGTAATCAATATTTTGAACCTTGGGTAATAATAGGCCTTTTTGCACATTGAGGAAAGCTGGCGGCAATAGTAACATCCATAGTTCAGTCCTTCCATGTCTCAGCAACTGAATGAGCCAGGTACATACTAGGTGATCATCGCAAAGGTTCATTCAATCATCGCATATACATGGGATACTTTTTCATACAGGCAATCAATCACCCATGAATAAGATCCTCAGTCCAAAAATTCATTATTATAATGCCTGACATGCCTGAGTATGAACCTGTTGTATAGTATACTATCACGTTACCCAACTGACGTTTAACCATGATTTAATTTGAAAACATTCTTACTGCAAATTATATAATCTGCACAACTGGTAATTGTCACATAATTAACTCATAGCTCAGTTAAAGAAAAAAGACGTGACAACATTCTTACTGCAAATTATATCCTCTCGTCCGAGGATAAATTACTTGTTGATGCACGTGACAATATTATCCTTTAAATAATACCACTTTTTTGGATAAATCATAAATCAATCACTATACACCTTTAATTGGAGAATAAAAGAATACTATTAAATGCTCTTATCCAGATAAGCGTTTTCCAACAAACACTTGCCCGAACAAGTGCATTTACCTAGATAAATCATTTACTGAAATGAAAATGAGCTTTCACCCAAACTATCCCTTGATCTTTTCATATAATAGATACATAACTCGGTTGTTATATTGAATAGCATAAAAATGCCTAACTCTAACTTATACATGATTCCAAAGTTTGAAGAAAAAAACATGTTTCATTATTTTCTTTCCTTAAGTAAAATTTAATTCATGAAGGAAGACTACACAAGGAACGAAGATTGTCCATAATGAAATCGATTGCAGCATGGGAACCCTCTGTCCCCGCAAATAGCAAGTGCTTGGGCGCTTCAGCCCTATCAAAATATAGTGCACCTGAAACCAATTTTTCTTTAGGCTGTAAAGCTAGCCAAATAACTGTGTCAGCACCTTCCTCACTTGTTCTAAGTATTCCTGATAACCTGGAAGCAATTTCAAAGCATGGAATTGGTTGGGAAAAATGATGTAATTTTATTTTGCAATACACCAGGAGGATTTAAAAGGGGAGAATTAATATGGAATGTTGAAATTAGGGAGAATGTGATTCTAGGAAAATAATATACCGAAGAGATTTTCCTTACATTTTGTTAAAACGAGGCATACTTTTCGCTACACCAGGTGTCTCGGCCCAACCTGGATGCATTGAGTAGAACCCAACACCTGTTTTACTGTACATTTCTGCCCATTTTTCCGTTAATGCTACCTACAAAAGAAATGATAATTCGTGAAGGATGAGCTTGTCAAGAAAATAATCCGTATTTTTATTTTAAACTTCATATGATTTGGGAAGTGAAAAAACCTGGCAAAATGGATTTCTTTTCTATTTTTCTCTTTTATGATTTTTAGTATTTTTAATTTTAATCAACAAGACTATTGGGTCCAGACAATAAGAATCATAAATTTGATAATTGCTTACTTATGCATCCGATGTTCAGTCATTGGATCAGAGAGTTTAAAGTATTTTCCTCTCTTAGGCATACAGGGGTAAGGAATCGAACTTATTAGTTGGATTATTTAGTAACCCTCCAGCCTGGGTGCACGAGTTTTTCATAGATAAATAATTTTTTTAAGGGTACTTCTACTCCACATACAAGGAAGTGCTAATGTACCATTGTAAAAAAGCAATTAAAAAAATTTAATAATAATCAGAGTAGAGAATCAATTTCTCAAAAAAAAAAAAAGAAAATTGTCCTGCTCTTGCAGTCATGCTATGTAGTGAATATTAGTTCTACTGACCTGAACCCGTTTGTTTCGAGAATACTGTAGGATCCCATCAAATTTGCTTTCACTAAACTGCACAATAGAAGCATAAAACCTGAGTTAATTGCAATGGGAGGCAGAGTTCTGATAACTCATAATATACACTACATGAGTTACCTGTAAATCTTTGGTTAAAGGCGTTGTGTACATGCCACCTGAGGAGACTGTTATGACTCGAGCATCAGGAGCTGCCTTCTCCAGCATTGGCAACATCAATTCTGTCATGGCATACGTACCCATCACATTTACAGCAAAATTCAACTCCAGTCTGGGAAAATACAGTCAACAGGAAAAACAAAATTAAGGCAAGGTATCAATCTAGCTGCAAATATAAGCAACATTGATCATTTCTCAACTTCATATTGTGGGGAAAATGCATAAAACAAAGGTGATTATTTGAAGAAGGATGCACCCTTCTGGAGTAGTAATACAGTCATTCTCTAGTAAACCGGCGTTGTTAACCTAAATGAAACAAAGTATGTCAATATTAGTCATCAAGTCTGTAGCAAAATATCAGTTCACTAGATTTAAAGATTCATTGTACCGAGTGAATATCATACTGAGGAAAGTAGTGAAATACACTATGCAAAAATATAGAAGGAAAAAAAGAAAGGATGTGAAGAAACCAAAGTTTCCATACAGAAAATAGTAATTTGAAATGCAGAGGCAAGTAAAAACTTTGCTTGGGAGACTTGTCAGAATTGACATAGTTATAGTTACCCAACCCTACACAAGCATGTGAATTTGATAATGTAGTTGATCTGTAATGTTGTGTTAGAACCAGTGCTCCTTCCTTAAATAAGGGCACATATGCCTTTTCAATTATTTAATAATATAAAGCACTGTCTAGCCGAATGGGAGTTATGTTCTTGAGACTTCCAGTTCGAACCAGACTTTCTCCTTTTCTCTTTCTCTCTTTCTTCCACCTTTCTACCTCTTTCTACATAACCAATCTCAGACAAATAGAACTCCAAGGCAGGCCAAATCATAACATGTATTAGAGCAACTTGAATCTTCCTAGATTTCTGTATGCCTAGATTTCTATTCTCTGTGCACCCTGTCTAGGGTTTCTCTTGATTTTTCTGCATTCAATTGGAGATAAGGGAAATGGCTGAAAAGGAGTGATCGCCCTCTTCCCTTGGAGGTTTCTATGCCTCCATTCGGGTCTTGTATGGTTAGTTGCTGTGGTTTCTAAGATCACCCTCCCCTAATCGATGAAGAATAGAGGGCCGATCTGTGTGGTGCAGTGGCTGTCTTGTGTGGACTGATTTCCTGTTCGTGTGGTTGTTCCTTCAGTGATAAGGTAAGAGATTTCTGTGCATGATATCTGTTATGGATCAAATAGGAAGTGTGTTTCAGATCATATGCTGGGGTTTCAAACAGTAGCGTGCTAGGGTTTATGCTGTTTTTGTGTATTTTGAAGGAAGAGTTGTAATCATATAGTGGTGAGATTTCAGGTAGCCGTAGGAGTAGGGTTTGTGGTGTAAAGAGCACACTTTTCAGCAACAAGTGCTGAAATCAGTGTGACGAGTGTGATCTAATCGTGTGCAGTGTGCAGAATTCAGTGGTAATAGAATTCAGTAAGTGTGCAGAATCGGTGATAACAGAATGGGAGATAACAGTGATTGTAAACCTAATGTGATGGTGCCTACAGACTACCTGAATGTTCAGATGACCTCCATTAAACCTAAATGGAGAGAATTATGTGCCTTGGGCTAAATCTGTCGAAGTCTTTTTGAAGGCAAAGAAGAAGGTAAAACACATAAGAGAGGACTGACTCTCACGAGTATGAAGACTGGGAGCAAGAGGATGCTCAGATCATCACATGGTTGTGGAATAGTAACCCACGATTAGTGTAAACTTCATGTTTCTTGACACTGCCAAAGATGTGTGGGACCATGTGAAGAAATTGTATTCGGGACAGGACAATACAACCAGAGTGTATCGGCTGTATCAGGAGTACTTTAATCTACAACAGGGCAATCAGAGTCTTGAGGAGTACTATGCCAGCATGAGAAACATACGTAATGAGTTGAATGTCTATCACCCTCTCACTTCTGATGTCAAGATTCAGCAACAACAGAGAGAACAACTTGATGTGACTAGATTTTTGGTGGGACTGAAGTCTGAATATGAACCAGTACGGGCTCAGATATTAGGAGGATCAACTCTCCCCTCTTTAGAAGAGGTATTTGCTCGACTCTGGAGGATTTCTATTGGATCTACTGAGAACTCTAATATCTCCGATTGATCTGCCTTTGCTGTATCGAGAGGCAGTGGTGCTAGAGGTGGAGCTCGGGGAGCTCAGTTTGGCCGTGGTGATAGTAGTGGTCCTTTGTATGGCCGAAGTGGCAATGGCGGGCCTACTTATAATCGTGGTGGTGGTCGTACTGGGGGCAGAGATTTAGGGGGAGCCCGTGGTAGAGGACGTGGCTCTAGCCCAAGGAAGTACACTCATTGTGGTATGGATGGACATACCATTAACTATTGTTATGATCTACATGGTCCACCCTCAACCTGGGCCAATCATGCCGCGACTAGTGACTCTAGTTCCAGCTTTAGACAGGAGAATCATTCATCTGATAAGATACCTCTTACATCCACAGATGGTCCCGTGAAGGAGATGGTGAGTGTTCCCCGTGATGAATATGAGAGGCTTATCCAATCACAGCAGAACACGATGACTTTCGCTCACTCAGGTATGGCTTGTCTGGCATCCACACCCAATCCTTGGATCATTGACTCTGGAGCCTCCGATCACATGACTAGAACTCCAGGTGTGTTTTCTTCCTTATCTCATTGCTCAACATCACAATCTGTCACCCTTGCTAATGGTTCCACATCCTCAATTTGTGGTGTTGGTAATGTTGACCTAGACCCTGTATCCCTCTCCTCAGTTTTGTATGTTCCTAAGTTGCCTTTTAATCTTATGTCTATTAGTAAGCTGACCAAATCACTTGACTGCTCCATTACCTTTTATCCTTTTATGTGTGTTTTTCAGGATCTCAAGACGGGGATGAAGATTGGTGGAGGGAATGAAGCTGGTGGACTGTATTATCTTGACGGTGGTGGCAAAACTTCAACATCTCTCCAATCATCCCTTTCTCCTCTCCAGTGGCACTGTCAATTTGGTCATCCGTCGCTAAAAGTTTTGAAGTCTTTGGTTCCGTCTTTGAGTCAACTTTCTGTTTTGGATTGTGAGTCGTGTCAGTTTGGGAAACACTATCGTGTTCCCTTTAGTTCTAGGGTTGATAACCGTGTGTCGAGTCCTTTTTCTTTGATTCATTCCGATGTTTGGGGTCCTTATAAAGTGATGTTATATAATGGATATAGATATTTTGTCATTTTGTAGATGATTTTTCAAGGATGACGTGGCTCTATCTAATGAAAAAAAGAAGTGAATTGTTTACCATTTTTTAGAAATTTTATGTTTAGATTCGTAATCAATTTGGTACCCACATTAAAGTTTTCCGTTCTGATAATGGCCGTGAATATTTATCCTCATCATTTCAAGAATACCTAAACCAACATGGCATTATACATCAGACCTCATGTACCTACACCCCACAACAAAACGGCGTGGCTGAGAGAAAGAATCGCCATCTCCTGGAAACAACACCATCCCTAATGCATCACATGAATGTTCCCAAACCCTTTTGGAGTGATGCAATGCTTACCTCTTGCTTTCTGATTAATCGGATGCCCATATTCATCCTTGATGGTCATTCTCTGTTTACGGTCTTGTTTCCCGCTTTGTCTCTGTTTCCTCTTACACCTAGGGTATTTGGGTGTGTCTACTTCGTCCATAATCTGGGTCCCGGGAATGACAAGTTCGATACCCGTTCTCTCAAGTGCATCTTCCTTGGCTATTCTCAGACCTAGAAAGGTTATAGGTGTTACCATCCTAGCTCTCGACGGTCCTTTGTGTGTGTTGATGTCACCTTCTTTGAGTCTACTCCGTTCTTTTTGGGGTCTGATGATACTTCTTCCTCCTCATCACCTCATCCTCTTCCACTTCCCGTTGCCGACCCTTTTCCCCTTGTTCCAGCCATGACCGAACCCTTGCCGCCGGTGCCACCACCTGTTGAACGCCCACCTATCCGTCATGTGTATACACACTGCCCACGCGTACTAGCTACTACTCCTCTGGATACATCTCCGTCGACAGATCCGACACCAGACCCGCACTCAGCATCTGAGCTTGATCTCCCCATTGCCTTGCGGAAAGGTAAACGTACTTGCACCCTTCATCCTATTTCTAATTATGTTTCACTTACTCACCTTTACGCCTCCCATCACCAGTTTGTCACCTTGTTATCATCAGTTGTTGTCCCTAAGGATGTCCAGGAAGCCCTTGCCTCTCCAGGGTGGTGCCGAGCAATGGAAGAAGAATTCTCTGCCCTTCATCATAATCACACTTGGGACTTCACCGCTTTTCCTCCTGGGAAGCAAGCTGTTGGTTGTAAATGGGTTTATACGGTTAAGTATCTGCCTGATGATAGTGTTGAACGCCTGAAAGCGCAATTGGTTGCAAAAGGGTACTCCCAAACCTATGGTATTGACTACACAAAGACCTTCTCACCGGTTGCTAAGATAGGGTCAATTCGTGTTGTGATCTCTCTTGCAGCCATGCATGATTGGCCGCTATATCAGCTTGATATCAAGAATGCCTTTTTGCATGGTGACTTACTCGAGGAGGTCTACATGGAGCAACCTCCAGGGTTTGTTGCTCAGGGGGAGGATGGTAAGGTGTGCAGACTAAGGAAGGTTGTATATGGGCTTAAACAATTTCCTCGAACATGGTTTGGTAGGTTCAGTGAGGTAGTAAAGAAGTTTGGTATGAAACAGTGCAAAGTTGATCATTCAGTCTTCAATCATGACTCTTCGGCAGGAAAAATACTATTGGTGGTGTATGTAGATGATATTGTTATTACCGGGAATGATAAAATGGGCATTGGCAGGTTGAAGACTTTTCTACAGGATCATTTTCAGACAAAGGATCTTGGTAAACTGAAACATTTCTTGGGGATAGAGGTAGCAACATCCAAGTATGGTATTAATCTGTGCCAGAGGAAATATGTGCTTGATTTGCTGGAGGCTTGTTGGGTGCTAAACCAACTGAAACACCTATGGACACAAATACCAAGCTAAGTAGTGATATGGGTGAAGTGTTTAAAGACCCTGGCAGATATTGACGACTTGTGGGTAAACTGAACTACCTAGCCATTATTAGACCAGACATCTCATTTGCGGTTAGTGTGGTAAGCCAGTTCATGCAGAAACCTCTGATTCCTCATTGGAATGCAGTTCTAAGAATTGTGAGGTATTTAAAAGGGGCTCCGGGTCGTGGTCTGATATACAAGAGTGGCAGAAAACTTGAAATAGAAGGGTATTCTGATGCTAACTGGGCCGGTTCTATGTCTGATAGGCGATCTACTATAGGCTATTGCACTTTCCTGGGAGGTAACCTGGTGACATGGAAAAGTAAGAAACAGACGATCGTGGCAAAAAGTAGTGTAGAAGCAGAATATAGGGCTATGGCGCACACTGCTTGTGAATTAGTGTGGCTAAGGAACCTTCTACAAGAAGTAGGGTACAACATCAATACTACAATGAAGCTCTATTGTGACAATCAGGCTGCAATTCATATTTCCTCTAATCCGGTGTTTCACGAAAGAACCAAGCACATTGAAGTTGACTGTCACTTTGTGAGGGAGAAGGTGTTGAATGGAGAGCTAGACACTACATATGTTAATACTGAAAACTAGTGGGCTGACTTATTTGCAAAAGGCTCGAGTCGGGGAAGAATGGACAACATATGTAACAAGCTGGGAGTATAGCTGGGAGTATATGATATATACTCACCAGCTTGAGGGGGAGTGTTAGCGTAGGGGTATTTCTGTCCTTATACCCAGATTATGGTTGCTAATCTGTAATGTTGTCTAAGAACTAGTGCTCCTTCCTTAAATAAGGGCACATATGTCTTTTCAATTATTTAATAATATAAAGCATTGTCTGGCCGAATGGGAGTTATGTTTTTGAGACTTCCAGTTCGAACCAGACTTTCTCCTTTTCTCTTTCTCTCTTTCTTCCACCTTTCTACCTCTTTCTACATAACCGATCTTAGACAAATAGAACTCCAAGGCAGGCCGAATCATAATAGAAAGATACGCGACTCAACTAGATACAAAACGAGAAATGCACTACAATCAAATCTTAAACATCATTTGACACAATTTGAAGTGTAGCTCAAAAATCATATCTGAATGAACCCCTGTTAAGTCTTCAACTTTGTGGTGCATGAACAGACAATCTACTTCCATTAAGCATATATAATTATATAAATCACTAACATTTTGTTGTGATGTTTTCCTTCAAAAAATTTCCTATTTCTTTAATTTCAAATACCATAGAAGAATTCAAAGACAATGGTACAACACAAAATTTTGATCTCTTTCCACCATCGGAAGATAACCGTGGAGAAAATAATCTCATAAGGATGCATAGGACAGAATTTTGGATGCTTAAAGAGATCAAAGGCCACCTTGTGCTGAGTAAGTTCCTAAGGTCTTCCTCAGATCTATTACACATTACAACAACCATGCAAAAGGTTCCACTCTTCGAGGTGTACCATTAACTCCTTTAATTTGAGACTGCCTAACCTGGTTTCTAAATTCTAATAATTGCAATATAGAAAGGTTTTTGACAATAACCTGTCCATTAGCACAAACCTTCCACCACATATGGTTTCTCAATTCAAAGCCAATGCTCAATTTGAATCAGTCAATGCCATAATATCAAACATTACATCTCAATTACCAGGATAATTTATTTAGAATATCATATGTTAATCAAAATGTGCATACTACCCAAAAAAAAAAAATCATGCATAAGGAATATTAATGACAGAATGATATTGTAAAATCTTACCAAGACATGAATTGGTTGATCCTTTGATGAAAATCTGGATGCAAATGACTTGATATCATTGACAGATGAAAGATCACATACCTATAATAACAAAATGGAAACAATAATTTAAACTTAAAATGCAATAAAAATAACAAAATGGAAACAATAATTTAAACTTAAAATGCAATAAAAAGAATATTATTACCTGGTCATCATGTTAAAGATCATTAAGTATTAGGGACAAGAAAAGTTCAGTTATATCCAAAACTATAATAACAGATCTAGGTTCCACAAAGCTCCTGAAAGAACATCCACAAGAATGAAAGGAATCAAAATACCTCCAGGTATACATTTGGGTTGCCTGTTGTTGACTGAATTTTAGATAGAGCATTTTCTCCCCTATCCTTATTACGGCATACCATATAGACAGTTGCTCCACTGAGAAGGATGAACATATGTTTATTAGAAAAATATGTTTGACAGAAGAGAATAATTTGAAATTAGATTAGGTATATTGTGCTAAAAATTCACATAAAAAATCAATACTGTGAAGAAAGAGCCTCAGCAGTTGCATAGCCAATCCCAGAATTTGCTCCTGTAACTATGCAGTTTTTCCCTTCTATATGTGTTTGCATATCTTCTGCTTTAAATTTTTTTGAGTGTTCCCTGGAAAATAGTTAAAACACAAGAAAATACTAGATGATTAGATGATTCCCTTGATGGCATCCATTTTCAACTCAGACGTTTACGAGTCACAGAGCACGGTTACATGGATCTGCAAACAATGTAGTGGATTCACTTGCATGGCAAGGGGTCAACAGGGAAAGTTTGTATGGAATTACTAATGTAATTATTTTTGCTTTGCTGAATCAATGGAAGTTATGTAGAGAGGACTAGCCTAACATCAATGAAATGTATTATATACATATAACATTCTTTCATATCAATGAATAAAATTGTACTGTTATCAATTGAAAAACAAAAAAAATCCAGAAGCAGGATATCATTCTCAACAACTATACATGGGTAGATTCATGAACACCCCAAAGTGGAGATTTGGGAAGTGGGAACCAGCTACATAGTCATTTGTTAACAGCATGAAGGCCAAAAAGGACATTATCCAATGTTGTCCCAGTTATCCAGGGTATTGGGAGGGATGGACTGGATATGATCCTAGCCTTTAGCATTTTTTTTCCACACAAAAGTGGCCATTCTCACACTGAATCTGTGTTCTCATGTTTGACAGCCCAAAATTTTACCATTACACCAAGTAAAGGCCCCTCGGTAACAGCAGGAAGGACAACAACAATAAAGCTTAGGCGAAGAACTAGAAAGGTCAATGAAGCTGTTATGCATGGCACATAAAAGAATAAAGATGTCAACAGCTCAACTATAGTGGTCTGATTGGATCATTATTTGGCACAACACATGCTGACCATAAATGTAACAAGAGAAACTATGCCAGCTTTTTCCTTCTTTGTTCTTTTCTCTTTTGGTGTATTAACCAATTTATATTACAAAGAAGAATACAAGAGATGCCTAGAAGACAAATAAAAACCAAGGGGTAATCACAAAGCAAAGCCATCATGGCTATTAAGGAAGCTCGAAAATGACCCAAATCATTCAAACAATCAAAAGGAGTCATGCAAAATGAAGAACATGGAACCTAGACAAATAAAAAAGTAAGTAAATAGAGGCATTTAAATGTTTACACCTAGTTATTGGAGATTCCTTGGTTAATGCATCTTCAAATGTTCCATGCACCAACAATATATTGCAATAGAGCAAAACTTGGACAAGGTTATTCAACTAGATGTTTCTCTGTCTGTCCTAAAATTCGACTTTGAAGAAGATGGAATCACTTGTATTTGTTCATTAGGAGAATGATTGTGAGTTGTACTCTAACCATATATGGCAGACCACACAACAGAAAGCCAATATGGGAATCAAAGAAAGCACCCAGTTATTTTTTGAATTCATATTAAGTTGCCTCTCCTTACCATTTCCTTCTCATCAGTTAATTGGGTAATTCAAATGTCCTTGTGATTAAAGCAAAAGTGCAGCTAGAAGAAGACATGTTGAAATGAACTTGTATGTTTTGCATGAGAATTGAGGACAAACAGGGGGCAAAAGTATTCAGGTGAATGTAATATTTGAGTGAAACTAAGTCAATCCAAGGCACTTTATTCGTGTGGCTTCTTATATGGTACAAATCAGGACGAGTGGAGATTCCCCATTAGTACAGTCATCCATGAAATAAGGTCTTCAGTTTGGTGTCTATGAGAGATAGAGGTGAGAACACCCCAAGCTTGAAGGATATAAGGAGAGGAGGCCGGACATGGATTCCATTCGCTATCATTCAAAACCAAGCTCAATTTAGTCATTGTATTAATCCTGCATTATATCTTATATGGTCACCACATCTATCCATTAAGGGTTCCAGTTATTGAACCATAAATAGGTTGAATTCCCATTGCCTATTAAGTACTTAATTTGCTGCGTAATTAGAATTCTATACTCCACTTCTCTTTCTCCATGCCAGCTATCTCATTTCTTTGCTATGTTTTTTCTTTATAATCACAATTTTGGGTTTCTAAACCAGCAATCAAATCATTACTTCTATGCTTACATCCTTTAGTAGTCGTGTATGACGGCAAATGTTGATGGGTTGACAAATGTGGTAATTAGTAACATCAATGAAATATTCTTGGTCAAAGAAGAGTTAACCACCAAGATGTAGTCCAGAAAAAATAAAAGATGAAGTGCAAACATGTATCTCCACTTAAACAATAAACAGGCAGTTTACAAGTGATAAGTATGAAAAGAACAGAACAATTTCACTCCAACTCACATGAAGCCAGATTTTGTGAAGCTAAAGTATCCCCAAACACCGAAAGCCGTCGATCTCCATGCCTGCCATACCAAATGAAAACCCACTGTGGCAAATTCCGGAAACCCCAAAACTCGGAAGAGGATACAAATTTCCAGGAAATTATGAAACCAAAGGAAAGTGATTTAGAAGATAAAGACTACCTTTTGGAGAAACATAGCTAATGAACTCATGGAGATATGAACTTGAATTTGCAGACTTGCTTTGTGATGGTGTTCCAGTTTGTCAGCAGGTGATCAAACAACTCCTTATCCAGTAACTCTTACCTACTCTTACCTACTCCGAACTGTGACTCTCAGAGAGAGAGAGAGAGAGAGAGAGAGAGAGAGAGAGGTGTACGTTGGTCTACGGAGAGTGTAGTGTCTCAGTGTTTTCCACGTAGGGGGCCGCTCTACCGCTCCCTTTCTTTGGAGAATTATTGAGTGGATAAATTACTTGTATATCCCTAATATTTCGGTCAAACTCGAAGACAATCCTTCTAATCTAACTATTTAACTCATCACCCCTTTCGGTCTGGGGTTAAGTGACTTATCACCACCAACATAAGGACCAAAAGTTAAATGATTAAGATTGGGGCAAGCGGAGGGTTTTTTTTTTGATAAATATGCAAAAACCTTTTCTAAAGTTTATGACAATCATAAAAACCTCCCCTTAACATTTACTTTAACAAAACTTTCCCTAAACTTTTAGAAAGTCTACATATCTCCCTTCCGTCATTGAACCAAACGAAAAACGTTCAATTGATGCATTATTTTTTTTCAAAATGACCATCCTACCCTTTTAAACGATTCTCGACGACCCCACAACCTTAAAATCTCCTTTCTCTCTCTCTCTCTCTCTCTCTCTTCTGTTTCTTTTATTTTTTCCTCTGAATCTACAACCCTACCATCCCACTGGCGCTGCCATTGCTACCATCCACCATTGCAATCTATGCAGAGGATGCGAGTTTGTATTCTGGACCAATTATGCTCATTGTATCATATCTGTGATATAATATAGAAAAGATAGCGTTTTTATTTTATACTTGAAAATCAGGCAATAAAAAGTCTGTTTTCTTCATCTTCGTCAGCTGAAACTTGACGAACTTTTCTCTTGCTTATCGGAACGACCAAGATAATTGACTGTGAGATATGGTATATGAACGGATCAAAGTTGCAGGAGAACTGTGCCCAACGAACTAAAACAATTTTAGAAAGAAAGGAGAATGAGAAACCGGCTATCAGACAAAATCAATAAGAAGAAAATGATGACCTGCTTCACGATTACTTATAAAATCAAAGAGATAATCTCTCGGCAAATGGAAACATCGAAATCTATGGTTTTCATGTTGAGGAAGTGGTTCTGACAAGGCATGTGATCTGATTTGGTGGCAAAACGTCGTGGAATCTCAAGATCAATCTAGTCCATGGTTATTTTCCTTGTTCTCTAATTTCAAAAGTTTGATGAGAAATGACATGTTCAGATCTATCTGCTACACAATTTTATTTTGTAGCCATTGTTTATAGTGAATGTTAACGTACAACTAGCTCAGCACGAGCTCGATGGACTCTGTGGACTCCAGGCCCATCTCTCTCATGACACCATTGTGGATTCTTCTAGATAGCTATCCTATCTGAGATTATTTAGGATAATTCTAATTCTTGTGCAAGATATATATCTAACCTAGATAATGTACATCTTCCTTGTTCTTATCTCTTGTAATTCCCACTCTAATCCAAACTCTACCATTATAAATAGAGCATCAATTGGCCATAACCAACAAGGTTAGCTGAATTATTTTTACTATCTCTTTTTATTGTCTTGTGATTATTTTATTATTTTTATTGTTTATTTGCTATTTCAACTTGGTATTAGAGCCATGTCAACAGAAATAGGAACTCACAGTAGCAGTCTTGCACCATCCAACAGTGGGTCGACAACAAGCAGCTCACTCCCTTCAATCCAAAATGTCACTCACTACCTACCCATCAAGCTTGGAAGTGACAACTACTTGTTATGGCGTGCTTAGTTCCTTCATATTCTGCAACACTATCATCTCATGGACCAGATGCTAAGTCCATTGTTGATATCCCATTTCTACATATATTCAATGTGCTAAGTCCATTGTTGATAGCCTATTTACAATTGTTGAACCTATTCTCAAATTAGAGCTAGTATTTCACATTCTTGTTGGCCTAGGGAGTGAATATGAATCAGTAGTCACTACTCTCACCAATAGACCAGATGCAACAGATCTCGGCATTGCTGGCATTATGGGAGCCCTCCTTAATCATGAAAGTTGGCTTGAAGAACTTTCACATGTCTCTAACCCTCGAAGTGCAAATTTGGCTGGTGTACCTCCCAAGAAAGGAAACTCTTAGAAGCCTCCTCAACAATTCTCACCGAATTTCAATAATAATAGAGGGAGGGGACGTGGTCGTGGATCTCCATGGTATAATCATCAATCTTTCCCAAATCAGCCTCAACAATTCTCTAGTGGTCATGGAGGTAAGAGTAATATAATTTGCCAAATTTGTAATAAAGTTGGACATAGTGCTCTACAATGTCGTAAAGCAAAATATGTGTTTGATTTTGCCAATGATAACACATACAATGAGACATCTGCCTTCCATGAAGGTGTCAGTACTCCTCAATATTAGAACTTGTACAATGACAGTAGTTTTGATATCAACTGGTACCCGGACTCAGGAGCCACACATCACATGACTCCAGACCTAGATAATCTGCAAAATTGTACTGAATATACTGAGTCAGATCAGGTCAAGGTTTGAACATCCAACACATTAGATCATCTTCTATGTTGTTTAATCAGTGTGCTTTTTCTTTGAAAGATATTTGCCATGTTCCATCTATCTTCAAAAACTTATTATCTGTCAGTCGATTTACAAAAGACAATGATCTATTTTTTGAGTTTCACCGTGATTGTTGCTATGCGAAGGATTATTCGAGGGAATCTTGCTTCGGGGGGTTAGTAGAGAAGGCTTATATAATTTATCGTCTTCAGTCCAAATCACTCCAGAAGCTCTTGATGGAGAACGAATATCTGTTCATGGATGGCATCTTTGATTTGGTCATGTAGCTATGCACATTGAACAACGGGTTATTTCAAAATTTGGTCTTCCATTTGATAGGTCTACTATTAGTCAATCAGTTTATGAGTTGTGTTAGATGGGTAGGAATCATAGGTTAACTTTGCATTCTTCTAGTTCTCAGTCCAAGCATCCTTTAGATTTAATTTTTTTTTGATGTATGGGTACTTGCTCCTGTAAAGTCAAATAGTGGATTTTCTTATTATGTTATTTTTATAGATTATTTTTCCAAATTTTCTTGGATATATCCTATGGCTTGAAAATCAGATGAATTTGAATTACTTCTTAAGTTCAAGAGACATGCACAAGTTCTGTTTGATGCAAAGATAAAAGCATTTCAATCTGATTGGGGCAGAAAATATCGTTCCATATCCAAGTATCTCGACTCTCAAGGCATCACACATTGACTGACTTGCCCTCACACGCATGAGCAGAATGGCTCTGTTGAACGGAAGCACTGCCATGTAATTGAATCTGCCTTGTCTCTACTGGCCTCCTCTAATCTCCCCTTCTCCTTCTGGGTTGATGCGGCTAAAACTACAATTTTCTTGATCAATCGACTGCCAATCGTTGTCCTAAATGGTATGTCCCCTTATGAAAAGCTCTTTCAAACTACACCTGACTATTCCTTGCTTCGCTATTTTGGGTGTGTTTGCTATATTTTTTTTTTTCGCTTGTACAACAAGAACAAGCTATAGTTTCGCTCCCTCAGATGTATATTCATCGGCTATAGTTAGCTCTCACAAAGGGTACAGATGTCTCCATGTTCCTTTAGGGCATGTGTTTATTGCTTGCCATGTTGTATTTGATGAAAGCACATTTCCAGGAATTGATGGACCAGCTTCTAGCATCTCCACCGCTCCCTTTGGTGTTTACATTTTTGCACCCATCTCACGGAGTTCAGATCCGCCACCATTACAGCAGCAGTCCTCTCCTACTCCTCTTGCGACAAGCTCCAGTTCGACTACACCCTCTCCGGATCAACCTTCATCTGGTCAACCACAACGATACCACAACATTCAAGAGTTGTTGGATCACACCAATCCGGTTCCCCCACCTGTTTGATCCCACTCCATGCATACCAGATCTATGGATGGTACTCTTCCTCGATCTCAACTTGCCACAAGGTATCCTATTCCTTCAGCACTTTTTACTCTTCTCTCTAATGAGGAACAAGAACCCAAAAATTTCAGCCAAGCAACTAAATTAGAAAATAGGCAATTAGCTATGCAAAAAAGAATACCGGGCTCTAATTAAAAATGATGCATGGCGCTTAGTTCCGTACGATCCTTCCATGAACATTGTCGGAACTAAGTGGATCTACAAAATAAAGAAAAAGGCTAATGGCACCATTGATCGTTACAAAGCTAGGCTTGTTGCCCAAGGCTTTCATCAGGTTCCTGGACTTGATTATTTTGACACCTTCGGTCCGATTGTCAAACCGGTAACTATACGAACGATTCTCTCTATTGCTCTCTCTCACAATTGGCTGGTGCACCAGTTGGATATAGATAATGCCTTCCTACATGGCCTTCTTGATGAAGACATTTATGTGCATCAACCCAAAGGGTTTGTTGATCCCACTTGTCCCACTCATGTCTACAAACTGTGCAAGGCTCTTTATGGACTGAAATAGGCTCCTCGAGCATGGTACTCTCGTTTGAGCTCTGTCCTTAAACGGATGGGGTTTTGTAACTCTACGGCTGATCCATCTCTTTTTATTTTCACCTTCGACAAGACCATATTGATGCTTTTGGTATATTTTGATGACATCATTCTAACTAGCAACTCCTCCGAATCCATTAATGGCTTCCTACATTCTCTATCTTCGGTTTTTCCACGAAGGATTTAGGCCCTCTTTACTATTTTTTTGGCATCAAGGTAAACCACTCCTTTGGTAGTTTGTACCTTTCTCAACAGAGATACATCCTGGACTTATTACAAAGGACCAACTTAGAAGGTGTCAAACCAGAAAGTTCGCTGATGGCTACCTCTAGTATCGCAGCACAGTCAGAGCTCTTTAGTATGTTACAATCACTTGGCCGGATATCTCCTTTGTTGTTAATAAGGTGTGCCAGTTTCTTCACTCTCCCACTGATGAGCACTAGACAATAGTTAAGAGGATTCTTCGCCAATTAGTTGCTTACACTGATGCTGACTAGGCCAGTTGTGTAGGCGATCGGTGATCAATAGGCGGGTATGCTATATATCTTAGCTCAAATCAAATTGCTTGGAGCTCCAAGAAGCAATAGACAGTAGCTCACTCCAACACTAAATTTAAATTTTAGGCTCTTGCAAATACAATAACAGAATTGCTATGGATTCAGTCTCTTCTCAAGGATATTGGCTACTCCACTCCCACACCAATCCTTTGGTGCGACAATATGGGAGCCACTCACTTGGCTGCAAACCCTATCTTTCATGCCTGAACCAAACATGTCGAAGTGGATTTTCATTTTCTTCAGGATCTCACCACTTAGAAGAAGCTTCGCATTCGGTACATACCTACTATAGATCAAATAATCAATGTCTTCACAAGCCACTCTCATCCACATGATTTGCTCACCTTCGGTCCAAGCTTCACGTTGCCCCGTTCAACTTGCGGGGGGATGTTAACATACAAGATCATGGGCCCATGCACCAGCTCGATGGACTCTGTGGACTCCAGGCCCATCTCTCTCAAGACACCAAATCTTGTGGACTCTTCTAGATAGCTACCCTATCTAGGATAATTATAATCCTTGTGCAAGATAGATTCTATCCTAGATAACCCTCACCTAAGCTAGATAATGTATATCCTCCTTGTTCTTATCTCTTGTATATCCCAGTGTAGGCCAAACTCTACCATTATAAATAGAGCATCAATCGGCCATAACCTACAAGGTTAGCCGAATTATTTTTACTATCTCTCTTTATTGTCTTGTGATTATTTTATTATTTTTATTGTTTATTTGTTGTTTCAATTGTCAGAAGGTGCTTTTTTTTTTCTAACAATGGTTACTGTATAGTTTCCTCAAAGTATTAATAAAATTTCAATTTTGAAATACAAGCTTATGTTTTATAGAATGACCGGTTGCAGTAGTGTCGGAGGAGGTTGCAATGGTGGCAACGACACCAGAGAGTGTGTGTGTATGAGAGAGAGAGAGACCAAGGAGATTTTACTGTTGTGCGGCCGATGAGGGTGGCAATGGGTGAGGCTGAGGGAGAAACAAAGAGGCGGTTACATTATCATGTTGTGGATCAAGTTTCATGTTATCAAGATGAAACTGGAGACGTAAAACTTGAGGGGTAAAATAATCTGTGGTGGCTGAATGCTACCTCTCTTCTTGACTATAGGAGACTGAAAAGGAAAAAGGACGATACATGGGTTATTTCAAGTTAAAATCAATATTATTTTAATTAAATTATATGTGAAAAAGAGAATCTACAACACACTAATAGAGCTTGAGAATCCTTCAATTAGCGGGAATGACAATAGGGCTTGATAATCCTTTAAAAGGGTAGGATGGTTATGCATCAATTGAACACATTCAGTCTGGTTCAATGATAGATGAGAGGTATGTGTAGAGTTTTTCAAAAGTTCAGAGGAGGTTTTTGTTAAAGTAAAAGTTGAGGGGAGGTTTTTATAATTGTCAAAAACTTTAGGGGAGTTGAGTTGGCGGAGAATTGAATTATTATTATATTTTTTGGTAATCGGTGCTATGCACCATTAATAACTTCCCTCTGACCCTTTTTCTCCAAAGTACTGGTTGCGGGATTTGATTCTGCGTCATAGCTAAAACAAACCAGCTAAAACACCAATCGCTTGGTACATTTGTGTACTTCCCCCCTTCCTAATCTTCTGTCATGGTTGGTCTTGGTGAATTCAATGCAGCTAGATCACAAGATGATAAACTGGAGAATAGAAACGACTGTAATCTGTTAGAATTAGAAACTATGGGGAGTAAATTAATTCACATGGAGAAATAAATTAATTTTTGAAAAAATTAATCTAGCATTAGTTAATACTCTATGGAGAATACTGAAAATCTGCCTTTCTTAAGTTCTGATTATACCCATGATGATGAGTACAGGTCAAAACGTTGACTTTGGCCAAAAGCCTTTCAGATTTGAAGTTATATGGGGTAACAACCTGGACCTGGAGGGAATAATAACAATTGCTTGGAGCAAAAGAGATGATGGCTCAAAAGGTCTAACAATTAACAAAAAATAAAAAAAAAGAAAAAGAAACAGAGCAGCTAATAATATTAAGACCTGTATAAAGATTTTTGGAAATATAATGAAAAAAAGAAAAATCTGATGGAATCATTAAAAAGCACCGAGGAGGAATGAATTCTAAATCAAGACAAGATAGAGATAGTTAATAATGGGGAGATGACAATCCAAAAACAATAAAACATGATTCTACAAAAGGGGAAGAAATCCGTTGGGTGAAAAAAATGAGAATAAATTGGCTAAATTTGGGTAATAAAAATACAAAATTAGAAGGAGTCAAAACAAAATAATGAAAACAAAAGATGATAATGGGAGGTGGATTACGGGTGTAAGAGAAATCAACGACTTTTTTTGTGAGAAAAATTTGAAGATAGATTTACGAAGGGGGAAACTGCTAATATTGACAAGGATCTGGAGGGGATAAAGGGGTACTATATTAGAGGAACAAAATGAAAATTAAAGAGGTCTCCTTGGAGGAAATATGGGAAGCACTAAATTCAATAGGGGGACTTAGAAGCCCTTGGATCAAATGGGTCAAATGTTTTTTTAGAAGTACAAAGAAATTATTGGCCATGGCCAATTGGTTGAAGAGACGGTAAAAACTTATTTTTTTATTTTTATTTTTTTATTTTTCATTTTGGGAGAATGACAAGGCATTTAAATAAAACAATCCTACTTTCCTGGCTCTAATCCCAAAGACTAAAGACCAATTCTCTAGAGGTGGGAAATTACAGATCTATTAGTTTGTACAATATCATTTACAAAATCATTGTAACAATTCTGGTAAATATAATCAAGCCCTTCTTAATGATATACCAGAGTGTATTTGTCCCATGGAGATTAGACCATGTTTTGTTTATTGTTATGGGCCTCATTTTTTTTTAATTCTTGCTCATTCTAGATAAGAATGGGCAAGAATGAATAATATTAGTGTTTGATTATAAAATTCCTGTCATGGGCCACATTCTTTTTAGAATGAAAAATCAGCCCCATAGCATAAAAATTGAGTAGCATGCAATATGAAAAATAATCATGCCCCATTTTGCTCATTTTCATTCTTTGAGAGAACTCTGCCTACAAAACTGCTGCCATAGATATTTACTTTTACAAAAGTACTTCCACAAAAAGTATTTTTATGAAATCACTTTTATAAAAGTACTTTTATATGAAAGAGCGTTTACGAAATCACTTTTATAAAAGTAAATTTATGAAAGGTACTTTTGTGAAAGTAAAGTACTTTTACAAAAGCACTTTTAAAAATTACTTTTATGAAAGCACTTTTACATTAAATCACTTTTTGTGAAAGCATTTTTATAAAAACACTTTTATAAAAGTACTTATATAAAAAGTACTTTTGTGAAAGCATTTTTACAAAAGCTCTTTTATAAAAGCACTTTTATAAAAATACTTATATAAAAGTATTTTTATGAAAACACTTTAATAAAAAGTACTTTTATGGAAGTACTTTATGAAAGTACTTTTATGGAAGTACTTTTTACAAAAACACCTACGAAATTACTTTTATAAAAGCACTTTTGCAAAACATCTATGGCAACAGTTTTGGAGACCTAGGTTGGCGGTTTATGAATACAAGCACAATTTTTGTTTTTTTTTTTTTTGAAGAATGAAAACGAACAATATAGGACGCTTGTCATTTTGAAAAGAATTCATTTTTAGGAAAAAAGTGTTTGGTTCATAGCAATATTTTCTCATTCTGCCTATTTTTATCCATTCTTGTCCATTTTAGAATTTCATTTCGGGTAAGAATGAAGAAGAATGAGAATTGAACAAAACATGACCTAAATCACTAACAACATATTAGTTGCTCATGAGATGATAAATACAATGAGGAAGAAGAAAGAAAAAAAACGGGCTGATGGCCTACGAGATTGATATAGAAAAGGCGTATGACATGCTAGAATGGAAATTTATAAAAAAATATTACAAAGTTTGGTTTCCATGATAAATGGATCAATTGGGTGATGCAATGTGTTACTATAGTATCCTTTCAGGTTTTGATCAATGGATCATCCACAAAAACTTTTAAAATTTAAACAAACAGGAGGAGAATGAGACAAGGAAATCCACTATCTCCCTATCTCTTTGTTTTCTATAGTGAAGTCTTATGTAGTCTAATAAGCAGTAAAAATGAGAGAGGGAAATATTGGCTGGGTTTTCACACTTTCAGGAGTGGACCCTCCATTCTAATTTTCCAATTTGTAGATGATTGTTTCATTTTCCCCAAGGCTTCTTTGGAAAATGGAAATAAAGTATAGGAGCTAAATTGTGCTCAAGCCTTGGACAAAAGCTAAATTGTGGCAAGTCATCCATTTTTTCTCAAACAATCTTCAAGAAGACACCAAAGAATTATTTCGAACATCTTAAGGATTCTTATTGAGAAAAAAGAGACATGTGTCTAGGATGTCCAATCATTAAGGGGAGAGTGACAAAAGACACCTTCAAAAGATTAGAAATGAATATCAAGAAGAAACTAGCTATTTGGAAAAAAAAACACTCTAGTTGGAAGAGTCGCTCTGTTAAAGGTAGCTATTGGAATGGTACTTCTTTTCCTAATGAGATTGTTCAAACTACTACAATCAATGGTGGATAACATAAATAAAAAACAAAGAGAATTTCTATGGGAAAAAATGAAAAAAAGAAGATCTATTAATTTAGAAAAATGGGAGACAATATTCAAAAGGAAAACAAAAGGAGGACGAAGTTTTAAAAAACATGGATGAATAGACCTATTCATGGGTTGGCCCAATTTGGCCCATTCTAAGTTAGGTTTGAACATGAATTTAGTCATGTAGGCTTGGATTCAGGCCCAAAACATTGGGCTTGACTTTTTTGGGTTGGTCTGGAGCTTTCTCAAAGCCCAGCCCAATCCCGACTTGATAATATGTTATAAAGCAAAAAATGTATTTATATAATAAAAATATATATGTTATTTTCTTTGTTCCTCTTCTCATTTTTCATGTCATAGTGAGATCTTTTATTATTTTTGGGTTTTGAGGTCTTTTAATATAAGCAAAGTAGTTTTTTATTGAGTAAAAAAAGAAAAAAATATATATTTTTCAATTTTCTAGCCGGGCTTCGGGCTTTATATGGGGGCTAGGCTTGCTCAAGACTAGAGGTGTAAAACGACACGTGGCCGGATGAATGAAATATGAAAATTGGAAAATGAAATTAATAAAATATAAAAAATACAATATAGTTACAAATTGAAAATAAAAAATTACGTTATTAAAAATATCAAATGAATAAAATAAACTTAAAAAAACTACAATAATTTGCAAAAATGATATACAACTATTGAGTATACAAAAAATATTGACTTCATCATTTTCTCTTATTGTTCATTTGTTCTTGACTTAGATCATTTGCTTCAGGTGAAACATCAAGTGTAGTGTCATGGTGGAGGATAGGGTTATTTATAGAAATTGAAAATAATTCAATTGCCCAAAATACCCTATAAATTAGTTGTTTTTAGTTGTTGGGAGGGGTATTTATATTTTGGTCATTGTAAAGTTATTTATCACTTTACCCAAAATGCCCCCAGACTTGCTGTTATATAGCTATTGGGGGCATTTGTGTTATCCTTTCTCCCCCCAAAACCAAAATACATAAATACCCTCCTACATAACTATTTATAGTTGTTGAAAGGGTACTTTTATAAAAGCCCCCAAAAAGGTGAAACTAACCGTTGGGCAACTAGTTCATTGGGTGGGCTGAGTGTGGCCCACTACAGGCCCATGGGCTGGGCCGTGTTGGCACATGGGCCCCGGGTGGCAAGACACACCATGTCAGCCCTTAGACTTAGAACCTCAGGCCCAACACGACCCAGACCATTGTTCTGGACCTAGCACGGACCACGTGCCATTGTGTCGTGCCATGCCAGTCCAAATTCAGGTCAGGTCATGCCGAGCCATGGGCAATACAACTCGATTTACACCACTACTCAAGACCTAGTCACGATGGTTGGGTTGGGCTCAAGACCTCAACTAGTCTTAGCTTATGACTCTCTATTGTAGAAAATGCTTTCTCAATCATCTGGAGTATCTGCAAGAATAGAAAATGCTTGCTCAATCCTACTCAATCCTCTGGTCTACCACCTATGATCATCTTAGAGAAGGTTATGATGGCATGTGTTGAATACATTAAAATACACGGTTTGTTGGATACCCACCCTCCTAAACCAGGAAGTATTCTTCTTGCTCAATGGAGTCCTATGCTAATGAGATAAAAGTCAACTTTGATGCTTCACTAGAGAAGTGCTTTGGTTTATAGCTATTGGGGGCATTTGTGTTATCCTTTCTCCCCCCAAAACCAAAATACATAAATACCCTCCTACATAACTATTTATAGTTGTTGAAAGGGTATTTTTATAAAAGCCCCCAAAAAGGTGAAACTAACCGTTGGGCAACTAGTTCATTGGGTGGGCTGAGTGTGGCCCACTACAGGCCCATGGGCTGGGCCGTGTTGGCACATGGGCCCCGGGTGGCAAGACACACCATGTCAGCCCTTAGACTTAGAACCTCAGGCCCAACACGACCCAGACCATTGTTCTGGACCTAGCACGGACCACGTGCCATTGTGTCGTGCCATGCCAGTCCAAATTCAGGTCAGGTCATGCCGAGCCATGGGCAATACAACTCGATTTACACCACTACTCAAGACCTAGTCACGATGGTTGGGTTGGGCTCAAGACCTCAACTAGTCTTAGCTTATGACTCTCTATTGTAGAAAATGCTTTCTCAATCATCTGGAGTATCTGCAAGAATAGAAAATGCTTGCTCAATCCTACTCAATCCTCTGGTCTACCACCTATGATCATCTTAGAGAAGGTTATGATGGCATGTGTTGAATACATTAAAATACACGGTTTGTTGGATACCCACCCTCCTAAACCAGGAAGTATTCTTCTTGCTCAATGGAGTCCTATGCTAATGAGATAAAAGTCAACTTTGATGCTTCACTAGAGAAGTGCTTTGGTTTTTTGCAAGGACAAGAAACACCACCATGAAAGGTGAAGGTCCTTATTGAAGAACTAGTGGGGATTTGTGTGATGCACGGGAAAATTCTATGTCCAAATTGATGAAAAAAAAGATCAAAAGGATATATATACTAATTTATGTAACTGAAATAATTTGTTTAATTATTTGTTCAAATTATAGTTTTTCAAAATAATTTCTTGAAAATGTGAAAAATAATTTGGCTAGAGATTGCAAAATGTTATTTTTTAAAAATTACAATGAAAATTACACAAAATTTTCAATTTCCAAAAGTACATTAGATTATTTTTCATTTTCCAAAATGTAATTTTATGAAAATTTTGAAAAATTTATTACTTTTGTGTAATTTTAAATATTACTTTTAAATTTTAATTAAATAATTTATTTTACTTTTGAATACTTTACAGAAAAAACATTATTGAAATATAATTTTAAATTGTTATCAAAAAATCTATTCATAAAATTACACTAATTTATCTTTTATTTTTCAAAATATGTTAATCAATAATTTCTTTTTCCAAAATTTCAAAAATTATAATATTATATTTTCCAATATAAATATCTTAATCAAAGATTTCCTTTTTGAAAAGTACATTTCAAAAATGTAATAGTTCGAGTGGCACTTCCCAGAATGCTTGGGAAGTGCTCTGTGCTGCAAGTGACAGTTAGCGGTTAGGGTGGTGCAAATTGGATGTGTGCCTTTAACGTCAGAGGTATAATTGGTTGGACACGTGTCTTTAGAGTGTAACCCAGCTCGAGCTTGTCGTAAGTCGTAACTCGACTGTTACTGGGTACATCGGGTCGTTCTATCACTGGGAGCCTAGGTGAGCACGAATCCTGTGGACCCTTCGTTCACAGAAGCGTGCACCTACCAATGAAAACTGAATACGTTCTCTTGGCAAGTTAACAGGAGTTTGACGGGCCTGTTCGGTTAATAATGGTCTAACTGGTTGAACCAGTCACTAAAAGACAAAAAAGTAGTAAAATCCAATAATACTTCCCTCTCTCAATCGAATTCCCCTTCCACTCTCTCTCAAGTGAGATCGGATCTGCTCCTCACAGACGGTGCCTCACATGTGCTTCAGACGCATATCCTATCATATATTGGGAATATTTTCCGTACTTTTAAGTTATTATTCACGGGAGATATTCTGAATGCACATGGATGTGTATGTGAAGCGCCCAAGTGTGAGTAGCAGATCCTGTCTCCTCTCAAGTCTCAACATACTGTAACTAGACCACCGGCCACCACAACAATCGATGTTCAGTGTGAGACATCAACTGACAACCAGAGATTGACGATAAATTCTTCTTCTTCTCTTTCTCCTCCACTTTCTTTCTTCTTCTTCTTCCCTTTTTCTTATTCTTTTTCTCATTTTTATTGACAACAATCCTCTAAAATCTTAAGGCCGTGTCCCAGAACCCCAACACCCTCTGTCTGATCCGACGGCAGGAATCAACCGCTACCAATTGCTATCGGAGTAAAGTATGCCTAACCTTCAAAATTAAGATCATTAAAGTAGGCTGAGCTTTGACATTTGAGGGGGAGTAAAGGAAAGCATGAATAAAACCGAATTGCTACTTGAGGTATTAGGAAAGAAAATCCATCCAAGGATAGTTAAAAAAATTAGTTGTTCTCATTACCTTCATTTCTTGATTTCTCTTATTCCCTGAATTAAAAAAAAAAAATCAAAACTACACAGTTAAACCTCATTTCTAATATCTTTGAAGAATTCCCCAATCCTTAGTACATGTAGATTTTCCAAGAATATTTAAACACTTGAAATTATGACTGAATAATCCAAAAAGCAATCGGCTGTAGCACAATTACATGAAGTTTGGATTATAATCGATCTGATCCTGACACATAGAAGTTGGTAGCGAAAGATTACCTGAAAGTCTGAATACTAGACCATAAAACAATGATGTCATGATGCATGAAATTAGCTAATATGTCGGTGGCAAGGCAAGAGCGAGTGTTCCGATTGATTCTGGCCTTTTTCTTCATTGTTTTCCGATTTTTTTTTTCTACCTACATATCCTACACTTCAATTCTGTCTCTGTGACAAGAAGAGAAGATGATGATGATTTTGTCGCCCATCACCAATCATCAGTCTCCCAACTTGGTTGCTGTGGTTTGATGCTGAGACACGGTGAGAGGAGAATTCGAATGGAGGAGGTTGTCGTTTTTCACTTTTTCGTCTTTTAGTGGCTGGTTGGACCAGCTTTAACAGAACAATTCCATTAAATTCCTGTTAACTTAATAAGGTGACGTGCTCACATTTCATTCACAGGTGCATGTTTCCTGTGAACCCGAGGATCCACAGAATTTGAGCTCCTCTGAGGTGTTGTTAAGTGTCCCTCATGTCGTCATGTGTCGCAATTTGTTAAAGGTCAATTCGACTCTCATCAATAATAATACATATTAAATTATAGGGATGTCATATCTTTTCCATATCATAGTCGAATCCATTAATTAATAATTGCTGCTAAGCATATTTATTACAATAATAATCAGAAATTAGTTTCATATAATGTTATTAATATTTCACTTTTAATTGCAATTTACTATTATTTTCTTATTTTTAAACATTAATTATTGAAAATTAGTAAAAAAGTGTAATTTATTGTTATTTAATATTTAAGTTTTCATTGTATTTTACTGTTATTTTCTTATTTTTAATCGTAAATTATTGAAAATTATCAGAAATTGGTGCAATTTACTGCTAATTAATATTAAGTTTTTTATTGTAATTTATTGTTATTGTCAGATATTTAAATATTAATTTTTTCAAAATTATCAAAAATTAGTATAATTTATTGTTATTTAATATTTAATCTTTCATTGTATTTTACTGTTATTTTCTTATTTTTAATCGCTAATTATTGAAAATTATAAAAAAATTGGTGTAATTTATTGTTATTCAATGTTTATTTTTTATTGTAATTTACTGTTATTTTGTGTGAAATTATCAAAAATTAGTGTAATTTATTGTTACTTAATATTTAATTCCTTATTGTAATTTACTCTTATTTTCTGGTTTTAATAATTAATTGTTGAAAATCATCATAAATTAGTGTAAAATTATAAAAAATTAATGTCATTTGTTGTTATTTAATATTTATTATTTTTATTATATATATATATATATATATATATATATATATATATATATATATATATTCCAAAAACAACTACAAATAAACTAAAATCATAAATGTGATAGCAAATAAGATGTTATTTATCAAAATTCATTGGTGGGTTATGATTGGTCAAAACTCTTCCATACCATATCTTTTGGGCATTATAGATTTTTCTTTAATTAATTAGTAAATTATTGTATTTAAACAAAATTTCAGAAATAAATGGTTGAAAATTTATTATTCCAAAAATTAACTAATATTTATAATTATTATTGCAATTACTGTTATTTAAAAAAATACAATTATTATTATTATTATTATTTAATAAAACCACAAATGTAAAAAAAATGTGGATGCTGAAACGGATTTGGGTCGGGATATCCAGGATCCGACCAAGACCATCATCATCTTGACCCGGTTTGCGCTACAGTGGTTGCTCGACACAACAACCATAGTAGCGAAACAGGGCAGGTCTTGGTTGGTTTTTGAATGCAGAGGAAGCCAAAACCGACCCATTTGCATCGGCGGCCATTAAGAAAAGTTCTTTGTTTTTTACTTTGGGCGACTACTTCGGTTGTTTAAGGCAATGAAAAAGGAAAGATTTGGAACTTGTCGTTTTCAGACTCTCATCAGTCTAGCGTTGGCCACGGAGCAACAAAATTGGGTTTTCGTCAAATAAAGGTTGGGGGCAATTAATGGTTAATTAGGGCAGGTCCCATTGGTTTTTGTATGCAGAAATTAAAAACCAAAAACATATGGGGTAAGATGCTCCCCTGTTTCTCAGTTTTTAAACCTCTGGGCTCTTTTAGACATTGGAAAACATACCTTCGTAGCAAAGCTTGTTGAATATGTTTTATCGGAACAGATCCAGACTCGTGAAGTGAGTGTTAGTGTGTTACTTATTTTGCCAATAGACCAAAAGTCTTAATATTGATAATTAGTGACAGACAAACAAATTCTAATACATGACATGTAATTGATCAATTTATTATTTTTTTCTTTGGTTCCATGAGTGCTACCCAAACCACTAGGAGGTGGCTAGTGGCTACTATCCCCTGTTTAATGTGGGCCAGCACGATCCACACTGCCTGGTCCAGAACCCCTCACAAGGGAAGCCCGGCACTAGGCTAGTGGGCCTGTGCTGTGCCGTGCTGAGCCATAGGTGGTACGACTTTTCTTAGAAAATTGAAAAAAAAAATAATGAAAAGGTTAAAATAAATTAACAAGATAAATAAGGAACTGGAAACAAAATTTTATTCTATATTTTGATGTATACAATTATTTAATTTATATATGAAATTAAACGAAATTGAAAAATTACAAAAAATTGGAACTAATTAACAATACTATTGTTGTTAATAAGGCTCAACTTGGAAAGAGTATAAATAAATATGTACAGTGTAAAATCTTGTATATTATATTGTAAACTTTGTTTATATTATACATATTTGTATTTGTATTTGTACTCTTTTCAAATTGATCCTAAATACCAATATATATATTATTCTCCACCCATACAATGCAGGACCCATTAAGCTATTGTATTAGTACTTATAATATTTCTACTGTGAAACATTTTGGGTTAATGAAATTGGCATACAACTGTTATTTGAATCTGTTTATAGTTGAAAGTTGAACAGACATACCTTAAAATGCATGCCTGAAAGACTGCTTGTTCAGTGCTGAAATTAATGATTCATAATGTTATGAAACAATACATATTTTATATTTCTTCAGAAATATAAAATTCTGAGGACGCCTTCAGTAGAAATTCTGTTGATTTGGCATTGTTTTATATGTTTCTTCAGAAATAGTGTTCAGTTTCTCTGATTAAATGATAGATCATGTCATGTGAGAGATCTGATTGTGGTATGCAGAAACACTGTTCCCAAATACAAATTGATGGTTTCACAATTAATCTTTGCATTGTTCTGTAGAAGAAGCGCATCAACATGTCCCGAAATAATGTCTATATGGAAAAATATTGCTACTAATGAAAAATCATGTCCCAATGAGAACATTATAGAACAGCCCAGAACCATCAGTAAAGCAAATTAGCAGAACCTCCTCCCCTCTTCCCAATGCATTCCTTGGGCCAAAAGTTAGCATGATTCAGCGTTTCAATTTTAAATAATCTCTAGTCTGCCTTATTGTTGTAAGAATTGAGACTATGTTAGTTGTGAAAATGGAGGGGTAATGTAAATTTTTTCTCCCAAGTCAATTTTATAGATTCCAAATGGAAAAATTCCAGAGGCCCTGAACTAGCCTGTTTTTGATTTCTGCTCTTTTAATCTTCAAGGAGAATGAAAAATTAGCACGAAGCAATTACTAGTAGAGTAACATAGATTCAATGTTTTAAAACGCATAGGCATGATGTGTAGTTTAGAGAGCTTGAGCACAAGGAGGTATTAGTGGTGTAGATGTTCTGTATGTTTTTGTTATGGGCTTATGTGGTTGGGATCATATGTAGAGCACAAGGAGGTAGTTATGGGCTTATGTGGTGGGGATCAAGGAGGTATTAGTGTTGTGTAGATGCTCTTTTCTTTCCTTTTTTTTTCTTCTTTTTTTTTTTTTTTTTTTTTTGAGGTCTAGGGCACAGGTGGGGGGGGGGGGGGGGTGGAGCTGCCGGCTGCGAACAAGCAAATCTATACAATGGAGTTCTACTTTTTTGATAATAAAATAAAATTTATCAAAAGAAAAAGAAGTACAAAGGAGAGTGATCAAAAGTTGCTCAAGAGAAGAAAAAAACAAACTTCAACTCCCAAACAAGAATTTCAACCCAAATGCACCTTAACAAAAAAAACAGCAGAAACCCAAAAGCCCAACAATCCACCTAGAACAAAGCCCCACAACCAATAACCCCAAGCAGCCTAAACCAAACACAACCTCAAAGCCAGCACAATCAAACCCACTTCAAACGAGAAGGAAAAAACAAACTTCAACTCCCAAACAAGAATTTCAACCCAAATGCACCTCAACAAAAAAAACAGCAGAAACCCAAAAGCCCAACAATCCACCTAGAACAAAGCCCCACAACCAATAACCCCAAGCAGCCTAAACCAAACACAACCTCAAAGCCAGCACAATCAAACCCACTTCAAACTCCACAAGAATAATACCCTTTCTCAACAAGACCAAGAAGAAAACCACCCTAAAAAACTGTGACCTTTGAAAGCAAAACATTTCGATGCTTTCTCTATTTTATCAAGTCTTTTCCTTGCTAAAACAAGTACAATGCCATTCTAATAATACTATAATAAACAAATTTGGGGAGTTTGCATTCTCTGGATTATATTAATATATAACGGAAGTGTACGCCTCATACACCTTTAGGCTGCAAGTAGTGTACACCTCTACGCTGGAGGAATACACTTCAATTGTTTGTATGCTTTTAGGCTGCCTCCAGGCATTTTCTTGCCTGAAAGAAGACAGATCTTTTGGCTTGTAAACGTGCAACTTGATTAGGTTGAACAAAACATATTTCTAACGCAAATGGCGAGGATAACACATAAAAAAAAGGTTGAGATGATAGCCTGAGATTGAGATGTCACATCATATTCAATACAAACATACATGTTGAGACAACTGACAACACACTGGATGCCATTTGTCAATGAATTTACTTCAATAGTTTTGTGGGCATTTATATATACACATTTAAGATAATAACATAACACCTTCTGTAGCATGATGATCATAACAAAGAATGGGTATAAAAATGAATAACAGATGTAAGAACTCTGGGGGTCAAGGAAACCACTCGCTACCCCGAGTATGTATATCTTAAGAGTTTCGTTCTGTATAATGTTCTGAATTATATATCCTACACCAGAAAGGAAACAATATATATCAATAGTGAGAATGAAACCTGACAATGTGCGTGTGTGCGTGTGTGTGTGAGAGAGAGAGAGAGAGAGGTTGTGTTTAGAAACGAGTAACAACATTGGCCTTATCATAGTTACAGAAAGATCCACGCATGGAACAAGAACTACCATCATGAAGTTGAGCTAGAACTCAAATGGATACAAATTGCCAGATCTGATTCTTGGTTCTTAGATTGGAGATCAACTCTTTGATGTAGATTTTTTACTCACCTTGGCACAAGGCTGGAGTGGAGTTGGCATGGAGTCATGTCTCAATTTTAGATCTTATTAATATGTAATTTTATAACTTATTCAACATGTAAAGTATATAACAATGTGATTATATTTTGTTTTATAATGCATCTTTACATTTCAGTAATTCAGAAATTGATAAACAAATAGTCATAATCTAGTACTTATGAAAAATTGGATGTGCATTCCATTTAAGTAATTATTACTTTATTTGAGAGTCTCATAGGAAAGGACACAAATGTTATTTACAGTGCTAGTAGCTTGCCCTAGTAAGTTTGATCTTCTTCTTATCCCTTTTTTCTCTTCTAGGTATCTTTGTACAAAATTAGTTGTTTTTTTTTTTGATAATTGAATTCACGTTAAAGGTTTTTTGTACAAAATTATTACCATGTTATTCATTGGTCTGGGACCAAGGATGATGTTGGGGGGAGGGGGGATAACAGAATGAATCTTGATCATCTATTCCAAATAAAATGGACATGGTTAGAAATAACACTAATATCTTACCAGCAAACAAATTTTTTTGGTTGAAACCAACAAATTATCATATAGAGAAAACAAAGGACATACTTCAAATATTCAACAAACTGGGGTTCAGGAAGAAACAACTTTGATTGCTTAGGAGCTTAGGAATATTCCGTCATTTCTTTGAGCATGCTAATATATTAAAAGATATTTACCTCTCCAAATCTTGAACGGTTCATCCCACTGTTAACCTCTATATCTGTCATAACTTCCTCAGCTTTTAGCTCTGCATCTGTCAATGTAAGAGCTCTTTGTAGCTTTTTGTGACAGAAGACCTCAACCTCAGCCATGTAAATGGCAGTCACAGGCCGATGGTCAGAAAGCATCTGCTCAGTCCTCTTATAAGTCAATAGCCTCATTCCATTTCCAAATGCAAGAACACGGTCACACCTGAATGATGAACACACATCACAATTAAGAAGAATATGTTGAAATATAATTTTATGCAGCTAGACATGCTTAAATATGGATCGGCAGCAGGATTTGGAATATCCACATATATGAAAATATGATTTTGGTATAATTAGAAGGATAGGTTTACATTAACATGGTGGAAGATCAGGGATATGGTTTATCTCAAATTCCTCTGACACACCCTACACCTCTGTGATAATAAGGTACAGAGTGGGGGGTAGGTTAATTAATCAGATTTTTTATTTATAGAGCAAAACTAGCTAGAAATTTCCTTAAATTTGTTTACAAGAAAAAGCTTGCTAATATAGAAATCAATAGGCCACTCAGGTGAAGGAACCAACTAAAATTTGCCTCAAAATGTCTAAATAAAGACTGAAGTCCTTAAGAGAATGGAGCTATTAAGTTCAACCTTGATGGTTTCTAACTTGTGAACCATGGGCCATTTTAGAGGCTATGGTGGATAGATTGTTTTGGTATTGTAAACCTACTAGTGTTGGTGATGCTATTAAAGTGGAGATTTTGCCCTTATTCTGAGGCCTTGGGCTGATGTACTCCCTAGTCCTTAGGTTATGATTGAGCTGAGTAATAGGGTAATTTCTATTCATTTGGATGCCCTTCAATGTTTGCATCATCATGTCAGGGAATTGGTACCATTTGCTACCAAAGTGAACATTTCATTTAAATGGCTTCCAAATTTTGTTGACCTTTTGGTACAGTCCTGCTAGGGTAGAGAAACAAGAAACGACTTAGAGGGTTGTCTATGCTTTCTTCTTTCTTGTCTTCTAATAAATTATTTTTGTTATTGGTAAAAAAAAGAAAAATAAAAAGAATTATGATTCCTGTACTAGTTTAACATTGAAAATTCTTTTCTATATGCTGATCATGTATAGATGATTTGCAAAGATTCTGATGTATCCCAATTCTCAGCATTGGACCATCTGAAATTACTTTAAGCAAATAGAAATATCAGTAGGTAAACCAATGAGTTTTCAGTGAATCTGATGGGATGAGAGATCCATCATATGGATAGCCGAACCCTGTAAGTAGGTAGGGCGAAATTTCAAAAATTTCTCTCTCCCATGTGGGAATCATATTCCCTGTTTTAGAAAATCTGCATTTTCAATGATCAATCTTAAACCTAAATCGGACCAGATCTGAAACCAAAAGGTACGAGAGGGATATACCTGATACAGAGTAACAGTAACTCCCAATGAAGGTGTTCACGCCCAAGGAAAATGCCAAAGACTACTCCCACTGAAGATGACACAGTGTAGGGTGGAGTAGAATCAGCAGGTGGTTCTTCAGCAAGAATTTGATGGAGGGTGAGTGAGCACGACTTCAGATAAGTTTTTCACCAAAAACTGATATCAAGAACATTTCTTGATCGCTCCTACAGGTGGAGAACGAACTGGCAATGGCGGCAGCAGGAGGAGAAGGCAAGAGCAGAAGATGGCGTCAGTCTTACTGGAATTGTCTTCTCTCTTGTGTCTGTAATCAGAATTGAGTGAACTGGGGTTCGCCCCCTTTCTCCTTTTATAGCCTTAAAGAGAGGTCCTCCTAATCCTATTAGGAGTTTCCTAATCCAAATCCTTATTTGGATCTGGACTCTCTTTAAGAGATAAGGATAATCCCTTATTTATAGATCAAGATCAGCCCTCCTAATCTCATTAGGAGTTTCCTGATCCAAATCTTTATTTGGATTTGGACTCTCTGAGTGGATAGGGAGTTATCCCTATCCTATCTACTGATCTAAATCCTAGAACCGCCCCTTTTTAATTAATCAAATTAAACCAGTTCGAATTGGGCTTTAGGCCCATTAAGTTTATGTGCTCATTCGGCCTCCAAACTGCTGCTCAGTTGGGTATCCTTGTATGGCGTGGGACCCAAACATTGATCTACACATCAACCACATGGGTTCAGCCTAGCCTCTGTTACAAGGCCTGGCCGAATTCACTATAGGAGACAGTGAACCCCTGAGCCCATCACCATGGGCTCTTAATGGGCCCAACACTTACACTAAGTGGTCCCTGGATCAAACCACCTTATAAAAACCCAAAGACTATGGGCAGATGCAAGATTAGCCCATCAGGTATTACCCTCAATAATCTTACACTTAACCTCTCAGCCCATAATGATCAAACATTGCCCGACAAATTTCAACGGTTGAAATCAACTGCCGACAGCTTTGGTTTGCATCAGAGAGAGTGCATCCCCAATCATTCACTTTGTCCGACAAAGGGGCTAATCCTGTCACTATGATCACCCACTCAGATGAATTCTCGGACTGTCCCAACATACCCAGGTTTTGACCCCCTCTAAGGATCTCACTGGTTGGCATATCAAAGACAGCCCAATCCGACACCTAGTGCAATATCATAATCGAATCTAGGGGTTAGGTGTAACATTCCAGTTTTGCCCATGAATCTCCAAGGTCCAGGGCAATAGAATTCTGGTTTGGTTCAGGGTTTCAAGAAAACCCACACTACATGGACCTCAGGTCTCACCCTAGCAGCTAAGACAAGCCACCCCAACCAACTTGGCGGCACATCAGTATCAGCCTTGGCAGGATAAATCTCTCCAGATCTATCCAATGGTTGTAAAGATTCTAAACTAACACGAGTCTCATATGTGTCCAGTTTAAGGGTATTACACAGAAACACACCATAATAAAATGAATCAAATATGTACTTTACTCATTTACATTAAATGCCATAAGGTACATCATTCTGATTGGAGCTAAGGGCATACACTGTCTAACAAAATCTACTCCAGTCAAAATCCAATGTTGACTGACACTAGACATATATTTAGACTGATTTGCTTGGCAGACAACTATAGCAGGTTGTAATGCAATGTTAGAGTTAGATAATTATGTTTCTGAAAAATGGATTTTTGCTATAGAAACCTAGCCACATGTAAGTATTTTCAGATGATCTTATTATAGTGACATGAAGCAAACTACTGATCATATAGAAAGTCAAAATGTTGCCTATCTGATGCTTTTTTTGGAAAGAATCAAGCATATGGAAATTCATTATCATATCATTTCAAATGAATAAGTAATGGGCTACAGGGTGCAAGATCAAGACTAATGCTCTAAGAGTCACATTCCTCTCACTTTATTTTAGACCTCAGTTATCTAAATATTGGGGGATGGGCTATACCCTGTTGAGTAGCCCCATGAACCCAAAAACAAATAATCTCCAAATGTTGGGATCATTAGAAAGCTTATTCAGTTTTCTATCAGAATAGCCTGATATCACGTATAGACAATATTTAATCAAGTAGTTACCAATTTAGGAACAGAATATGGGTCTGTAATGGATATATCTACTTTAGGCATATTATGGTCATTGTCTAATAACTTACACTAGATGAATGATTAAGATTCATAAGGTAGGGGTTAAGTTAGGCCTTAGAATTTTTATTTCCTACAAATAGATGATATAAAAGCACTTTAAGGGAGTTTTATCTATTTATGATAAAAAGAAAGTTTTTCTCTTGGCTTTTAGTTTCTCTAGAAACTTTTGGAATTGCTTGGGCTAGCATCCTTTGGATGTTTTCCTTTGTTTTCTATCTAAGAAACCTAAGTTTTAATGGTGCTTGAAGTAATTTTACATCATTTTCCTGCTTCTTAGAAAAGGGTGTAACTTTTCACTTGCATCATTTGCAGTCTTGAAGGACCATTAGAACCATGGGCTGGCAATCCTGAGAATGCAAGCGTTGTAATAGCAAATGTTGAAAGGTGTAAATAAATAAAGAAAGCAATAAATACAAATAAGGCAACCTGGAACAATAGCATATTTGTAATAGGTCACTGTAGGTATATGAAAAATTGAACGAAGCAAATAGCTGAAATAATATAAAAAATCATTCTATAAATAGGCATTCATACGGATGAACAAATCAAGAAAATAACTAGAAATTAACAGCAAGACTTGTGCGTTTATAGGAGTTGATCTGAAAGCAAATGAACATCAATAGAAATACTGATGCAAAGATAAAAAAAAAGGTGAAATAAAGCTGAGAAAGTTGCAGGTACATGCCATGCTGGAGTACGCTTCCCAGCCTTTGGGTCTTCTCCACAGTACTTCTCTGAATTGTCCTCATATTTGTATGTAGGTGGAAAATTTAAGGTACCTTCTGTCCATCCACCAAATGTATGGCCTTCTCTTATTTCTCTTAGAAGCTATCATAATAACATAAACGAACTTCAGCACAGCCAGCAATTGAAGTTTAATTGTCATCAAACCAAAAAAAAAAAGTATTTGATTAATAACCTTAAATAAACATGGTGGAACTTCATCAAAAGAATGTTAAACTTCATGTAAAAAGATACTCCTTGGTAGTCCCTCACAGCATTCCATCCATGGTATTTTATTGTGTTCCAGAATGAGCTACACCCTCCACCCGTAATTCTGCTTCTCAACTACACAAAACCCTTACTTCAATTTTACTGTTGCAAGTCTCTACTGACTCTCTGTCTCTCTTTCTAATCCCCCAAAAAAAGTCTCTATGCACTTCTTTTCTCTTGAGCCTTGAGAGGAGAACCTTCATTGAAGAAACCATATCATCGTTTACTCTGTGCTGAAGGTATGCCACATGCTTTTTCCCTCTCATGCTTTCTCTCTCTGCACTACTTTTTGGATTCATCAAGAGTCCTTTCTCTTCCTTTTTGATTATACAGAATCCAATTTCTCTACTTTATTTTTGGTTGACTTTGCTCTTGTCTGTTCTATTTTGAGATTGTAAGGACTGAACCTGTTCTGGGTTTCTCAAATTATTGTTTTTCTTTTGCACAACATTAGCCAAGAACAAACAGGGTTAAAGAGACATATAACCAATTTCTTCCTGCTTTCTCTACTGGATATTCAAGATGGATTCTGTCTTTTTTTCTTGTTTATTTAAATGGATTCTATTCCAGCCTCTTGTTTCTCTCAACCATTTCATGGGTTGCTAAAAAAGTTATTGAAAAGTAATATAGAAATTAGAAAGCTCAATGACAACAGAATACCAGTCTTGTGGTAAAGTTCTAAGTTCAAGCTGTAAATAAATTTAAAATAATAATGTTTATCAATAATAGAAACTAATATTTCATTAACTTAAAAAATTTATAATACGGTCTTGAGTCTCTTGACTTATTGTCTTAGGCTTCTCTTCCAATATGGTTCCACCTTCTCTAGCAGTTTGGACTCTTAGCTTTTATGACTTTTAGTTGTTTATATTATCAATAATGGCAATTTAAATTTTTTTATCATATTGAAGTAATTGCTTAAAGTATTTTTCTAGAATATTTGTAAAATGTACGGACTGATCACAACACGTGGCAAGGCACATGGTCATGTGGTAATCATATAACACTCTAGTTGTCCACATAACAATTATTAAATAAAAGGTAATTTAAGGTAAAAATGGAGCCAAACCAACAAATATAAGAAAAGACCCTGGTTTGATGCTTGATTAATGGTTTTAGATGTTGTTTCGACTGTTGCTACAGTAATCCGAACAGGAAGAGGAGAAGAAGAAGAAGATGAAGAAGAAGAAGAAGAAAAGAAGAAGGGTCTTTCGAAAATCTGATGGGTTAACCCATTCAGTCGACCCCCTTAATCTATATTAGATTCTAATCATAGTTACAAAGACGGAAATAACCTTACTTAAGTGTGGGGCAGAGTAACACTAATAACACTGCCACATAAGCAAGTTACTTAATAAACAGAAGAAGTAAGGGGTAGTTTACCAAACTGACATGACTCACATTGTAAAACTGACAACTGACTCAATGATGGAACCAACATCTTGAGGACCTTGAGAGATGGATGTCCTAGTCGGCAATGCCATTGTAGAGGAGTAAGGGAAGTCTGAAGTGCAATTGAAGATCCACCGCCGTCAAGGTAATACAATCCACCAGCTTCATGCACCCCACCAATCTTCTTCCCTGTCTTAAGATCCTGAAAAACACAAGTGGAAGGAAAGGAGGTAACAAAACAGTTAAGAGCTTTGGTTATTTTATTAACAGACATAAGACTGAATGGAAACTTAGGTACGTATAAAACAAATGATAAAGGGACAGAAGCCAAGTCAACATTACCAACACCACAGATGGGAGATGAGGACCCATTGGCAAGTTTAACAGTTTGTGGTGTGGAGGTTTCAGCAAGAGAAGAGAACACACCTGGAGTCCCGGTCATATGATCTGAGGCTCTAGAGTCAATAATCCAGGAAGGAGTTTTAGATGACATGCAAGCGATACCTGATTGGGCATATGTGGCAGTGGTATGCTGTGAAGTAGTTTGAAGGAACCGTTCATACTCATCACGCGGAACACTCACCATCTCCCTCCCAGAAGTAGATGTAGATGTGGAAGGTGTTAGGCCTGCCAGTTTACTGTCACTAATAGCAACCTCACCTACTACAGCATGATTAGCCCATTTAGAGGGAGGGCCATGTAGATCATAACAGAAATTCACTGTTTGTCCATCTCTACCACAATGAGTACACTTCCTTGTAGAGTTATTTTTTCCTCTGCCACGGCCTCCTCCTGAGTCACGGCCACCCCTACCAATCATGGAATTGCCACGGCCCCCTCTGGAATGACCTCCCCCTCTTGTACTATGTCCACCACCTCTAGCTGTCACAAGTGCTGATCTATCATACTGTGTGGGGTTCTCTGTCTGGCCCAAAGAGATTCTACGAAGTCTTGAGAATACTTCCTCAAGTGTAGGAAGAGTAGAGCCCCCCAATATTTGAGCTCTAACTGGTTCAAATTCCGACTTCAGCCCCACTAAAAATCTTGTAACATCTAGCTGCTCCCTTTGCTGTTGCTGAACTTGAATATCTGGAGTAAGGGGATGATAGACATTGAGTTCATTCCTTATATTTTTCATGCAGGCATAGTACTCTTCTAGTGTTTTGGTTCCTTGTTGTAAATCAAAGTACTCCTGATACAGCTGATATACTCTTGTTGTGTTATCTTGTCCAGAATATAGCTTCTTAGCATGCTCCCATATATCCTTAGTCGTATCAAGGAACATGAAGTTGGCACTGATTTTGGGTTCCATACTATTCCACAGCCAAGTCATGATTTGAGCATCTTCTTGTTCCCAATCATCAAACCCTAGAGAGTCAACCGGTGGCTTCTCATCTCTAACATGCTTTGCTTTCTTCTTTGCCTTGAGAAAAACTTCCACTGATTTAGCCCATGGAACATAGTTCTCCCCATTTAGCTTAACTGAGGTCATTTGTAATCCTAGGTAGTCGGAGGAAATTACTATACTAGGTTTTTGATCATTGTAGCCATCTCCTATTGCTGCCATTGTACTCTTTCACAGTTGTTTCTAACTTTACTTCTCAGCTACAAGCTGATTGATGTTGTTCACAGTTTGATATTTCAGCACCTATTGCAGCCTCTAAACACCACTGCTGACTTCACACACTTGTTCTTATTCACACTACTGTTGACTTCACACACTTACGTCCCACATAAGCATCAGTTTACCATTCACTAATCACAAGTAGAGGCCCTCTTACAACCACTCAAGCACCACAACACAGCCAAATCTGCTACACCCAGTTCAGACTTATTTAACACACTTAAGAGGGCATTACACAACCACAAGGAGTTCAGCAAGGTCACTGCATTCTACCTTACACCACTCGGCCACTTACAGCAGCCCTAACACCATTCAACGACTTACAGCAGCCCTACACCATTCGGCTACTGCACACACAGCCCTTCCTAGGGCAACAATGAACCTAGTTCTCTAGGTTCTACTCAGTACAACAGTTTCTTGTACGATTTCTACCCAGAAATATATGTAACACTAGAAGAAGAGAGAACCGACCTTCCTTTGAGAATATCAATCAACCATTCACTACTGAAGTCACTTTCCTTGTTGAAGAAGGTTATGCGCAGCAGAGAGACAAGTTGTAGTGTTTCTGACCTAGGGCGAACCAGTTCTCTCCATCGACTGATCAGAAACGAAGGTGAAGAGTCACGAACAATGCTGAGGTGCTTTACCAATTGACTTAGGTCAGGAGCATGGCTCTGATACCATGTTTCGACAGTTGCTACAGTAGTCCGAACAGGAAGAAGAAGAAGAAGAAGAAGAAGAAGAAAAGAAGAAGGGTCTTTCAAAAATCTGATGGGTTAACCCATTCAGTCGACCCCCTTAATCTATATTAGATTCTAATCATAGTTACAAAGACAGAAATAACCTTACTTAAGTGTGGGGCAGAGTAACTCTAATAACACTGCCACATAAGCAAGTTAGTTAATAAACAGAAGAAGACTAAACTACCCCTATTCGGCACATCTTAACAGATGTAAATTTATGTTACACATTATTGGGATTCTTTGCTGTAAATTAGCTATAATTTAGGCTACAAATCAGGTGTAATTAGCTATATAATTTTTTCCTTATTTAGAATAGATTAGGCAAGATTTTCTCTTTTAAAATAGGAAACAAGTCCTAACATTTAGGACTCCAATTGTATATAAAGACATGTTCTACTGGAATAAACAAATAGGTCATTCAAACCTAATTATTCACATGGTATCAGAGCAACCCTAGACGCCTCCCGTTCTTCCCACAGCTGTCCTAGGTTAGTTCTCTATCTACTGCTTTTCCAGCAGCATTCTACATTGCTTATTCCGGCAGTATTCATCAGCCATCCTAGCCTTTATCTCATTCCCAGCAGCAACATCAAACACCATCCATGACAAACACCAACGAATCCTCCTCAAACGTCGAAACTGTTATGTTCAACAACAATGGCGGAGACTTTACAAACTACTCATCCACACCCATCACCATCTACAAATTGAACGGCCGAAACTACATGCAGTGGTCTCAATCCTTCATGTTTCATGTCTGCAGCAAGGAGAAAGAAGATTATCTCACCGGAAATATCACTAAACCAGATGAAAATGATGCTGGTTATCGGATTTGGAAGAGAGATAACAGCCAAGTTATGTCTTGGCTAGTGAATTCCATGTAGCCACACATAGGAGAAAATTTTCTCCTATATGAAACAGCTGCAGAGGTCTGGGAGACTGCAAAAGACACTTATTCTCACAAAGACAACACCCCCGAACTGGTGACAATTGAGGGCGTCTTGCATGATCTCCGACAAGGTGATTTATCTGTGACCGAGTATTACAACAAACTCCACCAAAGCTGGCAGCAACTGGACGCTTTTGAAAAATATTCCTGGGACACTACCGCTGATCTCAAACAATACAAGATAATTGAGAATAAGCGGGTCTACAAATTTTGCTTGGGACTAAATTCAAGTCTTGATGCTGTAAGAGGAAGGATATTTAGCACAAAACCGCTGCCAAGCTTACGTGAAGCATTCTCTGAGGTCCGAAGGGAAGAGAGTAGACGCCATTTGATGTTGGGGATGGAAAAATCAGCTGGTGGTGGTGAGTCATCAGCCTTGACTGCCTGAAACCAGCAGAAGCCACGCAAAGGGGGAAGGCCATGGTGTGAACACTGCTGCCGCCCTAGTCATACCAAAGAAACCTGCTGGAAACTCCATGGAAAACCTGCTGATTGGAAGCCAAAGACAGCAGCAGAGAAGGAAATTCGAGGCAACATGGCTGGCAGTTCAGAGCAACTTGCAAATTTTAGCAAAGAGGAACTTGATGGACTGAGAAGGCTGCTGCAATCACAGAAAAATCCACCAGTTGTTGGGTCAGGTTCCATAGCTCAAAAAGGTAACTTTCTTAAGGCTTTGACTGTAAAACAAGAGCACTATAAACCTTGGATTGTAGACTCTGGTGCTTCCGATCACATGACAGGAGATAGGCGAGTTTTCCACACATTCTCCTTGTAATGAAACTCTCACAGTTAGAATTGTAGATGGTTCTTTGGCAAAAGTTGAAGGAATTGGTTCGGTTGTGGTATCTAGGGACATAACACTCAAATTTGTTCTATATGTTACTAATCTAGACTGCAACCTACTCTCCATAAATAAAATTACCCAACATCTTAACTGTTTAGCTAAATTTTCTCCTTATGTTTGTGAATTTCAGGATTTGACTTCGGGGAGGATGATTGGCAGCTAGGAGTCATGCTGGGCTTTATCATCTTGAAGTTCAACTGGATTATGTAAGACAATCTCATCTAGGAGTGAGTGAACCTATTTCTTGTCACAATAATTCTTGTGTGTCTTGTGGTGATGGTGTAGCATTACAGGTTAGGTCACCTTATGTACTTATCCAAACTTTTCCCAAGTTTTATGTACTTATCCAAACTTTTCCCAAGGTTATTCAGAAATAAAAGTGCTAGTTCTTTTCAGTGTGAAATTTTTCAATTTGCAAGACACTCTCGCATTTCATACCCAATTCAGCCATACAAAGCATCGGAACCTTTTTTCTATGATCCACAGTGATGTTTGGGGTCCATCTCAAGTTCCAAATGTCACAGGAGCTCGGTGGTTCATCTCTTTCATAGATGATCACACACGACTCACATAGATTTTTCTCATGAAAAATAAATCAGAAGTTCCTCAAATATTTAAGAATTTCAAAACAATGATTAAAAATCAATTTCAAACTTCTATTCAAATACTTAGAACTGACAATGGATGAGAATTTTTTAACTCTAATCTTGGCTCATATCTATCAATTGAGGGAATCATACAGCAAAGTTCTTGTGTAGATACCCCTCAGCAAAATGGGATAGCCGAGAGAAAGAATAGACACCTTCTGGACATTGCCAAGTCTCTGTTGTTTTCATCAAATGTTCCAAAATGTTTTTGGGGTGAGGCTATACTTATAGTAGCATACCTAATCAATCGACTTCCATCCAAAGCACTAGATTTTTCCACTCCAAATCAAGTATTTTTACAACACTTTCCTCAAAGTCGGCTGATTTCCTCTCTTCCGCTAAAAATATTTGGGTGTACTATGTTTGTGCATCTCCATCAACAACATCAAACCAAGCTTGACTCTCGATCCACCAAATGTATCTTTATAGGGTACTCTCCCAACCAAAAGGGTTACAAATGCTTAGGGTTTTGAGAGAAAACCCTAAAATTCAGAACTGTTGTTGGTTTCAGATCAGATTTTTAAACTGGTTTCGTATAGAATTCTGTTTTCTTTGTTCTTTGGAAGACCTAGGCCGGTTGTTATCAGTTGTTTGGGTGCTGCTTTCTATTACAGTGGTTTAAAAGGTTTTTTATTATTAATTCTTGACCAAGAATGGAGTCCAAGAATCAGGGGGAAGGCGTTTTTGAGACTAGCAATGCTGGTAATATGTCTGAGAATGCCTTTCAGATTACAATTGTGAAGTTTGATGGATCAAACTACTTAGAATGGGCTCATTTGGCCATGATGGCCATTGAGGGGTAGAGGAAAACTCAGTTGCTTGTTGGGAGTGTTAGACAGTTGTATGCCCTTAGCTTCAGTCAGAAATATGTACATTATGAATTTATTGTATATGAATAAAGTACACATTTGATTCATGTTCCTGTGGTGTGTTTCTGTGTAATACCCTTAAACTGGACACTTAATGAGACTTGTGTTAGTTTAGAATGTTCACAGCCATTGGGTAAGTCTGGGGAGATTTATCCTGCTAAGGCTGACACTGGAGTGCTGCCAACTGTTGGGGTGGCTTGTCTCAGCTACCAGGGTGAGACCCAAAGCACATGCAGTGTAGGATTAATAGAACCTTTGAACCGGACCAGATTTCCAGTATTGCCCTGGACCTTGGAGATAGATGGGCAAAACTGGAAAGTTACACCTGACCCATAGACTCGATTATGATGCTACACTAGGTGTCGGATTGGGCTGTCTTTGATGTACCAATCAGTGAGATCCTTAGCGAGGGTCAAAACCTGGGTATGTTGGGACAGTCCGAGAATTCATCTGAGTGGGTGATCATAGTGACAGGATCAGCCCCTTTGTCGGACAAAGGTAATGATCGGGAATGCACTCTCTCTGATGGAAACCAAGACTGCCGGCACCCGATTTCAATTGTTGAGATTTTGTTTTGCAATATATATATATATATATATATGTTATGGTTTTGAAATGATTTGCAAAAGGTTTTAATCCCCGAGATCCATGTAAGTAGAGAGTGCAACACTATTCCTTGCAGTCGAGGGAGAGGTCCTCCCTTGTCGAGCAGTGTTTGATCATTATGGGCTGAGAGGTTAAGTGTAAGACCATTGAGGATAATACCTGATGGGCTAATCTTGCATCTGCCCACAATCCTTGGGTGTTACAAGGTGGCTTGGCCCAGGGACCACTTAAGGTAAGTGTTGAGCCCATAGATCCCATAAGATGGGTTTCAGGGGGTGCACTGTCCATAACAGTGTATTCGGCCAGGCCTTGTAACAAAGGCTGGGCTGAACCCATGTGGCTGATGTGTAGATCAATGTTTGGGTCCCACGCCATACAAGGAAGCCCAACTGGGCAACAGTTTGGAAGACTAAGTGAGTACATAACCTTAAATGGGCCTTAAGCCCATTTCGAACTGGGCTGATTTGATCAGTCAATTAAAGGGGGCGAATTCTGAGATGGATCAACTGATAGGATTGGGCCTAGACCCTATCCACTTAGAGAGTCCAAGAGATTTAGATCTGGAAGCCTCCTAATTAGATTAGGAGATGGCTGATCTGATTTGCAGATAAGATAAGGGTTCTCCCTTATCACTTAAAGGGGCTTCTAATCCAAATATAATTTGGATCAGCAGCTCCTAATTAGGAGCTGATCCCTTTAAATCTATAAAAGGAGGAGGGGGCGGCAGCCTTTAGACATGCAACCTAAGACTCTTGTCTTCAGAGCTGAAATCACAGAAGAGAGATTTCTGCAACCTCTGCACCTACATCTGACTTACAGACTGTGGAGGAAAATTCTACAGGTACTAGTTTAAGTGATCATGATAATTCCGATGAGAACCTACCCATTGCACTCAGGAAAGGGGTGAGAGAATGCAGAAGTAGGCCATTGTACCCTATTGGCAACTATGTGAATTATGAGGGACTATCTTCATCTTACCAAGCATTCACCAACAAAATCAATTCTATCTCCATTCCTGATTCAATCCAAAAACCCATGGCTATCCCAGAATGGAAGAAGGCAGTTAATGAAGAAGTTAGTGCTCTAGTGAAGAATGGTACTTGGGAAATTACTGATTTGCCTCATCGAAAGAATGTGATTGGGTGCAAGTGGATCTTCACTGTAAAAACAAAGGCAGATAGTATTGAGAGATACAAGGCTCGGTTGGTAGCTAAGGGATTTACTCAATCCTATGGCATAGATTATGAGGAGACCTTTGCTCCGGTTGCAAAACTCAACACTATTCGAATACTTCTCTCTCTTGTAGCAAATTTGGATTGGCCCCTCCATCAACTAGATGTCAAGAATGCGTTCTTGAATGGGAATCTAGAAGAGGAGGTCTATATGGGCATTCCCCAGGGACTACAGAACTCATCAAACATCAACAAAGTTTGTAGACTAAAGAAGTCACTTTATGGTCTCAAACAATCACCCTGAGCTTGGTTTGAGAGATTTACCAGAGTTATGAAGAGTAATGGATATATACGGGGACGGTCTGATAATACAATGTTTGTCAAACATTCTTCAGAAGGACTGGTTTCTGCATTGATTGTCTATGTTGATGATATTGTTCTAACAGGGGATTATACTGAGGAGTTTCCAAGAGCCAGAGAATTTCTGACTAGAGAGTTTGAGATCAAGGACCTAGGTAAACTCACATACTTCTTGGGAATGGAAGTGGCTAGGTCTAAGCGGGGCATTGCAGTTTCTCAAAGAAAGTATATACTGGATCTTCTTAAAAAAACAGGTATGCTTGGGTGTAAACCTGCAGAGACACCTATGGACTACACTACCAAACTTGATTCAAATAAAGAAAGTGCTCCTGTAGATAAGGGAAGATATCAAAGGCTTGTAAGGAAGTTGATCTATCTCTCACATACTAGGCCTGACATAGCATTCTCAGTAAGTGTTGTTAGTCAGTTCATGAACAACCCTACTGAAGAACACATGACAGTGGTGTACAGAATCTTGAGATACTTGAAAATGACTCCAAGAAAGGGACTGTTATTCAGAAAAAACTCAAGTAGGGAAGTGGAATTGTATTCTGATGCAGACTGGGCAGGCTCAATCACAGATAAACGATCCACTTCTGGATATTGTACCTATGTTTGGGGAAATTTGACAATATGGAGAAGTAAAAAGCAAGCCGTGGTGGCTAGGAGTAGTGCAGAAGCGGAATCTCGAGCTATGGCTCATGGTATTTGTGAAGGAATTTGGGTGAAAAGAGTATTAGCCGAATTGAATATACCTTCTGAGGGAACAATTCAGCTACTGTGTGATAGTCAACCTGCCATCAATATTGCTAAAAATCCAGTTCATCATGACTGAACCAAGCATGTGGAAATAGATCGGCATTTTATCAGAGAAAAGATAGAAGGGAAAGTAATCAAGCCTGTTTACATTCCTTCTAATCTTCAGACTTCTGATATCCTAACTAAAGCACTTCCAAGGGCGCATTTTGAAGATCTTAGTTGCAAACTGGGTATGATAAATATTTACAACCCAGCTTGAGGGGGCGTGTTGGGATTCTTTGCTGTAAATTAGCTATAATTTAGGCTACAAATCAGGTGTAATTAGCTATATAACTGTTTCCTTATTCAGAATAGATTAGGCAAGATTTTCTCTTTTAAAATAGGAAACAAGTCCTAACATTTAGGACTCCAATTGTATATAAAGACATGTTCTGCTGGAATGAACAAATAGGTCATTCAAACCTAATTATTCACACACATAAATATTTTCATTTAAAAACACACCACAGTACAGAACACACCGCCCCACAGCTTGCAGAACATATGGTGTGTTCCCGAACCATGGTTTTGGAACTTCTGGAACTCACCACAGTAGGGTGGTGTGCTCTGATATGAACCACACATTTTCCAGCCACAGTAAAGAACAATCCCTATGTGTTTAACTATCTGGTTGATGTTTTATTTTTTGTGCTTTCCAAGAGTTGTCATAAAATATTTCCATTGTCCAAATGTAAACAGTATAAATACATGATTGCAATAATATTTCAAGTTTTCTCTTTTTTCACACTGATAATCACCATAACAGGAAACATTTAATTGTGGCCCCCATCTTCTGAATGAAGAACAGATTTCCAGTTAAGGGTCCCCAGATATAAGGGAGGAGCAGCGGTGCATCAACTATTGCAGTAAGCTTCGCAATTTTCTTTGAAATCAGTATTTTCTAGTTTCTTGGTTGTGTGGTTCTCTTTCAAAACAGGATTGTTTTGTCACGGTTGTCAAGGTGATGCCTAGGAGAAAGGCGCCTATGAAAGGGTTGCCTTGCTTAATCACCTACTAGCTATTTTGTACATGGTGTTATTATATATTTTTATATTAATTTTTTGAGATTATGATAATAAAAAAAGACATTATTAAACTAAATTATTCAGTTTATGAGTTAAAATACAATTTTCTTTTTATTATTTTCTTATTTGCTTGGGTTCAATCAACACATATATTGGCATCTGCTGTCTTGAACCTTTGAAGACTACAAAACCTAAACCAATAAGCAAGGATGAACATCTCAGCCCCTCTATTTTCTGAATTTTCTTTTCTCATTTTCTTCTCATGAATATATTAATTTTCTATGTTTTAAAATGATGTTTAAACATTTTTTACAAAGATTATAGATCACCACTAGTGAAAGATGGTTTCTGATTGCTATGGAACCTAGGGAATTACCCTAGGGTTCATAGGTTTTACGTTAATGAAAAATCCAATGCTTAGGCGATAAGGTGCCCCCCTCTACCACTTGTAAGATTCAAGGAGGGGCTGCAGCTTGCGCCCTCCCTGGGATGTTGTATGAACTCATTCTAAATCTGCTTCTGAATTAATAAATTTATTATCATTCATCAAAAGGTGCCCCTCTACCATGGTTTTCTATCCCAGTATCAGACCTGGTACTCATAGAAGAATATACCATTCAGCCTATGACCAAAGCTCTATAGAAGCTTGTCGTTGAAATTCAATCTCTTGGCATTTCTTTCTAGAAACTGGCAACTGGAAAGTTAACTTATTTTTCTAGTTGACCCATCTCTTTTACCTAGCCTTTTTTACAGGCAATACCAGCTGAACAGTAGCTAAAAATGGCCATTAGTCTATTATACAATGTTGGTCCTAGCTATCTGGGTCTTGGGAGGGGTATACTGGATATGCACCTCGCCTCAATTTTTTAATTATTATTATTATTATTATTATTTTTGCACAAAGTTACATCATCCCAACAATCAATTGTTCTAACTTCTAGTATTTTCTTTCTAACCTTCTAGAGGGTTCCATTTCCATCTAAAGAAATATACATATGTGCAATTTCACAAATTTTATTTTTATTAAAGAAAGACAAATAATTTTGAGTTATTCTAAAATTGAAATTGAATCATGTTTAATGCTTTAAACATGTTCTATTAGGAAAATCAATGAAAATTATTTAAAGCATCATCAAGTTAAATGACAAAATAGAAGTAAAGGTTGAATAACCTGGTCCCTCTCAGCCAACTCGGACCATTCTTTTTTGGAGATGAGCTCCAGTGTTTTCTCATATGATAAGTTGATACGGTAGTTCAGATCTCCAAACCATATTATCCTTCTGCAAAGAAAATAATTAGACTCAATAATGCAAGTTCTTTTGAAATAGGATTCATGTAGCTGACCCCATATAGTTGGGACAAGGCGTAGATGATGATGATGATGAATAATTTAAGTTCGTTACAGGAAAATAGATGGAATGATGAAGAAAAAGAAAGAACTCAAAGACTCAGTGAACTGATAAGTACTATTTATTAAGAGGGACATGTATGACTACTGCTATCAGTAGTAGGTCTGCTAACAAGTCCAGTTTCTTGCAAGGTTTAGTAAGTAAACAATTTCCAGCAAGAACATTCTTAAGAAGCAGTTATCTATATCAAAGTGTAAATATTCAGACATAAAGAATATAGTGGTGCTTGGTCTTGGCCTATCTAATACATGGACTCATGGAGAATACAATGTCCCCCAAGCATATTGATGCCTGAACACTTTTGATTTGGTATTGCCTGTCCAATAACCCAGTCTTGAACCGTAAGGGGTAGTCCAGCATACCTCTCAAGGTGGACGCCAAAGAAATATCAGGGTCCTCCAATAAACATACTGGACCAACTCCATGCACATGGTTCAACTCTGCAACTTATCTGAACATCCATATTACTATCTCAAGCAGGTCCCACATGCAGTAGGACAACTCCATATAAATACCCCGATGTGATGCGCACACTAGGGGTGAGCACTATTCAATTAAAACTGAAAAACCAAACCGAAATTTTTGGTTTCGGTTTTTTTTGTTAGACAGTGTATGCCCTTAGCTCCAATCATATTGATGTACTTATTGTCATTTATTGTAAATGAATAAAGTGCATAATTGATTCATGTTATTATGGTGTGTTTCTGTGTAATACCCTTAAACTTGACACATATGAGACTCGTGTTAGTTTAGAATTTTCACAATCGTTGGATAGATCTGAGGAGATTTATCCTGCCAAGGCTGACACTAATGTGCCGCCAAGTTGGTTGGGGTGGCTTGTCTCAGCTGCCAGGGTGAGACCTGAGGTACATGCAGTGTGGGTTTTCTTGAAACCCTGAACCGGACCAAATTCCAGTGTTGCCTTGGACCTTGGAGATAGATGGGCAAAACTGAAATGCTACACCTGACCCCTAGACTCGATTATGGTACTGCACTAAGTATCGGATTGATTTGTCTTTGATATGTCAATCAGTGAGATCCTTAGCGGGGGTCAAAACCTAGGTATGTTGGGACAGTCTGAGAATTCACCTGAGTGGGTGATCAAAGTGATAGGATCAGCCCCTTTGTCGAACAAAGTGAATGATCGGGAAAATGCACTCTCTCTAATGGAAATCTAAACTGTCAGTAGTGGATTTCAAATGTGTTTGAAATTTGGTTTTGCAAAATATATTTATATAGAGATATACTTATATATTATGTTTTCACAAATTGTTTGCAAAATGTTTTAATTCGCGAGATCCATGTGAGTAGAGAGTGCAGCACTGTTCCTTGCAGTCGAGGGAGAGGTCATCTCTTGTTGGGCAGTGCTGGATCATTATGGGCTGAGAGGTTAAGTATAAGACCATTGAGGGTTATACCTGATGGGCTAATCTTGCATCTTTCCATAGTCCTTGGGCCTTCATAAGATGGCTGGACCCAAGGACCATTTAGTATAAATGTTGGGCCCATTAAAAGCCCATGGTGATAGACTTAGGGGTTCACTGTGTCCTACAGTGAATTCGGCCAGGCCTTGTAACAGAGGCTAGGCTGAACCCATGTGGCTGATGTGTAGATCAATGCTTGGGCCTTCATAAGATGGCTGGACCCAATGACCATTTAGTATAAATGTTGGGCCCATTAAAAGCCCATGGTGATAGACTCAGGGGTTCACTGTGTCCTACAGTGAATTCGGCCAGGCCTTGTAACAGAGGCTAGGCTGAACCCATGTGGCTGATGTGTAGATCAATGATAGGGTCCCACGCCATACAAAGAGAGCCAAGCTAGCCAGCATTAAAAGGAAGTGAGCCTGAAAGCTTAATGGGCCTAAATCCTATTTCGAACTGGGTTAATTAGATTAATTAAATAGGGGCGAATCTGGGTATGGATCAGTAGATTATCCTCTTATCCACTTAAAGAGTCCAGATCCAAATAGAGATTTGGATCAGAGAACTCCTAATTGATTAGGAATAGTTGATCTTGATCTGTAAATAAGATAAGGGATTATCCTTATCACTTAAAGAGTTCAGATCCAAATAAAGATTTGAAACTCCTAGTCAAATTAGGAGATCATCTCTTTAAGGTTATATATAAACAGCAGGGTGGACCTGAAAATTACATAACACAATATTGATTGTTTCTACCTTCAGTTCTTTCTCTCCCTGCTCTTGCCGCCCTACACTATTCGATCTCCATTTCTTGGAACTGATCAAGATTAGATCTTGATATTCCTTATTGCTAGAAGAAACAATTCTGAAGTTGTGCTCACTACTCCATTCAATTCTTGCTAAAGAATCAAAAGTTCTTGGTGAAGAACTACCTGCCGATCCTGCCTCATCCTAAGTTGTGTCATTTTCAGTGGAGGGAGGATTTGACACACTCTTTGGGCGTGAACACCTGCATTGGGAGGAGCATTTTTGCGTGGATTCCGTATCAGGTATACCTCTTCCTAATCTTGGTTTCAGATTTGGTCTAGTTTGGTTATAAAAACGAACCTTGAAAATGCAGCTTTCTAAATTGGGAATACGATTCCTAGATGAGAGTAAAAAATTTTTGAAATTTCGCCCAACCTTCCTACAGGGTTTGGACATCCATATGATGGATCTCCCATTCCTTCAATTTTTTGTTCGGCTTTTGGTTAATTTGGTTTTTTATTTCGGTTTTTAGAATTAGAAATTTGGTTAACTGAATTAACCGAACTTTCTATTATTATATATAATATATAATATGTAAGCTATAATATATAACACATTATATATTTATATATTAATATATAATAAAATGAAATTTGATTTCATAATATATAATATATAATATATATTATATGTTATAATATATATACTAGAGTATACATTATTAAAATCTGATTTTACCGAAAACCAAACCAAAAATTTCAGTTTCTCTATAATTTGGTTTCAGTTCTTTTAATTTTTTTAGTTCGGTTTTTAACTGAATAAACCGAATGCTCACCCCTAGTCCACACAACATCAGCAACTTCACTTAATGCATAGGCTGTCAGTGTAGCACCCTGAACTAGCTTACCTAAGAGTAAAGGGTCCTTTGGCCAACCTCAAGTGCCAAGCCAGGCCAAGTCATGGCTCCCGATTAAGGTTGCATTGATAACACGGTGGATGCATACTTTGTATAGAAGGTTTCAATCACTAAGCTAGATTCCTTTTGTTTTTCCTTCTTTTGATCAGCAAGGGAATTCATTAGGCACTAAGAAAATTAAAGAAAGTATAACAGGTTGGAGCATTCCAACATAACCCAAGAAACACAAGTTTAAACTCTTGCCCAAAAGAACTGAGGTCTATTAACCCCCTGTTTAACCAATACATCAGCCATTCCATTTGCAGTTCTCCTAACCCAACCATAGGTAGTGTTGAGCTCCCTTGAGTAGTAGGATATCTTCATAAAGGCATACCTGTACATCCAATGAGCTGAATTGATTTTCCTTCTCCAAGATAAAATTAATTTTGAATTCCCTTCCACAACTAGCTCTGGGAATCCAAGCTGTTTTGCTAGTCTATGTCCTTGCAAGTTGCAACAGTGCTAGCAATTCAGCTTTAATTGAGTCACCATTACCAAATGGCCTGGAGTACAAAGCCACCACCGAACACAAGTGGTTCCTGAAAACATCCCCTATGCTTGCTCTGCCCGGATTACCCATGGAACTCCCTTCTTTTTGTTTTTCCTTGAAAGGTTCAACTTTGGAAGAGGCAGAAAGCGTCCTAATAGAGAAATTGGAAAGTAAAAATGTTTAGGAGAATGATACCTAAATTCAAGTGGCTCTACTCAGCTCAACTGGATGACACCTCAATCAGTTAGTTGAATTCCCATGGAATTCCCAAAATGTTTTTAAACATAAAGAGAAAAGAAATATAGGATTCATGACATATGCAGATGAAAAAATGTTTATTATTAGCTAAGACACCTTAGAAAAAACAAGGATTGGGAATGTTCATATTAGATGTACATACAAAAAAAAAAAAAGTCTTCAGTTGACTTACTCATGGTCATGGATGGTTTTTGGAAATTCAACACCAGAAACTGAATGAAAGTTTGTCCTCCGATGTATTTCTTGAACATCAGCATTTCTTTTAAGTTCATCCCCTTCTTTTTCACCTGCTGTTAGGTGACTACAGATGAAACAGAAAAGTGTCTGATAGATAGACATGCTAACAGATATGGATCCCTGGAATATATAAAAACTTGTCAAGATACAATTAAGTTTACCAATGGATAGATATAAATGATTAATACAGCTCAAGTCAACAACAATTATAATGATAATAATGATGATAGTTGAAATTAATTAAAATTTTTACGTAAATTTGTTGAAAATTGAAGTGATTATCACAACCCACCAAAGAACAGAAACAAAATATCTGAACTTGTAGAGAAGTCACATCCTCTGCATCCATGGTGCAGAAAAATTTCTGCAACCACCAATGAAGTTATGCCACATCGTTCTTTTTGAAATTCATTAAACTTAACGGATTCCAGGCTATTAACGGGCATCTGGACTCCAAAAATGCTAAAATACATAATCCCACTCTCAGATTTCTATATCCTCTGTCTCGTATTCTCCCCCCCACCTTCTCTGTTCTCCCTCGAGCTCCTCTCTCTCCAACAACCACCCGTCTCACTGATGAGAGTGCTGCTGCAACCATGAACCACTGCCAGTTTTGCTCCTCACCAAGTCATTCTTCCTCCAGCTCTGGTTGCTGTTCTCAATCCATCATTTTTCCTCCACTGCAACTGCAACCACACCCATTGCCAGCTTCTGGCCATTCTCACAATACCAAGCAATAGGTTAGAGCCCCAACCACCGTGACCATGCGAGATTTCTCTTTGAGATTGCAACTTCTGTGCAGATGCCTTTCCCACTCCTGGACATATTCTCTCCCAACAAGAGCTTAGAAAACCTTTCCTTCATCATTTTGACTTCTGGAAGCAGAACCCCACTAGTTAAAGTACCATGTTCAGAGTTCATGAGGAAGAATTTTGTTACAAAATGTACAAGTTAAACCAACTCACCAGAGTCTGAACCTCATGAAGCAGTGGATTTCTGTCAACAACTTTGTTGCTTTGTCTCCAATTTCGCAAAGCCAATGCCATGACTGTTGACAGATTCGGTGATTGGCAACCCAAAGTAGTTTGTTCATCAGAACAACTGTTGTCATCAGTGGGTTCTGCTGAAGCTCCAGAATTGGTCCTATAGTATCCAAATGGATCACCACTCAAAGTAGAGAAGCTGGTGGTTTCCGTGATTGATCTATATCTAACTGATCCCTTGAGGAGAGAGAAGGATGATAACCTGGGCCATAAAGATCACTGGTGTTTGAGAAGCTGTCCATCTTGAATGTCAGAGCTTGACTTTTATCCAATCCTCAGACAACCATATACTACAATACCTCGGCAGGCTCAATTTTCAAGAATTTGGGAAGCATTGCTGGAAAACCACCATTGATACTTAACTGGGAAGAAGATTAAAATTACGAAAGAGTTGACATTCTTTGGTGTGTCTACAATCCAAATAACTTACTGAATTAGCATGAGAAAATTTTGGATATAAAGTAAGCTGTAATAGAATTCCAAAAAGACCAAAAGCTGGAGAACTGGAAGATTTCAAATTCAAGCCAACTGTTGTAAAAAAAAAAATCAAAATGGTCCCCCTTTCTTTCCTCACCTTTTTGAACTTGTACTACTTAATGTAGCTAGGGAATGTTTGAAACTGTTTCCCTCCCAAGAGACTCTTTTTCTCCCCTCCTGCTTTTCTCCAAACAAATTCATCTCACCACCATTATCAGTGAACACAAATTGTAGCCATCTGATCAGAAGACATGATTCTAGTGATAGAATGAGAATGAAACAGCACATACAGAAGATGACTTCCGAACTGAATCCATTGTATCCCTTTTTCAAAGGCTTAGTGAGGAACAGAAGTCAGATGGGCAGAGGGGGGAGAGAGGAGGAAAAAGGGCAGAGATAAATTTGACAATAGGGTTTTAAGTATTTTAGCCTTTTCTTTGGAGTCCACACACCTGTTAACAGTCTGGACTCTGTATTTAATGGATTTAAAAAAAAATGATTGGCATAACTTCATTTGCAGTTGCAGAAAATTTTCTGCACCGTGGGGCGTGGGTGCAGAGGGTGCGACTTCCCTTGTAGAAGGTGAAAAAAATCAATTTGTCAATGATTGCAACAATCCTGTACATATGCTTTTTTCTTAAACCTTGTGGAAAATGGTGTGATCATTATATAGAATGCATCTAATGGTCGTAATTACTCTACATTCAAGTTGAAACTCTACAAGATATGTATACAAACAGATATGGTAAACAAGAAATATATAGTGATTAAGAATTTAACACGTGTTTTAAGATAAAACATAGAACTGTAGAAGTTGTTTTTGCTCATTGATTTTTAAATGAGAACCTCATTGTAATAAAAGAAAGCAATGTGTATGGTTGTTCTATGTCCAGTTTTCTTTTCAGGAGTCACATTACCAATGGACAAGAGAAAATTGATTTAGTAGACGCAAATTATGGAGACTGGTCATAAAAAGAGTTCATAGAAAAATATGATAAATCACTCACTAGGACAAAAAGTTGCCACAAAAAGATGCCATCAGAGAGATATTTTCAAATGTTTCCCATTCAATTAGGCTTCAGCCATTTCCCTGAAGTAGATCTTGACATTGTTGGCAAATAAGCTTTTACTAATATTATTTCAGTTGGACCTAGGGTCTGTAGAAGAAGAAGAGAGAAAAAGGAGAAGAAGAAGAGGGGGTATCAAAGAGAAGTGTGTGTGTGTGTGTGTTACTGTTCACACCCTCAAAATCACTATTCATATTTTGAAGAGAAATTACAAAAAAGCCAATATTGGGTGCCCAAATACAAAAGGATGATGAAAAGACTAAAACACCCTTGCCCAAGCAGAACATATATGTCAATCATGCCCAACATGAAAAGATTTTTAGCAAACTTTGGATGGTGAACACCTTTAGTGAAGCAATCGGCTAGTTGGTCTTCCAAACTTACAAATGGAAGGCAAGTCTCTTTGCTAGCAATTCTTTCTCTAGTAAAGTGTTTGTCCATATCAATATGCTTTGTATGATCATGTTGAACAGGATTGTTAACAATATTTATGGTTGCTTGATTGTCACAATATCATTGGAGTATCTGTTTGGATGCCCATCTTAGTCGATAAGGTCTTCAACCAAAGTAGTTTAGAAACTCCATGAGCCATTGCCTTGTAAGTCCCCATTAAGGAAGGTATTTTTCACATCCATTTGATATAAAGGCCAAGAGTAATAGGCAGCAAGAGACATGATCACATGAATAGAGTTCATTTTAGCAACTAGAGCAAAGGTTTCCAGATAATCAATGCCATAAGTCTAATTGTACCCTTTGGCACAAGTCGAGCCTTGTACCTCTCAAGCCATCTGCCTTGTGCTTAATAGTGTAAACTAGGAATGGCAACATGGCGGGTATGGGGCGGGGCATCCCTGCCCCATGGCTAAAATCCCCTAACCCATCCCCGCCCTATCCCAGGTATCGGGGTAAAGATTCAACTGCCATCCCCGGCCCCATTGAGTATGGGGAATCCCCAACACGTACCCGCCTTGCTACCATTGAACTTGGGAACGGGTAATCCCCGACATACCCACCCCGTTGACTGTAACTCCAAAATCTATTCTACTCTCTTGCTTTCTTTTCATTTAACTAAGGTTGGTTTGATGTTGCTGTCAATCTACAAGATGACATCAATAGATTGTTTTCTAAACACTAAAGATTGGTTCAGCTATAAACACTAAATATTGTTTTCTCGTATCAAATTTTTATTTTATTTTATTGAACCTGTTTTCAACCTTTCATAATTTCATTCAAAGTTTAATGTTATGGTCATTGTTGGAGTCATGGAATGCTTTAAACAAACCATGTCTTTAGATGAAAATGGCACAAGGGATTGAAGTTCACACAATAACAAGCAGGAAATCACTAATCGATTTCGAAACTTGTAAACGATAAAATGATTTTGGAATAATCATACCATTGCAAAGAACGATTCTAGAATATGGAGTGGCCGAGTAGAGGGAAAAACAGAGAGGATGGCGGTCTCAGTGTCTCACTGCTGCTATGGCGGTCGGTGGGCGATCTGAGACTGAGAGAGGGAGAATGGGAGCACAAACCCTCCTCAACAGTTGATGGCCGAATTGAGAGAGGGAGAACGGACTTCATTCTCCGGTGGTCGGTGAGTGAATTGTGACTAAGAGAGGGAGAATGGAGCCAAAAGCTAAAAAGCACAAACCCTTCCCAGCAATCAATGACCGAACTGAGACTGAGAGAGGGAGAACGAACTCCGTTCTCTGGCGGTCGGCGGGCAAACTGTGATGAAGTGAAGTGAAGTGAAGTCTGAAGAAGAAGAGGTGAAGTCGTGAAGATGAAGTGATGACGGACTGTAGCCTGTGGTCTGCCAAACTAAGAAGAAAACAAAACCTAATTCAGTAACTTCTTTGCCACAACACTAGAACGAGCAACAACTGATTGTTTCTTACTTCTCATGAAACCACAGTGCCTCCAACTAAGGCACAATAACCCAATGTAGATCTTCTATCATCAATGGACCCTGCCCAATCAGCATTTATGTAAGCCTCACTCTTTATATGGCCATGATTGGATTATTGGAATACAGCATCCCTTTACCAAGACATCCATTCAGATAAGCTAAAATTCTATTAATTGTTTGCATATGAGATGTTCTAGGTTCATGCATATATTGGCCAACCACTTCAACGGCATAAGATATGTCAAGTCTAATCAAACAAAGATACAAGAGATGACCCACCAATCTCTGATATATCTCTCTGTTTGGAATAACTTCTCCTCCAGTAGCACTCAACTTGTAGTTAGGATCAATTGGAGTTTATATAGGCTTACACCCTAATTTTCCAACTTCATGGAGAAAGTCGAGAACATAATTCCTTTGTGATAAAAAGATTCCCTTCCTAGATCGTGCAACTTCAATGCCAAGAAAGTATTGGAGATCATCGACATCCTTAATCTCTTAAATTCTAAAGCAAGGAAGGATTTTAACTTAGAGTTACTTGTTATGTCATTGCTTGTCACAACAATGTCATCAATATATACTATTAGCATTGTTACCCTACCATAAACTCTTCTTATGAACAAGGTGTGGTCTGCCTGAGATTGAGAGGAATCCAATCTTTAAGATAACATTTCTAAATTTGTCAAGCTAGGCTATAGGGGACTACTTGAGCCCACACAAGGACTTCTTCAAGTGGCAAACTTTTCCTTCAGTGTTAGGAAAGCTTACCCTAGGTGGTAAGTCCATATAAACTTCTTCTTGTAAGTCACTATTAAGGAAGCTATTTTTCACATCCATTTGATATAAAGGCCACGTAATAGGTAGCAAGAGATGTGATCACATGAATAGAGTTCATTTTAGCAACTAGAGCAAAGGTTTCCAGATAATCAATGCCATAAGTCTAATTGTATCCTTTGGCACAAGTCGAGCCTTGTACCTCTCAAGCCATCTGCCTTGTGCGTAATAGTGTAAACTAGGAATGGCAACAGGACGGGTATGGGGCGGGGCATCCCTTTCCCATCCCTGACCCGTGGCTAAAATCCCCTAACCCATCCCCACCCTATCCCCGGTATCAGGGTAAAGATTCAACTCCCATCCCCGGCCCCATTGAGTATGGGGAATCCCCGACTTGTACCCGCCCTGCTACCATTGAACTTGGGGACGGGTAATCCCCGACATACCCGCCCTATTGACTATAACTCCAAAATCTGTTCTACTCTCTTGCTTTCTTTTCATTTAACTAAGGTTGGTTTGATGCTACTATCAATCTACAAGATGACATCAGTAGATTGCTTTCTAAACACTAAAGATTGGTTCAGTTATAAACACTAAATATTGTTTTCTCGTATCAAATTTTTATTTTATTTTATTGAACCTGTTTTCAACCTTTCATAATTTCATTCAAAGTTTAATGTTATGGTCATTGTTGGAGTCATGGAATGCTTTAAACAAACCATGTCTTTAGATGAAAATGGCACAAGGGATTGAAATTCACACAATAACAAGCAGGAAATCACTAATCGATTTCAAACTTGTAAATGATAAAATGATTTTGGAATAATCATACCACTGCAAAAAACGATTCTAGAATATGGAGTGGCCGAGTAGAGGGAAAAACAGAGAGGACGGCAGTCTCAGTGTCTCACTACTGCTATGGCGGTCGGTGGGTGATCTGAGACTGAGAGAGGGAGAATGGGAGCACAAACCCTCCTCGGCAGTCGATGACCGAATTGAGAGAGGGAGAACGAACTTCATTCTCCGGTGGTCGGTGAGCGAATTGTGACTGAGAGAGGGAGAATAGAGCCAAAAGCTGAAAAGCACAAACCCTTCCCAGCAGTCAACGACCAAACTGAGACTGAGAGAGGGAGAACGAACTCCGTTCTCCGGCGGTTGGCGGGCAAACTGTGATGAAGTGAAGTGAAGTGAAGTCTGAAGAAGAAGGGGTGAAGTCGTGAAGTCGTGAAGATGAAGTGATGACGGATTGTAGCCTGTGGTCTACCAAACTAAGAAGAAAACAAAACATAATTCAGTAACTTACAAAATCTATATATATAAGGGCATTAGTGTAATTTACAACCGGGTTTGGGAATTTATATGTAGACCCCATTCCTGACCCGTCCCCATTTTTTATTAGGGAAAATCTGCCTTGTTCGGGTCAGGTCAGATCGGGGACCCGGTTTTGTGGGTAAACTTGCCATCCCTAGTGTAAACCCACCTACACCCAATAGGAATCTTATCCTTGGGACAAGGAACAATCTCCTAAGTCTAGTTCTTTATTGGGACCTCCATCTCTTGGTTCATAGCTTCCTTCCAGTGAGGATATTGAACTGCCTCTGTAACACTGTAAGGGATGGAAACAAAAGAAACGGCAGAAATATAGGCACGATAGGAGGGTGAAAGAGCATCATATGGCACATAGTTAGTAATAGGATACTTGTTGCATGTCCTCTTCCCTTTTCATATGGCAATAGGAAGATCAAGGTCAGGATCAACAACAGAATTATCAGGAGACTCAAGATTACTTGAGTTCGAGATATCAAATTGTCATAAATGTAAAACGACCAAAAAACTAGGAAAGTGGAAAAATAAAGGGAGAAGAAAATCTCCCAAAAATTGTATAGGGCTTAGAAAATTACGAGACCACTTCTCGTCACTCCCAAAATGTAAAACAACCCAAATGGTCTAGGGTTTGAAGAAGAAGAAGAAGAAGAAGAAGAAGAAGAAGAAGAAGAAATCACGTTCTCAAGCATTCTCAACAATTTCAATGGAAAGAAATCATGTTCTCAAGCAAATGCATACCTCTCATGGTTCATGACCTATCTAACTACTTCTTGAGTCCTTTCTTGCTTCTAACTTATGAAGGACTATTGCTTTAAGTTAAGGAAAATATCATTTCATGCACACTGTAAAAGTGGGAGTTCATTCAATAGCCAAATTCACTAATTATGACTACATCCAACTTGGTGCAGCTATCTCCAGTTTCCCAAAGTTAAATTTGAATGGACTTTCCTAGACATCATATCCAAAAAGGTAGATCCAACCAGGCATAGGAGGAACACGTAAAAGCTTACTCTTCATACCCCTTCTCCAACACCTCTAGAAAGGATTTCAGCATCTCAGTTAATTGATCATAAAACCCATCTGAGAATTAGTTGCTCTATTTCCCTAGGTTATGATAACTGACAAATCATACTCAGGTTCTAGGACTCTAGGACCTATTCTATAAGATTATTAAATCCACTGCAGCTTATAACCAACTACTTAGTAGCATTTTCATAGCTCTATTTTTTTTTTTTTCCAAAAAGTATGAGAAAGATTGGTCTGAAGTGGGTAAGGCACATCAAAGATCCAAAGATTAATTTCACAGAATCATGGAGCAATTTCTTTAATGCAGTTTATAATCTTGTGGTTAGGTCACAAGTCACAACAGTGAATCAAGAATGAATTTTTTGCTATATACAGGTTAAGGCTGTGATTTTGAGTCCCAGTAGAGATGAATGATCCAGACATTATAGTTTGATCTTAAAATAATCAAGACATCTTGTAGTATTCAATTCAAAATACAAAAAACTTGCATGCAAATATGCAATACAATGAAATCCATGAGATACAAATTGCTTAAAAAATGCACCTAGCTATTAGTAGTTTTCTCAATAGAAAAAGAAGAAACTGACCTTGTTACCAATGTAACCCATAACACCAACGCCAACAGTAGATACCTTCAGGTTTTGAATATGTCTCCTCAAGCTTCTGCGAACCCATATAGAAAGGAAAATCCCTACCATTTGCTTACTTACTATTCTTACAAATGGTGATCTTTTCTTCTGCTGTAATAAAGGTTCCCGATCAAATTTTGCAAGCAAAGCTGTCTCTGATAACCATCTATAATTCCAATTCATAGATGTTGACTTGAAAGAATAAGACAGCTTCAAAGACTTAGATGCTCCAAAAGATTTAACTGATTTAAAGGGAGTTTGTTTATCTAAAACATGCTTAGCTAGCAATTCCATTGGGGGCTCTGGCCAGCTCAAACCAATCCTTTCTCTCCCACTAAGTGTTTTGGCCAGTTTTCCTTTTTGTTGGGAAAATGATGCTTCAGAAATTCCAATAGAATTCTCTACAGAGAAACAATTTAACCTATCCAATCTCTTTTGTTTAGGAAACTGTTTCTGTAAATCATCAACCATGGATGATCCTGCATTAGCATGTCCAGTCTGCTTTACAGCTGTCATATCATTTAACTGGTTTGTACTCATGGTGAGTCCATCCACAATTTCATCAAAATGATCACATTCTTTATCAACTGGCTGCTCTATCTCATCGCTATCACTATCAGTTTCAGGCAGTATTTCATCTTCAATATCTGGGACTCCAGCTGATGGCTTAAACCTCGATGGAGAAGGAGGATCACTATAACACTTGAACTTTTCTCTAACTGGTGTAATTCTATTCAATGTTTCACGAATGATACTCTCCCATTTTGGAACTGGGCGACTATCCTCAGCGCCAAAAATGTTCCCAGCATTTAGTGGGACAATCTCTTGAAAACTGCACTAATAAGGAATTATTATATTTCTAAGTCAAACACCACCAAACATAAAGTTTGAGTTTTCAGACAATAATGTTGGTGAAATAACTAGTGGATGAACAAATAGGGAAAAAAAACTCCACTGTCTAGAAATTCCAAAAACCCTATCATTTAAACATTTATGCATGTCCGAAAAAGTTAGGACAACTATGCTGAAGAGAAGACAAAATGCTTGCACAGGAACAGTTTATCATCTTAACAAATAAAATCAGAGTTAGCAGAATTTTGGAAAATAAATTCCAAAATTTACCCAAGCACATATATATCAGCAGGCTTATCCATATCTAGCCAATCTTTGATATCTAGATCATCAGGTGGAAGTTTCCCTCCAACATTCCATGTCCCAATGCAAATCCTAGAAAGAAAGGAGAAGAAAACCTATCAGAGTATGGATCGAAGATTGACTAAAAAAAGTACCAAGACATACTTGTAATTGGAAAAAAAAAAGAACACTACAGTTTTTGACCCAGCTTCATCACACATGAGAAGAGCAACCTACTTGAGTTCTTTGGTGTCTATGTATTGAGACCGAAGGGTCTCTGAGTTCTGTCTCCTCAACCTGGGAAAAGTATCAGAGGTCCCTACAAGTTAAATCCGAGAAATTATTGAATGGAAGAATGTGGCAGTATGACAATTCTGCATAAAAATGAATAAAAGGAAACACGGATTGTGTAGAATTAATAATTTCTTAGGAAATTCTCACTTTTCTCCATTTTCTCGTTTATAATTAAATTTTGAAGTTGCTTCAAGTGTTATAAACAATATTCTCATAAGGATTAAGGACTTGCCTTTTGGTCATTTACTTAATAGAGCTAACCTTTTTCTCCCCCTTCAAGTAAAAACCAACTCATTCCGAAGGCCAGGTTGTAGAGAGAAAGAAGGAAAATGGTTGGGGAGTTGGGAATAGTTTTCCTTTTCACAAGGAAGACCAAGATACTTTTACTGCAACACATATGGGTAACCAATAGAAATAAAAATAAATAAATTGATATGTACATTACCATTTGGATAGAATTGAAATTCATTCCCTTTCTTGCCCCAATAGGATTCTGCAAAAATTATCATATAATCAACGTTTATACATCTTCAAACACGAAATTCAAGAAAAAAACCGAATAAAGGGTCATTCAAACTCGAGTTCCTCATACCAAAACAGGAAAAATGACACCCAAATTGGATTTTCTTACTGTTTCTTCTCCTCACCTTCGAGATCAAAATCGTTGTCGCTATCTTCGTCTGTATCTGCGCTGTAATCAGAACCTTCCGTGGTAACGTTGAGCCACTTCCTTAGAACAACTCTGGGCCAGAAGAGCTGTAGGCACGAGCAACCGAAACAACAGAGTTCAGCCCAACTCCACTGCAATTTCCCGATTAATATAGAAAAAAAAAAAAGGAGACAAAATCGTCCAAGAAAAATTAGTCAAAGCTTCAAAGAATCCCAAAAGAATGAAGGAAACCCAGATGATGATGGTTTAGAAAAAGAAGAAAAAGAAGAAGAAGAAGTGTACCTCGGATTGTTTTCTCGGTGACTGCTTCATTTCTGCAAGAGAGAGGGAAACACAGAAATCGAGAGGGCAATAAGCACACCCCCAGTTCTCTCACTGTCAATATTAACTGATCCAGAGAAAGGATCACAAGCAGTTAAGCTTAAGCGAGAAGAGTAGCAGTTGTTGAAGATTGGACTCGAGAGGGGGGTGCGCAGGTTAACAATAAATAAGCGGTTGAAAATAACGGCCATGGGAGGAGGCAGATTGCTCGTTAGATTCATTCTAGTCTCAGGCTCTTGGGGTTCTCAGCTCTCAAAGAGTGACGCCGAGACGCCGAGTGAGACACGCGCCCTCTTTCTGACTTTCTCTTACCTAAAACTTCCATTTACTTTTCTTTAAAAAAGGAAAAATTACTAGTAACTACCATCTACTTTGACTGATGACACTTAAGGGGCCGAAATTTTACTCGCGACAGAAAACTACTCTATATTTTCATATTTTAATATTTAACTGGTGAATGACCCCCGTATTAAGTACGGGAAGTTCATTATATATATATAAACATTAATGATTTTATATATATATATATATGAATAAACATTAATAATTTTTTGTACCATTTTTTATTATTGTTTATAAACGGCCATTTCTTAAGACATTCATAGAGTTTACGGGTCCACATAAATTGACCCTTATATGTCAAACCTGTAAAATTATACGGGTCACTAAATTCAACTTGAACCATTTATTACTTTAATTTAACCACTATTATTATTATTATTATTATTATTATTATTATTATTATATTTTAGTATTTAATTTAAAATTTTTGTTATATAGTAATAATATTAACTAAATTTGTAATTATTTAAATATTTACTTAAAATATTTTTTCCAACTAACTATAATTATTATATAATAGATTTTTTAATTCATATTTTGCATTTAGAAACATTAATGGTTTGGCTTAGCAATTTTAATGATTGTTAATAAATATTGATTCTTATTTAAGGTTTAACTACTGTATTCGGTAATTATTATGGGGCATGCTTTGAATAAACATTAATGATAATTGATGATTGTTATTTTATTTTTTATTATTTACTTAATTAAGTACTTGATTATTATTATTATTATTATTATTATTATTATTATTATTATTATTATTATTATTATTATTATTATTATTATTATTATTGTTGTTGTTGTTGTTGTTGTTGTTGTTGTTGTTGTTGTTATTAATTATTTCTATAAATAATTGATTGTTATTATTATTTACTTAATTCAATAATTTTTGGCAAGTAATTATTTGTTTAATTTGAATTATTTCATTTTTTAATTATTTATAATAGTTATTTAAGGTAGTCTATTTATTTGATTTAAGAGACTTACCATGTTTTATCTAGACAATGACCCCAAACCAAGTAAGGGACAAGTACAGTATCATTTAATTTGAAATTTGGTATTTAACAATAAAAAATCAATGTCCTGTTGAGCAACCCACCCCCAAAAAAAGTATCAATAGCTTTGAAATCATTAATCTATAAAATAGTAAAAGTAGATGCATGTTTAAAACAATATCACTAATACTACTTAATATTTAGGGACATATGAATGGATAAAATGCATTTAAATGATATCCACTCAAATATGCAAAGAAGGAAGAAAATCATTCAAAGAGCTGCTAAGAAAAACAATCCATGCCAAACAACATTTGTAGATGCATCCATCCTCTGAAGTACGGATTTTAAGTTTAATCTCCCCACAGCGCACATAGACAGGCTCGAATTTATCTTTAGGAAAAAGGTAGGGAAACATGCACATAACAAAATGGTATGTTTGAATTATGGAAATTGGGAGATAGAAATAGGAAATGTAGGTTGAAATTATAATTCTGGGCATGTTGATGTGTTAAATTCAAGTCAATTAGAATACTCATAGATTTTTAGTTCATTCACTTAGTAGCAATTTGAATATTTTTTTATTGCATGTCTTTATTGAGTAATATAGATTAATAATATATTAAAATTATGTAATCAATAATAATAATAAGTATATTATTATTACTATTATATACTAATAATATATTCTTATTATGTGTGTATTGATTTTGAAATCAGTAATGTTAAATTATTATTATTATTAATATTATTATTATTATCATTATGAAATGATTAATTTGTTATTATTATGATTTTTAGTTAATTCCGGAAATAATAATTGCTTTTATATTTCTTTTAGTTTAACGGAAATGGATAATTGCAAGTTTATAATTTAACTTTAACCAAATGAAATATTTATGGGAGAATAATAATAGTATTAATTATAATTAATAATAATAATGTAAATAAGTAACACCACTTATATATTTATAAAATAATTAATATGAATTAATATAAATATAAAATGATTTTATACTGATTAATAATTAACATTATTAAAGTACTTATTAATTATCATTAATTAATTAACATTCCGAAGTAATAATTATCATTATTATAATTAAGGAATTAATTATCAATAAGTAATTATAATCAGTAATTAAATTTTATCAGAAATCATTATTATTAGTCATAATTAAGTATAATTATTGATAATAATAGTATAAATATATAGTTATTGTAATTAATATAATTACTAATAATAATAATATAATTAATTATTTCATATAAATGTATGAATTATAATTTTTGCTAATAATTCTAATATAAATAATTAACATTAAATATTTATTTTCAAAATAATTAATATGAGTTTATATAAATATAGAATGATTATTTTTGAATTATTAATTACCATTATGAAAATCGTTATTAATTATCATTTCAAATTAATAATGAGAAATATTATCAATAAAGTAATTAAGCATTAGCACTAATTATCATAAGAAATTATTATCAGTAATTAATTATTATCAATGAGTTATTATTATTAGTAATTAATAGCTGAAATTAATTAATTAGAACTCATTAATTATTATTAGTACTCCTCTCTTTCAAAAGGTTGACTCATCATCATCGTCATCATCAATGACAACAACTTAATAAATACCCAATTTGACAAAAATAGGTAAATATCATTAATTTATTTTTTTTATCTTTTGAAAAACTGAATAAGAGAAAAATAAAATGGTTAGCATTGCAAATGAAAAATTATTTGGATTTTTGTAAAAAAAAATTATTGAACATGAAAAACCAATTATTCAAAAATAAAGTCTTTAATCAAAGAGTATTTAAAATTATTTAGTAAATAATAATTTTAAGAAATTAAAATTATTAATTAATTATCTCTCTGAATTAAAATGGGTAATTTCAGTAAATAATTTTAAGTAATTAAAATTTTCTATTAACATTTTTTAATAATAATCAGTATTATTAATAGATTAATAATTATGAATAATAATATGTATATTATCATTATTAACTAATAATATATTCTTATTATGCGTGTATTGATTTTGAAATTAGTAATGTTAAATTATTAATATTATTACTACTACTATTATTGATGTTGCGTGATCCGAACACTCCTAGCTGGCCAAAACTTGGCTCCTAACTGGCGATGGAGGGTACCTGAGGAGAAGGATGAGATGAAGAATCCCCGGGGATCTTGCCCGGTGGGAACACTTCGATGCTTAAGTTAGAGTTCTGTAAGAAAATGGAGAGCATGGAAGAAGCTAGGAATGTAAAAAGCGTAGAGATTGAGATTACCCTGGCCCATCGGGGGTTGTCGTCCTTTTATAACGGGCCTCTACCAAATCAGGTGCAACCGCCACTGCCAGATCGAGTGCAACCGTCACTGTCCTCCTGTGGCAACCGCTATCTCCAGGGCTGAGGTGGTAGGTACGGCACCGCCTGCCAAGAGGTAGGGGTGCAACCTCCAAGTTCGACAGGTGTTGTCAGAGATATATTTTTGGACCTTTGGACTATCTTTAGCCAAGCTACATTCTGCCAAGCTTCCTGATGCCGAGGTACTGGTGATGGGCCGAGCTGCTATCTACCTGAGGTGCATCACCAACAGAGGATCCAAGGGCGTTGGCTCGTGGTATCCCTACTTCAGGACACCCAAGTCGGATTGGGGTGTTCCCTTGGGAAAGGCTTAGAGCTCATTGGGAAGAGCTCGGGACCTAGGAGGAGCTCGGGCTAGAAGAGGAGTTCGGGCCCTGAGAGGAGTTTGGGGTCTCCCACACTTGGTGGGAGTCAAGCTTGGTCGGGCGCTAGTCCTCGGAGAGTCGCTTAACCCACCGAGCGGCTAATGTTGGACTTAGCGGGTTCCTCCCATCGAGTCAAGGTTGTGCTGTTAGGCTGAGCTGTTCGTCGAGCTAGGTCATGCACACATGTCCCTGTGCTACAAGGTCGGGCCAAATCATCCTCCATCAATTGCCCCCCACTCCCCGTGCGGGGGATGCTGACCTAGTGCGGGGAGTTCACGGTGCACTGGTTGGATTTGGCTAAGCACTTATGCCACCCTGTCGGGCAACCCGTTGGCCAGACCGATCTGGCGCTTGGCTCACTCGGAAGGAAAAACCCAGGCTGTGTACAACTCACGCGCGGACGTCACGCGATCTGGACTTCGCGGACGCCAAAAAATGCGCTAAACTGATTTCACCTCGAAAGCCTCGTAGCCGATTTTCTTGAGAACCGTCAAATCGCTTCGATCTTGACTGTTGGTGTCCGGGCCTAGCGGCTATAAATAGTGGGGGACCCTGGTCATTTTCTTCCGCCACTAAGTATCCTTCGTCTAGCTTGAGCTCGTGTCTGGAGTCTTCAGTTTGGGTCTTCTAACTTGTCCAATTCTAGTTCGGTTGCGTTTTTCCTCGGTGAGTCCTCGAGCCTCCCTTTCTCCTTTTTCAGTTCATTTCATTTAATGTCTAGTGGGTATAGTCTCTTAAACGAGCCCGAGGTGGGTACCTCGAGTCAGGGTGACCCCACTGTTGCCCAGCCTTCCCATGAGGCACGGGTGACCTCGGGTAGGCTGGCATCCACCTCCCACCGAGGTCGGGTACCAGATCAGTTTGGTCCGTCCACTATGATGCTGGAGAGACTTCAACACCTCATCCAGCACTTCAACCTACCTTAGGAATACTCATATAGTCTTCCTACCAGCAACTTCCCTTGGGAGCACAGTCTGGATGAGATCGTGATCTTTAGGGAGCAACTCGTCGGTGGGCTTCGTCTCCCTCTTCACCCCCTTATCCCCGAGGTGTTGAGACGCTATAACGTCACGCTGGACTAACTCCACCCAAACTCTATTCGAAACGTGGTCGGGACTATCTCCCTTTGTTTCAAATACAACCTTCCCTTAGATATAGATATCCTTTGTTCTATTTTGTCAATAAAGAAGAGCGCCTCAGGTGTTCTCCCCGAGCACAAGCGGACCTACTATCTGTCCCCTTGCTCGGGCTTTAAATTGTTACATAAACTCCCAAGCAAGGTCCCAGCCTAGAAGCGGGACTACTTTGTAGTCCGGAGCAGCATGGGGTGGCCCTTCCTTACTAACTAGAGGGTGGCTACTCAAGACCCCGACATTGTCAAAGAGAAGCTCATTCAGGCCGGTTTGAGCCTGAGTAGGTCTATTTTTACCTTTGCGTCTCACTTAATCAACTAAGTGTTTTCAAGCTTACTGACGCCAAGCTCTATTGCAAGTCCTATGGAGGAAGAGAGGATTACCGGTCAGAGGCTCCTTCGCCAAATGAAGAAGAGGAAGAAGCAAACCGCCAAGAAGGCACGCGTAGAGCCCCCAAGTACCCCCACCCCTGAGCCCAACCTCCCACAGGTTCCTTCTTCAGGGCTTGGGCTCCCACAGGTTCCCATCTCGGAGCCTGAGCTCCCTAATGCCCCTCTAGTGATAGATTTGGAGGGGGACTTACCACTTCAAGAGCCTAAGGTGGTGGCAGAGCCGGTTGCTGAGCCAGTTGGGGTGCTGCTGAAGTTCCTAATCCCGCCGAAGCTGATGCTGAGGCTTCCGAAGAATCGGCTCATCATGCTACTGAGACGGCAGTGTCCAGCTTGGGGAGCTGGGAGGAGGAGGAGAGCATCCTAATCCCCTAGTGTAGCCTCCAAAAAAAGTAAAGAGGCTGTCTACCCCGTAGAGGTTACAGACTGGGCCGATCTCATCCCTAGTCAACTTGGGGCTCGGGCTACAACTCACACTATGGTGGTGAGTTCACACTCTAAGAATCATCATTTTCCCATTCTTTCGTTCTTTTCTCTTTGGTACTGACCGACCTCCTTTTGCCAGGTGAACATCGCCATGCCTCGTTGACCCTTCAATCTGACAGATATCTGAAGCGGGCTTTGGCTGTTGAGGAGTCATCTCGCGCAGCTCATACTGATCTGAGGGCAGCTCGGTGTAAGATCCATCAGTTGGAAGGTGACATTGTAGCTCAGAAGAGCTTCATTGAAGTTCTGTTGTCAAAGAAGGAGGACCTAGCCCGCGAGAGGGACAGGCTGAAGGCTGAGGTGAATGGGCTCAGAGCAGGGTAGGAGGCCTTAAAGCTCGAGGTGGAGAGCCTCAAGGCGGGTCAGGAGGCTTCGCAGCTCGAGGTGCTGGAACTTAAGGAAGCCAAGATCTTCGATCAAGCTCTCGAGGAGACGAAGGTCCACGCCGTCATCGACTACGTCAAATCATCTAGGTTTGACGACGTGATGTCGCAGGTCTACCGTAGGGGGTTTAAGCTCAACAGGTGGTTGATAAGACATACATACCCCGACCTCGACACAAGTGCCATCACCACCCGAAGGATCACAGACGACATGGCCCACCAGGCCATGGATGACCCAGACTTCGAAGATGAGGGCGGCAATGAGGAGGCTGGTGCTACCGACCTGGCTAACACCCCCTAAGAGGCTCCGAGTGAAGTCGACAAGCCTTCAAAGTAGTTGTGTACTCCTTGTACTCTGGGCCTGCGAGCTCAATTTTACTTTCTCTTTTTCTTAATCATTTGTACTGAGGTTTTTGTAATGAAAGCACATATTATGTAATGAGAGTACATATTTTGTACTTAGTTTTACTCTCTTTTTCTTTACTGCTGTCACCCCAAACTGTTTCCCTGTACTTAGTAGGGGTGACCATAAGATTTTACAACGTACGTCGAGGTGGACATAGTAAGGCGCATGCCCGACCTGTCTACTTGGCTACTTAGGTTGGTGTTTACCCTTAGCAGCGTATACTGAGGTAGGCTAAGCGTTAGAGAGTTCATACCCTAGATGCCTTTTGTCCTTGGCATACTAAGCCTATGCTGACAAGACGATTAAGTAATGCATAGCGTCGAGGTTTTTAGTTAGCTCGGCGCCTTGGCCCTTAGGCTAGAGGGAGCGACTCATGGTCCATTCTCCTAAAGTCTGCCCCTGCCGAGAGGGTGACTGGGTCTCGTGTTGCCGAGGTCGTCGCTAGCTCGGCGAATTGGCCCTTAGGCTCTAGGAGTGACTCGTGGTCTACTCAGTTCGGTTATTTATGGGTAATATTGTCTTAGGTTGACAATATTCCACGCCCGAGGTACTTGTCTCCCTTCAAGGATCTCAAGCTCGTAGTTCCTTCCCCGAGCACTCGCTTGACTCGGTAGGGTCCTTCCCAGTTTGACCCGAGCTTGCCAACACCGGACTCAGGTACCATAACTTTACGGAGTACTAGGTCGCCGATGCGGAGGTTCCACTTCTTGACCCTGGCGTTATAGTACCAAGCTACCTTCTACTGGTAGGCCGCGGTCCTAATGTATGCGAGGCCCTTACTTCATCAAGTAGGTCAAGGTTGGTCGTAGCTCGTCCTCGTTCGCCTTGTCATCATATGCTTCCAGCCGCAGCGAAGGGACTTCGATCTCGGCTGGGATGACTGCTTCGGTGCCGTATGTAAGGTTGAAGGGGGTTTCGCCTGTGGCGGTCTTCTCTGTGGTTCGGTAAGCCCATAGAACGTTGGGCAGCTCATCCGCCCATAGTCCTTTAGCTCGGTCTAGGCTTGCCTTTAACCCGCGGAGAATAGCTCTATTCGTGACCTCTACTTGACCGTTTGCTTGAGGGTGTGCGACTTAAGTGAAGTTTTGTCGGATTCCCATGTCTTGGCACCAGTTTTGGAATTTAATGTCCTCGAACTACTTGCCATTGTTGGAAATTAATACCCGAGGTAACCCGAAACGTCACACTATGTTCTTCCAAAAGAAGTTCTGGACGTTTCGAGCTGTGATCGTTATGAGAGGCTCAAATTCTACCCACTTGGTAAAGTAGTCTATTGCTACCACCAGGAACTTCCTCTGGCCTGTTGCCGGTGGAAATGGTCCAAGTATGTCGATACCCCACTGTGCGAAAGGCCACGGGCTGGTGAGATACTTGAGGTCAGCAGCGAGCTGATGGTGGATGTTGGCATGTTTTTGGCATTTGTCACACTTTTTGACGAGTTCAACAACGTCTGCTTTCATTGTTGGCCAGTAGTACCCCTGTCGTAGTGCTTTTTGGGCAAGGGCTCTGCCCCCCAAGTGTTCGCCACACAAGTCCTCATGAGTGTCGCAGAGTACGAGTTCGGCTTTGGAGGGTCGCGAGCAGCGCAGGTAGGGGAGCATGTAGGATCTTCAGTATAACCATTCATCTATCATGACCTATTTGGCCGCCTGCCACTCTACCCTTCTGGCGGCATTACAATACGCAGGGAGGGTCCCGTGTAGCAGGAAGCTCACGAGCGGGTCAATCCAGCTCGGCTCTGCTCGAACGACAGGTACAACCTCCTCTGCCCCCTCGAGATTGCTAGGCCGAGGCAGGTCCTCTATATACACGGTCCTCATGGTGTTATCACTAGTGCTGGCCAACCGGGATAGGGCGTCGACCTCAGCGTTCTCTGACCTCGGGATTTGTCTAATGAAGTGTGACTGGAAGTTGAGCAGGGCTTCTCTTACTTTGGCTAAGTCGGCAATCATAGCCGGTTCGCAAGCTTCGTACTCACCTGTAACTTGGTTGACCACGAGTTGGGAGTCGCTGTAGATGACAATATGTTTGGCTTTTACTTCTTTGGCCAGGGCTAGCCTGACTATCAATGCTTCGTACTCCGCTTCATTGTTGGATGTTGCGAACTCGAAGCGTAGTGCGTACTCCAGTTTTGTGCCACTTGGGCCATGCAGAACTATTCTGGCTCCACTGCTCTGCTGGTTCGAGGAGCCATCTACGTGAAGGATCTAGGGCTCCTCATCCCAGTTCGCGCTTGGCCTAACCAGGAGAGATGCCGCACAGGCCGTTACCTCACGATGCTTTGACTCAACCGGCCTGGGAGCTCCGGGCTCGCCCAAACTGGGGGCCTCGCGCTTAATCGGCCTAGGGACTTCAAAGTTGAAAGTGCACTCCGCGATGAAGTCTGCTAAGGCTTGGGCCTTAATAGTAGTTTGTGGCTTGTATTGGAGGTCATACTCGCTGAGCTCTACGGCCCACTTCGTCAGTCGACCAGAGACCTTGGGCTTGAGTAGAACTTGCCTCAGAGGTTTGTTGGTGAGGATGACAACAGTGTGAGCTTGAAAGTACAGATAGAGCTTTCGGGCTGCAATGACCAGTGCATAGGCCAATTTTTCTATCTCTGGGTATCTCGTCTCTACTCCCTGCAACACTTTACTAACATAGTAGATAGGTTGTTGGACCCAATCTACTTCTTTGTTTAGTGCCGAGCTGACCACTTCGTCACTTGCCGTGAGGTACAACTCTAAAACATCGCCCTCTTCGGGTCGGGTTAAAACTGGTATACTAGCGAGGTACTTTTTCAACACGTCAAACGCGAGCTAGCAATCTTGGGTCCATTCAAACCCTTTGCTTTTAATTGACTTAAAGAAGGGCAGGCGGTGGTCTGCTGACTTGGACATGAAGCGGCTTAGAGCGGCTATTCGGCCGTTAAGCCTCTGAACCTCCTTCATCTTTTGGGGTGGCCTCATGTCTAGGATAGCCTTTATTTTATCCGGGTTGGCTTCAATTCTGCACTAGTTAACAATATATCCCAAGAACTTACCCGAGGTGACATCAAAGACACACTTATTCGGGTTCAATTTCATGTTAAATCTACGTAGAATTTCAAAAACCGAATGCAAGTCTTGTATTAAATCGTATGAAAAGCTGGGTCTTAACAACCTTGTAGCGGTATAGGCCAACCTCGGTTCGGAAGGCGGTCTTTTCTTCGTCTGTTGGGTTCATCCTGATCTAGTTGTAGCCCAAGTAGGCGTCTAGGAAACTCAGCAACTCATGTCCTGAGGTCGCATCCACTAGTTGGTCGATCCTGGGGAGTGGAAAGCAATCCTTTGGGCAAGCTCGGTTCAGGTCGGTATAGTTGACGCACATGCACCATTTACTGTTAGCCTTTTATACCAAAATGGGGTTGGCCACCCAGCTCGGGTAATGGACTTCTCTTATGAAATCAGCTGCGAGGAGCTTCCTGACCTCTTCGTCGACCGCTTTCCAACGCTCAGGGGTTAAGTTGTGTTTCTTCTGTCTAACGGGCCTAACTACAGGGTCGGTATTAAGTCTATGAGTTATGACGCTAGGGTCAATGCCGGGCATTTTTGCCGTGGACCATGCAAAAACATCTAAATTTCGAAGTAGGAAACTTACTAGTTGGGATCGCAGGGGTTCCTGGACCGAGGCGCCAATCTGGAGTGTCCGAGTTGGGTCCTTTGTTGAAGTCAGAACAACAACCGTTTCTGCCGTGGATGCAGCTCGTTCTTCGTTTTGCTCTACGGGCCATTCTAGTTCGAGATCGTCAGCCACCTTGGTTTTCCCTTTGAGGGCGGCGACATAGCACTTGCAAGACTCGAGCTGGTCACCTCGCGCTACCCCCACTCCGAAGTCTGTAGGGAACTTCATCGTCAGATAATAAGTAGAGACCACCGCTCGCAGAGCATGGGTGATCGGTCAACCTATTACGACATTGTATGGGGAGGGAGTTGCGACCACCAAGAACTCGTGGTTGGGCCTCACTATGCTGGGCCATGTGTCGACCTCCACAGGTAAAGTTATTCTTCCTAGGGGTCTGACTTCTTCTCCGCTGAAACCTACCAATGGAGTATTCACGGGCTTCATGTCGGCTTCTCGTAGTTGGAGTTTGTCGAACGCAGCCTTGAAGAGGATGTCCGCCGAGCTGCTAGAGTTAACTAAGACACGCCTGACTTCAAAATCGTTGATCTTCACCTTCACTACAAGTGCGTCATCGTGGGGGTAGTGGACCCCGCGTGCATCATCTTCTATGAAGAGGATCGGGTCTTCTGTCCTTGGCCGTTTTGGCAGGTTCTGCTCTTCTCTGGTGGCTTCGCGAGCTGATGTCCGGGCCGTAGTCGAGGTGTAGCCTGTAACGATCAAACTTTCGACTATCACATGGATGGTCCCTCGGACCGGTCTCTCTTCCGGGGGCTGCCTCTATGCCTGCTCTGCCGGTCTGCCGCTGGATTCAGGAGTGTCCTTAGTCTGCTCCCCCAGCCGACCTGCCTTATTATTATTATTATTATTATTATTATTATTATTATTATTATTATGTACAAAATTTCTCAGATATTCACGACGAATGAGCTTGTCTATCTCGTCCCAGAGATTTTTACAATTTTTGGTGCTATGACCGTGATCTTTATGAAAGCTACAATATAAGTTCTTATTTCTTTCACTGGGGTTCCCTCTCAGACGGGGTGGCCACTTGACATAATGGGCGTCCTTGATTGCCATCAGGATTTTCGACCCGCTTTGCATTCAATGATGTTTAGTTAGTCCGATCTGCCGCGGGAGCTTGGAACGATTGTGCCGCAGGAGCTCAGAACGGCTGGCCTGGACTTATTCCCCGAGCTAGGTCCTTCCTCTTCCGACTGTCTCCCTGGCTCGAGGGTTCGCCTTCCCTCTTCGTCTTCTCGGGCGCGCCTTCGCCCTTCTGGTTGATCTCCTCCTTTGTTGCTATGATATTGTTTGCAAGCTTAAGGAACTCGGCTATGGTTGCGGGCTGGTTGACAACCATGTGCCACCTGAACTCCTTGTGTGTCACACCTCTCTTGGCTGTCGCGAGTCTCACCGCGGGGTCTAGGCGCGGTATTTACATATACGCGTCGTTAAACCGCTTGATATAGCCCCGGATGGATTCTCCTTCCCTATGGATTATACCGAGGAGGCTCTCCTCAGTTCGCGAGCACCGCTTGCTGGTGACAAAGTGGGAGGTAAAAACTTATGTGAACTGCGCCCAACACTTTATCGACTCGGGAGCAAGGTTTCGGTACCACGTGCGGGCCACCCCTTTGAAGGTAGTGGAGAAGGCCACACACATGCAGGATTCACTGGCTCTCGCCAGGTGCATCTGAGACTAAAAGGCGTCAACGTGATCATTTGGGTCGAACGACCCATCATACTTGTCGAGAGGGGGGAGCTTGAAGTCCTTGGGCATCGAAACAGCAAGGAGTTCGGAAGACAGGGGGGACGGAACAGAAAGGAGGGTAGCCTTTACTTCACCTGAGCTTACCTCCTCCTTACCTTTGAGCTCGGGCAGGTCGCGCGTAGCGGTCTGGCGAGCTCGTCTGTGCCTTCGTTGTTGCCGCATTGGCTCAGCATTGGTGCTACTTGCTTCGGTGTCACTGAGCTTGATGGGCTTGGACTACTGATGGTAACTTTGGACTGAGGGACCTTGCCCGTGGTCGGTGGTTGGGCCTCGAACTAGTTTTCTACGAGCGGGAGCCCGAATTGAGAGTGCTGGGGCATTGTGGGCTTGACCGGCTAGATGGCCCCCGACCTGCCTACAAGCTGCGGCGCGAGGGTGGCAGCCTCTCCCTCTTGCCATGGGAGGAGGCTTGCCTCTTGGAGGGATTTTGGACCTAGGAGATCTCTCCTTGGCGAGGGCGTTCGCTCCGGGGGGAGGGCTTGGTTTGCCTTGCGGCTGGGTGCCGAGGGGGGAGCTACTGCGGGATTTGGTGTAAGGAGGGGAACTGTTGCTAGTACTGGTACTGTGAAACTTGGTGCAGCACTTGTTGCTGGTGGAGTTGGAGTTGCTGGAACTGCTACATTTGAGCTTGCATTGCTCGCATGCACTGTACCAGGTCTTCCATCTGGCTTTGGTTCGTCCCTTGGGGGGGGGGACAACAGATGGCTCGGTAAAAGTTGCTCCAACTGTGGAAGGGAGTGGAGCATTCATGGGTGCCACCGTGAGAGGCACATTCAAATTGGGAATTCCGTCCACAGAGAGGGGGACGGTGAATTGTTCAATGCAGACAGTGGGGAGCTGGGGTTGCTCCTTGGAAGTGTTCAGGTTGGCACCACGTCCATCATTGTTGGAGGAAGCCATGAGTGCTAAGTCTTTAGAAGAAAGTTGTAGAAACTAGGAGGAGGCTTTTTGAAGCGTTTCCCGTAGACGGGAACACTCCGATGGGAACACTCTGATGCTTAAGTTAGAGTTCCGTAAGAAAATGGAGAGTACGGAAGAAGCTAGGAATGTAGAAAATGGTGTTGTCAGAGAGATATTTTCTGGACCTTCGGACTATCTTGAGCCGAGCTGCTATCTACCTAAGGCGCATCCCCAACAGAGGAGCCAAGAGCGCCGGCTCGTGGTGTCCCTACTTCGGGTTACCCAAGTCGGATCGGGGTGTTCCCTTGGGAAAGGCTTAGAGCTCATTGGAAAGAGCTCGAGACCTAGGAGGAGCTCAGGCCCAGAGAGGAGTTCGGGCCTTGAGAGGAGTTTGGGGTCTCCCACACTTGGTGGGAGTCAAGGTTGGCTGGGCGCTAGTCCCCGGTGAGTCGCTTAACCCGTTGAGCAGCCAATGTTGGACTCGGCGGGTCCCTCCCGTCGAGTCACAGTTGTGCTGTTAGGCTGAGCTGTTCGTCGAGCCAGGTCACGCACACGTGTCCCTGTGCTACAAGGTCGGGCCAAATCACCCTCCATCAATTATTATTTCATTTTTATTTTTATTAAGTAATTAATTTGTTATAAATATGATTTTTAGTTAATTCATAAAATAATATTTGCTTTTATAATTCTTTAAATTTAACAATATTGAATAATAGAAAGTTATATAATTTAACTTTCACTAAATGAAGTATTTATTGGAGAATAATAATAGAATTAAATACAATAATAGTGTAACACATATTAGATATTTATAAAATAATTAATATTAATATAAAATGATTATATCCCAATTAATAATTAACATTATGAAAATAATTATTAATTAATTAACATTCTGAAGTAATAATTATCATCATTAGTATTAGTAATAATTAATTATAATTATTGGATAATAATAATAATAATAATATAATTATATTAACTAATACAATATTATTAATTATGATTACTTATAATAATATAATTATTTCATAAAAATGTATGAATTATAATTTTTGATAAGAATTAACATTAAATATTTATTTTAAAAATAATTAATATGAGTTAATATAAATATAAAATAATTAATTCCGAATTATTAATTACCATTATGAAAATATTTATTAATTATCATTAATTAATCATCATTTTGAATTAATAATGAGCAATATTGTGAGTAATAAATTATCAGTAATTTAGCTATATTTATTATAAGAAATAATTTTCAGTAATTAATTATTATTAGTAATTAATAGTTGGAATTAATTAATTATAAGTAGTTAGCAGTAATTAATTAGTAATTAACAGTAATTATTATTAGTAATTAATAGTTATAATTAATTAATTAAAAGTAGTTAACAATAATTATTATTAGTAATCAATAGTTGGAATTAATTAATTAGTTTAGTAGTTAACATCAATTAATAACACAATTTCCTTTTTCTTAGGAAATGATTTAAAGTGGGAGCTTCCCACTTCTCACAACTTTGCATGGTGGTAGGCTCCACTCTCTATGCTAGTGGACTCTTTTCTTGAACTTCCACTAATCAGAGTTTCATTATAGATTCCACTAATAAAAGTGGTAATCAATCAGTTGGGTTTTCATTAAAATTTATGGACGATTTTGATTGGTCAATTTTTCTGATATTACATCTTTTCGGCATTATAGATTTTTCAATACTCTTTTCATAATTTTAGAAATACTTTGCCCTTTCATTGAGCCTTAAAATCCTACTTCTTAACCTTTTCTATCTTCTTTCACACACACTTGAACAAAGAGAGCTTGAGGTGATGTTTGGCATCGTGCCATTTGTAGGCGTTATATCAGAGAAAGTGGTACTTCAAATAACACCCTCTTATTTGGTATCGTTTTTCTAGAAACTACGCACTAAAAAATCAAGAAAATTTGGTTTGGAGCAATGTCAAATTCAATATTTTCTGAGAAAATGACACATTATTGCCAACGATACAATGATGTGACACCAATGTGGCATCATCTTGGATGTTGGTTGGATAATATAGATCAATGTTAAGAACATTACTGTCAATACTGGTTTCAAACAAAACCAGTATTATTTTTTCAAAAAACGCAAATGTGACAGCACCGATTCCAAGTGATTACAACTCTAGATGACCAGAACCGATGCCAAACATCTGCTGAAGTTACACTAATAAATTTGCTTGTACCTCATCAATCCTCAGTTCTCAAATTCCCATGTAGTCGATAGAGAAAATAAACAACAAAAAATCATATATAAATAGAGTATAAAATGAAATGCTGAAAACATAAGGGATGCACACAAATGGCAAATGTGCGCTTTAGTAAATTTACCTCACAGTAACGTCAAGAGCGATGGAATTTGAAAATACAGGATAACACTGTTAGAAGTGAAAGTTTGGGCCTTGAGTATCCCTGCCCCAAATTGTAGGAAATTCCTGTAATTTTCAAAAAAAAAAAAAAAAACACAGAAGTATTATTATCAATAGGGTCGTGTTTAGCAAATTAAAGAAGCATAATTATGTGGAAAATTACAAGTGCTTGACTTTGGACTATAACAGTAGCTGCTTAGTTCACAATCCGAAAAGGCCATCTTGTCTCCATCTGTTGACCTAATAATCTTTTCATCCTGCAAGTAATCAGCCAGACTTAAGTGGGGAGAACAAAAACTCTAAAAGAGTAGATTAGGAAACGGAAGCAGCGAATAATTTTGACCAGGGCGGGAAAGGAATGCTTCCTCAATAAAGGGGCTAATTGAAAATGTATCCATCACTAGACACTAGGACGGTTGTGGCATATAGTTGGATGGTGTGTGGGACTAGAGTCATTTCTTCAAGGTGTTTTTGTCATGTTAGTGCCAAATTATTTATTTTTGTTTGATTAAGCATTTCCAAGCCATTTTAAACAACACTGAATGTCTCAAGTTATGTGAAAGCAATTTTTGGAGAAAATGTCAATTTGATGTTTATTGTAATGAAACAACATTTTCATCTTTTTGCCTATAGCGGCTAATAACACTTAGTTGACACCAAGTAACAATATAAAATATATTCATAGCCTAGAATTATTTAATCAAATTATAAGGCATGGCCATTGTCTAAGAAAATGAAAATAATATCAAATACTTTTTTTTGGTAGATAACATTACCTGGTTTATGAATCTTTTTCTTACACCAAGTCTAAAATATGAAATAATTAAAAGTTAAAGAATTGAAATGAGAAATTTGGGATAATTTATATAGTTTCAACCTTTTGATCTACACAAGAAGCTTTATAGATTGAATGGTTTGGTTTGGGTCACCGTATACTTATCACAACCCACTTGCTTGATCTGAATCCAGTTTCTCAAATTCTTTTTATTTGTCAATATCTAGAAATCTGAAGTTGCAAGTTTATCTCGAGTTGTTGACATTGGGTTAGGATGCAAATGAATTGGATGGGATTTGATTTGAGGTATATCCAAATCCAATTTGATAATGTAAATTTTATATCATATGGAATCCGATAATCTGATAAATCTTCTCAACTGGAAGAGGTTTATATGCAATTGCCACATGGATTTATCACTATGGGGGAGGACAAGGTTTTTCAGCTTCAAAAGTCATTGTACAAGCCTCTCCTTACTTGTTTGCCAAAATTTCCACTACTTTACTTGAAGCTGGTTATGCGTAGTCTAAATCTGATTATTCTCAATTTATTCAACAAATTGGTCCCTCATTTACTGTTGTTCTTGTTTATATAGATGATATATTTGCCATCGGCAATGATACGACAACCATCAACAAGTTGAAAGTTTTTCTCAACTCTAGATATTATCGTAAAGCTATGGGCCAACTAAAATACTTTATCGGCATTGACGTAGCGCACAATCGTGATGCCATTTTCCTCTGTCAACAGAAATATGCCATGATATCTTATCTGACGCTGGTTTCTTTAATGCTCGATCTGCTGCCTTCCCTATGAAACAAAACAACAGTTTGGATTGAGATGACAATCCTCTTCTAATTGATCCATCCAAGTACAGACGCCTGATATCCTCTTCTTACCAGGCCCGACTTAGTCTTCTCCATGAATCTTCTGAGTCAGTTTCTTCAACATCCAGGTCATTGGCTTGCTGCGCTACATATTTTATGCTACGTCGAAGGCACCATTGGTTTTTGAATTCTGTTTTCTTTCTCTAGCGCCTCTCATTCTAAATGCCTATTGTGATAGTGATTGGGATGAGTGCTCTTCCACCCGTAGGTCAATCCTAGGCTATTGTATATTTCTCGGTACCAGTCCCATATCCTGAAAATCCAAGAAGCAAGTTACTGCTTTCAGATCATTTGCAAAAGCAGAATATCGAGCAATGGCCACCACCGCATGTAAGATTCAGTGGCTCACATACTTGCTTCATGACTTCAATGTTTCTTCCACTCCAGCTTGTCTGTTTTGTGACAATCAAGCCGCTCTTTCTATCTCCAGCGATCCTATGTTGCTGATGTAATTGATTGCCACTTAGTATGAGAAAAAAAAATTCAGTCTAGCCTCATTCAACCATCATTCATCTCATCCGCTCATAAGTTGCTGATGTATTCACCCAACCCTTGGGTCATAACAGCCTCAGATTGCACATAGACAAGTTGGTTCATATACCCTTCCAACTTGAGGGGGAGTATCATCATATACATATGGCACATGCGAATTAGCATCTGTTCCTCACACAGGATGCCTCACAACGACCTCACAGGCACATCCCACCATGCATTGGGAACATCTCCCATAAATAATAACACATATAAGTACAGGAAATATTCCCAATGCATGATGAAATGTGCCTGTAAGTTCAGTGTGAGGCACCATGTGTGAGGAGCAGATTGGTCTCGGTGCACGCAACAATCCGAGTCCTATTAGGACTCTATCCACTATTGTAATGGCACTATCTTATCCTCTCTCTCTCTCTCTCTCTCTCTCTCTCATCTCTATTTCTCTTATCCCTTCTCATCTCTATCTTCTACGATACACTTACACACAACTGTATGAATAATAGTGATTATCCTTTTTGTTTCGATTAGCATATTAAGCATCCTACCAGGACCATCTCTCAAGCAAAATCTATCACCAACCAACACAATCTAGAGCGCTCATCTCTCTCCCATTAGTGCCCAAGCCTTCCGGTGGAGGTAATTGAACCTTACTCGTGTTTCTAAATGGACTAATAAACGTGTATGTGTATTTGTACGTGACAGTATCTCTAAGACAAAACTATTTATAATGCATGGACAGATAAATAGTTATAAGTGGGTGCTTTCTGAATAGTGATGAGTGGGCATTTCCTGAAGTGAAAATAAAGGATGTATATGTCCTCTTTATGCCCGTTGTGTGCTTAGACAAGAGGAATAGAAAACGTCCAATGAAAACTCCAAAAAAAAGAGAAGTTTGCTCTTTTATAGATAATATAGATATAGATTGCTCCACCTTAGGCTTTGGACTAGGTAAAACTTGGGCCATTTTATTGTTGGTGTACACCAGACAAGGTAGAGGCAATGGCTTTTCTTGGAGGCTCTATCAAGCTTTTATTTTGGAAGGAGATTCTTGAGTCATCACTTAATTAGGCTCTATTAGAAGTCACTCACTGGATTCCTAGGCACCTTCTCAATCGCTTATCAAGGATTGCAGAACTATCCTTCCTTCTTCCGACGCTGTGGGAAATCGCACACAAATGCACAGAGATGCAAATCTAGTTGTCCATATTCTAGCTCATCATACTTTGTTTTTTTGGATCTAATTCCTCTTGATTTTGTATCAATCAAATGCTTTCCTCGGCGATTTACCCTTGTATCCTTAATTTAAATGATTGATGAATGGAATTGCCTTCGGGCCTTACCGAAAAGCTAAGACAAGGCATTCCTATCCCATGCACCATTTTGCTAAGGCCCAGTAGTATATGCTCATCCCAATAAATGCTTTCTCTAACCTACAGAAATTTCTATGAAGATAGGGGGACTGCCACTACAACTGTACAACCATGGCTTGGTCTTCAAAACTATATGGTTAAATAAAATTTTAATTTATAAAGCGAGAAGTATTGCTCTAACTCTGGTATTGTTTCCTAGTTCAAATCGGAAAGTTTATATCCTTCAATAACAATTCATACTTAATTTAGTTTTTTATCTTAAATAAAAAATAACAGAGAATAATATCGTCAGGCCCAGATCGAACCAGGTTGCCGGCCATTAGAACTAACATATAAAAGACTACTTTTTATGCTCTTAGAAATGTTGATTTGGTCAAATCTACCTAAGATAGATAGGTTTTAATTTTATCAATTATAATATATAATATTTATTATTTTAAACTTATTTTTATATAAAATATCTTTGAAAGAAAAAGTGGAGTTATTTGCTATCTTTCTTTTTCTTTTGCTATTTTTTTTTAGAAAGACCGATAAGGATCCTCTTCTTCTAGAAAAGGTGGATTGTTTAATTATAAATTAAATCTAATTTATTCTCTTCAATCAAATAAAAAAATCCAATTGGTGGGGCTTCTCTTTCAATTACATAGGCTAAATAAATTTTAATTCAAGATAAGTTCTACTCTAGTTCTGAAACTGTTTTGCTTCCTACTAGAAATGAGGAAGTTATCTCATATGTTTGAATTATAAATTAAACCTAATTTTGTTCCTTTGGCTACTTTTTGTTTGTAATGCAAATCTGAATCGGATATAAATTTTGCACCTGCTTCAGTTTTGCATTGATTTATTTGTAACTATGATTTTCACTCTTGCCTGATGCAAGATCTGCATTTTTTTTTTTTGTCTCATTTGTATCCGTTAGCAATGCAAATTAAATTTTGCATCTGAAAAACCGGTGGAAAATTTGCACTACTTCCTCCTAAATTCTCTCCCATATTAAGTGGGACCACATCAATTTGCTTCTTACCTTACTCCCAACAAATAATAAATAGCATTGTCTCATTTGTCTTTCATATAAATTGGGGATCGCATCATATTACTTTCTATTTACTTCTTACAAACAAACCAAAATAAACCAAGATTTACATCCTATTTACTTGTGATTTTTATAGGGACCAAAACAACTAAGGTCAAATCTGAACAAATTAATAAAGAGTAAACCAGGAGGGGTTGGCCCAATGTGTATAATTTTGTTTTTAAAACCAAAAACAACCACCACATCAGCCAAATTATATAGCAGTTTTTTTTTCTCCAAAACAAACACCATACACTTTGGCAAACGTCCCCCAGTTTGCCAGCTGGACATTACATTGATGTGGGTCCCATTCTTTTAAGTAATAAATTGTACTTTTTAATTACAAATTAAATAAAACTTAATTTACTCTTGAAAAAAAACTCAACCCTGACTACTACATAGTAGGAATGGCAATGGGGTGGATTTGGGGCAGGGATTATATTCCCCGTCCCCGCCCCCAATTCTGAAATTAACCCCCATCCTCGTCCCTGATCCAGTGATCTCTATCAGGGAAAAAAATTGTCCTCCATCCCCAATCCCCGACGGGGATCCGAATCCTTGAATTTTTTTTAGATAATAGTATTTTTTGAAAAATATATTTACTTAAAATACATAAAAAAATTAAATTATAAATAATGTTTTAAATATGTTTTAATATATAAATAAAATAAATAATATATATTTAATATAAATAAATATATATTATTTATATTAATCCTCATTTCCAACTCTAACCTTGATTGGGGATTTCTATTAATCCCCATCCCCGCCCCATCAAAACAATCCCTACTCCAACCCAATGGGGTCAGAAAAGTCAAATCATCGTCAGAGATAGGAAAATTGTCATCCCTACTCCACAACACTACTTGACTTATATTTGGTACCATTATTCTTTCTATAGATAAAACATTTTGGGTTAGAACAACTGTTATATTATTTGAGGTTATTTACAGTTGAAACAGGTATACGATTAAAATGCATGAATGAGAGGCCATTTGTAAAAATGACAAATTGACATTCTATTTCTTTTTTTATTACTTTATTTTTTGGAATTATGGGGCCACACAAGGGAGGGGGTGGAGACTTGACAGGTGGATTTGATCCCGAATTTTTATACAACCAACCATAAAACCTACCAAATAAAATATGTGATGTAACAACTGAAAGTAACTCTCATATGTGATGTAACAAATTAACAACACGTATCTCTGGCCAATTTGTACTGAACATTTGGTCTCAAATAAAATATTCATATAAATAGTTGCGTATGCTAAAAAGTTATTTATATTAGCTAATGCTAGCTCATCAATACAGGTCATGCATGCTCTTAATTAAATAATAGATGTATATATTGAAGGCCAAAGATCCAAAGAAAAAATAATTGGTTGGGAGTTAAAAGATAGAAATAAACGAAAGGTTCAACTCTATTCGTTTGGACAGTAAAGCACTGGGTCCCTAAGCTGTTCGTACTTTTTGATCACATTAGTGGTGGCCACCAATCACAAGAATGGATCTCATGCTACTCGGTTGATCTTCCGACCAACCCGTATATAGGAACCAAGGGAAAAGAACACCCACCAAGTTCTAACAAGTAGCCAGGCTGTGAATTTCAAGTCAGTTTGCATGGTTTTAAAACAGACCCGAAGACCGAACCAGTCAGGGGTCTTATCGGGTCAAACAGTTTGACTGCTTGAACTGAATGGTTGGCCCATTCTGATAAAAAATATAGAAAAAAATAAAAAAATAAAAATCAGTAAAAGCTATTCGAACCGTTCAAACGGTTAACCGCACGGGTCAATGGTTTACTGACCAAAATCAACGGTTTTTATGGAAAATCTGGTTTTAGGAAAAAATTGGGAAGTCACCTGATCAGTTCCCAGTTTTTCCGGTCCAACCGTCCAGTCCAGTCCGATTTTAAAAACCATGTCAGTTTGTGTAAAGCGCCTTCTAATGGAGAATTTATTCTAGAATCTTGCCTGTCTTTTTCCTCTCATAGTTACGTAATATTTATAGCATAAACTCTAATTGGGTCAAGTAAAAATCTAGATTTGCTCTTCACAAAACACATCTCATCACATCAATCTTGTATCGCTTTCAAGTGTACATTAAAAATATCTTTTGTACTTTATATTATCATTTATGAGAAGATATTTTCAATGTGAGATGCACTATATGAGGATCAAATTCGAATTTGTCTATGCAGAGATATTTTCTGCATGAAATGTTATTTTTCTGCCACGTTGAGGCATAGTATGGTCAATCCAAATCGTCCATTTATTATAATTAATTCTCGATTTTGGCCAATTCATTACTCTTTCTCCATGAATAAGCACTTAGGTACATTTGCATTTATGTAGCATAGAATAAATAAATAAAGAATGATAAGTTTACATATGGATATTACACATAAATCTCACAAATGCATCAACAACAGTAAGTCTAAGGCTTAAATGACCGCAAACAAAATATAAATACATAATTTTAACAAAAAAAAAAGTATAAATATATGATAGAAATACATATTTTAATAGTTTGTATGGCGTGTGAAGTACTTCTTTAGTTTTTTTTCTTTGCTGCAAGAATTATTTGATTAGTTGGTTAATATTAAAACATGAAGAATGAATTAAAATATGCATGGATATACTGAGGAAATTAATACAAATCTTATTATTATTAGTATTATTTAAATATACAAATTTTAATGATCAATTGAAATTATGTTTCTTATTTGGGTAAAGCTATGATATCGGACAGGTATGACACTAGAAGTGCTTTGAACAATCAAAACCCTCCGTCAATTTTAATGAATAATACCTGATTGGTTCACTTTTATGATGTTGATTGATTGGTTACAAGTTTTTTTTATCATAGTTGAATCTTTTTATTTTTTGCTTTCTTTATTTTTAGTTGATGTAAGAAATTTTCTAGTATAATATTTAAACCCTTTTTTGTTTTTTTGTTTTTTCGATTTTTAGTTGATATAGCACTACAATATCAACAATTTTGGTCCATATATATTATGCATTGCGATACACACCCAATATACTGAAATTAGGCTATTCCTTCCATGCCCCATGCATGTATATTCCAAAACCGGTCACTAGGCACTGGTTGATACATTACATCAAATCTTGCCCACAGGAAAAATATATGGAGCATATATACCCAGCTTGGACTCCATGACAAAGATGATAGGGATTACGCTCATCAACCCTATTTGGCAGGTACCCGCCCTACCTGACTCAATGGAGCAGTTTTTTCTTCTCTCTCTCCCTTTTTTTTTTATGAATTTTGGGACGGGGATTGGCTTTGGCATTTCAGAATCCACGGATAGGTTATATTATTAGGATAACTCTGAGCCTGCTCAATATCTAAAGTATCCTTAGTATTTAAAATTAAATTACCAATATGCCTAGGGATATATACCTTTTAAATTAGAAATCCTAAGCTTTTCTCATGCCTTATGTGAAGGGTTATTGATAACTTGTGTTTTGTACATGCTCCAATCAAATAATTAGAAATTTTGGTGTTTGTACATGTTATTTTTCTGGTTTATTATTTTTGTTATTTATATATAATAGTAAATTAGATGCGAATTTTGAACTTGACTAACTAACCTGACCTACCCCACCCTCAAATGTAAGGAGAATATGGTTGGAGAGGTTACGGTACTAAAAACCCAACTCGTTATGGGTTTTGGGGAAGATATGGGTTTAGGAGGTTTAGGAAGGCGAGGAGGGTCTACAATTTACAAAACCCTCCCAGAACCTAGCCCCACTGCCATCCCTATAATGTGTAACTTATAAATATATAACACCAAATGAGAAAAAAAAAGAATGTTGCATTTTACTTAACCATGGCTCCATTGGCTCCATTTGAATAAACCTTTACTTTTGAGTTTTGGGACGTGGGAAATAAAATTGAGCCAAAAAAGTGTTGAGTGTTCGCAAGAATTTATTCTAAAAGCATTATAATATGAAATCAAAACTTTTAAACCCAAAGAATAAAGCCTAAAATTGGGGCTAGGGTTTTATGCTTGTAGACTTTAGGTTGCATTTGTTTGAAGTGTAAATTTCATTTGCACTAGTGTAAATGAATGGAAGTGTAAATACGTTGAGTGTAAATTCTAGCTTGTTTTTACTGCTTTAGATTTGACTGTCTTGTTTGTTTGAGAAAAGTAAAATAGAAATTAAAATGGCGTGGACTCACCCTTTCTGCAAGAAAATGGAAGTAGGAGGAAGGCTATTTGTTTGGCAGTAGGGTAAGAAGCAAGATGATATGGTCCCCATTTATACAAGAGAGAATTAAAGTAAAAGGAAGGTGGTGCAAATTTTACATTAACTTTTGAAATATGAAATTTGCACTGTAGTAAGCAACAATCAGATAAAAAGTACAAATTTTGTATTAAGTAGGAGTGCAAATTATAGTTATAAACAAATACATATAAAATTGAACCAGATGCAAAATTTGCATCTAGTTTAGATTTCCATCACAAACAAACCGAGCCTTAAAAATACAAATCCTGGAAAATTGTCCAAATAGGCAAATGCAACCTAGATTAGCCTTACTCTATGGATAGAACAGTCGCATTCGCAGTGGAAATTCTAAATCCAACTCAATATCTAATTACAACACCCCATCTCATACCCTTAATTGGATCAGTACCCCTATACCCTATTCATCCACTCTAAATTAATTCACATCCTGTGTGTAAGGGTGTTCACAGTTTGGTTAATCGAATCATGGACTAATTTTTGAAATTGAACCGGGGTTATTGGTTTTTGAAAAACTGGTAATCGAAACCGAACCAAAGCCGATCGATTAATCAGTTGACTGGTTTGGTTTATTGTTGCTTTTTTGGTTTTTTATTATTTACAATATTTATTATAGAAAAATATATAAATATAATAAAATACTAGAAATATATGTATAGTATTATATTTAAAATAATAAATAATATACTATATATTATAAATAAATATATATTTATATATATAATGCATATTTATTAATTTCTAATGTATAAAAAATATAAAACATATATATATATATATATATATTAGTCAATTCCGTTAACTGCCAGTTATCTATTTTGATTAACCGAAACCGAATCGATACCTTTCTTTTTTTTAATATTGAACTGAAACCGAACTGATCAATTTAGTTAACCAAACTTTTGATTCGGTTTTTCAATTTTTTTTTGCTCACGCCTACCTATGTGTTTGATAAGGTTGCTTTCTCCAAAAGAAAGAAAAATTGAAAAGCCATGGTGGGGTCTTTGGAGGCTTGAACTTTTAGACTTTAAATAAATGGACGTTCACGATGTAGACCATCACATGCAGTCATTTGGGTTATGTTTAGTTTGATAGAAAATAAGAGATTCCCTCCAATTTCTGTTCCCCTCTCATTCTCTATCGAATCAAATGCAAAAAAGAAAAAGAAAAAAACTCATGGCACAATTTAATTGATGTTTACTCAACGCCCGAAGGTACGTACTTTCAAATTTTCACAGTGGATGTCAAAATCACCTCAACCAACATTCCAATTTTTCAATAGGAGATGTAGCCTTGTCATCTGCCATGAAAAATGGAAATTCGTACTTCCTTCAAGTTAAAATTTCTTCCCAACAATAAAACTATTCCAAGATATTCGATCATGATCTGCATCCATCCGCACATCCCATATACGGTGGGTCTTATTTTCATGGTGGGTCCTAATCTTATGGAAAGATGTGGAATCCTGATCATGTTGGAACGGTTTTTTTCGTTGGAGGCGTTATTTATTTTTTATTATTTTTCAATTTATTAATGATATGCTCTACTCCCATCGTTATCTGACGTGAAATAACACCAATAGACCATGCCCCACTCTGAATTGACAAGGTTGTCGGCCTTCCAACTGCAACTCTCCCCTCCCTTATTCCAATCCAATGGTAAACAGCTAATTTCAGAATAGTCGGTGATGCTAACAGAAGCATCAACTACAGAGGATGGTTGGCAAGTCAGCTGTGTACAACAAAGCATAGATCTCCTCATGGAGAGGCTGAATCCACTCACCCTTCGGCCAACTTACACTAAGCCGGCAAAGACACATGAGCTTCTTCTGTTAAAGGAATTATCGGTGATCTAGTAATTACTGAACCCTAGACCCTAGAGAACTAGATTAACTTACCTGGTAATTGCAGAATTGTCGACAAAAAGAATTCAATCAGTTCGATCTTTATATATATTGATCACGCACTCACACCAAAAAACAAAATAAGGAAAAGAGAAAGACGAAGAACTGAAGAGGATCGAAATAGAGAGGATCAGATTTGAATGCTTCTAATCTTTAATATAATCATCATTCCAGTCAAGAACAGATCCGAACAGCAATTATTAATAGATAGAGAGGTTAAAGGAGCGGAAGAAAGGAATGAAGACAAAGAAAGCAAAATGCATGGGAGAAGAAAAGAAGGCGATTCGCACCTTTGAGCTTGAGTTCTTGAATTGGGGTTTTGTTTCTTCTCTCTTGCTTTGCCTGTGGAAGCTAGGAAAGCTACCTGTGAAAAGAAGAGAAGGAAGACTGAAGGATCACTCAGTAGCGAGTAGCCGAGTACAAGACAGTCGTCGTCGTTCTGGTATGAAGTATGAAGTACTTGAATCCTCTGCTTGAGAAAGGCTCACAGAGCAACTTACTACTGCGCGTCTGCGCTAAGAATTCTGGTCCATTATTCCGTTTATATCTGTGATCATGATATGGCATCCAACTCGGTTGCGCCACGTGGGCTCCCATAGCACCTCTTCCTATGAATTTCAATTACGAAATCACCCCCATATTTGCATGCAATTACCAGACTTCCCGCTTACCTCCATTAATTACTCTTAACACGGCAGTACTTAGAGGGCTGAAAGGGTTAAAATCCATTCGGACAATATTCTTACAGCGCATGAAATATAAAAACACAATAAAAAAGAAAAAAAAATGTGCCGACGGCCTCGCCCGTAAGATACACATGGAAAATGCGTATGATAAACTGATGGTGCGCGATATGGAAGCTTGTTAGAGGAGCTCGGATGCCGGATTGTGTAGACAGTTTGGCCAAGTTGTAAAAAAGGAGGATTAGAGTATTTGGGCTACTTTATTCAGTGCAAGTATTTTGATGTTTAAATTAGTAAATTGGAATTTTTTGAGAGTTATAGAAGTGCTAAATTGTGTGTATCTTATGAGGTTAGAGGTAAGGCCCTTATATAGGTTACCGTGAGTTTCACGAAATACGTTTGGGATCTCCGACTCATTTGGTTCAGAGGTGGTTTCACACCTAGAAGTGGGCTCTGTGTAAGTAGGTAATGTTTATCCAATCCCGCACGAAGAGGTCAGGGTGATAACGAACTCTTCCTACGTTGCATCGTGATCCTGGGGAATTCGGAAGCGATAGCCTGTTTAAGGGGGAGGTTGCTCGGCACGTCAAGTAGGTCACTAATCGAAAATATGTCAAATCAGTGGAAGCAGGTCGAGGTGGTGCCGAGGTATAATTCTACTATTCTGAAATGCCATCTGTCATCATATCATTGGAGGACCAAATTACCCCTCATCAATTGCCCCCCACTCCCAAGTCTGGTGTGATCAATCCGACGAGGGAGTAGTCTTAATCCAAGGTGATTTGGTCCGACTTTCATCCTTGTTTGTGGTTTGACCAATGGCTTGGGATCGGGTTGGCTTAGTCGGTCTGGCCTAGGCACAAGGTAGCGTTCTGGGGATGCGCGAACGCCACACAACCATTAGGTTATGTGGATGTCAAAAACACGCTAAACTGATTTTGCCTCAGAATTCGAAATGTTGGATCCAACTGATCTCAACTGTCCATAGTTTGGTTCATCTGTCTATAAATAGGACCATTAGGGGCTCATTTTTCTCGTCCCTATCTTTGGAGTTTTGGTGAAATCGTGGAGTTCGGCATTGTCGGAGTTGTCAGTGAGTTCAATTTACTCGTCCTAGGTGAGTCATCTCCCTTAGCTCTACTTTATTCATAATGTCTAATAGTGAGTCCAAGGAAGAGAGGGGTCCATCCTTCTAGGCCAAGGAAGGGACTTTAGATCAAGATCGACAAGGTTCACATAAGAGGGCCTCGTTTTCCCATAGGGCTATAGCACTGGACTAGTTCGGTCCCATTGACCTCTCTGTCGAGAACGTCTACGAGCTTGCAACTCAATATAGGCTTCTGGATCAGTTTAGATATTCCCTTCCCCTTGGGCAGTACCCGTGGGAGCACGAGGAAGACTAGGTCGCTGTCTTCGAAAAGGCACTGAAAGCGGGTCTTCGGTTCCTCCTTTATCCACTTATTCTTCGGTTCCCCCTTTATCCACTTATTCTTGAGCTGGCCTTAAACGACACGTGGCCGCCCAATCATCTCCCGGTCACCCCGGCTACGTCAGCACAGCCCGACCAGCTCTGCAGCATACACCGACTCCGCGGCCATGACCGTGCTACGCTATTACTGTAGCCCCCCATCTTATCCTCTCAGCCACGTCAGCTACACGTCACACGGATAAGCATGACCAAGGATAGGAGGAGGGATGAGGACAACTGTGCTAGGGAATAGGACTCTATCCCAAAGACCTTGGCGGTTAACCTCATCTCGACAACCCCGGATGCCCAATCCGACCAGGACATAGATCTCTGGCTATAAAAAGTTACCTCCCGCTCAAGTGATTCCAACTTTTAGCATACATACTGTTACTCTGCTCGGACCAACACCCTTATTTCTTGGCCCGACCATTCACCACCTTCTACTGACTTGAGCGTCGGAGTATCTACCCAGTGATAACTTCTCGAGCCTCTAACTTCCTTTCTTGATCACAGGTCTTGAAGTGCAGCTCCATTCTTCCACCTCGGCTCCACCCTGTTTGCAAGGACTATCTGACTACCTTCCTCAGTTCGTGCACCACCTCAGATCGAACAACATCAGATTGACGCCATTTGTGGGAAACGCACAAAAAGCCTTTCTTGAATTCTTTCTCCCTTATCATGCAACCAAGAAAGTGATAAAGATGACTAAGAATCAGTCTGAACCCCATATCGGGAATCTCATCGTCATAGCCCTCCACACCAAGCAACCCCGCAGCCTCCATCCATGGTTGACCCTGTGTAGTTCTGGGAATGCAAGAGAAGGTCGGCAAGATGTTCGAGATGATGTAGACACTAGGGTCCGTGGCACCGCCCAATCAGGTTGTCCCCCCTTACGCCCCAACGCGCACAAAGGCTAGTCCTTACCCCAAGGACCCTAAAACGTGTTAGTCAGATAAGAGGGGAGTGTGGTTCCATAAAAAAAAGCAAGACATGGCAAAGAAGTCCATCTCCTTAGCCTGGTCTCACGAACCCAACAACCGCAATAGGACACATCAAACTACGTAGATCCTTGCTAAAGAGAGGCTCGGCAAGTGGATACCACCCCATGTGGTCTTCGTCATTGTGTTTAGTTCGATAAAAGACTGCTATGCACGGCCCAAGAAGTAGAGAGCCATGCGTATCGCGGTCTCGGACAATAGGGACGCCGAGATTTGGGAGCTCTGACAACGCATAGAGGAGTTGGAATGCAACCAAGTTCAAAGAAGCACGATACCACCTGTAGATTAGCCCGTGCAGCCAACTACACAAACCGTTAAAGAGCAACCCTTCGTAAAGATCATGGACGAGGTGCCTACCGTAGGATGGCGGGCACCTCAGCTCGACAAATACGACAGGAATACCGACCCCGCCGACCATATCGAAGCATTGAAGGCTCAACTGATGTTGCATGGATCTTCCAAGGGCCTGATGTGCAAAGCTCTTGTGGCCACCCTCACAGGCCCAACCCTAAATTGGTATTCCTCGCTACCCCCGCGCTCCATAGCATCGTGGGAGCAGCAGGAGACCCAGTTCCGAGCACAATTCCCAGCAAGCCAGAAGCACTAGAAGACTTCGGCCAGCCTCATGCAAGCGAGACAGAGGAAGACAGAATCTCTCAGAGACTACTTAGCAAGAATCAACAAAGAAGCACTACAAGTTAGGAACCTGAACCAGTCCGTGGTTGTTACCGTCATTTAGCACGGGCTCTGCCCCTCACCTTTCAACTTTTCCATTTCCAAGAACCCTTCGCAGACACTAGCCGCACTGATGAGCCATGCCTAGAAGTACATCAATGCAAAAAAAGCCCAATCGTAGCTACAGGACGAAGAAGAAAGGCCCAACAAGAAGAGGAGGGACACAGAGGAGCGGAAGTCAAAGAGATCAGATCGGGACCATAAGAGGCAGGACCGCTGGCTCGACTACAGACCACAAACACCTTCTCTGACCTATCGAAACTTCACGTTGCTGAACACACCGCGGTCAGAAGTTCTGATGCAAATCCGTGACCGCAACTATGTCCAATGGCCCAAAAAGATGAAAAAATAGGGCAACAAGAGGAACTACGACCAATATTGCGAGTTCCACAGGGACTCGACCACGACACTTACAACTACTTTGACCTCCGCAACCACATCGAGGACCTAATCAGATATGGGTACTTCGTTGGATTCGTCGACAAGAGCGAGAAGCCAGCATAGGAAGATCCGTGTGCAAAAAATGCTCGACCACCACCCTGAGCTCCTCCTACTGGCGTGATCCATGTGATATCCTAGGGGATCGCCGTAGAATGAGAGAGTAGGTCAGAATGCAAGAAGAATGTGGGACTATGTGAGATTGACAACCGGAGACACAAGAAGAGGCATAACCAACCAATCACCTTCACTGACGATGATCTCTGGGGAGTCCAGACCCCTCACTTCGATGCTCTAGTGATCACAGTCGAGGCTGCCAACTTTGAAGTGCGGCGCATCTTAGTTGACACTGAAAGCTCCACCAACGTCCTCCTCGAAGAAGCCTTTGAAAAGCTCGGCATTGACAAAGACCACCTCACCCCGTCAACACTCCCCTGATGGGCCTCTCCGGGGAGTCCCTCTTGCCAACTGGGAGGATAACCCTCCCCCTTCTTATCGGAGATGGTGACATTACTACACCATGGTGGATTTCATCATGGCCTGGTGCCCCTCATCATACAATGCCATCCTCGGTAGACCAACGCTCAATGCTCTACAGGCCACGGTTTCCACATTCCACCTCACTATTAAATTCTCGAACGAATACGGCATAGGGGTAGCACGTGGAGACTAGAGAATTGCATGAAAATGCTACTTGCTTTCCAATTGAGGACCACGCCTGACCGCGGAAACACTGATGGCTGAAGTCTATGATCTATGGGACGAGGTAAAGACATAGCGTGGGCAACCTGTTGATGACCTCATCCAGGTGCCGCTCAATGAGGAAGACCTCAAGAGGACAGTCCAGGTTGGATCTCTCCTGGACGATCGTCTCTAGGAGAAACTAGTGCAGCTGTTAAGGGATCACGCTGACGTGTTCACTTGGTCTACAGCGGATATGCCGGGGACTGACCCCGAGGTCATCACACACCGCCTGAACACCGACCCTCGTTACTGGCCTATCAAGTAGAAGAAGAGAAGCTTCACTATAGAGTGGTGGCAAGTGATTGCTGATGAGGTGCAAAAGTTGCTCGATGTTGGCTTCATTCAGGAAGTAAAATACCCCGATTGGCTGGCCAATGTGGTGATGGTGAAGAAGGCCAATGGGAAGTGGAGAATATGTATCGACTTCACCGACCTAAACAAAGCCTGCCTCAAGGACATCTTTCCCCTACTGAGGATCAACCAGTTCATTGATGCAACAGCAAGGCATAACTCCTAAGTTTCATGGATGCCTTCTCAGGACAACCAAATTCGGATGCACCTAGACAACTAGGAGAAAATGGCCTTCATCACTGACCACGGGCTATACTGCTACAAGGTGATGCCTTTCGGCTTCAAGAGCGCCGGCGCTACCTATCAACATTGACGACATGCTTGTGAAGAGCAAGAAGGCCGAGCATCACCTTGTCGACCTAAAGGAAGTCTTCGACACCCTCAAGAAGTACAAGATGAAGTTGAACCCGACCAAATGCACATTTAGGGTCAGCTCTAGAAATTTCCTGGGGTTCATGGTGACATAGAGGGGAATTAAGGCCAATCCAAAGAAAATACAGGTCATCCTCGACATGCAATCACCTCAGACTCACAAGGAAGTGCAATGCCTCACCAGTAGAATAGTTGCCCTTAGTAGATTCATGTCCAAATCCGCAAACCAGTGCCTACCCATCTTCATAGCCCTCAAGCATCCGAAGGACTTCTTATGGACCAAGGAATGTAAACGATCATTTCAAGAACTGAAGCAGTATCTGAGCTTGCTGCACCAAACCGAGCATAGGGGATGAGTTGTTGCTCTACCTCTCGGCCGGGGACAAGGTCATTAGCTCGGTACTGGTCAAAGAGGAAGACCAGGTATAGAGGTTAATCTACTACACTAGCAAAGTCCTCGGCAGCGCGGAAAACCAGTACTCCAACTTGGAAAAGATGGCCCTGGCATTGGTCACCTCGGCAAGAAAGCTTATACCATACTTCTAGGCTCACAACATTCCGGTGCTCACCGGTCAGCCCCTTAAATAGATACTTTAGAGGCCAAAAGCATCTGGCCACCTAATCAAATGGAGCTTGGAGCTAAGTGAGTTCAACATCGACTATGCACCCCAGCCCATGATCAAGGCCCAGTCCATGGCCGATTTCATTGCCGAAAGCACTTTCACAACCGAGGACCCGACCCCAACGCCACAGGTGTGGACTCTACACGGTATTGGAGCACACCCTCAGGTTCGAATTCAAAGCATTTAATAACAAAGCTGAGTACGAGGCCCTGATCGTTGGGCTTCGACTTGCCCTAGACCTCAGCACTCAAAGGATAGAAGCGTTCAACGACTCTCAGCTGGTCGTAAACCAAATCCACGACCATTTCGAGACACAAACACCCACAAGGGAAAGCTACTTACAGAAGGTGTAGGAGCTCATCCAAAGGTTCAAGCATTTCAATATTCAGTAGATTCCCCGAGCTGAGAACATCCAAGTAGACACTATCAAAGTTAGCTAGTTCGCCGAAAATAGACCTGGACTCAATAGTGCGGATAGACACCCTAGCCCAACCGAGCATCGCACCAATGGCCCTACTCATCCTCCTAGAACAGCACAACCCATCCTGGATGGACCCTATCACTCAGTACCTTCAGGATGGAATGCTCACAGAAGACAAGACAAAAGCCAAGAAGCTCCAGCACAGATCAGCCCAATACTGCCTTATCTAGGGATAGCTTTACCGCCGCTCACATACTCTCCCATACTTGAAATGTCTTTCCCTTGCTGAGGCCGACTATGTCCTCAAGGAAATACACGAAGGCATCTATGGAGATCACCCCGGCACTCGAACCCTGGCTTACAAAGCACTCTAGCAAGGATACTCTTGGCTAACCATGAAGCAGGACACAATACAACTCGTATGGAAGTGCGACAGTTGTCAGCGAAACTCTAACCTTCACCATCAGCTAGTGATCCCCCTAAAGCCAATCACTAGCCTATGCCCATTCGTGCAGTGGGATATGGACATCCTCGGTCCCTTCCCCACCATGGTTGCACAAAAGAAGTTCCTCTTGGTGGCAATGGACTACTTCATGAAATGGGTGGAAGCCGAAGCACTAGCACACATTACTGTGCACAATGCTCAGAATTTTTTCTGGCAAGGTATTGTTTGCTGGTTTGGTATTCCGTGGGCCCTCATCACAGATAATGGGACGCAGTTCACTGACCAAAATTCGAAGCTCTCTGCACCGACCTAAAGATTGACCTCCAAACCACCACCATGCATCGACCTCAGAGCAATGGGAAGACCAAAGTAACCAACCAGACCTTATTGCACGGCCTGAAAACCTAACTTGACTAGGCCAAGGGAAAGTGGGTCGAGGAGCTACCGAACATACTTTGGGCATACAGGACTACTCAGTGGACATCTACTGGAGAGACACCCTTCAACCTACCTATGGGGCTGAAGTCATGGTACCCGTGGAAATAGGCTCACCAACTCTCTAGACCGAGTTTTATGATGAAGACCAGAATGACGAGGACCTCCACGCAGAGTTAGACCTGCTGGAAGAAGCACAGGACCGAGCACACATCAAGATGGTAGCACAACAACAAAGGATGGCAAAATATTACAACTCTCCAAAGACGGGAGTTCAAAACAGGTGACCTCATCCTCTGCAAAGTCATTGTGCTTACGCTAGGAGAAGGTAAACTCATACCAAACTGGGAAGGGCCATATAGAATCACTAGAGTCCTTGGACCCGACACCAATACAAAGGAGTTGGGACATCGGGAACCTTTGATTGTACTACCAATAGTTTGCTATCAATAAAGAATTTGTTCAAGCTACATGTTGGTTTCCCATTACACCGCACACACACACCACGTACGACACATGACACACACACATCGCACACAACACTCACCGCGCAACACATGCCACGCAACACACGCGTAGCTTGGCACACAACACTAACTCGGCTGATCTTTGAATAGCCAGAGCCCACGATGTGTAGATCGGTACTACATTTCCAACCAAGCAAACTGCCTCAACCATCCATGACCCTAGCCTAAAGTGGAGAAGAACACCCCCGCCCATCGAGGCATAAGGGTGATCGTTGAACTCCACACACCCTCTGACTAACAGTCAGACCAAAGCTATCCGAGCAACGGCCAAGCCCCTGAAGAGCCAGAAAAGCCCCCGAGACTAACAATTGAGCATCTCTGAAGATTGAGAGCTCGAAACATACTCTAGTCTCCTAAGCCGAAGACCAAAAAGATCTTGGCTAACTCCCAACCTTGGTTCCGACAAAGACCAAGGACTAAGACTTCACAAAAAGAAGAAAAGAGGAAAAGAGAAAGCAGTACACAAGCTCGAAATGGTAAACATGTTTTCATTAACTTACTAAAACCAGCTGATGAACTTACAATTTGTCTATAATTTTTGAGGACTTTAGCATGGATTTTTATGCCGGTTTTATTAATTTTTGCCTTAATTTAGCTTAATGCTAAGAATAAGTTCAGGGATAATTAATCCAAGAAAAGGAAGGAAAAAGGCAAGAAAAGAAGGTTCAAAAAGACCAATTTCAGTCCAGCCCGGTCGTAGAAGCAAAAGAGAGCACTTCGGCCCAAGAAGAGCAAGTGAATTTCTTGAGAAAACCCAAGAAAAGAAAGCTTAGCTATGAGTAGAATTCGGCCCAGCAAGGAAGGCCCATTCTCAACCCAAAAGAGCAGCTCAATGTATAGCTATCATGTGCTAAGAGAGAGCCTAAGTGCAGCCCAAATAACAACCCTTAGGAGGCTTTCAAGAGAGCTCTAGAAAGTTCAAGAAAGGGGTGTAATACACCCCATTCTAGAGGCTTCAAGAAGGGGCAAGAGCCCCCTTAAAAAAACATATAAGGAGGCCTCTAGGAGGGGGGAGAGGTGTTCAATTGCTTGAGAGGAAGGCTCTCCCACTCTTAGAGGTTCGGCCACCTTGAGAAAAGAGAAGAGAAGAAGGCTAGGCACAAGGAAGAAGAAGAAGAAGGGCTGAAGGAAGTTCAAGACAAGCAAGCTAGAAGAGAATGTGAGTTCGAATTGAGGGTTTGTGATTCAAAGATCTTTTGTAATAAATCATTTATAGTTTCATTCTCTTTTGATTTGAATTCAGTTTCTTTGTTATATTTTCTTTCTTCTTTCTCCTTGTTTCCATTCTTCCTTGATGTATTTCAGCTTGTAAAATTTCAGTTCAGCAATCTAATTCTTTTTGATTCATGCAAATGGTCATGAATTGTACTTGAAGTTTCTTGAATGAGGGTGTTATTGTAGATTTATTCGGCCAACTAACCTTCAAAACTCAGATCTGAATTCTCAGATCTAAGATTGCAAGATCTGAATTGCTTGAAAGAGAATTCAGATCTGCAATTTTCAGATTGGCCAAATTAATCTACAGCTTGGAATTCCTAGAGTGCTTGAGAGAGACTCTAGGAATTCAGATCTACTATTCAAGAACTGAATTGAGTGCAAGGTTAGAGATAACTTGCACAATTCAGTTGGTGATCAATTCAGATTTGAATTGATGCCTTAGAAGTGTTTGAAGAAATGCATGCATGGGGATTATATTCTTGCTAGAGATAGAAGAACCGTCACTCATGCATAGGATGAACATGCGCTTGAGAGAGGCTGTTCATGACCTTGGGGTTTCACCAAACCAAGGCTCAATCATGATTTATTCGAATGATCCAAATTGATAGATTGCTGAATTCTGAGATTGACATTTACTACTTACTCTTCTAACCTGATTTGAAGGCAATTGGGCCAATGATTTAGATAGATTTTAATTTAGGATTTTTTTAGCTTTCATTAAAGTTTTGATTAATTTGTTGATCAGATAAGAAGTGCTCAATTTAGTATTGGTAATTGTTTCCTAAATCCTCGTGGGAACGATACTTCACTCACTACTTTATTACTTGAACGGCTAGTGCACTTGCTAGTGTCACAATGAGCCACACATCACCAGTACATAGATTAAAGCTCGGCATATTGAGCTACTACAAAAAGAAAACAACAACAAGATAAATAGAAGAAATCCCGTGGAAACTAAATCCTCAGCAAGGGGATCCGTAGCCTCTTCTCCTTCCTCCCCATCCTTGCCCCCATCGCCCTCATCAACAACAAGGTTGTCCATGGCGGGCGGGGTCTCATCGTCATACACATCCCAATCTTGCGCGATGTTAGCTAGCTCCGAACAGTGACACAACACCCTCCTCCAAATGATGTTGAATCTTGCCTCATAGGAGCTTGAGGCGTACTCGTCCATCTCTTGTTGGTATTCAACCGAGCCACCATTGCTTCGGTGGCCTCCTTCACCAGCTCTCTCTCTACCTTCAGCTCGATAATCTGTTGCTTCAAGCTTCGAACGACGTTCGCTTGCTTGGCTATTTGATTCTTCAGTTTGGCCACCCCTGCTTCCAGCACGGCAGTGCACTCACCAGCCACCCGAAGCTTGGCTAATTGAACTTTCAGGATCAAGTATTCGATGTGCTCTCTCTCATACATGCCCCACAGATCTCGAAGACAGTCCACCAGAGCAATTTTCGAGCACATGTTTTGGGGCAAGAAACAATTTTAGCATGAAGAAACTTAGTTAAAACAACAGAAGCAAGTACGAACTTACTTGAGCCGTGGCCCAGATAAGTGAGCATTCTAAGGCACCGCTTCTAGTTTCCCCGACTTTTCGACTGATGGTCGTGGTCATGAGCCTATGCAGAAGCTATTCTGGCACCCCAACCGTCTCAAGCTCGTCTTTGGGATGCTGCCCCCCACTTCCATCCATAGAGAAGGAGGAAAGATAGCCCGATAAATTTCCGATTCCACCACTACCACGTCTTCATCATCACCCCATTGCCAAGCCCTTTTCTATTGATAGGATGCCCTCTCGGAAGACCTCGATAGTGGGACCACTTCCGTATGGGGCTGGGACCGTGTACTCCCCCTTCGCCTCTGCTAGTTTTCCTTCATTCGGTGGACGATCTCTTCTTCACTTGCCATTTCCACACCTACACTGCAAAATCATAGTAGAGTAAGTATAAGTTTGAAGAGAGAAGGATTCGACAAGTAAACCAAAGCAACAAGATAGACCGGCCACCCTGCGCATCAGTTTGGCGAATATCAACAACTCAGAGCATGTGTATGCCACCACATCTATCTTACCGATCATGCTCAGGGCCGACCTCTCCTCCCCGGTAAGCCTGTGCCACTTGGGTTGCTGCACCTTCATCCTCGGCTTCTGTAGCGCAGCCGGGAAAGGTAGGCCCCTAGGACATTGCACAAAGAAGAACTCCTTCCAGTGCTTCACAGAGGATGGGGCCTCGACCAACACTCTAATGTTCTTCCTGGCCGAGAAATAGTAGTAGCCCTGCTGGTAAAGTTTCAAGTACAGGAGATAACTCACCATACCCAGGGTCAACTTGATGTCACGAATGGTGCAATATGACATAAGGCTGAACAAAAATCTAAAAGAGTTTGACATCAGCTGCACTAGCAACACCCAGTACCATTCAATCACCCTGGCTACTCCTTCGAACAAGGGAAACCTTAGCTTGACTTCCAAGCTGCTCTCATACATGGATACCTCGCCCAACCAAGCATCTATTGGCCTCTCACCAACCTGTGGACACCTCATCCCAAACTCCATGGGAATGTCATTCAGGGCTCTGATCCAAGCCATGTCCCTAAGAGTCAAAATGCAGGGCTGGTCCCGAATCGACGACTAGCCTGAGCAGGAAGTTCTACCTCCACTCTGGAAGGACCAGCCTCGGCAGACCTCTCCGACTTTACTGCCTCAAATTCCCCGACCTCAGATTCATAGTTGGAGCCACTAGAATTGGAAGAACCAGAAGAAGAAGAAGAAGAGGAATGGAAAGACAGGGAAGACATCTTACCGAACTTGAAGCCGTGAAATCAGAGCAAAAGTCGAGCAACGCCAACAACCCCTTGCCGAGCTATCTAAGCAATTCCTCTCACAAATGGCAAAGGAGAAATGTCCTTCCTCTCCTTCTTATAACCCTCGAAAGTGAAAATTAAAGCTAGATCAATGGTGGAGATCAAGCGCTGCTTTGATGAAGCTCGGGAAGACCAATCAACACGACTGTCACCGCATGCATAAGGCCTTGAGAACCGAAGCGACATTCTTGACAAGCAATGGTAAAGGCATTAACTACACCGGTCCACCCTGAGGCGCCAATCCAACCAAAATTGTAGACCTCCATAGTCCACCCAATACCACTGATCCAACCAAGCCCTTGAGTCTCCTCAAGACACCCAACGACGAACCCCAACAAAAAGAGCCCGCACTGCATCCCGACCAAGCACTCCACTCTTCAACTTTGGAATTGGGGGAGTGGTTTTTGGATTCTAAAATTTTGAGTACAAGTTCCTCAACCGAAGAACGAAGAGCCCTCCCGCGATGCAGCATAATCGAGCATCAGAGAGGCCTAGACTTTGAAACCCAACTTAGCTTCTCGACACCTGACCAGGGTAAACGACCATGCAATGCCTCAGCCAAGCACTCCTCTCTTCGACTTCAAAAGCTAGGAGAGTGGTGTTCGGATTCCGGAATTAGAATTCTCGAAGTTTCGTAGCCGACAATTGAAGAACTCCTCATCCACAACCCACATTGCATGGATGACAAGCTCCACTAAGCGTTGAGGAATACAAAGAGGACAAAACACTCAACCAAGACTTCAACTTGGAGTTCTTCATTTGATAAACAAATCACCTTGCCGTGCTACACCTTGGCCGAGTACTTCATTCATCGACTTCAGAACTAGGGGAGTGGTGTTCAAGTCATGGTTGAGCTGGCCTTAAATGACTTGTGGTTGCCCAGTCATCGCCCAATCACCCCAGCTATGTCAGTACGGCCCAACCAGCTCTGCATTATACACCGACTCTATGACCGTGACCACGCTACACTATTACCATAGCCCCCCATCTTATCTTCTCAGCCACGTTAGCTACACATCACGTCGATAAGCACAACCAAGGATAGGAGGAGGGATGAGGACAACTCCGCTGGGGAATAGGACTCTATCCCAAAGACCTCAGCGATTAACCTCATTTGGACAACCCTGGAAGCCCAATCCGACCAGGGCACAAATCTCCGGCTATAAAAAGGTACTTCCCGCTCAAGGGATTCCAACTTTTAGCATCCATATTGTTACTCTGCTCAGACCAGCACCCTTATTGCTCGGCCTGACCATTCACCACCTTCTACTAACTTGAGCGTCGGAGTATCTACCCTAGGATAACTCCTCGGGCCTCTGACATCCTTTATTGATCATAGGTCTTGAATCATGGCTCCATCCTTCCACCTCGGCTCCGCCCTATTGGCAAAGACTATTTGACTGTCCTCCTCGGTTCGTGCACCACCTTGGGTCGAGTAGCATCAATTAGCTTAAATCAGCTTCATCCCCATTCTATTATGACCCTAGTTGGCACCATCTCCTTTTGTCACCATGTCATTTACCTCTAGATGTTAAGATCTTCATCGACATATGCCATATAAAGATAAACCCCTCTAGTACTCATGGGATCTATAATTATTACTTGTCCTATCGCCCTAGGTGTAAGCTATTGAATGACTTCCCCTCCAAAGTACCGGCCTGGAAGAGGAAGTATTTCTTCCTTGACCTAAGTAGCAAATGGTCGTTCTTGATGACTTGGAGAGAGGGAGTGAGGGACATCAAGGAGGAAACTCTGAGTGTGCAGATGCAGGCAAGAGTGCAAGTCGTAGTGGACCAAAAGTCAATGTTGAGTGAATACTTGGCCAAGGAGAAGCTAATCCAGGTCGGGTTGAGTCCTCTAGGTAAATCGTCATTGTAGGCTTGGGCATTTTCTTTTCATTCTTTACTTTCTTTTTTATTTTTTATAGTTCGGCTCACCCTTAGATTTCTCATGCAGGAAACATGTCGGCCATGCCAACTTCCAGGTTGTTCTAGGACATGAAGAGGAAGAAGAGGAAGTTGGCTCACCAATATGTACCTCAGGTCTTTGCTCTAGAGATTGTTGTGCGTAGTGCTATTGAGGTCGTTCCGGTTGTTGACCTAATTGAAGGAGACCAGTCAAAAAGGACCTCACTAGAGCCCAAGGATGCCGTACATTCGAGGAACCCCTTCAACCACCCAAGATCAAGACGACTAGTGGTTTGAACACCGAAACCAATCCCGAGGAGAGACACACCATCATGGACTTCCGGACCGCCCTAGTGAAGAGCTAGGGGGCCATCTTTCTTGAAGAGGTCACGGGGCTTCATGAATCACGTCCCAGTGAGCTCAGTGGAAAGCTTATGCGTTGCCTCAAGGTGGTATGTTCCCGACCTTCCCGTTGTTTTCATTATTGTCTTCATTTTGGACTTATTTCCCTTTTTCTCTTTTGTAGGCGAACACTTTGGTGCAGTCCTTGTTGGGGTAGGCTAAGGGAAATTTGGCAACGTCCCAAGCTGTCAAGAAGGAAGCGACATAGTATAGGTCTCGAATTGAGTGGGCCATCCATATAATCGACGACTTGAAGGACAAGCTCATGGAGGAGCAGAGCTGTATTGTGGACCTAACGAGAGAGGTCGAGAAGCTTAGGCTCAAAGACCAAAAGTTGTAGGAGAAAGAAGCCGAGCTCATAGAGCAATAGTCAAAGTTTCTCGACAACATCCATGCTGTCGAGGTTAGTGCAGTTCAAGAATTCAAGACTTCACCTGACTTCTTGAAGGAAAGGGAGGAGTACGGGTCCAGTGCTTTTTGTCAGGGATTCAAGCTATGTTGGATGCGAGTGGCCTTGATGTGCCCGGAGTTTGACCTCAGCAAATTAAAGTCCTCAGTGTGCATGAACGGGATGATGGGTCAGGTCAATCAAGAGCCTAACTCCGAGGATGAGGAGGACGAGGTTGATGTGGTTGACGGATTTGATGCTATTGTGGAGGGGGCCGGTTTGGAGGGTGTGGGGGCAGACGAGCCCCGTAATGTCTGACTTTCTTGCATCTTTTCTTGGACTCCCCATGTATATACATTGTATGCCGAGCCTCTAACCTTGGCTTCCTTAAATTCCTTTTTTTGAGTAGCAATGTACTCTTTCCTTCTTCTATTTAATGGAATTTATTTTTTTCACATCCCGTGTCTTTATCTTTTTGCCTTAGAAAGTAGGCTAAGTCTTAGAAACGCAATCCGAAGTGTCAAGGTAATGAGGTGCACCAGTTGCCTAGGTGCCAAAAGGACTGAGCTTATGATTTTGGCTAGTCAGAACAATGCTGAGTTGTCAAACTGCCAAAGTATTCCGAGGTCGACGTAGGGGGCCTTAGAGCTGAAAGCGGTTTGGCTTCCCCTTATGTACAACTTAGTTGAAGTGCTCATAGCATAGATCGAGTAGACCAGGTCGCTAGGATGGGCAGTCTCATTTTTTACATAGTGAAATTTGTAGTATTTGTGGATGCAACTCGAAACTTCTGGACTTTTCATAGATAATATCTCCTTAGGTTGTTGACGTTCCACTCACGGGGTACCTTCCTCCCCTCTTATGTTTCAAGCTTGTAGTACCCTCACCGATCACCTTGATAATTTTGTAGGGCCCATTCCAGTTCAGACCTAGTTTTCCCACACTGGGCTCAAGTACCATAACCTTCCTAAGTATCAGGACGCCAATTCAAAATTGGCATCCCTTAACTCAAGCGTTATAATACTGAGTTACTCATTACTAGTATGTTGTGGTCTGGATATAGGCTAAGTTACGAACTTCTTCCACTAGATCAAGGTTGGTCTATAGCTCATTCTCATTAGCCTCCTCATTGTACGTTTTAGACCACAAGGTCGACACCTCGATCTTGGTTGGGATGACAACATCCATCCCGTACATTAGGTTGAAAGGAGTCTTGCCGGTCACCATCTTAATTGTAGATCGGTAAGCCCAAAGGATACTCGGTAGCTCATCCACCCACAAACCCTTAGCTCGGGAGAGCTGAGCTTTAAGTCTGTGGAGTATTGCCCTACTTATCACTTCTGCTTGGCCATTTGCTTAAGGGTAAGCCATCACAGTGAAATTTTGTTGGACTTCGATCTGAACACACCAATTCTGAAATTTTATGTCTTTGAACTGGTTCCCGTTATCCCATATCAACACCTTGGGGAGTCTAAATCTACAAACGATTCTCTTCAAGAAAAAGTTTTGCATGTTCTAAGCTATGATAGATACTATAGGCTCGGATTTTACCCATTTCATAAAGCAGTCAACTGCGACGACCAAGAACCTCCTCCACTCAATCGTAGGTGGAAAGGGACTAGAGATATCTATCCCCCATTGTGCAAATGGCCACAAGCCGGTAAGGTACCTCTAGTCGGCAACAGGATAATGAGGTATTTTGGCATCCTGCTGGCACTTATCACACTTCCGAACTAAATCCAGTGCGACTGCCTTTATTGTGGGCCAGTAGTAGCCTTGTCGTAGGGCTTTCTGGGTGAGTACCTTGCCTCCCAAGTGTCCTCCGCAGAGACCTTAGTTGATCTCGCGTAACACCTACTTTTGCTTTAGTTGGGTGTAAGTAGCACAAGTAGGGGAGTGTAAACGACCTGTAATATAGTTGCTCGCTAATGATTACATAGCGAGTTGACTGTAACTCTACCCTCTGAGCTGCATTGCACTCTACAGGTAGGGTCTCGTGGCACAGATAGTCAACGAGCAAATCCATCCAACTACGCTCAACAATCAAAACAAGAGCGACCTCTTTTGCCACCCTTTCTATGTTGGGGCGTGACAGGTCTTCATTATAGATTGTTCTCTTCATTACGTCTGTTTCATTGGCCAACTTCAAGAGCGTGTTGGCCTTGGTGTTCTCAGACCTCAGAACTTTTTGGATGTACCAGAGTGGAAGTTGGGTAGGAGCTCTCTAACCTTGGTCGGGTAGGCCAACATACCAAGAGTGTTCTCGGGCAGCATATTGTCCATTCACTTGGTTGACTACCAATTGTGAGTTGCTGTAGATGACGAGGTGTTTTGCGTCGACCTCCTTTGCTAGGGATAACCCTTCTATCAACGTCTCATACTTAGTTTCATTGTTCGACGCTCAAAACGCGAACTGGAGAGCATACTCCAGCTTCACCTCATTAGGTCCATAGAGTATTATCCCAGCTCTGCTTTCGCGTTGGTTGGACAAGCCGTCCACATGGAGGATCTAGGGCTCCTCATCCCAGCATGGGTCGGGTGCCACACTACTTGATGCCTCCGAGGTGGTCATGAGCTCAACAACTTCAAGGATTGACGTGCTAAACGTGCGCTTGGCGACGAAGTCAACCAGGACTTGTGCCTTGATCGCTGGGCATGGCTCAAACTAGATGTTGTACTCATTGACTTCGATTGACCATTTTCTCAACCTTCCCGAGACATCGGGCTTTTAAAGGACTTGCATCAAAGGTCGATTAGTTAGGACTACTATGGTGTGGGCCTAGAAGTAAGGGCATAGTTTGCAGGTTACTAACACTAACGAAAAGGCTAGCTTCTCGATATTCGGGTACCTTATCTTGGCAACGGACAAGCCTTTACTTACATAGTAGATAGGTCATTGCACCCTGTCTATCTCATGAATTAGAACCGAGCTAACTACCTCATCACTCATTGAGAGGTAGAGTTTGAGCTTATCCCCGGGTTCCGACCTGATTAACAAGGGTGGCAAACTGAGGTACCTCTTGAGCTTGTCAAACGTAAACATCTAGGATGGCCAACCGACTTAGACATAAACCGGTTCAAGGTAGCTATCCGACCTGTTAGCCTTTGTACTTCTTTTATTGTTCTACAATGTCTCACATCTAGGACGGCCTGGATTTTATCCGGGTTGGCTTTGATGCCATGTCGGTTCACTGTGTACCCGAGGAACTTGCCCGACGTGACCCCAAAGACACACTTGTTCAGGTTGAGTTTCATGTTTTGTTTTCTTAGAATGTCAAAAACACAATTAAGATCGAAAATTAAAGAGCTTGAAAATTGGGTTTTAACAACCATATCGTCAACATAAGCCTCAATTTTATTTCCAATAAAATTAGAAAAGACTTTTTTTACAATGTGTTGGTAAGTTGCTCTAGCATTTTTTAAACCAAAGGATTTTCAGTTTTATGAATTTAGAAATTATAACAAATATTATATATTTATATTATATAAAATAGTTGGACTGGGCTTTATTAACAAATACCAAGCTCAGCCCATAAAACAATCGGACTTGGTGTTTTGGGCTTGAGGTCAAGCCCGTGGGCTTAAAAACATGTTGCAGCTCGTCGAGAGACTAGGCTGAGCCTTCGGGCTATGTGAACCATGAAGAAATCTATTCATTGTGCATTGGAAACATCTTCCATACTTTTCATAGGGAGATGTTAACGATACACGGTTAGGATTTGTTATGAGGCATGTGTGAAACACGGTCTGTGAGAGGCAGATGCAAATTCGCTTAAAAGGAGGCAAATCCCACTAGTATGCGAAAAACACTATAGACTTCATGGCATGGGAATGAACTGTCACCACATAACCCCCTTGTATTAGCATGCGTACAACTTTATGACACGGGGTTCAACAAACTTAGAAGATAGATGAGGTTTCTCCAATGGCTCAATAAGGGAAATCAAATAATTTCCTTGGAAAATGATAAGGCCCAATTTGGTTGCACGTAGAATGTAGCAAAATGAATGATTCCATGAAAACATGCTTTTTAAAACCGACTTGGTGATAGAACCGGTCAGGGGTTCGGTTATCGGGTCGAACGGTCCGATCATTCAGTCTATTTTGACAAAAAAATAAAAAAATGGTCCAAACCGTTCGAATGGTTAATCATTTGGTTCAGTGGTTCGCTGACCAAAATCAACGGTTTTGGGAGGAAATCCAGTTTTTGGGGAAAACGGAACCGGTCACTTGACCGGTTCCCGGTTAGTCCGGTCCAACCGTCCGATCCGGTCCAGATTTAAAAACCATGCTTGAAAATGCTATTTTTAGATGTTTTATTGTAGAAAATGAAAATGTTTCTAAGTAAGAAGAAATTATTGATAGATAGGGCATGGCATGTAGAAATGCAATGTCATTATTGAGGCTTTTTGACTCTTAACATTGGGAGTCGGATTCTATGAATTAATGGAACTCAGCTCTCTTAACATTATTGCATCATGATTTGATGCAATGAATTTCTTGGTGGGCGAGACAAGATAGGCATCCCACAAAGTGTGCCCCACAGGCCCCCTACAGCCATTGTAAATAAGGAGCACCTCCCCATGATAAGTAGAGATCAGCTTCTATCAGGATAAATTTGTGCCCATATATTCTAACAGCCTTTTGCAATTTTGCATTGAAAATATCTTCCCATGAAATAATGCACACAAGCACGGAGATATTCTCAATGCAAGGCAGTACAAGCTATTCAAATGGGCTTTGCCTTGACTGAAGCCGAACTCTAATAAGTATGGGAGATGTTTTCAATGCATGAGGAAATGGGCTACATGAAGGGATGAGAGATCCATCATATGGATGGCCGAATCCTGTAGGAAAGTAGGGTGAAATTTAAAAAATTTCTCTCTCTCCCATCTGGGAATCACATTCCCTGTTTTAGAAAATCTGTATTTTCAAGGATCAATCTTGAATCAAGAACTGAACCAGATCTGAAACCAAAATGTAGGAGAGTGATATACCTGATACGAAGAAACAATATCTTCCAATGAAGGTGTTCACACCCAAAGAAGTCTCCAAAGACTACTCCCACTGAAGATGACATAGTGTAGGGTGGAGCAGAATCAACAGTGTTCTTCCCAAGAACTAAATATTTCAGCAAGAATTCGATGGAGGCTATGAGCACGACTTCAGATCAGCCTTTCTCCAAAGACTGATATCAAGAACTATTCTTGATCGCTCCTACAAAACTGGAGATCGAACTGGCTGTAGGCGGTAACTGGAGGAGAACACAGGGAGAAGATGGCACAGTCACACTATTGTTGTCTTCTCTCTATGTGATCTAAATGGTTCGCCCCCTCCTCCTTTTATAGACTTAAAGAGATCAGCTCCTAATCCCATTAGGAATTTCCTTATTCAAATCCTTATTTGAATCTAGACTCTCTTTAAGTGATAAGGATAAATCCTTATCTTATTTGTAGATTAGATCAGATCTCTCCTAATCCCATTTGGAGGTTTCGAGATCCAAATCTCTATTTGGATCTAGACTCTCTGAATGGATAAGGTAAGACCCTATCCTATCTGCTGATCCAAATCCCAGACCCGCCCTTCTTTAATTAGTCTCACTAAACCAGCTCGAAATGGGCTTTAGGTTATGTGCTCAGTGGCCTTCCAAACTGCTGCCCAATTGGGCTTCTTTGTATGGTGTGGGACCCAAACATTGATCTACACATCAGCCACATGGGTTCAGCCCAGCCTCTATTACAAGGCCTGGCCAAATACACTGTTATGAATAGTGAACCCCTTGAGCCCATCACATGGACTCTTAATGGCCCAACACTTACACTAAGTGGTCCCTGGGCCAAGCCACCTTATAAAAACCCAGGGACTGTGGGCAGATGCAAGATTAGCCCATCAGGTATTACCCTTAATGGTCTTACACTTAGCCTCTTAGCCCATAATGATCAAACACTGCCCGACAAGAGATGACCTCTCCCTCGGCTATAAGGAACAGTGCCGCACTCTCTACTCACATGGATCCTGAGAATTAAAACATTTTGCAAACATTTTGAAACCATAATTTATATATATATATATATATATATATATATATATATATATATATATATGTATATGTATATTCGTATATAAATATATTTTGCAAAACAGATTTCAATGATTAAAATCAGCTATCGGCAGTCTTGGTTTCCATCAAGGAGAGTGCATCCCCGATCATTACCTTTGTCTGACAAAGGGGCTGATCCTATTACTATGATCACCCACTTAGATGAATTCTCAGACTGCCCCAACATACCCAGGTTTTGACCCCGTCTAAGGATCTCACTGAATGGCATATCAGTGACAGCCCAATCCGACACCTAGTGCAGTATTATAATCGAGTCCAGGGGTCAAGTGTAACTTTTCAGTTTGCCCATCAATCTCTAAGGTCCAGGGCAATACTGAAAATCTGGTCCGGTTCAGGGTTTCAAGTAAACTTACACTGCATGTACCTCGGGTCTCACCCTGGCAGCTAAGACAAGCCACCTCAACACTTGGCGGCACATCAGTGTCAGCCTTACCAGGATAAATCTCCCAAGACTTATCCAACGGCTGTGAACATTCTAAACTAACACGAGTCTCATAAGTGTCCAGTTTAAGGGTATTACATAGAAATACACCACAATAACATGAATCAAATATGTGCTTTATTCATTTACAATAAATGTCATAATGTACATCATTCTGATTGGAGCTAAGGGCATATAGTGTCTAACACTATGGGGCATGCTTTGTGGTGAGATCCAAATTTGCTATGGGTTTCTTTCAATAAAGAAAAACAAAAAGAAGAAAGAAAGAAAAAAAAAAAAGAAAAGGGAAAGGAAGAAAGAAAGAAAGTGATACAAGTTGTTGGAGAATGACATTCTTTCTGATTTTCTATATGTCATTTTTTTAGCAGAGTTCATCCTTTTGTTTCAAATCTTGTGAACTCTATATATTTCCCAGCCATATAGGTTCTCCTTTTTTAAATTAAGACAAACAATTGATTTCCATGGAAAACAAATGATTTTTGTTTGGCTGCATTTAGTTGCATATTAGATGAAGGAAAACAACTGATTTCCATGGAAAATGATATTAGACAGGAAAATAAATCATATTTTCCTAATTCCATGGAACTTTCACTTTACTTAAAAAACAAACCTAAATAGCAGAAAAAAATGGGAATCAAGAAGAGTAACTTCCTTTCTGAAATTGGCATATAGAATTCAGAAGGAATTCCATGTTCCTAAAATTATTACTTATTTTTTTGTGTATTTTTTTTTCTGAAAATCTTAGGCCCCGTTTGGTTCATGGGAATATGGGTCTGGAATAGGAATCGAAATGGGCTATTCCTATTTCAACTGTTTGGTTGAGCGAATTGGAATCCCATTTTCATTCTTGTTGGAATGTTATTTCCTTCATTTGAGGGAATGGTCACTCCTTGCCCCTCTCTTTGGGAATGAAATCCCATTCCTGCTCATTCCAATTCTCATTTTTATTCCTGTCTAAATCAAACAGACTATAGGAATAGACTATTCCAATTCTGATTCCAAAGGATTTTAATTCCGATTATGGCTGCAAACCAAACGGATCCTTATTTATTGCAAACATTTGCATGTAACTAAAGAACCATAAAATATCAGCTTTTAAAAGGGTTAATTACCTAAATATATCTTGTGGTTTCACTAAACTACTGTGGTTAAGTATATCCTGTCAGTTAAAAAGGATTTTCTGGAAAAGAATCAAGATTTTAAGTAATTTTGAAAATCACAGGGATATTTAAGTAATTAATTCCTTTTTAAAATATCATTAATTTTTCTTTGTTTTACTTGTGACCAAACAGAACCTCTGAAAGAAATCATCCCATTTTAGTCAATGTGCAATCAAATGAATTCTTAATAAGAAAATGAACCATCGTTTCGTTGTTTTCTTGATGTTTATCTTTAAGTTAGAAAATAAACTGAATGATTAATAAATATGTGGAAATGACTAACCTTATCAAAAATCAGAATAAATGTCATTTTCCTATAACTACTACTCACTTTTTAGAAATAAAAGAGAAACATATTTACAAATTAGGGTCCATTTGGTTCGTAGCCACAATCGGAATCAGAATTGGAATTGAAATCCTTCGAAAACAAAATCAGAATGGTCCATTCCTATAGTCTATTTGGTTCAAACAGGAATGAGAATGGGAATTAAAATCAGTAGGAATGCGATTTCATTCCCAAGAGAGGGGCAGGGAATGGTCATTCCCTCTAAAGGGGAAATGCCATTCCAGCAGAAATGGGAATAGCTCATTTCAATTCCGATTCTAGACCCCTATTCCTACAAACCAAATGGACCCCATAGAGTGCAAAACCTTATAGATGACATTGTCTTTTACAGAAAATTATTTGTTTTCCTTCGTGAACTCAACCACTTTGCAAATTCACATATGATATAAGTATTATATACATATTAATATTTTTTGAAGAAAATTCTTAGATTGTGAATTTTTCATGGCTATGAAGAAACATGCATGTGACGAGTTCATAAGAATGCATTTTTTACTTATACATATATCTAATATACTATAGGCATATTTAGATATAAGATATGTTGGATTAATTTCTACTCTAAGTTTTCTAAATAAAAATGTACCAAACACAAATACGCATTTGAATTTTCTGAGGTTTAGGTATGTTTAAATTTGGATCTCTTACCCACAGATTCTTTCCCACATCCCCATACCCACAATACACTTCCACTGTGTCAAGGAGATGCTCCCAATGTATGGCTGTAGCATACAGCGGGTAGAGATGTGGGAAGAGTTTGTGGATAGGAGATGTGCGAGCTCTATTTATGTATTCTAAAAGTTTTAGCCTCCCTTTGATGGTTAATACCCTCTCTCTGTCTCCCTTGACAAAATGCATTTCAACATGCTTTCAACATGATCTAACATGGCACATCCTAAACATGGTGGGCTTAGATCTCATAGTGAGATATGTGGTGTCAGATCATCTTAGAATGGATATTGATGGGAGCATGCCAACCTCTCCTAAAAATTTTAGTGTGATTAAACGCGGTATACCCATGTGACAATGGGACCAACTATGTGGGGAACGGAACTGCTATTCATCATATAATTGGGTTTGACTCGATTAAACTCAATTATAATTAATCTTAATAGTAACAACTTGATTAGTTGAACTTCATTTTTTATGTAGGTGTTTGGCATCGGTGCTGCCGTGTTGGGAATACCGCATTGTTTTCTCATAAAAATGGTGTTGGGTATGTGTGAGTTGTAGATACTATTTAGGGTGTTTTCTAGGGAAATAGCACTGATTTTGTTTGGTACTAGTGCTGTAGAACTGTTTGCAACATTAATGTTCGAGAAGATGCCACATCATTGCACCGTTGACGGTAACGAACTATTTTTTGAGAAAACACCGAATTTGGCATTGCTTCATACCACACTTTCTCGATTTTCAAAACGTGGTCTGAAGCAATGTTTTTTCTAAAAAAATGATACCAAATAAGAAGTCATTTTCTGAAACACCGCCTTTTCTGATGTGGCACCATTTTCTCAGAAAACAGCATTGATGCCAAACACCCACTATTAATATACTTTTACAGAACGGCAATTATTAGTAAATTGTTTACATATTAATAATACAAGTATTTTTAAAATTGTTTTGTATATAAGTTATCCTTTTAGACATAAAATATAGCCAAAATGACAAGAAATATGACAAGTTGGCTACAGTTTGGTCCGTGAGAGTAATCAGTCCCAATCCAATTATTATTTGGGACAAAAATCACATAATCAGCATTGACATAATCAGTTCGTAGAGTTTGGATCTCGTGCCAACAAACACGTTACAACACCCTCCTCATATGATCTGACATTGCATATCTCATATATGAGACTGGATTTGCTCCTCACATGATCTCCCATATTTATAAGTTATTATTCATGGGAGATGTTCTCAATGCACGATGGATGTGCCTATGAGGCGCCCATGTGTGAGGAGCAGATCCTTTTTATGCTAGGTCCCAATCTCATGGTGATATGTATGGTGTCAGATCATGTTGAGAGGATTTTGGGACATATTATTGACAAAAGATCCCAATTCACAGTCTGCCTCTGCCAATAGATACATTCTAACACGTTCTCCAATCTCATGGGAGTTTGACTTCAGTCAGAGCAAAGCCCGTTCAAATGGCCTTTACTACCTTGCATTGAGAATATCTTTGTATATATATATATACTTTATTTCATGTGGAGATATTCTCAATGCAAGGTTGGAAAAGACTATTAGAATGATGTGGGCACAGGTTTTTGCCCTGATGGAAGCCTATCTCATCTCATAGTGAGATATATGGTGTTAGATCATGAGTTGGGACATATACTATTGACAGATCCCAACTCTATGTTTCAACATTTTATTGGCAGGAGATCTGGATTTGCAGTGAATAGGGGATGGTTGAAAATTTTACGGCTCGGCCCGCTGGGCCGGCCAAGTTCTCAACCGACGACTCTCGATCAACAATTGGTCAATTGAAAGTGGAAGTACGTCTACCAAAAAAATTGTGGGCGTTGGGTCCAATTACGAGACAAGACTTTTTTTTTTTGATAGATTTAAGAAAAACAGACTTGAGGACCTACAACCACAAGTACACAAGCAAAGAAAAAACGTGCCTCAAAAGTGGCCCAAAAAGTTGGTCCAGTGGCGGCAGACGAAACCAGGGACCAGACCGGTGGCCCCAGCCCAAATTGGTCGTTTTCTGCATTCATAAATCAAAAGATATCAACGTGACAACGAGCCTCGAACGCAAAAAAATATCCTTGTAAGTATGGTTTTTAAAAACGAACCGGTGACCGAACTGGTTAGGGGTCCGATTATTGGTTCAAATGGTCCGACCATTTAATCTGAAAAACCAGCCCATTCTGACAAAAAAATAAAATAAAAATTAAAAATTTAAAAGCAGTCAAAACTATTTAAACAATTAATCAGCCGATTCAACGGTTTGCTGACCAAAATCAATAGTTTTGAGGAAAAAAACAGTTTTAGAAAAAAATGAAACCGATCAAATAACTGATTCTCGGTTTTTTCGGTCCGACCATCCGGTCCGGTCCGGTTTTGAAAACAGTGCTTCTAAGTATCAATAAGCATAGGAACAGGAAACTTGGCTATTGGGTTGGGGCCCACGAAACTTTTAACTTGGCCCATGCTTCAAGGACGACGAGGACCCACGTTATAATGGCTCCTGCTGGGTCCATATCAATCATTTCGTCCTCTTTCCCTTCTAACAAGCTACAGAGTTAGTTTCTTACCAAAAAAAAAAAAAAATACATACTTATCTTTTAATAGCTTTATAAAGTAGGTTGACCCCATATAAGAAATTGAACAAGGAGCTATGATCGGCTCCACATCTGATAGCATCATACATCATAAAGAAAACAGTTGGACAGTCACCACATACAAAATAAATAATTTTTAGGTCTTTCGCGAAAAAAAATAATTAAATAAGTTGGTTTTATTAAATTAACCATTTTCCACTTTAATAATTATCTCTAAGACTGTGTTTAGTTTGAACGAAAAAGTAAGGAAAGAAAAGAAAACGCAAAAAAACCTTTACAAGTTCATAAAAAACTTGTGCAATCATTCATAAAAACAAGCACTAGAAACTAAAACTGCTCCAATATGGACCTGTTCATTCATCAAAGAAGTTTGAGTATTCATAAAATACATGTTCATGCATTCATCAACAATTTTGTTAAGAGATAGAAGTCCTCCAATATTTAAATCTGTTCATACATTCAATAACCTATTTCAAATAAATCAAATAAATTATCAATGCCAATAGCTCAACCTATTCATTCCATTCATAATCATCTATATACGAATAAATCTATTGAAATAGATATACTCTAATTGTTAATAAGATATTGTATTGCAGTACTTTTTAAGTGTTCTGACAATTGTCATCGCCCAATATGCAGTTGACACCAAACCCTCACTAGCAATAACGCTGATTCCGAGTTTCAATACCTCCCAGAGCTTGAAATCATAGTTGTTGTCTCAAGCGTGTCAGTTGTGGAGAAGAGAAACGGAGCTGAACTCGAACGATCGTAGCAAGGCAAGAGTGGTTTTGTAGGCTTTTTTGCCAATCCCCATATGAGGACCTTCCACCTCTCCTAGATCTCCTTCTTCACCTGCTCCGTTGGTATCCATAATATGCAACAACCCTGTTGAAATTTAGTCAACCCTCTCAACCATGTTTCTAGAACGGATCACCGCACATACCAGCTTCAACTCATTTCATAGCTACATTCGTTGAATACTATATTATGTTTGTCTCGATTCTTGACATGTACTTTCTTATACCATATCAAATGCCAGGTTTGTTCTTTCAGGCCAACGCTTTGAACTTGAAGTGACTTGAAATTTGTACTAGAAAACAAAATGGCTCGTCTAACATCTTCACCTTGTTTGTTTCAGCTCTAGCATTTCACTGCACTGTATAAAAGAACAGGAGAGAAATTGAAGCAACAATTAACGCTCAGTTTGTAAGAAGTACACATACAAATATGTAGATATTTTTTGATTAAGGTACGCCTTGTAGAGATAAGATGTTTTTGGGTGATTTAAAGCGGGAAGAAGAGAGAGAGAGAGAGAGAGAGAGAGAGAGAGAGAGAGAGAGAGAGATGGGAGGGAAACCGAAAACAGAGATAAACGGAGAGATGGGGAGTGAAGGAAACCGAAAACAGAGGTGAACGAAGGAGTGAAGAAAACCGAAAACAAAGGTGAACGAAGGTGACATGTTTTCGGGAGTCAAGGAAACCGAAAACAGAGAGATGGGGAGGGAAAATCGTCCACTGATGTATGTCCTCAATCTGGGTGGAACCACTACGATGAACACAAAGGTGAACGAAGGTGACGTTTTTTGGGCGCCAAGGTACTTTCCCTTCTGCCAAACTGCATCCATGTTTGGGCCCATGGAAGCTTTCAATGAGAGAAATAAATAGGAACAAGGCAAGAAGAAAGGGTTGATTAGGATTGATTTAAACATAGACGAGATTGGAAGGGGGGAAAAATCGTTGTTGTTGTTCGATGCCGAGAGAAGGAGGATGAACAGAGAAGAAAAGGTTGCTGGCAGAGAAAGATAGAGGAACTCTTCTATTACTCTCTGCAACATGTTCCTCAAAGATGTTTTATGCTCTGTTTATTGTTTAAAATAACTCGTACGCGTGTATGAGCACTGTTTAATTCGACAGAAAGTTCATACGCGTTCACGATCTCACTAATACGTGTTCTCTCTTTGTCAGTCTGTTGTTCGATGCCGAGAGCGCGAACTCTAAGCTTTTTAATAGCTAAAGCTGATTATATCATTTTTCTTTAATATACTGAGAGACAGTAGCGTAGAAGTAGATCAAATCATCCAAGAAACCAGTGGCCAATACCGAGACTAGCTACTTTCGCTTTCTTTTCACCAAAATTTTATCGTTTGGAAGTTGCAGTAGCCACCATCATCTACAACGATGATACCAAAATCACCGCCTGCAACTTTCAATAGTGGCTGCGAACAATAAAGGTATTTTAGGAATTTAAAATGATTACCATAAAATTAATGATAAGGGAGTTTTTAGACAATTGTCAAAAAATTTAAGAGTGCCGCAAGACAATATCTAAACATAAGAGTATAGTTTATCAATTTCATGAATAATAAGGATAGTTTAAAAGATTTATCCAAACAAAATATATAAAATGGATGCAAAGGCTCAACCATCAAAACAAATTTTTGTCATATATATAATTAGTACCTAGTTTTTTTACTAAATGTGAGTTTTAATAGTTTAAGTCTTTCATTCCTCCCTTCAATATGGAGGCCCTAACTTCATTTGAAGTCATATTTTCCTTAAATGCAACTCCACTCCATAAAATGTCATAACTCGACTTGCAAACTATGCTAAAAAGTCGTATGATTTTATGAAAAATGCCACTGAAAATCCTTGTAGGCTTATAACATCAACATACACATTTTCCTTGCTAAATAAACCAAAGCCTCTCTCAACTATAGATGTAAGCTTTCTAAGATGTGCAATAATGTCCTGCACTTGTTCAACAACAATTGAAGCATATGACTTCCGTTTTCCTAAAACTATTCATTTTACAAAACTACTTGCCTCCATTGGCCTTGCCTAAAGGTTAGGATCTCCAAAATTCTCAGCCTCATCAATATCATCAAACACATGCTCAACATTTGGTATTACACTAGTGGCAGTTGCAGAAATTGTATCTTGTTTATTTAGCTCATTGGTTGTAAATGTACCATTTCTAGTCACTTGATCATTTCCACAAACCAATGTCAACTGGTCATAGTTGGGAATGTGTTTTCATCTGAATTGCTTTACTTCTAGATGTGCTTGCTCATTTATCATGGGAGTTTCATAATAAGTCATATTTCATACTAGTTTGTAATCAAGTGCTTAAAGTAAGTGTTGATAATCTATTTTACTTTAATATATTTAGCCCAAACATCAGACATTGCACCTATTGTCTTGGTTGAATCGTTCCATGCAAAGCCACTTTGATTCAAAAAGATTTTTAATATGGAAAAATTCTGTTTGATTGTTTTTAGCCTATTCTGTATGTCCTTGGGTACATTCAACTGAAAACTTAGTGCTAATAGCACGAGCTGTTGCAATGTAAGATAGTGATTTGAAACTTTATCGACATTGTTTTCAAGGTTGACCTACTCAGTAAGTGTGTCAATGAGTAAATTATCCATATCCTATGTCCAATTCATGTTTGATTTTCCATTCTTGTTTCCAAGCTAAGAGCTAGAAGAATCCATTTCTGTTTCATGCCAATCAAAAGAATAATGCAAATCAACAATATATATATCCATAACACCAATTGACACAATGTATTTTTGTATAAATAGAAATAAGCAATTAATAAACACAAACATCATAGTTAGTAGGGGTGAACATTGTTTGATTAAAACAAAAAAACTGAACCGAAAATTTTGGTTTCGGTTTTGGTTTTCATGATTAGAAATTCAATTAATCGAAAAAACTAAATTAACTGAAATTTATTATATACATAATATAATTTATTATTAATATGTAAAACATAATATATTATAATATGTATATAATATATTATATATAATATACAATAACATATACATATATTATAATATACATAAATATATATAATATTTAATATGTATTAGTATAATATTAATAAAATTTGATTTATTCAATTCTATTTTTAATCGAAAAAAATGAATGTTCACCCCTAATAGTTAGTTAAGAAGTGAGTGCATACAAGAAAAAAGTTATACAACAAGAGTTCAATAAAATTTGTATCATAAAGAAAGAGTTAGACAACATGAAGAAATTAACACCGAACCCTACATTGATACAAGACATAATCAACCCACATTTAGGTAACTATTTCGTATCTGACACAAATTCCTTCCCTTGATTGTTCATTTTTACTAGTTTTTTGAAATGGTTGGGAAAATTGTGTATTGTCTGCTCTGCCATCAATTACATCATAAATTCCTGCATCATCCTTAGCCATCAATTGCCCCAACAAAATCCAACCAGTAGACTTAAGTATTTTATTATGCATTATTATGGGTGTATATGTCATAAAGAAGATTTTATCATTTATTACTTTGAAATATGGCAAAAAATCATGCCGCTTTCTAATTTTGAAGGTGTTTCAATACCACTTGGTTGAATCAATTACTTATCCTCCAAGCTCAATAATGCATTCAATACGTTGTTGAAATGATTGCTTACAGTCTCACCAGATCGACTGAAATGAAAGCCCATTGTTATATTCTTAACTTTGTGTGCTAGTATGTGTAGAAAAAGTGTCACTTGTTCTTCTACCGTGCATTTCATTGTATCACGTAGTCTTCTTGTCTCACGAGTAATCTTGTATAACCTTGCAAAGGCTGCTTTTCCATTTTCAACTAGTTATAACAATCTATTTCTTTTTGTCCATATAGCCTATCTAATAAATCCCTTCATTCAAAATCCTGGTTCATTGATGGTCCCTATCAGTATAATCCACATATTCTTGCAGCATTGAAAATGTAATTGCAACCATAGTAGTTGCAGCCCCAATAATTGCATAAAGCAAAATTTGGTCAATCTATTTATAAAAATAAATAAATAAATTGGGGATTCATTCTACAGTAACCATATAATTTTCATGTTGGAAAATTAGTCAAAGAAAAAAAAGATGGAATAAATGTAGATTTACAAATCTGAAATTTGAAGAATTATATTTCCTTGGAATACCTAGTTCTCATATACGAGCTAATATGGACAATTCCACTAAGAATGCTGAGAATTCATTGGTTTTTAGCAACAATTTAGGACTATTTGATCAGTCCTAAGAATGTTACTTTATTAGAACTCAACAGGTAGCAATTCTGTTTGTGCCATTGATGTAATGGCATTACTGGGAATTTAGACAAAACACGAGAGATATTTTTTTTTTCCTTTTCTTTGGTAAGAGTATTTTGGTTTTATTGCATCTGAACATTGGCCTCAGGTTGCATGTCATCTAGTAGATCCGAATTATATTTTGGGTCGACAAGTATATATTTATTCCATGTAGACTTATACAAGTGTTTAAAAGAAACTTCTAGAATGTTTTTTGTTTTGGTTCCGCATCACTTACTTTTTAGTTCATGAATTAGTTCCTATCTCACTTCTTGTGTTGGTTGACATGTGCATGTGTAAGGTTAAGAATGGTTTTAGACCTTATAATAGGTAAATTTCCATCAACATATCCATAAAATGTTCTAGCAAAGATGAGCATGTTGAAACGAGTAGAAAGACAAGAAGAAAAACAAAAATGTAAAAGCAAATGTGCAGAAGTGAGGGAAAGTTCACTAAGGCAGTTCATTCATGTACATAAAAGTCTATTTACTTCCCTACTGAAAGGCATGAAATTTGAGGTTTCAAACATGGCTACATCTAGGTATGAAAGGAGATGGAGCATAACAGTAACAATCCTCAGAAACTCACAATTTAACAAAAGCTTGGCCCTAGATAAATTGGAACTGTGAAAAAAGATTTCACAATGTTGGGATGGGACTTTGGACCTTCTAGGATTGAGGTGCTTTCAAAGAAAGTTCAAGGGTCATGATTTTTGTACACTCTGGAGAAATCAGGCTTTAAATTACAAAACTCCTTAGAAGCATATCTGTGTACAAAGGCATACAAGTGTTGTTTTCAATGAAGGCAATATGTTCAACCAGTTTCTATCCACAGGATTTCTTGAGTGGCCACGAGATTTCAAAGATTTATAACTTGTTTTAAGTTTATTTTGATGTAAAACAGATTTAAAAGATGGTGTGCAATCATTTATTATTTTTTGTTTCTCATTTTTTAACCTTTTTACTTGAGCTGATTGCTGGACTGTTGAATCCATGACCCATTAGCCAAAATGGTTTTATGTACCTAGTTCAAGTTTGACAATACTAGCATCAACTTAAATCGCTATGGTTATGATGCTCAAAATGGACAAAAGGAGATTTGACTCTGGTGAAGTAGATTGCTTGCATGTATGGGAGGAATCAAAGAACATGGAGTTGATAGAGACTTTAACATCGATATGGCTAATCAGAGAGATGGGTTGAGGGAGTTGGGTTTTATGAAGATATTGATGAATTGTTCGATGTTTCTCATAAAATAACTTGAAAGATTGAATTGAAGAGGGTTGTCAATACTGAAGTACAGGTAGCTAAAACTCTGTTCTTTTTAGGTATAGAAGCAATTTCATGAAAATTATTTTACATAGTTGGAAGAGAGGGAGAGACGGAGAATTAAAAGACGCTTAAAAAGAAATTAGGGGGTTCTAACTATATGATTGGTTATTTGGTTGTGATTTTAGTTATGTTGGCAGAGGAGATGAGGTGTTTGGGATAAAGGCATAAACTATAGTAAGGGATTATGGAAGAGATTATGATGGGGTTAATGAAGCTAGTAGAAATGGGGAAGCCGCGAGGTAAAGTGAGGACTGTGGAGAATCATGGCCTTAGATGTACTGTAGTGGGCCCACCAACAAGTCATTTCATCTAATTCAAGATGGGGCCATGGCAACAAATCAAAGGTTTTGATTAAGTTGTTTCAACGTAGGGCAATGACACTGTCATAGCAAATGTGGGTTACAACTGAAAAGGAGGCAATGATTGATATTCAATAGCACTCTTATAATTTGGGCAAAACGTTAAGGTGATGAACAAAAATGTTTATGTTAAGATTTCATTTTTCAAACATATAGGGTGGTGCCCATACACCATTTTGTTGTTAGGGTGGTGTGCTTAAAAGGAATTGCTTTCGGTAATAAAGTAATGAAATATAAAATTTATAATCAAATGAATCAACTATTCAAGTTATTTGGTCAATCCATGATGCTATAATGAAATAGTAAAATATAAAAATATATAAAAAAATTGATATATCTCTAATAATATATATTCATCATATTAAAGAAAATAAGTGTGATAAATAAAAATTATTTTTGTTGATAATAAAAATAGAATATAAAAATTAAAATTATTTAATATTTTCCATTTGGGTTAACCCATAATGTATTTAATTAAATAATAAAAAAAAATAGAAATACTAAAATCTAAAGTGTCACAAACCATAATGATTGTAAAAGTTTCAAATATCATATTATATTTGTTGATTCATTCGCTCGCTTCCCCTAGATTTATCGTATGAAACAAAAGTTTGAGGCACTCTCGTGATGGGAGGAGAATTTAAGGCATTAAAAGATACTCTCATTACAAGAAAAGCGGTATACGCCTGCGGCTTTATGTAATGTCAGCAAAGATCAATAAATCCCAAAAAAAAAAAAAAAGTTACCCGCGGGCTGGCGGTCAAGTTTTAAGTAAAACAGGTCACGTAGGGAACCATGCGTCCCAACAGTTGTTATTTGCAAGTAAAATAAAGGATAAATTATAAAGACCCACTGTATTATGGTGTCTGTGACAAAAACCCCTATACTTTATTTTGTGACAAAAACAAAAGCCCCTTTTTGTAAAATTTTCATTTAAATCCGCCCTTATAATATTTTTTAATCTCCATATTACCCTTATAATAAGAGTTTCCGACCTCACAATATACAAACAACAGCCATATAAGGGAAGAGAAAGGGAGATCGGGGATTACTGCCTCTGCTGTGTTTTTCCTCGTTCACCGCGTCTGTATTTTTCCTCTGCATCAGATCCGGTTTTGTCCTTGACATGTTTCCAAGTGCGGGAACCCAACTTCGTCCTCAGAATCAGATCGCTTTCAAACCTTGAATTAATGAAGAACGGCCGTCTAGCCGCTAAGTGGTGAACAAGGCAGGGTGGGCCTCGCTATCATCAATCTACCCATTTGAGAAGTCAGATTTTGAATAGCGAGCTTTTCCTTGAGACCTTTAGTGATGTCCTCACAGAGGTGTGAATCTTCTTCTCTGATCTTGCACTTGATGATGAATGATACATTTCCAATTTTCCACCGGTTTGAGGGACATCACATTCTCCAGCGATTCCTCGCTCCGTTGATAACTTCAAGACTCGTAGAATCAACCTTGTCCGAACCGGCCCTTCTGTATCCATGTCGATAACCAAGCTTCCAAGATTGCAGACATTCTGCAGAACACGACGAGAGCACTGGTCTCCGGATTCTTTCGCAGGCTCTGCTTTCATTTTTTACCTAAGCCGAAGAACCAAGAATAGGGATTCTTCCTCTCAATCTGCAACTCCTCAGCTGCGTTGCTGTGGACGAAGCAAGGAGATTGTGTTGACACTCTGTAGAACACGAGGAGAGCACTGGTCACCGGATTCTTTCGCAGGCCCTGCTTTCATTTTTTTACCTAAGCCAAAGAACCAAGAATAGGGATTCTTTCTCTCAATTTGCAACTCCGCTACGTAGCTGTGGGAAGTAGCAGAAATGTCAGGGACACCCATGGGAAGAATTGTAATCGAAAAAGAAAACAAATGTTCAAATTTACATTTCTCCACCCTGCCCAGTTCGTCTCCATTTCTCCACCCAGGGCGCAACATGGGAAGCATTGTCATCACGTTGAATCAGTTCCGTTGAGAGCACTGGTCTGTTTACATTTCTCGACCCAGCCCAGTTCGTCTCCATCATATTCGCCCATTCTTCCATCAGTCCAGCGGGCAATAGAACATGATTTGCTGCATTTGGGTTTTGGGTTTTGGAGCATTCACTAGAAGGAAGAAGAGAGATCTGAGAGAGAGAAATGTGGGTCTGCTGTTCCTATATCGTGAATTGGGGAAGATGAACAGTGTTTTTCTCCCAATTGTCCACAAGGATAAAATGGAATTGCAACAGCAGATTTCAACGAAAAGTTAACCGAAGGGGATTTTTGTCTCACGATAATAGTACAAGACCGTCTTTGTCGCAAAACAAATTACAGGGGGTTCTTATCACAGACCCCGTAGTATGGGGGTCTTTGTAATTTACCCTAAAAAAAAAAAAATAGATGATATAATTTTATGAGTTCTGCCAAAAGGTTAAGTTGTGCGAGAGGAGGTCGTTAATACCAAATGACGAATCCCTCGCTGGAATATCTTGGCTTCCATGAATCTTGTTTCTTTGAGTACATACATCTTTCTTCCTCCACTGATTTAGAAAACTGAATCCTTAAATCTCCATTATCTTGTTGGAGCCTATTCTTCTCTCTTCACCATTTAAGAGAACTACTGTGTATCCTTCATTCTGAATGCCATCATTATCTCTCTTCACCGAGCTTTCTTACTATTTTTCTTCCTCCACCGATTCAGAGAACTGTAAACCCACGAATAGAAAGGTCGATTTGAATACTCACCGTTTCAGAGAGATCGATTTGATTAAAGGCATGAATAGAGAGGTCGATTTGATCAAAGCCACGAAATGAGAGGTTACTCGACCGATTAAAAGAAGGCGATTTGAAGCTACAAACTTGTGAATACCCCACCATTTTGAAGATTTGAAGCCAAAGAGTTTGCGGTGAAGACAGAGAGTTCAATCGAATACATATTGTTTCATTCCTGGTATTCCATTCCTACTACTCCAATTCAATTTTTGTCCAGTGATGTTTGTGTGAATCGAATACATGCCTGTGCTTATTTATTTGGTAAATTATGCTTTTATTTATTTATTTATATAATCCAAAGATCAGCCAATGAGCTAGCAGGTATGGGTGGGTAGGAGTGAGATGTTTCATGGCCCGGTTTGGGGCCCAGTCTTTCCAGTTTAGGGGCTGCTAGTCAGCCTGGATTTCTTTTCTTTTCCTTTTAGGGTTTCTTGGTATTGCTAAAATTTTCTTGATATATTGTTACCAATGGAAAAGAAATCTAACAACACTTAATTGAATAGTTTGTGAAAATAATGCAAAAGTGAGAGAACCCCAAAACAATCTTATTGTGTTTTTTTTTTTTTGTTTTGTTTGAAAAATAAAAGATTCATTGCTTAGAGGGTTTCAAGGAATAATGTTGTCCGAGGAACATGCACTTAAAAGTATATAGTCAACACTTTATATGCTTTATAGTATGTTGTGGCCACCCAAGAATATTTGTTCCCCGATTACTTAGGTCATGTTTGGTTCAATTCTCATTCTTAACCAAAATGAAATTCTAAAATGGAAAACAATGGGTAAAAATAGGTAGAACGAGAAAATATTCCTATGAACCCAACATTTTTTCCTAAAAATGAATTCTTTTCAGATTGACAAGTATCCTATGTTGCTCATTTTCATTCATAAAAAAAAAGTGCCGGTATTCACAAACCGCCAGCCTAGGTCTCCAATAGTCAATGTTTACCAATTGGCATACATGTTTTGTAAAAGTGCTTTATAAAAGTATTTTCATAAAAATGCTTTTATAAAAGTACTTTTGTAAAAGAGCTTTCATAAAAGTACTTTCATAAAAGTTCTTTTATAAAACTACTTTCCTAAATGTGCTTCCATAAAAACACTTTCATAAAAGTGCTTTTAACAAAAGTGATTTTATAAAAGTGCTTTCGTAAAGGTAATTCCATAAAAGTACTTCCATAAAAGTACTTTCGTAAAGAGTGCTTTTATAAAAGTACTTTTGTAAAAGTGATTTCATAAAAGTACTTCCATAAAAGCGCTTTCTAAAAGTGCTTTTATAAAAGTGTTTTTGTAAAAGTACTTCCGTAAAAGTGTTTTTATAAGAGTACTTTCATAAGTGTTCATAAAAGTATTTTCATAAAAGTGCTTTTATAAAAGTGCTTTCATAAAGGTACTTCCATAAAAGTGCTTTCATAAAAGTACTTCTGTAAAAGTGCTTTTGTAAAAGTACGTACATAAAAGTGCGTTTATAAAAGTGATTTCATAAAAGTACTTTCATGTAAAAGTACTTTTATAAAAGTACTTTCGTAAAGGTACTTTTGTAAAAGTGCTTTCACAAAAGTAAACATCTATGACAACAATTTTAACGGTAGAGTTTCCTCAAAGAATGAAATGCAAGATGGGGCATGATTATTTTTCATGCTGCAGGTTAGTCAATTTATGTACTATGAGGTTGATTTTTCATTCTAAAAAGAATGTGACCCTGGACAAGAATTTTGTAAGAAACACTCAAATGTTATTCATTTTTGTCAATTCTTACCTAGAATGAGTAAAAATTAAGAGAATGAGGACCAGAGCAATGAACCAAGCATGGCCTTAAAGCATGGTCTAGGTGCTCCTTGCCTGACCATACTTGTGCTGCTTACATGGTCCATTAGTTACTACAGGTCTTATATGCTACTTACACATGTCTTTGCTTGCCAATGCAGTTGGTCAGTCCCTTTCTACAAGGCTAGATATCATCTGTCCAGAGATTACCAAGGTTAGATTCCAGATCTTCCTGGGAGCTTATTTTTATTTTCATAGACACCTTGCATAACTGTGTAACTATAACTTATTTCTTTTGGTATGCATGAGTTTGCTTCTTTCTTTAGTGCTACTTAGATGATTCATAAAGGGAAAATTAATTGCTAATAGGTTTGAATAAAACCATGATGTACTAATTTCCTTTTTCTTCTGTATTAATTATATTTTTCTTCTCATTCTACTATAGTTATAGTATTCAAATTATTTTTTCCGTTTCTTTGTATGTTTGTTAAATGGGTTACTTAGTTTCTCTGGACCGTTTAATGTGTACATTTTGTGACTGGTATTCATTGTTTTACATATTTTTATTATGGTGTCAGATAAACTGAACTTTCAAAATGCATAGATTTTTAGAGCCTCCCACAGCCTTCAGAATCTCTGCTCGGGCTGCTAATAAACCATAGTTCAAGTAACTGCAATACACCATAGCCCCAAATTCCATTTCTAAACCCATAAAAATTGAAAAGGAAATAAAAAACCACTTGTAAGGAAAGGAAAACATCAGCCTACCTTCTGCTTTATCACCAAAACAAAAAACTACCTTCTGCTTTAACTAGGGGCATATCTAATGAATAGCCCCAAAATTCCATTTCTAACGAGAAAAAACTAGAGGCATTTTTGTTTATGCCTCCCAACCCCTTAAGAGGGTGGCACGTGCAACCTTATTTACCCCCAATGTGAAGGCTCTCATGCGAAGGCTGCAGTCATGGGTTTTACACATCATCTTGATGTCATTGAAAGCCCTTCTCATATAACTCTGAAGCTCTTTGTTCACCTTCTCTTCATCCCACACGAAACCTTGTATGTTCTGTAAAAGCAAATTAGTGGATTTTCATTCTCAATAGGTTGACCTGTTTTCTTTTTCTAACAGAAATTATGAAGAGAACCGAATATTTAAGTACCTGAACCCACTCAAAATAGCTCACTGCCACACCCCAGCATTGACATATATTATATATCAGGGAGTATAACAATCCCTTTCTTGAACAAAATCTGTTGCAAATATTTGACATTAGCTAGTTCTGATTAGCACAAATTGTAATTTTAATTACTGTTGATGGCCCTAAATCAAAGTTACCTCATCTGCCTCAGGATCAATAGGGTGATTTGCTCCTATTATATGTTTGGCTTTCACATCTGTAGTATTTTCCCTATAAAGATAAGAATTTAATTGAAATAAATCAAGGTTGTGGTAAACCAGAATACCTATAATTCAAAATCAAACAATACATCAACCAATCTAGATAATGGCCAAGTACAAATAAATTTTTTTTTATGTATAAATGTGATGTCAGTGTTTGGATCTGAGTAGAGCAAATATAATGGCTAAAGGGTCTGTTTTTCTTCCTCTGCCCCTTACATTTTTGGATGTTTTTCTTCCCCTTCGGCCTTCACTTACAGCTTTTGGGCTCTAAAGGGCCCGCTTTTAGTTTATTTTCTGATGGATAAGATTTGGATATTGACAAAATCAGATGCGGGCTGAAATGATTGGTTGAAATTTGAAAATTGGACATCTGGAATGATTGGTTGAAAATTGGAGTTAAAAAGGTCACGAATAAATTGAAGAAAAAAAATGAATTGAAACAATAAAAATTGATTTAACCACTCATTATTTAACAAAAAGGATATAACACCAAATAAAACGAAATGGCCAAACCGAATCAATGTGGCCAATTCCAAGAGTTTCAACAACGAACTTTGATGGATGACTGATCATCTCAACTAACTAAAGTCGTCTTTTGATAAAGCATTTAAATCATCTTTGAGATTCATCTCCTTTTCTGCTGCTCAGTCTGGTGCAGATGAGATTACACCTACACCGCCACCAAACCCCAAACGTGCCGTATATAAACACACTTCCACCTCTTTCCTTCAATCATACTCAATTAGGGTTGTTTGGTTCCTGGTTGAAATTGGAATCAGAATCAAAATCTTTTAGAATTGAAATTGGAATGGTCTATTCCCATAGTTTGTTTGGTTTAGACATGAATGATAATGAGAATTAAAATCAGAAGGAATAGAATTTCATTCCCAAGAAAGAAACAGGAAATGACCATTCCCTTAAATGAAGAAATACTAAATGAAATTCTAATTCTATCCAACCAAACAGTTGAAATCAAAATAATCAATTCCAATTCTGATACCAAACCCCTATTCCTGCAAACCAAACGTACCCTTATTTCCTCCAACGACTGGACCCCATTTTGACTTACGTGGAATTGAGAAGCTTGGATGACACGAAAGTCCTTTTTGCACACATTTTCTATTTCTCTCTTATTTCCATCACGCACACCAAACACCGAGACTCTTGATTTATTGGATGCGACGTAGAATTAATTGTATTTTAATTAAATCATACCCAGTCGGCATCTAATTCCAACAAAAAATTGTTCCACACGTACATGGTGGGTCTGTTCCGACAGGAGACACAAATCAAATTCATGGTAACCAGCAATACAAGTGGAACAGCAAGTTCTTTATTTACCAGCAAGGTTGACATGTATTAATGGGGATTAGGTGAAGGCGGGGGATGTCTGTGCACCATAGCAACCAATGATAATGTAAAGTTACACTCTATGCATCCATACCTGCTCATGATTTGGCATCAATTTCGAGCTGGCAATTATCCCAAATGAACTTTGAGCTTATAAATTCTGACCCTGGGATTCATAGCGTTTTTTGACTGGACTGATTCACTAATTCACGCTCATGTTTATGTTTCTGATAAATAAGTGCAATTACTATTTTACCGATATATAACATGACATTATCAATAATGTTTTCAACAGTACAGTATATTCGCCTCTAACAGCCAAAGTTTTTTCTTTTATGACTGGTGTGGGTTGAGGTGTAAATCGGGTCATGCCATCTGCAGCCCAGCACAATCATATGGGTCGTGTCGAGTCTGGGGCTTCAGGTCTATGGGCTAGGCCAGCATGGCAGACACGACCTTCTGGTCGTGCCGCCCGTGACCCATGTACCGGCATAGCCTATCCCAACCCAGTCTGCAGCACGGCCCATGATATATATATATATATATATATATATATATATATATATATAATATAAAATTGTGTTCAATTTTATTATATTATTTCATTTTATCATTGTATATATAAACAATTGTATAGATTAAAATTCATATAAAATAAAATTTAAAGATATTTTTGTCTATTTTTTAATTTATGTTAAAATTTTCATTATTTTTTCAAATTTTTAAAAAACATGATTTGACTCAATCCATAACCTAGCTTGACCCAAGGATTGACTCATGGAACAGCCCAGCCTATGGCACAACACGGGTCTGCATGAGCTCGAACCGTGAGCCAGACTGAGCCAACCCCCCAAAATATTCCAAGAGAGGAAAGCATGGCCCAACTCAACCTGCAAGCCAGCACGGGCTGATTTACACCTCTAGGTGTGGGGTGTTATCATTGGTTTTGCAGCCTGGTGAACGGTTATTGTGTTCAGCTAATAACCCTATCTAGACATTCATCTCTTTAGACAGCAGGATTAATGTCTGTATTAAAAGCTTTATGAGCAACTGTATTTTGGGCCTACAAATTCTAACCCTGGGCTAAACCGTCATTCTCCCACTATAATATCCTACATCATCCATAAAATGTATATGCACCCCACAACCACTAAATTTTGGTCTTATTTCACATGCATGGCTTACGTGGATGGTGCTACCACGCTAGCTGTTGCCATTGCCACCCCTATGTGCTACCTTGGTGATGAGTACTAGCATCAAACCCAGCATTTTTTGAGTTCAGATCTGCACCCCACAACGTCCCACAACATATCCCCGCTATGTATTGGGAACACCTCCTGATGATGACATCATCGGTTCTGGTACTATCATTGGGAGATGTTCTCAATACACGGCTGGAATGTGCTATAGGACGTTGTGAGGCGCAGATGTGAACTCACATTCTCCTGAACAAATTGTCCGTGCTTCAATGAAAAAAAAATCCTGTTTTTTCTATTTATATATATATATATATATATATATATATATATTAATACGCCATATATGTGTATGCAATTTTTTGGGGTTTATTGAAAACTAAAATTCATCTAAAACTCATTGAAGCCCAAACCAAGATGTAACTATTTTGATAGTTCACTTATGAAAACTGAAATACGAAAATGTAAAACCCTTTTTATTTGGGGTGGAGGGGGGTGGGGAATTATTTAATATTTACTGTTGTTGAAAATGTGGGATCAACTGTTTAGATCAGTGCCATCAGAATCAACTAGCCAGACGGTTGAACCGGTGATTAATGAGCTCAATATTTTAAAAAACGAATTGGAAGCCACTGGTTTTTTTGATCAACAATTCAACTGTTTGGTTCGAATGGATGGCCAATTTTAATAAAAATAAAAATAAAAATAATTAAAAATAATAATTAAAATAAAAAAGGTCAAAATCATTGAACGGATCAACAGTTTGACCACCTGAGTCAGTGGGTCATTGACTAATTAAATGATTTTTGGTCTAGGACCAAATTTGACATAAAACATAAATAATTGCCTGAACGGTTCCTGGGTCAAATGGTCCGACTGTCCAGATCAACAGTGGTTCAAAAACATTGAGTGAACTTAATGCTTACCTTCATTATAAACCAGCTGATTCACCAATAAAACCGTGACCCATTGAAGCATTCCAGTTTTTTAGTCCGGTTCAAATCAGACAACATTGGTTAATTTAGAGTGTGTCATGGGAGCAAGTTTTAAAAAGTCAATTATAATATAAAATAAAATTAATATGAAAAGCGAGACTAATAGATGTATTGATGTAATATTTCTTGACTTGTAGTTGCCTCAAAATAATGTATTAGTCCTGTTATGTTGTAATTAAAAATTGACAATAAGGACTTTATGGTCAAAGTTATAAAGAATCTCTATTTAATTTCACATCTTGGAGCCTAGCTACCATTTGAAAGTTTTGTGGTGGAGAATGGCTTCTTCTTTAATTCACTTATGATAGCACATATCATGACTTGTTTCCCAACCAATATTTTATGTTAATTATAATAAATTGATATGATAGCAAAATAAACATATTCATATTTAATACCTTCTAGCAGTGCCATTGGCCGTTTGCCTTCTTGATTCAATTGTGAATTAATGGAGATGTAATATATATTACGTCTTTCTCTATTGTCCTTCTGACTCCTCCGGATCTTCTGCCTATGAAAACTCTGCTTACATCTACTTACAATACACTATTCCTATGAATTGGGAACATTTTTTATTGTATAATGATGAGATATTCTTCATATATGGCTGTACTGTTTGTTATGTGAATAGACGTGGACAGAATTTGTATGGACAGAAAATTCGGACTCCTCATCACCCACTCAGCTCTACCCAAAAAGCTCAGAAACAACAATACAAAGCAAAACCACAATTTATTAGCTTGAACATGTTATTCTTGTATCATTTTATTTTCAAACTTTCCAAGAAATTTTTCTAATTAACAACCCACTATTGACTTCAGCAGAGAAATTGCCACTTTATTGTTAGTTCTTACAAAATTGGACTTCACTTCGTGACCCTGTAAATTTTCTTCCCACCACTATTATACCATGGACCATTAGATAACAGCTGAAGTGGCTGCATTAAGTATTACTTATTTCTTCCTTCTTTAGTGAATAAATTATTAATAAGGGTGAAACTTATTGGGTCGGCTGGTTGGATTGAAAACTTGTTAAATTTTCAATGGGTGTCAACCTAACCTGACTCCCATATAGTTAAAGTTCTTCAACAGGGCAACCTAACCTGTATCCCTACTTATTAATTATTAAGGAGGTTGTGAGCTCCTTAGTGGATGAAGTTAAAGTTGGGTTCAATAATCCAGTACCCTTGAATAATTTTATTATTTTATCCTTCAGAAGACAAGCAATAAGCCATTCAATTAAACCACCTCAGACATCCCTTGCCTGATTGCAAACTGGGTATATTGCATTTTTACTATATCAACGCATCTTCAATACTATATTAAAGCTTTGCTCCAATGTATTCGGCTTTTGTACGGAATATCTCCCATGAAATAAATCACATAAGTATGGAGACATTTTCAACATAAGGCTGTAAAGGCTGTTGGAACAGGCTTTGCCCTGACTGAAGCTGGTTTATTGACACTACAAATTGTCAATATTTTCCTTAATTACCCATAACCTTAAAAACTAATTTATCAATATTTTCCTTGAACTGAACCAGTCCAAAATGGTCCAAAGTATTCATTGGTTTAGATTGAACCTAATCTATCTGTAATGTATTCATATTGGACTGGATTGTATTGGACCAAATCTGGTCCAATTGACACCCTTCAGGCCTTTATTAGAGATTGCATGAACTCTCCTTAAGCCATGTGTCTAGTTTCTTGTCCACATCATCCACACATTTCCAGCTGCATCTGAAATTTTCAATCCCGACCTATTTCTCATATTCACTTGTCTTTTGCGTGGGAGAAGCAAAGTCCTTCAGAATTCTTTTGACGTGTACTTTTAGAGATTTCTTGAGACAAATTTATAAATTTGATTGGAAAACTTCTGCTTGGTCTATTATCTTTCCTATTTAATAAATAGGGCTTTCAAAAGCTAGGACCGGATATAGAAGCAACACCAAAGTAAACGCTTAAATGAACTGTAAAAAGTGGGTATGTACTAATCTTTTTTAAGCATAGGCATGGGTATTTTAAGTGACAGATGTCAAAAAGATTTCTAAATGCTCATTTAACGTGCTTACAACATTGTGTCTCCTTGTCGGTAAGCTTCCGCGATAATTAAAGCTGCTTGGTCTATTGTCTTTCCTATTTAATAAATAGGGCTTTGAAAAGCTAGGACCGGATATAGTAGCCACAACAAAGTAAACATTTAAATGAACCGTAAAAAGTGGGTATGTACTAATCTTTTTTAAAGATTGGCTGGGGGTATTTTAAGGGACAGGTGTCAAAGAAATTTCTAAGTGCTCATTTTAAGTGCTTACAAAGTTGTGCCACCTTGTCCAAACTGTTGCAAGTTTCTGCGTCAATTAAAGCTCATAACGCATCATTGGTGATATTTTTTTAATGGTAAGGTATGGATTAAAATAAATAAGAGAAAAAGAAAAAAAATACAAGTAGAAGAGCCAAAAACACTTGGTCTTACAACACAACTAAAAGGAAACCTGATGTCGCATGATCTGGAAGCTCCCTCATGTAAGGTGACTCAGAGTTTGATTTGGATATCTCCTGATCAGGGCCAAGCTGGAAGGTGGCCGAGCTGATGTACACTGCAAGAAAGATTAGAATGCTCGGGTGTCTTTTACTCAGGGAGAGCACTCCGATGCTTAAGTTAGAAGATGTTTGTGAATTCTTTTGAGAGTTGAGAGAGCTAGAAAGTATGTAATCATGCGTACCTTTTCAGGCAGAAGTGAGTGCCTTTTATAGGCACTACTGGTCATAGCCCTCTTGTAATGAGCTTGAGCTTCTTGCGGAGCTATTTCCACTTTGCTGGGAGCATTAATGTGTTGATTGCAAGGTCTGCGCGGGGGTTACGATCTACCCGAGTAACTCCGAGGCATGCAATGCAGTAAGTCAGTCTAACGGTCGAGGTATCAACGCGCTGAGGATCTCAGCTTGGTAACGTACTACTGGAATGGGTTAGTGGGCTCTTCCTCACAGGTCACCATGGACTCCGATAGCTCGGTCACTTCTAGGACAAGTCGTCGTAATCTTATGAGGTCTTCTAGTTTGGCCTTGCCGAGGTGGAGGTCGGCCTGGATGAGGTGCTCAAAACTAACTTGCCGAGCTACTTTGCTTACTTAGTGTCGAGATGTCACCTGAAGGTCAGGTGTCGCAATATGATTGATCAAACCAAATTGCCCCCCACTCTCGAGTTGGCGTTAGCTCAACCCAGGCTGAGATAGGGTTGGTTTGCAGTGGATTTCAAATTTAAAATTCCAGGGAGGGGCGTGTTTTACAAAATTTTGAAAAGAGGCGCACGCTTAGGGCGTGCTAATTTCAAATTTCAAAAAGGAGTGCACTCTTAAGGCTTGCAAATTTTTAATTCAAAATTTTTTGCACACACTGTTGGCCTTAGATTCATTGTAAGCGCATCTCCACTATTCGTCCTTTTTCCAGCGGGTTATAAGTAAGGGGTCCCTACTGAGATCCCCACTTGCATTGTTTTTGGAGCTTTCTGGGGTGGTGTCTGACTAGTGGAGGTCATAGCCTAAGTTCTGCTTTTCGTCTAACACGAGGTTCTGCGAGTTGCTGTCACCGATCTTCTTCACCTTTTCTGGTGAGTACTTAAGTCCTTTTGATGTCTCACAGTCAGTCTAAAGGTAGGTCACCCAACCAGAGATCAAATGATGATGTAAGCTCCTCAGGGGAGGACTCGTTTGGGGAGTACTGTGAAGGGTGTTTGGTAGGGAGAAAAATGTGAGGTCGAGCAATCTGTAGTTGTCTTTGGCTCGACCGAACTATCTAGGGATTGTATAGTTGAGTTGTGCCACACACACCAGATTCCTAATGAGTACAATTAGATCAAGTTGAACGCTGATTATTACCCATGGGACCACAACCGAGATGTGGTGTGCGTCTATGAGGAGGCGCTGGTCACCGGTCTTCAATTCCCCCTTCATCTTTTCATTATTTCTATGTTGAGATATTACGATGTGTCCCTAGGTCAGCTCAGTCCCAACGCAATCCGTACATTGGTGGGGCTGATCAGTTTGTGCCACCACCGCAACTTCCGCTTGAACATAGATATTTTTTCCAGCTTGTGTATCATGAAGAGAACCAAAGATCCTTTCTACTTCTATCTTCCCCTCCAAAGTGGTCAAAAGGTTTTGGCCAATTTCCCTAATAAGGTTAAAGGGTGGAAGGTAATTTTTTTTTATCTTTCTAAAGATAGTGGTTGGATAATGAACACTATCCTAGAATAGCAATTGTCGGAGCTTCGGTGAGTCTTTGGACGAGGAGCTGCGCGTAGCACTTCAAGAGTTTGTCAGCCAAAAGGTTGAAGTAGGGAGCGTTCTAGTCGAGCCTATTTTGATTCAGAATTGCCTGAGTCGCGTAGGTAGGTCGGCCATTGAGTCATTTGCATATGCATTTTTTGTTTCCTTGACGACTAGCTTGTCTTTTCTTCAGATATAGCGAGGATGGCTTCTATGTTGGCGCTTAACAAGGGGAAGAAAGCTTTGAGGAAGAAGCAAAGGGCGGATCGCCGCTCCTCAATGGAGGGGACCTCGGTAAGTGTTGAGGTGAGGTCGTTGCACCCTACTCCTCTTGTTGTCGACCTCGAGGGAGGCACCCTGCTCATCTGGCCCATCTTCCTTCCAACCTTAGGTCGACCAAGAGGAACGTGAGGCTGACCCTTATGTTTTAGACATCCCTTGCTTCATCCCCAATGTCATCAAGGTTTCTGTGATTGATCGTGTGTTTGACCCTCGGGTAGCTATTTGGTTGGCCAGGGGTATGTTGCTCCCTGAGGATATTCGTTATTTCTGTAACCTAAACCCCATTGAAGCCGGAGCTTGGATGGCTCACCATATTGTTTAGGTTTGTTTCCTTATAGGATTTCTACCCTTTTGTTTCTGAGATGTCTATTCTGATCATACTCTTCCTTTTTGGCAAGCAAGCTCCATTGGACAGGTCTTGCTAGACCATGTTCATGCAAGTGAAAAGGAGAGAGGTGAGATGCGAGTGAACATTAGATCGCTACAGGCCGAGATGCAGAGGGTCTAGATCAGCTTGAAGGACCCCACCGATTTTATGAGCAGAATTAGAGGATGTAGCGCGAACTAACCGAGGCTTAGCGCAAGTTGGTTGAGGCCTAGGACACCATTGCTGCCCAGGCGCGTCAATTGGAGGAGAGGCAGTCAAAGTACACTCAGGATATCTGCTGAGATAAGGAGGCGGTTGTTGCTCATTTCTTGAAACCCCAGGAGTATGAAAAGAAAAAGGCAGAGGATGGTATTCATACGATGAAGAGGTGTTTCAAACTCTACTACTGCTACCTGAAAAGGTTGCATCCTACCTTCGATTTTGGCTCATTCTCTATGAACAATGTGCCGCTCAAGCTCGCCACACAAGTTAATGAGGAGTCTCTAACCCTAGAAGAGGATGAGGAGGATGACGGTGGTCCAGGGCGATGGCAAGGAAGGGGATGAAGAGGGCGACGGCGAGGTCCAGGGCAGCAACATTGAGTAGCTTGGTCTATCTACTAGTGATGACTTCCTGATGATTCTGAGAGCATGCGTGCTCCTGTCAGTTTCTCTTGGGCCTGTGTGCCCTTTAATGTCTAAACTATTGAGATCCTTTTTCTTGAATACATGTACGACCATTGGCCTTTCTTTCAATTAATGGAGTTAGATTTTTGCATTTGTTGCTTTCCTCTTGGATGGATTTCTTCTCTATTGTGCCAGCTTGGTCGAATTATTGTCATGTTAATCCAATGCTTTAGCAGACTTTGTAGTTGTATTCAGGGTCTTGACTTTTGTGTTCTTTGGCCAAGCTATAGGTTGGCCTAGATGCCTTAGCGAAATTTGACAAATTTGCGAACATAGTTCGGAACACTTCTTTTCAAAGATAGTACTTACGCAAATTGTCTATATTCCACGCCCAGGGTACTACCTTCCATTCGAGTGTTTCGAGCTTGTACACGTTCCTGCCTATAACTTTGGAGACCCTGTAGGGGTCCTCCTAGTTCGGGCCAAGCTTTCCCACACCGGGCTCAGGTACCATGACTTTCTTGAGTACCTAGTTCCTAAATTGGTGTCTCTTGATTCGGGCATTATAGTACCGAGCCACCCGTTGTTGGTATGCTGCATTCCGAATGTAGGTTAGGTCTCTCACTTCTACCAAGTTGAGATTTGGTCGTAGATCATCCTCATTGGTGTCTTCGTCGAAGGCTTTAGATCATAGAGTCAACACTTCCATTTCTATTGGTATTACTACTTCGGTTTCATATGATAGGTTAAAAGGTGTTTCACCCATTGTTGTTTTAATGGTTGTTCAGTAGGCCCATAACACACTAGGCAATTTGTCCACCCACAAACCTATAGCTCAAGAAAGTCAAGCTTTAAGGTTGTGAAGGATGGCCCTATTAGTTACCTCGGCTTGATCGTTGGCTTGGCAATGAGCGACTGAGGTGAAATTCTACCTTATACCCATTTGTGTGCACCGGTCTTGAAATTTGATATCCTTGAATTGTTTCCCATTATCTAAGATCAATATTCTTCGCAGCCCGAATCTATATACGATATTCCTCCAAAAAAAATTATCAACATTTCGAGATGTTATGGTGACTAGTGGCTCAGCCTCTACCCATTTTGTTAAGTAGTCAACTACTACCACTAGAAACTTCTTCTGCCCCTTCCCTGGTGGGAAGGGGCCCAATAAGTCTATCCCCCATTGTTCAAATTTCCATGGGCTAGTCAAGTACTTTAGGTTGACCGCTGGTTGGTGTAGGATGTTGGCATGTCGCTGGCACTTATCACATTTCTGGACTAGCTCGATTGTGTTCACTTTCATGGTGGGCCAGTAGTATCCTTGTTGTAAAGCCTTTTGAGTGAGGGCCTTTTACCCCATGTCCTTCATAGAGTCCTTCATGGATTTCATGTAATATCCAATCTACTTCTGATTGGCGTAGACATCGTAGGCAAGGTAGCGTAAAAGATCTTCTATAGAATCGCTTGCTCACGGTCACATAACGAGCTGCTTGTCATTCTATCCACCGAGCTGCATTTCATTCTTTTGGCAATGTGCCTTGTCGTAGGTATCAGTGTTTTTCGATCTCAAAATTTGTTGGAGATGCCAAGAGTGGAAGTTAGGCAAGAGTTTTCTTACCTTGGCAAAGTAGGCCAACATGGCGGGTTCCCTAGTCTCATACTGTATTGTTCACTTGGTTTACTATGAGTTGTGAGTTGCCGCAAACCACGAGATGTATGGCTCCGACTTCCTTTGCCAGCGTCAGCCCGGCTATCTTATCAATGCTTCATATTCAGCTTCATTGTTCGAACTTGGAATAAGAACTGGAGCGTGTATTCTAGTTTCACCTCGCTAGGCCCATAGAGTATCAACCCAGCTCTGCTTCCACTCTGGTTGGACGAGCTATCCACATGAAGTAACCAGGACTCCTCATCCTATGTCATGATCTTGCAAGCTGGGGCTGGTGCTCAATTGGTTGAATCCTCCAATGTGGTTGTCGGCTCAGCCACTTAAGGGGTTGGCGAGCTAAAGGTGCACTTAGCGATGAAATCTACTAGGACCTATGTCTTTATTACCAGTCGTGGCTCATAATGGATGTCGTATTCATTGAGCTCTATTGCCTAGTTCGCCAATCTCCCTGAGACCTTGGGCTTTTGGAGGATTTGCCTCAAAGGTCGAACAGTCGGGACTACGATGGTGTGAGCTTGAAAATAGGACCTTAGTTTTCGGGCTGCCAACACTAATGCAAATGAGAGCTTCTCTATGTCTGAGGACATTGTCTTGGCAGCGTGTAGGACTTTGCTCACGTAGTAAACATGTTGCTGGATTTTATCTACTTCTCTTAAGGTTCAAAATATCGATACGCCCGATACGCCGACATGGGAATATCGGGCGAATCAATACAGCTTTTGACGGCTTTTTTTTTTCAAAACCGATTCAAGGGAGCCAGTTTAAAGCTCCTCCACCCCCTGAACCAGTCAGACCCCCGATAAACCCACTGTAGGGGTGTATTAGAGGGGTCTCGAAACAATACGTATCAACCGATATGGTCCGATACATGTCGATACTTTGAACCTTGACTTCTTTTATTAGGACTGAGCTAACTACCTCGTCACTCATAGAGAGGTAGAATTTCAGCTTGTCCCTGGTCTCTGGTTTAGTCAATAAGGGAGGCAAACTAAGGTATCTTTTCAACTCGTCAAAGGTGAGTTGACACTCCTCGGTCCACTCAAAATCTTGGTTTTTCTTTATTTCCTTGAAAAAGGGTAAGCATTTCCAAACCGACTTAGACATAAATCGGTTTAAGGCAGCAACTCGACCAGTTAACTTTTGGGTATCCTCAACCGAGCTAGGAGATCGCATGCCCAAAATCACTTGGATTTTTTCTGGGTTGGCTTCGATGCCACTTCGACTAACAATGTATATGAGGAATTTACCTGATGTCACACCGAAGGCTCACTTGTTTGGGTTAAGTTTCAAACTATACTTTCTCAAAATGTTGAAAACGAGGTATAGGTTAGCAATTAAATCATTTGAAGACCAAGTTTTGACAACCATGTTATCAACATAACACTTAATTTTGTTGCCAATTAAATATGAAAGTACATGGTTTACAAATCTCTAGAAAGTTGCTCTAGCGTTTTTCAAGTCGAAAGGCATGACTTTGTAACAATACAAATCAGTTTCGATCACAAAGGTCATTTTCTCCTTGTCCGCAAGTTCCATCAAAATTTGGTTGTAGTCGGAGTATGCATCCATGAAATCAATAGCTCGTACCCTGAGGTGGTGTCTATCAGGTGGTCTATCCAAGGGAGAGGGAAGCTATCTTTAGGGAAAGCTCGATTTAGGTCGGTGTAATCAATGCACATGCGCCACTTATCGTTGGCCTTTTATACTAATATTGTATTCGCGGTCTAGCTCAGGTACTGGACTCCTCTCACGAAATCCGTGGTGAGCAGCTTCCCTACCTCTTCATCTACTACTTGTCATCTTTCCGGGGTGAGGTTCCCTTTCATCTACCGGACTGGTCTGACTATAGGGTCAACATTCAATTTATGAGTTATAAGTTTTGGGTCTATGCTGGGCATTTCTATTGCCCACCAAGCGAATACATCTAGATTATTAAGTAAGAAACTCACCAAGTTGGTTGGTGCACACTGGTTCTGTCAAGCGAGCTCCTATTTGCATTGTCTTGGCTCAGTTTTTGAAATCAGAACCAGGATGGTATCTTCAGTGGGTTGAGCTCGTTCATCTGTATTCTCAGGAGGTGTCTCCAGGTCAATGTTGATGGCAATCTTGCCCTTTGCCTTCAAGGCGACTATGTAGCACTTGCGAGATTCTAATTGGTCACCTCGCATGACCTCGATACTTGTATTTGTAAGGAACTTCACTACTAGATGATATGTTGAAACCACCGCCCGGAGGGTGTGTAGGATAGGTCCACCTAGTATGGCATTATATGGGGAGGGGGTGGCAACCACTAGGAAGTCATGGTCAAACCAGACTGTGTTAGGAGGTGAGTCTGCCTGGACTGGTACCCTTACCCTGCCGACTAGCCGAACTACTTCCCCACTAAAGCCTACCAGGGGTAAGTCGGTGGGCTATAGATCCTTTTTTTTTTAGTTGCATTCGTTCAAAGGCTTCCAGGAATATGATGTTGATCGAGCTGCCAGAGTCAACCAAAATTATTTTCACTTTGAAGTCATTGGTTAGTAACTTCACCACCAATGCGTTGTCGTGCGGATAATGTATTCTGCGCGTGTCGTCTTTAGTGAAGTAGAACACTTCTTTTCATGGACACTATGGGGGACTATCATCTTCATGTTCCAGTTCCCTAACTGAATTTTTCCCTGCCGAGGTGGTGCACCTAGCTACAATTGACCCTCCAATTATCACATTTATGACTCCTCAGACAGGTCACTCCTGTTGTTGGTCTCTGGGAGCTACTTCTTGCTCCCTACTTGTTTGCAGTGCTTCTCTGTTATGTTCTTTTGGTCAACGTTCGTCCTTGATGAACTGCTTCAGGTAACCTCATCGGATGATGTCTTCGATTTCATTTTTTAGGTTCTAGCAATTTTCTATTTCAAGGCCAACATCACGGTGGAAGTGGCGGTACTTATTGGGGTTCCTGGTGTTTGGTTCGCCCTTCATCCTAAGCGGACATAGTTATTTGATTTTATTTACATTAAGATTTCTCCCCTTTTGTATTTAGAGGGGTAAATGTCCTACTATACAAAGGTGGGGTGCTAGGTCGCTAGGCTGAACCCTGTTGAGGCGACTTGCTTTTCCTTCTAGGCGAGCTGCATCGTCTATTCCTTGGTGATCTACTTCTCTTTGGAGACTTACTCATCTTCTTGGATTTGTTGTTGATTGCTTCCTCTTCATCTTGCTTTCTCTTTCCAAACAACTTGGATGTTGACCCTAAGGCTTCTTCTACTTTGATGAACTTATTTTCCATGGCGAAGAACTTCTCCATGGTTATTAGTGGGTTCAGTTCCATTTGGCCGTTGTGAGTTGCATGACTAGGTCTAGGTCAGGAATTTGTAAACGTTCCATGCTATACCTTCTTATGTATTCTCGCAGCATTTCATTGGATCTCTGAACCACATTGAGTAGGCAAGTTGTAGATTTTGAATGCCTTTTACTTTTGGCGAATTGGTTGGTGAACATTTTGGCGAATTGGTCCAAGTTTTTAATGGAGCCTAGAGCCAACCTTGAATACTAGAGCCAGGCTTCTTCTTTAAGGGAGGTTGAGAAGGCGATACACATGCTTACATCATTACCCCCATGAAGTAACATTAGGGCTTGGAAACTATCAGCGTGCTCATTTGGATCAGTCATACCTTTGTAGGTTTTGAGGGCAAGTGCTCTGAAATTTTTTGGTCTCGGGGCCAGGAGGATCTTTGGTGCTAATGGGGATTCCCTTATACATGGTTGTTTAGATAAAGCATCTACCTGACTTCGCCTTGATGTCTGCTCTTTTCTACATTGGGCTCCCTACTGGAGCGGGCTGATTTTTCTCCATGGCGTGGTGTGCACGCCTCCTTGTGCGATCTGTAAGAAAGAGAATTAGAGTGCCCAGGTGTCTTTTACCCGGAGAGGGCACTCTGATGCTTAAGTAAGAAGATGTTTGTGAATTCTTTTGAGAGTTGAGAGAGCTAGAAAGTATGTAATCACGCGTACCTTTTTCAGGTAGAAGTGAGTGGCTTTTATAGGCACTAGTGGTTAGAGCCCTCTTGTAATGGGTTTGAGCTTAACCATTTTCACTTTGTTGGGCGCGTTAATGCATTGGTTGCAAGATTTGTGCAGAGGTTACGATCTACCCGAGTAATTCCGATGTGTGCAATGCGGTAGGCCAGTCTAACGATAGAGGTATCATCGCTCCAAGGATCTCGGGTTAATGTATTGTTGGAATGGGTCAGTGGGCTCTTCCTCGCAGGTCGCCATGGATCTGACAGCTCGACCAGCTTCTAGGGCAGATCACCGTAATCTTACGAGTCTTCTAGTTTGGCCTTGCCGAGTTGGAGGTTGGCCTGGACGAGGTGCTCCAAGCTAACTTGCCGAGCTAGTTTGCTTACTCAACACCAAGATGTCACTCGAAGGTCATGTGTCACAATATGATTGATCGGGCCAAATTACCCCTCATCAAGACCGAAAATGCAAAGGCTAACCACGTGAAAGACTTTACAAGACATCCCCAGAAAAAAGAAAGAAAAAAAAAACTGAGCCGACCCTAACTCTCACAGTCTCACCACCCATGCCCACAAGGCCACACGACTAAAGGCTCAGTTTGGAAGGAGTGTAAATGCGAATGTGTAGAGTGTGGAACTAATTTATATTTTGTATTATTTTGTTTGTATTTTTATTGTACATTATTTGCATTTGTACTCCTTCCAAACTAAGTCAAAAGAGAAATAGAGAACAACCTTTAAAGGGTGGCCTTTCTTCCCCTACCTTCCCTACCTCGGGCCCCGACTCTCACGTTCTCACCACCCAAGCCCACAAGGCCACACGACTAAAGGCTCAGTTTGGAAGGAGTATAAATGCAAATGTGTAGAGTGCATAACCTAGCTAATTTATATTTTGTATTATTTTGTTTGTATTTGTACTGTTCATTATTTGCATTTGTACTCCTTCCAAACTAAGCCAAAAGAGAAACGGAGAACAATCTTTAAAGGGTGAACCTTCTTCCCCTACCTTCCCTGCCTCTCCTATGTGTGCTAGAAGCACCCTTACCATGTGGGTGCACCACCTCATCTTCATAAAACTCTGCTAACCACTTTAATTTCCTACTATCTGAAAGGCTATAGTATCTGGTGATGCGCAATCTATTCGCTCCCTTGTGTCCTGTGACTGGGCTCGAATAAAGATTTGATCTGGCAGTGCCGAGCTGGTATCTGTACGTCCGAGTTGGAAAGAGCTATAAAGAAAGAAGGATTAGAATGCCTAGGTAGGTTTTACCTAGGAGAACACTCCGAGCTTAAGTCAGTATGGGGATTTTTGTGAGAATGTGTGAGAGAGCTTAATTGTTTCAGTGCGCATACCTCTTTTGAGTGGATTTGGGGCTCTTTTATAGTTATCTGAGGTTCAGGTGCCATTAGGCAATGTCTTTGAGTCTCTACGGAGTTGTTTCTGTAGTTTAAGGCATGATGGCGCGCTAGTTGCTAGATTCGCGCGACGGTTACAAGTCGCCCAGTTCGGCGAGCTACTCCTATAGTCGTGGTAATGGTGCCTGTGGGGGCGTGTTGCGCAGAACGGTTTAGATGAGCTTGTGTTGACGACAGCCTAAGCTCGCCCCAACTTGGCTACTCATCTGATGTTGGGTGCCATGTGTTGACTTGTCGAGCTGTCCTACTGATTTGGATGTTTTGTTGTCAATAATGTCCATATGTCGATAGTTGTGCAGGGTGACCAAAATGCCCCTCATCAGTATCCATGTCCAAAGGAAGAGGTGATTCGCTTTTTTTTTTTCTTATGTTGCCTAATAATCCAGAAGAATGTGGTAAATCAAAATCAAATGGTTTGGATTCAAGGTACACGGATCAAACTTCACCTTTAAGAGTACCTCTGTTAGCAGTTGGGACTTCTCTTTCTTTAGGATCTCGTTCTCTTATAATAGAATGATGTTTGTTTTTGTCAACGGAGGTGGCCTTTGTCTTTGGTAGAGGCTAAGAGGAAAGCTAGGAAGACACTGACTCACACTTCTTTCTAATGATCTCTACAAGGGTTGCAGCGGCGTCTCCAATGGCGGTGAGATTCACGTTGTGTATCGACAACGGTGGTGAGACTCACGCTGTGTTGGTCAAGGTGAAGGAGCGGATAGAGAGGGAATGAGGGGCGGTGGGGAGGGAGGGGAAATTTTGATTAAAGTTTGGAGTCCAAACTCTCGTTAGGTCTGCACTCCTTCAGTTTCAAATTCTTTTAGGAGCGGGTGACGTGTTCGGTCCTTATTGGATTTGACAAACATTTTTTTGTCCCTAAGGCTGTGCTTACAATTTTATTTGTTATAGTATAAAAGCATGGGAGTGCAAGTGATAAAAATGTAAATTCATGTTTAATTTTGTTTTGGGTTTTTTGTATTAATTTACTTCATTATACTTGAATGTGTAAAGTGGGCTGTGCCGGACTGGTATGGTATGACCCGTAAATGATCCACTCGCCATCATGGGCCACATCGCCCTCTCCAATGAAAAATTTGAGGATCAACCCGGCACAGTCCACAGCCCAGGCCGGTGCGGAATTTACATTAAATCACTTGCACTGCCATGGTTTTGCATTGTTTGTATTACAATCAAATACAGTCTAAAGGGTAGACGATGTTAACTCGGTACCCACGGCACATTTCAGCTGCGCATTGAAAATATCTCATTTGTCATAGGGGATGCTCCAATACACGACATTGGTGCTTTGTTGATAGGGATGTGATAACAGTTTGTTGGTAGCAAAATCCAAAATGTAATAAATAAGCAAATGGAAAAAGGGTTTTATGTTCTTGTAATAATAGCCACGGATACCCTAAATAAAAATAAAAATTCATTAAGCTTGACCTCTTTATCTGTTCTGTTCAACTGAGATCCTTTTACTCCAAATCCCTTATTATATTCCCCATAATTTTTCATCAATTCTTTCTCCATTTCCCTAAACCTTAAATTACTTTCTCCTAATCAGTTCCCTTAACATACTTCGTCTCAGCTCACAAACATTGACTTCTTCGAAACGTTGAATTCTCTCTCATCTCACTTCCCAACGGATGTCTAACCTTCATTAAATATCTCCAGCTCTCTCTCTCTCTCTCTCTCTCTCTCTCTCTATACACTAGCTTGCATCCATTATTGGTTTTTCTCCTTTCAGTAGCTCATACCAGACAAGTAGACCAATTAATCAAGCTGGCTAGCCGCGAAGGTTCATGCTTCTCTGCACCTAATAGCTATATAAGCATGAGAACCATCTCTCTGAGCTTGCATTACTCTCAGACCATTACATACCCGGTCATTAATTGATATCCCCTTCACTCTGCGCCAACTTCTGCAACCCAAGCAATCCAGACATGAAAAACCTCACATACACCCAACTCTTCCAAGCTTCCATTGCAGTTCTCTTAACCTCAACCCTCCTCGTTCATACCCTCTTATCCGGCACCACACTCACCCACATCCTCGGTTTCCTCTCCCACAACCTCACAGTCTCGCTGTCCTGCGCCTGGTGCCTATTCATCTCCATCATCTACTACCTCTTTACCCGCCCACGTCCAGTCTTGATGCTAGACAACACCTGCTTTAAACCCAGCTTCGACCGTAGGCTGAGTCTCGAGGTCTGTGAGTATTTTGTGCGTCGGAGTAGACGCTTCAACAGCACAAGCGAAGAATTCATGCGAGGTATTTATCTCAAGTCTGGCCTGGGTGAGGAAACTTATGCACCTCCCTTCATCTTCCAGACAGACTACGAAGCCAAGCTGCAATCCGCCATTCAAGAATCCCAAGAAGGGATGTTCTCTACCGTTGATTCTCTCCTGGCTAAAACCCAGATCGACCCACAGCAGATTGACATCGTCGTCGTCACCTCTGGCTCCTTCGCGCCCTCTCCATCTCTGTCGGCACTTATAGTTAACCGTTATAAGCTGAGACCCGACGTTAAGACCTTTAACTTGAGCGGCATGGGTTGTAGTTCTGGAGTCATGTCCATTGACATGGCTGCTAAGCTCCTGAGCAGCAGTAGGCGTGTCAGGTATGCACTCGTCGTGGTCACCGAGAGCATCAGCTTGAATTGGTACTTCGGCGATGACCGCTCCATGCTCGTCACCAACTGTATCTTTCGTGTCGGTTGCGCTGCCGTCATGATGACCAATGACCCGAGTCGCCGGCAGGAAGCCAAGATGGAACTCGTTAGTTCGCTCAGGACTCACCATGGTGCAGACGACAGCTGCTACACAGCGGCGTTTCAGCAAGAAGACGAGATGGGTAACCTTGGGGTGACACTCAAGAAGGATTTGATTCGGGTTGCAGGCCTTGGCTTGCGTGCCCACATCCAGTCGCTTGCACCCCGAGTTCTCCCTCTGAGTCAACTCGTCTCGTATGCGTACTCGGTTCTGATGTGTGCACTATCACGCGGCGACTCAAAGCCAATGGTGCCGGATTTCACGACGGCGTTCGATCACATCTGTATCCACACGGGTGGGAAGGCTGTGATTCAACAGGTGTCGCGAGTGCTTCGACTCAGCAGCGAGGTGACTGAGCCGGCACGGATGTGCTTGCACCGATTCGGTAACACATCCAGTAGTCTGGTGTTTTACGAGTTGGCTTATTTTGAAGCCAAACAGAGGTTGAAGCGAAGTGACAAGATGTGGATGCTGGCGTTTGGGACGGGGTTCAAGGTGTGTAGCCTCGTCTGGAAATCACTGCGAGATTCGTGTTTAGACTCTGAGAATCCATGGAACGATTGCATTCATCGATACCCAATAAAGAACTAGTAAGGTAAGGTAGGAAGAAGAGAGAACAGAAGAAGAAAGAAAAGAGAGAAGAAAAAAAAAAGAGAATTTGTGAAATAATTATAATCCCAGAATATAATAGCTCTATATTCTTATAAAAATAAAACCCAATATGACTGTATTAATTCTTGTGTTCATTGATTATGCATTTAAGGATTACCAACACAGATTGCAGAGGTGGGGACTCATGTTGGCTCTCAGTAAGTATTTTTCAAGAGAAAAGATCGATGGAGGCTAGTTGCCTTAGATATGTGATCAATCTCATGAAGTTAACTACAGAGGTCAACAATATTGGGTGGGTAAGAATCCATTACCCAGAGAAGAATTCTCTGGGTCATCCATCACCTTGCTCAATGCTTTTGCTTCTTCATTGAATTGTAAACAGTGCTTGATTATTGAAAATCCCCTGGATTTGTTCCATATTTATCTGTTCATCTTTTAGTCTCTGAAATAAAACTGTTCATTTAGCAAAACAAAATTTCAATTAATTTTAAATCAAAGAAGCATAACAAAAGAGATAAGCCCTTAAGCTTCAATTGTTCTTTTGATTTGTTGCTGTTGTGATAGGGCTGATAAACTGGGTTAAATAGGGTGGGGCAGATTTTATCCATCAAACTATAAACTGACTAGGAGGCAGCTTTAACCTTTCATGAACATAGAAAAGGTCTATTTTCAAATTAGTTTGTAGTCAATATTTTGTAATAAAATTCCATTTATGTAGTCAATATTTTGTAATAAAATTCTGCAATATGTATAGGCCAAAATTATAAATTCTATTTTCAAATTAGTTTTCCCTTGTTTTCTCCTTTGAACTGATACAAAATTTTGGAAGCTAAAACTAATTTTTCAGTTAAGAAAAGAATGTAGGCAAGGGCATTTTTCAAAACAGGAAGTGAAACCTTGTATATGTGGAAGCGGTGATGCTGAGGTATGAGGTACTTCAAAATTTGATTCTTAGGGTCTGTTTGGTTCACAGGAATAGGAGCCATTCTGATTCTAACTGTTTATTCCAGCGGATTCCATTTCCTGCCTGAATCAATTGGGCAGGAGGAATCGACCATTCCAATTCTGATTTCAACAGATCTCAATTCCGATTCCAACTGCAAACGAAAAGGACCCTTAATATATAATTGGCTGGATTTCTATAAAGTATATCATATATACAATCAAATTCTTATATCAAATTCAACCAAATTCAAGTTGCAATCAGATATTGTGTACATTAATAATTTAAACTGAAAATGATCGAGATAACATTTATTATTAATAAAATGAAAAAGGACTGTTATTATATATCATGAACAAAATATATTTAAAATGATGATTTTTATGAAACTTAAATAAATCAATTTTTTGAATGAGATAGGGTTGGGTCCAATCCCTTTATTAACGGGTCGAATTCAGATAACATTTGCTGCCGCAAACCATGCATTCATTTGCAGTGCACGATCCCTTGCTAATTTAAGGCATTCAACTGCCCTCAAACTTGTTGATTCCCTGCACCAAATGACATCTGCGTTTGTTAGGGAGATTTCACACATTCTGCAAATTCAGGTTCTGAAAAACAGCCCCATCCCAATAGTGGTCTACAGTTCTACTCATATATTGGGCCAATCAGAGAAACACGTCAGCTCTACAACATGAGACCCACCTGTGAGACCGAGGTGATAAACCTTGGCCCAGACCCAAGAAATTAAATACACATCAATTATCTATATAAATGGAATCTACTCGTGCAAGTAGATTCACGAGTAGATCAAAGTCGCACGTGAAAACAGTGCAATCGTATGTTCTTGCTTTCGAGTGACACGTGGTCTTCGAGATTTGTGGGGAGAGACTTCTCAAGGCTTCCTTCCTCCTCTTCTTATCGCCGAATTTTTTTGCAGCAAAGGTTCCTCCTCGCCGGAAGAGCTTTCTTCAAGTTGCATTGAGGTAACTTCAACACAGAGCTGCAAATGGAAAGAATAATATATACCACAACCCCTCCAGAATTAACCGAGTAAGAAGGGAAGAGTTCTTAACACAAGTATTCCGGTTATATTCATCCAAGTGAGAAATCAAAAGGGCCCTTAGGTAACAGGTCGAATCGAAAAATTTATTGCTTTTATCTTTTAGTGGGTAGATTATTAAAAGAGGTAGCGATCTCTGTGATGGCTCAAGTTGAAGTGGAGTTGATTACTGCAACCACCTCAAATATTTTATAGTTTCAATCGTCTCATGCACTAAAGGATAAAACAATGACATTTAATTAAGCCATTTATATATTAAAGCTTTATAGAGACTCTTGGAAACTTCCTTCATGCGTATATGGAATGGAGTGCTGCACAATCTGGGCACTCCTAACTGGTTGCTGACGAGTTCTTATCTGGCAACAGATGGTACCTGAGAAGAACACGGTGAAGAATTCCCAAGGGACTTGCCCGGTGGGAATACTCTGATGCTTAAGTTAGAATGCTAGAGAAAATAGTGAAGGGTGTAAAAAAATGTAAGAGTGTAGGTCGTGCTAGATCACCGAGTTAGCTCGAGAGCAAGTAAGTTCAAGATAAGATCTTAGATGTTCAAGAAAGAGAGAGAGAGAGAGAGAGAGCCCTTCCCTTCAATTAGTGAGCTCTTATATAGGCGTTCTTGTCAAATCGGGCGTAACCGCCACTAGGCTTCTATCGAGCCGTTATCTGCCAGGGCTGCACAAGTAACTATTGCAGGGTGCTACCCAATTGGGTGAATGACACGTCCCGGGAGGACAGGCACGCCACCATCTGTCGAGAGACGTGGGTGCAGTCTGTTGAATTGCCAAGGATTGCGCAGTCGATCAGGAGACGTAGCGCAGTCTGATGGGTACGGTCTTGTCAGATAGAAGCTTCCTGAAAGCATCGCGTCGCTTAGTCGCGAGCTACCTTGTAACGAGCTATCCTGTCGTGAGCTACTTTGTAGCGAGCTCCTAGGGGTACTTCGAGGTGACCCTTCTCAAAGTTGTCTTTGGGGTAGTTTTTCTGTCCAAGTGTTGGAGTGAACTGGTTATCCTAGCTCACGAGCTGGGATAGACTTGTCTAGGAGTATTCCCTTTCAATAACTCGGGAGACCTCGAGCTCACGTTATAGCGAGCTCCCCCTATAGCGAGATATGGTGTAGCGAACTGCCCTGTGGGCTGGTTACTTAGTCGCGGTCAGGCTGTGGTGCTGAGTTGTTGCTCGTGCTGATTCATGTCCACATGTCGTTGTTTCAAGGAATCAGGTCAAAGCAACTTCCATTAGTTTTCAAAATTGGATCGGACAAAACTGGGAACTGGTTTTTTATTTCAAAACTATTATTTTGTCAAAAATTATTGATTTGATCAGCAAACTGTTGATTCAGACAGTCCAATCATTTAAACCGTTTGAACTGTTCAATAATTTGACCGTTTTTTTATTAGAATGGGCCATCTATTGGTTCAAATAGTCGAACCATTCGACTTAAGAACTGAATCCCTGACCTGTTCATTGTCCGTTGGATTTTAAAAACCTTGCCATGGAGAGATAATGTTGGAGTCCCCTTTGCTATGGATGCTCCAAGCTAGCATCTATTTACTTGATCAAACTAAGCGGTATGTGATCAGTTAATTAGCAAATGTTCTAGACTAGCATTCTTATTATGGATATCACCATGTATTTGATAAAAAGAGAAAAAAACTGTTGTTTTTTCATATATAGACTGGAAATTTGATATATAATCCAACCCGAAAATAACTAGGATCATGAGATATAGCTAGCCATCAGGGATCAAGTAATAAAGATGTTCCATAAATTGTCATGCCCCCCCAAATCAATGTTTATTAGTTATAAAAAAATGCTGACTCCGCTCTGAATTGGCATAACAACTTGACCACTTGCTTAAATGTGTACCACTGGTAACTATAGGTGGCAATGCAATGCAACTTGTTAACTCATACTGACATTTCATAATTTCCTAAAAACATAAATCTTTGAACAATTTGTTAGCTCCACCCAGATCTTATAAAAATGCTTTAATCTCAGAAATCTGAAGCTCCTCGTATTCTATTAGTAGTCCTCTAATAAACCGCATCTTGCCTGTAAATATAATATTAATCCACGGGCAAAATTCAATCCATCCCTAAAAATCTTAACTCCACCCTAAAGGTGAATTGAATTATAAAAACCTTTAATTTTTTATATACTGGCTGGATGATCATCTATTGGATTAGCTGTGGTTAAAGAAAGGTGTTTGCACATGCATGGCCTTCACTTCAAACAGCGTGATATGTGTGCAATTCAGGTTAACATGACATGAGATATTAGGTTGCCCTGGCCCCATTGAATTTATCCATTAAACAACAAGAGCAATAAAGCAGCTTTCAACCAAATAAATGGATTTTAGATTACACGTTATATCAAAATTTCAACTAAATATATTAAAGGCGTCGGTATCGTTAAGCAAGGTCTATTTTCATGTCCCAAAAGGCATATTTACCCTTAAAGACCAAAAACGTCTAAGACCTAGCTTTGACGCTTCCATGCAATGTACCATAGATTTTGTCCATACTTTATATTGGATTGTAGCTTGAAGTAGTCCAAATTTTATTAAAAGAGAAATAGAAAGTTGAGAGAAAATTGTTTGGATAGCTACAATACTGGTTTTAGACATTAATTGGATGTATTTTTTTATTTATTCTTTTGGTTTTATTCATTAAAATAACAAGAGAGGGGGGTTTACCCCTCTAAGAAGGAGTCCATATCCTTTGTTTGGCCTTGAAGATATCTGAACCGAATAAGCTAATATTTGAAACAAAAATAAATAAGAATTTACACTCAAATCATTTGCATGGTCATAATCTTGCAATAATACGTAGGTTGTTATAAAAGCTTTCGTAGTTTATCCAATACCGGAAAACTATCATTATCCAACATCACCTTAACCAATGACCCAATGATGGGGTAGATGTTTGACAACATGCTTAGTTTTGTTTTATATCAGCATATATTGGGAGCAGCTCCCATACTTATTATTGAGATATTCTTAATACACAGTTGAAATATGCTGTGGGGTGCATATGTGAATTCCTCTAGGAGGATCACTCGGCATCCATCCTGATATGGAGGCATGGGATCAAAGTCAAATTCATGTAATTAATAGCTCACCCTAGTAAGGACAATGGATTTTATACGCCACCCTACTCTGTTCCCATTTATTTTTTTTGGCAATAGGCTATATAAAGTGCTCCAAGGGGTAGGAATCTCCTACCAATAAAGTGCTCCCAATACCTTCCCAACATGCCATTGTAGCAAGTATATTAGGAGCATCTCCCTTGTTATTAGGGATGTTCATGGGTTAGGTTGGGTTGGTTTATTGAAAAATTTTCAACCGATTTGACCTGGTTGAATTACTTAAAATTGAAATCGAAACTGATCCTGTGTTAAGCAAAACCGACCTAGTTGGTTTGAATCGGGTTGGGTTGGTTTAGGCTCTAAGTTCAACCATACTTGAGAGTTAATGTATTAGAGATTGTGCTTGAGTTGAGGGGCTAAGGGGGGCGGACCTAGTCGGTTTCAAGAAACCTTCTAATTTAAGTAAAAAATGACACCTAATTATAATTGTATTTGGTTGCCTATTTGGTGTAAAAGACCATAGAAATTAGGATCATTTGATTCTTTTCTTTAAACTTTTCCAAAAAAATTCATTGTCTAGGTGTCTTACAATATTTGCCATTAATGTCATTTCTAACTAGAAGACTAGGAATTAAGTTAGGTTGTAACTAGAATAGAGGCAACTTAGTTAAGTAGGAACTAAGTAGGTTATAACTACTAACTAGGAATTAACTACTACCTACTAAGTTGGTTCGGTTCGGGTCAGAATCGGTTTTCACACATGAAAACTGAAACCGACCCGAACCATCGATTTATAGTTTTTTACAACCCGAAACCAACCGGTATTGAAGAAAACCCAGCCAACTCTGGTTGGATCAGTCCATGTTGGTCAGTTTGATCGGATTGGGTCTTCTTATGAACAGCTCTACTTGTCATTCATGAATCCACATGAACACCTCATATGATATACCCCACAAACCATCGTAATTGTGTATTAAAAACATCTCTCCATGACAAGTGTGAGCGAGAGATATTCCAAATGCATGTTGAGATGTATATGTGGGGCACATGTAGAATGCACTTTATGAGGCACTGATTTTAACTTATGATTCATGAGACATGATAGTAGACTTGTTCATGGGCCTGATAGCTTGACAGCTTCAGCTTGAGCCTAGGCCCTGCTATAGAAATCATACTATGTTTTGGTCTTGGTCTTGGAAACAGAATTGACAGCGCTATTGCTGAGCCAAGATGAGCTTTGCAATCAGGTCGGGCGGGCTCGGGCTTCTGTAAGAGTTGGGTTAGACACGAATATATTATGTTGATAAAGCCTGACCCGGCTCTGAACAGGAGTAATGGAAAGATATTTCCAATGTATGGTTGGTAGTAAATCTGAATTTCACACCAAAGGGTCCAACCCGGGTGAACGCAAGACTATGCCAGGTTACCACTACAACCAATTAGAGGCTTTTTTTAGCGAGTTAACTCCACCTCCCCTTACAGTCTTAAATCCATAAATCTCTCCATTAAGCTGGATAATTCACATGTTTACTGAAGTTGTATGGTGCCATTAACAAGCATTAAATATCGTGTTGGATGGTTTCTGTGTAGTAGTTGCATTATTATTATCAGCTAGATTTTAAGTCGCATTACGAACCAATCCAATGAATTGCCCATTTGTAGACGCAATGACAACTCCCAACCATTTTGACCGGAATCATCTTAGGTTGTTGTGCTTTTAATGGGTTTAGACTTTAGGCCAGTTTTGACAGGTTCGGAACTGGGTCACTGTTTGAACGGTTAAGTCTTTGACTTTTCAAACAAAACTTAAAGAAAAAATAAGATAAATTAATGTTTGCATTGGGTTCTATGCAATTCTTAAAAGTTAAATTCAAATTATTAATGAAGATGTAGAATTTTTCTTAACTAAAATGCCTATATTTGTTATATAGTCTATCTCTAATTATGAAGATAGAAAATGTAATTTCAGTTAATGCTTTTCATCTTATTTAATCTTCTATTTTAACTCTTGTATTTAATGTATTAACTCACATTCTCTCTCTCTCTTTTTTTTTTGCCACCATTATCTCTTATTAAATCTCCTATTTAAGTTATTTTTCACTAATAAATGTTACTAATTAAATCTATGTGTAATATTTTTATAAACCCATATATTTTAATACTTATTTAAAAAAAAACCATTCTTTATCCAAGTGATGACCAAGTAATTCAACTATCTGAATCAAATTGGCAAATTCATGCAATCATAATTAAATAATAAAACTTTTAAATATAAATAAATATAGAAAACTATAAAAATGTAGAAAAAATATACACATTTGTGATATTTTTCTATTGATCAAATTAATAAAAAAAGTGTAATAAAAAATAATTATTTTGATAGATGATGAAAATGAAATACATAATTTAAAATTAACAAAAAATGAAATTATTTTCTTGTTTAGGCACATGTATAATATCATATATTTATCATATTAAACAAGAAATAAGTGTACATAACAGTATTATTTTTACACACATAAAAATAAAGAATAATTATCAAAAAAATTGAACACATCTATAACTCCAAATTTACACTACTATTAAAAATATTAATAAGCTTGTAAAACTTTCTTTTGACTAAAATACTCATTTTTTGAATTTAATCCCTATTTAATTGCGATGTTTAAAATGTAGTTTGAACTACAAATTTCACCCCACTTAATTCTCTCTCTTTAAATCTTGCATTTTTTTTGATAAATGAACAAAAAAATAAAAACTAAAATATAAAACATTACAAAAGTAAGAATCCAGCAAAGTGGGTAGGCCTGTCAATGATTTTGCAATTTGTATTCGATTAATAGTGACAAAAATATAAAAAAAATAAAAATACATGAATTTTATAAAAAAATTGTATACATTATTCCTATCATTATCATCATCTCGAATTGCCACATGCACACTTACTAATATTTATAAACATGTATGTTGTGTATTCTTACATTAATATATTATAACTTAGGGTAAAATATCAAAACCTACCCTGGAATTTCACTTTAACAAAAACCTCCCTTGAACAACCTAACACATACCTCCCTTCTCTCATTGATCCAGACCAAAAACGTTTGACTTATACATAGTTTTTTAAAAATACCCATTTACCCTTTTATATATAATTTCATATAAAATTTTATTAAAATAACCCTAAAAGAAACTTCAACCTGAGTCACCCATTTGATGTACTCTTTCTTATCTTTCAATCTCCCATATATTGAGTTTAGAAGAGAGGCAGTATCCATGTCGTCATGTAAACCCATGCTCATTACTTCCTTTACACGAGCCAATTGATATGAAGAAATAACAGGTTCAACTGAGTTTTTCATAGAGGGACCTGAGATGGGTATCCAACTCGTTTTCGGTATCCTAGAAGTTGAAATCATCTATTGAAGATAGAATTGAAATAAAGAAACGGAAGAAATCACGGCCATGGCCAATTGGATTGTGCAAGATCTCCTCTAAAATCATAGCTAAGCCTCTCTCTCTCTCTAGTAGAGTAGCAGGCCCTCGTTTTTTCTTTGATCTCATTTTAAGACTCAACATTTTAAACAGAGAAATTTACGTATCACTTGTGCAACTCTATTAGAGAGATCCCCCTTCTCCATTTCCTGCATTAAAACAAATCCCACCAAGAGAAAAGAGGGTTAAACTTTAGGGAAAAATCTCGATTAGTGCCCTATACTTTGGACCTAGTGCCGCTTTGGTTCCCCAAAGTTTAAAATGCGACAGTTCAATATCCAAACTTTCAAAACGTATTAATCCAATACCTACCATTAATCAGCTATTAACTAGCTGTTAAATGTATTTTAAAATGGCACAAATACCCTTTGAGTGTCAACCATCCAAACATTGACAAAAAATTAACAGTCCTAAATCCTTGCCTCTTTTATTCAAGAAAGTTGGGGTCCAAAATGTCCACTGAGACGTGACCCTAACTTTCTTGTATAGATGAAGCAAGGGTTTGGGATTGTTAATTTTTTGTCAACGTTTGGATGGTTGATAAAGAAAATTAGATGGTGCTTGAAGGGCATTTGTGTCTTTTTCTAATGCCACTTAACAACTTGGTTAGCAGCTGGTTAATGGTAGGTACTAAATTGACACATTTTGAAAGTTCGGATAATGAATTGCCGCATTTTAAAATTCGATGACCAAAGTAGCACTAGGCCCAAAATACAGGGTATTAATCGGGAATTTTCCCTAAACTTTATAAAGCTCTTTCTATCAACGTCTAATTGCAACTCTATTAGAATTCAGCAGAAGAGAGAAAAAATACCCAGTTGGTTTTGTTGTTTTTATCTTGTGTTTTCCAATCAAAATCTTTCGTTTTTTCTTGTTCCATAGCATGATTCAGAACTCGGGAGAAATCCAATTGGGTCCTTGTGCTTCTTTTATCTCTGTTCACTCTTTTCTTAATTGGGCTTGTCTGGGTTTCTATAGAAAATGAGCTTACCACAATCAACCTTCTGTTAGAGGACCAGTGGTGCAGGTCTTAGAACGTTTGTAGGAGCGAGTTTTCTCTCTCCACCTACTCTCCCTCTGAGAATTAGAGTCTCCACTACGTAGTGATCCAGAGTTGAAAGGACTGGCCTTCTGATGGGGGTTGCGAACAGATATATAGGGCAAAACTCGAGTGAAGGACATTTTTTCATTTTAAAATCTATTGAAGATGTCCTAACGATTAATTAGATTAGACTGTTTTTTTTTTTTTTTTTGTTTGGTTCAGCAATGAAAGGGAGTTATCTGTTAGGTTTTCTAAAATTCAGGGAAGAGTTTTGTTAAACCTTAGGGGAGGTTTTTATGATTATCAAAAATTTCAAGGGAGGTTTTTATATTTTATCCTTTATATTATTAATATTTTTAGTAATAAAATTAAATTCAAATAGCATATATTATTTAGGGTTAATACTTGCATATATGCTCTTACACTAATAGATTATAACAGACATTAACATACGCATTTGAGGTAGGTTTAGAGTTTTGGATCTCCTCGCGGTTCATCTCGGCTCCAATCACAAGTTCTAAAATTGTGCTTAGCTGGATTGATAAATATATTGCAACACACACCAAGTATATTAGGTCATCTTACAAAAGCCTTCGCTATGAAATTTTTCTCTTATTCAAAACATTTAATTCACCCGGAGATTAACTGTGTCAATTAGATGGATTTGGACTAAAGACATCCTTTATTGTGCACTTAAAAAAGGAGGGCACTATCCAAAATGCTTGGAACCAACGTCTCTCATCCCCACAATGAGCAAATGGGATTTTCTGCCCACTACTCTCTACCCACACTCCACCCACCGTGAATTGTAACTATACATCTCTATTATGAACTATAAGATGTGTGGCTGCAATTCATTCACGGTGGGTAGAAAAGTTAGTAGAAAATTTGGGTTTAATAGAGGTTGAATGGTTGTGGGCTCCATATATTTTGTGACTGATGTGGCTTGTTATCATTAGTTCCACAGCCTGCCGAATGAAAAATGCAATCAGCTAATTCTATCTCAGGGTTTTGGTCTACATTCCTTAACATGACACAATGCATTGTATCAATCACCTACTTGAAAACCTCAAAAAAAAAAAATAAATAAATAAATAGAGAGAGAGAGAGAGAGCTGTTTTACCCTTTGAAGGACAGCCTTCTCATCAGTCCGTGTAAAATAGGGTGCCAATTGGGCGGATTGAGTTGGGTTAAGATTTTGTTATATTTTGAAATGGGCCCAAGCTTGAGCCCAAGCATAAACCTGATGTAGTTGAAATTCTTCAAATTTGACAACTAAACTTGCACCCCTAAAATCAAAACATAGATTTGTCTATAATGAAACTAGATGATACAGAAAGAAGGTGGGAAGGCAAGTAAAAACTTCCCAAGACTTATCTTACATTAGAATTGCAAAATTATCCTTACTAATGTAGTTTTGGGCCGGTACAATTCAATGTCTGGACCATTCAATCTGTTCAAATTCATTTTAATTTAAATTGATTTCAACCCAAACTCGATTCATTGATACCTATATTCCTATCTTATATTAATGGACCGCATATTGGCTTAATCCAACACAACCCAATATAAATTTATTACAGACAGACCAGGTCCAATTCAATCTAATAAGTATTTTGGACTAGATTAATCCAATCCAATATGTCTTATTGGTCCATCTAATTGATCCAAATTGATCTTTGAACTGGATGGCTCCAGTCCAAAACCAGTCCATTGACACCCTCAGATGTAGAGATCGCAAGTGCAAGTAGGAGCTCGCAATAGGTGGCTCACCCCACCCAACACAGCCTTCTTCTGTTGGGCTGAGATGGGCCTAAATTTTCATTCCACAGCCTGACATGGTCAGACAAATTGTAACCCCTATGTGCAATCTCCTTGGGTTTTCTTTCTCTTCTTTTAGGGTTTTGGACAACAACTTACCAAAATGGCCGTGACTAACTATACAAATGAATCTTGGTTTGGTCAACCTCCTTAGAGGATGTAAGCCTGTAATTTTCTTTCTATTTGAATGGAATTCACATGTAAATTTTTAAAAGCACATTAATTGAAACTACTTACAAATTCAAATATACATATTAACAGTGGTAATGGTGGTACTGGAGATCAAAATGTAAAACTGTCTTATCAGAATTTTTTCTCTATTTGTTCTTATTCTCAATATTGCTCCTTTTTTCTTCTTTACGTATTTTAATTTTTTCTATATTTTCGATTTTAGGTTGTTTGAAGACAAAAAAGAGAGGATGTTTTCCTATTTTACTCATTAAGTCATTATTTTGTATTCACCAAGTCGTATGATGCTATACACTAAATTTTTATAGAAGTTAAGAATGGTTAATTTCATTGGATAATAATTTAATGGTATTATTTGTATATTAGTTATTTCACTAATTTTAATTTTGATTATATTTATAAATAATGTATTATGTCAACCTTCAAGGGTGTAAAGCCATTTTCATTGTAGGGTTGGTTATTATTCAATTTCTATGGACATGGGAAATTGGGAATTGAAAAGAACACCTCTATGGTGGAGGTTTCAATTCATACAAAATTCATAAATTGCAATTCTATGAATATTCTAACTTTTATATGAATTGGATACATCCAAACACCCAAAACTGGAATTCCAGTTCCAACCCAAAATTCATGCTAACTAAGACCTGCTGGCATGCCTGCCCAAATGGTCGTTTGCATTGGACATTCATCCCTCCATGATTTTCTACTTTACAAGAAGTCGTTCCAAAGGCCCCACTGATAAGTGTTTTCTGGAAAATCTACAATCCTTCTAAAAAACATTGCACAGTTTGCATATAGATGTCCCACTGTATGCTGCGTTGGGGAATATGTTTTCAATAAACATTCCATGATTTTCATGGAATATGTTTTCAATACACGGATCACGGAAGGATGCGGCTGTGAGGTCGGTGTGAGAAGTATCTGGTTGGAGCAAATCCCACTAATCATAAAAGTAAATGAGAAGACCAATTTTTGAGCGGACTTGTTGATCCACAAAAGCCCATTTTTACCAAGTCGTTCTTTTGGGCGCTTTTGGTTTCTTGAACGCAATAATAAGCCCCATAACCTGGCATGGGGGTAAATGTTTATCTAGACTTAGGGTGTCAATGGTATTCGAAAATCCGATTTTGAATTCAAGATTTGATATAATCGAATCGAATTCGGATATTCTATTTATATCAAATAATTAATCAGATTCGAATTCAGATATGATTTGATTCGATTCGATAAATATCTGAATTCGACCGATTATTTAATTTTTATATATAATATATAAATTTTTAAAATATTTATATAATAATTAAATTATATAAATAATTTATATATTTATATATTTTATATATAAATAAAATATTTATTAATTACTTAAAATAATTAATTAGTCAAATTCAAATCGAATCGAATATTCAAATATTTAATCGAATATAAATTTCAATATCCATCGGACATCAATTTTTTTAATTGGATTCGAATTCGGATATTGCTTGATCCAATTTGAATTCAACCGATTTACACACCATACAATTGTTCTAATTTCATTTTGGCCTCGACACGGAACACGTTCAAAACATCACATAAATGGCTTTCTTTCTTTTATTACATAAATTCAAAACATCATAATTGCACCAAATGTGCTTTCAAATCCCCACACCCTTGGTGCAATCTCTTTGGGCCAATCATAGAAAGCCTAGTCCAAATGGTTGTTCAATAAACCAATTCTTTGAATCTAATTACCACACCCTAACATTAAATTTAGTCCATTATAACAAAACTATTATTCTTTTGTTAATTTGGTAGTTGATATTGTTTTGGAATGTTTTAAAAACCAATACGGAACAGGAACCACTTTGGTCATCGGTTTCTAGGTCAACAGTACAACTGTCTGCTGAACAGAGGACTCATTATAATTTAAAAAAATAAATAAATAATTAAAACAAAAATGGCCAAAAGCTATGTCTTTAATGAATGTGTCATCAGATAAACAGTTTTTGATAAAAGAATGATTCAGGGGTGAAACAGAACCAATTGTCTGAACAAACAGTCTGACTGTCCAGATCAACAATGGTTCAAAAACCATGACGTTGGAAATCAAATTATACATCGGTTGCAAGTATACATAAGTGACGGTATGATGTGTTTATTTTGAACACAGTTTGTATTTACACGCTCAAAAGTGCATTTGTAATATTTCATGGGTAACTATGAATCTGGTTAGTTTTCATGGTACATCAAGCGATTGTATGATTGGTATCGTGATTCGTGAAACGCATAAAGTAGATTAATGGATGGAGATTGGGAGATGGAATTGCTGGTGACACAAGACATCTTTCATATCGAAAAGATGCCAACTGGAATTCGGATTCAGTTTTCACAAAACGGTATTCACAGCCTGTAGTAAGAGATTTTCGAAATGCAGGGCTGCAAGTGTTATGAATAAGGTGTGAGAACGGACTGAATCCTGTCTCCGCCAGCGCCGACTGACCATTCATGATTCAACTATTAGGATGAAAAACGGAGCATACAAATCTTTTTTGGAACATGGCATTGACTTGCAATTAATTAAACGGTCAGTGTAAAGACCGTTTGAACGGCCTTTACATGCTTGTATTAGGTATTAGGAATATTTCGGTACTTGTGTGCCTTTATGGGATCGAATTCGAATAGGATCAATGAATATCTAAATTGGAATTCGATTAAAAAATCTGATATTTGAATTTGATTTGATATGTAATGCATATTGAAAATTAATATTCTAATTCAAATTTGATTAAATATTTGAATATCTAATTTGATTTGAATTTAATTAATTAATTAATTTAGATAAATAATAAATATATAAATAAATATTTTATTGATATATTATAATTATTATATATAAATTATATAAATTATTTTATATATTATATATAAGAATTAAATAATCGGATACTTATGTGTGAATTCATTCCCTTAAAGGAAATAGCTAGGTGACTGTGAGTGGATGCAGCTCTCTAATCCTTTTTATAACTCTAATGTTTCAGATATTTTAGGTTTTTCTATGGGCTCTGTGGTGAATTTAAATCTGCTGGCCACAATTCATTATCGGCCATGTTCACGCAGCCTCGCATCCGGAATATCAATTAATGCATTTTGATCAACAGATCCAGATTCTTCTGTGGTGGCATGGCAATTTTAGAATTTAAAAGGCTCGATATAAATTTGTTATGGAGAACCAACCCTCACTTCCTCACTCAATAACTTCAAAAAGCTTGCATTTACAGAGATTTGATCCTGTGCCTCTATATATTTGCAGGTATAACAATTGACCATTTAGCTATTAAATGATCAGAAATTTATAAAATAAAAAAATAAAAACCTCGGGGCTTTTAAAAGTGGGGACAAAACAGGGTGCACACGAGGTCCACTAATCTAATCATATATTTGGAGATGCCAACTGACCATTGACATGCAGCACACAAAACAAGGCATTATTCATGCAAATTTATCAAGCTTTAGAAGTAGCAAAACAAGGCATTTAGTTTTTGGTAGGCTCTTTGTCATTGATGGTTGAAAGTTTAGGCTCAAGTTGCGGTACCTTACCGACATGAACTTGCATAATCTTGGTGTTAATATTTATTGGTTCCGTCCAGATAGATCTGATTGTCCAACCGGCCTGCATTTACGGTGCACAATTATTTCCAACTCAGAATGCCTGGCTGGAATTGATTTTGGTTATAAGCTGCCCGAGAATCACTTTGAGGAGCACATCTCGTTTGACCACGGTTGAAGCATTACCTTGCAATCTTACGCCCCGTTTGAGGGAATGGCCATTTTTTGTCTCTCCCTTTGAGAATAAAACTTTATTTTTGTTGATTTCAATGCTTATTTCCATTCCTGTCTGAAGCAAACAGACTATGAAAATAGACCATTTAAATTCTAACTCCGGAAGATTTTGATTTGGATTCTTATTCCAAATGTGAATTTCATGATAGCTGTTTGATCAATAATAACGTCCCAATATCAGCCATGCATACAAACTTGCAAAGTGAGAGATTAGATTTGTAGAGAAAAGGAGGGTTCCTACCAATCCCAATTACACATACTACCCATGGTTCATCCAACACTAAGCTTGATTAGAGGTTGGCTGGGTTGATCCACCAATCAAAACCATTTAAGTTGTCCAAAAAAAAAAAACAATGACCTTTAAGTTAATTAGTTTTTTTTTTTATTCTATTTGGGGAGTATCTCAACTTAATTAGTTAATTAGAAATAGATACTTCCCGCTCAAGGTAAGGGACATGTTCTAAAACTGCACTCTTTGAATACCTCTTTGCACTATCTCTTCAACCCGGATCAGTGCTATTTCAACCTGTTGGCCTAGTCACATCCTTCTCAATCCTATTGACTTGAGCATCAGAACACCTACCTGGGGAACAACTCCTAGAGCCTCTGATTTTTCTCCTGGTTGTAGATCTCGGTGCATGGCTTCATCCTTCCACCTCGACCTCGTTCGATTGGCAAGACTATCTAATTGTGTTCTCAGTTTGGAACACCTCAGATCGGGCAGCATCAGATTGGTGCCATCTGTGGGAAATGTACAAAAAGTGATTTCCAAACCCCATTCTGTGTATTAAAAGTAACCATGCCTAAGAACACATTCGACCACTCCGAAGCCTGTTCCCCATCTTGAGGATCCCGCACACTACGTATCTCCCCACCTCAAGAGCCTCAACATAAAGCAACAATCAACTCCGCACAATTCCTCGCTATGCAATATAAATTTGATTGTATCCTCACCATGATGGAGACGCTGAGACAACCGGCGCATACCCCCTGATCCTCACACCAAGTACTCCAAAAGGCGCCATGCAAGTAGGCACGGGGCCCAGTCAAGGTTTAAAGTATCGGAAATGCAATATGTATCGGAGAGACAATTTTAAGAGACATATCAAGATACGCTTAACATACGCATAGATATAGACAAAAAATTAAGATATGCATGGATACACTAAGAAACTCATATAAATCCTAAAAAAGTATATTAATTACAATAAATATGAATTTTATATAACTATAAATAACTTATTTAAACATAAAAATCCATATTTCAGTGATTTATACAAAGTATGAAATATTGAGAAATAATTGAACACTATTGAAAAATGATGAAAGAATTAAAATGTTTGTGTATGCATACATACCATAGTATTTAAAGAATCAATATATTTTGTATTAATATTCACCACTTTTTTTAAATATGATCGATTGACCTATCGCACTGGTTGAACCATGACTAAATTGGGTTAAAAATTTGCCAAAATTGCCAACCTGACTAATCAAACTTGAAAACTAGTGAATCAATCATGGTTTTAGAAAAACAACTTATTTTTTTAAATTGTTTTAGCACATTAATGCAAACTTCTAAAGGCCATCACTTTTTTATTAGATGTCTTATTGCGGTGATCTTTTTATTCTGGGTAACTTTTCGATATAGGTGCCTTATAAAAATTTGAAATTAAAATAAAAAATATGTTATAAAAGAATACAATTATATAATTTAAATATATTTGAATCCAATATATAATTTATAATATTGTATATATAATATATATAATATGTTATGTCATAACAATTTAACCTCGGTTTAACCTCTAACCTATGAACCTCTCCCTTTTCTGGGTTGATGTCAAACCCGGTTCTCTAAACATTGATATTTATTATATATATTTTAATGATGAATTTCAGCTTTTATTGGTAGTCATCTATTAAAAGACGAATTTAATTAAGAATTAAAATACAAATTTATATGACAAAAGCTTGTGGTATGGTAAAGTGGTGGACTTGTAGTCATTACAAACAAATGACTAGGGTTCAAATCCCTTAGTCCCCTTATTTGTGATTTTCATTAGGCAAGTTAGTGGTGGACTTTTAAGAGTCATTAAATTTGAATTTGAAAAGTTAATAATATTAAGAGAAAAGGAGGGAAAATAAATTTAAAAGTTACTAATATTAAGAGAGAATGAGGGAAAACAAATTTGAATTAAGAGTCATTAAATTCAAATTTAAATGTCAAGTTGTATTGGTCACATGTAGTGTATATCGGCCGATATGGGCCCGTATCAGACCGAAACTAATAAAAATAAATGAAACATACAGATTTTGTATGTTCCATGTATTGAATCTTCAGTGAAACGCAATGCATCGGCCGATACGAACCGATACATTGCAAAATTTTAAACCTTGGGCTCAGTCCGACTGCAAGTGTCTGCATCCATCTTGGATGTCCGACCCCCAATTTGACCTCATTTGCACGGCACCTATAGTAAATCACATCGCTCCGACACAAGGATTTTGATGCAAGAATGACTTGGCCAGTACGTACAATAATCTCCAATCTCGATAGCTAAATCCAGCTCAATCCGAGATCAAAAAGTAGCTCCAAAAGCAAAGAAGTTCATCAATGCGGTGCCGGCAGAAAGGGATGCCGATCAGTTCCGGGCGTAATTCACCGCCAGCCAAAGGCATTGGAAGATGTCGACCATCCTCATGCAAGTACGATAGAGGAAAGGAGAAACCTTGAGAGAATACTTGGCGAGGTTCAACATCGAGGCCCTTCAAGTCTAATCTCTATACTAGTTAGTAGCTATGAAAGCCATCATCAACAGGTTGCACTCCTCAATGTTTAACTTCTCGTTGCAAAAGAGCCCTCCTTCCAACCTGACCACGCTTATGAAGCATAGGTAGAAGTACATGAATGCCGAGGAAGCCCAAGCACTACGAAGGAGTGAAGAGAACCAACATGATTGGAAGCGAAAGGACCATGATGAGTGCAAATCAGATAGAGATAGCAAGAGACAAGACTATTGACCTAACCGTATACCGAGGACCCCGCCGCCGACATATAGGAACTTCACTCCCCGTGAAGGCACTGTGGGCTAAAATATTGATGCAGATATGCAATCGTAGCTTCATCAAGTGGTCCAAAAAGATAAAAACCTAAGGCAACAAGAGGAACAGGGATAGGTATTATGATTTCCATTGAGACCATGGCCACGACACTGAAAGTTGCCATGACCTTTGCCACCACCTAGAAGACCTTGTCCGACGTGGATACCTCTATGGGTTCATCGATATCAAAGAGCATAAACCTAGAGAAGAGTTGCACCACATCCCCAACCCGAGCTCCCCTAATCGGGGTCATCACCGCCATCTTGGGCAGGACAACCTTTAAAGGGGGAAATTAGGTGCGGAAGACCTACTCCGAAGAGTTAGAGTTCCAGGGTTAGGATGTATTGATGACGATCGATGCTGAGCACAAACGACGATCGGGCTGTACAAACTCTATAAATAAAGAATTTTCTTCAAAAACAAATGACCAAAAACCCACATATAGTCCAATCGAACGCCACGCTGACCAATGGACGTAGTGCGATGGAAACCTCACCAAAGACCCGACTGACCTATAATAACCAAGGCCCGACAACCATCACACGAAAGACTCGACCAATCACAAACGGTCGAGGGAAGAACAAGCCCCCAACGGGCACAGCGAGAATGATGTCCTCACCACATAATGGCAAGAGGATGGCCATCAAACTCTGCATACCCTCCCAACTCGCAGTTGGAGAAGATCTAACCAAGGACCATGGCTAGCCTAATCAAAGAGAGTGAAGCTCTTCAAGATTAGGTTCCACCACGCTCCTCGACAACATTGAGAGCTTGGAAGCACCTTGGCTAGCATAAGACCGAGGCCACTAAGGCAAAGACCTTGGCCAGCATAAGACCAAGGCCACTAAGTCAAAGACCTCGTCCAGCGAGAATTAGAGCCAAAGACCTCGATCAACGTAAGACCAAGGCCACAAAGTCAAAGACCAAGGACACTAAGCCAAAGACCTCAGCTGGCAAGAATCAGAGCCAAATGCCTCGGCCACCGTCAGACTGAGGCCACAAAGCTGAATACTTTAGCAAGTTCAAGACCTCAGCCAATATGAGAGCAAGGCCACGAAATCAAAGACCCCGACCTTCTAGCATCAAGTTCAAGACCTCCAACAACATGAGATCGAGGCCATAGAGCAAGTATAGAAGCACAAACTGTGCTCTCTTCTAACCAACCTAATTCTAAAGCACAACTTAGAAAAAAAGGGAAAAAGAACACAGAACGTATTCAGCAAAAATACCAAACTTCCATTAGTGAAAAGGCTGATACAATGATTATAAGCTTGACATACTGAGCTATGTACAACAAAAGAAAAAATAGAGAGAGAACATCAACCTAGGCTAGTCGTTCTATCTGCAAGGTTCATCTCCTCGGGGGTGGCCATGCTCTCATTCGAGGCAGATTGCTCAGCTAGCGGCACCTCGGCATCAAAGGGACCATACTACTCCACGGTCACAATGATTTCAAGGTGCTCACGCATGACCCTCCTCTGGCAGCGAGCAAAGCCGGTTTGCTAGGAGTCCGTAGAAAAATCGTCAAGAGCAATCTAGAACTCTCCGTACTCCTTGTACTTGGTGACCATCTCCTCCTCAATGTGTAGCAGTTTTGCGTATGCCTCTTCGGCCACCTTTCGTGCCTTGTTGCGGTACCCCTTGAGCTCATGAGTACGACTCTTTAGATGTCGTAGCTCTTTATCCTTGCCTATCGTCGCTTGCCTCATCTCAGCGATCTCTGCCTGCAAATGAGAGAACTCACCCTCCCTGCACAGATAGCTTATGAAAGGAAAACGCAAGTCAATGAGCATGGAAAATCATACCAAGGAACAGAAAAGGAAGTGCAAAGCATCTTACGATGATAGACTCCCTAATGGCTGCACTCTCTAACACCTGCTCGTGCAGTCATTGGTGTCCCTATGGATGTTGGGCAATAGAATGCCCCTAGCCAACTACTCAGGCATGCCCTCAGTTTCCAGAGTGTCATCAGGTTGGACACTCTAGCTAAATCTATACACCTCGATTGCTGGCTACACCAGACTCGACAGGACATCAAGACTTCCCTGCAGTGCGGACCATGGCCTAGCATGCGGTGGAGACCCGTCAAAACCAAACTGCACCACGTCTCCCTTAACAAGCCTTGGCCTCTTATGCTACTAAGGAGTCACGGCATCGGAGCAGTGCTATTGTTGAGCTACCCCAGCCTGTGTCACTGCCCTCCTCTGTGTGGCAGCCTACATGCGTCTCGTTCTCTCCTTGTCAATGACTTCCAAATTTGTTAGAGAGAACGAGTCAGTCAAAGCTGAAGAAATGAAACAAGAAGAAAGACACTTACAAAAGCAAGGACAAGCCATTCGAGGGCTCCATCAAATCGGCACGGATCAACATAGAGAACAACATGTACTCCTACATGTCTACCCTTTGTCCTCCTGATGGCCACTAACTCCTTCCTAAACAGCTCATCGTCGATCAGCACCTTCAACTTGGTCCTTAAGATTGACAATTCGGTGGGAAACGGCCAGCCCCTTAGGTAGCATACGAAGAATACTCCTCCTTCCAGTGTTTCACCGAGAAGGGGGCCCCAGTGAGCACATTATTGTGTTGGCGGGCCGAGAAATAACAACAGCCCTGTTGATGTTTCTTTAGGTGTAGAAAGTATGTGAACATCGACAGGTGATGTCCACCTTGTGAACCGAGTAGTAATAAAGGAGGCTAACCAAGTACCTAAAGGAATTGGGCATCAGCTAAACTAGTAGAACGCAATACCACCTCAACATTGTTGTGATACCCTTAAAGGAAATCTCAACCTAGCTATCAGATTGTGCTCATAGATGTAGAGCTCACCCGGCCAAGCCGAGGTAACCCTCTCACTAATGTTGGGGCACCTCAACTCGTACTCCTTGGGAATGTAATAAAGGGCCCTAATTCAGGCCAAGTCTTTGGGTGTCAACCTTCAAGGGGAAGACGTAAAGTGGCTATCGAACTGCGCAGGAGCGTCAAGCCCCTCCTCTAACATAATGTCCACTTTGGCCTCATTGGTTTTCCCGACCTCGGCCTCCCAAAGGGCCAAGGCCTCTTCTATCAAGGCACTCTCACCCTCACCCTCATCCTTAGGCCCATCGACCTCAGACTCCTGGGCATCAGTCTCTTAGGCCATGAGCATGGTGGCCTCAAGATGAGACCCTGGCTCGAACTCACTACCTAGCATACAAGAGCTAGACGAAGAGGAAGAAGAAGACATCTTACTAAAGAGTTACACCACAGGGCACTTGAAGCACCAGTTGAGGACCAACTCTCGCTGAGGTCCTATGATCATCACTCAAAATGATGAAGCAAAATGGCTTGCCATCTACCCTTTATAGGGAAGACCAACGGTCCAGATCTACTCAAATCAATGACGTCGATTCAACGACACACTTTGCAAGTGCATGACCTTGGGAAGATGAAACAACACATCTGCCCACCCGTAACAAAAATGACACGAGCGTTGAACCAGCCAGTCCGCCCAGCGAACTGGTCTTATCCTAAAACAATCAACTTGAAGAGACTAGAGTTTCTCAGTCGAGGACCACAAAACTCTTCCACGCCTAGCCGCAGCTGAGATCTACAGTCCTCAACTTTGGAACTAGGGTAGTGGTGTTCGGGTGATAGTTGAATTGGCCAAGGATGTCACATAGCTATCTCTGCGGCTGGACCCCTCTCAAGCCATGTCGACGCCACTTGTAACGGAAGAGCATGACTAAGGAGTGTCCCACACAGACAAGGAAGTGACCCACTAAACTAACGCTTGGGGGGCCCAGAAGGGTCCAACCCCTCAAATTCCAATAACAGTAGCCGACAAGCTAGCAAGCCCCATTCCAATGCCCCTCGACTCCCTAGCCGAGTGGGTAACTCCATAGGATCCCATGCCGATTGCAAGAATCACGACTATCAGCACTCCCTCCAAGGGCGGGAGGCCAGCGCCACACCTCTACCCCGCTAGTCTTTGACCTCCGCAACCTCAATGATCATCACACTCACAATGCTCAAGACATGTCAACGTCCAAGCACTTCGGGAACAAGGCTGGCTCGTCCCGCGTACGAGAACCTGGATCATTTCAGAGCAATGATGCCTTACATCAACTAGTGTCTCAAAGACATTCAACAATAAATTGGTGCCCTTCAGGACCAACTTCGATAGGTAAAGGAGAACCGAGGTGATGCCTCCACTAGTTGCCTTACCTCGTCCAACCGAATGGAGGCATTTGTAGATGCCATTCTCTCCGAGCCCCTCCCACAAAATTTTAAGGCCCTAGCATTGGAGACCTACGATGGAAGCCTAGATCTCAAAAACCATCTTGAAAGCTTCCAAGCCCTCATGCTCCTATATGAGTACTTTGACACCCTCATGTACCTGGCTTTCCAAGCCACATTCAAGGGAGCAGTGAACCAATGGTTCTCCACACAGCCACCACACTCCATCGGCTCCTGGGAACAATTCGTTGACCTCTTTCTAGTCCACTTCATTAACATCTAGCGGTGCAAGAAAACTGTCATCTCCCTGAAGTTCATCAAGAAAAAGCATTGGGAGAGCCTTTAAGCATATATGAAGAGGTTCAAACAGGAAGAACTTGAGGTCAAGGACCTAGACCACTCAACCTCTATGAATGAAGCCATCAGTGGCCTCTGACCCGAACCCCATAGCTAGTCCATCTCCAAGACTCCACCCAAGATCAAAGCTGAGTTCTTGAAGAAAGTTGAAAAGTACATTGCCACCGAAGAGGCTAAAGCCAACAAGCACCTCTAAGAACCAATAGTTGAGGCCTATCAAGGGCCCAATGATAAGAAGAGGAAGGAAAGAGATGACCGCGGTGACGGTCCCACAAACAAATGTGGAGAGAAGAAGCCATCGACCCCTTCCTACAATAAGTACAAGCTACTAAACTCCTCCTAAATGCACATACAAATGCAAGTAGGGAAGGAGGAATTCATGAAGTGGGTGACCAAGTTGAAGAAGAACCCAAGAAGGGGGAACCCAAAAAAGTACTACAAATACCACTGTGGCACCAACCACGACACCGACGACTGCTACGAGCTCAAGAACAAGATCGAGTCCCTTATTCTCCACGAACACATAAAGGACTTTGTTGAAGGTGATGCCCCGATGTCATCCTCCCAGCATCCATAGGCCGAGCCCTATAATCATCGTTCTTAGTCAGAGTCATCGAAGTCATAAATGGAGGCTCGGCTTCGAGGGTAGCATCCAATTCATCTCGGAAGGCATACGCTCGGCAGTACAACACCTGGGGCCAAGCAACAAAAAGCTCGAGGTCGGAGGACTACATTTCCTTCTCAAATGATGACCTATGAGGGGTATCCATTCCCCACGACAACACGTTGGTGGTGTTAATGACCATCGCCAACTTCATGGTGAAGAGGAACCTCATTTCCTCCTTTGTGACATTCAAGAAGATGCAACCGACACTAGACTAGCTACAACCCATTGGCGTGCCACTTGCTGGCTTTTCTAGGGCAGTTGTTAGGCTTAAAGGAAAGATAACCCTACTGGTCACTATAGGGACTAAACCTCGGAATGTCACTCAGATAACTGAGTTCTTGATCGTGAAGATAGAGTTTCCCTACAATGCCATCGTAGCAAGGCTGACCCTTCACACGCTCAAGGCGGTCGTCTCATCTTATAACCTTGCTATGAAGTTCCCCATAGAGAAGGTGTAGGAGAGGTTGAGGGGAACCAACAAGCTGCCAGACAGTGCTACGTAGTAGCGCTAAAAGAAAGAACAAGGAAGCCTATATGAGTCGAGCTGAGGCCAACCAACTGAGGACCTCATCTCGATTCTGCTAGACGAGGTTGAGCCCAAGAAAACTATATGATTTGGGTCTCACCTCCCTCAGGACACATTTTCCAAATGGTAAGCTTCCACAAAGCCAACACTAATGTGTTTGCTTGGTTCGCCACTGATATTCCAGGAATTGGCTCCTTGATCATTACTCACAGGTTGAGTGTGGACCCGAGCTGTAGGCCAGTTCGACAAAAGAAGAGGAACTTTGCACCGGATTGTTGGAAAGCCATCAGAGAGGTGGACAAGATACTCGGCGCCGACTTCAAAAGAGATGTACACTACCCTAAATGGTTGTGTAACATGGTCATGGTTAAGAAGGCTAATGGGAAATGGCGCATCTATATTGACGGTACAAATCTCAACAAGGCCTACCCCAAAGGCATGTTTCCTTTACCGGATTAATCACCTCGTTGATGCCACCACAGGGTATGAGATACTGAGCTTCATGGATGCCTTCTTTGGCTACAAATAGATAAAGATGCATTCGGCCGATGAGGAGAAGACCTCATTCATCACCAAGCACAGCACCTACTGCTACAAGGTGATGGATGCATTTTGGACAGAAGAACATTGGGGTCACCTACCTGAGGCTAGTGAACAAGGTCTTCAAAAAGTAGATGAGAAGAAAAGTCGAAGCCTATGTCGACGACATGGTTGTGAAGAGCCTTAGGGCTAGCCAGTACACCTTAGACCTTGGTGAGACTTTTGGGGTACTAAGAAAATACAACATCATGTTGAACCCCACCAAGTGTGCCTTTGGGGTCAGCTCGGGAAAAGTCTTGGGTTTTGTGGTCCTCAATGGGGCATAGAGGCCAATCTTGAGAAGATACAAGCCATACTAGACATGGAGCTCCCTCAATCAACCAAAGAAACTCAAAGGATCACCGACCGAGTCGTGACCATCATCCAATTCATGTCCAAGTCAATCGGTCAATGCATACCCTTCTTTCAAGCCATTAAGAAGTTGAAGGATTTCCAATGGACAGAAAAGTCTCAAAAAGCCTTTGAAGAGTTAAAGACCTACCTCGTGCTACCACCCTTGTTCACGAGGTCCCTCTTGGGAGAAACTTTATTCTTGTATCTATTGGCTAGGGATGAGGTTGTTAGCTTAGTATTGGTTCGGGAAGATGAAGAGCTTCAGAGGCCAGTATATTACATCAGCAAGGTGCTCCATTAGGCCGAGACCGGATGTCCAAAAGTAGAAAAAGTAGCCTTTGTGCTAGTGATCTCGGCTAGGAAGCTGAGGCCTTACTTTCAAGCCCATAGTATCTTAGTGTTAACCGACCAGCTCCTCAAATCGCTGCTCTTTAAGCCTGAAACCTCAGGTCGGCTAACTAAATGGGCTATCAATTTGTCAAAGTTTGACTTACACTACCAGCCAAGACCTACTATAAAGGCGCAAACATTGACAAACTTCTTGGATGAATGCACCTTCAACTACAGCCACAGCTAGGCCCTTAGCCACGAGAAAGAGCAATCACTGACCTAGACTTTGTTCATAGATGAATCCTCCAATGCCAAGGGAAGTGAAGCCGGCCTCATAGTTCTCACCCTGAATAGCAACAAGCTAGAGTATGCATTGCTGTTAGGTTTTCCCATTTCCAACAATGAAGTCGAGTACGAGGCCCTACTAGTCGGCCTCCAGATCACAAAAGATCTCGGAAGCAAGTGCAACGAAGTCTTCAGTGACTCACAATTGGTTGTGAACCAAGTGAATGGAGATATGAAGCTAGAGAGCCAAATATGGCTAGGTACTTGAACAAAGTCCAAGAGATAACCAACCACTTTCAACACTTTGCCCTGCATCAAGTCCCACGGGCCGAGAACACATGAGTTGGTGCCTTATGAAAACTTGCCAAATACTTAGGGTCAACCCTTGGCCCTACTGTGCACATTGAAAGTTTGACACATCCTAGCATCGAAGAGAGGCAAGTGTGCCCCATCCAAGTTGATCCTTGCTGCATGCACCCCATTCTCGCCGACTTACAACACGATCAATTACCATTAGACAAGAATGAGGCAAAGAGATTCTGATGGTAGTCAGCATGGTACACCATACTCGAGGGAAAGTTGTACAGAAGATCCTTCACCTTGCCCTATCTGAAATGCCTCCACCAAGATGAGGGTGAATATGTGTTAAGATAATTCCACAAAGGCATCTGCTACAATCATCTAGGGGGAAAATTCGTGGCATAGAAAGCACTTAAGCAATGATACTTTTGGTTGGCCATTCAAAAGGACACTATTGAGTTGGTAAAAAAGTGCAATCAATGCAAAAGGCATTCCAACATTCACCATTGGCTTGCAACAACTCTCTTGGCCCTCACCAGCCCATGGCCCTTTGTAAAGTGGGGTATGGGCCTTCTTAGACCTTTCCCCTGGCCACGGGAAATAGGAGATACCTCGTCAAGACAGTAGAATATTTCACCAAGTAGGTTGAAGTCGAGGCCTTGACAACCATTACAGCTAAAATAATCCAAAGATTCTTTTGGAAGAGTATCATCTATTGGTTCGACATCCCATACATTCTCGTCACCGACAGCAATCAACAATTTGATGACGCCAAGTTTAGAGAATGGTGTGGAATCATAGGGATAAGGTAGTAGTACACCTCGGTTGGCTACCCACAAACTAACGGGCTAGCTGAGGTCACCAACAGAACAATCCTAGATGGACTTAAGGCAAGATTAGACAGAGCTAAAGGGTTTTGGGCGGATGAATTGTATAGTATCCTCTAGGCATACTGAACGATACCTCGCACTACCACAGGTGAAACCCCCTTCAACCTAACATATGGGATGGAAGCTATCATCCCAACAAAGATTGTTCAACCAAAGCTCCAAACTGAGGCCTATTAGGAAGCTGAGAACAGTGATGCGTTAAGGAACAACCTTGACCTACTGGAATGTGTATGAGAACAAGGCCAAATCAGGGTCGCATTATACCAACAAAGAGTCACAAGATACTACAACTCCCGAGTTAGAGAGCGTCACTTCAAGGAAGATGATCTTGTCCTCAAAAAAGTCATGGTCCTTGAATACAACATAGGAAAGCTTGGCCCAAACTAGGAAGGGCCCTATAGAATCAAACAAGCGATAGGACCCAACACCTTTCAACTGGAACACATGAGTGGAAGACTGGTGCCTTGCACTTGGAACTTTGAGAATCTCCAAGTGTACTATCAATAGAATTGTAAATACCTTAGTGAAAATTTTTGAATGAAAAGTGCAAAGTTCCTCTCACCACGAATCTCTTTTTGTGTAAACTTTCTCATTCCCTCCAACGGCTAGGAACTCTCAACTGGCTGATTGCAGCATACAACCTTCTTTAAGGTTATACGCTCAGACTAGACCTCGGCCCCAAGGCATATGACACCTTGTGAGTCATACACCAAGCTGCCTTTTCACTTTCTATGACTAAGGCAAGGACTTCTGGGACCTTAGCTACTGTTGATAAGTTAGGGCACGACCCCAACCTCGACCTCAAAGACCCTTAAAGAAAGTGAGTCTTTGGAGGCCAACAATCCAACACCAGCTAATGACTTTAAAAAAGCACATGACAAACAATAAGTAAACTACAATTCTCCAATAAGGCAACCACTTGCGACCTCGGCCACAAAGCCCCTGTGCGATGATGTGTTGAGCATAATGTTGGCCTCAACCACAATTGACTTCCTTCTTTTTCACTAAGGCGAAGAGCTCCAAGACTAAGTAAAGAACGAGTCATGGTGTCAGCATCGACCTAAAGGACTCTAATACAAAAGATCCTCACAAAAAGACTAAGTAAATGACATTTTGAGGTAAATGATTACTATGGCAAGTTTCTTTACAAAGATGCCTCTTCGAGGGGAGGCATCAATCCCTACCACAAAGCAAAAAGAAGAAAATAAAAGAAGGAAGAACATCCTAGGTAAGAAACTCAGGTTGTATTCACTCAAGTGTCTTTACAAGAAAAAGGGCTCTTATGAGGGAGGTGTCATCCCCTTACAAAAAAAGAAGAAAAAGAAAAATTTACAAGTATCAAGGGAACACAGGCCCAAACAAAAGAAAACAAGAAAACAATTTTATTGGCCCACTCCAGTCTAAGTGGTGGCCTGGGTAGTGGCATTGGCAGTAGCATTGGTGACTAGGTTGTCGTCCGTTCCTAGTATATCTACTACTTGGCTAGCTTCAGTAGCGAACGGATCCAGCTAGCTTATGTTGAAGCTCAGAAGAACCTCCGTCACCTGGGCCTTGCAGTCTTCAAATTCCTCAAAGTAAGCTTGGGAAGCAAACGATGTCAGGTTTGTCTCATGCTCCTCTAAGGCATTGTATTTTTCAACGACCTTTATGGCCAATTACTCTAGTTGTTGCTCCATTAAGACCAAGGAGGACTTCAATTCCTTCACAAGCTCTTTGTTATTGGTCGCCTCGACCTCGACCTTCTTGCAATGCTCGTGCTAGTTATGTACCTAGTTCTTGGCCGCCTCTCAACTAGATTGCGCCTCGGCCACTTGTTACTTCAGACACTCGATCTCCTCTTGCACTCGCCAAAGTTGCTGAATCAGCACCTCGACCTTGTCACAAAGGTTAACCAAGAAACCATTTACACATACAAAAGGAAAAATGTTAGTCACATACCAAGAAGACCTCGACAACATGATGGACTCGAAGTAGTATACAATTACCTTAGTGGACTTGTCCAATAGTGTGTTCTAGACCGAGTCCGCCAAATATTGAGTCCAAGACTAGCGGTGTCCCTAAGGAGGACCATGTCGATCGCTAGCTGTCGGCCAACACTTGGGATTGATAAGGAGTTATCGACTTGTTGTCCCACGAATTAAATGATCGAGGCTTTGCCTGATGTAACCCACCCAAAACCCTCAAGCTATCGCTGCTTGTCCAGCTAAAGCCTTTTCGCCTGAGGATCTCGGATCATTTCAGCAGGGCGCTTCTGTACCTGCATCTTCCTACGAGCCTCCTCGGCCTTGACCTATTGTCTTGTAGCGCCCTCTTTCGACTGACGGTGAGGCGTGCTCTCGACAGATTCCTTCTGGATGACTCCCTTTAACGCTACTGCGAGTAATTTCACCTTCTTGCCGCTCTCCATTTTTGCGAACAAGAGAAGCAAATGAGTTAGAAAAATGCCAAAAAACCTCAAGCAACTTTACAACTAGCAAATAGTGGGAGCGTTCATACTGAGGGGGCTAGACTAAGGTCGTCCATCACTAAGGCCTCCTCCTTCGCCAAGAGTCCAGCGTGAATCATCCCGCCCAGCCGAAGCTAAGTCATCACAGCCTTCTCCTCATCACTACTATGTGGCTTTATCCTCTCGATCAATGTATTTGGTCTCTCCCAACCAGATCGAAAGGACCAACCCTTGAAGCAACTCACGAAGAAGAATTTCTTCTAGTTGTGGACAGACGACGGGTTGCCCACCACCCTTTGCTACTAGCCTTAGAAGTAAAACAAGCCCTCCTCGTTAGGGTGATTCCTTAGTGTGAACAAAACATTGAAATATATTTAGTGTTACTTTCACCTCTCGGAGATGAGACATCACCAATACGACCACTATCGTCCTAACAACATTGGTGGTGAGTTGGTTAAGGGTGAGGTTGTAATGGGTCAGGATCTTGGGGATAAGGGGGTGCAAGGGAAACCACAGTCCGAAGTGAAGGAAATGCTCGTGGACGTATACCTCCCTTTCAAGAGCAAGCCATGGCTTGTCACCCATGCAAGGTACTCTAACCCTATAGTCCCTCGAAATGTGGTACCTCTTAGCCAATGCGCTAACTTGCACCCTGTCGAGAGTACTGTCAAAGTCAAAGTGAGGGGAGCATCCCAACATCACACCTCGACGCTCAACCTCGGCCTACTCCTTAGTTGTAGGCTCCTCGGCATGTTCCACATTCACCACATCAAGGTGCCCAAGAATATTCACTAGGACATCAGCCCTCGGCTACGTGGAATCAATGCTCTCATTAGCAAAGCCTGCACTCTATTTATCACGCTCAGCCCTGTGAAATGCGATTCTCTCCCTCAACACTTGGGTGCTAGACATCTGAGAGGAGCTATCAGAGTCACTATTATCACTCCCATCACTACTAGGAGTGCTGCTAGGAGTACTCCAGTCAGGAAGGTTATACTCCTCACAACCCTAGATAAGCTGAATGGGGTTGTGATCAGAAATTGGTCTAGGGAGGGAAACCTACCAAAATTAGGGAAGATTTCATCCCAATTTGAAGATACCAAAAATCTATCTAGTCTCACAAGGGTGGGGTTTTCTTGAGGTCCAAGTAAAGTTGTTACCATATAGAGGAATATCCAACAATTCCATATTATTAATAAAATCAGCAAATAACCTCATCAAACTAGTTCTTCCACCCCTTGTATTTTTTTCTTCAATAGATAGAGTCACATTGAAATCACCACCTATGACCCAAGGGTAGGTCAGGGAGCCCCTCATATCTACCAACTCCTCCTAGAAATCAGCACGGTGACTTGAAGTCGTTAGTCCATAAACATTTGTCACTTGACAAGTATTCCCATTATGAAGTTTCAAAACTAAAGAAATTGAAAAATTACCAATTCGACAAGAAACTAAGCTGTAGAAAGAGGGGTTCCAAAGACTTAACAAGGCCATTGCACTGCTAGAAATAGCCTTTGATTTCCACCTAACCTTACCCTCCCCTCATATACTTCGAACAATAGCAATGTCCAAATTTTCTAATTTTGTTTCTTGAAGCAAAACAATTTTTGACTTTGAATGCTTTAGAAGGTTACACACCAACAATCTTCTCCTTCCAAAACCCAGACCTCTTACTTTCCAGGATAAAATTTTTAAGTCCATGGAAACACTGCCAGTAAAAACAAACCCCTCCTCCTCAGGCCTTCTTGGACCCTCTTGATGCCCCCTCACTACTCACTGCCTTGTCATTTAGTCCACAAGCAAGCCTCATCATTTCTCTGCTTCTCTTCGAGTTTGTTTCCCTTTTTATGTCACCATTTTCCCTCTCTCCACAAGAACTCTTTGCCCAATCCCTTCCAAAAATTTTATTGTTTCGGCTTCCATCCCCTTCATCGAAACCCCTAGAAAATTCCCGAGCCCCAAAAGCTTCAATGAGATCCAAGAGGAGAATGAGGCAGAAATATTAATGGATTTTCCTTCCTGGACTGCCGAGATAGTTGTTTTTCCCTTATTGGATTTCAAGTGAGCTTCTCCACTTTGCTTCATTAGAATAAAACTCCTCTTACCCTTTTCCAACACCTTGGTTTGATTTAGGCTGTTAGCCATATCTTCAATCTATTCCTCAGTCCTCATGATTGCAATGGGTGTCACTTCCAACAGATTATCTTCCATCGTTACTAGAGAGAGTTGTTGCTACAAGGGTTCTGAGGCCGGTGACATCATCGAACAAGGGGATCGAGGAGGAAGAGGTCTTATATTTAGTGTTATTGATGTTTTTTATGATTTATTGAATTATTTATAGTGTTTTCATGCATATCTATACGTATCTTAGTTTTTCTCCAATACACATGCATATCCAACGTGTATCCCAATATGTCTCTTAAAATTACCTTTTCAATACACTTAGCATTTCTCATACTTTGAACCTTAAACTTAAATACTTTTTTGCATTATTGTTGGAGTTGGAAAGTTATATACCAAAAAAGGAAACATGGAAAAGTGGGAGAAAGAAAAAGTTCCTTACTTTTTGGGATTTTAACTTACTATACTATAAACTATTAAACATTTACAGTTTTACAAGTTTGACTCAAAGTGTAAAACATGCAATGCCAATAAGGGAAAGAGAATGACAACTAAAAGTTTTGCTTCTTTGGGATACCTCGGTAGTTGGCAAGGTTGCCAAGGCAAATCCTCTAAGCCTCACAAATCACATCAAGTCAACCTTTTTGGACACTGACTCCTCTTTCTCTTGGAAGTTGGAATGTGGTGAGTTAATGAATTGTTTCATTTCTCCTTCATCCTCTACTCTTTCACTCTCTCCTCTACAACTCCATTCAGCTTATCTATGGTGCTAGACATCTGAGAGGACTAATTTTGGCCACGACCGCTCCATGCTCGTTACCAACTGCATCTTCCGTGTCGGTTGCGCTGCCGCCATGATCACGAACGATTCAAGCTGCCGCTCGGTCGCCAAGATGGAACTCGTCAACTCGCTCAGGACTCATCATGGAGCCGATGATAGCGCGTACACAGCAGCGTTTCAACTCGAAGATGAGGCTGGTAATCCCGGGGTAGCACTCAAAAAGGACCTGGTTCGAGTTGCTGGCCTTGGCTTGCGTGAGCACATCCGGTCGCTTGCACCCCGAGTTCTCCCATCGAGTGAACTCGTTTCGTGCGCGTACTCGATCGTAATGCCTAGGTTATCCAACGTGGAGTCGAAGCCAAATGTACCTGACTTCACAAAGGCATTTGATCACATCTGTATCCACACGGGTGGGAAGGCTGTGATAGAACAGGTGTCACGAGTGCTACGACTCGGCGACGAGGTGACAGAGCCGGCTCGGATGTGTTTGCACCGATTCGGGAACACGTCTGGTAGTCTAGTATTCTACGAGTTGAGTTATTTTGAAGCCAAGAAAAGGTTGAAGAGGGGAGATAAGATGTGGATGCTGGCGTTTGGGACGGGATTCAAGGTGTGTAGCCTGGTTTGGAAATCGCTGAGTGATTCGTGCAAAGAAATTGAAAATCCATGGAATTGCATTCATCGATACCCATTAAAGAAGTGGTAGAAGGCTTCAACTATCTCATTGAAATGGGTGTACAGCCCCATGAAGGCATGAAACCAAAAAATAGTATATATATATAATAAAAGCAGTTGTTATCTTTTATTAAATATGCTTAATTAATTTGTAATTTGGAAGGTTTTATTGTTGGGTCATTATTTTATAATGAAGCTGATTCAAGGAGGCTGCATATAACTTCTTATTTCTTAATTAACTACTGGAACTGTATTTATTTAGTGCCCCAAAAACAGTACCTTCTTGGTGTTCTTTTAAAGTCATTTTTACCTAATTTTGAGATTAATCGTGGGGAACAGGGAAAGTATATTATCATTTATCCGGGTAATTAGTGAATACCTCTTAGGTGGTTAAATAACGAGGAAAGTCTCCAATACTTAAATACAAAAATACCCTTTTTAATAATGGACTTTTATAGTTAAAATGGTCATTGCCTTATTTATATGGAAAATAAAAAAATATGGGTAAATGCACCATCTTTCCTTGGGAAACACATTCGGATAAATGCATTTACCTGGATACCGAAAAGTAACAGGGCCGGAGAGAGAATTTAGATAATTGAGAGATGGCTAAGTGGGTGAGCAGATGTGCCACCATGTTTGCTTCCCAAAAAGAGCCACGGTTTTTTTGGGTAGGAGGGCCATGGCTAACGGTGCAAGTTGAGCTAGGTTAGGTTAGGTGGTTCTAGTCAACCCTAACCTAATCTGAGTTGTTGAACCCCCACTCGAGCCTGAAATTTTGGATTGGCTTCCGATCAGTCTTAGGTTGACCAACTTCTCTACTTTTTGCCAAATGTATTATTTCCCTAGACTCTAAGGTTCATGTTAATTCAATATTAGCGTTACTATATGTATAACAACATGATTATCATTTAAATTTAAAAGTTTTTGACATACAATATACATGCACGTATAGATAGATATATAAATACTTTTAGTGAAAAAATAATAAAAATATGTAAATGCATACATTTATAGATACATACATGCATGAATAGTTAATATACATATATATAAGTACTTATATGCATAAATACATATTTGTATTAGTGTAACATCAATTGCTATGCACATGTGCACACGTACAAGTGAACGGTAAAAATAATTAACAACATGTCATCAAATTTAATTTTTAGGGCACCAAAATCAAGGCAAATATCTACTTCATAGTATATATATTTAAGTTTTAAGGAATGCACCAAACCTTAACTCAATTTATGTCAAATTCATACTCTTCAACCCTAACTCACCCCTAGCCTAAACTTTAATCTAACCCTATGTCAGCACCCAAAATTGAACACGTCTCTCCCTTAAACTATAAATCTCTTATATGGACACCTCATTTAACTTAGCGGACGTTACCCTAAAATCCTTACCTATCAAAATTTGCCTTAAAAACCTTCGTTTTCCCCTCAATCAAAGCAACATTCTTTTCTAACGAGTTTGGGTCACCTAAAAACTCCCTCTATTGCCTTCAAATTAGGCAAGACATCTTTTTCGCAACCTGTCATTGGCATGCATAACTTTCCTGTGGTCTACCACTAACACAATAACCTCTCTATAGGCAATCTTGGCCACCTAAATCTGTCAACCCTTAGATGAGAATATCCCTTTTTATAACTTTTATCTAAAATATCCCCAAGAACCCTTGAAATGTCCAAAATACCCATTCACCTTTCCTTTACCAAGAAACCACTAAATTTACCCCATTTAGACTATTTTATCCCAACGAACTCTCAAAATACCCTTCATCCTTCTTCCTACTCAAAATATCCCTGAATTCACCTCACTTAGACTATTTTACCCTTAAAACCCCTCAAAATACCTAAAATACCCCTCACTCACTCTTTCTCTCCAAAGTACCCATATTCTTACCACCTTTAGATGCTTCTACCCCAAAAAATTTCAAAATAGCTAAACTACCCTCAGTATCCTTTTACCCTAAAATGCTAATACTTATCAAATTTCTAGACCCTCCTACCCAAAATACCCATCAAACTTCCTCTTACTAGAATACCCCAACTTTTACCATTTTTGGACTCTCCTACTCTTAAACTTTTACAAAATATCCAAAGTACCCCCTCAACCTTCCTCTCTCTAGAATACCCTACTTTACCACTTTTAGATTCTCATATCCTTAAACTTTTTCAAAATACCCAAACTATCCTTACTTGGACATTATAAATAGGGGATGAGAGGAAGTAAGAAGGGAGGCCTTGGGGGAGAACCTTGGGAATCGAGCTATCCAACTTCTCTCATGACACATTATTCTTGCCACCTTGCTATTGCTGGTCAGGAGCAAGCTTGAATGAGGATCTACGCCATCACCTCTTCTCAAACCTGCATTTGTCAATCTCTCTTTCCCTAGCATTCATCCCCTCAGTGATCGGTTCTAATGATGCCAAAAGACTTAATTGAAATCATCCCTATTGGAGCGTGATACATCAAATCGCATTTGCTTTTTAACCAGATTTGAATTTCAAATTAAATGTTTTTATGTCTACTTGAACAGGTGTATGTTTGAATTTCAAATTTAATTTTTTAAAATATTTTCTTTCTCTTTTTGTGTCTCTTCCTCTCTGTGCGTCTTTGAACAAGTGCACTGTTCTGAAGAGGCTCCTATTTGAAAGGACACATTTGTGTACATTCGGGTTTGAGATCAATCTATAAAAATGGTGTTGGTCAACTTTGTTTTCACACATCAAAATTTTCGACAGTCTTCTTCTCTGTCTTCTCTGTAAAATCTAAGTATCATCCTTTTATGGTTCATGGAGGTCTGGTAAGTGAATGCACGCCTACCAGTAGCCTATGGGTTGTTTTATCTTGACAACCGATTTGCGATCACCCGACTGCACCATAGGGGGAAAATGCAGTTTTAAGGAGAGTGATCAAGTGACACAATTCAGCCCTCCTTCTCTCTACAACTTCTTAGTTTCACAATTTTGCAACAGCACACTCCTTCAAGTTTCAGTTTTGGAAAGCGATTACTAATTAGTTCCATTTTTACTTCTTTATTATTTCATAATATTCTTAAAACCACATTTATGGAACCTATCTCTACTAACCCTTTCATGAGAAATCGGATACTATCAACAGTTCCCGATTTCTCTAAGATTGAATCCTTCAATGGAACTAACTACAAGTGTTGGAGATAACGCCTGTTGTTTTCCTTAGAGTAGTTAGGGGTAGCTTTTGCTTTGATTGAACCGAACCCATTAAACATGGAGGAGCCAACCCGTTCTGTCATTGTAAAACACTGGAATACAATTGACCACCTCTGCACCAATCATATCCTCAACTACATGTCCAATGAACTGTATAATGTCTATTCTTCCTACACTTATGCCTATGAAATTTGGAATGCTTTGGACAATAAGTATGCTCTAGAAAATGCTAAAAATAAGAAATATGTAATTGCCAACTTCCTGCACTTCACCATAAAAGAAGACATGGACATGTCTACCCAAATAGATGAGTTTTAGATTCTTGTGGGGGAAATAACAAAATAAGGCATGATATTGCCAGATGAATTCATTATCGGTTCTCTCATAGAGAAACTACTACATACATGGAATGATTTCAAGACTAGTATGAAGTATAAGAGGAAGGACATTACTTTGGACCAAGTAGTGGTCCGAATTAAGATCGAAGAAAAGAACATAAAGAAAGATGATGACCAATTTTCCAATACCAATCTAGTTGAGGAAAAGACTGCAAAATTCAAAAAGAATCTGAATGTGAAAATTGATCAGAAATTCAAGAAGTGACAAAAGAAAGAAAATTGCTATGTATGTGGCAAACCCGGACATTACAAGAAAGACCGTCGGTACTGAAAGAAGGACTCTATAACCAAAATTCAATTTGACTGAAGATGTAATCGCAACCATGGTAATTGAGGCAAATTTAGTTGATAAGCCGAAGAAGTGGGTACTAGACACTGGTGCCACCAAGCACATATATGGAGACCGTAGCTTATTCTATGAGTATATAATTTAGTCTGAGGGAGAGCAAGTCTTCATGGAAAACTCACAAACTTCAAAGGTCATCGGCAAAGGAAAGGTCTTCTGAAACTAACTTCAGGAAAAATTCTAATGCTGGATGATGTGTTGCGTGTGCCAAAAATTCGACGAAACTTGGTATCGGGAGCACTCCTCAACAAATAGGACTGAAGCTCACATTTGAAGAAGACAGTGCTGTGTTAATAAAAATAATGTTTTCATTAGAAAATGATATAATGCTAATGGACTGCTTGTACTGAATATTCCTGATATTGTTATGAATAAAAATGTTTCTTCTTCTGCTTATATTTTTGATTCTTTTGATAATTGGCATTCTAGGCTAGGACATCGTAGTGCTTATTTAAAACGATTATGCAAGTTAGGAGTTTTGAATGTTCCTATTAATTTTGCAAATGAAAAATGCTAAGTATGTGTAGGAATAAAGTTCACTAAGAAACCTCATAAAAGTGTACAAAGAGTAGCTGAATTATTACAATTTATACATAGTAATCTAAGAGACCTTAAATGTCATGAAGCTACAGGATGAAAAAAGATACTATATAGCATTTACAGGTGACTTCTCTAGATATTCAAAAGTAGTTATACTTAGATCAAAAGATGAGGCTGATCAAGCTTTTATAAACTACAAAACTGAAGTAGAAAACCAGTTAGGAATGAATAAAAAGACTTAGAACAAATAGAGGGATTGAATATAATGGATAAACTATTAGAAAATTCTTTGAAAAAAACAAAATTATACATGAAACCATAACCCCTTATCAACCTGAATCTAATGGCATTGCAGAAATACTTAACAAAACACTAAAAAAAATTATGAATGCAATGTTAATTAGTTCAGGTGCACCTCCGAACTTGTGAGGGGAAGCAATCCTAATAACTTGTCACTTATATAGTAGAATACCACCCAAGAAGAAATGACAAATACCTTTTGAACTTTGGCATAGCAGAGAACCTAGTTTGAACTACCTAAAAGTTTGGGGCTACCTAGCAAAGGTTGGAATACTTGAACCTAAAAGAAAAAAATTATGACAAAATACTTATGACTGCGTGTTTATTGGATATGCGTAAAACATTGCGGCTTATCGGTTCCTTGTAATTAAAATAATTGATAATGTTGTAGAAAACAACACAATAATAGAATCCCAAGATGTAGAGTTCTTTGAACACATCTTTCCTTAGAAAAAAGAAATAATAACTAGATAACTCTCCCAAATCCAAACCAGAAACTAAGAACAATTGAGTGCTCAAGGAATTAGCACTTCAATTAGGCAAGAACCAAACCTATGAAGAAGTAAATGACAAAAGAGAGAAACAAACTTGGGTGACAAAATGTTCACATTTCTGATAGACAAGGACCCTATAACCTATTAGGAAACCATAACTTCACCTGATGTAGTATTTTGAAAAGAAGCCATAAAAAGTGAGATAGACTCTTTAGTCACTAATCACACTTGGGAACTTGTAGATTTCCCACTTGGAACTAAGGCACTAGATTGTAAATGAATTTTTAAGAAAAATTAAAACCAGATGGTACAATAGATAAGTTCAAAGCCATATTAATTACTAATGGGTTTAGACAAGAGAAAGATGTACACTTCTTTGACACCTACTCCCTGGTTACAAGGTTAACTACAATTAGATTTTTGTTTGCTATAGCATCCATTTACAAACAGGTAATTCATCAAATAAATGTAAAAACAACTTTCTTAAATAGGGAATTAGAGGAAGAAATATAAATTAAGCAACATGAAGGCTTCATAATGCAAGGTCAAGAATATAAAATATGTAAATTAATTAAGTCTTTGTATGGCTTAAAACAAGCTCCCAAGCAATGGCATGAAAATTTTGATAATGTGCTTGTAACTAATGGATATAACAAAAATGATTATGATAGATGTGTCTACACCAAATTTGAAAATGATAAAGGAGTTATGATCTGTTTATATGTTGATGATATACTAATAATGGGAACAAGTCTAGAGGTAGTAAAAGAATCAAAGCAATTTCTAATGTCCAAATTTGATACCAAGGATTTGTGTGAGACTGATGTAATATTGGGGATTAAAATCCATAAACAACAAGAGAATTTTATTCTCTCCCAATCACATTATGTAGAGAGTATTCTTAGGAAATTTGGACACTATGACTATAAACCGGTTAAAACACCTCTTGACTGTAGTATTCACTTAAGAAAACATGTAGGAAAACCTGTTTAACAAAAGGAGTATGCAAATATAATTGATCTATGTCTTATTTAATGAACTGTACAAGGCCAGACATAGCTATAGCTTTGGGAAAATTAAGTCAGCATACTCATAATCTCGGAAATGAACATTGAGAACTCTAGTAATATTATTAAAATATTTAAAATGAACCATAAACTTTGGTTTACACTACTCAGGTTTTCCTCATATTTTAGAAGGCTTTACTGATGCGAATTGGATTTCAGATTCAAAGGATAGTACTTTCACTAGTGGATATGTATTTACTCTAGGTGGAGGAATAGTATCGTGGAAATCAGTAAAGCAATCATGTAATACAAGTTCAACAATGGAGGTCGAGTTTATTGCACTAGAATTGGTGGGGTCTGAGGTAGAGTGGCTAAGGAACTTATTGGCAGATATACCACTTTGGCCATGGCCGGTTCCACCCATCTCTTTCTATTGTGATAGCCAAGCAATAATATCCAAAGCCAAGAACCAGACCTACAATGATAAAATAAGGCACATCCGCTTAAGACATAACTTGGTAAGACAATACCTCAGTGAAGGTACAATCGCTCTAGATTTCATAAGATCTAAAAAGAGCCTTACAAATTCGTTAACCAAACCACAAACTTCTAAGGTGGTTTATGAGGCATTGATTGGAATAGGGTTAAAGCCCATTACATAAGTCATTAGTGATGGACACCGAACCTATGTAAAAGGAAATCCTTGGAATTAGGCTGAATGGGTAAAAACGAATCACTGGATGACTTAGGAAAACACTATCATTTGTGTACCATTTCAGATGCCGAGGTAAGATAGTGCTTACTGCAGTATGAGGAAGTTGAGCATGAGGCTCTTAATCAGTTAAGAATAGTGTGTGTAGTGCATGCTAATAGCCGACCTAAGTGAGTGTGAAGTCTGGCCGCTTCTAAGAGAGATCTAGGGCTGACTCTTTAAATCACTCATAATTCCAAGAGGGGAATAAGGTTGAAATGTTCCATAACAAAAAAAACACTAAAGAACTAGTGAATTGAGTAGGTTGGAATGTTAGCTAGTTGTGACAAAGAGGAAAGGTTGAAGGAGTCTGACTCCACCCATACTCTATGACATAGCTTGTCATACCTAAGTGTTGATTAAAGTCTAAAAGACATCACCATAAACACTTTTCTCACCATGATGCTCAAATTCTTCGATCTTCTTGTAATTTTGAAACTTGTGGGGTATTGTTGGAGAGAGATTCAAAATTTCAAGAATCTCTTTTCTCCCTCTTTTTTTTTTTTTTTGTCTTTTTCTCTTCCCACTCTTGAGTGCATAGGAAGACTCCTTATCCCACATTGCTTGGAAAATGAGTGGAAGTAGAGCATATCTATAGTTTTGCTCTCTCTATGGGTAGGGATGCATTGGAGGAGAGCACTAGAGATATTCCATACATGTTAGGGGGGGGGGCATTGGGGATGCTTTTCACATGTGTGCATTGAGTCGAGCCAAGTCGAGCCAAGTTAGGGGGTGGGCACGGGTTCATGTACGTGTACATATGCACGATACACCAAATCGCTTTTGCTTTTTAACTGGATTTGAATTTCGAATTAAATGTTTTTGTGTCCACTGACCAGGTGTTTATTTGAAATTCGAATTTAATTTTTTAAAATGTTTCGTCTTTCTCTTTTCGTGTCTCTTCAAACAGGTGCACTATTCTGAAGAGGCTCCTGTTTGAAAGGACACCTTTGTGTCCATTCAGGTCTGAGACCAATCTACAAAAAGGGTGTTGGTCGACCTAGTTTTCACACATCAACATTTTCAACAGTCTTCTTTTCTATCTTCTCTGTAAAATCTAAGTATCATCCTTTTGTGGTTCATGGAGGTCTCATAAGTGAGTGCACGCCTCCTTCTCTCTACAACTACATTTATAATTACCATCATTTAGTGAAGAAGGCCAATTAATGTTCAACAGTTTATATCACATTAGTAATATAATTGACTAGTAAGAACTAAAATTGACAAGAGTTAACAAAATAAAGAAGTAGATTTAGCTTTCAGATTTCAGCACTTTGAAATAAACACTTCATAAAACTTTTTTTTTTAACTTTTCCTCTTTTTCTTTCAAGTTCCTATAAAAAAATCAAGGAAGAACTGTAGAAGGAAAAAGAATAAACAATTTCTCCTAATCCTATAATTTAATAACATGAATATCCAATATTTTTACATATATTTCATAATGAAGAAAACTCTTTAATTTGTCTAGGTAGCATCATATGAATAAATTTCCTCATAAACCTGAGTGGAATGTAGAACTGGACAATAAAAAGCAGCAACTCCTGTTCCAGTTGCAAGCTGCAATAACTAACCCATAGAACTGATAAACAATATATAAATAATAGAACAAAGAATTCAATAACAATTTAAAAATTATAGCACACAAATATAAAATAAATAAATAAATGGGCATTCAGCAATGATGACTGCCATTACGATTGCGGCATTTAGCATCTTTTGGCATAAACATTTTCTTCCCAACAGGTCCTGTAATCTTCATTTCAACTCCAGGTTTCAAATCACCTAAAGATCAATCAATTACACCATGTTTGATTTGAAGGAAAAGGTATGAAAAGGAAAGGAAAGGAAGGGAAACATGTATAAATTTTGTATAGGTTTTCCTGTCTTTTCCTCCTTTTTTTAACTTTTCCTTCAAAACAAACACAGCCTTAGAGTTACAAGGTAACATAACCGGAGAATTCTCCAAATTACCGTTCATCAAAGTATAAACTTTCACTACAACGACTAATAACGAGAAAATGATTCAAAAAGACTTAGATAAGAAATTTGATGAGCAAATTCCTTTAGCTATCTCCCCTTGTTCATCATATAACCAAGCCGTTTCAAACATATAAAGACCTATATATAAAGACATTCAAAACTTAATTAAATGTAATAAAATAAAAAATAACTTGACACAAATGGTCAATCAAGAAAAAAAAAACTAAAAAACAGCAACAATTTTCAACCATCAAAACTCATCTAGGAGATAAAACAATAAGAAAAACCCATATCCTCATTATGAACAGCATGTGCCAAGATCCTCTAAGGAGTAGGATGGCAATTTTGTGGGAATTTTTGGATATTCAACCCATCCTGGCCTTAATAGGACAGGTTTACCAAAACCCTATAGGGTTTGGGACGGGTTTGGGGTTTTAGATTTAAACTCTATAGGGTTTAGGATTTTAGATTAAAACTCTATAGAGTTTGGGGTGGGTTTGGGTTTTGACTTTAGGGTATCCGATACTTGATACCCGGGATACATAAATATGAACCTATTATAATATATCATGCACAAATTTATAAATTTTAAGTACTAAAATAATTATTCTATTATTAATATTTTTTTATATAAATTTCTTGGGATTAAAATCATCATTTGATGTAAATTTAAATTTAATAGATTGTTTATTTCATTTAGTTATAAAATGATAATTTTAAATATTATTTCTTTTAATTTTTAGTTAGAATTGTTAATCATATATATGTATTGATTATTTTGATAAATACAAAAGTTAATAAAATCTATTTTATTTTAATGGCTTAAACTAGTATTAAGAGAAAGCAGTAAAAAACTTTTTTTTAATAAAAAACGTTTGATAAGGGATAACATATCGGAATGGGTTTAACGAGTTTGGGATGGGATGAATTTCAAAAATTGAGAAGAAAAATCAGACGAATTTAAGACAGATTTGAAATGAGAGATGCATAACCGAATTTGGAAATGAGTAAGTCAATTTGTACGATACTCTACCCGTTGCCATTGCTATCCGTAGCAGAGCATGGGCTTCAACTTGTTAACAACCACACCTTACTCAATCTTCACAACATCCCTTAAATGAATGCACAGTCAAATAGAAAAATGGAAAACAAAGTGGTTAATAATTTACCCCTTTATTAATAATTGACGTTGACAGAAAATCTTCAAGTCTGATCAGAGGAAGCGATCCCAATCCATTTATTAATGGAAGCTCGATGTAACACAGAATTAAAACCCAACAAAAATTGATTTGGTTTTATTCCATTAATTCTGTCAGAAAAGACCCGACCCACAGATCGAGGGGAAAGAGCACGGTGAGAATCCGGATTTCCTGCACTTGGTTTCGTGTATGCGCAGGTGCACTTTCAATCAAATTTTAACACGTTGTGGTTCACATGCACACCCGTCTCACATGTGCCAAAAAATGAAACGGAAGTTTGTCTTGTTATAATTTTATAAAACATTTTTTTGAAATTAAAAAAAGAAAATGAGAAGAACTGTTCATCTTCTTCCCCAACTCGACAACCAAAGAGCGGGGCCTGGCTTCACGGAAGCACCTACACTCCTTTCCTTCTCTTATGTGAGTAACAAAAGTTGGTACTCAGAAGATCACTTTCTCTTATCTGATCATTCGTCAGTGAACCTTTATGACATCAAACAACGTTGACAAATAACTCTTTGAAGAAAAACAGAGTCAGCGCCTAATGGGGAAGTTACCGCTTGGGTAGACTGAATCTTCATTTAAGATTCAAAATCTTCAATGGTTGTTGACAATTTAAAGCAGCCAATCTGAAGTTATTTCATAGTTTGGCTAGTTCAACGTTCTTTATGTTTTTTCTTGTATTATGTTATTCTTACTAAGTTTGTTCCAAGTAATGTATTCTAAGAACCTTTGTGTCAACGACTCTGCGCATATTTCATTTCTTGATTTGGATCATATTCTTTGTTTAATTTTGCTTCAGTTTCTACAGGGGTATCATCAAGCACATTGACTATTATCAACAACTGCAACTTCACAGTACAGCCCGAGGTGCAATCCGGCACCACATCAGAACAGCCAAGTATAACACGCTTCGCTCTCCAAAATGGCGAGTCTACTATCATTACCATCTTAGCTCCCTAGTCTAAATCGATTATTAGGGAAATTAGAATATGAAGGGGGATCTGCTGCTCCTCCGGTTACCGTGGCTGAATCCAAATTAAACGGAAACAGTTTGCAGTATTGATAAATGGTGGAGGTGGGGGGGAGATGAGGGAGGGACAAAGGAGAGGGAAGAAGAAGAAAAAAGAAGAGATAGATAGGAAGAGGGCGAGAGAGGAGAGGAATAGTGGGTGTGAAGTCGGAGTCACTCTCTCCAGTTCTCGAGTTGGGGAAGAAGATGAATTTACATCTTTTTTTAGTTTCAAAAAACGGTATACCGGCAAATTTTCCGTTTGATTTTATGGCACATGTGAATTAGATGTGCATGTAAAACACTACGTATTAAAATCCGATTGGAAGTACACCCTACAATACACGAAACCAAGTGCAGAAAATCCGAACTCGAGAGTCTCAGCCATGAAATCTGATTCTACACCTCACTGAACGCTCATCACACCAACCCAGCACGTTTTTAGCCGTGTATTTAGAACATCTCTCATGAATAACAATATACAAATAGCAGATGTACGGTGGATGTGCCGTGATATGTGAAGCTCTACGAGGAGCAGATCCAGCGTTCCAGTTACCTGGGTTTGAACCGTCGCCCTCTACTCCAGATTCTGTGGGACGCCAAGTTGGGAACTTGGGACTTGGGAGGAAAATAGACAGTGATAGCTGGGGTCCAGCACTCCCTGACTCAACTCACTCAATACCTCTCTCTCTCTCTCTCTCTCTCTCTCTCTCCCTCCTTGCAAGTAGCTAAATCGATTAAAGAAAGAAGAAGATAAAGCTGTAAACGTCAAGTAGCTATAAGTATTGCAAGTAGATCAATTAAAAAGAAGAAGATAAAGCTGTAAACGTTGAATGCTTGCTTCTTCTGTATCTCTCTCTAATCTGGCTATAAAAACATTGGCAAACCTTTCTCTCCAAGGCAGACAGGATGCTCAGAGGCTAGAGCCTGAACTCACCTCCGCCACTCCTACACAACCCATTTCTTCCTTCCTGTTCCATCCTCTTCATATATATCTGCACTACCCCTCAGCGACCCCATGCAAGCCAAACACGATGACAAACCTCACCTATGTCCAACTACTCCAGGCTTCCTTTGTCACTGTTTTCTCCCTAACCCTCCTCGCTCAGGTCCTCTTATTCCAGACCCCATTGTCTCACCACCTCATCCAATTCCTCTCCCACAATCTCACAGTCTCGATTTCATGCACCGGCTGCCTACTCATATCCATACTCTACTACTTCTACACTCGTCCATTCCCAGTTCTGATGTTGGACTACGCCTGCTTTAAACCTGACTTCGATAGTAAGGTCAGTTTAGAAGCGTTACTGTATGTCATTCGCCGGACTCAGCCCTTCTCCACTAAAACCGAAGAGTTCATGAAGGGCATCTGTAACAAGTCTGGCCTGGGTGATGAAACCTACTTACCCCCAGTCACCTTTCGAGCAGAGAACAGAGCTAAGTTAGTGTCCTCCATTCAAGAATCCAAGGAAGGGATCTTCTCCGTCATTGATTCACTCCTCTCCAAAACACAGATCGACCCACAACGTATAGACATCGTCATTGTCGCCTGCGGCATGTTCGCGACGGTTCCTTCCCTTACGTCCCTCGTAGTCAACCAGTACAACCTAAGACCAGACGTTAAAACCTTCAACCTCTCTGGTATGGGCTGCAGCTCAGGCGTCATTTCCATGGACATGGCCGCCAAGCTCTTGAAAAGCAGCAGACTTATAAGGTACGCACTCGTCGTCGTCACCGAGAACCTCAGCTGGAATCGGTACTTTGGTCATGACCGCTCCATGCTCGTCGCCAACTGTATCTTCCGTGTCGGTTGTGCTGCTGCGTTGATCACGAACGACTCAAGCTGCTGCGCGGTCGCCAAGATGGAACTCGTCAACTCGCTCAGGACTCACCATGGAGCCGACGATAGCGCCTACACAGCAGCGTTTCAACTCGAAGATGAGGCCGGTAATCTCGGGATCTCACTCAAGAAAGACTTGGTTCGAGTTGCCGGTGTTGGCTTGCGTGAGCACATTCGGTCGCTTGCGCCCCGAGTTCTCCCACTGAGTCAATTAGTTTCGTATGCGTACTCGGTCGTAATGTCTGCACTATCATCCAGCGGCGAGTCGAAGCCAACTGTACCTGATTTCACGACGGCATTTGACCACATGTGTATTCACACGGGTGGGAAGGCTGTGATAGAACAGGTGTCACGAGTGCTACGACTCGGAGACGAGGTGACAGAGCCGGCTCGGATGTGTTTGCACCGATTCGGGAACACGTCTAGTAGTCTGGTATTCTACGAGTTGGGGTATTTTGAAGCCAAGAAAAGAATAAAGAGCGGAGATAAGATGTGGATGCTGGCGTTTGGGACAGGGTTCAAGGTGTGTAGTCTGGTTTGGAAATCGCTGATGGGTTCGTGCAAAGAAGCTGAAAATCCATGGAGCGATTGCATCCATCGATACCCATTAAAGAAGTAGTGGAAAGTTTCTGGCTGATCGTCGTGGATGCTTGGAATGAATCCCACCTTCAGCTGGGTTGGGGAATCTATCAAACAAATAAATAAATAAATAAATGGCAAGGTGACAAACGGCAAGGAATAAATTATTATTATTATTATTATTATTATTATTATTATTATTATCCAACTGGTCGGAGACTCAGCTGGTAAGGAGCGCCACTTCGTTGCAGCGGATACTCGGGATCAAATTCCGTTATCACAATGTTAAAGTGTGGGGATGGGCTCCCTCCGTTGTGTAATCCCATCAAAAAATATATTTGTGAAATAAGAGAAAGAAAATAAATGAATTGTAATCCCCACAATTTCTATATATATAAAATATAATCTTATTTGTATTTTGATTCATGCACGCCTCACACCCACTTCGTAACATGTCTTTTAGCCCCACATTGGAAACATATCTCGTTTTTAAATTTATTATTCATGGGGAGATGTTCCCAATACAGAGTGGGATGTGGGTGTGTGGTGTGCTATGCAAGGAGTAGATCCCAATTCCAATACAATAGAATCAGTCCCTCTAACATAATTTGCCTCTGTCTCTCTAATGTGATGCACACACGTGGCGTAGGTTGCTCCTCACAGTCTTCACACCTACCTCACAGCAACTTGTAGCTGCACATTAATAACATTTTCCATATTTGTATGTTTTTATTCATGGGCAGAGATGATCCCTATATTCAACTGCAAGTGCTGTGAAGTGGGTGTTATGAGCTCATGGAAGGGCAAGTAAAAAGTCATAATAAATATTGAAATTGTATAGTTCCCCGAATAACAATAGTACTTATTTGAGTTCATCTTTCAAATGTTTTTTTTCTTTTTTTAGTGCAACTTTCATTGCAATTTATCTTTCAACAAACATGTAACAAGAAATATTGTGAAAGTACCAAGGAGTTGAGATCTTCTGCCAATAAAACATGTTCTAACCCTCTACCAACTTGGTGATCTAACACTGCACATCTCATTATAAGACTGAGACCCACCATAAAAGTGGAACCTGCCATGTATGAGATGTACAATGTAAGACCATGTTGATAGAGGGTTGGAATGTGTTTTGTTGACAGGTGATCGACTCGGTGCCAAGTATTTGAAGTACATCCCCTCTTGTTGGCAATGGCATGAGTTGCATTATTACTTGTATGAAGGTGATCAAGGCCCTGTTTGCTTTTCAATAAGTTACTCACCTGAATAAATGTAATTACCTGGGTAAGTTTTTCCTGGTAAACACTTACCGGGTAAGTGCATTTACCCATGTTCTTTTATTTCTCATGTAAATAAGGCAATGACCATCTTATCCATAAAAATCTATTATTAAAGGGGCATTTTTGTCTCATTCAAGTGTTGGCAACTTTCCTTCTAGGTGGGAAAGTTATTTACCCACCTAGGGGATGGGTATCACTTACCCCGGTAAGTGGTACCTAGGAAAATAAACTTTCCCTGGTTAAGTAAAGATTCATGAAAGAATTTGCATTTGGCACTCCTTATTTTAAGCACTTATCTCCTTTTTGCAGTTAAAAACTGAGTATTAGTAGGGCATCAAAATGTTAAAGAAGATTTTTATAAACAGCATCTGACATGGTAACTCGAGGGTGAGACTGGCTAGGTCATTTGTTTGGTTAATATAAATTAAATATGGTGTGGTAAAATCTCAACCATCAATCTAGATAAGCTGTCAACAGAATGCTGGATAGAAATTTACAACAATGGGACCAAGTACAATATCTCATACATTTATTTGATTCATTTGATTGAACCAGGTACTATAGTGGGTTTTTAGGGATTTTGGTCAATGGGACTAAGTACTATAAACTTTCCTTGGTCCCCACATAAATCTGAAAAAAGAAGATAGGATTCTTGATCAATGAGAAACAAAGTCCCATTGCCTAACTTTCCCTCCTCTCAAAATCCAAAAAAAGAAAACCCCTTAGTTGTTAAAATAATCAAATAATAGAACTTTCAAAACTGTAGTAGTCTATCCAATTTAGTTTTAGCCATTAAGGAACTCATAACCTTCTTAAAATCTTATGGATCCCACAACCACATCCATCATGGGATTAAATGCATCCATGTGGCTCCTATAAGACTTATATTAGAAAACTGATCATAAACCAACTTGTATGAAACCCAAGTCAGACATTTACTACTACAGTGATTATAATGACATGGTTAAAGTAGAAGTCCTCCTCACCATGGATCCTAGATTTTTTCTTTCTTTCTTTTTGTTCTTTTTTACTTAACAGGAAAAAGGTTTGATGGATGATGGATCCCCATTGTGATATGGAGAAGTCTTGAAACCCCTTGATACTCGACTCTAGATCTCCTGTTCACAAGAACTCTACTCATGTCTATCCACAACACACGACCTCCGTGTATTGGGATCATCTCTCCCCGTGCACAATATTATCTAAGAGAATGAGATGTTCCTCATGATGTTATATGCATGGGTAGACGTGGGCAGAGTTCTTGTGAGGAGGACATCCGGACTCTTGATACTCAATGTCCCAATTCTATAACCTCTTTTTGTGCTGCAATCACCATAATAAAGAGAGGTTTGAAAGGCAAATTAAAAAAGGTATTCTTTAAAGTGAAATGTTCTTGTGAAAAGCTCCAAAACAGATCAAAACCATTTAATTTGAAAATAAATTGGTTCATAAAACAAAAACATAGAAAATAGATAAGTTTTTATGGGTGGACTAAAACATTTTATTGTATACTTTTATCACCTAATGAAACTACTCCTTTAGTTTTCTTGGAATGACCATATCCAATCCTGTTCTTTCTATTTCTTCCACATATCCATCTCATCTATTGGAGTAGATATTATTTTACACAAATTTATTAGTATGTTTAAGGAAGCATGCATCGGATCAGAAGGGTCTTAGAAGATCAACTGAGCCAAAAATCAGCAATGTAGTTTTATAAATATTATCAAAACCAGATAAAACCCATTTATGGTAGAACAGTGCTTTAGTTGGGATGCACTTAATGGTCGATTTCCATTCTTTAGAATTGTGACAGATCGAAGTTGTTAGGTGTACCTGGGTACGGGTGGCATACTTATAAATAGGTCAATTTCTGCAGACACAAGAGACAGTCATTGTGTAGTAAGAGAAAAACACTTAAAAAACTGAAGCCTGAAGGGCGATTTTTGCAGATTAATTTACAGGCCTGGGGTGCCACTGAGATATTAAGTAGATAGGACAAGGGTTGGCAGAAATTGAACCTCACAAGAGTCAACTCTGATTTCAACTGTTTTATTGGGCTGAATTAAAATCTCATCCTCATTCTTGGTGGAATTTCATTTCTTTCCTCTTCCTTGAAAAACCTGATTTCAATTCCCACCTATATAAACCGACTATAGGAATAGACAATTCCGATTTTAATTTAGAGGGATTTTGATTCTGATTTTTTTTTTTTTTCACAAATGGTGGTTCTGAGCCAGCCAGACATGCTCTGCACATCTGTGAAATCAATTTACAGTGAAGAAGCAAGTCCACAGTATGAGTTCTCAGCAGTCTTCTCATTAATGGTATACTCGTTCCTTTATCACTCCGCCTGATTTTAAATTTGACAAGCAATGTGACTAATAGAGTATAGATATGACACATTCTAATTTAATATGCTTTGAAAAGCCGACCACGTCATCAGTTTGATCCTGAGATCCCAGATCATTCCTCAATGGGATAGATGCTATGACCATGGTTTTCAAAATCGGACAGAATCAGACGGTTGGACCAAAAAAAAATTAGGAACAGGTTCCTTAAAATTGGTGTTTCTCAAAAAATCATCGATTTTGATCAGCAAACTGCTAATTCAGGCGGTTAATCATTCAAACTGTTTGAACAATTTTAATCGCTTTTTATTTTTATTTTATCAGAATGGACCCAACCTTCGACCCGATAATTGGATCTCTGACCGATTCGGTCTCCAAGTTGGTTTTAAAAACCATGGCTATGACCACCTAGAGGGGACGGATCTAATCTCAGATCATTTAAGCAAACAATCACAAGAAGATGATTGCAGTCATGTGGGTATTTTGTTTATATGAAAAATAAAAGAAAATTTGAGAAAGCTCATCAAGACAATCACTCTCTTGAAACTACCATCTGTTAGGCGCAATTTGATTTGAATTTTCATTCTTCTACTTCTTGCTGGAAGAAAATTCCATCTCTAATTGGAAATATAATGCGAAGGAATTATAGTGGGAAGAAGGAGGTGAAGGATGATACCTATTCAATTTGCTAAGATAATGAAAGTTATTTGTTAAAGAAACAAAATAAACAAAATGGATGAGATACATGTTTGATCTGAAAGTATCATACATGATGTCTTAATCACTAATCAATGTGTTACGTCAAATGGTTTGATTGGATAAAAAATCCTTTTTCCTAATGCAATCAGTGTGTTATTAATTTCTTGATCATCATCAGCACTATTGCACTAACAAATATTCAGTAAAGCAAAGTCATTAGGTCATGTTTGACAATGTTTCCATTTGTTTCTATTTTTTAGAAACTTTTGTGTTAAAACGAGAATTTTATTTATTAATCTTCAGGGCATTTGGCAAATTGTTCTTTTGAAAACAGATTTTTGTTCTAAAAAAGCAAAAACAACGTTTGAATAACCAAACTATTTCTTAACCAGTTCTTCAAATCCATCCCCATCAATGGATGGATTTAAAATTGATTGTTGGGGATAGTCTTGCAAGAGGAGATGATCGTTGCAACAGTTATTGATAAAAAAAATTATAATTTTATGACGAAAAAATAAAGCATCCAAATGCTCCAATATAAAAAACAGCAACAAGGAAGACAAGCTTACATGTGGACATGATACCCCTTCTCTCACGTGAAAACACCACGCACGTGTTCGTAAATAATGAGGGACGTTGTGGGAATCACACATTTCCTGTGAATATATTCTTTGAGAGTGTTGTTATTACTTAAAAACAACTTATTTCTTGCTTTTTTGCCAAACATATTTATATTCTAGGAAAGCACTGGGAACGAGAAAAACACTCTCACAAAACGTTACCAAACAAGACCCTAATTAATTAATTGATATGGAGATAAAACGTGGGTAATGTTGCTGGTTTATATCAGCTGGTCACTAGAGCATCTGACATGTTAATTAATGGAAAGTGAATACGTGAAATCCATTGTCCTGTCCACATCTCTCTAGGGAGAAGAAATGTTGTGGAATCCAAAATAAATTGTGTTCTGCTTGGGTCAATTTCGCTTCTTTTCTAAACTTCCTAAGCCCATCTCAACCATGATGCGTGGAGGTAAGGATTGGAGCCCCTAGGTTCTCAAATATATATATAACCTCTCTCCTCTATATCTTTTGACACCTTAAAAATAACTCGAATACCAGAGACAAATAAGTAACAAAATACTCCACTGTACGCAACTACGCATCTATGCTTAAGTTGGATTTTGCAGACGATGTGAAATATTGAAGTGGTCAAATGCCAAGAGTCAAAGCGTTCTATGTAAACCAATCTAGTATCTACACCTTAAACCACCGCTGGCCGCTGGGACTCCGGCCACCAGTGGTTCTGTCTGCGGTTCAACCATTCAATTGATTCAGCCCTTTTATGCTGTTGGTTGTTGGATAATATTGTCAACTTAGCTCAGACATTCTCATGTGGTTTAATTGATGGTTCAACCAAGTGGGTCCGGAGTACCATAACAGTACTCCGAAAGTAGTTTGTCTGAGTGTGACATTTCTATAGCTTGTGACGAATCGACAGTTCCAACTCCCACAGAATTTCTTCCCCAACTGCGCGCCAAGGTTATCTTTAAAGAAGATTAATAGGCTAGCTCGGGGGGTCTGGGTCACTCAACAAACACCCTTAAAGCCCTATGATTTGCCACATGTCCTTCTAATTATATATATGGCGATTAATCGGCCAAAATCATCACAAAAAACTGAACCCAAATGTGTGCTTTTGCTGTAAACATTTTTAGCTGGGCATAGAGCTAGTGATGCTCCAGCCAAACACGTGGCAAATTCCGAGGGCCCCAGCTGATTGCAACCAGCTAGGCGTCCTGTTGCCATAACATCACAAATATAGAAGCATGTCTAGAGAGAGAAGAATGGGTCATTATTACCAACTGAACACGCCTGTCTCTACCCAAGTAGATGTCAACCACATAAGCTCATTAAGCTCTGTTATTTAATACTTAAGAACCCACCACTATGAACTGACAGACACATAACTCTCTCTTAATTCTTCTCTTCTCTATACATTACCCGTCTCCCTTGTGAGTACTGTGTCAATCTCTTCCTTTCTCTCTCCTCTCTCCTTTCATGTAGACAGTGCCAACCTTGGCACATACATCCTTCCGCCGTCCCTATGTTTCTAGCAAAAATCTAAATTGGTTTTCATATTCAACTCGATCCAATGTTCTTTCAATTTGTTGTTACTCCTGGAAATAAACTAAAAAAGCAAGAGCTAAAGAAAAAAATGGTTAAATAATTTGATCTGGTTTTTACACCGACTACTCCTTGACGACCAGCATTCATGGAGAGAGAACTACAAGAACAGTCAAATATGGATCAGAAGTCCAGGTCTAGTTCGGGGGGAGCTGATGAAGTAGTCAACCAGCCGGCCGTGAACTTTGCTGCAACAGCTGATCCAGTTTGGATGAAACCCCAACGACCATCATCACCAGCACCTTATCCTCCTCCATCAACTGCAAGTAATATCATTCCTGTTCCTGCAGCTCAACAAGGAATACCAATTTATCCTCCTCCAACACCTCCTGTGGACCTGCCACAGCAATGGAGCACAAGCCTATGGGCGTGTTATGAAGACCCAGAAAACTGTACGTAATCATAAACATTTCATAACAGTTAAAGGGCTGTTTGTTAAGTCTTTCTGCGGTCTTTTTGGTTTTTCAAAGCTTGAAAAGATTTTATTTGGCCCCATTTGCCGTGTCTTTTCACATGGGCTATCGGCTTTTTAGAAGTCCGCCGGTTTGCATTTTGGTTTTTTCCCATTTTGTTGAAAAATGATCTATCCATCAGAAACTATAATTTCAAAAAAATGCGAAAAACCAAACAGCCTTCAAACTATTAAGATCCTAATCACATCATCTTTTGATAATTAGAGCTTCTAAAAGATCTCTCCAAACAAATTTACTAAACAACCAAAATTTGGGCTGTTTTTTTCCCTTTGGCATTGAAAGACAAGAAACCCATAAAAGCCCACGACAGTTAGACCATGATAGACCAAAATGCTTAGCAAAACAATCTTGATTTTCAAAGACACATGACCCCAAAAGAGAAAAGATCAGTACGTCGTCTTTTGGTGGACGGTCGGAATATTTTCCTAAAAACGACTTGTCAAACAGCACCTAAAGTATTATCTTTCTTGTCTTTATAATTTAGTGACATGTCTGCTATCTGTATTGTTTTTTCAAGGCATCGTCACCGGTTTCTGTCCCTGCGTTACATTCGGCCGGATTGCCGAGATATTGGATAGAGGAGGCACAAGTGAGTACTTTCATGCAACTAATTAACAATCAGTACTGGAACAAAAGGAATTAATACCTGGTCAGATCGGGTCTTGGTTCAGACCCATGTAATAAGGTGCTCTTCCAATGAGAAGAATAAGCTTAAGCCTGAGAGGGGTGGGTTCAACCCATCTCGTTATAGATCATTATTTAGGCTGTTTTTGATTTCACAGAAAACAATTAGAGAGAAACAAACAGTTGATGCTAAGATTTTTAGGAATTACACAAATTTCTCTCTTATTTTCTGTCAAACCAAACAGTTGAACATCACTGTATATCAAAGGCAAAATTTTCAGTTTTGGATATATGATTCCTACCATTTCATGCATTGATCCATGCATCCATGTAGTTGTCATTCAATTCAATTGATAGAACTGCCAACCCAACTAAAGGGCTATCGATTAATCCAACCATGCATGGTTGTGTTTGAAGAGAAACTAAACATAAAAATCATCAATTGATTTTCTCAGTTTCATCATATGCAGCTTGGACCAGTGCAGGTGTAGCATTTTTTCTCTTGTCATTTATCGCAGGCTTTCGAAATCGATACTCACGTGGATACAGAACCAAATTGAGGAGATTATATAACCTGCAAGAAGCTCCATACCCGGACTGGCTCGTTCACTTCTTTTGCTCAGAATGTGCTCTCTGCCAAGAGTACAGAGAGCTCAAGAACCATGGCATTGATCCTACCAAAGGTATCGCTCGTTACTCCACAAAACTACCCATATATGTGTTTTAGTCTTTTAGATTTCATATTGAACACCGACTATATCTGTAAGTGCATTTATTTATGTTCTTTTATTTTTTAGATAAATAAAAAAAATAACAATTTTAACCATAGAAAATCATTATTAAAAATAACGATTTTATTCCATGCAAATATTGTTATCTTTTCCTGAAAATTATTTATTCATCAGGTAGGAGTATATATCAGTTATCAAAGTTAGTGATACATAAATTCTTTTACACTAGAATTTATATTCTTTTGAATTTACGTCTGTTATCGTTGAGCCCTTCTTTAGATTCATAAATAGAAGAATCCCTAACTTCCTAATAAAGAAAAGAGAAACAAAAATAGATTTCTAACCAAACAATAACAAACCCTTAACGATTCTCTGCACATTTACTCCAACTCATGTTGCTTTGTTATTGATCAAGATTGTTGATTTACTTGTGTTGGTTAATATTTTAAGGGTGGCAAGATGCTCTGGAGAGACAGATCAAAGCCGGTGTCATAGTGCCGCCAACTGTTGAAGGAGCCATGACCCGTTAAATGTCACAGCAGAGCTACAACTTACCTCTTGCTCTTCTTTGTGTCCAATGTGTTTGTGGGTGTGGGAGATTGACGTACTGATATTGCATGAATTTTATGTATCAGTCAACCTAGTTTTCAGTTTGCCGTGTCTGCATATACAAATTGCTTTTGGAAGTGTAATGTTGTCTATAGCTTTATTATATGTATGGTTATGAATGAATGAAAGTCAAAAAGGTGTTTGGGTGTGCGGCTTTATTCTGTCTTTTTCATTTGTTTGTTTATATGTATCCATGTGCACTCGCCCATATGTGTGTCAATATTTAATTGAGTCCAGCCTGTGGGTCTCGTCTTGGGTTAGTATTTGTCGAAAGTCGACACCAAGTCCAACTATATTTTGGGCCCTAGACCAGACTTGAGCCCCGTATCGGCCCTGGCCCAATATCTATGGGTTTGGATGGTCCCAATCGGGAAAGGAAGAGTTTGGTTAGAGACAGCCTGACTCGAGTTACAGCCTTATTTAGAGCACACTGGACGGGTCTGCATGTGATCAATACTGTGGTTTATAGGTCACAAAAAAGATTGAGAGATGAATTCTAGAGAAGGCAAAGATGGCTGCTTTTATCCAGGAAAACAAGAAAAAGAAAATTTGGCCTGACAAGACAAAAGCTTTAGGGTCCATTTGATTGGGTAGAATGGGATTCTGATTCCCATTCCTAATGAAATGGCATTCCTCCATTTGAGAGAATGGCCATTCTGGCCTCCCCCTTGGAAATGAGGTCTCCCCAAAAACAAACAAATAAAAAAAAATGACTTAAAAATTCCCCATAACCTAAATTCAAGAAAAGTACAAATCTTCTTATTCTTCTTCCATGCATAAAGATGACTCTGGAAAGCTGAGATGAAAAGGTTTATAGCGTGGGGAGTGTGGGGTGCATAAAGATGACTCTCTGAAAAGGTTTATAGCATGGGGAGTATGCGGTGTGAGAGGCAGTATTTCCTCAGTGAAAGGTTTATATATATATATATATATATTAAAATAAAGTAGTCAAAAATTTTCTACTTTCTTTGAATTTTTTATTTTTTTTATTCTGTCATTTTTTTAAAGAACCAATAAGATTATCTTCTTCCCCAACAATCTCTTCCCCTAAAATTTATCCTAAACTATCTCCACCACTTTCTCCTAAATAATCTCTTATTCCTATTTATCACATAACTTATCTCTAATTTACTATAAAATTTCTCTCCAAATTATATCTAATTCCTATTTATCCTCTTTGCCACTTTTTATCTACATCTATCTAAATAAATTTTAAATTAAAATTTTAAAAATTATTTAAAATAATTATGTAAAAATATTTAATTATTTTAATATTTTAAAAAATAAATATCTTAAATTCAAACTATGAGTATTTTTCAATATTTTATATATTATTTAAATACTTAAATAACTAAATATTTTAAATAAAAAAATATTTAACATAACTATATTTTCAATAGTTAAAATAACGAAATTATGCAATAAAAAATCATAACATAATATTAAAATAAATAATAATTTAATATTTTTACAAAATTATGTAATAATAGTATAAACATTAAAATCATTATTAAAAACACAAAAATAATATAATAGATTTAATAATACTCATATTATTAATAGTTTTACACTTTTACAAAATTCATCACGAAATTATGTACTAACAATATATATTATGATTTTATAGTTTATTCAAATGAAATGTTATTCAAATAATATAAATTTAACATTAAAAAATAAAATATTGTTTAAATATCTGAATAACTAAATATCTTAAATTCAAATAATGAGTATTTCTAAATATTTTATATATTATTTATATTTAAATAACTAAATATTTTAAATAACGAAATATTAAAAATAACTATATTTTAAATAGTTAAAATATTAAAAATAATGATTTAATATTTTTACAAAATTAATAATGAAATTATGTAAGAGTAGTGTATACTTTAGAATAATTATGATTTTCCAGATTATTCAAATTAAATTTTATTCAAATAATAGAAATTTAACATTAAAAAATAAAATAGTATTTCAATATTTCAATAACTAAATATCTCAAATAATAAAATACTAACAGTAGCTAAATAATTACATAGAAAAAAGTTTAATTATTTAAATATTTTAAAAACTAAATATCTTAAAATCAAATAATGAATTATAGATTATTAAATTCAATTAATAATTAAAATTATAAAATTTAAATAAGGATATATTTAAATAACTAAATAATATTTTCAATAACCAATTTCACTTATATCAATTAATAATTCTAGAAAAATAATTTTCAAAAAAACAATACTCATTAATAACGATTTTAAAATCTTTATCTATATTTAATATACTAAAATTAATATTTATTGTATTTTCAGAAATTATTTATAGTTTTTTGATAAATATATTTTCAATAATTATGTATAAATCTATATTTTTTTTTTATTTAACAAAAAAAATTTAATAATTATTGGATATTAAACTATTGCTATTTAACTTTTTAAATTAAATTTATTATACCTATTGTATTTATTGTATTTTTGTTGTACTTTGTTCATTGATATTTATTAGAGATTACAATATTTATTGACTGACTTAATATATTTTTTAGTATTTTTGTGATTATTGTAATTATTTTATTTTTATTATCAATATATTTTCAATTATTATACGTTTTTGCTATAAATTTTTAATAATTATTGGATATTAAACTACTTCTATTTATTAGATGTTAATATATTAATTTAGATGAAATTAGGAGTGTTGATCACGGCTTGGTTTAGTTTAGTGGTCAGCTATTTGGCCAACCAAATTTACATGGTCATGTTAGGGAGTTGGTTACCCTAGATCTACTAACCATTAGTGAAAATCAACTAAATCGGGTTGTATTGGGTTGATTTTCGATTTGCTTAATTGGTTTAAAAGATTATATTGAAAACTTAATTTTAAATTTTTAAATTTACATTAATATTATTAAAAATTAAATTTATAATATAAAATATTTGAGACTAAGAAATATGGGAATTTCCCCACTTTCCTGTATTAAAAATTATATTTAAAATACAAAAATATTAATATATATCTTTGATTAGGCCATTCAATTTTGGTCAATTTACAAATGGCCACAATGAAACCGATCCTAATTTCAACCGGAAATATTAGAAACTAAGCAATTCGGGTCGAGTTGGTCAGGTTGGTTGATTTCATCAGTTCGATGAACAAGCTTAACTAGAACAGATCATTGTTATTTTTGTATTGTAAAATGTTATTAAAAGTATTATAAAATATAAATAATTAATCATTTTTTTTAAATTAGAAATATAAAGCAATTGTATACTCTTATGTGTTTTATTGTTTAGCTTTCTTTAACAAATCTCGTACATTGCATGGGTCCCCGCTAGTATTGGTTATAAGATGAGTTGTGAGACCAATTGGGCATAATGTAGAAATAAGTGATTTGCTAACAACTTGTTGCTCTCCAACATGGTGCCAACACTTCAGCTTAGAATTGAGGTTCAGGGGATGGTGATCAAGTTGCTATTGTGGCTGTCGTCGTTGTCAAAGTCATCACCAACACGATGGCACGGCCACCAGCATCAGAATTAACAGAATGGGCTTGGACTTCATCTTCTTTATAACTGCTCGAGTAGTTGGAGTGCCTAGAGGCTAGGGAAGAAGACTAGCTTGAGAGATGAGAGATCTTTTTTTCTCCTTAAAACATAGGGAGGATGTAAAAGAGTTGAAAGGTCCATTCGGAATCAAAATCAGGATATGAATGGTTTATTCCTATAGTCTGTTTGGTTTAGACACGAATAGGAATGAAAATTAAAATTAGCTGGAATGACATTTCACTCCCAAGAAAGGAGGTAATGGCCATTCTCTCAAATGGGAGAATACCATTCCACCAGTAATGGAAATGAGATTCAAATTCTATCCAACCAAACAGTTGAAATTAAAATGATCTATTCCAATTCCAGACCTCTATTCCCACAAACCAAACAGCCCCAAAGTTATTATAGAGGGAATATTTGGAGGAAAGACAATTAGCCATTGCAGTTAGTTTGTTAGTGTATGACCTGATAATACCCTTTTATTATCTCAATTAATACTGATTATGCTTAAGCATACGTGTCTTTTGTGCAAAAAAGATTGATATAAAGTTATAAACCACAAAACAAGTCTAACTATTAAAAGATGGGAAAATTTTTTAAACTAGTTAATTGACTAATTCACCCTTACTGTTTATATATTGTCTTAAACCATGGTTTTCAAAATCAGACTGGACCAAACGGTCGGATCAAAAAACTGGAAAAACTGGTTCTGCTTTTCGCCAAAACCAGATTTTGGCCAAAAAACACTGATTTGGTCAGCAAGCTGCTGACCCGGGCAGTTGAACTGTTCGAACCGCTCAATGGTTTTGGCCATTTTTTATTTTTTTGTCAGAATGGGCCGACCGTTCAGTTCGAATGGTTGGACTGTTCAGTTCGAACAGTTGGACCATTCAACCCGGGAACCAGCTAACCGGTTTATTCCTCAGGTCGGTTTTAAAACCTTGTCTTAAAAGTATCGTTGCTGCTTTTGACAATTGTCTAAAACCTCTCTCTCACTCCATTCCATGTAAAGTCAAGTGACAGATTTTTTTTTTTCCAAAAATTCCTTATTGTTTCCTGTCTCCGCTCTAGCTATGTCGGATCCTGACCAGCTTCTCCTCCGTGATCGCCGCGCCCCTCTTTCTCACTTTTTCGTTTGTTGGCTTTCTTTGTTGCGCCAATTAAAGAGATAGATGGGTGGTATGACAGAGCTCAACAAAGGAATCAACAAGAGTCTTGTCTAATTCTTGATGGTCGCTACAGAAGGGAAGCAGCAATAATACTCGTCGTTGCAAGAGAGGTAAGCACGAACGGCCTAATGTCATCGTTTATTTACCTCTATTGCAGAGTGACGATTCACTGAAACACCTTGGTTTAACTGGAACCCGAATTTGATCACCAGTGTCATCGCCTATCTAGATAAGCACGGACAGCCTGATGTCTTCATTTCTTTACCTCTGTTGCAGAGTGATGAATCACTGAAACCCCTTGATTCAATTGGAACCCGAATCCGGTCGCCAATGTCATTGCCTATCTGGATAAACACGGACAGCCTAAAGAAGCCGGAGCCTGATTTTTGAAGGCTTTCCTTCTCTCTCTACTCTGCTCTATCATCGCCATTGTCGGAATGTCCCTTAGTTGTGCATGTCCTGACGTCTGCTCTGCTCTTTGATTGGCGACCACCACATCTACTCTTCGATTGGCAACCACCACGCTGTCGTCGGATGTCCTTGGTTGGTTGTGGATGTCCCTAATGTCTGCTCTACTCTTCGTGGAGGGGTGTACTATAGCAGATTGACATTCAAGTAATCCGGAAAAGCCGTCACGATTGATACATCTGAGTTGGTTTCCATAATGTTGTTTTCTTTGGCAATGTGCCTTATAAGGTGGTTCCAGGCATTGACCTGTCGGAAATACTACAGTACACCCCTCTCATCGTCAATCCACTACTGCACGACGATTACTTCATCAGAGTGAAGTCCATCAAAATCAACAGCAAAATGATATCATTGGATGCATCCTTGCTCTCGATCGATGACAGAGAAGGCACTGGAAGAACCAAGCTCAACATATTTGCTCTATACACCACCCATTGTCTCTCAAGGCATTGATTGTAAGAATAAATAAAGGGGGAGCAAGCAATCCTACACTTGCAGAATCATACCAATACCATTCATGTACGAAGAACAAGAAGCCATGTTACACCCCAAAGAATATCATGCTACAATTATCAAGGAGGTTTAAACATACATACCTGTATCCATCGCAATAGTGGAAGCCCTTGCGGAATGAGTGATGAATCAATGGTAAATCGGTTGTGGTTTTCCTCAGTTAAATCTTCCTTCTTCCTTAGGTTTTCTCAGCTCTTTGACTCTAATGGAGTAGAGAAAGGAGGGTGGCTAGATGATTTAACATATTGGGAACCATAACCTAGGAGCCCTTATATTTTGACCTAATAGGATCCCATTAAGCCTATATGGGCCAAAATGTGGTATCCACTCATTAAATCCCATACCCTTTTGTTGAAATCTACGGGCTTTGCATAAATGAATCACTTGATTTAGCCCACTTACAAGATAGTCCATCAATGCAATTGTTTCACTGAATATGTAAGCCCACTTAACAGAGATTAAAACCTAACAATCTCCCACTTGGGCTACATATGAGAGCTGAAACAATTATGTTGAAAGAATTCCTTATGTGTACACTTCTTATGCTAATTTATTTAAACTTCTCCTTAGTTTCAATCTGGTCCATCTCCTGTACTAATATGAGACCATGACGGATTTCGCCACATATATGCGTGACTAAACCTTTCATGCTCACCATATCAATGCATTCAATGACATAGATCAAGTATGGATGAGTGGCATGGAAATTACATGCAATGTGATATCAAAACATGCCTATTTCCAACTGGTTCAACTTTATTCTTTAGAGAAATCAATAAAAAATCACAAACATATTCAGAGATGTAGATGATGGAAAGAGTCATAAACTTTATTATCTGTAAAAGTAGACATGCAAACATGTCTTAATCCATAGTGTATCCAAGAGCAAAAGAAAAGAAAACTCCCACTAAATCAATGTATCATAAAACATGCCATACCCATACAAGCAGTGTGCTCATGAAAGACCTTAGGTGGCAATCCCTTGGTCAACGGATCCGCTATCATGGAGTTTGTCCCTATATGCTCTATGCAAATCTGACCACTCTGAACTCTTTCCTTAACAGATAGAAACTTGATATCAATATGTTTCAACTTCACAGAACTTCTGTTGTTGTTGGAATACAGAACTGCAGATTTATTATCACACAATAACTTTAATGGCCTTTCAATGCCATTAACCACTCGCAGCCCCGTGACAAAGTTACACGGCCATATCCCATGATTGGATGCCTCAAAGCAAGCTATGAACTCTAATGCCATAGTCGAAGGGGCTATGAGCGTCTATTTGGCACTTTTCCAAGATATAGCTTCTCCAACTAACATGAAAACATAGCCCGAAGTGGATCGTTTGCCTTATGCTTGGCTTTTTCCCAGTCCACAACTCATATGGGGTTTTAGTTATTGCTTTGCTAGGTACTCTGTTAAGGATATACACTGCAGTTTTTAATGCTTCTCCCCAAAGTGATTCAGGTAAAGAAAAATGACTAATCATGCTCCTTACGATGTCCTTAAGTGTCCTGTTTCATCTTTCAGCAACACCATTCATGTTGGGTATACCCGGCATGGCGTACTGTGGGACGATACTACATTCCTTTAGGAAGTTAGCAAAGGGCCTTGGACGTTACTCTCCTGATCCATCATATCTGCCATAGTATTCCCCGCCACGGTCATATTTGACGGCTTTAATTTTCTTACCAAGTTGAAGTTCAACTTCAGCTTTGTAAGACTTGAAAACGTCCATGGATTGAGACTTCTCACTTATTAAGTATAAGTACCCATACCGGGAATAGTCATCTATGAACGTAATGAAGTACTGCTGGCCATTCCATGCAAGCATAGGGAATGGCCCACAGATGTCTGTATGTATCAATTCTAAAACTTCCGTACATCTATTGGCACCTATTTTCTTTGTGTTCACCTATTTTCTTTGTGTTCGTCAATTTTCCCTTAATACACTCAATACAGACTTGGAAATCCAATAAATCAAGGGAATCAAGAATTTCGTCTGGCACAAGCCTCTGAATTCTCTGTTTAGAGATGTGGCCTAAGCCCTTATACCATAAGGAAGTAGAATTCTCGGTTAATTTACGCTTTGCACCTTTAGTACTTGCATGCATGATTGTATTGTGGGAAGCAATAGTTTCTAACATATAAAAATGATCAATTAAAATACCGGTACCAATAACATTTGAATTTAGAGAAATACTAACTTTATTATTTCCAAAACCACAAAAGTAACAAGATCTATCTAAATAGGAAATAGAAATTAAGTTTCGTTTAAATGACAGAGCTACAAACGTCTCAACTATATTTAAATAACAACCAGTTTTTAAAATCAATCTAAAATGTCCTACAGCTTCCACAGGAACTTTATTGCCATCGCCTAGATAGATGAATCTTTCAGCATCAATTGGCAGTCAGTCGGCTCCAAATGCAACCCTGCATAAACACACTTATGTGGGTAGTAGCATCAGAATCTATCTACCAAGTGTCTATAGATACAAAAGCTAAATTAACCTCAGAACAAACTAAAGTGAGAGATGTACCCTTCTTTATATGCTAGGTGACATATTTGGGACACTCTTTCTTCATGTGTCCTCCTTTCTTGCAGAAAAAATAGGTAAATCCATCACCTTGCTTCTTCGCCTTTTTCTGTGTGGGTATTCCATTTGTAGTATCTTTAGTCCTCTTCTTTTTATTATTCTGAAAGGTTGATGCTAAGTGAGTACTTTCCGTCTTTTTTCTCTGGATTCTTTCTTCTTCTTGCACACATTGAGAAATGAGCTTATTAAGAGTCCATTTCTCATTTTGAGTATTATAACTCACCTTAAATTGATTGAATTGTGCAGGAAGAGAAATAAGAACTAAATGCACGAGTAAATAATCATTTATCTCTAACTTTAGTGCCTTTAGTTTACCCGCAAGATTCGACATTTCTAGTATATACTCCCTTATGTTTCATTTTCTCTTATACCTCATAGAAATTAGAGTAGCTAAAAGGTTGCTAGTCTCCGCTTTCTCATTCTTGGCAAAATACTATTGTATCGCCACAAGGGATTCCTTAGCAAGATCGCTCTCAGAAATAGAGCCCCGAAACGCTTCTGGTATGGAATGTTTCATAATCATCAGACTCATGCGATTAGAGCGATCCCATTTCTCAACTTTGGCCTCATTGGAATTGTCCTCAGTCGGGATGGGTCACTCCGTCCTTAACGCAAGGTCTAAATCCATGCAGCCGAGAACGATTTCCACATTCTCTTTCCAGATCTTAAAGTTTGTACCATTCAGCATGGGAATAGCCTTGATTTGAGCAGAAACATTATTTGCAGTTGCTGAAACTGAACAGAGAACAAAAAACAACATATAATCAATAATATAAATTACAAAGGCAAGATACCCAGCACAACTTGACATTTAGTGTTTGCACAGAAACATCAATTGTAAATGGTACTCTCAACGCAATAATCAAACATTGATAATAAATCCTATCAAACAATAGCCTTTCTTTGGACCGACTACTATTCACATGGATAATAGCTTTACAATATCAATATTCATCGTTGCATGTGTGTTCACTGCCTGGCCAAACATCAACCTTCCTTTGGGCCGACCAATGTCCGCATGGACAATGAACACACAAAATCTTTATATTTCAAATCAAATTAATTTTACACTACAGATGCTACTTTGATAACATGCTGCTTCAATCAATTTAATTTGAAAAGAAAAGAAAAGTATTCATCCAAAACTGTATTCATCGCATGCATGAAAAAGTCAAAAAGGTTCAAGGTTACTTCCATGCAAAAGGAGAGAAAAACGGACGCATGCAAATTGCTTACGTGCATGCAAATCATGATTCCAATTTTTTTTTTTTTGAGTCGGTTCTGTAGACGCATCGAATCACTGATGCGAATTCATTCTTGGGTTCCAAAGGCGCATCGCAACACTGATGCATCGTTGTTTTTCTTTTTTTTTTTGGGGGGGTTCCAAAGACGCAACACCGATTCCAGAGACGCATCGCAACCAAAGACGCAACACTGATGCGTTGGTCAACTGAAACCGAAACCGCATTGAATCATCAACGCATCTTTGTTTTTTGTTTTTTTTTTTGTCGACACAGCCTTGCTTCATGGCTGTTCGACAAGCACACACAATCGAACGACTGTATCCATCGATCGAGAGGCAACCACAAAGAAATCGATTCAAAAAAAGAAAAACGATAATCCTAATAATTGAACATGATATAAGGCTTTGATACCACTTGTAAGAATAAATAAAGGGGGAGCAAGCAATCCTAAACTTGAACAATCATACCAATACCATTTATGTACGAAGAACAAGAAGCCATGTTGCACCCCAAAGAATATCATGCTACAATTATCAAGGAGGTTTAAACATACATACCTGTACCCATCGCAGTAGTGGAAGCCCTTGCGGAATGAGTGATGAATCAATGGTAGGTCGACTGTGGTTTTCCTCAGTTAAATCTTCCTTCTTCCTTAGGTTTTCTTAGTTCTTTGACTCTAATGGGGTAGAGCAAGGAGGACGGCTAGATGATTTAACATATTGGGAACCATAACCTAGGAGCCCTTATATTTTGACCTAATAGGATCCCATTAAGCCTATATGGGCCAAAATGTGGTATCCACTCATTAAGCCCCATACCCTTTTGTTGAAGTCTACTGGCTTTGCATAAATGAATCACTTGATTTAGCCCACTTACAAGATAGCCCATCAATGCAATTGTTTCACTGAATATGTAAGCCCACTTAACAGAGATTAAAACCTAACATTGATATCACACGAATTAGTTCATCCGTGCCCACCATGTGTTGTAGAGTGAGATGGTGTATTGGAGGATTTCTTTATTAGTTGGGTTTATTTTAAAATTTTGAAGAATAGTGGAGGGCAATGACATTTCATTTCTTTTCATTAGCACTTAGCAACGATGTCAATTGTCAGAAAAGTAGAGATACTTTAAGACAATATATAAACGATAAAGATAGAGTTAGTTAATTATGTAAATCATAAAGATAGTTTAAGAAATTTTCCCTTAAAAGATCGATTGGTTTCTAGATGATATGGGCAATTCCCTAGACAACAACCCCGATTGGAAACTCCATGGATCCCCCTTTCTAGCCTTAAATCAAGAAAATTCGTTGAGACAGCCTATATCAATCCCCAACAGATTATTAACCAGAGCACATTAAAATCATAATTTTATATAATATAACCATTATTAGTGTTTTTCATCAAAATTATCCTATATATTATCTATCAAATTTATCCTTTTAAATGAAAATCATAAAAAACAAACTAGAAAATCTTTATATATTATTGACAAAATAATCTGAGAACAATCCAATGTAAGTCAATTGGACTGGATTTGGTCCAATCCGATCCATTCCAATGTGAGTCCATTACAAATGTACCAAGTTAAATCCAATCCAATGAATATTTTGGACCATTTTGGACTGATCTAATGCAATGTCTGGACCCTCCAACCAGTTCAAATTCATTTTAATTTAGATTGGTTTCAACCCAAATCTAGTCCATTGACACCTATATTCTTATCTTATATCAATGGACCAGATATTGGCTTAATCCAACTCAATCCAATACAAATTTATTACAAACGGACCAAGTCCAATCCAATTTCATAAATATTTTGAACTAGATTGGTTCAATCCAATATGTCATGTTGGTCCATCCAATCTATCCAAATTGATTTTGGACTGAACCCTATCCAGTCCAAAACTGGTCCATTGACACCCTTAATAATAGGGAGCAAACCATCATCCCTATCAAGAGGTGTAAATCGGGCCCGATCGCTTGCGGACCGGCACGACACGAAGGCCCACAAGCGGTGTCAGGCCCAGCACGAAGGTCCATGTCATGCTGGACTGGGGTTCGAGGTCCATGGGCTGGCATGGCACGACACGACTATTCATGCCATGCCGCCCGCGACCCACATGCTGGCACGGCCTGTGGGCCCATAGCGGGCCAACTGCGACCCATCCCCCTAACAGCTATAAACAACCATATTAGGGGGGTATTTGTGTATTTTGCTTATGGGGGTTGAAAAAATGACATAAATGCCCCCCCAATAGCTATACTAGTTTAGGGGGCTTTTTGGGTAAAGTTATAAATAACTTTACAATGACCAAAATACCCCTCACAACAACTAAATAAGAACTAGTTTTTTGGTATTTTGGGCAATTGAACTATGTTCAATTCCTATAAATAGCCTTATCCTCCACCATTCTCATCACACAAATTCAACAATTTTCTTAATCTCTTCTCAATTCTCTGCAATCAGAGTAATTTTGATTAGTTGATTGTTTGATTCTGCATTCTCCAATTCTTAAGTCTCAACTTTATTGAAGTTTCAACTTTCAACAAAAAGAAGGCTTGCTCAACCAGCTCAAGTATCTCAATTTGGCAGGCTTGGACGTTAAAAGGCTTCAACCGTTGAAATCAAATTGGGATTTTGAATCGGCAATCCGGATAAGTCAAATTAGATTAATTTTTATTTTTTTAGAATTAAAAAAAAATGGCTGGCTCTTCTGAAAACTGATTCCCCAACATGTTCACCATTGATGATATTCAATCACATCATGATAGTGTTAGCACTAATGCGATTGATGTCAATGGAAATGGAACTTTCACCCCCTGGTATTGATACCAGGGGAAAAAGGAGGGCCTCTAAGTTGAGTAACCCTGTTTGGAAAATTTTCAAAGTAGAGGATGTTGAGAGAAAGGGGAAAAGGGTAATTTGCCAAAAATGTAGGAAGGACTTTAGTTATTGTAGCAAGGGTGGTACGAGTCATTTGAGTAGGCATCTGCTCACACATGAGAAGGAAGAAGATGAAGGGAGAGAAACAACTCAAATACAAATTGGGAGGGGGAGTAGTTTTGGTACTTTTAAATATTCATAAGAAAAATGAGAAAATAATTAGCTAAGTATAATGTACATGCAGAGCAACCATTTATATTATCTAAAGATCCAAAGCTTGAAAAATGGTTACGTAATTCTATAAACCCACAATATAAAAAAGTTTCTAGGAATACTATTAGAACGGATGCTTTAAAAATTTTCTATTCATATAAACAAAATTTAATTTCTTTGTCAGCAAATCTTAATTCTAAAGTTGCAATTACTTCGTATTTTGAACATCCAAATTTAATATAAGTTATATTTGTGTTATCGGCCATTTCATTGATGAAAATTGGCTTTTGAATAAAAGAATTTTAAGTTTTACTAGGCTTGAATGTCCACATATTGTCCTAGCTATTGCTGCAAGTATTTTAAATACTTTACATGCTTATGGAATAGAAAACAAATTATTTTCTATTAGTTTTGATAATGCCAACAATAAAGATTTTGCAATAAATATTTTAAAATCTCAACTAAGACCATGCTTAAATGGTAAATTATTTCATATTAAATGTGCATGTCACATCTTAAATTTATGTATTCAAGATGCCTTGAATATTATTTCTACTCACATTTCTAAAATTAGAAATTGTATTATATTTATTAAAAGTTCAAGGGAAAGAAAATAAGAATTTAATTATTAATGTCAAAATTATAGTTTAAAATATAAACATTTTATCTTAGATGTAAAGCATAGGTGGAATTCTACCTATGCTATGTTAGAAAGCTATATTTTTCATAAACAATTTCTTACTGATTTTTATAATTCAAAAATGCCTAATGATATGATATTTGAGGAAGACGTGGAAGTGGCAGCCTGTATAAGAGTTTTTTTTTAATATTTTTATGATGCAACAAATGAATTATCGGGAATTTATTATCCAACCAGTTGTATTTTACCTTATCAATTAATGGTAATTAGTGATTGTTTTGCAAAATATAGAAATAATCCACACTTTCAATGTATTGTTGAAATAATGGAAAATAAATTTAATATATATATATATATATATATATATATATATATATATATTAGGAGAACATTTATCCATTTGTTGTTTAGCTACAATATTAGACCCTAGGATTAGGAAAGATGGTTTAGATATTTTACTTGAATCATATTGTGAAAATATGAATATTGATATAGGACATAAAAAAGAAAAAATTAATAATTTATTATTTAAAATGTACAATTTATATGAATCTGAAGTTTTAAGAAACATTCCTACAGCTTGTACAACATCTTCTACTTCTAACCTTGAGCTTAGTAGTAGAAGAGAAAAAAAATTTTATTTAATAAGTAGAAGGTAGAAATCTGCTACTTCTACAACAAGTTCATTTACTGAACTTAGTTTTTATTTACAATCAAAATTTTCTAATTTAGGTAAAAAATCAAATAATTTTGATATTTTAGCTTAGTGAAGCGAACATTCAAAAAATTATCCAGTTCTCACTGCCATGGCATATGATCTACTAATCCCTTCGGTGTCTACAATTCCATCGGAGTCTTGTTTTAATGTAGGTACCAAGGTGCTAGATGACAAAAGAAGCTGCATGAACGATGAAAGCATATAGATGTGCACCTGTTTCAAGGATTGGCTAGATGCAAAAGATAGATTACAAGACAAAGGAGGGCATGATACTAAACTGGATATTTCACCCGAAGCAGATGATGAAAGTCATGAATCATCATGATTCATGAATTTGACTACTTGTATAGAATTTTTTATTTTTTCAAATTATTGTAAATTTTTTAATTTTATTTGATTTTTTTTAATTTTTTAACAATGTAATTTTGTATTTTCAATTTGTAACTATATTGTATTTTTTATATTTTATTAATTTATTCTATTTTCATATTTCATTCATCCAAGTATCCAATGATCCAATCATTGTATTTGTAATTTGTACCATTCAAATTCAAATGAAATAAAATTCCTATTTTTCTTTCAATTTGTTATTCCATCATTCTTATTTTAATTTGGTTAATTATTTTTTTTCATTTATGGGTTAAATAACTTAGATTTCTCATTTCTTAATTTTTTAAATAGTTCACAATTCTCAAAGTTCAAAAGAAAGTTAAATATTTTAGTTTTACAATTTTATTTAGAAAAGAAATTAAAATTTTCAAAAAAATAAAAAAAAAGTACAACCCGGTTTGGCCCAGGCCCAAGACCCGCCCTGTGGCCCCACACAGCACACTTTACACTTTTATCCCTATCCCGCCAAATGGGATAGGGATTCCCCATCCCTGTCCCTACTCGGCTACTCCCCGCCAGTTTGGCTAATTCCTTCGCTTCTTTATATCCGGCAGGAAGCCAGCTAGGTGGTACCTGGATCCGGTTCCAGTATATTAAGTCAGGCCAGTACGGGTGTTCAAAACAGATCCAGTTCTCAAATTCTGGGATGGACCGGATGGTCCATTTTAATATCGAACCATTTGAATCAACATGGTAGCAATATGATAGATCCTAATTCAATTGAGTCAAACTGTCAAAGTCTCAAAGACTAGCCCAGATTAACCAAATCATGAAACAAAAAAATAAAAAATAAAAAATAAAATAAAGAAAGAAAAACTGCGTACCAATTGTAGATGGCCGAAATATGTTTGATCTGAATGGAATATAAATTCGTATCCAGTTCATTAACATTACAAATTTTACGTTCAAATAAAACTGATGCAAAATTACACAACTTTTCTCTTACCCATAAAGCGGGGACAATGTGCCTCCTACTTTTTTATTTCTTTCATTCTTTTGGCTTCATAAAACAAAGGTGGTGTTCAAATCTGACCCAAAATTTACAAATTTAGATCGGATTTGAATGTTGCTGAATATGATCGGAATAGGACTCTAACAGCCCTCCCCCGAATTTCCTTATTGTACCCATTTCATTTAGCATTAAGACAGGCCAAGCCTACCAACCGAGGGTTGGCTGGCCTCTCCTTTATGATATTTTCAGCCTTTCAATAGTTCTTCTCCCGAGTTGAGATTTGGCACCCCACATGCACATCTGACCGTATATTGGGAACATCTGCCATACTTGTCATGGGACTTGGGATGCGCTGTGGGGCACCGATGTGAATCCTCTCTTACTTGCTTCAAGAGGTAAGACGGAGTTTTGCAGGCTCTTGATTGGTGGAACCGGAGCCGGCCAGTTTGGATAAGGCCTTCGTGGTCTGCTGATATCCAGGGGGTGCTCCTCATTGATCCCTCGTAGTCGTAGTTTGTTCAGTTTATGTGTCTTTTCTTTTTTGGTGTTCTTGCTCTGTTTTCTTCTATGTTCTTTCGTTGTTTCTTATTGGTTGCTTTCTCTCTCTTGATTTTCACCCACCAACTGAGCCACTCCTCAGTTGATAAATTAAAAATTACTTATATGAAGCTTGATCCTATGACAATTTTGTAAATCAAAATTAGACCACTTTACTACTCCATACAATATATATAATAAATCTTAAGCATATACCGGCATATTTGATCCAATTTATATATTTAGCTTTCGTGATTTGGGGCTCAAAAGTGTTTTGGATTTAGATTACATCATCTGTTTTTTCCTTTCCGATAATTAAACGAAAAGAGAAAATAGGCCTGGAGAAGATGCAAAGCAGCACGGCAAAGAATTAACCAACACATTTTCTAGCTCATCAATTTTGTTTTCCACACGTCAAGCTCAGAAGCAAAATTAAACTTATCCAAATAGAGATAGTTTTGTATATATATATATATATATATAATGATCAAATTATATATATATATATATATATATATATATATATATATATATAATTGAACTCGTTTTATTTTACAATAGGATTCTTTGATATATATCAAACTCTTACACCACAGCAGACACAGGAGACAAAGATGTATATAAGTAGCTAGAGTAGTAGGAGATGGATGGCAGAAGATATCTAGAGGCTTCAATAATTGAAAATCAGGCAGAGACAACCCCTTCATGCATATATAAGGCCCTCACACAGTCACACCACACCAAACAGAAGATAGCTAGATTAAATAAAGATCCTAGGACGTTGTACGTACACAAATAGGAATAGCTAGTATGTATTAGTAGGAGAAGAAGGAGAGTAGTAGCAGAACGGAAGGTAGTATAGGAATAAGAAGACCAACAGAAGGAAGGGGTTTGTTATAAGACGCAGAAGACGGAGGAGGAGCTATGCGTGTAACATTATCCCTGCAAAAACCCTGTGGACATACGGGGGTTGTTTCGTTGACGAATTTCTGGATGTACTGATTCCCCTTTTGCAGTAGTTGCTCAATTCCACAATAGCTTGGTGTAGTTTCGCACTTCTGATCACCAGGGCTACGAACAATGAACTGAGCCTTGCCAAGCTGTCTTACTTTGCAGTATTCGGTATTGCAACTATTAGCAAACTTCATATCGAGTTCTTCACCCAAAGATTCTACATATTCCATATATAACTCGGTAACTTCTCTTGCTTTGTCGGGGTCGATCAAATCCTTGTATTTCTTATAATGGTTTCTCACAAATTTCGCCAGTCGGCTATTAGAATATTTCCGTAACAAGTTCACAATATCATCCCCAAGATAACCCAAAGCCTGCCTTCGCTGCTTGCTGCTGCATGCAAACAGACACAAACACACATTATTTCTGTGAGAATCAGTACTACTACATGCAATGTTTTTGATGAGGGGATCAGTACTAATATAATGGAGTACTATGTATACGTACTTATCTATCGCTTCTGTTGATGAGAGGGAAGCCAAAGAGATGAAAACTATGGAAAATGCAACAAGGAAGTGGCCAACTTGAACCATCTTCAATTTCTTGTACAAGGAAATCTCTGAGAAATATGAGCAAATTAAAGAAGACACCAATGGGTGGGGATTCTTATAAACCACGTGAGAGCTGGCTAGCCTAGCCAGCCTACTCTCTATATATGAATATATGACTATCTGCTCTTTACCACAATTAAGGAGTAGTGAAGAATTGATTTATTACAAGGAAAATTCAGTTGACTTTGACCTTGGATTATTTGCCACCACACAATTGTAAGAACTTGTCTCGGCAAATGCTCATTAACTAGTTTTTGTTCTATTACTTACTAGTTGTATTGTCATTTTCTAACAAGTACTTGGCGGGCATCACATGGATGAGAAAACTTTGGCCGCACTCATACATGAAGTAGACATGGACGACTAGTGTAGTGTCATGTAGTGAGAGCCCCATGTAGCACGGTGTATGTGAATCCCACTGTCTTAATGTAGAATTGGAGTTACTACTGATGATCAGCATCCTATGACCCCTTGGCTACATCGTTTACATGGACCCGCAGCCTATGGTTTTTTTTTTTTTTTTCTTTTTTGACTCTCATTTCAAACATTAATGGACCTTTGTTTTTAGGCTCAGTTTGGAAGGAGTGCAGAGTGAAAAACCTTATATTTTGTATGTATTTACACTGTGTACATCTTTGCATTTGTATTTATCATTCCAAACTGAGTCTAAGCTCAATTTTAAAAAATATAAATATGTACAGTGTAAATACATACAAGATAATAGAAAATGCAAGGTTTTGCACTCTATATATTTGCATTGGTGCTCCTTCCAAACTGAGTCTTACACTGTGTATTATTGCAAAGGTAATTTATTTTACTGATGCAAAATCATAATAGTGCAAATAATTCCAATACAAATTATGATTTATTTTTATTTTAAAATTTACCTTATTTTGTTTAAATGTAATACAAATGAAATAAAATGAGACTTTAAATAGGGTTGGGCGGACTACGTACTCTCGTTGGACAATTGTTATAATTTGAAAGGGCTTGGGTTCTTTATAAATTCTTTAAAACGGGTACTTGACTTGCACCCCTGCCCTATTGGTTATAATATTGGGTCTTATTAGGTCAGATGACCTGATAAATCCAATTGATAAATAGGGTTGGTTCTGGGTCGGGAATGAGTTTACATGTTTTCTTATTGGTTCGAGACCGGATAAACCCTCACTAAGTTCAGACCGAATCTTATATATATATATTTAGGATTGGGTCTTCTCTCACGTGAGAGCAACTCATTTCCTATTAATAAATATATATAAGATAATTAGATATATATAATTATTTAATTATATAAATATATAATAGTTATTATAAATATTGTTAATAACTAGGTATCAAATCGTTCGAACTGATTGAATGTTTTTTACTATTTTTTATTTTTTTATTTTTTGTTAAAACGGGCTGACCGTTCGACCCAGTAATCGAACCCCTAGCCGGTTCGGTATTCGATCGGTTTTAAAATTATATAAATATATAATAATAGTTATTATAAATATTGTTAATTATTTTTTTATTTTTTTGTTAGAACGGGCTGACTGTTCGGTTTGAACGGTTGGACCAACCGACCCAATAACTAGACCCTTGACCGGTTTGGTCTCTGGGTTGGTTTTAAAAACCTTGATTTCATGTCATTCGAACATGTGACTCATACCACCCGAAAATGAAACTGCTCTGGCCAGATCACGGATCGATGGTTTGATTGTTCGGGTCAATGAACCGTTGATCAATTCAACAATTTTTGGCTAAGGACCAGATCAACAAATCAACGGGTCGATGATTCCATTTCAGCCCTTGCGAAGCAGGGCCCCTCCACTAGTCCATTAGAATGCCGATTCTAGAACATTGGATCATTGGACACAATAAAAATTTGAAGGGAGCATATTAAATAATGATTAAATTACTATAATTTAGATATCACTACGCACTAGTAATAATGTAAAATTCTAAACCAATCATCAAAATACATTTTATACGAAAAATTAATCAATACAACTAGATAAACTAGCTATACCATTCATCAAATATATACAAGGTTTTTAAAACTGATTCGAACAAGGAACCGGTTAGGAGTTCAGTTCTTGGGTCAAACAGTCCAACCATTTGAACTGAATGGATGGTCCGTTTTGACAAAAAAAATAAAAAAATAAAAACCGGCTAAACCGTTGAATAGTTCAAAAGGTTCAACTGCTCGAGTCAACAATTTGTTGACCAAATCAATGGTTTTAAGGGAAATAACAATGTCTGGTTTAGAAAACCAAGAATATACACATATATGGTCACTATTATTTCTCTCTCTCCCTTACAAATTTGTTATACTATTCTCATGGTTTAACTAATTAACTAACTATAACTTTAACTAATTAACTAACTATGACCATACTGTTTAACCATTATCTTGCACCACCAGCACTGTTTCTAACAATTGTCATCACCGTTAAACTCCTCCATCTTTCCTCAAACATCGACACCTTCTTCTTGGTTCCTCTATGTCGCTCCTCTCCTTTCACTTTGTTTAGCTTTTGTGGGTGCAACCGGAGGACCATCGAAAGCCCGACAAACTCCTGAAGACAATGAACAGTAACCCTTACATTGCACTCTTATCACACAACCCATCTCCTAGGGTTAGGGTTTTGGAGCAGTGGGGAGAGATGCTCTCATTCTATCTCTTTCATTCTCTCCCTTCTCATTTCCTTCTTTCTCCCCTTCCTCTTCTCTCTCTTCATTGTCTGCATTCTCGGCTCTACTACAGGTCTAAAGCCATTTCCAAAAAAAAAAATAGATATGAAGCCACGACGGAGAAGGAGAATGTTTGATTTTCAAGCGGTGCTGGTGGTGTTGTGGTTCTCGGAAAGATGATTGATAAGGGGGAAGAAGAACAACATGACTACTCTGTGGTGCTATACGGATGCAATTACCTGGCGTGGTTGGGCTAGAGTTCACCTGAATCCCACCGCTCAAGCTCTCATCATCTCTACAAGTTATATTATTCACTAGTTCCCCCACCTCTTATTCCTCACTATTGATAATTTCTATTCTCTGTTCGCTAATTGAACTGTTTACTTTGATAGCAGTGGCCGGTTCCACATACTTTATAGTTGTAGACAATACTGTTTTGGCCATTACGAGGAAGAACTCATTCAAGGATTTCTCTAACGTCCAAGCCTAATTACGAACTGTCGTCGGTCAGATGGAAACTGTTTTCCCTTTATTTTTTGACCTTTTTCAAGTCTGAAACTCTGAACGTCCAAACCTTATTCTTGGCCATCCTTCTATTTTTCTTCCTAAAAGGAGCAATCTTTTCTGTTCACACAAAATCAATCTCATAAGCGGAAAACATAATTCTTGACCTCTAGATAAGCTCTCATTCTTTTGATCAATTTGGAAAATTATGCCTCTCGAATTTGATATTGCCTAGATTCTATGGTAGAGATACAATGGGAGAAGTTCTGGTACGGGGAACCACCGGAGAACACCCACGAGATTACAGAGTAAAAAAGAGGAAGGGGAGAACCCGTATAACAGTCCTGCTCACAGTCACAGGTGGTGATTCTTAAAGAGAGGTGAAGAGTAACATTGGGTTTTAAAAAAATATAGGTCACATGGTGTGGTGTGTACGGATTTTGACAAAACATTAATGGATAGAATTAGTCAATTATAATAAGGGTAGTTTAAGATAGTTAAATATTAAAGGTATAATTTATCAATTAACTAAATAGTAGATAATTTAAAAAATTTGTCCTATTTTTTAGTAGATGAATTGGACCCACTTGGAGTAGGCCTCTCTATCTCTCTATAGGGTGAAGAATTTTGTCTCCTCACAAACTCTTCTCATATCCTTACTCACAAGACCCTAACACCATGTATTGGGAACAAAGCCCGTCAAGTTCAGGGGGGAGAGAGAGAATAAATTTTCAAATAAGGAAAATGTAGGGTCTCTCGAAAAGGAAAGAAAGAGAATGGATGGATGTGGTGGTGTAGTACACATGTTCAAAACACAATGTCTGGATGAGGGTGGAAAATGGGAAGAGAGAGAGGAATAGAAGGAACACATGTCACATTTATAGAAGACATGTGTCGACCACACAAGCACCCCTCAAGTGCCTCTTTTGCTTTAGCCTTTAGGTATATACTTAGATTTTGTACCTCGTTTAATTTTGTGTCCATTTATTCATAATTATGATTTGTACTCTTACCAAATGTTTTTTTAATTAATGGCAGTACAAAAGAGATAGGAATCAGATGAGCTGAGGTGATTGGATGAGCCAAATTATTTTCAAAGACACCTGCAACATAGAGACTACCGAGGTATGTCCCCATGGAGAACCCTCCAATGCTCAAGTTACTACTAGGTATCGCAAGGGGTCATCTTACCTAGCAAAGGAGGCTTGATTGATGATAAAAGCAAGAAAGCAAGGTGGAGGTAAGAAGAGGGTATAATGAGCATACCTTTTTCCATAGATGCCTTACCTCGAGGAGGTGTCGTGCTTGTTAAAGAGTTGAATTCCTCTTAGAGAATGTCGGCCCCAAACCAAGCTTCACAGTGGTGTAAAACGACCACTGCTCGTACAGTGAGAGGTCGACCCAATCGAATAAAATAGTACTATTGGTTGTTAGGCCCTTGTACAAGAACTATGGCAATTGAATTGAACGAGGTTTCTTTTGAGTCTTATTACTTTCTCTTTGAGAATATGTTTGGAAGAGGACATTGATCTTCCTTTTCTTTTCCTACTCTTCCTACTACATAACAAACATAACAAACAATATAAGAGATACAACTTCAATTCTATCATAGTCGGCAGGATGACCAAATCCATGAAAGAGGGAAATATATATGTATAACAGCTTGGGTAAAGTGAACAAGTATGCAAGTGACATGAGGCACTCAAGGACATGACAAGGCTAAGGAAGGAACGCAATGGATATGGGACAGGACATCACAAACATAACTATGGCATGGCTATATCTATAGTCCATAAAACTAAAGCTTAGTTTGAAAAGGAGTACAAATATAAATATGTATGGTGCAAATCTGTGTATTTTGTATTATTGTGTATGTATATGCATTATACATATTATACATATTTGTATTTGTACTCTTTTCAAATTAAGCTATGGCTGCATTTATTTGCAATACAAAATGTCAAATTAGGGTATTTATGTACCTTGGTTCTCGTTTCTGAGCATTTGATTATCATACAAAAATGTAATGGTTAAGATGTCAAAAATGTTTTTTTCTAACATCTCTATACCGTGAGAGAACACATTATTGTACCCATTTTTTAGATACAAACTTCTTATTTTCTGATAATTTGTATGTTTGACAAAAAACTTAAGGCATTTAACATGGTTTTCAAAACCGGATCGGACCGGATGGTTGGATCAAAAAAACCAATAACCGGTTAGGCCCCTAGGTCCGGTTATACTAAAAACCGAAAATCTCTAAAAAGCGTTGAAAAAGTCAGAAAACCGTTGACCCAGGTGATCAGACCGCTAAACCGTTCGACCTGGGTAATGTGGTTCATGGGTTCTCTTTTTTATTTTCATTGTTTTAAATAAAATAAAATAAAAAACAAAAAATAAAATTACTTTAATATCCCCATCACAAATCAATTAATCAAATGTAGGGTTAGAACCCCATTTTCGCTCTAACCCTTCGTTCTTCCCTCCTCTTAGCCCTCACACCCAACCGACCACATGCGATGGCTAGTACCTCTGGTGTTCAACGACAATACACACTGGCCGACCATGATTAACGACGAGTTTGCAACAGCCGCCAGCATTTTTTGCAATTTGCAACACTTTCAGGCTTTGCGGCAGGCGAGTTCACAGCGACGGTCAGCACCTCCAGTGTTTGACAGTGACACACACTGATCGACCACGATTAGCGGCAACCAGCGATGGCGAGTTTGCAGCGGCGAGCAGTTCTGAAGATTTGGAGATTAATTGTGAGTGTTTTTGACACCTAGGAGCAATTCTAAAGAAATTCTCAAATTTTGAAGAAAAAATAGAGTTTTGAAGTTTTTGCTTGGTTGAAGCTTAGGGAGCAGCATTTGGCATGGTGCTTAGGTACAAATTAATGTAAATTTTTTGATCAAGTAGATAAAATTAATGTATATTGAAGTCTTTTATAGATCAATCTTGGTTGCATAGCAATCTAACATTCTAGAGTGGATGCTCCTATTTCTCCCCTTTTATTTTTGGTGCCAGGGGAATCTATCCCTATGAAACTTGATTTTAGGTCAAGGATTTTTGCATTTTAGGATTTAACATTCTAGAGCTTTTTTTTCTGTATTTTTTACAATTTTCTATTTTATTTTTCTGTATTTTTTAGATTTTTTTTTTTGTATTTTATTTTTATATTTTCTTTGTATTTTCTACTGTATTATTATTTTTTATTTAGATAGTTTTATTTTCTGTATTTTTTGTATTTTTCTGTTTTTTATTTAATTTTATGCTATTTTTATTATTTATAAATATTTTTTATTTTTAATTTATTTATGACATCACGTATCAAACCGTTCAACCCGGACGGTTGAACTGCTTAACCGGAAATTGATCCTTTGACCGGTTCATTTTTAAAAACCATGGCATTTAATGATGGGGCACATGTTTTACATTGATTTCAAACGAACAAGAAGAATACAAAAAATGGGTTACACTTGCATTGTTGAACTAAAAAAAAAGTATTTATACAAAATACATATTTGTGTTTGCATCACAATTCACAACCAAACACAGCGTAAGGAACAAACACGGGTGACGGAAACTACACTACAGGCTATAAGTTGCATGGTTGAAAGGGTGAAGTAGACGGTGGAAGACTTCAAGGTGCAGGGAAGATACCAAGGACACAACAAACAACAAAGAAGATGAAAAAATGGCGATGGGAATTTGCTGCGGTAAATAAAAACCAATTTTTTAAACAGAAAGCAAAGCAGATGACGTCTCTTCAAGTCAAGTGTTCTTCCTAGTTTCATTGATTCATCCAACAAAAGTAGACAAGATTGATCACATTCATCCACGCTGCTTGTGTTTTTTGTTGGATGAATTTGATAATCTGACAAATATATAAACCTTATTTCCACCGGAAAGTAAACTTTATTCAACCATATCATTTATAATTTCTTCGAGTCATCTAAAGACCACTTTCACCTGTTAAACGAAATCTTTACCTCTATATGTTGGAACCCCAAAACAAATTTCAACCAAAATTAATTATACTTAGGGGGTATTCGATTTTGGGATTTTGAGAGTATGGGCAAAAATGTCACTTTTGATAATAAAATTTTTATGGCTATAATGGTTATTCTTTTATTTATCTAAAAAATAAAAGAACATGGGTAAATGCACTTATCCAAGTAAATGTTGTTTAAGTAATTTACCAAAAAAGCGAGCATGGCCTTAGGTTATTAAAAATAGGGTAAATTATAAAGACCCCCTTGTAATATGGGGTCAGTGATAAAGACCCCTCTAAATTTCACTTTGTAGCAAATTCCTTTTTTGTTAAGAGTTCCATCAATTAACTTCAAAAAATTATTCTCAATGGACTGTTTACTATTTTTTAAATCTCTAAGCTATCCTTTTTTTTATTTATTTGAATGATTTATGATTCGATTAATTTTCTAAATATAATATTGAAGTCTTTTTGGTTGCTCCAATAGATCCTTGCAGATTTTTGGTTGGATTCAATATTCAAATGAAATGGTAGATTATGCTTGTGAAAATTATTCTTGTTATTTTAGCTGGTTTCCTTTAGAGAAAATTGAGGTATTTTTTGTCAATTAAGGCTTAAGAGAAAAGGGTGAAGAAAAGAAAATAGGGATTCAGGTGAGCATTTTGATAAATTAACATATTCTTTCATCTAACTTAAGGTCAAGAATATTTGTGGCGAAGTAAAAGTTAAAGAGGTCTTTGTAGCAAATGGAAAATTCAAGTTGAAAGAAGTCTTGCTGTCCAAACCCAACAAATCCCAACTCCCTGTAACCTCTGACTCTCAACGCTAGTGCTTCAAATTTAACTAGAAACTCCCAATCCCACCGAGGTTCTAGCTTTTCCTTTGGAGAATAATAAATAATTACATTCCTATCAAGCAAAACCTTTTTTCAGACCCCCAAGATCAGGAATGAGGCCTCTGTAATGGGAATACAAAATCAATCACACATTTTGATGTAACCGTTTTCGGCCACGTACCAATGTTTTGTGATGTAAAATTTTTTGGCAAAGTACCTCGTTATTCGACCCGGTGGTGGCGTGCCTTAGTGACGAGCTACTTGGTGGCAAACTCCCTAGGGGAGAACTGCTTGGTAACTAATTGCTTGGTGGCGAACTGCCTGGTGGCAAACTCCCTAGTGGCGAACTGCCTGGTGGCGAACTGCCTGAGGGCGAACTGCCTTGGTGGCGAACTGCCTGGGGGCGAACTGCCTGGTTGGCAAACTCCCTGGTGGCAAACTTCCTGGGGGCGAACTGCCTGGTGGTGAACTCCCTAGTGGTGAACTGCCTGGGGGCAAACTGCCTTGGTGGCGAACAGCCTGGGGGTGAACTGCCTTGGTGGCGAACTGCTTGGGGGCGAACTGCCTGGTGGTGAACTCCCTGGCGGCGAACTGCCTGGGGGCGAACTGCCTTGGTGGTGAACTGCTTGGGAGCGAACTGCCTTGGTGGCGAACTGCCTGGGGGCAAACTGCCTTGGTGGCGAACTGCCTAGGGGCAAATTGCCTTGGTGGCGAACTGCCTAGCGAACTCCCTACTAGGCGGTCGATGCCTTAGAGAATGTTGGAGCTCCCTGGTGCGGTGCAATCCGACTGCCCTCAGCATGAGGTGGTCTTCTTTCCTTTGTAGGCTGTGGGAGACGAGGGACCTGCGAGAACTCCATCTTTTCCTCCTCTTTGTAGGTGGTGGGAGCTAAGGGACCTCCGAGAACTCCATCTTTTCCTCCTCCTTGTAGGTGGCGGGAGTTGAGGGACATCCGAGAACTCCATCTCTTCCTCCTCCTTGTAGGTGGGGGGAGTTGAGGGACTTCTGAGAACTGCATCTTTTCCTCCTCTTCGTAGGCGGTGGGAGCTGAAGGACCTGCGAGAACTGAATTAGAGGTCCCAGGGGTACTTTCCCGGTGGGGGCTCTCCGATGCTTAAGTTAGCACTCTTATTGTAGAGAGCTTTGAAGATAATATGAGAGAGCTAGAGAGCAGGGTTACTTCCCTTCCTTTTCCATCCCCCTCCCCTTTGGGGGGTGAGGTCTTTATATACCGGAGTCCTCGCGGGTTAGGTGGGTGAAAAGCCTCCAAACGGTAAGACTCGTCGCATCCTGTCATAACCGGGGTACGGTGGTGAACTCCTCGAGGTCGTCAGGCTGGCGCTTGTGTCAGGCGGACAGGTCGGCGCCTGGGCCAGGTTGTCAGAGGGGTGCCTGCGTCAGTCGGCAGGTCAGTGTTTAGGCCAGGTCGTCAGGTCGGCGCCTGTGTCAGTCAGCGGGACAATGTCTAGATCAGGTCGTCAAGCTGGCGCCTGTATCAGTCGGCGGGTCAGTGTCTAGATCAAGTCGTCAAGCTGGCGCCTTGGCTGGATCATGCGCTAGGCTAGTCCAGGCCGTGCGCAGTTCGCGCAGGTCGCGCGCTAGGCCGCGCACAGTTCGCGCAGGCCGCGTGCTAGGCCGCGCGCAGGTCGCGCAAGCGTGCGTCAGGCTGGCCAGACAGGTGCCCGAGTGGGTCACCAACTTCATAAGTTTGTTGGCAGGGTGTTTTCCTAGTTGTCACGAGGTGCCACATGTCACAATTTTACTGGAGGGCCAAATCTGCCCTGATCACATTTATTTGTAGAGTGTCTCTTTAGGATTAATTGGTACACAATTGTGTTGGTTTGCTCGAAATGAAAAATACTTTAGGGGTAATCAAATTCCTGTCCAAGTTATTTTAGCAAAAGTTAACAATACGTTTCAAGCATCCCAATCCTCTAATTCTCAAGCCCTATCTAATAACTTGGAGACAAGGAATCACCATATCCAACAGAAATTTGAACTTGAGGCTAAATCAAATGCGAACATCATTTTGTTTGCAGATGGAGGTTGTGTTTCTACCAACAAGGGATCTTTTGGAGCTATTTGTCTTTGTAACAACTTGTTTTGCCGTGTTGTTATAGGGGGTAGATCAAAGAGCCTGAGTACAATTGAAGAAGTGGAACTGAATGCCATTTTGCAAGGACTCGTATTGGCAGAAAGGCTTTCGAAAGGCCATTTGCTGATCTGCTTGGACTCTCTGTTGTCATTCAAAGTGCTAGAAAAGAAGGCTTCTCTCCCTTGGTCTTGCTATTGGCTTCTTTTGAAGATTTAGGGTTTTTTAAAGCATTTTCGCTCTACTACTCTTTGCTTTGTAAATAGAACTTGTAATGTCTCATCCCATATGGTGGCTCAAAGGGCCAAGACTTGTGCTCAAGACTTTTTTCATATGGAGATGTAAAGAATTTTATTAATCTTTCATTATTATAATATAGTTTATTTATCTATAAAAAAGTTGAAAGTTTTTTTTTTGATGTACACTGCACTCCACACAAAAATATGAAATTACAGCCCCATAGTCTATTAGTAACCCTCTTATAAACTGCATCCTATCCAGATTCATCCCACCTGTAGGTGGAGCTAAGAATTCTGTGGTGGGCTGAAAAGTCATTCTCCCTTTTTTTTAATAGAAATCCACATGATTACTTACTATTAAAGTAATGACAACATTTGATTGATTATAAACTTTTTCAGTATATCATGTCTCTTTGCCATCATAGTTGGAGTTCACATCTCCACCCCATAATGCCCCCACAATGCATCCCACCATGTATTGGGAACATCTTTGATAACAGTACTAGTCTTGATGATATCATCATTGGAAGATGTTTTCAATACACAACGGAGATGAGCTATGGGGCGGTTCTTGGTGAGGTGGAGATGTGATCTCTCATAGTTGAACCCTGTGAAAAAGATATAATTGAAAGATTGTAGGGTTAAATCAGTTTGGTATCGGGTTAAATCATATGGGGCAGATCGGGTTTGAAAAAGACATGTTATTGATCGGTTGAATTCGAGTGGACCATTGGAGAGTCGGATTAGGGTAGAGGCAAATCCATGCCAAACCCAACGAGTTGGCTTGTTAGACATCCTTAACGAATTGGGATTTACTCTTCACAGCGGGTGCTTTACACCTACCTCACATGCACATCTCATCATGTATTAGGAATATCTCGCATGAATAATAAGGTAAATTAGGGGAGATGCTCCCAATGGATGGTGGGATGTGTTTGTGACGTCGGTGTGAGGCGCCATTTGTGAGGAGCAAATCCGATCTCTTACTTAACTGGTCAAATTCATCTATTAAATTATTGAACGCGATGTACAAAGCACCGTATTCAAGGACGGAACCGAAGCTCTCGTATTGGCGGGAAAGAAAGGAGCTGTTTCCCGCCAAAACTATCCCTCAACCCCTTTTGGCGGAGGGGGGGGGGGGGGAACGAGTCATCTCCCAACCTCTCTCTCTCTCTTGTCTTCTTACTTGCTCAGACAACTATAATGGCTTCAGATTCTTCTCCAATCCACAACGGCGGTAAGAATACTCACTGATTCGCCTAGTTTGTTTCGTCGATATGATCATCGCTTACTTCGTTTTGTTTGATGGAATTCGCAGGGCCTTCCTCTCCCGATGATTCGTACTCAAGTCCTATCGACAACACATTTTCGTCTCCCGGAGATGCCAACAGCAGGAGGAGGCGAAGACGCTCGTCAACCGCATCAGGATACGCAACCCCACCTCCTCAGCACTCCCGATTCGCCGCCACAGATGCGACTCCCACCCCATCTAGTACACAGAGCAGAAGAGGGAGGAGAGCTGCTAGGGCCACCCCGGTTGCTACACCCACATCAACGGACGAGGCTCCGCCGTCCTCGGAGGGCGGGGAGGGTGACGAACACGACGAGGCTCCGCCCATGTTCGTCTGGGGAACGAACATAAGCGTACAGGATGTCAATGCCGCAATCCTTCGGTTCCTGAGGCATTTCCGTGATCACCCATCTCAGGCAGAAGGAAAGTACATGCGGGCAATTCACCACATTCTTGAAGTAGAGGGGGAGTCGCTTGATGTTGATGCCCACGATGTTTTTGATTATGATTCCGATCTCTACAACAAGATGGTTCGCTACCCACTCGAGGTTCTCGCCATCTTTGACATTGTTCTGATGGACATGGCCAGCCGCATCAAGCCACTATTCGAGAAGCACATCCAGGCTCGGATTTTCAATCTCAAAACATCCACATCCATGAGGAACCTCAACCCATCTGGTCAGTTTTATTTATTTCTCTGAATCATTTCTTCAGACTGATGGTCGACATATACAAGAAATTTATTATCTATTTGGTTTTGCTTTCTTCAGACATTGAAAAGATGGTATCTGTGAAAGGGATGATCATCCGTTGTAGCTCTATAATACCTGAAATCAGAGAAGCTATTTTCCGTTGCCTCATATGTGGTTACTACTCTGATCCCATTGTCGTAGACAGGGGTAATTCGTTTGACTTTTCTATTTACTCATTAGTCTATATGGATGATTTTATCCCATTATCGAATTTATGTTTATTACTAATGGGTTTCACTAGGCCGAATTAACGAACCTACGAGGTGCGAGAGGCAGGAATGCCTTGCCAAGAGCTCCATGACACTTGTTCATAATCGATGCAGGTGAGTGTATATTATGAAATTCATTTTGTGTATTTGATTCGTATTGGGCCGATAACCTTCAACAGTTTTTCTGAAACTGCGTTTGAGTGGGTTCTTCTGTGAAACACTAGGTTTGCTGATAAGCAGATTGTGAGGCTCCAGGAGACTCCTGATGAAATTCCGGAGGGAGGAACCCCGCACACGGTAAGCTTGTTGATGCATGATAAACTCGTAGATGCTGGAAAGCCGGGTGACAGAGTTGAGGTAAGATAGAAAGGCCATTTCGTCAATGGACTCGTGTTGCCCAACAGTCTTCTGTTCCTCTATTAAGTATTTATCATCTGGCAGGCTACTGGGATTTACAGGGCGATGAGCGTTCGAGTTGGACCAACACAGAGAACTGTGAAATCTTTATTCAAGGCATGTGTATTAATTGTGTATTTGATATGGATTGTAACAGATTGTAATGTGATTTAAACTAAATGTGTATCCCCTGCTGGCAGACCTACATTGATTGTCTTCATCTAAAGAAGACCGACAAATCGAGAATGCAGGCTGAGGATCCTATGGAACTCGAGAATGGCTCTGATGACAAGGGTGAAGATGCTCCTCTTGATTATCAAGACAAGGTGGGTTGACTGTACAGATAGATAGAAATGTGGCAAGGGTTCTAGTGTTGGTGTGCAACTATGTGTGATTGATATTCTTGTCTGGAGTTCCAGGTTGAACAATTGAAAGAACTGGCAAAGCAGCCTGATATTTATGAAAGACTAACTAGGTCCTTGGCACCAAACATTTGGGAACTGGATGATGTAAAGAAAGGTCTCCTTTGTCAGGTTGTTTTAATATTACTTTCATGATTCAGTTATTTATAGGATATTTGATTCCACATCATTGAAAGGTGTTGCTGACATGATAACTGTTATTGGCTTCAAATTAGCTATTTGGTGGCAATGCGTTGAAGCTGCCGTCTGGTGCCAGCTTTCGAGGTGACATCAACATCTTGCTTGTTGGTGATCCTGGAACCAGTAAGTCCCAACTGCTCCAGTATATACACAAGCTCTCACCTCGTGGAATCTACACCAGTGGAAGAGGAAGTTCTGCAGTGGGTTTGACTGCTTATGTCACCAAGGATCCAGAAACTGGTGAAACTGTATGGTTTCTCAAGTTGTATTACAATTCTCTTTTTGTTTAACTCTATTGATAGAGGAGACTGACTTGCAGTGGGCATTTTTTGTGTTTATTTGGTAACCTTCAGGTTTTGGAGAGTGGGGCCTTGGTACTGAGTGATAGAGGCATTTGCTGCATTGATGAATTTGATAAAATGTCTGATAATGCAAGGAGCATGTTACATGAGGTCCCTTGTCTTTTCTTTGTCTGCTTTCTGAAAATCTTTCAGTCTTTTGTTTTACCTGAGACCATCTTTTGATCGTTTACTTATTTTATCATTTCCTAGGTGATGGAGCAACAAACTGTTTCAATAGCCAAGGCAGGGATTATTGCTTCCCTTAATGCCAGGACTTCAGTATTGGCTTGTGCAAATCCAAGTGGTTCACGCTATAATCCCCGCTTGTCTGTGATTGACAATATACACCTTCCTCCTACATTGTTGTCAAGGTGAGAAGATGCACTATGCACTTACCAAAATACAGCCACTTCTTTCACTATCACCACCATCTGATCAAGTTTACACATTCTCAGGTTTGATCTGATTTACTTGATCCTTGACAAGGCCGATGAACAGACTGACAGGCGCCTGGCCAAGCATATTGTTGCATTGCATTTTGAGAATCCTGAGGTTTGATGAATATTGCTTTTGCATACTGACCAAGTGCTGACTTCGAATGTTATTCTTTGGAGATCTATTGATTTTTTTAAGTGTTGTGTATTTTTCTCTACTTGCAGGGCTTAGAGCATGATGTCCTAGATATTTCAACTTTAACTGCATATGTGAGCTATGCCAGAAGACATATTCGTCCACAGTTATCAGATGAAGCTGCAGAAGAATTGACACGTCGATATGTTGAGATGAGGAGAAGAGGAAACTTCCCAGGAAGTAGCAAAAAGGTAGTCAAGATTCATAGATGTCCCTTGTTTCCATTGGACCTTTCATATCTGTTTTTGTTCATCGGAGGAGGAAATTAATGATGATAGTTTACATTTTCTGATGCCTTGATTTGATTTAATCAACAGGTCATAACTGCAACAGCTAGGCAAATTGAGAGTTTGATTCGACTTAGTGAAGCCTTGGCTAGGATTCGTTTTTCACAATGGGTAGGTGAATCTTGCTTTCTGTATGAATACAGTAAAATATTCTTTATAATACAACTTGAGATCGCCATTTCCACATGCAGGTTGAAAAACGTGATGTGGAAGAGGCTTTTAGGCTCCTGGAAGTTGCTCTCCAACAGTCAGCAACAGATCACTCCACTGGTAAATGTCCATCTTTGAATGTTTACCTTTAGGCTGCGTTTGGTTTGAAAGAAAAAGCAGGAAAAGGAAGGAAACCTTAACAAACCTTGTATAGGTTTCCCTACCTTAGCGTTTTATTTATTTTCTGCTGCTTGGCATGCACAATACTGATTTTTACACTCCTTTTCCTCTCAAACCAGGGACCATTGACATGGATCTCATCACTACTGGGGTTTCTGCAAGTGAAAGGATGAGACGAGAGAATCTGTTGTTAGCTACTCGTAACATAATTATGGAAAAGATGCAACTTGGAGGATCCTCAACTCGTTTATTGGAGGTTTGCAATTTTTAATGATTTGGAACCAATGAAAACTTAAGCTCTGTTTGGGAAGGGTACAAATACAAGTATGTACAGTGCAAAACCTTGTATATTGTATTTCTAAACCTTGTATTTTCACTCTACATACGTGTATTTCTATTTCTCTCAAACTGAACCTTAAGATTTAACATGTAGATTAGCATGTCATAGATACACTACAATGGTTAAATCTACATGTAGTGTATCTATGATATGTTAATCTGCATGTTTAATCGTAAGTACATGCGTATAGCCATACACCTACAATGGTTGACATGCATGTCGAACTCCTATGCAGTTGCTTGAAGAGCTAAAAAAGCAAAGCTCTGGTGAAGTTCACATGAATGATGTAAGTCTCTCTCTCTCAATACACACTTGCTTCATTAGAGGAATAACAATGGTAAGTCTCAGTTTCTTAATCCCATTTTATGTTGGTTCAGTTACGAAATGCACTTGCAACACTTGCTGGTGAGGGATTTGTCGTTGTTCACGGTGACAGTGTAAAGAGGATATGATGAAAGAGCATTGGAGCCAGCAGGTTAACATTATTTCAGAAAATGCAGAAGCTTGCTAATTTCAGCTACACCTGATTTGTTATGGTTCCAGTGGAACTAGCATCAATCATTCTGCATGGTTATGGCTTTATCAAAGATGTGTATATTTACCCAGCTAAAGTTTTAAAGAAATTAAGTCACTAAACTAATCATGGCGTATCCTACAAGAAACTTTGTGGTTGACAGGGTCATTGTATTTGCAATGCTTAATCCAAAATCTAGTTGGGCAGACAATTCTTGGATAGCATGTGAACCAAGAAGATTTTCCCTGTTCACTGTACTTGTATCACCAGAAGATAGTTCCATTTCCATTTACGAGGTGTTGGTTCATGGCGATTTCTCCAAATGTGTGAAGAGGACTTAATTTAGTAGTAAGGATCTTGTTAAGTAGTACTTTTGGTAACACAGTTGCCTAAGCAATAAAATGTTACCAATTATTGTTATTACTGTTTTTTGCTTCATATGGCTTATCACAAAACGACATGATAAAATGATTAGAATTTATTGAATGGTATGAATCTTGTCAAGTTACATACACATTGGTTTTGAAAAACAAAATCGTGCATATTGGCAAAAAATCATGCACAGGCCAAAGGGGTGGATGCAGCAGAGGAAAGAAAATGCCAAGCTGCTGACTAGTAGCCAAACCAATTGAAGACAATTTAATCTAAATATCACCCAATGTTTTATGACAATTTAATTTAAGTGCAGGCTTTACATTTATGATAGGCAGTTTTCTGACCTGACGTTCAAACTTCAAATGGAATGATTCTGTTGCGTCGTGTTTGTGTTCCTCGAATTCTAACAAATGCCGAAAGGATGATTTCAAACAAATGATATGGCCGGTGGCTTAAAAGTTAAAACCCTCCATGCACCAACATCTCTCCCCACTACATTTAGTGCTTGCTCTATTGGATATAAATGAAAGGTAAAGAGCCTCCTAACTATTCCTTGTTCATCTTAAAACAATGTATTTTTCATTCTTTCATGGGTAAGGACTAAGGAAATAGGGGCTTCACATCATGACGATTCACATCTTCACATCATGATACATTTTTAGTTTTTGTTTTTTTTGATGCCGTCCCTCCCTCGTACCACAGGTCCACAGCCCAATTAACCCAGGTGAAAGGCGGGAGTATATCCCAAGTCTCCGCTACAACCTACAAGCACCTTACCAACTGAGCTTACCTAAGAGACACTTAGTGCCATCATGATACATTTTAAGTATTAAGCCATTAAAGCCACGTGCAAGCTTGACAGGCTGTTAGAAACCAGTTGATTCCCGCTGTCATCTGCCCGGAATCTTGAAATCTTTATCTTGATTCTTGACACTTGCTCGATTGAGCACCAGTCGGATAGACTGTATTTTGTATTTATATATACATCTCTCTATTATTATCAATAAAATTTGGGGGTGTTCATTTTTTTTGGATTTTGGAAGGGGACAAAGTTGGTCAATGCGATTTAGGTTTCCATTGATCAAAAATCTTATGTTTGTTTTTCAGATTTATGTGAAGATCGGGGAAAATTTATTTTTCTGAGTATCACTTACTCTTCTATGTGGGTAAATAGCTTTCCCACCTAGGGGGAAAGTTGTTAACACTTGAATGGGACAAAAATGCCCCTTTTAATAATGGATTTTTATGGATAAAATGGCCATTATCTTATTTTCCTAGGAAATAAAAGAACATGGGTAAATGAACTTACCCGAATAATTGTTTCTTAGGAAAAACTTACCCAAGTAAATGCATTTACCTATGTAACTTACCGAAAAATGAATGGGGCTTTAATATGGTATCAGTCTAATAAACCGCTGCGTCTTAGTTATTATGCAGTTAGTCGGTGGCTCCGACATGTCCAAGAATGATTTATACATGTGTTTATTTACTTGGGTCGGTTATTGAGATGCAATTTATAGATAGCATTTCTGATTTTCTGTACTCTGTAACTATAAATAAGGCATTCCAATGCATTAATAATTGCTTTTTCTTTCTTGCCCACTCTGATTTTATATGGTATTAGAGCCCCTCATGTTCTTGATTTCTTGTATTTTTTTGTTGTCTGTACTAAGCTTCTGATTTGCATCAATGGTGACAACCGGAGCCAGCAACAGTAATGCTTCCATTACCAATGTCATGAGTGATCCTACCTCACCGTATTATCTTCATCCGTCTGATAATCCGGGAGCAATCTTGGCCTCTTGTCCTCTGAATGGAGACAACTATCCCACATGGAAGCAAGCTATGCAAGTTGCTTTATGTGCAAAGAATAAGCTTGGATTTGTAGACGGCACAATCAAGAAACCAGAAAAGGGAGCAGTTGAAGAATTGGCTTGGCAGAAATGCAATTCAATGGTGATCTCGTGGATATTCAATTCTCTCGCACAAGACCTCCATGAAAGCATAACCTACATAGGATTTGCTCACGAGATCTGGTTTGAGCTTGGAGAGTGGTTCTCTCAAGGTAATACTCCTCGTATATTCCAACTCAAGAGAGAGTTGATCATTTTGTAACAGGATAATCTGTATGTTTCATCATATTTTACAAAAATGAAAGCTATATGGGATGAACTGGCAATTTATAGCACTCCTCCCACTTCACGTGGAGGAGCTGCTGAAGATTTTGCTGCTGAGAAAAGGAATAGGCATATCACTTCTTGTTGGGATTGAGTGAGAATTTCAACACCATCCATTCTTCTATCTTAGGCGTGGAACCATTGTCAAGTGTTACCCGTATCTATGCTCTTGTTTCATAGGAAGAAAGACATTAGTCACCTGTTGTTTGTACTCCAGTGGAGCGATAGCTCTATACGTTGCTAGGAAAACACCTAATAAGAATCCTTAACGATCAAAACTTAAATGTGACCATTGCAAATGAAATAGCCATACGAAGGATAGGTGTTATGAACTATTGGGATATCCTCCAAATTGGGAACATAGGGTTCATTCCAAGAATTCAATAGAAAAGCCAGATAAAGCACTACCAAAGTCCTCTATTCAGAATATTACACAAGGAGTAAATCTTGCTACCTTATCAATAGCTGGCTTGAGTCTTGAACAATACCATCAATTGATTGAATTTCTTGATGGTGAGAAACATAGTGTGACCGCCAATTTTGTAGGTAACTCTCACCACTGTAATTTCTCAAGTTCCACTAAGTGGATATTTGATAGTAGACCCACAGATCAAATGATGTGCTCCCCTGTGACTCGTAAAAATACTGATACCGGTCCTCCTCTAGTCATATTAACTAATGGAAGCATGATGAATGCCCAGGGTTTGAGCTCTGTTACCCTCTCACCTTCTTTGAAACTCGAAGAAGTATACACATACCTAAATTTTGTTGTAATATAATTTCTATTAGTAAGATCACATATCAATTGAACTATGTAGTTCTATTCTTTCCCGCCTTTTATGTCATGCAGGGCTTTGCACTCGAAGAGAGTGATTGGTGTGGGTGAGCTACGCAATAGACTATTATGTTTCATCTTCTTCCCTTCTAGTAGCTCTTCATTCTATTGGTCAAATTGATCTCAAAACTTGGCATCTTCGTTTAGGCCCCTCATACCAAATTTGTCAGCCACTACAACTTGAATAATGAATGTTGTGATGCTTGTAATAGAGAAAAATTTACTTGTTTGCCTTTTCCTTTGTCCATAAAGAAAAAATGTAAACAATTTTCTCTCATACATTGTGATCTTTAGGGTCTTATTTTACTAGTGCCAAATATTTTTTTTTTAACAATAGTTGATGACTATACCCATGCTACCTGGACATTTCTTATGAAGCACAAGTCGGATACCTACCAATACTTACCATGTTTTATGCTCTTGTCCACACCCAATTTCACACCATGGTGGAGGTTATACGTAGTGACAATGGATATGAATTTACATTTGGTCCAATGCAAACATCTTTTTCAAACAATGGGATTGTATATCAACCTCATGCGTAGCCACACTACAATAGAATGGTGTGGTTGAACATAAGCATCGCCACCTACTTGAGGTGGCTCAAGCATTAAGATTTCAGGCTAATCTCCCAATTCAGTTTTGGGGAGAATGTGTTCTCACAGCCACTTACATCATCAATCATCTTCCTACTCCGATGCTCAATGAGAAATCTTCTTATGAAAAGTTGTTTGAAAGGTCTCCTACTTATAATCATTTCGGAATTTTTGGTTTTTTATGTTATGCTCGAGTTCCTAGTAAGCCCAATGACAAATTCAAACCACATGCCAATTGTTGCATATTTTTGGGGTATCCACAGGGCCAAAAAGGTTACCGTGTATATGATATGGCCTCTTAGAAACTCTTTGTCTCGAGATGTAGTTTTTTATGAGAATTAGCTCCCTTTTAGGGACAATGAAATCATTGGATCTGCTTTTGATCATGCCAGTCCGGTCATTCCCTTGCTAGTCTAGGAAAAAAATTCAGCCACACCGGTATTACAGCCCACTAAACCATTGGTTAATCTGCAATCTACTCATCCCATGAACTGTCCTGACATTCCAATATAACCCACTATAACTGAATCAAATCAACTACAACCCATTGAATCCAGGCACATAACCACAATCACCCCTTCATCTTCCTGTTCATGTCCTAAACGATACACTAGGCCACCGACCCAACTTCAGGAATTTGTTCGTCCAACCATTCGGACTAGTGAACACCCAAGCACAAGACACATGATAGCTTACTTTATATTACCCATGACAATTGTTAGCCTTGTAAAACATTTCTGAACCAAAGAGCTATAGTGGAACTGTCTCTCAGCCCAAATGGCATTAAGCTGTGAATGATGAACTGACAACCCTGACATGGATGGGTCCTAATGTAACCGTTTCTGGCCACATACCAATTTTTTGTGATGTAAAATTTTTTTGGCTAAGTACCTTGTTATTTGACCCGGTGGTGACGTGCCTTGGTGATGAGCTACTTGGTGGCGAACTGCCTGGGGGCGAATTGCCTGGTGGCGAATTGCCTGGTGGTGAACTGCCTGGTGGCGAGCTCCCTGGTGGCGAACTGCCTGGTGGCGAGCTCCCTGGTGGCGAACTGCCTGGTGGCGAGCTCCCTGGTTGCGAACTGCCTGGTGGCGAACTCCCTACTAGGTGGCTTGTGACTTAGAGAATGGTGGAGCTCCCTGGTGCAGCGCAACCCGACTGCCCTTTGCATGAGGTGGTCTTCATCTTTTCCTAAGGGACTTGCAAGAACTCCATCTTTTCCTCCTCTTTGTAGGCGGCGGGAGCTGAGGGACCTGCGAGAACTGAACCAGAGGACCCAGGGGTATTTTCCCAACAGGGGCTCTCCGACGCTTAAGTTAGCACTCTGATTGTTGAGAGCTTTGAAGATGATATTGGAGTAACGAGAGAGCTAGAGAGCAGGGATTACCTCCATTTTTTACCCTCCCCCTCCCCTTTGGGGGGGTGAGGTCTTTATATACCGGAGTCCTCGCGGTTTAGGTGGGTGAAAAGCCTCCAAACGGTAAGACTCGTCACATCCTGTCAGAACCAGGGTACAGTGGTGAACTCCTCGAGGTCGTCAGGTTGGCGTTTGTATCAAGCGGCCAGGTCGACTCCTGTGCTAGGTTGTTAGGGCGGCGCCTGCGTCAGTCGGCGGGTTGGTGTCTGGGCCAGGTTGTCAAGTCGGCGCCTGTGTCAGTCGGTGGGTCAGTGTCTGGGCCAGGTCGTCAGGTCAGCGCCTGTGTCAGTCGATGGGTCGATGTCTAGGCCAGGTCGTCGGGCAGGAGATCTTCCTACGATACGTCAAACTACTCTTGTACCGAGTTGTCTAAGTTGCTAGGTTATGAGGGTGAGCTGCCTGTGGTGAGCTGCTTGTGGCGAGCTGCCTGTGGCAAGCTGCTTATGGCGAGCTACCTATGGGGAGCTGCCCGTGGAGAGCTGCCTGTGGCGAGCTGCCTATGGCGAGCTACTTATGGCGAGCTACCTATGGCGAGCTGCCTATGGCGAGCTACCTATGGCGAGCTGCCTATGGCAAGCTACTTATGGTGAGTTGCCTATGGCGAGCTGCCTGTGGTGAGCTGCCTGTGGTGAGCTGCTTATGGTGAGCTGCCTATGGCGAGCTGCCTATGGTGAGTTGCTTGTGGTGAGCTACTTATGGTGAGCTGCCTGTGGCGAGCTGTCAAGAGGCCACACTTAGTTGGCATGAGGTGCCATGTGTCATAATTCCACTAGAGGGTCAAATCTGCCCTCATCAATTGCCCCCCACTCCGAGCTGAGAGTAACTCAGGGAAGGGAGTAGATTTCTTTTGGCTCATAAGTCGACGATCTAGTAAGTGCTCATCCAATTCCTAGTGTGGCCCGTAGGCTTTGGGAGTGACTCGTAGTCTACTCTTCTTTGACTTTTACCCATGCTAGGGAGGCGACTGAGTCTTAAGTAGTAATGTGGCCCGTAGGCTTTGGGAGTGACTCGTAGTCTACTCTTTTTTGACTTTGCCCGTGCCGTAGAGGCGACTAGGTCTTTAGCAGTAATGTGGCCGTAGGCTTTGGGAGTGACTCGTAGTCTACTCTTTTTTGACTTTGCCCATGCCGGAGAGGCGACTGGGTCTTAAGTAGTAATGTGGTCTGTAGGCTTTGCCTGTGAGGTGTCGAGCTATGATTGTGTTGCATCAGCTTTGTAATGCCGGTCACCCACTCCTACAAGAAGCTACTAGGAGCTTGACCTTCGGGGGTAGCACTACCATCTTTAGGTCGCCAGCTCACACGGGAGCCTTGGAAGGCTCGACCGGTAAGGATGCCTATGTAGTCGGTTGGCCGCCAACTCCCGCGGAAGCCACGAAGAGCTCATCTTTGTAGGGGGGACCTTGCAAAGAGGACTGATGAGGCATTATCTGAATTGAAAATAAGGTTGGTAGAGCTACTTAGTTTGTTGAGTTCATAAAAGATGTAATCTATAAAGCGATAGCTTCGATTTCTAAAAAAGTGAGGATTTAGCTTTTTGGGAGAAGAGGACTTAGCTTTTGTAAGATGAGAACTTAGCTTTTTGTAGCGTGTTCCCACAGATGATGCCAATTGATCTAACTATTTCTGGCCACGTACCAATGTTTTGTGATGTAAAATTTTTTTGGATAAGTACCTCGTTATTTGACCCGGTGGTGACGTGCCTTGGTGATGAGCTACTTGGTGGCGAACTGCCTGGTGGAAAATTGCTTGGTGGAGAACTGCCTGGGGGCGAACTGCCTAGTGGCGAACTGCCTGGTGGAGAGCTACCTAATGGCGAACTCCCTACTAGGTGGCCTGTGACTTAGAGAATGGTGGAGCTCCTTGGTGCAGTGCAACCCGACTGCCCTCTGCATGAGGTGGTCTTCTTTCCTTTGTAGGCAGTGGGAGTTGAGGGACCTGCGAGAACTCCATCTTTTCCACTTCTTTGTAGGCGGCGGGAGCTGAGGGACCTGCGAGAACTGAATTAGAGGACCCGGGGGCATTTTCCCGGTGGGGGCTCTCCGACGCTTAAGTTAGCACTCTGATTGTAGAGAGCTTTAAAGATGATATTGGAGTAACGAGAGAGCTAGAGAGCAGGGATTACCTCCATTTTTTACCCTCCCCCTCCCCTTTGGGGGGTGAGGTCTTTATATACCAGAGTCCTCGCGGGTTAGGTGGGTGAAAAGCCTCCAATGGTAAGACTCGTCACATCCTGTCAGAACCGGGGTACAGTGGTGAACTCCTCGAGGTCGTCAGGTTGGCGTTTGTATCAGGCGGCCAGGTCGACACCTGGGCCGGGTTGTTAGTCGGCGGGTCAGTGTCTGGGCTAGGTCATCAGGTCAACGCCTGTGTCAGTCGGTAGGTCGGTGTCTAGGCCAGGTCGTCAGGGAGGAGATCTTCCTGCGGTACGTCAAACTACTCCTGTACCGAGCTACCCTACAAGTGGCAAGCTGCCTATGCAATGCCGAGTTGTCTACGTTGCCAGGCTATGAGGGTGAGCTGCCTGTGGCGAGCTGCCTATGGCGAGCTGCCTGTGGCAAGCTGCTTATGGCGAGCTGCCTATGGCGAGCTGCCCGTGGCGAGCTGCCTATGGCGAGCTGCTTGTGGCGAGTTGCCTATGGCGAGCTGCCTGTGGCGAGTTGCCTATGGCGAGCTGCCTGTGGCGAGTTGCCTATGGCGAGCTGCCTGTGGCGAGTTGCCTATGGCGAGCTGCCTGTGGCGAGTTGCCTATGGCGAGCTGCCTGTGGCGAGCTGCTTATGGCGAGTTGCCTGTGGTGAGCTGTCAAGAGGTCACACTTAGTTGGCATGAGGTGCCATGTGTCACAGTTCCACTGGAGGGCCAAATCTGCCCTCATCAGGTCCATTTATAGGTATAAGGCCCGTTTGGTTGCTAAAGGGTATAATCAAATAGTCGGCATTGACTACAATAAAACATATGCCCCGGTTGCTAAACTCGCCACGGTACGATGTCTTTTGGTATTAACCATGACACACGGTTAGGATCTTCATCAAATGGATGTCAATAACATGTTTCTACATGGAGAACTCCAAGAAGAACTATACATGACTCCACCACCTAGATTCTTGCCTAAAGGTGATACTAGAGTTTGCAAACTACAAAAATCCATATATAGGCTCAAACAAGCTTCCAGGAACTGGGTTGAGAGGCTTGTTCATTTCTCAAACATCATGGGTTCATTCAATCCAAGGTTGATTCCACATTATTCACCTCAGTCCGTCCTCATAGTTTTCTAGCTGTATTAGTGTATGTTGATGACCTAATCATTGCTAGAGACAATTCATTCCGAATTGATGGTTTGAAGCTCTATCTCAATCAATGTTTCAACATTAAAGACCTTGGCACTCTCAATTAATTTTTGGGCATTGAAGTGACTCGTTTCTCTAATGACATATTTTTATGTCAACGTAAGTATATAATATTCTCTCTGAGGCCAATATGCTTGGTTGACACCTAGTTCATTTCCAATGCTTCAACAACTGTTAAACAGTCTTGTATGCCCTTAGCTTCAATTGGATTTGATGTACTTTTGTTATTTAGTGGAAATAAATTAAAGTGCATTTTTGATTCATGTTGTTTGGTATAATTCTGTGTAAGACCCTAAAATTGGACACTTATAGAAACTTGTGTTAGTTTTAAATGTTCACAGCCATTGGATAAGTCTGGGGAGATTTATCCTGCCAAGGCTGATACTGATGTGCCACCAAGTGTTGGGATGGCTTGTTTCGGCCATCAGGTAAGACCCAAGGCACATGCAGTATGGGATTGCTTGAACCCTTGAACCGGACCAGATTTCCAGTATTGCCCTAGACCTTGGAGACAGATGGGCAAGACTGGAAAGTTACACCTGACCCCTAGACTCGATTATGACACATCACTAGGTGTCGGATTGGGCTGTCTTTGATGTGTTAATCAGTGAGATCCTTAGTGGGGGTCAAAACCTGGACATGTTGGGGCAGTCTGAGAACTCATCTGAGTGAGTGGTCATAGTGACAGGATCAGCCCCTTTGTCGGACAATGGTAATGATCGGGAATGTACTATCTCTGATGGAAACCAAACTGCCGACAGTTGATTTCAATCGTTGGCCCAGGAACCACTTAATGTAAGTGTTGGGCCCATAGGGTCCATGTGATGGGCTCAAGGGGGTCACTGAGTCTTTCAGTGAATTCGGTTGGGCCTTGTAATAAAGGCTGGGCCGAACCCATGTGGCTGGTGTGTAGATCAATGCTTGGGTCCCACGCCATACAAAGAAGCCCAACTGGGTAGCAGATTGGAAACTAGTTAAACACTAAACACTTAATGGGCCAAAAGCCCATTTCGAACTGGGCTGATATGATCACCAGTTCATGGGGCGAATCTGAGATTAATGTTAGTAAAAGGATTGGGTCTTTAACCTTATCCACTCTAAGAGACCAAATTCAAATTAGATTTGAATATGATAACCTCCTGATAAGATCAGGAGTTAACTAAATTAATCTGCATATAGGATTAAGAATATCCCCTATCCAAATACTGATTTGGATTGGGATAACTCCCAAAAACATTGGGAGGTTTCTTAATCAAGAAGAAAGAGGAGAAAACCCTAACAGAAATATCAGATTTCAAACTAGGGGCTTGAGTAAACAAGAAACACCTCCTGCGAATTGAGATAAGATCTCTCACAGACTCCAGAGAGAAGAGACAATTCTGCCCTCTTCGTCCCTGGATTTCTCCTCCTCCAGCCGCCGCCATTCCCTGTTGGAAGATTGGATCTTTGCAGCAACAGGAAGTCAAGAAATCAGTTCTTGACAATAATCTTGAAAGAAAGAAAAAAAAGGATTCGGTGTTCAAGGTTTTCAGAGGATTCTTGCGAAGAATCCAGTGTGTAGGATGCACCCTGCTGATTCCGTTCCATCCACATCTATGTCATTTTCAGCAAGAGCGGATCTTGGTTTCTTCTTTGGGCGTGAACACCAACTTTGGGAGATATTGTTTCTCCGGATCAGGTATAATCTTTCCTGTTTCCTTTGGTTCAGATCTGGTTTGATTATGGTTCAAGTAGAATCCATGAATAATGTATTCTAAATTTAGGGAATATGATTCTCAGTTGGAAGAAGGTAGGAAATTTTTTGAAATTCGCCCATCCCTTCCGCACCCTTCATGGCATCGATTAGATGGATCCTACCATTCTTTCAGTGGTATCAGAACCACAGGTTCAAATCTTGAACCAAAAGAAAATCAGATCTGACCCTGTGCAGATGGACAGAAGATGTTTTGCCAAGATCTGTGAAGATTGCTTTCTATTTTTCAAGAAATGGTTTCTTGTTAAGGGCGATTGATCTGAAATTAATGTTGTTAAATCCAAAATTTATTTAGAATTGTTCTTTATTTATTTTGATTTAATGGACTATTCGAACCTGGAGATCGCAGTGCAGTTTTGGCGCAGATGGTCTGCGCACCCTTTTCCTTTTTTATTATTATTCGGTCTGTAAATAATTTTTTTTTTATTTTTCTAGACTGAATGTATAGGATTTGATCAAGAATGTAATTAATTAATAGAAGTAGGATTTCTGTTTTTTATTTATTTTCTTGATTAAAGAAGAAGGAAGAAGATGGTGGCGCTGGAGTTTTGCAAATGGAAAAATCGCCTACTACGATTTACAGTTTATGAAAATATAACATTTGTGATTAACCTCTGTTTTGCAGGTGGTGCGAACAGTCCATATTTGATTTGTGATTGTCTAAAATCCAAATTATTAATTTCAGATCTCTTGTGAATTAATTCTTGAATTGAAAATCAGTTTTGGACCATGTCGGACTAGATTGGACCAAAACTGTTTGGACCGAATCTGAGATTCGAAAGGGGCTGTTTTTCAGTTCATATTTCTCACACTTCTTATTCCAAATCTGATGTTCAATTACAGGGATTAATTCGGTCCACCTGTAAAGCCTAGTTTTAAAGGGTTAAAACTGCAAAAGCCCATTATTGTGAGAAAAGCTGTATGGGCCGAACTGCTAACTGCGATTCAGCCCATACACTTAGTAGACATTAATTGTTAATGCTTTTAGTTTTTTAATGGGTTGTTCAATGGGCTTTACAACAGTCAATTGATTGGATCAATTCTTCCTTTACATGTGATGTTTGGATGTTTGATGTGCTGCGACCATGGGCCATAAGTACTTGGCCCATGTTGACTCGTTAGTGGCTCTTGCGCACACCCATGGCTGAATGCACATCATTGCCATGGTGTCCCTTAAGGTCATTGGATGACCCCCTCTCTACTTGGTGGGCCCCACAACCCTAAAAATGGATGCGTATAAAACCCCTAGCTGATTGAGGCCCACCAGAAATTTGACTTTGTGAAAGTCAGTGGGAGCCACTTTGGTTTGACCTAAATTAGAATTAGGGCATAATTTTGTTCCCTCCAGCAAATATGAATGCATGTGATAGGGAGATCCATATGATGGACTCCCCAAAGGCCTTCTGTCTTTAGCACAATGATGGGTCCATCAGTAATGGGGAAATGCACCATAAAATTGGGCTATCCATTTACTGTTGGATCTGTTAGAGTGCTTCATTAGATGATAGGGGCGTCATAGACCGATGTGGGAGGGGCTTCACCAGGAAATGGGAACTCTCTCACGCTACCTTAGCGTAACCTGAATATGATGGGTGTGCACTCACTAGACAGAAATGTTTACCTGAAAACGGCTCTAAACCTTGTCTGACAGAAGCCAAAGGGAAACTCATCTAATGAGTGGATATGATCCGTCACAGAAAGGTGGTGGGTTTAAGCAGCTGAAACAGTTGGCTTCACGCACCTTATGTGATTTCCCACATTTCCAGAGACATTCCGTCATCTCCGTCACTGAAAAAGGAGGGAAAATCTTAGAGATGAATAAATGGGAATGGAGCATAGATTAAAAACCATATCTATGTAGGTAACATGAATCAAACTAAGGTTGTGGACTAACGTTTTTGCTATTTTATCAGAAAATGGCAAACAATCAATTTGCAAAGCTTCTAAACGATAACAAGCTTAAGGGCTCAAACTATGCTGACTGGTACAAAAATCTTATGCTGGTCCCAACTTCTGAAAAGTTAGATAAGGTGGTGAAAAATCCAGCCTCGGAACGTTCGAGTGATAGGGTTTCTGAGGTCCGTAGGAGGGACTACCAAGATTGGGAGGATAAGAACTCCCTAGCCCGTTGCTTTGTCATTGCATCATTAGACAACTCAATACAAAGGCAGTTCGATCAGATCCAACTAGCCAATGACATATTGGACAGTCTAAGAAATTGTTCATGACCGCGCAGATGTCCAAGGGGCAGAAAGTTCATGACCATTGTCTTCGGATGATGGGATACATTAACGAACTCGAAGCTCTTGGTTCCGGGCTAGATCTTGGAACACAAGTGGATGCCATCCTGAATTCTTTGCCATCTTCCTTCAATGCGTTCACTATGAACTACAATATGAATAAGCTGAATGTCAGCGTCTAGGAACTCAGCAATATGTTGCAGAGGGTCGATGATCTTTTAAAGAAGGATGAGCTTGTGGTTATGCTTGCTGAAACTAACAAATCGGACAAGAAAAAGATAAAGGCAAAGAAGCCCTAGAAGAAAGCTGCCAAACCCAAGAAGCAGAAGAAGAACAAGGCATCTGATGTCTGTCACTTCTGCAAACAGACCGGCCACTGGAAGAGGAACTGTCCTGCCTACCTAGAATCTAAGAAAGGTAACATCGAAACTTGTGTCATAGAAACTAGTATGTTAGTTACTTCTGTGTCCTGGTGTGTTGACTCTGGGGCTTCAACTCATGTGTGTAACTCACTGCAGGGGTTCAAAGTTAGCAGAAGATTGAGTGATGGCAAAGTGACACTATTTTTGGGAACGACTACAAGTGTTACAACTGCGGCGATAGGAACCGTAGAATTAGTTTTTAGAGAAGGAGTCCTTGTACTTAAAGATTGTCTTTATGTACAGAATTAGAGAAGAAATTTAATTTCTGTTTTAAAACTGTGTGCTGATGGATATATTGTTTATTTTAGTAATATGATTACTGTTAAACAGAATAACAAATTCATCACATGCGGGGAACTGAAGAATGGTCTCTATGTTCTACATCCTTTTCTGGAAACTAACCTAACTGAAACTACGTTGATCAAAAATCCCAAGAAAATGAATCATGATACAGTTAATCCCACGTGCCTCTGGCATTATCGACTTGGCCATATCGGTGTTGACCGAATCATAAGACTGGTAAATGATGGTCCTTTGGATTTTCTAACCATAGAAAATCTTCCCACTTGTGAGCCTTGCCTTCAAGGTAAGATGACTAAGCGGCCATTTGACGGTAAGCCTGAAAGATCTGGAGGCACACTTGACCTAATACATACTGATGTATGTGGTCCCCTGAGTGTTAGGACACGGAATCAACACGTGTATTTCATCACCTTTACAGATGATTTTTCACGATATGATTACGTGTACCTAATGAGACACAAGTCTGAATCCTTTGAAAAGTTCAAAGAGTTCAGACATGAAATTGAAAAACAGTTAGGGAGAGAAGTTAAGGCCCTTCGATCGGATTGAGGTGGCGAGTGAGTATCTCTCTGAGGAATTCATGGACTACTTAAAGGACAATGGGATAGTGTCACAACTAGCTCCTCCTGCTACACCTCAACTCAACGGTGTTTCAGAGAGGAGGAATAGGACCTTGTTGGACATGGTCCAGTCACTTCTCGTATGCTCAGAATTACCCACATCCTTTTAGGGATATGCATTAGACACTGCTAACTACGTGCTGAATTGGGTTCCAACCAAATCAGTTTCGAAAATTCCATATGAACTATGGACCGAAAGGAAGCCAAGTGTAAGACACTTGAAGATTTGGGGTTGTCCTACACACGTTAAAAGAGCAAGTGCGGACAAGTTGGAATCCAAAACCAGTTGTTGCCTATTTATAGGCTACCCAAAGGATTCGGTGGGTTATCTATTCTATGACCCAAGTGAGCATAAAGTGTTCTGCAGTCGAAACGCCCAATTCTTAGAATCTGAATACATCATAGACACTCACCGTTAGGAAATAGTTCTTGATGAGGAGAGCTCAGAAGCATTGGGAGATATCCCACAAGTTCCAGGTAGTGACCAGCCTAGAAGGTCCACACGGGTATCCAGACCACCAGTCCGATATGGTTATGACCAGGATAGCTACCTGGTGGAAGCCTTGACTAGTGAAGAGGATCTCGTGACTTACGCAGAAGCTATGTTAGACATAGATTCCTAGAAGTGGGTGGAGGCCATGAGAGCTAAGATGGACTCGATGGAGACCAATGGAGTCTGGACTCTAGTAGGTCCGCCCTCCGAGGTAAAAGCATTTGGTTGCAAATGGATCTACAAGAGAAAGAAGGGCCCCGATGGCAGGATTGAGACCTACAAAGCACGTTTGGATCTGGACTCTCTTTAAGAGATAATGATAAGCCCTTATCTTATCTATAGATTAGATCAGCCCTCCTAATCTTATTAGGAGCTTCCTGATCCAAATCTCTATTTGGATCTGGACTCTCTGAGTGGATAGGGATAACTCCATATCCGATTTGTTGATCTAAATCATAGAACCGCCCCTCTTTAAATAATCTAATTATACTAGTTCGAATTGGGCTTTAGGCCCATAAAGTCCATGTGCTCACTAACCTTCCAAATTGTTGCTTAGTTGGGTTTCCTTGTATGTTGTGGGACCCAAACATTGATCTACACATCAACCACATGGGTTTAGCCTAGCCTCTGTTACAAGGCTTGGCCAAATTCACTATAATGGACAGTGAACCCTTGAGCCCATCACCATGGGCTATTAATGGGCCCAACACTTATACTAAGTGGTCCTTAGGCCAAGCCACCTTATAAAAACCTAGGGACTGTGGGCAGATGCAAGATTAACCCATCAGGTATTACCTTCAATGGTCTTACACTTAACTTCTTAGCCCATAATGATCAAATACTATCCGACAAGAGAGGACCTCTCCCTCGGCTACAAGGAACAGTGCTGCACTCTCTACTCACATGGATCCCAGGAATTAAAACATTTTGCAAATATTTTGAAACCGTAATATATATCTATATAAATATATTTTACAAAACAAATTTCAACGATTGAAATCAACTGCCGACAATTTAGGTTTCCATCAGAGAGAGTGCATCCCCGATCATTACCTTTGTCCGACAAAGGGGCTGATCCTGTCTATGATAAACCATTCAGATGAATTCTCGGACTGTCCCAACATACCTAGGTTTTGACCCCCTCTAAGGATCTCATTGATTGGCATATCAAAGACAACCCAATCCGACACCTAGTGCAGTATCATAATCGAGTCTAGGGTTCAGGTGTAACATTCCAGTTTTTCCCATCAATCACCAAGGTCCAGGGCAATACTAGAATTCTGGTTCGATTCAAGGTTTCGAGTAAACCTACACTGCTTGTATCTCGGGTCTCACCCTTGCAGCTGAAACAAGCCACCCCAACCAACTTGGCGACACATCAGTGTCAACCTTGGCAGGATAAATCTCCCCAGATTTACCCAACGATTATGAACATTCTAAACTAACACGAGTATCATATGTGTCCAGTTTAAGGGTATTACAAAAAAACACACAACAATAACATGAATCAAATATGTACTTTATTCATTTACTATAAATGTCATAATGTACATCATTCTGATTAGAGCTAAGGGCATACACCGTCTAATAGCTCCCACTTGCACTTAGGTCCAATCTGGTATAAGCCGGAGTCCCATACTTTCCACGTGTTTCTCAAACACTTTTTGTGTCAGTGGCTTAGTCAATGGGTCTGCTACATTTTTCGCTAATGTTACCTTCTAAATTAGGACGTCCCCTCTTCCAACTATCTCTCACAATACATGGTACTTCCTCTCGATGTGCTTCGACTTCGAGTGGGCTCTTGGCTCCTTAGACTGAGCGATAACTCCATTGTTGTCACACAACAACATAATGGTTGATGTGCTGGATGGAACTACTCCCAATTCATGAATGAACTTCTTCATCCATATGGGTTCTTTGGTAGCTTCACTTGCGGCAATGCATTTGGCTTCGGTTGTGGAATCTGCCATGAACCCATGTTTGCTGCTTTTCCAACAAACAGCACACGATCATATCTTGAAAACATACCCACATGTAGACTTTCTATCATTTGGATTAGACTGGAAGTCGGCATCAGTATACCCCTGGATCTATAGTGAGCTACCATCGAATACCAGCCAAAACTCTTTTGTCCTTCGAAGGTACTTAAGTATATTTTTCACAGCAGTCCAGTGCTCCTGCCCTAGGTTGGCCTGGAATCTGCTTACCACACTCATTGCCTGAGCAATGTTAGGACGAATGTACAGCATGGCATACATGATGCTCCCTACGGTGGAGGCATAGGGAACGCCCTTCATGCCCTCAATCTCCTCGGGAGTCTTGGGATATATCTCCTTGGAGAGAGTAATTCCGTGCTTAAAAGGAACATTTTGAAGGGAATGAGAGATCCATCACATGGACGCCCAAAGATTGCGGAATAAGGGGCGAATTTCAAAAATTTTTCTCTCCCTTCAATTGGGAATCACATTCCCTATTTAGAAAATCATATTTTCAAGGATAAATCTTGAACCTTAAACTGAACCAAATCTGAACCAAAAGGAATGGGAGAGAATGATACCTAATACGGAGAAGCAATATCTCCCAACGAAGGTGTTCACGCCCAAGGAAGGATCCAAAGATTGCTCCCACTGAAGATGGCGCAGTGCAGGATGGAGCAGAATCAGTAGTGTTCTTCCCCAAGAACTCTGTCCTTCGCAAGAAACAGCAGGATGGAACGTGAGCACAACTTCCTTTTTCAATCATTTCTCAAAAAACTGATGTCAAGATCCAATCTTGACTTCTCCCACAGCTGGAGATCGAATTGGCAAACAGGGCGGCAAGAGGAGGGAGGCGACAAGAGAGTATTCGTAGGATGCAGAATTCTCTCTTCTTGATTTCAGCACTAAAGAGGATCTGATGTGTTTCTTGGTCTCTCTCAAGGCTGCCGCCCCCTCCTCCTTTTTGTTAACTTGAAAAGATCAGCTCCTAATCCCATTAGGAGGTGCTTATCCAAATCATATTTGGATTAGCCTTCTCTTCTAGTGATAAGGATAAACCCTTATCTTATCTGTAGATTAGATTAGCTTTATCCTAATCCCATTAGAAGGTTTCTAGATCTGAATGTGATTCAGATCTAGACTCTCTGAGTGGATAGGGTTAAGACCCTATCCTATCTGCTAATCTATCTCAGAATTCGCCCCTTTAATTAACTAAATAAATAGCCTAGTTCGAAATGGGCTTCAAGCCCATCAAGCTTATGTGCTCACTTAACCTTCCTAACTGCTGCCCAGTTGGGCTTCCCTGTATGGTGTGGGACCCAAGCATTGATCTACACATCAGCCACATGGGTTCGGCCCAGCCTTTGTTACAAGGCCTGGTCGAATACACTGTTAAAACAGTGCACCCCCTGAAACCCATCAAATGGGCTCTATGGGCCCAACACTTACCCTAAGTGGTCCCTGGGCCAAGCCACCTTGTAACACCCAGGGACTGTGGGTAGATGCAAGATTAGCCCATCAGGTATTATCCTCAATGGTCTTACACTTAACCTCTCAGCCCTTAATGATCATACACTGCTCGATAAGAGAGGACCTCTCCCTCGGCTGCAATGAACAGTGTTGCACTCTCCATTTATATGGATCCCGGGAATTAAAACCTTTTGCAAACATTTTAGAAACCATAATATATATACTTTTATATCTCATATAAAATATACTTTGCAAAACAAATCTCAACGGTTGAAATCGGCTGCCGGCAGTCTTAGTTTCCAACAGTGAGAGTGCATCCCTGATCATTACCTTTGTCCGACAAAGGGGCTGATCCTGTCACTATGATCACCCACTCAGATGAATTCTCGGATTGTCCCAACATACCCAGGTTTTGACCCTCGCTAAGGATCTCACTGATTGGTACATCAAAGACAGCCCGATCCGACACGTAGTGCAGTATCATAATCGAGTCTAGGGGTCGGATGTAACTTTTCAGTTTTGCCCATCAATCTCCAAGGTCCATGGCAATACTGGAAATCTGGTCCAGTTCAAAGATTCAATTAATCCCACACTGTATGTGCCTAAGGTCTCAACCGACTTGGTGGCACCACAGTGTCAGCCTTGTCAGGATAGGTCTCCCCGGACCGACCCACTGGCTGTGAACATTCTAAACTAACACGAGTCTCAATAAGTGTCCAGTTTAAGGGTATTACACAGAAACATACCAAGGGAACATGAATCAAATATGCACTTTTATTCATTTACAATAAACTCATAAAGTACATCAATTTTGATTGAAGCTAAGGGCATACAAAACTGTCTAACACATTTCCTTTCTTGGAGTACTCCATGCTGTATCTCTTGACTATTTTGTCAATGTAAGCCGATTGAGATAATCCAATTATCCTCTTCGATCTATCTCTATAGAGTCGAAGACTTTGTATATAGGAGGTTTCTCCAAGATCTTTCATGGAGAATTGCTGTGAAAGCCATACTTTCACTATAGTCAACATTCCTACATCATTCCCAATGAGCAGAATGTCATCTACATACATAACCAAAAATGTAACCTTATCCCCACTGGATTTCCTGTAAACACAGGGTTCATCCGGATAATCCAAGATCTATTTAATTTACATGCCATGTGTTCCTAACCCGCAGCTGTGAAACCTTGTGGTTGCTGCATATCTATCTTCAGTAAGACCTCCATTCATGAACGTAGTTTTGACATCCATTTGCCAAATCTCGTAGTCATGGTATGCTGCTACAGGTAGCAGAATCCTAATGGATTTAAGCATGACCACCGGCGAAAAGATTTTCTCATAATCGATGCCTTCTTTCTGAGTATACCCTTTCGCCATCAGACGAGCCTTGTAGGTCTCAACCTTACCATCAAGGCCCTTCTTCCTCTTTTAGATCCATTTGCAACAAATTGCTTTTACCCCGATGGGCGAATCTACTAGAGTTCAGACTCCATTGGTCTCCATTGAGTCCATCTCAGCTCTCATGGCATCTACCCACTTCAAGGAATCTATGTCCAACATAGCTTCCATATAAGTCACGGGATCCTCCTCACTTGTCGTAGCTTCCACCAGGTAACTATCCTGGTCATAGCTGAAACGGACTGGAGGCCTAGAAACCTAGGTAGATCTTCTAGATTGGTCACTACCTAGAACTTGTGAGACACCTCCCACTACTCTTGAGCTCTCCTCATCAAGAACAATTTCCTGACGATGATTGTTCAGAATGTAATCATCCTCCAAGAAATAGGCATTTCAGCTACATAACACATTCTGTTCACCTGGGTCATAGAATAGGTAACCCACAGAGCCCTTGGGGTAGCCTACAAATAAGAAATGACTGGTCTTAGATTCCAATTTGTCCGCATTCGTTCTTTTAACGTGCGCTGAAAAACCCCAAATCTTTAAGTGTCTTACACTTGGTTTCTTTCTGGTTAAAAGCTCATAGGGAGTCTTCAGAACTGATTTGGTTGGAACCCGATTCAGCACGTAGATAGCAGTCTCTAATGCGTATCCCCAAAAGGATGTGGGTAATTGTGAGCGTACAAGAAGTGATCGGACCATGTCCAACAAGGTCCTATTCCTCCTCTCTGAAACACCGTTGAGTTGAGGTGTAGCAGGAGGAGCTAATTGTGACACTATCCCATTGGCCTTTAAGTAGTCCCTGAATTCGTCAGAGAGATACTTGCCACCTCGATCTGATCGAATGTCCTTAATTTCTCTCCCTAACTGTTTCTCGACCTCTTGTCTGAACTCCTTGAACTTTTCAAAGGATTCGGACTTGTGTCTCATTAGGTATATGTAACCGCACCGAGAATAATCATCGGTGAATGTTATAAAATAAACGTGTTGGTTACGTGTCCTAACATTTAGGGGACCACATACATCAGTATGTATAAGGTCAAGCGTGCCTGTACATCTTTCAGGCTTACTGTTAAATGGCCATTTCATCATCTTACCCTGAATGCAAGGTTCATAGGTGGGAAGATCTTCTACAGTTAGAAAATCCAAAGGACCATCCTTTACCAACCTTATGATACGATCAATGCTGATATGGCCAAGTCGGTAATGCCACGGGCACCTGGGATTAACTATATCATGAAAGAAGGGTAGGATCCATCTAATGGACGCCATAAAGGTTGCGGAATGGGTGGGCGAATTTCAAAAATTTCCTACCTTCTCCCAACTGGGAATCATATTCCCTAAATTTGGAATACAATATTCAAGGATCCTACTTGAACCATAATCAAACCAGATCTGTACCAAAAGATAAATGGGAGGAATATACCAGATCCGGAGAAACAGTATCTCCCAAAGTTGGTGTTCACACCCAAAGAATGCTCCAAGATCCGTTCCTGCTGAAGATGACACAGCTGTGAATGGAACAGAACCAGCAGGGTGCGTCCTACACACTAGATCCTTCACAAGAATCCTCTGGAAGTACTAAACACTGAATCATTTTCAGTCTTTCTTGCAAGACTGATGTCAAGAACAGATTTCTTGACTTTCTTTTCTGCAAAGATCTAATCTTGCAATGGCAGATGGCGGCGGCAGGAGGAGATCTCCAAAATCGAAAAAGGTTGAACTGCTTTTCTCTTTTCTGGAGAGTATGAATCAAATCAGATCTAAATTCGCAGGAGGTATCCTATACCTCTTCAAGGTGGTTTGAAATCTCCTCCTTTCTTCTTGATTAAGAAACCTCCTTTTTAGGAGTTATCCCAATCCAAATCAGTATTTGGATAGGGGATAATCTTAATCCCTTTTGTAGATAGAGTTAGCTTACTCCTGATCTTATCAGGAGGTTACCAGATTCAAATCTAATTTGAATTTGGTCTCTAAGAGTGGATAAGGCTAAAGGCCCAATCCTTTTACTAACTTTAATCTCAAATTCGCCCCAAGGATGGGTGATCATATCAGCCCACCTCGAAATGGGCTTTTGGCCCATTAAGTGTTCAGTGTCTAATTACTTTCCAATCTGCTGCCCAGTTGGGCTTCTTTGTATGGCATGGGACCCAAGCATTGATCTACACACCAGCCACATGGGTTCGGCCCAGCCTTTAATACAAGGCCCAGCCGAATTCACTGAAAAACTCAATGAACCCCTTGAGTCCATCATATGGACCCTATGAGCCCAACACTTACATTAAGTGGTCCCTGGGCCAAGCCATCTTATAAAAACCCAGGGACTGTGGGCAGGTGCAAGATTAGCCCATCAGGTATTATCCTCAATGGTCTTACACTTAACCTCTCGGCCCTTAATGATCAAGCACTGCCCGACAAGAGAGGACCTCTCCCTCGGCTGCAAGGTACAGTGCCGCACTCTCGTCTCACATGGATCCCGGGAATTAAAACCATTTGCAAACAATTCGAAACCGTACATATATATATATAAATATATTAATTTTGCAAAACAAAATTCCAACGATTGAAATCAACTGCCGGCAGTTTGGTTTCCATCAGAGAGAGTGCATTCCCGATCATTACCCTTTGTCCGACAAAGTGGCTGATTCTGTCACTATGATCACCCACTCAGATGAATTCTCAAACTGCCCCAACATACCCAGGTTTTGATCCCCGCTAAGGATCTCACTGAATGGCATATCAAAGGCAGCCTGATCCAACACCTAGTGAAATGTCATAATCGAGTCTAGGGGTCAGGTGTAACTTTCCAGTTTTGCCCATCTATCTCCAAAGTCCAGGGCAATACTGGAAATCTGGTCCGGTTCAAGGATTCAAGTAATCCCATACTGCATGTGCCTCGGGTCTTACCCTGGTGGCTGAGACAGGCCATCCCAACACTTTGTGGCACACCAGTATCAGCCTTGGCAGGATAAATCTCCCCAGACTTATCCAACGGCTGTGAACATTTAAAACTAACATGAGTCTCTATAAATGTCCAGTTTTAGGGTTTTACACAGAATTAAACCAAACAACATGAATCAAATATGCATTTTATTTATTTCCACTAAATAACAAAAGTACATCAAATCAGATTGAAGCTAAGGGCATACAAAACTGTCTAACAGCTCCCACGTGCACTTAGGTCCAATCTGGTACAAGCCAGAGTCCCATACTTTCCACATGTTTCTCAAACACCTTCTGTGTCAGTGGCTTAGTCAATGGGTCTGCCACATTATCCGCTGATGCTACCTTCTGAATCAGGACGTCCCCTCTACCAACGATCTCCCATAGTACATGGTACTTTCTCTCGATGTGCTTCGACTTCGAGTGAGCCCGAGGCTCTTTAGCCTGGGCGATCGCTCCATTGTTGTCACACAACAACGGGATGGGAGATGTGCTGGATGAATCACTCCCAATTCGTGTATGAACTTCTTCATCCACACGGCTTCCTTGGTAGCTTCACTTGCGGCAATGTACTCGGCCTCGGTTGTGGAGTCTGCAGTGGACCCCTGTTTGCTGCTTTTCCAGCAAACAGCACACGATCCTATCATGACAACATACCCGGATGTAGACTTTCTATCATCTGGATCCGACTGGAAATCGGCATCGGTATACCCTAGAACTTGCAGTGAACTACCATCGAATACCAGACAAAACTCTTTTGTCCTTCGAAGGTATTTGAGTATGTTCTTCACAGCAGTCCAATACCCCTGCCCTGGGTTTGCCTGGAATCTGCTTACCACACTCACCGCCTGAGCAATGTCAGGGCGAGTGCACAGCATGGCATACATGATGCTCCCTACGGCTGAGGCATAGGGAATGTCTCTCATGCTCTCAATCTCCTCAGAAGTCTTGGGAGACATCTTCTTGGAGAGAGTGACTCCGTGCCTGAAAGGAACGTTTCCTTTCTTGGAGTTCTCCATGCTGTACCTCTTGACAATTTTGTCAATATAAGCAGCCTAGGATAATCCAATTATCCGCTTCGATCTATCTCTATAGAGTCGAAGACCCACTATGTATGAAGCTTCTCCAAGATCTTTCATGGAGAACTGCTGTGATAGCCATACCTTGACCGAAGTCAACATTCCTACATCATTCCCAATGAGTAGGATATCGTCCACGTACAACACCAAAAAGGTGATCTTATCCCCACTGGACTTCCTGTAAACACAGGGCTCATCCGGATTCTGCTCAAAGTCAAACGTTTTGACTGCAGAATCAAAACGGATGTTCCAACTCCTAGAAACCTGCTTAAGTCCATATATGGATCTATTAAGTTTACATACCATGTGTTCCTGACCAGCAGCAATGAAGCCTTGCGGCTGCTGCATGTAGATATCTTCACTAAGATCTCCATTCAGGAACGCAGTTTTGACATCCATTTGCCAAATCTCATAGTCATAGTCGATGCCTTCTTTCTGAGTATACCCTTTCGCCACCAAGCGAGCTTTAAAGGTCTCAATCCTTCCATCGGGGCCCTTCTTCCTCTTGTAGATCCATTTGCAACCAATTGCTTTTACCCCGGGGGGCGGATCCACTAGAGTCCAGACTCCATTGGTCTCCATTGAGTCCATTTCAGCCCTCATGGCCTCCACCCACTTCTGGGAGTCTATGTCTAACATAGCTTCCGCGTAAGTCACGGAATGCTCTTCACTAAACAAGGTTTCCACCAGGTAACTATCCTGGTCATAACCATATCGGACTGGTGGTCTGGATACCCGCATGGTTCTTCTAGGTTGGTAATTACATGGAATTTGTGGGACATCTCCCACTGCTCCTGAGCTTTCCTCATCAAGAACTATTTCCTGACGATGGGTGTCCAGGATGTAATCAGATTCTAAGAACTGGGCGTTTCGACTGCAGAACACTTTCTGCTCACTCGGGTCATAGAATAGATAACCCACCGAATCCTTTGGGTAGCCTATAAACAGGCAACGACTGGTTTTAGATTCCAACTTGTCCGCACTTGTTCTTTTAACATGTGTAGGACAACCCCAAATCTTCAAGTGTCTTACACTTGGCTTCCTTCCGGTCCAAAGTTCATATGGAGTTTTAGGAACTGATTTGGTTGGAACCCGATTCAGCACGTAGATAGCAGTCTCTAATGCGTATCCCCAAAAGGATGTGGGTAATTGTGAGCGTACGAGAAGTGATCGGACCATGTCCAACAAGGTCCTATTCCTCCTCTCTGAAACACCGTTGAGTTGAGGTGTAGCAGGAGGAGCTAATTGTGACACTATCCCATTGGCCTTTAAGTAGTCCCTGAATTCGTCAGAGAGATACTTGCCACCTCGATCTGATCGAAGGGCCTTAATTTCTCTCCCTAACTGTTTCTCGACTTCCTGTCTGAACTCTTTGAACTTTTCAAATGATTCAGACTTATGTCTCATTAGGTACACGTAACCATATCGTGAAAAATCATCTGTAAAGGTGATGAAGTACACGTGTTGATTCCGTGTCCTAACACTCAGGGGACCACATACATCAGTATGTATCAGGTCAAGTGTGCCTTCAGATCTTTCAGGCTTACCGTCAAATGGCCGCTTAGACATCTTACCTTGAAGGCAAGGTTCACAAGTGGGAAGATTTTCTACAGTTAGAAAATCCAAAGGACCATCCTTTACCAACCTTCTGATTCGGTCAATACCGATATGGCCAAGTCGGTAATGCCAGAGGCACGTGGGACTCACTATATCACGATTCCTTTTCTTGGGAATTTTGACCGACGTAGTTTCGGTTAAGTTAGTTTCCAGAGAATGATGTAGAACATAGAGACCGTTCTCTAGTTCCCCGCATGCGATGAATTTATTATTCCGTTTAACAATAATCATATTACTAAAATAAACAGTATATCCATCAGCACACAATTTTGAAACATAAATTAAATTTCTTCTCAAGTTCTGTACATAAAGACAATCTTTAAGTACATGCATTCCTTCTTTAAAAACTAATTCTACGGTTCCTATTGCCGCTGCTGCAACACTTGCAGTTGTTCCCAAGAATAATGTCACTTCACCTTCACTCAACCTTCTGCTAACTTTGAACCCCCGCAGTGAGTTACACGCATGAGTTGAAGCCCCGGAGTCAACACACCAGGACACAGAAGTAACTAACATGTTAGTTTCTATGACACAAGTTTCGATGTTACCTTTCTTAGATTCCAGGTAAGCATGACAATTCCTCTTCCAGTGGCCGGTCTGCTTGCAGAAGTGACAGACATCAGATGCCTTGTTCTTCTTCTGCTTCTTAGGATTGGTAGTTTTCTTCTGGGGCTTCTTTGCCTTTATCTTTTTCTTGCCCGATTTGTTAGCTTCAGCAAGCATAACTACAGGCTCATCCTTCTTGAGTAGATCCTCGGCTCTTTGCAACATATTGCTGAGTTCCTGGACGCTGACATTCAGCTTATTCATATTGTAGATCATTGTGAACGCATTGAAGGAAGAGGGCAAAGAATTGAGGATGGCATCCACTTGTGTGCCAAGATCTAGCCCGGATCCAAGAGCTTCAAGTTCGTTAATGTAACCCATCATCCGAAGACAATGGTCATGAGCATTCTGCCCTTTGGTCATCTGCGCGGTCATGAACAATTTCAGGACCTTCTGTCGAGTAGAACGGTTCTGCTCTTCATACATTGTTCTTAGACTGTCCAATATGTCCTTGGCTAGTTCGATCTGATCAAACTGCCTCTGTATTGAGTTGTCTAATGAGGCAACGACAAAGCAGCGGGCTAGGGAGTTCTTATCCTCCCACTCTTGGTAGTCCCTTCTACGGGCCTCAGAAGCCCTATCACCCGGACGTTCTGGGGCAGGATTTTTCACTACCTTGTCTAACTTTTCGAAAGTTAAGACCAGCATAAGATTTCTGTACCAGTCGGCATAGTTTGGTCCCTCTAGCTTGTTATCGTCTAGAAGCTTTGCAAATTGACTATTTGCCATTATCTGATAAAATAGCAAAATCATTAGTCCACAACCTTAGTTTGATTCATGTTACCTACATAGATATGGCTTTTAATCTATGTTCCATTCCCATTTGTTCATCTCTGAGATTTCTCTCCTTTCTTAGTGACGGAGACGACGAAATGTCTCTGGAAATGTGGGAAATCACATGGGGTGCGTGAAGCCAACTGTTTCAGCTGCATACCCTCACCACCTTTCTGTGACGGATCATATCCACTCATCAAATGAGTTTCCCTTTGGCCTTTGTCAAACAAGGTTCAGAGCCGTTTTTAGGTAAACCTTTCTGTCCAGTGAGTGCTTACCCATCATATTCAGGTTACGCCAAGGTACCGTGAGAGAGTTCCCATTTTCTGGTGAAGCCCCTCCCACATCGGTCTATGACACCCCTATCATCTTATGAAATACTCTAATAAATCCAACAGCAAATGGATAGCCCAATTTTATGGTGCGTTTCCTCATTACTGAAGGACCCATCATTGTGCTAATGACGGAAGGCCTTTAGAGAGTCCATCATATGGGTCTCCCTATCACATGCATTCATATTTGCTGGAGGGAACAAAAACGCCCTAGTTTTAATTTAGGTCAAACCAGAGTGGCTCCCACTGACTTTCATAAAGTCAGATTTCTGGTGGGCCTTAATCGGCTAGGGGTTCCGTACGCATCCCTTTTCAGGGTTGTGGGGCCCACCAAGCAAAGAAGGGTCATCCGATGACCTTGAAGGACATCATGGCAATGATGTGCATTCAGCCATGGTGTGCGTAAGAGCCACTAACGAGTCTTCATGGGCCAAGTACTTATGGCCCATGCTCGCAACACATCAAACATCCAAACATCACATGTAAAGGAGGAATTGATCCAATCAATTAACTGCTGTAAAGCCCATTGAACAGCCCATTTAAAAACTAAGTCATTAACAATTAATGACTACTAGGTGTATGGGCTGAATCGCAGATAGCAGTTCGGCCCATACAGCTTATCTCACAGTAATGGGCCTTTTGCAGTTTTAACCCTTTAAAACTGGGCTTTACAGGTGGGCCGAATTAATCCTTGTAATTGAACATCAGATTTGGAACAGTAAGTGTGAGAAATACAGACTGAAAAACAGTCCCTATCGAACCCCAGATTCGGTCCAAACAGTTTTGGTCCAATCTAGTCCGAGAGGATCCAAAACTGATTTTCAATTCAAGAATTAATTCATGAAAGATCTGAAATTAATAATTTTGATGTCAAACAATCACAAATCAAACTATGGACTGTTCGCACCACCTGCAAAACAGAGGTTAATCACAAGGGTTGCAGTTTCACAAACTGCAAATCGCAGAAAGCGATTTCTCCAACTGCAAATCTCCAGCGCCGCCTTCTTTTTCCTTCTTTAATCAAGAAAAATAACAAAAATCCTATTTCTATTAATTACATTCTTGATCAAATCCTATACATTCAGTCTAAAATAAAAAAAAATTATTTTCAAACTGAATATAAATAAAAGGAAAGTAAAATGGTGCGCAGACTATCTGCGCCAAATCTGCACTGTGATCTCCAGGTTCGAACAGTCCATTAAATCAAAATTAAATAAAGAACAATTCTAAATAAATTTTGGATTTAATAAAATTAATTTCAGATTATTCGCCCTTAACAAGAAACAGTTTTTTGAAAAAGAAAACAAGCTGCGCAAATCCTGAAAGAACACCTTCTATCCATCTGCGCAGGGTCAGATCTGATTTTCTTTTGGTTCAAGATTCGAACATGTGGCTCTGATACCACTGAAAGAAGGGTAGGATCCATCTAATGAACGCCATAAAGGTTGCGGAATGGGTGGGCGAATTTCAAAAATTTCCTACCTTCTCCCAACTGGGAATCATATTCCCTAAATTTAGAATACAATATTCAAGGATCCTACTTGAACCATAATCAAACCAGATCTGTACCAAAAGATAAATGGGAGGAATATACCTGATCCGGAGAAGCAGTATCTCCCAAAGTTGGTGTTCACGCCCAAAGAATGCTCCAAGATCCGTTCCTGCTGAAGATGACACAGCTGTGAATGGAACAGAACCAGCAGAGTGCGTCCTACACACTGGATCCTTCACAAGAATCCTCTGGACGTACTAAACACTGAATCATTTTCAGTCTTTCTTGCAAGACTGATGTCAAGAACAGATTTCTTGACTTTCTTTTCTGCAAAGATCTAATCTTGCAATGGCAGATGGCGGCGGCAGGAGGAGATCTCCAAAATCGAAAAAGGTTGAACTGCTTTTCTCTTTTCTGGAGAGTATGAATCAGATCAGATCTAAATTCGCAGGAGGTATCCTATACCTCTTCAAGGTGGTTTGAAATCTCCTCCTTTCTTCTTGATTAAGAAACCTCCTTTTTAGGAGTTATCCCAATCCAAATCAGTATTTGGATAGGGGATAATCTTAATCCCTTTTGCAGATAGAGTTAGCTTACTCCTGATCTTATCAGGAGGTTACCAGATTCAAATCTAATTTGAATTTGGTCTCTAAGAGTGGATAAGGCTAAAGGCCCAATCCTTTTACTAACTTTAATCTCAAATTCGCCCCAAGGATGGGTGATCATATCAGCCCACCTCGAAATGGGCTTTTGGCCCATTAAATGTTTAGTGTCTAATTACTTTCCAATCTGCTGTCCAGTTGGGCTTCTTTGTATGGCGTGGGACCCAAGCATTGATCTACACACCAGCCACATGGGTTCGGCCCAGCCTTTAATACAAGGCCCAGCCGAATTCACTGAAAAACTCAATGAACCACTTGAGTCCATCATATGGACCCTATGGGCCCAACACTTACATTAAGTGGTCCCTGGGCCAAGCCATCCTATAAAAACCCAGGGACTGTGGGCAGGTGCAAGATTAGCCCATCAGGTATTATCCTCAACGGTCTTACACTTAACCTCTCAGCCCTTAATGATCAAGCACTGCCCGACAAGAGAGGACCTCTCCCTCGGCTGCAAGGTACAGTGCCGCACTCTCCTCTCACATGGATCCCGGGAATTAAAACCATTTGCAAACAATTCGAAACCGTACATATATATATATAAATATATTAATTTTGCAAAACAAAATTCCAACGATTGAAATCAACTGCCGGCAGTTTGGTTTCCATCAGAGAGAGTGCATTCCCGATCATTACCCTTTGTCCGACAAAGTGGCTGATTCTGTCACTATGATCACCCACTCAGATGAATTCTCAAACTGCCCCAACATACCCAGGTTTTGATCCCCGCTAAGGATCTCACTGAATGGCATATCAAAGGCAGCCTGATCCAACACCTAGTGAAATGTCATAATCGAGTCTAGGGGTCAGGTGTAACTTTCCAGTTTTGCCCATCTATATCCAAAGTCCAGGGCAATACTGGAAATCTGGTCCGGTTCAAGGATTCAAGTAATCCCATACTGCATGTGCCTCGGGTCTTACCCTGGTGGCTGAGACAGGCCATCCCAACACTTGGTGGCACACCAGTATCAGCCTTGGCAGGATAAATCTCCCCAGACTTATCCAACGGCTGTGAACATTTAAAACTAACATGAGTCTCTATAAATGTCCAGTTTTAGGGTTTTACACAGAATTAAACCAAACAACATGAATCAAATATGCATTTTATTTATTTCCACTAAATAACAAAAGTACATCAAATCAGATTGAAGCTAAGGGCATACAAAACTGTCTAACATATCATGGCTTCTTTTCTTGGGGATATCAACCAACGTAGTTTCGACTATGTTAGTTTACAGAGAATGATGGAGAACATAAAGATCATTCTCAAGTTCTTCGTATGCGATGAATTTGTTATTTCTTTTAACAGTAATCGTATTACCAAAAAGAATAGAATATCCATCCGGACACAATTTTGAAACAAAAATCAAATTTATTCTCAAATTCTGTACATAAAGACAATCAATCAGTACAATAATTCATTCTCTAAAAACTAACTCTACGGTTCCTATTGCCACAGTTGCAACACTTGCAGAAGTCCCCAAGTAAAGAGTTACTTCTCCGTCACTCAGCCTTCTGCTTACCTTGAACCCCTGCAGTGAGTTACACGCATGAGTCGAAGCCCCGGAGTCAATACACCAGGAAGCAGAAGTTATCAACAAATTGGTTTTTATGACACAGGATTTGAAATTACCTTTCTTGGATTCCAAGTATTGAAGACAGTTCCTATTCCAGTGGCCGGTCTGTTTGTAGAAGTGACAAGCATTCGATGCTCTGTCCTTCTTCTGCTTCTTGGACTTGGTGGCTTTATTCTGGGGCTTCTTCTTTGCCTTCCTCTTTTTCTTAACCCATCAGGTATTACCCTCAATGGTCTTACACTTAACCTCTCAACCCATAATGATCAAACACTACCCGACAAGAGAGGACATCTCCATCGGCTGCAAGGAACAGTGCTGCACTCTCTACTCACATGGATCCCAGGAATTAAAACATTTTGCAAACATTTTAAAACCATAAATATATATATATGCATATCTCTATATAAATATATTTTGCAAAATAAATTTCAACGATTGAAATCAATTGCCGGCAGTTTAGGTTTCCATTAGAGAGAGTGCATCCCCGATTATTACCTTTGTCCGACAAAGGATCTCACTGATTAGCATATCAAAGACAACCCAATCCAACACCTAGTGCAGTATCATAATCGAGTCTAGGGGTCAGGTGTAACATTCCAGTTTTGCCCACCAATCACCAAGGTCCAAGGCAATACTAGTCTGGTTCGATTCAAGGTTTCAAGTAAACCTACACTGCATGTACCTCGGGTCTCACCTTGACAGCTGAGACAAGCCACCCCAACCAAATTCACGGCACATCAGTATCAATCTTGGTAGGATAAATCTCCCCAGACATACCCAACGACTGTGAACATTCTAAACTAACACGAATTTCATATATGTCCAGTTTAAGGGTATTACACAGAAACACATCACAATAACATTAATCAAATATGTACTTTATTCATTTACAATAAATGTCATAGTGTACATCATTCTGATTGGAGTTAAGGGCATACACTGTCTAACATGCACGCCATGCCAGACCCACTTTGACGCTACCATGCATATTCTTTGATGCTTAAAGTCCACACCAAGCCATGGGATCTTGCTTCCTTCTACCTCCGGTCTAGTAATTTGTGGTTTTTGTGATTCCGATTGGGCTAGGTGCCCTCTAACTAGGCGATCAATCTCTAGATATATTACCATGTTGGGGCATGCTCCACTTTCTTGGAAAGCCAAGAAACAACACATTGTCTATCGGTCATCAGCTAAAGTCGAGTACCAGTCCATGGCGGCTTTCACAAGTGAACTTCTATGGATCAAACAATTATTTTAGGATCTTGGACTTTTTCATCGTCAACCCATGCCTATTTTTTGTGATAATAAGGTTTCTTTACACATTGCCACTAATCTAGTTTTTCATGAACAGACAAAGCACGTGGAAATTGACTATCACTTTGTCTGACATCACCTTCAAGCTAAAGCAATTGCTCCTTCCCACATACATACTACATCACAACCAATTGATCTTCTTACCAAATCTTTAGGGAAAGATCAATTCACTATTTTATTTCCCAAGTTGGGTGTCAGTTTGCCTCCCCTTGGTGACTCCCACATGTCCAAGAATGATTTACACATGTGTTTATTTACTTAGGTCGGTTATTGATGTGCAAATTACAACTAGAATCTTTGTACTCTATAACTATAAATAAGGCATTCCAATGCATTAATAGATGATTTTTCTTTCTTGCCCACTCTAATTTTATATTAGTCCTCTGCAACACCGACGATTCTATTCTTCAGATTGCAAGAAGGTGGCTATTAGATCTAACACAGGTAGAAACATAGACATCAAAACTGCATACTACTCTTATCCTACGTCTCCATACTATCTTGACACCTCAGTCAATCTTGGCATCGTGCTGGTCAATGGTCACCACTCCTCTGAATGGTGACTATTATTCGACCTGAAAATCCTTGCACAACCTTGAAATCAAACTAGACAAAACAAGCAGAGCTTTTTGTTTGGAAAAAATGCAATTCAATGGTCATATCATGGATTTGCAATGCCTTTGCCAAAGAATTACATGGCAACGTTGCCTACATGGATGAGGCTCGTGCAATCGGGTTAGATCTGGAGGAGAGATTTTCACAGGAAAATGCACCTCGTGTCTTTCATTTGAAACAAGAATTGGAATGGAGCCTCTTCCATCTATAAGCAAGGTATATGTCTTAATTACACAAGAGGATAAACACCAATTAGTTGTTAAACAACGGACTCCAACAATTGAAGTAACAACCTTTCATGTAACTGATCAGGACAAAGGTGGTTCCAAGAACGCCAAAGATCAACCAAAACTCCATTGTGATCACTGCAAAAAGACAGAACACAACAAGGATTGCTACTACAAACTCGGTTATCCTCCAAGCCAGGATGCGAAAGGAGCATAAACAAAAGCATTTCTCAAGAAAAGAATAATGCCAACACTTCAAAGTCAAGCTCACAAGCTTGAATTGCCTCTGACTCTTCTTCGATAGCTAGCCTCATAATGTAGTAGTACCAACAACTTTTAAATCTTCTCAAATCTAATAATCTAGTGATTTCCTCAAAATTTTCCAATAAGGCCTCTATCTTACACTGGCCATTAGACTCAGGACCTTGGTTTGGACAATTCTGTGTCAGACCATATCATACCCTCTACCATGAGTCCAAACACTTACACACTTCCTCCACCCAACAAGCCAATTCACTTGCCAAATGGCTTTGTAATGCCAATACAATTACAAGTTGATTTGGCACTATCCCTTTGATTTGTTCATACAAGATGTTTTATTTGTGCTAGAATTCAAATGCAAATTATTATCCATTAACAAAATAACTTCACAACTTAATTGTGTTGTCTTGTTCTTTTTGAGTTTCTACTAGATACATGACACGAGCTCTAAGAAGGTGATTGGGCTCGATCTAATGCATGATGATCTATATCATCTTCTACTTGCTTCACCATCCTTGGCTCTTCACACAGTACATGATGCTGACTCCAAATTGTGGCATCCAAAACTTGGGCATACTTCTTATCATAATCTTGCATTGATTCCTAATTTACATATCACTGCACCTAATAATTCTTGTTGTGGCATTTGCATGCAAGCAAGACAAGTTCAACTTTGTTTTCCCATTAGTAAGACATGCTGCTAAATGCTTTGACTTAATACATATAGATATCTGGGGTGGATATCGTACTCCTTCACTTATAAGGCATAATACTTCCTTACTATTGTAGATACATATGCTCTTTGTTATGGTTCAAATCTGATCCGACAATGGGTTGAAATTTTTGTCCGGGCCCATGCAGACATACTTTGTGAGAATGGTATAATCCACCAACATTCTTGTGTTAAAACTTCACAACAAAACAGAGTGGTGAAATGAAAGCACCGTCATCTTCTTGAGATGGCTAGAGCCCTATGATTCCAAGCAAGTTTATCAGTTCAGTTTTAGAGGTAATGTGTTTTTACAACAGCATATTTGATCAATTATTTACCCACTCCTAACCTTTCCAGTAAAACCCCGTATGAGATGTTTCAAAGGCCACCTTTTTATGATCATCTTCACACATTTGGCTACTTTTGTTATGCTACAACAAAAATATGTGGTAGGGATAACTTTAGTCCACATTCACAACAATGCGTGTTCATTAGATACCCTCATGGCCAGAAGGGTTATCGTGTTTCCAATCTTGACAACAAATATTAGTCTCTTAGGATGTGGTATTTTGTGAAGATCAATTTCCGTTCAAACTTGTTGATCACTCCCTTAATGCTGATGCTTCTTCTATAGTGGTGGTTCTACTTCCGATCACAAATGATGCTCTCTCCATTGGAAACAACCAATAACAATGATGCTTGTGTAGCAACTATTGATTCCAATATGGATTTGTCTCAAAGCCAACAACTTCATCAAAATGTTGATACAAGCTTCATCTCATCACAAGAATTGTATATTGACTCCACAAATCATAATGATGCAGAGCCGCCACAATCACAACAAAATGATGGACTTGTTGGGTCCATTCACATCATTGAGAATGTCCAATCCAATTCTAGACCCACTAGAATATGTCGTGCACCCACCAAACTTGTTGATCACTCCCTTAATGCTGATGCTTCTTCTATAGTGGTGGTTCTACTTCCGATCACAAATGATGCTCTCTCCATTGGAAACAACCAATAACAATGGTGCTTGTGTAGCAACTATTGATTCCAATATGGACTTGTCTCAGAGCCAACAACTTCATCAAAATGTTGATACAAGCTTCATCTCATCACAAGAATTGTATATTGACTCCACAAATCATAATGATGCAGAGCCGCCACAATCACGACAAAATGATGGACTTGTTGGGTCCATTCACATCATTGAGAATGTCCAATCCAATTCTAGACCCACTAGAATATGTCGTGCACCCACCAAACTGGATGACTTTATTTGCTCCACCATTAAACATGGTTCACAAGGTACTAGGAGTGGCCACAAGTCGAGCTTTTCATGAGTTATTCAAGCTCGGCTCATGAAGTGCTCGGCTTGGCTTGGTTTAAATAGAGCTTCAAATTGAGCTCGAGCCCGATATATAGGCTCGTTTGTTAATCGAGCCTAGTATAATAAATAAATATTATATACACACACGTACACATGTACATACATATACATATACATATACATATACATATATAATATTTTTATTTTTTATGTGTATAATAGTAAATAATTTTTATAATTCTTATTTTTTGTATATAAAATAAAAAATATATATTTTTATATGTATAATTTTTACTTTTTAAAAAAGCTTGGCAATAGTCGAGATTGAGGTAAAGTCTCTAGTTTGAATTGAGCTCGAGCCTAACATTATTTCAATGAGTTGAACTCGAATATCTAAGTATTCGGTTCGGCTTGGCTAAAATCCACCCCTACAAGGTACCAACTTTGCATGTAGTACAAGTCATCCAATTTGCAACTATCTTACTAGTTCTAATTTGGACTCTACTTCGCATATCCTACCTCCTAAACCCACTACTTATCATCAAGCCAACCAACATGCATGTTGGCGCAATGCCATGACAGTTGAACTTGCCACTCTTGAAGTCACTAAAACCTGGTCTTTAATAAGTATTTCTCTTGGAAAAAAGCCCATTGGTTTTAAATGAATCTACAAGATTAAACTAATCATGATGGTAGTATAGAGCACTATAAAACGTGTCTTGTTGCCAAGAGTTACACTCAGATTAAGGGTGTGAACTACACCGAGACCTATGCACCTGTTGCTAAACTCATCACTATTCATTTCTTATTGGCTTTAGTAGCTGCGTGGGATTGGCATTTGCATCAAATGGATGTAAACAATGCTTTCCTTCATGGTATTCTCCATGAAGAAGTTTATATGCGACATCCTTCCTATAGGTGACAACCATGTTTGTAAATTGAACAAGTCAATCTATGGGTTCATGCAAGCATCACAAAATGGTTTAAGGCTCTAATTCATTCACTTAAGCAAATAGGGTTTTTTCAATCTTTTACAGATCATACTCTCTTAATCTTCACAAGTCGGAGGCACTCCTATTGTGTTAGCTTGTGTGGATGATTTAATCATAGCTAGGAATGATTCGATCGATATTGATTCACTTAAACATTACCTCAGTCACTGCTTTCGCATCAAGGACTTGGGGCCACTCCAATATTTTTTTGGCATTGAGATGCCTCGATCTCCTTCTAGCATCTTCCTAAGCCAGTATAAATACACATTCAACATTCTCAAAGAGATAGACATGCTCAAGCGCCGTCCAAGTTCTTTTCCTATAGAGAAGCAACATAATCTTGGCCAAGATTTTGGCCCACCTATAGTACAACAAAATCAATATATACAATTGGGCACCTAATATATTTAACCATCGCCAAACTAGTAATCACCTATATAGTGCACATTCTCAGCCAATTCATGAGTGATCAATGACAACGACACTTGAATGCTACTATGCATGTTCTATGGTATCTCAAGTTATCACCTGATCATGAGATATTTTTCTCTTTTAGATCTGATAATTCTCATACAATGATATTGTGACTCTGATTGGGCAAGCTATCCATCCACAAGACGCTCAACAATCGGTTACTTTACTACTTTGGGTTCCTCCCCTTTGTCATGAAAATCCATGAAATATGTGACTGTCCTTGCTCTTCTACCGAAACTGGATGCAAATCAATAGCGGCAACAAGTGACTTTCTTTGGCTTAAATGTTTATTTACTGATCTTAGACTACAACACCCACAACCCATGCAGCTCTTGTGACAGCTAGGCTAAATTGCATATTACCGCCAACCCAAGCACATAGAGATTGATTGCCACTTTGTCCACTCTCAGCTTGAAGCTCATACCATTACTACAAATCACATTGCCTCCAAGTTGCAGTCAACTGATTTGTTCACCAAAGCCTTGAGGCTTGATCAATTTGTTTCTTATCCAAGTTGGACGTTCAACCTCCTCTTGCTCCAACTTGAGGAGCAGTATTAAGACATTAAGGCCACATGCTAACTTGATAGACTGTTAGAAACCAATTGTCTCCAGCTGTCATCTACCTTGAATCTTGAAATCTTGATCTTGATCTCTGTAACAATAAAATTAAATACGACTCCTTTACCACCGAAATTTGATATCATTCATGAATGCTACTTCAATCTGAACACCATTTCGTTAGACTCATTTTATGTCTTGATTGCTTACAAGCTATGTTGCATTTTTTTGATAAGTTTCAGGCCATGTTAGAAGAGCACTTAATTATGAATCCAAATCTGCTACCCATAAGAAGCTACCTACACAGCTTCCAATATGATCTACATCCCGCTCATCTCAAAAGTAAACAGTACGAAGCATGTTTGAGATGCCCGGCTGTAGATCACGTTGGAAGCTGTGTGGGTAACGTCTGCTGGGTAGCAGATGTCTACATTCGACAACCCGTGCTGTCCGTAGGGTTCTTGTGTGAAACTTAGTTCATGTGGACTCCATGCAACATAACCTAACAGTCATTTTGTTGGCAATTTCTAAAAACATTAGCATATCAAAATTTATGGAGACAATAAAAGATAACAGAACAAGAAATGTCTTCCTGAGCACTCATCATTCATCCTAAAATTCCTCGAGTATTCACTGCAAGTACAAGAGACAACCATGGCCGATATGATTATCATTTTCTCTTTTTACCTTCTTCTGTGGGCAACAATTATACTAACTGATGCTGTCAAAGAAGATTAATCAGTGTCCCGTCATCCATTTTTATCTCATTCTATGATCTTCTGCCTTCTTTGGTTTTCTAGGCGTGACGAAAGTTGAGAACATTTTCTTTTGGCTTCCTCCAAATCCCTCTCTAGTTGTTCAATCTGTTTGTCCAGCAAAAAGAAAACATTGTCACAAATTACCAGAATCCTTGCTTTTCATAAGGAAAGTTGATAAAATTGCAAACCAAATATGAGAACAGGCTTGCAGATATATATAACATACCGTCTGTTTCAAACTATTCTCCTTCTGTATGTACTCCTCACATCTGTACAAAAGGACAGAATGACATGTTAATGTTAAGAATACAAAAGTGAGATATAATAACAAACTAGATTATGACAAGTTCCGTACATCCAGACAGGACTTTTGCTCAATTTATAGTGAAAAAAGTTACAGATTCACCATTAAACCAAAGGCTCGATAAGTATAAAAATAGTTCCTGGCAATGAATACAATCATGAAATTTACAGTTGGATGAATTCTAACCAGTACAATCCACTGAGTAATGGTAAAGTGGATACAAACTATCATGCAAGCAATATCTATATTACCAATCTGGACTATCAAATTGATGTTCCATGTCAAATAAGTATCTATCACCTCACCCTAGTCATCCAATTAGTTCCTTGATCATGCACAATCAATTTCCTTTGGTACGTTTACAATGATAACCATTTAACCTCAAAGTTCGGGTGGACAACACCAATAAATTGGCCTTTAGTAGTTAGCAGTGGGCAGTTAATCAAGTGGAAAATCCTCACCTAGGTGATCCTTATCATCCACAGTGAAAAGCTTGCATGGGTACGCTTTTGAAGCTAATGACAATTCAAGAATTGACACATTTACTAAAAGATTCGAACTGAAGGTGCACAAATCAGATGGATGCTTACTATCAAAATTTCACCTATTTTTCCTTTTACACTAATGCAGCAACTTGACAAGATGTCCATCATCTGGGTTTGTTCAGCAACATGCCATTTTCAGAGTTTTTGGAAATTTATTGCAAACCACCTTAGAAAATTTTGCCTTTCCACTTTCTATTTCTGTCTTGTTCATTTTTTCTGGGAAGGGACTACTGGAGAAGAAATATTGGGGTTATCTGAACAGTCAACATGACCATTTAAGTTTCATACAGGCCTTGGGTAGATAAAATAAAAAGATATGATATACTTGGCCAATAATGTCAGAAGCCACTGTAGTGCTTTAGAAATCAACTTAAAATTTTAGTTGTGTTTCTTCTGTTTTTTCTTTTTTCTTTTTTGGAGCAATGTCTTTTTTGTACTTTCACTTTGTTCTGTGGGTAGTTCAGCCACCTCCTACCAAGGTGCAGATATCCTTTTTTTTTTTTTTGATGGATCTACCAAGGTGCAGATATCAGCATCCAGTTTTCTCCAATGATGATACATTTCTTTAAAAATATACCTGTTTCTTTTTCTTCATATACACCAACAAAGAGCAAATGGAAGGAGCCCAGAGAGCTAAGGAGATGAATATAAGAACTCATAATTGAGTGGGACTCGGAGGTGGTGGTAGGGTGGCTGAACAAAGACAACAATGGATTATGGAATTACAGTAATATGAGGAGGAAATTTAGGTGGATGGTTCAAGAGATGGAAGTTAAGATCAGTTGGGTGAAAAGATCTGCTAACTCTTTTGCTGATGGGTTAGCTAAACAAGGGGTGGAGAGGGAGTCAAGTGTTTTGGGCTCAGGTGTAAAATTTTTTTATATTTTTCTTTTCTCCTTTCTTGGGGGCTTGAGTTTCAGTTGAAAGATAAGAAAGTTTATCTTCCCCTTTGTAATTTTTTCTGTGATTAATTAATGAAATGCCTTATTGATCAAAAAGAAAGAGCAAATGGAATGATGCCTTCATATTATCACAACTATCTTATCCCTCCCTAAAATATTTCCAGTATTTTCAGATGGAACTTCCAAAAATAGTGAATAAAGAAATCTCATATAAGTCTGAAGAACAGCAGTGTATAAATCACTATGCTCTCCTCCAGCTCCAAGCACAAAATACACCTGCTTGGCATCAAAAAACCTCTTGATTTCAGGTTTTCAACCATTCAATGCCATCCAAAGCATGAAGCCATGCAAAAGCTTCAACCTGAGGAGGAATTGGATTACCCTAAACTCTACTATGAACTATGGATGTGTCAACCTAATTTCCGAAAACAGCTTCAGAAAAGAATTTAACAAAACATTTTCCATTTAGAAACAGCTTCCACCATCTTCCTTCCCCTCCCCCCTCACTCCCAGAGGAAATCTCTTCACATTTTTCCCAATTTAATCTGCAAACTGGTTTCCAAGTTGGTACTTAATAGGATTAAAAGATTATAAACAGGTAATATAGCAAGAAAACTCTTAATAAGATTGATCCTGCCACCGGAAGATAAATATCTACACATTTAAGCTGCCAGCCTCTTCTCTAATCTATCTATGAGTGAATGGCAAGTTGAAAGTGATAAAGCCTTATAACCAATAGGAAAACCCAAATAGGATTGGCAACCCAAAGCACCAGCACAATCTTCAAGAAATTCACCATCTAAATCTCCAACTCCAATCATCACCCTTTCATGTAAATTCACCTTCAAACCAGAAATTCCTTTAAAATCCTTTAGAATTACTCTTAAATAAAGTGCTTTCCCCACTGAAGCATGTTGAATAATCGAAGTGTTGTCTGCATATTCTAGATGTGTTATTGACATTCCATCTCCCTGAACTTCAAAACTTCTGATGAATTTTTGCTTTCCACCCAATTTCAACATATGCACTTGAATCTCTGCTACCAACATAAATAGAAAAATGGAGATAAATGATTCCCTTGTCTAATTCCTAGTGATGTTTGAAAAAACTCTGTAGATGAATCATTGACCAGTACAGCACTACTAGGGATGCAACTAGGGATGCAAGCCGGGCCGGATTAGGTTGGGTTGAGGTAAATGCTGTCCCAACTCAAGCTGTGGAACCCCCGACCTGATATTATTGAGTTGGGCTCCAGTTAGGTTTGGGTTGGCCAAACTACTCTAATTTTGCCAAACGTTGTTATTTCCCAAACACAAGGCTTGAGTTCAATTAACTCTTAGCATTATGATATGTAAAAGGACATAGTTATCGTGCTTCCGAAAATCATTGCCTTCAAACTTAAAATTGTTGACATATGTACATGCATACATATAGATAAATACATAGTACGTACATAAATACATACACACACCCATGATGCATTTGCACATGTACATAAAAATGTTTATATAATACTTATACATGGAAAATATTAAGCAATGTAGGGTTTAGGTTCGGGTTATTGGGTTGGCAAAGGCCCTCAACCCTAACCCAACTCTTTTGGGTTGGATTCAGGCTAACCCAGCCAATGTTGCAGCCCTAACCAATATAGAGAAAGACGATGATTAAATGCAAGAGAAAGAAAAAAAACCACTCCATTTTCACCAAACCCTATAATCCTCATCAGATTATTCAAAACATCCTATTCCACATTCTCATATGCCTTTTCAATATCTATTTTACAAATCAGGCCTGAAAAATTGCTTCTTAGCCTTGTGTCCACACACATACTAGCAATCAATACTCCATCAAAAGTTCATCACCTTAGCATTTTTTTTTATCAATAACTGCATCAATCCATTAAAATCAGAAAAGAGGTAGAAGTGAATACCAAGGAGAGAGGTAAACTCTCTTAGCTCTCCCCTTGGGGAATATCACTAATTACATTCATTACAACAAATCCCACAAAAGTTGATCTCTTCCCACCCCTTGTTTTGCTAAAGCATCAATAAAAGAATTTAACATTTCTCTTCACCCACTGAAACTAAACTTCCATGCCTTGTCTCACCCACTTAAACCCTCTTTTTCTTATATAGCTCCACCAACCAGCCTCCTTTCGCAGCCATCCCATCACTAACTTTGGATCACCTTCAATGATTAACCTCCTAATGTTCAACTCCTTTGCTCTTTACAACTTTCCACTGCAGCCATGATTTCATCGCTTAACAAATCCCAAGACCAAATGGACCTGAATAGAAAGCAATGATTCTTCCTCATTTCAAAACACACCTCCAATGTTTGAAGCACCCAGGTTCCCTTCACTACTACCATTGAAGTTCAGCTTGATGAAACCACAAGTAGACAGGGATCAAGAAGGTTTAATGACTTCTTTAGAAGGTGCAGAACCAGCCACTCCATTCCACTTTCTGAGCAAATCAACTGTAGCAATGTCCCCAAAACATTTCAAGGACTTCACCCAATGGAAGAAACTGGTAATGGTTTCAATGAGTGCTTCTCTACTTCTCTCCTTATCTGACTTTGATTCCTTTCTTCCAAAACTATCCAGCAAACAGCTGTTCTTGGGCACCTCTACAAAATTTTTCCTTTTGAGATCAATAAGTGATAGCAAGTCTTACCATTAGCCTTACAGAGAATGCACCAACGAGGGGAAAAGACACCAATTTTGTCTCCTTCTTTGGAGTAAACCATAAGTGTTAATTCTTTCTAAGAGAGCTTCCCAACATATGCCACCAACCCTGGGAGGAATTGGCTTGCTCCAAACCTCCATAACCGGGAAAGGTAACCCAACACTATCAAAGGGTTGGGTTAAAGCAGAAAAGAAGCACAAGAGAAGGACCCAGGGCAAGAAAGAATCCAAATCCGGCTATCCAGCTTAGAAGGGTCCAAGAAAACCCCTTCTAGAAGTTGAAGTAAGGCCAAGGCACTATTTATTCAGAGTCTCTGAGATCCCTCCTTAAAGCCCAAATTCCAGTCAAACCTAGAGATTGAGATAGAAGGAACCAAGAATGAAGAAACAGGCTTATCTAAGGCTGGAGAGGTTAAACAAGGATGGAAATTGTTCCTTCAAGGGTGAGTTACCCAACGTCTCCCAAATTGTTCCTTCAAGCCTACGAATGCTATAACACCTTAGCAATTATCTTATAAGGGCTAGAAACAAGATTAATAGGACATAAACCCTTCAATTTAAAAACACCAGTTTTTATAGGAGTTAATGTGATAACAAGTAGTTTTAGAACTTCTCTCCATTAAACCTGATTCAAAAAATCTTCTAAACATCATCCATGCATCTTCTTTAGCCATCTGCCATCACACCTCCAAAAGGGCCAAATAAACCCTTTTAGACCAAGTACTTCATAACCATTTAAAAATTTGGGATTATAGGTGATAAGGGCAACTTTTGAGCCCTAATATCAACAAAAATAATATTTTAAATATAATTTCTAAAATAGCTTAATTTAAAAAATATATATATATCAAAAAGGGCAAAAACATTGTTCATCTTCTTCCTCCTCCAAACCGCCCCAGCCCCACGAACTTCAATGACCACCATCCACCAGTGCCGCCACCTCCGGCAACACCAATATCCTCTACTACACCAACCTTGGGGTATTCGCCCTAACCTGGTGTCGCAATGTCATTGGTCGAGATCTATAGATCGACCTCCGCTTCGATGACCAAGAAGATGAAGATCTCTTCCCCTCCTACCGCCTCTACATGAAACCATTTTTCTTCTAGAGGAAATATGGTTCAAAGAGACTCCACGTCAATGGTCTGATGAAGAAGGTTGAAATCTATAGGGATCTCACCAGAGCCAAGTTTGTCGCCTCTAGCCCTGAACCCCAATCTGGGTTCTACGTCACCATCGTTGTTGATGGTGTGATGACCCTTGTCGGTGATTCTCAGAGGGGGGTGCCGGCGGCGGCGCTAGTGGATGGTGGTCATTGAGATTCACGGGGTTGGGGCGATTTGGAGGAAGAAGATGAACAGTGTTTTTGCTCTTTTTTTATATATTTTTTAAAAAAGTTAACCTATTTTAGATTATATTAAAAATATTATTTTTATTGATATTAGGGCTCAAAAGCTGCCCTTATCAGTTATAATCCCTAAAAATTTTAATGCCTCTCAATTTCTGACCCTTCCATACTAAATATATTTCGAAGTATCATTGCCCTTTCTAACTCAATACATCTAAGAGGTGTATCTTCTTGGCAAAGCTACGTACAAACTCATACAAAATCTTTTAATAACCCAAAAATATCATCATGTGATTCTAACCGATTCCTTTTTTCTTTTTTTTTTTTTTTGATCAATAACAAAGATTTCATTAATCAAGCAAAATAATTAATTACAAAAGGAGGGGAGATAAGCTTTCTTAACTACCCCAACAAAGGCAAGAGCCCTCAAGCAAAATTACAACTGAACCTAGAATAAAGATTCCCCAGTCACCCCTTGCTTTGCTAACCCATCTAGAAACAAATTAGCAGATCTCTTCACCCAGCGGTACTTTATTTCCATGTCCTTAGCCAACCACCTGAACTTTTTCCATTCATTGGTGTAGTTCCATAACCCAACCTTGTCTTCTCTCAACCACCCTATTACCACCTCCGAGTACCCTTCAAAAACAAGCCTCCTAATATTCATTTCCTAGCTCCAATTGGGCTTGAGAACATGGTTGAAACAATTCCATTCTCATCCCTAAATACACCCCCCAATGCCTGAATGCCTAGGGTTTCCTCTACTACTTCCATCGAAGTTCAACTTTACAAAAACCAATGGGGGGAGGAATCCAAGACTGACAAAGACCCGTTTTCACCTGGGCAGAACTAGCAATCTCTTTCCACTTCCTCAGCAAATCATCCATTGTAAAGTCTGTGAATAACTCTGAGGACTTCAACCAATGTACCACCTTGAAGTGAATCAAGTCAATTAGACTTTCAAAGTTTCTCTCTTTCTAAAAGAATATTCTTAAATTCCTTTCTTCCCACAATGTCCAACATACAACAGCTCTTAGGCACCGCCACATGGTCCTACCCCTCTTTAGATGCCACTTGAAAAAAGAGGAAGAAAAAAGACTTTGCACATTCAAGTGGGGATTCCACCTACACCCAAAAAGAGAAAAAGCCCATTCCCAAATAGTTTTGGCAAGCTGGCAAGAAACCAACATGTGATAACCAATTTCCCCATCAGCTTTACATAGAATACACCTATGAAGAGATAAACACATCTTGGGTCTCTTTGTTTGAAGCAGATCACTAGTGTTGATTCTTTCCAGGAAAGTTTCCCAACAAAAACTCCCAACCCTAGGAAGAATTAGCTTACACCAAATCTCTTTAACAGGGAAGGATAAACCGACAGTGTTGGAAGGCTAAGTTAAGATCTAAATCTCTAACAACCCAAGGGGGTGGGGGTCCAAATTCTGGTGTTTTCTTTTGTGGGGTCCAGGAAGACATTTTCAAGAATAGCCAAGAGAGACAAGGTGTTGTCAAGATCAATATCTCTAACAACCCTTCTTAGACCCAAATTTCAACCAAACCCAGTGTTTGAAGATGAAGGGACAATAAAGGAAGAAATGGGCTCATTTGTCAACTCAGAGAGAGCATAGAGGGATGGAAATTGATCCTTCAAAGGAGAATTCCCCACCCAAGTTTGTTCCCAAAATATTATGAGGTTGCCTAAGTTTAAATCATACCTGATTAGAGGGGAGAAAATTGGTAACAAGTCATGGATTGCTTCCCAAGGTGAGGCACATGTAGTCCTTGCCAAGATTCCAGGATCCCATCCATTGTCCTCTAGCCTGTGAATGCTAGCCATTATTCTATCCCACAACTTCTACACAAAGCGAAACCTAGATAGCCATTTCCCTAATAAAGCCATATTCCTCTTCCTAATGTTCTCGAGCCCCCAACCCTCCTGACTTCTTATCCCTAATCACCATCTCCCACCCCACTCTATGGTCCCTCTTCTTCTCACTTGGTTCCCACAGGAAGTCTCTCATTAACTTTTCCAATCTATTAGATACCTCCGGTGGAATCTTGAACACTGATAAGAAGTAGATGTGTAAATTGGCTAAGGTTTCCCTAATTAGTGTGATCCTCCCACCAAGAGATAGGCAATTCTTTTTCCAAGAGGCAAGTCTCTTCTAAAATCTTTCCACCATTGGATTCCAAAACCTTACTTTCTTAGGGTTGTCTCCTAGGGGTAGACCTAGATAATTCAAGGGCCAACTTGAAACTGCACATCCCAATAGCTCTGCACACTCCCTGATTTCCCCTTCCTCTAAATTCACTCCCACTACACAACTCTTCTCAAAATTCACTTTAAGGTTGGACATCTGTTCAAAGAGTTGTATCGCCCTCTTCAAATATCTAATCCAATTCAAGTTCCCACCTTCATAGAAAAGAATCGTATCATCTGCAAATTGTAAGTGAGTAAGTGGGATCTTTTCCCTTCCTAACCTCCACTCTTAGTAAATCCCTTGAATATGCTCTATGAATCAATCTACCCAGAACATCTACAATCAAGGTGAACAAGAAAGGAGAGAGTGGATCTCCTTGTCTTATTCCCTTAATAATTGGGAAGAAATCCACCATTGTCCCATTTACCAGTACTAAGTAATGACAATTCCTAACACATCCCATTATTCATTTACACCATCTATCCCCGAACCCAAAGTTAACCATCACTTCCTTCAAAAAGACCCAATCAACCAAATCATAAGCCCTTTCTAGGTCCAATTTACACACAATTCCTTTTTTACTTTTTTGAAGTTCTCCACACTCTCATTGGCAATTAGAATCTGATCAACTATCTATCTTCCCTTCACAAAGGTTCCTTAGTTTGGTGCACTAATATCAGACAAGACTTGCTTTATCCTTAGAGACAACACCTTTGCAATTATCTTGTACAGACCATTTACCAAGTTGATTGGCCTAAAATCTTTTGGATGAGAGGCATCCTTTTTTGGGATCAAAGCAATAAAAGTGGAATTCAACCCCAAACTAATTACTCCCTTTCTATGAAACTCATCAAACACTAGCACTAGATCCCTTTCCAAGATTTCCCAACAGTTTTGATAAAAGGCCATTGTGAAACCATCCAGGCCTAGAGCTTTCATTCAGTCTATAGGAAACAACCTCCTTTAATTCCTCCACCTCAAATCTCCTTTCCAACCTTTGCCTGTTTTCTACCCCTAGATTTGGCCAATCCAACCCTTATAACCACACTCTCTCACTCAAAGGTCTTCTAAAGATGGACTTAGTGAACTATAAAAGTTGCTGCTATCTCCTCCTAGTGGGTCAAGATTGACCCTTCCACTTCTAGGTGATCTTTCCTCCTGGTGGCCGATATTGCCTAACCCCAAGCCCCCTTGCTTCTTGCTTCTACAAACTAAATCTCATCTCACCAGGTGATCTTTCCTTCCTTCACCTGGCTCCCACAAGAAGTCCCTCATGATCTTCTCTAATTTCACTACCTCCCTTTTTGGCATCTTGAATACTAAGAGGACAAAAACTAGAAGGCTCGCTAAGGTATTAACCAAAGTAATACAACCCCCTAGAGACACATAGTTCCTCTTCCAATTTGACAGTTTCTTTGCACATCTTTCAAGAATTGGGTTCCAAAAACTTTCTTCTTGTGGGTTGGCTCCTAATGGCAAACCTAGATATTTCAAGGGCCACCTAGTAGTAGGGCAACCTATGGCTATTGTAACCCTATCCATCTCTTACTCTCCCAAGTTCAATCCCACTACACAAGTCTTTTCAAAATTGATCTTTAACTTGGAGACAAATTCAAACAATTTAATCACTTGCTTCAAAATACTTGCCTTCTGAGGATGAACACTCTCATAGAAAATAATTGTATCATCAATAAACTGCAAATGTGTGACAACCATGCTCTCTCTCTCAACCCTCCATCCATTAAAAAGTGCCATGCTATCAGCTCTTGAACCCTACTAAGCACCTCAGCAACCAAGGTAAATAGGAAAGGATAAAGGGGATCCCCTTGCCTCAAACCTCTAGTTGTTGGGAAAAAGTCTCTGACCACTCCATTAACTAGGACTGAACAATGACAAGTCTTTAGACATCCTTTTATCCATCCACACCATCTCTCTTCAAACCCAAAAATTTTCAAAGTGTCCAAGAGGAAGGACCAATCAACCATATCATAAGCTTTCTCCAAGTCTAATTTACACACAAAACCTTTCTTTTTTTCTTTTCTTAAAGTCCACCACACATTCATTAGCTATCAAAATTTGACCAGTGATCTATCTACCTTTAATGAACGCCCCTTGCGAATAGCTTTATCAAATCAGGAAGGACTAGCTTTAATCTTAAAGACAACACTTTGGCCAAGATTTTATATATGCTTGTTACCAGGCTAATTGGTCTGAAATCTCTCAGCTGATTCGCACCTCCCTTCTTTGGGTTCAAGGCTAAGAATGTTGAATTTATTCCCGAACTAATAAAATGTTCCCTAGCAAATCCTCAAAGACTGCCCAAAGGTCCTCTTTAATTATCTTCCAACAATCCTGATAAAAAGCCATAGTGAAACTGTTCGGTCCTGGAGCTTTAGATCTACCCATTGAAAATACAGCTCCTCTTATCTCTAACTCAAAATCCCTTTCTAACACTCTTGCCAAATCTGGACTCAGTCTTGGTCAATCTAGTCCTTCCAGAGTAACACCCACACCCTCTTGTCTTTTATAAACTGATTTGAAATGAGCCACAAAACAATTAGCAATCTCTTCTTGATTGACCAAGGTTTCTCCATTTACTTCTAATTTCTCCACATTTTTTTTCTTCTTCTTCTTCCATTAGCAAGTGCATGGAAAATTTTAATATTCCCATCCCCCTCTTTGACCCACAACTATCTTGATTTTTGCCTCCAACTGATTTCTTCCCTCAACAAAATTTCTTCCAATTCTTTTTTCAATGACCATCTCAGAGACTTATCCTCCTCAATTAATGAAGCTTGACTTTCCTTAGCATCCAAATGTTCGATTTGAGAAGTTACCACTAGTTTTCTCTCCTCTATTCTACCAAAATGATCTCTATTCCACTCTTTGATTTCACATTTAAGCCTTTGTAACTTCCTATGGAACTTTATGCCTTTCCATTATATGCCTTGCACTTCAGTTCCCTACCATTCCTCTATCTTATAAACAAAGTTAGAGAGTGTAAGCCACATGTTCTCAAACCTAAAAGGTTTTGGGCCACTCAAAAAGTCTTTGGTTCTAATACTAATCGGGCAATGGTCGGAAGTAACTCGTAGTAATGCTTTTGTCATCAACCCATTCCAATTCTCTTCCCAATCTAGTGTGAAAATAAATCTGTCCAGCTTTGAGCAACTACAGGGGATTTGTAAATTGGACCAGGTGAACAAACTCTGCGAAGTAGGAAATTCCTTTAGCTCACACTCCTCTATGAAATCATTAAACTTCCTCATACTAGGTGAGACTCTCTGATTGGTATTATTTGTCTCACTAGTGAATCTGGCGACATTAAAGTCTCCCCCTAAACACCAAGGTCCACTCCAAAAACCCCTAACATCAAAAAGATCTTCCCACATTTCTCCTCTTTCTCTATATCTATTGGGTCCACAGGTATTCGTCAACACCCAAATAAATCCATCGTCCACATTCTTGAATTTTAGGGAAAGTGAGAACCGACCTATTAGCTCTTCCAGTGGCACCACCATCTCAGTCCACATTGTTACCACACCCCCTGAAGCACCCCGTGACGGAATAAAGGACCATCCTACATCTCTAGAGCCCCACACACTTCTCGCCCATCTTCTATCCATATCCACAACTTATTTCCTGAAGCATCACTATATCAAGGTTCTCTTTTCTAAGTAGATCCATTATTACTCGCCTCTTCCTAGCAATGCCCAACCCCTTAACATTCCAACTCACTATCTTCATGTCAGCTTATACCAAACCACCCCTTACCCTTTTCCCCTACTTTTCGGCTTTCCTTCTTTCCTCCCTCGCACTAAATTCTAGATCCTCTGCTACATCAGATTTCAGTCTTTCTACCACTGTCAACTTTCTCTTCCTTTGAGCATCCTTCTCACCCTTCTTTTTGGAGTAAACTTTAACGTCCTTCAACTCTTTAACCTGGAGATCCAACTCCCCAACTAATTCCACCAAGGCTTCCCCTCCCTGCTCTCTTATTTCCCCAATTAAGTTCCTTTTCATCTGACTATTTTCCTGTTTGTCCGATATCTTTTCAAATGCTTCCCCTGTTTTTTCATTCTTGAGCAAGTCCTCAAAGAAACAACACACTAATTCCCAAATCTTTTCTCCCTGGTGCTCCAAGGCTTCCTCCTCCCCTTCTTCTACTCTAATTTCCCCGTCCCTCACACTCTCTTCTTGTCCGTTTTCATCTAAAGGTTGGGGCTGGATTGTCTCTGTTACAGTCACAACAAACTCATCAGTAGCCTTAAAATTATTGACATGCGTACCTGGAGATAAGGACACTACATGGCTGCTTATCTTTTGAGCACCTGCCTTGGCAACCAACCCAGCCAGACCAATTTCCATCAGGCAGGGAGTTGGATGGCAATCTTGGGGGGGCATAACCGAAACTTTCAGGTTGAACGAAGTACCTGTAACTGAAGTTCCTTTGCCTTGCATAGGAGAAGGACTACAAACCATCGCCTGTATGTCATGTTCTTGTTGCACATCCGAAAAAGAAGGTGACCTCAAGGGCAGCATTCAAGGCCACTACCAACCAGGTGTTCTTCTTCCCTTACAAGCTCTGTAGGGGCTTCAGAGAAAGATGGAACAGATTTTTTAGGGCTGACCTCCTCGTCTTCTTCCAAAATGATTTTCTCAGTGTCAAAGCTTTCGTTCTCTTGGAAATCTACTGATCTTCCCAGACAAACACTACCCAAGCTTGAGGTTTCAGTGTCATCTGAGTCGCACTCCTCACTGATCGAAAATTCACCTTCCTCATCTGAGAAAGGCCTAGCAGAGCTTTTCTTCTGGCTTCTTGGGTTGCGATGATCTAGGGATAGACCCCTGTTAACTACCTTAGGCACCCAACGATGAGAATTTTCCCGCCCTTGGTCTCTAGACCGACGCAAAGGTCGAGCTGGGGACAATGATAGACCCCGCAAATCGTCCATCATCTACCCCTTAATGTCTCGCACGTGACTTCTTTTAAATTCACCTGTCCCACCCTTTGGGCTTAAGAACGGGCCCAGCCCATTAGTTGCTTGTTTTGAAAATTTGTTTATATTTGATCCAAGACCTTTTGGGTCTAGTGGGCCCACGCCAGGCAACAGGCCCAAGTCAATATTACTTATCCTACCACAATTAACCTGGGCGTTTAAAAGAGCACCTTCTTTGCTGGTGCCGACATGACCCATTACCCAATTGCCACTAGCCGTTACTTTTTCGGAGTTTGTAGTCAGTCCCCCCACGCTTGTAAGATTTTTTGCTTGCCTTCCTAATGAATGCCTGCTGTGCCCAGGGCTACCACCTGTCAGCACCTGTACATAGGACTTAACCACTAGCTTCTCCATCAGTCGGTTGTTCCTTTTCTATCTCAAGTTCTGTTTTCTTTTCTTTTGCTTACTCTTGTCCCACCCATTTTTGTAAATTTTCCTGACCAATTTGAATTAACCATTCCCTGAGTTGCACGTAATCCTTCTTCTTCAACCAACCAGACGGTAGAAAACTCCAAGTGACCATATCTTCACCATTCTGGGAATATTTTCAGGATAGACATTTGCTCAGATACACAGTTGTCAAACACAGATCTCTCACAAAACACCCATCTAAGCGGGCTATACAAAGAGAGGCAATAGAGGAAAACACTTCTGACTTCCATAAGTGAAAGGGTAGACCTAGCAGCCGCACCGGCACTCTGTCTTCCACACTAAAGTTCTTGGAATTCGACTCAGGAGACCACCTGGAAATAGTAACTTTTCCAGAGTTCAACTTCAAGCACACTGCATCTAACCCAACCACCTTCCCATCCACTTCCAATAGGGCCTTACAGTCTTCAAAAGGTGTAACAATAATGGCGCTTTTCATATTCAGCTCCTTTAAGGCCTCCTCAGCTACTATCCTCCAATCTCTGGGTGGTGCATTAACAGTCAGAATGAATTTCTTCTCCCAATCTTTCTCTGAGGCACAAGAGAATACTCTGCCATCATTTGCAGCCTGTCCTATTGCCATCAAGCCTTCCACTTCCTCACAATGCCTCTGCTCTAGATCAACTGTCCCTATACCTCTTTCCTCTAAACCCTCTGTAGCTCTCCAGGGTTCTTGCCCTTCCTTTTGCTGACCGATGAAGTCCTCCATCAGATATAAGATTTCTTTCCATCCGGCTGCCGACCTACCTTCTGGGATACATACCATTTGTTTTTTTTTTTTTTCCATCTCCAAAAAACTCCACAAGTGTCAAGAATCTTCCCTTCCCATTCTGTCTTCTCTCTGCAACATACCTTCTGTCACCTTCTTCTAGTATCCCCTTGCACTCTTGCTTCCAACTCACCTTAATGGCTTTGTCTGTGAAATCCTTGAACCATCTTATGACTGCTTCCCCAACCAAAAACACCATTGCCCTTTTCATCTCCTTTATCTTGAGTGCTGTTATCCTGCTCATCTCAATACTCTCGAGAAGGAACTGCTTTGATTCGATCTTCACAAGCCTTTTCCAAGTAGCTAGCTTCACAAAGTTTCCTTCCTCCATTTTTTCTTTGGTAACTTGCAGGAATATGTGCAAGATAAGTAACAGCACCAGGAAAAAACTGGATTAGAGAATATCCACCAACAAGCACTGTAGCAAGGCCCTTGCAAAGCCGAGTAAACCCTGAGAAAAGGCTAGAGCCCTGACAGTAAAAGTCCTCCTAGTGTCTGAGAATTCATTGCCGAAGATTCCCAATCGTTGCAGCTAGTGATCTGATGAGTTCCCTGCTTGCTGCCTAGACTCCACCTTTTCTCAGATCTTTCACTGTGTCGCGGGCCTTGTAGCTGTGTTTTCTTACCTTATATTCTGTAGCATATTTTTTTCTTGTTGTCTCAATAAGATAAGCAAGCTCTCAATTCTGTTAGATTTTTTTCCCCCTAAGAACAAGCAAACTATACTTGTTTTGTTTTTGTGAATTAGCGTATCATTATTTTTAACTACTTGTTCTGCAGATGAAGTGAATTGAAAAAGAATGCTTTCCTTTTTGTTTTTCTTTGTATAGATTAATTTGTCTCTCTCTTCTTCTGTTAATAATTTGCTAAATTTTACAGATCAGTGTGTTAGGACTCAGCCCATCAAACAGCAGAGGCAAAGCCCAAATCCATACAGGTGATCAGACTAATGGGGTTCAGCCAACGGCCTATCCTATAAAGCACAGACAACTACCTATCAGATTTGTCTACAAAAGGAAGCCATGTCAGCCAACGGCCTCCCCATATCTTTTCCTTTATTCTTCTTACGAGGTTAGGTCACTCTCGAAGTGGCCTATGTGTTGAGCAGTAAACTCAACACTGTGGCTAATTGAATCGATGGAATCAGATCCAGAAATAGGATTTTATATTATTGAAATAAGATACTTTATTTGAATTCAATTCAACTGGTTTGCAGCACTACATTTTATCCCATATTCCCATATTGTAATTGTATATACAATATTACCAGAAAACATTTTATATCATTCGCAAAAGTATATAATTACATATAAAAAACTTAATAAAATAGCTGTATATATGTCAATTCTCTAAATCCTACTTTTTTGGGCTTGCCAAGTCAGACACCTCATACCAAGGGTCGTGACACACATTTCCAACCCATATGGCATGGCCTAGTGAAGAAACATGGTAAATAGAGTATGCGGAAGACAGAATGGACGACTAGGCAGAAGAATGGGGGGAGAGAGTTCATAGTCTGTCATCACTCCATTTATTACTTCTTTTCACAAAATATAAGGCCATTGCCCAATTTCAGTCCTGGCTATCTGGGGTCATGGGAGGGGTGGACTGGATAAAGGCCTAACTTTTGGCATTTTTTGCACAAAGTAGCCTCGCTCAGACCTGAACCCACATTCTCATGCATGTCAGCCAAGATTTTACCATCGCACCAAGCAATTACCTGAGAAATCAGTATTCCTCTTTTTACAGAACAAAATTAAAACAAAATATTTGTGGAAAGTAGCATATTATAGCACTTGCAACTATAGCTTCAAAACAATAAAACTACAGTTCTTTTTTTTATCAATAATGTAATTATTAATAAGAAGAATAGAAGAAAGATGCAAATGCTGATACTTCCTAGCAGGACATGGTGAAATCAGCAAAAGAAAAAAGGACAATCAATCCATAGAGAAAAGGGTACAAAAAGACACCAAAATGAAGTAAAATCCCCAGCTATTACTGAGCCCATTAGCCAGAAGATTAACAGTTTAGATATCCATCTAAATGAAATTCAAGCAGCTCATAATAGAGTGTGAAAATAATGTTTGCATCACGTCCAAATATATCCAGCCTATATAGTTAGTTTGTGTAAAAACATGTGGATTACACAATAGGGTCGTTATAAAGCATGTCAACTAATAGAGCCATATTTCAAAGCCAAGAATTTTTCAAATAACTTCACAAATTTTCCAACTTTCTATAATTTCTCTATTCTTGAGGTATTGGAACATACCCTGGAACCAACATTATAAATTACTAGTGCTAGATGCCCATAATTGAGAATTTGCAACGCAACTGTATCCAGCTAGATGGATCAAACTTATATTACATACCTCATAAATAATTGTATGTTCTCTTCACATATCCGATCTACTAATGTAGATCCTAAATTATCAGCAGAAGCCAATTTTTTAGATGAGTCCTGCACAAGCATAAAACATGACTAATGTGGATGTCTGGATGATTTACCATCAATCACAGGTTCATAGTTTATATAACATTAATGTGCTCAAACTATTGTATGTAACAAGCTAGAACAAAATTGAAAGGGGAAAAACAATTAGTACAAAATGGAGATGCAGATATTCATGCCATACATGCATGCATTCCCATACATTGATGTAAACCCAATATATGTGTATTTATTCGAGTTTGACAAACTAAAAAAGAAATAAAAAAAGAGAGAAAGAACTCCAAAAGTATCCATTTCTTCCTATTAGGTCTACTGTGCTCATTGTACTTGCATGCATTAGACCTTCCCAAACTGTCTCTGTAATAATGCTCTTTGAAGACCCATTACAAACAAGGGATTTAATATAACTCACAGATGTTAGGCCAGTAATATGCTCAGCAGTTGGAGATTCTGTCTGAAAACAAGAAGTGACATCATTTCCAGGTTGTGCATTTCTCAACTCCAGCCTCAAGTTAGCAGCAAGGCCAATGACAGGTTGGTTTAAATGCATTTCATTTTCCAAATTAGCTGACAGGCCACTGCCATGTTGATCAGTAGGCAGTTCCCTCTGTAAATTGGCTGCAAGTGCAACGGGAGGCTGCTCAGTGGAACATTCATTCCTACTTGACCTGACACCTGGAGTCTGCAAACCTATCAAATGAGCATGGTCTTTCCTGCATTGCCCAGAACAAATTCCAACCAGTCAGGAAGATATCACATGACTAGTTAACAGATTGCTGGAATAGAAGTTAAAGTGCTACTAATTGAAGTTATTTCCATCTATACAAATCCTCTGCTTCTTTAGAGAACAATAAAAGAAGCCAATCAGTTGAGAAATAAACATAACACCAAGGCGGGAATTGAAATGTGTCCTTAGAAGTTAAACAGTCCAGACTAAAAACCAGCTCGTTTAGAAGGACTAATCTATTAATGAGATAACTGGTTGTACCACATCTAGTATAGAAGTAAGAGTTGAGGAAATAACTAAATACAAAATCTACCACAAAAAAAAAACTTCATGTCAACTGTAAGTAGGAAAGCTCGCAGACATACCAAAAGTGACTTTAAAGAGCAAACTAACCAGTATTCAAGCATCATTTGTTTGAGCTTCATTTCAAGTCGAAAAAACAAAGACGACCTTTCAAAATCTTGCTTGTCATGTGCTGGTTCAATAAAATTTGCTTCAAGAATCCCTGCAATTTATAAGATAATGAAATAAATAATCTAAACTCCTCATAATTACTTGACAAAGATTGACAGGAGTGAATAAATACCAACTACGCCATTCCCTCGAGAAGAATATTCGTCAACAACTTTCCAGAAGGGCTGAAGCAATGAAAACATATTATCAGACATTAGTATTAGCTATTTACTTCAGTGGTAAAGCAAAAGTTTGAAACATACCCTGATAAGGCGACATTTGTGGTAAATATTGAACCCAGAAACTGGAAGAAAAGGAGCCTCTTTTACAAATCCAATCGTTGTTTCTACAGAAACTGTCTTTAATCCACACAAGTATAGGAAATAAGATCAAATGCAGATCAGGATAACCATTCAGATGAATAGCAAAAGAATCTATTGGCAGGATGAGAAAACATATCTTCATAATAAACATTTTTCCATCCACCATACAACCACAACCATCACCAACACACACACACAAAAAAAAAAATCCAGGCCATAAAAGGTTCAAGATAATTCTGACTTATGAAGGATATTGCAAGAGAAATTGCATGTTTGCAACCATCTTACTACTAACTCTGACTCTCTCTCCACTTCTAGTTGTTGAAAGCCCGATTGCTTAGCCAATCTGAGTCCTTGGAGGAGGGCCATTACTTCTACTCTAAGCGAGTCCTCCAATCCTATTGGATCAGAATACATAGCCAGGACTCTTCCTCCTGCATCTCTAAACACACCCCCAATTCCAGAGGGTCCAGTGTTCCCAACAGAGCTGCCATCAAAGTTTAGTTTCACAATACATTGCAAAGGAGGGGACCAAACTGCTTGTATGGTGGAAGATGAAGCAGAAAACCCCACTACTATACTCCAACCTCTAGTCAAGTCATCTATAGAGGCATCCTTGAACAAGTCATCTACAATGACAAAACTTTCATCCATAGGATATAAGATGGGCTTTGGTTGGATTTATTTCCATAAATCACTAGGTTTGAGATTTGAACTTAAATTTAAATTTGAATTCAAGGTGAGTCCCACATGGGCTCCCCCTCTTATGCTAATGGATTTGTAAAGACAAGGCCCATTTAAAGTCCATGAAAACTTTAATGTCTACAAAAATAAAGATAAACAAATTGCCACCAAGTAAATTCTTATGATTAGGGCTTGACCCCAAAAAGAACTGCTTATTAGTATTGTGTTCCATTAACTATGCTATTTCCTCCATCTGCCTGAGTGGGCACCATGAACAAAGCCCCCTTCTAGCATTCAAATATAGTGAATCTACGAAAAGGCAAGCCTTAGACTTGTTACCTCCAAATTATCACATATGGAGTTGACTATTTGGAAGGGATTATGAAAGTTCAGAATAAGCATACTCAATAAAAAGAATTGAAAATATAAGATGATTCCACTTAACTTAGGAGGATGATTGGAGTAAAGTTGACAAGCTCTGTTATTTGTGCAGAAGGCAATACAAGGTTTCAAGCCAAGTAGGAAGAAATATCTCCTAGTTCTGTATATCTTGGGGTAGGGCTATTACTTGGAACCCATTTTTTATAGATCCTTATCAAGTAGAAATATTACAGAAACCTTCCTTGCGCAAGAGCTAAAAGATATTATTATCACGCTAGATGCAAAGGATGAGATCTTTTGGGAGGAACTTCAAGGAAAGTTCAAAAAATTAGGTTTTACTAAATTGCTCTTGCCCAAGTCATAAGGATGGATCTAGATGCATCTAAGGAAATCAGGTCCATCCTTGGTTGAAGCATTTATATAGTTGGTCTTTTCCTGACAAAGTACTTAATATGGAATATCCAAAAGGGGCACAAGTACTTAATATGGAATATGGAATATAGTTGTCATGTGCAACTAAGCTGAACAGTTGGTAAACTTCCACCCAAAAACATCTTTAATTTGGGAATTTTAGTTGAGTCTAGGTGCCCCATTATATGTGTAGCCAATATTCCAAATAACTTGACCGTGCCCTAGTTCTTAATCCTTCTTAACACAGACACAGACACAGAAACACACAGATCTCAAAATCTCTATCATATTCAATGCAACAAGGGCTCCCTTGCCTTGTTTGCTTTCCCCCAATAGCAGTTATACTTCCCCCCACCAGCGCTGGGAAGAACTGCAAGATCACCTCTTGATTCATCACACGGTGCAGGCCCTTTGCGGGACTCTGCAAGAAGACTTTGTTGAGGAGCTACGTCTTCAAAACAAAATCAAAGATAATTTATTCACCACTCTGAATCACGCTAGGGTTCGCATCTCTCCCCCCTTGTATTTTTTTGATAATTAAGAGAAGTTTCATTATTAGAAAAAGAAATTACAGAAGCTATGATAAAAAAAACAAAGGTTAAAATTTGATTTTTTTTTTCTTTCTGCTAAATCAAAGGTTAGAGTGAAATAGATAAAACAACAACCCCAAATGTTTAATCACCCTTACTACAAAGATCTAATAATGAAATCTTCTCTTTTTCATATTTTTAAATTCAGGATGCACCAACAACCACTCCATAATTGATGGGTATTGTTTTCTTGGTAAACACGCAGCAGGATCTCAGAATAGTGAGAGAAGAGGAGGGAGAAGAAAGAAGAACGAAGAGAGGAAAGAGAAAAAAGGTTTTGGAGAGAAAAAACTCGGTGTTGCCAACCTTTATGATATTTATATTAGGGCGACTATTGAATTAATAAAATAATGTAAAATTACATATGTGCCCTTGTGGCACTAAACTAAAGTAAGACTAGCTTATTCAACACCCCCCTCAAGTTGGGACATAGATATCAATCATGTCCAACTTGTCACATAAGTCATTGTGCCACAAGTGATGTAAGCCCTTTGTAAATATATATGCAAGTTGCTCCTTAGAACTAACATATGGGGTGCACACTTCCCCATTAACAATTTTCTCTCTGATAAAGTGTTTGTCAACCTCAATATGTTTAGTTATCATGAAGAACTGGGCTGGCTGCAATGCTTATGGCAGCCTTGTTATCACAATATAAGGACATGGGGCTATCAACTAGAAAACCCAGTTCACTCAACAAATTCTTTATCCACATGGCTTCAGCCACTCCATGGGACATTGCTCTATACTCAGCTTCAGCACTAGACCTAGCCACCACACTTTGTTTCTTGCTTCTCCATGTGACTAGGTTTCCTCTCACAAAAGAACAATATCCACTAGTGGACTTTCTACCATCAACTGATCCAACCCAATCAGCATTTGTATACACTTAAATCTCCAAACGCCCGTTCTTTTGGAATAGCAAACCAGCTCTTGGAAACTTCGTTAGATATTTGAGGATTCTCTCGGCTGCCTCTAAGTGTGTGGTCTTAGGAGCATGCATGAACTAACTAAGAACACCTACGGCATAAGCAATGTCTGGTCGGGTCAGAGACAAATATAGGAGCCTTCCCAAAAGTCTCTGGAATTGCTTTACATCCTTGATAACCTCACCACAACAGTCACCCAGTCTGTGATTTAGATCAATGGGAGAGTCAGCTGGCTTAACCCCTAATTTTCCTGAATCCTATAACAAATCTAGGATGTATTTCCTTTGAGAAATGAAGATCTCCTTTTGTGAGCGGGCCACTTCAATTCCAAGGAAATACCGTAAGGAACCTAGACCCTTCACCTCAAATTGAGTGGCTAAGAGATCCTTTGGCCTCTGAATTTCAGCTTTCCAGTCACATGTGATCACTATACCATCAACATACACTATCAAGGCTGCAATCTTTCCTTCCCCCTTTTTCACAAATAGTATATGGTCAGTCTGACACTGTTTGTAGCCAATTTGTTGCATAGCCAGATGAAACTTGCTAAACCAAGCTCTTGGTGATTGTTTTTAGACAATATAAGGACTTCTTTAACCTGCACACTTTCTGCTCTTTGCCTTGGGCACTAAAGCCAGGAGGTTGTACCATGTACTCCTCTTCCTCAAAATCTCCATTCAAGAAGGCATTTTTAATGTCTAGCTGATGAAGATCCCAATCAAGATTTGAAACAAGAGAGAAAAGAACTCTAATGGAGTTCATCTTAGCTATTGGAGCAAAAGCCTCTACATAATTTATTCCATATACCTAGGTAAACCCTTTTGCCACCAACCTGGCCTTGTACCGTTCTAATGTGCCATCAGCCTTGTGCTTCATTGTGAACACCCACCTGCACCCTATTGGTTCCTTACCCTCAAGAAGATCCACTAACTCCAACGTACCATTTTTATGTAAGGCATTTATCTCTTCTTTCATTGCATTTGTCCATTTAGGTACTAAGAGAGATTCTGCCACATTAGGGATAGGGACAATGTCGATGGAAGAAAGGAAAGCATGAAAAGAGGGTGACATGTTCTCATAGGAAACAAAATGCGAAATAGGATGTGTGGTGGTACAAGTCCTAACTCCCTTCCTTTTTGCAATAAGGATGTCTAGGTCATTAACAGATGAAGTATCAATAGCAAGAGGATCAGAAACATCAATAGGAATGAGAGTACCTAGTTGGATAGGATCTGTCCCTAGTGAATCTAATGATGTTGGTGGTATAGTTTCAAGTTGCTCCACTACTCTTGAATTTAGCTAGCCCTTGCGGATACGAGAAAAAACACAGAACAAAGGAGGATCAAGAAGAGGGGGAAGAACCTGAACTCGTTTCTCCTCTACCTTACTCTCCCCCTGAGGAGAAACAAAGAAAAAAGGGTCACTCTCAAAGAAAGACACATCTATAGACACATAGTATTTCTTGGAAACAAGGTCAAAACATCGATAACCCTTTTGAGAAGAAGGGTAACCCAAGAATACACAGGGAATGGTATGAGGATCAAATTTTCCACGAGTAGGAGATAGGTCTCGGACAATACAACGACAATCAAACATACGGATAGGGATAGAGAAGAGGGAAGCCTTGGGAAATAGGAGCTGATGGGGGGGCCTTGTACCCTAACAAGCGAGATGGCATACGGTTGATAAGATAGGCAGCATGCAATACAACATCCAACCAAAAGTGTTTAGGAACATTCATGTGTATGAGTAACCCACAAGCAACTTCAAGGAGGTGGTGGTTTTTTCTTTCGGCAACACCATTTTGTTGGGGGGTTCTAGCACAAAAGCTGTGATGTATAGATTCACACGAATCAAAAAACTCCGTGAGATCGCTATGAAAGTACTCTTTGGCATTGTCCAATCGGAAAATTTAGATCTCCGTTTGAAACTGAGTGAATATCAAGCGTTGGAAGTCTTTAATGATTTTGGGTACTTCATCTCTAGACTGCATAGGATACACCCATGTATATCAAGAGTAGTCATCAATAACCATAATGAAATACTTATAGCCAGACTCAAATGTTAAAGTAACAGGGCCCCAAACATCAGAATAAACAAAACTTTCAATGATTCAAAAGATAAGTTTGACATGTCAAATCCAACAGTGACACCGACTTAAATAAATCAGGTAACAAAACTTTCAATGATTCAAAAGATAAATGACCCAAACGACTATGCCATAAATAGACTTGACTCTTACTAGGAAAACTCTTAGACCCAATAGCCACAAGACTAGCTTTATTCTCTAACATGTAAAGACCATCCACCATACGACCTGTACCAATCATCTTCCACGGGGCCAAATCCATCACACAAGAGGAAGGGAAAAAAGTGTTGGACAGTTATGTATGCCCTTAGCTTCAATCAGAATGATGTACTTTATGTTCCCTTGGTATGTTTCTGTGTAATACCCTTAAATTGGACACTTAATGAGACTCGTGTTAGTTTAGAATGTTCATAGCCAGTGGGTCGGTCTGGGGAGATCTATCCTGATAAGGTTGACACTGTTGTGCCACCAAGTCGGTTGGGGTGGCCTGTCTTAGCCGCCAGGGTGAGACCCTAGGCACATACAGTGTAGGATTAATTGAATCTATGAACTGGACCAAATTTCCAGTATTGCCCTAGACCTTGGAGATTGATGGGCAAAACTAGAAAGTTACACCCGACCTCTAGACTCGATTTTGATACTACACTAAGTGTCGGATTGGGATGTCTTTGATGTACCAATCAGTGAGATCCTTAGCGGGGGTCAAAACCTAGGTATGTTGGGGCAGTCTGAGAATTCATCTGAGTGGGTGATCATAGTGACAGGATCAGCCCCTTTGTCAGACAAAGGTAATGATCGGGGATGCACTCTCACTGATGGAAACCAAGACTGTCGGCAACCGATTTCAATCGTTGACATTTGTTTTGCAAAGTATATTTTATGAGATATAAAAGTATATATATTATGGTTTCTAAAATGTTTGCAAAAAGGTTTTAATTCCCGGGATCCATATAAGCAGAGAGTGCAACACTGTTCCTTGCAGCCGAGGGAGAGGTCCTCCCTTGTCAGGCAGTGTTTGATCATTATGGGCTGAGAGGTTAAGTGTAAGACCATTGAGGGTAATACCTGATGGGCTAATCTTGCATCTGCCCACAATCCCTAGGTGTTACAAGGTGGCTTGGCCCAGGGACCACTTAGGGTAAGTGCTGGGCCCATAGAGCCCATTTGATGGGTTTCAGGGGGTGCACTATCCATAGCAGTGTATTCGGCCAGGCCTTGTGACAAAGGCTGGGCTGAACCCATGTGGTTGATGTGTAAATCAATGCTTGGGTCCCACGCCATTCAAGGAAGCCCAACTGGGCAGCAGTTAGGAAGGTTAAGTGAGCACATAAGCTTAATGGGTCTAGAGCCCATTTCGAACTAGACTTATTTAATAAGTTAAATATGGGCGAAATAAGAGATGGATCAGCAGATAGGATAGGGCCTTGACCCTATCCACTCAGAGAGTCCAGATCTAAATATGATTTGGATCTGGAAACCTCCTAATAAGATTAGGAGAAGGTTGATCCAATCTGCAAATAAGATAAGGGTTTATCCTTATCACCTAAAGAGATGTTTTGATCCAAATAAGATTTGGATCAGCAACTCCTAATTGGATTAGGAGTTGATCCTTTGGGATTACAAATAAGGAGGGGGCGGCAGCCTTTAGTAGAGAAATACTCACATCCTCTTCAGAGCTGAAATTATAGAAGAAAGATTTCTGCAATCCCTGCAAAGATCTTTCTTGCCGCCTCCTTCCTGCAACCGCCAGACATCCAGTTCGATCTCCAATTGTGGGAGAAGTCAAGATTCGATCTTGACATCAGTTCTTTGAGAAAGAATTGATAGGAAGCTGTGCTCACGTGCCATCCTGTTGTTCCTTGCAAAGGACAGAATTCTTGGAGAAGATTACTGTTGATTCTGCTCCATCCTACACTGCGCCATCTTCAGTGGGAGCAGTTTTTGGATCCTTCCTTGGGCGTGAACACCTTCGTTGGGAGATATTATTTCTCCGTATCAGGTATAATCCTCTCCTACTCCTTTTGGTTCAAATCTGATTCAATTTATGGTTCAAGATTGATCATTGAAAATATGATTTTCTAAATAGGGAATGCGATTCCCAGTTGAAGAGAGAGAAAAATTTTTGAAATTCGCCCCTTTATTCTGCAAGATTTGGGCGTCCATACGATGGATCACTCATCCCTTCAAAAGGTTACTAAGCAGTTTAATAAATTTGTTATACTACTAACAGAGAACAAGTTTATAGGTTATTTTGGAACATGTAGAACATCAGAAAGGGTGAGTCCAAGACGAAGGGAGATGGTTCCTTGACCAGCTATGGTGGAGAAAGAACCATCAGCAAGCATCACCTTGTCCCGACTAGATAATAGATGATAAGATTGAAAACAATTGGACTTACCCATCACATGGTTCGACCGTTCGAGGCTCCAAAATCTATTATCCAAGGAGAGTCTGAGGGATGTGAGGACAAATGGAAAGTTGTGGCAGAAGCAAAGGAAGTCGATGGGGGAGAAACAAAATCCATCTGGCGGATTGCCCTCCCATATAGCTCCAAATGGTCACAAAAAGAATTAATGATATCTTCCCTGGGAGTTGGTTCCTTGACCAGCTATAATGGTAGATGATTAAGGCTCCTAAGAGGCTAAGTTTGTCGCATTAAACTTCCTTTGACCTTGTTTTCCCGGCTTCTTATTCTGGTTTGATTTTTTACTCAGCTCTTGGGCCCACTTTGGCTCAAGGTTCTAAATATCAATACGCCTAATATGCCGATAGGGGCATATCGGGTAGTATCGGTACTTTTTTTTACTTTTTTTTCAAATCCAGTTCAGGGGACCAATTTAAGGTTCCTCCACCCCCTAAACCGGTCAAAACCCCGATACACCCTCTGTAGGGGCGTATCGGGGTGCTCCCGATACGATACGGGCCAATTTTTTGGACCTTACTTTGGCTTCCCATGAAGTTCCCAACATGTATCCTGAATATGTCTAGATTTCTGACAATGTGTGCACCATAGTTTATCCTTGTCATCAACTTTCTTCTGGAAGCCACACTTCTTGAAGGAATTACCACCTCCCATAGCAACACTCCCTTTAGCTACTAATACAATCTGCTCCCCCTCAGAATTATTCATCACATTCTGTATGCTTTCTTCTGATTGTACTAGAGCATACACTTCTTGCACCGATGGGACTCCCCAATATCTAAACCCTGATAGATTCATATGTGGAATTCAGCCCTAAGAGGAAAGGAAACACCCGTTGCTAGGAAACCAGAGACTTGTATGCTTTAGCATCTGTATCACATTTCTACTCTATGTTCTAATAATGATCTAGTTCATTTTTGAAAATTAAAAAAAAAAAAAAAAGAACTAGATCATTGTCAGAACATAGACTAGAAGATCAAGTCTAAATAGTAAACGGAGAGACTACTCTCCCCCTACTTACAAGTTGAGGGCAGCCTACAATTGATATATATTGGCATAATGTCCTTGTTGTGAATATGTAGATTTAGCCTGCTACCATATCTCATGAGTTGTTTCTGCCCACATGAAGGTCTTTCTCACTTGTGGCAGCATGGACAGTAACAGCCATGACATCACCATGCTGTTTTCCTGGTCCCACCTATCAAAGGGAATTGAGACCATCAAAGGGAACCACATCCATGGGAAAACTCATGTCAAAGCCTCCACTCATTCCACTCTGACGAGAGGTCACATCAGACATACCAGAATCCTCAGAAGACATGGTACTTCATTTCATTTCAGTCACAATTGAGCCAAAGAACTAGTTCTCAGTTCAGTTCAGACTCACAGTTCAGTCAAAAAATTTAAAACCTTAGTCAAGACACAGTTCTAGGCACAAAAAAAATTCTTGTTCTCACACAGCATAATCAAATCTGATCACACAACATCACTTGTTCTCATATTACAACCCTACTGAACCAGTTCAGATGTACAAAACTTATCAAAAATCAGGTCTGACCAGTCCCTCCAAACAATAATTCATCAATTTTTCACACAACCACTGAAATTTCAATAGGAACTAAGGAAAGAAAAACTGTTGTCACAGCAGTTACAGAACATGCAGACCTGAACAGCCCACCTTTCAGGGCACAAGAAGGATCACTCGATCCACGTAGGCTGAGAGGAAACACTCTCACAACAGCCACCAGTCATTAGACCCACACAACCCACTCACCTAGGTGCAGAAGGATCAATTTGATCCACAAAGTTGAGGAGAAAAGAATAAATAAAAAAACCTTTCACAGCATTCGGCTTCCCTCCCCTTGGTGTTTTCTGGGCCCACGACCAAGAGGGGAGAGGAAGAATCACACAGCAAGCCTCCTCACGTCAACCAGAAGTCCCTTTTCTTTGATTCGATCACCAATGGACAAAGAAAGCAGCAGGAGAAAGAAAGGACTGATCGCACTGCTCCTAAGACTTGATCTGTCGCTCTGATACCATGTTTTCTTGGTAAACATGCAGCAGGATCTCAGAATAGTGAGAGAAGAGGAGGGAGAAGAGAAGGGAGAAGAGAGAAAAGAGAAAAAATGGTTTTGGAGAGAAAAACCTCAGCTGGCAGTGCCAGCCTTTTTGATAATTATATTAGGGCGACCATTCAAATAATAAAACAATGTAAAATTACATATGTGAACTTGCATCACTAAACTAAAGTAAGACTAGCTTATTCAACAGGTATATTTCTGCAGTTAACTTGTTTCTCCCCCTTTGTATTAACAAACTACTAAGGGCTTCATAACATTCTTTTTCATAGCATTTTTTTTATACCACTTTTGATGTACATTTTAGATAATTTTCAGTCTTTGATATTTTCCATTTTAACTAGGGAAGCTAGCTTGGGGGTGGGGGGAACAAGCTAAAAAAACAAGTTTCTTTACAAAAGAATCATATAATCCCTAGGAGCTCCCTTGTCATCTAGTTTAGCTTTAGTGGCTTGACAACTACAGACGTGACAGCCCATGGGTGTTTCATCAATCACTAGGAAGTGAGATCTGTAGACCATGGGATGAATGCCTTGTTCAATTGGGAAGATCTGCAAACAAGTTGGCTGATTCATTGACAAGGAAAGGGTCAAACGGGCTAAATTGTATTTATACTCTACTCCTACATAAATTTTAGGACAAGAGAATCAAGGGTGGCTGGGTCAGCTTGACGCAGCTTTTACTCACTAAGTGGAGTTCATTTCTCACTGATGTCATCTATATCATTATCAAATAAAATACGCTTAACTTCTAATTATCAAGCAAATTGTATTTCTAAAATTGAAGATAACAAAACATTTTTCCAATGGTTCAAATTGTAATCCAAAACAGGTACTTAAGCACCAAAACCATGGTAACCCAAATCTGTCTTGTCCTGATCAAGATTAAGTTCATGACCTCTTTTTTCAGGGTATAGTTGCTGCACATTCAGTCATATTCACCTGGAACAGCCTTCTACTAATAATAAATTGCATCAGAAGTGAAATAATTCCAATAGATACATTTGGATTTGTTTCTACATTTGTTAGTTTTTCCAAACTATTAGTTTGGGTCATTACCAAATAATGGATGCAGCTATCTAGGGTTTTGAATGTAGTGGGGTAGATTGGATATCAACCTAACTTTTGGCATTTTTTGCCAGTCTGAGACTTGAACTCGCCAAGCAATGGCCCTGGTGGTGTAATGGTAACATCTCAGGTTAACAAACATGAGCATGCAAGTCTGAGCCTGAGAGAGGCCAATTGTGCAGGGAAAGAAACACCAAAGGTTAGGTCTCTATCCAGTCCACTCCTCCCAAGACACCATATAGGTGGGACCAACATTCGGTAATGACCTTTTACTTGCAATGGCCCCCTGTAATTAATTACTACTTGGTTTATCTTAATGACTTAATCAGTGCTAATTTTTCAGAATCCAAGAAAATATGATGGAACAGGACATGCTTTGATACAGGATTTTTCAATGGACCATTGATATATGCAGACCAAGAATCTGTGAGGAACCTAATGGAAATTTTCTTGTGTAGTGAATTTCATAGCTGATAAGGAACATGAGGAGTTTTTATATCACTAGCATCTCACCTCTTTCGATGTCATCCCAAGTTGTGGCCTGTATGTTACGACCTTCCGAAACTTCAATTCGTCAGCAATATTAATTTGCTCAACTGGTTTACCCCTTAAGGAAATATGAAAATTTGTAAACTTCCTGAGATATAGAATGGAAATATATGCCTGAACAGAAGAGAATTATATATTAGCGTTAATTAGATAAATAAATGCATAGTCAGTGAAGAAAGTGCACATAAATCATTAGAACAAAAGCTCACCCTTAATGAATAACGAATTCGATAAGAAATATGGGATTCAATTAATTTGTTTCGTGATCTAGAAGGTCTCCCGTGGTCAGTTTCATCCCTCAAACGAATATCCTGCAAACAAGAGGTGTTGGAAAAGAACACCAAAATAGATTGCTAAGATTTTTTATAAGTAAATATTAAATTTATTAATTATGTAAATAAATATGTACAAGTAAACAAAACCTTCAAGACAGCATAGAAATTACATCTCTCCCCAAGAGTACTTTACAACTGAGCCCTAAAAAATACTAAAGAAAGCCATTGCCCAATGTTCATCCCAAACATCTGAGGTCTTGGAAGGGGTAGACTGAACAGGATACAGTCCTAACATTTGGCATTTTTGCACAAAGTGGCCATTCTCTACCAAAGTACTTCCCAAAACATATTCTTATTGCTAAATAAGACATCATACTCCCCACTTAGACCTTTTAACTTTAAACCTCTGCATCTTCAATGCAAGAAAGGAAGATTCTGATAGAATGGAGGCCTCTAACTGCATAGATTCCAGTTAAACCTTTTAACTTAAACCTCTGCAAGATGAAGCTAGGCAATAGGGAGTGCCTTGTCACCTAGGCGGTTGCCAGCAATGAGTTTTTTAAAATAAAAAAAAACAAATATATATATATATATATATATATATATAAAGCCTAGGGTAGATCCTTAGGTTTCATAGTCATGGTTTCAAATGTTGCGAAGCTAATGTCGGCTGACATATGTCAATGTCAAGGCTCGCCGACATGAAAATGAATGGTAATATAAAAATTACATTATTTCGGTTGACATTTCCTATATTTCGGAAATGTCGACAAAATCAGTCCAAATAACAAAAAAAAATACAGTTTTTCTATTATGTCGACTAATGTACATCAATAATATAATATATTAGTATATTATATTATTATAATACAGTATATTAATATAAAGTATTCCATTAATAATTTCTATTTATATTTCAAATAAAATATTTATAAAAAAGAATTAACAAAATATAAAAACAAAAGAATAAATTAATTACTTTATAATATAAAACATAAAATATTTTTCAAGTAATAAAATATTAACTAGTTAGTATTTTTTAAAATATTTATTAAAATCAGAAAATGTTTATTAAGTTTTATAATAAATCATATTCTACATTTAATATAAAAAATCAGAATAAATTTATTAAATTTTATACTAAATCAAAATTTATTATAAGTTTAGTATTAAAAATCATAATAAATTCATTAAGTTTTATAAGAAATCAGAACTTATCATAATCTTAATACTACAAAAAGGAGAATCAGTTTATTAAATTTATAGTAAAAAATAATGTATTATAGTCAGAATAAATGTATTTCTATTTACTAGTGTGAAATAAATATATTAGAATTTATAATAAATCAGAATTAAAAATAAGAAAAGAAAATATCAGATAACCATGTAAAAACATCAAAATGCATAATAAATCAGTAGATCCTCATTTACTAATTTTTTATTGATCTTAGTTTCTTAGCTTTATATAATGGTTGGGAATAAGATAATAGTCTAGAAATATGTATTAATGCTTCTTTTACCATTTTACAAAATATCATTGCATATTTCCACATATTTCATAATATTTCCACAATGTCTAATTTTTACAATATTTCCCCTCGGCATTTCTGACATTTCCGACATATGTCCTATATTTTGGTAAGCGACATTTCCATCGACATCGACATTTTAAACCTTGTTCATAGTAATAAGTAGTGATCTTTAACAATAATTACCATAATTCTCATGAAATAAGTATCAACCCCATATTTATGAGAAGAAAAATACTGAAGGAAAGAAAAGATACAAAGCATAAGGAAAGAAAAACAAGAAGTCCTATTGATTGTTTTTGAAGTCCTAAAGGGTTCAAGACTTATGTGTTGATTAAACCCAAATAAATAAGAAAATAATAAAAAATAGTATAAGAATAATATTATTTATACTATAAACCCACAATACGAATAATTTAGTCTAATAGTATCTACTGTACTACTATTAAAAACATAAAAATATTGAATGGTGTCTTACATTTTTTTTTTTGAAAAAGGTAAAGTATGCTTGTATTAATATAAGGTCCTGTGTACAATGAGAATCTGTACAAAATGAAGGACCTCAAAAAATAGCCATCCTCAAAAAAGTATAATCAAATATACTATCTCTAAAAACAGTACGTATAGGCATCCAACTTCTCAAAATCTCTATTGCCAAGTTAATGACCTTGGCTTCAGTAGCAGATTTTTTTCTCAAAAGTCCTATTGTTCCTTTCTGACCACACAGCCCATAGCACTGCCGGAGGGATGAAAGTCCAGCATAACTTTCCTTCTTCGACAGCTCCTGAATATGCCACAGCTCTAGAAGAGCTCTAACTGAGGCCAACATGCACCAGCTTAGATTCAGGAATTTGAAGAAGTGTGACCAAACTGCAGAACTAAACTTGCAATGAAGGAAGAGATGCCCGGAAGGTTCTACTTGTATATTGAAAAAACAGCACCTCCAATCTGGCAGATCAAGACCTTCTTTCAGCAGCATTTCTTTGGACAAACACTTTATCACCTAAGGCGTTTGGATAAGGTGACCCTCCAAGAACACCTTCACCTAAGGCGTCACCTTGATAACTATGCTCTGCTGTTGAATCGTCTTAGGTTGTGCAGAACTTGCAATGGTGTTGGTTGGAGTTGTTGTAAAGGAGGTTGACAGATTGAAGGAAAGATTGAAATGGCTAGAGTCATGTCTAGTGGTTAGGTTTATCAATTCTGATCAGGAAGAACTTGATGTTTTGGGTTGGGAAAAAACAGAGTGGTGTGATGGGGGTCTTATTGATGTAAGAAGATTGAATGCTGGTTTATTCCTTTTCACATCCAGAAACAAAAGATGTTGAAACTGTTCTCAAGAAGGAATCTGATAGCAGCCAAGAAGCCCCAAGTTGAGGCTGGGAAGGTCATTGCATTTGGGTGGTCTTGGTCAGATTCAACTGGGTAGGATGAGCATCACTGAATCACTACTGCTGCTGGTGGTGAATCAGGTGCCTGTTGCTGCCGGTGGCGATGGTACGTCTTCCCGAGGAAGGCGTCCATAACATTACTCCCCTCCTGGACTACGAGCTTGTCCTCAAGCTCGAACTCTGGATATGTGGCTTGGAACTTTTCCAATGGGATCCATGTGGCTTCTGTTGATGGTAAATTACACCATTCCACCAAGACTTCAAGGATTCCACGATTGAAACGAGAGCGGGTGACAGCTTTAGGTTGGGGGACCAGCTTGCCATCTTTCAAGGGTGGCAGGGAGGGAACTTGGTCCGGGGGAACACCCGTAAATGGCTTCAGCAAGGAGATGTGGAAGACATCATGAATCCGGCTGGTCTCAGGCAATTCCAGTTGGTAAGCCACACTGCCAATCCGTCGTAGAACCTTGTAGGGCCCATAGAACTTAGGGGCCAGCTTCGGGGCAGCCTTGTGGCGCAAGGAGCGTTGCCAGTAGGGCTGGAGTTTCAACCAAACAAATTGTCTTGGATCGAATGACAGTTCCCGGTGGTGCTTGTCATAGTGGAGCTTCATGCGGAGTTGGGCCTGCTGTAAGCGAAGGCGGACGTCGGCTAGGAGGGTGTCGCGTTCTTGTAAGGAGTGATCAATTGCTTCCAAACGAGTAGAACCCGGCTCGTAGGACAGCAAGCGGGGAGGATCCCTGCCATAAACGACGCAAAAGGGAGTCATGCCGAGGGAAGAATGGTAGGCTGTGTTGTAGCAGTACTCGGCCCAAGGGAGCCAATCCACCCACCATCGTGGTTTATCGCCTACGAAACAGCTGAGATACATCTCAATTATGCAGTTAACCACTTCCGTCTGGCCGTCGGTTTGTGGCCGGTAAGCTGATGAGTAGGCCAGGGTGGTGCCTTGTAGCCGAAATAACTCTTTCCAGAAGGCAGTAGTGAAAACCGGGTCTCTATCGCTGACTATGGATTCTGGTAACCCATGTAAGCGAAAGACATGTGTAAAGAAGGCGAGGGCAACCAAAGTGGCACCATACGGGTGTGATAGAGGAATGAAGTGGGCGTATTTAGAGAAGGGTCGACTACCACAAAGAGAACTGATTTGGCACCTACCTTGGGTAGTCCCTCAATGAAGTCCATGGAGATGTTGGCCCATATCTGTGTCAGGATGGAAAGGGGCTGAAGGAGGCCTGCCGGGTGTAGGTTTTCCCGATTGTGCTGTTGGCATGTGGAGCAATTCTGGACAAAATCTCGAATAGAAGTCTTCATACCTCGCCAATGGAAATCAGTCCAGACGTGGTGTAGTGTTTTTTGAATGCCCTCATGGGTGGAGTTATGGATGCTGGTGATGATGGTGGGGATCAACGGGCAATCTGGTAGAAGATGGACTCGTCCCTTGTACAGTACCAACTCGTCTTGAAGTGACCAATTGGGGTCGGCGGTGCCGAACTGGATCTTCTGTAGCAAGAGCGACCATTCCGGGGATTGTGGTGATGCCTTCTTAATGTCGTCAAACAGAGAGATCCGAGGTTGGGAAATGCTACACAGAACCATCGCGTCTTCATCTCGCCTAGACAAGGCATCAGATGCGTGATTTGAGGATCCCGCCTTATATTCCACCTGGAAGTCAAACCCAAGCAGTTTGCTAACCCAATGCTGTTGAGGGGAAGTGGTGAGACGCTGCTCTAACAGGTATTTGAGGCTGTAATGATCAGTTTTGACGACGAACGACCACCCCCACAAATATGGCCTCCAGTGCTGGACGGCTCGGGCTAGGCCAATTAGTTCGCGCTCATAGGCTAGAAGCTTCAGGTGCTGGTCGACCAATCTGCGGCTGAAGAAAGCAATCGAGTGCCCTTGCTACTGTAGTACGGCCCCAATACCCACTCCGGAAGCATCGCACTCGACTGTAAATTCGAGGGCGAAATTAGGTAATTGCAAGACAGGGGTGGAAGACAGAACTTTTCTCAATGCCAGGAAAGCTTCATCTGCTGCGTCGTCCCACTGGAAGGAATTTTTCTTCAACAGGTTGGTTAACGGGGCTGCCAACACTCCATAGTTCTGTACAAATTTGCGGTAGTAACCCGTTAAACCGAGGAACCCGCGTAAGGCCTTGGCTAATTGAGGTTTGGGCCATTCATTTATAGCATGAATCTTGGAACTATCAACTGTCACACCCTGCCCATGGATGACGTGGCCGAGATAAAGAACCTGTCGCTCCCCGAAGGAGAACTTGGACCATTTCAGGGATAATTTGTGTTGGCGTAGGAGCTCGAAAACGGTCCTCAGATGGTGGACATGCTCTACCCATGAATTGTTGTAAACGAGGATATCATCAAAGAAAACAAAAACAAATTTGCGCAGATGGGGCTGGAATACCTCGTTCATTAGTGACTGAAATGTAGATGGGGCATTGGAGAGTCCGAATGGCATGACTAAAAATTCGAAGTGGCCATGGTGGGTGCGAAAAGCAGTCTTCTTCACGTCACCGGGAGCCATGCTAACTTGGAAGTATCCGGACCTGAGGTCCAACTTAGAGAAATACTAGGCACCATGCAACTCGTCCAACATTCGTCCACAACGGGAATAGGGAACTTATCTTTGATTGTCCGGTCATTGAGTTCTCTATAGTCAACACAGAACCTCCATGTTCCATCCTGCTTCGCCACCAACAGAACCGGCGAAGAGAAGGGGGAGTGACTTTTGCGTATGATTCCTTGGTTCAGCATCTCTGTACATTGTTTCTCTATCTCGTCCTTCTGTAAGTGAGGGTAGCAATAAGGCCAGACAACGACTGGTGCTGAGCCCGCCACCAAAGAAATACGATGGTCGCAAGCTCGGGAAGGGGGGAGGCCCTTGGGTTCCTGGAACAAATCTGAAAACTTGGCGCGAAGTTTTTCCATGACTACCGGTTCTATCTAAAGTGTATGGACCTATGGTTTCCTTCCTTTACCCTGCAACCATGCCATGAAACTTGCTTTCCATTTAGGTAGAAGGTCATGGTGAGTGCGCTGAAGTCCCACAAAATCGGGCCTAGGGTAATTAGCCACTTGACCCCTAGAACAATATCAAACCCATCCAATGAAAGTACAAATAAATCAGCAAGAAACAGTTCAGAACTGACCTGTACCGGCACGTCCTTACAAATTCCTGGGCTGTGAACTCTCGTGAACTCTCTCACCATTTGCGACGGCTACCTGTAGTCGCGGTCGAAGCTCCATTGGCAGTTTTAACTGAAGGGCGGCATGTTCACTTATGAAGTTGTGTGTACTCCCTGAATCGACAAGAATGCACACCGGTTGGCCTGCTATTTGTGCCTGTAACTGCATGGTCTAAGAAGTTTTAATGTCGGTGATCGCATGTAGAGAGATCTCTGGCTCGAATATGACTGGTTCTTCTTCCTCCTCTTGTTCATCGATGAGGAGGCAAAAAAGCCTCTTGCATCTATGTCCTGCCGAGTAGAGGTCATCACAGTTGAAACATTGGCCTCTTGCTCGGCGTTCTGCCATTTCTACCCTGGTCAGACGCTTAATGGGTGGAGCGGCCATGTTGCTACATGTACTTGTCGTTGGTCTAGAGGTGGTGGTGGTGGGAGATTTCAGTTCTCGGCCGGTAGCAGAAGAGGGGGTCGTTGCTGCTGATCTTGGGGGTACCCATGAGTTTGGTGGCCGACCCACATTAAAAATTCTGCGGCTAAGCTACAATTTGCGCTCAAACGCGCGGGCTAAGTTCATGGCCATGACCAAATTTGGGGGATTATGCATCTCAACATCCACCCGCAGGTGTTCTGATAGCCCTGCCGTGAACATATCCACTTGTTGGTCGGGTCGCACGAAGGATGCCCTCGCGAGGAGGGTTTGGAACTGCCGCTGATATTCAGCCACTGTGTCAGTCTGTTTAAGGTTAATCAGCTCACCCAGTGGGTTACTGGTCAGTGGGGGTCCGAACCTAAGAAGGCAATAGGACTTAAACTGGGGCCAACTGAGCTCGGGTTCTTCTTGCTCTAACCGATAAAACCAAAGTTGTGCTTCCTCTGTTAAGTGAAAGGCGGCTAGACTTACCTTATCCCGGTCATCTGTCCATTGGTAACGAAAAAATTGCTCGCAGCGACGGGAATTCCATCCTGCTATACTTGGGGACGACAGCGGTTCTTTAGCTAATGGACTGCTGCTCACTGGAAGACTCTGGCAGATCTGGTCGGCGGCCATCGGCCGTTGTCCCTCCTTCAGAGTTCCCTTCCTTGCTAGAAAGGAATAGCTCCTTCAGAGTTCCCTTCCTTGCTCTAACCGATAAAACCAAAGTTGTGCTTCCTCTGTTAAGTGAAAGGCGGCTAGACTTACCTTATCCCGGTCATCTGTCCATTGGTTACGAAAAAATTGCTCGCAGCGACGGGAATTCCATCCTGCTATACTTGGGGACGACAGCGGTTCTTTGGCTAACGGACTGCTGCTCGCCGGAAGACTCTGGCAGATCTGGTCGGCGGCCATTGGCCGTTGTCCCTCCTTCGGAGTTCCCTTCCTTGCTAGAAAGGAATAGCTCCATCAGGCGTCGCAGCTCCCTCGTCTTTGATCTCACAGACTTCGGAGCTGGTCTCCACGAGTTGGTGCTCGAGGTCGTGGACCCTGGATGGTAGCTGCTCCAGATCACTCATGACGCCTTGCTCTGATACCAAGTTGTTGAGGGCCCGGGAATAGGATCTCGTCATGGGTCGGTCCACGGGGAAAATCTCCTATTTTCCCTTGTTCCTTCCTGCTCTTGATGAACCCATCTTGGCGCCTTTGGTGATTTGTTCAAGAGATCACCAACTCTCCTAACTCACTTCTTCAACTGAATATTCGATATCTCATTCAATAATGTGGTCTCCTTAATAGGAGATTACAAGAGTCCTAATCAAAGGGAGTCTCCTTGCTGAATAGGGAGACTTCCAGTTCTATCTTGCTAAGGATAAGATAAGCTAATCCTAATCTGATAAGCTACTAACAAGATAAGATAAGAGATAAGAACAATAAGATAAGAACAAGCAAAATGAGCTAATCTAATCTAGATAAGGCTGTTGTTGCCAAACTGGGTAGGATGAGCATCACTGAATCACTGTTGCTGCTACTGGTGGGTCAGGTGCTTGTTGCTGCCGGCGGCGATGGTACGTCTTCCCGAGGAAGGCGTCCATAACAGACTCAAAGATTGTAGTTAGATTGCTGAAAAAAGGTGTAGAAGTAACTTAGCAGTTGATAAATGAGTTCCGGCGCTTTAAATGGCTTTCAAAAGATATAAGGATATGAATGTTCAAATTAGATTGGTGAGAAGATCAGCCAACAGCTTGGCAGATGGTCTTACTAAGCAGGGGTCTCAGAGAACAGACGTTTTGAGCATATTTGTAGTTCAGATGGGGGATTAATTCTGTAATGGGTTTGCTTTTTCTCACAACTTCTTGTTGTATTCTGCTGGTTGGTTATTATCCTTAATAAAATTCTGTTTTTGTGTTGCTCATCAAAAAAAAAAAAATGAGCAGCCTTCGAATGAAAATCTTCAAATACTATCATTATGTCTTGTTTGAGAAACCGCCAAGCAATCTCAAAAAAAATTCTATAAAGCCCATGAAGGCTTGGTGCCTTGAAACCTTCCATGTTCATATTTCCTCTTCAACGAATGGTTTTTCCAATTCAAGTGCTTCCTCATCATAAATTCTATTTATGTTTAACCCACTCACCCTAGGCTAAATGGGTTACACATAGACAACATCTCTAATGAGGAAGCACTAGAATTGGAAAAGCTTTTCTCTGACAAGGAAGTTTGGGAAGCAATAAAATAAATGGAAGGAGATAAAGCACTAGGACATATTGGCTTCACAATGAAATTTTATAAGAATGGTTGAAACTACCTCCAAAAAGATCTACTAAAAGTTTTTGAAGAATTTCACTCAAAAGCTACTCTTTAAAGGTGTTTAAACACCACATTATTCACTTTTTTTTATGATTCTCCACATTTATCACTTTGGGCCCAAAGTGTTCATAAAATCCTCTCTAAAGCCTCGACATTAAAAATGAAGAAGGTAATGTGCAAAATCATTTCCTCTCGTCATGGTGATTTTGTGGGCGGAAGGCAAATTTTGAATGGCACTCTTATTGCCAATGAGCTTATTTGACTCACAGCAAAGAGAAGGAAGAAATGGAAACTTATTTAAGGCAAATTTAGGAAAAGCTTATGATCATGTTAGTTGGAGCTTCTTATACTACACTTGGGCAAGAATGAAATTGCCATCCAAACAAAGAAACCAGTTCAAGATATGCATTTCAACACTAGCCTTATCTATCCTATTCAATATTGCTTCATATGGAAGATTTAAAAACTTAGGAGGATTGAGACAAGGAAACTCAATTTCACCTTCTCTTTTTATCTATGTGATGGAAACATTATGTAGAATCAAGGTTCTAAATATATGATATGCCGGTAGGGGCGTATCGGGCAGTATCAGTACTTCTTTTTTTACTTTTTTTAACTGTCTTTTTTTTCAAATCCAGTTCGGGGGGGGAGGGTGGTTTAAGGTTCCTCCACTTCCTGAACCAGTCAAAACCCCGATACACCCTCTGTAGGGGCGTATCGGGGTGCTCCTGACACGATACGTATCGACCGACACATGTCGATTTTTTGAACCTTGACATATATAGCAGTTGAAAGTGGTTTCATTTAGGACTTTAAGTTGGGTAAGAACCCAGAGAAAATATCCATCACCCCAGTTTGTAGATGATACCCTATTCCTCTGTGATGCATCTCTAGACCAAATTATCTACTTGGGGCATATCTTAATATGGATTGAGAGTCTGAGACAGCATTAAATTTGGAAATAAACCTATCCAAGACCAAGCTTACAGTAATAGGGGAGCAAAACTTGGATAGATAGTCGGCTAATTTAATATAATGCAAGATTGGAAAGTTACCAACCTCATACTTGGTACTACCTCTTGGTGCAAAATGCAATTCCAGGAAGATATGGGATGTTGTTGAAAGATTTGACAAGAATCTAGCCATGTGTAAATCAAAATATCTCTCAAAAGGGGACAAACTCAAACTTTTAACAAGTGTACTTTCACCCTTCCCAATATATCATTTATCCCTATTTCAAATTTCCTCATCAGTGGCAAAGCAAATGGATAAAAAAAAATGAGATTTTTTATGGGTTGGCTGGAATGATAGCTCCAAATTCTACTTTGTGAATTGGAACAAGGTTTGCATGGCAACAAAATTTGGTAGGCTGGGACTTGGAAAAATAAGGAAAATAAACAAAGCACTTCTTGGTAAGTGGTTATGGCTTTAGCAACAATTGATGGGATACAGGACCTTCTCTTTCTCCATTGGGGTGTAGGGTTGGGGTGGCATTCAGAAAATACTCTCTGCTTTCCTAAAGGAATCAAATGTAAGATTGGAGATGGTAGAAGGGTGAAACTCTGGACTGTTAAGTGACGCAGAGAATCTACGCAAGAAGAGCAAGTTCCTACCTTATATGAAATAGCCCAACACAGAAAAGTTGATGTGGAGGATTGATTTGAGCTGATGACTAATGAAGCGATATGAGGACCATCATTCAAAAGAAATATAAGCAATTGGGATTCGAGAAATAAACTCAATGGTTTAATTAACAAGACAGTTGAAAACTTGCAATTCATCAAGTCAAACCCAATGGAAGAAGATGAAAGGGTGTGGAGATCAAAAAGGGCAAATTACAATGTAATCACTTTCCTGGGGCTAACCAAAATATGGAACTCTGGCTTCCCATCAAAAGGTGGCTTTCTTGGTTTGGATGACTTCATTTGGTAGATGCTTAACAAAAGACCTGCTACTCTGATAGTAAGAAGAGGAATGATTCTGGACAATGATGCCCGTTCCTTGTGCAATGAATACACAATCTTCGAATCACCTTTATATTCACCATAAATTCTCTCATCAACTATGGACATTGGTCTTACAATGCTTTGGGGAACAATGTTGTCTTCTGGGAACAGTTTTGGAGTTAATTAGAGGATGTAATAAAAGATGATCCTATGCATTTTTTTCATTGATTGCTTAGGCAATAGCAGCTAAAGGAAGAAGGGTTCTTAACAATAAAAGATGGTCCTTTTCCTTTTGTTTTTTGATTGTTTCGGTAATAGCAGTGAACGGACCAGGGTTCTTAATTTCTTGGGACATTAGGCAATAGCAGATGATCCTCTTTCTTTCTTCTTTGGTTGTTTATGCAATAGCAGTGAAAGAAAGAGGTGCTCTTAATTTCTTTGGTTGTTTAGGCAATAACAAATGATACTCTTCCTTTTTTTCTTTGATTGTTTAGGCAATATCAGTGAACAAAAGAGGGTTTTTTTTCTTCTAACTTCTCCCTCTTTTTTCCTCTTATCAATCATTCTTCTAACTTCTGTTTTGGCACTTTTTACATTTTCTTCATTTTATCTATTTTTTAGAATTTAAATATTAATATATTTATGACATCACAGACTGACCCACTTGACCCAGCGGTTAAACCACTGGCCTGGGACCTGGAAGAAAAAGTGGTACTGTTTCCAGGTTGGTTTCTAAAACATTGGCTAAAACAAAGAACCCACAGTCTAATGGCCAGTCCTGATAGTTCTCTCGACAAAGTATAAATAGGATAGCATACTGGAGAAGAATTTAAAGTGATATGATAGATCCCACTCCTCTGTATGTATGTATTGTGAGTATATCTTAGTGTATGTATACCTACTAATAACATCAGTTTGTACATTTATGCATATAAGAATGTACTTATGTTAATAACATTGGTTTGAGTACTGTCTTCCTATTTCCTAACTACAAAAATGTAGGTCCAAGGCACATTAAACTATGAAAGATATTTTATATTTTATTAAGGACAGAATATATATATATAGACATTGCAAATATGGATCAATTAAATTTTCAATATACTTGGATCCAATCCAAATCTGATCCATATATGGCCATAATAGAGACAAAAAATAGAAATATCTTTATTTTTCTAAGGGAAATGTTTTCTGATATATGTATGGAAAACTTTAGCATCATTTACTACACAACATTTAATAGACAACACCTAGTAATCACCTACGCAAAGAGTTGCCTAAGTTTTGCAATTGCTGGACTAGACCAGCATCGTGTCTCCTGTTAGTTAGCTCATGCAAGAGAGAAAGAGAGAGAGAGAGGGACCATGTATAAGAAGAAACATAAAAGTAATAGCAAATGCATCATTAAATAGAACCCAACATACCTCATCATCATTATCAAAATCCAATTCCAGCAAGCCATCATCATTAAGCCATAGGTTGAATATTATAATTTTTGTTCCATGAGGTCCAATATCATCAAACTGAAATGAGGAAAAATATATTAGTTCAAGTGCAGTGAAATAACATTCTACAACCTTATGCAAAACCTATCCTATTAATAATTCTGGAGAAAATGAAGCAAGTCAGTAGAACAAACAAGCACAATTTTACCATTCATTTCATTGTTAAACTCAATCAATGAAAATAAAGCATGGTATACCAAAAAAAAGGTACGTAACAGGGCCAATAAGTAAAATATATAACAAAATAAAAGTAGGGCCTTGAACAGATTGCAATATAAGTGGTGAGAACCAATTAACAGAGTGCACTAAAGATAACTCTTTAAAGTACAAGGAGAATATATAAGAATAAGTTGACAAGGGAACACCCCAAGAGCTGCTTGGTGGACAAAACAAAGCCTACACAATTTGGGCAATTCTAAAAAAAAAAAGATTGTAAATTAAAGAAGATAAAACAGTGAGGGCAATACAGCTGGGGAAGAAGAGCAGTTATCATCATGAAAGAAGGCACACATATGGTAGAATGTAGAATTCTATCAAGAGTTCAAGACCAAGTAATAGAACACAAACACCACTTAGGAAAGAAAAACATTTACTCAAAAGAACCTGCAGCATAAGCTCCTCCTTTGACCCAAAGGGAGACCATCCCAAGATAATTTTCAAGTTTGCAGCCCAATCATCTTGTGAGCTGAAAATTATTGGTTCTGCACAATGCTCAGAAAGTTCAAAATCAACCTGCATTGAAGATCAAGTTTGGAGTTTGAGAAAGAAAAAAAATAATACAATCCAGAACAGATTATTTGGAAATCATTACCCATTAAAAAGAAAAAAGAAAAAGACAACAAAGAGGAAGAAACAAAAGAAAAAAAAATCACCATTGGAACAATCACATCATCCTGTCCAGTTCTCCTCAAAAAGGTGTATGAGAGAAGACCAACACTTTGTGTTGCATGGCTAGAAGTAAAACATGCATGTAAAATTGTAAACAAAGTTAGACAACAACGAGCATTAGGAGTAAACAACCAGCATCTAAATATTAACTGTATGAAAGAGTAAACCAAATCAGTGGTTATAAAGAGAATCAATTTAGTAAACATGTAGCTTTTAGTATTAATTGTGAGGTTGACCACAAGAAAACATACAAAGGGCTTCTACCTATTTCAAAAAATATAAATAAGATGTGGGTATTATACAATATTTTAAAGGTATAAACTAAAAAAAAAAGATACATTAACATGTCAGTAGTAAGGTAAATACAAGCCCATGGGTATCCCAAAAAAGAGCAGCCAAAATCTAACAAGGGCCTTCCTTACACAATAGATAATACAAACATGGGGAGATAAGAAGACCCGCTCTCTCTTTTTGTTTTTTTCTTTTCTGGGAGGGTGTCAAAAGTATTCAGCCTTCCCCAAGCCACCTCCCAACTGAAGAAGGAAAACCTCAGGCAGATTTAAGAGAGCCAGATCCTTTTAGCTGGAAAAGTAGGAGTTGTGGAGCTGGAGGTGACAACAAGCTGGTGGAAAAAAGACTTAGTAATAAGGGTGCCATTTGGGGTTAGGGACCAGATTAGCGTATCCAGGATAGAGTTAGAAATGAAGACCTCTGAGAGCTGGGAAATGAGGGGTTAAAGTTCTTCAATCTCAGAGTATTTCAAGGTTCTTCTAAAGTGGAAGTTATAGAACAGACTACATTCTTGAAGCATAGTAGAAGATACTAGGGTGTGTTTATTTTGGACTAGCCTATAGAGGGATGGGAAGACCTCCACGAGTGATTTATCTCCTTACCAAAGATCAGGCTGGAACCTGATATTGTCACCGGTACCTAGCCTGAACTTGAAGCAGGGAGAAAAGGAATCTAGGGTTTACAGAGATTGGCCACAGAAACCTCAAGTAGAAGCTGTCGTTGCCTCCTCCAAGACTTCTCCAACCATACTTCCTGGAGATAACTGAAGCCCATAGGGAGTTCTGATCCTTCTTGAATCTCCAAAGCCATTTCCCAAGGAGAGCAATATTCATTTCCTCTAAATGTCCCAGCCTGAAACCTCCTTTTTCCTTAAGACTGCAAACTATATCCCAATTCACCAAGTGGTCTCCCCTTTCACCTCCTCCATCCCACAAGAAGTTCCATTGCAATTTTTCTAAGACTTTCCTCACCTTGGCCAGGATTCTGAAGAGAAAGATAGTAGGTAAGGAGGTTAGAAAGGGTGGACCTAATCAAGGTAAGTCTACCAAATTTTGAGATGTAATTTCTTTTTCAATTTGCAAGTGTTTTCTCACAAGTCTCCACAATGGGGGTCCCAAAATCCCATGGCCTTGGGATTGCATCCTAGAGGAAGGCCCAAATAGGTTATAGGCCAAGTTTCAATCCTACAACCCAAAGCTTCCTGCAGCTCACACAACACTTGAGGGCAGGTGTTTATGCCAATTATATTGCTCTTATCAAGGTTAGTCCTCAGTCCTGTCATTGCTCCAAAGCATGTAAGTATCCTACTGAGGTTTTGGACATAATATACATTATCTTAAAGAAGGAAAATGGTGTTGTCTGCATACTGGAAGTGTGAGATACAGATATCATCTCGGCCAACCCTAAAACTCCTGATAAGCTCCAACTCTTAAGCTTTTTGCATGATAAACAGAACTAACAACTTTCACCAATCAGCTCTTCCCCTTAAAGATTTCCTTGTTCAAAAGAGATTTCTTCCAATTACTGGAACAATTTTCTCACAAATTCCTACCCTGCAAAAACGATAACCTTAAAATCTTGCTAAATTGGACTTCAGTTTCCACTATTTTTTCCAAGTCTAAATTTCCTTTTCTTTTCCTCATTCAATCAATAATCGCTTCCTCATCATTCTCAACCCCTTTTGCAGTCTTTTCCTCTAAATCGTCCTTATTCCCCTCCACCTTCTTTTTGAAAACCTGAAGTTGGTTCTGAATCCCTTTTGTCCATATTTTCTTCCATAGAATTTGAATCACTGAAGTTGGCTTCAAATCTCTTTCTAGAAACCACTTCTTCAGTATGAGCATCAGAAAGAGATTCATCATTACAACAATCTGGAATCTGGACCAACGGAATCTCTCTGGCTTCTGCACAAATCAAGCAGGTTTTATCTTTTGTTCTTTTCCTTCTGTAGACCCTCATGAACTTACTACTTGGACCTGCACTAGTAAGACCATCTTTCAACCTAGAAAAAACCTTTGTGATGTGAATCAGCTGTCCTTTTTTGTTTTTGATAAATGAGACTAATTTTATTAATTCAAATAATGGAAATACAACCAGCCTAGGAAGAGGCACGAGATGTTACCTCCCCCGAGGACTGAATCATATACACTAAACATGCCCAAGCCTGAAACACAAATTACAAAGTAGCCCAAAACAGATCTCCCCTTGACACCCCTTGCTTGGCCAGAGAATCAGCCATTGCATGTGCTGATCTACTGACCCACTGAAACCTGACAGTCATATTTCTTGTCATCCATTTAACTTTCTTTAACAGATCCCTGTAGCCCCAACAAGCTGAATCCGGGCTATTCAGCCAGCTCACTACTACCTTGGAATCCCCTTTTCCTAACTAATTGTTCACTCCAATTTGACTAGCCATCTGTATACCTTGTACCGCTGCTAGTAACTCTGCACTTACAGAATCACCTTCAGCCACTGGTCCTGAAAAAAGGGACAACAACATATTGCTGTCTTTGTCTCTAAGAATCCCACCATTTCTGGATGGCCCTGGGTTACCTTGGCAGCTGCCATCAAAATTCAATTTTACCAGTCCATCCGGTGGGTGTTTCCATTCAACTTGTGATTTGTTCTTGGTGGAGACTGTAGAAACCACTGCTTCCCAGATTCTCCTTAAGTCATCAAAGGAGAAATCTGCCAACAATTGTGAAGATTTCAACCATGAGATTGTCCTTGTCAATATGCATTCCTTGATTTCAGCAAGACTTCTTTCCTTTTCTTGAAATATTCTAGCATTTCTCTCCTCTCATAAAATCCACAAGGTAGCGGCTCTGATACATTTCCACATTAGCTTCCCTCTTTTTGTCAATCTCCCAAGAGTAGATGGAGTGAACAGCAGCTTTACTTCAGAGGGAAAGTTCCACCTGCACCCATATAAGGAAACAACCCAGTTCCAAATATTGGCAGCAAAGGAGCACGATATCAGCAAATTGGGGACAGACACAAAAAAGGTTTCTTCTTTTGCAAGTTTTCCACAGCATTGATCTTATCATAATAGGCTTCCCAACAGAACACTGCTATTTTGGGGGGTATTGGCTTTGACCAAACCTCTTTAACAGGGAAGACCTGAAAGGAAGGGTTAGAGCAAAGGGCTTTAAAGAAAAGATGCACAAGTGAAAGAGCCAACCGGGGTTAGGAACCAAACTCTTTTATCCAGGTTAGTGGGGTCCAGACACACCAAATCTAGAAGCAAGAAAAGCTCTGAAACACAATGAAACTCTTCACCCCTTAACCCTCTTCGAAACCCAAAATCCCAGTTTAAAGCCAAAGGGCAAACCAGGGAGGAAAGGAACCATGAAATGGGTTTCTTTTTAAAGAGAGAGATGGAATAGAGACAAGGGAAACGGTTTTTTAGGGGTTAAGTGCTCAACCAAGTATCTTCCCAAAAAAGAATGGAGTTTCCAGAACAAGCATTGTACCAAACAAAATCGAGGAATTTAGGGAGAATGCCAGAGATAGCCTTCCAAGCTGTTGTGAGCAAAGCCCTTCATGATACCCCTGCATCCCAATCTGATTCAAAACAGACATGGATACTTTTCACAACTTCATGCCACAACCTCTCCCTCTCTAGGGGCCACCTCCAAAGCCATTTACCAAAAAGAGCCTCATTCTTACTCACCACATTCCCTAAGCCTAGACCTTTTTTGCTCCGACTCACCACCTCCCACCTAATCAAGTGATCTTTTTCTCTTCTCCAGGTTCCCATAAGAAGTCCCTCATCAGTTTTTCCAACCTTTTTGCCTCCCTTTTAGGAATTCTAAAGACTGACAAGAAGTATAAAGGCAAGTTGGCTAAAGTTGCTTTAATCAAAGTAACTCTACCACCCATGGAAATATAGTTTCTCTTCCAAGCTTCCAATCCTTTTTCGAATTTTTCCACCACCGGGTTCCAGAACCTACTTTCCTTTGGATTTGCACCTAATGGAAGTCCTAGGTAGGATAGAGGCCACTGAGAGCAAGTGCATTCTAATAAGGTTGCTATAGACTCCATCTCCTCTCTGTTCAAATGAACTCCCACAACAAAGCTCTTCTCAAAATTTACCTTCAAATTTGAGGCCCTCTCAAAGTGAATTATTAAATCCTTCAAATTCCTTACCTCCATTAAATCAGCTGTCCATTATTACTTTATTAGTTCCCTTTTAACTTTCTTGGATTCACTGGGGCCTTAGATTTGCGTAAAACCTGCCTCACCAAACCTTCATTTTCTGTTTCTTGCTTATTTCTACCCAGTTTCTGGATTTGCTTGTTTATATACAGAGGGGAGGGGGGGGGAATCCTTCTAGGGCTTTTTTAGTTTGAATGGTATACTATTGATGGTGTTAGGTCCAAGGGCTTTCACATTTTTCCTCTTTTATTTGATTTTCTTTCCCTTTGTATCCTCGATATGTTTTTCTTTATTAGCATAAATTATACACTATTACCAATAAGAAAATAAAAGGAAAATATTTTTAAAAAGAAACAACATCAGATTTCCCACACAATTCAATTTTAAGAATCTCATTGAAATAGAAAAGATAATCTATTTGTCAACCAAAAAAATATGTAAACTATATCCAACTTAACAATAGACAGAAACCACCTTCCATTAGTTGCTCGACTAAACACAATAACATCAGCACCTAGACGCATGGTACTTGTCTTGAATCCATTGCCATCTAGGAAAAAAAATGAAGATGCCTGATCAGATTTCCAAAAAAAAGGAAAGAAAGAAAGAAGGAAACTAAACCAGATAGAGGAGATAAAGCATGAATGACTACACAAAGCACTCAAAATTCCCTATGGAAATACAAACTAAAAATAAAAGGTATGTACACACATAATAGTCGCTTAATTCAAAACAGACCCCAACTTTAACATAAGTCCTGTCTAATTCCATGTGGCTGTCACAACAGACTTCTCTATGAAAATCTAGGAAAAGGTAAATGCATACTTCTCTATGGTATATATGGATATTCATGTGGCTGTCACTACAGACTAGCATTTAAACATCACAAATTCACATAAGTCATTTCTAATTCCATGGGCCCAAAAAGCTGCAGCAGTAAAGTTAATAAGTCATTGAGTTGAGTGCCAAGGCTCACAAAGTTCACTCACTTCAGAAAGCATAATACCTGTCTAACTCAAGGGAGCCTAGCCTACATAATTTGGATTTGATTGTCCCAATCAAATCACTGATTGGATTCACAATAAATACTGAATAATGGGTCATTCCTCAAGATTTACCTTTTTTATATAAGTAATATAACTTTATTGATTAAAAATCACAAGTAAAAGGTTACATAGAGCAAGCTCCCCATAAAGAGGCGTGAGTTGCCGCCTCTAAACTACAACACAGTTTACAATTGATCCCAAAAGAAATGGTTTCTATATGCCCCTTGTTTGGCTAGAAAATCTGCCATCCAATTTGCCGATCTTCTTTCCCATTGAACTCTGACTGTTATATTAGTAGTTAAGCATTTGAACATTCTTATAGCCCCACTATAGGACCAAGCTATAGTTTCCAGCTCTTTCAGCCATTCAATAACCAATTCAGAGTCGCTCTCAATTAACAAGTTTCCAACACCCAGATCCTTTGCAATCTCGGCCCCTTTAACTACAGCTTGAACTTCTGCATTAACTGAGTCTCCCTCACCTATAGGACCAGAAAATAGGGCTACAACCTGGCCCTCAGCATTTCTGAAGACTCCCCCCACTCCAGATGGCCCTGGGTAACAAATACTACTGCCATCAATGTTTAACTTAATAACACCTTCTTCAGGAGGTCTCCACTCCACCAAAGGTTTGTTTCTTGCAGCAGAACTGTTGGCAACTTGCTCCCAATTTCTCCAGATGTCATCAAAGGAGAAGGGTGAAAAGAGGTCCAAGGACTACCCAATTTATAGTCCTATTTAGAGTGCTTTCCCAAATACTAGACTCATCCTTTTCCTTGTCATTGAAGATTCTAGCATTCCTTTCCTCCCAAACATTCCACATTAGGGCAGCTCTAGCGCACCTCCACAAGACTCTACCCCTTCTCTTCGGCCAAAAGAAGGTTGAAGGGACAAAAAGACTACTGATCAGCACCGGTTCAGTCCACCTGCAACCAAAAAGACCAAAGAGCTTCTCCCAAGGACCAGCCACAACAGGGCAAGATATTAGTAAATGGTGGCAACTTTCCCCATCTGCTTTGCAGAGGGTACACCAGTTAGGGGAGATACAAAGATTAGGTCTTTTAACTTGCAAGACATCAAGAGACACTTCCCAACAAAGAGCTCCCACTCTTACTTGTAAGATTCAAGGATGGGCTGCAGCTTGCGCCTCTCCCTGGGATGTTGTATGAACTCACTCTAAATCTGCTTCTGAATTAATAAATTTATTATCATTCATCAAAAAAACAAAGAGCTCCCACTCTTGGAGGGATAGGTTTGGACCAAAGTTCCTTGCTAAAAAAGGCTGGGGATTAGGAACTGGTCACAAGGAGGAAAAGAAGGAAGCACAAGTAAAGGAGCCCGACGAACTAGGAATCCAAATGCAAACATCAGGTTTGGAAAGATCCAAACAAACTAGATCCAAGAAGTTGAGGAGCAAAGCAACCTGATCAAGCTCAAAGTCTCTCAAATCCCTCCTAAAACCCAAATTCCAGCTGAAACCAAAAGAGAGGGAAAAGGAAGGAAGAAAGGGAGATATAATCTCCTCCAAGCTGCTGACTTCAGACCCACTACACAATTCTTTTCAAAATTAATCTTCAACTTAGAAGTGAATTCAAACAGCTTTATCACTTGTTTCAAGTTTCTTGCCTTCCGTGGGTCTTCTGTCTCATAGAAAATGATTGTATCATCTACAAACAATAAGTGTGTTAGGACAGTGCCCTCTGTACCTTACCCTCCAGCCTCTAATCAAATCCATAGTATCAACTCACAAGAATAAGCCTACTAAACACATCTGTTATCAAGGTAAAAAGGAAGGAAGAAAGGGGATCCCAAAATGTTTTTGGAGGTAACATTTAACTTCCTCTCCTCCACTCTCCCAAAATGTTCCCTATTCCACTCTTTAATTTTGCCTATTAGCCTTTGGATCTTCCTATGGAACTTAACACTCTTCCCATAATCCCCTCAAAGATTTACCTTTGATCTTCTAGTTGTTTTAAATAGGATTTTTAATTGCAAGTTTTTTTAGTTCTTTTCACATTCAGGAAAATAAAAAATTCTGTCGATCTTAGATCGGCCTTTGTATTTTTCTAATAAACACTCCATGTATTGGGATATTAGTTTGTTCAAGCCATTGATTAAATGAATGAAGAGTTTTCGCTACAGATGTGTTTCGTGCTGACTCCAAACTTACAAAGGTGCTAACTCCAACTCTAGGCACTGACTCCTAGAAAAACCTAATAGGGATTAGGGATTACTCCACCAGGACCCATCTATAATTTATAACAATCTTTATTTCTCTGTTGGATATTAGGTTAATCTTTTTTATTCCACAATTGTCGTTTCAATTTTTTTGTCCATCTTCCTTTATCTATTTGTTGTTTTCCTATGTTTCAGCAATCTCTAAACAGCAAAGCCCATACATGTTCCTCTTCTGTTTTCTTAATTTTTTAGCACTCTTATTTATGTACTTATGTCCATCACCGTTGTTTTTGTAGAGAAGATGGGCCGAATGGCCCATAGGCTGTTTTCCCATTTTTTATCTTTTTTATTTCTTTGCTGTAATGGGCCTTATTTGGGCCTTTATTTCTCTTATGTTATGTTTTTTAAATTTTCTGCCCAACCAGGGGCCTCTCTGTAAATTACTAAAGTTTAAGTTAATGAAATGGGATTATGGGTGTAAGAGGAGATTATGTTCGATCTCTCTCTGAACCCTTATTGCCGCCACCTTCTTCTTCCTCTTCTCTCTTCTTGAAACCTGATTTCTGCTACTTTCAATCAATTTTCTGCAATATTTCAAACAGTCCTTTCATTTCAAAAGGATGTTTTTCTTCTTGGTATCAAAGCAAGCTCTTCTTCTTCTCTTTTTCACCTCTTTTTTCCCATACACAGTGTATATGGAGAACTGAATCGGATGAATGGTTAAAGAAACCTATTTCAGCCCAATTGTTAGTGGTTTCTGGAGGGACTGTTTTTGTTGTCCTCCTGACAGTTTCAAGTGTGTTGCCCAAAACCCTAATTTTATGGAGAAATCTGATTGTGAGCCCCACAAGGAGTTTGACCTGGGCACTAAATGACTAAAAAACTTCTTATTCTTCATCTTGAAGATCGATTCAAGTTGCTTGGTGTTCTTTGAAGTCTACAAGGTGCAGCTGAGTTTTCTCTATTTCTCCCGGGTTCCGGGTGTGACGTAGTTAACAAGTAAGGCTGCATAGAGGTAGACTCATAACACAGTTTTTCTTCTGTCTTCATGGATTGTTATTCGAAGATATTAGAAGTTATTTTTGAAGTATTTTAAGAAGATGGACCCTTCAGAAGTTGAAAACAAGCATGTTGTTGAATCCGAACAGGTTCTGGGAGCCTTTGTTAACTCTCTACTGACTGTGACCACAGTCAAGCTAGATGAAACTAATTATCTGGCTTGGTCACAATCAGTAAAAATTCATATCTGCAGTAGAGGCAAACGGGGTTTTATCTCCGGGAGCAAAAAGGCTCCCCCAAAAGATGACCCATCCTATGAAAAATGGATGCGAGCAAATTATACTATAATTGGATGGCTTGTGAACCCAATGCAACCTCGGATTAGTCAACGCTATTTGTGGATGAATTCAGCAAAGGAAATTGGGGGTAGTGTTGCTGAAACCTATTCCCGAAAATTAAATGTAGCCAGAGCATACACGTTGAGGAGTGATGTAAAGAATTTGAAACAGGGGGAGAAACCTTTAGTTGTTTATTTCTCAATATTGAAGTCTCTATGGCATGAAATTGATTTGATAGAAGTTGTAGCCTGGGAAACCACTAATGATGCCGAGACCTACAGGAAACTTGTTGAGAGAAACAAGGTGTTTGAATTTTGACAAGGCTGCACCTAGAATATGACATCACAAAGCATAAAATCTTATCCAAGGATAGTGTTTCACTGTCTCAAGCCTATGCCTTGGTAAGTAGTGAAGAAAGTAGGAGACTATTCCAAGTTCAAGGGGCTGATCTAAATGATCACTTTGCTAATATGGGAGTGAAACCTAAGGGAGTTACAGGAAATCCAGTTGGCCCAGGGAAGAAAAAAAATCATTTGTGAGTACAGTAAGAAACCAAAACACACTAAAGACAAGTGTTGGAAATTGCATCCGGAGCTTCTTCCCCTTCGTTTTCAAAAGAAGTCTGACAAATGTCTAAATGAAGAGAAGATTGCTAGTGAGCAGATAGCAGCTACGAAGGCAGAGTATGAGAAGTTTGGAAGGATGATCAGTTACCTAGAGGGTGTGGCCTATTCTTCCAACCCTCCAAGAAATTCAACCTCTTCTGCATTTGCTCATTCAGGTATGCGGGCTTCTGTCAATCATGCAACTATCTCAGGTAATCGTAGGTTCCCTTGGATTATTGATTTTGATGCTTCTGATCATATGACCAGCCTTTCCACTTTGTTTGTTGCTTATGATTTACACCCTGGTCGTGACAAAATCACCCTAGCCAATGGCGATTTTGCTCCTATAGGGAACCATCTGTTAGACAATGCATGCTCTTAGCTCCAATCAGCATGATGTACATTATGACATTTATTGTAAATGAATAAAGTACATATTTGATTCATGTTATTGTGGTGTGTTTCTGTGTAATACCCTTAAACTAGACACATATGAGACTCGTGTTAGTTTAGAATCTTCATAGCCATTGGATAGATCTGGGGAGATTTATCCTGTCAAGGCTGACACTGGTGTACTGCCAAGTTGGTTGGGGTGGCTTGTCTCAGCTGCCAGGGTGAGACCTGAGGTACATGCAGTGTGGGTTTTCTTGAAACCCTGAACCGAACCAAAATTCCAGTATTGCCTTGGACCTTGGAAATAGATGGGAAAAACTGGAAAGTTACACCTGACCCCTAGACTCGATTATGATACTGCACTAGGTGTAGGATTGGACTGTCTTTGATGTGCCAATCAATGAGATCCTTAGAGGGGGTCAAAACCTGGGTATGTTGGGACAGTCTGGGAATTCATCTAAGTGGGTGATCATAGTGGCAGGATCAGCCCCTTTGTCGGACAAAGTGAATGGTCGGGAAAATGCACTCTCTCTGATGGAAACTTAAACTGTCGGCAGTGGATTTCAAATGTGTTTGAAATTTGGTTTTGCAAAATATATTTATATACTTATATATATTATGGTTTCAAAATGTTTGCAAAAAGTTTAATTCCCGGGATCCATGTGAGTAGAGAGTGCAGCACTGTACCTTGCAGCTGAGAGAGAGGTCCTCTCTTGTCAGGTAGTGTTTGATCATTAAGGGCTGAGAGGTTAAGTGTAAGATCATTGAGGGTTATACCTGATGGGCTAATCTTGCATCTACCCACAGTCCTAGGGCCTTCATAAGATGGCTGGACCCAATGACCAATTAATGTAAATGTTGAACCCATTAAAAGCCCATAGTGATGGACTCAGGGGTTCATTGTATTCAGCAGTGAATTCGGCCAGGCCTTGTAACAGAGGCTAGGCTAAACCTATGTGGCTGATGTGTAGATCAATGTTAGGGTCCCACGCCATACAAAGAGAGCCAAGCTAGCCAGCACTAAAAATGAAGTAAGTCGGAAATCTTAATGGGCCTAAAAGCCCATTTCGAACTGGGTTAATTGGATTAATTAAATAAGAGTGGATCTAGGTTTGGATCAGCAGAGAAGGATAAGAGGATAACTCTTATCCACTTAAAGAGTCCAGATCCAAATAAAGATTTGGATCAGGAAACTCCTAATTTGATTAGGAATAAGTTGATCTTGAACTGGAGATAAGATAAGAGATTATCCTTATCACTTAAAGAGTTCAAATCTAAATAATGATTTGGATCAAGAAACTCCTAATCAGATTAGGAGGTTGTCTCTTTAAGGCTATAAATAGAGAGCAAGGCGGACTTGAAAAAGGCACACAACACAGAGAGAAGACAACTCAGTTAGACTGATCTTGCCTTCAAATTCTTTTTCTTCTTGCTCTTGCCGCCCTACCCTGTTTGGTCTCCAATCTTGGATCGGATCAAGATTTGATCTTGATATTGTTTCTTGCTAGAAGAAACAATTTTGAAGTTATGCTCACTACCCCATTCGATTCTTGTTGAAGAATCACAAGTTCTTGGTGAAGAACTACCTATTGATCCTACATCATCCCAAGCTGTGTCATCTTCAGTGGAGAGAGGATCTGATACACTCTTTGGGCGTGAACCTATGTTGGAAGGAGCTTTTTGTGTGGATTCCGTATCAGGTATATCCCTCCCTAAAATTGGTTTCAGATTTGGTCCGGTTTGGTTACAAGAATGAACATTGAAAATGCAATTTTCTAAATTGGGAATAGGATTCTCGAATAGGAGTAAAGGAATTTTTGAAATTTCGTCCAACCTTCCTGCAGGGTTCGGCCATCCATATGATGGATCTCCCATCCCTTCATCATCAAGGCTGCAGATTCCTTGGTCCTTCCTTCTGCTCTTCATGTACCCAAACTAAATACAAATGTGTTATCTGTAAGCAGCCTAAGTCGTTGAACTGTTGTGTAACTTTCTTTCGTTCCTACTGTGTTTTTCAGGATCTGGAGTCTCAGAAAGTGATTGGGAGTGGCCATGAGGCGAATGGAATATATCTGCTGGACACTCTTGGACAAAGCCATGGACAACCTGGAAATGCTGCTTTTGGGTCTACATCTTCAAAGTCAGTCAATCGAGTCATGTTATGTCATTTTTGTTTGGGTCATCTTTCTTTTTCTGCATTAAGACATTTATTCCCATAACTGTTTAAAGGAATTAATTTGTCCAGTCTTCATTGTGAGTTTTGTGAGTTGTCAAAACCTTGTAGAAGCAGTTATCATTTGAGTAATGAAAGATCCTCTTCTCCATTCCATATTATGCACTCTGATGTGTGGGGGCCTTACCACTTACCTTATATGGGTGGCTACAAATATTTTATCTTGTTCATTGATGATTTTTCACAATTCACTTGGATATTTTTTATAAAGTCCCGTGATGAACTTCCCAGACTTGTGAGGCAATTCCATGAATTTGTTCTAACCCAGTTTGATACCAGAATTAAAATTTTCAGATCTGACAATGCAAAAGAATATTTTGAGATAAACCTAACATGTTATCTCACTGATTTGGAGTTTATTCACCAAAGCTCCTATGTTAGAACCCCAAAACAGAATGGAGTTGTGGAAAGAAAAAATTGGCATATTGTTGAAGTTGCAAGAAGTATCGTGTTTGCCTCACATGTCCCTACAAAATTTTGAGGTGATGTTGTTCTCACTACAACCTACCTAATCAACCATATGTCATCCAGGGTTTTGGGGTTTAAGTCTCCCTTCAGTCTTCTTTATCTGGGCAAGGATCTTTTTCTTATTCCACTCTGTGTCTTTGGCTACACTTGTTATGTACATATCCCAAGTGTCTAGAGACATAAATTTGAACCAAAGGCTCATAAGTGTATTTTCCTTGGTTATTCCCCCACACAAAAGGATTATTGTTGTTTTGATCTGAAGACTAGAACTCGGTATGTCTCAATAGATGTCACCTTTGATGAGCTTTCTTCTTTTTATGATTCTTCTCAGGAGAGGCATTGTCCAAAGGGGGAGAATTTGTCACAGTTGTTTGCTCTCCCCCTTCCTATCCCAGTTGAGTCTTCTTTTGAGAGTCCACCTTCAAATGAGTCAAGGGAAGATCAGTAATCTCATTCTCATTCCAGTGTTCCTATCCCTCATCCATTACCTCCCCGTCCTCTTTTTAATCCCAAGTTATACTAACGGCAGAGAACTAGAAATGAGCAAATTATTTCCCCTACACAACATGAGCCTCCTGCACTTCCAATCACAGAAGAGACACCAGGTAGTGATACAGCCCCTTTGGAGTAAGGATGGCAACTTTCCCCATTTCCCCGATCCCCATAGGGATCCGCCCCGAATGGGGTGGGGATGATTTCCCTCCCGCGGAGACGGGGATGGGGAAATTTTCATCCCCGTTAGCGGGGACGGGGCGGGGATGAGGAGAGCACTCCCCGCCCCCGTAGGGACCCCAATCCTCGACCCGTGGGATAAATCCCCACTAATATATATTTATAAATGTATGCATTACACATACATCTATATATTAATATTTTTAAAACTATGGTTGAATCTTTTCTAAAAGGATTGTAAATTTTAATTATTTTAATTTTATTTTTTTAATAAAATAAAAAAGAAAAACAAAATGGTTAACATTATAAAAAAATCACGAGGAATGGGGATCCCCGCGAGGATGGAGATCTTCGTGGGGATGGGAATGGGGATAACCTTGTCCCCGTTAGCAGGGACAGGGATGGGGAAAGGCACCTCGTCCCCGCACCGCCCCGTTGCCATTCCTACTTTGGAGCCATCCTTTCCAGACCTTGATATCCCTATTGCTATCAAGAAAGGAAAAAGGAAGTATACTGCACATTGCATTTCCAAACACCTTTCTTATAGTTTGCTCTCTCCTTCATATTTTGGCTATCTTTCTTCTGTTGCTTCTAACCCAATACCCAAGTCTGTGTCAAAAGCTCTTACTATTCTAGAATGGAGGGATGCTATGAGAATAGAAATTGATGCCCTACACAAGAATGACACTTGGGAAGTGGTTGATTTACTCGAAAGGAAGGAACTAGTAGGTTGTAATTGGGTTTTTTCCATCAAATATCATGCTAATGGCACCATTGAAAGGTATAAGGCTAGGCTGGTTGCAAAAGGTTATACACAGACTTATGGGATTGACTATCTAGAGACCTTTGCTCCTACTGCCAAGATGAGTTCTTTGAGAGTTCTTTCATCTCTGGCTGCTCACTCAGACTGGCCACTTTACCAGCTGAATGTAAAGAATGCATTTCTGAATAGAGAATTACATGAAGAGGTCTATATGTCTCTTCCTCCAGGAATGTATGAAACAAATATGAAAGGGAAAGTCTGCAAGCTGAAAAAAATTCTTTATAGACTTAAACAGTCCCCTAAGGCATGGTTTGAAAGGTTTAGGGCTGCCCTTGTTAACTTTGGCTATGTACAGACTCCGTCTAATCATACCCTCTTTGTGAAGAGGAGAGGATCTTTGGCAATTTACCTGATTGTGTATGTTGATATATTGTTGTAACTGGTAATGATGTATCAGGGATTCATGATCTTAAACCTTTCCGTCATACAGAATTTGGTATCAAAGATCTAGGGGAATTAATATACTTTCTTGGCATAGAAGTTGCTTGATCTAAGAATGGGATCCTTATCTCTCAGCGAAAGTATGTACTTGACTTGCTCTCTGAAACAGGGAAGATGGATGTTAAACCAGTTGCTACTCCTATTGATATGAGTCATAAACTTTCTAGCTCAGATGGAGTATTGTTGAAAGATAAGGGAGTCTTCCAGAGGCTACTTGGGAAACTTCTCTATCTATGCATGACTCGGCCAGACATTGCATATACTGTAAGTTGCATTAGTCAGTTCATGCATGCTCCCAGGGACACTAACATGGCAGTAGTAGAGCAAATTCTGTGTTATTTGAAAGGTTCTCCTAGAAAGGAAATTCTATTTGCTAAGTATGGTCATATGAAACTTGAAGCCTATAATGATGCTGATTGGGCCAGAAGTATTGATGATAGAAGATCTACCTTTGGATACTGTAGCTTGGTGGCAGGTAATATTGTCTCTTGGAGAAGCAAGAAACAATCAGTTGTTGCCAGATCTTCAGCCGAAGTTAAATACAGAGCCATGGCTCATGGAGTTTCTGAACTACTATGGCTTCAATCCTTGATGGAGGAACTGGGTATTGAGCATGATAAGCCATTGATGTTATATTGTGATAATCAGGCTGCCATCAACATTGCTCACAATCCAGTGCAATATGACAGAACCAAACATATTGAAGTTGATAGACACTTCATTCGAGAAAGAGTGGCTTCTGGAGAAGTGTGCCTACCTTTCATCACTTCTGAAGGACAGTTAGCTGATTTCCTCACCAAGGGCATTCCCAAGGCTAAACTTCAGCATGACACTGGCAAGTTGGGCATGATTGACATCTATGCTCAGCTTGAGGGGGAGTTTAGAGAAGATGGGCCGAATGGCCCATAAGCTGTTAGTCCATTTTTATCTTTTTATGTTCTTTGCTGTAATGGGCCTTTATTTCTCTTATGTTATGTTTTTTTAATTTTCTGCCCAACCAGGGGCCTCTCTATAAATTACTAAAGATTAAGTTAATGAAATGGGATTAAGGGTGTAAAAGGAGATTATGTTCGACCTCTCTCTGCACCCTTATTGCCGCCACCTTCTTCCTCTTCTCTCTTCTTGAAACCTGATTTCTACTACTTTCAATCAATTTCTGCAATATTTTAAACAGTCCTTTCATTTCAAAAGGCTGTTTTTCTTTTGTTTCTCTCTCTTTCATAATGTGTTAAAACTGTACAAAATTCAGCAGTTTAGTGCCGCAGGGGCACATATGTAATTTTTCCTTTCTTTTTATTATACTTGGGTCACCCTAAAATATATATAGAAGCTGGCACCGCCAGCCAACGTTTTTTGACTCCAAATCTTTTTCTCTCCTCTCTCTTCTCTCTGTTCTGACTTTTTACTGGTATTTTACCAAGAAAACAATAAGTTACCATAAAAAGCACATATGACAAAACAAGAAATTATAAACAATATAAAAAAAAAAGTATTAGCATAATAATTTTGTTATTTTGCTTGTATGTATTTATTTGTAATTCTCGTCAAGTTTAAACAAAGTAGTTTGTCAATGAGGTCATATGACATAGAAGAGATAAACTTTCCTGTTAAATGCTTTGTTCTATCACCTAACCCCACCATTTGAAGAAAACATTGATAGCCAGGGTCTTCTCTAAGACTAGTTTTTGCAAGCTAGTTTATCAATTACCATGAAATAATAGCACAGTTATCATTACCAGAAACAATCAAATAATTCCATTTGATACATATTAGTTGTATTTGGTCTGTGGTTGCTGAAATTTTATTTGTTGGCTAGATATCTATTACATGGTAAAAAGGCCACTACATTATTCATGTCAAGTTAGTAGTTGGTTTAAGACCAGAACCTTGACAATGAAGATATGGGTAGACAAAATTTCAGTAAAGGTTCTAATACTTCTACATCAGATCAAACCTAACTGCAAGCTAATGACAGTACATGCCCAAGAGAATTACATTGTCCAATGGTAGTCAAAAGGCCAGTGCTTTATTCATGTCAAATTAGAAGTTGGCTCAAAAACCAGAACCTTGAAAATGAAACCATGGGTAGACAAATTTTCATCGAAGGTTCCACTACTTCTTCAAACCTAATTGCAAGTTAATGACACCACATGCCCCAGAAAATTACATTGTCCAATAGTTGCCTTTGACTTCTTTGAAGAGTACCCCAAGCTCATACATTTCCGCATGCTTTCAGGATCCATTCCCCCTCCATTATCTGCAAGGAACAGTGCAAATATTATTATTATTATTTATAAGATGAGATCAAATATACCTACCAATTCTCTAAGAATGGAATTCCATATCACATACCTTGGAAAAGTAAAGCAGGAGAATTATCTTTTACATTGTTGATTTTATCCACCTTCAAATAAGTTGCACCATGGCAAATCTGGAACCCATGCATTCATGTGTATGCATAAGAGATTAGTGCACTACAGGTACAGTACAACTAACTGACTAAGTGCAGCATAATTCAAAGAGACATCAAGATCATTGATCAGTTTGGAAAAATCACCATTAAGCTCATTAAGTAATTGTGAGATGTGTTATAAAACAAACAATAAGTATGATATGAAAAAAAAGTACATGATATTACACAGTTAACCTTTGTGAACACAAGTGATATGAGTGAAGAAGAAAAGAGGCCTTCCTACCATCACCTATCAAAAAAAAAAGAGCATCCCAGTGCACAAGGCTCCCGCCAATGCAGGGCCTGGGAAAGGACAGATGTCTGCAGCCATACCCACCCCTGCACATACAGAGAGGCTGTTTCCAAGATTTGAATCATGGTCACCCAGGTCGCAATGGAGACACCCAATGGAGCCTGTTTCCCTGCATCAGGCTCTTCCCAGGGAAAAGCAGGGTTCATGGCAGACACATAGGGTTCCTACAACTTTCAGATCTAACAGCAGGCTCTCTAGGGTGAAGGAAGGTGACTAGGGTAATTAAGGATGAAGAATAAAGATTGAGAAGCAAGTAGAGAGCTTACTTCCCACTCTCACCAAAGAATGAAAAATTAGATTTCATCAATGAAACACTCAAAAATTAGGAAGAAAGAGAAGCAGCCTTGCTGTTAGAATATACAAGGGGGAATTTGAGATAGGGGAATCTCAAAATTCCCCTTTCTTCTATCTGTTTGTACAGTTGGGAATAGTGACAGATGGGAGAATTTGACACAATACAAAGGGGAAGTACTGTATCATAGGTAGAGGTTTTGTTAACTAAAATCAGCAAACATATAAAAATTTGTGAGGTGAAGTGAAGATTTCTCAAGAAGAAATTAGAGGAAAGAAACATATGTATCTGGTTACAACCAAAATTCACCAAACTTCTATTCATCAAATCAATTCTTCTGGTTTTTAATTATTGAGCCTTACAAGGGAGTTGGGTGCAAAAGTGTATTGGTCTAGGAGGTCAGCAAATGCTTTAGCTGACAACCTAGCAAAACAAGGGGTGAATCGGGAGGTTTTGTTGTGTGCAGTGTTGTAAGATATTTGTTATTCAGGGGTCACTTTTTACTTTGGAAGGTGACAATTGTTTCTTCTGCTTTTATCTAATGAAAGTTACCGTTTCCTATAAAAAAAATGACTATTTAATGACTCAAGACAAGGGCAAGGATCTCCCTTTTATTGACTCCTAATTACATAGGATCTATACATAAATGACCCATAAGGACAGATGAAATGGAATCAAAATCATAATACAACTTGAAATACTCATTAGTAACCATAGTAAAACTAAATACCCAAAAGACAAATCTAAGGTAGACCCCACCCCCCAAATACATGTCAGATTTACAAGATCGTAATTTGATAGGACATGGAATAGATAAATAGATAATTCAACAGCCTATATAATGACATCAAAATCATATAGAACAGGCAAGTCCTGACCCCTAGAAAAATGACATGATTATTACCATAACACTTCAAAATTCTAAAACTATCTATAAAAGATACATTAAGTTATTATGACCCTCTAACACTAAAAGGAAAAAATAAATAAAAAATCTCAAACTAATCAAATTCAAATTAACAAAACAATTATCAAATTTCCACCAGTCTAGGAATTAAAAGAATTTGATTTCTTCTTCAATGATTTTTTTTTGAAGATAAATAAAGAAGAAAATAACAAGGATTACAATAGGTGATAAGGCATCACCCAAACAACCATCAATTACAGATTAAACCCAATTAAACTCTTAAAATCTCCCACATACAGAACCCAAAATTATGCAACCAAAGCCCCTCCCATCTTTCCCAGAGCCCAACCAAGAAAACCACCCATCAAAACCCCTTACCACATGCAGATAACAATAACTTTCACTTCAAACCTTCATCTGTAGAAAAATAAATCTATTTTTTCTCTTCATAGCTCTTCTTGTCTTCTTCACCCTTTTATTAATTCCAACCCCAAATAGGTCTCCCCTTAATCTAGCAAAAACCTTTGAAACTCACACAGTTTGGTAATTTTTCTGGTACCTAAATCTTTTAACTGCATTAAGAATGACCTTAACACACTTCCTCTTCCCATCATTTTCATTAATCCTTTCTGGCCATATTACCGCATTTTTCTTCAATGACTCCTCTCCCTTTTTACACATCTGCATTGGGTGTTTTCACTTTATGAGACATACAAGGCTCTGATAAAAACATAATATTAATGTTAGTGTCGACTGTATAGGGGTAGTTTAGTCCTTCTATTTATGTTTAAGATGATGTGTAATGTTTATGTTAAGTGATGTGTCCCATACTTAAGTAGGGACATAATAGTCTTTTGTTTTATTTATTAGTAAAAAACTATAAATATAACCTGGCCGACTAGAGAGAGACTTTTCCTCTTTTGTTCTAACCAGTTTTCTCCTTCTCCTTTCTTCTCTTCTCTTCTTCTCTCTTCTATCCCCTCTTATCTTCCTCTAGTTCTAACGGAATTCTAGTGCAGGTCTGAACTTTATCATGGTATCAGAGCGATTGTGACAAAATCAGATCTGCCCAGAATTCTGTTCTATCGCCATTCAGCCTAGGGTTTTACAGTTTTCTTCATCATCCATTGGAGATAGGGAAAAGGGCTGAAAAAGAGTGATTGCCCTTTCCCTTTGGAGGTTTTCATGCCTCCTGTCAGTAGTTTAGTGGGTGTTTGTGGTGGTTTGTGGGAAGCCCTCTAATTGATGGTACGAAGGGGGCTGTTTCGGGTGGTGCAGTGGACAGTCGAGTGTTAGGTTGGTTTTTGGTGATCAAATAGGTGGGACATATGTGTGTTTCAGTGCGAATTGAGTGGTTGGTGAGTTTCTAGTGCTATGGTGTGTATTCAGGTAGTTGTGTGGTAGCTTTGTGCTGAAAGTGAAGAAATCAGCGGCAGGTATTGCTGAAAATTGTGACTGTAGGTGGTTTCACTAGTGTGCAGTGTGGTGAAAAGTGATTTAGAAGTTTGATATATGGAAAAAAAAAAGGAATTCAGATATGGGAGACAGTAGTGAACACAAATCTAGTGTTATGGTTCCCACCGACTACTTGAATGTTCAGATGACTTCTATCAAATTGAATGGGGAGAATTATGTGCCTTGGGCGAAATCTATCTAGGCTTTTCTCAGAACTAAGAAGGAAGTGAAGCATTCAAGAGAAGAAAACATCTCGTTGACTCTCAGGAGTATAGTGATTGAGAACAAAAAGGTGCACAAATTATGACATGGCTATGGAATAGTATAGAACCCAAGATTAATGTGAATTTTATGTTCCTAGATACAACCAAGGAGATTTGGGACCATGCCAAGAAATTGTACTCAGAACAAGACAATATTACTAGAGTATATCAACTTTATCAGGAATATTTTAATTTGCAACAGGGTAATCAGAGTCTTGATGAGTACTATGCTAGCATGAGGAACCTTTGTAATGAGTTGAATGTATACCATCCCCTCACTTTTGATGTTAAGATTCAGCAACAACAGAGAGAAAAAATAGATGTGAATAGATTTTTAGTAGGGCTGAAATCTGAATATGAACAGTGAGAGCATAGGTACTAGGAGGGTCAGCCCTTCCATCTCTAGAACAGGTGTTTGTCCATCTTCGGAGGATTTTTGTTGGGCCCACAGAGAATTCTAATATCTTTGACAGGTCTATCTTTGCAATGACGAGAAGGGGAGGCCGTGGTGTTAGAGGTAGAGCTCGAGGAGTAGTAGTGGATCCATGTATGATCGTGTGGTGGTGGACGTGTTGAAGGTCGAAATTCAGGAGCTCATGGCAAAGGGCGTAGTAATGGTCCGAGGAGGTGTACATATTGTGGTATGAAAGGGCACACCATTAACTTTTGTTATGACTTGCATGGCCCACCTTCAACTTGGGCAAATCATGCAATGGCCAATGATGGTAGTTCAATACAGAATATCCAACAAGTTGATCAGATGCCCTCTACATCTACGAATGTCTCCGAGAAGGAGATGATGAGCGTCCCACGTGATGAGTATGAACGGTTTATCCAGGCCACCTCTCAACAGAATACAACTACTCTCGCACATTCAGGTATGGCTTGCCTGGCATCCAAACCCACCTCCTGGATTATCAACTTTGGAGCTTCCGATCATATGAATGGGACTCCAGGTGTGTTTTCCTCCCATTCACAATGCTCCACACCACATTCGGTTACCCTTGCTAATGGTTCCACATCCTCCATTTGTGGTGTTGGTAATGTTGACATAGACCCTTTATCCCTACTCTCAATTTTGTATGTTCCCAAATCCCCTTTTAATCTTATGTCTGTTAGTAAGCTAACCAAGTCTCTCAATTGCTCTATTACCTTTTACCCCTCTTTTTGTGCTTTTCAAGATCTCAAAACAAGGATGAAGATTTGTGGAGGGCATGAACATGGCGGACTGTATTATCTTGATGGTGGTGGTGGTTCGTCAACAGCTCTTCAAACATCTCTTTCTCCTCTTCAGTGGCAATGTAGAGTTGGTCATCCATCACTTAAAGCACTGAAGTCACTTATTCCGTCATTGAGTCATCTTTCTGTTTTGGATTGTGAGTCATGTCAGTTGGGGAAACATCACTGTGTTCCCTTTAGTCCTAGGGTTGATAATCATATGTCAAGTCCTTTTTTCTCTAGTTCATTCAGATATTTGGGGTTCAAACAAAATAGTGTCATACAGTGGTTACAAATACTTTGTTATTTTTGTTGATGATTATTCAAGGATGGCGTGGATTTACCTAATGAAAGAAATGAGTGAATTGTTTTCCATTTTCCAAAAATTTTATGCTAAAATTCGCAACAAATTTGGTGTACACATTAAGATTCTTCGTTCTTATAATGGTCACGAATACTTGTATACACTGCTTCAAGAGTATTTGAAACATGGCATTATCAATCAAACTTCATGTACCTATACACCTCAGCAAAATGAGGTGGCTAAGAGAAAGAACCGCCATCTTTCGGAAACTACTCGATCCCTTTTGCATCATATGAATGTACCCAAACATTTTTGGAGTGATGTTGTGCTTACACCGCGTTTCCTCATTAACCGGATGCCCACACCCATCCTTGAAGGTCATTCTCCTTTCACCACTTTGCTTCCTACCTTGTCTCCTTTTCCCCTTACTCTCAGGGTTTTTGGGTGTGTATGTTTTGTTCATAATGACCAGGAGTGGACAAATTAGATGCATGATCCACTAAGTGTATCTTCCTTAGCTATTCTCGAACCCAAAAAGGGTACAAGTGTTATAACCCCAGTTCTCGACATTCCTTTGTGTGCCTTGATGTTAACTTCTTTGAATCTATTCTGTTTTTTCCGGGTCCGATGAATCTATTCCCCAAAATTCCACCTAAGTCCACCACCAAGCACCCGTTGCCTCCTAACAAGCAAGTACATTCTAGAAGTCTATGTCAGCAGTTAGTTACAACAAAAGCAATAAGATCAAAACTGTTGCTCAATCCTGTGCTCAATATAAAAAGTCATCAATGCCCAATAAATGGAATGGTTCTGATCTTAGCCCTTCATTTTCTCTACATAATTTTCTGTAGGAGCAAGAGCTTCACCTCAAAGAGAGCTTCCGAGTTAGGTGGCTCCTAACAAGCTCCTGAGTCCCACAAGTTTAAGCAATCTATAAGGAGGTCCAGATTAATAGGTCTACAATTTTGGTGCATTGACAAGGTCAGTAGTTTAAATAGTTTTGTCATAAAGTTTCTAGAATTATTGTTTTGCTTAAGTTTGACATTATTAAGAATGTTTTTCAATTACCCTCCAAATAAGATCAACATCTTGTCACTTTAATAAATCTAGAAAAGTTATGACCGTTTTTTATCAATAACTATGGATTGAATTAATATTAAAAATACGAGAAAATTACAGGGCAAGGAGGCTAAACAATCTTAGCTCCCAAGAACAACCATTAAACATCAAAAGAACAAAAATTACAAGACAGCCCAAAAAATAGAATGTTTGTTCACTCCTTGTTTAGCTAGACCATCTGCCAAAGAGTTCGCACTTCTTTTTACCCATTTGTATTGGATTTCCATGTCCTTAGTCAGCCACTTAAATTTCCTCTTTTCATTACTGTAATTCCAAAGTCTAAGACTATCCTCTTTTAGCCAGTTTACCACCACTTCAAAAGCTCCTTCTATGATCAGCTTGTTAATATGCATATCCTTGATTCTTTGTACCCCTTCAAGAGCTACAAGAATCTCAACTCTCAAAGAATCTCCCACCCCAACTGGTCTAGAATACATAGCTAACAGATTCCCTTGTTCATCTCTTATTACTCCTATTCCGGATGGCCCTGGATTGCCCAAGCTGGTGCCATTAAAGTTCAGTTTAACAAAGTCATGGGGTGGGGGATCCAACAAACATTTGAGGCCTTCCTCATTGAAGCAAGTTTGCTATCACCTTTCACTTTCTTTGCAGCTCGTCAACTGAGAATTCTGCGAACAGAGCCAAGGTTTTCAGCCAATGTATAACCCTAATGTGGATGACCTCCAGCATTGCTTCCAAACTTCTCTCCTTATCTGTAAATAATATTCGTGAATTTCTCTCCTCCCAAATAGTCCAACAGACTACAGCCCTCATACACCTCCACATAAACTTGGCCCTTTTTGTTGGCCGAATCGGCATAAATGTGAATAGGCTTTGCACATTCGAAGGGGGGGGGTTCCACCTGCACCCAAACAAAGAAGTACACCACTCCCAAATTATGTTAGTGAACCGACATGAGATTAGTAAGTGGTATCTAGACTCACCATCAGCTTTACAGAGGACACACCAGTGAGGACAAAAACAACTATTGGGTCTTTTTCTTTGAAGTAAATCTGCTATGTTAACTCTTTCCAGAAAGGCTTCCCAACAGAAACTCCCAACCTTAGGAGGTATTGGATGACACCACCTCTTTAACAAGGAAAGACAAGTCAGAAGAAGAATGTGTGAGAGCACTAAATAAAGAGGCACAAGTGAAAGAACCAAACAGGGTGAGAGTCCAAATTCTACTATTTGCCTTTGTTGGCTCTAGAAACACCCTTTCAAGAATGGATAACAGTGATGAGATACCATCAAGCTCTGTCCCTGATATCTCTTTGCAGGCCCAAATTCCAACCGACCCCAAAAATAGAATTAAAAGGAATAATGAATGAAGACACTGGTTCATTTTTAAAAGTGGAAAGGGCAAAAAGGCTTAGGAATTGGTCTTTTAGGGTGGAGTCCCCAATCCAAACATGTTCCCAAAAATTAATGATATTGCCTGAGTGCAAGTCATACCTGATCCATAGACAAAACAAAGGTAGAATAGCTTGAATAGCTTTACAAGGAGATGCTCTTGTACTCCTTGCCAGAATCCTAGAGGCCCATCCATTTGTTACAACCCCATGAATACTTCCCACTATCTTCACCCAAAGTTTGTCCTTCTCCAATGAAAACCTCCAAAGCCATTTCCCTAGAAGAGCCAAGTTCCTATTCCTTATGTTCCCGATACCCAAACCTCCCTCCCTCTTACTCCTACAAACCATCTCCCACCCCACCCTATGGTCCTTCTTCTCCTCCCCTGACTCCCAGAGAAAGTCTCTCATTAGTTTTTCTAATCTACCAGCCACCTTTGTCGGAATCTTGAAGATTGACAAAAAGTAAATAGGAATGTTAGCTAAAATAGACCTGATTAGAGTGGTTCTCCCTCCAAGAGACAAATAATTTTTCTTCTAACTTGCTAATTTCTTTTCAAACCTCTCCACAACCGGCACCCAAAACTCACATTTCTGAGGGCTATCACCCAATGGCAAACCAAGGTAATTAAGGGGCCAATTTGCTATTGCACATTCTAAGATGTCAGCAGCCTCAGAGATCTCCCCCTCGCCCATATTTACCCCAACTATACAACTCTTCTCAAAAAGTCGTATAGTGAGCTTCAAATTTCTAATCCTGTTAGGGTCCCCTGCTTCACAAAAGAGTATAATGTCATCTGCAAATTGCAAATGTGTGAGTGGCACAAGCTCCCTCCCAACTCTCCAACCTCTGATTAAGCCCCTGGAATCTGCTCTATAAATTAGTCTCCCCAGAACTTCAGCTACCAAGGTAAATAAAAAGGGGAAGAGGGGGTCTCCTTGCCTAATCCCTCTCAAGGCTGGGAAGAAATCGACGACCACTGTCCCATTTACTAGTATGGAGTAATGGCAGTTCCTGATACAACCCAACACCCATCTGCACTAATTATCCCCAAAACCAAAATTGGTCATCACCTCCATCAAGAAAGACCAATCCACCAAATCATAAGCCTTTTCTAAATCAAGTTTACAAATCACCCCTTTTTTCTTGGATCTCTTAAACTCCTCCAAGCTCTCATTTGCTATCAAAATCTGATCTGTTATCTGTCTCCCCTTCACAAAAGCTCCTCCGCTATAATTGTTGGGAGCACTTTCCTTATTCTGATGGACAACACCTTGGTGATAATCTTATAAAGGCTATTGACTAGGCTGATCGGCCTGAAATCATTTGGGTGACATGCATTCCTCTTCTTAGGAACTAGTGCAATAAAAGTGTAATTCAGCCATAGGTTGATCACCCCTCTAGAGTGGAATTCGTCGAACACAGTCCAAAGATCTTCCTTTAATATCTCCTAGCAATCTTGATAAAAAGCCATCGTAAAACCATCTGGGCCTGGTGCCTTTGATCTATCCATAGAGAACACCGCCTCCCTTATCTCTTCCACTTCAAATTTCCTTTCCAACCAATCCCTATCCTCTATCTGCAAAGTTGGCCATTCCATACCCTCAATCCACACCCTACTATTTAGGGGTTTTCTAAAGATAGACCTAAAGTGATTTGCAAAAGCCCCTGCTATTTCTCTTTAGTTGGATATTGTAACCCCTTCAATCTCCAGACTTGATACAAAATTCCTTCTTCTTCCACTTGCCTCCACATGAAAAAATTTGGTATTCCTATCCCCCTCCTTCAGCCATTTACACCTTGATTTTTGTCTCCAACTTATTTCCTCCTAAAGAAGATAATCCTCTAATTTTTTACGCAATTTCCATCTTAGCTCCTTATCTTCTTCTGTAAGACAACCCCTTTCTTCCTTGCCATCCAGATCCTCAATTTGTGCAGTCACTATTTGCTTTCTTTCCTCTAATATCCCAAACTCTAACAGATTCTACTCCTTGATTTTGCCTTTCAGATACTGGAGCTTCTTATGAAACCTCATTCCACTCCATTTCACTGTTGGATTGCTTTCTAGCCACCACTCTTTGACTTTCTTTATGAACCCCAGATGTCCTAGCTACCACTTTAGTAAATATAAGTCTGTGAAGGGAGATGAATCACCGTATTTTTAAGTTTACCTTGGAGTTGTTTATTGTTTTTCTTTAATTGTAAAATTGCAGAGAATTCATAGTGTTTTAAGATTTCAAGTCTTTTGAGAGAGAGAAAGAGAGAAGTTCTTATATTCGAGTACCTTTTCAGGTTGGATAAGGGTTTACCTTAACCTTTTAGTACAATAAGTTGTTTCCGGTTAGCTATAAGTCTAAAATGGAGTGTCTAAAAGGAGATCCAACCATCCAAGGTGTAATGTTGAATTTATAAATATAGTCCTCATAATTAAACTTCTAGAAGAGAAATAATGGAAAGAAAATTTGAAGTTTGTGGGGTGCCAAGATTTGGTGTTCTTGGAGTTTTTTTTTCCCATTTTCTTTCTTCTCCATCTCTTTGTCTCTATACATATAATCTTTTTCTTTTCCTTCTCTATTTTGTTCAATGCTTCAAATATGAAACTCTTCCATTTCCCCCTTCTTTCTACCATATCAAATCTGAATTCTTTCCTTACCAACCACATATACCCTAGGACATCTCCCCATCTCGCATCATGAGCAACTCAGATGCCTACAATACAAGCCACAAACCCCTAAAAATTGCTACTATTAGATTTAATCTATTGTTAGATAGATTAAATCTAACAACAACACAAAAGTGAAAATACCAATATAGTGCTTACCTCATCAACTGCATTATCCAGAAGTTCCGCTATTGCTGCAAAACAATAGAAACAAAATTTGGATATTATATAATAAATTGGTTAGAGATAAACAAACAAATGAAAGCTATGCCATAAACTTATTGACCATAAATACCCAAAGCTATCAAAGTAAAGAACAGCCAAGATATAACCCATCTCTGGTGTTCAGAGAACCAAAAGATACAAAAATCCAACCATGTTCCCAACTCGTTATTTAAAAATATATATATATATATATATATAAAAGATACATAAGACAGTATATCAAAGATATATATATAACAGTGTATATATATAAAAGATTATATGTAAAAGATATATATATATATATAAAAGATACATAAGACAGTATATCAAAGAAGAAAAAAGGATTTCAGTAACATCAGTAATTACAAGCAAAAACTAGATTAGAGACAATATGGCCAAATTAGAGGATTGTTTTCAAAATGAATATCAAAGTATAATGACAAGGGAAAAACATATAAAAGTACTAATAAACAAGAGGTTCATTCAATAACTCTTCGATTTAAAGTCAAGTTTAAGATATTTCTTTTACAAGATAGGATTTGAAAAAGATAGTAATTGATGGAGGCCAAAGTAGAGGTCAAGCAATATCTGTGGGCTTCAAAAAAGCTTTTCTCATTTGATATGTTAACATCCATATCCAAATCTAATTCCACAACTCATGGAGCTAATTGTGCCTAAGAACCATGGATATACCATCAAATAAGGATGGTTACATGAGAGCATTAAGCATTAAAGGAATATATGGAACCAGAAGGGTTAGAATTTCTTAAGAGGTTTTTCTTAAACAAGAAATACCAAAATGGTGGTCAATGGCATAAGAAAGTGAAAGAGTAAATTGGAAACATAAAAGGCAGGTCCTTCTAAGTTGATTTGTATCAGAAGCATCATTAATTTCTACAAGAATGGTTATTAACTATAAGTTATCTTCATTAGCAAGTATTCTTTTGCTGTATAAACCATGTATTAGTTTGTTTCTGATTAAGACATTTTGCAGAACTTTTTGTGCATGTCGGCAAATTAAGAAAGATAGGATTTGCGGCAAATTAAGAAAGATATGATTTGATTGATTAAGAGGTTTGAATAAATTTAGGAAGGATTAGATTTGAATAAATTTAAGAAAGTCATATCCTAGGATTAAGGGAAAGATTTAGTCTATCCCTGATTGTGAGAGATTCTAGGGGTTTGCCCTTCCCATCTTTTCTTATTTAAGTTGTATGCTCAATATGTTTTAATCATCAATAAAGAAAATTTTCTTCTTTTCTCCCTCTATATTTCGCCACATGGTATCAGAGCTTTAGGATTCAATCATGAATTTTAAGGCCGCCATGGTTGGCTCTGGTTCAGCCTCTTTGGATGCTACCAGCGGTGTGACGTCTTCGGAGGGAGGTATTCAGTCAGCGGCCATTTCTCTTTCTGAGAATTCTCTTCAAATTACCATTCACAAATTGAATGGAAAAAATTATCTTAAATGGACTCAGTCCGTGCGGTTGGTGATCAACGGCAAAGGGAAACTCGGCTATTTGAACGATGAAGTAAAACCACCAGCCACTGATGATCCAAAGTACAGGCAGTGGCGTTCTGAAAATTCGATGGTTACCGCCTAATTGATCAACTCTATGGATCCAGTGGTTGGAAAACCATTCATGTTCCTACCGACGGCTCGCGATGTGTGAGAAGCTGTTAGGGAAACCTATTCAGATTTGGACAATCATTCACAACTGTTCAAACTGAATACCCGAATGTGGAAGATGCAGCAAGGTGAACATGAAGTAACATCTTATTATAATGAGATGATGGCTGTTTGGCAGGAGCTGGATTTATTTGAAGAAGAAGAATGGAAAAGTCCAAGTGACAGTGCTCGGTACAAAAAGAAGATAGAGAGAGGCCGGGTTTTTGTCTTCTTGGCTGGTTAGAATAAAGGACTCGATGAGGTTCGGGGACATATCTTAGGGCGAAAGCCCTTGCCTACTATAAGAGAAGTTTTTTCAGAAGTGCGTAGAGAAGAAGCATGGCGGCAAGTGATGTTGAAGAATGTTAGTAAAACAAAAATAGAGAATGAAGGGTCCGCTCTTGTGGCCCGAGGTGCAGACTTAGACGGAGATAGACGAGGAGGAAATCAAAGGCTTTGGTGTGATCATTGTAGAAAGCCATGGCATACTCAAGAAACCTATTGGAAGCTGCACGGGAAACCATAGGGTTGGAAGAAAAAATCAGGCAGTGACAACAAGTCAGGGGGAGATGTCTGCGCGCTTCAAGTAAGCAATTCAGATCTAGGGTAGCAATCATCCTCAGAGTCTCTTCTTTTCACAAAGGAACAAATAGAGCACTTATATAAAATGTTTCAATCCCAATCGTTAGGAAACTCTAACCCATCTTGTTCTCTAGCTCAGTCAGGTAATTTTTTCACTACAGCCATTGTTTGTACCAAATCTAATGGCTCCTGGATATTAGATTCAGGTGCCACTGATCATATGATGGCACTTCGCAATTCTTTTCTTCATATACACCCTGTGCAAGGAATCAAAAGGTTAAAATTGCATATAGTTCCTTTGCTAATGTTGCTGGGAAAGGAACCATGTCTATTTCTCCTTTCTAAACCTTAAAGATGTTCTGCATGTTCTTAACCCATCATACAATCTCGTCTGTCAGTAAACTAACCCTTGATCATAATTGTCGAGTTAATTTTTGGTATTCTCGTTGTGAATTTCAGGATTTAACCTCAGGGAAGAGCTAAACAGGATAATGGCCTCTACCTCTTTAATAAAGGATCAACCTTTGGAGGGCAAGACCGCCAGACTTGTTTCAGTTCTCTCTGTTTCTAGTGACAGTGAAGTTTTGTTATGGCATTATCGATTAGGACATCCTAGCTTTCAATATTTAAAGCATCTATTTCCCAAGTTACACATGAATAAAAATCATTCAGTTTTCCAGTGTGAATCTTGTGAATTAGCAAAACATCATCGTGTTGTTTTTCAGTCTCAACCATATAAAAAATCAAAACCATTTACCATGATTCAAAGTGATGTCTCGGGTCCTTCTAGAGTAACAACTCTTTCTGAAAAACGTTGGTTCATTACTTTTATTGATGATCATACTAGGGTCACTTGGGTTTTCGTTTTAAAAGAGAAATCTGATGCTGAAACTGTGTTCAAAAATTTCTACAACATGGTTCAAACACAATTTCAGACTCAGATTAAAATTTTTCGAAGTAATAATGGAAAGGAATTTTTTAACAATGTGTTAGGGAATTTTTTTGCTGAGAAAGGAATTGTACACCAAAGTTTGTGTAATAATACAACTCAACAAAATGAGGTGGCTGAAAGGAAAAACAAACATCTCCTTGAAGTTGTTAGAGCTCTAAGTTTTAAAACTAAGGTTCCTAAGTATCTTGGGGAGAAGCCATTTTAACAGCCACTTATTTGATTAACAGATTGCCTACACGAATTTTGGGTTTTAAAACACCCATACAGGTTTTCACTGACTATTTTCCAAACACTCGGCTAGTGACGAACATTCCCTAAAAAATTTTTGGAAGTGTGGCCTTCGTTCATAACCATGATCCTAAACGTTCAAAACTTGATCCAAAAGCACATAAATGTATTTTTGTAGGCTATCCCACTAATCAGAGAGGTTACAAATGCTTTGATCCAGTTTTGAAAATAATGTTTGTGTCTATGGATGTCACATTCTTTGAAGGAACCTCGTACTACAGCAACTCCCATCTTCAGGGGGAGAGCAACACTAGTAAAGATGGTTTTTTAGATGGTTGTGATTTAATGTTTGAATTTGTCCATAATGATGTTCCTCACAACCGGTCACCGAAAGAAAGTGAGACAGAAAATACAAAATTAGTGGAAACAAATGAATTAAATATTGAAAATGTTGAGTCTACCAATGAACAACCTTTGGCGATACCATCTCAAAATGAAAAAACTGAAACAACAGAGATACGTGCAAAATAGTATAAAGGCCTTGTATATTCAAGGGAGTATCTAGCACAGAAAAGGAGATGCACTATTACGCAGCATCAACAAGAATTTGATCAGAGGTTGGATCATGAAATTCATGATAATTCTCCAAAAATTCCTGAAAACATTCCTCCAGGTAATTCTGATTCTTCTAGTCAGCTTGATCTTCCCATTGCTCTTAGGAAAGGTGTTAGGTCTTGTACAAAACATCCTTTGTCAAATTTTGTATCTTACAAAAATATTTCACCTTCATATTGTGCCTTTATTTCACAAGTGTCTAGTGTATCCATTCCTAACAGTATCCAGGAGACTCTAAATGTTCCCGAGTGGAAAGAAGCTTTTTTTTTAGGAGATGAGAGCTTTGGAAAAGAATGCTACTAGGGAGAAAGTGGATCTGTCGGATGGAAAGACAGTTGTTGGTTGTAAATAGGTGTTTACTCTGAAATACAACTCAAATGAATCCTTGGAGAGATACAAGGCTCGCCTAGTAGCTAAAGGCTTTACTCAGACATATGGAGTGGACTACTCTGAGACTTTTTCTCCAGTGGCGAAGCTAAATACAGTTCAAGTACTCTTATCTATTGTAGCTAATTTTGACTGGCCACTGAATCAACTGGATGTGAAGAATGCCTTTTTGAATGGAGACTTGGAAGAAAAAGTATATATGGAGCCTCCACCTAGTTTCACTGAGAAATAAGTCTCTATATGGACTTAAACAGTCTCCCAGAGCCTGGTTTGAAAGATTCACAAGGTTCGTTAAAAGTCAAGGATATAGTCAAGGACAATCTGATCATACTCTTTTCACAAAGAGATCCACCAAAGACAAGGTTTTGGTTCTGATTGTCTATGTTGATGACATAATCTTGATTGGAGATGATATTGAAGAGATGAGCAAACTGAAGCAGAGCTTAGCCAAGGAATTCAAGATTAAAGACTTAGGCCAGCTAAGGTACTTTCTTGGAATGGAAATGGCAAGATCAAAGAAGGGCATTGTGGTTTTGCAACGAAAATATATTCTACATCTCTTGATTGAAACTAGAATGAGTGGACGCAAACCATCAGACACTCCGATAGAAGTTAATGCTAAGCTTAGAGAAGTTAAAGATGGGGTTTCAGTAGATACGGGTAGATACCAAAGGCTGGTAGGAAGATTGATTTACTTGTCACATACACGTCGTGATACTGCCTTCGCTGTGAGCATGGTGAGTCAATTAATGCACTCCCCGTACGGAGAACATCTTGAAGTTGTGTATCGAATTCTTAAGTATCTAAAAGGCACACCAGGAAAATGACTCTTCTTCTAGAAAAAATGAGAAGAGAGGGGTTGAGGTGTATACAGATGCGGATTGAGCAGGCTCGATCACTGATAGAAGGTCAACTTCGGGGTACTGCACATTTCTTTGGGGCAATTTAGTTACTTGGAGAAGCAAGAAGCAAAGTGTAGTTGCTAGAAGTAGTGTTGAGGCTGAATTCAGATCAATGGCTCAAGGACTGTGTGAGTTCTTTAGCTAAAGAGGGTGCTAGCAAATCTTAAGAGACCAGTGAGTTTTCCTATGAAACTATATTGTGATAACAAGGCAGCTATCAGCATTGCTCATAATCCGGTTCTACATGACAGGACTAAACATGTTGAGAATGACAGACACTTTATAAAGGAGAAGCTTGAAGAAAGAATAATTTGCACTCCGTTTGTACCAACCACGCAGCAAGTTGCAGATGTTCTAACTAAGGGCTTGTTGAGACAGCCATTTGAGCTTCAAGTTAGAAAGTTGGGCATGATAGATATCTTTGCACCAACTTGAGGGGGAGTGTCGGCAAATTAAGAAAGATAGGATTTGCGGCAAAGTAAGAAAGATATGATTTGATTGATTAAGATATTTGAATAAATTTAGGAAAGTCATATCCTAGGATTAAGAGAAAGATGTAGTCTATCCCTGATTGTGAGAGATTCTAGGGTTTTGCCTTTCCCATCTTTTTTTATTTAAGTGTATGCTCAATATGTTCTAATCATCAATAAAGAAAATTTTCTTCTTTTCTCCCTTTATATTTCGCCACAATGCATTTTACGTAATATGATTCATCAACACTTTTCTAATCCTAGGTCTCTGAAAAGTTGTTGCAACTCCAGTCTTGAATTTGAGTTCTATGGTTGATAGGAAATGATAATTATCAAAAAAAAATGGCATAGTGATGATACTTGGGATTTGGATTGAATTGAATGCCAAGGGTATTTTTGTCATTTTGCAACTTTTTGTGGAGTCCGGGGACAGGGTTTAATTTGTCTGGTTATAGTTTGTTTATGATTAAAATTTCAGAGTCAATGCATAAGTAGGATTAGAGTTATTGAGTCTTATTTGAATTGAAATAGGATATGACAGCTTAGTTTGCGTCCTACTAGAATTATTGAGTCTAACAGTTTGACTCCTACGACTATTATGAGTCTAACAGTTTGACTCCTAGGATTATTATGAGTTTAGTCTATAAATGATTCCCATGCCCTAGAGTGATTCTAGGCACCCTGTGAGTGATTCCAGATAATTTTCTCTCTTCTTTCTCTCCCCATTTTCTCTCTTATTCCTTCAATGATTCTAGACACCCTGTGAGTGATTCCAGGTAATTTCTCTCCCCATTACAGCCATCGACAGCCATAAAACTCTAATCAATAAGACCATTCAACATTCTCTAAGGACTAGGACTGAGCTGGTCTTACATCAGTTGGCATCAGAGCCAAGGTTATAGGCTGTTATCATCATGGCTACACATAGTGGCAAGCAGTACAGGGGTTGGCTAACTGATACATCAATGGTACAAATGTAACCCTATCAAATTTCCACCTCTCTTATTTATTTTGGTTTCTTTTGGATATTTGTCCTAATAAGCATTATGTTATAACCCAAATCCTTTACCACAACCAACCTTGAATGCATTCCATTAAGAATCAATTTATGTTAATGATTTTGTATTTGTTTGTGTTGCATCAGTAGTTCAGTACTCCTCTTTTATCCAGTAACAAGGTTGAAAGAGCTCATTAATGGAACCTTTGAAAGGAAAACTTTAGGCCTGGTTTGTTTGCAATGCGAAGTATGGCAGTGCAAACAATTTGAGTGCATATTCTGGTTTGTTGGTGTTTCAGCTTATGCCTAATTTTGTGTGTTTGCATTGTAGACGAAGTAAAATGAAACCTTCAGCGATGTACATTAAAACCCAAAGAAAAAGTGAACCAAAAGCATTCTTTTAAATTTTATACCCATGCATTTGTCATAGTACAAATGAAATCGCACTACAAACAAATGGAGCCTTAGGCTCAGTTTGCTTGCTGTAGGAATTTCATTTGCACTGGTGTAAATATATTGGATTACAAATAGGTTGAATGTAAATTCTGATTTATTGTTGCTTCAGATTTGACTTCATATTATTTGTTTGTGAGAAGTGAAATAGGAAGTAAAATGAAGCAGTTCCCACTTTATATGAAAGAGAGTGGAGGTAGAAGGAAAGTTATTTGTTTGGGAGTGAGGTAGGAAGCAAGATGATGTAATCCCCATTTTACCTTGGTATGCTTTTGGGAGGAAACCCAAGAGCAGATAGCTTCTGGAAACCAATAGTGGAAAGGTAGGTATAAAGTTAGCCTTATGGAAGAGAAACTATAATTCTTTGGGAGGAAGAATAGCCTTGATAAAATCCACCCTAGCCAACTTACCCACTTACTACCTATCCACCTTTAGGATCCCAGTTAAAATAGCTATACAGCTCGAAAAAATGATGAGGGGCTTCTTGTGAGAGCTCACTTACTACCTATCCTTTAGGATCCCGGCTAAAATAGCTAAACAGCTAGGAAAAAACACAGATAAGGGACTACTTGTGGGAGCTAGGAGATGAAAGGAAATATCATTTGGTGATGTGGGAATAGGTGTGCAAACCTAAGGAGCAAGGAGGATTGGGTGTTGGAAATGTGATAAAAAAGGAATACAGCTCTTCTAGGAAAGTGGTTTTGGAGATTTCCCTTAAAAGGACACAAACTATGGCACAAGGCTTTTGAAAGCATTCATGGTTAGTGATATAAAAGGTGCCCCTAATCGCACAGGCGAGGTGCACTTTAGGGTAGGTGCTTCGCCCAAGTCCTAGGTGCAGCCCTTTCAAAAGGCGCACGCCTGGTGCACCTGATGCACCTTGCACCTCAGCCCAGGCGTGCGCCTTTTGAAAGTTTAACGCTTTTTTCGCTCACTTCACTCGTTCACCGAAGCTCCAAGAACCCCCTATTTGGTAATGTTGTTCATTCATTCATCCTACTAAAATATCTTCTTAAAAAGCAATTAAAATTATAAAATCATTATTTTTGTGTGAAAACTAAGAATTTAAGACCCTAACATGGACTTGTTTGGCCTTGCCTCGAGCAGTGTGGCAAAAAGGCAGCTTGTAGAATCAGGAATGTAAAATGTTTTACATCACATTAGCTACTTGAAGTAATGCATTTGAGGAAAAAAAGAGATAGTGGGTTTTACATGCTTGAAAATGTTTTATATGTTTGATTTTATTTTTAAATTTCCATTTGAATATGCTTTACAGTTTATGTATTTTAATTTTAAGTAATAGGTCTTTTAAAACATTTATTTTAAAATTTAAGTTCATATTTTTTATTAATATCATGTTTAATATTTTTTTATTTTTTGCATTTTTTGAATTTTCTGACATTTTTTATTTTTAGCATTTTTTGTATTTTTGCACCTTGCTTCAAAAAGGTGCACGCATTGTTCATGGTGTAGAGAACAATGGTTGGGATGCAAAACTTGTGCCTCACATCCCCTTGGAAAGCAATATTTGAGGTATTGCATACCTTTCTTAATTTTATCCAATTTGATGTGGGTTGTGGGAACAAAATTGTATTCTAGGAAGACCTCTAGTTTGGGGATGTGCCACTTAAATTATAATTCCCTATACTCTACTCTTTATCAAACCTTAAGGCCGAACCTATTTCTAGATTTGGATTGCTCTCAAAACATGGCTTAAGTTGGAACTTTGGTTTCAGAAGGGGTTTGAAAGACAGTAAACATGAATCCCTTTTGCTCCAAATGGTTCTCACACAGTTTTGAATGAGGATTAAGGTCTTTAAATCAGACAATGCAAGAGAATATTTTGAGAAGGATTTGGCTACATATTTTTTGGAGATGAGTGCTCAAAGTCTATTCCACTTCTTGTTCCTTCATCCAGTCCATCAACTCCACCATCAGTTACACCTGTTCCTCTTCATGTTCCTTCACCTAGTCCATCAACTCCACCATTAGATTTAGCCCCACTGCTTGATCCACTACAACCTGCTTCACATTTCTTTCAGCACCAATGCAAGAGGGTTTACCCCACACATGCTCCACTAACCTATGCCACTTTTCGTCGGTCTTCCAAGATTCCAAGTTCGGCTTATACAATTCCAAGTACTTCCCTTGAACCTGCTATTTCCATTGATGATGTTAACACAGATGTCGAAATTGATCTCAATCTTCCCATTGCACTCCGCAAGGAAAAGAGAGTATACAGCCCATTGCATTTCACACCATCTCTCATATAATGCCCTATCACCCTCCTACCATGCCTTCCTTTCTTCTCTAGATTCTGTGTCTATACCCAGGAATGTTAGTGAGGCTTTCTCCAAACCCAACTGGAGAACAACTATGATAGAAGAAATGGATGCTTTGATTAAGAACCAAACATGGGAGATAGTTGATATTCCTATAGAAAAGAAGATAGTTGGATGTAGATGGGTGTTCACTGTAAAGAACAAGGTTGAAGGCAGCATAGAGAGGTACAAGGCCAGGTTGGTTGCAAAAGGGTATACACAGACCAATGGTAGTTAAGATGAACTCAGCTCGGATCCTCTTGTCTCTAACAGCCACTTATTCATGGCAACTCTTCCAACTTATGTTAACAATGCATTTCTTTAGATTGTAGGAAGAGGTATACATAGACCTTCCAGCCAGTTTCTATGAGAATGTTGGTGAGGAAAAAGCTTGCAAGCTGAAAAAGTCATTATATGGTGTGAAACAATCACCTAGAAAGGCATGGTTTGACAGGTTTAGGGGGCATTGATCCATTTTGGATACACAGATCCAGTCAGATCACACTCTCTTTGTGAAGATTAGAGAAGCACTTGTGTCAATGCTAATTGTGCATGTGGGTGATATAATTGTTACAGGGAATATCTAAGGGAGACTGGTGCACTCAAGAAGTCACTGCAGTAAGAATTTGAGATTAAGGATTTAGGTGAACTAAAATATTTTTTTGGGGATTGAGGTTGCAAGATCCAAGCATGGTATATTCATCTCTCATAGGAAGTATGTCTTGGACCTACTACAGGAAACTAGGAAGCTAGGAGTTAAACCAACTAATACTTCTATTGACCTGAACCATATGATTAATGCTTTGGATGGTGAGTTAGCTAAGGATGTTGGGAGATATCAGTGGTAGGTCGGCTACTATATTTATGTATGACACGTCCAAACATTTCTTATGTTGTTAGTATTGTGAGTCAGTATATGCATGTTCCTTGGGTTCTGCACTGGAAAGCCATTGATAGGATATTTGCATACCAGAAGTCTGAAGAAGCACCCTGGCAGAGGAATTCTATTCTTAGATCATAATTGGAGTCTTATACAACTGCAAATTGGGCAAATTGTTTGAATGCCAGGAGATCCACATCAAGGGTATGCACCTTTGTGGGAGAAAATTTGGTTTCATGGAAGAGTAAAAAGCAGTTAGTGGTTGCTAGGTCAAGTACAGAGGCCAAATATAAATCTATGGCCCATGGTGTTTTCGAATTACTTTGAGTTAGATCCTTACTAAGTGAAATTAAGATAGATGAAAAGGAGCCAATGATGTTATATTGTGGCAACCAAGCTACAATCAATATTGTCCACAATCCAGTTCAGCATGATAGGACAAAAGACATTGAGGCTGATAGACAGTTCATAAGAGAAAGGGTGACAACCAGAAAAGTCTACCTACCTTATATCTCCTCTGAATTACAGTTAGTTGATGTCTTTACCAAGGAGTTGTAAAGAACAAGCTTGAACATGACCTACGCATAGGCGACTAGGCGATTTTTAGAAGTCGCCTCGCCCAACACCAAGGTGTTTTTGTATTAGGCGCTATATACATATATATATTGAATGTGCACATGTATTATATCATTTTATTGGTTTGTTTTATTTTATTAGAATACACCATGTATGTTACCATTTTTTTATTAAAGTAATTCTCTTTTACATTAAAACTAAGAAAGTTTCTTTGGGTTTGAGACTTTGAGTTTTGAACCGAGAGCTGAGAAGAGAAAGCGAGGACTAAGAAGTTTCCATTGTTCAGTCCAAGACCTCCATGTACGTTTCCTCCTCCTTCCTAAAACCACACCGGTATTCCTTCTTTCTTATTTTTAACAATCCTCCTCCTCCATTATTTTAGCCTGAAATAGGGTCTCCACCCCCTTAAACACAATCCACATCGTCCTCTTGGACAACTTATGTTGGGAATGAAACAGGGGCTCCACCCCCTTATTTTTCTCTCTTTTCTTAGCTGCACTCCGCCATTTTTGTTGGCTAGGATGCTATCCATGGCATTTTATGTTTTATTCGAATGATTTTATTGCTAATAGCTAGCATACATGTATGTTGATTAGTATAAAAAACCAATAAAGTAGCTTAAGAGGGGTAGGAATATTTATTTTATACATTCAAATTCCATCGCCTAGACAACGCCTAGGCACCTTGACAACTATAGACCTACGCAAGTTGGGAATGTGTGACATTTACTTCCAACTTGAGGGGGACTGTTGAGGATTTTGTATAGATTTGTTAGTTATTTTTGTTAATTATTTGTTTAGATAGGATGTGGGGACTACAACACTCTTGTTGAGACCCTTTGAGTGATGTTTTTAAGTTTTTTATGCAATTTTATGTGTTAGCCACCCTATAAGGGCATATTAGTCATTGTACTCTTCTTTTAATTAAAGTATAAATACTAATGGAGAGGGCGGCCAAATCTGATTTACTCTCTCTTTTTCAACTTCTCTTCTCTTCTCTTTCTCTTCTTCCACAAGAAACTCTTCTTTTCTTTGTAGATCTTTGATTTAGCAGGTTTGTACTATCTTCTTCTCCGCCGAGAACTTTTCTTAAGGATGACCAACTCTCCCTTCCAACCGAACTCGGTAATGGAAAGAATTGTACCATCAAGGAAACCTTTGGACCAGCTTATTGCCTCCCTACCTATAACTACCAACAATCTCTTCTCTTCTTTGATTTTAACTACTGAACCTCCACCAATTTCTTCTAGGAGAAATCTTTTCTTTTCCATGAGCAGCACCTTTCTCCACCTTGTCGCCAACAAAAAACTCTCCATCTCTGGATGAAGTTTATATCCACTATTAAATTATTAGAGATTAAATCATTTCTTACTACTTCTACACATGTCCTTTTTGGTCTACCCCAAGCTCTTCTAGCCCCTTCAATGTGTAACAAATCACTTCTAACTGGTTCTATTGGTGGTATTCTACACACATGCCCAAACCATTTTAGTCTAATCTCTCTCATTATCACCTATTAGAGCTACTCCTAGGTTCCTATGGATGACTTCATTTATAATCCTATCTTTTCTAGTTTTTCCACTCGTCCATCCTCGCATTCACATTTCTGCCACATACATTTTCTTGACATGTTCTTTTTTTTCATCAATAACAGAGTTTCATTAAAAATATTTAAAAGAATTACAAGGTATGGAGAGGTAAACTATCTTAACTCTCCACAAACAAGAAAACTATTACAATTGAGCCCAAAACAACTGGTTTCTCCCCACCCCTTGCTTTGTTAAAACATCAGAAAAACCATTTGCTGGAGTTTCATTAAAAAATATTTAAAAGAATTACAAGGTATGGAGAGGTAAACTATCTTAACTCTCCACAAACAAGAAAACTATTACAATTGAGCCCAAAACAACTGGTTTCTCCCCACCCCTTGCTTTGCTAAAACATCAGAAAAACCATTTGCTGCCCTCTTAATCCAGATGAACTGCACTTCGATATCTTGAGTCATCCACTTGAATCTCTTCTTTTCATTATTGAAAATCCAAAAACCTTTATCTTCCTTTTGCAACCACTCTAATACCTTAATCTCTTTTTTTCATTATTGACATGTTTCTTGACTGCCCAACACCTTTCTCCATATAACATAGCTGGCCTTACAACTGTTCTATAGAATTTTCCTTTTTAATCTAAATGGTTTTTTTGAAGATACTAAATGGTTTTCGCCTATCACATAAAAGTCCAGATGAACCCCTCCATTTTGCCCATCCCATTCTAATTCTTTAGGTGATGTCCTCTTCAAAACATAGTCCAAGAAATTCCAATTAACACGATTGTAGGCCTTCTTCAAATTTACCTTAGACATCAAGCCCGCTCTTCCACTTCTAAATCTAGAATCAATCAGCTCATTTGCTATTAACACCCTGTCCACTATTAACCTTCCCTCTACAAATGCACCTTGACTCTCCAAAATGACACCGTCCATCACATTTTTCAACCACTTTTTTTTATCAGCAAACACATTTTTCAACCACTTTGCTAACACCTTGACACCACCCATTCAGACAAGCATTGAGTAGTGCCCTTTATAATCATAGAAGACCCCTTCAATAGTCAATGGTATGGTATGTCCTAGGATCACAATATCAATTTGCTAAAATGAGGCTACAAGACTGAACATGCACATGATGGCATTAAAGATCATATAGTAAGACTTGGTATAGAGCATTTGGAAGGAAAGGAAGGACCTTCAATTTGGCTGTGAGCAGATGCAATCATCTTCATAACAGATCAGACTATGAATTTTAGAGACTATGATAGTTCTAATTAGAAATTTTTTTTATTTAATTGGAATATTTTTCAGTATAGAAGGTGGTAGTACTCTAAAAATATCAAAAGGCTTCAGGCCTTTTATGGTTCATCTTTAAATCCATAATTAATTAAATACTTTTAACAACATAAATAAAAATGCTGTACCACTGGTTAAAGCCAACAGCGAAGTGGTTCTGTTTGACAAATTCAAGCCCTTGGACTCTTGGACAATTGACCTTTGAAGAGAGAAAACGTCCATGGTTTCCAGCATGAACTGCCCATTCAAATGGATCCCTTGATCTGCAAATAGCCTCACAAATGCTTTAGCAAGAGCTGGGACTGCTAGAGAAGACTTTATATGTGGGACCCTAAGATGGGGTTTAATTAGTAAGAAAGTTGGGAAAATAAGGTTATTATATGGGGCAACCTTGGGTTGTTACTTTGTTCAGGTCCTTATAACCATGTCCGTGGAAATAAGGTTTTCTGATCCTATCCTTTAATATAATCTCTGTTTTGTTATGGATCAAAAATAATGTTGAATGGCAAGCATCTAAACTAGTAAAATTAATACAACACATCATGAAGTCCCAGCTTTGAAAATGGGAAATGGTTCAGTACAAGTGCACACTCAAGCCACTAAAGGAACTCAATATGAAGACTTCAGGTTCCAAATTAGGAATAAGGTGCTGTAAAAGTGATCCATACCAATCCACAAAAGCAAGGTCAAAATCTTCAAATTGAAGGAAAATTACTATTCTTCAAGAATTGGATTTTTTTATCAATAACTGTAACTTTTCACTAAAGTTAAAAGAGTATTGGACTATGGTACAAACAAAGAATACGGTGAGAGATAAGCTCTCTTATCTCTCCCCTCCAAGTAAAATGAAAATTACAGCTGTGCCCAAAATAATTGATTTCTTCCCACCCCTTGTTTGGCTAGTGCATCACAGCCATAGAGTTTGCCGTTCTTTTCACGCATTGTAGCTTTAGATCCAGATTCCTAGTGATCCAATCGAAATTTATTCTTCTCATTATTGTACCTCCACATCCCAGCTTCCTCTCTCTTGAGCCATGCCACAACCAGCTTGGAGTCCCCTTGTATAATTAATTTCCTCAAGTTTATAGTTCCTGCCCTCTGTACCCCTTCTATCAGAGCCACCACTTCTGCCCTTAAACAGTCTCCTTCACCAGCTGGGCCTGTTCGAGAATTGGAAATTCATGAAAAGTATTTAAGAAACTTTGAAGCAACTCAAAACTTTCCATTTTTTTTCTTTTGACGGGTCATCTTTATATACATCGCTAAAAAATGGGTTAACTACGTAATGAAAAAATGTCGAATCTCCAAACGACAACTTCGAAACCTACCTGCAATTATATCATTGTGAAACACACGATAGACGTCCAAAAGCAAAATAGTTAGACTAACCTCCAAAAGCCCACTTGTGTGATGTTGCATTCGAATGGAGAAACTTGGGGTGTATGCGTGCATGCTCCAGTTGACCTTCCAAGTGAAGATATCTCAACTTACTGCTCAAAGAATTTCTAAAAACTTTGTTTTATTTAAAACACACAAACACACACAGAAAAAAATATTGAAGGAAAAGAAGGAAAACCTGGTCCAGGAGTTGATTTCGTAGGGCCGACATCATAGTCCCCTGCTTTCCAGAAACTACCCGAGAAGAACGTTTGGCTCTGATTGCTCGAACTAGGAAGAGGGACTATTACCTGACTGTTCAATTCTACTCCTTCCCCGTGCAATGGCTGCTCTCTACACGCATTTCCGATGCCGTTTTCGTCATCGCTACTATCGATGGCGATGGAATTAATAGGGTCCTTTTCTTGTTTTGGCAACATATCTCAGCAATAGCTCTGAAACATGAGAACGAGGAATTCAATGTTTAGGGTTTGGGGTTCTTTCTCTTCTTCCCCATTTTTACATATGCTAAGGTTTGCCGGTTCAAATGCATGAATCCAGATACTGCATTGAAGAGGGAAAAAAACGCAGTAACTCAGAATGACAAAACAAAAGAAACACATATAAGTTGCATATGCAGATACTGTGAGCCACGACTGCGGCTTCTTCGTTTACCTGCTGTTCGATTATTCGGCGCGGATTGTGAGGTTTCTCTCTGCTAAATTAGCGCGGCGATGAAACAAAATCGTTGGAGAAAACCCAGAAAGATGTACTTCTGCAATTGTCGGGACGAAAGGACGCATAAATATATAAATCGAACCGAACCGAACCGATATAAATTACATAAGGCTGCGTTTGTTTCCAATGCAAATGCAAATGTACCTGCATTTTTGCCCTCATCCCGGTTCATGAATGCAATGCCGGTTCACGTGTTAATCTGATTTTTGTACTCTTTTCGTTTGCTTGGAATTGATATAAAATGAGGGTACGAATTTGCTGGCGTTTGGTTGACATCGATATCTAATCTGACTCAATCCGACCAACAAAAGAGTAGAATCAGTGTTTAACAAACGGTTCATTTAATAACCAAAATGTCTATAACTGTCCCAACACACACTACATATCCATAACGTAAACATTTTTAATAGTATCTAAAATCCTTTGAGATAGTTTGGCTATCTTCTCAAAGGTAACATTTCCAACTTGCATTGTTGACACATGTTTCAAACCTTAGTTGACTAGTAGAAGCTATTCCTTTCACAACCCCTGTATTTATAATTTTTTTTTCTGATTGCTAGCTACACGTCTTGAAACGGGTACCCACACCAACAAATTTCCAACCCATAATTCATTTTGGTTCAGGCTTTAGGTAAATTTGTAACATATTTATTTATTTTTTCTCACTTCTTACATAATACAACAAGTAAGATAATTTACATGATAACGCTTCCAGAAACCCTAATAAATCCTATCATTCTTTCATCAAAACAGCAGCTTTGGTGAAAACAGAGCTAGGCATTTTTCAAAACCAACCTAGTTTTTAGTATTCCAGGAAGCTTTGTAAGAGATATTTTCTTTTCACGAAACATACTTTGCCTACCTTCGAAAGTATTGTGATTTGTGATAGAGAAGCCACTAAAACTTGGGTTGGATCTCTCTCAGATGAAGATGATGCAGGTTATATGGGGAGACCCATATTTTGTTGAAGATCACTCCATATCTGCTCATCTGTTCACAAATATGAGAATGATCACTCCATATCACTCCATATCAGCTCATTTGTTGGATCTCCTTCCCCTTTCTATTCAATCCATTCACATTTCATTCGAACAGGAGATATTCTAACACGCCCTAAACAATCCATTCACATTTCATTAAAGGTACTGTCGGCCTTCAAACAATGATACCTGATAACAGTCAGCATTCGCATTTCCTAATCAAGCCATTCACATATCATTGGAGGTATTGTCAGCCTTCAAACATTGAGACAACATAACAGTCAGCATTCACATTTACAGTTCAATCAATGAGACCTGATAACAGTCGACATTCACATTTCCTATTCAATCCATTCACATTTCATTGGATGAGTTTATCATGGAAAAGTATAAGGGATAAGTATAATTGACCTGATAACGGAGGATAAATATAAATATATCAGATCAGATCAGTTTATCCGGTCCCATAATGATAACAGAGGATAAATACATGAAAACAAATGATAAAATAGTGATCCAAAACAGATGATAAAACCTGATCTGATAATGATAATGATAAGTGATCTAATATAAGTGATCCAAAATGCGGTTCATGCTAAATATAAAATCTCTCTTTCCCTCACTCATGAGAACAAATGATAAAATGTGGTTCCTATTATAAGTGATCCGAAACAGATGATAAAATCTGATCTGATAATGATAATGATAATGATAAGTGATCTGATATAAGTGATCCAAAATGTGGTTCCCGCTAAATATAAAATCTCTCTTTCCCTCACTCACACAACTTCCCCCCCCCTCTCTCTCTCTTTATCAATATATCTATCTCTCTCTCTCTCTCTCTCTCTCTCTCTCTCTCTCTCATATATATACATATATATATATAACCTTCCAAATGATTTGGCTAATTAAACAACCCCCATGCCACAATCCCAGTAAAGAATTCAATGATGCCTCTTACCAGATATGGCCTAATTGTAGATGTGGATGGCCCTACAACCAACTTCTTAGAGGAATATGTTATATCCAGCCCTACTTCACAATACTTATAGTATACATGTTCAGCTTCTTCTCGACTGTTATATGAACAATAAGAATTCCCCTTGAACCCAACAACTTGCTTTTGACACTCAAGCCATGAGTCATACACACCTACCTTTGTCCCCTTGAACACAACATAGGATTTTTTCATCCTACACACTTCACCATTAGGACAAACTGATGTGAATATAAGACATCAACAATGTAATTAAACATACATATGTTTCAAGCAACAGACATATGATGACATACTACAAACAAAAAGTTATGACAAGAAAGTTTCATTATATTAGTAAGTCAAAAGTATCATTATAGAAGTAAGTACTAAGAAGTGTTAAAAACTACTATAGCTGCCACCAATTAGTTAATATGTTTCATCAGCAAGTGCATCAACCTAATTTTGGTTATAACGAAAAGGGGTAGAAGTGTTAATAAGTTCCATTGTCTAAACTTTATAACAAAACAAGAGGTACTACTACATTCCACCAAAAGCAGTCATCTTAGATATGATGGATAGGACCATCTAAGCCCTAAATGGCTTGTCCCTCCCAAGGAAAATGTTTGCTCCCTTCTCATGTTCACCTAGGTACCTAAAGATAGTGTTCTGGACCTGAATGTCATACCCTTTCAAGTCCATAACTTCCTTCCATAAACGGTTCAAGAAATCCATCTCAATCTCCAGTGTAAGTGCAGATGCAATTTTTGACATTGTAATATTCATTCTATCAATTGCATCAATAAAGTCCTAGTTGGGCTTCAGTTTTGATCCATGCACTCTTTTTTTTTTTTTTTTTGAGTTTGAGGAACCTCCCCTACGGTTGTTGTTGGAGACTAATTGAGTACCATCTTCACAAATGAATTCATCAACAGTAGTGGGGTTGTTGCATCATCATTGATCTCAAGGTCATCCTCTCTAGCACCATCAAAATCAACATTACATTCAGTCATTGACTCAAACCCTACCATAGCCTTATCACCTATAGGTTGATCATTTTCCATAATTGTTTGGATCTCCTCAAACATCTCCATCACCCTGCCTTTAACACATAGTGCAAGTGGATTGGCCTGCAATGTAAATGACATCATTACCGGTTGCCAATTTTAAATATTAATTAAAAAACCAAATAAGCCACATTTACCTAGATGTAATCATCCCAAACAACTAGGTCAGCTATGATTTGATTTTTGGTTTCATTCTAGCCAAAGCCACTAGTCCCGAGCAGCTTCTTGGCTTCCATGTATATATATGGGTTTTAATGTTCTCATTCTTTTCTTAATATGGGGTATTCTTATTTCAATATTGAAATGGGCAGTCATCTCCTTGCATACTGATGTGTAAGCAAATGTCTAAAACCCCTTATCAATTTTGTTGCCCAATGCTACTTGATCAGAAAGTAGCTCAATCAATGCCTTGTCCATGGCATCATTCTATCTTACTTGTTGACTTCGATCACCCTTGTTGGACATAGTTTGAGAGATAGACAATACATCCTTTCCCTTATTGCGATCTTTCCTATTACTGATAGATGTTCCTACTGTATCTCTACTAGAGACCATTGATGTAACTGGTTCTGGTCACGTACCATTTTTTTGTGACGTATCAATTTTTTTGGCTAAGTATCTCGTCATTTGACCTACTCCCAGGAGAGGATGGTGGAGCCCCCTGGTGACTAACTCCCTGGTGGTGAGCTACTTGGTGACGAGCTCCCTGGTGGTGAGCTACTTGGTGACGAGCTCCCTGGTTGTGAGCTACTTGGTGACGAGCTCCCTAGTGGTGAACTACTTGGTGACGAGCTCCCTGGTGGTGAGCTACTTGGTGGAGAGCTCCCTGGTGGTGAGCTACCTGGTGGTGAGCTCCCTGGTGGTGAGCTCCCTGGTAATGAGCTCCTTGGTGGTGAGCTACTTGGTAACGAGCTCCCTGGTGGTGAGCTACTTGGTAACGAGCTCCCTGGTGGTGAGCTACCTGATGATGAGCTCCCTGGTGGCGAGCTACCTGGTGGTGAGCTACTTGGTAATGAGCTACTTGGTAATGAGCTCCCTGGTGGTGAGCTACCTGGTGATGAGCTCCCTGGTGGCGAGCTCCCAGGTGGTGAGCTACTTGGTGACAAGCTCCCTAGTGGTGAGATACCTGGTGACGAGCTCCCTGGTGGTGAGCTACCTGGTGACGAGCTTCCTGGTGTAGCGCAACCCGACTGCCCTCTGCATGAGGTGATCTCCTCTCCTTTGTAGGCAGCGGGAACTGAAGAGCCTGCGAGAACTCCATCTTTTCCTCCTCTTTGTAGGCGGCGGGAGCTGAGGAACCTATGAGAACTGAATCAGAGGACCCAGGGGTATTTACCCGGTGGGGACTCTCCGATGCCTAAGTTAGCATTTTGATTGCTGAGAGCTTGGAGAGAAATGAGAGAGATAGAGAGCAGGGATTACTTCCATTTTTCCATTCTCTCCCCCTTGTCTTTGGGGGTCGGAGTCCTTATATAGTGGTGTCCTGTCAAATCAGACGTAACAACCTTTATCAAGTCAGGCATAACTGCCTTTGTCTCTTTGCCGCAACCATTATTGCCAGAGCTGAGGTGGCGGGTGCAGGCGACTACTGCAGAGTATGGCTCTACCAGTCAAGGGATAGCTCTCAAGACTGGCAGGCACGGTGCCGCCTAGCGAGAGACGTGGGCGCAGGCCTCCAGATCTGTCAAGTACGGATGTCAGGCAAGAGATCCCCCTACGATACGCCGAGCTGCCCCTAAGTGTCGAACTACCTATGCCAAGCTACCTGTAAGTGCTGAGCTACCCCTAAATGGCGAGCTCTTTGTAAGACACCAGGCTGCCTACGGATTGGCCAGCTGCCTGTGGCGTGCTGCCTATGCCGAGCTACCTGTAAGTGCCGAGCTGCCCCTAAGTGGCGAGTTCTTCATAAGATGCCAGGCTGCTTGTGGAGTGGCCAGTTGCCTGTGGTGAGCTGCCTATGCCGAGCTGCTTGTAAGTGTCAAGCTGCCCCTAAGTGTCAAGCTCTTCGTAAGACGCCAGGCTGCCTGTGGAGTGGCCAACTGCCTATGCCGAGCTGCCCCTAAGTGGCAAGCTCTTCATAAGATGCCAGGCTGCCCCTAAGTGGTGAGCTCTTCATAAGACGCCAGGCTGCCTGCGGAGTGGTCAGCTGCCTATGCCGAGCTGCCTGAATGCCGAGCTGCCCCTAAGTGGTGAGCTCTTCGTAAGACGTCAGGATGCCTGCGGAGTGGCCAGCTGCCTGTGGCGAGCTGCCTATGCCGAGTTGCCTGTAAGTTCCGAGCTGCCCCTAAGTGGCGAGCTCTTCGTAAGACGTCAGGCTGCCTGCGAAGTGGCCAGCTGCCTGTGGCCAGCTGCCTGTAAGTGCCGAGCTGCCCCTAACTGGCGAGCTCTTCCTAAGATGCCAAGCTGCCTGCGGAGTGGTTAGCTGCCTATGCCGAGCTACCTGTAAGTGTCGAGTTGCCCCTAAGTGGCGAGGTCTACATAAGACGCCAGGCTACCTACGGAGTGGCCAGCTGCCTGTGACCAGCTGCCTATGCCGAGCTGCCCCTAACTATACTGAGCTCCCCGATCTATGCCGAGCTGCCTGAGCTGTGTCGAGCTGCCCAGTTGTTAAGAGGCTGCACTTGGTTTGCATGAGGTGCCATGTGTCACAATTTCACTGGAGGGCCAAATCCGCCCCCATTAATTGCCCCCCACTCCTGAGCTGAGAGTAACTCAGCGAAGGGAGTAGATATCTTCTTTTGGCCCGTAAGACGACGAGCTAGTAAGTGCTGATCCAATATGAACTTTCAGGACCCACCCCACCTACCCAACAATTGATCTAATGAAATCCTCACCGAATAAATACACTATTAACTTGTGAAGATTAATCCACAACGGGAGTATGACTAGGTGCTCATCTGGGTTGAATAAAGGAGACCATTTAAAGAATCTGAAGAGAAAATCCACTTCTTTGAGCCACACTTTCAGAAAGTCTTCCTCACATTGGAAACGTAAGAGCAAGTGTGTGAAATCAATAACTGAGATAACCACCTCCTTGAGTAACTTGAAGTGATCCAGGAGTAAAGACTTTAATTCAGGGATGAAGGGTTTCCCGTACGAGCACTTGGAAATGAGAAAATTTGAAAGACTCACACACCTTGGCAATTTCTTCATCAGTAAAGAAAACTACATAGAGAAAATACAATCATCATCAAAGCATGATTAGTGATCAAAGTGCCATCCCTGTTGAGATGTATACCTTATATCATATTTGAGGAGAATGTTAGAAGCATTTGAGTGAAGACTTCCATGTCTATAATGAAGAGGTAGGGTGAGAGAGGATCACCCTACCATAGTCCTCTGTAGAATTGAAAATACCCATGTACTTCTTCACACAACTTGATTGAGTATGATGCTAAGGAGATACATTGATATATCAAGTTGCATCATTTAGAAAGGAAGTTCATTTCAGAGAGCGTAGCAATTAGAAAAGTTCCAACCAATTCGGTCAAATGCTTTGGGCATGTCCAATTTCAGAGCCAGATACCCCTTGCCTTTATTCTAACTCTTCATATGATGAAGAATCTTTTACCAATAAGATATTATCAGTGATCTGATGGTTTTTTAAGAAACTTTACTAGAAGGGGGAGAATGTATCTTGAAAAAGTGGCTGATTTTGTAGATTAACCTCTTCAAGATAATTATATATATATATATGACATTACATAAATTGATGGGTCTAAAGATAGAAGCATCAATTGCGAAGTGGGTTTTTGGTATAAATACTAAGTTGGTATTATTTATACCTTGTGGAAGCATCAATGGTAAAAATGCAGAACCATCTCAAATACATAATTTCTTACAATATCCCAATAATGCTGAAAAAAAATAAGCAGTAAACCCATCAGAGCTCAGTGCCTTATGGGGATGTGCATTTACTATATACAACTGCAGTGATTTCTTTGAATATAGGTGAAAGTAGTAGAGATTGGGATTGTTGCTGATTTATTCGGGGTGGGTTAAAATGGTAGATAACATTTGGATCAAATGCTTCACTATACCCCTATATATGAAAATATCTACCATCTTTTGCTTATTTAAGGTCCAATCACCAAATAACTTTCTCATCCATGGTATATCATTGTTCAGGCTCAGTTTGGAAGGAATACAAATACAAATTTATAGAGTGCAAAACCTTGTATTTTGTATTATTTTGTATATATTTACACAGTACATATTTGTATTTGTACTCCTACCAAACTGAGGCTAACATTTTTTATAATTGGTCATGTGATGAAAAAATGTATTTTTATCACTTTCATGAAGCCATAATTCTTGCAATTGGAGCCTATATAGTTGCTCCCCTTTTCTAGGCCAGTAATAATACTGATTTTGTAAAGTTTTGAGGAGCTGAGTATCTATAAATGTGTGGGAGTTCATTTGCAAAGTTGAGATTCTAGCAGATATAGTTCTAATATGGTCTTGAATGTAACCAAAATTTTATCAATTCCAAGCTAATAGTAGTGCCTTACACTGCTTTAGCTTGCTAACTACCAGTAAGAATGATGTGATGATTGCCAAGAGCCAGCAATGATCCTTCCATAGTCTAAATTCTCTGACTAGAATGGGAGGAAATGGAAATAGGATTTCCTTCACTGAGTGCTTGGATTTGTAAGTAGTTTAATTGGTCCAAAATCTAAAGAAATAATGGGTGCGCATGTTAAAGATGGTGGACAGAGGATATAAGTGGAGCCAATACTAATACCCACCAATTTAACCTTTCTAGCACTCTAGAAGGTCCATGTTGCCCATTAGTCCCTGTATAAGGGCCCCACATGGTTAATATCCCCAAGTTGAAAAAAAAAATTAGGGAGAAGTACCAATCAGCCCAGATCAAAATTTATTAGGCCCAAAGTACAGGGGGAATGCATCCTGACCGTGAATTGATGCTAAATTCACGGGCAGAATGTGGTTTATAGGGGGAGAGGGCTAATTGTGGGGGGTGGGGGGGGGCTGGAATTCAGAATTCTGCATCATGTATTTCTGTACTTTTCCCAAAAAATTATAAAATTCTTCATGCGATTTGAGAATTTTGGGGTGATGATACGATAATTCCTATGTTCATGTAGAAAAAGAACATCGTTCATGTCACCCATTAATAACCAAAGTGTTTGGATTGGGGTCAGTTGATATTTGAGTAATAAGGTCCAAAGTTCTTTTTCTTCTATGTCTACATGAAGAAATGGGGATGTACATGACATACTGTAGCGGAGATACTACTACTCTAGTAGTAGAAGAGACTTCAGCCACCTGAATTCCTCATGGCTTTGCAAGTGGAAGTGTTGATATTTGATCTTCTTATCTAGCACTTGACATATAACCTCGGTTAGGTGGATTTCACAAAGAAAAAGGAGTTCTAGTTTTTCAGTCCTACATAAATTAAGTACATGTGGCATCGTCTTAAGGTTCTTTATATTAGGGGTGAATAAACGGTTTATTTGATTAAAAATTGAATTCAATAAATCGAAATTTTTAAAATCAAAGCTTTAAATGAAAAACTGAAAATTTCAGTTTGATTTTTCGTTATTTTGATTAACCGAATTTCTAAACCTGATAAAAAATAAAATCGAAACTGAAATTTTATAAATTAAAATAATCAAAAACCAAAAAAACCGAAATCAAAATTTTCAATTCGGTTTTTCGATTTTAACCAAATAATACTCACCCCTAGTTCACCCCTCTTGCATTCCATGAGAGAATAATCATGGAGTGTAATATCAGAACGAGAAGAGATTGCAAATAATCCAACAAGAGAAAATATAAATTATTCAGTATAGCAAGGGTTAATTGAACAAGGTGTACCTGGGTGGAGAGATGAAGGTGTCAATATTGGAAGGCTAACTAGAGTTTGTTGTATTGGATCAGGTCTGATTTGCCATATCCAATGATGATTATTCTGTGATATTGTTTTGAGTGGGTGCTCCAAATGCTTGATTATGTAAAGCCTGGCCAGTCAATAATGTTTACATGTATATTCTAGTGCACAATAGAAGGGCGAAGATCATTGACCAGTTCAAGAAAATAGCTGACTATTTGGCCATCATCCATTGTGAGATGATCAGCTCATAACCATTCACCTGGAAAGATAATCAGTTTATCTTCAAGGGAAGGTTTTGTGGAGTCTTAGAAGATGAGTCATCCAAGAAGCAAAGGTTGTTGGAGGTTGACGATATCTTCTTCTTTGCTAAGAGACAACATTGGAGATGACTGATTTTCATCTTCTCTTGGTTAGGTACTAGCTCCCCAACATATTGGACTAAATAGAATATTTGACTCTCCTCTATCATGCCTCGCGGGATCATATGGATTTGTAGCCGGATATGTTGGGTCCATACTTTCTCCATCATGCCTGTGGACGAGTCTGATCATTCCTCAAACGGGTCAAAGAGGAACCATGGTCCATGGGGCTACAACCCCAATTCCAGATGTGGTTCAATTTTTCAGTATGTGCCTAGGTTGGTAAACTAGGTGGCCCATGCTGTGGCCCAATGGGCCTATTTGAGAGATGAGTGGATTTTCTCTAATTCCCGTGGCTATGATTGGAATGGTCTACACAACGGGAGTAGTCCATCCCCCAAAAGCATTACTCTCAACCCCAACCCAATCTAATGAATCAGTTTAATCCTCTAGCACCAAAAGAAATCAGCATCAACTATGAACATTGGCATGTGATGTGTGAATCAGGGATTTAGAAAGCAGGGTCTTTTACCGACAAAAGCCCCTTCCTACACATCTTAACAAGATCAATGTCCACACATCACATGCATGATGGATCCCAATTTTATGGTGGATCCGACAATATGAACATGCAGATCATGTTGGTGTGTTGTGATGGATTTTTGTAGGTAAAAATTTTGGACTCATGAATTAGGTTATGTAACATAACAATGTTCCATATATATGTGATTAGTTACGTAGCCTTGTTCACACATTTGTAGTTGCAGTAGATCCATGTTTTTTGTGTGGTTGGTTGCTTTGGTTTTGTAGTTTTGGTGTTTTTTTTTTGTTTGGATTTAGTGCCAGTTTGCTTTGTAGTTGGAATTAGAATCATAATCTTTCGAAATCAGAATGGCCTACTCTCTCACTTATTTGGTTCAGATTATAATCAAAATTACAATTAGAATTGGCTGGAATAGATTCTCATTCCCAAGAGAAGAGGAAGAAATGGCCATTCCCTCAAATGAAATAATGTCATTCCAGTAGGAATAGGAATTGAATTCTGATTCTACCCAAACGAATGGTTGAAACCATTCTGATTCTAAACCCCTATTCCTACGAACCAAACAACCCTGATCCTCTAAAATTAATGAGGACCAGGAAATGGTGTGGGGCCAAAGCAAAGAAGAAATCTAGTTTGTTAGTTTTAGAAAAGAGAAGTATCACGTGTGAAGAAGTGGGAAAGGGGTAGGAACTTGGAAGCAGAATGGGGGAGGGCGTGTGTTGTCTGTCCATCCAAGGAGATATTCCGCTTGGAGCAAATGCAACTGGTGCAGCTCATCATCCCTATAGAATAAGACCATCTAATCATTTCTTACTTCAAAGATGTAATTATTCTTCCTTTCTTTTCACTTTCCCCAGTATTTCGCTGCTACAAAACCCTTGCGTTCTATAAATTCTGTGTTTCACATATTTAATTATCTCTGAAGCGGCATAAGTAATTTGGTTTAGATAAGTATTGTCAACTCAATTTACCTTGATCTTCACCGAACAATCTTATTAACTTTGATCTATGTAACTTGCTTAGTATGTTGACAATGTTCCGGTCAACATTCGTGTTGTTGCAAATTGCACAATGTGATAACATGTTAGATCAATTCAGTGGTTCGTACATTGAACTATCCTTACGTTATGATCTCGTAATGGGTACGCAATTCAACATTAGTGTGAACTCAGATGACCTAGTGATCTTTTATTTCCATTGGAATCCTATCTTTCTTCTTTCAGTTTGTTGAGCTTTATTTGATAGGTAGGAAAAAGATTATAAACCACCTGGGGGTAGCTTGACCCCACGCATCACTAAAACAAATGTAAGCTTCAAGAATTACATATGAAACAAGGAGACCAAAGTTGTAGGTATTAATCAATTCGAAATTGTTGCATGTTTTGATAGCATTCTTTGACACAATGGGTGCAACGTTCCAAGGGGGATCTAGGATACCTTGAATTATCATAACTAGCTTTGAATCTCTTTCGGCGATGAACTGGCATTGATTTAGACGGTCGAACCGTTTGGTCCAAAAATCATTTAGGCAATCAGTTTCGTTTCATCCTTAACCTGGTTTTTAATTAAAAACCGTTGATTTGATCAGTGATTTATTGATTTAGACAATTGAATTGTTGACCCATTCAATCAATTTAACGGTTTTGGTCATTTTTTTATTTTTAATTATTTTTAATTTTTTAAATTAAAAAAGATAATTCATTTAAACCGGTTAATCGAACCATTGACATGGCCAGAATGGTTGCGATTTTGGGTTGGTTTTTGGAACTGCCCCGCAACCAAGTGAGCTTCCAAAGCTGCCAAGGCCTCTCTGCCTTGTTAAAGCCCTCCCAAGGTATTTATTGCAATTACTCCAAATGCACACCTTTCATCATCTTTTCTCCTATTACCCAAAAAAAGAAAATCATATTTTCTCCATGCATCAAAGTTTATCTTAATAGCCCCTTTTGTGGGGATTTTCATCTTGTGTATTGAAGATCCTCATGTTTATCGCAGGAATCTTCTTTTTGGTGGTACACTTGTAGATATTTTTTAGGCAAACTTCTAATTATCTTCTTTACTATTTAGGGGTAGAATTTATTTTCAAAAATTCTATATTTCTATTTTTTCATATATACCACAAAATTGTACTGATTTTTTCCAGGTAGTGAGTAATTATTTGTTTATTTTTTTCTTTTAATTCTTCTCCACTAATCATCGATGTCCTCATTTTCCAGGGGTGGAATACTGATATTTTGAACCATTATGGTTTAACAATAGGAGAGAGTACTTTTAATTCAACAAAAATTGTTGTATGGGCCTCCAAATAATTGATCTCAAACACTAGTCCTAATGAATTTGCCAAAAGAGAATTGGAATTTGTTGCTACGGTGGTTGCAATAAGAGTCAGAAGCAATAGTACTTGGCCAGTTTCCTAATACTCCACAAGTTTTATATTTGCTTAACCGGTATTGACGATTTTCTTTATCCTCTGTGTTGCAGGGAACTACTTGATGCTGCCGAGTGCAGCCCCGCCAACGATTCTGTAAGTCAAAATGATTTCAACATGGCAACCATGTGACTGGGTTAACTTTGGCTGTTGGGGAACAACAGCCTTTCTTGTTAAGAGAGTTTCTGAATTGGGCATGTTCACGGCAGTTCACCAATTTACAGGTATGCTTTCATTTTTATTCAAAATAAATCAGAATGCAATTACTAATTTGCACACTCTCATGGTATGTGCCCAACCTAGAAACTCTGTCAACAAGAAAGTCTGTTGGCTCCCAACAGCCACAGCTTTTACCATGTGACTAGGTATGGGGCTGGGAGCCCAGGACAGCAAAATGTTTTTGTTCAAAGGTTACTATTCGAATTGTCGACCCATGTTGGGACAAGGCTTAGGCTGCATTTGACATTCTTTATTTCAAGGACTTGTCTCCATTTTGCTGTTAAAACTACAAAAATGAGATAAGTCCTTAAAATAACGAATGCCAAATGCAGCCTTAGCTGAGTTGAGTTGAATTCTCTGGCAATAATAAGATCAGCTAGCATTATATTGCAAAATCTTGGCCTCAGCCTAGAGAAAAGCGATAACCCACTAACCTGTTAAATGTTCACGATATCTGGTCTTCTATTTATATTCAACCACTAATCAACAAGGATTGTTCAGAGGTCAGTCCTGGAACTTCTGTCCCAGACTCCCAGTCCTAATTTCTTAAACACTCTGAATGTGTTTTAACATCGGATTTGTGGGCAAAAACATTTGCCAAGGCTACGAGACTTCCCTCAAATCCGTTAAATGTCTTTTTGGGGCATGCAAAGGAGAATCGTCAGCTACTTCAAAGGAGTAAAAAGAAGGGAAGTAAAAAAGCAATTCGATTCAGAGAAGCTTCTTAGCATATCATATAATAGCTAAATTTCAGTTCTCTTAGGTGCCTCCACGGACAGTCTTATTTCATGTAAGTACCAAAACATTCACATCAACATGGGATAGTAGATGATATCATGCATTGCATCTGAGGCCGTCTAAAAACATAAATTCCTGCTTAAGAATGTAATCAGGATTCATAATTCATGATCAACGAGGTTCTAAGGATTCATGAGACCAAGTACAAGATAGTCGCAATATACATATCACACTTATGTACACCGGAGCCAGTGTGATGAATCTTAGTAACTCCATAATCTACTTAGGGGTGGTGTGAATGGCCGCCACAGTTGAGACCATGGAATCCACCCCACAAACATCACGGCCCCTGCATATCTTGTAGTACCCATTCTCTCCCCAGCTTTCCCCCCAGGAATTCTTTATGATCCAATATGGCTTGTCCTTCATGCGGATGGGAGAATAACCTTCAGAACCATATCCCACCAGAAGTACTCCATGATTCAATCGCCTTGAGCAAATGTATGGGCATGAAACTCCACCTATGTATGTCTGCATGAAAACTGCATTGATACCCACTGCAACCATGAAAAGCAAAAGTTAGTATGATCTATAGTCAGCCATCTATAACCATTATCATTGCATTGGCATTATCAAAAATCCAGAATCCAATGTTTATATGTGCAGTCATGCCCAAGTGATGCATCTTCAATTAGAACCAACCTGCAAGAGGACCATTTTTCACTAAATTTGCAGCAATTTGATCTTCATCAAGAGAGACAACGCTGAAGTTAGCAACTGATGCAACAATCTTGGACTTGTCAAATTTACAGGTACCATGGTCAGTTCCAGTATAAGGGTAATCTTCCTCCTGCATAAGTCCACCAGTTTTCAAAGTGTATTCGAAGGCACTAGTCATTAGCCCACCATTGCATCCTGAGTCACATGAGCCTGGTTCATCTGGATCACACTGAAAGAAAAAGGTCCCAAATCAACAATTACGAAGTCATAAGGTGAGACAACATCTGACTCGTAGTGGACATCTGGGATCAAATCCCACTGCCACTAGGGTTTGGGGGGTTAAGGGGATGGGGGATGGGCTACCCCTGTTGTGTAGCCATGAAGCAAAAAAAGGTGAGACAATATCATTATAAAAGTTCAAGATAAAAAGAATGTCACAAACTGGTGTTAAAAAACAATACAAGAGAAACCAGTTGAGGTTCTCATCCACATTTCACACCTAACAGGAAATCTTGGCAACACAGCTTCGATTTCTCAACAACAATCTGTTAAAACATCATAGGTTACTTAGAAGTGATCTTTAACAAAGGAGTTACAGGTAATACCATAAAGTGCACCTATATGTTTCTTCTTTTGAACCAAGTCTAGAAGGCAAAAGAAAGAGATAACCCAGGTTTGGCATTAACTCAATTCAACTAAATGAAGCCTTAACTCCTATAACTTGTGGTCTACTGCCAAAGCCTAAAAGTGAGGTGTGAGTTGTTGAAAGTGCTAAGACCTTCAGATGCATGAGGCGTAAACCTCAGAGGCATCAAAGGTTTTGGGTAAGTCATGAATTCATAATTTCTGCTCCAACAACAACTCATGTCAAAATCCCCATTAAATTAGATCTCAAATTACGATCTTTCTCAGTAAACTAGAGCAGAAGACCAGCTTCAAGTAATGCTTGTATCAACAAATAGCAGCTTAAGTGGCATTAAACTTTAACATCTCTAGTCTATTTATGGTCCAAAAGGTATTAGGATGGAGTTTGATGCGATAGTTCCTGCCATTATAAAACTCAAAATCGTTGAACTAAAATATCAACCACTTCCAGCAGAGTGAAATCGGACAAAATTTGGTAAAGCTCGTCTTAAAGGGAAATGGTATGGAAAAATTCATGGTCCTTGGAATACCTTTGCATATCTGCTAAATTCTAATTTCCACTATTAATTATTTTATTTTTGTTTTTCAGAAGGAATCTGGTTATATTAATAAGAAGTTAAAAACGAGGAGGGATGTATATGGAGGAGGTACAAGATGCAGTATATAACCTGGATCACTTAACACAAGGCCAGAAAGAATAATTCCTTGTGTGCCAAACATTGTCGTCCGAATTACAAGGAAAAATCAAGCAAATTGGGACGTGCAGTGATAGTATAGAAATAAATTTCTGGCAACTTATTAGATGTAGATATTCATTGGATATAAAGAAAATGAAATAATCCGATTGCTGTGAAAACATGCTAAAAATCTGTTGATAGGTTACTGGAAAATATCAGCAACCTAAATCATCATACAGTTAATATGCAGAACATGATCCAACTATAAACCATGGACTATTCGAATGAAATGTTAGTTGAGGATGACACATACTTCTAATACGTCGTATGCTTAGCAAAACTTATCGCTACATACAATCTAAATCAAAAAGCTCTTAGGAAGACTATCTGAATTCAGATGTTGATAAAAAAGAAAGGAACAAACTAAATAATCATCCTATCCACCACATTCGACAAAACAGACGTGCCGACAAGAAAATACTCCAACCAAATTCAAGAAAATAAGGGATATACAAACCTCGTGATCACAATCCACGAGTTGTTGCTCGCTAAGGCTAACTAGCTTTCCAGTAGCCAGGAAATTAGCTCCTTCCAAGGCTCCAGTAGTGCTGAATGACCAACAGGATCCGCAAGAACCCTAATTTTCAAAATAACAACAACAACAACAATGTCAAGGTCGGATTTTTTTATTGGTATCATCAAAATCAGATTTTTACCAAACAACTTCACTCCAAACCAGCGATAAAACTATCACGATCGATGATCAAGGGCATCGATAAAACTAACGGAAGAACATAGCAGTAACTGTACCTGGTTCTTAACCGCAGTGACGGCGCCATGATCTCTCCAGTCAAAATCTGTTGGAAGATCGTTGGTGGGGAGTATCGGAGCCTTGTGAGCATCGGCAGGGATCCTAAGACGCTTCAAGCCGAGGTAAGTCCGGCGGAACTCCGCCGGCGTCAAATCGGAGAACTGAGTGATACCGTGAACGGCAGAGGGATCAAGTTTCTGGTGACGCCTTGCACGGCGTAAGTTAGCCTTGAAGACACCCAAACGGTAAGCGTGCTCCTCGCGAGTAGCGTAACTCTTCCCAAACTTACTCTTGAAGTTGGTAAAATGGTGCTCGGCGTTCATGAGAAGATCGTCGTCATGAGCGACGACCTGGCGGATTAAGAGATCTTCCGGTTCATTGGAAGAAACAGTAGAATCAGTTGCTGAAGCAAGAATCAGAGAGGAGAGGAGGAGAAGGAGAACGGAGAGGAAGCGACGATCCATTGATAGGAGGAAGAGGTGGTCAGGTGGGGCTGCAAAAGGACTTTTCTCTCCACTCTGGCCTCCACCAGTCGTCGGGCTCTCCGAGATATATTGCTTAGAAGAAATGTGTATACGCGAGGCTTAGCCAATAATAGATAGAAACGTGGATGCGTTTTATTCCTTTGTTTTTCTTGCAAGTAAGGCGGTGTCCTGTTCCCTGTTGGTTTAGGGAGCTTGGAAACGCTGCAACAGCATTGATGCACTTATCATGGGAGAGATGTTCCCAACGAACGGTTGGAATGTATGTTGGGCGCGATAGGTAGGGAGCTAATCGGAACTCTGAGTGTACAGTATTTTCCGGAATGGTTGGACTGGAAGTTATTTTTGGTAATCCTTGGACTAGAAGGTTGGAAGCTGGAACATGGGCTAGTCACACGGGCTTCGAGCTACCATCCATAGGGAATGTGGCATACACCTGGAACCCGTAACCTGTACCGCAAGACTGTATCCCTAGCATCAGTCTCCTATCTACCATTCTAACTCTCACCTGCCATCCATAGGGAATGTGGCATACACCTGGAACCCGTAACCTGTACCGCAAGACTGTATCCCTAGCATCAGTCTCCTATCTACCATTTTAACTCTCACCTACCATCCATAGGGAATGTGGCATACACCTGGAACCCGTAACCTGTACTGCAAGACTGTATCCCTAGCATCAGTCTCCTATCTACCTTGTTTTATTAGCAAATTTGCATGCGGCATGTGATTTGCATTTACCAATTTTAAATGATGATAATATATGTGCAAAAATTAAATAATAATAATAATAATAATAATTCCAGTGTTTTTGTAAAAATCCATATAATAAAGATAAGTAATTGAAATGGTTTACTCATGGATTTATTGTCTTTTAACCTTTAATTTTTCTTGCTTGTAATTTATATCAATGTCATCAAATTTGCAATTGAACTAGATAGTTTGATATATTGACTTACTACTTGCACAATTTTTTGTGTATGTTTCAACTAAAACTACTTTGTTGCAAAAAATAAAAAATAAAAAACAACTTAATCAATAATTAAATGATCTAATTAATTGTACCGTTGACCTACTTGCGCATAGATAAGACATTATTTCTTTTTATTTTAACCATTTCCATAATTAATAATAGTAATTCTCATTTTTTCACATATATTTTGATTAATATGAGAAACTTAAAATATTAATGGCATACTCAATTTTTTTATAAATTTTATAATATTATTTACATTTTATTTTATTATTTAATTTATGAATAACAAGTTAACTTATTTCATTGAGAGGGAAATGTGGTAGATAATGTTTTAAAAAATGATCCAAAATCGGAACTGTTCTGGCCACCGGTTTTCGCCTTTTCGGGTTGACAATTCGACTGTCCGGTCCAAACAAATGACCCATTCTGACAAAAAATTAAAAAATAATTAAAATAAAAAATGGCAAAAAACCATTGAACGGGTCGACGGTTCGACCGCCTAGGTCAATAGGTCATTGACTGATTCAACGGTTTTTGGCTAAGGACCGGGTTTGGGGTAAAATGAAACCGGTTGCCTAGATGGTTCCCAGGCTGAATATTTCAACCGTCCGGGTCAATGGCGGTTCAAAAACCATGGTAGTAGATCAATTTTTAGAGCATCATTTTTTTATTAGTGTTTTTTATCCCATAGTCAAAATGATGTCTAGTTGGACTAATTTGTCACACAACTAAGATTTTGGGTTTATTTATCACTAAACTATTTGTTATAAAAAAACATCGACTCGATCAACAACATGGTGATTTAATCAACCAAACCACTTAGTTAGTGGGGTCACATATTAGACATTATCCTTTGTTCATAATTTTTTGTTTTTCATTTCTGTCGTCAATGAAATAATTTTTAATTTTCACATTTAGTTTTTTAACAAGAAGACTATAATATTACAAATATGTCAATAATTTTCTACAAACTTTCTATCTTTTTTGCAATAAATTATGTTTTTGTCTATTTTTTTAATCTTTATTACTTAATTATGATATCATGGGTTGGCCCATTTGACCAATGGGATTGGATCATTGGTCTTCCAGCTAGATATATAGGAAAATGATTTCACTTTCAGATTGCTTTTAAGTTTTGTATTTCATTTACATCATTACTAAAAATAATTCTTATTTATCACACTTATTTTTATTTAATGTGATTAATATATAAGATTAGAGATGTGTTCTCTATTTTTATATTTTTTTTGTATTTTTGTATTTATCACCTGAATGGTTGAGCCACTGACCATTCAAACATGAAAATGATTTCACTTCCATATTGGTGCTAATTTAACTTAACATTCCATTTCCCCCTAATTAATAAAAATACTTCTTTTATATTATACTTATTTTTTTATTAATGTGAAAAATAATAATATTAGAGATGTTCCCAAAATTTTCTACAAAATTTCTCTACTTTTTATATATTTATCTGTTTTAGTTTTTAGTGTTTAATTATGACATAATGGATTGACTTGTTTGACCCAAATGATTGAACTGCTTACTTGCCATTTTAAATAAATTGGTTTTATGGAAAAGTACAGACAAACCCAATGCAGATTTCTGATTTTCACTACAGAGCTATAAACATTCAAAATGTCAACAACCCACACTCTATGCACCAATGCCTGCTCGTGAATTGGCATCAATTCCGAGCTAGCACCTACCCCAACACTCCAGCATTACTTTGGCCTACAAATTCTAACCCTGGGCTAAACCGTCATTCTCCCTTTTATTTATGGGTCACTTTTTAAATTATAGGTTTCTATACTATTAAAATTAATGGTAAATTACAAACAACCACCCTATATTGAGGGGTAATGACATTAATTCTATCATATAATCTCAAAAATAATCCATTAAATATGTCTAAAACCCAAACTACCCTCATGTTAATTATTTTATGAGATCACTTCGCCCTTCTTGACTTAGTTTTTCTAAAATCCAATCTGTCACTTGTTTCTCTCAACATTCTTTCAACAAATTTCATCTTGAAAATGCCTTGAGAATGATGGGTTCATCGATACCTTTAGAATAGTTTGTGCTTGAAATTAACATTTTCATCATTTTGATATTTGTTTGTGTCAACTATCAACCCTTAAAATCTCAAATGGGCAATTTAGTAATTTTATTTCACTATCAACCCTTCTTAATAGGTTAGGGGCAAGGCTCTAGAAGTTTCAAGGGGGTCTTTTTTGCAAAACATAGTTTGAGGGGCTAAGTGTTAACACCCCTAAGTATAGAGTGGGGTTTTGTAGTTTACCCTAAAAATATGTTCATGGATTTTGATGTAGTGCGATCTGGTCACTCCTAACTGACGCTCATGTGGCTCCTGGAAGATACATGAGAAGAAGAAAATTCCCGGAGGGAGTTACCCGACGGAAACACTCCGATGATTAAGTTAGTACTTGGTAGGAGAAGCATGCAGGAAGATGAAGACTAAGAGTGGAGATAGCACGCGTACCGTAGATGAATCCCCCTCTTGCCTTGATGCTAAACTCCTTATAACAAAAATCTGTTACCTCTCCCCGTCAGCCTCTGACAGGGCGGGTATAACCGTCACTGCCAACCTGCCACAACCGTTATTGGCAGAGCTAAGGTGGCATGCACGGGGCCATCACCGCTAGGGTACGTGTCTGTTAGGTGTAGGACACCTTCTAAGGGTGGCAGGCACGACGCTGCTTGACGAGGGACACGACTGCTGTCACCAGATTTGTCTGGTACGGCGGTCGGGCAGGAGATCTTCCTGCCTTCCCTCATGCGGCTCGCCGAGCTGCCACAAACCGGGGTGCTTCAGGGCAGATGGGTCCCTACCTCAAAGCACCGAGGTGCTCCTTCCTAGGTGGGTAAAAGCTTGGCATCCCTTAGAGGAGAGTTCGGGCTCTCCGAGCTAGGTGGGGGGCTGACTCACCGAGGTATTGGCCCTCGGTGAGTTGACTGTCTTTGACTTGGCGTTTCCTTCGTTCCGAGTCGGGATCATGCTGCTAGGCTGGACTGTTCACCAAGCCAGGTCATGTGCACGTGTCTTGGGATCATGGGGTTGAGCCAAATCGTCCTCCATCAATTGCCCCCCACTCCCCGTGCTGGGGACGGGGGGCCCCAATGCGGGGAGTTCATGGTTCGCCGACAGATTTGGCTCGGTTACTCACACTGCCATGCTAGGCGGTTCAATGGCTGGACCGGCCGGGCATTTGGTTCTTTACGAGAAAAAACCCACGTCTCGTGCAACTCACGCGCGGACGTCAGGCACTTTATGCTGCGCGGATGCCAAAAAATGCACTAAATTAAATTCGCGTCGGGAGCCCCGCAGCCGGTTTCTTTGAGGTCCGTTGGATTGATCCAATCCTGATCATTGGTCACCAAGCCCCGCGTCTATAAATAGTGGGGTTCTGGCATTCTTTTCGCTGCTAAGTAGCTTTCGCTTTGAGCTCGCATCTGAAGTCTCTAGCTCGGGTCTTTTCAGCTCGTTTTTGCCTATTTTAGGTGAGTCTCTGAGTCTTTCCTTTCCTTTTCTTTCTTCTTTTCTTAGCCCGTCCTCCATATGTCTAGCGAGAGTAGCTTCTCGGATGAGCCCGGGGTGGGCACTTTGGGTCATGGTGACCCTTCCCCGGCCCGACCTGCCCGCGAAGCATGGGCAGCTTCGGGTAAGTTGGCGTCCACCTCCAATCGAGGTCGGGTGCCGGACAAGTTCGGTCCCTCTACTCTGACACCGAAGAGGCTTTGAGACCTCATCCAGCAGTTCAACCTTCCTTCTGAGTACGACTACAACCTTCCCACCGGTAATTTCCCCTGGGAGCATGGTCTGAATGAGGTTGTGATTTTTAGGGAATAGCTCGTCGGCGGGCTTCGTCCCCCTCTTCACCCCCTTATCCCCGAGGTGTTAAGGCGTTTCTGTTATGGGCCCGGGCGTAGGATCTTGTCACAGGGCGGTTTGTGGGGGAAACTCCTTGGCTTCCCTTGCCCTTCCCTTTGCGAATTGACCCTATGGTGGCAAACTGAGGGGGTGATTTGTTCAAGAGACCATCCGAACTCTCCTCACTCTTTTCTTGACTAGAAAACTAAATCCTTTATTTTAATTCGCGGCTCCTTAAATAGGAGATTTCAGAAGGAAATTCCTAATTAAACTCAAACTCCAACTTGAACTCAAACTACTAATTACCTACTCCTAATGGTAACACAATTCTTACTTAAGATAGGGATAAGGATAAGATAAGATAAGGGATAAGAGATAAGGAAGGCTGGAGGCGAGTTCTCTTGACGTGTCTAGATAAGGGTGGGCCCACCCCTATGAGCTGTTGTGTGGGCCCTGTGCGGTGCATGCACGCGGCTCATGGTGCCGCTGTCGTGTGGTGCCGGTCGTGTGCGCGGTGCTACCTCTGCTGCTGTCGTGTGGTGCGGGTGCTCATAATAGTTTCAATATCATGCTGAATCAGCTCCACCCCAACTCCATTCGGAATTTAGTGGGGACCATTTCCCTCTGCCATGAAAAGCGGTTCTCTTTGGACACGGACATACTTTGCTCCATACTGCTGATAAAAAAGAGTGCCTCTAGCACTCCCCCTGAGCACGGGCAGGTCTACTACTTATCTCTTCGCCTAGGCTTTAAGCTACTGCATAAGTTCCTGAGCATGGTCCCGACTTGGAAGCGGGACTACTTTGTGGTCTGGGCCAACACAAGATGGCCCTTCCTTACTAACTGGAGGGTGGCTACCCAGGCAACCAACATCGCCCTCAACCAGCAGACGTGGGAGGCCTTCCACTCATGTGCTCAGGCTGAGCTTGATCATCGGGAATACATCACCGAAGAGAAGTCGGGACCATGCTACCTGACTCTTTAACCAAATGAAGAGGAGGAAGAAGCAGACCACAAAGAAGGTCGCCAAAAGGGCTCGTGTAGAGTCACCGAGGGCTCCCTCCCCCAAACCCGATCATTCCCGGGCTCTTGCCCCTAAGACCGGACTCAACAGTGTCCCTCCGGTGATAGATCTGGAGGGTGACTTTCCACCCCAAAGACCTGAGGCTGTGAGGGGGTTGGAGAATGAGCCAGCCGGGGTTACAGCTGAGGCCCCGAGCTCAGCTGGGGCGGCTGCTGAGGCTACAGAGGGGTCGGCTCAGCATACTGCAGACGCGGTAGTGTCCAGCTAGGGGACCGAAGAGGAGGAGTCCATCTTGGATCCCGAGGTCAGCCTCGACCAAAGCAAGAGAGGCGTCATCAATGCAGAAGTCATGAGCTGGGCCAAACTCTCCCCAGGTCAGCTCGGAGGTTGCGCGACAACCCACATCATGGTGGTAAGTTCGTTTTTTGTGAGCAAACACTTTTTCTCACTTCTCTGCATTCTTCTTCTTCTTTTTTTTTTTTTTTGCTGACTAGTTACCTTCTATTAGGCGAACACCGTCGTGCACACCTTAAATTTCCAATTTGATAAACACCTGAGGCGCGCTTTGGATACCGAGGAGTCATCCCATGTGGCCCATGCCGAGCTGAAGGCAACATAGGACAAGGTCCATCAATTGGAGAGTGTTGCTGCCTCCCATAAAATCTGAACGACACCCTGGCACTAGAGAGGGAGGAGCTGGCCCGGGAACAAGACAGACTGAAGGCAGAGGTGAATGGGCGCCGAGTTGGTCAAGAAGCCCTAAAGCTCGAGGTGGAAAGCCTCAAAATGGCCCAGAAGGCTTCGCAGCTTGAGATGCAGGCCCTCAAGGGAACCAAGGAGGCCCTAGAGTGCGAGGTGGAGTCTCTCAAGGCCGATATCGAGGAGAAGATGAAAATCTTTCACGATGGTCTGGAACAGACCAAGGTTCAGTCCGTCATCGACTACGTCAAGTCCTCGAGATTCGACAACATAATATCAAAGGCCTACTGCAGGGGGTTCAAGCTCGGCCGATGGTGGATAAGGCATACCTACCCCGATCTGAATATAAGTGAATTCACTTCTTTCAACATCACAGATGACATGGCACGCCAGGCCGCGGATGACCCAGACTCTAAAGACGATGGCGGCAACGAGGAGGCTGACGCCACCGATCTAATTGATTCTTCTGAGGAAACCCCTAAAGAAACCCCGAGTAAGGTCGATGAGCCTCCCAAGTAGTCAGGTGCTCCTTGTATTCTGGGCCTGCAAGCTCGATTTCCCTCTCTTTTGTATTGAATGTATTTATGTAGTGTAGTGGAGCCTATATAATGAAGAACATTTTTCGCCAAATACTTGCGCATTTTTCTTTTACTTTCTGAAATGGTTATCTTACTCTGAATTGTTAGGCTACTAGGTTGATTACCCGGAGTGTGGGTTCCTCAACCATCGTGGTCCCGAACTGTATTCCAACACTTAGTAGGGGTAGCCTTGTGTACACCGAGGTGAGTGACATAGTAGGGTACATGCTCGACTTGTCCGCACCCGGGTTAAGTTGGCATTGGTTGTCTCTTACGGGTTTAACTTGTTGCATGCCAGGGCGGGCTATCCATCACAGGGTTCCTGGCCGAAGTGCCTGTGCCTTAGGTATTGCAAGCATTTAGCCTATGCCGATGAGACAACTAGATATTGTATGCTGCCGAGGTCTTTTCATTATCTCGGCGTTCTAGCCCTTAGGCTGGAGGAGTGGATCGTGGCCCACTCTCGGAGTCTACCCATGCCATAGAGGCGGTTGGGTCCTATTGTGCCGAGGTCATGTCAGCTCAGCGTTCTTTGCCCTTAGGCTCTAGGGGTGACTTATAGTCTATTTATGAGGTTTGCCCATAACTCAAAGGCGACCGGGTCTTATTATGCCAAGGTCATGTTAGCTCGACATTTTTGCCCTTAGGCTTTGGGAGCGGCTCGTGGCCTACTCGGTTGCTATAGATAGTATTGTCTTAAGTTGACAATATTCCATGCCCGAGGTACTTGTTTACCTTCAAGGGTCTCGAGCTCGTACATTCCTTCCCCGAGCACTTGCTTCACTCAGTAGGGACCTTTCCAGTTGGACCCGAGCTTGCCAACGCCAGGCTCAGGTACCATAACTTTACGAAGGACCAGGTCACCAATGCGGAGGTTCTACCTCTTGACCCTGGCATTATAGTACCGAGCTACTCTCTGTTGGTAGGTTGCGGTCCTGATGTACGCGAGGTCCCTTACTTCGTCGAGTAGATCGATGTTGGTGCATAGCTCATCTTCATTCGTTTGATCACTATATGCTTCTAGTCGCAGCGTAGGCACTTCGATCTCTGCAGGGATTACTGCTTTGGTGCCGTAGGTGAGATTGAAGGGTGTTTCTCCTGTAGCGGTCTTCTCCATGGTCCGGTATGCCCATTGAACACTGGGTAGTTCATCTGCCCACAATCCTTTAGCTCGGTCCAACCGTGCTTTTCCACGGAGGATGGCTTTGTTCGTTACTTCTACCTAACCGTTTGCTTGAGGGTGTGCGACTGAAGTAAAGTTCTGTCGGATTCCCATGTCTTGGCACCAGTCTTGGAATTTGATGTCTTCGAACTGTTTGCCATTGTTGGAAATCAATACCCGAGGTAATCCGAAGCAGCATACGATGTTTTTCCAAAAGAAGTTTTGGACATTTCAGGTTGTGATCGTTACAAGGGGTTCGGCTTCTACCCACTTGGTAAAATAGTCCACTGCTACCACTAAGAACTTCCTTCTACCCGTTGTTGGTGGGAATAGCCCGAATAGATTGATGCCCCACTGTGCAAAGGGCCACGGACTGGTGAGATACTTGAGGTCGATAGCAGGTTGGTGGTGAATATTGTCATGTCTCTGGCATTTGTCACATTTTCTAACGAGTTGAATGGCATCTGCCTTCATTGTTGGCCAATAATACCCTTGTCGAAGCGCTTTCTGGGCAAGGGCCCTGCCCCCCAAGTGCCCGCCGCACAACCCCTCATGAGTGTCGTGGAGTACGAGTTTAGCTTCGGTAGGCCACAAGCAACGCAGATAGGGGAGTGTGTAGGATCTCCTGTACTGCTGCTCGTCTATCATGACCTATTTGGTTGCCTGGCGCTGCACCTTTCTGGCTGCATTGCGATCTACAAGGAGGGTCCCGTGTAGCAAGAAGCTCGCGAGCGGGTCAATCCAGTTCGGCTCTACTTGAACGACGGGAGCGACCTCCTCTGCCCCCCTAAGAATGCTAGGCCGAGACAGGTCCTCTATGTACATGGTTCTCACAGTGATGTCACTAGTGCTGGCTAACTTGGACAGGGCGTCGGCCTCAGCATTCTCCGACCTAGGGATCTGTCTGATGAAGTGTGACTGGAAGTCAAGCAAGGCCTCTCTAACTTTGGTCAAGTAGGCAATCATGGTTGGCTCGCGAGCTTCATACTCGCCGGTGACCTGGTTAACCATGAGCTGGGAGTCGCTGTAGATAACAATGTGCTTTGCTTTTACTTCTCTGGCTAGGGCTAGTCCAACTATCAACGCCTCGTACTCTGCTTCATTGTCACATGTCGCTTGGGCCGTGTAGAACTATTCCGGCTCCGCTGCCCTGATGGTTCAAGGAGCCATCTACGTGAAGGATCCAGGGCTCCTCATCCCAGCTCGTGGTTGGCCGAGGTAGGAGAGATGCCACACTGGCTGCTACCTTACGGGGTTCGGACTCGACCGACCTGGGAGCTTCAGGCTCACCCGAGCTGGGAGCCTTGTGCTCAACCGGCCTGGGGACTCTGGAGCTGAATGTGCATTCGGCTATGAAATCTGCTAAGGCTTGGGCCTTAATGGCAGTTCGCGACTTATACTGGAGGTCATACTCACTGAGCTCAATGGCCCACTTCGTCAACCGACAAGAGACCTCGAGCTTAAGCAATACTTGCCTCAGAGGTTTGTCGGTGAGGATGATAACAGTATGAGCTTGGAAGTACGGGCGGAGCTTCCGAGCTGCGATTATCAGTGCGTATGTTTGTTTTTCCATCTCCGGGTATATCGTTTCTGCTCCCTACAATACTTTACTAACATAATAGATGGGTCATTTGACCCGATTTACTTCCTTTATTAGTACCGAACTGACCACTTCATCGCTCGTCAAGAGGTATAGTTCTAAAACATCGCCCTCCTCGGGCCGGGTTAAGGTCGGCACAGTAACGAGGTATTTCTTGAGCTCGTCAAATGCGAGCTGGCAGTCTTGGGTCCATTCGAACCCTTTGCTCTTAATTGCCTTAAAGAACGGCAGACAGCGGTCCGCTGATTTAGACATGAAGCGGCTTAGGGCGGCTATGCGGCCATTCAACCTCTGAACCTCCTTCAGCTTTCGGGGTGGTTTCATATATAAAATGGACTTAATCTTATCTGTGTTGGCTTCGATGCTGCGCCGGTTAACGATGTATCCTAGGAACTTGCCCGAGGTCACACCAAACACACACTTGTTTGGGTTCAGTCTAATATTAAACTTACATAGAATTTCAAAAACAGAGTGCAAATCTTGTATTAATTCTTGTGAGAGTTGAGTTTTGACGACCATGTCGTCTACATAGCATTCTACTTTTCTGCTGATTAACGGTGCAAACAACTTATTTACAAGCCTTTGAAAGGTTGCCCCTACGTTTTTCAACCCGAAGGGCATAACCTTGTAACAGTATATGCCGAATTCCGTGATGAAGGCAGTCTTTTCTTCGTCTGCCGGGTCCATCTTGATTTGGTTAAATCCTGAATAGGCGTCCAAGAAACTTAGCAACTCGTGCCCTGAGGTTGCGTCCACCAAGCGGTCGATTCTGGGGAGCAGGAAGCAGTCTTTTGGGCAAGACCGGTTCAGGTCAGTGTAGTCGACGCACATGCGCCACTTGCCATTAGCCTTCTTTACCAGGACGGGGTTGGCTACCCTACTCGGGTAGTGGACTTCTCTTATAAAGTCAGTTGCGATGAGCTTTTCGACCTCCTCGTCGACCGCTTTCCATTACTTCGGGGCTAGGTTGCGTTTCTTCTGTCTAATGGGCCTAACTACAGGATCAATATTCAGCTTGTGAGTTATGAGTTTGGGGTCTATACCGAGCATCTCTGCCGCGGACCATGCAAAAATATCTAAATTTTGAAGTAAGAAACTTACCAGTTCAGATCGTAGAGGTTCCTAGTTGGAAGCGCCGATTTGAAGCGTCCGAGCTGGGTTTCCTGCTGAGGTCGGAACTGTGACTGTTTCTTCTGTGGGTGCGGCTCGTTCTTCTTCTTGCTCCATTGGTCGCTCCAGCTTGAGGTCATCGGCTACCTTGGTTTTTCCTTTCAGGGCAGCGACGTAGCACTTACGGGATTCGAGCTGGTCGCCCCGGGCTACCCCCACACCGAAGTCTGTTGGAAACTTCATAGCCAAATGGTAAGTGGAGACTACCGCCCGTAGGACATGGGTGATTGGTCGACCTATTATGGCATTGTAGGGGGAGGTGGTCGCGACCACCAGGAAGTCATGCTTGAATCTGACCACACAAAGCCACGTGCCGACTTCCACAGGTACTGTTATTTTCCCAAGGGGCTGGACTTCTTCTCCGCTAAAGCCTACCAAAGGAGTGTCTGCGGGCTTCAGGTCGCCTCTCTGCAACTGGAGCTGGTCAAACGCGGCTTTGAAGAGGATGTCGGCTGAGCTACCTGACTCGACGAGTACGCGCCTGACCTCGAAGTCGTTGATTCTTAGCTTTATTACGAGCGTGTCATCGTGGGGGTAGTGGACTCCTCGTGCATCATCTTCTGTGAAGAAAATTGACTCTTTTGTTCTCAGCTGCTTTGGAGGGTTCCGCTCCTCCCGGGTGGCCTCACGAACTGACGTCCGAGCTGCCGCTGAAGTGCAACCCGCAATGATCGAACCTCCCACTATCATGTGGATGGTTCCCCAAACTGGCCTCTCCTCCGGAGGCTGCCTCTGCGGTTGCTCGGCCGGCTATTGGGCTCGAGGGCATCCTTTCCGTGCTCCCCTTGCTGACCTGTTTTATTACTATTATTATTATTCTGTACAAAGTTTCTTAGATATCTGCAACGGATGAGCTCCTCTATCTCGTCGCGGAGGTTTTTACAACTCTCGGTGCTGCGACCATGATCTTTGTGAAAACTGCAATACAAATTCTTATTTCTTTCAGTGGGATGACCCCTCAGATGGGGTGGCCACTTCACGTACGGGGCATCCTTGATCGCCATCAGAATTTCAGCCCGCTTCACGTTCAGTGGGGTGTAATCAGTTCGGTCCGCTACAGAAGGTCAAAAAAATTGACCCGGCTTTGCCCCCCGAGCTATGTCCTTTTTCTTTCGGCTGTCCCCTTGGTTGAAAAGCTCTCCTTCCCTCTTTCTTTTTTCGGGCACGCCCTCGCCCTTTTGGTTGATTTCCTCTTCGGTGGCTATGAACCTGTCTACAAGCTTTAGGAACTCGGTTATGGTCGCTGGTTGGTTGACGACCATGTGCGACTTAAATTCTTTGTGTGTCACGCCCTTCTTAGCTGCTGCAAGCCACACGACAGGGTCCAAGCGCGGTATCTGCATACAGCTATCATTAAACCGCTTGATGTAACTTCGGATGGATTCTCCCTCTCTCTACACTATGCTGAGGAGACTTTCTTCAGTTCGCGGTCACCGCTTGCTAGTAACGAAGTGGGACGCGAAGGCTTGCGCAAACTACTCCCAACTTCCTATCGATCCAGGTGCCAAGTTCTGTTACCATGTACGGGCTGCTCCTCTAAAAGTGGTGGAGAAGGCCACGCACATGCATGACTCACTAGCTCTCGCCAAGTGCATCTGCGACTAAAAAACGTTCACGTGATCGTTTGGGTCGAACAACCTGTCGTACTTGTCAAGAGGGGGGAGCTTGAAGTCTTTAGGCATTGGGACTACCAGGAGCTCGGGAGATAGGGGAGACTGGACTGAAAGGAGGGGTGCCTTAGCTTCGCCCGAGCTTACCTCTTCTTTGCCCCCGAGCTCGGGCAGGTCGTGGGTGGCAGATCGACAAGCTCGGCGGTGGCGTCTCTGCTTCTTGGCGGGCTCGGTGTTGGTGCTGCTCACCTCCGTGCTGTCAGGAATGGTGTGTGCCGGAAGTAGCTCAGGCCGCTGGTGCTGGCTATGGACAGAGGGATCCTGCTTGGAGCCTGCGGACAGGATCTCGAACCGGTTCTCTAGGAACGGGGTATCGGACTTCGAGGGCTGAGGAGACATGGACCTGGCGAGTTGAGGTCCTCTCGACCTGATTGCCCGCGGTGAGGCCGGAGTGGCTGTTCTTCCGCGTCTGCTGTGGGAGGAGGCATGGCTCCTAGGAGGGTTTTGAGGGGCCTCTCCTTGGTGAGAAAGGTGATCCTCCTGGTGGCGAGACTTGGCTTGCTGTGAGGCCGGGTGCCGAGGAGGGAGCTGCAGTTGCTGATGCTGAGGTTGGGGCAGCTGAGGGAATTGCTGCTGATATTGGTAGTGGGAGACCTAGTGTAGCACGTGCTATTGATAGATCTGAAACTGTTGAAACTGCTGCATTTGAGCCTACATGGTCCGCATGCACTGCACCAAATCTTCCAGCTGGTTCGGGCTGGCCGCTGGGGGCACAATCGAGGGTTCAATGAAGGTTGTTCCAACTGTGGTAGGGAGCGGAGCAACGACGGGTGCCCCTGCAAGAGGCACGTTGAAACTAGGGATCTCGTCTGCTGAGAGGGGGACGGTGAACTGTCTGATGCAGACAGTAGGAATCTGGGGCTGTTCCTTGGAGTTATTCATCTCCATGCTTCGTCCGATATTGCTTGAGGACGCCATGAGCGTTGAGTTTTTGGAGAGTAAAAAGATGTGAAAGTTTAGAGAAAGGCTTTCCAAAGCGTTTCCCACAAACAACGCCAAATGATGTAGCGCAATCCGGTCACTCCTAGCTGGCGCTCACGTGGCTCTTGGAAGATACCTGAGAAGAAGAAAATTCCCGGAGGGAGTTACCTGGTGGGAACACTCCGATGATTAAGTTAGTACTTGGTAGGAGAAGCAAGGAGGAAGATGAAGACTAAGAATGGAGATAGCGCGGTACCGTATATGAATTCCCCTCTCGCCTTGATGCTAAACTCCTTATAGCAGAAATATGTTACCTCTCCCCGTCGGCCTCTGACATGGCGGGTATAACCGTCACTGCCAACCTGCCGCAGCCGTTATTGGCAGGGCTGAGGTGGCACGCGCGGGGCCGTCACCGATGGGTACGTGTATGTCAAGTGTAGGACACCTTCTAAAGGTGGCAGGCATGACACTGTCTGACGAGGGACATGGCTGCTGTCACCAGATTTGTTTGGTACGGCAGTCGGGCAGGAGATCTTCCTGCTTTCCCTCATGCGACTCGCCGAGATGTCACAAACTGGGGTGCTTCAGGGCAGATGGGTCCCTGCCTCGAAGCACCAAGGTGCTCCTTCCCAGGTGGGTAAAAGCTTGGCATCCCTTAGAGAAGAGTCCGGGCTCTCCGAGCTAGGCGGGGGACTGACTCACCGAGGTATTTGCCCTCGGCGAGTTGACTGTCTTTGACTTGGCGTTTTCTCCGTGCCGAGTCGGGATCGTGCTGCTAGGCTGGACTGTTCACCAAGCCAGGTCATGCGCATGTGTCCTGGGTTCATGGGGTTGAGCCAAATCGTCCTCCATCAGATTTAATTAATGATAAAAAATATGGGATTTAATGATAAGAAATTAAAAATTATATATATATATATTCAACATTGAGAGAGAATGGAAGTTAATTACTTTAACATGAGACTTAATGAAAGGGAATAGAATGAATTGAAAAGTAGTACTCAATTGTGAATGGGAGATAACAACCTAGAAATTAACTTCTGACATTCAAGAACTAAAGTGTGAATATGCCATATAGGATTTGAAGCAGAAGAAAGAGCTTAAATCTCGACTTAGCATCACTTTCTAGGTAAATACTAAATATGATTCAGTGACAATGCCTTGGCTAGCTTTAAGCTTTCCCAAATTGCAAGAACTTCCACTACCTCAGGATATGAATAGTTCTGTACTACCATAGCCCAACCCACAATGAAGGTACCGATTTTATCATATGCAAGTATGCAACAGCACCAATAGCGACACGAGATAATGCCCCCCAGTAGGGGTGTAATTGAGTCTAGCAGATTCTAACTTTGGCATGTCTTAGCTTTACTGAACTAAAATATTACTACATCAATGCTCAATTTCGATTAAATATTCAATGAGCTTGAGTCTTGCGAACTTTGAAACTGAACTTTTTATTGGCCAATCTCAAGCTAGGGTAACCAATTGAGCTTACCCTAAGATTCAAACTCATTTAGAGTCAAACTCGAATCAAGCTTGAATTATTCAATTAGAGCTCAATTCGATTGTACCCCTAGTCCAAGCTCCATTTGTATTAATCTTTACAAAGTTTGTTTGCAGTTTCATCTATCTCTAGTTACTTGAGGAGGGATATGAAGGAGGTGAGGCTTCTCCATAGCTTCATTTAAGCTATTAAATCTCAAGATATCATCAATGTGTGGACAAAAACCAGTAATAACTCCATATGGTGAGAAGGCGATGCCATCAAATATAGCTCTATTCCTCGTTTTCCAAATAAACCACATGAGAATGATGCCACTATCAAAGATAGAGATGGAGAATTATCGTGGGTTGTATCTCTCCTCAACCATTATTGCAACCAATATGATAGAGAATTGGAGTTAATATCTTAAATGTATGACTTGACGAGAGTTATATAATAGTTAAAATTCAAAAGTAGAGATACTTTAGTAAAAAAAAAAATTGAAACAAGTTTATTCATACTTTTAATATCATTATAGATTATAAATTATAAGCATAGATATAAATATAAATATAGATATAGATATTGAGACAATAATTCTTATAAGGTTATACAACTCTTAGATGCCTTGCCCTACAGCTACAGCCTATAGACAAATATGTCCACCATGTCTCTAGGGAAAGACATCCATCCAGAGTTCAGATCTGCCCCCAACAAACACTCCCAACACTGTCCCAACAATCCATAACAGTGGCACATTTAACAACATCTCCCATGAATGACAAAAGATATGTTCATACTATAATGGCCTGTTGGAACAGTATTGTAAGCATTTTGTTGGTAGCAGTTCCCTATCCATCCAAGAGAGTTGCATACAAATTTGGCTTCGATCACTGCAAGCCCATTTTCATACCTTTCGATTTTCGAACAGCCTATTGCTGGGAATATCTCCTCATGAAATAAAACATGTTTGTACGGAGGCTGTAAAGGCTATTCGAACGGGCGTTGCACTCCCGGAAGCCGAACCCGTATATCCATGAATGTAAATATTACTGAACGCTGACTTTTAGCCCATAGCCTCGTTGATGAGGAATCTTCTCCTTTTGGTTTTTATGGTAGGGTACATGGGACAGGAACCTATGGCCTTTTGGCCTTTGGGCCGTCCTGCTCCTGGCCTTTTGGCCTGATGGCCTTTGTGGGTCGTTGCTAAAAGAAAACATCCAAGGCAATGTGCTGAAACCGAAAGTGAGCGAAAAAATAATCAGAACAAAAGAGGGAAGGTTCCTGCAAGCAAAAGCTTTTGTGGTTGTGAGTTGTCGGTTCTTTGCCTCGAATCTGTTCCCAACGTGGGTACGTGAATGAAAGGCGATCTCCGGTCGGTATATCTACTCATCCTTGTTCTGCCCAAGGAACCCTCGTAGAAACAACAACCTTAGTTGGTTCGTTTTCAATTGTTCAGAGTCTTCGTATTCGACAACAAGGATTGTCGACATTAGGGATTCGACATGAAATTTTTAAATGGTTCACGGAGTAGTCATTCCATTCTTTATTATGTGCTGATTTTCTTCACTTCTTTCTTTCTTGTGTTGATACATTGCCCTTTGTGTTTCTGTAAATTATATGTGATCAATGAACCGGTATCATGACTTCATGAGTGTTAATCAATCAAGTGGTATTTATCCAAATTCATGATCAGGAGTTTTTTACTTGGTCAAAGCCCTTCTGGTTTTATCTTTCGTATTGGAGTTCATCTGTGGAAATAGGCAGAGATCACTGAACCGCTGCTGTGCCTATGGTTCAAAGTATTTTTACCCTTAATTGATATGCATATGCGAAATCAAAAGGTATCTAAAAACATTGTTCACCGTTTTTTCTCCCGAATCGAGCTGCCGCGGTTGAGCGCTCTCTCTCTCATTCTTCATTTTCTTCTCTCTTTTATTGTGCTATTTGTCACAATCATCCCTGTAAAGTTTTACTTTGAGCCAAGTATTTGAGCAATTTGACGATGTACCATTTCAGCATGGAGAAAGTGCAGTTGATTTCGGTTTAAGTATTAGTGGCACCGTTAAACATCAAAATTAAATGTGTTAGTAGACAGGACTCGTGTAGCTTCATCAGCAGATATCCCCGTTGGCCGGTGTTAACGATCACTGGTGATGCGCTTTGCCACCGCCGCCGCTAGGAGAGGGAGAGAACGAACATGGGTTTTAATTTGATTTGTGAAAGAAAATAAAAAGGAAAGAATCAATAACAATCACCGATGATGCTCTTCATCGCTGCCAGTAAGAGGGAAATAATGAACAGCGGTTGTGAGAGCTAGACGTCATTTACTCTCCTCTCGCATGGGTTTAGACTTTAGACATTGCATGCGCGGAAGGATGCATGGTGCACCCTTGCATTGACTGAAGCCAGACTCAGTTACTACATGACTGCAGACGGTGCATTTCCAATCAGAATGTTGTACATCATGCTTCACCTGGCACTGCAGCTCATATGTGAGCCTTGTTAAACGACTGGTTTAGTTTGTTAAGAAAAAAAAAATGATATTTTAACCATCTGGCGGGTAGGAATAGGATAGATGAAACAACAGTTTATAGTTGCAAAACAAGTCATTAATAAATGAATGATTGGAGAACAAAGATGGAAATAAGATTGTAAGAAAAAAAAAAAAAACTAATTGTAAGATAGGGGGACCAAGGATTGTAGACCATATTTGTTTCATTCACTGGTGCTCGAGGATTCACACCTTCTAGCAAAGCTTCCATTGACCTAGATACTATAACTACAACTTCATCAGGGCTCTTTGTTTCAGCAAACAGGTTTACGGTTGGTTCTTAGGTGAAGTAATTGTGGTTTAGTGTAAACAACGATATTGGTTAGTAGTGCAGCCATGCTCACGCATAATAGCAAAAGCCCAAACGTTTCAGGTGTCTTCTCCGATTCTAAGTTATTGTAAGATAGCTAAAATCTACTTCTATCCCACTAGATCAAGAGGAAAAGTGCATGCTACTCAAAATTTTTGTTATGGATGCAGAGCTTTCTTGGAGGGCAGTTCCTCACTTCATTGTCAAATCGTTGGCTTCAATGTACTTGTGCCTAACTTCTAGGAGTCTGAAATTCTTGACAACTCTCAAGGCCCCAATCATATGAATGGTAAATTTTGCTAACTTTGGACTTTGGCTATTGTGCACGTAACAACTCTTTGTTGTAGCCTAGGGGTGTCAAGTGCACGGATTTGATCCAACCCTATCCAGTCCAATGTGAGTCCACTTATAAATCGATTGGACCCAATACAAACCAAATCCAACCCAATCCATTAAAGTGTAAATGGATTGGATCCAATCCAAACCGAATGAAATATAAAAAATTATATAAAAACATTTTTGCAAAAGTACTTTGATAAAAATATTTTCATAAAAGTGCTTTTACAAAAGAACTTTTCAAAAAGCACTTTCATAGACTTTTATAGAAGTGCTTTTGTAAAAGTACTTTCATAAAAGCACTTTCATAGTGCTTTTCTAAAAGTGCTTTTATAAAAGTACTTCTATAAAAGTGCTTTCACAAAAGTACTTCTCGTAAAAGTTTTTTTTGTAAAAGTAATTTCATAAAAGTTTTTTCATAGAAGTACTTTTGTAAAATTGCTTTCGTAAAAGTGCTTTTATAAAACTATTTTTATAAAAGTGTTTTCGTAAAAATACTTTTCATAAAAATACTTTTCATAAAAATACTTTTATAAAAGTGCTTTTGTAAAAATGTTTTCGTAAAAGTGCTTTCGTAAAAGTATTTTCATAAAAGTGATTTTATGCTGTTTTCAGTTTTGATTGATTTCAAATTGGACAAGGGTTTGGCCTCATGATCAAATTATTGAAATTTTGATTTAGATCTAATTCAAACCAATAAGAATATGAACCAATTTATTTTGGATTGACCCAATCCAAAATTATAATGGACCGTCCAAATCTGATTTGATAAGGTTCAGATCGGATTGGATCCAAACCAAAACCAGTCGATTGACACCCCTAGTTGTAGGGTCCTCAAGAAGAAGAAGAAAAAAAAATGATTTGCAAATGAAATGATGAACGATGACTTCTGTTAGTCTCTGTTATAAATCGTTTTTTAATGGCGTCTAGGGTTTAGTCTACAACTATTGAGCTGTTTTGTTTCAAGATTTTTCTCAATCATGTTTTTGTTTTGGAACTAAAATGGTAAAAACAATGTTCAAAATATCATTAAGTATCGACCGATACGTATCGTATCAAAGTCTTCTCAATATGCCCCTATGGGAGTCAGGTCAGGCCATGGTTCAGAGGTAGCCAAAACTTAAACCGACCCTTCTGAACCGGTTTTGAAAAAAATAAATAAAACATAAAAAAGCACCAATACAAGTAATATCCTTTTTTATATTTTAAATTTATAAAAGATGGTAAGAGGAAACAATGAAAGGAACAAGTTATTTAATAAAGTTCATACAAGTGAGTCGCGGTGCCATATGAAGTATAACATACAACATTTTGATTGGAAGTGCACCCCAACATACATGAAGCTGAGTTTAGGAGATTCCAAACTCCTTAATAGCAAAAATTTTGGTATTTTCTCTTTGCTATAGCAAATGGATTATTTCCCATAGAACAAAATGAGAGAGTAAAGAAATCAGCATACAAAGAATTTGAAGAATTGCAATGGAAAACATTTCTCCCGTAGCCCAACGTAAATTAGAGAGGACTGCTATGCATGAACCTTCTCACTATCCTTTTCAAGAACCCCAGGACCGGAATTGGGCTTGACAAAAGTTTTGGGACCTGGACGATCACTCCTAGCAACGCCTTTCCATGGAGGCGGCTTTCGTTTAGAGAGGATAATCTTCTTGGTAATAGGTTTCTTCCTGTATTAAATAAGATGCATCGACATTTGAACGTTTAGTGGAGGCTTGGTGAGAAGGGCCTTTGGTGCTACTACCTTCAGTGTCTTGGTGGGGATTAGAGGCTCCATTCACAAAAGCTATCATTACCCTGAACTCACATGGATAGGGAGAGACAACCCACACACAATGAAGACACTTGCAAACCATGAATAGTTGAAGCTAACTCACCGGTAAACTTGTTCATTGGCTAGGCTCTAGTTTGGCTTTTGTCAAAATTTGAACGGTTTTGACCTAAAACTCGAGCTAACATGGTATAAAATTGAGCTTGAAGCCTAGCTTGTGAACATGTCTGGTTGCTGGCAATATTTGTTAGAATAATCATCAGCCCGATGGGATGGATTTGGAAAAGGAAATCAGGTGCACAAATGGTAGAGGCAGAAACATACCAACGTCTCCAGCATTTTGGTGCATCTCTTGTAAATTATGGATGATCCATTTCATGAAGGACATAGTGGGATTTTTAAAATTTTAAATAAATCATATGAGGTTATGTGCAAATGGTCAGGTTCTAAGGTATTTTTTAAGTTTACTTTAAAAAACATAGGGCAGATTTAAGTCAATTTATAAAAACTTAGGGTATAATTATTGTTGTTGGAAAATTGAGGTTATTGAAACTTGGAGGAAAAGCTCATAGGCATGTTTGAATACAGTCTTTAAAACATTATTTTCCCTTATTCAGTTCCCCTGAGTTTGCTGTTGGGTTACAAGCAAATCCATTCTCAGGATACAACAGGGCATTGAACAAAGAATCTGCAACCAGCAAAGTTGAAAAGTCTCCCAAAAAACCTTATGTCAGATAGTAGCAGACTGAATTGAGAGAGAGGAAGGTGGTAGTTCAGAAAAGACTAATTGAATAGTCACAGTTTTAAACATTGTAACTATTAAAAATGTAGTTAATAGTTAATGACTATTAACTTTGAATAGTGCCTCTTGATCACACCTGATTGAATCATGGCCATTGAAACATCAAGTTGTAGTAAGCCTCCATACTCTCCTCTTTATTCTTAAGGAGTGTAAATAAGTTTTGTAATTTTCCAATGTGGGACAAGTTGAAAATTGGTTTTAGTAAGAGAAAAAGTTATTTTCTAAGACACGTGTGCATGTATGTTTTTCATGTAATTGATCAATCAAACCCCATTGGATTTAATCTCTGATGAGATTAAAATATTATGATATTATAGAAAAATATTATAAAAGGGTAAATTTTTTAAAGTATCCCTGAGTTTTAGGAAATTGACTAACTCAACCCCTATAGTTTACTTATTGGCTTAAAATACCCTCAAGTTTTTTGACAATTGATTAAATCCTCCCCTGTTATTAACGTTCGTTAATAGAAAGATGGAGAAGACTATTTTACCTATCATTCTTCTTTAAATTTTCAAAATGAAACATTTGAATAACACTTTGATGTTCTTTTCCATACTTTCAAAGGATAAAACCCCAAAAATAAAAACGTTCTTACACTTCTTTAAATTTTCAAAATGAAACATTTAAATAACATCTTGATGCTCTTTTCCATCTTTTCAAAAGAGAACCCAAAAAACAAGAACAACCTTCCCACTTCCAACAACAAACAATGACATGGTATAATCCCTCTTTGATCCCATTTCTCATAAGGGGTGAATAGGCCAACCACCACCTAACACCGGCATAGCTGATTTGAGACTGTAGAAACAGAGAGCATTGTAACTCCACTTAGCCACTTCATCCAGCCCTATTGAAAATTCCAGAAGGCCCCCCACTGCTGATATAAAAAAATGCTATGCTCATAAAGCAATTGATGCAAATTTTCATTTATATAAAAGCAACTAACAAGATTCCAACAATTTAGAGATTATGAAAAAATATGATAGGATTCAGGCACATGAAATTAAAGAAGTTTACTTGCTCAAGGAAACAGAAAATGGAAGCATGCATAAAGAGCTTACCTGAGTAATATTTTCTTTCATAAATTGCTCCAACTCAAACAAGGAAATATGTAATCTCTCACAATTTCTTCTTTCTAATCGTTAACAACTAATTGAAAAGCTCCACTAAAAAAAGAAATAAAAGTAGGTGAACAACATTGACACATTTGGTGAGTTTTCTTCTCTCATTTCTCTTTTTTGAAAAGCTCTGAGCTTTATCTTTCACCATGTGAGATCTGTGTGTTGCATTCTAGTTGTTGCCAATATAATAATCTATTAATGAAACTGAATTTTCCACAATCGAATGCATCGATTCTATGCAAATATTGAGATCTTTGCTTTTGCTCAGATCTGGATTTGGTGTTTACTGTTTTAGCTATTCAACCATAATTTTTGCAAATGTATATGGTGAACCTAAAAAGATCTCCTTAATATTGGTAAATTGTTGAAACACGAAACCATTGATCAATGATCTTAGTTGAAGCAAAATGTTCAATCGAGAACTCATTGACCAATGATTTATTTTGAAAATTTAAAGAATAGAGAGCAAAATTGACCACAAAAGGATAATATTGGGTTTTAAAAAATTATATACGTCACATGGTGTTACATGTGAACAGATTGTGATCAACACTAATGAATGTAAACACCAAGAGAGGACTTTGTCAATTGTCAAAAAACTTAGAGATACTTTAAGAAATTTGCCCTATTATTAAGATAATAACAAAATAAAATATTAAGAAATAGTAAAATAAAAATTATTAATAAATAAGATCAATAAAAATTAAAATAATATTTCATCATTTTTTGAAGCAACAAATGAACCTTGAATTCTCTCTCTCACACACATGAAACAATAGTTTCATCCCTTGTATTCTTATTCTATGATAGAGAGTCAGTTCTACTGAATCGTTTGGAAAAAAAATTGAAAAATTTTACATAATCGTTTGGTCATGTCATCAAGTTTGAACCTACCATGTTTCTATCTATGGTTTTTAAAATCAAACCGGTGAACAAACTGGTCAGGAGTCCAGTGATCGGTTTGAACGGTCCGATTGTTTGACCCGAACAGCCGACCCATTCTGACAAAAAAAATTAAAAAATTAAAAAAATTGAAAAACGGTCAAAACCGTTTGAATGATTAGAACAGTTAATTGGCCGGTTCAGTGGTTTGCTTACCAAAATCAAAGGTTTTGGGAACAAATGGAACCCGTCAGGTGACTGATTCCCAGTTTTTTCTGTCCAGTTCGGTTTTGAAAACCATGTTTCTATCATGTATATTAGGTGTTACAATTTCACTTTTCATTCAAGACAACCATAAAAGTGCTATTTCTTTTTTAATATTTTTATAATTTATCTTGGAGATATGGTATTTAGGTGAAGGTGTCCTCTATCCATCACTTTGCTATAAGTAGTAAAAAGAGTTTATTTATTTATGATGTTGAAATTTGTTTTTCACCCATTATGAAGGCACACAATTCCAGACATTCCAGTTTTTCTTAAAACTTTTAAATATGCATAAGGATCCCTGTTCCACGAATTCCGTTGGTTTAATTAGAATCAAGAAAATTAAGCCAATCACAAAAATGATGTTGCTTTCAATAAAAAATAATTTTATATTTACTTGGCCTTTTCGAGTGGATGAGTTCTTGAGTTACTCTATTGTGATTTGGATGGCAAAAGTACATGCACTTAGGCAATCAACGCTAATAGTATTTATAAAGAAAATAAATCTTGTTTTAGATGTAGAACATGGGTGATCATTATCATCCACATCTAAGCCTTCTCTCAATTATATGAGTGTTTTCTCAAAAAATCATTCAAAGTCCATCAGGCTTGAAGCATGGACAAGAATAGACCCACCCATATACCTTGACCTTGTGCTGATTTAATTAATTATAACAGGCAGTGGGAACAAGGATTGAACACTAAATCACTCAGTCAAACAAGTTCTAATACCATATCAAGGAATTGATCAACCTTAAAACTTGAGCTGTTAGATGAGGTCCCTGGCCAAGTTTTTATTCTCTAACTAACATGCCCCCTCACGCCAAAGCCCATTGGGCTTGAAGCATGGACAAGCACAACCTCATCACCCATACCTTGTGTTGAAATTTGGCCCATGTTAGCCATGTTTTTTGAATCTACCTACAAAGGATTTCACTTCCTAAAGAAGCATCAAGATAACAGGATTGACTACCACATTATCATGCCATCCTCATCAGTATGCGACATCATCATTACAACAAGTGGGGAGATTTGGACACTTCATCATCACAATGGATTGGAAGATCAAAGTCATCATCATTACAACAAGATATATAAAAAGCTTAAGCTTTTATGTTAATTGGTTCCTTGACATGGTATGGATCTTCGTTGCCCCCTTTATAACTGTTTAACCAAGGTTGAGGTCTTTGGCTGGTTGAAGTAGATACCAAAGACTTATATCTTCCGACACCAGGGTTGAGAGGCCATGGGTTTGGAGGATGGGCTACTTCTTGTTCTATAGCACCATCGTATTAAAAAAGGATGTACATATAAATAGATTAAATTAAAATTTCCATTATAAAAAATATATCTCCTATGTTTCTTTTGCTTTATGAGACCCAAAACAAAATTGTGCATGTATGTTGCATGTAATAATTTCAAACAACAATAAATAATTTTAATATCCTTATTAGAAACCATTAAAAAGATAAGTAATTAAAGCATGACATGATGGTAGATTTAAAATTTTTATCTTATTTCCAATGTTAATTAAAGTACTTATTTATCATATGTTTAATATGATAAACATATAATATTAGAGATGTGTACATTTTTTTGACAAACTTATGTATTTCTTGTATTTTTTTACTATTATCTATTTTTGATTTCATTATATAATTATGACACCATGTATTGACCTATTTGACTTGAAAGAGAAAACAATCTCATTTTTGGGAATTTTTAAAATTTTAGTTACATTTCCATAGTTAATTATAAAAACAAATCTTGTTTATCGCACTTATCTTTGTTTAACATGACAAATTTATAGTACTTGAAATATGACAAATTTTTTTATAAAATTATATAATTTTGTTTTTGTAATTCTATCTATATGTTATTCTTATTATTTAATTATGACATCATTGGTTTACCTAATTTACCCAAATGAGTGGGTCGTTAGGGTGTAAGTTGTGCAGGTTGGGCTGAGTTTGTGCTCAACCTAGGCCAAACCCTATGGATTAATTCTAAGGCTCAAGCCCAAGGTCAAGCTAGAGAGGTGTGTTCTCATTCTTTCCTTCTCTTCCTCATCCTTCTTCTTCTTCTTCTTCTTCTTCATTGTACAATTACTAGATGAGGGTTTTTTAGTGCGAATGCTTGCCATTAACTGGTTTGTTCAAGTACAATCCGTCTCCAATGCTTTATTCCTCTTCTTCTTCTTCTTCTTCTTCTTCTTCTTCTTCTTCTTCTTCTTCTTCTTCTTCTTCTTCTTAACTTTACAATTACTAACTGAGCTATTTTTTCATAGGAAGCTTGGAATACTCACCGATGACCATTGTGTTCAGGTACAATCCACCTCCAATGCTCATTTCTTTTTGGATTTCATGTTTAGGGTTTAATATTTCTAATCTTCAATTTCCAAATTTCAATTTCTCATGCCATGATTTCCCGCTAAGTTTCAACTTCTACATTCCTTAGAATTTGATGAGAAGAATTTATGGGAATAAAGTGTGTTTATGTGGTATATTAGTTTAAGAAAAATATTGATATTCCATATAACTTTTTTGCTTGTTTGTTTTTTTTGAGATATTGCTATTACGTCTCAATTTTTTGATCTAATCCTGACTTTCTAAATTAGATATCTAGAGTTACGTTCATGAATGAGACCACTATAAGATAATAAGTTCGCACTATAAAAATGCTTTGGATTTAAGATGGTAAAAGCAAATCCCCATGTAAATCAGATATAGAAAAGAAGTATTCTAAACTTAGGAATGTTTGGAAGTTGCTTTAACATCATTAAAATTCTGCTTTATGGGCTATGCTTCAATGATTTGTCCCAATTCTTTGTATAACTTAACAAATATTATTCTAAAATCTCATTATATATAGTTTAATACAGACTTGTTAATATCCCCATTACCATTCTATTTTATGGGTTATGCCTTGCTGACTTGTCCAAATTCCCATGCTGTTCTCAATAACATAAAATGGATATCATAGATGATATAGGTTATGGATATGCTTTTTGATGGAACGCAATCCGGCCGGTTTTAGCTGTCAACGAACTCGCCTCTGAGCTAGAGCGTCAGGGAGCCTGAAACGGAAAAGAAGAGAGCTCCGGGGGAACCCGGTGTGATAACTCCGAAGCTCAAGTCAGTAATCTCTCAAAGGCAGAGTGTAGACCAGATAGCGCAAAGTTCACATACATTGTCTGTTGGGGGTAGGGGGTTCTTATAATCACTTCGCGCACTCGCTCCGAGGCCCTTGTCAAGTCGAGTATGATTACTCTTGCGTCCGTCAACTCGGTCGTCGTCCTTTTTGCTGGGATAGAACCGCCACTGCCTAACCGTCTCTCAAATTGGAGATGGCGGTGTCAGGTGGCGGTGGCAGGTGGCTGTTTTAGAGTACGGCCGTCAAGCGTCAGATCCCAAGTCAGTCGGGTGCGGCGCCCTCGGGTATGGACTTCCTCAGTGCCAGGCATGGTACGACTTGTTTGGTTTTGGTGCCCAGACGGTGATGCAGAGTGGTGAACGAGGCGAAGCCTTGAGTTCGGAGGTATGAATAGGGCGGGCCAGTTCGGCGAGGTGTATCCCGAACTACTACGAGGTTGGCCAGTTCGGCGAGGTATATCCCGAACTGATAAGGTAGGCCAGTTCGGCGTGTATCCTGAACTGTTACAGGGTTGGCCAGTTCGGCGAGGTGTATTCCGAACTGTTACAAGATTGGCCAGTTCGGCGAGGTGTATCCCGAACTGTTACAAGATTGGCCAATTCGGCGGTGTATCTCGAACTGTTACAAGGTAGGCCAGCTTGGATTACTTTCTGGTTTGGGGTCGAGGGTGAGTTCGGGCCCCCAGTAGGAAGTTCGGTCCGTTGGTGTCCCCTTGGTGTTCGCGCTTTAGGCTTGCTTTTGTGCCGAGCTGTTGTCTTTGCCACGTGTCGCATAACTGTGAGGTCGGGCCAAATCTTCATTCATCAATTACCCCCCACTTCTCGTGCCAAGGGTCTTGCCCTGGTGCAAGGAGTTTTGCGAGGTGGTAGGTGGATTTGTCCCGTCCTTTGAATCTTGACTGCGCGAGTTGCTTTTGCGACGGTTCTTCGGTTTCCGAGAGGGCGGGAAACTGACGACGCGTTTTGAATTTCAAAAATCCGTGCAGCTGGGACGTGATAGCGGGTCAGGAAAAGGCGCACCACTGCTGGACATGCGCTGGCATTTGTCAGGGAGATGTGCGACGCGGTCAGTTTCAGAAAGACGTGCGTCAGCGCGACGTCGGTTTCAAAAAGTCGTGTGTTGACGTTTCACTTTTTTCGGAAAGACGTGCGCCAATCACGTCTCGATCTCAGGGGATGTACGATCAGCGCAAATGTGGGCCGTCGAATCGTCTTTGATCTGCATGGTCGGTTCTTGGTTACTGTAGCTATAAATAGTGGGGGACCCCAGTCGATTTGTCACTTCTTGGGTTTGCCTATTGAGCTCGCATCCAACTTTTCAGCTCGCGTCTAGGCTGGTTACATAGCCTCCAAGGTTTTTGGCTTGTTCCCGTCTCCGGAGCCTTCAAAACTTTCTTCCGGTGAGTACTTTCCTGAATCCACCTCCTTTCCTCAATGTCTAGCTTTGATAGCTCAGACGACTCTTCAAGTAGGACTGACGTAGGTTCTACAAACCGAGTCGTATCCCCCGATTGCCTCAGTGATCCTGAGGTGGAACCCGAGGACTATGAACCAATAGGCCGAGCCACTTTGGGCAGTTTGGCATCTACCTCTCACCGATAGGTGAAGTTTTGTCGTATCCCCTGACTGCCTGCCGGTGCGCGACTGATGTGAAGTTTTGCCGAATCCCCATGTTCTGGCACCACTCTTGGAACTTGATATCCTCGAACTGTTTGCCATTGTCAGAAATTAGTACCCTAGGTAACCCGAAACGACATACTATGTTCTTCCAAAAGAAGTTCTGCATGTTCCGGGCCATAACAGTTGCCAGATGTTCGGCTTCTATCCACTTCGTGAAGTAATCTACTACAACAAATAAGAATTTTCTTCCGCCTGTTGCTGGCGGGAATGGTCCCAGGAGGTCGATGCCCCATTGTGCAAAGGGCCACGGGCTGGCGAGGTATTTTAGGTTGGAAGCAGGCTGATGGTGGATATTGGTGTGTTTCTGACACTTGTCGCATTTTCTGATGAGCTCGACGGCTTCTGCCTTCATCGTTGGCCAGTAGTATCCTTGTTGAAGTGCTTTTTGGGCGAGTGCTCTGCCCCCCAAGTGTCCACCGCACAGGCCATCGTGAGTGTCGCAGAGTACGAACTCGGCTTCGGCAGGTCGCAGGCAATGCAAGTAGGGGAGCGTGTAGGACTGTCGGTATAACCGTTTGTCTATTATGACATATTTGGCTGCCTGGCGCTGCACCCTCTTGGCCGCATTGTGTTCTGCAGGGAGGGTTCCGTCTATCAGGAAGCTCGCAAGTGGGTCGATCCAGCTCGACTCTGCTTCGATGACAGGAGCGACCTCCTCTGCCCCCCCGAGAATACTAGGCCGAGGTAAATCCTCTATGTACACGGTTTTCACGTTGTTGTGACTTGTGCTAGCTAACCGGGACAGAGCGTCGGCCTTAGTGTTCTCTGACCTCGGGATTTGCCTGATGAAGTGTGATTGGAAGTTGAGCAGGGCCTCTTTTACTTTCGCCAAATATGCGATCATGGAGAGCTCGCGTGCTTCATACACCCCCGTAACTTGGTTGACTACGAGCTGGGAATCGCTGCAGATGACCAAGTGCTTTGCCTTTACCTTTCGCGCTAAGTTCAGCCCGGCTATCAGTGCTTCGTACTCTGCCTCGTTGTTGGATGCCGCGAACACAAAGCGTAGTGCGTATTCTAATTTCGTGCCGCCCGGGCCGCATAAGACTATTCCAGCCCCGCTGCCTTGCTGGTTCGAGGAACCATCCACGTGAAGGATCCATGGCTCCTCATCCCAGTTCGCGTTTCGCCTGACCAGGAGAGATGCCACACTGGCTGCTACTTCACGGGGTTCAGACTCTATTGGCTCGGGAGACCTGGGTTCACCCAAACTGGGGACCTCAGGCTCGACCTGTAGGGCTTCGTTGCTGAAAGCGCACTCGGCGATAAAATCTGCCAGAGCTTGGGCCTTAATTGCGGTCCTGGGTTTGTATTGGAGATCATACTCGCTGAGTTCGATGGCCCATTTCGTCAGCCTACCGGAGACCTCGGGCTCCAGCAAAACTTGTCTTAGGGGTTTGTCGGTTAAGACAACGACGGTGTGAGCTTGGAAGTACGGGTGGATTTTCCGAGCTGACATCCTCAGTGCATAGGCAATTTTTTCTATATGCGGGTACCTTGTTTTTGCTCCCCGCAGAATTTTACTAACATAATAGACGGGCCGCTGGACCCGATCTACTTGCTTTACTAATACCGAACTGATCACTTCGTCGCTTGCCGAGATGTACAGTTCTAGGACTTCACCCTCCTCGGGTCTGGCTAAGGTTGGTACGATGGCGAGGTAAGTCTTTAGCTCGCAGAATGCGAGCTGGCAATATCGGGTCCAATCGAACCCTTTGCCTTTGATTGCCTTGAAGAAAGGCAGGCAGCGGTCTGCCGATTTGGACATGAAGCGGCTTAGAGCAGCTATGCGGTCGTTTAGCCTTTGAACTTCTTTTACTTTCCGATGTGGTCTCATATCAAGGATGGCCTTTATTTTGTCCGGGTTGACCTCAATGCCGCGCCGGTTGACAATGTACCCTAGGAACTTACCCGAGGTGACACCGAATACACACTTTGGGTTTAGTCTCATGTTATACTGACGCAGAATTTGGAAGACAGAATCCAAGTCTCTTATTAATTCTCGCAAAAACTGTGTTTTGACGACCATGTCGTCTACATAACATTCGGTTTTCGTGCCAATTAAAGGCCAAAAAAGTTTATTTACAAGTCTTTGAAAGGTCGCGCCAGCATTCTTTAGTCCGAAGGGCATGACCTTGTAACAGTACAGGCCGAACTCGGTAATGAAGCTGGTTTTTTCTTGGTCGGATTGGTCCATCTTAATCTGGTTGTAGCCTGAGTAGGCATCCAGGAAGCTTAGCAGCTCGTGTCCCGAGGTCGCGTCCACGAGGTGGTCAATTCGGGGTAGGGGGAAGTAGTCTTTTGGGCAAGCTCGGTTCAGATCGGTGTAGTCGACGCACATGCGCCACTTGCCGTTGGCTTTTTTCACCAGCACCGGGTTGGCTACCCAGCTCAGGTAATGAACTTCCCTTATGAAGTCCGCTACGAGGAGCTTTGCGACTTCGTCGTCGACCGCCCTCCAGCGCTCCAGGGCTAGTTGCGTTTCTTCTGTCTAATGGGTCTGACTACAGGGTCAGTGTTAAGCTTGTGAGTTATGAGGCCAGGGTCAATACCGGACATATTTGCCGCAGACCATGCAAAAATATCTAAATTTTGGAGTAAGAAACTCACCAGTTTAGTTCACAAAGGCTCCTTGATGGAGGCGCCGATATGTAGAGTTCGCGTCGAATCTGTAGCCGAGGTCGGGACTGCGACTGTTTCCTCAATGGGCGAAGCTCGTTCCTCGCTCTGCTCCGCAGGTCGCTCTAGTTCGAGGTCGTTGGCTGCCTTGTTTTTTTCCCTTTAGGGCGGCAACATAGCATTTGCGGGACTCGAGTTGGTCGCCTCGCGCTACCCCCACACCGAAGTTCATGGGGAACTTCATTGCCAGATAAGAGGTGGAGACCACTGCATGCAGAATATGCGTAATTGGTCGCCCTATTATGGCGTTGTATGGGGAAGGGGTTGCGACAACCAGGAAATCATGGTTGATTCTTACCGCGCACGACCATGTGTCGACTTCCACAGGTACTGTTATTTTTCCCAAGGGCCTGGCTTCCTCTCCACTGAAGCCTACCAGAGGAGTGTGAGCGGTTTTCAAATCGCTTTTCTGCAACTGCAATTGGTCGAACGCCGATTTGAATAGTATGTCCGCCGAACTGCCTGAGTCGACCAGCACGCGCCGGACTTCAAAGTCGTTGATCCTTAGCTTTATGACGAGCGTGTCATCGTGGGGGTAGTGAACACCTCGCGCGTCGTCTTCTGTAAAAAAGATCGGTTCTTCCTTCTTCGGCCTCTTGGGAGGGTTCTGCTCCTCTCGGGCCGCTTCGCGAACTGACGTCCTTGCTGCCGCTGAAGTGCATCCTGCCACCACCGAACCGCCCACTATCACGTGGATGGTTACCCAGACTGGCCTTTCTTCTAGGGGAGGTCGCTGCAAGACTTTGGTTGGTCTGTTGCTTGGCTCGGGGACATCTTTCCCGTGTTCCCCTTGTCGACCTGCTTTTTTACTATTGTCGTAGTGTACAAAATTTCTTAAGTACCCGCAACGGATGAGTCATTCTATCTCGTCGCAGAGATTATTACATTGCTCGGTGCTATGACCGTGATCTTTATGAAAACTACAATATAAATTTTTGTTCCTCTCGTTGGGGTTGCTCTTCAGGCGAGGTGGCCACTTTACGTAAGGTGCGTCCTTGATCGTCATCAGAATCTCGGTCCGCCTTGCGTTCAATGGCGTGTAATCTGTCCGAACTGCTAAGGGAGCTTGGGACGGCTGGCTCGGCTTCGCCTCTCGGTTATGGCCTCTTCTGTCGCCGGGGTTGGAGGGCTGCTTGCCCTCTCTTTTTCTTTTTTCCACCCCGCCTTCGATTCTCTAGTTGATCTCTTCCTCTGTTCTCATAAACTTGTCCGCGAGCTTGAGGAAGTCGGCCATGGTTGCTGGCTGGATGGCCACCATGTGCCATTTGAACTCTTTGTGCGTCACCCCTCTTTTGGTCGTGGTGAGCTGTACCGCAGGTCTAACCGAGGGATCTGCAAACATGCTTCATTGAACCGTTTGATGTAGCTCCGGACGGGTTCTCCCTCTCTTTGGATTACCCCGAAGATACTTTCCTCAATTTTGGGACACCTTTTACTGGTGACAAAGTGCGTAGTGAAGATCTGCACGAACTGGGGCCAGCTTTTTATTGACCCAGAAGCTAGGTTCCGGTACCAGGTGTGGGCCACCCCTCTGAAGGTGGTGGTGAAGGCCATGCACATGCACGACTCGCTTGCCCTAGCGAGGTGCATTTGCGACTGAAACGCGTCAACGTGGTCGTTGGGGTCGAAGGACCCATCATACTTGTCTAGAGAAGGGAGTTTGAAATCTATAGGCAAGGGGACTGCCAAAAGTTCTGCTGAAAGGGGGGAAGGAACTGAAAGAATGGGGACGGTTTTTACCTTGCCCGATCTCGTTTCTTCCTTGCCTCTGAGCTCGGGTAGCACGCGAGTAGCAGTTCGGCGACTTCGCCGGCGCCTTCTTTGAGTGGGCCTGGTGCTAGCGCTGTTTGCCTCCGTGTTGCCGAGCTCGATGGGCCCGGGTTGCTGGCCTGCTGCTAAGACGCTGAAGCGGTTCTCCGTGAGTGGGAACTCGGGCTTGGAGCACCGAGGTGACTTTGTTGGCGAGGTTCTTGACCCACCCGCGGGCTGTGAGGCAGGGGTGATCTTTCTTTGCTTTCGGTCCGGGGATGAGGCCTGACTGTTAGGGGGGTTTTGCGGTCGGGAAGCCTCTCCTTGGTGAGGTCGTCCACCTTGGGGGGAGGCCTTGACCGGCTTTGAAACAGGGTGTCGGGGGGGGGGGGCGGTGGCTGGTTCAAGGGTAGTTGAGGGAATTGTTGTTGATAATGGTGTTGGGAGAGGTGGTGCAACACCTGGTGTTGCTGGAGTTGGTGCTGCTAGAACTGCTGCATTTGGGCCTGCATTGCCTGCATGCATTGCATCAGATCATCTATCTGGTTTTGGCGGGCTGGCAGTGGGACAACAGTTGGTTCCGCGAAGTTCGTTTCGATGGGTAGTGGGAGAGGTGCCACCGCGTGTGGCACATTCAAGCTTGGGATCCCATCCACTGAAAGGGGGATGGTGAACTGCCCAATGCACACCGCCGGACCATGAAGTTGCTCTCCGGTAGTGGCTATTTCGGTTCCACGTCCGGCATTGCTGGAGGAGGCCATTTCAGTGTTGGATTTTTTGAAAGGGGGTAGGTAGAAGAGATTTAGAGGGAGGCTTTTAGAAGCAAGTTCCCATAGATGGCGCCAATTGATGGAGCGCAATCCGACCGGTCTTAGCTGTCAACGAAATCGCCTCTGAGCTGGAGCATCGGGGAGCCTGAAACGGGAAAGAAGAGAGCTCCGAGGGGAACCCAGTGTGATAACTCCGAAGCTCAAGTAAGTAATCTCTCAAAGGCAGAGTGTAGACCAAACAACACAAAGTTCACATACCTTGTCTGTTGGGGGCAGGGGGTTCTTATAATCACTTCGCGCACTCGCTCCAAGGCCCTTGTCAGGTCGGGTATGATTACTCTTGCGTCCGTCAACTCAGCCGTCGTCCTTTTTGCTGGGACAGAACCGCCACTGCCTAACTGTTTCTCTAACTGGAGATGGCGGTGTCAGGTGGCGGTGGCAGGTGGCTGTTTTAGAGTGCGGCCGTCAAGCGTCAGATCCCAAGTTAGTCGAGTGCGGCGCCCTCGGGTACGAACTTCCTTAGTGTCAGGCATGGTACGACTTGTTTGGTTTTGGTGCCCAGACGGTGATGCAGAATGGTGAACGAGGCGAAGCCTTGAGTTCGGAGGTATGTATAGGGCGGGCCAGTTCGACGAGGTGTATCCCGAACTGCTACGAGGTTGGCCAGTTCGGCGAGGTATATCCCGAATTGATAAGGTAGGCCAGTTCGGCATGTATCCCGAACTGTTACAGGGTTGGCCAGTTCGGCAAGGTGTATTCCGAACTGTTACAAGATTGGCCAGTTCGGCGAGGTGTATCCCAAACTGTTACAAGATTGGATAGTTCGGCGGTGTATCCCGAACTGTTACAAGGCAGGCCAGCTCGACTTACTTTCTAGTTTGGGGCCAAGGGTGAGTTCGGGCCCCCAGTAGGGAGTTCGGTCCGTTGGTGTTCCCTTGGTGTTTGCGCTTTAGGCTTGCTTTTGTGCCGAGCTGTTGTCTTTGCCACGTGTCGCATAACTGTGAGGTTGGGCCAAATCTTCCTTCATCACTTTCCATTATGGAAAGTCCCTTGATTTTCTTGTGTTCAATATCTAATCTCTCTTGGGTGATCAAATGCTTTTCTTGGTTTATCAGGATTGTTGTTTTAGGGCTCAAATATGTTAATGCCATATTTAGCAACCAAATAATTTTAATTGTTTCTCTTCATAAATTTCATCAAAGATTTTAAATTCCACTTGAAAAGTCACCATTACCAACAACAAGTGGTTATTGGCTATGAAAAAGAAAAAAAACTGCGGATCTTGTTGAAAAATACAACTGGAGAATGATATGTTTTATCATATTATTTATTGTAAATTGTAAGTTTATCAACAAATATAATTTGAAATAAGGTGCACAATGATAATACCACAGGGGCTACTAGAATACAAATTTATGCCCCCACAAAATTTTAAACTACCAAAATTATCATTTTAGAACAAGGTTCTAAGTATTGACATGTGTCAGCCCGTAATGGCCAATACGTATTGTACCGATGGTTTTTCGATATGCCTCTCCAAGGGTTGTATTGTATTAGACCATGGTTTAGAAGGTAATTGGGCCTTAAACTGACCCCTCTGAACCAGTTTTGAAAAATAAAATAAAACTTAAAAAATGTATTGGTACAGGCCGACACCAACGTATCGGCCAGTGTCGATACTTTGAACCTTGGTTATAACCATTTATGTCAAGATGTATCTTTCCACCACCACCATGCCTTATATTCTACCAACACCTCATGCAAATTTCCTGGCAATAGATATGTTCATTGGCCGGGCTAGATTTGGCTCGGGCTAGGCTTGTACTCTTTATCAACATGTTATATTCAAGTCGAAGCCTGAGTCGGACTCAGCTGGAGAGAGTTATCGATCATATTCTTTGTTGCATAAAAATGAAAAAATGAGATAGCTAACAGTAAACAACCTCTGGTTTGGATGGAATCGAAATAGAAAGCCAAAATTAATAGCGATTGACAATAAAAGGCAAATCCTTATGAGCTAAATGACTTGGGAAAAATTCTTCTATAGTACTTTTTTTACAATATCATAATTTCCTTTTTGTATTTGGTATTGATGTGCATATTGCATTCTTTGATTCTAAATTTCTAACAAGAAATTACACAAAAAGAAACATTTGTTGGAAAGAATCCGCAAGGGCAGAGCTTATATAATTTAACCATTGATTGGATCTCATGCAAGTAAGCCCATTAACATTAAACAAATATGGGGTCGGTGAATGAGAGAGAGAGAGAGAGGGGGGAACCCAATGGTGAGTTTGGTTACTGCCTCTTGATGTCACTAATCACTATGGTGGAAGGGGATGGAATAGGGAGAAAAGCTAGAGAGAGAGAAAGAAACTCGGTGGTAAGTTGCCACTGGTTGCTACCTCTTGATGTTGTTGATCACTGTTGTGGAAGGGGATGGAATAGAGAGAAAAGCAGAGGAGAGAGTGGTGATGTTGACTGCTTTGGGTACTTGGAGCTCAGAGGAGGATGCCGCCATTGCCTTGTTGGTTGCCGCTTGTGGATGATGTTGTCGGCCGCCGCAATGCAAATTATAAAATAGAGTTAAAGGGTGTTAGAAAAAAGTATAAATACATGTATATTATTAATATTTTTATTTATTTAAATTATTGTCAGGTCGGGTCGGGCTTTTTGTAAAATTCTGAGCTCGGCCTGAAATTAAGTTGGGCTTAGATAATAGGGCCTGAGCCCAAGGCCATCGACCTAATAATATGTCCAAGCTTGACTGTATTCGAGCTAGGCCGTCAGGCTATTCGACCCATGAATAGGTTTGCCCGGCAATTACGCATTAACATCACTTAATCATTCTAAGGAAAAAGTGTCAACTTTTGACCAAAGTTTTAATTAGTATACTAATAAGATAGGAAAAAAAAATAAAAATAAAAACTATCTTTAGTTTTGAATATATAACTCAACTTCTTTAAAATCTATTGGAATTTCCACATAAAACTTTTCATTTAATACTAGTCCATTTATTGTGAGAAATCCAAATTCCCAAGGTGCCTAACAACTAGCTACAAGTAACTATTTTGTTAACACAAAAATTCAAGTGTCTTTATAGTGCAATATCCATTTTATCTTTTTTATTCTAATTATACAGATAACAATTAAAATGGAGAAACTACTAAAGTGATTTCATTCAAATCATTGGTATTACTTCTACGTGATCTATTATCAAATAAACTAGTTGATTGATATTTCCTTTTCCTTTTCTTTTTCATTTTTATGCTCAATAAAAGAATTAGTATAGGTTGTGATGAACTAAGAGATAATACATTAATGTGAACTTCAAAATAATTACTAAAACATAGAATGCTAGCCATATGAAAAGTCTAATTTGAATTATTTTTTTGTTGAGAGTTTGTTTAAATGTGAATTTGAAGATGTCACACTCATTGAGGGAGTAGAGGTTTAGAGAATGTTGACAACCATCTGTAAATAACACTATAACAATGAATTGCAAAGATGAATTTATTGTTTGCAAGAATTCTGTAAATGTCTAATCATTTCAGTTCAATTGACTTGAACTTATAGCTGTTATTTTTCTTAATTGCATATCCTATATTGGATTTGATATAAGTCTTCACATTGCCTTAAAGTTCTCAACTTAGCTAATCTGTTTGCTAACTCATTTCAGTTTATAAACTATACATGATATTCTCTTATGTACCTCTCTCTATATGTGCTTTCCAAACTACCTAATCATGTTGTATCTTAGCGGGACTATTAAATACAAAATTCACTAATGTCTAAACCGTTATGACTTGATCAGGGGTTCATTATAGCTAGATGCATATTTATTATTAAGGGTTAATTAGTTATGTATACCTTTTATATTTGAGAAACTACTTATATACACCTTAAACTTTCAAAACCAATTTAAACGCCTTGTTGACCTTTTAAAAGTTAAATCTAATAGATAATATATAAAAGACAAATTTCCATAATTATTCATTAAATTTTCAAAATATGTCATTTTCTTTTTTTTCCTTCTCCCTTCCTTTCCTCTTCTCTTCTTCCCATCTCAAATAATAAAAAACCTAGCTTGTTGAAAGGATCAAAATAGAAGAAGAGCTAATCGATCACCTAGGTTCTCATAGGCAAGGTTTAAAATATCGGGACATGTCGGGCCATATCAGGATGTATTAGATATGTATCAATTGATATGAGCCCGAAATAGGTCGATACAAACTAAATCAGTTCACCTTCTTCCATTAATTTTGTTAATTTATATTTAATACTAAATCTTTCTCATTAATGTCGTTTGTTACTCCTATATTCCGAGGTTCCTCTCTCTCTCTCTCTCTCTCTTCTCTTCTCTGATAGAGTATCCATCTCGGGGTCGTCCTCAGGTTCTTCTCTTCTTTCCATTTCAATCATTCCTTTTCTTCCCACTCTCTCCCTTTTTCTCTGTTTGTTTCTTCCCTTCTCCCTTCCCTCACTCCTCTTTCTTCTTCTTGATTGACTCGGTCCAATCCCCCACTCTCTTTCGTTTCTTCACATTTTTTCTTTTATTCTTTTTTGCAAGGATTTTAGTACAGGAGGTAGAATGTTGGGCGGTGGCCTTAATCACTACTTTATTTCACTGGAACTTACAATTCTGGGTGGATCCAGTTTTGATATTAACAAATTTGACGATTACAATTCTAGGTGGTTAACGTTCTAGTTGGTTTTAGTTCAGGTGACAACAATTCCGACAGTTTCAGTTTTGGGTGGTTAAAGTTTCAGTTGATTCCACTTCCAACGGTAATAGTTCTCATAGTCTCAGTTCCGAGTGATTAAAGTTCCAATTGGTTTCACTTCTAGTGATAATAGTTTTAGCGGTTACTTTTTCCGAGTGGTTAAGTTTCCAATTGGTTCTAGTTTTGGCGATAGTAGTTACGACAGTTATGGTTTTAGACTTTTAAAGTTCTAGTTAGTTGTAGTTCATTAAAGTTATAGCGGTTCTGGTTTTGGACGGTTAAAATTATGATGAGTCGCTATTGTATTTATCCCTCTCTTTCAGTGGTTGGAGATGTGCTCATTTATCTCTTTTATTGGTGATAATGCCTCTCCTTTTATCTATTGCAGAAGTTTTTTCACTTTCTCCTTTATTCACTGTGAAAATTTTGTTCTTTCTAGAGATTTGTATTCTTGCTTGTTACCTTTACCACTATTCTATTTTCGTACAATTTTTCTGTACTTTCTTACTTGGTACTGTGACCACTACTCTATATTCATACAAGTTTCATAGTTGAATGAAATACGATGTTTTGCCTTAAAAAAGTCTAACTTCTTCTTCACTAATTAGTTTCTTACTCCCATATTTAAGGCAAATTTAAATTCAAATTTGAATTTTAGTGCCTAAATGCAATTATCTCACTAATTCCATTTTTAGCGCCTAATTCCAATTATCTCATTAATTCCATTGATTAATGATCCTCTCTCTCATTAATTTCACTTTGTTAGTATAAAAACTACACATGTTAACAACAACAAGACTTAACCCCTGGTCACTAGATTTTAACACCCATAATTTCACCACTAAGGCACTCCAATTTGTTTATTGTAAGTATATGCATTTTTAGTTTCAAGTAAATTTTATCTTTTCTTAGTGGTGCTTATTAATAAATAATGAAATTAATTATTAAAATTTATATACGAATAAATATTAAAATAAATTATATTGGTTATTCTAAAATTGATGTATATACATTCACATTTTAGTTATTCCATCATTTTTCAACAGACTAATTATATCTTGATATGTCACATTTTATATAAACATTAAGTTGTGGTTTTTTACATTTAAATGACTTGTTCACAATCTTATAAAACTTGTAAGTATGATTAATAATATATTTTTTATGATTTATTTGAGTTTTCTCTCATATTTATAGTATCTTAATTTTTCGTTTATATCCATGTGTATCCAAAACGTATCCCGATATGTCTCTTAAAATTGTCTTTCCGATACACCTTGAACTTCCATTACTTTGAAACTTGGTCACCTTGAATTTCCATTACTTTGGGGTGTGATAGTCAATACAATACCCTCTAGCCTTGCATTCAACAAACTAACGGTCCCATGAGTCCAACCTTCCTTTTGCTTCTACTAAATGGAAAGCTATATGGATCTATGGCATTATCTAGCCATAATCATTCTCGATACTTAATCCAATCATTACAATCATCAATTCTACAATGATCAATTGTAATAATATCAGGTATCTTTAATTCATTCCCTAGGAAAAGTGGGTTTCTTAATTGTTCAATAGTCTTCATGTGTGGTTAACAAAGTTGGGCTGCCTTGTTATAGTTACATGTTTATTGATATTCTTTGTTTATTTATGAGATTGAAGATGAGAGGTCGGAGAAAATATGGTTTCAGACAGACAAGAGAATCTAGTGTTTTGAAAATGTATGGGCAAAATTGGTATTTTAAAACCATTTGGAGTGAGTTGTTAATAGTTTTAACCAGTAGAGTAGTACTTCTCTTTATGTTATGTGGGGCTAACCAATATTTGAAAGTTCGAGGATATATATATAATATATATATATATATATATATATATATATATATATATATATATATATATAAGTAATTAACCCTATTTTTAATTGGTATCATGAACGGTATGACAACATCTCTTACTTTAATTGTATAAAGGACTAATTCTAATATTGAAATCTTGAATACCAATATCATAAAGTGGCAAAAGATCTCTAAGTATCATATGATAAGAATTGAAACTTTGGTTGTGCAATACTTAACTTTAAGGAAAATTTCCCAATTAGTATCCTGTACTTTGGCTTAGTGCCACTTTAGTCCCCAAACTTTAAAACGTGATAATTCAGTACCTAAACTTTCAAAATGTGCCAATTTAGTACCTACCATTAACCAGTCGTTAACTAGTTGTTAAGTGCCTTTTGAAAAAACACAAAAGCCCTTCGAGTGTCATCTAGTTTTCATTATCAACCATCCAAATATTAACAAAAAATGAAAAGTCCTAAATCCTTGACTCTTCTATTCAAGAATGTTGGAGTCACTAGAGTGCCCACTGAGACATTACCCTAACTTTCTTGAATAGAAGAAAAAATAATTTGGTATTGTTCATTTCTTGTTAATGTTTAGATGGTTGATAAAAAAATTAGATGACACTAGGGCATTTTTATCTTTTCAAATGGCACTTAACAACTGAATAATGACTGGTTAATGATAAGTACTAAATTAGCACATTTTGAAAGTTCGAGTACAGAATTATCATGTTTTAAAGTTTGGGAACCAAAGTGGCACTAAGCTCAAAGTACAAGGTACTAATCGGGAATTTTCCCTAATTTTAACCCAATTGGGTGAATTTTGGATGGACCTAATTTTTTGCTTTCTCTTGCTTGGTAGCCTTTGAATATGTTATTGTTTTCTTTTCTATCCAAAAATAAATAAAAAAGAAGAAGAATATATTGCACTACTTGATAATGATAAATTTGTATTTTTTTATTAACATAAACTCACATCATTGGCTTATTTAGAATTAAAATATTAACAAATTATAACAAATCATATAAATTAATAAGCGGATTTTGTTTTAGATTTACTTAATGAAGTTGGCATTAAATGAGAAAATGAGGGAGATATATTGTATCATGACTGGCTTCCCAAGAATCCAAGCAAAGGGTAGTTGTTATCTCCCCTAAGTATGATTGGAATTGTACATCTTCTAAATATTTCCTTTATATGAAAAGTTGTCAATGCTAGCAAATCTTATTAGTTCTTTTAACGCTGACATAAGAGACAGCTTAAACTATTGTAATCTGCATTTTGACTTTAATTATTTCAAACAACTTTTTATTTTCACAATTTCTTTTTGGAATAAATTATTGTTTTGATAAACTATGTGCGTGTGTATCTAAAATTGATAAGGATGATTTTAGTCTGAGTACATTTTAGCAATATGCTTTAGAGCATTGGACATAAAAAATGTTAGTGAGAATACCATATGAATAAAAATGGACAACACTTCATTGATGTTATCTTCTTTGGATTTTAGTTATCTTATTTTGTTTTATTTTTATTGATTTTAGTTATTTTTGTTTATTTTATTCCTAACAAATTATTTATAGGTAACTAACTTATGAGTAGTGGGTTTGTTGAAAAAACAAATTACATTTAATGATATAGTTTTACTGCGTTATAACTTATGAAGTGCTTTATGGGTCATGTTTTTATTTAATTCCAAGCCTATGATCCATGCTAATCTTGGTTATGTCATGTTATCAATATCTTAATTAAAATTGATTTATTTATTTTTATTCAAGAAAGTGGCAATATTCCTGGGTTTAGCCCACCGCTCAATTTAACATACTTAAGGAATTAATGGATGTTAATATGTGTGAACATAATTCATTTGTTTGTGCAATTCAATTTTTTTTGTTAGCATATGAATGATATAATTTCATTAGAGACTGCGATATATGTGCTGAATCCGGTTCTAATCAAATCGGTTCCGAACATTCCATATGAACTTTGGACCGGAAAGAAACCAAGTGTTAGACACTTGAAGATTTGGGGTTGTCCAGCACACGTTAAAAGAGTGAGTGTAGACAAGTTGGAATCCAAAACCAGTTGTTGCCTATTTGTAGGCTACCCAAAAGGCTCTGCAGGTTACATATTCTATGACTCAAGTGAGCAGAAAGTGTTCTGCAGTGGAAATGCCCAATTCTTGGAACCGATTACATCCTGGACACCCATCATCAGGAAATTGTTCTTGATGAGGAGAGTTCAGGAGCAGTGGGAGATGTCCCACAAGTTCCAGGTAGTGACCAACCTAGAAGATCCACTCGGGTATCCAGGCCACCAGTCCGTTATGGTTATGACCAGGATAGTTACATAGTGAAAACCTTGACTAGTGAGGAGGATCCCATGACTTACGCGGAAATTATGTTGGACATATATTCCCAGAAGTGGGTGGAGGCTATGAGAGCAGAAATGGGCTCAATGGAGACCAATGGAGTCTGGACTCTAGTATATCTGCCCTCCGGGGTAAAAGCAATCGGTTGCAAATGGATTTACAAGAGGAAGAAGGGCCCCAATGGTAGGGTTGAGACCTTCGAAACTCGTCTGGTGGCGAAAGGGTACACTCAGAAAGAGGGCATCGATTATGAGGAAACCTTTTCGCCTTTGGCCATGCTTAAATCCATTAGGATCCTGCTAGCTGTAGCAGCATACCATGATTATGAGATTTGACAGATGGATGTCAAAACTGCATTTCTGAATGGAGATCTTACTGAAGATATCTATATGCAACAGCCGTAGGGCTTCATAGCTGCGGGTCAGGAAAACATGGTATGTAAACTCAATAGATCCATTTATGGACTTAAACAAGCTGTAGAAGTTTTTGACTTTGCTGTCAAATCATTTGACTTCGAACATAACCCGGATGAACCCTGTGTTTACAGGAAGTATAGTGGAGATAAGGTTACCTTTTTGGTTATATATATAGATGATATTCTACTCATTGGGAATGATGTAAGAATGTTAACTATGGTGAAAATATGGCTTTCACAGCAATTCTCCTTGAAAGATCTTGGAGAAGCCTCCTATATACTAGGTCTTCGACTCTATAGAGATAGATCGAAGCGGATAATAGGGTTATCCCAATCTGCCTACATTGACAAAATAGCCAAAAGATATAGCATGGAAAACTCCAAGAAAGGAAATGTTCATTTCAGGCATGGAGTCACTCTCTCCAAGAAGATGTCTTCCAAGACTTATGAGGAGATTGATGGCATGAAAGACATTCCCTATGCCTCTGCCGTAGGGAGCATCATGTATACACTACTGTGCACTCGTCCTGACATTGCTTAGGCAATGAGTGTAGTAAGCAGATTTCAGGCCAACCCAGGGCAAGAGCACTGGACTACTGTGAAAAACATATTTAAGTACATTCGAAGGACAAAAGAGTTTTGTCTAGTATTTGATGATAATTCACTACAGATCAAAGGGTATACAGATGCCGATTTCTAATCGGATCCAAATGATAGAAAGTCTACATCTGGATATGTTTTCATGATAGGATCGTGTTTTGTTTGTTAGAAAAGCAACAAACAGGAGTCCATTGCAGATTCCATGACCGAGGCCGAGTACATTGCTGCAAGTGAGGCTGCCAAAGAAGCCGTGTGGATGAAGAAGTTCGTTCACGAGTTGGGAGTAATTCTGTCCAGCACATCACCCATCCCATTGTTGTGTGACAACAATGGAGCTATTGCTCAGGCTAAGGAGCCACGAGCCCACTCGAAGTTGAAGCACATCGAGAGGAAGTACCATGTACTAAGGGAGATTGTTGGTAGAGGGGACGTCCTGATTCAGAAGGTAGCGTCAGCGGAAAATGTAGCAGACCCATTGACAAAGCCACTATCACAGAAAGTATTTGAGAAACACGTGGAAAGAATGGGACTCCGGCTAGTACCTGATTGGACCTAAGTGCAAGTGGGAGCTGTTTGATAGTTTTGTATGCCCTTAGCTTCAATCAAAATGATGTACTTTATGAGTTTATTGTAAATGAATAAAAGTGCATATTTGATTCATGTTCCCTTTGTATGTTTATCTGTAATACCCTTAAATTGGACACTTAATGAGACTCGTGTTAGTTTAGAATGTTCACAGCCAGTGGGTCGGTCTGGGGAGACCTATCCTGACAAGGCTGACACTGTGGTGCCACCAAGTCGGTTGGGATGGCTTGTCTCACCTACCGGGGTGAGACCCTAGGCACATACATTGTAGGATTAATTGAATCTTTGAACTGGACCAGATTTCCAGTATTACCCTAGACCTTGGAGATTGATGGGCAAAACTGGAAAATTACACCCGACCCCTAGACTCGATTATGATACTACACTAGGTGTTGGATTAGGCTGTCTTTGATGTATCAATCGGTGAGATACTTAGCGGGGGTCAAAACCTGGGTATGTTGGGATAGTTTGAGAATTCATCTCAGTGGGTGATCATAGTGACAGGATCAGCCCCTTTTTCGGACAAAGGTAATGATCGGGGATGCACTCTCACTGATGGAAACCAAGACTGTCGGCAGCCGATTTCAATCGTTGAGATTTGTTTTGCAAAATATATTTTATATGAGATATAAAAGTATATAAATTATGGTTTCAAAATGATTTGCAAAAGGTTTTAACTCTCGGGATCCATAGAAGAGAGAGTGCAACACTGTTCCTTGCAGTCGAGGGAGAGGTCCTCTCTATTGTCGGGCAATGTATGTTCATTATGGGCTGAGAGTTTAAGTGTAAGGTCATTGATGATAATACCTGATGGGCTAATCTTGCATCTGCCCACAGTCCCTGGGTGTTACAAGGTGGCTTGGCCCAGGGACCACTTAGCGTAATTGTTGGGCCCATAGAGCCCATCTGATGGGTTTCAGGGGGTGCATTGTCCATAACAGTGTATTCGGCCAGGCCTTGTAACAAAGGCTGGGCCAAACCCATGTGGCTGATGTGTAGATCAATGTTTGTGTACCATGCCATACAAGGAAGCCAAACTGGGCAGCAGTTTGGAAGGCTAAATGAATACATAACCTTAAATGGGCCTTAAGATCATTTCGAACTGAGCTAATTTGATTAGTCACTTAAGGGGTGAATTCTGATATGAATCAGATAATAGGATTGGGCCCACACCCTATCCACTTAGAGAGTCCAAGATCTAAATAAGATTTAGATATGGAAACTTCCTAATTAAATTAGGAGATGACTGATATAATTTGCAGATATCTCTTATCTTAAAGGGACTTGTAATCCATATATGATTTGGGTTAGCAACTCCTAATGGGATTAGAAGTTGATCCCTTTAAGTCTATAAAAGGAAGAGGGGGCGGTAGCCTTTAGACATCACAAGCAAGCAATAGGTAGTCTTGCCGCCTCCTTCCTGCAGCCGCCGCCTACAGCAGTTCAATCTCCAGTTCTTGGGAGAAATTAAGATTGGATCTTGATTCCAATCTTTTGGAGAAAATATTGGTGGGAGTTGTATTCACAAGCCGTCTAGGTGATTCTTGAGAAGGATCAAGTTCTTTTGGAAGAGCACTGCTGATTATGCTCCACCCTACATTGCACCATCTTCAGTGGGGGCAGATTTTGGATCATTCCTTGGGCGTGAACACCTCTATTGGGAGATATTAGTTTCTATATCAGGTATTATCTCTCTCTACTTCTTTTAGTTAAGATCTGGTTCAATTTATGGTTCAAGAATGATCATTGAAAATATGATTTTCTAAATAGGGAATTCGATTCCCAATTGAAGAGAGAGAAAAATTTTGAAATTCGCCCCCTTATTTTGCAATCTTTGGGCGTCCATGTGATGGATTTCCTATCCCCATTTTAATCTCCCGTCTAAAATGTGGTTTTCCTCTCAGCATTCCGCTGCGGCAACCATTCTCACCAGCGATGGCAACGATAATGACGACTTTAGCAACCTGATGGTGGTCCTCTCTGCTTCCCTATTTTTTAATTCCTTTCATTCCTCTTTGTATTCTCATGTCTTCCTAGTATAGAGGACTCCAAAACCCACCAACAACAACCAGTCTTGCGATTAGCGACAATCAATAGTTATGTTGGATATAATCAATAATTTTTGCTTATATCTAAGCTTGATTGGTCAAATTTTATTTTCATAAAATATTTCAAGAATAGCAGGATGTTTAGTCCATCCTATCGCTTGGACTTCTCTAGTTATCACTGCACCGCCGGTGGTGATCATTTTCACCGGCGATGGCGACAACGACTCTAGCAGCTGACAACGATCCTCTCTGCTTCACATTTTTTATGAGCTTCATTTTTTCCTCTATCTCCTTTTCTCCTCTTTCCTTTTTCATCTCTGTCTCTCATGTGCAACCTTGCCATCCCCCAAAAAATCAATTTCTTGAGAATTAAAGAAAAGGATGGAAAAGAGAAATAGTACAGGGAAAGGAAATAGGAGACTGAGAGAGGGGAAGAAAAAAAACCTTTTTCTTTTCAGGGTTCTCTCTCCAATTCTCATGACTTATCCTTCTCTGGGTCCTATTCTACCTGTCTACAATGACCACAACAGCAACAACGCGATCTCTACAATCACTCCGAAAATGGCAAAACCCCACCTCGAATGCTGGCTCCTCCTTTCCATTCCACCATGACCAAACAAAAGCTCCAACAGTTCAACACGATGATACTTGTATTCTGTCTTGCCTCTGCGGTTTTTATGGTCACTAATTCTCATGGCTCCAATTCGCCTAATTGGCATGCTTTTGATGCTTTTAGGTGCCCCCGCCATCCCCATTGCCCCATTGCTCTCTCCATCTCTTGCATTTGCTTTTGAATGAGCTAATAGATAAGCATATTTTTGTTGTCATTGTAGATTTGTTTTTGTTGCAAATGCAATCGTTGCTCTGTATTCCTTGGCCGAAATGGGAGCTTAAGAGATTTTGAAAGGAACGTCGAAGACCGTGCAGGGGTAATAAAAGTTGTAAACCAGAGAGGGTCGCTCTTGGTTGCTAGAATCACTACTGTTGTCGCCGGTGAAAATGATCACCGCCGTAGCGATAAGAGGAGAGTTCCAAGTGTTAAGGTTTTTGGCGTTCGGGCAGAAGATTAAAATGGAATAGAAGAAATGTCCCACACGCTCCACAAATGCCCCACATGCTCAATGTGCACCACCTATCCTTTCACACGGGACGTCCATTAGTCCCTTCCATTAGCCCCCAAAAGTCTCAAACCATTTCATTCGAAAGGCTAGGGTATCTCAAAGTTCCCTTCTCCTTCTTCAGCACCGGCGACCTACAACGACAACCGGCAGTACTCTCCAGCTCACCTTTTCACACATTTTTTTTCTGATATTATCGTTTTCTAGAAATCAAAGAAATCGGCGGTAGAGTTAAAAGCAATAAAGATGCCAAGCTCTTCTTCATGAATATATCTATTTGTTGCCTGCACAATTCTTGGCCTCGTCAATGGCTTCGCCAACTACTTATATGGCTTTGGTTTGTCTCGTTTACCTGTCTCAACCGGTGGTTTGATAGGTTTGATTCAACTGATCTTCACAACAGTGTTTTCATTCCTTCTGGTTAGGCAAAGGTTCATGTTTTACTCCATAAACTCAGTTGTTTTTTCGACCATGGGTGCAATAGTTATTGCCCTCCATGCAAGCTCTGACCGCCCTGCTAATGAATCCAATACACAATATTACGTGGGTTTCACTGTGACAGTCAGCGCAGCTTTGATTAATGGATTGACACCTCCTCTGATTGAGCTCATGTACAAGAAATTGAAGTAGGGCATAACCTATTCTCTGGTAATGGAGATTTAGATTGTAACTTCCATCTTCTCCAATGTTTTCTGCATCGTTGGAATGCTGGTCAACAATGACTTTCAGGTCTCTTTCTTTCTTTCTTTCTTTCTCTCTCTCTCTTCCCATGGGGCTCTTGAGAATGATCCCAAAGAGTTTACGTTTTGGTCATTATTTCATGGGTGCAAACATCCTTTGGAGGAAATGGATACTGATGAAGGAAGATTTGGCCCGACCTCTCTATTACGTGACACGTGGCAGAAACAACAGCTCGGCAAAAGGGGCCAAGCCTAGGCGGGAACAAGGGGACACGAGCGGACTGAACTCCCTACTGGGGGCCCGAACTCACCCCTTGTAACAGCTCGGGATACACTTCGCCAAATTGACTTTGTAACAGCTCGGGATACACTTCGCCGAACTGACCCACCTTGTAACAGCTCGGGATACACTTCGCCGAACTGACCCACCTTGTAACAGCTCGAGATACACTTCGCCAAACTGACCCACCTTGTAACAGCTCGGGATACACCGACGAACTGACCCACCTTGTAACAGCTCGGGATACACTTCGCCGAACTGACCTGCCCTATAGATACCTCCGAGCTCAAGACCGCCTCGCTCAGCACTTCGCATCACTTGGCACCGAAACCAAACAAGTCGTACCACGCCTGACACTAAGGAAGTTCGTGCCCAAGGGCGCTGCGCCTGACTGACTTGGGATCTGACGTTTGGCGGCAGCACCCTGAACGGCCACCTGCCACCGCTACTGACACCGCCATCTCCAGTTAGATGACGGTTAGGCAGTGACGGTTCTGTCTCAGCAGAAAAGACGATGACCGAATTGACAAGCATAAGGGTAATCATACCTAACTTGACAAGGGCCCCGGGGCGAGTGCACAAAGTGATTGTAAGAGCCCCCTGCCCCCCGACAACAGAGGTATGCAAAAACTTTGCGCTATCTGGTATTACCATGCTTTTGAAGGATTCTAACTTGAGCTTCGGAGCCTCTACACCGGGTTCCCCCCATCAATTGGCGTCGTCTGTGGGAACACGCTTCAAAAAGCCTCCCTCCAAACTTCGATAACCCCTTTTCTTCAAAAAAAAAAAACCCAACTCTCATGGCCTCCTCCAGCAACACCGGATGTGGCACGGAGACAAACGCCACCGGGGAACAATTTCAAGTCCCTGTGGTGTGCGTTGGACAGTTCACCATCCCCCTTTCGGCGGATGGGATCCCCAGCTTGAACGCGCCACAAGCAGTGGCACCCGTAAACCCTCCTACCACAAGCATCCCCTTTCCTCCCCCCATTGAGACAACCTTCACTGAACCGACTGTCGTCCCCTGGCAGCCAGCCAAAACCGGTTGGAGGACTTGGTGCAGTGCATGCGGGCAATGCAAGCCAAAATGCAACAGTTCCAGCAGCACCAGCTTCACCAGCACCAAGTGCTGCACAACATCTTCCAGTATCACTATCAACAACAATTCCCCCAACTGCCACTGAACCAACCACTACTTCCACCTCGCCACCCCGCTCTGAGGCTGGTCAAGGCCTCCCCGCAGGATGGACGCCCCCACCAGGCGAAGGCCTCTCGGCCCCAGAACCACCCTAACAGCCAGGCCTCGTCCCCAGGCCGAAGAGAGAAAAGTGTCATCCCTGCCTCGCAACCCGCAGGCGGGTTGGGAAACTCACCCGCGAGGTCGGCACCCCGGCGCTCCAAGCCCGAGCTCCCGCTCACTAAAAACCGATTCAGCACCCTGGCGCCGGACTACCAGCATTCTGGGCCCATCGAGCTCGGTAACACGGAGGCCAGCAGCGCCAGTACAAGGCCCGCTCAACGGCGAAGGCGCCGACGAAGTTGCCGAACCGCCACCTGTGCCTTATCGGAATCCAGAGGCAAAGACACGAGCTCGGACGAGGTAGGGGCTTCCCCGGTTCTCTCGGTTCCTTCCCCCCTCGCATCGGAATTCCTGGCAGTCCCCTTACCCAGAGACTTTAAACTCCCACCTCTAGACAAGTACGACGGGTCCTTCAACCCCAACGACCACGTTGACACCTTTCAGTCCCAAATGCACCTCGCCAGGGCCAGCGAATCGTGCATGTGCGTGGCTTTTACCACTACCCTCAGGGGGGTAGCCCGCACTTGGTACAGGAACCTGGCCCCCGGGTCGATAAAGTGTTGGGCCCAGTTCGTGCAGGTCTTCACCGCACACTTCGTCACCAGCCAACGGTGCCCCAGAACAGAGGAAAGCATCTTCGGAGTAGTCCAAAGAGAAGGAGAATCCATTCGGGGCTACATCAAGCGATTCAACGAAGCATGCCTGCAGATACCGCGGTTGGACCCCGCAGTGCAGCTCGCGGCGGCCAAAAGAGGGGTGACGCACAAAGAATTCAAATGGCACATGGTGGCCAACCAGGCCGCAACCGTGGCCGAATTCCTCAAACTCGTGGATAAGTTCATGAGGAGAAAGGAAGAAATCAACCAACGAACCGAAGGCGGGAACGAGAAAAGAAAGAGAGAAGGCGAGCTCTCCAACCCGGTGAATAGAAAAAACCCGACCCAGGAGCCGAAGCCGAACTAGTCGTTCTGGGCCCTCCTAGCAGTTCGGACGGACTACACGCCGTTAAACACGAGGCGGACGGAGATCTTAATGACGATCAAAGACGCCCCGTACGTTAAGTGGCCACCTCACCTAAAGGGAAATCTGAACGAGAGAAATAAGAATTTGTATTGTAGTTTCCATAGAGACCATGATCATAGCACCGAATAGTGTAATAACCTCCGGGACGAGATAGAGGGGCTCATCTATCGCAGATACTTGAGAAACTTTGTACAGCACAACAATAATAACAATAAGGCAGATCGGCAAGGGGAGCACGAAAAGGATGCCCCCGAGTCTAGCAACAGACCTGCCGAACCGTTGCAGAAGCAAGCTCCGGAAGAGAGGCCCGTTCGAGGAACCATCCATGTAATAGTGGGAGGTTCGGTGGTAACGGGGTGTACCTCGGCAGCAGCCCGGACTTCACTTCGCGAAACGGCCCTCAAAGAACGGAACCCCCCAAAGAGACCAAAGACCGAAGAACCAATCTTCTTCACGGAGGACGACGCGCGAGGAGTCCACTACCCCCATGATGACACGCTTGTCATTAAACTAAGGATCGGCAACTTCGAGGTCAGGCGCGTACTCGTAGATTCGGGCAACTCAACGAACATCCTCTTCAAATCAGCATTTGACTAGTTGCAGTTACAGAGGAGCGAGCTGAAGCCCGCGAACACTCCCCTGGTGGGTTTCAGCGGAGAGAAAGTTAGGCCCCTCGGAAAAGTAACTGTCCCTGTGGAAGTTGGCACATGGCCTTGTGCGGTCAGACTCAACCATGATTTCCTGGTAGTCGCGACCCCCTCCCCATACAATGCCATAATAGGGCGGCCGATCACGCATATCCTACGGGCGGCGGTCTCCACCTACTATTTGGCCATGAAGTTCCCTACGGACTTCGGTGTAGTGGACGCGACCTCGGGAAACGAGTTGCTAAGCTTCCTAGACGCCTACTCGGGCTACAACCAAGTTAGGATGGACCCATCCGATGAGGAAAAAACCAGCTTCATAACCGAGTTCGGCCTGTATTGCTACAAAGTCATGCCCTTCGGACTAAAAAATGCCGGAGCGACTTTCCAAAGACTTGTGAATAGGCTATTTCAGCCCCTGATTGGTACGAAGATAGAGTGCTATGTAGACGACATGGTCGTGAAGACTCAGTTTTCACAAGAATTAATACAAGACTTAGATTCTGTTTTCCAAATCCTGCGTCAGTTTAGCATGAAGTTGAACCCCAACAAATGTGTCTTCAGCATCACCTCGGGAAAGTTCCTAGGCTACATTGTCAATCTGCGCGGTATTGAGGCCAACCCGGACAAAATAAAAGCCATTCTAGATATGAGACCACCTCGGAAAAGTAAAAGAGGTTCAGAGGCTAAATGGCCGCATAGCTGCTCTAAGCCGCTTCTTGTCCAAATCAGCAGACCGCTGCCTACCCTTCTTCAAGGCAATCGAAGGCAAAGGGTTCGAGTGGACCCAGGACTGCCAGTTCGCGTTCGACGAACTAAAAGGTTACCTCGCTAGTGTGCCAACCATAGCCCGGCCCGAAGTGGGCGAGGTCTTAGAACTGTACCTCTCGGCAAGCGACGAGGCGTTCAGTTCGGTACTAATAAAAGAAACAGACCGGGTCCAGCGACCCATCTATTATGTTAGTAAAATTTTGCAGGGAGCAGAGGCAAAGTACCCGGAGATAGAAAAACTAGCATACGCCCTAGTAATAGCAGCTCGGAAACTCCGCCCATACTTCCAGGCTCACACCGTCATCGTCCTGACTGACAAACCTCTTAGACAAGTTTTACTCAAACCCGAAGTTTCCGGTCGACTAACGAAATGGGCCATCGAACTCAGCGAGTACGACCTCCAGTACAAACCGAGAACCGCTATCAAGGCCCAAGCTTTGGCAGATTTTATCGTCGAGTGCACTTTCAGCCACGAAGCCCCACAGGTCGAGCCCGAGGTCCCCAGTTCGGGCGAACCCAGAGCTCCTGAGCCCATAGAGTCCGAACCCCATGAAGTAGCAGCCAGTGTGGCAGCGGAGCTGGAATAGTCTTGTGCGGCCCGAGCGGCACAAAATTAGAATACGCACTACGCTTTGAGTTCGCGGCATCCAACAACGAGGCAGAGTACGAAGCACTGATCGCCGAGCTGGACCTAGCATGAAAGGTAAAGGCAAAACACTTGGTCATCTGCAGCGATTCTCAGCTCGTGGTGAACCAAGTTACCGGCGAGTACAAAGCACGCGATCTCTCCATGATCGCATATTTGGCCAAAGTAAAAGAAGCCCTGCTCAACTTCCAGTCACACATCATCAGGCAAATCCCGAGGTCAGAAAACACTGAGGCCGACGCCCTGTCCCGGTTAGCCAGTACAAGTCACAACAATATGAGAACTGTGTACATAGAGGACTTACCTCGGCCTAGTTTTCTCGGGGGGACAGAGGAGGCCGCTCCCGTCTTGGAGGCAGAGACGAGCTGGATCGATCCACTCGCGAGCTTCTTGATAGACGGAACCCTCCCTGCAGAACGCAATGCGGCCAAGAGGGTGCAGCGCCAGGCAACCAAATACGTCATAATAGATGAACGGTTGTACCGACGATCGTACACACTCCCCTATTTGCGTTGCCTGCGACCTGCCGAAGCCGAGTTCGTACTCCGCGACACTCATGAAGGCCTGTGCGGTGGACACTTGGGGGGCAGAGCACTCGCCCAAAAGGCACTTCGACAAGGATACTACTGGCCAACGATGAAGGTAGAAGTTGTCGAGCTCGTCAGAAAATGCGACAAGTGTCAGAATCACGCTAATATCCACCATCAACCTGCCTCCGACCTCAAATACCTCGCCAGCCCGTGGCCCTTTGCACAATGGGGCATCGACCTCCTAGGGCCATTCCCACCAGCAATAGGCGGAAGAAAATTCTTAGTTGTTGTAGTAGATTACTTTACGAAGTGGATAGAAGCCGAACCTCTAGCAACTGTTACGACTCGAAACATACATAACTTCTTTTGGAAGAACATAGTATGTCGGTTCGGGTTACCTCGGGTACTAATCTCCGACAACGACAAATAGTTCGAGGATATCCAGTTCGAAGAATGGTGCCAGAACATGGGGATTCGGCAAAATTTCACGTCAGTCGCGCACCCGCAGGCAAACGGTCAGACGAAAGTAATGAACAGAGCCATCTTGCGCGGACTGAAAGCACGTCTGGATCGAGCTAAGGGATTGTGGGCCGAAGAGCTACCAAGTGTCTTATGGGCTCACCGAACTACCGAAAAAGCAGCCACGGGAGAAACCCCCTTCAACCTCACCTACGGCACTGAAGCAGTGATCCCAGCAGAAATCGAAATACCAACATTGCGATTAGAAACATACGACGATCAGACGAACGGAGATGAGTTACGTACCAACCTTGACCTACTGGACGAGGTAAAGGACCTCGCGCACATCCGAACAACGGCATACCAGCAGCAGGTAGCTCGCTACTACAATAACAGAGTAAAGCAACGAAGCTTCCGAGTCAGTGACCTGGTCCTTCGTAAGATTATGGTGCCCGAACCCGGCATGGGCAAGCTTGGACCTAATTGGGAAGGGCCCTATAAAGTAAAAAGAGCGTTCGGGGGCGCATACAAACTCGAAACCTTGGAAGGCAAACGAGTACCTCGAGCGTGGAACGTTGTGAATTTAAGGCGATACTACCTATAAACCACCAAGCGAAGTGGACGAAATCAGGTCCTAGGTGCCACGAGGCAAGCCAAGATGAACTTCGACGTAGACAAACAAAGAAGAGCATATTATCAGCTCGGCAAAAAACCAGTTCGCGGCATAAAAGACCACAAAAATTTAATAACCCAGATAGTGGCAGACAAAGAAACAGTTCGGGGAAGATGAGCAAGGGGAAAAAGACATTCCATTGCAAGAAACATTACATTGACAAAAAAAAAAATTTTACATGCCTGGAGCCACTTCTTCGCCATCGGAAGGCACTTCAACAACACCCGTAGGCCCTGCCTCTCCTTCAGAGTCCGGCTCGCTATTGGCAGCATTGGCCATCTCCTGAGTTATATGTGAAGTGGTTATGGCACTTACATCGAGGTGGGGGTACGTATTCCGGATCATCCACCGGCTCAACTTGAACCCACTCCTGTAAGAGTCCACCATCAGATCGTCAAAACGCGGAGAGGCAATGTAGTCTTCAACTGCGTTCTTCTTGGCGTCTTCAATGCCTTGGGAAAAAATCTGTGTTCTCTCTCTGATGTCCTCTTGAAGATATTCGACTTGATGTTGCAAATCCAACTTCAAGTCCGCCATATGCTTGACAACTACCTCCATGGCCTCGGCGTCACGCTGAGACCTCGCCTGCCTGGCCATCGCGACGCGAGCAACCTCTTCAGCAGCATAAGCAGCCGCCTCAACAGCCTGGGTATTTGCCTCTGCAGCACGGAAAACTTCTTCAGCAGCATGAGCGGCAGCCTCAGCAGCTCGTGCCTGTCGCGAGCTCCTCTCCACTTGGGCCGCCACGGCATGAATTGAAGAATTCACCTACCAAAAGAAACAAGTGAGCAAATGACAGCAGAAGCAACAGAATAAAAAAGGAAGACGGAATCTAACTTACCACCATGGCATGTGTTACGGCGCGGCAAGCGACCTGATTCAAGGGAAGATCGGTCCACACCGCGACCTCCTCAGGGAAAGTAGCGTCCCTACTCTTCTGAAGAGCGTAGTTCGGCGTCAACACGCTCCTAAACTCCCCTTGAGCTCCCGAGCCTGAGGGCCCAGCCCGCGTATGAGCAGACCCGGAGTGAGCAGGAGCACTTGAGTACGCAGGAGCGCCCGTATGAGTGGACTCAGCGTAAGGCGCCCCGGCAGTTTCGTGCACCGGTGGAGTCACTTCGGGCTCCCTGGGCAGATCCTCCGGCGTATGGTCTGGAACTTGGGGCTCCTCATCCAGGGGCAGCTCGGTATGAGATCGCTTGGCGACCCGCTTCCTCCTCTTCATACCTTGAAACAAACGCCCCCCACGAGTTTTCTCCGCGTCCATGACACCTGTAGAAACGAGTTCGACATCAGAAAAAAAAAATGAAAAGAACAGAGCAAGTAAGAACCGCATAGCTAGAAACCTACCCGAACTCAGGCCGGCTGCAATAAGCTTGGCCTCCGTTAAGTAGTGGTGGCACTTTAAGCCTTGCCGTGCCCATTGCCGGAGGCCCTTCACCATCTCTTTATCGAGAGTTATGCCTAAATCGGGAGCGGCCTCACCCCACCCGGTCTAAAAGGGCCATCCTTGTGCACTTCGCACGCCGAAGTAGTCCTGCTTCCAAGCTGGGACCTTATTAGGAAGATCGTGCAGAAGCTTAAAACCTTGGCGAGGAGAAAGGTAATACGCCCGTCTCCCCCCAGGAAGAGAACCCGCCTATCTCTTGAGCATCAAGATAGAGGAGAATATCTCTAAGTCCAAGGGGAAGTTCTGCTCGCAAAAAAGGGAAACTGTCCCCACCAGGTTCCAAATAGAGTTCAGATGAAGCTGACCAATGGTGACACCGAAGTGGTTTATGACTTCGACGAGAAGGGGATGGAAAGGAAGTCGCAACCCCGCAGCGAGCTGCTCTCGAAAAATCACGATCTCGTCAGGACCGTGTTCCCAAGGAAAGCTGCCCGAAGGAATAAAATATGTGTACCCCCCAGAAAGATTGTAAGACAGAAGTATGGATTGAAGCCCCTCAGGCGTCATGGTCGAAGGACCAAACCTGTCTAGCATCCGACCTCAGCGGGAGGTAGACGCCAAACTGCCCGAAGCGACTCGGCCTACTGGTTCATAGTCCTCAAGCTCCACCTCAGGATCACTGAGGCAGTCTGGGGACACGGCTCGGTTGGTGGAACCTACGTCGGTCCTACTCGAAGAATCGTCTGAGCTATCAAAGCTAGACATTGGGGAAAAGATGGATTCAAGAAAGTACTCACCGGAAAGTTTGAAGAACAAGCCAAAGAACCGTGAAGACTGTATAACCAGCCTTGACGTGACCTGGAAAAGACTTGGACGCGAGCTGAAAGGTTGGACGCGAACTCAGTAGACAAACCGCAGAAGTGACAAACCAACCGGGGTCCCCCACTATTTATAGCTACAGTAACCCAGAATTGACTGTGCAGACCGAAGGCGATCCGACGGCCCACGTTCTTACCGACCGCACAACCCTTAAGGTTGAGACGTGATTGGCGCACGTCTTTCCAAAAAAAGCGAAACGTCAGCGCACGTCTTTTTGAAACCGACGTCGCTTCGACACGCGGCTTTTCCGAAACTGACGCGCCACACGTCTCCCTGACAGTCGCCCGCGCACGTACAGCAGTGGCGTGCCTTTTTGAAATGACCCGCTGTCACGTCCCAGCGGCGCGAATTGGTTTGAAATTTAAAATGTGCGCTGTCACAACCACCAGCGTTCTTGAGTAAGCATGTTTCCAGCCTTCTCGAAAACCGAAAGTACCCTAGCAAAAGCATCTCGCGCAGTGAAGGTTTGAAGGATGGGACAAATCCACCTGCTACCTCGCGAAACTCCCCGCACCATGGCAAGACCCCCGACGCAAGGAGTGGGGGGCAATTGATGAAGGAAGATTTGGCCCGACATCTCTATTACGTGACACGTGGCAGAAACAACAGCTCGACAAAAGGGGCCAAGCCTAGGCGGGAACAAGGGGACACGAGCGGACTGAACTCCCTACCGGGGGCCCGAACTCACCCCTTGTAATAGCTCAGGATACACTTCGCCGAACTGACCTTGTAACAGCTCGGGATACACTTCGCCGAACTGACCCACCTTGTAACAGCTCGGGATACACTTCGCCGAACTGACCCACCTTGTAACAGCTCAGGATACACTTCGCCGAACTGACCCACCTTGTAACAGCTCGGGATACACTTCGCCGAACTGACCTGCCCTATAGATACCTCCGAGCTCAAGACCGCTTCGCTCAGCACTTCGCATCGCTTGGCACCGAAACCAAACAAGTCGTACCACGCCTGACACTAAGGAAGTTCGTGCCCAAGGGCACTGCGCCTGACTGACTTGGGATCTGACATTGGCGGCAGCACCCTGAACGGCCACCTGCCACCGCCACTGACACCGCCATCTCCAGTTAGATGACGGTTAGGCAGTGACGGTTCTGTCTCAGCAGAAAGGACGACGGCCGAATTGACAAGCACAAGGGTAATCATACCTGACCTGACAAGGGCCCCGGGACGAGTGCATGAAGTGATTATAAGAGCCCCCTGCCCCCCGACAACAGAGGTATGCAAAAACTTTGCGCTATCTGGTATTACCTTGCTTTTGAAGGATTCTAACTTGAGCTTCGGAGCCTCTACACCGGGTTCCCCCCGGAGCTTCCCCATCTCCTCCGTTTCAGGTTCCCTGCTACCCCGTTCGGAAGCAAGGCCGCGGACAGCTAATACCGGCCGGATCGCGCTCCATCACATACAAAATTAGGATTTCCTTGAGGCCTAAATACTCTCTTTCGGGTATGATGTTTAGGCCTAGTCCTGTGTCCATCCCTGGGAGATCGAAATAGTTCTTGCTTCTTTCATGGAATGAACCAAATTAAATCAAATTAACCCCAAATGACCTTGAATTTCCACTTGGCAACATGGTCCGAAGGATTGATATCACTCAGAAAATTGCCAATGAATGAGGTATAACCTGTGGATAACCGGAGAAGGAGAAGAGAACTCTGTTGCCAGTTTCTCTAATTTTTGGAAAACGAAAATATCAGAAAAAAATAAAAAATGCGTGAAAAGGTGAGCTGGAGAGTACTGTCAGTTGTTGTTGTAGGTTGCCGATGCCGGAGAAGGAGAAGGGAACTTTGAGATACCCTAGTCTTTTGAATGAAATAGTAGTCTTTCAGATGAAATGGTTTGAGACTTTTGGGGGGTAACGGAAGGGCTAATGGATGTCCCATTAGCCCCGCATGCACTATTAGCGGAACCGTGTGAAGGGACAAGTGACGCACATTGAGCGTGTGGGGCATTTGTAAGGGCGAAATCGGGTGGGGGCACAGATTTGAACTCAGCGGGATAGAGTATACGTCTGTCCCGTTAATTCACACATAAGAGGGCATAAAGCATGTAAGGGACACGCGTCCGCATTTGATCTTATTAGTAGGAGGTTGGTAGAAATGGTGTTGGCAGAAGATCTGAACTCCTCAATTGCCTTCCAACAGGTCTGTACCACCATGAAACCGGGATCCATCATATATGAGATGTGCGGTCAGAGATCATTTTGTAACATGTTGGATCAGTTTTTTTCGTTGGAAAAGCTATCTCATGTGGCTTTTCTGAAGGGGCTCACTCAATTGCCCTCCAATTAGTGTGTACATCTCACCTTGAGACTGGAAATGCGCGGTCAGAGATCGTGTTGGGTCAGTCTTATCTGTTGGAAGGAGATCCGGGTCTCCTCCCAAACGGGTTTTTAATCATCCACCCATGGTAATAGGCTAACAGGTTCGGTTCGCCCACCACATTGACATTCTCGACAATCCTGTCATCAACGGATCCGGCGAGTTAATATCTGCGCCCCACTAAGAGGTGCCCCACATTACATCCCGACCTTGCATTAGGAACATCTCCCAATAATAGTACGGGAAAGAATGAAACATTATCCAGAATGTTCCCAATTCAAAATCGGGATGTACTGTGGGACATTGTGGGGCGCGCACGAAGAAACCGAACTAGACATTGACCTTTTTTGTTCTTATTTTTGTTTTTGGACAGGCAAAATAACATTGGCCATCAAACCTATAGGTTTCCTTTTGGTAAGCGAAGATTCGTCTTGAATCTCTTTATCGCTTAAGTAATGTCAGAAGTCATCCATTAATCCGACGGTCATAATCATTTCATCAAGGGGCTCCTGTAGGGATCTGAAGTTTCTCCTCGTTCCAGTTGCAGTCAGTGGAACACCTGGCTGGTTGTCCGAACTGTGGAGTTCCAGTTGAACAATGACTTCAATCTCTACACCATCTCAAACCTGACGTTTCGAATGTCTCTCTGAAGACTTACGAACTCGAAAGTAGCACAGACGAGAGAAAGAGAGAGGTAGCGACGTTGAAGTCAAATTTATCATGGAGGAAGAGAGTAGCAACATCTTGGAGACGGGAAAAGCAGAGAGATCGGTGTGGCTGATGAAGTGTCCTCTCGTCGTCTCTAAGTCCTGGCAGGTTCACGCCTCCGACTCTCACCCCGTTGCCAAGGTCGTTCTCTCCGTTGACCCTCTCCGCCACGGCGACCCTTCTTCTCTCCAGGTGCCTTCTCTCTCACACATCTATTAACAGGGTTCAAGTATATCTTCTTGCTGATAATAATTTGTTCGTTTTTCTCCATCTATCCATCTATTTATAATTCTTTATAATTGGAGTTTGTATAATAATAGTTCTGCGTTATTCCACGTTTTGGTGAGTTAACGCGGCCAAATTTAGCTTTTTTTTTTTTTTTTTTTCTCTTCATTCTATTTGTATTGTAATGAATTGAGAACCAGGTGACTGCGTCTTAAGCACTGCGATAAGCATAAAACTGGTGATCCATTGGAGTCTGCAATCTTGGTTCTTGACTTTGTGCTAGAATTGTTAAGAGGCCTACTCTAAGGTACTGGGGAAGGTGTACAGAACAGTATCCGAAAGAAGAAGTACAGGGATTGAATTCTCTAATGGCTTGGCAATTGAAGTTCAAAAATCCCCGGATTGCAAGCGGTTCTTTAATTTCTATATAGATCTTCAATTTAGATGAGGCAGAGACAATTTCCAGTATGTTGTCTGGTACTTTTCTTTTGGATCTGCGCTTGAGTTTTATTAGAGATTACTTTCTTCGTTTATCCAGAAGCACCGCAAGCTACAAGTTTTTGCATCCAGGATCCTCACATCTGCTTTTCTTGTCTTGCAACAAAGGCCCATATTTTGACTTATGCAGACTGCCAATGTCTACTAAAAAATCTTTTGAGTAAGAAGTAGATCCTTTCTGGTTACCCTATTAACATGAGTTTTTGAAATCCTTATTTTCACACTATACTTCCTTAGAGCAAGGTATTAATTACTGAGTTGGAGTTGGTAGTTGATAATTTTCCTTCAGGATATGACCAGAAGATCTTGTATGAAGTTGACTTATGGTCAGTCAAATCCGTTATGATCTTCTGAGGTTTCTGTACTAAATATTCCTCATATGAAAGTATATCTAACTCCTGGTTTTGTGTAGAAGTGGATGATGTATCTTAAGTTTGTAGTCGTTCCCCCTCCTCAGCCTCACCCTGAGAATGTGCACATTTTTTTGATCAAGGATGACTGGATGAGAAAAAAAGGCCATTAGCTCCATGTTGGCCCCAGCTATCTGGCTCTTGGGAGCGATAGACTGGGTATGGTCCTATGGTCCTAACCTTTGGCATTTTTATGGACAAAGTGGCCACCCTCAGACTTGAACCCCCCATTCTCATGCTTTCCATCTCAAGATTGACCAAGGATGAGAGAATTTTACTAAAAGTGAACAAAAGGAAAAAAAGAATGAAATGAAATACAAAGAGTTTATTGTAAACAAAAAGATCCAACAAGATGCATTTGCTGAGAAAAACCCAAAAATCTGCTACAGGATGGCAGTTCTCTGATGTAACTGTAAGTCTATAACATGGAAACTCCGGTTCTGGCACGGTTATCCTAATGAAGGAGGTGATATAATGACTAAACTCAATGCCAATGGGTCAAGGTCACTAAATCATGAGCATCTAGATACATTCCTATCCCTTGTTGCTCATCACCACAAAGGGGCTAAATCAAGCTAAACTTTGATGGCTATAGCATTAGGAATTCAGGTCACTAAATCATGAGCATCTAGATACATTCCTATCCCTTGTTGCTCATCACCACAAAGGGGCTGAATCAAGCTCAACTTTGATGGCTGTAGCATTGGGAATTCAGGTCTATCTGGAATAGGGGGAGATTTCAGAAATGAAGGAAGTTATACAATGACTCTATACTCAATGCCAATGGGTCAAGGAAACTCCATTGGAGAAGAACTAATGGCTATATAAAATGATCTAAGATTAGCCAAATCAATGCATTGGCAGGTGGCTAAATCATCAGCATCTAGATCCATTCCTACCATTTGTTGGGTCACCACCACAAAGGGGATCAATCAAGCTCAACTTTGATGGCTATAGCATTGGGAATCCATGTCTATCTGGAATAGGGGGAGCTTTCAGAAATGAAGGAGGTGATATGATGACTATGTTCAATGCCAATGGGCTAAGGAAACTCCACTAGAGAAGAACTAGGGTCTATACATGACTAAGATTAGCTAAGTCAATGCACTGGCACAGTTTGGAGGAGAAGAGGACTATAAAGCAATTGTGGGATGGTTAAGGAAACCTGATACAGCATTGTGAATTTATGGAGGAATTGTGAGAGGATAAAACAACCAAAGGATGAAATTGGAACATGTTATAAATGGACACCAAGGACTACTAATTATCTAGCAGATAGGTTATCACTTATCAGAACAAGGAGCTAATAGTGAACAGATATTCTGGGGTGTGGTCCTTTAACGACTTGCAAATAACAGGAAGGGTAGCTAGTGATACTAGGCCAACCAGGGGATGCTCAACGCATAATTGTACATATTATTTTTCAATATAAGTGATAAAGAATCACAGTTACTGATAAAAACTTCCCCTCTCAACTATGTGCAAAACACCTGGAGTAGACACCTCTGCCTCCAAAAAAACTGATACCCTATAGGCCTATACAGATATCATCCAAGAAAAAACAACCCTGACAAGTGCACTTTTCACCACTTTGAACCCAATGGTCCATCTTCACCAACAAAAAGAGGGCTATGATGTTTGTAAACCTGCAAGTTTTGATAGGAAAAGACCATACAAGAAAAGGGTTCAACTAGTAGTAGTCAATGAAACAACAATGAAGTTAAAAAATCCCTTGTTTCCTAGGTGACCGCCTTGACAACTGTATAGTTTTCTAAATTTTCCACTTGCATCCCTAAAATTTGTAGATAGAAAATAGAGATTGCGAGATGTGTAAAAAAATAGAGAACAGATGTTTACTATTACTTTTTTCCCTTTTTTTTTTATTCTGAGGTCATTTTTAGTTTCCATCTAATCCCACCTTGCTAACATAATGCTGGCATGTTTCAATGCACCTCTTACCTAGGATATTTCTTTACTAATTTCATTCATTGTTTTTCCTCTGAAAAAAAAAAAAATTCTACATGAAACTTGCCAACTTTGAACTTTACTGCTTCTATTAATACTTCAATAATTTAAATGAGCAAAGAGAATATCAGAAATTTGTCAATTAATGCATTGGACCTGACTGATGCTACTTATGCTCCTACATTTCTATGTTATAATTTTGCTACTAGTTTATAAATACATAAAACATTGCTTTTTACATTTAAATTTTGTATCTTTTCATTTTCAAGATACAAGAGAATATAGAATATTTGAAATGCAATGCTTATCCATCCAAATCATACAATCATTGGGTTAACTTCTCTCTTGTAATCTGACATAAATCGGAAGAATGACATTGCCAGATGACTCATTGACATTATTTCTCATATGATCCAAACTGTCCAAGTATGACCACTTCAGTATTGTTTTTTCACCAAACAATTTTTTCTTACAAATTACAAATGACGTAACCTCTAATCAGTACATTTATGTCTCATATAGCAGTAACTGATCAAATAGGATGTTTAGAGCTTTTTATTTAAGAATTTCCCACTGCTAAGTGCTTAAAATATTTTTGACAGTAAATGCATGCTCTTCTGATGGTAAGGGTATCTTTATCTATTTTTGGTTGATATTGTAATAAATCTTTACTTATCCAATTGACTTAAAAATCTGAAGTTATGTTCGTTATTAATATCCATTCTCCTTGGGAATTGCATTTTCCATGTTTTCACATGTTTCTTGAATTTAATCAGTTCACAATGGAATTGGCTGGTACTGAATCTGCGAATATGGCAAAGAGTTATTCCATGAATATGTTTAAAGACTTCGTTCCAATGTCTGTTTTTTCTGAGACAAATCAAGGTGAGGATTATGATGTATACCTTCTTTTCTATGTATTCAATTCAATGAATTTCTACTTTAATTGCAGTTATTGGTTGATATTCTAATATTATCTTTACTTATTCAATTCTTATTTTTTCTTTGTGCATTGCCATTATAGAAGTGTTCTTCTCTGCACCTCTTTATTTATCTTGGTAGGTCGTGCCTTTTTTCCAGGCAGTGCTAGATAGTGTAAATTGAAACAGGCATTAATGCACTCCCCTTCACCCCCCTTAAAAAAGAAGAAAAAGAAAAAGAAAAAGAAAAAGATGAAGTGGTGGAGAAAACTGCTTTTGTGACCAATGTTTTGTAATTCATTAAATGCCACATACTAGTGCCTTACAACTGATGAATTACAAAATTATGGGTGGTCTATATTAATGAATTCCAAAAAGCTTCTATTCTAATTTTTTTTTAAAGAACTATTAGTGTTCTTTGGATAGAGGCCTTTGCTTGGTGCACTGGTAAATTTTTGGTCTGACAAGAGTTTGAGTTAAGAGTGGCTACTGATACCTGAATGATTGAATAGATTATGTAGTAAGATACTGATAAGAAACAATTACATAATATAAATCAAAGATGTTGATTCATGTTACCAACACACTGATATATGGCGGCATGGATAGTGTGGAGACACATCCGCGTCACATAAATTTGTTTATCCATTCAACTTATCATGTTTTCTTTTTGCTACTTGCCATTCATCTTATCATTTATGTCATTGTCTTGCTTCTTTTGCCTTTAGTGTCCCTGGTTTCAGGCATTTCTTGTTCTATATTTTGAATTGCATCAACAGAGAATGACAGAACATGATTCTCTATCTTCACTTTTTTTCCTTTTCCTTTTCTTTTATCAAGAAAGAGGATCATTTGGTGATGCATTATCAATAACTAAGAAGGGCCTGTAACTGCATTAATTCTCTATTAATGAGACTTATTTTCTTACTTGTCCAAAAAAAAAAAAAACTAAGGGCCTACATACTGGAAATTGTTGTTAAAGATACACCATCAGTGAAGAATAATTAAACAATGAGAGATTATGTTTTATTTCCAAGAGATCCCCCAAAATGACCACTTATAATATCCATGATTCAATACTTGTTCGGAGAGGCAGGTTAAATTTTCTTTTTTTTGATAAGTAAATGGCAAAATTTTTATTAAATGAAAAGAAATTACATATCAGGGTGATGAGACAATACCCAAAAGCAAAGAAAAACAAAAGAGCCTACTACGAAATTAGATAACAGGCTCTATATTACATATTTGATATCCCAAAATCTCTCCTAACCCACTCCCAAAATCCTCCCTTTTTTGATGACTGAGTTCAGGAAGAATCAATACCCATTCTACCACAGATCTTCCCACAGCCGCAACCATCTTCTCCCAAAACTTTCTTGATCACTGACACCATGAAACCTGAAATCATGATAGATTAATTTTCTTTCTTCTATGATGCATGATCTCTGATTTCAATGCACAGGAGTAACTCAATTCTACATAAATATGCAGGGGAGTCTGGGTGATATGCTATGCTGTATGTAGACAAAATCATACAAATAGAAACAACCAAGTTCAATCAAATTTCTGTAACAACTTTAGGGGTTCCCCTACATGGGATTAGGTTTCTCTTGTATTGGACTGTAGGCCATACAAATTTAACCCTTGATGAATGCGCTGACATTCAGCTAGAAACTCAAAGTCAGTTTCATCCAAAAACTTTTAATGATCTAATCAGTATGATAAGTATTGAAGTCTTCAATTTCAAAGGACCATTCCATTAGCAGGCCACTGGATTGGTGCATAGCCATGTAAGTGATTCTCCTCGCTTTCAAAGATTCTATGATTTTTTCCTTTCAAATGCAATAATAGTTGGCAAGGAACGATATTGTGCATCATATCACCTGCAGAGCCAATGGATGAAGGATAGGTAAAGATGTTGATAAGCTGTACCAATAAAAAACGATGTTGATAAGATAATGTTGGGAACTGATTTGGGGACTCCTAGGACACTGCATTCTTCATGACGACATAATTCTCCATGATGTTCTTCTTCCTTAATGGAGAGTGAATGAATGATGATATTGTTAAGTTACAGCTTATTTTGACTCTACTCTAACCTGAGTGTAGTACGGCCAATAGCTCTGATACCAAATAATGTAGGAAATAGGATTAGCATGGCCCAGATCTGAGTTCAGGAAGGTACTAATTAGCTAGAATAGGATTCAGGGTTGAGTTTAAGACTAAAAACAGAGATTGTTTAGGTTGGGAAGGGTCTTGAAGTTTAATTCAAAAATTGCAGATTTGTCCCAAAATGGTGAAAACTTTGAAATGAAGAAAATATGTTTAAGATTGGATTTTTCAAAGGAAGCTTGGTAAGGTTTGGAAGTTGTCTTATGAAAATGACAAACATTTTGGTTTTCTGACGAAAACTCAAAAACTATGGATATAGGGTTCTAAGTGGAAATTTGAGATGAGATTTGGTGGAAGGTTATGAAGATCTATGGCAGCATCGAAATATGAGAGCAATTGGCATGGTTTGGCACAAAGGGATGAGTGGCAAAAAGAAAAATTTGGTTTTTGATGTAAACTGCAGAAAAATATACCTGGGCCAATTTCAATCCTATAGGGATATTGAATGAGCTCCTTTAATGAAGAATTTCTTATCTGTTAATAGTTGTAATGGCTACTCGCAGAATTAAAGAGAAGATAGAGAGAAAACTCAAAATAACTCAATGGGGTGCTTAGAATCACTCTAGGGCTTTGGAAATAACTTACCAAAAGTTATACAAGCAGAAATATTAATCTCCAAAATTTATTATTCACATTTTTGCAACTCTGCCTAGGTTCAGCCAGACTACTTTCTAAACTAGGAGAGCTCCAAATTACAATTGTGCCATTCATACTTCAACTTGAAAAAACTAAATTTGTAAATTACTTAATCAATGAATGGAATTTCAAACACAATAGATCACAAGCTAATAGTCTGGATGCCACGTACAATTTGTAAAATGACCAAAATAAACCTAATGTCTAAAAATATAAAAATTCAGAAACATCCAATTTTGACTCTTTGGCTCTTACATCATTGAGTTTCAACTTTCCTGTCAGGGTTTTTAAAGACACAACTTTTCAGATACCAATCAAAGGAAAAAAAAAAGAAAAAAAATCCCAAAACAAGAAATTGGTGGCATGCTAATGCCTATTGCATGTTGTGCTTCTGTTGCCTCCACCTTGCTATTTACCGTTTCAAATTTTTTTTTTTGATGTTATTAGTTGTGGGATGGCACCTTTTTGTCCTCAAAAGTTACTTGTTGGTTATTTTAATTTTCTGTACTTTGTTTCACTTCATTAAGGGATTAAAATTTAATTGTGTTCTGGGAATTAAAGAGTGTCATGGGAATCTTAAGGGTCAGTTCTATACTCCTACTTTAATTAGGAGGTTTGTTAGAAAAGTCAATAGTCTTAAGTTCTGCACTCCTAATCTGTAAAGGATGACTTCCTACCTTGCTCTATTCTTTTGTCTCTTTGATGTAGGATGGGGTAGGGGTCCTACTGATTTAAGATCTGGTGGTGGCCTTTGTGGGTGAATGGGGGGCTGTGGGTGATGAAAGATGAAGACTATGGATGGAAAAGCAAGTAGAGTGCTTACAGTCCACCAAGGAATGAACAAGAAATCAGAAGAGAGAGAGAAAGACCAATTCATACTGTTAGGGTAAACCAGTGAGCGAGGTGCATTTTAGGGTAGGCGCCTCACCCAGGTTCTAGGCACAGCATTTTCAAAAGGCGCAAGCCTGGTGCTCCTAGGCGTGCGCCTGATACGCCTTGCGCCTTAGCCCTGCTTCGGTTCGCTCGCTCACTGAAGCTTCGAGAACCCCCTATTTGCTAATATTGTTGTTCACTCATTCATCTTAATAAGATACCTTCTTAAAAGGCAATTAAAATTACAAAATCATTATTTTTTGTGTGAAAATTAAGAATTAAGACCCTAACATGGACTTGTTTGGGCTTTCCTTGAGGGGCGTGGTGTAAAGGCGACTCGTTGAATCAAGAATACAATATGTTTTATGTCACATTAGCTACTTGAAGTAATGCAATTAAAGAAAAAAAAATGAGATTGTGGGTTTTACATGCTTGAAAATGTTTTATATGTTTGATTTTATTTTTAAATTTTCATTTGAATACAGCTTACATGTTATGTTTCTGTATTTTAATTTTAGATAATAGGTTTTTTAAAACATTCATTTTTAAAATTTTAAGTTTATATTTTTTTATTAATCTTATGTTTAATGTTTTTGATTTTTTGCTTTTTTTTTTTAATTTTCTGACATTTTTTTGGATTTTTTAAAATTTTTGTATCTTGCTTCAAAAAGGCGCACACCTCGCCTTGCACCTTGCGCCTCAGGCGCAAATTGCCCCTTGGTGCCTTGCACTTTTAAAACATTGGGGTAAACAGAAATGCGATAGGTCACTTAGAAGAAGAAATAAGACACTGAGAGGGGAAAAAAGAGAAATTTCTGGCAACAACCAGAATTTACTAAACCAAACTTTATTTCATCAAATCAACTCTCCTTTAACTCCAATTACAATGACTATTTATAGACTCATTAACTTTTGATGTTTCTTTCCAATTTAGACTAGGAAACTGACCCAAAACAACTTCTAATTGCTTTAAAACTAAGACAAATTCCATATGTAACCCACAGTATGACTTAAATAAGGACTCTATCTCCTAAACAACTCTAATGGCACTTTACTGATCCCACTTAAAGTAACTTAATTTAAAGACCAGAAATTACTAAAAATAGTAAACCACGAGTTCACTAAAAATAGTAATTATGAGAATTACAATAAAAAGTATGTCTAAAAGTTACAATAAATAGTAATTTCAAAGCAAAAATAAAGTCTAAAAAACTGAACCATGTTATTTAGACACCGATGACTAGAAAATAAATAAAAAGATGAAACAGTACCAATATCCTATAACCCAAAAATTCTGAAATTGGTATATGATTTGGAAAATTGAAAACTGACTTAATTCTCCATGAATTCTTTCCTTGCTTCCATTTATGCATCACTCTCATATTCTCTAGTTTACTCACAATACTGCTAATATACTGTTGCTTTTTGTGTTGTGCTCATGTTGTTCTTAGGCCAGCCCTAGTCCATCACTAACCTCTGTCTTAGAGTGTCTTAGCAGTAGTGCCTGCAGTTGCAGTAGCAGGTCCTTAAACCCCTCTTTAATCTTTAATCAATAAACCCTTTAAACTTCATTTATAAAAAAAAAAAACCCTTTAAACTTCTTATTTCAAACCCTAAAACCTGTAGATAAGACTTTTATTGTACAACAAATGAGGGTGATGCATACTGTAGAGAGACTGGGCCGAATGGGCCCTAATATTTCTTTTATGTTTAAGTAATGTTATATCTGTTTTATGTGTTAATGGGCCTGTTAACCTCTTTTTATGTTCTTTTAAGTTATTGCTTTGCTGGTCGCTCACTTAAAGGGCAGACTTGTAATTAGCATGATTAGTTAAGTTTAATAAAAGATTAGTGAAGGGAGAGAGAACCTTCAAACTCTTTTCTTTCTCTTCTTCTCCATCTTCTTCTTCTTCTATTCTGCTGTAACCTTTCTTTCTCTCTCACTTTTTCTTATTTTTTTTATCAGTTTTATATTAGATTTGAAGGATAGACTCACATCTTGGTATCAAAGCAGTTCTTCCTCCACTTTTCTTTTTCTTTTTTTTTTTTTCCCATACACCCTTCGATTAGAAGAGTGTATGGAGAGATAAGTTTCTGATCAGTCAGAGGACTATTTGCCTAGTTGGTAGAGGGTTTGGAGAGTTAGAATCTGGTTGAAAATTGCCAGGAATTGAAGCTGTACTTTTTCTGCTCAAAACCCTATCTGACTAGAGAGATTTCAAGTTACAGGTTAAGGAGAAGGATTGGGTGTGGCGCTCAGGGCTTTGGAGGTGTATTTTGATCCCTAGAAGTGTGCTGTTGAGATTTGAAGGAGGTTGGGAAGCTTTGGTAGGAGTGGCTGCTTCTTCTCTCTTTCTCCCCGATAATCGGGTGCAGTGAAACCCTAGTTTTTTAATCTCCAGGTACTGTACTGACCTCAGTTAGGTTCCTAAAGACTGAAAAACTAGTTTTTTTTTGTTTCATCAATGGAGTAATTTGGAAGTGAAATGAAGAAGATGCCGGTATCTGGGGTTGGTCCGGTAGATTCCTTTTTGACTAGTGTGACCACAGTTAAACTAGATGGAACTAGTTATCTAGCCTGCGCACAATCCATATGGATTTATGATTGTAGTAGAGGTAAACTAGGGTATCTCACAGGTAGTAAGGTGAAACCTACAAAGACAAACCGTACATTATGAGAAATGGATGTAAGAGAACTACACAGTGATTGAGTGGTTGGTCAACTTTATGCAGATCCATATAAATCAGCATTACCTCTGGATGACCTTAGCCAAGGAGATTTGGGATAGTGTTATAGAAACTTATTCACAACAGTTAAATTTTACAAAAGCCTATAAGTTGAAGAGTGATGTGAAAAATCTGAGATAAGGAGAGAAGAGTGTAGCAATTTACTACTCCATGTTGAAATCACTATGGCAGGAAGTTGATGTTATGGAGACAATTATGTGGGAGAGTACTAAAGATGTAGAGACATTTAGAAAACTGGTGAAATGAAATAGGGTGTTTGAGTTTCTCATAGGACTCAACCCTGAGTTCGACATTACTAGGTAGAACATCCTAGCCAAAGATGAGGTCACGTTGGCTCAAGCATATTCCATGGTAAGTAGTGAAGAGAGTAGGCGGCAAGTACAGTTACAGGGATCATATACAGAACACTTTGTACATCCTGGAATAAAGCCAAAGGGGCCAACTGAGAAGAAGGATGTGATATATGAATATTGCAAGAAGCCGATGCATACTAAGGACACTTGTTGGAAACTTCATCCAGATCTTCTCCTGGATAGGTTTCGGAACAACAACAATAACAACAACTTTAAGAAGAATGGTCAAACTGGGAAGCCTAAGAATGGTAATGTTGCCATAGTGTCTAAGGGTGGAAACAAGTGAAGAAAGATCAGCTATGGAGCAACTAGCAGTAGTAAAGGCAAAGTTTGAAAGGTACAGGAGGTTACTTAATCACTTGGAGACCACTGTTTCAGCATCCAACCCTTCAAGCAACACCTCATCATCCACATATGCTCACTCAGGTACTCGTGCTTCTACAAATCATGTTATGATTTTAGGTAATCATAAAATCCCTTGGATTATTGATTCTAGTGCATCGGACCATATGACTAGTTTATCTAATCTCTTTTTTTCATATCAGCTCCTCTCTGGTAGAGAGAAGATATCCCTTGCTGATGGGTCTCTTGCTCCCATCTCTGGCAAAGGAGATATCAAGGCCTCTGACACCCTTGTTTTATCTTTTGTTTTTCATGTCCCCGAGCTTAATACCAACCTTTTATCTATTAGTAGCTTGACTAAATTCATGAACTGTAGCATAACCTTTTTTCCTACCCATTGTGTTTTTAAGGACCTGAAATCTCAGAGGACGATTGAGAGTGGCCATGAGGTGAATGGAATATACTTGCTGGACATACCTGGTAGGAGTCTCGAACCATTTAATGGAGTTACTTTGGAGTCTGTTTTGTTAGAGTTTATTGATAGAGTCATGTTATGGCATTTACAGCTTCGTCATTTACCTTTTTCTTTTTGTTCCCTGATATGTTTAAGAAAGTGTCTTTATCGAGTCTTCATTGTGAGTCTTGTGAACTTGCAAAGCATTGTAGACATTCTTATTCAGTAAGCAATAAGAGAACTAATTCTCCTTTTCATATTGTGCACTCTGATGTGTGGGGGCCATATCATTTGCTTATTATGGGGGGTTAAAAAATATTTTATTCTCTTTATTGATGATTATTCTCGCTACACCTGGATTTATCTCATGAGATCCTGGAATGAAGTACCAACTATTGTGCAAAAATTTCATGAACTTATTCTTATCCAATTTAACACCCGGATCAAAATATTCCGATATGATGATGCTAAGGAATATTTTGAGAAGAACCTCTCATCCTACTTTGAGACCTTTAGGGTTATTCATTAGAGTTCTTGTTCCTACACTCTACAACAGAAAGGAAGAACTGCCATGTGGTTGAGGTTGCTAGATGCCTCCTTTTTGCATCTCATGTTCCTATTAAATTTTGGGGGCATGTTGTCCTTATTGCCACTTTTTTTATTAACCGTATGCCTTCTCGGGTTCTGGGTTTCAAGACCCCATTTAGCCATTTCTTTCCATGTTTTGGGTGCACTTACTATGTCCATGTTCATAATCATCAGAGACACAAATTTGAGCCTAAGGCACATAAGTGCATTTTTCTAGGATATGCCTCCACACAGAAGGGATATTGCTATTTTGATCCAGTTCGTGGCACATACTTTGTCTCTAGGGATGTCACTTTTGCTGAGTTTATTCCTTTTTTTGGTATTTCTCCTGAGGGGGAGCATTCTGAGGAACCATTTACTATGTCTCCAGTTATTCCTCTTCCAGTTCCTTTTGAGTCTTCTGTTGAGTCATATTCTTCTGTTGCCTCTCCTTCCATTGCATCTACCTCACATGTTCCTGCTCCCCCTCCTCCCCTAGCTCATCCTCCTATATTTTCCTCACATCTTGTTCTCCAAAGGTGGTACCAAAGACAAAGATTTAGGCATGGGCAAGTTGTTTCCACTCCTTCATTAGAGCCTCTTGCACCTCCCATCACTACTGAGGTAACAGGTCAGCCTTCATTTGACCCACCTACTACCTTCTTAGACCTTGACCTTCCTATTTCCCTTTGCAAAGGCAAGCGGAAATGTACAACACATTGTATCTCTAAACATTTGTCCTACAACCTTCAATCCCCTACCTATTATTCTTTTCTTGCTTCTGTTTCTACCCATGTGATTCTCATGTCTGTACCAGAAGCCTTGTCCAAACTTGAATGGAGAGATGCTATGATGACTAAGCTAAATGCTTTGCATAAGAACCATACTTGGGATATTGTGGACTTGCCTGAAGGAAAGGAACCAATGGGTTGTAAATGGGTATTCACTATCAAATATCATTCTAATGGCACTATTGAGAGGTTTAAGGCTCGATTGGTTGCTAAGGGTTACACTCAGATGTATGGTATTGATTACCTTGAAACTTTTGCTCCTGTGACTAAAATGACTTCAGTTCGAGTTTTGTTGTCTTTAGCTGATACTTTTGATTGGTCCCTTCACTAGTTTGATGTTAAAAATGCCTTCTTGAATGGAGACCTACATGAAGAGGTCTATATGTCTTTACCTCTAGGGGTGCATGGAAAGGAAAAACAAGGGAAGGTGTGTAAATTGAAGAAGTCTCTTTATGGTCTCAAACAGTCCCTTAGAGCCTGGTTTGAGAGATTCAAACCTGCCCTTATTTCTTTTGGTTATACATAGACTCAATCTGACCATACTTTGTTTGTGAAGAGAAGTAGCTCATTGGTGACTTTTTTGGTTGTTTATGTTGATGACATTGTGGTTGCAAGTAATGAAACTCTGGAAGTGATTAAGCTCAAAAGATTTCTTAACACTGAAATTGAGATAAAAGATTTGGGGGATCTCAGATACTTTTTGGGAATTGAATTTGCTAGATCTAAAGATGGTATCTTCCTTTCTCAACGCAAGTATGTTCTTGATCTCCTTGCAGAGATTGGTAAACTTGGTTCTAGATTGGCTTCTACCCCTATAGACCTAAACCATAAGCTATCTGCTACTGATGGTGAACTGTTGACTGATAAGGGAGTGTTCCAGATACTGCTCGGGAAGTTGTTATATCTTTGCATGACTTGGCTAGATATTTCTTATGCAGTAAGTGTTATTAGTCAGTTTATGCGTTCTCCCAGGGATGCACATTTAGCAGCTGCAGAAAGAGTTTTGTGCTATTTGAAAGGTACTCCAAGGAAAAGTATTCAGTTTGCCAAGCATGGACACATGAGGCTAGAGCTATACACTGATGTTGACTGGGCCGGATGTATTGATGATAGGAGATCCATCTCAAGATATTGTGCCTTGGTGGTAGGGAACATTGTCTCATAGAGAAGTAAGAAACAGTCTGTAGTTGCCAGATCCTCAGCTGAAAAGCCAATGATGCTTTACTGTGATAACCAGGCAGCTATTAGCATTGCACATAATCCTGTTCAGCATGACAGAACTAAGCACATAGAGGTTGATAGACATTTCATAAGGGAGAAAGTTGCTTCAAGGGAAGTCTGCTTGCCATTTATTGCTTCAAAAGAGCAGTTGGCTGATGTTTTGACCACAAGTGTTCCAAAAGGAAAGCTGACACTATATAAGCAAGCTGGGCATGATTGACATCTATGCTCAGCTTGAGGGGGAGTGTAGGGAGACTAGGCCGAATGGGCCCTAATATTTCTTTTATGTTTAAGTAATGCTATATCTGTTTTATGTGTTAATGGGCATTTTCTCAATGGGCTTGTTAACCTCTTTTAAAGTTCTTTTTAGTTACTGCTTTGCTGGCCACCCACTTAAAGGGTAGACTTGTAATTAACATGATTAATTGAGTTTAATAAAAGATTAGTGAAGGGAGAGAGAAAACCATCGAACTCTTTTCTTTCTCTTCTTCTTCTCCATCTTCTTCTTCTATTATGCTCTAACCCTTCTTTCTTTCTCACTTTTTTCTTATTTCTTTTATCAGTTTTATATTAGATTTGAAGGACAAACTCACATCTCATACCATTATGGTGTATTATAGTATATTGTACTACAGGCAGTTATTTGTTGCTTTTGTTTGTGTTTGTTGTTCAGTCCTTTTTAGGGATTTTTTTATTTTGTAATTGTAAATATTGCTTATAATATATTTATTGTGGTTTGGAGTGGTGGCCAACAAGTTAAGGCACCGTGCATATACACCCTGGCTTAATCATTTTCCTCTCTTGAATGTTGAGGTTTGGTCCTATTCTGTTTGTCATCTACATCCTGTAATCTTAAGTCCCTTTTAAACCTTATTTCACCCCTATTAGTGGATTCTTTTATTAAAAGCTTTATAGTGTTGGCCTTTACACTTTACCTTTTCATTAACATCCCTATAAACCCTTAGTTTACAGTTGCTTTGTTTTGTAGGTCCAGAAATTGCAGTGCCCATCTGTAGTTGAATATGAATGAGTGAATTATTAGCCTTGACCTGTGAACATGCAAGCTTGCTTCTGTGTCTAATCCCAACCTGGTTTCAGTTTGGGAAGCCTCCAGTTTGGTCATTCCCTGGACCTTGCTTGTATAATTCCTGCAAATGGATAAGGATGGTATACTTGTTTCGTGGGGTTCACTGACATCAACCTAGTCTAAATCTGGGTCAGGTTCAGGTTTTGCTCTTTTTGCCCTTATATTATGATTGCTTTAGAGGATCTCATCAACCATGTAGCAGAAAAGGTATCTAATTTCTTATAGTGAGTAGTCGATCAAGACTACAATCAGTCTTGAATCCCAACTGATTTCGGATTGAGAAAAAAATAGAAAGAAGGAAAGAAGGAAGAAGAAAGAAGAAGCAGAAGTGCACAAGGGTTTTGAAAGAAGGGACAGATCGAATGAATCTGCCGCCGCCACTCTCTTAGTATTTATAGGTTATGTTCACTAAATGTATGAAAGGACAGAACTGCCCTTAATACTTACATGACAAATAAAGCAAATAAAAGACTGAAATAAATAACAAACTGAAATAACAATTTGACCAACTAACAAAGGTTACACATGTTGTCATACGAACACAGTGGGGACCACAGCCGTGGGGCCCACATCAGTGTTCTCTACACTCCCCCTCAAGTTGGGAATAGATATTTGTCATTCTCAACTTGAATAGGTCTGCCGCTAACTTCTTCCTCGGTACAGCCTTGGTGAGAAGATATGCGAGTTGCATGTTGGAGGTGATGTACGGGAGACACACTTCCTGTGATGAGATCCTCTCTCTGACAAAATGTTGATCAACTTCGATATGCTTAGTTCTGTCATGCTGCATCGACGCCTGATTATCACAATACAACATCAAGGGCTTCTCATAATCAATACCCAACTTTTCAAGTAGTGATTTCAGCCATAGGATTTCAACCACTCCGTTAGCCATTGACCTGTATTCAGCTTCGACACTAAACCAGGAAACAACACCTTGTTTCTTACTCCTCCAAGAGACAAGGTTACCTCATACAAGGGCACAATATCCAGAGGTAGACCTCATGTCATCAGCACTCCCAGCCCAATCATCATCTGTATAGACCTCCACTTTCATATGATTATTGTTCTTGAACAGTATACCTTTACCTGGGCATCTCTTCAAGTATGCTAATATTCTCTCTGCTGCAAGAAGATGAGTAGTTCTAGGGGAATGCATGTACTGGCTGACAACATTGACTGCATAATTGATCTCTGGCCAAGTGAGGCAGAGATATAGGAGCTTTCCAACCAACCGTTGGAACATAAAACTTTGTCTTACAGATGCTCTCCACCCTCTGCACTGATCTTGTGATTCTGTTCAATGGGTGTATCGGTAGGCTCGACACCCAACTTTCCAGCTTCCGCCAATAGATCTAGAACATATTTCCTCTGAGAGATAAAAATCCCCTATTTAGATCTAGCAACCTCAATACCCAAAAAATACCACAGTGCACCAAGATCTTTCACTTCAAACTCTTGATGAAGGAGCTGTTTGAGGGACTCAATTCACCACTATTATTCCCTGTCACTACAATATCATCCACAAATACAGCAAGCAGGGTCAAAGAAAAGTCCACCCTTTTAATGAACAGTGTATGATCTGACTGGGCCTATACATAACCGAATTTTCCAAGGGCTAGTCTGAATCTATCAAACCAAGCTCTAAGGGACTGCTTTAATCCATACAATGCCTTATTCAGTCGGCAAACCTTCTTACCTATCTCTGTATTATAGAATCCAGGGGGCAACTGCATGTAGACTTCTTCCTGTAAGTCTCCATTCAGAAAAACATTTTTAACATCCATCTGGAATAAGGGCCAAGAGTAACTTGCTGCAAGGGATAATAGAACTTGAATAGTGGTCATCTTGGCTACTGGGGCAAAGGTCTCCAAGTAGTCTATACCATAAGTCTGAGTGAACCCTTTTGCAACCAACTGGGCTTTGTACCTTTCAATGGAGCCATCAGCATTCTGTTTCACAGTAAATACCCATCTACACCCAACTGGTTTTTTTCCTTTGGGTAGGTCAACTAGCTCCCAAGTATTATTTTTCAAAAGGGCACCCATTTCAACTTTCATTGCATCTTTCCACTCTGGAACTGATAAGGTTTCTTGCACAGTTCTGGGGGTAGGGATATCGGCAATGGAAGTGAGATAGGACCTGTAAGAGGGAGATAGGCGATCATAGGATAGAAACTGGGAAATGCAGTGAGCTGTGGATGTGGTGCAGCGCCATTTCCCTTTACGGACTGCAACAGGGAGGTCAAGGTCATCCGAAAAAGGAGGGGAAGTAGCAACAGTGGAAGGCATCTTAGCGGGCCCTGGGACTGTAGTACCTGGATCTGGATCCGCAGAAGGAATTGGAGCTGGTCTGGACTGCTGATGACCGAGATCAACCTGCCTACATCGCCTGTGATAGACTTTCAACTCCTGATCCCTCTAACAACCCTCACTAGTACAGCCTTCACCACTCAATGAAATGGGTAAAGGAACAACCGGAGCAACCCCAGATGAGTTAACCCCACTCTCACTGCACTCCCCCAGAGGAAAAAGACCCAAATTCTCATTCTCACTACTCTCCCCCTGAGGAGAAACCCTAGGATAATAGGGTGCCTCCTCAAAGAAGGTGACATCCATCGAGACAAATCTCCTCCCTGAAACAGGATAATAGTAGCAATAACCCTTTTGAGTTTGTGCATAACCGAGAAAAGTGCATTTGGAGGCCTTAGGGTCAAATTTGGAATGGTGAGGTCGAAGAAGCTGAACAAAATAGGTGCACCCAAAGGTTTTAAGAGGAATAGTAAACAACTCCTTGTCTGGGTATAGAGGGGTAAACGGAGGCTTCATATCAAGAACTCGTGAAAGAACCATATTAATGAGATACACTGCCGTGAGGATAGCATCACCCTAGAAACGGATAGGCACATTGGAGGTAAACATAATGCTTCTAGCCACCTCCAAAATGTGCCTATTCTTTCTCTCGACAACCCCATTCTGCTGTGGTGTATGAGGACAAGTTCTCTGGTGAATAACCCCATGCTCAAGTAGATAAGAGGCCAGTGGCTTAGCAAAGTATTCTTTTGCATTATTAGATCTGAGGACTTTGATTTTGACCCCAAACTGGGTTAAAATCATCTGATGAAAGTTTTTTGTCAGAGTGGGCCCATTCCAATTTGAAATGCAGTAATTGGATCCACCAAATCTCCCAATAGATAGCTAAGTTTTCCCCTCCCCCAATAGCCGTCATGGATGATTGGGCCCATTCCAAGTAATTGGATCCATCAAATCTCACAGTTGTAATCTGAAACGCAGTCTCAGACATACTACCAGAACTGCTGTTCCCAAACACACCTTCTCCCTGATTTTTGAACTCCATTCTTGGTCAAGAATCAGTAGTTAAGAACTATTAGGGTTACCACACTAGAAAACAACACTGAAACAATTGATCACAATCAGAAAACTGTAGGAAATCACTTCAGATCTGATCTGAAACCAATCGGAAATCAGAGTATATGCAGTCCTACAACAGTTCTCACTCTCAAAACAGGCTTGGAAGCCAAAACCAGGTCTGAAACTCACTTGGAAAACACTCTGTAGAGCTGAAGTAGAATTAGGGTTTCAATCGCAGGGTTAGGAAAACCCTTGTGAGACCATAAACAGTGCACAGCCGCACTTTCCAAGAGAATTCACAGTCAAGTCTAGCTGTAGGGTTAATGACAAACCCTAAAAAAATACTGATCACCTCAGAGAGAAAAATAGGAGAGTTCGGCCACTCCTCCTAGATAGGTCCAACCTATCTTGACTAACAGCAATCTCAAGGGAAAATAAAGACTTACCCAGAGAATTCTGATCGCTACCTTCAATCGTGGCCTGAACCCTAACCTCCTCCGATTCTTCCTGATTACCAAAACACTCTGCAAGCCTCGACTTGTCTTCGAACAGTTGCTAAACCTTTTCTGGTAATCTCCAAGAATCAGCCACCAAACAGTCCTTTGTAAGCTTCCAGCACTAGATAGTTCTCATGTGGTTGGCTGGACTAGAATCACATGAGAAACCCTAGATAGGCTTTGATACCAAGTAGTCGATCAAGACTACAATCAGTCTTGAATCCCAACTGATTTCGGATTGAGAAAAAATAGAAAGAAAGAAAGAAGAAGAAGAAAGAAGAAGAAGCAGAAGTGCACAAGGGTTTTGAAAGAAGGGACAGATCGAATGAATCTGCCGCCGCCACTCTCTTAGTATTTATAGGTTATGTTCACTAAATGTATGAAAGGACAGAACTGCCCTTAATACTTACATGGAAAATAAAGCAAATAAAAGACTGAAATAAATAACGAACTGAAATAACAATCTGACCAACTAACAAAGGTTACACATGCCGTCATATGAACACAGTGGGGACCACAGCCGTGGGGCCCACATCAGTGTTCTCTACATAGTGCTACTGTCATGAGGTAAAATCAACATCATTTAAGCGTTGTCTTGACTATATGGGGTTGGCTATATGAATCCTGTTTCACCATTCCATTATGTTCAGTGCCATATACTATCTGTTACAAGGTATATAGGCCTTTGGATATTGATATAGATTGCATTACAAGTGGTTGTCCACATTTTATTTATCTACTTATATGTTTCTTTGCCTGCGTAAATAATATTGTGCATCTGACGAATTGCATCAATGATAAGATGTATGCCATCCCTGCCATTTTCTGACCCTCGTTTGACTAGTCTTTTAGGACTTCATTTGTAGCTAGTAAATCAATTGAAGAGGAAACTTTTATCTTGTAGGAAGGGTTGCAATTGAAGGCAAGGTGGAACATAAATTTGACATGAAGCTTCATAATGAAAATATTGAGGAGTATGGCAAATTATGCCGTGAAAGGACAAACAAATCTATGATTAAAACTAGACAAATACAGGTTAATGTGTCAGATTTTATTCCCTGTGTTCACTGTAATCTCTATGTTTTCTCCTTTTCCTTGATTCAATACTTTCTTGGTTTGAATAGGTAATTGACAATGATCGTGGAGTACTTATGAGGCCAATGCCTGGGATGGTTGGCTTAGTGGCATCTGGTTCTAAGGTGCTCAGTTTCTATCTTTTCTCCCTTTCACTAGTTCTGTTACACCTTTTCTGCTCATTTTTCTTCTGTGTTGCTGATGCTCAGAAGTTGCATGTCCTGTTCTTGTGACTTATAAATCCATTTTTGAGTTTTTTTATATGATTGAATGCTTTTCCTTGTTTTTTATCAACTAGTATTAACTTTCCTATTAAAAACTAGGTTAAGTTGTTCAAAGAAATCAATTTGTTCCATCTTTTTTCCAAATCATGCCAGAGTGTGCAAAAGAGCATAAGTGCATAACATTGTCATTAGTGTCAGCAATCCCATATGTGATGCTTTTCTGCTGCAATGTGGTCAGGATAAGAAGAAAGCGACACCTGTAAAGGGAACAGACATGAAAAGAACAAGAAGGGATCGTGGAGAACTGGAGGATATTATGTTTAAGCTCTTTGAAAGGCAACCTAACTGGGCTCTGAAGCAGCTAGTCCAAGAGACGGATCAACCAGCGGTATGTTCTTTGATTGCTCATATATTTCTCTCTCAAATCAATATGATATTTGGTCTGTAAAACCAACATGGTGTCTGACAAGTGGGTCTGAAACAGTTACACTAGAATGTGTTGGTTATAAGAAATGCTATTCCAGCAATTAGTAATTTAGGGTCAAGTATTGGCTTAAAGAGTTGATTGGTTAAGCTCTAGAAGTTGGTATTGGTTCTTGGTCTTAGTGATGAAATAGAGTAGGAGAAAAGATTGGCTTGGGCAAAATGGGTGACATGAGCAACCGACACAAGCAATATAGGATTGAATGGAAAATTGAAAAAACTAAGAGGTTTGGTTAAACTAGGGCTAGGAGGGATAGAGTTTCCTAGGAATCATTTCTAGATTGGTCTTTTGAATAGGTGGATCCGGATTGGGTATACCTGTGCCAAAAACCAATGCAATTAATCATTGAATTGAATTGAATTTGGATCTAATCAGTTGGATTTTAATCAGAGTTGAATAGGATTTGGATGCTATATATCATTAACGGAAGAACAATGCAAACATTGTGGAAATGTAGTGTTATGAACCTTCAGCTTTATTTGTAATCAGAAATAGATTATTACTAATTTTATTAATATCAGAAAAGCAGAAAAAATAATCTGGCTGGGAAAACCAGTAGCTTCCAACAAACAAATTGGCCCTGACTTGAATTGGCAGACCTCAGTACAGAGTAGACTTCTTTCCTTAATGAATCTACAAGTGAATTGGCAGACCTTGGGGTCGATCTAAATACAAGATCAGCCTAGGAAATAAAGCCCTTGCCTTTCTGATGGAATGGAGATCATCCAAGGATGGGATATCTCCTCCCTATCCATTTCATAAATCATAACCACTCGAGAGTCCCCTTCAATTTACAATCTTGAAGTTCCATTTCCAGGTGGCCCTAAAATGGATATGTAAGGCCTTGCCTTAGTGATGTATAAATAGCACTTCCCATACCTGAAGATCCAACATTACAGATTTCCAAGTTCATCATCATCTAATCCTTGTCCCACTCATACGGGGTTGGCTACATGATTCCTATTTCACCATTCTGTTCTGTTTAGTGCTATATCTATTGTTAAATTTTATGCGCTTAAATCATTTCTAGTTTGCCTCTAGCCCTTCTAGCCCCTTCAACTTGCAGCAGATCACTTCTTTTTATGGCTATTGTATATGGTCTTTGATGCATGAAACCAAACCATCTTAGTCTACTTTCTGTCATTTTATCACCTTGGAACTACTTCTAACGGTTTCTGAAGAGGCCATTACCCGATGTTGGTCCCAGCTATCTGGGGTAAGTTTGAAAAAAATTGGCTGAGGGGGAGACCGAGATAGTATTTTTTTTTTTTTAATTTTAAAGTTCTCGTAGTCCTTAGAGAATGTTGACTAGTCTTCTTTGATCAGAATTTTATGATTGTTGATGGCTGTAATGGCTTCTTGAAGGAATAAGAGAGAAAATAGGGAGAGAAAGAAGAGAGAAAAATACCTGGAATCACTCACAGGGTGACTAGAATCACTCAAGGGCATGGGAATCACTCACCATAGCTAGCATAAACAGAAGAAAACTCAATATAATTCATTGCCTTTGTGTAAAATGTCCATACATATTTATAGACTCTAAACTTGTAATAATCCTAGGAGTCAAACTGTTAGACTAATAATAGTCTTAGGAGTCAAACGGTTAAGACTCAATAATCTTAGTAGGATTCAAACTAAGTTGCCATATCCTATTTCAATTCAAAGAAGATTCAATAACTCTAATCCTACTTATGCAATGACTCTGAAATTTTAAACATAAAAAACTATAACTAGACAAATTAAACCCTATCAATGGACCCCACCGAAAATTGCAAAATGACAAATACCCCATATTGTCCCAAAATACAGAAATACATAAAATTTCATTGAACTCCAATTTTGACTCTTAAGCTCCAACATCATTCTTCCCCGGTTCAAAAAAACTCGTCCTCGAGTTTTGAAGAACTTGAGGATGAAAAGTTGATATGCCCCAGTTACAAAAGGAGGACTTCCCACAACTACATGCTTGGATTGTAGAGTAGAGGCCACACACAAAACTAGAAAAGGATCTTGAAAGAAATGTATTTTTGAAACATTGCCTTCCATAATTATCAACATTAGTTTCTTGAATACTTAATTCATTAACCATCGATTGTGATGAATCTTCCCCTCTATTATGAAAGCTCTCAACTGCAACATTTGGAACTTTTCCTTCAATCTCTAGCATAGGAATCACCATTTCTATGTGTTCTTCTATCCTTGGTTCGTCAACAAACTCTAGGACTCCTTCCATTGTTGATGTTGGTGGAACTTGCGCTATGTCAGGTTGTAATTCTTGAATTAGTTCTAGTTGATCTTGTAACATAAATTCACTTACTTCCGTACTAGGATTTGCTACAATCAGCACATTTATATCTTGCACATGAATTTCTTTAACTTGCTCCACTTCTATTTCTTCTTGATCATTAACCTCAATCTGATCATTGGTGTTGGAAACTCCAACAATTTCTATTTTTTCTTGGCCTGCACCTTCTTGATTTTTAATATATACAACTTCTATAACTTGAAATTCTTCTTCTTTAGCTTCATCCTCAACTTCAGCTTTAGGATGGGCATCAACATGCAAGGAATCATCTACTTTCTTTTTAACTTTGTACCTTCTTCCCCGTTGACTTCAAGTTCTTTGTTGTAACCTGTTGCTTTTTCTTTTGCTCAAAATCAGTCAGCTCCATATATAGATCATCATGGAAGTCTAGTGGGATTTCCTGCAAACACCTCTTCATCTCTGCCCATTACTAATTGGATCATCTCCTCTATTTTCTAATTGTTGCTCAAGAGTTCTCCACCATACTTTAGCATGACCTGTCAGCTTTATGCGTGCAAATCTACTCCTTTGTTTGTCAAACATGTCATGCCAATCAAAATATTCTTCTAGCTCCGCAACCCAATCAAAGAATGTTTGCAGATCATCATCTCCTTTGAAATCTGTATTTCCCTTTCTCTTCTAACATGTTTGAAAACCTTACTCCCATGGTCAACATTATTAGATCTGTTTTCTTCCACCATCTTCTCAAATAAGTCAACTAGAGAGCCTTTCATATGGTTCGAAAACCCAATTATCATTGATTCTAGACCTGTAAGATTGTCTAGAGATACCCTAGGCCTATAGAATCGGTCAGTTTGTGAGAATATAGTGAATAAACCATTAGCTCTAATACCAACTGATGTAGGACCAGCTCAGTTCTAGTCCTTAGAGAATGTTGACTGGTCTTCTTTGATCGGAATTTTATGGTTGTTGATGGCTGTAATGGTTTCTTGAAGGAATAAGAGAAAAAATAGGGAGAGAAAGAAGAGAGAAAAGTACCTAGAATCACTCACAGGGTGCCTAGAATCACTTTAGGGCATGAGAATCATTCATCATAGCTAGCATAAGCTGAAGAAAACTCAATATAATTCATTTCCTTTGTGTAAAACGTCCATACATATTTATAGACTTTAAACTTATAATAATCCTGGGAGTCAAACTGTTAGATTTATAATAGTCTTAGGAGTCAAACTGTTAGACTCAATAATTTTAGGACTCAAACTAAGTTGTCATATCCTATTTCAATTCAAAGAAGACTCAATAACTCTAATCCTACTTATGCAATGACTTTGAAATTCTGAACATAAAAAAAATTATAACTAGACAAATTAAACCCTATCAATAGACCCCATAGAAAATTGCAAAATGATAAAAATATCCCATATTGTTCCAAGATACAGAAATACATAAAATTTCATAGAATTCCAATTTTGACTCTTCAGATCCTGCATCAAGAAGCTACCATTTTCCATCCCCTAGTGATGTCATCAAAACTGAATTCTTGGAAATCTTTTGCTGTCCTGAACCAATGTGCTACTCTTACTGCTAAACTTCTCTTGTTGACTTTGAGGAGGATAGACAAAGAGTTTGAGTAAATGTTGTAAGACTCGATAAGACCCGAACTGAACTAAAAGCTGGAATGCTCACAGTCACAGTTTTGCAGGTTAACTGGGCAATTAGCCTGCTCAACTGGTGAAAGCTGTCACTGAAGCAGGAACTGGAAAGGCAATGTTTTCTGTTTTCATGGCCCAACCGTCTGTTCTGATCCGAGTCTTACAACACTGGTCTGAATAGGCTATTGATCTCAATCAGCAAAATCACCTAACACCTAAAAGGACAAATAAAATGCTAGAAATAAAGGGACAGGAAATGGGCTTGGGAAAAGTCAGGACATTTCTCTGCGCAATTTTCTATTACAAGATATCTTGATGCCAGGAGAACTCTTTCCCTTGGGTCTAAAATTTGGACTAAATATGGACCATTGAAGATGGCTTTTCTTGCTTGGAAAACTGCATTAGGAAGATGTATAACAGCTGACATCTTAATGAGAAGAGGCATGATGCTTATTGGAAAATATTGACTGCCCACCTTTGTTTTGTGCGAGTGTCCTAATTCTCTAATCTGGTTATAATATCTCGGCTTCCAAAAGCTGTCACCTAAAGAACCAAACAAGCTATCTTTCCATTCTGACTTCATTTCTCCTCAATTTCCTCTTTACTTCCCTCACCTGCCCTTGAGTTAACCTCCCTTTCCCCTCTGAGCTACCAGTTTCCCCAGAATGTAGAGACTAAAGCTCTTACCAATTAGTCCTAAGCACTTTCAAGACCTTTTTCAGTATGTTAATCACAGGAATCACAGTATACTAAGCCCAGAATGCAGCTAGACCAAGGCAAAATCATCTCTAACCAAGGATAGCTAACAGTATATAAGATTCAACTGTTGTACAATATATTGTATAAGACCACTATGCGCTGCAAGTTTTTTTTTTTTTTTTCTTTCCTTTTCCCAAATTATATACTGTGCATGTAAAAGATAAATAGCTGGGAACCACCAGAAAGTCTTATCGCTAATGATTATATATCTTTAATTTTTCACAAATATAGGTATATTCTTACTTTCTTTCCCCTTTTCTTGAGCAGCAATTCTTGAAAGAGATATTGAATGAATTGTGTGTCTACAATAAGAGAGGAACAAACCAAGGAACTTATGAGCTTAAGCCGGAATATAAGAAATCTGCTGAGGATGCTGATGCTGAATAAATTATACATTCTCTTTACTGTATATCAGATTGTTAAGTCATTTTCATAAGCATTCTGCATCAAGTTCATACTGAAGCAACACCTCTGCTTCAACTGAGATCCATGGCAAAATAATGATCCCAGTTATAGACAATGAAGGGGTTCAATTCAATGTAATATAACGACATACAAGAGGTCTATAGGGTCAAATTTTATAAAGACGTTTCAAAACCAGTTTTAGCTCTGTTCTCATAGCCTGACAAGAGCATTAAACTTGAAACATGTATTTTTATCAAATGGAGAACTTTCAAATGCGCTTCTTCTTTGCTGGCTCTAAATTTTTGTCACGCCTTGAAATGAATAAAAACGTCACATGATTGAAGGAATAAATAGTTATTGCTGCCCATTTAATATTTTCATGTAGTGAAAACTGCATTTGTCATTCGCCCCCCATTTTTTTTTTGATCCTATGTAAAGGTGGCTACCTAGGGGAGTAGTATTTAATTAGTAACATCTCTTTATCACTTAACATGAATGAGTTGGGTCTGCACGTATTATCCACACTTAGGCCACGTTTCCTTCAATTCTCATTCTTTTAAATCTTATCCAAGATGAAATTTTTAAATAGACAAGAATGGTCAAAAATAGGCAGAATGAGAAAATATTGTTATGAATCAAATATTTTTTTTTTCTAAAAATGAATTCTTTTAAGACTGACAAGTGCCCAATGTTTATTTTCATTGGTATTCATAAACCACCAGTCTAGGTTTCCATTTAATATTTACCAGTTGGCATAGATGTTTGTAATCTCATTCTTTTAAATCTTATCCAAGATGAAATTTTTAAATAGACAAGAATGGTCAAAAATAGGCAGAATGAGAAAATATTGCTATGAATCAAATATTTTTTTTTTCTAAAAATGAATTCTTTTAAGACTGACAAGTGCCCAATGTTCATTTTCATTGGTATTCATAAACCACCAGTCTAGGTTTCCAATATTTAATATTTACCAGTTGGCATAGATGTTTTGTAAAAGTACTTTCGTAAAAAATGTTTTTATAAAAGTACATTCATAAAAGTGCTTTTATATAAGTATTTTTGTAAAAATGCTTTAATGTAAAAATACTTTTATAGAAGTGCTTTCATAAAAGTACTTTTGTAAAAGTGCTTTCGTAAAAGTATCTTTCATAAATTTACTTTTATATATATGCTTTTATAAAGTGCTTTCATGTAAAAGTACTTTTATAAAAGTAAATTCGTAAAAGTAAACATTGCTAGACAATGTATGTCCTTAGTTCCAATCAGATTGATGTGCATTATGACATTTATTGTAAATGAATAAAGTACATATTTGATTCATGTTATAGTGGTGTGTTTCTGTGTAATACTCTTAAACTGGACACTTATGAGACTCGTGTTAGTTTAGAATGTTCACAGCTGTTGGATAAGTCTAGGGAGATTTGTCCTGCTAAGGCTGACACTGATGTGTCGCAAAGTGTTGGGGTGGTATGTCTCAGCTGCCAGGGTGAAACTCGAGGTACATGCAGTATAGGTTTACTTGAAACCCTGAACCGGATTAGATTTCCACTATTGCCCTGGACCTTGGAGATTAGTGGGCAAAACTGAAAAGTTACACCTGACCCCTAGACTCGATTATGATACTGCACTACGTGTCGGATTGGACTGTTTTTGATATGCCAATCAATGAGATCCTTAGCGAGGGTCAAAACCTGGGTATGTTGGGACAATCCGAGAATTTATCTGAGTGGGTGATCATAGTGATAGGATCAGCCATTTTGTCGGACAAAGGTAATGATCGGGGGTTGCACTCTTAGATGGAAACCAAGACTACCGGCAACCGATTTCAATCGTTGAAATTTGTTTTACAATATATACATACATATATATATATATATATATTACGATTTCAAAATGTTTACGAAATGTTTTAATTCCCGGTATCCATGTGAGTGGAGAGTGCAATACTATTCCTTGTAACCGAGGGAGATGTCTTCTCTTGTCGGGCAATGTATGATCATTATGGGCCGAGAGGTTAAGTATAAGATCATCGATGGTAATACCTGATGGGCTAATCTTGCATTTTACAATCCTTGGGTTTTTATAAGGTGGCTTGGCCTAGGGACCACTTAGTGTAAGTATTGGGTCCATTAGGAGTCCATGTGATGGGCTTCCGGGAATTAAAACATTTCGTAAACATTTTGAAACCGTAATATATATATATATATATATATATATATATATATATATATATATATATATATATATATATATATATGTATATATTGTAAAACAAATTTCAACGATTGAGTGGAGAGTGCAACACTATTCCTTGTAACCGAGGGAGATGTCTTCTCTTGTCGGGCAATGTATGATCATTATGGGCCGAGAGGTTAAGTATAAGATCATCGATGGTAATACCTGATGGGCTAATCTTGCATTTTACAATCCTTGGGTTTTTATAAGGTGGCTTGGCCCAGGGACCACTTAGTGTAAGTATTGGGTCCATTAGGAGCCCATGTGATGGGCTTTAAAGGGTTCATTGTCTTTTCAGTGAATTCGGCTAGGCCTTGTAACAAAGGTTTGACTGAACTCATGTGGCTGATGTGTAGATCAATGTTTGGGTTCCATGCTATACAAAGAAGTCTAACTGAGCAGCAATTTAGAAGGTTAATAATCACTTAGACTTATTGGGCCTAAAGCCCATTTCGAACTGGTTTAGTTGGACTAATTAAAGAGAGGGGCGGATCTGGGATTGGATCAACAGATAGGCTAGGGTTTTACCCTATCCACTCAGAGAGTGCAAATCTGAATTTAGATATGGAAACTTCCTAATGAGATTAGGAGAGAGCTGATCTAATCTGCAGATAGGATAATGACTTATCCTTATCACTTAAAGAGAGTCCAGATTCAAATAAGGATTTGAATCAGGAAACTCCTAATGGGATTAGGATCTGATCTCTTTAAGTCTATAAAATGAGGAGGGGGCAAACCATTCAGCCATCCCAACATCTCAGAGATCAGATCTTAGATCACATAGAGAGAAGACAACAATAGTGTGACTACGCCATCTTCTCCCCGTATTCTCCTCTAGTTGCCACCACCTGCTAGTTCGATCTCTAGTTTTGTAGGATCGATCAAGAATAGTTCTTGATATCAGTCTTTGAAGAAAGACTGATTTGAAGTCGTGCTCATTGCCTCCATCGAATTCTTGCTGAAGGATTTGGTTCTTGGGAAGAACACTGTTGATTCTGCTCCACCCTACATTGTGTTATCTTTAGTGGGAGCAGTCTTTGGAGACTTCTTTGGGTGTGAACACCTTCATTGGAGGATACTGTTTCTTCGTATCAGGTATATCCCTCTCCTACTGTTTTGGTTCAGATCTGGTTCGGTTCTTGGTTCAAGATTGATCATTGAGAAATGCAGTTTTTCTAAAACAGGGAATGTGATTCCCAGATGAGAGAAAGAAAAATTTTTAAAATTTCGCCCTACCTTCCTACAGGGTTTGGCCATCCATATGATGGATCTCTCATTCCTTCAAACATCCATGGCAATAGTTTTGTAGGTAGAATTTCCTCGAAGAATGAAAATGAGCAAGATGGGCCATGATTATTTTTCATATTGCAGGTTACTCAACTTTTGTGCTATGGGGCTGATTTTTCTTTAAAAAGAATGTGGCCTATGGCAAGAATTTTGTAACCAAACACTCTAATGTTATTCATTCTTGCCTAGAATGAGCAAGAACTAAAATAAATGAGGCCCGGAGCAGTGAACCGAACAAGGCCTTACATGCTCAAAGTCGAAGGTGCATTCCTAATTTTATGAAAAAGAAAATTTACATTCATATTATGATCCATTCCCTTAGGCTATGTTTGGTTTGTAGAAAAATGCAAGAAAAGGAAAGGAAAGGAAAGGAAAGGAAAGGTAGGGAAACTTTTACAAACATTGTATAGGTTTTCCTGTCTTTCCCTTTCTTTCCCTACCTTTTCTTTCAAACCAAACATAACCTTAATGAAAAAATTTGGCTATCTAAATTTGACAACTTGTGCTTCCAACAGGGTTCTCCCCTCACACACTCTGTAAGAGGGCCTGTTGAACATGGATTCCAAAGATTTCTCTCTCTCCTAACCTTAGTCAACTGGGAGAAAACTCCATTAGCCTGGACTGTAGGTAAATGTTCTTGGGCATGACATATCAACCCATGCAGTCCCTTGCTTTTCTTTTTCGTCAAAATAATATTGAGCATAATTACTCTTTTACTATACACCCATAATAACGTGTCATGCCCACAAAACGTTCCTAATGGCCCTGAAGTTTTTTCTACTAGTTAATCCCTGAATACAAGACCGGGGGTCTATTCATATTTTGGATTTTGAGAGACAGGGGGGGGGGGGGAAGGTTGGTCAATGTGATATTAGTTCCAAATAATTGACAAATAAACTCATGTTCTTTTTTTAGATTTCGAAAGGGGGTAAGTGATACCTATCTCTCAAGTGGATAAGTAACTTTCTCACTTGGGGGGAAAGTTGCTAACATTTGGATGGGATAAAATTACACTTGTTAATAATGGATTTTTATAGCTAAAAGGGTCATTGTCTTATTTACGTGAGAAATAAAAGAACATGGATAAATGCACTTTCTCGGGTAAATAATTTACCAAAAAGTGAACGGGACCCAAAAACTCAAAGCTGAAAAATCATTGCATTGCACATGGTAATTAATGTGGTAGTTATTGCACTACACATATTGGGAACCACATTTGTTGCTGCTGAATATGGGAGGGTAATAACGTAATTTCTGGTGTTCAAGGTCGATGGGTCTAACCTATTGAGACAAAGAAGACATCAAAGGCCCTGTGAGTTATTCTAGGGGCAAAGACTCCAACGGTCAAGTTAGCTGAGGGCTGTGAGGGGTTAGACCAAGCAAGTGAGAAAACTAAGAGCTTAAGCCTGTGTCTTTACCTCAATGTGGGAGCCCCTTTCATAGCCAAAATTACTTTAGAGGAGGAGCAATTAGGAGTTGTTGATAGTAGTTGATGATGAAAGACCAAGATACATCCGATCGATGCCACGTGTTAAGATCTGTAGGTCGGTTTGATATTCCTAAATCAACATCCTCCCTACTTCTGAGTGCAGCGCAACTCTATTTACACACTCCTTTATCATGGGATTCCTTATACAACCTATCTCATGCCAAATACAAAGATTAGACCAAAAGCCTGCTTTCTCACTGATTCATCTCAATTCTCAAAATTATCGATTGTTAAACAAACCTCCATGGAGGAACACAACACTGTTTTTCTTCTTCCAAACCTTGACTTGGCTATGCCTCGTAGTTATAATTCAAAGACATTCTTAAAGGATAAGGCTGTAGGTAATGAAGTGAATTAATTTGCATAGCTCAATGAGGTTTTTGTTTCATAATTAAAACTTGGTAAAATCTATGATGTCATGAATTATACCGTGAAGCCAAAAACGTGAATCAGAAATAAAATGACATGCCACAGCTGATTTGGTAAATCTTAATGATAAATACACCTTGTGAAACTACAACAAATGTGGTATGGTTAAGAAATAAGTCATGTTCAGAGAAACTTCAAAGAAAAGAATCAAAGTCAAAGAGCAAGAAGAAAAACAATTCTTCATTGAATAATTAAGAGAAAATCAACAGAATTCTCCTAGCTTTGGCCTAGATACTCTTTGTATAGAATTCTTTACACCTTTATGCCTCCTACAAGAAAATTTCTTAATTTAATTGAACACTCCTTATTAGGATCCTATTAAATCTCTTCAAAAAGAAGTCCTAATTGAATACAAATTCGGAAATCTCGCTGAAATGATACTTTGGTAAATGCAAATTAAGATATATAAATCCAAAAATCCAACAATGATGCTATCTTGGTAAGTACAACTGAGATGAATCGTCAGAAGCCAATCTAGTAAATCTCTATTCAGTTGGGCTGAATCCCGTATTGCATCAAAATGTGAGCCACTTGACCTAATGAAAAAGCAAGTACTTGATAAAAAACTTGGAGGTAATTGTATTAATATATGGGATAGATTCCATTTTCCTTCTCACTCTAATAAATCCTAAACCCTTTAGGTTGGTTGGCTAAACAAAAGAATATAGAAAGCAAGAAGCTGGATATTTTTAAGCTGCTTTTTCCATACTTAGATCGTTTATCTCAAGATTCTGTATAAAGGTCTTGCTTTCTGGTTGAACAATGAAGATTAGCAATAGTAGCAGCCAGATCCACTTTTCTTACAATGAAGGAATTGTGCAAGGAAAATTACAAAATCCTTTCCCTTTGAACTATCATGTGTCCTATGCAAATAATTGTAACCCAAGGTTCAAAATATTGAAACGTATCGGGGCATATCGGCCAATGCTTATCAAAATTTGGACCCATTGATACATTATATATATATATATATATATATATATGTATATATGTATATTTATATTTATATATTTACATTTGATAGGTTTTAATTGAAAACATAATAGTTTAGACTGAAGGAATCTCTTGATAAGCAAAACATTTTAGCTTTTTCTTGTGATCCTGTCTAATACCATGAAAACAAATTAATAACTTGCAGTTAAATGGATGCATATTTTGGTTAATTTGCGTATCAAGAATTTTGATACTTTGAACCTTGACACAAGTTACCTTCAAAAAAAGAAAAAACCCTTGACACAAGTTAACAAAAATATGGATCCATTTAACTGCAAGTGATCTGTTTTCGTGATATTAGACTAGAGAAAACCAACATCCATAATCCAACTCCAAAAGAAATCTGCAAGTAATGTATTTAAATAGGGAAAATCCATGATGCAGCAAGGGCTTTCACCAATTGATTGGTTGTAAGTTTTTTTTGGTATCGTGTTTTTTTGGCATCATGGTTGAACCCATTTATATATTAACCTTTGAATAAGAAAGATCTAATATTACTTTTTAGGGGTGAGTATGGGCCGGTTCGGTTTGGTTCTATGGCAGAACTTGAAACTTACCCTATAGGGTGTCGATTCCAGTTTTTTGGAACCGGAACTTACCCTGTAAAGGTCGGTTTTGGCCTTGATGATGGTTCTGGGGTCGGTTCCCGGTCTACCCATGGAACTTGTACTTTCTTTACTCTCCTCATTAAAAAAAACATGTTATTTAAAAACTTGATTTTTAATAAATATAATATATAGTTTAAAACTTATATTATCTTTATTGAATAAATTAAATGATTTATATGTAGATTATCATTATATGTGTCAAAACTTATAATTTAGATTTAAACTTTTTAAATATTACCTTTTACAGTACTTATTGTACACATTTAAATATTAAAATAAAAATAAATGATCAAACCATTTAAGTAACTCAATGGTCAAGTGAGACCATGGCCTTTATAACCATGGGTGCTTTGGGTTCAAATCTTCACATTCAAAAGTATTTTTGCGTTTAAAGTTCGGTTCCAAGGCAGGTTCCACCAAGGGCCAACCAAGGCTGGTTTATTGGGTCATGAAGGATATATAAACCCCTAGACCTTGGAATTGGGCTTGGGTGGGGGTCGGTTCCAAGAATTTGGAACTAGACCCTACCCTGTAATAGATGGGATAAAGTCGGTTCCATTTGGTTCCTAATTGAACCTACCCATTTGCTCACCTCTATTACTTTTGATAAAACACTCTCTTATGAAAGACGAATTCCATATCCCGAGTCTTGACAATTGAGGATAGGGGAGTAAATGGATTGGATGCGTTTAACATTTTAAATCCAAATTAGATTGATTAACATTCAAATTTAAGTGTAATCTTACTCTTTTGATTTGGATGGGGTGCGGCTTGTCAAGCTGATCCTGTTCATTTAGGCTATGTTTGGTTTGAAGGAAAAGGTAGGGAAAGAAAGGAAAAGGTAGGAAAACCTATACAAGGTTTGTAAATGTTTCCCTACCTTTTCCTTCAAACCAAACACAGCCTTTGGGAATTCTTCTCATCCTCCCCACATGGATGGCTATTCCTCTCATCTATCTGTGAGTTTCCCTCTCTCATGTCTGTATGCAAGTATCATTCTCACATTGGTTGTGCGACACTTCTCTTTCTTTTGATTTCAGTGTCTGCAAGGGAAGGTTTTGAGAAGGATTTGGGGGCTAGTTTCCCATCTTATCTGCTCAGTCTGAGGATGGCCTTCTTATAATGACTAATCAGGTGCTTGTGACCCGACAGTGTGGGGATATAACAAACAGATCAGTTTAAACTGTAGTCGTCTTTTTTGGCGTCTCAAAATATTGTTAGTGCCACATGTAGAGGTATTATGAGTTGCTCTCTCCTGGTGCTTAGTTCTACTTCTTTTGTTTCAACAGTTTGGTCTGTTTCCTTTAAGAGTGGTGTTTCTATGTTGTTACATTCATGCCGGGGCGATCTGTTTCTACTAGGGATGTCAATTGGCTGGATTTGGTCCAACCTGGTTTGGTCTAATATGAAAAAATTACAGATGGACCCAGTCCAATCCAATGAATACTCTGGACCATTTTGGATTGGTCCAATTCGATGTTTGGGCCATTCAATCTGTTCAAATTAGTTTTAATTTAGATTGATTCTAATTCAAATCTGGTCAATTGTCACCTGTATTCTTATTTTTCTATTTATGGACTGGATATTGGTTTAGTCCCGCCCAATCCAATATAAATCCATTATTAATAAATCAGGTCCAATCCAATCCAATAAATACTTTGGACCATTAAGTCTGGACCGGTCGAATTCAATATGGGTCTGTCCAATTCATTCAATTTGATTTTGATTTGGATGGATTCAACCCAAAACCTGTCCATTGACACCCTTAATTTCAAATTATTTCTTGCTGATTGTATTTTCTTACTATGTACTCTGAGCAATGAATTTCTTTGCCTTTTCAGACAAAAAAAAAAAGAAAGATTGGATCTGGATGATATTGCATGCCATTAATATATTGAACTAAAACTAAATGATCAGAATATTATAATTTATAAAGATGAACTAGAAATGCTTTTGATATTAAATATATATCATGAACAAAATGGCTTAAAAAATTACTTTCTATGAGTCTTAAACTTACATCTTTCTTAATTAGTAAATATAATACATATTAACTTTGTGTAAATGTATACATTTGCTTATTAGATATATTTAAATTGGGATATCATCACCTTAATCAGGGGGAGGGGACCCTTATTGTGTTATGTTGAAGGTCATTATCCAATGTTGATCCCAAATATCTGGGGTCTTGGGGGGGACACGGACCTAACCTTTGGCATTTCCTTACAGGAGGTGCCCACTCTCACACTCAACCCAACATTCTCCAACGCCTGTAGCCTAGATTTATGATCATAACACCAAGCAAATATTGGCCCCTACCCTTGTTGCTGTGTACATTAAGGGAGAAAATAATCGACAGGTTACGATTTGCAAATTATTGTATATGAACCCACTACGTGTAGCGCACTAGGAGATTAATTGGATTATTGAAAACAATCTGTGATATGCGTCAACTGGGTTGGAGAATATCATTCATTCTAGTTATTATCCTTCTGTATGTATTCTCATTAATTTTAGCCACCTCTCTCTCTCTCTCCCTCTCTTTTTCTTGAGTGGTTCTGGCACCATCATCTGAAAATAACTTGTTTGTTTGTTTGGCTTATTTTGACTGTCAAGGGATTGACAGTGTAGTTTGGGTACAATTCAGTCATGGCAATGATTTTGATATAGAACCTGGTTGATTGCAGTTGCATGCAGCTAATTAATACATCAAGGCCAAACTTGTGTTGAATTAATACAAGTTATATTATCTAAGGAATCCACTTCCTAGCTACTACTTTCTTGGTTGTGACCACATACTTCTTTTTGGGAATGAAATTATCTTCTGGTTTATCTAGTTGATATAAAATTAATTGGAGACCATTTCCCTTGGAATTATCTAGCTAACATTTTGTGGAGCACAAGTTTTTCTCTTTTAGTGCTTGCTCATCGGATTTCATCAGTTGCCACTTATTGTTGACATCCATTTCCATTACCATTCTTCGAATGAATCCTACTCTCTTAGGGCTTTTCGATGAGGGTTGAAGTGGCTGAATTTGAATGATTTATTGCTTTTGTCTTTTAGTTGATAGATTAATAATTAAATAAAAATAAAATATTTAAGGGTATGATAATATTCCAAACAACTTCAGCTTTCATCCATTAAAGAGAACACCAGCTCCTTAATAACTTATTGGAATCACTAGAGAAATACTAAGCATAAAGTATATGCACTAGCCCAATATTATCGGTAATTGTATCCCTAATTTTCTATTTTTTTTTACCCTACGTCCTTGTGTGAATTACAATCCATGTTTTCATTTTTTTCTTGTTATTTATGCTAGCTTATCAAATAATTAAAAATCCAGTTGACCTTTGAAATTAAATAATCCCTAGGTGTTAGGCGACAGAAAACCGTTTGCTTTCTTTTTGAAACAATGAATGATTTTTATTGAGTATTACTGCAATCAAATCCTTAATTATCTGCAGATACATCCACAAATGCCTGCCTTTAGGCTATATTTGGTTTGAAGCAAGAGGTAGGGAAAGGAAGGGAAAGACAGGAAAACAAATACAAGGGTTGTAAAGGTTTCCTTACATTTCCATTCCTTTCCCTACATTTTCCTTCAAACAAGCATAGCCTTATTGGATGTAAAGTATTTCTCTGTCTCCCAAATCAATTGGAACAAAGAAGATCAATGGTAGAAGTAAGGGTGGTGGTATAATGGGAATAGAGGAGTGGATTGATTTTCTTTTCTTTTTTCTTTTTTCTTTTTGGTTTTTCCACAACTATTGTTGCTTAAGCTAAATGATATGTTTTTTTTTTCTTAAATATTAGAGAACAATAGTTAAAAGGTTGTTACTTCACTGTAATCTCTTTTAACACAAGGATATAGATATTTAAAATCTCTAATTTCATTTAAATAATTAAACTATCCTTATAATGTTCATAACATTATTAAAATCTTATAAGAAAACCAATTTGTATAACAGTAGTATACACAGCTTTACATTATAAGTTAGGTAAGTAACCTTTTTGAAAATGATTTTACTTGAACCTTATTTTAGTCTCTTAAATTACTTAATTAATAGACAAACCACAAAAATGAAAATAACTGCAAACTATGAACTTAGGGCCCACTTAGCGTGTTTTTTTGGGAATATCTTTTGGTAGCTCTGATATGCAAAAGACTCATTGAGCTTTTGCATGAAAATTTGAATAGCCTAAAGCACGTTTGTTAGATGCATGTCTTTCTGCGAGAGATTAAAACGCGAAAGACGCGAAAAGTTTCATTAGAAGCTTCCCAAAATCAGCCCAAAATGGGCTTCTCGTGTTTTTTTGATGTTCTGTCTTTTGGCGGTTAGATCTTCCATAAACCAAATGGGAATAAACCGAAAATCAGTCTTCCCAACTTATAAACAGCCGAAAGATCGCAAAAAAATGCACGAAACAGGCATTAATTATTAATGGCAAAGAATTAACACATTAGCTATACTTCAATAGAACTTCTGGTGAAAGATAAATAATAAATCTAGAATTATAAATGTAAAATAAATCAATTGTTTTATGATATGAGGAGCTTATTAAGAATGATAAAATCAGCTATATGAATCTAAAACTTTTACATGATCAAGGATCATAATGCTTACATGCAGTCATTAATTATTATTCATTCATCTTGCTAGATTTTGTACTACATAAAATTTCTTTGACTTTGCAAAGAATCACTAGCTAAACTAATTTTACGTACGACTATCAAAGATTAAAGCTATGTTTGGTTTGATACAAAATAATAGAGAAAAAGAAGGTTGAGGGAAAGTTTTTAAGTGATTTTCTGATATATGAAATTCTTTAACCAGTTTTCCTCAACTTTCTGTTTCTCTTATTTTCTATTAAACCAAACACAGCCTAAAGTCACTTCAGATCATTTTGGCAAACAGAAATAATAATTACATAATAGATTAAGATATCACATAAAACATATAAGCTGCTGTGTGAATTTGGTTGAATGGGGGCAGCCGATATTTAGTTGCTTCATAGGAATGAATATTAATGTTTACTTGGAATAGACCAAATTTTTTATACTTTGCATAAAACATCAAAGGCAGTAGTGTCAAGAACATGATCACTAGCTACTTAATTACATGGAGCGTTGTTTTGAACATTTCTGAAGAGTTAATGGAAACTACTTGTCAGCTGGGAGAAATTAAAATCGATTACTGAAATTGGAGAATATTCAAACTTGTGATAACATGAGAAGACCTTAACTTCATTGTAATGAGAAGAGAGAAAACGATGGCTTTGCTTGAGAGTTGAGGCCGGCCTACCTCTTACAAAAAGTTGTATAATGAGTCACCATGTCCATGATAAAGGGATCAGCTGCCATTGAATGGATTGCCATAACACAAACATAGTAACATCACTAGTCCATGTTTTACGGGACAAAGCTCTGCTCCTTTTCAAGAGAGTCATGATTAGGCACAATTCGATCTGGATATAAAGTAGTAGTGCTCTACTTGGGATCTTAGCAGCGTTCCTTTCGACTAACTACTACTACTATTACTAATAGATTATGTTTACCCTAAAGACCTAAACCCATGTTGAATTCTTGAATCTATTGCCAAATGATACAGATATCATACCTATACTTGCCGGGTATTCTTTTTGATACATTAACGCTGTTTTTGGACATAATTTATCTATTGTCCAGGGAGTATCATTTTCTTTCCTCACCAAATCGTCCAGCCACTATCAATGACAAGTTATTAATTCACTAGTGTTAAACCTGTCCAAAGTAAGGGTGTAAGTCAGGCTGGTTATGTGTAAAAGAACACGGTTATATGTATGTATGTATGTATGTATGCATAGATTAATATTTTAAAAATTGACCTGAAACTTTAACCGTTTTGGCCACTAATTTTTGCATTGATGGATTAATTGTTCGGTTCGAATAAATGGCTTGTTTTGACAAAAAAATTAAAAAACAATAATTAAAATAATAAAATAGTCAAAACCTATTGAATGGGTTGATCTCTTGACTGCCCGGGTCAACGGGTCATTAAACAATTCAATGGTTTTTAGACAGAGATAGGGTAGAGATAGGGTTTGGGGCAAAACAGAACTGGTTGCCTGACAGTTCTCGGGCTGAATGATCCATTTGTTCGGGTCAACAATAGTTTAAAAACATTGGTATAAATAAATAAATACATTTATGGAAGCATATATAGTTGTATATACATACATATATGAAATTATATTGGCTTAGATTGGTCAAGACCTCAACCCTAGTCCAACCCAAAATTAAGTACATTCATACTTTTCAACCCAAACCCTAACTCAAACTTCAATCCAATCCAACCCAACCTTCTTGTGTATAGAACTCTACTGTTGTGCCTTAGCTTGAATGAACTCTCCTGAATCCTGATTGCGAATGGGTAAATGAAGTGTCGCCCACTGATCGATGCATGAGCAGCACGCATGACTGACCCATGGCCCATGGGTGGACCTTGGAGTGACAATGACTTACTAAGAATAATTCACGTTGTCACGTTGAAGGATATCAGCTAACCACCAAAGATTCCAATGCCAATCTTGTCATGAGCATGGCCAAGTTGACGTCGACTTTATCTAGTGAAGGTAGGCGAGGTTCCCCTTTTATGGGACCCCTCTTCGGCATGGTGCATTCATTCTAAAGTAATTAACACTACTTCAACTTGAGATATGGTAATGGAGATAGTCACTACGTGCTCGAGAGATGTAGCTGAATTTGCCAAAAATTTGGACACAATCACCGCAATATCGGAAAAATATCATCAGGTGGATATATTTGAAAACACAGTATATAGTCACTACCTGCCTGTTTGGTTCAAACTGGAATTAGAATTACTTTTTTTTTTTTTTGTGGCGAATTAGAATGAGATTCTCATTTTGAAGGGGGAGATTAGAATGATCAAATCATTCCCTCAAAAGAGGAATGCCATTCTGCTAGGAGTGGGAATCGAAATCCCATCCCGCCCAATCAAATGATTGGACCATTTTGATGATTGATTTCGATTCCAGACCCTATTCCCAAATGAACCCTAAGATCTTGACCCAATAAACCACCAACCCAATGGGAATTGCAAACTGAAGGGGGTCCCTGCAAATTTCTCAAGTGTATTGATGAGATAGGTAAACAAGAGTGGTCCTCCTTGTACCCTATAGATTTAGGGAACCATCAATTGAGGGGTGACTCGGCATGTTAGCTGGTTCGTTCCTATAGCGATAGGGATTCAAATCCCGTTGCCACCAATTTTTTTAGGAAGGGGGGAGGGCTATAAGTGTGGTGCTGTGCTACTTAAACGTCCTCTATAGGGGACTCGAAAGTACCACCAAATACCAAAAAAATTATTTAGGGGCCCTACTGTAATTAGTCAATCATAATCTTATGAAGAAGTATTTGTATTGTATTCATTATTTAGAGGGTTGGTCCATAATAGATTGATCTAAGGGGACAAAGAATACTTTCCTGTTGGGCCTAGTTCTCCAGCCTTACAGATTAGAATGGTCACATTGAGTTGGACCAAACAGCTTCTAGTCCAGATTCCCACCCCAAGGCAAAATGGGGGAAATTAAGAAGAAAAGGACAACTCTGGCTTTTTAAAATCTCTCTCTAGTCCCTTCTGTCGTTCTTAGACCCCTTAGATCTTATTGAGTGGTTGTTGGGTGTCCACATATGAACTAAACTCCTTAACCAACTTTCCAACCATTAATCTTTTTCAGTAGACTATTGCACACCCACTTGAATGAATTGCATTAATCCATCTTATCATAGTTGGCCCCACTAACAAAAGCATCTGTGACCATTTTTTTTCTCTTTCTCTATCTTCACTTAATCTTACTGTGGGAATCACTTTTCCTCCGAAATGGCCAAGCAAAAGCACTCCAGAGTCTGGCTGGTAGGTTGATCCACTAAGAATTTATCCACAAGAGCCAACCCACAAAAAGTTAGGAGGATATGCCCAAGGAGGGGAGGGGAGTGTTTGTTTGCTCTAAAATGAAGTCTCAAATCTTATGGAGATTGGATTCTACAAACCGTTATTGTTGTTTTTATCACTAACAACAAGATCTCCTTCAGGAAAAAGCATCGGTGGTTTGGAAAAACTGGAAAGAGAATGAAGAGGACCAAACCTTCCCTGACCCTAGTGATTCACCTATATGTTATAGAAAGTCTATTGAATGACAACCTAACCACATTGCAGGCAGCAAACAGCCACAAGATTTCTAAGTGTTCCTCCGGGGAAAGGGGGAACTACCTTCCTTCCTTTGATCCTATGTGGTTAAATAAATCCAAAGAGATGGGTTAGGGCTGCCTAGCATTCATCACACTAAGGCACTAAATCATTGATGGTGGCTGTTATAATAAGTGAAGGCATTGGTCTACAGAGACGTACACATGGAATAATTGAAGCCACACAACCTCTAAGCCTGATTTCTCCCGACTGGAAAAGTAAAATAATCTGCTTGGACCAAAAGAACATTAATTGCTTCATCCAGCATGCATGAACCAGCCATTGGTATTTGATGCTAGCTACTTGGTTGATATCCCACCAGCAGTTTCCTTTAATTTCTTTGCTCCAGGCGCAAAGATCCAACATGGGTCAGGGCAGAGAGGCTCTAGGCTATAGGTTTCCATAAAGGATTAATAAAAGGAAATATTTTCCTTCATGGTGTCTCCCTACCAAGCAGATGATAGCTTGCTAGCAAGCTAGAGGTTTCATTAATCTTAAAATGCAGTAATTCCATAAGATCCTCCTAAGTAAAATCCTCTAGAGAGAGTCATGCATGGTAGGGTCCAACAATGGACATCTCTTGAATGTAATATTTTGGTTGAAAGAATAAGAGTAAAATGACTTCACAAATCACAACCACTTTTGGTTTTGATTATTCTGTTTTTAGAATAAAGAAGGGTTATTACTTTCACCCCCAGTATTATTCTTAATATAAGTTTTTATTTTTCTGCTTTTAGTTTTTTTTGGGGGGCATTCTTTTTCTGGATTTTGAGAAGGGGGAAAATTGGTCAATGGGAATCAAAATCTCATTGACCAAGAATCCCATATTCTTTTTTCAGATTTATGTGGGGATCTGAGAAAGTTTATTTTCCTAAGTGATACTCATCTCCTAGATGGGTAAATAACTTTCCTACCTTGGGGGAAAGTTGCCAATACTTGAATGGGACAAAAATACCCCTTGTAATAATAGATTTTTATGGCTAAAATGGTAATTATCTTATTTACAGGGAAAATAAAAGAACATGAATAAATGCACTTACCCGGGTATATAAATCTTTCCTAGAAAACATTTACCTACTTACCCGAATAAGTAACTTACCAAAAACCAAACGGGGCCTTTACATCAAGTTTCGTCTCCTAATTAATTTTTGTTTTGAGGGTAAGGTCTCATGCCCCTCTCTTTTTTTTTTTATCCTTAATTAATAAATTTTTCTCTTTCTTTAAAAAAATGTTACAACAATTTTTACTAAAAAAAATTGCATGTTTGTGATTGCTTATAATTTGTTGTTGCTTTTGAGGGCAATTGCCAATTGGGTTAGTGGTCGGTAAGTGTGAAGGAGATAGGAACCAAACCCAAATTAATAATACAAACTGTGACAGATTTGGCACATAAAACAATCTACATCTTCTCTGGCTATGTTACATAAAGAGTGATGCTTAGCCAGGCTTTTTAATTTCTTGGCGCAGGCACAGCATCCTACTGCATCTGCACAGCTTGCATTCAAAATATTATCAATCAAGGCTGTAAATCCATCTCAAGTTGGCTCTTCCGAGTTTGTTTTGTTATTCCTTTTGGTGTGTTATGAATTAAAGACCTCATTAATTTATCTAAGGAGGTGGTCATCAGTTGGTCACTGTCTTATGCGGCGTTTGGGCCTCAGGCCTTAGCTACAGTGATCACATGTGTCCCTGTTGGCCTAACGATGCACCACATATGCTGCCCACAAACATGTCATATCGAGATGGTGACGCCAGATTGACACCACCCCCATTCACACCAGGAAGGTCTTTCTTTATTAGCATTATATAGCAAGATTTCTTTTCCTCCATCTTTTTCCCTTTCTGCGGTGCTTGTTAAAGAAGAGTAGATTATAGATATGGTGGCATCGAAATGAAATGAAAGCTCGCTGCGCTTACTCCTTTTTTAATTCTTCTTTTTCTCTACCCTTTTGAAATTTCCTATGAAAGTAGAACAATGTGAGCTTTCTGGTTATGAACAAAACCATTGCTTGAAAAGGGCTCAACCAGCTGGTTCCAAGAATCGGCCCGAAACCCAATTAATGAATTGAGCCTGAGAGATTCGGCTTGTACAATCGGATCCAGAACCCTGGTATTGAATCATTTCTGGTTGTCTGCAACGTACTTTTTATCTATTCAAAAGAAAACGGAGAGGGGCAGGAAAATGGGTGTCCGAGATTGTTTCAAACCGGTTGGGTCGGATGGTACCATTCTTTTCTAAAGCATGGCTGGGGCTCTGTCCAAAAGAAGAAAAAGGGTGGGATATATTTTCTCCTGGACGGGCCCCTCTGTTTTGAAAAATTAAAATGATGGTGGTCTCAGTCGAGCGGGCAGCATGTCCCCTAAAGCAAGGGTGCTGGTGCCAAAACACGCCACAGCAGAGCAACTTTGGGAGTGGGGTCATTAGTGGGAGAAACTTGATTAGGGTTTCCTGGAGGAGGATTGAAAGTTTATAACCTTGTAATTAATAATTGAATTGTTAACAAATTAAGGGAGAGACCCATTAAACAAATTCACTTGCAGAAAGTAAACCAATGAGGATCTGTGATTTTCGTTTTAAATGAGCAGAAGGATGGATTCCTTGTGTTGTTGGGACCTGTACTTTGTACACATTCCACTAGAGGCCCATACCCAAATAATGCATTCCTTTTCTAATTAGTCTATGGACCCACAGTCGTCTGATCAGGCCATCTTCCCATTTAAAAGATGGATTAATTATTTTTTTCTTGTCATAAATGCAAATTGATGAGGAATTCAAATCTTTCTACCAGATTCTATAATGGTATTAGGGGTTGATGAGGAATTAGAAGATCAGGAATCTGTGTTAATTGGGTTCTTCAGTAAAGTCTGTTGGGTGGAGCTATGGACAAATACAGCAAACACAAGCCAGCTTCATTCACTGCATCAGTGGGAAGCACACCCATCTGCCATCTGACCCGGATTCGTTTACTGCATGCTTATTAATTTGTTTGGTTATGATGGAACCGGAGAAAGATGCTCTGCTGGTCAAGAAGACAAGAGCTGCCACTGCCACCTTCACCATTTGATAATGGGCTTTCCTTTGCTCAACCACTGCTGCTTTATCACTGTTAGTTGTCCAAATTAATGCACTTGATCGGTTATGAGAATGTGCACTATGGATACTGAGAATATTATTCTAAGAAACTAATACTAAAACATTCAAAAGCGGAGACCTTACTGATTAATTAATAAACTGTATCACTGGTAATGAAGTATAGTGGCTTTCACAGGCAAATTAAAAGACTGATGATAGAGTGGTGTCTGTGAGACAGAAGAAATGGAAATTGTACAAGGTGGGGTGGTGGGGTCCTGTGTATGTTGGATGGGGACCAGGGCGCAAGGAGTAACCATTCCCCTCGTGCGCGCTATCTATCAATGGCGGCTCAGCCCCTCCTCAATTATCATCATTAATGGCTGTGAGCCAAAACAGAAACTGTTAGTGTTAGGTTACTGTAGTCTGCACTGTGGACCGTCTCTCTCTCTCCCACTCTTTTGTTCGGTAGTGCGATGGGAGTTGTCTTGTCAGCTGAGAGGGGGTGAGGAGAGAAGAATGTGGGAGACAACCAAAAACAATGGAAGGGTACTCCTGGTTGACATGACGTCTTTTTAGGACTGACTGTGGGACACCCTTCTCCACACAAACTCGCTTTCCCTCTCCATGCCTAGGACTATATTTACAGCCCTCACCCTTCCCCTAGGACTACAAGTCTCCACCATTTTTTCGACCTTCGTTTCCAACTTTCTATGTCTTAGTCATCCCGTCTCTTAGCTAGCTTTCTGCCACTCTTTCTTCCTCCGAAACCTTTTAATTTGGTGCCTGCTGCTTCAATGGCGGATACTGGTTCATGCTGGGCTAAGAGAATGTGTTCGGTGCCTGAAAGGGCCAAGCTGCACATGGCCATGTTGGCCCTGCAGTTTGGTTATGCTGGGTTTCATGTCGTCTCACGAGCGGCTCTCAATATGGGCATAAGCAAGATTGTGTTCCCCGTCTACAGGAACATCATCGCTTTGCTTCTTCTCGTTCCTTTTGCTTATTTTCTAGAGAAGTATGTTAGCTATTTCAAAATTAACCTCTATGGACGACCTATCCTCTTGTCTTCCTTTCTTCAGACTAGAAAGATATGATTTTTAACCTGTGCATACCTTAATTGCTTGTAGGAAAGAGAGGCCAGCCATGACTCTTAATTTTATGGTTCAGTTTTTCCTCCTTGCGGTAGTCGGGTACGATTATCTCAGAATACAAAGATAAAGAATTGATTAAATCATAGACTAACGAAGTTTTGAGAAAATAATTAACTATATATGTTGCCTGATGAACTGAATCACATTTCAATTCCCAACAGAATAACAGCGAACCAAGGATTCTACTTGTTGGGTTTGGACAGCACATCGCCCACTTTCGCATCTGCCATTCAGAACTCGGTTCCAGCCATAACCTTTCTTATGGCTGCCATACTCAGGTAACCAAGCACATTTGTTCATTCTTATTTTGTTCGGTACGTGGAGACCCATCAAGTATTCCTGCATTTTAATTTGGTGCTGCTTTGCTTCTACAAATATAAGTCTATTTACAACTAATTAATTTCGCGGTTTTCATTCATTGTTTACTGGGTTGACAGGATAGAACAAGTACGCTTAAATAGAAAAGACGGCATTGCCAAAGTGGTCGGAACTCTCTCCTGTGTCGCCGGAGCTTCGGTCATCACACTATACAAAGGCCCAACCATCTTTAGGCCCTCCCCACATCTACACCAAACACCACTCCTGCTTTCGTTAGGGGACGCTAGCGGCAAGAACTGGACCTTGGGGTGCATTTACCTCATTGGGCACTGCCTCTCCTGGTCAGCCTGGCTCGTCTTACAAGCACCCGTCCTCAAGAAATACCCAGCTCGACTGTCTGTCACCTCTTATACTTGCTTCTTCGGCGTCATACAGTTCCTAGTAATTGCCGCCTTCATCGAGAGAAACTCTCAAGCTTGGCAAGTTCACTCCGGCGCCGAGCTCTTCAGTGTTTTCTACGCGGTTCGTATAACAGACGTTGAACCAAACGATAAAAATTTTGTTAATTTTTTACGGAGGATTGCTTGTGAAGTAGCAACAGCTTCACAAGCTGTCGTATAAAAAAAATAAAAAATGAAAGCAGAGAGGCTGAGAGGGTATACTTTAATCGTTTTCTCTCGGTGCTTTTCACTGTTTGCATAAAGTATTATTATAGCTGAGTGTACTTTGTATTACTGATAATGACCCGATGACCGTCCGGGTTGCAGGGAGTGGTAGCTTCAGGGATCGCCTTCGCTGTTCAGATCTGGTGCATTGACAGGGGTGGCCCTGTGTTTGTGGCAGTGTATCAACCTGTCCAGACCTTGGTTGTCGCCATTATGGCCTCCATCGCTTTGGGTGAACAGTTCTACTTGGGAGGGTGGGTGTTCCTCAGCAGCAAATTCCACAGTTCCACTTTCTTGCTTTCTTGTTTTTGTGAAGCAATTTCTCAGGCCACCCAGATGGCTGACATTCAGGCGTCACCGGCCGGCCGGTGGTCGCCAGAAATCTACTCCATGGATGGTTAAGAAAGAGGGTTACTGGTTTAGCTCTCTCCATTGCTTGAATGCATGATAAAGAAATGCCTGAGTTACTGGCCGGGCAATGTGGATCCTCATTGACCATTAGATCACGAGATAACCCAAGTGATCTGAGTCTAAAATTGGCTTGACATTTCTGTAAATTGATGGTGATGTGCAGGATCATCGGTGCAGTGCTGATTATAATCGGATTGTACCTGGTGCTGTGGGGGAAAAGCGAGGAGAGAAAGTTTGCAAAGGAAACAGCTGCGATCATCACCTCAGCCTCCGAGCAAGGAAGCAACAGGATGTCGAGCCACCCCAAATCCTCCCTCGTCCAGCCCTTACTGTCTCCGTCTACCGAGAAGGTTTGACGGGGGAACCCAGCAAACTTCTTCAGCTACGGACTACAGTGTTGATCTTGATCTCTATAAGCCTGTGTGTATGATCTATGTATTTCTTAGTTCTTTGTACTTAAGCTAAGATGATGGTCAATGTTTTGAAGGAAGATCAAACTGCCTATCAATTATCACATCTTAAAAGTGAAAAGAGGATTAGTTATTGGGCAGGGCCACTTGTTAGGGTTATCAATGGCTTGATCACATCCAAGGTAACGTTTGGTTTGGAGATCATGATGAGACATCAGGGATGTTGAGAAAATAAGCGGACCCCACTTTTTCTATTTTATATTATCAACAATGGGACGCATGTCATCTTTCCTGTACGTAATTAGGGTTTTGTTTGTCATTTATCACCTTAATTACACGTTTTTCAACGATTTCAGTAATATTTCAATGCTGGTTATCCTTATGCATCGATTTGTGCCGTTCTGGTTTGCACCTTTGTGCTCAAATACATTGACAAATACAGGTCCCATTAGTTGTGAACTAGCGGTTATTGTTCATCTTTAGTGGAATAACGCAGAAGATGTTGAGGATGAGAGCAAAGGGGGTCCCCTATTTTCTTCGATCGAATAAGAGAGGAAGCTTTTATTACTTCGATTTTATCAAAATTAACGCCCAAAATCAAGATAACCCTTTGACAAGTTTACATTTTTACCTCAACCTTCAGTAGGCTTTCACGATCAAATGGCTGTAAAACAAAAGCGGAATTCATTAAGTGTTCCAATTTGGTGCTTGCGCTGGCTTTACAACTAAAAAAAGTTTTAAAACCATTAATGTTTGTTCACTTTATGGATTATGAGATGGGAAAACTCCGTAAATAGGATTTTGATTCTTATTAATTAAGAAATTCATGCCTTTTTTTTAATATTTATATGAGGATCGGGGAAAATTTATTTCTCTAGGTATCACTTACCTTTACCTATTTGTGGATAAATAATACTTGAATGAGACAAAAATGCCCTTTTTAATAATGGACTTTTATGGTTAAAACAATAATTGTTTTATTTATGTGGAGAACAAAAGAACATGGGTAAATGCACTTGCCTAGGTAAATAACTTACTGAAAAGCGAGCGGGGCCTAAGGATATTTTTGTGAATCCGACATTTAAATTATTAAGATCTGCCTTGGCACAAGAAATGCAAATGATTAATTGTAGTCAAGGATCGAAATATCACAATGTATTAGAGCATATAGGTCGATACGTATTGTATCGAGGCCCCTCCAGTATGTCCCTACACTTAATGTTTTAGGGTCCCACCTATTTCAGGCGGTAAATAAACCTTAAACCAATCCCCCTGAACTAGTTTCAAAGAAAAAAAAAGGAGAATTTTGATATAGGCTGATACGCCTCATCAAGCGTATCAGACTATCAATATTTTGAACCTTGATTGTAGTGCAACTTGGGTGAGTGAAACAACAAGAAAAAGTTAGTTTGGGTTGGGTTGATTCAAGTTTGGATTAGGGCTATTAGGGCTGATTCTCTTCTATGTTAATATGTAAGTTGGAAAATTATTATTTCTTCTCATGATCAATGTTCTAAGTTGGTGATAGAGATGACAATAAGAATTTCAGTGTTCCATACATTGATAGTCAAAATCTAAAAAATTGTGATATGTTCAGTTTGATTGGCACCTCTCCAACATATCCCACTTCAAAACCTCTTCACTTCATGCAATTTGTTTCCAATGGGTTTACTTTAATCTCTCTCCATTGTCAAATGATATCATTGTTTTAATTTTACTTTAATATTTCAATATTTTTGAATTGGAAAAGGAGATATTATTTCATTCAGTGTTGATTTTATTGAATAAAGCATGTGAAATACTTGTACCGAATAACTCAATCTATTCAATTGGCATTTGCTAAAGGTGGGATCCACTATGTCTACCTTGAATCATTTGGGATAGCTAAAAGTTTTATGTTTTGTAGGGCAATTGAATACCGAAAGGTAGGGGATCAAGCCCACATAAACTCATAGGGGACAAGGCTGCCCAAGCTAGGGTCAAGCCAACATTTCTCTCTGAACATATTTGTTTATTTTTTGGTAAACAATTGGTTTAATTTCTCTCTCTCTCTCTTTGTCTATCTAATAATTTTGTCCTGGAACCTTACATTGATTTTTATATCGTAATTGAATGTAGGGTTTTTTCCGTGGCATTTAAGCTAGAAGCTCTCAAAACTAGGGACCATTTTCCTCTATGGTTGGTTCTGATAGCAAGAGCTCCCTTCTTGAAACTCTCCTCCAATCCAATGAGTATTGATGGAATTTATATAGAAATTAAGGGCTTAGAGGGAGAGGGGGAGAAAATTCTGGACATTCATTGTTTGTTTAAAAACATCATAAAGCCTTAGTGACTTCTAGTAGCTACCTAATCTTATATGTTGGGTTTTGCCCAAATATACACAACTATCTTTAGCTATAAATATACACAACTCTCAAGCTTCTCTAGTTTTCCAAGTATGGTGATATCTATTCCATTGCAACAATTCAGTTATTTCTTTTGATTTCCATTTATCTTAGGTCTCCTAGAAGGTAATGCCATGTTGTTTCTGTGTTCAATGTTTCTTGTCTATTTTATTTAAATATACTTTTCCCTTATTGACCTGATTTGATCTTTTTCTTCTTTTGTAAGTGCCTTTATTTTGCTTTTTTTGTATGTATTGATTCAAAAATCTAATTTTTATTTTATTTTGTTTTCTAGGTTAAATGCATATGTAAGGAATAACAACATACATGGATGAAGAGACTCGAGAGCAATATTTTTCATTTTTATTTTGGTTTATTATATGTAACAAGATAAATTGTCATTTGTGATACATTTTTTACACTTTGATGTATGAAGATTACATTTTTATGTATTTTTAGTTTTTAATTAATATATTAAATTTTTGTAGAAATTTATTTGTAAATTTGATGTGAGGTGAAAATAAAACAATCGATCTCTTATATATGTTACAAGGTAGAGACGTAAAAAATTTGTAGTGGTAGAAAAGCCACCATTATACATAACCAAAACTAAATATAGTGACAAACAAAATTATCACTATAAATACTCATAACTGAATATAGTGATAGATAAAATAGTCACTATAGATACTCACAAGCTAATATAGTGATGGATCTCTTTATCACTATAAGTATCTATAGTGATGGTCATATATTGTTTGTTACTATAACAGTATTTTATAGTGACAAATGTAACATCACTACACTATAGGCCTAAAATTAGTAATGAATTTTGAAATCCATCAATATATGTAAACATTTGTAGTGACAGTTATATGTTGTTTGTTGCTAGACTTTATAGTGACAAATTTAACAATCACTATAGGCCTAATGTTAGTGGCGGAATTTGAAATCCGTCACTATGGGCCATAATGACATCACTTATAGTGATGGGTGATATTTCATCATTTGTTCATCACTATGGATCTTATAGTGATGGATTTCTAGTTTATAGTGACAGATTTCTAGTTGATCCGTCACTATAACCCTTTTTTTTTGTAACCAAACCATTGGATGAGTGCAATTAATTTGGGCTCTAAATGTTGAGCCAAAAGTCAATTCTTTTCTTTGGCGTTGTTGTATCGAGGTCAATTTGTACAAGAGAAAGGTGATTCAGGACCCTCCATCCCCGATTTGTGGAAAAGAAAAAGAAACCATGCATTAATCTATTGTGACCATGCTAAAAGTACATGGTTTGGTTTTAGATTTGATTCCTCCAGAAATATTAATTTCATTTCTTGGTTTAAGGATAGGGTTGAAGGGGGGGAAACTTCTTTCATGGGAAGCAAATATTGTCTAGCTTTTCTAACCTATTTGCCTTTCTAGAAGCAATAAGGTTTTTAGTGGTGTTGATCATAACCTGTCTCTTTTGATCCACATCTTTCAGAGGTTTTGGAGAAGTTGAATTTGTAAAAATTGCACGAGATTTGCCATAATCAGGGGATCCATGCTGCCAATGCTTAGGCTCAGTTTGAAAAGAGTACAAATGCAAATACGTACAGTACAAATACATCTAAAATAATACAAAATATAAAGTTTTACGCTCTATATATTTGTATTTTGTACTTAGGGCTTTCGATTGAACTGGATTTGGTCCAATCCGATCCAGCCCAATGTGAGTCCATTACAAATGGACTAGGTCCAATCCAATCCAATCAATAATTTGAACCATTTTGAACCGGTTCAATTCAATGTTCGGACCATCCAATTTGTTCAAATTCATTTTAATTTAGTATGGTTTCAACCCAAACCTGGTCCATTGACACATATATTCTTATCTTATATCAATGGACCAGATATCGGCTTAATCCAACCAACCCAAACCAGGTCCAGTCCAATCTAATAAATATTTTGGACTGGATTGATCCAATCCACTGTCTTTTTGGTCTGTCCAATCCGTCCAAATTGAATGTAAATTGGACGGGTCCAGTCCAAAACCGGTCCATTGACACCCTTATTTATACTCCTTCCTTCCAAACTGAGCCTTAGCAAATTGCTGGGGAAATGTTTCACTAAATATTTGAACTTGACCTGAGTCAAATAGTTAGTTGAGTCAAGTTCAAGCTTAATTTGCAATACTTGGCTCAAGTGGCTCACAATCCTAATCAAGATTATAATAAAATATTAATTTTAATAAATTTTTATTTATAATATTAATTTATTTATAATCAGATTGAGTTAAGCCAAAATCGAGTAGCCCAATACTTGAATTGACACTCCTAGTGAAAGCCAAAATGAAGAACAAGGATTGAGTGACGGAGACATAAAATCAAACACAAAACAAGCAATAATAGGGGTATCAATGTTTACATGAAAAACTGCTTAATGTGAGGATAAAATTCACTTTTGAAGTTTAAATATCTTTCACTATATATCAACCAAAGAGTAGGACGCAATGAATTTTATCTAATTTCATCTATATGATAAACATCAATAGAAAAACCTTGGTTAACAATGAATATCATCATGTAAATGGATAGCAAATGAAAAATTTTCCCTTGAAAGTGGAGACACAAGAGAGAAAAAGGAAGAGAAGTTGTAGAAGAATCTAACTTTGCTCTTCCACACTCTTGAATGTCTTCTTCATCTTCCCAAAACCTTTATCATGAAACTCATTCTTTTTTCGTTTTCTAGAAGACTAATTAGAATGCAAGAGAGGGTTGAGAATAGGGGTGTCAATTGGACTGGATTTGGGCCAAACCGATTCAGTCCAATGTGAGTCCATTACAAATGGACCAGGTCCAATCCAATCTAATGAATAATTTAGATTATTTTGGACCGGTCCAATTCAATGTTCGGACCGTCTAATTTGTTCAAATTCATTTTAATTTAGATTGGTTTCAACCCAAACCTGGTCCATTGACACCTGTATTCTTATCTTATATCAATGGACCAGATATTGGCTTAACCCAATCAAATCAAATATAAATTTATTACGGGTGGACCAGGTCTAGTCCAATCTAATAAATATTTTGGACTGGATTAGTCCAATCCACTATGTCTTTATGGTCTGTCCAATCCGTCCAAATTGATTTTGGACTGGACGGGTTCATTTGGTTGCAAAAGAACATATTTGCTTCTCTTTCAAGCAAATGCAAAAAAATAATAATAATAAAGGATAAATTGTTTAAACCACTCTTAACATTTCTAACAAATACTTAAACCTTCCTTTTCCTTGACGTTTGGAGTAAGGTATACTTTATTGACCCCTAAATGATTTTGCATCCAAAATTATATATAGAAAAAAAAAAAGATAATGGTAGAAATAAATTAAAAAATAACTGAAAACAACTAAAGTTAAATTAGAAAATAGAAGAAAGTGAAAAAGATACTCATTATTTTTCTTATTCCTTCTCATTTCTTCACTTTTTTAATTTTCATTATTATATGTTGATTGTTATTAGTATAATTTCTTTAACATTTTTTTGCTTATTAGTATTTTCCTCTTGTCCTTGCAATTTTCTATTATTCTTATGGTTATTTTATATTATTATTTGTATTCTTTTTTATTTCACTTTATTTTTAGTTATTTTTAGGATAAATTCCAAAGATCCCTTTGTACTATGGGGTCAATGACAACTACCCCTTGACTTTCATTTGTGACAAAGACCCCTTTAACTTTCACTTTGCTACAAATACCTCCTTCTGTTGGAGTTCTGTTAGTTAACTTGGAAAAAGATTATTATTCAACTATTTAAATCCTCAAGCTACCATTTTTTTTTTATTTATTTGAACGATTTATGATTCAATTAGCTTCTAAATATAAAATAAAGTCCTCTCAGTTGCTCCAATACATCCTTGTAGATTTTTAACTAGATTTAATATTCAAATGAAATTGTAGAGGTTTCTTTCTAATGGGTAAAAATTTTTATGGTTTCGTTCATTTTTTTCTTGATTTATTAGAAAAAAGAGCAGATAATTTTTATATTTTAAGATGAAGAGAGGTATTCATGTTAGTGAAATGAATAAAAAAAAACTTTTTTCTATGCCAATGAAATGATTCTTATTTTTATTAGATGGTTTCATATGGAGAAAATGGACATATTTTTGGTCAATTAATGTTTAAGAGAAAAGGGTGAGGAAAAAAAATAAGGAAAGTTCAGATAGGCATTTTGGTAATCTAATGTATTCCATCATTTCACATTTGACTTAATGCCCAAGGGGGTATTTGTTTCAAAGTGAAAGTTTAAGTGGGTTCTTAGTCCAAATCAACGTTAGGGATATTTATCACTAACCCCATAGTATAAGGGGAATATTTGTAATTTCCCCTATTTTTAATAATTTTCTGTTTTCTATCTTATAATTTAATCCGATTATCTATTTTATTTTCATTTCTATTATGTTTTAATGCAACACTATCCATTGACAAATTGAGGATTTAATAGCATGACACCATCAATTTCTGTTACGGGGTTAGTGAGTACCCGGAACGTCAAGCTAGGTTTTGGGGGAGGTAAAGATGCGGGAGTTATTAAGTAATTTATCCAAAAGTTCGCCTCTTTTCTTATGTGGGCCCCACTTTATGACGACAACAATCCAATAGAAATCATGCACGTGATTAGCGTGGAGAGGGGGAGAGGAGTTTGTTGTCTAAGCTATCTGCGTTTTTTTATTGCAAGGCTCTCAGCCTCCCATTGCTCATCTTAGGCTCATAAATCTCATTCAACTCTTTCTTTCCTTTTATTTATCTGTTTTGGTTGTGTATTTTTTCTGTGGTTGTTTGGTTCTTTGGTTTGGACTTGTGGTATTGATAGACTCGAACTATATAGGGTAAATTATAAAGACCTTTTTTTTTAGTATGGGGTTTGTGACAAAGACTCTCTTCCGTTGATCTTTCGTCCAAAAAGACTGTTATAATATTTTTTAATTCTCATATTATCTTTATAATAATTACTAGCGACTAGCGAGAGGCGCCCGTGTTAAACACGGGCAATTACCAAGATTACGATAGAAAGATTATTTATAGAGTTAATAAATATCACTTAATGTAATGAAATGGAAGTAATTAATTAATTAATTTAACTGAATGTAAGCCTTTAAATAATTATTATTGATTAATGCTAGTAAAACTATTAAAAGTTTAAACTGTAAAAGTAGAACAAAAGTAAACTAAAACTAAAATCTAATATAAAATTATTGTTTTTATAAATAAAAGAAACACTTAAAAAATAAAAAAGGAATTTTCCCATAAACATCATTACATCAACCAACATTATTATAAAAGAAATCGTATCATGTTCTGGGTCATACTTGGTGATGGAGGATGATTTGGCCCGACCTACAAAACGATGACACATGGACTTGACTCTGCATGGGTAACAGCTCAACATCATGGCCTGGTAACGACTAAGTGACGAGCCTATAAAGCAGCTCGCTATATCAAAGCTCGCTGAGTGAAGAGCTGGCTACAACGTGACCTCCGAATTCCCCGAGCTAGAAAAACTAGCTCGCTCAAGCCCCCAAGCAAATAAGTCATCCCAGGGACCAATTCTAATAAGGGTAACCCTGAAGTATTCCTAAGCTCACTACAAAGTAGCTCACAAGTGGGCAGCGCGAGTGTTCCTCAGGAAGCTTCTATCTGACAGGCCGTACTGATCAGACTAGCCACGTCCCTTGACTAACGGCGCAGTCTTTGTCCTTTTGACAGTCTGCACCCACGTCTCTCAGCAGGTGGAGGCGCGCCTGCCCTTTAGAGACGTGTCACTCATCCGAGCAAGGAGTACGCTGCAACGGCCACCTGCGCAGCCCTGACAGGTAATGGCTGTGGCAGGGGCCAGTGGCGGTTATGCCCGATCTGACAAGAATGGCCCTATAAAAGCCCTCAAGGCAGAAGGGAAGAGGGATCGTCAGACTTTTGAATACTTTCGCACCCTCATACTCTAAAACTGAATACATTTTTGCTCACGAGCTAATCTCTCGAGCACAATGATAAAGCGCGACCTACACTCTTAGCTTTTGCACTCTTCTTTTCTCTTTCCCCTGTGTTCTGACTTAAGCATCGGAGTATTCCCATCGGGTAAATCCCCGAGAATCCGTCTTTCCCATCTTCTCAGGTGTCGCCCATTGCCAACAAGGAGACAGTCAGTAGCCAACTAGGAGTGTCCGGATCGTGCCGCATCATTTGGCGCCCATTCCCATCTTCTAAAAGCCTTCCTCTAAGCTTTTACAGTTCCTTTTTTTCCAAAAACTCAGCATTCATGGCTTCTTCAAGCAACGCCGAACGCATCATGGAGATGGACGTTGCCGGGGAACAACTTCAGGTTCCCGTGGTCTGCATTGGGTAGTTCACTATTCCCCTTTCCGTGGATGGAGTTCCTAGTCTGAACGTGCCGCAAGTAACGGCACCCTTGAGCGTCCCCTTACCTTTCTCAGTCGGGACAACCTTCACTGAGCCTTCTAGCGTCCCCCCGACGATAGCCCAGAGCCAGCTCGACAACATGGTGCAGTCCATGAGGGCCATGCAAGCCCAGATGCAACAGTTTCAGCAATTTCAGCTCTACCAGCAGCAGGTGCTGCACCAAGTCTCTCAATATCACTATCAGCAGCAGTTCCCTCAGCTGCCTCAGCCTCAACTCCCTCCTCGGCACCCGGCCTTGCGGCAAACTAGGTCTCGCTGTCAGAATGAACGCCCTTCCCACCAAGAAGAGGCTTTCCAAAACCCCCCTAAGAGCCAGGCCTCTTCCCGTTGCAGGAAGGAAAAACCAGCCACTCTGGTCTTGCCGCGGGCAGTCAGGTCGAGAGGATCCCAACTTGCTAGGTCTATGTCACCCCAGCAATCGAAGTTCAAAGCCCCATTTCTGGATAACCGGTTCGAGATCCTGGCTGCGGACTCTAAGCAGAACCCCTCTGTCCGCAACCATCACCAGTAGCCCGAGTTGCTTCCTGCGCAAACTATCCCTGACAGTACAGAGGCGAGTAGCACCAACGCGGAGCCTGCCAAGAAGCAAAGACGCCACCGCCGAGCTCGCTGAACCGTCACCCACAACCTGCCCAAGCTCAGAGGCAGGGAAGAGGTAAGCTCGGGTGAAGTAAAAGACGCCACAGAAAGGTCATCTCCTTTCTGTCTCATTCCCCCAGTCTCCCGAGCTCCTGTCTGTTCCAATGCCCAAGGACTTCAAACTCCCCCCTCTCGACAAATATGACTGTTCGTTCAACCCGAATGATCATGTAGACGCTTTCCAATCACAGATGCACCTGGAAAGAGCCAATGAGTCTTGCATGTGCGTGGCCTTCTCCACCACTTTCAGAGGGGTGGCCCGCACGTGGTATCGAAACCTTGCACCTAGATCGATAAGAAGCTAGGCACAGTTCGCGCAAGCCTTCACGCCCCACTTCGTCACCGGCAAGCGGTGCCCGCAAACTGAGGAAAGCCTTCTCAGTATAGTACAGAGAGAGGGAGAGTCCATCCGGGGCTATATCAAGCGGTTCAACGATGCATGCATGCAGATGCCACGCCTAGACCCCGCAATGTGCCTTGCAGCAGCTAAGAAGGGTGTGATGCACAAGGAATTCGAGTGGTGCATGGTTGTCAACCAGCCGGCGACCATAACTGAATTCCTCAAGCTCACGGACAGGTTCATAGCCACAGAAGAGGAGATCAACCAGAAGGGCGAGAGCGCGCCCGAAAAGAGAAAGAGAGAAAGGGAACTTTCCAGCCAAGGAGACAGCCAAAAGAAGGACTTAGCTCGGGGGGCAAAGCCGGGTCAACCGTTTCGAGCCCCTGTAGCGGACCGAACTGACTACACCCCACTGAACGCTAAGCGGGTCGAAATCCTGATGGAAATCAAGGATGCCCCGTATGTGAAGTGGCCACCCCGCCTGAGGGGGAATCCTAATGAAAGGAATAAAAATTTATATTGTAGCTTTCACAGAGACCACGATCGTAGTACCGAGAACTGTAAGAATCTCCGCGATGAGATAAAGGAACTCATTCGTTGCGGATATCTAAGGAATTTTGTACAGAATAATAGTAATAATAATAATAATAATAATAATAATAAAACAAGTCGTCAAGGGGAGCACGGTAAGGATGCTCCCGAGTCCAGTAGTAGGCCGGTAGAGGAGTCATAGAGGCAGCCACCGGAAGAGAGTCTAGTTCGGGGCACCATCCACATGATAGTTGGAGGCTCGATTGTTGTAGGTTGTACCTCGGCGGTAGCTCGGACATCAGTTCGCGAAGCTGCCAGGGAAGAACAAAATCCTCCGAAGTGGCCGAAGACAGAGGAACCGATCTTCTTCACAGAGGACAATGCGTGCAAGGTCCACTACTCCCACGATGATGCGCTCGTCATAAAAGTAATGATCAATGATTTTGAGGTCAGGCGCATCCTCGTTGACTCAGGTAGCTCGGTGGATATCCTATTCAAGGCCACATTCGACCAGCTTCAGCTGTAGGGAAGTGACTTGAGGCCCGTGAATACCCCCTTGGTAGGCTTCAGCGGAGAAGAAGTCAGGCCCTTGGGGAAAATAACAGTACCTGTGGAAGTTGGCACATGGCCCAGCGTAGTAAGGCTCAACCTCAACTTCTTAGTGGTCGCAACCCCCTCCCCGTACAACGCCATAATAGGCCGACTGATCACCCATGCCCTATGGGCGGTGGTCTCCACTTATTATTTTCCAATGAAGTTCCCTACTAACTTCGAAGTGGGGGTAGCGCGGGGCGACCAGCTTGAGTCCTACAAGTGCTATGTCGTCGCCCTTAAGGGAAAGACCAAGGTGGCCGACAACCTCGAACTGGAGCGACCTACAGAGCAAGGCAAAGAATGAGTTGCACCCACAGAAGAAACAATTGTTATTCCGACTTCAACAGAAGACCCGACTCGGACACTTCAGATTGATGTTTCAGTCCAGGAACCCCTGCGATCCGAACTAGTAAGTTTCTTACTTCAAAACTTAGATGTTTTTGCATGATCCGCAGTAGAGATGCCCGCATAGACCCTAATCTCATAACTCACAAACTCAATACTGATCCTATAGTTAGGCCCGTTAGACAGAAGAAACACAACCTAGCCCTAGAGCGATGGAAAGCAGTCGATGAGGAGGTCGCGAAGCTCCTCGCAGCCGACTTCATAAGAGAAGTCCATTACCCGAGCTGGGTAGCCAACCTCGTTCTAGTAAAGAAGGCTAGCGGCAAGTGGTGCATGTGCGTCGACTACACCGACCTGAACAGAGCCTGCCCAAAAGACTGCTTCCCCCTCCCCAGAATCGACCGCTTAGTGGACGCGACCTCGGGGCACGAGTTGCTGAGTTTCTTAGACGCCTATTCGGGCTATAACCAGATCAGGATGGACCCGACGGACGAATAAAAGACTGCCTTCATCACAGAGTTTGGTCTATATTGTTACAAGGTCATGCCTTCGGATTAAAAAATGCTAGGGCAACCTTTCAAAGGCTTATAAATAAACTATTTGAGCCATTAATTGGTAGAAAAATAGAGTGTTATGTAGACGACATGGTCATCAAAACCCAATTCTCACACGAATTAATACAAGACTTACATTCTGTCTTTCAAATTCTGCAACAATTTAACATGAAGTTAAATCCAAGCAAGTGTGTCTTCGGTGTCACCTCGGGTAAGTTCCTAGGATACATCGTCAACCAGCGCGGCATTGAGGCCAACCCGGATAAAATTAAGGCCATCCTAGATCAGAGACCACCCCGGAAGTCGAAGGAGGTTCAGAGGTTGAGTGGCCGAATAGCCACCCTGAGCCGCTTTATGTCCAAGTTAGCGGGTTGCTGCCTCCCTTTCTTTATGGCAATTAAAAGCAAAGGGTTTGAGTGGACCCAAGACTGCCAGCTCGCGTTTGATGAGCTCAAGAAATACCTCGCTAGAGTACCGATCTTAACCCGGCCCGAAGAGGGCGATGTTTTAGAGTTGTACCTCTCGGCAAGTGATGAAATAGTCAGCTCGGTACTGATAAAGGAAGTAGATCGGGTCCAACGACCCATCTACTATGTTAGTAAAGTATTGCAGGGAGCAGAGATGAGTTACCCAGAGATAGAGAAGCTAGCCTACGCACTAGTCATCGTAGCTCGAAAGCTTCACTTGTACTTCCAAGCTCATACTGTTATCGTTCTCACATCTGAGGCAAGTCTTACTTAAGCCCGAGGTCTCTGGTCGACTGACGAAGTGGGCCGTTGAGCTCAGCGAGTACGACCTCTAGTACAAGCCGCGAACTGCTATTAAGGCCCAAGCATTGGCAGATTTCATTGCGGAGTGCACTTTCAGCTCCGAAGTCCCCAGGTCGGTTGAGCACAAAGCCCCCAGTTCGAGCAAGCCTAGTGCTCCCAGGTCAGCTGAGTTTGAGCCCCGTGAGGTAGTAGCCAGTGCGGCATCTCTCCTAGTTAGGCCAAGCACGAACTGGGATGAGGAACCCTGGATCCTTCACGTAAATGGCTCCTCGAACCAGTAGGACAATGGAGCTGGAATAGTTCTGCACGACCCAAGTGGCACAAGACTGGAGTACGCACTACGCTTTGAGTTCGCGACATCTAACAATGAAGCGGAGTACGAAGCATTGATAGCCAGGCTAGCTTTAGCCAGAGAAGTTAAAGCCAAGCACATCATCATCTATAGCGATTCTTAGCTCGTAGTCAACCAAGTCACAGGAGATTACGAAGCTTGCGAACCAACCATGGTTGCCTACTTAGCCAAAGTAAGAGAGGTTGTGCTCAACTTCTAGTCACACTTCATCAGGCAAATCCCGAGGTCGGAGAACGCTGAGGCCGATGCTTTGTCTCGGTTAGCCAGTACCAATGATATCACCATGAGAACCGTGTACATAGAAGACCTACCTCGGCCTAGCATTATCGGGGGGGGGGGCAGAGGAGGTCACTCTCGTTGTTCAAGCAGAGCCGAGCTGGATTGACCCGCTCACGAGCTTCTTGCTGCACGAGACCCTCCCTGCAGATCCCAATGCGGCTAGAAGAGTAGAACGCCAGGCAGCCAAATACGTCATAATAGTCGAATGGTTGTACTGAATATCCTACACGCTCCCCTTCCTGCGCTGTTGCAACCTACCGAAGCCGATCTCGTACTCCGCGACACTCATGAGGGTCTGTGCGGCAAACACTTGGGGAGCAGGGCCCTTGCCCCAAAAACACTACGATAGGGGCACTATTAGCCAACAATGAAAGCAGACGCCATTGAGCTCGTTAGAAAATGTGATAAATGCCAGAAGCACGCCAATATCCACCACCAGCCCGCTGCCGACGTCAAGTATCTCACCAGCCCGTGGCCTTTCGCACGATGGGGCATCGACATATTTGGACCGTTCCCGCCAGCAACAAGCTAGAGGAAATTCTTAGTAGTAGCAGTGGATTACTTCACCAACTGGGTAGAAGTTGAACCTCTTGTAACAATTACAGCCCGGAATGTCCAAAACTTCTTTTGGAAAAACATTGTGTGCCACTTCGGATTACCTCGTGTATTAATTTATAACAATGGCAAGCAGTTCGAGGACATCAAATTCCAGAACTGGTGTCAAGATATGGGGATACGACAGAATTTCACTTTGGTTGCACACCCTCAAACAAACGGTCAAGCAGAGGTCACGAACAGAGTCATCCTCCGCGGACTGAAGGCTCATTTGGACCGAGCTAAAGGATTGTGGGCAGACGAGCTACCTAGTGTTCTATGGGCTTACTGAACCACAGAGAAAACTGCCACAGGAGAGACTCCCTTCAACCTCACCTACGGAACCGAAACAGATATCCCGACAGAGATCGAAGTACCTACACTGCAATTAGAAGCATACAATGACAAAACAAATGAAGATGAGCTACGTACCAACCTCGATCTACTCGACGAAGTAAGGGACCTTGTATACATCAGGACCACAACTTACCAGCAAAGAGTAGCTTGGTACTATAATTCCAGGGTTAAGAAGCGGAACTTCCGTGTCGGTGACCTGGTCCTTCGTAAAGTTATGGTACCTGAGCCCGACGTTGGCAAGCTCGGGTCCAATTGGGAAGGACCTTACCAAGTGAAATGAGTGCTCAGGGAAGGAACATATGAGCTCAAGACCCTCGAAGGGAAACAAGTACCACGGGCATAGAATATTGTCAACTTAAGACAATATTACCTGTAACAACTGACCACGGGTCACTCCCAAAGCCTAAGGGCCAAAATGCCGAGCTAACGGGACCTTGGCGCAATAAGACCTAGTCGTCTCCATAGCATGGGAAAACTTCAAGGGCAAACTATGTCAACCCCCCAGCTTACGGGCTAAAAAACCGAGCTAACTGAGACCTTGGCATCAAGAAAGACTTAGCCACTTCAGTGTATGAAATATTAGAGACGTAAGCCGCTCGGGTTTAAACCCCACGAAGCATAGCTCATCTCAGTGTGTTGGTTGAACTAAGGAATAGCCGACAATTGTATGGTTCGGGCACACATGGTAATCACTTCGTCTGCGCACCATAGAGATGCCATAAATGATTAAGGGACAGTTCGAGATAACGACTATCGAAAAGTCCTACTTCGGGTATGTAGCTCTAATGGCTCGAGTGTTGAGATCACCTTAGCAAAAATAAAGAGAGCACACCATACTTAGAAGAAAAAAGAAGAAATTTCATTACCATAAAAAAAAGAAAAAAAGAAAGAAAAATAGCAAATGACAATGCAATAACCGAGCTAAATAGCTCGGGAAAGTCTGACAGAGTGAAAGGGTGCAACCGCCCAACAAAAGACCTTTTCAAGATTGGGTTTATGGCACCCGGGAGCCACCAGAAGTCCAGACAAACGCCGCCAAAGCCTCAGGGATCCACCTCCTCGTCCTCGTCCTCCAGAGAGCCAGGCTCCTCTTCCTCCGCCTGGTCCGCCGTCTCGGGAGAAAGACCCTTCATGGTGATGCCGTCAAGGTTGAGCCCGGAGAATTTCTTCCGGATCAACCACCGACAGAGCTTAAACCCAGAGCGGTACAAACTCGAGCCATATTCTACCTGGAGGTCATGATATTCTTGGGAATCTTTGAAGTCCCAGACTACCTTCTCTTGCTTGGCCTCCACCATGTTGTCGAAATTTCGAGTTCGATCCAACAAAGTGGACTCCAAATCCCGAACCTATTGGCGAAGGAGCTCCCTCTCCACTGCCACCCTTGACGACTCCTCCCTGTAACGCGTGCTCTCTTCAGAAAGCCTGGCAATTTTCGCCTCTTGGTCTCGGACAGCTCCTAGGACTCACTCCCCTTGAGAGTGTGAAGGAGCTCGCCCCGAGTCCGGTCGAGCTCGCCTTGATGCTTTTGAATGTTGACCTTCTGGTTATGAGCATCGCAGGAGTGGATGTGCGTCTGAAGGGTCATGGCGTGTATGGTGGTGTTTACTTGACAACAAGAGACAGGAGTCAAAAGACAGCAAAAAAGGAAAAGAGGACAAAGGAAGATAGAAGGACCACTTACCACCATACAGTGAGAAGCAACGAGTGCAGCAAGATCCCCAGGCTCCATCGCTCCCCACTTAGCGACCTCCTCATTGCAGATCGCTCTCCGGCTCCTCCTACGAGCCACGACGAAGTAGTTTATGCCCTTCCAGTTCCCCACTGGGAGCTGTAGATAGAGAAACGTCCGAGAGGAACCCGAAGGGGCTACCTCTTGCTACGGGAGCTCGCCCTCCTCGAGGTTGGTCCTGTCGGCACCCCCTTCGGATGGAGGCGGTGGAACTTCGGGCGGCGGAGAGGTGAAGCCCAGCTCGGCGGACCCAAACTCAGTACCCCCGGAGGGGGAAGTCTGGTTGGGGCGTGACCTCTTGACTTTGCGCCTCTGGTTGCTTGACAGAAGGCGGCGCGAATCAACACTAGACATGATGGCTGCCAAGAAGAAACCATAAAGTGTCAAGCTCAGTAAGAGCAAAGTACACACATATATACAACATTGTGACAAGGTACTACGCGACCTAAAGAGGCAACCTACCCGGGCTCAGGCCGGCCTGCACGAGCTTCTCCTCGGTCAAGTAATCAGAACAAAGGAAGCCAACTGATGCCCATGACATCATCATTTTTTGAGTGTCGGGGTCCAGCTCGACCCCGGAGTCTTGGATGGCGCCCCTCCAAGAAGTACGGAAGGGCCACCCCTCAGGGTTGCGGACCAAAAAATAATCCCGCTTCTAGGCGGGAATTTTATTTGGAAGCTCGTATAAGAGCTTGTAGCCACGACAGGGAGAGAAGTAGAGACTCCTCTCCGATGGAGCCCCAAGAGTGGCATTCTTTATGCAAAGGATAACAGAAAAAATGTAGAGGTTCAAGGGAAGACAGTATTCACAACACAAGGATATAATCCCAACCATGTTCCGAATGGCGATGGGATGAAGTTGATCGATGGTGACATTAAAGTGGTTTAGCACCTCCACTATCAAGGGGTGTAGGGGGAGACGCAGGTCAGCATCGAGCTGCTCCTAGTAGATAACTATCTCATTGGGACCATGCTCCAACGGAAAGTTATTGGTGGAAAGACAGTAGATGAGGTCCCTAGGAATGTGGAAATAGCTAATTAGAGACCTAAGTCTCCCCTCTATCATGGAGGAAGGGCCGAAAGTATCAGGCTCCCTTCCCCGGGAAGTGGAGGCTCCGTCACCCGAGGTCTCTTGGGCCCCCGGGGCCCGTTCCCAATCTCCCCCCGAGTTAGAAGGAGCATCATCATCTTGGTCACCGCCCCGATGATGAGTGTGGTACAGGTACCCAGACATGCCTGATAGTAATCGAGACTCACTGAAAGGGACGGGACGAAGTGAACTGAGGAACTTGAGTAGACTTGATAGATGCGTGACCTCAAAATCCAAAGATAGCAAGATGGCGTGAGGGAAAATGAGACCTAGAGGGCCCTCTTATTTATAGCCTCCACGCCTTCGAATCAACGGCCCGGATTAAGGCAGATTCGACGATTCGCAGGTGTACTGACCGCATGCCTTCTAAGAATCGAAAAGCGATTGGCTGCACGTCTCCCATGATTGAGGTAATGACAGCTGCATGACATCCGGAGTTAAGAGCTACTTCAGCACATTTTCGAAATTCAAAAAGTCAGAAAATCTCATGATTCCCATGAATGCGTTTAATGTGAGTAGTCAATCAAGTTTGAATTTCGGTCAAATCAGTCCATCATACTTCATGAACACCTTGCGCTAAGGCAACGCTCTTAGCTCAAGGAGTGGGGGGCAATTGATGGAAGATGATTTGACCTGACCTACGAAACAATGACATGTGGACCTGACTCCGCATGGGTAACAGCTCAGCATCATGTCCTGGTAACAACTAAGTGACGAGCTTATAAAGCAGCTCGCTGAGGGAAGAGCTCACTACAACGCGAGTTCCGAATTCCCCGAACTACCTCAAAGGGGATATTCCGAGAAAACTTTAGCTCGCGAGCTAGAGAAACCAGATCGCTCAAGCCCCCAAGCAAATAAGTCATCCCAGGGACCAATTCTAATAAGGGTAACCCTGAAGTATTCCTAAGTTCGCTACAAAGTAGCTCACAAGTGGGCAACACGACGTTCCTCAGGAAGCTTCTATCTGACAGGCTGTACTGATCAGACTGTGCCACGTCCCTTGACTGACGGCGTAGTCTCTGTCTTTTCGACAGTCTGCACCCACGTCTCTTAGCAGGCGGAGGCGCAGCTGCCCTTTAGAGACATGCCACTCATCCAAGCGAGTACGCTGCAATGGCCACCTGCGCAGCCTTGGCAGGTAACGGTTGTGGTAGGGGCGCAGTGGCAGTTACACCCGATCTGATAAGAATGCCCCTATAAAAGCCCTCAAGGCAAAAGAGAAGAGGGATCGTCAAACTTTTGAATACTTTCGCACCCTCATACTCTAAAACTGAATACATCTTTGCTTGCGAGTTAATCTCTCGAGCACAGTGATAAAGCACGACCTACACTCTTAACTTTCGCATTCTTCTTTTCTCTTTCCCTTGCATTCTGACTTAAGCATCGGAGTATTCCCACCGGGTAAATCCCCAGAAATCCTTCTTTCCCATCTTCTCCTCAGGTGTCGCCCGTTGCCAACAAAGAACCAATCAATAACCAGCTAAGAGTGCCCGAATCGTGCCACACCACTTGGGTAAGATATTAAGTACAACCAATTTGAACAAATCTTAATGGAAAAATAAAAATTACTTAAAATAACCTCTAAAATAAAATGCGACAAAACAACATGATTTCTGTAGAGGAGTATATGGAAGATTGTTATATGTAACCTGTATATTAGAGTTTTTTCATATGTGACCTATATAATCAATAGCCAGCTCCGGCTTTGTAACTTTGGGACTCTAGTTGCAAACTTCAAAGCACTTAGGCATTCAAACCCATAGGAAACAATAGTAAATTGACAACCGAGCTTCTCAAGGAACTTTCATGTCACAGCCATATTGAAGTCATCATAATCAGCTAATATAACTTGAAGGCCTCTGAATTCTGAAGGTAGGTGCTCTGATGATCCACCTGGTTCAAAGATGCCGCCTCCTATAGATGGTTGGAGTTGAAACTTAAGGATAAGTCTCATGCTTCGTGCAAAATCCTTATTGTTTGGAACTACCCAAATGTTCCTTTTCATCATCTGTATATTGGTTTCAAAATCAAGATAGTAAATTCTGAAATATAAGATGCAAAATTAATCACCAAGGCATACAAGTTGTTCAATGATGTATATATCTATCCATCAGTTATATATACTTCATTAGAGTTATCAATAGAAGCACGAACCAAGCCCAAGCACATAATCAAATATGAGCCACACATTAGAGTTATCAATGCAAGCAAATACAACCCATAAGAATGAAGATAATTTGGCAATACATATAGAAAAAGTAATAATTTGGCAAACCTTATTGGCCAATTGCCATCAGTAGACATGGCTATTCGTTTGAATATTAAGATAAAAGGATTTTATGGCTTGGCATATCCTGTTCAAGGTCGTAAACTCCTAATGACTTTCTGAGAAAATTTCTTAGAATATTAGTTGTCTTCTTAATAATTTTGAAAATAAAATGTTCATTTTTTTATCAGTGAAAATAAAATGTTTAATTGCAATCCCTTGAAGCCTCCGAATATGAACAATCTAGAATCCCAATATAGAGATGAATTATCATTGTGAGAGAAGAACATTAGTTCTATGTTTTCTACATGTTTTAAGAACAGTTTAGTACTAATTTCTTTTATCTGGGGTAATGCTACAACTTCCTCTGCATATTTGCAGATTATCTAAGACAATCCTTTTAATCATAGTGATAAAAGTAACTCATAATATAGACAAAAGATTCAGGTTTTACCTCCACAAGTTTTTTGCACATGCTGAAGCTAAGATCTTCCTCAATTCTCTCAGTGTTGTGTCTACTCCAGTGAGCTGATAGCAATCACATTGACAGTCCCATTTCTTGATTCTTCGTAATAGAAATAATATAGAATAAAGAAGAAATAGGTTATATATAAAGAGGTATTCTTTTAATAAAATCAATACAAAACTTTTATTGCCTCCTCTAACAAAATTTTTACCAGGCACCCATAAGCATACATAATATAAAGATGGTTAATCCAAACCTTACTTCTTATTTAAGGAACAAAATGGAAATTTCTTAGCTTATTTTCTGAAGGATCAATTCGATTAAATTACCAGATAAATAGACTGGCCACAATACTAATATACTGTACACACGCTTTCATGTACTGATCCAATTATAAGTTCAAGTGTGTGTGGAAGGCAAGAAAGGAACAAATCATAATGATTTTGCGTTTTGTAATTACAGATGAGGTTATGCTTACCAACAAGAAAAAAAGAAAGAAAAAGACTATATGATGATAGAACTGCTGCAAAAATTTTTGGATAATTTCATTAATGTACTTTTTTGGGTAAAACATAACCAAGAACCAAGATGTCAAATGACAGCTGAGGCAGAGACATATTCCCAAAACATGAATATCACTGACCTATTGATAGCTTCATAAAGAGGTAACAGTAAGGTCAGCTGAAACTATAGCTCGCTCATGTAGCTTAATGGTTCTATGGAGCTCCTTCAGATGTCCATAGTTCAGTAGCCTTATCAGACCTACCACATTTCAATGAAGCAATTAGTTGAATAGTAGTCTGGTAGGATAAGTTGAGGTGGTTGTGGTGGCTCTCAATCTTTTTGCGTGTAGTTTGGTTTGAAAAGATTTTGCTGGGACAGATGGAACTTGCAGTAGCAATGTTTTTGAATCGTCATTGATTCGGACAGTCGGACCGCTCAGCCCGGAAACCGTCCAAGCAACCAGTTCCATTTCACCCTTAATTCGTTCTTGGGTAAAAAACCGTTGACTTTGTCAGAAAACCACTAACTCAACAGTCAAACCGTCTACTCGTTTGACCCAGCCAGCAGTTCGCAATATAAAGATGCAGAGAGAACTCAATTTTGAGTAGGGATGACGATTTTCCCCATTTCCCCGATCCCCGTGGGAATCCACCCCGAATGGGGTGGGGATGGGGATGGGGAAATTTTCATCCCCGTTAGAGGGGATGGGGAGAGCACTCCCTGCCCCACGGGGACCCCGAACCCCGATCCCCACCCCGTGGGATCCCCACTAATATATATGTTATATATGTATGCATATGTTATATATGTATATATGTACACATACATCTATATATTAATATCTTTAAAAATATGGTTGAATATATTTGAATATTTTCTAATAGGATTACAAATTTTAATTATTTTATTTTTATTTTTTTAAATAAAATAAAAAATAAACATAAAATAGTTAATATTATAAAAAATCATGGGGAATGAGGATCCCCGCGGGGATGGGGATGGGGATAACCTTGTCCCCGTTAGTGGGGATGGGGACAGGGACAGGGTGGGGAGGTCCAGTTGCCATTCCTAGATCTGAGATTCAGTTTGAGACACGAACTCAGATTTGTGATCTGAGATTTGAGATTCGATAACTCAGATATGAGATCTAAGATCTGAGAACTCAGATCTCAGATTTGAGATCCAAGAACTCAGATATCAGATCTGCATCTGTTGCTGCCGCCTCACCGTCGCCATCGCCACTATCGTTGTCGGTGAGCATCGAATCCTCTTCCTCCTCTTCCTTCTTCCCTCCTCTCTTTCCTTCTTTATTTTTTTTCTTTCTCAGCCGACATCTCTTCTTTCTTACATGAGGTTTGCATATTAGGGCAAATCTCATATAAACATTTGCTCTAATATACAGACCGTCCGAACCATTCGACCCGGATGGTTAAACCGCTAACCCGAAAACCGGTAGCTAGAATGATTCCATTTCCGGGTTGATTTTTAAAACCTTGTGCAGTAGAGAAAGGTTGTGGGTTAATTAACTAATTGAGACACATCCTTCACACCTTGGGAGGATGCCAATATGACATTTTTTTTTTAATTTTCACATTAAAGACCTTTGTGGGTTAATTAACTTAAAGTCAAACTTGATTGTATGATCTTACATTTATTGTATAATTACTTATATACCGGAGGTGAATAAAAATAATTTTGTGATTTATTTAATCTTTAGAATAACATATATTCATAATATGATTATACTCAACCATCTATACAATCTACGACAGGATTTCAATTTCAATAAACCCTAGAACAATCTCACAAGGAACCAATTAATTGTACAAAAGAGTTGCCTCAACAAAATTAAGTAGAAAAAAGAAAACGGGCAAAATGTGTACCTCTATCTAAGAAAACTAAAAATCAAGATAGATGTTAAAATAAATAAAAAAGAAGAATGAAGAACCCAAATCACAAGAAATCTATATAAAACAACTTAAGTCAAGGAAGAAGGTAAAATCAAGAGGCGTCCATGGACACCAACCAAGCTCTAGAGTATAATTTACTCAAAAGAAAAAAAAAAAACACTTGGCTATTCTATAAATTCTAAACTATAATACCTGATACAAATCACATTCTCTTGCCGTTATAAATGGAAAATAAACCTTAGAAAAATGAAGACGAACCAAATCTGAAACAAAAACCTAAATAAGTGAGAATAAAAAAAGTAAGAAGTTGAGAGAGGATAGTTCACCAACTCAGCTGGTATTTTTCATTGGACTTAGTGCCACCCCTCTCCTGATCGTGATCGTCATGATGAATCGGTGGTGAAGAAACCCTTACAATAATAACTAGAAAGCACCTAGAACTGGAACGGGCTCTGCAACCAACAAAGGCAGAATACAATCAATTACTGGATCTGGATAGGGAATTTTGACTTTTATCGCACCCTAATATCTACCTTCATCATTAAAATTACTAACAACAACACCAGCAGTAATTAAGATCCTAATCCAAACTGAAATCAATCGGCTCCATTTCATACAAACCCTCTCCCAACACAAATCCTTATGCAACCGAAACACTGAATCAAAGGATGTAGGGCATAAACTGATCCTGAGTTTAATTATGAATTACCTTAGGCAGGACTATTTGCCTCTTTTGTGCGGAAAGATTACATAAAGAATAAACTTTGATAGTTGGGGTGAGGAAGTAGTAAATTAATAGGCTTAAAGGGTAAGCCTACTGCTTATTGCAGGTCAGAAAGTTTAAAAGAAGGAATGGTCAAGTAATGTTTGCGTTTTCTCCATAATGAAAGACAGTCATTTTAACCCTACAAACAAATCGAACACCAAAATTCTGAGCCTCAAGGCAAACCCTGCAAATGATGAAGCGAAATGCAAAAGCCAGGTCAATGGGAAAAAAATTAGAAGAGGCAGATTTATGTAATGTCCATGACCATTCCAGATAATAGTAGAAGTTATATAAATATCAGTTAAACTTGAGTGCCGGAACAAATAATGCATGGGAGCCAACCATTGAAACATAAGAAAACAATGGTGGCAATGGAGAACAAAACATAATTCACAAATCACAATAGAACTAAGCACAACACTTTCGGACCAATAACAGGTACCTATAGAATGTGACAGAGTACAAAAGCAATTTACTAAGGAGGTCAGAACTTGAAGATGAAGGGAAAAGGCTCCATTTTATAAACATAAATCCCAAAAAAGCAATTTTTCTAGCAAAAAGTGTTGGATTTTAATCTCATAAGAGATTAAATCCAATAGGTTTGATTGGTCAATTATATGAGAAATTGCACCTGCTTGATTGAAAAATTAGTTTTTTTTTTTCTTACAAAACCTAATTTTGAATTTATCCCACATTGGAAAATTATAAGCTTTGTTTTCGGTATTTTAATAGGAACCGATTTACACTCCTTGAAAATAGTAGAGGAGAGTATAGGGGTTTGATACCGTGCAACGTGCATGGATTTGCTCAAAAGGAATTCGAATTTTCACTTCAAAAAATTGTAGTCAGCTTAAACATAATCCCAAAACAGCGGAAGAATACACTGAATCAGCACATAGAAATTCATCAAAGCTTCAAAAACACATAAAAATCCTAGGTAACCCGATCCACCAAACTCCAAATTAACATTGCAACAAATTAACAGCCGAAATCGAAACGAATACAGAAAAATAGAGATGAAGTAAAATTGCTTACGCGCATCAATCGCAGAGCTTAGCGTATTCTCCATTCCGAAACCGTCATCCCTTCCTCAGCCTCTCCGATTATCCGAAGCTATAAAGTCTCTGTAAGTTTGTGACGTTCCAGGCGTATGGGAGAGAAATCTAACCCTGTCCAAAAAAATAAAAAATCTAAACTCACGGCATTGAAGATAACAGCCAGATTGAAGAGAGCTATATCTCTACAACTCACGACATAAAAAATAAACAATCAGACAGGAAAAAAATGCAAAGAAAGAACCACTAGCACGTACCTACCGCGACCACTCCGACCTTTCAAAATCACCAAAAATAAAACCAGCAATAGATAGATATACGAGGCGGATAAACGTAGTACCTAAGAAACACACATACTCGTAGCAAACAAAAAACAAGATTTCAACAAAAAAAGCCACCTTCAGATCTTTTCCCTTCTCTTTCTTTGCCAAGCCAAGTATTAATTTCGCCAAACTGATTGATTTTGACGATTTCGCCGCCTCCCGACTCATACAATTGTGTAACGTAAAACTAAATAGAACCCCTCCTCCGTCGTCTGATAAACCCAAACCAAAAAACAGAGCAGAGGAGGGGAAAGCGGTTTTGGGTTCTGGGTTTGTTTCGCAGCTCATGGGAGAGAGATGATTCAAAAATATCAACTCTCTCACTGGTCTTTCCATAGAGAGAAGTGGTCAGAGAAGAACGGGATAGACTAGTGACAATTGTTTCAATTGTTTCTCATGCATATGCATGAAAATGCATGAGAAAAATATTCACACTTGTTTTTCATGCAATAAAAAAAAAAAAATACTTTTTTCTGAGATTTTAATTAATATGTATAAGTTATCCCAGTAAACAGAAATTTGAACCAGAGAGATAATAGAGAAAGAAAAATAAAAAGGAGAAACAGAGATCGAACTGTGTTCAGCTCACCTGCGTAGAATGATAAGCATACGACCGGTCACAGGTAGACAAAATACAGAGAATACTGATCTCAGTTATATATGCATACTCTCATGCATAAAACGATTTAAACGATCGCACCGCAAGTCTAGCCCGTCTAGAGGCGCTTCTCTGTAACTTAGCAACAAACCCATATCTCGAAACCCCGACCTCCCTACTCTGGGACCTCTTGCAATCATCAACTTCATCTTCTTCTACTCTCACGTCCACTTCAAAAACTACAGGCGAAACTCGAATCCTCTTACCCCTCCTACCAATTTTCTTTGATTCATGGGTGAGGGCAGTACTGGCTTTAACGGCCAATGCTGCCATGTCGGAAGCCATCAGGCGGTACTGCATCCGGGTGAGGGGGAGGACGAAGTAGAGCTGTCCAGGCTGGAGTTGCTGGGCGGGGTGCAAGGGTGGAATAAGGCTCTCGTAGAAAAGCTAGTCGGAGTTGCAGATGAAGCACAGCGACGTCTCCATTTCGAGGGCCTGGGATAGTGGGATACCGTAACGGGGATGTGTACTCGCGGAGCTTGCCTCGGCGGAGATGACTTTGACTGTTGGGGAAGCAGAGGAATTGCTGGATTCGGAGGAAAAGCAGGAGCCCATCTTCGAGACGGATAGACAGTAAGTGTTTGGGAAAATTCCTGTGAAAGCCAAAAGATAGTGAAGGAGAGGGTAGGAGTTTTTGATAAGCGAGGACCGAGGACGAGGAGAGGTGGTCTGAACTCTGGACTCAGATGGGAGGGTTTAAAAGGGGAGGAGACGAGGAGGGAAGGTGGGGACTTGCTTCGGCAGCGAAGCCGTCATAAACTGAACATGATCAGGGGGTTTGATTTGATGGTATTTGTTTTTGACGTGGTAATCGTCAAATTCTATGATTAAAAGCGGTGAATGATCAGGAGTTGAAACCATGAATTGTTGCGTCGGCATGCGTAGAGGCCTCGACCCACGCCAGCTGGCCTCACCATCTGGGGCTCTGGTGTTGCTCGAATGCGACGATTAAGTCTCAGTAATAAACAATAACACAGAAAATACAATAAAGATGACACACAAAGGCAACTTGTAAATAAATGACAAGCATAAATACATAATTCAGTATACGTTAAACTTTTGGGAAGGTATACATTAAAAAGATAAAAAATCATATTAGGTACACACTTGGACATTGAAGTAAGGGTTGTAGACACGACGGATGGCCCTTGATGGTGTGGCGAAGAAAACAGTTGTAACAATCTAGCATAAGTCCCTACTCTTCAATGGCAATGGCTACACCGTCGTCTTTCTCTACTGTATCTGCTGATATCCGAACAGCAATGGAGATATCAACTCTAGCCCAAGACATACGTTTCATCAAGTCTTAGAGAAGAAAAGCGGTGCATGATGAAGAGTTGAAACCAGGAATTGTTACGTCGGCATGCGCAGAGGCTTGCCCAGCTCGCCTCACCATCTGGGGTAAGTCCCTGCTCTTCAATGGCAATGGCTACACAGTATATAATGATTTGGATGATAGATTGGTTTTTCGAGCCAATAATTATGTGTGATGGGAGGGAAGATGAATAGTATTATTCTGGTCCCAATAGTTATTAATATTGACATTGTTTTAATCAGTAAATATGCGCATCAGGATGAAAATTCGTAGAAAAATCTGGTTAGACGATTTATAAATAGACTGTATTACTTAGTGGGGCACTCATGCTTTTGCTAATCACTAGTGAGGATGTCTTTCGTGTTCCTCCTGGTTATAATTCACCTCAACAGGTGTTTTTTCTCTTTTTTTATTTTTTTATCCTATAACATCTGTTGAAACTTGTTTATCTCATTGGTTTGGTTTGGTTTGTGGTTTGACCCTTCTTCCTTTGTGATAAGAAAACAATTTCTGTATTCAGTAAAATGCAAATACATCAACATTTAAAATTAAAAATCGATTGATGTGATGCCTCCAATATATTGCAGATGATTGCTTCGAATCTATTGCAAATGATTGCTCTTTTGTGAGGGGGCTCGAGAGGTGGCCGTATATGAGAAATCCTTTGTGGTGATCCAAAGTGAAATGATTGCTTCCAATTCTTGGCATGTTAACTGGTGCTTCGTATATATGGGCCCTACATATATATAAGTTGCACGAGTATAGATGTGCAACCCTAGCTACATGATCAATCACAAGAGAACGGGACAATATTCTACATACGTGTGGGTGTGGAACCATGGATTTCACATGAACACACTTTTGTTGGCATGCAACAATAGTCCTGTTTGATCCAAGTAACCCTTTGTGCTTTGTTTAATATTTATTCTTTTAAGCTGATGGTTTATTTCAAGGCTTAAAATATTGACACGTGGGATATGCTTAATATGGGGTGTATTATATAGGAAAGAAACCATCTATCAATGATCTTTTAAATTCATTGAGTTATTTATGGAGCGTTGTAAAATATGAATGTTTTTATTTTCATTTGTTTTTGGAATTAACATCAGCCAAAAAAACAAAACATGTTTTGAATTTTGTTTTTTGATTTTCTTCCAATTTTTGGAATCAACAACAGAATGTTATTTTTTAAAGAAAAAACAAATCTTCTTGTCCAATTCTCGGTAGTGTAAGAACTGAGGTCACTGTCAGATAATTCTTACCAGTTAGGCGGAGTCGAGGTGAAAGGATGAAGTCGTGTAATGAGATTTGAAACCAAGAAAAAGTCAGAGGTCCGAGGAGTTATCGCTGGATAAATATTCTGACGCTCAAGTCAATAAAAAGCAGTGGGCGGGCAGGCCAAACAGTTAGAGAATGGTGGTTGTCCGGGTAGAGTAACAATATAAGAGTCAAAACTCGGATCCCTTACCTTGATTAGGAGGTGCCTTTTTATAGTCAATGATCCATGTCCTAGTCGGGTAAGGCTTTCAATGTTGTCAAGATGAGATTAACCGTCGAAGTTTTCGAGATAAGACCTAATCCCCAGCAGAATTGTCCCTATCCGCTCTCCTATCTTGGTCACGCTTATCCACATGACATGGTGTTGACGTGGCTGAAAAGATAGGTTGGGCCGCGGAAGTGATACAACACTGATGTGGCCGAAGAGATAGTGCGACCACATGGCATCCAAAGCCAACTCAATCATAACCTAAACAGAAATTATATGATTTATGCATCATCATATTAAATATGATTTCGATTTATTTTTGTAACTAACAATTCAAGCACTGTAGTATACGTGTGTGTGTGCAAGTAAATATTACTCCATATGTGATACAGTATGCAAATTCAAAATTGACATAATGCTGAGATCAGACCTGCTCCTCACACATGTGAGGCGTGCTTTATGACGAGTACATCCGACTATGGGTTAAACAACACTTAAATCAACCCGAAAAACTTAAAAAACACATGAATTTAAATTTGATACAACTATATATAATTAATATTATATGATCAAAATGTAATGCAATCTCCTTTTAATATGGGAAGAAATATATTTAGTATAAAAGATAGATAGTCAAATAGGTATAAATAAGTGGCGTCAAGAAAATATAGGTATAAATATGCATTTTTTGCTTCTTTGATGATTCCCCACTTAAAATTGTTGTCTTTATTTCCTTTTATGTGATTACTAGCGGAGTGGCCATACCACGCAGGGGCTGATAAGAATACAACAACACATTTAATAATTTTATTTTTAGGTAGATTTAATGTTAATTAATTGAATAAATGAAGCAAATTAATTTAATGTTTTTTAATTAGTTAAATTAACTAATTAATTAATTATGATAAATCAATTAATTATTGATTTAGTTAATATAATTAAATATTTAAATTATATTAATTACTTAAATTTTAAAACAAACAATTTTAAAATTACAAATAATAGCTTTACAATTGATGTAACCGGTTCTGGTCATGTACCAATTTTTATGATGTATCAATTTTTTTTGGTTAAGTGCCTCGTCATTTGGCCTTCATAAGACGCCAGACTGCTTGTAAGTGCCGAGCTGCCCTTAAGTGGTGAGCTACCTAATTGTCAAGAAGTTGCACTTAGTTGGCATGAGGTGTCAGGTGTCATATTTTCACTAGAGGGCCAAATCCGCCCTCATCATTTACCCCCCACTCTCGAGCTAAGAGTAACTTGGCAAAGAGAGTAGATTTCTCCTTTTGGCCCGTAAGTCGACAAGCTAGTAACCGCTGATCCAATTTCTTAGGCTCTAGGAGCTGCTTGTATGTGGCGAGCTGCCTGCAAGTGGCGAGCTACCTGCAAGGTGAGGAGGTTTCCGCCAGTTCAGTAGTATAGCCCTTAGGCTCTAGGGGCAACTTATAGTTCACTTTTGCTAATTTATGATGAGGAAGCGACTGGGTATTTAGCAATAATGTGGCCCGTAGCGACTCGTAGTCTACTCTTCTTGACTTTGCCCATGCCGAAGAGGCGATTGGGTCTTAAGTAGTATTGTGGCCCGTAGGCTTTGGGAGCAACTTGTAGTCCACTCTTCTTTGACTTTGCCCGTGTCGAAGAGGCAACTGGGTCTTAAGCAGTAATGTGGCCTGTAGGCTTTGGGAGCGACTCGTAGTCCACTCCTTTTTGACTTTGCTTGTGCCTAAGAGGCGACTGGGTCTTAAGTAGTAATGTGGCCCGTAGGCTTTGGGAGAGACTCATAGTCCACTCTTTTTTTACTTTGCCCATGCCGAAGAGGCGACTGGGTCTTAAGCAGTAATGTGGCCCGTAGGCTTTGCCTATGAAGTGCCGAGCTGACCAGGTGGTGAGCTACCCGTGATTGTGTTGCATCAGCCTCGTAATGTCGGTCACCCACTCCTACAAGAAGCTACTAGGAGCTCGACCTTCGGGGGCAACACTACTAACTTTAGGTCACCAGCTCACACGGTAGCCTTGGAAGGCTCAACCAGCAAGGGTGCCTATGTAGTATGTTGGCCGCCAACTCCCACGGAAGCCATGGAGAGCTCATCTTTGTAGAGGGGACCTTGTGGAGAGGACTGATGAGGTTTTATCTGAATTGAAAGTTGGTAGAGCTACTTAGTCTGCTGGCTCCCTGCATAGTCTTTGAGTTCATAAAAGATGTAAACTATAAAGCGAGAGCTTCAATTTCTAAAAAATGAGGACTTAGCTTTTTGGGAGAATATGACTTAGCGCCGGTAGGATGAGAACTTAACTTTTGTAGGATGAAAACTTAGATTTTGTAGGATGAGAACTTAGCTTTTTGTAGCGTGTTCCACAAATGACGCCAATTGATGTAATCGGTTTTGGTCACGTACCAATTTTTGTGATGTATCAATTTTTTTTTTGCTAAGTGCCTCATCATTTGGCCTGCTCCCCAGAGAGGATGGTGGAGCTCCCTGGTGGTGAGCTACCTGGTGACGAGCTCCCTGGTGGTGAGCTACCTGGTGATGAGCTCCCTGGTGGTGAGTTGCCTGGTGACGAACTCCCTAGTGGTGAGCAACTTGGTGACGAGCTCCCTGGTGGTGAGTTGCCTGGTGACGAGCTCCCTGGTGGTGCGCTACTTGGTGACGAGCTCCTTGGTGGTGAGCTGCCTGGTGACGAGCTACCTGGTGGTGAGCTACCTTGGTGGACTTTTCATTTGACCTGCTCCTAGGCGGCTTGTAACTCAGGGGATGGTGGAGCTCCTTGGTGTAGCGCAACCCGACTGCCCTCTGCATGAGGTGATCTCCTCTCCTTTGTAGGCGGCGAGAGCTGAGGCTCCTACGAGAACTGAATCAGAGGACCTGGAGGTATTTTCCCAGTGGGGACTCTCCGATGCCTAAGTTAGCATTCTAATTGTAGGGAGCTTGGAGAGAAATGAGGGAGCTAGAGAGCATGGATTACCTCCATTTTTCCATTTTTTTCCCTTGTCATTGGGGGTCAGAGTCCTTATATAGCGGTGTCTAGTCAAATCAGGCGTAACCGCCTCTATCAAGTTAGGCTTAACTGCCTCTATCTCTCTGCCACAGCCGTTACTGCCAGAGCTGAGGCGGCGGGTGTGGGCAGCTGTTGCACGGTACTACTCTACCAGGCAAGGGATAGCTCTCAAGGCTAGTAGGCACAGCGCCGCCTGGCAAGAGACGTGGGCGCAGGTCTTCGGATCTATCAGGTACAATCGTCGGGCAGGAGATCTTCCTGCGATACGCCGAGCTGCCCCTAAGTGGCGAGCTACCTATGTCGAGCTTCCTATAAGTGCCGAGCTTTTCATAAGATGCCAGGTTGCCTGTAAGTGGCCAGCTGCCTATGCCGAGCTGCCCCTAAGTGGTGAGCTACCTATGTCGAGCTACCCCTAAGTGGCGAGCTACCTATGCCGATCTACTCCTAAGTGGCGAGCTACCTATGCCAAGCTACCCCTAAGTGGAGAGCTCTTCGTAAGACACCAGGCTGCCTGTAGGCACCGAGCTGCCCCTAAGTGGCGAGCTCTTCGTAAGACGCCAGGCTGCTTGTAAGTGCCGAGCTACCCCTAAGTGGCGAGCTCTTCATAAGACGCCAGGCTACCTGTAAGTGTCGAGCTACCCCTAAGTGGCGAGCTACCTAGTTGTCAAGAAGCTACACTTAATTAGCATGAGGTACCAGGTGTCATATTTTCACTGGAGGGCCAAATCCGCCCTCATCAATAATAATTAATAAAATCTTAAAAAATACATTTAACTAAGACATTTTAACAAGTGTATATTATTAGAGGAGTTGGGGGAATTGGGGGAGGATGGGAGAAAGTTGTGGAATTCTTGGAGAGAGAGATTGAGAGAAGAGGAAATGTTTTAAAATATTAGTTTGCTTTCATTCCATGGGTTTCATTTGAGATGTAAGAGGTGTAGATGAAAAGGCCTAGCTTGGCCCAAAATTTGTAGGCTCCGTCCTAAGTTTTGTCTTTACACTTGGTCTGGGCTTGACCCTACAAATTTTTAGCTCAAGCTTTGGCCCAATACTGTAGCCCATCCCGAGCTCACATTAGACTCGTAAAATTCCAATTCAATGTATATAATTTTAGACGAGCCCAAATTAATTTGTGACTGGGTGCAACCGGCTCCGACCCGATAAGAATTGGAACAATATACCATGAACCAAAACCGAACTGACCCAATCGGTTAGGGCCCATCAAATTCAACCTGACCAATTTACCATCAAATTCAACACTATTAATTGTAGATTCAATTCGAAGATCCGATTAGATATGACAAAACATGGGTCTGAATTTGAATCCGATGAGGAAGTTGGACTTTCAAATTTGATCCAATCCGATTTGATTAATAAAATTAAAATAAAACAATTTAAATAAAGAAAAATAAAACTACAAGTATATTTTCAACTATTTTCATCATATATACATGCTTTTTATAAAAAAAAAATAAATAATATAACAAATTTACAAAACTGCAATATAAAAATAATATATTTGTAATTCATGAATGGGTGGAATAGGCTATGACCCGATAAGAATTAGAACAATATATCAAAAGCCGAATCCGAATTGACCCAATTGGTTTAGGCGCATCAGGTCCAACCCAATTGATAGCATTCTTTTATTTATATGAAAATTTAATGCCATATGCATAACTAAAAAAAAAGAAACAATGATTGCTTTTGATGACACTTTTGTAATTAATAGAAAATTCAAGGAGATAAATAAATGACACCTTTGTAATTAGTAGAAAATTTAAGGAATTAAATAGTGGCACTTTTGTAATTAACAAATGGTAATGAATATCGCACATTGGTTTTTACTTGAGAATTAAAGAAAAATAGTGGTTCAATAAGGTGAGATTGAGTTTTTACACATGCATATCCCATTAGATTTTATATGTTGATTTTTACATTTAACATTGGGATTTACATTTTGTTTTTACACATCCATCTTACATTGAGTTTTAGATATTGATTTTTATTTAGGGCTTTTACATTTAAAGGTTCTTTACGTGCATCATTTCATATATATAGTGTTATGCGTTTCAAAGGTTCACATAACTCAAGGAGATCATGAGGGGAAGGGAGTGATACGGGTGTAACTTTGATGGGCCCAGCCCAAGTTCGAATTGGTCCAATCTGGAATTTTATATGGGCTGGGCTTGGGCCCAAGAAATCAGATTTTTTAATTTTTTTGGGTCAGGCCCTTAGGTAGTTCAAATTCGGTCTAATTCTACACATTTGTATATATATATATATATATATATATGTATGATTTTAGAGTGAATTCATTGACTAACCTGAGCCCAACCCGAATGCATCAAAATACAGCACAGGCTGGGTTCGGATTGAGAAAATCGGACTTGACATCGGCTCGGACTTAAGCCCAAATTTTGGAGTCGGGCCTGGGTTGATTATAAACCCGGACCAACCCGCCCGACTTGCACCCCGAGTGATTATCTCTTGGGTCAGTCAAGATGAACCTGGCTCAAGCACCGTGCTTTACTGAAGCGAAAATGGCAAGCACAGGTACCTTGCAAAGGGCGAGGTTTTGACCTACAAATTCTACAATTACACTTCAGGGTATATCCATCATTGCACAATTAACCATTTCTATCTTCTTGAAGGTGGGTGTTTCATTAACCATTTCTATCTTCTTGTCTCGTAGGAATCACTGGTCCGATGTTCCTCAATTCGTAGGAAGCACAAGTACCACCGTGCGGCAGTTCTAGTTCAGATCTCCTCCAAAAGTTGGCCCAGATGTTCCATATACTTTTGGTCTTATAGGTAGCACTTTGCTTCACTTTTTTCCACCTCTCTTTTAACCATGTTGGTTTAGTTTAAGAAAACATTTGTTTTTTTGGGTAAAGAAAATTCATTAAATAAATCAAACAAGAAACAACAACCGGTCCAACAGAAAATAGCACCCCAACAAATTAAAATAGAAAATTGAACTGCAGGAATTGATCTGTAATGTAGGATTGGTTATCTATGATTATTTTTGTTGATTTGATATCACACGTAGAGACAGAAAATATCATGGCACTGCACAAGAGCTGTCATCTTATGGGGCATTGGGGGGAAAGGAATACAAGGATCTTAAAAGATGAACTTGACATTAGCTCTATTGATTTGTAATGGTGAAAATTGTTCATTGGGCATTGGCATGTGAGGAGTTCAAAGGCATCACACCGATACCAATATTAAGAGAGGTTGGAAAATAGTGGCAGCATTTCGACCTAGGGCTCCAAGCAGACAAGAGGAGGAGGGAGCTCATGGAGAAGGGAATTAAAGCTAAACTTCAATTGCCAGGAGCAATGGCCATTGGAGGGATAGTTGAGATCATGGTTGTAAAAGCCTTCTTAGCTATTCAGGTCCAATTAGTTTTGGTATCTCCTTGAAGGCTGAAATATTGGCACTATTACCAGGGTTGAAGCTAGCTTGTGATTTCACATGGGTGGACAAAAATCATAGTTGAAGGAGATTGCCAAGTCATATTAAGCTGGTTGAGATATAGGAGGAAATATCCTGCAGATGTAGAACTTCGATCAGACAAGTGCAGACTTTAGAAGACAAATCAAACGGTTCATTCCGCAGTTTACAAATGCCCTGGTAGATGCATTAGGTAAGTCAGGGGTCATTAGGGAATGCTTAGTTTGGGGAACACCAGGCATGAGATTTTCGTTGTAATATCTGTTACTGATATTTCTTTATAATTGTATTATCTCTTCTTTCCCTACTGTTCAGTTTTTTGGGATGTAGGGTTGTTGGTATGAAATTATTTTCTGTTGATTATCAAAATAACATGAATATTTTTGGTGATTTATTTGCTTATACTTGCATAGCATCTTGTTTGGTTATATTTGTAAGAACATTCCCCAAGCATACACTCTCACCCCATCCTGCTCTCTGATTATGCATCTTTAGCATTTTTCATATCTTCTTAACTTTCAGGTATCATTTGTGTAGGGGATCTTGGTCAGACTTTTGGTTCAAATAGGACATTGACTCATTATGAATCGAACCCAAATGAAAGGGCAAACACTATTGTTTGTTGGTGATCTCTCTTATGCTGATATGTGTCCATTTCATGACAATGTCAGATGGGATACATGGGGCAGGTTTGTTGAGAGAAGTGCTGCTTATCAACCTTGGATATGGACTACAGGGAATCATGACATTGATTTTGATACTGAAATTGTAGGTACTTTAAGTATATCTAAATCATTGCAAAAAATGAGTATGGTTAACAAATGTTATCTCCTAAGATCTAGATTTAGATTAGAGCACTTCTTCTGTTCTAATGTTAATGTAATGTAGTAGTAGATTTGATAATCATGTAAAGAAATTAAATGAGAAATACATATGTAGCAAAGTCCTGAATCACAGCTGAGACCTAGATGGCCATAAAATAAGAGGTCAAATTCATTTGTCTAAATAATTTCTTTTATTTCTTTCAGTAAATAAGGATGCTTAAGGAACTCAATTTCTATGATTTTACCTTAATATTTATCTGCTCTGGATCAGTCAAAAAAAGGAAATGAAACTTTTCTGCTCCGAGTTTTATTAAATTAGGTTATCAAGGCTGCTGTACCATTCAAGGTGATTTGATCAATACATTCTATTAGGATCTCAATTCTGAGATTGACTAGGTTAAATCAATTAATGTTTAACAATTACAAAACCAATTGGGTTTTTATTTATTTGCAAAGTGGTCAACCAATATTACATAGGGGGTGTATTGAAACTTCTGTAAACCAATTAATTATGAGATGAGGGAATGTTTCTTTTCTTTGAAACCATCTTTTTACCTCATCTCTAGTTGAAAGGCTTATTTACCTTACATCTTATTAGCACAAGTGATCATTTCTCTAATAGAACTAAGCAATAATATAGAATCATGCTTATGCACGAGCATTTTTCCCTGGGGAGAGTGAGAACTTCGGAATCTATACTACTGACCCCAAAACTCTATAATCCTTGCATCATTCTGCCCGTTCTTTATGTACGTATGAGCTAATTTGCAATTTGGGCTAATTTTGGATGTAGTGTAACTTTAATTTCATGGAACTTGAACAGTTTAAACTAAGAAAATGGTGGTGGCTTTGTTGCAGGGTGAAGCAGTACCTTTTAAGCTCATGTGCCATATAGAGAGAGCATCACAAAGTACTGCTCCACTTTGGTACTTAATTAAGCATGCTTCAGCATACATTATTGTCCTATCTTCATATTCGGCATATGGTAAGGATAAAATATGTTCACTACTAGAATTTGATTAATATGAATAGCATGCTGAAGAAATATTTGCAACAGAGCGTAAGTTTCTTTATGTTGCTTTGGCACTGTCTAAGCAATATCCTGGATAAGAAGTCCTGAAAAAAAGTAGTGATTAGCTTTTGTTGGATGTGCTTTGTATGGAGATATTTCCTGATGAGGCCTAGCCCTCCACTTTCAGGAAAATTTACTCCTCAATATCAATGGCTTACATAGGAGCTTCCCAAAGTAAATAGGAGTGAGACGCCCTGCTTAATTGTTCTTATGTATTCACCATGGTATAACAGCTATGACCTTTCACTATATGGAAGGGGAAAGCATGAGAGTAGTGTTTGAGCCATGGTTTGTACAATACAAAGTTGATGTTGTATCTTCTGGTGATGTCCATGCCTATGAATGATCTTTAAGTTCACACTCTCTCACACTGATCTGTATATATTTCAACATGTCAGCTCCTTATTGTTAACTAGTAACTGCCTTATCCATGTCTTTTTCATGATAGTAGTCAAATTTCCTGGGCGATCTTGGAAATTGAAATCATAATATGAGCTTTCTGGTCTGTTGTGCTATTAGTTTTGAGCTATCTTGGATTCTTATGCCTTTGTACTTCTCTCTATATTTGGTTTCTTCTAAATCCCGCATAGCCATTATCTAGATCGTAAATACAATTGAAAGTCTTCCTTTCTAGTGGATAAAACAAAAGTATTTTTGTGTATGAACGACTTTTTTAATCCATGCCGATTAGCAGACATGATTAAAATTTGTCACTAACCATGGCTTCTTCTGTATGAACATACTGAACAAGTTCAAATTTGTAAACTTTATTTAGGTAACTTGGAGCCAATACCTTTCAATGTTCTATAGATTGGGTAATTGCAATAACTACTGAAACTTAGCACCACTGGTTCTTCGGTTGTACATACATTGGCTATCTCTTGCTACAAGTTTTCCTTTCATCAGGAATAGAGGAGAATGGTTTGATGAATCATACTGTAGATTAACACATAACATGCATTAATGTTGCAGGAACGTATATCAAACATTGCATACAACATTATAAATGGCAAGTGTACTCTCTGTGTGTGTGTGCACCACTGCATGCTTATTTCTGCTTTTTGTTGATTTCCAGCATGTCGGAACCACAACCAGAGTATTCAGCATACCGCGAGGCCAGTTTTGGTCATGCCATCTTCGATATAAAAAACCGGACACATTTATATCTGGCACCGTAATTCTCTATGGTTTTTCAACAGGTACTGATACCCTGTGGATGAAATCAAAGCTGCGTCCACTACAAGAAAAATGGGTTTTAGTGACTGATGTATAATGATGTCCATCACTATAAATACTTCTATAGTGACGAATTTAACATTCCGTCACCAAAATATGTTATTTAGTGACAAAGAGATTTTCCGTCACTATAAAGATATTATAGTAACGGATAGTTAAAGCTCCGGAGAAGGCAATTCCTTTCTTTGTTATTACAATCCCTTGAATAAATACCCCAACTACAATATATTGGTTTTGGTTGTCACACCTCTTTGTATTTCACTATTTTCATCTAATTATTCTCTGTAACAACATATTTTCTTTTACTCAGCACATAATGTCATTTGTAGCCTCCATTGAATCAGTGGCTTCTTGGCCTTAGAACAAATTAGCTGATTACCAAATTCTGTATTGCCAGTCTCTGGTGCACTGAACAAATTCTTGTTCAGCAGTACTAATTTTGGTAATACTATTACAGGAACAATCTTCCCTCGGAGATTTCCCTATTAACCTGGGTTACGAGATCAGTGCCAGCGAGAAGCTTCAGTTTGGAAGGAGTACGAATACAAATATGTAGTGTAAATACATATAAAATAATACAAAATACAAGATTTTGCACTCCAGTACTCCTTCCAAACTGAGCCAAATGATCAAATTTTAGCTGCTAGTGCTAACCAAGTATAGGGGTAATATAGATTTGTGGAGCAACAAAAAAAAGAGACTAGAATAATAAAAAATAACTAAATGCAACAAAAAGGTTGGTGAATTTCAATATATAAAAAATTCACGAGGAAAATCCTAATTCTTTCTCATCAAAAAAATGGTTAACCCAAATTCTATGACTTTTCTCAAGAGATTCTTTTCGCCAATCAATGTTCCTTTAAAATAAAAAATCATTCTTAAGTTATTCCGAATTGGACCAACCATATCATGTCAATTCTTACCATATACACTTTTGGAGGTCGTGTTATTTGCCTTTATCCCAACGATGCACTTCAGTTTTAATGGAAACTAAGTCAATCCTGAGCGTGCAAAAAAGATAGCTAGATTTTTGTTTTTTGATGATATTTTGCTTGTTGATTCATTGGGTTTTAGGAAAGTCTTTGACAGGAAGGTCGGACCGAAAAAATTGGGAACTGGTTCCGATTTTCCCTAAAACTGGATTTTTGTCAAAAACATTGATTTAGTCAACAAACTGTTGATCTGGGCAGTTGAATCGTTCGAACCATTTAATTGTTTTGATCGTTTATTAATTTTTTAATTTCTTTTGTCAGAGCGGGCTGATCGTTTAACTCGGAAACCGGATCCCTGACCAATTCGTTCTCCAAGTCGATATTAAAAACCTTGTCTCTAATGATAGAATGGTGCACATCTATATGATTGAAATTTCTACGAAAAAATCGTGGTATAGCACTTTCGTTTATGCCCCTCCTAACAAAAATGAGCAAAACTAAGTGTAGAATTGGTTAAAAGACCACTTGGTAAAGAATTAATTGGGCCTTGTCAATGAAGCTTGGAGGGAAATACTCCCTAACTCTATTACAAAACCTTAGCTTCGGACCACACTCCGCTTGTTCTTCAAATTGATACCCCCATGGTTAAGGGTCCAAGACCTTTTAGGTTTGAATTGACTTGGTTGCCTTGATCCCAATTTAAATGAAGTTATTAGTCAAGATTAGAGCATAGAAACTTTTGGATCTAGAGCCATGCAATTTGTGAAAAAGAGAAATGGAATGAGAACTCATGAGGGGCCCTATAGTGACGTGATGACATGTGGCATCTTATAACAGCCAAGTGACTTCTCAACACCACATAAGCAGGCCTTGGGAGCGTTTCGAACACCTCACACCCACCTTGACGACCTCAGCCCCACCTCAGCAAGTCGAGCTACGAACGACACGACAAGATACCAAGTCAGCGTAAGAGGTGATATGCTTCCACCAACCTGACCCAAATTCAGCTAGCGATTTGTTCAACGTGCAGGGCGACGTCCTCCTTAAGCAGGTTATCGTCTTCGACTCCCCCAGGATCACGATGCCATGATGATAAAGCAATTCCCGCTCTGCTTGCTTTAGACGTGACCAAATAAGCATTACCAACTTATGCGGAGTCCCCCTTTGAGCATGAAACCACCTCCAAATTAGACAGGCCATTGATCTCGCAAACACTTCGTGAGGATCATGACAACTTGCCTATATAAAGGTATCCCAACAACTAGGAAAAGTACATGCGATTTAGCTCTCACACACTCTATCTCTCTAGCTTTCTTGCTATCAAACTCCAGTTCACTGACTTAGCTCAGAACGCCCACCCCGAGTAAAGCAACCTGAACACTCTGATCACTTTTTTCTTACAACTTAACCAAGCAACCTACCTAGCTCGGCATCTGAGCTATCTGTCAGTAGGGAGCACCAGATTGCACACCAACAATTTATGTTGTCTGTGGGAACACATTACACAAAAGTTGAGTTCTCACTTGTCTGCTAAAATCCTAAACTCAATGGCATCTTCAAGCAACAACCCCGTTAATAACACCAACAACAATGCATGTGTGGACAGTGCGACCACTGGGGGTAAGACCAACCCACGATGCATGTTGAGGTCCCCTTTATTACCATTGAGCAGTTCACCGTGCCCTTGACTATGCTTGGCATCTTGGCCAACCAAGAACGCACCTCTCCTGTTGCTTGAGCCTTATGTCATTTCCACTAGGATTGACGGCCGCCAGTTCAACAAGCGGGAGCAATACATCCGCAGGATGGACTTGCGAATGCATCAATGGAAAGGTTGCTTTAGACCTATTCATGGGTCGGGTAGCCCGACAGCCCGGCCCAGCCCGTTACCTTTCAGGCTTGGACAAAACTTCGGGGCCGCAGACTTGGACTCGAGCTTTCTCAAATAAGCCTAGCCCGGGCCCAAACCCGCCCATACTATTACATATAATAAAAAATAATTTATGTTATATAATAATATATATATATATATATGTTTCTTAAATTATTAATAAAATTTAATTAATAAGACATTTTGTGTACAACTCGGGCTTCGAGCTTTATATACGGGTCGGGCTCGGGCTTGTGCATTTTTTGTTGATAAGGAGGCAAAGCCTGGCCTGACCCATGAACATGTCTAGGTCGCTTTGCGACAATGGCTAGGGTGCAGCCACAACTTGCACACAGAGTGTAGATACAATGACAACAATAGAACTAGGTCACCACTAACCTAAATGGGAATTAGTAGAAAGGCAACCTTCACTAGAACCAAGAAAAAGTGTTGGGTCCTCCTTGCCACCACGATGACTACAATCAAGTGAGGACCCATACCTCAGAAGCCTGAGACCTGACCTACGTCTAGTAGGAGGAAACCGGTTGAATGATTTCTTCGGTTGGAAACAAAATGACCACTTCCACCGAGGGGTCCAGAAGGAGGTGTTGTAGACTATCTCTCTACATTACTGGAAAGAGTTGCTTCACCCCAAAGGACAAGGAGCAGGCAAAGAAGGAAGATGAAAAGGAGGCAAACCAGATCACCACCTCGTCAGCACAACCGATGACCCACACCTCACCATTGGCTGCTGAGATCCTCACGGCCCCATGGCCTAAGGATTTCAATGTCCCAAGCTTAGAGTCCTATGATGGAACAACTGACCCGGTCGACCACCTCGACAACTTCCAGGCCTTGATGCAGCTCCACAGGGCCAATGATGCGAGCCTGTACGTGGCATTCCCGACTATCTTCTAGGGCACAACTCAGATGTGGTACTCGGTACTAACTATGGGCTCAATTAAGAGTTGGAGCCAGTTCGTCGATCTCTTTACCACCCACTTCGCAACGAGCAAGTGGTGTCTAAAGTCAACGACCTACCTCCCGAATGTGGTCCAGCAACCTGATGAGAAGCTTCAGGATTATATCAAGTGGTTCAACCTAGAGCGGTTATAGATCCTAAGCCTCGACCCAACCATCCAACTCACCATGGTAGTTAACAACATTTGACACCTTGACTTGCATTGAGAGGTCGAGTTGAACCCTTCAGCCACCATGGAGGAGTTCCTAAATCAAGCAACCAAGTTCACAAAGGTTGAGGAAGTGCTCGGATTCCAGTTAGAGCTAAGTGAAAAATGGAAGAGGTTAGAAGACGAATAGGGAAGCAGCAAATAGAGGAAGAAGAGCAGGTAGCCACGGCACAACAGATACCACCACAACCGACAAAGCAAGTCGCCTCACAGAAGAAGCAGGTCCCCGTAACGAAGTAGTAGATCATCAAGTCGGCATTCTCGCACCCCTCTCATTTAGAACTGGAACTATACTGCATTGAATAAAAAGAGAGGGGAGATGCTCATGAAGATTAAGTCAGTTGAGTATGTTAGACGACCACCTCAGATGTGGGGAGAACCCGCCAATTGGAATCCCAACAAGTACAGTTACTTCCATAGGGATATTGGGCACGATATTGAGAACTACCGTAGCCTCAAGGACAAGATTGAGGAGAAAATTCACCGAGGTTACCTGAAGAAAATTTATTCTCTTTGATCTATCTCTATAGAGTCGAAGTCCTAGGATATAAGAGGCTTCTCCAAGATCTTTCATAGAGAATTTCTACGAAAGTTATATCTTCACCGTAGTCAACATTCCTACATCATTACCAATGAGAAAAATATCGTCTAGATACAGAATTATAAATATAACCTTATCTCCCACTATCTTTCTATAAACACAGGATTGATTCGGATTTTACTCAAAATCAAATTGTTTGATTATTGAGTCAAATTTGATATTTCAACTTTTGGAAGCATGGCCACAAGTAAGAACGTCTCCTCATAATCGACTCCTTCTTTCTAAGTGTAACATTTCACTATAAACCGATATTTATAGGTCTCAACCATTTCCATCAGGGCCCTTCTTCCTCTTGTAGATCCACTTACAACTGATCGCTTTCACCCCAGGGGGTGAGTCTATGAGAATCGAGTCAATTTCGACTTTCATGGTATCTACCCACTTCAGAGAGTCTATATCTAAAATACCTTCCATATAAGTCACTGGATCTTCATCGTTGTTTGTATTTTCTATAAAGTAACTTTCTTGATCATAGTCATAACATATTGGGGGCCTAGAAACCCGGGTAGATATTCTAAGTTGGATATTATTTGGAACCTGTGGGTTATCTCCCACTATTCCTGAACTCTCTTCATCAAGAACAATTTCTTGATGATGATTGTTCAAGATGTAGTCCTCCTCCAAGAAGTAGGCATTTTGACTAACAAACACTTTCTATTCTCATAGGTCATCGAAGAGATACCCTATGGATCCTTTGGGGTAGCTTACAAATAGGCAACAACTAGTTTTGGATTCTAATTTGTTTGCACTTGTCTTTTTAATGTGTGTTGGACAACCCTATATTTTCAAGTGTCCTACACTTAGTTTCTTATTGATCCATAGCTTGAAAAGTCTTAGGAACCGACTTGGTTGGAACTCAGCTCAACACATAAATTGTAGTCTCCAATGCATGCCCCTATAAGGATATGGGTAACTTTAAATGGATGAGGAATAATCGGACCATATCTAATAAAGTCCAATTTCTTCTTTTCGACACACTATTTAATTATGGTGTAACAGGAGGAGACAACTGTGGTATAATCCCATTGTACTTTAAGTAGTCCCTGAATTCGTTGAAGAGATATTTATTTCCTTAATCTAATCAAAGGGTTTTGATCTGTCTCCCCAAGTGTTTCTCGACTTCTTATCTAAATTTCTTAAACTTTTCAAATGATTCAAACTAATGTCCTATTGGGTACATGTAACTATATCGAGAATAATCATTGATGAAAGTTATGAAATAACAATGTTGGTTCTATGCCCTAACATTTATAGGATCACACACATCAGTATGTATAAAGTCAAGTGTGCTTATAGTTCTTTCAGGCTTATTTGTAAATGGCCCTTCTGCCATTTTTCCTTGGAGGCAATGCCACAGGCATGTAAGATTAATTGTATCATGTGTTCCTTTCTTGGGGAGATGTTCCGGTATAATTTCGGTCACATTTGTTTCTAGAGAAAGATGGAGAACATAAAGACCATTTTCAAGTTCTCTAAGTAAGGAATTTGGTATTCAAATTAATTATAATCTTATTACTAAATAAAATAGAATAACCATCCTTATACAACTTAGAAATTGAAATCAGATTTCTTCTAAGTCAAGGTACATATAAAGGCAATATTTTAATATAACAATTCATTCTCTAAAAATTAAATCTACTGCTCCTATAACAATAGATGCAACACTTACAGTCGTCCCCAAGTAAAGCACAACCTCATCATCATTCAACCTTTTACTTTCCTTGAACCCCTACAATTTGTTACATGCATGAGTGAAAGCCCCATAGTCAATACACTAGGATGCAAAAGTGACTAACATATTGGTTTCTATGACAAGAGATTCAAAATTACTTTATTTGTTCTTGTAGAATTTCATATACTAAGGACAATTGTTTTTCCGGTGCCCAGTCTACTTGCAAAAGTGGCATTCATTAGATGACTTGTGTCTCTTCTACTTTTTCGGTTTGCCTCCATTTTTTGAGTCTTCTTTTTACCCTTATTTTTCTTTTTGTAAGATTTTCCACCTACAAGCATGACTACCGGATTATCCTTCTTAATCAATTCTTCATCTCTTTGCAACATATTGTTGAGCTCCTACGAGCTAACTTTTATTGTAGTTCATGACAAATTGATTAAAGAACGAGGGTAGAGAGTTCAAGATGGCATCAGTCTTAATGTCATCATCAAGTTGGGAGCCAAGAGTCTTCAATTCATTTATATAACCTATCATATGCATGACATGGTCATGAATTAGTTGGCTCTTGGTCATCCTTGTGGTCATCAATAGTTTGAGGACATTTTGTCTTGTAGAACGATTTTGCTCCTTATACATAGTTTTAAGACTATCCAAGATATCTTTATAAATATAAATTTTGTGAAACTATCTCTGAATAGAATTATCCAAGGAGACTATGACATAAAACCGAGCAAGAGAATTTTTCTCTTCTCATTTCTGATATTTCCTCCTTCTTGCCTTAGAATCCCTTTCCACCCAGATGTTCCAGTGCTGGAATTTTGGCAACATTGTCCAATTTCTCAGATGTGAGCACCATGCTTAGGTTACGAAACCAGTTTGCATAATTGGGTCCTTTCAATTTATTACTGTTTAACAATTTAGAAAATCGTTCGTATACCATTTTTGATAAAAGGCACAATTAATTAATCCATGACCTTAATATTGTTTCATACTGTTTTTCATAGAATGAATTTTTATTTATATTTCATCTCCATTTGTTCATCTTTGAGATTTCCCTCCTATCTCAATGACAAGAATATAGTTCATGTCCCTAGAAATGTGGGAAATTACATAGGTTCATGATGCCAATTGTTTCAACTACATAACCCCACCACTTTCTGTGATTGATCACATATCCACCCATCAATGAACTTTCCCTTTGGCCTCCACTAGACAATGTTCATTGTCATTTTATGTTAAACCTTTCTAATTGGTAAGTGTAGACCTGTCATATCGGGAGCCCCAAGGTACCATGGAAGAGTCTTCATTTTAGGATATGCCACTTCCACTAATCTATGACACCCATATTATCTCATGAAACAATTCTACTAACTGTCTCAATGAAATGGATATCCCAATTTTATGATGCATCTCCACCCATCTATTAAGCTCGTTTTCATATTAATGATGAAATACTTTTAGATATATCATTTTATGATATTTTCTATCTCATTGCACTTATATTAATCATGAGGAAACGTGTATATCAATCCCTAGGTCAGATTTAGGTCATACCATAGTGACTCTCATTGACTTTCATAAAGTCATTCAAATGGGTTCTTAATGGGTTAGGGTTCTTCTTTGGGAGGAAGCTATTGAGGGGCCCATTAGAAAGGGAGATCATGCAATGATCCATGGGCATCATGGCAATGATGTGTATTCAGCCATGATGTTCATGGAGAGCTATATAAGTGAATACATGGGACAAGTACTTATGGCCCATGAACGAATCACATCCATTCAACACATCTCATACACATACATAATTGATCAATATCATTTCAAAACTTGTAAAACCTATATCCATTTAGATTAACACATGATTAGCCCTATCAATGGATGAAATTATCTATAATTTTTTCTTGCCATATGGGCTAAACTACAAAAAACAGTTCAGCTCATATAACAGTTCATGCTGAAATGGGTTAGTTTTGCTTTAATCTAACATAAAAGGGTTTTTCAAGTATGGGCCGAATTGGTCCATGCAATGGGCCATCAAACCTCTGGCCTAAAATCGACTTTGCTTTAATCTAACAAGATTAGACCAAAACTTGGTCAGATCAGCCTAAGGTTTGATTTCCAAAACATTCATCAATTCACATTTTGAAAGTTTGGATACTGAATTATCACATTTTAAAATTCAGGAACCACACTAGGACCAAAGTACAAGGCATTTCCAATAAAAAAAAAAACATAATTTATGTTTTGTCTTGTGAGAACTAATGCATTTCCAAACCAAATGGATTTGAAACTAGTAACAAGAAAAACAATTCAATTTCCCCTTAGTGATGTAACTCAAAGAAACAAATGGGGCTATATGAGTTTGGGTGAGAATTACCTAGCCGTACGTAGAAGCACTAAATGTTTCAAATAAACAATATTTATATAAATGGTTAGAAACTGAATCATGACTTACGTTGTAGTCGAGTCCCGGCAACGGAACGATAATATTTTGAAAATATAAAAGCCAAATTTGATATTCCTTTTTGCCTATCAAGATCATTACTGAGAATGGTATTCCAGATTGGGCACAACAAGATTTGATTATTTTGGATGTTAAGATCATCATTTGATCTGTGACATGCCACCCGTTTGGATGGCAGATTATTCGTCTGAAGCTACTTGGATGGCCATATTCACATATGCTTATTAGTTAGATTTTGCCGTTTTGTAGACAACCACAACCTAGTAATTTCTTCCATGTTAAAGTACGCAGCCATAAATCATCGCCTTTGATGTTGGCATGGCAGGCCACTCCACTGCTCGAAATTTCTTTATACAGAAGCTATGTTCAATTATCAGGACCCCTAATTGGATGGAAATGGAATGAGACCCACCTGAGAGATCAGGCTTACACCAAAACTCAAAAATAATAATAATAATAAAATTCAGCAAGATCAAATGTCTCCACTTCATCTAATTAAAGCAACATTTTCAGAGCTCTCAAAGAGCTGAATTGCTTAAATAGAACTTATGGCCACCGTCCAAGTATTGCTTATTAACTTCAGAATCCACCAAGGCACCAATGCCCCCAAGGAGGCAAGGAGTCAGCCAGTGAGGGACCTTTTCCCTTTCTAAGGGCATTTTTAGAATCCCCTTCCACTGGTTCAGAGGGTCTCCGACAGAAGAGAGAAACAACCCCTGAGGCCATCTAATGAGGACAGTGCCTTGTGGCTTGTTCCTCATTAGAATCCGCCTTCCCGGTGATACCCATTGCTGACCAACCTCTACCTTCATTAGAAGCGAAAATCTTGCAGGATTTGCAAAACTAGAAAATTCCAAAAAGCTCAACCAGTTTTCCCAGGATCAAATTCTTAACAAACGAAAAGGATTTTTGGACCTTTTTCTACATTTATGAAAAAGGAAAACTCAAAACAATCAACAACCAATCATAATTTCAAATTCTAACCACCACAGGATAGTAATAGTAAGTGGCAACTGATGTAAAAGCAGCTAATTCAAATTTGGAGCCCACCATACAATGGAACAAGTACAAAGTTTCCTTCAGTGAACTCAAAAAGCTCCTATTATGGCCGAGTGATCAGCTGCAGAGCAAATTTGCCAGAATGAATGCAAAATTCAACAGGCCTATGCCTATTCGTGAGTCGTGACCATCATTAATTCATTAAACAATTTGGTTGGTGAAAACATTAAAACAATAAAGGTTGAATCAGTATCTATGTTTACAGGCTCCATCTCCATGTAAACCGAGTTGGGAACATGGCAAAATCTAATCCAGAGTGGTTGAAACTCGAAACTTAAGTTCCATGGTATAAATAGATGTGCTTCTTATTACCAATATAGATAAGAATTTAATCAGTAGATAGATACATCTGTAGTTGAGTGAGATAGAGGCTTTTATACTCTGCAAGTCAAAACTGAAAACTGAACAGCTACCCTTCTGTTATATATTCAACTTAAAATTCAAAAGAAATATCCAATCCAATGGGACAATGGCACAGGTTTATGCCCAAACCAGACTCCCGAGCTTAGAGCATGGAAACAATACAATCCGTGTATCAGCAAGTATATAAATACAAACGGTTATTATCATTGAAAGAGAGAAAGCCCAGATGAATTAAACAGAAAGACGATGCGCTGAAGGCAAATCAGAGCTACGCATCAAAATTTACAGTCTTATAATAGAACCAGTTCTGATAAAATCTATGCATCGTACCATATCTCCTCTCTTCCTCCGTGTGCCGTCTCTTCTCTTTCATCTCCTGGCCTACTCTTCCCATTCCCATCCCTGCCCACCATAATTCACGACGGAAACACGTCCTTCACCGCCGATGCAGCAGTCAAGTAATTGAGCGTATTTCTCAAGGTTTCCTTCTCCCTTTTCAATCTGGTTGCCGTGTCCTCCAATTCCAACAACGCCTGCTGTTCTCTGGGCGCCCCTTCGAATGTACTTCCTACAAAGAACGAGAAAGGAGTAGGAAACAAATTCCTCCTCAAATCCTGGGCTTCTTTCTCGGGCTTCCCATTCAATCGGTTCGACAATCGGATTACGTCCTTCATATGGGTCTCCACCTCATTGGCCAACGCCTCTAAATCGTCCTGCCCATCACCGGAAGGCCGATCTTCCAACCACGTAACCTGGGCAACCAAATAAGGCTTGGTTCGGACGAGATTGGTGACGCGGAATCGCTCCTGGCCTTTGCAGATGAGGAAGAATCTATCGTCGACCAGGCGCTCGTGCTTGACGACCTCGCCGACGCAACCGACCTCGGCGGTTCCGGTGGCGGAGTCGGAGTAGATGACGCCGAAGCGGAGATCGGTCTGGAGAAGAGTGTGCATCATCATGCGGTACCGGAATTCGAAGATTTGCAAGGGAAGGATGGCGCCGGGAAAGAGGACGAGTGGGAGAGGGAAGAGGGGGAGTTCGACAAGGTCGTCGGATTTGGGTGAGCCGGTGTGGTGTTTCTCAGAGAACGAGGAAGCAGAGCAGCGGAGGAGATTAAGTTTCCGGCGGCGAAGAGAAGCTAGGGTTTTGGTTCGCGGTGGTTCTTGGGGTTGTGGTGAAGATGATCTGGAAATGCGTCCATGGTTGGGGCTTAAGGAGGAACTAGGGTTTAGAGAAGGTTTGCAAGAGAGACCAGAAGGTGAGGAAGGTACTAGTTGAGGAAGCGCCATTATTGTCTTTCTGCCTTGGATCGAGTTTCAGCCTTTCAGTGGGTGAGAACACTGAGAAGTAGAAATTCAAAGGAAGAAGGAATAAGAACAGAGTATACAGAGAGGAACATTCCTTCACTCTCCTTCGCCATATGTTCTGTTTTGCTTCTCTCTGTGTGTATAGCTCTCCTTCTCACTAAAATTCTGGTGGTTTTAAAATGGCAGATAATAGTTGTGGATAGAGTGTGAGGGATTGAGTAGCGATTAGATTAGATATTATTTACAGAATTACAGGTGCGTGAGAAAGAAATTGGATTGCTATTGCTGCTACCCGGCTGTTGGTTTTTTATTTAGATATGGTTTTAGAGGTTCCCACGTGGCAAATGGCGATGACTTCTCTGTTGATGCATGGAGGAGAAATCAGATACTCAGGTTGAAGTAAATCCGAAATACGTTTCACCTGATTTTATACACCAATTGTTAAAAAAAAAAAAGAATTTATATATATTTTATACAGCAAAATCATTATTAGGGAAAATTTTCGATTATTACATGTAATTTAGGTCTCGAAACTTAAAAAATGTGACAATTCAATACCTAAATTTAGGGATAAACTGCATCCATATGAACCCATTCATCCTACCTATGAATTTGGCATCTATGGTTAGAATTCAATCCACCCCTAGAAATTTTAGCTCAACCCTAGGGATGGATTGAACTATAAAAACCCCAAATTTTTAAAACATGCCGGTACCTATCATTAATCATTACATTAATCAACCTTAGGTGACATTTGAAAAGACTTACATACTCTTCAAATGTCAACAAATTTTCTTTATCAACCATCCAAATTTTGATAAAAATGAAAAGTTTAAGCATCCTCCTAATCTTAAAGTCTTCATTGTTTTATACCTCGGACGATTGCCCCCTGCCATACCTCACGTTTTTTTCTCCTTTTTTATATTATTTGCTTTAGTGTATTGATCATAACACCAATTCACATACAACCATGGTTCAAAGCATCGGTATGCCCCTATGTATCGACAGGGGGCGTATCGGTACTAAAAAGTAAAAACTCACCACTCAATGCTTTTTTTTTTATTTTTTATTTTTTCAAAACTTGATTTCTAGAGATGATTTTTAAGTGTTTTTATTGAAATAAATGGCCTGAAACACCTGTAAATAGGTGTATCGAGACCAAAAGATATGATACAATATTGTTTCGATGCTTTGAACCTTGCATACAACTACAAATGCTAATAAATGATTTGTTGTGCTTGAATAACATGCACTTTGTTTCTTCTTATATGAATTTTATTTTACCTTTTGTTAAGTATACTTCCACCCCAATAAATTATTCACTTATTATAGGAGAAACCTTGTATGGGAATCTTGCTTTTCAGATCTCACCCACGACCAGTTTATGGTTGATTAGGCGTATGTTTGGTTCTATAGGCGTTTCTTGAGAGGCCTTTTTTTATATAAATGTTTATCAGAAAAATGCTACTTCAAACGGTTTTTTGCTTTTATTATTAGCTTGGACGTTTTATTTGCATTTCAAGCAACACCCCATAAAGTTGCTTTCCACCTCAATAAAGTGTGCCACATCATCATTTCATTTCAAGAAATGCCCAAGCATTGGGGAAAACATGAATTTGATGTTTCCTCAAATGTCGCATGCACATAAATTAAAGCATTTCAATTTTCTAATATTTATTTGATAAATGGTGAAACTAAACAGCAGTTTCTTATGCAATAAAAACCAATGCCTATGTGGCATTGATGTGGTGATGTTTTTTCAATAAATGCCCATGGAATCAAACATACACTAGAAGAAGTTGGGTACTTTGCCGTGAGAGATTGATATGCCAGACTTAACTAAATACAACCCTGAGGGCTTTTTCACTTCCATAAAATTTTGTCATCATCTCCGCCTGCCAATGTTGTACATGTTTAGTATAGCTTTCATTTGTTAAATAAATGTTTAAACATGATTTGCCTTCAAAATCAAGAAAAAGTGGTTGACAAACATTTTTCTGGCATTTGTTAACAGCTAGACACTAGGCACCACATAAGTGGAATAGTAAATAAATACTTTTATGTTGGGGGAAACATTAAAATGAAGCTTCCCTCAATGGTTGGCTTGCATGTAAATCAAAACTTCTATATATAAGACTACAAGCCGTACGAAATAGCATGAAGGGACAAATACCTACATGGCACCGTTTATCAAATAAACGGAAGCCATATCGAACACCATCATTGTAACTTAAAAGATATGTTTCTTCTTGTTGTTCATTAGATGGGATCTATATATTTGATTGAGTCTGAAATTGGGAATTAACTTGGTGCATCCTTTGGATGCATAGACCTGAATTTGGGGGGCTTGCTATTTGCTGGCTACTAATTACAAGATCCGGGAATTTAGGTTATGAATCATAGAAAACTTGAAGGTTAGGAGGAAGAGGGAAGGAGATAAGAAAGAAAATCCTAGAGAGAGAGAGAGAGAGTTCTGTTATCTCCAACAAATAGACAGATTGATAGGGAAGACTTAGGTCATGTTTGGTGTGTCTTTCCACATGGGCTATCAGTTTTTTAGAAGCCTAGCAACTCATTTTTCAGTCTTTCTCCGTTTGGTTAGGGGAAGATCTTTCCACCGAAAGACATGCCCCGAAAAGATGTAAGAAATTTGATTCGAGCTTGTTTTAGGAAGCTAGAAATGGAGTTTCTTGCCTTTTTTTTGCCTACTCAAGTCTCATCTTCATGCAGAAGGATGCACCTCCAACCAAATGATCTTTGGGCTGCCAAGGTCATTATTTTAAAGCTCACTTCGTCTTTTGGCTATCAGATCTTTTGGGAGATCTTTAAAAATGACTTGCCAAATGACACCTTAGTGATTGAAATATGAAGCAAACAATGATGCCACTCGACATAGTGTGCTAGTGCATCCATTTTTCATCATGGACAACAAGCAATGGATTGGGTGCTACTGTGAAAGTTGTTGTGCACCAGCAATGCATCTGTTTTGAATCTTGCTGCTAACTATAAATAATGGGTTGAGCAGAGTAGTTTTCTAGAGAGTGAGATGGACGGAAAAGAAAGGATGAGTTGTTTTGGGTAAATTGCAGAAAACCACCACTACATGGAAAGTGGCCTAAGGTTGCAATCGAATTGAGTTCTAATTGAATAGTTCTAGCTCGAATACAATTAGGCTTTATTCGAGTTCAATTCTAATCAAGCTTGAATTGAGTTCGAACCTTGGAGTAAGCTCGATTAGTTATTCAATTAAGCTCAAGCTTGACCAATAAAAAGTTCGGTTGAAAAGCTCACGAGTTTGGCTCAACTTGAGCTCATTGAATATTTAATCAAATTGAGCTTGAGCTAGAATTTATAATTTGAGTTGAACTTGAGCTCAAACTCAAACATACTAGTATTTTAGTCAAGCCGAGCTGAATATATTTTTGTTTTATGTTTATAATCTTCTCCATATAAATTAAATAATATATACATACATACGAAGATTATTAATAATATTTTATACATTTAAGTTTACAAATAATTTATTTTATAGCAATTTTGATATTCGTATCTATATTTATTTGTTTATTTAGCTTAATAAAATAATCCATTTATTCATTTTGCAGATATTCTAACTTTTCAATATATCCTAATCAAGGTTCAAAGTATTGATACGATATGCATATCAGCAGTATCGTATTAGTATTTAGAAACAGTTGAAACTCTATTTTTTCTTAGTTTTTTTTTTCAATGTTTGTTTTTTTGAAAAGCTAAAAACATGTTTTTTATTATTAAAGAAAGTTGGGGTTCCAAAACTCGTGAAAACAGGCGTTTCGAAGCGTATTTTTTTCAAAAGATATATCGATACTTTAAACATGATCCTAATATATAAATGAATTAAAACTACTCAAAGGGGGGGGGGGGTGTTGTTCTGTCGAGTCCCTGGCCCAAATGCTATTTGAAACTTTTGAATATAATGTTATGTGGGTATTTTGGTCAATTTAAATAGGATATAAAAGGAAACCTAACGAATATTTTCCATCATATACAATTTCTTTATTTGAACTAAATGGTTTATATGTAATTGCAAGTGGATAAAAATTATTTAACAATTTTATTATACCGATACCGATGTTTTTATTTCATCTGTTTATTAAAACCTCACCTCAACACCCTAAAATTTTGTGTCAAGGATACTCTCAATGACCAATATTTATTGGCCGAATAATTAAGTGTGGCCTTGTTTTCAGTAAAAAAATAAAGTTTGGCCTTATGAGCATTGGGATGACATGTTAATCCTAAAAATTTTGTGTGCCGATAATACCCTTAGATGTAAGTCATTTTCAAGTTTAACATCTTTACATCTTTTAGCAGCTATTAATCACCTTCCCCGTTAAAAGAATATAAGAAAAAAAATACGACCTTTTCATTTGTCATTATTTATTTCCAACAGAGAAAATACCATTGAAAAATAGACCCCTTAAGTAGGTTCCACCTTTAGGTTTCATACATAGACCACACCTAAAGCTCTTAGGTATGGGCTTGGATATGCTACTCACAAGTTGTTTCCACATCCCTACCCAATAGGCTAGTTAGCACCTTAGTAGGGCATACATACATGATAAATGCATGCTTCTATAGTTTATACAAAAAATACATTACATCAACAATATCAGGAGTTTTGTACATGTAAATATCACACAATTTATTAATAAAAAAATTCGTACTTATTTAACATTTTTAATAAATAATAATAATAATTATTTCTTTAAATGATCAATATGTGTGTAATTTTAGTTTAAAAATATAAAAGATCCATTTAGAATTTCTAAGATACATATAATATGCAATTTAGAATTTTCAATTAATAGTCATTAAATACTAATGTAATTACTTTTATTTTTTATTATTTTTTATATAAATTGCCAAAAAATTAAGAAAAATATCATTTTGACAAATTGTTCTTAGACCAATGGGTCTTATAAATTACTGATATAAATCATTTAAGACATAAAATAAATTGTTTTTATAATTATTCCATTTTTATTTTTGGAAAAATCCACAAATAAACTAATAAGGCCTCGATATCACAAATCTAATCATATTTTTGCAATTAAAACAATAAAATACATAGATCAATTGAATATGAATGATTAAATAAAATATACACATAGATACCTCCTCTTCTTATCCTCCTCTTGCTTTTGCAGGTTGGGAATCTTAAGAGTCTCTCCAATGAGCTTAGGAGACAATAATATGAAATATAGAAGACAAGACATGACCAAATACTATAAAACATGTCAAAGGCTAAAAAAAGGGAATTCCACCAACTCATAATCGGTATCAGTATCATATGGGTCAATATGATCCGATACAAACTTATACAATGCAATGCCATATAATACATATGATACCATGTGGGCACAGATGGAATGTTTGACACCATGTACCCTTGACTTGGATGTTAATTCCATACATCTTGTATCAGATATATCATGTTGATATTTTGATCCTTGGGTTACAAATATAACCCCACCCAAAGGTCCTATGCTTCCAACTTGATTATTTCATGGGGAGAATGACCAATCAGCCCAGACCAGAATTTTATAGCCCCAAAGTACAGGGGGAATGCATCCTGACCGTGAATTGATAACAAATTCACGGGCAGGATGTGGTTTATAAGGGGGAGAGGGCTGGGGGGGGGGGGCTGGAATTCAGAATTCTGCATCGGATGTATCTGTACTTCTCCGTATTTCATGTCAATCCTATACCTAGGCCCCACTTTTTCTCTCTTTTTTTAGGTAATACAAGGAAGATATTAAACAAAACAAGGGAGAGCTCTCCCAACAAGGTCCAACAAAGAAATGAATCGGAGATCCCATGGGAAATCCTGAACAAGCAACTCGTCCTGCTGATGACCCTTGTTTGCTAGCCAATCTGCCGTGCAATTCCCTTCTCTGAATGTGTGGTTGTATGACTTTAACACAAGAGCTCCTTATGATGTGTTCTAAAGCGCTTTAACTATTAGAGTCTCCTTCGATGATGATTTGAGCATTCGGAAGTCTTACTGCTATCTTGTGGGCTTCAAGGGCCGCCCACATTTCTGCAACAGTAATCGATGTCTCTCCAATTTGGCCCATTCTAGTTCTAGCCATTAGAATTTGACCTCTGAAGAACCTCATGATGCAATCATAGGTATATCTACCATCCTCTTCTGAAGAAGCATCAAAGTTTATCTTTTAAAACATTCATCGGAGGGGGTCCATGATATCCAAGTGTAAATTTTTATTCGAGAGAGCCTTTCATCCACCCTTTGTACTAAGGACTCATTATATTCTTTAAATCTTGCCCACAGCTTTAGGTATGATTTCTTGGGGAGAGTAGGATTTATTTTTGAAAATTATTTCATTTCTATTTTTACATATATACCACAGCAGGTAACTCATTTTTATCTATAAGTATTGAACTTGGCCCTCGATTTTTCCTTCCATCATCTTTTTCCACCAACTTCTTTAGTTCCAGTTTGGCTCCAACATGTGTCTAGAGATATGTGTCAACTAAAGCCCAACCTTGTTGGGTGAGATGACAATTAGTGAAAAGGCGTTCTCTATCCTCTAGTTCACCACAGAAAGGCCAGTCTGACAATATTTGGAGGCTTCTTTGATTGAGATTTCTCTTAGTTGGACTTGGAAGCTTATCCAAGGAGAAGCCAGAGGAAGATTTTTATTTTTATCTTGGCAGTTTATTTAATGACATTTTTTATGAACATAACCGTGCCTTGATCCTCAATCATTGGGTTCGATAGGGATCTATAAGCTTCTCTAACAGTGACCTCTCCCTTAGTAGAGTCCCCCCATAATTTTTTATCCTCCACATCCCAATGGGATGTGTATGGCTTTAATCTTATTAATTAGGGCCTGGGGAATTTGTTCTCTTAATTTGCCTTGGTGCCATAGTTTCTTATCTGCATTTATGAAGTCCTCAACTTTCCTATTGAGATTCTCCTCATTCCAGTGTACAACTTGGACTACACCTTTAATGGGTTTGGTTTTTTACCAATTGTCAGTCCAAATTTTGCATTTTTTTTTTCATTTCCAGTGGACCAAACAATGCTTTTTTCAGGTTTCTTTTTGTTGAGTAATTTTCTTCCATGCCCATGAAGCTGACTTAGGGGCGTATGGTCCAATAAATCCAGCTGTTTTCAGGTATTGTTGTCTTACCACTTGCACCCAAAGGTTTGCTTCATCATTTGTGTGACCTTTCACCCCTACTACTGCTTTTACAGTGTCACTGTTCCTACCAAGGATAGGGATTTTGCCTGCCATCCCTCTATTTTGGACTTTTTTCCACTATTCCATTAAAAGTCCTCTTTGTAACCCTTTGCCTTATGATTGGAGCACCTAAGTATTTCTCCTTATTTGACCTTGGGATTCTTGTTGTTTGGACTATGATTATTTGAAGTCTAGGAAATTTCTTTGGACAGCTCATGGCTGATTTCCATGGTAATAATTTCTCCCACATTTGCTCAAATCAAAATGGTTTTGGACCGCAATTTGTTTTATCCTCTATACTGGACTGATCAGAACTTAAGAATGACAAGTTTGTGAGAATCGTACGGGTATAATGTCAGCCATTGCTGATAGAAAAATCCAAGTCTACTAAGATCATAGATATGCCTGTCAACTGCCTGGGACTCTGGACCTCAAAATGTAGACCACCAGCTCAGCTGGGATTCACAACTCGGCACTTAGCAGCAGGTTAAAAGTTCATACTAAGGTCATAGATATGCCTGTCAACTGCCTGGAACTCTGGACCTCAAAATGTAGACCACCAGCTCTGCTGGGATGCTGGATTCACTACTCGGCACTTAGCAGCAGGTTAAAAGTTCATACTAAGGTCATAGATATGCCTGTCAACTGCCTGGGACTCTGGACCTCAAAATGTAGACCACCAGCTCAGCTAGGATTCACTACTCGGCACTTAGCAGCAGGTTAAAAGTTCATACTAAGGTCATAGATATGCCTGTCAACTGCCTGGGACTCTGGACCTCAAAATGTAGACCACCAGCTCAGCTGGGATTCACTACTCGGCACTTAGAAGCAGGTTAAAAGTTCAAGCTTCAAAATCACTACAGTACAGAAATGCAGAAAAGGCAAGTTGAATATAATGCATGATTGAAAGAAAAAGGGAATTCCTCCCTATGCATGTAAATTAATTGGTGGGTCGAAGACCAAGAACATACAAGATGGTTTCCATGAGATTGATTGTGTTGATACACATGATATTAAAAATTAGTTATACGAGCTAAGAAAAAGAAAAAAGATAGATGGTCTACAACTCCACATTACATTGCATAAATCCCAACACCTTGGATAAGGCCTATTACCTATGTACAGACTAATAGACACCTTCATCTTTGAAGGATAAAACAGTCGTTGGAAGGGAACTGCTTCCACACACTCTTAAAACAAATAATAGCAAGTGTGTAAATCCTCCCCCAGGATAAAACAAAGCGAGCTCACAATTCCCTGAATATATTCATGCTGTGTATATGATTGTTACATACTTACATGTACTAATTACCTCCTCCGGCGCTTAGCATCCACCTGAAATCAACCAGCAAAACATGACAACTGTTGTTATGATATGTAGTAATAATAGTGATTATCTCATAAACAAAAGATCAACAAGAAGGATTGTGTATGTACTGGTTCCTAGGAACTCAACAAAACAAGGTACAACTTCTGCATAGTTGTGTACAATCGCTAAAACAACCTAACCACCAATGTTTTTGCTCTAGAGATATATTCTAATCTATAACTGACAATCCCAATTAAACCATCTATAGGAAATCACAATTTTGGACTTTTAATTTACTCTTTTTTTTTTAATTGTTTCTTCCTCTTTTTCGTTTTCTTTCCTCTATCCTTCCTTTCTTAGTGCTTTTTACAAGACAAAAGCTTTCATCATCTACTTGATAATTTCCAGGGCTACCGTATCTCCTGGTCCACACAAAAAAGCAACCCCAGCTGATAACTCTCGTCTCCCCAGGTCGAATCTGAAATCTCCTCTTGACTGGAAAAGACCATATATCCTAGTGACTTTTTTAAGGCATCCCTTGTCTCCCTGAAAAATCTAGTGTTGCTGACGAATCTACAGCTAGCTATTGACCTAGGTTCTTCAATCTTCACATCGTTTACACCAATCAGGAAACCCCATCGTTTCCCCAAGCAACTCCCGCATCATACTACTGTTTTTCCCCTTATTGATGCTATGTTGGCATAGAACAATGAAGAGTATAACTAAATATTTAATGTCTTTGTTTAGGAAAATGCTAGATGCCAAAGAGCCCTTGGTTAAAATTACTTGTGCATTACATCACACTGCAATATGAATACTGTATGTTCTAGATAACAATATTCCAATCCACGACAAATGCCGACCGCATACACAGAACCGAATCCAGTTCACTAATTAATGGCAGGGAATGATCATCTTAGTAACCCCACTGAGTCACTGACCCCTTGATAATATGCATTCAACACACTTACATCTAATCCTCTACAAAAAAGAACGCAAGCAAAAAGGCGGGATTTGTAGGGGCAATAGTTTTCCAGGGCATGGTCAAATAGCATTTCAGCCCTTGCTCATTTAAAATAGGGTCATTTAGATAAACACCCCCATATAGATTCATATGTTTTCTAAAACCCTAACCTATAATTTGCACCTTACAAAGACAACCCCAATAGCAATGGTGATGTGACCTCTTAAAACGAATAGAAAATGTGAAAGTGCATGAACCCATGATTTTTTATTCCAAAAATACCCTTGGAATCTATTATATCAACCTTTGGGTTCTGTTTGGTTGCAATATGAATTTCATTTACAGTGGTGTAAATGCATAGGAGTGCAAATGGACCAAGTGTAAATCCTGGTTTACTTTTGCTTCAAGATTTGACCTTGTTTCATTTGTTTGTAAGTAAAACAGAGTAAAATGATGTGGTCCCCAATTTATATGAAAGAGAAATGAAGTGAAAGGTTATTTATTTAGGGAGAGAAAGGTAGAAAAAAAAATTGTTGTGGTTCCCACTTTATATGAAAGAGAATTTAAGGTAGGAAGAAGTGGTAGAAATTTTGCATCAGATTGTCAAATGCAAAATTTGCACTGTTAGTGGATGCAAATGAGACAGAAAGTGCAAATTTTGCATCAAGAGTGCAAATAAGGCTGTGTTTTGTCAATGCAAACACAAATATGCAAATGCAAATATGTACTCTGCATAAATACCCTCTTTCCGGTTCAAGAATGCAAAGTGGGTTCGCAATGTAACCCGTTCTTTGTATTCTTCATATTTGGTTAAAATCGGTGCAAAGTGTGGGCCCCATCATTAATTGTCTTAAACTTTTGGTTAAACACACCAATTATGAGAAGAGAACAAATTTGTATCCAAAAAATGGGTACAGCAATGCTCTCTTCTCAGAATACAAAAAATGTCAGAAAACACATTTTTGACCTCTTAATCATTGCATTTTTGCATGTCAAACAAGCGCTCACAAATCCAAACTGGGGTACATACCCTGGTTCAGCATTTGTATCGCAAACAAACACAGCCTAATAATCACAAACAAATATATGCAAAATTGAACCAGCTGCAAAATTTGTATCTGGTTCAGATTTGCATTGCAAACAAATGCAGTCATAGAAACAAAACCCGGGGGTAAAATCAACACCTTTTTATTTTTCTTTTGATTAATTTGTTCAAACAGGCATTAGGATAAAAAATGTCATTTCCTATTCCCATAAAAGAAAAACAGTGGCAAGTATAGCAGTTACAAACTAAGGGGTTTTCTTTGTAAATGACCCTTTAAAATATTAGAATACGTATTATGAGACTATTTATCTATTTTCCATAATTTATCTTATTGCTTTTTATAAGCAACAGTACCCCAAATTTTATTAATAATGAGAAATAAAAACATTACAAGAAACATTACAAGTCATACAAACAATAAAAAACAGCATAAGAAACAGTAAATTGCATTGTTGTCTTTGATAATGGAAAAGGAAAAGAATAATTCTATCATTTTAAACTTCAACAGGATCTACACTTTCATTTCCTTCAACTATATTTTATTTATTTATCTATTTATGCTGCATTGAAATAGGATAATGAAATAGAGTCTGCTAAATCCTTTCGCTTTGGAGGTTTTCCCTCAGAACCCAATTCCCTATGGGCATTTGGTAATCAAAAGTAAATACAGCCTTCATCAAAATAGTTTGGACTCAAATCTGCAAGAGGAGTCATGACGCAATGCCTTAAGAAAGCAATTAAAGTAATTGATCCCATTTTCCCGCAACATATCAGGTATTACCCAATATCTAGCCAAAAGGAAAACTTTTGGTAGAGGATTCTGGTGGGGGAGTAGCCCTCTTCGTTTCTGTTTCCCTCAAGTGTACCTCATTTCTTGAATTCAACCAATGGCAAAGCAATATTTTACTGAACTCAATGTTTTTAACTACTGAACCTTAAATTCTTGAAGTTAACTTCAAAACCATAACCTTGCCCCTGTTGATTTTAGTGGAACCAAGCCCCCACAGGCCATAAATCCACATATCACTTTTTTAGGTTAGTCAAACAAATGCCAGAAAGTGGTCCAAAATCAGTTCACCTAGGTGCCTCTTAGGCATAATGTCCGCGTTAAAGGAGTGATTCCTTCACAATGTGGTAAAATCTTATCATGCCACATTTATCAAAAAAATAAAAATTATCATGCCACCAAAATTGCTGTATAAGCTAAAAATTATTTGCTTCTCTATTCTTCTAGGTTTTTTCTCTTCTACTAGCTTGTTGAAAGTTGTTATTTCTCTAAGTATAGTACACCACAGGGGTACTATTGTAATTCTCCTCTTATTTTTTAGTTGCTGTTTCCCTAGTATATATACTTAAAAGCTGGCACCACCAGTAATCTTTTTCGGCTCTCAAACCTTTCTTCTCTCTTCCTCTCTCTCTCTCTTCTTTCTTCCTCTCTTCTCCTCTCCTACATAACATGGTATCAGAGTGGGACTATCAGATCTGAAAAGGAGAGATCGAGTGAACTGTTCCCTTCGCACCAGACTTCCAGATCTGCCAACATCATCTACTGTTTGAGTGATTGAAGATCAAGTTTGCTCCTCATGCCTGAAGTAACATCTCTCCTTCCCTCTTTTTTTCTGGTCATGCGCCAGGACAAAACCTGTACTAGGTCTGCTGGTTGGATGTGATTTGACCAGCACCTCTGTCTTTCCTTATTTGTGGGGTCAACTGAACCCTGTAAAATCTGTAGGTCGGTAAAGATCTTTTGTGTGCTGCTATATGCTGAAACTGAAGGTCAGAGTGACCTGTACTTGCTATAACAGCATCTATGTTTGATGCGTAAGTCAAGAAATGATCTGTATGCCCCGTGACAGCAATTAGTTTGTTTCTGTAGGTCAAGGGATGACCTGTTAGTGCTGTAACAGAACCTGTGTTTATCAAAAAAGGGCCTGTTAATGCTGTAACAGCACCTGTGTTTATCAAAAAGGGGTAACGGCACCTGTATTTATCAAAAAGGGATGTGTTTCTAAAGAAAAAAGGAGTTCCTTTTCTCCCTTGGTGTTAGACCATTTTTTTTAAGTTTTGTGCCCACTTTTAAGAGTGTTTTTGAATCTGTAACCATGAGCGGTGAAGATTCTGCTATGTCCAGCGTTTCCTCAATGCAGAATGGAATGAATGGGGGTGTGGACCTATCCTTTCCCATGGCTGTTATTCCTCTTGGCAGCTTAAATTATTTAGAATGGTCAAGAGGGATCAAATTGTACTTTACTACAAGGGGAAAGATAGGTTATATAAATGGGAGAATCAAAGAACCCAATTCTGGGAGTGCTGAATATGACAGATGGAACCAAGAAAACAGCATGATCATGTCCTGGCTTATAGTGTCTATGCAACCTCAAATAAGAAGGAATTTTATGTGGGCTGAAACAACAAATGAAATTTGGGAACAAGCAAAATCAACATATTCTAAGATGAGTCACTATGCAAAAATTTACCAGTTACAGGGAGAATCGCCCACTTGTAAATAGAGGGAGAGGTGTCTCTCTGTGTAGAAGGAATTAGATCATTATCAGAGTGTGGACTGGAAGTGTGATGAAGATGCAAAATTATACAACTTGTTTCCTAGCAAAGAGTGTATGCTTTCCTACATGCCTTGAATCCTGCATATGAATTTATCAGAGTTCAAATCCTAGGTAGCAAGGATCTTCCCTCTGTCCAGGAAGTTTATGCTCTAGTACAATCAGAAGAAAGTAAAAGGAATTTGATGAATAATTTTGGAGGTGATGCAATTGGATTGGAGGCAAAAGGGAGTGTGATTACGGGTGGGGGAAATACCTTTAAGAGGGGGGATTTTCAAAAAAAGGCAGATGACGAAGACAAACTGTGGTGTACTCATTGCCAGAAACCTCGACACACCCGAGATACATGCTGGGATCTTCATGGGAAGCCGAAATGGACTCAAGATTTGATTAAGAAGCAAGGTTCAGATCTGAGTAAAAAGTTAGGACAGCAAGGTACAAGAAAGCACACTATGGCAAACATGGGCTTTCAAGATAATCAGCCCCACATTACTACTGTGACTCAAACACACACATCTGGATCAGACCCAAGGGAGGATATTATTAATTCCTTCCATGACCATTTATAGCTCTATGGTAGAGCAATTCGTCAAATGGATGCTCCTCCCTCAACTTCATTTGTGTCTACATCAAGTAACTCTGCCACAACTTTCCATGTAGCATCTCATACTCCTGACACTCCTTGGATCCAGTGTTTTAAAAGCACAAGGTGCAGGGGTCAATTTGTGCCTAAGGCGCAAGGTGAGGCGCACACCTTTTTGATGCAAGGCGCAAAAATTAAAAAAAAATGCTATAAAATAAAAAATGTCAAAATTTTCAAGAAAAATGCCAAAAAAATAAAAAAATGCCAAAAATTAAAAAAAAAATATTAAACACAATATTAATAAAATATATAAACTAAAATTTTAAAATAATGTTTTAAAATACCTATTGTCTAAAATTAAAATACATACACATAAGATGTAAAGCATATTCAAATGAGAATTCAAAAATAAAATCAAACATATAAAACATTTTCAAGCATGTAAAACCTCTAATTTCTTTTTTCACTCAATTGTAGTACTTCACATAGCCCGAACAAGACTTATGTGGTTCATTGAAGCTCCGAGAACCCCCAATTTTCTTATGTTGTTCATTCATTCATTGCGATAAAACATCTTCTTAAAAGGCAATGAAAGTTGTAAAATCATTATTTTTTATGTGAGAAATAAGAACTTCAGACCCTAACATAGACTTGTTCGGGCTTGCCTCGAGAGGCATGCTACAAAGGTGACTCATAGAATCAAGAATGCAATATGTTTTACATCACATTAACTACTTGAAGCAATGCAATTAAGGAAAAAAAGAGATTGTGGGTTTTACATGCTTGAAAATGCTTCATATGTTAGCTTTTATTTTTAAAATTTCATTTGAATGCACTTTACATGTTATGTTTATGTATTTTAATTTTAGATAATAGGTTTCTTAAATCATTTATTTTAAAATTTAAGTTTATATTTTTATTAACATTATGTTTAATATTTTTAATTTTTTTTGCATTCTTTTAAAATTTTTTGGCATCTTTTTTGGAAATTTCTGACTTTTTTTTTATATTTTAGCTTCTTTTTTGTAATTTTGTGGCTTTCTTAAAAAGGCACGCACCTCGCCTTGCACCTTGCGCCTCAGGCGCAAATTGGCCTTTGCACATTTTTTGCGCCTTGCGCTTTTAAAACACTAGTTTTATTATAAATTTAATAAACTGATTCTCCTTTTTGTAGTATTAAGATTATGATAAATTCTGATTTCTTATAAAACTTAATGAATTTATTATGATTTTTAATACTAAATTTATAATAAATTATGATTTAGTATAAAATTTAATAAATTTATTCTGATTTTTTATATTAAATGTAGAATATGATTTATTATAAAATTTAATAAAAATTTTCTGACTTTAATAAATATTTTAAAAATACTAACTAGTTAATATTTTATTACTTGAAAAATATTTTATGTTTTATATTATAATGTAATTAATTTATTCTTTTGTTTTTATTTTTTGTTAATTATTTTTTATAAATATTTTATAAAAATACTAACTAGTTAACATTTTCTGATTTTTATTTTTGTTTTCTAATGAATATTGTAATTTTATCTCAAATATTAATTTTCTTATTATTTATTCATTTTAGCGGCTTTTGTAGTGAGGGTCTACGTTATTTTTGTAGACCTTCATGTACTGTAATAAGAGTGAAATAAAAATTCTATTTATTAGTTTTCATTTATGAGGTCTATAATATTTTAATAGACCCTCTTGCATTATAACATGTTTATATAAAGGTGTTTTAAAGATTCCATTTTAGGGCTTGCTATTGTGATGGTCTATAGGCTTCCATAGACCATCATGGACTATAGCAAGTCTTTAAAGTTTAAATAAACTCAAGGCTAAGGTTTCAATTTCATTCGAATGAACTTCAGCCTCCTCAAATCTCGAAGAGATGCAGAGTGTCTGCAACCAATGAGCAGAAAACCAGCACTCAATGAAGCCGTTCAAGAAAATAATAGAAGAAAACAAAGAGCATTCTCCTCCTTCTTGACCTTGAATTCACACCTTCCGCTGCCCTCTCTCTCTCTCTCTCTCTCTCTTCCTTTTTCCTAGGTTTTTCATGGTTATTCACCATGAGAGAGAAATAGGGTTATTGCATATCTGAATCAAGACGAGAGCAATTTCTTCAGTTTCATAAGCTGAATGTCCTGCTTCCAAGAAAAAGATATTTCAGTGCATGACCACTCTTGTGCTTGGTTAGATCCTGAAGTTGTACTCCAGCTCCAGGTACACAAGCTAAAACATAAAACCCTCTTCTTTTTCCTCTTTAACGTCTCTTTTTGTTTGATATGAGATGTTTGTAGTTCAAATATATGCTGAGTTGTCGACATATACTTGGAAATATTATATATATTTTTTTGTTTATTGGGAACGAAATGGTCGAAATATCGACCGATATATTGTATTTTTTAATTCATGTAAAGTTTATGTCACTGGGTCTCGACACCGACATGTCGGGCGACATTTCCAACATTTCGCAACATTTTAAACCATGACTCAAACCCTTTTTTTGAAAATCATACAAAAGGCATCTCTTTTACCACGAACTCCAAATGCTGGAATGGTTGATGACAAAGGAGCTATTGATTTGTCATAGAAACAACAATGAATGCAATTTTACAAAGCTTGCTAATTTTATTGATCTAACATTGCTGAAAAATCACAATAAAACAGCAGACAGATTAACAGTGCTTAATTAACCAATGCTATTAATAATTTAATAAATGAGAATACAAGGTGCTTTCCCTTGTAAAAAAAAAAAAATCATATGCAACTCAGCTTGCAAGTAAATTCATATAGTCACTGTAAGGACCACAAACCTGTGAAGTTTTGATGAAGCAATGGAAATACCTTAGTTTCTGAGTTTCTGGAAACATTGTGAGAGTTGAACAATTTCTTTTGATCTTGAAAAGAACAACTTTGACAGAAGAAGTGCTCAAGTGTTTTGGCTTCTTCTGCAGTCAAGTCTATACAATGAGGATGGAACCTGGACCACAAGCATTGGAATGAATATGGTTATAAGATCTGTTGATATAATGTTCTTATACCAGTAACAGAATGTGGATGATGGACAAAGCAGAGGAACAGATGAATAAATAGAGTCAACTGAAGCCTGAAGGGTGTCTGTATATATATATATATTAGAACAGAACCAAGTTACAGAATACAAGAGGCCCCAAAACCATAATTCTGGGGACCAAGAAGCCGGAAAACAGTACAATTAGAAGCCGCCAGGGATCAGCTGGGCTCCCAATACCCTTGGTTGAATTCCTAAAGCAACAGCATTCCGAGAGATTAGTTTTCCAACAGTACAGGACAATAGCTGATCCACAGTGTTGTGTTTATCCTGGAAAATTTTTCTGTTTCTTTCAGCCCAAATGGTGCTAATTACAGCTGCAGGAATTGAGAGCCAGACACCTTTTCCTAATTTAGATAGGCCTCTCTGGTCCCAGCTCCACAAGAGATGCAAAACAGTTGTAGGCATGACCCAAGCTAGCTGCCTAGAGAAGTGGTTCCAGATTTTGTATAGGACAATGCAGAAATAAGTGGCTGCTACCTTCCTCCCCTTAATTACAGAACACACAATAAGAATCCTGCAGCTGTATACCTCTCCTCTCCAGATTTCTCTTGGTAAGGCACTTATCCAGAGCCACAGCCCAGATCAAAGCATTTAGCTTTAAAGGGACAATCTGGTTCCAGACTTTATCAGCCGGGAAATCAGCAAATTGATCTGTTGAGAGGATCCTGGGAAACGAGGTAACAGAAAACAGACCATCTGTGCTCCATGACCAAACCCATGAATCATCTACTGATAAATCCAGAGACTGATTAGATAACATCTCCAACAGCCCTGATACTTGATCTATTTCCCAGTCCTGGAAATGCCTTCTGAAAGAGGGGCCCCAAAGGCAATTGTTGTCTCTAACCTCGTAGCAGTCAGCAACCAAGGCTTCTTGGTTTTCTCCCGTTTGAAACAGCTGAGGGAACATCTCGGCAAGGGTCTATTAGTACACCACACATCCTTCCAGAATCGAATCCTCTGGCCATTCCCCAACTTAACCGAAAGGCCATTACTCAGTAAAGGGAAGATCTCCACGATTTTCTTCCAAATCGAGCACTCAAGAGAGATTATGGAACTGGTAGTAACCCAGTCCCCAATGTCAGGGCTATACTTGGCTGCAATTAAACTCCTCCACCAGCTCCCTCTTTCTCTGCCAAATCTCCAAATCCATTTCCCCAAAAGAGCCTTATTGAAGACCTTCATTTTTTCTGATCCCTAGCCCACCTTTGTCTTTTGGAGCACAAACTTGACCCCAGCTCACCAAATGAATCTTCTTCTCTTCTTCCTACCCTTTCCATAAAATATCCCTTTGCAATTTTTCCACTCTTTGAGCTACTTTTCTTGGCATTGGGAAGAGAGACAGAAAATATGAGGGAAGATTTGATAACGCACTCTTGAGAAGAGTAATTCTTCCCCCCAGAGAGAGAGATTTAGTTTTCCAACCTGCCAGTTTCCTTTCTAACCTCTCCACCACTGGCTCCCAAATCAAAGAGGATATGCATTTAGCCCCCAGAGGGAGACCAAGATGAGTAGTTGGAAGGAATCCAACTTGGCAGGCAAGCACCTCTGCCAGGTTATCTATGTTTTCCACCTTTCCTACTGTAATTAACCTGCTCTTGACCCAGTTGACTTTCAAGCCTGAGACTACTTCGAACCAGCACAATACCCCAAGAAGCACACCCAATTGCTCCAAATCAGCATCAATGAAGCTTCAAAACCTTGCCATAGGCCCTCCTCTCCCACCCTGTTCACAAAAGCAGAGAGAACCTCCATCACACAAACGAATAGAAGAGGAGAGAGAGGGTCTCCTTGCTAAAGACCTCTAGAACTCTTGAAAAAGTCAGTTGACTGACCATTAACCAAGACTGAAATTTTTGGAGAAGTGGTGCATACTTTTAATCCAATTTCTCCATTTGTGCTCGAAATTCATTCTTTCCAATACAAAGTCCAAGCATCTCCAATTCAAGTGATCATAGTCCTTTTTTTTTTGATAATTGAGTGATCATAGTCCTTTTCCAAGACTAATTTGCACAGCATCCCCATTTTTCCTTCCCTTTTCCTTGAATCAATCAGTTCATTAGCCACTAGAACACTATCCAGCATTTGTGTCTCTGGCACAAAAGCAAATTGATTCTTGGTTATCACCGAGTTAAGGACCTTCTTCATTCTTTCAGCCAAAACTTTAGCTAGAATCTTATAAAAGCTGTTCAACAAGCTTATAGGCCTGAAATCCCTCATATTTGTAGTTCCTTCCACCTTCAGAATCAAAGAAATGAAAGTAGCATTCAGACTTCTTTCAAGGGCAGTATTGGAATGGAAATCCTGAAACACTTTAAGAAAGTCCACTTTAACTACTTCCCATCACTTCTTATAAAAAATGTTTGTGAGACCATCCGGCCCTGGAGATTTATCCACTTCTAGCTTTTTAATCACTTGCCATACTTCTTCCTCTGAAAATGGAGCTTCCAACTCTCTTTGTTGTGCTGCTGATATTTTATTAAACGGAAGATCTAGGGGAGGAGGTCTCCTTTTCCAGCTCTCCTTGAACAAGTCTAAGAAGTAGCAGGTTGCAATGTTTTTTAGTCCATTCCAAGATTCTCCCATTTGGCCATCAAACTCCAGTTTTTCGATATGGTTGATTCTTTTCCTTGCATTTACCATCTTATGAAAGAAGCCAGAGTTTCTATCCCCTGCCTTCAGCCAGCTGATTTTTGATCTTTGCCTACATTTCAGTTCATCCCTATATGCTAGATTATTGAGAACCAGTTTTGCTTCAGAACTTTTCTTCCTATCTTCTTCAAGTAACGGACCATTCTCCTCCGCCAAATCTATTTCTTTGATCAGATTGAGGCAATTTCTCTTTTCATATTCCGTCTGATCTCTAAATTCCTACTTCCAAGATTTAAGATAATCTTTAATTGAACTTAATTTCTTTGCCAAGATATAAGAGCTAGAACCCTCAAAGTTTCTTTCTGTCCACTATGAAGAAAGTAAAGGCACTCTTCTTCAAACCAAGCATTCTCCATCTTGAAAGGACATTTTCTAGACCCTTGACCTCCACAGCTCAACTGAATTGTAGTATAATCTGAAACAGGTCTTGGAAGGGCCACCTGTTTCACTTGCTGATAGGTATCTTCCCAATCTGGTGAGATTAGAAATTTGTCTAGTTTAACCAGAGCTGGGTTCTCTTGGTTGTTCGTCCAGGTGTATTGCCCTCCTAAGAAAGGTAAATCAATTAAGTTAAACTGGTTAATAAAGTCCGTAAACCTTCTCATATCCCTAGTTCTCCAAGTTTCTCCTTTTCTGTCCTCCATGAACCTGACAACATTGAAGTTTCCTCCCAATACCCAAGGAATGTTGAGTCCCTTTCTTGCATTAGCTAAATCCTCCCAAAGTCTCTCCCTATCCGAACTGATTGTTGGACCATACACGTTGGTAAATTGTCTTTGGCTACCTCCTTCAAACTCCAAAACTACAGAGATTGAAAATTCCCCTACCTAAGAAGAAATTAACTTACATTTTTTCCTGTCCCAAAAAATTAGTAAACCACCAGCTGAGCCTCTAGCCAGCCTGCCCATCCATCTTACTTGACCTTGCCCTCATATGCTTCTAACCACCCCTGCCTCCACAAATTCCAGCTTAGGGCCTGTTCGTTTGTTCTGAAGTCTGACATCTGAAAGTGTAATAATTACATTAAGAGGTATATTGGTATTGATGAACTTTTCTTTCCTCTGAACTCTAAATGCAGAGAATGTTGTTCTGAATTCTGAACTCCGAATTCTGAAAACTATCAAATATTTATTTTGACCCCATATATGAGACTTTTTGTTTAACTTTTCAGGGGTATCATTGGAAAAGAAAAAGTTGTATGGTTGCACTTTAAGAGATAAGAGATAAGAGAAAACGAACAACCAATTTTCTCTTAAAGTTAAAAGATTCCTTTAAGAGATAAGAGTTAAGAGGAAACGATCAGGCCCTTATTTTCTTGGAAGAAATCACATCTGACTTCCACCTCTTCAGAAAATCACTCACCACTATCCTCCTCCTTCCTGAACCCAACCCCCTCACATTCCATGAAATAATTCTCAGATCCATATAAAGCAGAGAGTTCCCCTAAACATCATTGTGTTGCAAAGTTGTATTTGGAATATTGCAATTAATAAATTTGTGATTCTATTATCTCATGGATATGATGATATTTATATGCTTGTTTATGAAATCCATTGTTAGATAAAAAATATTGTTATTATCTTCAATATAGATGTTTGCTGGTTGCTAAATGCTAATGTAAGCATAGAGAATCAGCCTAATATTTAGGATATTTTTTACCAAAATCCATTGCCTAGATTGTCTAGGTTCTTTACTGTCACCTAGCTTCCCCTTAATGCCTTGACAACTATGAATACTTTATTTTCCCTAATGGCATTCTAGCAAAAACTCTAAATTATCCTCAACTGTTCCTATAAACTGAATCACCTAAGACAGTACCACCATGAGACGAATAAAACAATAGAAAGGAAAGAACATGATTAAAGAGGTCTTAAAACTTACCAATCAGTGCATCGCTCGCATTGCACCATTAGGTTATCAGGGTTGTATGGCATTTCACATTTGCAGTATCTGCCCATATGAAATGATAAATATAAATAAGTAGGCAAGGAGGAGACAAGTTTCACACAAAAATGACATTTCAAAATCTAGAATCCAGACCACCAATTTCCATAACAGAAATTCCAAAAGGACTCCAGTATGCTACAAGCTTCAAGAAATTATACAACCCCGGTTAGTCAGAAAACGACACTTCAGGACACAAACTTTGGTTCTAAAGGCACATATATTTGCAAAGCCAGGATATTTTGATGTGTAACCCTCGAATACTTCAGCACAACATCAAGAAGAACAACAAGAAGTGGAAAAAGAATAAAGGAAAAAAGAAAACAAAATCCAAGTCACTGGAAAGGTACAGGAAGAATGACACATACCCAGTTCCTAATTCAATCCATTTTGTTAACATTAGATTTTAGAATGAAAAATCCCAACTTGACCAGCAAAACCGCAAATTTGGCTCCAATTTCGTGCAAACATTTAACGGATGAAAGTGAAACAACCTCTGGACTAATTACTGTACGTATGCGAAGAAATTCAAACATACACAGCGACTCTGTCGGGGTTGAACGCTCCGGTGGAGGAGTTATACTCGAAGCGACAGAAGTAATCGTCGTTACCAACAGCATCGAGTTTAGTATAATTCTTGAAGCTGTGTACCGTACACTTGCCCTCGATGGTATCGGCGCTCTGTATGTCGTAGTGGTCGGAGAGAAAAACCTCCTTGGCTCCGTGAAACTGCCTCCGGCCTCCGATCGACTCCTCCGGCCGGTAATACCACCGTACCTGTACTTTCGTGTTCCCCCTACTGTCCGATTCTATCTTCTCCACTTTAGCTACGTAAGGGGGTTTCGATGAGTCCGAAGGTCTCATCAAAACGCAGTCCCCAGCTGTGGAGGAGTGTGCAGGTTAAGCAGAATTCACAAATAGGAGGGGTGAAGATGCATGTTCGAGAAAGTTTGGCAGGAAACAAAAGAAAAGATTCTTCTTTGGTGGTTCACTGGTTTGTGCTTACCTCTGATGATCTTGTTGATGCCTTTAATTGTGTACGAGTCTATTGTTCTTCTTGGTGCCCGGGCTTTCGCCATGGACCGAGTGAAGAAAGCGAAGGCATGCACAGGACGGAGGGCAAGGACACTGGTTTTTCCGGTGGTTGAATCATTAAAATGAGAAAGGAAAGAAACAAGAAAAAGGCAAATTTAGCTACCAATACCCTTAGGGCCCGTTTGGTTTTCGTGAATAAAGACCCTGGAATCGGGATCGGAATGGGCCATTCCCGGGGCTGTGAATGCAACTGGATTTGGTCCAATCCAATATTTATCCATTTACAAATGGATTGGACCAAATCCAGTCCAAATCCATATAAACTAAACCCAATCTGGTCCAAATAAAATGCAAATGGATGGGTCCAATTCAATCCAAATTGAATCAAACGCCAAAGTAATATGAGAAATCCTAAATATATATATATATATATATATATATATATATATATATATATATATATATATATAATTACAACACTAGTTGCAATCCAATCCAGTCCAATTAAAATGCAATTTGATCGAATTGGATCCAATCCAATCCAAATTGAATCAAACACCAGAATAACATGAGAAATCTAGAAAAATATATAAAAAAAACTACAACACTTGTGGCAATTCAATCCAGTCCAATTGAAATGCAAATGGACCAGATTGGGTCCAATCCAATCCAAATTAAATCAAATACCAAAATAACATGAAAAATCTAGAAAAATATATTAAAAAAACTACAACACATTTTGCAATCTAATCTAGTCTAATTAAAATGCAAATGGACCAAATTGGGTCCAATCCAATCAAATTGAATCAAACACCAAAATAACATGAGAAATCTAGAAAATATATATATAAAAAAAAAAAACTATAACACCTATTGCAATCCAATCCAAGCCAATTAAATGCAGATGGACCGAATTGGGTCTAATTCAGTCCAAATTGAATGAAATATTAAAAAAATTATATAAAATTTTAAAAAATAAAAAAAAATTATAGAAATATATTAAAACCATGGTTTTCAACACATCGTTGACTCAAATGGTTGGACAAGGCAACTGGTTGGTACTAATTCACCCTTAATTCGTATCTTGGCCAAAATGGATTAGATTGGGTCCAATCCAATATAAATTGAATCAAATGCTAAAATAACATGAGGAATCCAGAAAAATATATTAAAAAAAAACTACAACACCTACTACAATTCAATCTAGTCTAATTGAAATGCAAATGGATAAGATTGGGTCCAATCCAATCCAAATTGAATCAAACACCAAAATAACATGAAAAAATCTAAAAAAAATATATAAAAAACTACAACATCTATTGCAATCCAATCCAATCCAACTAAAATGCAAATGGACCAAATTGGATCCAATCCAATTCAAATTGAATCAAACTCCAAAATAACATGAGAAATCCAAAAAATATATATAAAAAAACTACAACACCTATTGCAATCTAATCCAGTCCAATTAAAATCCAAATGGATCAGATTGAGTCCAATCTAATCCAAATTGAATCAAACACCAGAATAACATGAAAAATCCAAAATATATATATAAAAAACTACAGCACATGTTGCAATTCAATCCAATCCAATTAAAATGCAATTGGATCATATTTGGTCCAATCCAATCCAAATTGAATCAAACACCAAAGTAACATGAGAAATACCAAAAAATATATAAAAAAAATACAACACCTGTTACAATCTAATCTAGTCCAATTAAAACACAAATGGATCGAATTGAGTCCAATCCAATCCAAATTGAACCAAACACCAGAATAACATGAGAAATCCAAAAAAAAAATATATGAAAAACTAGGAACACTTGTTGCAATTCAATCGAGTCCAATTAAAATGCAAATAGACCAGATTGGGTCCAATCTAATCCAAATTGAGTTAAACACCAAAATAACATGAGAAGTCCAGAAAATATATTAAAAACTACAACACTTGTTACAATCTAGTCCAATCCAATTAAATGCAAACTGACCAAATTGGGTCTAATTTAGTCCAAATTGAATGAAACATAAAAAAATTATATAAAATTTAAAAAAATATAAAAAAATTATAGAAACATATTAAAACCATGGTTTTCAAATCATCGTTGACCTGGATGGCTAGACAAGGCAACTGGTACTATTTCACTCTTAATTTGTATCTTGGCCAAAAAACCGTTGACTTGGTCAACAACCGATTAACCCATGCGGTTGAACTGTCAACTCGTTTAACCCAAACAATGGTTTTTGGTCATTTTTATTTTCATTATCTTTTTTACATTGGAACGGGTCATCCATTCAAGCCAAATGGTACTTTTAAATAAATTATCCACATAATTGTTAAAGTAGGAAGTGCAAGCATGCTCTTTCTATGGTGAAACAACAGCAGAACAAAATGGAATATTTGTCTACAACAGTCTTTTTAGACACTTTTAGAGGCAACAAAACATTTGATGCAAAACCTGATTGCTATAATTGAATATATAACTGAAACCAAACCCATTCCAGTAAAATATAAAATTCTAGGTAATCTAAATACCTGGTGAAACTCTAATTACTTTCGTTTGCAATAGGGAGATTTGAGTTCCTTTTAAATTGAATTTGGAAAGGGAAAAAAATAGTTGACAAAAGTGATAGTTGTTGCCTTATAGAAGTATGCTTTCTTCATGCTTCAGGAGTTTATAATTGGGAGATTAGGTAAAATGGTCGTGGGTTGAAAGTTCTACTTCTTCTAGGGGTTGCTTGATAATGGATGAAATGGATGAACTGAATGACTTATTTCTTTGGGTTTTAGTGAATGCCAGTAAGTAGACTGTGAGCTCCTTAGTAACTTCAGCTGATATCAAATGCCCATTAGTAGTGAATACCCGATTTTGTGATGATCTACCTTTCTATGATTCATAAGTGTGTATACATTATTTTTGCCCTAAATTCTCCTTGTGCATGTAATGTACATATGAAAAAAATCCAGTTAAAAGTGCATGCCAGGTATAATTCTCCATATTTGTCCTTTTGTTTCCTTATTCATGCTTGTTGTTTTCTGAGGCTTCTTGTCAAGCAGAAAACTTGTAGAGATCATGTTTCTTGTGTGCTAGTATAGAAGGAATTAGGGTCATTCAAAATGCTCTATTCCTCCATATTTGATAGTAAGTGATAATAATTATACCACCAAAAAAAGAAGTGAATTATAAACTCTTTCCCGGAATCTTTTAATCTTTATAGTGTTCTACTTCATTGGAATATTCTTTTGCCATAGGTTATCTATTCCTTTATCCTTTCATGCTTTTAGATTGCCAATCCTCATACCTTTACAAATTGAAGTTCAGTCAAACTCAAAATATAAGTAAAAAAATCAGTAAAAACATCCTCCGAAAGACCAAAGACCCATGGCAGGCCAACGACCCATGCAGTCTTTGATTATAACTGGAAAACCTGATAGAAAATAATCACAAAGCCATCCCTCCAAAGATAAAAAAGACCTCTTCTCAACTATCTCACAAGAAAGAGACTTTATTGGCAGAATTTGAAGCACCTAATCAAAATGAAAAAAAAATAAAATAAAATAGAGAGAGAGAGAATTGTCGCATACCATGATTTATTAAGGTTGATATGCTGGCTACTAGTGCACCTTTAAAATACCTGCTACCCACATGACATACCAAGGTATTGATAGGTGCAATTGTAACTCCCTAAGCCCAAAATTCCAAAATGCATTTTTTTACAAAGGATAAGTTTCTTAAACTACCCTTACTGTTTTTGACAATTGACTAATACTTCCTTTATCGTTAGCATCCGTTAACAAAAAGATGAAAATGACTATTTTACCCTTTATTCTTCTTCAAATTTTCAAAATAAAATAGGGAAAAGGAAAAAAAACATGGCTCTGTAGGCAATCTCAACACTTACATCCCTATCATTTTTGCACTAAAAAACCCTTTTGTTAACATTCATAACATTGGCAACAATGAGCATCATCAAATTGATGGCAGAGAAAGCAAATGATGAAATGGCAACGATGAAAACCTATATGGATTTAATGGCGGCTAAAGCAAAGGAGAGGCCTTACAAGAGCTTAACGCTGTGAACCATGGGCATAGGGATGAAATGGTAGAAGGTCGGTTGCACCAGAGGCATCACACGCCCAAACCCTCTGCAAGTAGTAGCACCTATATCGCTGGTGGAACTGGCCTGGACGAAACCAGTTGGCAGGCAATCATTAGTGGCATCATGCGCCCAAACCCCCTACAAGCGGTGCCATCTGTGTTGCCAATGGAACTGGCCCAGCCAAACCAGTTGGCAGGAAATCATCAGCGAAGGCAAAGAGATGGATTGAGTTGAAGCAAAAGGTGGTGTTGCTGCAACTTCTGGGTGAAAGCAATTTCATGCCCCTAAATCCAATTTCATGCCCCTGATCATAAAGCGGTTGTTGGATGGTTATGCCCTTAGATCCAATCAGATTGATGTAACTTTAGACATTTATTGTAAATGAATAAAGTACATAGTTGATTCATGTCACTGTGGTATATTTTTGTGTTTACCCATAAACTGGACACTTATGAGATTCGCTTTAGTTTAGAATCTTCACAACCGTTGGATAGATCTGGAGAGGTCTATCCTGCCAAGGCTAATACTAATGTGCCGCTAAGTTGGTTGGGGTGGGGTGGCTTGTCTCGACTGCCAAGGTGAGACCTGAGGTACATGCAATGTGGGTTTGCTTGAAACCCTAAACTAGACCAGTTTCTAGTATTGCCCTGGACCTTGGAGACAGATGGGCAAAACTAAAAAGTTACACCTGACCCCTAAACTCGATTATGATACTTTACTAGGTGTCGGATTGGGCTGTCTTTGATATGCCAATCAGTGAGATCCTTAGAGGGGGTCAAAACCTGGGTATGTTGGGGCAGTCTGAGAATTCACTTGAGTGGGTGATCATAGTGACAGGATCAGCCCCTTTGTCGGACAAAGTGAATGATCAGGGAAATGCACTCTCTCTAATGGAAACCTAATTGCTGGTAGTGGATTTCAAATGTTTTTAAAATTTAGTTTTGCAAAATATATTTAGATAAAGATATATGTATATATTATGGTTTCAAATGTTTGCGAAAAAGTTTTAATTCCCGGGATCAATGTGAGTAGAGAGTGCAACACTGTACCTTGTAGTCAAGGGAGATGTCTTCTCTTGTCGGGCAATGTTTGATCATTATGGGCTAAGAGGTTAAGTGTAAGACCATTGAGGGTAATACCTGATGGGCTATTCTTGCATCTACCCATAATTCTTGGGTTTTATAATATGGCTGAACCTAGGAACCATTTAGTGTAAATGTATGGCCCATTAAGAGTCCATGGTGATGGACTTAGGGGTTCACTGTGATATACAGTGAATCTGGCCAAGCTTTGTAACAGAGGTTGGGGTGAATCCATGTGGCTGATCCCATGCCATACAAAGAGAGCCAATCGGGCAGTAGTTTAAGAGCAGGTGAGCACATAGGCTTAATGGGCCTCAAGTCCAATTTGAATTGGGCTTAAGTTAGTTAATTAAAAAGGGGATAAGATAAGTTTGAGACTGATTAGGATTAGCAGAAGGATAAGATAAGTCTTATCCATCTAAGAGTCCAGATTTAGATATAAGATTTGGATCAAAACTCTCTCCTGATAGGATCAAGAGGCTAATCCAGATAAGACTATAAATAGGGGGCGAATTCTCCAGTTGAAAATCCATCTTTGTGATTTTAGCAAACTACAAAATTCCTCTCCAGTTCTTGCCGCCTCTACCCAGTTCGATCTCCTCTGTGGATTTGATCAACAAGAGCTCTTGATCTTGTTTCTTGGTAGAAGAAGCAAGTTGATGCTATGCTCGCCAGCCCTTGATTGATTCTTGCTGAAGAAATGGGGTTCTTACTAAAGAACCGTCCTACTGATCCTACTTCACAAAACACTGTGTTATCTTCAATGGAAGCGGGATTTGGTTTTCTCATTGGGCGTGAACACCTACGTTGGGAGTTACTGCTACTCTGTATCAAGTATATCCCTCACTTCCTTTTGGTTTAATATTTGGTCTAGTTTTGTTTCAAGAGTGATCATTGGAAATGCAGTTTCCTAAAATAGGGAATTTGATTCCCACATGGGAGAGAGAGAAATTTTTGAAATTTCGCCCAACCTTCCTATTGGGTTCAGCCATCCATATGATGGATCTCTCATCCCCTTCAGTGGAGTCCATGTGGGGTCCATGTAGACTCTCACTTGTGCACGTATGAGTCGATGTGGGCTTTTAGTTGTCATGAAGTGGGGTCCATGTGGACTCTTAGTTAAAATGTATAACATATATATGTATGAGAGAAGTGAGGGCTAAAATTGTTATTTGTATAAATATAAGCACTTATAGGGAAAGTAGTTTACCAAACATTCCCACCCCAATAAGTACTTAAAAACATAATAAGTGATTTGAAAAAGTGTGTTACCAAACAGCCTAAAGGGTTGTTAAAACAAGTACTTCTAAGAAGTATTTGTGCTTAATCATCTAACAGGGCCTTAGTCAATTAACTAAACCATAAGGGTAGTTTAAGAAATTTACCCTTTTATAAAACAACAAAATGCATTTAATATAACTTCATATAAATAGAATCTTAAATTTATTGATTATTTGACTCTCATTCCAAATCTAGAACCTTATTTCAATATGTCTTCCTAGAGATTGCTCATCATTATCAATTATACACAAAGAAACATAGGATAGTTGGGACAAAATTAAAAACCCATTTAGTTGGTACTCAGTGTTAGCACTTGATTTTTGCTTGGTCCCTTCTTTGACCCATCTCCTACATTTTGGATGCCCGATTGGACCATATCACCATACCTGATCCTCGATAAAATTCCATCATGTGAAACAAAATCCTTAAACAACCAATCACACAAAATTTCAACCCTAAATTCCTAGATTTAGCCAATCATCCATTAGATATTCCATTTCAACGCGTATAACACTATGACGCTCCTTGAACCTAAAATCCATAATATGCGCATACCTAACACGATCAAACCCCAAATACTTTCAACAACCTCATAAGTCCAATCCATACCTACCCACCAAATTTTATCCCAAATTCCCTTATTTAACCCAACATCAAGCCTTGATTCTGTTTTGACGAATCTTATTGATCAAAAGCTCATATATCATGAATTTTCATTATCCAAGCCTTATTTGACCAATCAGACCCCACCACCATGTTCAAAGACCCAGAAAACCCTTCAACCACACATTTCACATCCTAATTCACCCATTTGACTATCCAACTTAGGATCTTAAGAGGGTGGGGACTGATGTTAGATTCTTACTTTACCTTATTAAAACACCTACACCAATGAATTTGAGCCTAATAGGCTTAAAGAGCTTAAAATACCAAATGAATCCCTACTTAAAACTAAGAAAGGACAAAACCTCATTTAAAAGTTCATTAAATTTACATTTTTTACCACTATCAGCCCCAAGTATGGGGCTACAACGTCTGGCACGCCCCAACCCCTCATTGGATGCATGAAATCCATAAGAAGCCTCCCAAACTCGAGAAAATTTGTTTGCACAAAGAAGGAAATGTTAACTATAGGCCTTTCTCTTTCAAAATCCTTACCTATTTTAGTGAAAGTGCTTTGCTGAATCACAAACACTATATCTGGACAAATTTCAGACCCATCTCCCTCCCTTTTTGTCTATAAATAGAGGCCTAATTCGAGCTTGAAGGGGGAGGGAAGTTTCCCAATTTCTGTGATACACCTATTGTACTTGAAATCCTTGAAGCCAAGCTCAAGCTTCATTCCCTATTTTCTAAACTTAGCACTAGAAATGCTCAGCCCAATTTCGTGCCTTGCTCAAGTTTCGCTTGAAGTCCTTTTAGCTGCAGGAAAGTTTGTTGCAAGGTTGTACACTCTACCATCTCTCTACTTTCAGTTTAGTTTCAGATTGTTTAAAGTCCTAAAAATCTTGGGAAACTTGCATTCTCATCTTCCTCCAGATTGAGAAAAAGAGGTAGAGAGGTGAGGGTCTTAGGGAAACTAGCACCTAAGACCTGATAGCATCACCTCAAATCAATTCTAGGCAAAGTTGAGAACGATTTTGCTAGATTTCAAGAGCTTTGAGCAATCCTATTAATTCGTGCTTTGCTGGAATTTGAGCCTGGATTACTACTATAGTGGGCTGCTATAGCAACTTGGAGAGGGGTACCTAACACCTTCCCTCTACCAATATTTGGAACCCAAAACCTTTCAGTTCAGTGCCTTTCCAATGGAGGATAAAGTCACTATCAAAGACTTAAATCAAAATTTTCAAATTTGAAAATAAGGGCCCATTTTCTCTAAAAATGGATGACGACTCCATCTATTTGAGCCGACCATGAGCTTCTTGGAACTCACACTTAGTATATCCTTTTGATCATTTTTGTCATCAAATTGAATATTGGGTTCCCCGTCCTTGACAAAGTGACAGGGAGTGGGTGCCTTACCGTGAACCCGCCCAACACTAGGAATAAAGTAGGGAAACTTCAAGGATTCCTCATCCTTAATGGGGAGTGGGTACCTTGCCTTGAACCAGCTTGACATCGGGGACAGGATAGGGAAAATTTAAGGATTCCCTATCCCTAATGGGGAGTGGGTGCCTTGCCCTAAACCCACCCAACATTGGGACAAGATAAGGAAATTTGAGGATTCCCTATCCCTAACGGGGAGTGGGTGCCTTGCCTTGAACCTGCCCAATAATAGGGAGAAGGTAGGGATGGGTTAATATGTCTTGACTAATGGACAAGGACAGGGAGGGGGTGCCCCACCCCGAACCCACCCCATTGGCATTCCTATATAATTATTCATTATTAGTGAAATTAATAAAATTAAATGTGAGCTCTTGTAATTATTTTTATTTATTTAATGTAAATCACAAATTTATTTAAAAACAATGAAAATAATAATAACAGACAATTATTAAAATTACTATAAATGATTAATAAAATAAAAATTTTAAAAATATACATATTAAATTACCAATAAATATTTTATGTAAACCAACATTAAAGAAAAAATATAATTATTGAAATTTTAAATATTGACAATAACTTTGAATATTTTTAGTTAATTAGAAACAAAATTTTATTATTAATTTATCAATTGATTAATAGTAAATAAAATTATTCAATTCTTTAGATTTTTTTTTTGTATATCACATGGGTCCCTGTTATTTATCCTATAAACTATTTTATAGGAATTAAGTGGATCAAAATTTGGTTTATTATAACAAACTCTTTTCATCTTGGCAGGAGTTACATTTCCATTATCTTTGAAAGAAATTTTATTTAGTGATCTGTTTATAAAAGAAATTGCAAGAAGGATATGGATAAGAGTTGGATGACTAGGACAAGGTATCTACTTTTACTCTTAGTATCGATAACCTACAACATGAGATTTATCTTTGGGTTATGGTTCATAATTCCTTTTATTAATTAATAACTCTAGGGAAAGCGGTGAATATGAGAATGGAGTAAAAAAATCATAGAATTTGCAGTAACCTACGATAAAGTTGATGGGAAGATTTATTGTCCATGCAAACAGTATGCAAACATATTTATAAAAACTAAAGAAGATGTTGAAGGTGATGTGCTTTGGAATTGAATAATGTCAAGTTACATGACTTGGTATTTACATGGTGAGAGTTATACTCCATTATTACCTGACCCTTGAAGTCAAGATGTGCCACCTCATGATGAAATGCATGGGTTACTATGTGGTGCTTTTGGAATGACAATAGATAATTCCAATATGGACGAACCTACATCATATGAGAATGTTCATGAGGCCCCAAATCTTGAGGTTAAAGGGTTCTTCTAGTTATTGGAAAATGCTGAACAACCACTATATCCAGGATGTGATAAGTTGACAAAGCTTTCTTTTATTACAAAGTTAGTACAAATCAAGTGTATGCATGGGTGGTCTAATAAATCATTTGAGGATTTACTCAAGTTGTTAAGGATCACTATCCCAGGGGGTGGGACATTACTAATAAACTTTTATGAGACAAATGAGATTATTCGGGAGTTGGATCTCACTTATACTAAGATTGATGCATGTCCATATAATTGCCAATTATATTGGAAGGATAAATCTGAGGATGAGAAATGTTCACAATGTCAAACTTCAAGGTGGAAAGAAAGTAGTGATGGTATTGATGATGAGGAAAGGGACACAATTGCAAATAAAAAGAAGATTTTTGTGAAGACATTATGGCATTTCCCTTTGATTCCAAGGCTACAATGATTGTTTATGGAAGTACAAATGGCAAAAAACATGAGATGGCATGCAAAGGGTCGGATTCAAGATAGAATAATGAGGCATCCAACAGATACACTTGCATGGAAATCCTTAGATAATCAATATCTAGATTTTGCACTTGATTGCACAATGCACCTCTTGACCTAGCATCAGATGGATTTAATCCATATGGAAATATGAACATATTCCATAGTACATGGCCAGTTGTGTTGATACCATATAACCTACCACCTTGGTTGTGTATGAAATCAACATACTTTATGTTATCTTTGCTTATACTTGGTCTGATTGCTCCAAGTAATGATATTGATGTGTATTTGCAGCCTTTAGTCGATGAGCTTCAGATATTGTGAAATGTAGGAGTCATCACATATGATGCATTTTTGAAAAAAAAAATCCCATTGCATTTATATCCATGCTTTGGATGATCAATGACTTCCCTGCATATGTAATCTTGTTAGGATGGAGTACAAAAGGCAGGTTAGCTTGTCCTTATTGTAACAAGGATACATATTCTTTGTGGTTGGATAATAACAACAAATTCTGTTACATGGGACAACGCCGGTTCTTAAGCAAAGATCATAGATTTAGGAGTGATAGAAGAGGATTTAATGGAAAGCAAGAATGGAGAGAGACACCAAAATAATTAATTGTATGAGAATCAATTATTAGTTGAGATTAATAGAATAGAAGTGGTATTTGGGAAGAAGACTAAAAAGCTAACTCGTCCAAAGAAAAAGAAATCTAAAAATATGACAAAAACCAAGAAGATGAATCGGGGCAAAGCAAAGGGAGAAGCGCCTCTAAAAGAAGCACCTATAGAAGCACCTATATAGAAACAACATAGTTGGAAAAAGAAGAGTATCTTCTTTAACTTACCATATTGGGCAAGTAATTTAATACACCATAATTTAGATGTTGTGCACATTGAGAAGAATGTTTTAGATACCATTCTTTAACTTAATGCACAAAAGCATTAAGTCATTCAATTCAACCACTTAAGCCATGATCAAATAATCCTTAACATTGTATTTGGCTCACTTGCAAGTGAAGTGGTAGAAAGACTGTATTGCCTTTTCTGTATTTGAAAATGCAAAGATTATTTAGAAAATTTAGCCATTATATGCATATTATATGAGAAATATGAATGTATTAAAAGGGTTAAAAATTTTACTTGTGAACCAAGACAACAAAGAAAACTTCTTATTTGCTTTCTAGAAGTACTTGGTAAAAAATATAAGATGTTCAATATTCTAATGTACTTATTATAGGCTATATGGCTCCATTTGGAAGGAGTACAAATACAAATATGTAGAGTGCAAAACCTTATATTTTGTTCGTATTTGTACTATACGTATTTGTATTTGTACTCCTTCCAAACTAAGCCTATGTGTTTATTGCTTGTTAATGCTAATCGTAAGAAGCATACCTTTTATATATTGTAGCATATTGTGTAAGAGAGTTTCGGTGGCTTAGCATATTCCTCATTTTATTACATTAATAAGATTTAATCTTTCAAATAAAAAAATGAAACAATCAAATACTCACAGGGCTAATCTTTAGTTTTGACTCTTGAGTTGCTTCTTATGGAATTTGCAACTCTATTCTTTAACTTCTTTTCTATTTAGCAGTGTAGTTGACTTGTTATTTTATTTATTTTATGCTTTAGATCTCTATTCATATATTTATTCATTGTTGAAGGAGTATGAGCTTATCCAATTTGTAGCTTTTCTAGGACTGAAGTTATTTATTTATATATTTTTACTGATATGAGTTTTCATGTTTCCATTTGTAGACTGCAGATAATCAGGTACTTCAAAAAACTGTTTTTGTTCCTCTATTTAAGGGAAGTGCTTATTGTGTAATTAGATTTGGTCATCTATATATGTTGTTAAAAAATTTAAACCCTTGTTATGAATAGAGGTGGTAAGGTTCTAATAGTTGTCATACTGTTTGTTTTATCTCACTTAAGGTGTATATACTCAATAAAGACATGGAAATTAAAGAAGCCTACCACGATAAGAAAATGAAGGGAGAATGATATTCCAAGACATGCACATGAATGATATGAAATTTTTGATAATGAAATTCATAGTTTGATGGTCATTGGCTTATAAATTGTTGATCTCAATCAGAAGAAAAGATTTATTGATAATCATATTCCAATAAAGCTCGAAGTACACTAGGCTATCAATAATCTGGCTCAACCCAAAAGGCCCAAATTGACTTGAATTTGTTACAAAAGATCTAAATGCAACTTGAGGCTACATCCTCTTGAACCCCCTCCCTTATGAATTTATAAGCAACACATAAATGGCTAGGGTCTAGGTAATTGTTTCTATAGTTAGAAAATTAGATATATCTTATTCTGTGGTTATCTAACAGAATCTGAATCAATGCAGAATGAGCCATGAATGCAAATGTAAATGCCTTGATAAATTGTTGGAAGAAGTATCTATCTTTTGTAGAGTTGTAGACATACCAAACCTTTACCCAAGGTTCAAAGTATCGATACATCCCAATACACTAGTAGAGACGTATTAGTACCTATTTGTTTTATTTTTTTAGTTTTATTTTTTCAAATTTGGTTCAGAGGTGTCAGTTTAAGGTCCGACCACCCCTTGTACCGGTTGAGACCCCAAAATACCCCCTATTGGGGCATATTGGGAAGCCCCCAATACAATATGTATTGGCCGATACAACCTGATATGTATTGATACTTTGAACCTTGCCTTTACCTACCAAATTGTTGGAAGCAGTATCTATCTTATGTAGAGTGTTCGTAAATAAATGAGCTTTCCTTATCATTAGCTAATATCAATAGGATTAACTCCCTTATTTTTGTTGATGTCATAGCTACATCATCCCTTAAGATTGATGTTGATTTATTATCTGGTTGCTATCATAATTTTTTGGTTTTTATCAATATATTTGGGTTAAGTTATAAATCATTTTTATTTTCCTTTTTCTTAATGCATTATTTTTGTTCATTTTAGATATATGCTTATTTGATAACTTTGTGTGTATGTTTTAATGTAGTGGAATATTGCATAGGAAATGAAGAGATCAAAACGACAATTATTTCTACAAAGTTTCCAAGAGAATGCATCAAGAGAGGCTAATATACTAGTTTATAGCTTTCCATCCAATAATCATATTGAGATGTTGCCCTCACAATCAATACAAAGGGATCAAAGTCAGCTTATTGATTTGGGAACCAACATGCCTATTAATAATAAAGATGAAACTTCAAGCTTGAATGGTCTTATTGCAACAAATCTACAAAGAGATACCCCTTCCATTAGTACAATTGGTAGTTCTACTGGTTCAATTCCTATAGGTAATTTTTACATGAATAAAGCTTTACAATTCATGTCTATATCAATTTTCAGTATGACATTATAATATGTATTATTTATTTTGGTATAATTTCTAATAATAAAACAAACTCGAGGTCGAGGGTGTACAATCCTTAGAAACATTGTAGAACTTCCCAATAATCAAAGAATTAAATTACAACGGAATGATGATTTATAACCTATTGGGGTACATAGAGAAAATTTTGTAAATTATATAGGAATGGAAGCAAGGAATATAAGACTTGTACCTATCCATTATGTGGATTAGCATGAAATTCCTCAAAGACATAAGGATGACGTTTGGCAAGTGATCCAGGTAATATTATCAATATACATAATACATATAATATCATTTTTTTCTATTATATGTTGCCTTATCAATATAAAATTAATATATTTTAATTTTATAATTTATTAACTAATTGCAGAAGAAGTTTGAACATGAAGAAAAACATAAGGATTGGGTCATGAGAAAACTTGGAGATAGGTGGGAGGCATACAAGAATAAAATAAAGGTAAATTATATATTATGATAAAGATGAAATTGATGAGGACAGAATTAGAAATTGCCCTTTTGATGTTCATTTGGATCAGTGGAAAGAATTGGTTAAGTATTTATTAAGTGATTTATTTGAAGTAAGTTATAATATCAAACATTTTTTTATGTATCTTGTCTTAATTATTATTCTTATTTTAAATAATGCATTTACATGAATGCACTATGCAGGTTCAAAGTGAAAGAGGTAAATCAAACTGAGCAAAACATACTATGGTTCATGTTTCTGGTTCAAAGTCTTTTGCGCAAATCCGAGAAGAATTGGTAATTTCCATTTATAATTGAAATAAATTAAGTTAAATTTACATTCATTAGTTGTAAACTTATAATATTTTATGTTAAAAAAATAAGAAAAACAAGCATCCAAAAAAAAGGGAGCCTATACGAACAAAGATATTTAGAGCCATACGTAAAAGAAATAATGGAGATGTTGCAAATGAAGATGTTTCTCCTGCTATTGTAGGTATTGTTGTTATGTTATTATTATTTGCTAATAAATTTATGCATATGAAATAAAAAAATCTTTCAAAGTTTAATTTATATTGTAGAGAAATTTAGATGAGATAGAGATGGATAGAGAAAGTTCACAAATTAGCAATGGGCATCGGGATGCTATTTTTCAAGTACTTGGTCCAAAGAATAGTGGGTATGTTCGATTGCTTGGATTTGAATAAATTCCATCAAAAGTTTGGGCCAAAAAAAGGAGAAAATGATAGATTGAAAATGTAGAATGAAAAGTTACACGAGCATTTAGAGGAGGAAAGATAAAAAAGAGAATAATTGAAGATACAACAAGACCAAATGTAGTTCATCATGACTTCATTATTGGCTAATCTTGCTCAAAATGGAATTATCGACTTGTCAAATATCTTATGTGAATCAACTTTAGCATTGTAGGTAATTTTTTCTAAATAGATTTATTTAAAGTTTAAAATCGTGATTGATAAAATTATTTATACATCATTTTTTGTAGGAAAATAATAATGAGGGTGCTAGTGTTTCTGAAAATCAAATAGTAGGGGACAAATTTGATGAGAAGAAATTTCATTTGAGACTAGCATTTTTTATTTAAGTGTTAATTTTTTTGTATATAAACTTTTTGAATCTTAAATTTTGATGATTTGAATATATTAAAAACCAATAAATATATATTTATGTGATGGATGGATTTAATGGGTTTAAGATTGTTTATTAATTGAATTAAATGAACAAATGAATGACCATAATAAATTATATGTAAAATATATTATATGGATGTAACATAGTGAAATTAATATTGATATTAGTTCCAATTATGTGATCATTGGCAATAATTGTGCTACTTTTAAATATGTACAAATTTTCTATTAACCATAATTTGTAAATTATTTGCAATAATTAAAGATGATAATAACAATAATTAAATGAATATTGACAACCATTTTTAATTGTAACTAAAGACAATGAAGAATAATTAGTAAAATCGGTAACAATTATTCACTTGTTGCTAATTTAATAATATTCTATAATTACTATTTCTAAAATTATTTTAGGCAATAATTGCAGAATTTTTGCTAATTATATTTGCAACGGTTAATTAGAATTGTTTTGTCAACAACTCATAACGATTATATGTTTGTCTTTATTTCAATGAGAATTGCTACAAAAGATAATTATAAACAATAATTGATCAATTGTTGCCTATGCTTTAGCAACAATTAATGTGCTTATTTCTATTGACATATATGACTACAATTAGCAAATTGTTGCAAAAATTACTTTTTAGCTATAATCAATAGTAATTGTTCCAAATAATGTATATTGGGCCACTAGTGGGTTTCATTGCTGCAAAGCCACAATCCTAGGAACAATTACATTGACTGTTGCTGCAATTTTAAGTATTTAGAAACAAAGTTGTAACTATTACTAATGGCCGATTTTTTTGTAGTGTTTCCTCTTATGTGTTGCTACCCATAAAAAGAGCAAGTCTAGGAATATACTCAAGTCCATCTCTTTTCCCAAGCAATGTGAGGCAAGAGATCTTTTACATGCTTGTAAGAGAACAAAAGCAAAACTACTAGAGACAAAACCAAAAATAAAGGGAGAGAGGTCAAATTCTTATAATTTTAATCTTCCCTCGGACAAAAAGTATTGTATAACATGAAGGACCATTGGCCTTAGATCATTGACATGCACAACACCAACTTTTTTTTAAGAATTACACCAAGGTCATGTCATTAACTTCCTTAATCAATTAGGGGTGTGAAAATGCATATGGCACAAAACAACATTGTCAATTTCCACCCAACTATTTTGGTAAAAGAATGCATGAACTCCATCCAGGCCTAGGGTTTTCATGGGCCAAATTGAAAATGTTGCATGTTTAGCTTCATCTTTAGAAGGTAAACAACAAAGCATATCAAAGCTTGACATGGGAAGAATTATGTATCAAAAGAATCAAAATTTGGGCATGAAGAGGAAAATAAGTGACCATAAAAATCACTCAAATTTTGGTTTTTGTGGTCACATATTTTCCTCTTCTTTCCAAGAGTGATTAATCTCCATGTAGGTCTCTGGTGAATGGGATGTAGGTATGTCACAAGGATAATTAATGTTCATTAAAGGAATGATAGTAGGAGATACATAATCAATGCCTGGAGTGGATAAATACTTGTCTTATTTAATAGAAATATAGCTGATAACTTCAGTTGTAACTCTGCTTTCCTCAAAACATAAGTGATGTCGAATATCTTTTCACTGAAACCATTGGTGTAACCGTTGTCATCTCCGACACTAGAGAGTTAGTATGTTCTATAATAACTAAAACTTCTATACGCTGCAATCTTCTAACCAACATGGATCATGTAGAAGCTAGAATTTGAATTTTCTTTGTAATACAATAAGTGTCCAATGCTTTCACCTTTACATGAATGGGACATTAGAGCAGCCCTCAATGGCTGAGAGTAGTCATTCATACTATACCTGAATGGTAATAGTCTTCATATTCAGTAACTTATAGGGAACCTCCTATAACAAGGATTTTATAACATCCATAGAAACGTTTTTTGAAGACAAATATATTAAAAGGCAAAGGAGAGAACAAAAAGAAGAAGGAGAAACATAGGGCCCAAACAACTAGGCCAAAAAAGAGACCAAAAAACAAAATGATTCCACTTAACCACTATGTTAGGGGATAGCCGATATAGTTTGCCCAATTGTGATATCCAATATTGTATGAAGCATTTGTGTTAATTAAGTAATATACCAATGGTAGACCAATTAAATGTATCCAAAAATCTGAATACTCATTTAGTTATTTGGTTTTTATCATGAGGATTCAACAAAACTTTCATTGACAATCTCAGCACACTTTTCATGGGTTAACCACATTTTCTCAAATCTAAAAGGCTTTTTAAACTTGAAATTTGTTAGGTTTGTATTGAGGTATAAGGGGAGATAGTCATATCCATAAGAAGGAATAACCACAGTTTTAGTCTCTCCATAGAACATTGCACAATCCCCTATCCAGTTCAGCTTTAATGTTGTCCACATTATCTCTTTTATTTGACCAAGTGTACTTTGGGCCACAGTATTGGATTTCTTCCAAACCCCAACTTCTGAGAAGATTCCTATTCTTTCTAATATCTCCTATTTTGTCCAAGTTTGATAGCTTATGCTATGCATAGGATCTCTCCACATGACATGTTAAATCCATACAGCGTTGATGACCCAGTAGTTGAGATGGCCACTAACTACAGGCTCTCCATGGTAACGTTAATGGATTCATTAATTCTTGTGCTCCCTGCTGTCCCACCCTTGAGTCCCTTTGTTATGTAATATATGTCTCCGGCATAGTTATTGTTGCATGGAATTTATATGGCCAATGTGTCACACAAGAACCTTATGAAAAGCATACAGCTGAATTTTTTCTGACTTCACCTTTATCATGCCTTGGTGGTCTTTACTTCGCTCCTACCATTGTCAAAACTCTTTTATCCGACAACTACCTCTTGCATTGCATATGTAAACCCCTAAACTCTTAAACCCTGAAAGTAGCGATTAAATTGTATTTGGTTGAACACATATCCTCCAACCGCTACAACCTAATAGGAGCCAATAAATAAACCCCCACCTGATCGACAACATTCGAAGTAGTCATCTTTGTATCATTATTACGCTTCATCACCCCATCACCTGCTCTTTGCCATTTACAGGCATCGCAGGAGTAATGGTCAGAAGTTGAAATCCTCCTTTCTTATATTAAGACACATTGAAATCCTCCTTTCAATCTTTTTTTGAAAACAATATTGTTGTTCATGTCGCATTAAATACTCCCCAAGAAAAAAATGGCATGGATTATGAGCAACAGTGATTAGTCTGGTTACAGACGAGCCGGTTCTCATGTGCTCGATCGTCAAGTTTATCGAGATGATCCGCTACTGTTTCGGGTTCTAGGAGAAGTCCTTTCAGGATGTGTATTTGGGTGTTGGGTGGAATCAGTGTTGCTGTCTTTGTTTTTGTTTGTTTCTGTTGTAAGGGCCTTCTTGGCTAACTGGTTTTGGTCAATTTTTGGGTGTTGTTTGCTTAGGCCTCCTTTTTTGGAAGATTCTTTATATTCTCTTTTCCCTTTCTTCGTTTTGTTTTTTCAATAAAATTTTCTTCATTACTTTTCAAAAGAAAAAAAAGAAAAAAACACATTATGGGGCCTCAGATTTCAGGTTGGGCATATCAATTAATAATAAAAGAAATCTCAACCCAAGCCTGCCCAAGTTACACCCCTACGTATTCTTACAATTGGGCGATCTGACTTATAGCCTTATTAGTCGGGACCCGTCCGATGCATGCGAAAATATCAATGATTGAATAGTTTTATTTACTATTAATTAATTGATAAATTAATAATCAAAATTTGTTGTTAATTAACTAAAAGTATTCAAAGTAATTGTTAATATATAATATTTTAATAATTGTATTGTTCATTTAATGTTGATTTATAGAATGTAATTATTGTTAATTTAATATGAAACAAATATTTTTTTTAAATTTAGTTTTATTAATCATTTGTAGTAATTTTAATAACCGTTATTAGTTTCATTATTTTTAAATGAAATTTTGATTGACTTTAAATAAATAAAAATAGGTATAAAAGTTAACATTTTTATTAATTTCACTAATAATTAACAATTATATTGGAATGGCAATGGGGCGGGGCACCCCATCCCAATCCCCACCCCGTAGTCAAGACGCTCTACTCCATCCTCACCCCATACACTAATTTATCTTTTATTTTCCAATATAAATTAATTAATAATTTCATTTTCCAACATTATAATATTTTATTTCCTCATCTACATTTGATTATTAATTATAATAATAGCAATAACTAAAATTTTATACGCTTTGATAATTGTTAAATATAATTCCCAATTTTATAGAAATTATTAGTTAAAAGTGTTTTCAATTTCTATAAAATGTTTTTAACTAACATGAATGTAATGGTATTTACTCGAAATACTTTAAAAGTTATGATGAGTTAATTAATAACAATATTTATTAATTTTTGATAATTTACTAGCCGTACTAATAACAATATTTAATTTCTGGTAATTTACTAACTATATTTATTAATTTTGGGTAGTAACACTATTTAATACTCGTTGAATATGGGTTGGATTGAACATTAATCGTATTTAACTATTTATTCATTAATATGAATATTTTAAATGACAGAGAGCAAGTGGATATAGATTGGAGGGGAGAAAATTTTAGGAATTGATTGGGCAGTGGGATAACATGATAAGTTCATTATGGCTTAGAGGAGATACCTCGGGAGAGAGATTCTAGGAATATTTTTAGGTAGTTGGGTTGGGAATGATGACATGGCTTAATGGGAGTGGTGGAAAGGGTAGAGGAGAAAGGGTCAAGGAGAATGCAAGGTGGGATAATGGAACAAGGAGAGGTATGCTAACATGGACCATTTCTCTCTCTCTCTCTCTCTCTCTCTCTATCTATCTATCTATCTATCTATATATATATATATATATATATATATATATATATATATAGTAGTGGTTTCATATTAGTTGTCAATTTTATGATATTGGTTGGTTGATTGGATATTAATTTTTATGTTACCATGTCCTTCCGATATGATAATCAAACCCTAAAAATTATTATTAAAATTGAAAAGGAAAGTAAAACTATTATTATTATTATTATTGTTGTTGTTATTACTGTCATCATTATTACTATTATTACTATTAATATTATCATTATTATTGTTATTATTATTATTATAATTATTATTAAATGGTGATATGTAGGTTTTTGTGATGAAGAGTTTCGACATGCAAATGCATGTATGTAGATTTGCCAATAAATGCAAGAGACTTAACCTTCCTTTTTAGATACCGCCATTGGTAAGAAAAGGATCACTTCTAAAGTCTAATCATGAAACCTGGCATGCTCCAAAAAGGGGAATTTGTTGGTTCCATCTAGATTCTAGAATTATGAATTGTTGGTTTGATAATCACTACAAGGTAAACCGAATGCACACTTTAGCATCTTTGGTTCCAGAACCAGTGTGAGTATAAATGTAACCACAAGCTGAATATGCCTAAATGTCCTTGTGTTTGTGCAACTTTCTTACTTAAAGCATTTAATTTATATAATAAACTAGTTAATATAACCTCAAACTTAGCATTGGGGAAATTGTATGTATTTTCTTTGTGACCATCCAAGAGTTTAGTTTGGTAGAGTTTTTTATTTGGCTTAGGACACTAGATTAGTTTTGGTTTTTAATTAAACAACCCATTTTATTTAGAATAATGGGAACAACATGAATATAATGTCGTAATCATTCCATTCTTTGTTTTCATTATATAAGAAACTAAAGTTATATTTGATTTCCTAGTAAAGGGTGCGGGATAATAAACATTCTAACTTGAATTAAGAAACATTACAATATTAGAGTTAGAGTGAGGCTCATGACACATATATTACTTTTGAGATCCACTGACCTATAAGGGTGCAAGTTGAGCTGGGTTAGGTCAAGTTGAGGTCGACCATAACCCAACCCTAGTTTTTGTCGTAACCATAACCCAACCTCAGTTGGGATCCAGGTTGGGTTCAAGTTGGCTCACTTTTTTCACTTCCTTTTCCTAATATATTTTTATTTCTTAAAATTTAAGATTAACATACAAAGGTTCACGTTGAATTTATTTGGCATGCACACATATATACATACATACATACATAAAACTATGAAGATATATATATGTGGATTGGGTTCAGGTTGGTCCATACCTCAACCCTAACCCATCCCAAATATTGGTTGGATTCATATTTTTTAACCTTAATCTAATCAAAACTTCAACTTGACCCAACCTAAGTTGTAGCCCTACTATATCCAATAGCGTTTAAGTCATGAATCATCTAGGGTGAATTTATATTTGATTAGTAAATTAGGTTTGATTTGTGATTGAACAAATCCACTTGATCTCAAATATCATAACTCATATACTAATGTGACATCTTCATTGGATTCTTATTTCAATTATTAGAAAACTAAAAGTAGATTTGATTTATATTCAAGGATATGAGAACTTTAGAAATTATGAAACAACGTGATTTTAGAAATAAAGGGGGATGTATGCCTCCATTTATCGGTAAGAAGCTAACTAGCAAGTCCGGGGAAATTATAGTCTATAAGCATGTATTTTTGTTTCAAACCTAGCTTCCACGTGGTAAGTATCAAATAATCTAGACTGGGCTTTTTATTTGATTTAGGAGTGTAATTCTTGAATTCTGGTTTTATCTTGATATACTTAAATTGGTTATATAGCTAAAATATCTCTATCTCTGCCAAAAAGAAAAAAATCTCTATCTCATATTCTTTATTTGTCTCTTTTGCTTTTAACAATTTTCATATCTTTTGTTTATAGCTGAAATATAGAGAAAGGGAAGAAGCAGTTGGAGGACAATGGAAAGAATTGAAAGGCTAGGGCCCAAGGTATAATCTCCTCTTTTATCCACAATGTTAAACCAACAAACATATAACCACAACAAAGTCAAATAATAAGAAACAAATAAAGAAACAAAGACCAATGCATGCGGAGAAAATTTTGGTTGTCTACATATGGCCCCTTCTGTTTATAAGGCTTTTTCTACATGATTCGGATTAGTTGAACAAGATGGCTGTGTAGATGTGGAAATCCCATGCGGTTGAATGGTTGTAGGCCCCATATATTTTATGACTGGCGTGGGACATTATTATTGGTTCATACAACCCATTGAACAGTTATATATTTTCGGCTGTAAATAGCTAAAGGCTCCTAGCCTCGTACCCAGTTGGAGGACATGCATCCCACCACCTCTTGATTTTCAAATTTAAACCATGAAACCTTATCACTAAACCCTTAAACCCTAAAAATGCTAACCCTAAATTTTAAACCCTATAATCTAAAGCCTAAATATTATTTCTAAATCTTAACTAGTTAACCTTACAATATGAATTCTAAACTCTTATAATCACCAATAGAGAGGCACTTATATTTCTCTATTAATTTACATCAGAATTGAATCCTATACATTCCGTTTACAAATAAAAAAAATTATTTATAGACCATGAATAAATAGAATGAATCAATAGGTGCGCAGATTTCTTGCGCCAATAAAAGATTCCGATCTCCACCATACGAACAACCCAAAATTCAAGAAATATATATAGAACAATTCTAAATATATTACAGAAGATAAAATATTTAATTTCAGATCAATCGCCCATAGCTGAGAATCGAATTCTCAGCGAAAAACCCTAATCTGCGCAAATCGGGTAGAACCAATTCTGCCTATTTGCACAGGTTCAAATCAGGTCTAATTTTGGTTCAAGAATGTGAACCTAGCTCTGATACCACTAAAGGGATGAGAGATCCATCTTATGGATGGCTGAATCCTATAGGAAGGTTGGGCGAAATTTCAAAAATTTCTCTCTCCCCTATCTCGGAATCGTATTCCCTATTTTAGAAAACTGCATTTTCAATGATCATTTTTGAAACAAAACCGAATCAAATTTGAAACAAAAGGGAGGAAGAGGAAAATACTTGATACAGAATTAAAAGGAATTCCCAAAGTAGGTGTTCACGCCTAAAGAGGATACCAAATCCACCTCCACTGAAGATGACACAGTGTATGTTGAGGCAGGATCAACAAAAGGGTTCTTAAGCAAGAACCTGGGATTCTTCACCAAGAATCGAGTAGGGCGAAGTGAGCACGACCTGTAATTGTTTCCTCACCAAGAAACAATATCAAGAACAATTCTTGATAGCTCCAATAGGTGGAGATTGAATTGGGAAGGCGCCAAGACTGATGGAGAGAAGAACTGCTCAGGAGAGAATGAATTCCCTATAGGGAATTTGGCCCCCTATTTATAATCTATTCTGGATCAGCCTCCTAATCTCATTAGGAATGAGAGTTCCTAATCTAAATATAGTATTTAGATTAGGACTCTTAAGTTGATAATAATTATCTTATCCAACTGTTAATCCCAATAAGATTATAACTGCAGAATTGGCCCTATAAAATTAAACCATTTAAGCCTAGTTCGAATTGGGCTTTAGGCCCATTAAGTCATGTTGCTCACTTAACCCATTAAATGCTGGATAGGTTCAGCCTAGCCTTTGTTACAAGGCCACATAGGTTCAGCCTAGCCTTTGTTACAAGGCCTGGCCGAATCCACTGTTGGTCACAGTGAACCCATGAGTCCATCACCATGGGCTTTTAATGGGCCCAACATTTACACTAAATGGTCATTGGGTCGAGCCATCTTGTGAAAACCCAAGGACTGTGGGCAGATGCAAGATTTTCCCATTAGGTATTACCCTCAACGGTCTTACACTTATCCTCTCAGACCATAACGATCTAACACTGCCAGATAAGAGAGGACCTCTCCCTTGACTATAAGGTACAGTGTTACACTCTCTACTCACATGGATCCCGATAATTAAAACCTTTTGCAAATATTTCGAAACTTTAATATATAAATATATAGATATATTTTATAAAAACAAATTTCAAACACATTTGAAATTCACTGCCGGTAGTTTAGGTTTCCATCAAAGAGAGTGCATTCCCCAATCATTCATTTTGTCCGACAAAGGGGCTGATCCTATTGCTATGATCACCCACTCAGGTGAATTCAAGAACTGTCCCAACATACCCAGGTTTTGACCCGGTAAAAGGATCTCACTGATTGGCATATCAAAGACAGCCCAATCCGACACCTAATGCAGTACCATAATCGAGTCTAGGGGTCAGGTGTAACTTTCCAGTTTTGTCCATCTATCTCCAAGGTCCAGGGCAATACTGGAATTTGGTCTGGTTCATGGTTTCAAGAAAACCCACACTCCATGTTCCTCAGGTCTCACCCTGGCAGCTGAAACAAGCCACCCCAACTAACTTGGCGGCACATTAGTGTCAACCTTGGCAGGATAAATCTCCCCAGATCTATCCAACGACTATGAAGATTCTAAACTAACGCGAATCTCGTAAGTATCCAGTTTAAGGGTATTACACAGAAACATACCATAATAACATGAATCGATTATGCACTTTATTCATTTACAATAAATGGCAACAAGTACATCAATTTGATTGGAGCTAAGGGCATACACTAACAGCTCCCACTTGCACTTAGGTCCAATCGGGTACAAGCCGGAGTCCCATACTTTCCACGTGTTTCTTAAACACTTTCTGTGTTAGTGGCTTAGTTAATGGCTCTGCTACATTTTCCGCTGATGCTACCTTTTGAATTAGGATGTCCCCTCTACCAACTATCTCCCGTATTACATGGTACTTCCTCTTGATATGCTTTGACTTTGAGTGGGCTCGTGGCTCCTTAGACAGAGCAATGGCTCCAGTGTTGTCACACAATAATGGAATGAGTGATGTGATGGTTGGAAATACTCCTAATTCCTGAATGGACTTCTTCATCCAAACGACTTTCTTAGCAGCTTCACTTGTGAAAATGTATTCGGCCTTGGTTGTGGAATCTGCATTAGACCCCTGTTTGCTGCTCTTACAGTTAACTGCATAGGACCCCATCGTAAAGATGTAACCAGATGCAGACTTTCTTTCATCTGGGTCTGACTGGAACTCAACAATAGTATACCCTCGGATCTGTACTGAACTACCAACGAATACCAGACAAAACTCTTTTGTTCTTCGGAAGTATTTTAGTATGTGCTTCACAACTGTCTAGTGCTCCTGACTTGGGTTCGATTGAAACTTGCTTACCACACTCATTGCCTGAGCAATGTCGAACCGAGTGCACAACATGGCATACATGATGCTCCCTACGGCTGAAGCATAGGGAGTCTCTCTCATGCACTCAATCTCCTCATGAGTCTTGGAAGACATACCCTTGGAGAGAGTGACTCCTTGCTTGAAAGGAACACTTCCTTTCTTGGAGTTCTCCATACTATATCTTTTGACTATTTTGTCAATGTAAGCAGAATTGAGATAATTCTATTATCCCCTTCGATCTATCTCTATAGAGTCAAAGACCCAAGATGTAGGAGGCTTTTCCAAGATCTTTCATGGAGAATCGTTGTGAAAGCCACACTTTCACCGTACTCAACATCCCGACATTATTCCCAAGGAGTAGGATGTCATTTACATACAAAACTAGGAACGTAACCTTATCTCCCACTGTTTTTCTATAAACACAGGGTTCATTTGGATTCTGCTCAAAATCAAACTATTTGACGGTAGAGTCAAACCGGATGTTCCAACTTCTAGAAGCTTGCTTAAGTCCATTTATGGATCGATTAAGTTTACCTACCATGTGTTCTTGACCTGCAATAATGAATCCTTGCGGTTGCTACATATAGATATTTTCAATAAGATCTCCGTTCAGGAATGCAGTTTTGACATCCATTTGCCAAATCTCATAGTCATGGTATACTGCTACAGTTAGCAAGATCCTAATGGATTTAAGCATGGCCACGGGCGAAAAGGTTTCCTTATAGTCGATTCCCTCTTTTTGAGTGTACCATTTCGCCACAAGACGAGCCTTGTAGGTCTCAACCTTACCACCGGGACCCTTCTTCCTCTTATAAATCCATTTGCAACCTATTGCTTTAACCCCAAGGGGCGGATCTATCAAAATCCAGACTCCATTGGTCTCCATTGAGTCTATCTCAGCTCTCATGGCATCTATCCACTTCAAGGAATCTATGTTCAACATAGCTTCTGCATAAGTCCGGGGATCCTCCTCATTGGTCGTGGCTTCCACCAAGTAAGTTTCTTGGTCATAGTCGTAACGAATTGGAGGTCTGGATACCCGAGTAGATCTTCTAGGTTGGTTATTTTCTAGAGCAGGTGGGACATCTCCCACTACCCCTGGGCTCTCCTCATCAAGAACAACTTCTTGATAAAGATTATCCAGGATATAATCTTCCTCTAAGAAGTAGGTATTTTGATTGCAAAACACTTTCTGCTCTCTTGGATCATAGAATAGGTAACCTATAGAGCCTTTTGGGTAACCTACAAATAGGTAACGACTGGTCTTGGATTTCAATTTGTCAGCACTAGTTCTCTTAACATGTGCTGGACAACCCCAAAATTTAAAGTGTCTCACACTTGGTTTCTTACCGATCCAAAGCTCATACGGAGTCTTGGAAACAGATTTGGTTGGAACCCAGCTCAGCACGTAAATCGTAGTATCTAATGCGAAACCCCAAAATGATGTGGGTAACTCTAAGTGCATGAGAAGTGAACAGACTATATCTAATAGAGTCTGACTTCTCCTTTCTGACACACCATTTAATTCGTCTGAGAGATACTCGGCACCTCGATCTGATCGAAGGGTCTTAATTTCTCTCCCTAACTGTTTCTCGACCTCTTGTCTGAACTCTTTGAACTTTTCAAAGGATTTGGACTTATGTCTCATTAGGTGTACGTAACCATACTGTGAATAATCATCGGTAAATGTTATAAAATAAATGTGCATTGGTTACGCACATCAATATGTATAAGGTCAAGAATGCCAGTTGATCTTTCAGGCTTTCCCATAAATGACCATTTTGTCATCTTACCCTGAAGGAAATGCTCACCAGTTGGAAGATCTTATACAGTAAGAAAATCCAAAGGACCATCCTTTACCAACCTTGTGATACGATCCACATTAATATGGCCAAGTCGGTAATGCCACAGGCACGTGGGATTGATTGTGTTCTCTTCTTGGGGATATTATCCAACGTAGTTTCGGTTAAATTTGTTTCCAGAGAAGGATGGAGAACATAGAAACCATTCTCAAGTTCTCCATATGCAAGGAATTTGTTATTCCTTTTAATAGTAATCACATTACTGAAAAGAATAGAATAACCATCCACATATAACTTTGAGACAGAAATCAAATTTCTTCTTAAATTAGGTACGAAAAGACAATCTTTAAGTACAATTGTTCATTCTCTGAAAACTAATTCTATAGTTCCTATAGTTGTAGCCGCAACTATTGCAGAAGTCCCCAAGTAGAGTGTCACTTCTCGTCACTCAGTCTTCTACTTATCATGAACCCCTGCAATGAGTTACATGCATGAGTTAAAGCCCCAGAGTCAATACACCAGGAAGCAGAAGTGACCAACATATTGGTCTCTATGATAAAAAATTCGAAATTACCATGCTTCTTAGTCTCCAGATACTGATGACAGTTCCTCTTCCAGTGGCCGGTCTGTTTGCAAAAGTGACAGGCATCCGATCCTTTGTCCTTCTTCTGCTTTTTCGGTTTGCTAGTATTTTTTCTAAGACTTTTTCTTTGCCTTCCTTTTCTTCTTACCCGAATTGCCACTTTTCACAAGCATGGCTATCAATTTCTCCTTCTTGATCAGTTCTTCAACCCTTTGCCATATATTGCTGAGTTATTGAAGGCTAACATTTAGCTTATTCATGTTATAATTCATGATAAACTGATTGGAGGAGGGAGGCAAAGAATTTACGATAGCATCAACTTTGGTGACATGACCTAGTCCTGACGACCCTAGTGCCTCTAGTTCATTAATGCAACCCGTCATTTTAAGACAATGGTCATGAACCATTTGGCTCTTGGTCATTTTAGTGGTCATGAATAGTTTCAAGACTTTATGTCGAGTAGAATGATTATGCTCTTCATAGTTTATCCTCAGACTATCCAGAATATCTTTGGACACTTCGATCTGATCGAATTGTCTTTGTATCGGATTGTCGAGGGAGGCTATGATATAGCACCGGGCAAGAGAATCCTTATCTTCCCATTCTTGATACTCTTTCCTACGTGCCTCAAAAGCCCTATCATCTGGACGATCCGGAGCAGGGTTCTTAGCAACCTTGTCCAATTTCTTGGACGTTAATACTAGCATAAGGTTATGGTACCAGTCAGTATAATTTGGGTAATTGAGTTTGTTATCGTCCAACAGTTTGGCGAATTGTCCGTTTGCCATTTCTGATAAAAGGCAAGGTAGATTATTAGTCCACAACATTAAAGGGATCCATGTATGCTTCATACATATGGCTTTTAATCTATGTTCCATTTCCATTTGTTCATCTATGAAATTTCCCTCCTATATCAGTGACAGAGATTGCGAAGTATGTCTTTGGAAATGTGGGAAACCAAATATAGTGTATGGAGCCAACTATTTCAGTTGCATAGTATGGAACCATCTGTGAAGGATCATATCCACTCATCTTATGAGTTTTCCCTTTGGCCTCTGTCAGACAAGGTTCATTGCCATTTTGGGTTAAACATTTCTGTTCAGTAAGTGCTTACCCATCATATTCGTGAACGCTAAGGTACCGTGAGAGAGTCTTCCATTTTAGTATAGGCCCCTCCCACATCGGTCTATGATGCCCCTATCATCTTATGAAACAATCCAACAGATCCAACAACAAATGGATAGCCTAATTTTATGGTGCATCTCCTCATTACTGAACGACCCATCTTCATGCTAATGATGAAAGGCATTTAAAGAGTTCATCATATGTATCTCCCTATCTCATGCACTTATATTTTTAGGAGGGAACGAATAGTTACGTCCTAGTTTCATTTAGGCCAAACCAAAGTGGCTTCCACTAGCTTTCTCAAAGTCAGATTTAGATGGGCCCTAAAAGGCTAGGGTTCCGCATAGTTCTTTTTTGGGAGGAAGTTGATATGGGGCCCATCATGCAGGGAGATCATCCAATGATTTTATAGACACCACGTCAATGATGTGCATTCAGCCAAGGTGTGCGAAAGAGCCACTATCGAATTGACATGGGCTATGTACTTATGGCCCATGTACGCAACATATCCATCACATACATCACATGCATAATTATCCACAATCGATAAAACAACAACAATATTTATTTCCATTAGTGAGGTGTCCAAACAGGGACTTATTGAATAAGTTGGCCAATTTTATAGATTGATTTCAACAGGCTAGACTCAGGAGAAGAACCATTTGTTAGAAAATTAAAAAAGAAATGACCCAACTAAATTGGAGACTAAATTCTTTCATTTTCTCTCTAATTCTAGATTTTCAGACTGCGAAGAGTGAAGATAAATCATAAATGTTACCCACATACATCAGAAAAAGCTATAATAATAATACTGGATTTTCATCAATTGGAAAGAAAAGCCAAATTGTTCCATTAAAAATAAGCCAAAATTCAGAGTATAATTCTGTTCCTGTTTCAGATGTAATAACCATGAAAATAGCTTCTAAGAAATGAAATATCAGTCATAGTTGTCAAGGCGACGCCTAGGCAACAATGCGTCCTTTGAGGCTCGCTTTGCCCAATCGCCTAACAATTTTCTATTTCCTACTATAAAATACTTTTTTATTCATTATTTTTTGAGATTATAATTATAAAATAGACATTATTAAACTAAAATAATCATTTTGTGTGTTTATATACTAATTTCTTTTATTATTTTTTATTTATTAGGGTTTGATCAACACAAACATTGCTAAATGCTGTATTGAACCCTCAAAGACTTAAAAACCTGAACCAATAAGTAAGGAAGAACTAAAAAATTTATCTAATCAGCACGTTTTCCTCTTCCATATATTCTTCTTCTACTTCTTCTTCTTCTTCTTCTTCTTCTTCTTTTCCTATAACAAAAATAAGGGTTCAACCCCTAAATTTTTTTGAATTTTATTTTCCTTCTTCCTTTTCTTCTCTTGAATATGTTGATTTTCCATACTCTAATATGAAATTTATACTTTTCTTATAAAAACCATGAATAATTATTAAAGAAATATGGTTATTGTACCTAGGGAACTACTCTAGGATCTATTTTTTAATATAAAAAGATTCATTGGCACCTTAAAAACTATGATATCAGTATTATCATCAACAACAATAACAATTAAGATGACAACAACAATGATGGGGTAGTTCAATTTGTAGCTAATCAAGCCCAACAGTAAAGCTACAAATTTCTCATATTTGTTATCTCAACATCACAAGGACAATTGGAGAAGAATATTTGAAACTGTGTATTTGCTTCTAGCAACATTAATGAAGTTAGCATTAAGTAATTAGAAATTTGACTAACCAATTTTAGGTGTAGGGTGACTAACCAATGCAACCTTAAACACAACTTAAATAAAGAGTAGACTACCATGAATCTCTAGTTACATTTGAGGTACCTAAACTATTAAATTTTCCTTCTCTTAGAACAAGTCCACTTGATCCCTAAACTTGTTTTCTAATTCAATGTTCAAATTTTTTATTTTTGTTTGGAACTTCAAAGCATCATGCTTTTGTTTGTCCAACTGTGAATCTAACTCATTATTCTGGGCTTATTGTAAAGAGTCTAGTTCTAGTTTCAGATCATTGACCTGATCCATTAAGCGCTTTATCTTTGTAGATGCTTTATCATTTCCTTCCTGAAGTTCCTCTCTCAACTGTTTATTTTCTTTTTGCATTTCACTCATTTGTGCACTTAAAGAGTCCACCTCCAGTTGTAGATTATTGACCTTTTCTTTTAAGTTTTCTACTTGATTTTAATTATTTGTTGGAAAAATATAAATTAATACACATTGCCATGCCATTATATTGCTCGATGCATAATTTGTGGTTGAAGTAATTAAGTTGTTTAAACATTAGGCTTGGAATGAAGTAACTAAGTTTATATTGCATAGTTAATAATTAGATTTTCATACATGATTTTATATCTCTAAAAATGTGATTTCTAACTTATTTTCTATTGTTTTCTTATAGGTTAAACAAGCTAAAGGAGATACTTCACATATGCGGCTGAACATCATTTTTTTTGGGGGCGAGGGGATTGAGTTTCATGTATTCAAGAACCTTGACTTTGTAATAGATTTTAAAATGTATTAAAACACCTTGAGGTGTAATTCATTTTTACATTATAAAATCTTTTATTGGACTTTTGCATTCAAGTTTCATCTTTTATTATGAATGGAATATGTTGTGCTTGTGTGATACAGGAAAAAAATGCCATCAACCATACATCAACAATTTTATCTACGAATAGTTAAAAACCATAACTACGATTCATGTTAGACTGTAGCTATAGGTTCTTATTTTAGCTACGAATGGCCCAAGTCCTAATTATAGTTTTTTAGTTTTAGTTACGGTCAAAGTCAATTGTAGTTATAGATTCATATTTTTAGCTTTGGTCATCTCAAAACCATAGCTACAGATCTAAATGTTATAGCTTCAGGCATTTCGAAATCATGCCTATAGAGCAACACTTAGCTACGGTTGTAAAACAAACCGTAGCTATAGAGTCAAATTTGTAGTCACAGTTAACTAAAAAACCATAGTTAAAACTGCACATATAATTATTGAATCAGGCTTTAGCCACAAACATAGATCGTAGCTATAGGTTAGTTTTAGCTATGGATAACATCTGTAGCTATTACCTATAGCCATCACAACTGTAGCTATGTTTTCTAACCATAGCTAGTCCATAGCTATATACCTATAGCTACAATTCTATTTTCTTGTAGTGGTCAAAGAGTTGTAGAAGCTTACTGGCCGAATAGCATCCCTCTATAGGTTTATGTCTTGGTTAGTAGATCATTGATTACCATTTTTCAAACTATCAAGAAAATGAAAGACTTCCAATGGATAGACGATTGTCAGACCAAACCTAGGAGAGAAAATCTACCTATACCTACCAGTAGGTGATAAGGAAGTTAGCTTAGTGCTAGTCTTAAAAGACACTAGGATGTAGAAGCCTGTATATTATGTTAGCAAGGTTCGCCACGATGCCAAAACAAAATACTCCAACATGGAGAAGACTGCATTTGCACTAGTAACCTAGACTTGGAACCTAAGACCCTACTTCCAGGTTCATACAAGTCATCTTAACCAACCAACATCTAAGGTAAATACTACAAAAACTTGAGACCTTAAGTTAATTGATGAACTGGGTTATAGAGATCAAGGAATTTGACATTATATACAAGTTGAGGCTTGCCATAAAAGCCTAGGCACTAGTGGATTTTTTCATTCAGTTCACCTTTAGAAACAACAATGTCCCAATCCCTGAAGACCTCTAACCCACATGGACTTTGCATATAGACAGATCCTCTAACAAAAAGGGAATGAAGCTAGTCTTATCCTTCTAAGTTTGGGCATACCACACACATTAGAGTGTGCACTTTGGTTTGGCTTCCTAGTCTCGAACAATGAAGTTGAGTTTTAGGATTTCACCTTGCAACAAGTGCTACGGTTAGAGAAAACCCGAGTTGACACCTTGTTAAAACTTGTTGACTTGACAAGGTTAAACTTCAACGGAATAGTGTACATCGAGGAACTAGCTCGTCCCAGTGTTGAAAACAAGTCAATATGCCTAGTTCAATTGGAACTTAGTTGAATGGGTCCTATTTGAGCGTACTTATGTCACAACCACTTACTAGAAGATAGAAATGAGGCATAAAAGACCACGTGCAAGTCGGTTTGGTACACACTACTAGAAGATAAGCTTTACAAGAGGTCCTTCGCATTTCCATAGATAAGAAGTAAGATGCTTGCTCACTGACAAGGGAAATTATGTCCTTAGAGAAATACATGAAAGAGGACGTGATCCAACTAGTTTAGAAGTGTGACCAATGCCAAAGATATTCAAACAAACCACATCAACCTATGGCATCCCTTGTCTCTACTAACAGCTCATGGCCCTTCACACAATGGAGATGGACACCCTTGGAACTTTTCCTTTTGCACGAGTCCAAAAGAAGTTTTTGGTCATGGCAATAGATTACTTTACCAAATGGGTCAAAGTCGATCCATTAGCAGTAATAATGAGTAAGAATATTTAGGTTTTCTTTTGGAAGAACATCATTTACCACTTTAACCTCCCCTAAATGTTGTTTATGGACAATGGTTGAAAGTTGAAGGACTCGAAGTTCATGGACTTCTGCACAAGTCTTAAAGTAAAGCAACAATTCACCTCGGTTTGGGACCTACAAACCAATGGTCAGGCTGAGGTGACCAATTGGACTATACTTTATGGCTTGAAGACCAGACTTGATAGAGATAAAGGCCTATGGGCTAAAGAATTTCCTAGTATACTATAAGCCTAAAAAAATGCTCCTCAAACCGCCATTAGAGAGACTCCCTTCAACTTCACCATTGGAATAGAAGTATCCTAGTAGAGATTGGCCAGCCAACTCTTCAAATCGATGTCTACAATGAATTGGAGAATAATGTAGAACTCAAGGCAATCTAGATTTGCTAGAGAGTTATCCAAGAATAGGCCCAAAATAGAGTAGCAACCTACTAGTAGAGGTGGCCTGGTACTATAATTTTCGAGTCCAAATATGCCAATTCAAGAAGGTGACCTCCCCCCAGAAAAGTCACCATCCTAAAACCCCACTTAGAAAAATCACCATCTAGAAAAATATCATCTAGAACACATCAGTGGAAGATTAGTGCCTCATACCTGGAACTCCGACAATCTACGTATGTACTACCGTTGATGTCAGGCCGATGTACTCACTTCTATAATGAAATAAAAAGTTCCTCTTCATCCCACAATTGTCTTGCAATTTTATTTACTTGTGTTGCCTATCTCTCATTGAAATAAGACCTCAAAACTTTACATGAACATCACATAACCTCAGCTAATGAGACCTTCGGCATACAACCTAAGCTGATTACATGCCTAACAGGTCACCTTAATCAAGTGGAGGATGTGGAAACTTAGTCAATTTTAGGTGCGATAAGCTAGAATGACTTAACCACCCTCAGTCATATAGGGTCGAACACCCTGGCTGCCGCCTACAAGGGATAAGTGAAAATGGATAGGTTTCACAAATTGAGGCCTTAAACCTCTTTAAGAGATACTAAGTTTAAATGCTTTACCACCTCAACCTATGGCTAAATTAACACAAATGTTAAAAATAAGAACAACACTAGTTTGCTCCAAAAAATGATATTTCATTCATTCATTGTGTTTATATAAGTATGGTGGACACATTAGCCCCTACAAAAAAAATCAAAAAATGGGGAAAAGGAAGAAAATAAAGATGGACATGGCCCTCAGCCTAAGGAGAAAAATGTTTTGGGCACATAGGACCTGCAACATCCATGATGATATTCTATGAATGAGCTCCCTTAGTCTCCCCCTTGGCCATGCTTACTACCACTATCCCCTTTGGAAGGGTATCGTTGACCTCAGGGGCCTAGGTCTTGTCCTTGGTTGCTCCATTTGTCTCTTCAACTGCCTACAAACTTAAATCCCCCTCTTGAGTGTCTATGAAAGGGTCTAGCTTGTTGACATCAAAGTTAGGTATGATGGCAAAGAGTTGCTCCTAGCAAAGACAAAATCCTTCCAAATAAGATTTACTGAAAAATTCAATTAGGTCAACCTGATACTCCTTAAACACCTTATATTTTGCGGTAGCCTTCTCCTCATCCTCCTCTAGCTAAGCCCTTGTAGTCAACACCTTGGCTTGTGCCTCCATGATCTTGGATTCTACTTCTTTTAGGGAGGAAACAGCCTTGCAACGTTTAGCATCTGCTTTCTTGGTGTGATCCATCATCTAAAGCATCTCTTCCCTTACCTCGACCTTCTCTTAGGTTAGGCGGCTGACCACATCCCTACTTTGCTCCAGCATTCTCTCTTAGACGTTTATTTGGTCTCACAAGCTGAGAGTCAATAGGGCTAACTACAACAACAACACATTAGAAGACATAACTATTCAGAGAAAAGCTAATGAGTAAAAATGATACTCACCTCGATTACTTTGTCCAAAGCTGATGGAGGGCCAACTCTCCAACCAGGCGACAGCTCATAGTTGGAGAGGCACATGCTTCGGATAGTGCCATCTAGCAAAAATCATGCAAAGGATAATAGGACGACTCCATGCATTGGATAACATTGGGAGATGGGGGCTATCAGACAGTGGATATCAAGGCAGCCTGAGGAAGACTTCGAAGATGTCTAGAAGTCTAGATGTTTTAGTTGTTTTTCTTTTACAATTTTAACTCTCCTAGTTATTCTACAAATCTACTAGTTGTATTATAAATACTGTTGTTCTGAGTTAATAGAGGACACACAAGAGTTTTCTTTAAGCAATTCTATCTACTAAGGCTCTATGCCTAGCCCTTTACGTGAGGCTTCAAGTCCGAAGCCGATTCGATTGTCCGGGTGCTTGCATAGTCAGCCCGGTCGAGTGCGTCACGCTGCGTCAGGTGGTATCAGAGCGGGAGTTCGCCCAGACAGATGGCCAACCAAGACAGTAGTAGTCACAACCAACCCCATGACGGAGATCAGGGGTTACAAGCTGTTTGGAGAGTGATCGAAGAGCAGCGCACAGCCACACGTAACATTGAGCAGCAGTTGGCAGAGATCGCTGGGCAACTGCGGACTTTGTTACGGAAGGATGTTCCAAGGAACCGGGATAACCCGTACCCAACGGAGGAGACGACCACGGTAGACCACTCATCGATCCTATACCCTGGAATCCTGCTCTTGATGATGATAGCGACGACGAACTAGAACTTGGCGTTGCTTCGGTTATTCCCGGTGATGGCAAAAACGGTAGGAATTGGCAAAATCCCGACAATTTTAATCACCGTCAGAATAATGATGAGTTTGAACTCAAGGTGGATATTCCTACTTTTAGTGGGGATCTGGATATAGAGGGCCTTCTAGATTGGATCACCGAGGTCGACCGTTTCTTCGAGTACATGGAGATCCTGGAAGAAAGAAGGGCGAAATTAGTAGCTTTTCGACTGAAGGGAGGAGCATCTGTCTGGTGGGAACGAATGAAGGAGACTCGGATAAGAGAAGGAAGAGGTCTAGTTCGAACATGGAGGCGTATGAAGCAGTTAATCAGAGGTAGGTTTTTACCCCCTGACTATGAGTAGTATATGTTTGAATCGTATCAACGGTGTGTGCAGGAAACAAGAAGCGTAAACGAATACACATCAGAATTTCTGAGATTGGCTGAACGGAACCAACTATCTGAAAGTGACAACTAGCAGGCATCCCGTTACCTGAGTGGGTTGAGACCTGCTATAATGGACAAGATTGGTGTCCAGATGGTTGTAAGTGTGCAGGAAGCAAGGAACTTAGCTTTGAAGGTTGAGTTAATGTTCCAAGAAAGGATCCGAGCCGATAACTATTGACGGTATAGTGGGAGCAACAACAGGCAGATAGCAGTCGACAAGAGCAAACCAGCCCCAGGAGTACAACCCTCCCACCCACCGAGTACAGCTAACGTTAGTAAGGCCGCCACGGGAGGAAATACTCGAGGTAACACTTCCAACCCTCCTAAAGCCAGTAATCCCTATGCAAAACCTGCTCCTTTTAAATGCTTCAAGTGCAATGAAGTTGGGCATAGGTCTAGTGACTGTCCCAGAAGAAAGGCAGTTAACATGGTATCGAGAGAGGAGGAAGAAGAGGGTGACGATGAAGTATATTGTGGACCTGATAGAGAAGACGAAGAAGGTACCTATGATCATGAAGGGTACACGTGCGCTGTGAGGAAGCTAATGCTATATCAGAGAAGCGAAGATACCACACAATGACACCGATTGTTTCGCACTAGGTGTACTGTATAGGGTAAATTATTTGATTTAATTATTGATAGTGGCAGCCAAGAAAATATTATCTGCAGGGATGTGGTACAGAAACTGCAACTACTTCCTGAGAAGCACCCGAACCCGTACACAATTGGGTGGATCAAGGAAGTCGGGGGCGTACATGTGGAGGAACGCTGCAAGGTTCCATTCTCTATTGGTAAGTACACTGATGAGGTATATTGTGATATTGTGAAGATGGATGCTTGCCATATTTTGCTTGGTAGGCCTTGGCAGTTTGATGCAGATGCCAAACACCTGGGTAGGAAGAATACATACCAGCTCGAGAAAGAGGGTGTACACTATACCTTATTACCCATGGTAGAAAAGAACTAACACAAGGCTCCAAAGGCAGAAGAGAGAAATTTCCTTACCATAACACATCACCATTCTGAGTTTGTAAAAAAATGTAAGGATACCCGCGAGGTCCACTTGCTGGTGGTAAAGGAAGAGAGACTGAATGAGTCACTGGAGGGGAACAAAATCCCAGTGGAAGTACAAGATCTACTTGATGAGTTCCATGATGTGGTTCCTGATGAGTTACCTAATGAGCTCCCACCCATGCGAGATATCCAGCATCATATTGACTTTGTCCCTGGTGCTAGCCTACCTAATCTTCCACACTACAAGATGAGTCCTAAAGAGAACGAGATCTTACGGGAGAAGGTAGAAGAATTTTTGAGAAAGGGGCATATCCAAGTTAGCATGAGCCCTTGTGCAGTACCAACATTATTAACACCCAAGAAAGATGGGAGTTGGAGGATGTGTGTCGATAGCAGAGCAACTAACAATATCACTATTGGCTACAAGTTTCCCATTCCTAGGCTGGACGACATGCTTGATTAACTTGATGGGGCTGTGGTCTTTTCCAAAATCTATCTCAGGAGTGGTTACCATCAGATCATGATCTATCCCGGAGACGAATGGAGAATAGCTTTCAAGACCAGAGATGGACTATTCGAATGGTTAGTCATGCCTTTTGGACTAACTAACGCACCCAACACCTTCATGAGGCTAATGAATCGGGTACTACGCCCTTTTATTGGTAAATTTGTTGTGGTATATTTTGATGACATCTTAATTTACAGCAAATCTATCATTAAACACCTAGGACATATCAGGGAGGTATTGAGTGCATTAAGGGAGAACAAATTATATGCTAATTTAAGGAAGTGCACTTTTATGAGTGAAAATTTGTTGTTCTTGGGGTTCATTATAAGTAAGGACAGAATTAAAGTGGATGAGGAAAAAGTGAGAGCCATTAGGGAGTGGCCGACCCCAACAAACGTCACGGACGTAAGACGTTTCTATGGGTTAGCAACTTTCTACAGGCGATTTATCAAACACTTTAGTAGTATTGTAGCACCTATCACTGAGTGTTTGAAAAAGGGAAAGTTTCAATGGGGAGAGGAGCAAGAGCAAAGTTTTGCCCTCATAAAAGAAAAATTATGTACCGCTCCTGTCCTAGCACTACCAAGTTTTGACAAACTATTTGAGGTTGAGTGTGATGCCAGTGGAGTCGGCATAGGGGCTGTGTTGTCACAAGAAAAGAGACCATTTGCCTTCTTCAGTGAAAAGCTATGCAAAGCCAGGAAGAAATGGTCCACTTATGATAAAGAATTTTATGCTGTTGTAAGAGCATTAAAGACCTGAGAACACTATTTGATTGCTAAAGAATTTGTCCTCTACACCGACCATCAAGCTCTTAAGTATAAGCAGAAATAGTTGAGGAGTGATCTGCATGCAAGGTGGTATGCTTTTATTGATAAATTCCCATACAAAATTGTGTATAAGGCTGGGCAACAGAACACAGTGGCCGATGCTTTGACCAGGCGTGTGGCCCTCATCAAGACTCTCAGTATTGAAATTGTAGGATTTGAGTGCTTAAAAGATCTGTATGCCCAGGATGAAGACTTCAAGCAGGTTTGGGAAAAGTGCATGAATCGGCAGGTAGCAGGTGATTTATACATACATGATGGGTTCCTTATGAAGGGGGACCAACTGTGCATTCCTTGCATCTCCCTACGCGAGAAGATCATCAGGGATCTACATGGGGGAGGCTTAGCAGGACACCTCGGGAGGGACAAGACAATTGAGGCTGTCAATGGGCATTACTACTAGCTTAAATTAAGGAGAGATGTGACTACTATTGTGAGTAGATGCTATATATGTCAGACAACTAAGGGACAAACCCAAAATACTGGCCTCTACATGCCTCTACCTATTCTTATTGCGATTTGGGAAGACTTGTCCATGGATTTCGTGTTAGGTTTGCCAAAGACTCAAAGAAATATGGACTCTGTCTTTGTAGTGGTTAATCGGTTCTCCAAGATGGCTCACTTCCTCCCATGCAAGAAGATCGCAGATGCAACAACGACAACTAAGCTATTTTTCAGGGAGATTGTCCGTTTAAATGGGGTACCTAAGACCATCACGTCGGACCGAGATACGAGGTTCTTAAGTCACTTCTGGATGACCCTGTGGAGACTATTTGACTCATCGTTGAATTTCAGCAGTACAGCTCATCCACAGACAGATGGACAGACAGAGGTGGTGAATCGAACCCTAGGTAAATTGATCCGCAGTATCTGCAGGGAGAGACCGAAGCAGTGGGATTTTGCCATAGCACAGGCAGAGTTCGCCTACAACAACGCAGTTCATAGCTCTACAGGTAGATCCCCATTTTCAATTGTTTATATGAAGGTACCTAACCATGCGTTGGACTTAGTGAAGCTACCCAGAGTACTCGACCTCAGCACTTCTGCAGAGCAGCTGGCAGAATAGATTCAGTCAGTATAGGAAGAAGTACAACAGAAACTTCAAAGGACCAATGTAAAGTATAAGCTTACAGCTGACAGGCATCATAGGTACCAGGCGTTTGATGTTGGTGATGAGGTCATGGTGGTCTTAAGGAAGGAACGCATACCCGTGGAGAAGCATAACAAGCTATAGCCTCGGAAGTACGGTCCATACAAGATCATTAAGAAGATCAACGACAATGCTTACATAGTGGACTTACCAGATCACATGGGTATCTCCAAAACATTTAATGTTGCTGATCTTCATTGTTACTTATCGGAGACAACACTTGCATATCCCAGTCATGACTCGAGGTCGAGTTCTTTCCAAGTGGGGGAGAATGATGGAGGGCCAACTCTCCAACTAGGCGTCAGCTCATAGTTGGAGAGGCACATGCTTCGGATAGTGACATCTAGCGAAAATCATGCAAAGGATAATAGGACGACTCCATGCATTGGATAACACTGGGAGATGGGGGCTATCGGACGATGGATATCAAGGCAGCTTGAGGAAGACTTCGAAGATGTCTAGAAGTCCAGATGTTTTAGTTGTTTTTCTTTTACAATTTTAACTCTCCTAGTTATTCTACAAATCTACCAGTTGTATTATAAATACTGCTGTTCTGAGTTAATAGAGGACACACAAGAGTTTTCTTTAAGCAATTCTATCTACTAAGGCTCTATGCCTAGCCCTTTACGTGAGGCTTCAAATCCGAAGCTGATTCAATCGTCCGGGTGCTTGCATTGTCAGCCCGGTCGAATGCGTTACGCTGGTCAAAAGCCAAGCCCTTAATAAGGGAGTTTAGATCCATCGCCAATAATTGTTGGTCACCTGAAAGTACGTTGTTCCTAGTAAGCTGTTAATCAATGCCCTCCATAGTGATTGAGTCTATTTCCTTCACCGACTAGCTTGAATGGAAGGGGACACACCAGAGAAGAGGCCTGTTATCCCCGTTATCAATAGAGCTGGTGGGGCTTATAGGAATACTAACATACAAAGGATGTGGTGGGGTGGCAGTTGTACCTTCCTCTCAGCGTGGGGTTCCTTAAATGTTACGGTTTCCAATAGTGGAGTTTGGGTTTCCAAACTTTGGGCTAAGTGACAAGGGCTTAGGATAGAGAAAATAGAAATACTTGCCCTTCTAAAAGTGCACAGAAGATGAGGGCACGCGTAAGACCCTTTGCTAAAAGGGTGATGCCTTAAGACAAATAGTTTCCTAAACAAGTTTAGGGTAAGATGAACACCTCTGAGATAGGCTATGAAGAGGACACCGATGATACTCATGAACACAAATCTCACTCTTGCTAATTGTCCAAGGCCTTTCACCAGCTTGGGGAACTCTAGCGTAGAATTGGTTAGGAATTTGATACTTCTACCACTATTTCTCTACGTCGGAAGGTCCAAGAACACATCATAACTTAGATACTATACCCTCGGCATCAGCCCCTTTAGCATTAGCCGCCCCCTCAGCATCAACATCCTCAAAAACTCATCGAGAACCTCAAGGACATGGCCAGAAGCTTTGCCCCAGTCATCTCTCAGTTTACTAGATCTCTTGCCCTCCTCTAAAGCCAAGTTAGCGGTCCCATCACACTCGGCCTCATTGAGCCATAACCCTCCATTGTAGGACCTCTATCTTTGAAGGCTGAGCAAAGCTCTTGAAGTCTGATTCAAACTCATTAGAAGAAGAAAGGTTTCATTAGGGATTGACCACCAAAAGAGATCATAAACTTTTCTATCCAAATCAAAGGACATGATGAGGGAGATGAAAGCTTATCAAACAAGTATGGAGTATGCAGATGATGGAGACCTCAGAAGATGAATGCGGAAATGTTGGACAAGAGGGTTTAAAAGCTCTCAAGTGATGACTTAAGAAATGGACAATAGGCCTCTGGTTACTTGACCTCTCTTTGATTATGCTTAACACTGACAATAGGCCTCTAGTTACTTAAGATCAATGGATATGATCTTCTCCACCTAACATCAATGATTATGCCTCTTCAATTCCACACACAAGAGCGACATGGCGTGCGCCTTAAAAATTGAAATGACATCAAAGTGTCAACCATCCATCTAGAACTTTAGTTTGACCCCTTGGATAAGTTTTGACCCAATTTCACAGAATTACAAAATTGCCCTTATATTTCCAAATAATTATGTAAATGCCCCTCAAAATCTATACAAGTTTAACCTATTGACTCAGTTTTCCCTAATTTCTTGAGACTCAACTCTTCTCTCTTCTTCTTTTCCTCTCTTCCTCTTCCTCTATTTCCCTTCATTGACGTCATCTACTGACCATCATCCACCTCTGATATCTAATCACGAGGGAGATTCCATACCAGTAGAAATCGATTGCTTCTTCCCCAATTTTTCGAACCGACCATAGTAGATTCCATTGGACTCGGACGGAGCTAATACTAGAAAGAGGATAACCTCCTTACTTCAATCTTCAGAACCAAAATCCTGACTGACGACAGAAAGCTTGTGTGTAATCATCTGGATCATTATCTTGTGTTGTTGAATCTTGTGAACATCTTGACCATCGTCACCGAGAGCTAATATAGGTCAAAATCTGATCAAGTGAGCTTTGTAACCATTCTCTTAGCACTTCGCATTGTTATTTTCCTTATGAGTTCATCTTCTTCATTTGCTTTCTGATATTTCTGCTATAAGATAATTGGGATCGGAGGAGGTGGTCGAAGTTGGTGATATGCCAAACCAATACTAACTCAGATTTTGTTTCTCATACTGTTTTAATCTTTTTTTTTTTTTTTTTTCTTTCATTAACCGCATGCTCTATTTTCATTCTTTTTAGTTGCATTGATTTACATTCATGCTATAGGTGTTATCTTGGATTAATGGTCAACATTGATGATTGAATCATTTCTCCTCAGTTTTGTTTTTCCATATTGACTAAAGTTTAGAATCCTTGAGTAGGATGTTTAAACAAGTTTCGAATCCCTACATACCTATCTGTTCTTCCTTGTTATATTAGTTGTTTCCATTTTATCTATCAAGAGTAAATTTGGTATTGCTGCAACATATTTCCTATACCCTTAATCCAGGATACTTAGTTCTAGCATATGATACTGTAACGATACGTGAATCATATGACCCCCCACCCAAGCTCAGTCACTTCGAAAATGAAGCAATAGTATAAGATCTACTTTTGAATTGATAAAATTTCACTATGATTCGTCTCCATGCGAATGAAATCCATTTGTTGATAAAAATTACTGTAAGGAAGAAAGATGAGAAGAATGCAAAAAGAGAGAGGGAGGAGTAGTCACTGGGAAGATACAGAAGAGTTGAAACAATACCTTTTGGTGGTAGTGTACGCTAAGAAGGGGACAATACCAATTACAGATAGTAGAACAACTATGAAGAATAGATAAGTAAACAGATAATAACAATAATGGGTTTAACCTGTGGATTAGAGTGGCTAATTAGCAGTTAGAACATGCCAATAGGTAGGGAGAATTAGAGGGAAAGAGTAACTTAATCGAATAATTGGTGAGTAAACATACAAATATGATTTCAAAAAAAAGATAAAAAATAATAATATAACAAGAATAATAAAAAATATAACAATAAAAAAAAAATATATATATATATATATATAATAAAAAGAAAATAAAAATATAAATAATAAAAAACAAATGAAAAGTATAATTAAAGTATAATAATAATAGAAACAAAATAAATAAATAAATAAAATAAAAATAAAAAAGGAAATAAAAATAGGGAGGATTTCTTTCATGTGGATTTGTTCCTTCTTTGATATTTTTATGTTTTGATGGATTAAATATTTGCCTTTTGTATTTACGCTTCTGTGGAATCTCATGTAGGTCTCACCCATCCAAGTCTAGTGTAGCTGGTGCTTTGGGCTTTGGAGTCACTGATGAACCAAACACTTTCCAATGTAAATCCTATAGGTCTCATCACCTTCCTTTCATTTACTTAGTGGGTGGCAACTCCATAGGCTAGAAAATGGGTGTGATTTCTTTAGGTGGCACACACAAAAAAGATTCCAAAGATGGCAGTTGAGGTAATTAGGGAACTTCTAGGAAGGGAAAGGTCATTTATGAGGTAGATTGAAGAACTGAAGAGAAAATGAGATTTATGAGGGCCCAAATCCTCCCTTGAACCTAGAGGCAAAATTTTTCTATCCACTATCCTTGATATTATTTTCACTCTAATATCCTCCAACATTGAAATAATGGCTTTATGTCTGGACTCAATGATGCCTCCATTAAATGTCTCAAACATGTTTTTGTCAACACAAACACACTTAGATGATGTCCTAAAATAGGCCTTTGACCAATCCACAGTATCAATCTTCATCAATTCATCTTTAGCAATAGGCTTCAACCTCCCCAGCTTCTCCACTTCAATATGAAAATCAACAACTTTAATGGCCTTAGCACACATCCAAAATAATCTTTGTAATTCTTTGTGTTTCCACCTCTAGTTTGCAAATATATGCCTTGCACACTTCCTGTGCTCTACATAAGGCAAAAGATTTACAACTACCTTCAATAAACCTTAAAAAAATTCACAGCCTCAACCTCTCTAGAAGGATCTCCCCTCTTTGTCAATACCATTCAATGTCAATACCTACAGTCTCATCATTAATTATTAACCAGTCAATGTCAATACCTACAACCTCATCATTATATGCTAACCACTCAATGTCAATACCTATAATCTCTTCCTCCTCCTTTTATCTGACTTACCATCACTCTCATCCTCAACCTCTCTAGAAGGCTCTCCCCTTTCAGTCACTATAGTGGGGTTTTTCTCTCCACCCCCTCCAAAAGGCACTCCACCCTCAATCACTTGAGTAGGGATTTCTTGTCCACTCCCTCTACTATGCTCTCCATCTTCAGTTAATCGAGTGGGATTTTCTTCTCCACCCCCTCTAGTAGGCTCTACTCCACCAATAACCCTAGTTGAATTTTCCTCTACACCCCCTTCATCATTGTGAACCTTAGCCTCTCCACCCCTTTCAATAGGGTCAGCTTGGGTGACATATATATATATATAATATATATATATATATATATATATATATATCCTCTAAATCACCCTTGAAAATTACATCATCACTCAACCCAATCTCATCTTTGAACTCAGGTGCATATTCATTCAAATCCACAACCAATCTGGTCCCAATTGGGTCTATTGGGTCCCCACCATACAATTCTTTTGCAATGCACCTTGCTGCAACATATGTTGGGGCTAATAACATTCTATTCCACATGCATGTCAAGACTCCCACCCTCAAATAGATATGTCAACAACCCAAATGTGGTTGAATTATCAAACACTTCCCTCAATCCATCACTAATACCCATATTCGACACCCTGTAGAAAATTTTACCCACCTCATTCTTCAAATACCCACAATATACCATTATTCGTAGTATCCAGTAGGATATCTTGTCTGCATCTATCTTCTCAGTGAGTTTAACCCTACACCCAACATACACCAACCCGCCGTTGGTGTGTTTAAATCTCCCTCCAATAAACCATCTCAATTCCACATATGTATCCACTCCCATAGTGATTCCAACTTGAGAATAAATAAGCAAGAAACAAATTTAAAAAATTACAGGAAAACCATCTCAATGAGCTTAACAAAAAAACGCCCTTCCAATGCACATTAATAAATACCTTTGTTCCCGCCTTTTTCCTTCATTGTAATGTGATTAATGGATTGACACTAGGTTACGGTGTTGGGAGACTACAAGTTCAGGGTGGGTTAGCTGCTTTGCTTTAGTGGAAAAAAGGTTGTCACAATTTGTTTGTTAGTCGGAAAAGACGACTAGTAGATGATCGGAGAGATTTTGCAAGAGATAAGTTCAAGGTGAAAAATGATCCAAAACAATGGTCCCTTTTGACGTGTGGGGCTTAACGTTCAAGTGTGGGCCCCACATAATTGTTAGGTGCTGAATAGGTATGCCAAATCAGCATTTTTTATTATTTTAATCAAGCTCAAATGGCGTAAGCGACGATGTTACAAACGTCTTCTGCTTACGGTTGGCTTTTTTTTCTAGTCTAGGATCTAAATTGGCCTTTTTCTTTAGTTTGAGGGAAAAAGTGCCTTTTTCAAATAATACAAGGGTTGTTAAAGACATTAATCCATATATATTTAATATAATATATAAATAATATGGAACATATATTATATATATAATATACATATAAATACATATACCAGTCGATTTTGTTAATTGTTTATGAGCATCCCTGTGTAAGGTGCCTAACACCTTCCCACACCATGGTCGCTGAACCCTAAGAATCTCTTATCTCCGTAGGGCAACGAGTCACCAAGAAAACTAGTTTTTCTTGCAAAATCCCATATTTTCCTAAATTCCCATTTCCCAAAAGTTTAGGTGGCAATTCCATCTCTCTTTGGTTTTGGTAGCCACAATCACAATGCTCACTCTCATTCCCAAAACACTCCCCCTGAGAAGAAACATGAGGAAAGAATGGAGTTGTCTCAAAAGGAGAAAGTTCTTGGAGAAAAAAAAAAAAAAGAGGAAAGAAGAAGATGGTAGAAGAAGAAAGGGGTGCCAGAAGTGTTTTGGCTTCCCCATTCACTTGTGTTTATATTTAAAAATTAAAGGAAAGTCTCCCGATTAGAACCCTGTACTTTGGGCCTAGTGCCACTTTGGTCCCCAAAATTTAAAACGTGACAATTCAGTACCCTAACTATCAAAATGTGTTAATCCAGTACCTGTTGTTAACCAACCATTAAGTGACATTTGAAAATACACAAATGCCCTTTGAGTTGTCATCTAATTTTCTTTATCAACCATCCACATGTTGATAAAAATGAACAGTCTCAATTGCCTCTTCTATTCAAGAAAGTTGGGGTTATGTCTCAGTGGGCATTCTGATGACCTCAACATTTTTGAACAAAAGAGGCAAGGATTTGGGACTGTTCATTTTCTGTCAATGTTTGGATGGTTGATAAAGAGAATTAGATGACACTCGAAGGGTGTTTGTGTCTTTTTGAAAGTTTTGAAATGGCACTTAACGGCTGGTTAATGGTAGGTACTAGATTGGCACGTGTTGAAAGTTCGGGTACTAAATTGTCATGTTTTAAAGTTTGGGGACCAAAGTGGCACTAGACCCAAAGTACAAGGCCATAATTTGGAAATTTCCCAAAAATAAACTATCTACAAAGACCATAATGACCCCACTAACACATCCATAATTGGAACCACTATAAACAAATGAAAATAATGGGTAGTAGCCAGGCCCAACAACTAAAATAGTAAGAACAATAATAATAAATAGGGGTGCCAATGTTAATCAAAAATTCAAAATTTGAATTTGATATTCTACATATTAAAATTGAATTTGGATAATTTGGATATCATAATTAGTCGAATTCAGATATGACCTAATTCAATTTAATAAATATCCAGATTTGACCGATTATTTAATTGTTACATATATTATATAAATTATTTAAATATTTTATATAATATATAATAATTGAATTATATAAATAATTTATATATTTATATACTCTGTATAAATAAAATATTTATTTTATATATTTATTAATTACTTAAATAATTAGTTGGTCAAATTCGAATTCGAACAACGATTTTCAATATCTGTCGGGTATTGAATAGAATTTGGATATCGAATTTCAGATATCAAATCTTTTAATCGGATTTGAATTTGGATATTGCCATATTCAATTTGAATTCAATCCATTTCCACTCCTAGTAATAAAGCAAGAAAAATAAAATAAATTGTCGACATACAAAATAAAAAAAAAAAGAGAGAATTGAAGAAAATCTTGAAACAAAACAGCTCGGTAATTGCTGACTGAACCCTAGACACCATTAACAAACAATTGCAAAACAAAGACAGGAGGAAGCTATCGTTCCGTTTGCGAATCATTTCTTCTTCCTCGACTCTATAGCAAGAGTTCTTTCCCGCGTAATTTCCAAAGCCCAAAGTTAGCAAACTTCAAAGCCCATTTAATTAGCCATGAATCCATCAGATTCAACGATTTGACAATGAGGTGATGAGCTACCCGTAGTGGGAGGATCTTTTAGCCTTCTTACAATAACTTAGAATTGGAGAATACACCTAAAATCTTACTACCTCAACGACTCAAGTAGGTCGGACCGTCGGAGTGAGTCTGAACTGAGTGGTTGGCATTGACGATGGAGGTCATTGATTGGGGAAGAAGTTTGTTACCGTCGGGCTTTTGCTATATATTATGCACAAGCATGGCTTCACCACTAACCAATATCGTTGTTTACACTGAAAAAATTGCAGATTCTATATATGAGCTTGCCAAGACAAGGTAAATTAGATATTGAACTTATAACCTGGCTATTTAATAAGGCTCACCGATGTAAATTAGATTTGATTTGTTATATTACTTAGGCAATTTCTATGTTACCTAATTAAAAGGTATGATGCATATATATTATTCCAAAAGAAAGGGAAGGTACCACTAAGCTACCATATATAGAGATCTTTATACTCTGAACTAGAAAGGAGAATTAAAACGACATAAGAAATTAATCATATATATACCGAAAAAGAGTAATATGCTTTGATGTAGTTTAATTTTCTAAGAAAATTGATCACATGGAACAAACAAAGTCAAAGAAGTCAGTTGGTGGGCTAGATATTGAGACGTTTTTCCTGCTGGGTAAATATGCCTAGTGAGTATGTTGAAAGCATCATCTGAAACAAGGCTGGGAGTTGACGCATAGAAAGTATGGCAATTGGGAGAATAGCTAGACAAGCAGGAGGAATCATAACCCACTTCATTTCATGGCGAAGTACCATTAATATGGTGCTCATAAAGTTGGCTATCATGGATGCAATAGAAATGTAAAGGAATAGAAGGCCGATGCACAATATCCAGGGCAGGATAACTAAGAAATCTTGTTCTGCGAAGCGTGTAATATAGATGGAGAGGAAAGCAATCAAGGAAGAAGAGGAGAAGAGGAGTGATATCATATTGGTCATAACGAAAGTGTTGAAGTTGTAGCGATCAATGAAAATGGAGATGCCTGAGTCGGATTTAGTTGCACCAGGTAATGCCAAAGTTGCTGAAAGCATAACTGAAGCCACAAGCGTGGCCACCACCATACATGCTTCTGCGGTTTGCTTCATCCATTCCTCTCCTTCTTTGAACAATTCCTTGTGTGAATCATTGAATAACATCCTAGGTGTCTTGTTGTCCATGTTTTTAGCTTGTTGGTGGAGAGGTGGAAGAATGGCTTGCACTTTCTATCATGATCACGATGAGAAGCAAATTAGTACGTAATTAATAACTACAACATACCTACGGAATTAAAATTACAAAAAAAAAAAAAAAAAAAAAAAAACTCACCCTGAACCACACAATCTCTTTCCGTAGCTGAAGAGCTGCTGCACCAGAGATTTGATTACGTCGTTGCACAGGTGGCAACTCTGCTACAAGATGTAATGCGTTGTTATTGGTTTTTCTGTCTCTGTAATCACCTACCGCAGGACCGGTTGGTATATCAAAATCGTTGATGAGTTGGAATATCTTATCTTTACGGCAGCGGATTGCTTCATGAAACAGGGTCATTCCTTCATTGTTTTTCAGTTGTGCGATTCGAGGACGATACCTAAGAATCTCAACGATGAAGTCAGCATTCCCCTTCTGGACGGCACGGAAAAGCGCATCGATAATTAATGCTTTCATATCTTTATCATCAACGTCGTATTCATCCCCAACCTCGATGTTTCCAACAGTTGCAATTTGCTGACAAATTGCTCGCAGTAGCATGAAAGCACCCGGCGACATCGAGCGGAATCGTCTCTTTTCGTTGGCAAATTTAAGTGGCCTTGGGACAAGATGGTCAGCTAAAACAAAGCAAAACTAAAGTAATTGGTAATTGATCTAAAATTTGAAAATGGAAGTTTCATTCATTGTCTTAAATAACATAGGTAGAAGCTTCCAGAAAAAAAAAAAATTAACACAAAGAAAAGAACACGTGTCAAATGTGTCAAATAGATTTTCTACAATTCTATTTCTTATGGTTGTAATAAGTCATAGCCAGTAGCTGACTGCATTATTATGATTTAACATATATTGGTCCTGAGCGCTTAGCTAAACTCAGCGCTTGTTCGTTTGCTTTCAATTTTAACATTGAAAGTGTTATAATTACATTAATAGATATATTGATATCGGTGAATTTCTTTTTTCTCTAACTTTGAATACAGAGAATGTTGTTTGAATTCTGAAAATTATCAAATATCTATTTTAACCCCACTATATATGAAATCTTTTGTTTGTTTGTTTTTTTTGAGAATATCATTGAAAAATAAAAAATTATTATATGATTGTACTTTAAGAGATAAAAAATAAGAGGAAATGAACAACTAATTTTCTCTTAAAATTAAAAGATTCTTCTTAAAAGATAAGAATTAAGAAGAAACAAACAAGCCCTCAGACTTCAACACACACAATTAGAGATCTCAAATTTTCCTATACCTGTAGTCAAGGGTATGGAAACTGCTTGGTCAGGGATGGTGGTAGGGATTAAGTCAGATATACCATCAAAATGAAGAATGGAGAGTGAAAATTCAACCTGCTTAACTGTAATATTCTAAAATTTGAATATGTATATATCATCATCATCATCCATGTCTTATCCAAATTATATAGGGTCAGCTACATGAATCTTGTTTGGCCAATCCATTGTATTTAAAATCATATTCTTCTTAAAATGTAAGAATAGATAAATCAGGATCCATATTTATAAGAGTTTAACAAAAGTTTTAGTGCCAAATGTCAACTTGACGCAACTTTCCTCCTATGTCCATGCTTGGGACTATTGGTGCAAGACATTCTCACACTAGCGGAGTTGGAGTTTTTAAAACATTATTTGTATATATGTTCTCAAATGGTTCATTTTAACCCAAATACATATTAGTTAAATGTTAAAACAATTTAGATTGATGATTTTTCATTTTCTTTTCTAAATCTTTTTTTAAAGTGGAATTTTAATTAAAATTAAAAAAAGAGTTCGGGGATTTGGTATGGGGATTCATACCAGAGAGAGAGAGAGAGAGGTATACCTTGATCTGCATTCTCCTCATCTTGTCTGTCTACACGGAAAGAAAATATTCTTGATTTGATATATTCAATGCCTTCAAGAAAAAAAATAAGCAATTAATATTGTTTCTATGAGTCTCTTAATTCAGAAGTGAATAATTTTTTGATAGTAAAAGAAAATTTACTAAAAGCAAAATGAAGGGAGAGAATGAAATCCATAGGCCACAGAAAACAAGGCCCACAAGAACAATGCAAGAGGAAGTGAAGAATATGATATTTATAACAGTGAATGAATGAACATGAAATAAATAAATGATAATTGATTAAAGAATCGGTCCTTCTTTTGTAAAGGAAGTCTTTTAGCTCATGATTTTTGCTCAATCATATATAATATAGCAATTTCATTGGCTAAAAAATTATAGAAACAAATGGGTAGATGCTTACTTGTGGAGATAGAGATAGAGATAGGCGTTAGAAGGGCTGCCCACCAGGTTTCATGTTCAGAAGTACTTTCAATTAGTGCAAGTATCGCGGTTTTCTTAAATCTATCCTTGATCAAGAGCAATTCTGGGAAGTCGTTCACTAGTTTCAAAGCCAGATCTGCAAGTATGAATATAAAAACAATATGCATTCATGTTAAGAAAAAAGAATAAAAAGAAAGAGAAGAGAAAAAGGAAAAAAAAAAAAAAAAGCTTCATTTCGTCTAACTTGTTACCATAGAAATTTCCATATATCAAAGCAATAAGAATAGTAACCCTAAATTTGTTGCGTGCTTTCTTGTTCCATTCGTATATGTCGTTTTTAGCATCAGCTTTATCCACTTCAATGGTGGCTTTGAATAGATATTCTACGACCTTCTTATGCTGGTTCCTGATAGCATGGTGAAGGGGTATCTGTTCATCACATTCTCTCAGCACTAGACGCCTTTCCTTTTCTACCAAGGCCATTACGACATTCAAATGTCCACCTGAGGCAGCTAGGTGAAGTGCTGTTCTGTAGTTATTGTTCATCAACATTACCTCTTCCTTATTCATCCTGTCTAGTAGCAGCTTTACAATTTTCAGATGTCCTACCCTGGCTGCGATGTGAAGAGGGATATCCTGCCCTGCTGTGATTCTGGATACAACTACTCTATTATTTCTCTCGAGGAAAGTTTCTACTTTTTCATGTTTACCCTTTACGATAGCATTGTAGAAATCTTGACACCATGTGTGTGCGGTCATTGGCTGCAACCCTGGAATGGCAAAGAAAATCGATCGAGCTCACCATAAATTATTATATATTGAGCTCATCAGTCGTAGAATTAATATATAATAACATTTTGCATTACTCTTTTAGATTTCACCGTATTATCTTCTTTCTATTTGCCAAGTTTAACAGAGTTAGGCCTCCACCACATGGCAAAACTTCCCAACTTTTCAGCCTTATTCTTTGTTTTAATTTTAAGAAGATTAGAGATATTTGAGCAATTATTTGTAAGAAACTGATAATTCAACACTCAACAGCTCCCTGCAAAGTTAAGTACAAATCAATGTTTTCAATTAAATTAATAACGAGTAGTAGTTAACCTCAATCAGTAATTTGACCAGGTCACCAGTCCAATCAGTTGGGTCAACAATGAATTGAAAACATGGGTTTAAAGAAGCTAATCCAAAAATTTGGGCAGTAAAAAAAGCAATATTTAAAGAATCTGACCAAACACCATTTGTTCAGATCACACCTAGAATTGGAATGATAAGAAAAAAAGTACACATGTACCATATTTTAGAATATTTAATTGATTTGTCCAAGCAAAAGCCCTTTGCCTTTGATTGATTGATTCAGCAGCATTGAACTAATTAGGTGGCATTTGATAAATCTAAAATTTTAGATCTAAAAAGTTAAAAAGGTATTTTTTCTGTCTAAATTTTAAAAAGAAGCATAGGTAATTTTCTACTTTTTAGAAACTCTAAATCCATAAGTTTGTTTGTTTTGGATCAACCCTTTACCATCCGAAATTTACTGACTTTATTATTTTACCCGTAAAACATACTATTTCAAAATGTTGAGTTAAATTTGCATTATCTCATAAAAAATATTAAAATAATTAATAATTAGTAAAATAATTTATAATTAATTATTATTATTATTATTATTTTAATATTATTACTCACCCAATCGCTGGTGCTGTAAGTTGTAGTGGCGATGGTGGGAAGACAGGGGAGAGAGAGAGAGAGAGAGAGAACTGCCGCAGCAAGGAGGTAGGAAAACAGGGGGAGAGAATGAAAGAGAGAGAGAGAACCACCATTGCAAGTTGCAACGACGGTAGTGGGAAGCAGGAAGAGAGAGAGAAAGAGAGAAGTGTTCTTCCTAGAGCTTGGATTCAGAGGGGCATTCTTCTTGGAGCTTGGATTCGTGAGTGGCGCTTCCTCCCTGAGAAAATACGAAAATGACTAGGGTTTTGGGTTTGGGGGTAATCAGGGGTAGCGTGTGTCATTTCCAAAAGATTGGAAGGGTAGCTTGGACTATGCACTGGCTTTGAAACACGTCTTAGCGCGTTAAGAGCCAACTCGCGCTCTAAAGTTTTTAGATCTGAAAACAAAATAAAGATCAAGTTTAAGAGGTGAAACCAAACGAGTATGAGGTATGAAAAGCAATGTTTTCAGATTTAGACGTCTGAAAAGTGCAATCAAATGCCCCTTTATACCCATTGAAAATTTTCTTAAATTTAGCTTCATTGAAGAATTGATTTATTAGCTCAATTAAGAGACTTATTGTAAGAGATTCACCTTTGATTCATCTTGAAGAAGCTATTTATATGATATTTGGATAGAGCTTGTGCTTTGTACTTTTGAAAGTATGAAACTACAAAGCACATATTTAATTTCTACTTTTGTATTCTTATAAATGCGTTTGACAAAAAAAATTACAGGAAATAAAATATAGCGTTTAAGTATAACAAAATAATGCACACATATGAAATCTACATGACATCCTTATATTTGTCATGTATCATACATACACATGCACTTGTTACTAAATATATTCAAAAGTCACGTGTCATCTATATATGATGCTACATGACACATACATGTCATTGATGAATACATTCAAATGCCTATGGCCAATCAAAAATCTCCATAAAAGTTAAAACCATGCAAAGGTTTAGTAATGTATTAAGCTATAATATTTTGTAACATGAAATTTATTATATGAGATATTACCAAAGGCCACTTAAATGGCATAGATATAAATCTTCCACATGACAATATGTGATTAATTTTGGTCCAAAAGGATCTTTCTTTCATCGGTCACCACCTTTAATTAGTGGGGCATATTTCAACTTAAAACTGGAATACTATGTCCCATGGTCAAAGTGATCTCTTATTTGAAAGGAATTTCCAAAATTATAATATTAAAAGTTTATACAATCCATATCCCTATGATAATGCTCCAATACAAGGTGATGTTCTAACAATGATGTGGTTGGGTGAGTAAACAAAAGGAATACATGAGCCCAAATCTCAAATAGGCAAAATCTCTGAAAACATGGCATCTAGCTGCACATTAGTTATATATTTTCAACATTTATGTTAAATTTATGGCAAAATGTATCTCCAAATGTGCAATTGGATGCGCATGCATTTAGAGTATTCACAAAATTTATGCTTTCATGAATAAATTAGTTGAAAATAGGCACAAAATTTCTTTGCATTATAGAAATAGATACATTATTTTTTGCTCCTGCAAGGGAGGGACTGCTCTTTTTCACCATAGATAAACATGGGAAATATGGCCTTATTATCCATCGTGAGAAGGAGTATTTCTTCCCCAAGGCTATATTTGGTTTGAAAAAAATGTAAGGAAAGAAAGGCAAACCTATACAAAGACTAAAAGAGCATCTTCTCCTTTTTTTTAAGAGTAGTAAAAAGGTTTTGGAGAAATGTACCTTTCGCATGGTAATCATGCATAACATCCAATTGATTCCATACATCTTTCAACGAGTACAAATCTTTAATGAAAGCCTGGATTATAGGATGACATTGCTGTTTGATTATGGAGTTAGCATCCCAATCAGAGACATGCTTATCCTTCATGTACTCTTTCATCACTCTTTTCCAATCTAAATAATTTGTACTTCTTGCATCAACTAGAATAGGAATATGTTTTATTGGACCTGAAATAATGAAAAACAAATATCTTATCAGCTCAAGTAGATAGAAGATTTTGTCCTTAGACATGATTTGTTGTTTTATAATTTTCTATGCAAAATCACTATTTGTAATTTGTCAAACTATTAGCATAATTAATAAAGAATCTTGTTAATTTTTGAAAAATGTATATACTTAACTTTATATATAAGCATGTGAACATATTTTGCTATGTTCCAATGTTTATACCAATTGTTCATGGGTTTCTATGCCTAGGGGTGCCATTTGCCCAAGGGCACTTCTACTTTGGTTGTGATACATCATGGCATTTGGTGATGCCTATACATCTAAATTTTCAATAAATTATTATACACCATGGGATGTACCGAAGTATTTTACTTTTCTTAGGCTTAGTTTTTATCAAATTTGAATGGGCCTAGCTTGAAACCTAAGCCCAAAACATTGTAAAGTTGAGCCCAAAGCCTGGCCTGTAAATAGGTCTAATGAGTAGAGGGTGGTGGGTGAAAAATCCAGGATTGAAACATCGACAACATTGCTTTTCTAGTGTGTCAAATTTCTATAGATGGGTTAGAGAATTTAGCCTTACCATAACTTTCTATATGCTGCAAATTGAAAGGACAATGGCTTGACATCAAGTAGATTCCAATGTAGTGCAATCTAGCCAATTATATGCTTGACATATGATCATTAAGTTTTTTTGTTCACATTTGGGTGAAAACAAAACACCTAAAACTCTTTATTTAGGCTTAATTTGGGAAGAGTGTAAATACAAATATATATAGTATAAAACCTTGTCTATGGTATTTGTAAACCTTGTATTTGTATTGTACATATTTGTATTTATACTCTTTCTAAACCGAGCCTTAGGAGAAAGCACAACTAATCATGTTTTAGAGAAATAGTATCGATGCTCTTAGAACGAATTTTTCTTAATCAAGTCACTGACTCCGACTTGGCCACAAGAATTGTTGGAAGTTGATTCTTCTTGACTATCCCGAACAACCAGTGTATGCAGGGAAAAACTTTGGTAAAATGTGTATGTGGAAAGAGCATTATAGACAAAATGGTCTATTGAATGTATACATGTTGTGGTAATATGTGTGTTGCCTTAACTTTGTTGAGAAGATATGATATTACCATTGCTTTGTTCACTTTCTTGGGCCGCCTCTCCATATTTAAGCTAGAAACAAAAGACATGAAACATGTTAAAAAAGATAAACAAATATGAAATAGAGATATATTGGCTGGTGAAGACAATATATGGTTTTTCACTATAATATCACTATTATTGAATTTGATCTTTTACTAATTGTGAGGGCACAAAATGTAATTTGAATTATTACATTTATCATTATTTAATTCTCTCTCATTAAGTCTTTAGGTTATTAACTCTCATTTTTTTATTAAAACCAACCCAAAGAATGGATTTCTTTTCCTATATGGTGGCGAGTCAACAATGCCAACTTTTTGGGTCAAATGTGTAAATCCTTGATGTCATAATTAAATAACAATAAAAATTTAAAATGATGAAAACACAAAAATGTATAAACATTACTTTTGTTAAAAATAGTTAGACACATCTCTAACATGGTATATTCTTCATATTAAGCAAAAATAGTGTGATAAATAAAACAATTTTATAGACATAAAAATATAAAAAAGTTTGGAAATATATTATTTTCTATTATCACCATCATCATAAAAAATTGTCACATGCAAAATACATGCACACTTACTAGTCAAATAAAAAGCCCAGTTCAAATAAGGTTCAACACTTGCCACGTGGATGGTGGTTTTGAAACAAACTATGTATAGACTATATTTTCCCCATACTTACCTAAATGTAGGGTGGCATGCGTCCCCCTCTAGCTCTAAAATCATGTTGTTTCCTAATTTCTGAAATCCTTTTGCTTCTTAATTCAAACGAGAATGTTCACTTATCCTTGAATATAAATCAAACCTAATTTAGTTTTCTAATAATTGAAATAAGAATTCAGTACAAGGGCTTTCAAGATGTCACATTAGTATGAATTATAGTTTTCTAGATCAAATGGTTTAATCAAACATAAACTCATCCTAGAAGATTCAAGACCTAAAAGCTTGGATATATAGTAGGGCTACAACTTGGGTTGGGTCAAGTTGAACTCCAGGTTAGGCCATTAGGGTAATGGTTGAAAAATATGAATCTTATATACCTTTGGGATGGTTTAGGGTTGAGACATTGATCACCCTGAACTCGACATATTTTCATAGTTGTATGTATAAATATTTTATAAATATTTATATATGCATGCATGTAAAATGAACCCAACCTAAAATTCAGTAAACCTTAGTATGCTAATCTTAAATTCTTAATAACTAAAAACTTCTAGCAAAATGAAGTAAACAAACTAGACCAATCCAAACCTAACCTGCTCCCACCTAAGGTTGGGTTATAGTCAAGGTTAAGCTTGACGGTTCAACAATTAGGGTTGGATTAGGGTTGATTTCAATTTGACCAAACTCAGCTCAATTTGCACCTCCATTGGATGGTGGATCTCAAACATAATACAAGTGCCATGGGTCTTGATGTAACCGATTCTAGTCACGTACCAATTTTTTTGTGATGTATCAATTTTTTGGCTAAGTACCTCGTCATTTGACCTGCTCGCATGAGAGGATGGTAGAGCTCCCTGGTGGTGAACTACTTGGTGACGAGCTCCCTGATGGTAAGCTACGTGGTGATGAGCTCCCTGGTTGTGAGCTACCTGGTGACGAGCTCCTTGGTGGTGAGCTGCCTGGTGACGAGCTCCCTGGTGGTGAGCTACTTGGGTGGACTTGTCATTTGACCTGCTCCTATGCATCCTGTAACTCGGGATGGTGGAGCTCCCTGATGTAGCACAACCTGACTGCCCTCTGCATGAGGTGATCTCCTCTCCTTTGTAGGCGACGGGAGCTGAGGGACCTGCGATAACTCCATCAGAGGACCCGGGGGTATTTTCCCGACGAGGACTCTCCGATGCCTAAGTTAGCATTCTGATTGTAGGGAGCTTGGAGAGAAATGAGAGAGCTAGAGAGCGGGGATTACCTCAATTTTTCCATTCTCTCCCTCCTTGTCTTTGGGGGTCGGAGTCCTTATGTAGTGGTGTCCTGTCAAATTAGTTGTAACAGCCTCTGTCAAGTCAGGTGTAACCGCCTCTGTCTCTCTGCCGCAGCTGTTACTGCCATAGTTGAGGTAGCGGGTGCAGGCGGCTGCTGTAGAGTACGGCTCTGCCAGTCAAGGGACAACTCTCAGGGCTGGCAGGCACGGCGCCGCCTGGTGAGAGACGCGGGCACAGGTCTCCGGATCTATCAGGTACGGTTGTCAGGCAGGAGATCTTCCTGCAATATGCGGAGCTGCCCCTAAGTGGCGAGCTCTTCGTAAGACGCCAGGCTGCCTGTGGAGTGGCTAGCTGCCTGTGCCGAGCTGCCCCTAGCTATACCGAGCTCCCCGAACTATGCCGAGCTGCTTGTGACGAGCTCTGTCGAGCTGCCTGTGGCGAGCCATGCCGAGCTGTCTGTAAGTGGCAAGCTGTGGCAAGCTCTGCCGAGCTGCCCGAGCTGTTTGTAAGTGGCAAGCTTTGGCAAGCTCTACCGAGCTGCCCAGTTGTCAAGAGGCTGCACTTGGTTTGCATGAGGTGCCAGGTGTCACAATTTCACTGGAGGGCCAAATCCGCCCTCATACAAATCAAGTGCAGCCTCTTGACAACTGGGTAGCTCGGGAAGCTCGGGCAGCTCGGCAGAGCTTGCCACAGCTTGCCGCTTACAGAGATCGGCATGGCTCACCACAAATAGCTCGACATAGCTTGGGGACCTCGGTATAGCTAGGGGTAGCTCGGCATAGGCAGCTCGTCACAGGCAGCCTGGCGTCTTACGAAGAGCTCGCCACTTAGGGGCAGCTCGGCACTTACAGGTAGCTCGGCATAGGCAGCTCGCCACAGGCAGTTGGCCACTCCGCAGGCAGCCTGGTGTCTTACGAAGATATCGCCACTTAGGGGCAACTCGGCACTTACAGGTAGCTCGGCATAGGTAGCTCAGCACTTAGGGGCAGCTCGGCGTATCGCAGGAAGATCTCCTGCCTGACAACCGTACCTGACAGATCTAGAGACCTACGCCCACATCTCTCGCTGGGCGGCACCGTGCCTGCCAGTCCTGAGAGCTGTCCCTTGACTGGCAGAGCCATACTCTGCAGCAGCCGCCTGCACCCGCCACCTCAACTCTGGCAGTAACGGCTGTGCCAGAGAGACAGAGGCGGTTACACCTGACTTGACAGAGGCTATTACGCCTGATTTGACAGGACACCACTATATAAGGACTCCGACCCCCAAAGACAAGGGGGGAGAATGAAGGCATCGGAAAGTCCCCGCCGGGAAAATAACCCCGGGTCCTCTGATTCAGTTCTCGCAGGTCTCTCAGCTCCCGCCGCTTACAAAGGAGAGGAGATCACCTCATGCAGAGGGCAGTCGGGTTGCGCTACACTAGGGAGCTCCACCATCCCCTGAGTTACAGGCCGCCTAGGAGCAGGTCAAATGACGAGTCCACCGAGGTAGCTCACCACCATGGAGCTCGTCACTAGGTAGCTCACCACCAGGGAGCTCATCACCACGTAGCTCACCATCAGGGAGCTCGTCACCAAGTAGCTCACCACCAGGGAGCTCGACCATCCTCTCATGCGAGCAGGTCAAATGACGAGGTACTTAGCCAAAAAATTGGTACGTGACCAGAAATGGTTACATCAGGTCTCACTCTAAGATTTAAGATTTAAGATTGTTCTTTTTTAATAATTCAAGTTAGAAATAAAAATATAGCACAAAAAAAAAATTATGACGTTATATTGGTGTTGTTCCAATTCATCTACATAAAATGTGAGTTTTAATTAAAAACCAAACCTAATCTACTGTCCTATGTCAAATAAAAAATTCATCCTAAATATTTCAAAACTTACCTCTTGGAAAGTGGGTCGCATTGTCGCAAACAAAATACATACGGTATCCCCAATACTAAGTGGGAGGTAATTAGCTAATTTATTATATAAATTACGTGCTTAACTAAGAAAAATGCACAAACACTAGGACATGTAGGAAATACTCGGCTTGTGAGTTACATTTGTTCACAGATTGCATGGTTCTGGAACGAAAAATGCTAAAACCATGCATTCCATCTTTGTGGTGATTCTCAACAAATTCTCCTTGTATGAGCATGCGGATGGTTTCATGACAACTAGTGGTTTTCACTTTTCACGGTCTGGTTTGGTGTGATTTGAATAACATCTCAGACGAAACCAATAAATTACAAGTTGAGAAATTTTCGGATTAAACCAAAATGTTTTGGCAGGGAATCCAAACCAGACCAAATCGTTTTATTCTAATTTGGTGTGATTTTTAATACAGTTTGGGCCATTTTATGATCGTATTAGGCTTAACCTGATTAGAAAGTCCAAATGATATACCTACCCTCCCTAAGTTTGTTATTTTTTTTATTGCATGTATTTTCATAGCAGCATCTCGGGAGGTTAGAGAGAGTTAAAATTTTTATTTTATTATTTATAATATTATTTCGGTTTATAGTTTGATTTGATTTATAAAATCTGGTAAACCAAAACTTAAACTGTAAATTATAATTTAGGAAAATGTGGGCGTGCTGTGCACGTTGAAATTTTAAATTACAATTACAATTTTTATCATCACCATTACTATTACTATTATTATTATTATTTAATTTTGTATTTCATTTCCATCATAAATAAAAATAATTTTTATTTTAACAATTTTCCATTTAATATGGTGAATATATAACATTAGAAATGTCCCCAAATGTTTTCGACAAAATTGTATACTTTTCATTTTTTATGTTCTATCTTTTTTAAATATTTATTATTCATCGTTAATAAAAATGATTCTTACATTTCATACTTAATTTTATTTAGTATAATGAATATATAATATTAGAGATATGCTCAATTCCTTTTTTGTATTTTTATATATTATTTATTTTGAATTTTTATTATTTGATTATAGCATTATTGGTTAACCCATTTGACTCAAATGGTTGAATTTCTTACCCACCATTGGTTGGGAAGAAAATGGTTTTATTCTCAAATTATTTTTCAAAATATTTATTTTTATATTATTAAAATCAATGTTGTGGATTTAATTAATTGAATTTAATGATGAGAAAAATATATTTTATATATATACCTTAGATATGAGACTTAATGAAAGAATAGGAAAATAATTTTATTCCCAATTGGTTTTAAATTTTATATTCCATTTCCATCATTAATTAAAGTATTTCTTATTCATCATACTTATTCTTATCTAATATGATGAATATATGATAATAAAGATGTTCCCAAAATTTTCTTTAATTTCAATATTTTTGCATTTTTTATCAAATTTTAATTTTTGTATTTAATTGGCAACAATGCAACATGGGTTGGCCTATTTGACCCAAAATTGTTTAATTTCTTACCACTACATAAAAATACTGCTTTTCCAAGTCAATTTCAAAAGTACAAGTTTTTATATTATTAGAATTATTATGTATGGATTTAATTAGTGGAATTTAGTAATTAAAAGAAACAAAAAATACCTTAAGGGGGCATTCTTTTTCTGGATTTTGAGAGGGGGAAAGTTGGTCAATGGGATTTTGATTCCCATTGACCAAGAATCCCATATTCTTTTTTAAGATTTATGTGGGGACCAGGGAAAGTTTATTTTCCTGGGTAAGTGATACCCATCTTCTAGGTGAGTAAATAACTTTCCCACCTTGGGGGAAAGTTGTCAACACTTGAATGTGACAAAAATTCCCCTTATAATAATGGATTTTTATGGATAAAATGGTCATTGTCTTGTTTGCATGAAAAATAAAAGAACACGGGTAAATGCACTTATCCGGGTAAATCTTTCCTGGGAAACACTTACCCTGGTAAATGTATTTATCCGGGAAAGTAACTTACCAAAAAGCGAACGAGGCACAAATGTATGGTTAAGTGAGGGTGAATGAGAGTTAATACCTTAAATGAAATTTAATGAAAGAGAATTAAATGCAATAAATAATAGTATTCAAATTACATTTTCTGCCCTCATAATAGATAGGGACTCTATTGTACTTTTTATAGTAGTATAGATATAGATATAACAGGGGGACTCAAGAGTAGGGACAGTCAGACAGAGTAAGGGATGCATGCGAATTCATAGGTGATAACACACCATTGCTGTGATGAAATGGCTGGTTCATACAAGAATTCTCGGCGTACTGTAAGTATTGGAAAGTTTGCAACAGAAAAACCAAAACATGGAAACAGGTCTATGAAAAAGATTCTAGAGCTAGGAAATTAGCATTTAAAATTGTCCATCTTTGCAAATGTATCAGAATGGGTTTGGATGATACCTACATGGGTGATGGGCCACATTGAAATTGGATCCATTAATATTCTGAACCGAACATGATGAAATTAATGATGAGTTGGATTCTACATGGACTTGGATCTGATTCGAATATTAGATATACCCAGGCCCAACCAGGTCAGAGCCCACATCAATGTGTGTTGGGTTTTAGCGTCGGTTTGCACTACCAGTCTTTAATCTCGGGTTAGAGAGTGGCTCAGATCTGAGGGTTGACCCTAAACCTAGCAGAACCTGTCCAAGTTGCATCCTTATAAAGTTGTTGAAGAATGAATAGGAATCACGGAAAGTGGCAGCACGATTTAGGTATAAACAGGATTCTGTAGAACATAGATACCTAATGACTATTATCTCTCTGATGGCTACTTAGTTTGAGGATGTAAGCTTCATACGTGCACCAAGAGCATGAATAAAAAGGATAACGGCAATGGACAGAGTGAAATGGCGGACTAAGATTGATCAATGTAATCGGAACAAAGCAGCTCGGATGAGTAGGAGTCAGGAGATAGAGAGGGGGGATGTGTTATATAAAAACAGTATACCTTTATTTGCTTATAAATTTACTTAATACTAGCTAAAACAATCAAAATAAATGCAGTGGAATTCCTTCAAAAAAAGGCATTTTGAAGGATATTTTTTGTAAAATAACATTTTTTCTTAATGTGGAAAAAAGGAAAAGATATGGCTGAACTTTGATTATTAATAATAACAATACATTACTGATGAATCATCGCTTCAAGTTTGGTAATTGCAATCACTTCCCATGAACTTTTTGACACAGTTGCAAGTACACCCCTTTATTAGAATTCTCTAACAGAAGGTATGACAATGTCCAAAATACCCATACAGTTACTATTGAAGTTGGTTTCTACAAAAAGGAAACAATACAAACCTTATGAACAACAAGAAAAGAGAGTATAAAGATGCAAGCTTTACCTTTGAGCAATTGATATGAAGGGAAAATTCGGAAAATACATCAATTTTAGAAGAGACTGGAATGGTTTGGGGTAGTGATTGATATGAAGAGAAAATTTGGAAAATAAATATTTTAGTCAAAAGTAATTGCATGAGTATTTTGGACACTTTCATACCTTTTGTCAAAGGATTCTAAAGGGGTCGTCTACTTGCAACTGTTTCTAAAAGTTCAAGGGAGGTGATTGAAATTACCAAACTTGAGGGGGGTTTGAAATTTACCCTAATAATAAATTATAGAACATATTACTTTATGACAATTGTATATAATTTATAAATAAACTTGGACAAATTAGTAAAGTGTTTTCTCAAACTGCATGCATCATGTGTTGCAAATATGTACAATATTTAAAATTAATATATTTCTCATAGCAAAATTAATTTTGTAAGATTACTATTTCTTATTAATTTTATTTATAAAACTAATCATATATATATATATATTAATTTTATTTATAACATTATAAATTTAATTTGAATTTTTAATTAATAAAAATTAATATTATTATTATTTTAATTACAAATTTGAATTAATTTTTATAATTTTTATACTTATAAATATGACTTAAATGGATTAAAATTAAAAGTTTTATAGTTCTATTAATAATAATAAAATTTAATTATTATGCTACCTAATTAAGTCAGTTATGATTGTTTAACCACATCAAAAAATTACCTAATTAAATAACTAACTTAAAGTACAGGCATGTTCAATAATTTGTACTTACAGCCGTTATATAACATATGGAGCCATATTGGCATCAAACTAATGACCCATATGTTATACACGTCTAAATTCAAAAAGGAGCTATATAGATCTAAGGGTGCAACTTGGAAGAGCCAACTCAAGTCCAAACCGACCCAAACTAGAAATTTAAATGGAGTGGACTTGGATTTGGTCTTTGGGTTGGGCTTGATCTTGGGGCTAAATGTTTGGACTTAATTTTTTGGGACAAGCTGAGGCGTAGCACAAGTTGGACAAATTCGAATTGACCTCAAGCCCAGGCCTTAAGCAGAATTACAAGGGTTGGATTTTATTAATATCACTTTAATTGCTATAAAATTATTTTACCTATTAATTTAATTACTATAAAATAATTTTACAATAATTATAATTTAAATAATTCATTAAATATGGTAATTTAATATTAAATTACTTTTTCAAAAAGTTTGATAATTTATTAACTATAATTACTTATCAATTATTAAGAGTAATATTTAACATTAATTAATTAATCATAAATAATCAGTTAATTAATTATCAACTCTACTCAATTAATTAACTGTATTTAGTTTTGTAATTGTATTTTTATAATTATATAGGGAGAAGAAAGAGACAAGATTAAAAGAAATTTTAGGAGATGAGATGGTTTAGGTAATTAGAATTAGAGAGAGAGAGAGGAAGAAGCTTCGGTTAGGTAAGGGGAGAAAGGAGAAGTTTTTTAGCTGGGATTACACCAATGAATACTTATTTGCATTTGGTAAATAATCCCAAATAAGTTTTTATTATTCAAAAAAGCCCAAATTTTAAGCTTATTTCCTTTTTGGCCGATCTTAGCCCATATAATGTAACTTTGAAAATACCTATACTACCCTGCTTGAAACAAGTGCTTTTTCACCAAACACTTATGAACCCTTATTAGGACAGGCACTTATTTTTAAACACCTATTCATCAAATAATCACTCCCACCCAAATATATGCTTAGCATAACTTAAAATAGTCAAAGTAAATAGGGCTGTTCATAAGAATGCCCAACCCGACCAAACCGACTAATCCGGATCAACCCAATCCGAGTCAGTCGGGTTTTCATCAGTACCGGTCGGTTTTCGGGTTGGGCAAATATATAAATTGATATATCGGGTGAACTAGTCTTCTACTAGTTAGGTAGTTCCTAATTTGAGTAGTTTCCTATTTAACTATAACTAGTCTTCTACTAGAATTAGAAGTCTCATTAGGCAATTACAATTAGAATAGGCAATCTATCATAGTTTCTAACTTTCTATTGTCTTTTACACCAAATAGGCAACCCATTATGCAATTACAATTAGAATTCAATTAGGTGTCCTTTTGTATAGGAGCAAAATCGAAACCGACCGAAACCGGCCCAACCCGACTCAAACTGACTAGGTCGGTTTGGCCTACAGTGGGTTGGTTTCGGTTTCCACCTCAGGTAACCCGACCAGGTCGGGTCAGTTGGGAAAACCCCAATAAACCGACACAACCCAACCCGTGAACACCCCTAAAAGTAAATGCTATAGAATTCCTTCAAAAGACCATTTTGAAGGATATTTATTTATGTAAAATAGCATATTTTTTCCTTTATTATTTTTAAACTAATCTAATTGATGTTAAAAAGACTCTATATCTCCTACTCATGGAAATTCTGCCCATACCTACCCACAATACACTATCCCCATGAATTAGGAACATCTTTCCCTATGAAATGTTCTCCATGTACGACTGGGATTAACGGGGGCAGAGTTCTTGTGGGCAGAAGATCCAGACTCTATTAAAAGAGAGAAAGAGACGGCTGAACTCTGATTACTTACGTAATAAGTTATATAGAACAAATTTCTTATGACAATTTATATAATTTAATAGTCTTAGATAAATTAATAAAATAATAACTAGAGGTGCTACTCCTACAGTAGTATGCATCATGTGTTGCAAATTAATGTGCACTTAAAGTTAAACACTACGTCCAATTAATTGAATACTATTCTCATAATTAACCATACCTCTATCAGTTTCCAAGCGCTATAGGCTGATGAAGAATCGGCGATGAACCGGAAAATATTTTTATCCACAGCTCGGAAAATGTAGAACAAGGCCCCCGAATCTTTCTTTTTAATCTGTTTATCTTGTGATGATATTTCCTTTTTAACAACTTCCCATAAATCCTTGGATTTCAACATGACTTTCATCTGGATTTTCCAATCTTCAAAATCTTCCCCATTAAACCTTGGAAGTAGCAGCTGAAGCAAATCATCACCCTGCTCCATTAATTGATCTTTGAATGAATTTGGAGCTAGAATGACGTCTGATTTATATAATAATCCTCTACCAAGTATAAGTGGATCCTATCAAGAATTAAACAAATAGTTATTACAACAATAGAAGTGGAACTTTCTAAATCGCCTTTCTAACTCTGGTGTAATTACAGAACAAGATCTAATTAATTAATTCCTAAGATAATTTTCTCAATTGTACATCACAAGTTGAGAAGATCAAAGCAATTAATAAACCATATAATTTTATACTGATTTTGATGACTTTGAAGAAAGGTTTAAAACGAAAAAAAAAAATTCTTTGTACCATGAAACAACAATTAAAATTGAATATGAATCACTAATTACTCAATTTTTTATTCCACGGTGGAATAAAAGAGCCACGAATTTCATTTGGGAAAAGATTAGACAGCATCAGCAGCTGCCACATCAGCAAAAATATCGTAGGGATAACTACACTACATTCCACCTCAGAATTCTAAACTCCACTGCACACTTATAACATTTCAAAATTTTAAATACCTCCCTTTATAAGACCAATACCCGTCTGTGTATTGGCATCAATTCTGAACTGGCACCTACCTCAAATGTGCAATGGAACTAAGATTTATTGAAATAGACTTAACAGTAAAAACCTCAAAATCATATTGTATTTGATGGCATGGCAGGTGATTTTGTTCTAGAAAACAAAACCATTCACATATTGTGGAACATCATGAATATCAGATCGAAATTTGTCATTGACCCGGATAAACAGGATTCAAAATTTGCACAAGTCTATTTAATTACACTGTAAATTTTGTACTGCAAACAATAAACTGAGGCCTTGCTTAAGAAGGATGGATGAAGATCAATTCTACTATTTACCTGCTGTATGCTTGTAGGGAATTAATTGAAGCCTTGAACGTTTGTAAACAAGATATTGATTTGCCGGTGTACTTCCAAACCTCTGCTTCATATATATATATATATACACCTAGCAGGACCACAACGTACATTTATCTTTAAAAAAGCATTTGCCCATTCGTTCCATTAATTGGATGCTTTCCTTCCAAACTTAATTTGCACATTCCTTTACAGCCATTTTAAAGGGAGAAAGACGGTTCAGCCTAGGGTTAGAATTTTTAGGCCCAAAGTATAATTAGAGTGGGTGTTAGTTTGGAATTGATGCCAATTTACTAATGAGCATTGATATATAAAGTGGAGGTTTTTAATATTTTGAATGATTATAATTCTACACTGAAAATTAAAAATCTACATTGAGCCTATCCATACTTTTCCGTATTCTAAATTCGATATTCTCTCTATAATTTTATAATTATCACTTTCATCAAAACCAATGAAAAAGCATTTGCCCAAAAGCTGTCTGTCGGTGGATTTGCTTGAGACTGGGGATTGCTCTTGGGTTCTAACTGTTGTGGAAATAATGTTAAGGTGGTAAAAGAAATCGTAATGGAATGTTTTTGTCGGTAGAAAAGAAAAAGCATGACTGAATAAACATTACAGAGAACAAAGGAATTCGGATAACAAAATTAAAGTTAGCGAGATGTTTTGTGTCCATTCTAAGGGATTTGGATATGCTTCGGACAGAGCGTGCCTCACAGAACGTTTCAGTCATGCACCTGAAACATTTCCTTAAGAATAAGAATTTACAATTATCGAGATGTTTTAGATGCGTGGCTGAAACGTGTTGCAAGGCCGGTGTGAGGCGTGCTTTGTGAGTAGCAAACCTAAACTGTACACGCATCTATACCAAGACCCCCTCTCTGATTTTTAACAGGCCAGTGTTTTAATCAAGACACGGGCTTACGTGATATCGTCTTTTTCACCCAACACTAGCGTGTTGAAAAATCACTGGGGGTCTTGGGTTTGTTTTTCAACTTTACACTACAGGTGCGATATTGTGAGATGGGATTAGTTGCACACTTAAACTGTTAAGCAGGAATTCAGATCTGCGCCCCACAAGGGGGCACCCAACAACGTTCCACAGCACTCTGCCATGTATTGGGAACGTCTTCTAATGATGACATCATTGATTTTGGTATTATCGTCGGAGATGTTCTTAATATATAGCGGAGATGTGCTGTGGGATGTTGTGGGGCGCCCCCTTGTGAGGCGCAGATGTGAATTCATTAAATAAGCTATGAAACCAATGATAACACTCCACACCAGTAATAAAATACATGGGCCCACAACCATTCAACCTATCAGTTTGGGCCTCATATATTTTATCAGTGGCATGGAGAGTTATAATTGATTTCACAGCCCACTAAACAGTCATCATGTTCAGCTAATCCGAATTTGTATCTTGTGAGTAGGAGATGCGAATCCTCTCCTCAGAATGGGATCTACTCCTCACAAATAGGTGCCTCACAGGCACATCCACCATGCATTAGGAATATCTCCCATACTTATAAGTTATTATTCATGGGAGATGTTCCCAATGCATGATAGGATATACGTGTGAGGTAGGTATGAGGTACCCTGTGTAAAGAGCAGATCCAGTCTCTCTCTCCTCAGGCTCAGGCTCAGACAGTCGGACCAATACCATTTGACGGGAAATTCTGATTTCAATGTTGATGTGTTGAGACTATGAATAGGTAAAACAAAAAAGGAAAATGAAAAAGCAAGTTCAAGATTAAATGAGATTCCAAAGCATGGTAGGTTGGAGAGAAATAAGAAAAAGGAAAAAGGAAAAAGAAAAAAAAAAAAAAAGCATCCACCTCGGTTGCCATTTATTCCCCTTCCTCTCGACAAAGAGAATGTTCTGCTTTTAATAGTCCAGACTCTAGAGGAACACAATGAATGGAAATCTATGTTTTTTTATTTCATAAACAAAAAAGGAAAAGAAAAATGATTGAGAACTCGTGGAGTTGTTAATCTATTTAATCCCTCTATATAACCTTACTAGAACTATTGGAACTAGGGTGAAACTCAGTTGGATTGAGTTGGGTTGAAGGTTAATTAGGCCTGAGTTTTTCAGTCCCAGGCCCAATCTAGCCCAAAAGCTCAAGTCCAACCCTAGTTGAACATCAATTAATATCAAGATAATGTGGTCCCACATTATATAAGAGAGACTTGAGTTTGATTAGATCCAACCACATTCTATTCCAAACCTATTATTGTAACTTCTAATTTGAATCTAATCTGAAATCCTATAGCACTCGACTCAAACTAAGATTTAATCTAAATTCGCTTTATTGTGTTTAAAAAGAAGAAAACTTAAAATGTTTGAAAATGTTTACTTAGTTTTAATTTATACATTTACATATATGATAATTTTATATAAACATAAAATATTGAATTATGTAATACTATGACTTAAATATGTCATTCTAATAATTATTGAGGCCGTTGATATTGATCAGCAAGGACAAATTTGGAATTTCTGAGGTTCAATGGGCGAGGGTCCCACCTATTAACACAGAAAGATGTTAGAGGTCTCAAAGACGAAGTGTGATCCCAGGGGGTGAGGATTCCGATGGTTAAGCTTACCGAGGTCTTAGGATGCTGAGCTATCGAGGTGAAAGGAGAATATGAGCAAGTAGGAAGATTACAGTGTGTAAGAGAGATTACCCATGGTAGGTGGTCCATACTTACAAGCGAAGCGAAGAAGGATTGTGGCAGCCTGTACGTTCACTAAATGGTATCTCCACGAGTGACCATAAAAGTGTGCGTGCGAGGTTCCTCATTATTTACACACGTGATACCCTGTTCCAAGTGTGACTCTTCCACCCTCTTCTCTCAAATTTTCTTTCCTGTCGTATTGTTCCCCAATCTTTCTTGTCACCGGTTTTTGGGTCAACGGCTTGATCATCATATTCGAATAGATGATACGTTCTAATAACAAAAATTATAGGCAAAAAATCATAGAACCATTATGGCCATCGATTTTCGAGCTAATAGTTTGACCATTCAGTTCGAACAGATGGCCCATTTTGACAACAAAAATTACAGACAAAAAATTTGAGTGTGTGAGGTCCATTAAGTAGTATCGTACGTATTATATCATTCGAACGTGTGACTCATATGACCCAAAAACGGAACCATTCTGGCCACGGGTTGACAGTTCGACTGCTTGGGTCAATGGGTTGTTGACTGATTCAACAGTTTTTGGCCAAGGACCGGGATTGGGGTAAAACTGACTAGTTGCCTGGATGGTTCCCAATTAAAAATAAAATAAAAAATGGTGGTTCGTCCGTCCGGTTTGAATGGATGGCCCGTTCTGACAACAAAAATTAAAAAAAAATAGAAAAAAAACGGCCACACACCGTTGAACGGGTCAACGGTTCGGTCACCTCGGTCAATGGGTCATTGACCGATTCATCGGTTTTTTGCAAGGGACTAGGATTGGGATAAAACAGAACCGTTTGCCTAGATGGTTCCCAATTAAAAAAATAAAAAATGGCCAAAAACCATTGGACAGGTCAATGGGTTGACGGTTCAACCGCCCTAGTCAATGGGTCGTTAATCGATTCAACGTTTTTTGGCCAGGGACCGGAATTGGGGTAAAATGGAAATGGTTGCCTAGACAGTTCTTGGGCTGAAATGTTTGTCTGTTCAAGTCAATGGCAGTTAAAAAACTATGGTTTTTTATGCTTTTGAATTTTCACAATTTAGAGGTTTCTTGTATTGTGGCTTTATTTGAGTGTGTACGGTATGTTCCTCTTTTTTTTCATTTTCTATTTTTTTTTTGTATTTGGTCTTCTTCTTCAAGATCCTCCAAAACGGTTTAGGGTCTACCACTATTTTATTTCTTCTATTTTGTTTTTCTTTGGGTTTTTTTGTGCAATGTTTTTTTTTTTTCTTACAAGATGATCTGCTTTGTCTCTTTCTTTGATTGCATGTATGTTTAGCTCCATCTCAAAGCAGAACTTTGAACTTGATTTTCTAATTTTTTCCTTGGTTTTCTAGTTTGGTGATTTACTGCCATTTTTTTTCTATGTTTAAGGTCACTTTGGATTTGTCTTTCAAGATTTTGGCATCCCATGCAATGTCCACCCTTTCCATGACCGTCCGGTTCGAATGGATGGCCCGTTCTGACAACATAAATTAAAAAATAAAAAATAATTAAAAATAAAATGACCAAAACCATTGAACGGGTCGATGGTTCGACCACCCAGGTCAATGGGTTATTGACTAATTCAACGATCTTTGGCCAGGGATCGAGTTTGGGATAAAACAAAACCGGTTTCTTGAATGGTTCCCGGGACCCTAATGGTCCTACCATCCAGGTGAACTGGGAATTCTTGATGTGAAACAAAAGACAATTATGAAGTAGAACTCAGAACTATCGCTATATGATCGTGTTCTTTTAAATGAGATGCTTTGCTGAAGTAATATTTAAAAAACGAGCACATGATCTCTTTTAATTCTTTATATGAGTTTCAAAACTTGACTACTTATAATATAACAAATGGCAATGTTACAATTCCAATTCAGCTACTGTGAAGGAGGGCCCCTCTCCAACATACCCTTTGAGGGCTTTGTAACGATTGAGTTTCATTCCCTCTAGGGCATGTCACATGTCTATGTTTGATTGGATGGGCGGTTTAAGCTATATCACATGCCCCTTATAAGGCCAAGGCCGAAGTGAAGGTCATTAGTTTGTCCTAAGCTTGGTTTCAAGTGATGGAAGTAGCAATGGATTATTCAAGTAGGCCCCATCATTTTTTGTTTGAGGTCCTTTGCACCTTCGCATGTTAGTAAAGATAATGATTTGGGATCGTAGAATAATGAGGATTTGGTTCTTGATCTAGCGATCATGTGTGGGGACGGGGAAGACCGTCGAAGAGCGACTGTAGTTGCTGAATGAGACTTATCTAGACTGTTAATTAAATTCCTTGTAAAAGGAGAGGTTGAGGGGTCGAGAAATCATCATTTGTTCCTTGAATGGTATCTGAGAACTTTCAGACCACCTTGGCCTACTTGCAACATCCACTCTTCAAAGTTCTTGTTTTTCTTCATACTTTTTGATATGTCCTCATCCTTTACATCATTTCCTATGATTCAAACAAGGAAGTTTATAAGCTCCTATACTGGTCCACACCTAGTGAGACTTTTTCCTCTTACCCTGGGTTTGAGTTGGATTCTGAGCTCTATTCGACCTCTAGAGTTCGAGGAGGTCCTACAAAGGGGGGTTAGGGCTCTCTAGGATAAGTGTGAAGAAGCCTCTTGCTTGGAAATAGATGAAGGCTAGGAGAGTAATTGGCCAAGGTGAAGCTTTAGATTTTAGCTAGGCTTTAGAGGAGGCTTTTGAAGAAGTCTCTGAGGATGAAGTAGAAGAAGTTAGGGTCCCCCAAGTCGTACACGCACCATCAGCCACCGCCTCTAAGAGTAAGAGATCCAAGTTAGAGTGTGTCCTTGAACCCATCTACGTATAAAAATTGTGGTAGAAGTATTATATTTCTAGTTAGTTCGAGATCAAGGTTCCCAGGGCCAAGGAAAGGCATTAGACAACCAACAAGGGAAAGATTTGCGCCCATGAGCACCACCTGCAAGTCAGCCTCCATTTTCCTTTGCATCCTTTGGTTGCTAAGAATTGAAGGTCTACAAGATTACCCTCAGCCAACTAGTTCCTGGTGCCATTAAGACCATCACCAGCGTTCTTTCAATAAGCCACCAAAGAGACCCTAAGATGCAATGGTATTCTCCCATTTGAGGGAATGGTCATTTCCTTCCCCTCCCCAGGAAATGAATCTATCATCCAATGAAACAGTACAAAATGAAATCTTTGCCTAATGGAAGGGTAAATCTAGGAGTTTTGAGTTAGAATTTGGTGAAAAGGTATTGTGAGGTGTATGGAGTTTATTGATGGTGTATGATAGAAACCTGATTTGGGTCAAATGCCCAGATTTGGGACTTGAAGGTTTTAGTTATTGGGATTGGCTAAAATGAAATCTATGTCTGATGATAGGTCAAATGATAGAGATTAAAAGTGAGATTTGGTAGATTAGTGTTTAAAAGTATCCGATATTTGATGAAAAAAACAAATTTTCTTTTTTTTTATTGAGTGGGTATTTCAGGCCTAACAACAAGGTTTGATTGGATCAATGAGATTCTATTAGGCAATTTTAAGCTTTGGAGTTCTGGATAAATTGAAATCATTGAAATGGAATCTTTTAGGATAAATGGTGAGATCTTGGATTTTGGGGTTGCAATTTGACAAGTATGGGTAATTGTGGATTCTAATTTGGATAATTGGATCTGATTTGATGGTAAAAGTGTGGATAAGGGCTTGATCGAAGACATTGGATTAGGATTAGATAGGTTTAATGGTGCATCTAGAGGATTTTAAGTTATGATTTGACCTCTTATGGTTTTTTGATGTTTCAGGGAGATTGGATTGATTTAGTCAGGTGTTTGGGATCTATATTAGGGTATTAAGAAGGAACTAGGTAAAAGTCGGGTGCCAACACCCGTAAACCTAGGCCAAGCTTGGTTTTGTAGCTTACACCCATTGATTAACATGACCCATGAGCTATAAGGGCCCATGCCAGCATAGGCTGGCACACATGGCCCATAAAAATATAGTCATTGTGGGCACATTCTCAATGGTTATAAGAACTTTTGGGGGGCTAAAATGACTTAAATGCCCTATAATAACTATTAACAGCTAGTTTAGGGGGCATTTGTGTATTTAACCTTAGAGGCCAAAATGACTTAAATGCCTCCTCAACAATTGTAAATAGCTATTTTAAAGGGGGGAATATTGGTTAAGTGGTAAATAAACTTTATAAAATACCAAAATACCAATTCTAACAATTATAAACAATTAGTTTAAGAGGATATTTTTGTTAATTATACAATTCCCAACTCCTATAAATACCATTGCGCTTGCTAATTTTCATCACAACAAAAAATCAATCTATTATACTTTCATACTCTCTCATATTCACCTTTCTTTCAAGTTTCAAAAAGGATGAGGCTTGCTCAAGTGTCTAAAGTTAGTAATTTGTGAGACTTAGAAGGCTCACCTATTGAACGAAAGTTGAGATGCCAAATTGGAGGATCGGGTAAGGAATAGTTAATTTTCTCTTTTTTTCTAATTATAAGATTTTTAATATTTTACATTTATTGTAATGGTCAATTCTTCTTTAACTCACTTTTCCTATGGCTTCAATAAGGCTTAATCCCGATGTGATAGCATTGGTGTTGGTGCTAAAGTGTTGTTGTTATTGATGATACTCCTAGTGGATGTAAGTGTGACAAGAGAAAAAACTAGTGATGTATGGACTATATTCACAATGGAAGAACTAGCTTGAAAATTTTTACAAAAATCTATAAATCTTTCTTTTAAAATGTTTCTAAAAATACAACAAAAATGGATTCTATGAAAGTTTTTCATTTATATAAATAAGATTTAATTTCTACTCTTTCAATTCTTAATTCTAAAATTTCACTTATTTCAAAATATTTGGACTTGTAAATATAATATTAGTTATATTTGTGAGTGTTATTGGTCATTTCATTGATGGATCATGGCTTTTGAAAATAAGAATTTTAAGTTTTACAACACTTGAATAATCACATATTGGCCCAACAATGGATCAATAAAAGATGTAGGTGAAGAAAGTGGTGGTGGAACTTTTGAAACAGGAAAAATCGGCATTAGCAACAAATAAAACCATTGCAAACAGATACCCAAAACCGTTGCTAATGGCTATAGCAATGGTTTAGCCACGGTTTTTATCAGTGGGGGATATTGTTGTGGCTAAAACCTATAGCCACGGATATTGTACACCGTGGCTATAAATATACATATAGCCACAGTTTTAACCATTGCTAATTAAAATTTTAATGCAATAGATTTATTTTGTACCGTTTTTACAAATTTCTATAGTAACGATTTTAGCTGTGGCTATAAAATACGTTGTATTGATGAATAAGTAGAAATAGCAACGGTTTTAGATAAAACCTTCGCTTAAAGTATTAACAATTCATTTGTATTGCCACGGTTTTTTTACATTAACGGTTTCTATAAAATTCTTATGGCAACAGTTAGTGTTAAAAAAACCGATGTTGTAGAATAATCATTTTACTAAAATTGTAATTGTATGGAACTTTTAGCAACGGTGTTCTCAAACCCAGTTCGGATTTCCTACTAACCTTTTCCTCCTCTCCTCTCTACTAACCCACTCAAATCAGGCCACCTGCCCCTATCTTATTTCCTGTCGTATTTTATAACATTTTATTTATAAAAATAAAAACTAAGAAAAGTAAAACGAACACAAGAAATAAGAAGGAAAAAACAAAATATTTTTGCAGAAGCGTGCGATGCTTGTTAATGCAGTATACACTTTAGTCAGAAGGGGGGTATCTGATCACTTTAGTCGGAAGTACTCTGCAAGTCTGCAAGTCTGAATACACCTTTCTCCTCTCTCCCCTCTATGAATACTGTTGAATGCACTTGCAAAGAAGACAACTTTCCCCTCAGGTGTTTTCTTTCGTCTTCAAATAATCGTACAATCAAATAAAATTATTTGATGTAGTTATTTATGTATTGTGGATTTTTATTTAATAATATCTCAGAAAAAATATTGAAGACAAGAAAAAGATCTTCATCTTCTATAATAGTACAAAATCAAAATTTGCTAAATCTTCAAGAGTCGAATGAGGTTTCCCCTAACATTAATTTTCATAGCAAAACGTTGTGCCGAAAGAAGTTATTTAGTCACACCACCAAACAATGATAAAAGTACCAATAAACAAAAATTGGAATAACATATTTTGTCATTAAATTATATTATTAACTGCTTGGAAATAATGTTCTAGGTTGTAATTATATATTACTTGGGATTGAAAGACTTAAATTGGGGTAATTATTAGTAGAAAATACGTCATTCATGATTTAGTATTTGGCCAATTGACAAAAGAGAAGAATTGTTTTTGTTTATTCTATTTTTTCATTTTTTTTTTCAATTTCTCATTCTTTTAGTATATATTACTCTATGTAGTTGAAAACCAAACTGGGCCGGATGGATGGATCGGAAAAATCGGGAATTGGTCACCTGGCCGGTTCCATTTTTCCCTAGAATCGTCTTTTGGCCAAAAACCGTTGATTTGGTTAGTAAACCACTGACTCGAGTGTTCAAACTGTTTCAGACCATCCAATGATTTTTGGCTGTTTTTAATTTTTTTCTATTTTTTGTCAGAACGGGTCATCCGTTCGGTTCGAACAATCAGACCATTCGATCCGAGATAATTTATGACAAAATATGTTATTCCAATTTTTGTTTATTGGTACTTTTATCATTGTTTGGTGGTGTGATTAAATAGCTTTTTCCGCACAACATATTATTAAATAAAATTTTGGTTGCTATGAAAATTAATATTAGGGAGAAACCTCACTCTCTTCCTTGTCTTCAATATTTTTTCTAAGATATTATTAAACAAAAATCCATAATACATAAATAACTACATCAAATAATTAAAAAAATAAAATAAAGTTTATTTCAAAAGTTGATTGTACAATTATTGAAGATGAAGAAAATACCTGTGCCAAGAGTATTTGTTTTAATCATGAAGAAGCTTGTTTCTAATCCACCGAAAAGAACTGTATTGTCTTGTCTGCAATTGCATTTAGTAATACTCATATAGGGGAGAAAGCTGTGCCAAGAGTATGAAGAAGCTTGTTTCTATCCACCGAAAAGAACTGTTTTGTCTTGTCTGTTGTGCCAAGAGTATTTGTCTTGTCTGCAAGTGTAATCAGACTTACAGAGTACTTCAACTTCTAAGTTCTATCTAGTTTAGGTTTAGAGTACTTCTAAGTTTATCCAGTTTAGGTTTTCCATGACAACCAATAGAGAGAAAAAGGAAAATTGTGTGGCGTGGGTAACTAAAAAGTAGGGATCTATTTTCTCAAAAGTTTAATTCAAAAAATAAAGTTAATAGAGGGTTAACTTTGTTAGACATTTGTTGGGAGGTTGGACAGATAGGGACAGGTGACCTGATTTGAGTGGGTTAGTAGAGAGGAGAGGAGGAAATGGTTAGTAGGAAATCCGAATTGTATCAAACCAATGCTAAAAGTTTATTTCTCATTTGAATTTTGAACGAATGCCATTACAAAAAAAAAAAATTAATTTCACCTATTCTTGTATGATAAAAGGGGTTTTTACAAATAAAACCTTTACACATTTACACAAAATATCCATAGTAGTCTTTGTTCAATATACACATTTAATAAATTTATTTATCACCAAAAAAAGAAAAAAAAATTAACAAAATTATCCTCATCACATCTGAATAGTTGCTTATATGCATGTGCATCATACTCAAGACCTTCGCTTTGGATCATAAACTTTGGTCTGTCAAGTTCAACAAAAATGAATACATATGGATTGATGTTAATAATTAGCTATATAAATTCAATAATGTAAGAGTTTTACATGCATTATATACTTCCCATTGATTTAATCCATGCGATGTGAGATCCAAGTGCATCTCCAAGAATTACAATATTACCACATTTCCTTAACAAAACTAATTCATTAATCATTACTAATTTTAAGGATATCTCACACCATCTATGACCAAGTGCTTCATTACCAACCAACTTTTTAGGATCTTCACTAACAAGTATACCTCTAAGCCCCATTGACAAATTTATTAAAATTAACTTCACCAAAGAGTCGATTTATTAGTTCATTTAAGAGCCTTATTTTAAGAGCTTCGCCTTTGATTGAATTGTGTTGACTAAGACATCTTCAAGAAACTATTAAGATTATATTTGGATAGATTTTGTGCTTTGTATATTTGAAAGTATGAAACTACAAAGCACATGTTTTATTTCTACTTTTGCATTGCTATGAAATGTGTTTGACAAAATTCTTTACAGAAAGTAAAATATTGCATTTAAGTATAATAGAATAATGCACACGGGTGAACACTACATGACATCAATATATGTTGTCACGTATCACACACACACACACACACATGCATTTGTTACTAAATATATTCAAAAGCCATGTATTATCCATATATGAATGCTACATGACACATACATATCATTAAATACATTCAAATACCAAGTGTCATCCATATATATTGCCATATGACACCCATGTTATTAATATCAAGTGGAATTTATATATGTTGTCACATTTTAAACACTTCATATATTAAATGGCATGCACATGTCATTGTTACCATGTGACATTCATATATATTGACACAAAATTTAAATGTCACAAATCATCCATATATAATAACACATGAAATACAAATGTGATTAAATACATTCAAATGTCACATGTCATCCATATATGGTAATGTCACAACATACTTGGAACCATGTCTATAGTAAACCAAATATCTCCTTAAAACATAAAATTAGGCAATTGTTTAGTAATGTATTAAGACATAATATTTTATAACATGAAATATATTATATGAGATATTACCAAAGGTCACATAAATGACCTAACTATAAATATAATCTTTCACATGACAATATGTGATTAATTTTGGTCCAAAATGACCATTCTTTCATTAGTCACCACCTTTAATTCATAAGGCATATTTCAACTTAAAACTAAAACACTTTGTCCCATAATCAAAGTGGTCTCTTATTTGAAAGGAATTTTCAAAATTATAATATTAAAAGTTTATGTAATCCATATCCCTATGACAATTCTCCAATGCAAGGTAAAGTTCTAACAATGATGTAGTTAGGGGAATAAACAAAAGAAATACATGAAGACAACAAAACCTCTGAGAATATGGCATCTAACTACACATTGGTTATATTTTTCCAACATTTATGTTAAATTTATGGCAAAATATATCACATAAAATATGCAATTGAATGCCAATGGATTTAAAGTGTTTACAGGATTTATGCTTTAAGGAATAAATTAGTTGAAAATAGGCACAAAATTTCTTTGCATTATAGAAATAGATAAGTTCATTTTTGCTCCTACAAGGGAGGGACTGCTCTTTTCACGATAGATAACACATGGAAGACATGGCCTTATTGTCTATCATGAAAAGGAGTATTTCGTCCCTAAGGCTATGTTTGGTTTGAAAAAAAAAAAGAATGTAGGGCAAGGAACTTTCTCCAAGTAATTGACTCCATAAAATTGACTCCCTAAGACGTCCAATTGACTCCATACATCTTTCAATGAGTACAAATCTTTAATAAAAGGCTAGAATATAGGATGACATTGTTGTTTAATTATGGATATAACTTCGCAATCAAAGAGAACTTTCTCCAAGTAACTTTTCATCACTCTTTCCCAATATAAATAATGTGTACTTCTTGCATCACATAGAATAGGAAGATCTTTTATTGGACCTAAAATAATGAAAAACAAATATATATTTGCAATTTGTCACTATTTGCAATTTGTCAAATTATTAGCGTAATTATTAAAGAATCTTGTTAATTTTTGAAAATTTTATATATTTACATTTATATAAAAACACGTCCACATATTTTTCTATGTTCCAATGTTTATTCCAATTTTTTCATGGGGTTCTATGCCTAGGGGTGCTATTTCCTCCAATAGGGGGGCACTTCTACTTTGATTGTGATATGGTGATGCCTATGCATCTAAAATTAATTTCAATAAATTATTATACACCATATGATGTACCAAAGTATTTTACTTAACTTAGGCTTAGGTTTTATCAAATTAATTAGATGAAATTAATGAAGTTTTCTTTCTTTTTATCTTCCTTCACACACACACATATATATACTGTTTAATTATGTACCCCTCATACAGTCATATATACTTGGCAGATCTGGCTTTGGAACTAGTATTTAAGGCCTTCCCCTCTTCTTTTTTGATCAAAGATAGATTTGGGAAAACAGCCATGGTGGCACTAATTGAATGTATTTCTGAACATGAAACCTTGTGGACAGCCCTTCTAACGCATATCTCCACAAGTACATCACTGTTAATTTCTATATATATGATTTTCTAGCAAGTGAACATTTTTATTAATTTTCTGCAACAAGAGTTATCATAATTACTGAGTAAAAACCATAAGCTATAAGAGTCAATTCTCTAACCAATCATCACGTATATATCCACCCACTAAGGTTATGTTTGGTTTGAATGAAAATGTAGGGAAAGGTAGGGAAATCTATACAAAATAATACATTTTCCTTTAAACCAAACATAGCTTAAATGTGGATATATCAAAAGAATACATTTGCTACTGTTGGGAGGAAAACAAGCAATCCTTTCCTGCCTTTTGTTCAAATTTCAAGGGCGCAATCATGTTGAGATCTATTTGGGTTTGTTCAGATGCTCCTTACATGAGGCTTCTTAGATCTACTAAGCTCATTGTGCATCATAGGGTCAGACTTTGGGCAATTAGGACAAGCCTTTCATGCTACACGGGCCAAGTATAGGCCCAATGAAGGGATTTCCAAATGTTAGTGGCACTGGATCATGATCGTTCCTTGGGAGGTGTCACTTACATGCCAAAAGAGGATTATGCGTTGACAAAAATAGGCATAGATATGGCTAACCCCCATGCAAAGCCTCCCTTAATGCACGAAGGGTAGTGTTGTTCCATGTACTATATATCCCCATGAGTATGTATGTGCATATGAGGAACCCTACTAGCCATGTAGCCATTAACCGGAGTTCCCTTCGAGGGGATGTGTGGTCTTGGGAGTTCGACTCGTGAGGCTCACAAGTTAGCTCAAATTGCTACATAATAATAATAATAATAATTTTATTTTTATATATAATAATACCTAATTATTATAATTCTTAATTTTTTAAATATCAAATAGAAAATATTTTATATATATTTTTTATTTTTATAAAACATTTTTTCTCAAATCAAGCACAAGCCAAGCTGAGCTCGAGTTCAAGGTTCTAGCTTAAGCCTTGTACTACCTTGGTGAGCCAAACTCGAATAGCTAGCTATTCGGCTCGGCTCAGCTCAGCTCGAATCCACCCCTACCCATAACCCAATAGCTTAACCTTTTGGGTTGTATGTGGTGTCCCTCTTTTGTGTACAAATTCTACGCATGTCTGTAGGTGTACAAGCCCCCGGTTTTGATGACTCTCGTCAATACTCTACATGTAGTATTAGAGTTGAAGGTTTGGCTAGGCACACGTACAAACAGATGTACATGGTGAATAATTGCTAAGAGCGGTTGATCTCCCATGATATCATTATACATGGGAATGGTGCAGGGGAGTTTGGAATTTTCAATCTGGAAGAGACTCATACGTGAGGAGGAGATTATTGGAATTCAGGTATGAGTAAGTAGAGGAGAATCCCACATTGGAAATGAAAGAGGTGCCAGAGATTTATATACAAGAGTTGTCTATAACCCAATAGCTTAAGCATTTGGGTTGTATGTAGTGTCCCTCTCTTGTGTACAAGTTTGTGTGCGTGTATATGTACGAGCCCCTGGTTTTGATGACTCCCCTCAATACTCTACACTTCAATGAGAGGAATTAGTGGCACTCTCGTTGGTTGCAATGAAGGAATGAGTTGCTCCAGTGTGAACAGTCGCCATCAGTTCTTGGTGATGCCATGCTGAGATTTTTACTCTTATATTATTTGTTGTACATAGTATGTATTTAACATTATTAAGGCTCTTAAGAGATAAATTTTGTTTTTATATGAATAATTAATCTTTGTCTAATCTCCTCAACTTTTCTTTGTTTTTTTTTTCCAAATGTTATTAAGGAGGTAGTGGTTGGGGGAATCTTCATTTACCCCACTTGACAAATCTTTATTACATTGTATATTGGAAACAATGATAATAAAACTCAGTTTGGAAGGAGTACAAATACAAATGTGTAGAGTGCAAAACCTTATGTATTTGCACCGGATAAATTTGTATTTATTCTCTTTTCAAACTGAGCCTAAGGAGAATTCAAGCCCATACAAGGGGAGGGTATAGTATCATATATGGAGTTTTTTGGAAATTCTTTTTGAAGGCAAAGTTTTTTTTGGAAATCACAATTTATTGTGATCGTAAAACATAATAAAAAATTTATAAGTTGGGTTAGTGAAAATCTCTTTTTTTTTTTTTTTTTTTCTTTTTGAATGCGTGTAACCAATTTCCCAACAAAACTAAAATCTTGATCAAAATACATATATTAATAATATTTGCACTTTTTTCAAGTGTGTGGTTCGCTTGTTCCTTAATTTATAGTTATGTTTTTATATCATATACGTAACTTTCAAAGAACCAAATAAAAAAAAAAACAATAATAATTACTTATTTACTTCTTGAAGGCATTGAAGATATCAAATCAAGATTATTATCATTCTCTTTTCTTGGTGGAAAACAAGATGTGGAGAATGCAAACAATGATGAAGGTGTGCTCTCTCTCTCTCTCTCTCTCTCTCTTAATAGTAATAGGTGGTAAATGCTGGGAAATGGGGTCATTGTAAATTTGGAGGAGAAGCTCTGAGGCGCGTTTGAAGACACTGTCTTTAGAACGTTATTTTCCCCCACTCAGTTTCACTAAGTTTGCTATTGGGTTACAAACAAATTCGTTCCCAGGATATAACAAAGCCTTGGGCGAGAATCTTCAATCAGCAAAGTTGAAGAATCTCCAAAGAAACATTCTGTGAGACTGTAGCAGACTGGACTGAGAGAGAGAGAGAGAGAGAAAGTGGATTTCGAAAATGTATGTTTTTGAAGTCTGATTCATGCTCCTTAAATAGTTTATGAAGAAGTATGAGGAAAAGGTAGGTGCTGGTTCAGAGAAGGCACATTGAACAGTCACAATTTCAAACATTATGACTGTTTAAAAAGTAGTTAACAGTTAATGACTGTTAACTTTGAATTGTGCCTCTTGATCACACCCAATCGACTCGTGATCGTTGATCTCATCAACGGTCAGCATCACACCAAAACCAAATCTGCCCTTCGTGAGCCATGCGGGTGTGAGCAAATTGCACCTCTAAAGCGCCTCATTACGCCACACACACCGCACGTTGTGCGGTATCAAACCTCCATACTCTCATTTACAATTTCTAAGGAGTGTAAATCAACTCCTATTAAAATACTGAAAACAAAACTTATAATTTTCCAATGTGGAACAAGTTCAAAATTGGGTTTTGTAAGAGAAAAAGCTAATTTTCCAAACAAGTGTGCAGGTGAAATTTCTCATGTAATTAACCAATCAAACCCATTGGATTTAATCTCTTATGAGATTAAAATCCAACCATCCCCCACATTGATTGATCAATTACAATGTTCTCTCAATCCAAACTACTATGACATAGTTATGCATACAAAATGTGTTTATCAACTTAAACCTTTTTTTAGTATAAATATCTCAGAGCCTTGTCAAAGTTATTGGTGGTAAGACCTTAAACCAATTACTCTCAAGACAGACCGGAGACACCCATACACACAAAAATGTCCAGTCTCTACAAGAGTTTCAAGTTTTGCTCAGCACTGTTATGGTCATGTGTTTCTTTCCTGGTTTCATGAACAATCCCGAGAGCAAACCCAAACTCTTATGAGAAGCGGCACCACTTCTATGTTCACATAGGTGAAGTTCAACTATGTGTTCCATTATTTGACACATTTCAGAACTTCATTAAGAGTTTAGCTCAACCTCTCATCATAACGAACAACGTTGTTTATGTTGTGATGGAAAATTTCTCAATGTCAGTGCTAACAATCATATTGCTGTACTTTGTTGTTACCCATTAAACCTAATACCGATAGTTTTTTAGTTCAGGTTAGGTTACCATTATAGGTGATTAAGTAAAGGGTTTTAATCCCATCTCTTTGGTTGCCATTCTTACCAATTCTCTGGCCAAGCCCTTGGTAAGAGAATCAACCAAGTTTTTACTTGACCTCACATAGGTTATAGTGATGACTCCATCTTCAATCAGTTGCCTAACAAGTTCATGTCTCAAATTTATATGTCTGGACTTACCATTGTAGGTACAACTATAGGCTTTTGGCAGAGTTGCCTCACTATTACAATAAATGGAAATTTGATGCATAGGACTAGGCCAAAGTTTTATATCCAATAATAAATTCTTAATCCATTCAGCCTCTTTTACAGTAGCCGCTAAGGCTATGAATTCGGATTCCATGGTCGAGTGAGGTATACATGTTTGTTTCTTTGATGCCTAAGAGATCGCACCCCCACCAGGGACGAAAATCCATCCAGATGTGGACTTGTTATCTCCATTACCAGTAATCCAATTTGGATCAGTGTAACCTTCTAGTACAACTGGATAATCAGAGTAAAACAAGCCAAGTTCCAAGGTTCTCTTGAGATACCCAAGAACTCTCCCAATTGCCTTCCAATGCTCTGCACCGAGGTTACTTGTAAACCGGCTGAGTTTACTTACAGCAAATGCAATATCAGGTCTAGTACAAAGTATAACATACATCAAGCTTCCTACTGCACTAGCATACTCAAGTTGTGCAATTGCTCTACCAGTATTTTCTACTAGCTTTTTACTAGAATCATATGTTATGCTATATAAACCCTAAATACTTAAATTTCTCAAGTACTTTCTCAATATAATGTGATTAGCTTAATGCATAACCCCTACTATGCTTTTTAACTTTTATTCCAAAGATGGTATCTACTTCTCCTAAATCTTTCATCTTGAAGACAAAAGATAAGTAGTTTTTAGTTTCATCTATGCCAACCGTATTTGTACCCACACTAAGCATATCATCAACATAAAGACATACAATTACTCCATAATTTTCAGTGAATTTTGAGTAGATGCATCTTTCAGCACTATTATGTTTAAAACCAAAAGCTAGAATGCAAGAATCAAATTTTTCATGCCATTGTTTAAGTGCTTGTTTTAATCCATATAGTGATTTAACAAGTTTACAAACTTTTTTCTCATTTCCAAGAAAAACTAATCCTTTTGGTTGTTCCATATAAACATCTTCATTTAAATCACCATTTAAGAAAACAGTTTTAACATCCATTTGATGAACATATAAGTAATAAATGGATGCTAATGCTATGAGTGTTCTAATATAAGTTGTTCTAGCCACTGGTGCATAGGTGTCAAAGTAATCAATCCCTTCCTTTTGACTAAATCCTTTGTCTACCAATCTAGCCTTAAAAGTTTGTACAGTTCCATCAGTATAGTATTTTCTTCTAAACGCCCATTTACATTTGATTGGTTTTGATTTTGGAGGCAGGTCTACTAGTACCCATGTGTTATTTGACATTATTGAATCCATTTCATGATTTATAGCTTCCTTCCAAAAGGCAGCATCTCTAGAGGTCATGGCCTTATTGTAGGTTTTTGGATCATTTTCAATGTCCAAGACAATGGGTATCTTATTTAAAATCTTCTCTCTATCAGCCTCAACCAGAAATACAATTGACTACTGGGTAGAGATAAAATATAAACCTATATGTCTCTCTATTCTTTGTCTTTGACTTATTCTAGGTTCTATTGTAGGTGTTACAATTGTGTCATTTCTTCTTTTAGTCTCATTATTATCAACAGGTATTGAGATCTGAGTTTCTCTTTCAAGTTCTCTATCATTTTCTGTAGATTCATTTTCTGTAGATTCAGAACACAGTTTGTTCTCAAAGAATTCAACATCTCTAGTTTCAATTATTATGTTGGACTCTAAGTTTAGAAGCCAATAGACCTTGCTATATTCTGCATATCCAACAAACATAATTCTCTTAACTCTGAGTCCTAACTTGGTTCTTTTAGGATTTGGAACTCTATAATATGCTAAGAACCCCCACACTTTTAGATATGCTAAATTAGGCTTTATTCCTATCCATAATTCATATGGACATTTGTTATTAACTCTAGAAACAATTCTGTTATGTAAATGGTAGGCTGTTAGGAATGCTTCGCCCCACAGGTTTAAGGGTGCATTAGTTTTTAACAACATGCAGTTTATCATTTTTGTAAATGTTCTATTTTTCCTTTCGGCTAGACAATTTTGTTGAGGGATATAGGGAGCAAAACACTGATGTATTATTCCAAATTCTCCACAGAAAGAATTAAACTCATTTTTAAAGTATTCAACACCCCAATCACTTCTAAGGATTTTAATTTTCTTTTCTAGTTAATTTTCAACTTCAGTTTTGTACAGTTTAAACATGCCAAAGGCTTCATCCTTAGTTCTCATAAGGTAGACATATGTGTACCTAGAAAAGTCATCTATAAATGTTATGAAGTATTTCTTATCTCCTCTAGTTAATACATCATTGAGTTTATAGATGTCACATTTTTCAGTTGATTCATTACTGTAAGCAATTATACCAAGTTTGCTCATATTCTTTATGGATTTAAAATTTAAGTGTGCTAATCTATCATGCCATAAAGAGAAAGAATCAATAATATAAGCATAAATTTTTCCTTCATTAATACTTAATTTGAACATACCATTACAACCATATCCCTTTCCAACAAACACTCCATTCTTGGATAGGATTAGTTTGTCAGATTCAAAAACAACGTTGAATCCCCTCTTATAGACAAGATTTATTGAGACTAAGTTCTTTCTAATGTCAGGAACATGGAGAACATTCTAGAGAGTCAGTGTCTTTCCGAAGGTGAAATTCAACTGTACGTTACCTCTTCCAACAACTTTGGCACATGTTTGGTTTACCATTTGTACCTCCTGGCCATCAGTCACTTCTTCATATATCTTGAACAATGATTTGTCCTTACAAACATGGACTGTGGCACCTGAATCAAACCACCATCCAGAAGACGATTTTGCCATGTTGACTTCAGTAATCATGACCACTAGATTGTCTTCTACCATGTTTACAGACTTGGTTCCGCCTTTTCGATGACAGCAGACTCGGGCATAATGCCCATTCTTTCCATAAACATAGCAGGATATTTCTTATTGTTGCTCTTCTTGAAGTTCCCATCCTTTTTCTTTACTTGTAATGCAAGGTTAGTCTTCTTCAATCCGTTTTCCACAAAATTGATCTTAGAGTTCAGCATACCGGCCAAGGCCTTATCCTTACTGTCTCTAATCCGAGACTCTTCTTCAATACGAAAGTGTTGCTGAAGTTGCTCTAAGGCAAGTTCTTCAGCCTTGTGTATAAGCTTCTTCCTATAATCCTTCCAAGAGGGTGGAAGTTTGGCAATGATTGCTCCCACTTGGAAAGATTCAGGAATGATGATGTCAAGGGATTGAATTGTGTTGACTATCACCTATAGTTCATGAACTTGCTCCAGTATGGGTTTATGGTTGTTCATGGTGAAGTCAAAGTATTCTGCAATAAGATACTTATTCGTATTTGCTTCTTGCACCTTATATTTGAATTTCAGGGCCTTTCAGATTTCTTTTGGAGATGTAAGTTCCTTGTAGAAGTTGTAGAGCCAGTCTGATAAGGCCTTCAGTATGTGTCCTCGGCACAGAAGTGAGTCCTCTTATCATTTTGCTCTTTCCTTCTTTAGTTTTTCTGAGTCTTTGTCAGTGGATTCAGGAAGTGATTGCAGATTCGGGTCCAGCAGATAGTAAAGTTTTAGTGTGGTTAGAAAGAAGATCATCTTGTCTTTCCATCGACTGAAGTTTGCTCCATCAAACTGGTCCAGTCGAGAAAGATCTTGGTTCATCATCTTGATCGAAGTCATGCTTGCTTCCATCTCCATTGCAGAATAACATTCTAAAATTGCTGGGAAATGGGGTCAATGTAACTTTGGAGGAGAAAGTCTGAGGCGCGACTGAACACACTGTCTTTAGAACGTTATTTGTCCCCACTCAGTTTCACTGAGTTTTCTGTTGGGTTACAAGCAAATCCGTTCCCAGGATACAACAAAGCCTTGGGTGAGAATTTGCAACTAGCAAAGTTGAAGAATCTCCGAAGAAAATTTCTATGAGACTGTAGCAAACCAGATTGAGAGAGAGAGAGAAAGTGGATTTCAAAAATGTGTGTTTTTGAAGTCTGATTCATGCTCCTTAAATAGTTTATGAAGAGGTATAAAGAAAAGGTATGTGTTGGTTCAAGGAAGGCACCTTGAACAATCACAATTTTAAACATTGTGACTATTTAAAAAGTAGTTAACAGTTAATGGCTATTAACTTTGAATTGTGCCTCTTGATCACACCCGATCGAATCGTGACTGTTGATGATGAGATCAACGGTCAGCATCACACTAAAACCAAAGCCGCCCTTTGCAAGCCACGCAGGTGCGAGCAAAGTGTGAGCAGAGTGCACCTCTGAAGCGCCTCATTGTGCCGCACACATGCGTGCGCGCATGTTCCACGGTATCAAACCTCCATACTCTCCTCTACTATTTCTAACGAGTGTAAATCAACTCCTATTAAAATAATGAAAGCAAAGCTAATAATTTTCCAATGTTGGACAAGTTCAAAATTGGGTTTTATAAGAGAAAAAGCTAATATTCCAAACAAGTGTATAGATGCAATTTCTCATGTAATTGACCAATCAAACCTATTAGATTTAATCTCATATGAGATTAAAATCCAATAGTAAATATAGATTTGTCAGATCTGTCGCTAACCCTTGATTTGGATAAAAGGGATATTAATTATATTTCCACACCAAATACTAGTTTACTAACTTCAGTTTTACTACTTTTAGCTGACCGTTTTGTCCCAAAGCCACTTAATTTGGCCAAGGGAATGAAAATTTTCCGACTACCCGTGGGTGCCAACAAGCTAATACAAGTAATGTGTCAGCAAACTATAACTCTTGCCATCAATGAGGATGAAGAATTGAGAATATCAATTACTGATGCGATTTTCCTGGCCGTCGAGAGATTCTTAGATATAATCCTAGAATAGGTCAACTAAGAAACCAGGATGGCATGACCCTGTTTCATGCTGCAATTATCTACCGTCAAGATAAGATATTCCAACTCATCCACAATTTTGATATGTCAAAGAATATAATAAGTAGTTACGTTGATAAGAAGACCAGAAACAACACATTACATCTTGTAGCAGAGTTACCACCTGTTCACCGACTTAATCAAATCTGGTGCAGCTCTTCAATTGCGGAGTGAACTTATGTGTGGTTCATGGTGAGTTTTCTTCTTGCAATTGCTTCATACTCTTGCCTAGCTCTCTCTATATATATCTATACTACCTATAAAAGAGCGAATGCCCTTCTTTTTGGAATTTTCATTGGACGTTTTCTATCCTTTTGCCCAAGCATACAAAGGGCATAAAGAGGGTATATATGTCCTTTATTCTCACTTTAGAAACTGTCCACTTATAACCATGGTTTTCAAAATCGGACCGGACCGAAAAACCAGCAATTGGTCAGGTGACCAGTTCCGTTTCCTCAAAAACTAGATTTTCCCCCAAAACCGTTGATTTTAGTCAGTGAACCGCTGAGCTGGGCGGTTAATCGTTCGAATGGTTTTGAGAGGTAATCATAGGAGTAGATACTGACGTGCTATTTATAAAACCTGTTTCCTCCAAGAGATCAATCACATACTTCCTTTGGCTGAGATTGATGCCAGTCGTGGATCTGGCAACTTCTAAGCCAAGAAAGAACTTGAGTTGGCCGAGGTCTTTAATTTTAAAAGTATCATGTAATAATTCTTTGACTTTATTTATCAAATCAATGTTATCACTTGCCAAAATGATATCATCAACATAAGTTAACAAGGCTAAAAAATGAGAACTGGTTTGTTTTGTGAATAGAGAAGTATCAAAAACTGCCTTAGTGAATCCTTGAGACAACAAGGCATCAGTGAGTTTTTGATTCCATTCTCTACTTGCCTGCTTGAAACCATAGAGGGACTTAGTTAATCTGCACACTTTAGAAGGATCAGATGTTTCAAAACCTGGGGGAAGGGTCATGTAAACTTTTTCATGTAAGTCACCATGTAAAAAGGCATTGTTAATATCCAATTGATGCAGATGCCAATTTTTAATAGCTGCAACGACAAGTAAAGTTCTAATAGTTGTTATTTTTACAACTGGAGAAAAAGTATCTAGATAATCAATGCCATTTTGTTGAGTATAACCCTTGGCAACTAATCTGGTCTTATACCTTTCAATGCTGCCATCGGCATGATACTTGGTTTTGATAATCCATTTGCAGCCTATAGGACGTTTTCTTGTAGGTAAGTCGGTTAAAAACCAAGTATTATTTTGTTCTAATGCTTTGATTTCAAGTGCCATTGCATCTTTCCAGCATTGCGATTTTATAGCCTCATTGTAAGTTCTAGGATCTTTGCTTTGGGAGATTTTAGTAGCAAATATCCTATGAGAAGAAGATAATTTGTGAGTGGAATAGGTAGAGGATATGGGGTGAGGGTTGGAGGTTTTGAAAATAGAATTGGCTTTAAGATTTGGTATTTGACAGTGATATTGGTCAAGATATGACGGAAGTGTATGAGGTCTGGATGATCTTCTAGGTTGAGTTTCAGGATGTGTACTTTGTATGGCATCTGGCGAAATGTTCGTAGAAGGGAATGAATCAATGGTGGTATTATCTGAAGTGGTAAGAGGTGGTGACAGATTAATGAAAGGAAAATTAGTAGGTGAAGGTGTAAAGGAGGTGGAGAAGGGGCCCCATGTATCAATGTGAAAATTAGCCTCATTGTAAGTTCTAGGATCTTTGTATGGCATTTAGCTTCAGATTTAGTTTTCATAAGGTATATGTATATCTACTCTTGTCATCAACTATTGTCAAAAAATATTTATGCCCATAGAAGGAAGGAGTGGAAAAGGGGCCCCATGTATTAATGTGAATCAAATCAAAGCAGTTTGCAAAAGCAGATTGATTGATGGGAAATGAGAGCTTTCTTTGTTTGGCATAGTGACATATAGAGCAGTGATCTGAAGATGGTAGTGAAATAGTATGATCCAATTCTCTCAAAAGTTTTGATCGAGTATTGGACAAATGCACTATCCTAAAATGCCATATATCAGTGGGATTAGGCTTATTCCAAAAGGGAATAGTAACAAAATTATAAGTAATAAAAAAATTATGAGAAATAGAAGGTAGGACAAGCCTGTAGAGGCCATTAATCTTTTTAGCTAGTCCAATCATCTTCCAGCATTGATGATCCTGGAGGATACAAAGATTGTGTTGAAAAATGAGACAATAAGGATATGAATCAGTAAGCTTGCTAGTATATATGAGATTGAAAGAAAAATGAGGTATATAAAGAACATTGTGAAGTACCAAATTGGAAGAGAATATAACAGTTCCTATGTAAGGAACATAAACCTTTTGGTTATTGGGTAGAACTACATGTGTATTTGCGATAGGTGCATAGGTTGAAAAATTGGATAAGCTATTGGTTATATGATCAGTTGCACCGCTATCAAGAATCCATTGTGTTTGATGAGACTTATTATTATCAATGGTGCATGAAAGAATGAATTTACCTGATTCATTGGCAATTGAACTAAAAGCTGATGTTAACTGATTGACTTGAGGTGTGGAGAAAGGAGTTGGTGTAGAACCAGGAGCAAAGTTGACTAGCTGAAGCAGACTCATGAGCTAATTGTATTGATCCTGGGTAATTAGAGAGGTGGCCATACTATTGGCAGAAGTGAATCCATTATGGACACTAGATGTGGAGTTAGGAATTGAAGAATCTAGAACATCTGTGCCTTCATTTGCTAATTCACTGTTATAAGAAACTTGGTTGGCATGCGCAGCTCTTGAACCAAATTTCCCTCTTCCTCCTTTATAGCCAACTGGGTATCCGTGCTTTTTATAACAAGTTTCAACTGTATGTCTTGGAGTGTTACAACGGCTACAGATTGGCTTGGGTCCTATATTAGTGTAGGACCTTCTTGAATTAGTGGTTCCTGAACTAGAGTTAGAAGAGGAAGGAGGTCTCTGAGATTGCTGTGAATTTTGTGGAACAAATGGTCTGTCCTTGTCCTTGAGACAAGAACACAAAAGCGGGTTCCTCTAACTTAATCACAGGATTATTGAACTATCTCTCATGTTGAAACACTAAAAGAAACAATTTGTTGATGTTGGGCAAAGGGTCCATCAAGAAGATTGGTGACCTAATTGTTGAGAAATTATCATTGAGGCCTTTCAAGAATCTGATAGAGTAATTGGGGGCTCACAAGTGCAGACTGGAACAGGTTTGAGAGTGACATATTCATCCCATAGAATCTTTAATTGGGTGTGATAATCAATGACAGACAGTGAGTTTTGTCGAAAATTATAAATTTCTTCTTGCAATTCTGAGATTCTTATAGCATCTCCTTGAGAAAATCTATCATATAAGTCCTTCCAAATATCCACAGCATTATCTAACCACAAAATAATTTTGGCAATTGAAGGTGATAAGGAATGGATTAACCATGAATATACCATAGTGTTGCATCTTTGCTTGGCTGGATAAGTGGGATCATCCTTTGAAGGAATCGATATGCTTCCATCAACAAAACCAATTTAATTTTTTGATAGTAAAGCCATTCACATAGACCTGAACCATGAATGAAAGTTCGATCCTGATAAAAAAGGTGAAACTAACACCAGAGATGGATTCTCATTTGGATGAAGGTAGAACGGGTTTAATGGTGTATCTTCAGGCCTTGCTGTAATTGCAACTTGTTGTTGCACAATATTGTTTGCCATGCTGACTTTAGAAGAAAATTCTGTCTAGGAGCTCTCACTGATGTATGTAAGTGGAAGATCGAAGGGGTGCCGATAATCAAAACAGGCAACGCTAAGGAAGCCTTATCAAGATTATCCAAATGAATCTTGATGTAGAGGGACCTGTTCAAAAGATCAGACAAGTTCAAAAAAGGTAATTTGATCATTTAATCTTTGACTCATAGTAGGCATTCCGAGACACTCATTATGATTGTTACAATGTCAATTGACTAGCAACTGGGTTCTAGCCTGTAGGGCTACAAACGAATCGAATTTGTCATTTTCGAATTCAAATCTCATTGATTATTGCCAGGTCAAGTCAAACCCGAATGTATCCAAGGTATTGAATCCTAATTAAACCAATTAATAAAAAAAAAAGGAGTATAACTATTTAGAAAATAAATGGTAATATTTATTATGCAATTGCAAATGGTCGTGATCGACAACAAGCCAGAGAAAAGAAGGAGGTTAAATAGTGTATATCTACTTTATGGAGGTGATTGTTTCGGTGCAAATAGTGGATCTTCGATTTCTAATATTCAGTTTGGCTTATTACCGTGATCACAGTCATCAAGCCAGAGAATGGGGTTTCTTACTCAAAAGCCACCGAAAAACACAATGGGGTTTCTTATCTTTTCATTGTCTTGCAACAAAAAAAAAAAAAAAACGAAGAAATGATGTTACCAGATGTTCAACATGATACTGGTAACATGAAGTTTCTTTGTCTTGTTCAACACAAAAAAAAAAAAAAAAAAAATCTGGCATGAATCAAGATCAGTCCCCCAAGAAGTAAGATCTATCAATCGGATGATCTATGAATAAGATCTATCAACCAGATGATCTATGAAACTAAATATCCCAGCAAGCATATGTTAACAATTCAAACGTATATGTTAAGAATATTGATGTGTCCATTGATGATAGCAACTCTGCCCTAGCTGCTATCGAGGCTCTTCATGATAATCTACTTCATGGGAAGAAACTATACGTATCTAAATTTATCAAGAAGAGCGAAACACATGCGAACTCAAATATACTAATCTATATGTGAAGAATCTGGAGAGCGAAACACATGCAATGTTGTGATCATGAAAGATAATCAAGAAAAACAGAGATCAAAGATACTTAGCTGATCGAATGCACAGAGACTGGAGAGCCTTAGAACCATGCGCAGAGATCTTTGAGCGCTGAACTCCATGCGCAGAAATGTTGGAGATCACTGAATGTTGGAGATGTTTGAGATGTTGGAGATCTTTGAGTGCCGAACTCCATGCGTAACGGAATGCACAGAGATCTATAGTGAAAAACAAGAACAGAGGAGTCTGAATGTGAAAAAACAAGAACAGAGGAGTCTGCTAGTGCCGAACTCCAAGAAACAGAGTCAAATATCTTTGAGCGCATCTGTGACAATGGCGACGCTGGAGAACGATAGAAACTGAGAAGCGCTCTGATACCATATTGGAATTTGTAGAGAGAGATAGTGCTTTTTGTTTACTTGAAGAGTAATACAGAAGGGGTTTATATACAACAAAAGGGAGGAAGAAAGGAAAAAGAAAATGCTAACAAATTCATAACTAACTCGTAACTAATCTTGATTGGCCAACTAATCTTGGTTAGCCAATCTTGGCTAATCATGACTAACTTTGTGAGGTGCTGGTTTGGTCTCTAATAAAACTGAGCCTTAGGGTATTCCGGATCTTATTGAATAATACCACGGGTGTGTTATTTTTGTTCTGGAAGAATTTTCCATTCATATTTTTCCATATGTGCCAGAAATTATAGGCTATTTTTTACCATAACCATAAAACTAAAATTCCAATTAAAATAGGGTAGACACCACCTCCCTTGTAGATACATCCAAACCCACCTTGTCAAACCTATTTGACTCAAACAAATTTTTTGTAGCATCTGCAAAAGGCACATTTATTCCCTTTCGTTTATCTTTTGTTCAAATCTAAGGATGCCTAGGATGATCCCCATCTTCATCCAAATGAGTGAAAAGATGTTGTTGAATGTTTTCCTTACAAGCTGAATGTAGGAAAAAATAATCTTAAAACATATACTATCTGTGGAGAAACACTTGGAAATCCTAATTCGGTAAGAGGATTTATTTCAAGTATCCTAAAGCATTGATTGATCCACACATATCAATGTAATTTAAGTGATAGACATGCTAACGTACAGAACCAACAGATGATGATTTCCATTTTTTTTATAAAATATCAAATGGGGATATGGGTTTGCTGGTCACCTTTTCTTTGGCCCAATCACTTCCTGGATCGACAGACGATGGTGAAAGCATTTCAAAAGGAATCAAATAAAACTGCTACGGGGAGTATGCAGGTGGGGTGGGGAAGAGGCTTTTTAGACTGACCCCATTCAGACATTTAGTCGAATGGATGGGATCATCTGTTTTCCTCCAACTCAACAAAAAAAAAAAATACTCAAATCAGTTTAGACAGGTTACCAGTTATAAAACAGAAGGGAAAAATAGGGTTGTTCAAAAATAGCAATAGGTTGCATGGACCATATTTAACGTTTTTAACGTTTTATTTATAGAGGGTATGTTTAAGTCGATGGAGGTCAACCCGAAGCCACAGGTATATTTAAGTCTATTATGAAAATACGAGTAAATTTCAAGGTATGTTTAAGTCTTTTACACATTGGTTGGTTCATGAATGAGGCTCTGGCCATTTGACCTTTTACCCTAATATGGTCTGGGTCCTCTTCCTCTCCATAAAAGGGACAATTTATGTTTATGATCAGTCCTTTTCTACCAAAGTTCTTCTTTGTCGATAATATAATATATTTAATATGAAATAAAATAGCAGAGAAAATTTTGAACTTTTTCTTGACATGAAAATTTCCTTACCTTTTACTTGGTTGGTTTTATTTTTAAAAACAAAAATAACTGCACAATATAGTTTTGCTGACATCGCAAATGATTTTGTTTTCAAGAAGAACATTCCCCAAGTTTGGATTGGTCCCAGAATTTGTTTTTGGCATCAATTTAGTGGCTTATTTTCTACTTTAGTTTTTGAGTCCAATTTATTTCACTTGGTAAATCTTTTATGGGTTTTCGGACTATCCAATTATCCCAACCAAAAGTAATACTTTTTCCCATCTCTAATTTCCCAAATCATTCCTTTTTTCAATCAATTTTTTGTTGCTTAATATTTTTCGAAGCCCAAGAGGCCGATTTTGGTGTTTTGTGGTCTAGGAACTCTATTGTTTCAAGTATTTTTTGTGAACCACTTGGACTCATAGATTATTGTTCTCGTTTAAGATTTTCCATCCTAGTTTCATTAGATTTGCATAATTCAATTGATTTATCTTTCTTATTCTTAGACCACCATCATTTTTTTTTTTTAATTTCTACGTACAATTTCTCACTTTGTAAGAGCAAATGTTTTATGGTTTTGCTTTCTGCCCCAGTTACCCACGCAACTGATTCGCCAATTTATGTACAAGATTATCTTTGTCTTGGCTAAACTAACATAATCTCTTAGTTAACCTTATTTTCTCTTGTAACTAGTTTCCTTGTTGCACTCTAACATTGTACTTATCTATCTCATTGTAACAATCCAACTCGACCGAGTCTATTGTTTTGCTTTCACTTACATGGTATCAGAGCCACTTGACAAACGTCCATGGCTTCTGAGACAAGCACCACTGCTCACTCCACTCAGGGTTAGATGCAGTTTGGATCAACCAGTGGACGAATTATTATGGTTGTTTCACTTTCAAGCTTTATGAATGTGGTTTTAGTTAAATTGGGTCGTACCAATTTCTTACTTTGGAGTTCACAAACTACACCAGCTTTCAGAGGTCATCGTTTATATGGCTATGTGGACAAGTCTTTCCCTGTTCTCCACAATATTTGGAAGATGGAAGCAGCCAAGGAACACAAGGCCGTAGCAACTCAGACCATGCAACATGGATCGAACAAGATCAGTTGATCGTAAGTTGGTTACTATCTTCTTTAACAGAGTCTGTATTGGTTCAAGTGGTTGGTTGTAAGACATCCAAAGAGGTATGGGATCGACTCCATGTCTTGTTTCTTCCTTGAGTCAAACTCAAATTTATAATTTGAAACTGGAGTTAACCTATCTTAAGAAAGGTACTCTCACTGATACTAATTATGTTCAAAAAATTAAAAGTTTATCTGATGCTTTGGCTGCCTCTAGACATTTCCTTACTGGTGTTGATCAAATTTATTATCTTCTTGGTGGGTTACCTACCGAAAATGATACTTTTGTGCTTTCTGTGACTACTAGACTAAATAGTCTATCTTTCTATGAAATTCAATGTCTATTACTTACTTTTGAAAAGCGCTTAGAGTGCCATTCTTCACACCCTGTACTAGAATCTTCCTCTCCTAATTTGGCCAACAAGAAGAAAGTTTTCAATTATCAATCACCATCTTATAAGCCTCGGTAGTTCAATAATGGTGGTGATTCTGAGAACTCCAAGAAAGCTTCATACAATCATAACAATAGTAACTTTAATCGATGCCAATCCAATCATAAGAACACCTCAGTAGTGTGCCAACTATGTGGATATCTTGGTCATATAATAGCTACTTGTCATCGTTATTTGGAAGTCACTACCAACAAGAGGGGCAAATAGGCCCATACTGCATCATCTTCCTAGTCAGTTCGTGATGACAATTGGTACTTTGATTTTGGGGTAGCCAATTATATGACTTCAGATCTTGGGAACCTTTCTATTCACGATGAATATCATGGATCAGACCACATCACTATGGGAAATGGTACAGGTCTAACAATATCTCACATTGGTTCTTCTGTATTGCATAATGATTTTGGATCTCTTATCAACCAGTTTTGTAAGGATAATAATGCAATTTTTATTTTTGACTCTACTGGCTTCTCTGTTAAGGACAACGCGATCAAGAAAATTCTCATTCAAGGGCCGATTAAAGGAGGGCTCTACCAAATCAAGGCCAATTGCACAAATAAAACTCCATCTACATTCATTGGTGAGAGAGTGTCTGTTTCAGTATGGCATCAGAGCTTAGGACATCCCAACAAGAAAGTTGCAACTCACATCTTATCTTTGTTTCAGATTCCAATTTTGAATAAGGACTTCTCATTTTGTCCATCCTGTCCTCTAGGCAAGAGTCAAACCTTGCCATTTTCTTCTAGTAGTTTTTTTGCCAAGCGTTCGTTAGAATTATTATTTTCTGATGTATGGGGACCAGCCCCAGTTCCTACAAGACAAGGTTATCATTATTATTTGATTTTTGTTGATGCTTTCAGCAAATTTATATGGATTTTTCCTATGGCTTCTAAAACTCAAGTTGTTTCTATCTTTGATGTTTTTAAAAGAAATGTGGAGAACTTATTGAATACTTCTATCAAAGTGCTACAAATAGATAGTGGTAAAGAGTTCAAGCCTATGTTACCTAGTTCAGGCATCACTCATCGTCTCTCATGTCCCTATATTCATGAACAAAATGGGGTTGTAGAACGGTGTCACCGCCATATTGTTGAGATGGGTCTCACTCTCTTAGCTACAACTTCAATGTCCAAACATTAGTGGTATGATGTCTTTGAGACTATTGTTTTTTAATCAATCGACTTTCTACCCCAATACTGCACATGAAGTCTCCTTTAGAATGTCTGTTTAGAAAATAACCTGATTATAATATGTTGTGTACCTTTGGATGTGCCTGTTATCCACATCTCAGACCCTTTAATTAATCTAAATTGGACTATCACTCAAAATGTTGCCTATTCTTGGGCTATAGTCTGCATCACAAAGAGTATAAATTCTCGGTTTTGACCTCAAGTCATCTCTGTATTTCTCAGAATGTGGTTTATGATGAGAATACTTTCCCATGTGCTTCTTGCAGTCCTTCTTCGGTGCCTAGCTCGATTACCAGTACTCTAGTTGGCCCACCAATTGTTATATCCGTGTTCTTATCCTAAACACATTCCCAACCTTTACTAGAACTACCTCCATTAGTCAAAATGTCATCCCAATTGGTGTTAGTTCTACTGAGTTGACTACACCATCATCACCTAATATTCATCCCATGGTGACACGGGGTAAAAGTGTTGTTCGCAAATCAGATCTACGGTATACTTTAGAAGCTTCTATTGACTCGGACATTAAACCTTCTTGCTACAGTGTTGCTAAGAGAGATCCTCTATGGGTGCATGTCATGGAGGAGGGATACAAAGCTCTCTTGAACAATGATACATGGGATCGCATACCTCCGCCTCCTTAAAAGAATATTGTGGGCAATCATTGGGTTTATAAAATAAAGAGACGTCCAGATGGGACAATTGAGCGGTACAAAGCACGCTTGGTGGAGCAGGGGGTTTACCTAACAAGCTGGTATTGACTTTGCTAAAACTTTCAGTCCAGTTGTTAAACCTACCACATTTCGGTTAATACTCTCTCTTGTGGTTCACACTGGTTGGGTTCTTAGGCAACTTGGTGTGAGCAACACATTCCTTCAAGGCTACCTCAATGAAGAAGTGTTTATGAAACAACCCATGGGTTTTGTTGATCATACACGACCACATTTTGTTTGTCAGTTTAAGCGTTCTCTTTATGGCTTGAAACAAGCCCCAAGGACTCGGTTTACCTGATTGCGGGATCGTTTGGTTCATCTTGGTTTTATTGAATCTCGAGCAGATAGTTATTTATTTATTTGTCAGAATGGTACTGATGTCATTTTTTTTCTTGTGTATGTAGACGACATACTCATCACTGGATCTTCTACTTCAACCATTACTGCTCTCATCTCCCAGCTCTCTACCACCTTTGACCTCCGTGACCTTGGGGAAGTCCATTACTTCTTAGGATTGAAGCTTCATCGTACTATAGATGGTGTGCATCTTTCACAATGTAAATATATTAATGATCTTCTCCTTAAGACTAAGATGTGTGAATCTAATCCCATCCATACGCCTATCTATGGTGGTGTCTACCCGTCTTGATGACATTCAAGGTTCACCTCTTCTAGATGCCACTGAATATCATAGTGTGGTAGGGGTGTTGCAATATATTACTCTCACTCGGCCGAATATTAGCTTCTTTGTTAATAATGCTTGCCAATTTATGAAGGAACCTACTGATGTTCATTGGAGTGAAAAGAAAAACAAACTTTTGAAATAAACGGACAGATTAAAATATTGCAAAAAAGTAACAGAAAAGATCAGAAACAGAGAATCAAGAAGAAAGGAGAGGGAGAAGAAGGGTGCGACAATAAGGGTTCAGAGAGAGATTTTCGAATGTAATCCTCTCTTACACCCTAATCCCTTTTCATTAACTTAATTTTAGTAATTATAGAGAGGCCCTTAACTGGGCAAATAATTTAAGAAAAAACATAACATATGTAAGGCCCATGTTGAGTCCCATTACGACAAAGAACATAAACAAAAAAAAAAAAACAAACAGTCTATGGGCCATTCGGCCCATCCTCTCTACACTCCCCCTCAAGCTGAGTATAGATGTCTATCATGCCCAGCTTGCCAGTATCATGTTGAAGTTTGGCCTTGGGGATGTCCTTGGTAAGGATATCAACTAATTGTCCATCAGAAGAGATAAATGGAAGACAAACTTCTCTAGAAGCCACTCTTTCTTGAATAAAATGTCTATCAATTTCAATATGTTTGGTCATGTCATGTTGCACCGGATTGTGAGCAATGTTGATGATAACCTGATTATCACAATATAACATTAATGACTTGCCATACTCAATACCCAGTTCCTCCATCAAGGATTGAAGCCAGTATAACTCAGAAACTCCATGACCCATGGCTTTGTACTCTGCTTTAGTTGAATATCTGGCAACAACTGATTGTTTCTTGCTTCTCCAAGAAACACTATTACTTGCCACCAAGCTACAGTACCTAGAAGTTGATATCCATCATCAATGTTTCTGGCCCAATCAACATTTATGTAAGCCTCAAGTTTCATATGACCATGCTTAGCAAAAAGAATTCCCTTTCTAGGAGAACCCTTTAATTAGCACAAAATTCGTTTTGTTGCTGCCATGTGATTGTCCCTGGGAGCATGCATGAACTGACTAATGCAACTGACAGCATATGCAATGTCTGACCAAGTCATGAACAGATAGAGCAACTTCCCAAGTATCCTCTAGAAAATTCCCTTTTCTTTCAGCAATACTCCATCTGAGGCAGAAAGCTTATGACTCATATCAATAGGAGTAGCAACTAGTCTAGCACCCATCTTCCCTGTTTCAGTGAGCAAGTCAAGCACATACTTTCATTGAGAGATAAAGATCGCATCCTTAGACTGAGCAACTTCTATGCCAAGAAAATACCTCAATTCCCCCTAGATCTTTGATCTCAAATTCTGTATGAGGGAAAAATTTAAGATCATTAATCCCTGCTACATCATTACTAGTCACAACTATATCATCAACATAGATAATAAGGTATACCACCAGAGAGCCTCTCCTCTTCACAAAGAGGGTATGATCAGATTGAGTCTGTATATAGCCAAAGTTAACAAGGTCAGCCCTAACCTTTCAAACCATGCCCTAGGTGACTATTTAAGTCCATAAAGAGATTTTTTCAGTTTTAATTCTTTTCCCTCCATATCTGTGTCATACATCCCCGAAGGAAGAGACATATTGACCTCCTCATGTAACTCTCCATTTAGAAATGCGTTTTTCATGTCCAACTAGTAAAGTGGCCAATCTGAATGTGTAGCCAGAGATAACAGATTCTCCATTGAGACATACCGACTCTAGAGAAGGACCATAGAAAGAAAAAGACTCATCAAAGGTGACATCCATTGAGACATACCGAGTTCCAGACTTTGGATCAAAACAACAATAAGCCTTTTGTATGGAGGCATAAAAAAAGAAAATGCACTTGTGGGCCTTTGGTTCAAATTTATGTCTCTGGGTACTTGGAATGTGTACATAACAAGTGCAACCAAATACACGGAGAGGAATAGGAAAAAGATTATTGTCCGGATGAAGGAGACTAAAAGGAGACTTAAAACCCAACACTTTGGATGGCATACGGTTAATTTGGTATGTTATAGTGAGAACAACATCCCTCAAAATCTTGTAGGCACATGTGAGGCAAAGAGGATACTTCTTGCAACATCAACAGTGTATCGGCTTTTTCCTTTAGCAACTCCATTCTATTCTGAAGTCCTAACACAGGAAATTTGGTGAATAACCTCCAAATCAGTGAGATAACAGGTTCTCAAAATACTCTTTTTGCATTGTCTGATCTGAAGATTTTGATTCTGGTATCAAATTGGGTAAGAACAAATTCATGGAACTGCCTCACAAGTCTAGGAACTTCATCATGGGACTTCATAAAAAATAGCCAGGTATATCGTGAAAAATCATCAATGAACAAGATAAAATATTTATAGACACCCATAGAGGGTAAGTGGTATGTCCCCCACATATCAGAGTGCACAATATGGAATGGAGAAGATCTTTTATTACTCAAAGGATAACTGCTTCTACAATGTTTTGATAAATCACAAGACTCACAATGAAGACTAGACAAGTTAATTCTCTTAAATAGTTTTTGGAATAAATGACTCAATGAAAAAAAAAAAGAAAGATGACCCAAACGAAAATGACATAACATGACACGACTGACAGACTCTGAAGATGTAAATCCAAAAGCAGCTTTCCCAGGTTGTCCTTGACATTGTCTAGGAGTATCCAGTAGATATATTCCATTCGCGTCATGGCCACTCCCAATCACTTTCTGAGATTCCAGATCCTGAAAACACAGTAGGAAAGGAAAAAATGTTACACTGCAGTTCAAAGACTTAGTTAGACTACTTACAGATAACAAATTTGTATTTAATTTGGGCCCATGAAGAGCAGGATGAAGTAAAAGGGAGTTTGTGGCCTTGATGGTTCCCTTGCCAGAGATAGGAGCAAAAGAGATGTCAGCTAAGGTAATCTTATCACAACCAGGAAATAAGTCATAAGAAATAAACAAAGTAGAAAGGCTGGTCATATGATCAGAAGCTCTAGAATCAATAATCCAAGGGATTCTACGATTACCTGAGATAGTTGCATGATTGGCAATAGCCCTTATACCTGAATGAGCAAATGCAGAAGAAGTTGAATTTCCTGGAGGGTTGGAAGAAGAGGCAGCACACTCAAGGTGACTGATAATTCTTCCAAACTTCTCATATTCTGCCTTCATAACTGCTAACTGTTCACTAGCAGTTCTCTCATTGGTTAAGCGCTAGTCATTATCTAGACCAGTAGCAATGTTGGCACTTCTAGTCTTCAAATTATCAATCTTCTTTTGGAAGCGAGGTGGAAGAAGCTCCAGATGCAGTTTCCAGCACTTATCTTTTGTATGTTTTGATTTCTTACAATACTCACAAATAACTTCCTTTTTTCCTGAATCACCTGGACTTCCTGTAGCTCCTTTAGGTTTTAGCCCCATGTTAGCAAAGTGGTCATTTAGACCAGCCCCTAGAACCTGGACTAGTCTTCTGCTTTCTTCCCTACTCAACAAGGCATAGGCCTGAGACAATGAAACACTATCCTTGGATAAGATGTTCTGTTTTGTTATGTCATACTCAAGATTCAACCCCATCAAGAATTCAAAAACCCTATTTCTCTCAACTAATTGTTTGTAGGTTTCAGCATCATTAGTACTTTCCCAGGCAATAGTTTGCATCAAGTCAATTTCTTGTCAAAGAGATTTCAGCATAGTGAAATCAACGGCTAGAAGCAATTTATATGCCCTGGCTACATTCAATTTCTGAAAATAGGTTTCAGCAACACTGTCCCATATTTCCTTTGCTGAATTCATTCATAAATAGTGTTGACTGATGTGAGGTTGCATCGAATTTACTAACCACCCAATTGCAGTATAATTTTCTTGCATCCATTTTTCATAAGATGTATCATCTTCCAAAGGAGCCTTCTTGCTCCCAGAGATATACCCCCACTTGCCTCTACTGCAGACATGAATTTTTACTAATTGTGACCATGCTAGATAATTGGTTCCATCTAGCTTGAATGGTCACAGCCAGTAAAGAGTTAAAAGAGGCCCCGGGAACCTGTCTGGACTCAACAACATGCTTGTTTTCAACTCTCAAAGGATCCATCTTCTTAAAACACTCCAAAAATAACTTCTAACAGCTTTAATTAACAATCAAAGAAGACAGAAAAGAAAATATGTTGTGAATCAACCTTTATGCAGCCGTACCTGTTAACTGCGTCAAACCCGAAACCCGAGAGAAACAAGAAAAAACCAGCCGCACCTTGTAGACTTCATAGAACACTGAGCAACTTATATCGATCTTCAAGATGAAGAACAAGAAGTCTTCCAGCAATCACTGAGCGCCAAGGTCAAACACTTTGTGGGACCTACAAGCAGATTTCTCCAGTAAATTAGGGTTTTGGACAACACTCCTGAGACTGTCAAAGGGACGATAAGTACAACCTCCTTCTCTCCAAAAACCACTAACAACTAGGCTGAAAAAAAATTAACTATTCATGCGATTCAGTTCTCCATACACACTATGTATGGGAAGAAAGAGAAGAAAAGAAGGGAAAAGAGAGCCCGCTCTGATACCAAGAAGAAAAACAACCTTATGAAATAAACAAACAGATTAAAATAGTGCAAAAGAGTGATAGAGAAGATCAGAAACAGAGAATCAAGAAGAGAGGAGAGGAAGAAGAAGGTGGCGACAATAAGGGTTTTGAGAGAGATTTTCGAATGTAATCCTCTCTTACACCCTAATCCCTTTACATTAACTTAATTTCAGTAATTACAAAGAGGCCCTTAACTAGGCAAATAATTTAAGAAAAAAAATAACATAAGTAAGACCCATGTTGAGGCCCATTACAACAAAGAAAATAAACAAAAGAAATAAACGAACAGTCTATGAGCCATTAGGCCCATCCTCTCTACAATGTGTTGTTAAGTGGATCCTTCGTTATCTTAAGTCAACGATTGACCATGTGATTATTTTTCGTCCCTCTCATGAATTGGATTTAGAGGCTTTTTCTTATGTCCATTGAGCTAGTTGCCTAGTTGATCACCGCTCCCAAGGAAGTTTTTGTGTTTACTTGGACCGTAATTTGATTTCATGGAGCTCTCGTAAACAATCCACAGTTTCTCGCTCTAGCACAGAGTCATAATACCACTGCCTTGCCTCCACTGACACCGAAATTATTTGGCTCTAGATGTTGCTCCAAGAACTTGGTTTGAAGGTCCCTCGACCTCTTGTAATCTGGTGTGACAATTTTGGGGCCAAGTTTCTCTCATCCATTCCTACACACCATTCTCACACCAAACACATTGAGTTTGAAGCTCCCTCCATCTTCATTTTATATGTATGCATTCAAAAATGTAAATGCAATTATTCATCCATAAATGTATATTTTTATTTTCCTTGCAAATATATGTGTTTATGTATGTAGATTAGTATGTATGTATCTATACATATGTATGTATGCATTTTATATATGTAAAATTTTGAACTTACAAGCAAAACTTTTATAAAACATGATAATTATTATGTTCTTTTACACATAATAATGCTGAAACTGAATTAAATCTTGAGTCTAGGAAATAAGACAGTTTGGAAAATGGAAGTAGTGAAATCGGGCCAACCAAAACCCTACCCAATCCTAATGCAACCTAAAGTTTTAGGGTTTGGGTTAGAGTTGACTTCAACCCAACCTAACCAGGCCTGACTTATTCCCATAGGCCTAGGGGTGCAAATGGATAATCCAATCCTATTTTTCCAAATTTGAATATCCCCCTATCATATTTTTTTATCAAATCAGGAAAATAGGATCCATTTAAAAAATCAGTTTGGATTCGGATCACCCTATCCATTTTAAAATCTGTTTATTTATTTATTTATGAATATGTTTATATTGTACTTTTATAATTTGTTTTTATATTATATATGTTTTTTTATAAAAAGATATGTATATGCATTTTGTATGTATTTATAGACTAACAATGATTATTTTGACCTTAAATATAATCTTATGAGTATATTTATGAAATTGACTTGTATTTCCTAGCATATGCAAGCAATTCCATATTTTTTTATCCGTATCCATACATTAGCAAAGAATATCTGTAATTGAACGGTTTAATACAATATCTAGTACTCATACTTTAATCCTTGATTTATTGATATTTTAACTAGGTTTGGATTTAAGCATTCGCTATAGATTGGGTTTGGGCCCGAAAACTCAGGCCTAACCTAAACGTAAATTAGGCTTGGAGTGAAGCCTTGGGTAAACCGAGCCTGATATCTACACCTTTACGTTGGGCCTTGATCGACTTTCAGCCCAACCCACTCCAACCAAATTGCACCCTTGTCCAATAGTTCTATTACGGTTATATATGTAGTGAGATTAAATAGAGTAACAGACCATGTATTCCAAGTATTGCAAGTTCATGTTGTAAATCACAGTCATTATTTTTTTTTCCTTTTTATTTCTGAAAAACAATAAATATAGATTTCCATTCAACGTGTTCCTCGTATAAGAAAAGTAGAACCTAAGAGGAAGGAGAATAAGTAGCAATAGAGGTGGTTACTTTTTTTTTTTTCATTTTCTCTTTTATATTATTTACCTCCAACCGAGTATTTTCTTTTTCTTTTTTCTCTTTTACTTTTTATTTTCCCTGTTGATACTTTCAACACATCAACATAGAAATCAGAGCTTCCCGTCAAATGGCATTGGTCTGATCATCTGAGTCTTTGAGGAGAGAGATCGGATCTCCCATCCTAATGTATCACCGATGTGTATTGGGATTCCCACATCATACCAACAAAAGAAGATATTTCCAATGAGTTGGGATCTCCTGACAATAAAATACATTTCAACAGCTTATTAATTCACACATCTTATTATAAAATTAGGGCCCACCATAAAAGTGGAACCTACAATGCATGAGATGTGCAGTGTATTAGATGATGTTGATAGGGTGTTAGAATATATTTTATTGGCAAGTGATCCGGATTCATTTCCAATAGGCACCTATAGCATTTGTTTGGTATTGTTGTCGTTGCTTTAGAAAACAGTGATACATTAGCGTTATTGTCAGAAAAAATGGTGCTCCAGGAAATGCCTGATTATTTAAAACCATTTTTTCATAAAAAACGGTGCTCTAAGTCACACTTTGAAAATTGAGAAGGCGTGGTTTGGAGCAACGCCAAATTTGGTGTTTCCTGGAGCTACAACTCGTTGCTGCCAACAGAGACATGAGATGGCAATGGCAGGGACATGATATGGCACTGGATAATAAGTACTCGTGCTGAAAACATTTCATAGAGCATTGGTACCAAACAAAAAACATTGTTATTGCTCCAAGAAACGTCATTCCTAGCAGCAACATTTCCAAACAAAAAAAGAAGTCGTTTTCTCAAAACACAGTACTTCTAATCCACACATCACAATCTGCAGCATCGATGCCAGATATATACATAATATCTTCTAGGTATGGATGTCGGTACAGTTTGTGGCAAGGAAATCTGAAGTGCCAAGGAGAACCATATAAGAAGAGGAATTTTCCGTGACCCTTTTTTTTGGGTAACCAGCTAGGACCTTACTCAAACGAATCAATGGGGTTAATTCCTTGTTGAACACTCAAAAGAACATAAAAGTAAAAAAGGAAAAAAGTTAGATGTATAGAATTCCTCATGTAATGATTAAAAAGAAATTTTATTAATTATGGTTGTTAGGATTAATTGAACAGCAGGCTGTGAAACCAATGATAACATTGATGTGATAAAATACATAAAGCCCACATTAAGGAGACCGGATCTACTCCTCACACAGGGCATTTCACACCGACCTCACACACACATCCTACCATATATTGGGAATATTTCCTGTACTTCTAAGTTATTATTCATGAGAAATGTTCCCAATGCACGGTAGATGTGCCTGTGAGGCGCCCTTGTGTGAGGAACATATCTCGTTCCCACAGTAAGAGGTTGAATGATTGTAGGCCCATGTATTTTATAACTGATGTGGCATATTATTATTGGTTACACAACCTAATAAACACTAAAGCATTCAACTAATGCTATTTGAAGCTTGAAGGAGCAGGGTTGTGTTGATACTTGATAGTGATGTCTGGTTTGTGTTGATACCATGGTTTTTAAAAACAAACCGGAAACAGAATCGGTTTCCGGTTAAACAGTCCAAACGTCCAGATCGAACGGTTCAATCTGTAATGTCATAAATAAATTAAAACTAAAAAAAATTACAGAAAATAAAACTATCTAAATAAAAAATAATACAGTACAAAATGCATAAAAAATAGAAAAATAAAATACAAAAATATTCTAAAAAATACAGAAAAACACAAAAAATTCAGAAAAAAAACAAAAAAATGCAAAAAATACAGAAAAAAACTCTAAAATGTTAAGTCCTAAAATGCAAAAATCCTTGACCTAAAATCAAGATTCAAAGAGATAATTCCCCCGACACCAAAATAAAAGGGGAGAAATATGAGAATTCCCTCTACAATGTTAGATTGCTATGCAACCAAGATTGATCTATAAAAGACTTCAATATACATTAATTTTACCTAATTGATCAAAAAAATTATACTAATTTTTACTTGGAAGTGCTGCAAACTCGCCTACCGTAAAGCCTGGAAGTGTTGCAAGTTGCAAAAAACGCTAGCCATCGTTGGTCACCGTTAACCGCGGTCAGTCAATGAAGGGGATGAGAGGTCCATCCTATGGACGCCCAAAGATTGCGGAATAAGGGGACGAATTTCAAAAATTTTTCTCTCCCTTCAACTGGGAATCGCATTCCCTATCATATTTTCAAGGATCAATCTTGAACCATAAACTGAATCAGATCTAAACCAAAAGGAGTAGGAGATGATTATACCTGATACAGAGAAGTAATATCTCCCAATGGAGGTGTTCACGCCCAAGGAAGGATCCAAAGACTGCTCCCACTGAAGATGGCGCAGTGCAGGATGGAGCAGAATCAGTAGTGTTCTTTTCCAAGAACTTTGTCCTTCGCAAGAATCAGCAGGATGGCACGTGAGCACAACTTCCTATCAATTCTTTCTCAAAGAACTGATGTCAAGATCCAATCTTGACTTCTACCACAACTAGAGATCGAACTGGCAAACAGGGCGGCAAGAACTGGGAGGCGGCAAGAGAGTATTCGCAGGGTGCAGAATTCTCTCTTCTTGATTTCAGCACTGAAGAAAATTTGATGATCTGTGTATCTTCTGAAAGCTGCCGCCCCCTCCTTCTTTTGTTAACCTAAAAGATCAGCTCCTAATCCAATTAGGTGCTGCTTATCCAAATCATATTTAGATAAGATCTCTCTTTAGGTGATAGGGATAAACCCTTATCTTATCTGCAGATCAGATTAGCTTTCTCCTAATCTGATTAGGAGGTTTCTATATCTGAATCACATTCAGATCTTGACTCTCTGAGTGGATAGGGTCAAGACCCTATCCTATCTACTAATCCATCTCAGAATTCGCCCCATAGTTAACCAATTAAATAGCCCAGTTCGAAATGGGCTTTAGGCCCATTAAGCTTATGTGCGCACTTAACCTTCCTAACTGCTGCCCAGTTGGGCTTCTTGTATGGCGTGTGACACAAGCATTGATCTACACATCAGCCACATGGGTTCGGCCCAGCCTTTGTTACAAGGCCTAGCCGAATACACTATTATGGACAGTGCACCCCCTGAAACCCATCAGATGGGTTCTATGGGCCCAACACTTACCCTAAGTGGTCCCTGGGTCAAACCACCTTGTAACACCCAGGGACTGTGGGCAGATGCAAGATTAGCCCATCAGGTATTAACCTCAATGGTCTTACACTTAACCTCTCAGCCCATAATGATCATACACTGCCCGACAAGAGAGGACTTCTCCCTCGGCTGCAAGGAACAGTGTTGCACTCTCTACTTATATGGATCCCGGGAATTAAAACCTTTTGCAAACCTTTTAGAAACCATAATATATATACTTTTATATCTCATATAAAATATACTTTGCAAAACAAATCTCAACGATTGAAATCGGCTGCCGGCAGTCTTGGTTTCCATCAGTGAGAGTGCATTACCGATCATTACCTTTGTCCGGCAAAGGGGCTGATCCTGTCACTATGATCACCCACTCAGATGAATTCTCGGGCTGTCTCAACATACCCAGGTTTTGACCCCCGCTAAGAATCTCACTGATTGGTACATCAAAGATAGCCCAATCTGACACCTAGTGCAGTATCACAATCGAGTCTAGGGGTCGGGTGTAACTTTCAAGTTTCGCCCATCAATCTCCAAAGTCCATGGCAATACTGAAAATCTGGTCCAGTTCAAAGATTCAATTAATCCTACACTGTATGTGCCTAGGGTCTCACCCTGGCAGCTGAGACAGGCCACCCCAACCGACTTGGTGGCACCACAGTGTCAGCCTTGTCAGGATAGGTCTCCCTAGACCGACCCACCGATTGTGAACATTCTAAACTAACACGAGTCTCATTAAGTGTCCAGTTTAAGGGGATTACATAGAAACATACCAAGGGAACATGAATCAAATATGCACTTTTATTCATTTACAATAAACTCATAAAGTACATCATTCTGATTGAAGCTAAGGACATACAAAACTATCTAACAGTCGGTGTGTGTTGCCGTCGAATGCCGGAGGTGCTGGTTGCCATTGCAAACTCGCCTACCCCAAAGCTTGGAAGTGATAAAAATCACAAAAAACGCTGGTCGCCGCTGCAAACTTGCCGTCGCCAGTCGTTGTTAGTCGCGGTCAGTCGGTGTGTGTTTCCGTCGAACGCCAGAGGTGTTGGCCGCCGCAGGTGGTCGATTTGGTGTGAGGGATGGCCGCCGCTACAAACTCGCCTGCCGCAAAGCCTGAAAGTACTGCAAATCACAAAAAACGCTGGCTGCCGCTGCAAACTCGCCGTCGCCAGTCACTGTTAATCACCGTCGTTCGGTGTGTATTGTCATCGAACACCGGAGGTACTGGCCGCCGTAGGTGGTTGGTTAGGTATGAGGGTTGAGAGGGAAGAACGAAAATGGGGTTCTAACCCTACATTCGATTAATTGATTTGGAATGAGGATATTAAAGGATTTTTATTTTTTATTTTTTATTTTATTTAAAACATTGAAAATAAAAAAGGGAACCCATGAACCACTAACTGGGTTGAATGGTTTAACGGTCTGACTGCTCGAGTAAATGGTTTTTTGCGATTTTTTGACTTTTTCAACGTTTTGTAAAGATTTCCAGTTTTTAGGCTAACCAGACCCAGGGGCCTGATCGGTTATCAGTTTTTCCGGTCCGACCGTCCGGTCCGGTCCGGTTTTGAAAACCATGGTTGATAATTGAATGGTCTCCTTAATTCTGTAATTTGGAAGTATGTTAATCGATCCTCAAAACTCAAGTAGCTCACTTTCTTTTTCTAGTCAGTTTAGTCTTAAAGGGTGTCTGGTCCGAATCGGTGCTAGCATGGTTTTCTCTTTAAGCATTGCTGGGTAACTTTTTTTATCCCAACTCTTTTGTTTATTTGAGTAATGCTTTAAAAAATCCAGTCAAAAAACTAGCTGATTCTGTGCGACTAATTTATCATCCAATAGAATGGGAAATTAATTAAGTGCTTTTATAAAGATAAGGAAGCTCAAGGCCAAGCTTAATTGTTATGGTCTTAGTAGGTGTATATATAAGTGCAATCCAAATTAGAGGCATTCCAGGCTACATTGTTTCTTGCTTTAACAAATTACTTAAGAGACAGCGGAGAGTTTGGAGTGCTTTTATTTTGTTGCTAGCAAATCATTATCTTGTTTACAAATGCTTTAAGGTATAGCTTCAACTTGAGAGAAGGCATTCAATTCGCAGCTTCAATTCCTTACAAGCACACAGCAGGTAAATAGAATTCAATTTTACATCAATAACTTCTATTGTTATTATTATTATTAGTAGTAGTGTTCATCAATAACTTCTATTGTTATTATTATTATTTGTTTGCAGAAGTACAAAATTTGCAATGCACTAAATTTTGTGTCAAGTAGGGGTGGTCATGAATCGAGCTCTTCACAAGCTATTCGAGTTTGTCTTGATTTCGACCAAGCTTCGAGCCGAGCTCAAGCCCAATTTACAGGCTCGATTAGTAAACAAGCCAAGCTCGAGCCTAATAGAGCTCTCTCTCTCTCTATGTATGTATATATATATTTATATAAATTATAAAAAACAATGTATAATAAAAATACTATAATTCTTAATTTTTTAAATATCAAATAAAAATTATTTTTTATATAAATTTTTTGTTTTTATAAAATATTTTTTTCTCAAATCGAGCTCGAGCTCAATATTCTAGTTCGAACTGAATTCGAGCTCGAGCTCGAGCCTTGTACAACCTTATTGGGCCGACCCATTTCTGATGTACGAGTTGATTGTTGACCTGAATTTGCCATGTTTGTTATTGGGCCGAACCTGGTCCTAGAGGACCAAGACATTCTGTTCAGTTAGTTGAACCGAGTAAGCGTTCTCAACCCAGCAAGTTTGGAGTACTTGACAATCTGGTTCAGCTTGTCAAACCAGGTCGGTTCACTTGTATCTAAAAGTTTAAAGGGTCGGTTCGTGATCCTAGAAAGCTCAGAATATTTTGACCAAAACCCCATGGTTCGTCCCCTGAGGTTTTGGGACTTTGTAAATCCATTTATGTGTGCTCAACACTCTGATTATATTCTGACCAAAACCCCACGATTCATCCCGATCTATAAAACCCAAAACTTTGATTGACAACTTTAGGGGCTATCTGAAACTATTTAATTTGAACCCAACTTTTTCCAAATGGGCTTATGATAGCATGGGCTACAATAAGGTAAAATTGTGAATTTTTGGATTGATTTGGGTGCCGATTCAATGGTTTTACTACGTTTTAATAATGGTTTATTATTAATTTATCGTGTTTTTTTTTCTTATCGTTATATTAGTTTGCTTATCCATTGTATGTGAATCCATGATATTATTATTTGCATGATATATGACTATTTTCCTAATTATACTGTTGAGTTATCATGCGTTTTTAAATGAAAACCAATTTGAAACCATTCAAATTGGGTGAATATTATAACCGCTAAAATGCCCAAATTTTTATATTTTGTGTGGTCTTCTAGTATAATTGATGATAAGGGTTCGACTGTGATATGAGAAAGATATGATATATATCTGAAAGTCATGTGTTATTTATCAAAATTCATGGATGGGTTTTGATTGGTCAAAACTCTCCTAATACCATGTCTTTCCTGCATCGTAGATTTTCCCTAATAATGATTTAGTTTAAATTGCATTGTTTTACATTAGGATGGTGATCACACCCAAAGGAGGGTTATATTTTTGTGCAATTCTATAGGAAATGATGATTAATTTGACTGTCAAATATATAACAAGGGTTTAGGCCCAAAGGTATAAACTCTTGGAAACCTATGATGTTCATATTAATCAATCTTGTAGTGATTCTTGTCACCATAAAGGAGAGAGAGAGAAAGAGAGAGAGAGAGAGAGAGAGAGAATTTGCATGTTGTGTTCTTAGCCCAAAGGTGAGAATGCAATGTTACGTCAACTCTTCTCAGTAGAATAGATCCATTAAGATTTTAAGGTCACCTTCCGTTCTATCTAACTGGGACTTTTAACCAATTAGATATTATGAATTGTAATGGCATGACTTTGATAAGAAATTGAGATGTAGTGTAGTGAGCATGCTTTCCTTTGTTTTTTTTAGCTTTGAATACTACAACAATTCTCAATTATTTGTTTGGTATTAAAACTTTGGATGGATCAAACTTTTCTACTAGAAATAACAAATAGAGTTATTCTTAACCATTCTGATGATTGATTTTGCCTTATTATAGGATGAACCTCCAAAACCTACTGATCAAAGCACAAAAATAAAAGAGGACAAATATGAAAACTAGGTAAAAGCCAAATCATATTTGTTTAGTGTATCCTAGATAAGACAATTGTGAATAAATACTTGGATAGGGTTTAGGAGCAATTTGCTAGCTCCGCTAAAGAAATTGGTGGAACTTTTTAATGCAATTAATAAATTTGAAATATGATAGGGTGGGTAGTGAAAGGAGGGAATAATTCTAGAGTCTGTTCTTTTATTAAAAGAATATAGGTTAGATGAAGAAGGACTGTTTGAAGTTCAAGAAGAACATGGATAAGAAAGCCGCCTTACTAGCCTATGTAATTTTTGAGTCGAATCTTGTTGATGTACCTTCAAATACTTGTTGGTTTAATACTGGGGCAACCCTACATATTTTCAGACACTATGTAGGAGTTTCTTAGCAACAGAAGATTAAGTGAAGGAAGGGATTTGGTGATGAGAAATAGGGCCAAAGCTCGAAGGGGAGTAGTTGGAGTTACAAATTGATTTTAGAAGATGTTATTTATATACCTACTATGAAAATGAACCCTTTATCAATCATTAAACTTGATGGTCATGGTTTTAAGTTTAATTTTGTAACTGGTGTTTCTAGATTGACTTTTTAGTCTTGTATTATTTGTATTAGAACTTTTTGTGATGAATTATATAAATTAAATCTTGACCTTGCATATGCTTCATCTCTTTTATTATGGGTGGCCATAAACTGAGCTTTTCACGAGCTATTCAAGCAAGACTTGTAAAAAGCTCGATTGAACTCAGTTTAAACCAAGCTTCAAGTGAAGCTCGAACCCAATAAAGATTAGCTCGTGAGGCTTGCAAGCCTAATCGTGCTTTTACTTATATATATATATATATATATATATATATATATATAAGAGAGAGAGAGAGAGAGAAAGAGAAGTGTAGGGGAACTATAGTATATAAGTAGTATGCATTTATGTTTCAAACCCATCCACATGGTAAGTATTGAATCCTTGTTTTATCTTGATATGTTTAATTTGACACTTGATAATGAATAATAATAATAATAATAATAATAATAATAATAATAATAATAATAATAATAATAATATCCTTGTCAAAACATTTAAAGATAGATAACTACAGCATAGTGTGTTGGTGGATTTAAATACAACCTTTTATTTAATATAATAAATATATAATATCAAAGGCATGTACAATTGTTTTTTGCATTATCTATACATTTTTATTTCAATCTTCTTTTTAAATTTTCATTATATATGACATCATAGATTTATTCATGTTTTATCTTTTGTGTTTCTATATTTCTAAATATTTGAATGATTAATTATGAAATCATGGGTTGACCCATTTTACCTAAATGGTTAAACCTTCCACCAACTACCTAAATAGGAAAGTAGTTTCGGTTTTTGGCAGATTTAAATGTCATATTTCATTTTCATCATTAATAAGAGTACTTCTTATTTATTATATTAATTTTTAATATGATGAATATATAATATTAGAAATATTTCAAAAAAAATATATTATTTTGTATATTTTTAATTTTTATTACTTAATTATACATTCATGTGTTGACCCATTCAACTTGGATGGCTATATTTGATATATATTTAATTAGTAGAATATATTGATGATAGAAAATAATACTTAAAATATAGGATAAGATTAGAGATAATGGGGTTGACGATTTAAATATAGGATTTAACAAAAGGGAATTGAGTGAAGTTAAAACTAGTATTTCAAATTACATTATCAGCCCTCACAATTGGAGAGGTATTCAAATTCAAAAGTGAGGACTTTTAGTTTGGAATATCCTACAAAGCTCACTTATTTAATATACCTTAAATATACAATTTAATGAGAGGAAATGAGGATTAATACCTTAATTATAGAATTTAATTAGAGGCAATAGAATGAACTTAAAAGTAATATCAAGAAAATTATGATTTTTGCCTCACAATAAATAAGGATTGAGGGACCAAATTCAAAATTAAGGGTATTTTAGTCAAGCAAAAATCCAAAAAGTCTAGACCTCATTCCCACTTTTAATATAGTTATCATTTGGCAGTCTTTTTTATGCAATCTTTTGTGCTTTGACAAGATTAGAAGACCAAAATTTGATTTTTCCTGGTATGGTGATAGAAAGTCAAGAAGATCAAAGATGCTCAGTTAAAGAAAGTTGAAAAGATCAAAATCACCAAATTTTGAGAATCTTCCTGGTAAATGACCTTTAAATGAGTTTTCAAAAACCCAACAGAATGAGTTGTTACTAAACAATCTTGAACATTAAACACAAGACCCCAAAAGCTCTATACATCTTTTTTTTTTTTTTTTTCCATCTGGGTTATTGCAAGATCTTCCCAAAAACTAAAAGACTTTGCCAAATGGCACCACATTGTCATATCCAAGTGATGTGTTCTCTTTCACTTTTAACATTTTTCATGTATTTTGTTGCTGGTAGGAAAAGGCAAGAAAGGAAAGAGAAGAAAGAGAAGCAAGAGAAAGAAAAGCAAGAGAAGAAATAGAAGCAAGAGAAAGAGAAGAAAGAGAAGAAAGAGAAGAAAGAGAAGAAATAGAAGCAAGAGAAAGAGAAGAAAACAAAAAATGCAAAGGTAATTAATCCTTTCTTTTCTCTACAAAGTTAAGCCAACCAACTAAAATCACAACAAATAGAAATAAAAAGTAGAAAAAGAAAGAAATAGAGAAACACAGATTAATGCATGTTGAGAAAATTTGGTTGTAGGCATTCAACAGCTCCTATTGTCTAAGCACATAACACGTTAGTTCTTAGTTATGCATTCAATAAAAGTGTTCTTTTAACCATTTTTACCCATAGAGTGCAATTATTATAAGAGGCAAATTTTCTCTTTCAATAAAAGCATGTTCCTCATATGAGACTATGTACACCAACTTAAAATTTTCTCTTTCAATAGAAGTTCATCTCTTATAAATGCATTTACTTGAGTGTTTGGTAAGATATTTACCTAGGTAAATGCATCTACTTGAGTGTTTGGTAAGCACACCTGTTTGTTCTTTTGTTTTCTAGGTAATTAAGTGTTGTTCTTTTGACCATTTTACCAATGTAATTTTATATATTATAAGGGGCAATTTTGTCCATGATATATTATCAACTCTTCCCCTAGATGGAAAAATTATTTACTGGCTGTGAGACATGATAAGTGGATATGTAATACCCAAGAAAAAGTAGTTTACCATAGAACCCACCACTTACTAAAAGGTGAAGACTAGAAAGTTGATCAACCCCCTCCCCATTTACTAAAATGATCTAAGCTCATATAAACTAACATGTCAAATAGGAAAAGGCAAATGAACAACAAAGGTTGTTCAGCGTAGACATATCCAAATTAAACTTTTTTGATGCACGTGGATTGTTCGAGACAGTCCAGAATGGTCAACTTCCAACAAATTTTCCAACCAACTATGAGTATATCATTTGATTAAGAAAAGCTCAGAGTTGGAACATCAATACCATTTCTCTATACATGCTTAGCAGCAAAAACACTTGAATAAGTAAGAGGCTTAGGTGCTTTGCTTTCACTTTTCCACCAAAATGTGAAAAAAATTGATCATATGTCAAGCTTATTTTTGGCTAAATTGTTATACATTGGAATGTCAGGTCATTGTTATTTCAACATGCAACACATAAAAAGTTATGGGAGAGCTAAATTCTCTCACCCATTTTCAGAAATGTGATATAAAATAGATTATTTTAGGGCTGTATTCGAAAATCTGAGTTCGAATTCATGATTCATACATAATCAAATCAAATTCATACATGGCATGCATGATTCGATTCAATAAATATCTCAATTATATAATTCATATATATAACATTTAAATTATATAAATAATTATTCTGCTGAGTTCAAATCAAATATTCGAATATATAATCAAATTTGAATTTAACCAAATCACACCCTAAGGTGGTCCATAAATCCAAAAACTCTACTGCGTACAAGAGTTGAAGTCAAATGGTCCAACCATTATAGGTTGATTTAGGGTATATTTGGCACTATGGTGTGTCAAATATCAATGTTTATTTTTGAAACATTTCATTGGAAAACAAGAAATGCCCCTTTGACACCCTGGACTCGTAGATTGAATAAATTATTTACCCACTTGAGCTGACTATATATTTTGTTTTTCATTATTTCAGATCCTCCTGTTTTTAGGTGAAGGAAGAAGTGCAGATTATTTATGTTGGAAAAAAGCGATGAAAGATTACGTGGACTGTAAAGGCTGCAGTGAAACTGAGACTATCATTATAATCAATGAGCAATGTCCTCCGATGATCCGACCATTTATTAAAGATTTGTACCCATCGGAAGAAGTCTGGAAGCAATTGGATGTTATGTAATGTCTTCAAAAAACTTTTCACTACACTTTAACAATTAATATAGGGAAAATGCTATTTAAAGGGAAGAAATACTCCTTTTTGCGGTGGATAACAGAGCCATGTCTCTCATGTTTACCTATCGTGGAAAGGAGAGTCTCTTCCCTGTAGGAGAAGTGAATGTATCTATTTCTACATTGCACAGAAATCTTGTGCCTGCTATTGTTAACTGATCTATTCCTAGATGCATAAACTTTGTAAATACTTTAATTGAATGCCTGGGCCTCCAATTCCATATTGGAAATTTTCTCAAAAAAGAAAAAAAAAAAACTATTCAGTGGAAACACATTTCCCCATGAATTTGGAAAAAACAAAAAAGACTACTTGAAACCAAATGGAACTGACCATAAAACTGACCCTACCCAATCTGTTCTAGGGTAGGGTTTAGTTACATTTCAAATTCTTGAAATTGACTCTCACCCAGGCCAGTTATAGGGTCTAAGGGTTTATATTGCTTGTATTATCCCGATGTACCAGTTTTGGTGCAACCGGCCTTAGAATCAAGTTTGGCTTGAAATAATTCTCAAAATACTTTAAAAATGTGAAAATTTGAATCCAAAAATTCATTGTTACAAAGTATATGGTCTCACTTGACCATTAAATTACTTAAATGATTTGAAGGTAATTTGAAGGAATGTTGAATTATATATCAGTTTCTTATGAATAATTTCTCCAATATTTCTGATTGTTTTTTTTTTTTTATATTAGAAAAAAAAATAAGGCTGGAAAGTTGAGATGTTTTACCATGTACCGAAGGCCTAAGTAGTCCATCCATCCCCTGAACCGATCGATACGTACCATACGTATTTGAACCTTGGGCCTTAGAAAGAAAATAAATAATATGGTGAAATGATGGTGATTTAATTTCTTTGCCATTCCAGGGTTGCAGCCAATGACCGCACACACATGGTGTCAAGATTTCTACAATGCTATCGTAAAGGGTAAACATGAAAAAGTAGAAACTTTCCTCGAGAGAAATAATAGAGTAGTTGTTGTATCCAGAATCACAGCAGGGCAGGATATCCCTCTTCACATCGCAGCCAGGGTAGGACATCTGAAAATTGTAAAGCTGCTACTAGACAGGATGAATAAGGAAGAGGTAATGTTGATGAACAATAACTACAGAACAGCACTTCACCTAGCTGCCTCAGGTGGACATTTGAATGTCGTAATGGCCTTGGTAGAAAAGGAAAGGCGTCTAGTGCTGAGAGAATGTGATGAACAGATACCCCTTCACCATGCTATCAGGAACCAGCATAAGAAGGTCGTAGAATATCTATTCAAAGCCACCATTGAAGTGGATAAAGCTGATGCTAAAAACGACATATACGAATGGAACAAGAAAGCACGCAACAAATTTAGGGTTACTATTCTTATTGCTTTGATATATGGAAATTTCTATGGTAACAAGTTAGATGAAATGAAGCTTTTTTTTTATTATTTTCTTTTTCTCTTCTCTTTCTTTTTATTCTTTTTTCTTAACATGAATGCATATTGTTTTTATATTCATACTTGCAGATCTGGCTTTGAAACTAGTGAACGACTTCCCAGAATTGCTCTTGATCAAGGATAGATTTAAGAAAACCGCGATACTTGCACTAATTGAAAGTACTTCTGAACATGAAACCTGGTGGGCAGCCCTTCTAACGCCTATCTCTATCTCTATCTCCACAAGTAAGCATCTACCCATTTGTTTCTATAATTTTTTAGCCAATGAAATTGCTATATTATATATGATTGAGCAAAAATCATGAGCTAAAAGACTTCCTTTACAAAAGAAGGACCGATTCTTTAATCAATTATCATTTATTTATTTCATGTTCATTCATTCACTGTTATAAATATCATATTCTTCACTTCCTCTTGCATTGTTCTTGTGGGCCTTGTTTTCTGTGGCCTATGGATTTCATTCTCTCCCTTCCTTTTGCTTTTAGTAAATTTTCTTTTACTATCAAAAAATTCTTCACTTCTGAATTAAGAGACTGATAGAAACAATATTAATTGCTTATTTTTTTTCCTTGAAGGCATTGAATATATCAAATCAAGAATGTTTTCTTTCCGTGGCCACAGACAAGATGAGGAGAATGCAGATCAAGGTATACCTCTCTCTCTCTCTCTCTCTCTCTCTCTCTCTCTCTCTGTGGTATGAATCCCCATACCAAATCCCCGAACTCTTTTTTTAATTTTAATTAAAATTTCACTTTGAAAAAAGATTTAGAAAGGAAAATGGAAAATCATCAATGTAAATTGCTAACATTTAACTAATATATATTTGAGTTAAAATGAACCATTTGAGAACATATATGCAAATAATGTTTTAAAAACTCCACCAACTCCGCTAGTGTGAGAATGTCTTGCACCAATAGTCCCAAGCACGGACATAGGAGGAGAGTTGCGTCAAGTTGACATTTGGCACTAAAACTTTTGTTAAACTCTTATAAATATGGATCCTGATTTATCTATTCTTACATTTTAAGAAGAATATGATTTTAAATACAATGGATTGGCCAAACAAGATTCATGTAGCTGACCCTATATAATTTGGATAAGACATGGATGATGATGATGATATATACATATTCAAATTTTAGAATATTACAGTTAAGCAGGTTGAATTTTCACTCTCCATTCTTCATTTTGATGGTATATCTGACTTAATCCCTACCACCATCCCTGACCAAGCAGTTTCCATACCCTTGACTACAGGTATAGGAAAATTTGAGATCCCTAATTGTGTGTGTTGAAGTCTGAGGGCTTGTTTGTTTCTTCTTAACTCTTATCTTTTAAGAAGAATCTTTTAATTTTAAGAGAAAATTAGTTGTTCATTTCCTCTTATTTTTTATCTCTTAAAGTACAATCATATAATAATTTTTTATTTTTTTTGTCAAACGCATTTATAAGAATACAAAAGTAGAAATTAAATATGTGCTTTGTAGTTTCATACTTTCAAAAGTACAAAGCACAAGCTCTATCCAAATATCATATAAATAGCTTCTTCAAGATGAATCAAAGGTGAATCTCTTACAATAAGTCTCTTAATTGAGCTAATAAATCAATTCTTCAGTGAAGCTAAATTTAAGAAAATTTTCAATGGGTATAAAGGGGCATTTGATTGCACTTTTCAGACGTCTAAATCTGAAAACGTTGCTTTTCATACCTCATACTCGTTTGGTTTCACCTCTTAAACTTGATCTTTATTTTGTTTTCAGATCTAAAAACTTTAGAGCGCGGGTTGGCTCTTAACGCGCTAAGACGTGTTTCAAAGCCAGTGCATAGTCCAAGCTACCCTTTCAATCTTTTGGAAATGACACACGCTACCCCTGATTACCCCCAAACCCAAAACCCTAGTCATTTTCGTATTTTCTCAGGGAGGAAGCGCCACTCACGAATCCAAGCTCCAAGAAGAATGCCCCTCTGAATCCAAGCTCTAGGAAGAACACTTCTCTCTTTCTCTCTCTCTTCCTGCTTCCCACTACCGTCGTTGCAACTTGCAATGGTGGTTCTCTCTCTCTCTTTCATTCTCTCCCCCTGTTTTCCTGCCTCCTTGCTGCGGCAGTTCTCTCTCTCTCTCTCTCTCTCCCCTGTCTTCCCACCATCGCCACTACAACTTACAGCACCAGCGATTGGGTGAGTAATAATATTAAAATAATAATAATAATAATAATTAATTATAAATTATTTTACTAATTATTAATTATTTTAATATTTTTTATGAGATAATGCAAATTTAACTCAACATTTTGAAATAGTATGTTTTACGGGTAAAATAATAAAGTCAATAAATTTCGGATGGTAAAGGGTTGATCCAAAACAAACAAACTTATGGATTTAGAGTTTCTAAAAAGTAGAAAATTACCTATGCTTCTTTTTAAAATTTAGACAGAAAAAATACCTTTTTAACTTTTTAGATCTAAAATTTTAGATTTATCAAATGCCACCTAATTAGTTCAATGCTGCTGAATCAATCAATCAAAGGCAAAGGGCTTTTGCTTGGACAAATCAATTAAATATTCTAAAATATGGTACATGTGTACTTTTTTTCTTATCATTCCAATTCTAGGTGTGATCTGAACAAATGGTGTTTGGTCAGATTCTTTAAATATTGCTTTTTTTACTGCCCAAATTTTTGGATTAGCTTCTTTAAACCCATGTTTTCAATTCATTGTTGACCCAACTGATTGGACTGGTGACCTGGTCAAATTACTGATTGAGGTTAACTACTACTCGTTATTAATTTAATTGAAAACATTGATTTGTACTTAACTTTGCAGGGAGCTGTTGAGTGTTGAATTATCAGTTTCTTACAAATAATTGCTCAAATATCTCTAATCTTCTTAAAATTAAAACAAAGAATAAGGCTGAAAAGTTGGGAAGTTTTGCCATGTGGTGGAGGCCTAAACTCTGTTAAACTTGGCAAATAGAAAGAAGATAATACGGTGAAATCTAAAAGAGTAATGCAAAATGTTATATATTAATTCTACGACTGATGAGCTCAATATATAATAATTTATGGTGAGCTCGATCGATTTTCTTTGCCATTCCAGGGTTGCAGCCAATGACCGCACACACATGGTGTCAAGATTTCTACAATGCTATCGTAAAGGGTAAACATGAAAAAGTAGAAACTTTCCTCGAGAGAAATAATAGAGTAGTTGTTGTATCCAGAATCACAGCAGGGCAGGATATCCCTCTTCACATCGCAGCCAGGGTAGGACATCTGAAAATTGTAAAGCTGCTACTAGACAGGATGAATAAGGAAGAGGTAATGTTGATGAACAATAACTACAGAACAGCACTTCACCTAGCTGCCTCAGGTGGACATTTGAATGTCGTAATGGCCTTGGTAGAAAAGGAAAGGCGTCTAGTGCTGAGAGAATGTGATGAACAGATACCCCTTCACCATGCTATCAGGAACCAGCATAAGAAGGTCGTAGAATATCTATTCAAAGCCACCATTGAAGTGGATAAAGCTGATGCTAAAAACGACATATACGAATGGAACAAGAAAGCACGCAACAAATTTAGGGTTACTATTCTTATTGCTTTGATATATGGAAATTTCTATGGTAACAAGTTAGACGAAATGAAGCTTTTTTTTTTTTTTTTTCCTTTTTCTCTTCTCTTTCTTTTTATTCTTTTTTCTTAACATGAATGCATATTGTTTTTATATTCATACTTGCAGATCTGGCTTTGAAACTAGTGAACGACTTCCCAGAATTGCTCTTGATCAAGGATAGATTTAAGAAAACCGCGATACTTGCACTAATTGAAAGTACTTCTGAACATGAAACCTGGTGGGCAGCCCTTCTAACGCCTATCTCTATCTCTATCTCCACAAGTAAGCATCTACCCATTTGTTTCTATAATTTTTTAGCCAATGAAATTGCTATATTATATATGATTGAGCAAAAATCATGAGCTAAAAGACTTCCTTTACAAAAGAAGGACCGATTCTTTAATCAATTATCATTTATTTATTTCATGTTCATTCATTCACTGTTATAAATATCATATTCTTCACTTCCTCTTGCATTGTTCTTGTGGGCCTTGTTTTCTGTGGCCTATGGATTTCATTCTCTCCCTTCATTTTGCTTTTAGTAAATTTTCTTTTACTATCAAAAAATTATTCACTTCTGAATTAAGAGACTCATAGAAACAATATTAATTGCTTATTTTTTTTCTTGAAGGCATTGAATATATCAAATCAAGAATATTTTCTTTCCGTGGCGACAGACAAGATGAGGAGAATGCAGATCAAGGTATACCTCTCTCTCTCTCTCTCTGGTATGAATCCCCATACCAAATCCCCGAACTCTTTTTTTAATTTTAATTAAAATTCCACTTTAAAAAAAGATTTAGAAAGGAAAATGAAAAATCATCAATCTAAATTGTTTTAACATTTAACTAATATGTATTTGAGTTAAAATGAACCATTTGAGAACATATATGCAAATAATGTTTTAAAAACTCCAACTCCGCTAGTGTGAGAATGTCTTGCACCAATAGTCCCAAGCACGGATATAGGAGGAAAGTTACGTCAAGTTGACATTTGGCACTAAAACTTTTGTTAAACTCGTATAAATATGGATCCTGGTTTATCTATTCTTACATATAATGGATTTTAAATATAATGGATTGTCCAAACAAGATTAATATAGCTGACTCTATATAATTTGGATAAGACATGGATGATGATAATTGATGAAGGGAAATTCGGCCTGACCTCGCAATCGCTCGACACGTGGCAAAAGCAAATAGCTCGAGGCAGCAGAGCACCCCAAACACGCACCAAGTCCAGGAGCCCGAACTCCCTACTAGGCGCCTGAGCTCCCTACTAAGAGCCCGAGGTCATTACTGGAAGACCGAACTCCCCACTAAGAGCCCGAGGTCATTACTGGAAGACCGAACTCCCCACTAGGAGCCCGAGGTCACTACTGGAAGACCGAGGTCATTACTGGAAGACCGAGCTCCCTACTAGGTGCCCGAGCTCCCTACTAAGAGCCCGAGGTCATTACTGGAAGACCGAACTCCCCACTAGGAACCCGAGGTCACTACTGGAAGACCGAGGTCATTACTGGAAGACCAAGCTCCCTACTAGGCGCCCGAGCTCCCTACTAAGAGCCCGAGGTCATTACTGGAAGACCGAACTCCCCACTAGGAGCCTGAGGTCACTACTGGAAGACCGAGGTCATTACTAGAAGACCGAGCTCCCTACTAGGAGCCCGAGTTCCCTACTAAGAGCCCGAGGTCACTACAAGACTGAGCTCCCAAGAGCCCGAGGTCACTACTGGAAGCCCGAGCTCCCTACTAAGAACCCGAGCTCCCTACAAGGAGCCCGAACGCTCTCAGGCCCAAGCCTCAAAAGGCCGTGACCCGAGCTGGCCCATGGCAGCTCGGAACACTCCCCAAACCGAACTCAAAACCATCTCGCTCGCCACTCCAGTACTCCGCCTCCGAAACACCAGACTGACCGAACGTACCTGACACCGAAGATGTCCGTATCCAAGGGCGGCGCACCCGACTGATTCGGGATCTGACGCTTGACAGCCGCACTTCAAACGGTCTCCTACCACCGCCACCTGCCACCATCGTCACCAGCCACAGAGACGGCTCCGACAAAAGGAGCAGTGGCGGCTCTACCTTGCCAGATGGGATGACGTCCGAACTGGCAGGAGCTCAGAGATAATCATGCCCGAACTGACAGGAGCCTGGAAATGAGTGCGCGAGGTGGTTATAAAAGGCTCCCTACCCCCCAAGAATGAGGTATGCTAACTTTGCGCTATCTGGTTTATCTTGCCTTTGAAGGATTCTAACTTGAGCTTCGGAGCCTTTACACCGGGTTCTCCCCGGAGCTTCTTCCATCTCCTCCGTTTCAGGTGCCCCGCTACTCGAGTCAGAGGCAAGATCGTTGATAGCTAAGACCGGCCAGATAGTGCATCATCAATTGGCATCGTCTATGGGAAACGCTTCCAAAAGCCTCCCTCTAAAACTCTCATAACCTCTTTTTCTCCAAAAAACCCCAACACTCATGGCTTCTTCCGGTAGTGCAGGACGTAGCACGGAGATGAACATCACTAGGGAACAACCTCAAGTCCCTGTGGTGTGCACCGGACAGTTCACCATTCCCCTTTCAGTGGACGGGATCCCCAGCCTGAGTGCGCCGCGAGCAGTGGCACCCATAAACCTTCCCATGGGTGTCCCCTCTCCAGTCCCTGTCGAAGCGACATTCACTGAACCAACCGCTATTCCCCTGGCGACCAGCCGAAGCCAGTTCGACGACCTGATGCAGTGCATGCGGGCAATGCAAGCCCAAATGCAGCAGTTTCAGCAGCATCAGCTCCAGCAGCACCAAGTACTGCACCACCTTTCCCAATATCACTACCAGCAGTAGTTCCCCCAACTGCCCATCAACCAACCGCAGCTCCCACCTTGGCACCCCGCCTCAAGGCCGGTCAAGGCTTCCCCTCAGGATGGATGTCGTCACCGAGCCGCCTCTCGATTCCAGAACCCCCCTAACAGCCAGGCCTCGTCCCCGGGCCGAAGGGAAAGAATCGCCCCCACCTCAAAACTCGCAGGCGGGTCCGGGACCTCGCCTGCAAAATCAGCACCTCGGCACTCTAAGCCCGAGTTCCCACTCTCAGAGAACCGATTCAGTGCCTTAGCGGCAGACTGCCAGCATTCTGAGCCCATCGAGCTCGGCAACACGGAGGCCAGCAGCGCCAATACCAGGCCTACCCAACGGAGGCGTCGGCGAAGTCGCCGAACTGCCACCCACATCCTGCCCGAGCTCTGAGGTAAAGAAGAGAGAAGCCCAGATGAGGTAAAAGCTATCCCTGTTCTCTTGGTTCCTTCCCCCCTCTCATCAGAACTCCTTGTAGTCCCCATGCCCAGAGACTTCAAACTCCCTCCTTTAGACAAGTATGACGGGTCCTTCGACCCCAGCGACCACGTTGACGCTTTCCAATCCCAAATGCACCTGGCAAGGGCCAGTGAGTCGTGCATGTGTGTGGCCTTCACCACCACTTTTAGGGGGGTGGCCCGCACCTGGTACAGAAACTTGGCCCCCGGGTCCATAAGAAGCTCGACCCAGTTCGTGCAGGTATTCACCGCACACTTCGTTACCAGCAAGTGGTGCCCCAGAACCGAGGAAAGCATCTTCGGAGTGGTTCAGAAAGAAGGAGAGCCCATTCGGGGCTACATCAAGCGGTTCAATGACGCGTGTTTGCAGATACCGCGACTAGACCCCGCGGTACATCTCGCGGTGGCTAAAAGAGGAGTAACACACAAGGAGTTCAGATGGCACATGGTAGCAAGCCAGCCCGCGACCATGGCCGAATTCCTCGAGCTCGCAGACAAGTTCATGAGAACAGAGGAAGAAATAGGCACGGGCGGTAAAAGGAAGAGAGAAGGCGAGCTCTCTAACCCGGGTGACAGGAGAGACCCGGCCCGAGAAGCGAGGCCGAACCAGCCGTCCCGAGCTCCCATAGCAGCTCGAACAGACTACACCCCCTTGAACACAAGGCGAACTGAGATCTTGATGACGATCAAAGACGCCCCATACGTGAAATGGCCACCGCGCCTAAAGGGGAACCCAAACGAAAGAAACAAAAATTTGTATTGTAGTTTCCATAAAGATCACGGTCATAGTACCGAACAGTGTAAAAATCTCTAGGACGAGATAGAGGGACTCATCCGTCATGGGTACTTAAGAAATTTCGTACAGCATAATAATAATAATAACAATAATAATAGTGTAGGCCGACAAGGGGAGCACGGTAAGGACGCTCCCGAGTCCAGCAGCAGGCCAGCTGAACCATCACAGAGACAGCCTCCGGAAGAGAGGCCAGTTCACGGAACCATCCATGTAATAGTGGGAGGTTCGGTGGTAGCGGGATGCACTTCGGCAGCGGCTCGGACGTCAGTTCGCGAAGTGACCCGAGAAGAACAAAACCCTCCAAAGAGGCTGAAGGTGGAAGAATCGATCTCCTTCACAGAAGACGATGCGCGAGGTGTCCATTACCCCCATGATGACGCACTTGTCATAAAACTGAGGATCAGCGACTTCGAAGTCAGACGCGTGCTTGTGGATTCAGGTAGCTCGGCAGACATCCTCTTCAAGTCGGCATTTGACCAACTTCGGTTGCAAAGGTGCGAGCTAAAACCCGCAAACACTCCCCTGGTGGGCTTCAGCGGCGAGGAAGTCAGGCCCCTTGGGAAAGTAACAGTACTTGTGGAAGTCAACACGTGGCCTTGTGCGGTCAGACTCAACCACGACTTCCTGGTGGTCGCGACCCCCTCCCCATACAATGCCATAATAGGGCGGCCGATCACGCATATCCTACGAGCGGTGGTCTCCACCTACTATCTGGCCATGAAGTTCCCTACAGACTTTGGTGTGAGAGTAGCGCGGGGCGACCAGCTCGAGTCCCGCAAGTGTTACGTTGCCGCCCTGAAGGGAAAAACCAAGGCGGCCGGCGACCTCGATCTAGAGCGGCCTGGGGAACAAAGCGAGGAACGAGCTTCACCCACAGAGGAAATAGTTGCAATCCCGACCTCGGCTATGGACCCAGCACGCACACTTCAGATCGGTGCTTCCGTCAAAGAACCCCTGCGGACCGAACTGGTGAGTTTTTTACTTCGAAATTTAGATATTTTTGCATGGTCCGCGGCCGATATGCCCGGCATAGATCCTGGCCTTATAACTCACAAACTTAACACTGACCCTGTAGTCAGACCCGTTAGACAGAAGAAATGGAACTTAGCCCCCGAACGCTGGAGGGCAGTCGACGAAGAGGTCGAGAAGCTCCTCGCGGCAGACTTCATCAGGGAAGTCCATTACCCAAGCTGGGTGGCCAACCCTGTGCTGGTAAAAAAGGCGAACGGCAAGTGGCGCATGTGCGTCGACTACACCGACCTGAACCGAGCTTGCCCGAAAGATTGCTTCCCCCTCCCCAGAATTGACCGCCTAGTAGACGCAACCTCGGGACATGAGTTGCTAAGCTTCCTGGATGCCTACTCAGGCTACAACCAAATCCGGATGGACCAGTCCGATGAGGAAAAAACCAGCTTCATAACCGAGTTCAGTCTATACTATTACAAGGTCATGCCCTTCGGATTAAAAAATGCCGGGGCGACCTTCCAAAGACTTGTAAATAGGCTGTTTCGGCCCCTGATTGGCACGAAGGTAGAGTGTTATGTAGATGACATGGTCGTCAAGACACAGTTTTCACAATAATTAATACAAGACTTAGGTTCTGTCTTCCAAATCCTACGTCGGTTTAGCATGAAATTGAACCCCAACAAATGTGTCTTTGGCGTCACCTCGGGCAAATTCCTAGGCTACGTTGTCAATCGACGTGGTATCAAGGTCAACCCAGACAAGATAAAAGCCATCCTAGATATGAGACCACCCCGGAAAGTAAAAGAAGTTCAGAGGCTAAACGGCCGCATAGCCGCTCTAAGCCGCTTCATGTCCAAGTCAGGAGATCGCTGCCTACCCTTCTTCAAAGCAATCAAAGGCAAAGGGTTCGAATGGACCCAAGACTGCCGGCTCACGTTTGACGAGCTAAAAGGTTACCTCGCCAGTGTGCCAACCTTAGCTCGGCCCGAGGAGGATGAGGTCTTAGAACTGTACCTCTCGGCAAGCGACGAGGTGGTCAGTTCGGTACTAGTAAAGGATACAGACCGGGTCCAACGACCCATATATTATGTTAGTAAAATCTTGTAGGGAGCAAAGACAAGGTACCCGCAGATGGAAAAGCTGGCGTATGCACTGGTGATAGCAGCACGGAAACTCCGCCCGTATTTCCAGGCTCACACCGTCATTGTCCTGACCGACAAACCTCTGAGACAAGTTTTGCTAAAACCCGAGGTGTTCGGTCATAGGCAGCAGCACGCACAGTTGGCCACATAGCAGCAAGCATCGCCTGGCAGCGTCGCCAGCAGCACGCACCGTCAACAGTGCGCAGCACGCACCGCCTGGCAGCACATAGCACGCACCGCCCGGCAGCACGCAGCACGCACCGCCCGGCAACGCCGCACAGCAGCACACACCGCCCGACAGCGCGCAGCACGCACCGCACGGCAGCAGCACGCACCTCACGGCAGTAGCACGCACCACCCGGCAGCAGCACCGCGAGGCGCGCGCACCGCCTGGCAGCAGCAGTACGTCGGGGCCCACATGATAGCTCATCAGGCCGGGCCCACACTTATCTTACCACATCAGCTCTGCCCGCCAACTCACCGCCAGCTTACCTTATCCCTTATCCCTTATCTTATCTTATCCTTATCTTTATCTTATCTTAAGTAAGTGTGTTACCAATAGGAGTAGGTAATTAGGAGTTTGAGTTCAAGTTGGAGTTTGAGTTTAATTAGGAATTTCCTTCTATAATCTCCTATTTAAGGAGCTACGAATTGAAAATAAAGGCATTCAATTTTCCAGTCAAGAAAAGAGTGAGGAGAGTTCGGGTGGTCTCTTGGACAAATCACCCATTCAGTTTCCGCAATAGGGTGGGTCTACACACAAGGAAAGGCGCAAGGGAAAGCAAGGCTTTCTCACCGTGGACCGACCCGTGACGAGATCCTACGCGCGGGCCCATAACATTTGGTATTAGAGCCAAGAGTCATGGGCGACATGGAGCAGCTATCTTCCAAGGTTCACGAGGTGGAACACTGTCTTGTGGAAAATCACGCGGAGGTAAGAGAAGTTAAAGAGGATGTCAGGGAACTTCGGCGTCTACTGGAGTTACACTTCTCCACCAGGGAAAGGAGCCCTGAAGGGGCAGCCACCAACAACAGCCGCCGCCTAGATCGGGCAGAGGGCTCCGGTGAATGACAGAACGACACCCTGACAGCAGCAATCATACCCAAATACAATCATCTGGAGTTCCCCTCATACAACGGCAACGGTGACCCACTTGGATGGCTGTACCGCTGTGAGCAATTCTTCCGCAATCAGCGCACGGAAGAGAAGGACAAGGTCAGCCTGGCAGCATTCCACTTGACTGATGAAGCACAGCTCTAGTTCTACCGAGTGGAGCAGGAAGAATCAGGCCTTAGTTGGGACCATTTCAAGTCGTATTGCCTCCTCCGGTTCGGACCCCCATTAACAAGCAACCCCTTGGGAGAGCTCATTAACCTCAAGCAGACCGGGACCGTCGCGGAGTATTAGCGGCAGTATCAGACCCTTCTCGCCAGAGCCTCTTCAGTTCGGCCAGACCAGCAGGTGGATATGTTCACAGCCGGCCTATCTGAATCTCTAAGAGTTGATGTGGAGATGCAGAGCCCACCCAACTTGGTCACAGTAATGAATCTGGCCCGAGCCTTCGAGCACAAGCTGTAGATCAGCCGAGGGCTGCCCAGCATGGGGCGTCCCGCAACGACTTGGATGAACCCAAGGTCTACCGTAGGAGGGCCTTCGATGGCTGCCAACAGGGAACAACGCCCTTTCACCAGCAACACTACCCGATCTGCAACTAGCATGGGTAGCAGCACGACAGCACCTCCCATCACACTCTTATCCAGGGCCGAGATGGCAGAGCGCCGAGCCAAGGGCCAATGCTTCAACTATGACGAGCTGGAGGAGGAAGAAGAGGAACAGGCGGCACTAGAACCCGAGATCTCCCTCCATGCCATCACTGGAATCCAGAACTCCCAAACCTTGCAGCTGCAGGCCCAGGTGGCAGAAAAACGGATACGGATTCTGGTTGACTCAGGGAGCACCCACAACTTCATCAGCAAGCAGGCTGCACTCCAACTGAAGCTACCAATGGAAGGCAGACCGCAGCTCCAGGTGGCTGTAGCAAATGGGGAGAGAGTTCACAGTCCAGGGATCTTCCGAAGCGTCCAAATCCGTGTGGATTCTGAACCATTCCTCGCAGATCTATTTGTACTGACCCTAGACGAGTTCGACATAGTGTTGGGAATTAAGTGGCTCATCACCCTCGGCCCCATCCTATGGGATTTCAGTGCCTTGACCATGACGTTTGACTTACATGGGAAACAGGTCACCTAGAAGGGGACCAAGATGAGAGCAAGAAAACCACAGGTGCACACTCTGCATGGCGACGCCTTGCACACTGTAGAGATGGAGAGGCTTCTTGCCGATTTTTCAAACGTGTTCTCAGAGCCCAAGGGCCATCCACCTAGCCGGTTGTGTGACCATCGGATTCCCTTAGTACTAGGGGTAGGACCCGTTGTCGTGAGGCCGTACCGCTACCCGCACCTACAAAAGGACGAGATAGAAAGGTAGTGTACAGAGATGCTGGAATAGGGAATCATACACCCCAGCCGCTCTCCATTCTCTTCACCAGTCTTATTGGTGCCAAAGCAAGACGGCACCTGGAGATTTTGTGTGGACTATAGGGAGCTCAACAATAGAACCGTCAAGGACAAGTTCCCGATTCCGATGGTAGACGAATTGCTAGATGAGCTCCACGGGTCTCAGTACTTTTCTAAGCTGGATCTCAGGTCAGGCTACTTCCAGGTCCGAATGGCCCCTAAAGATGTGGAGAAAACAACCTTCCGAATGCATTACAGACACTTTGAATTCCTGGTCATGCCTTTTGGTCTCACCAATGCCCCATCTACATTTCAGGCCTTGATGAACGAGGTATTTCGGCCCCACCTCCACAGGTTCGTCCTAGTATTTTTCGACGACATCTTAATTTACAGTACTTCGTGGGTGGAGGACGTTTGTCACCTAAGGACAGTTCTGGAGCTACTACAACAATACAAGCTCTTCCTAAAACGAACTAAGTGCTCCTTCGGAGAGCCGCAGGTCCTTTACCTAGGCCATATAGTCAGCAGGGAAGGAGTCTAGGTAGATAATTCCAAGATTCAAGCCATTCGAGAATGGCCCAAGCCTCAGACCATTAGGGCTCTCCGCAGGTTCTTGGGGCTCACGGGATACTACCGCAAGTTTGTAAGGGACTATGGACTCCTGGCGGCCCCATTAACCAAGATGTTGAAGAAGAATGCATTTCAATGGGATGAAGCAGCTAACACCGCCTTCACAAACCTAAGGGACCCACTCTCCACTACCCCCGTGCTGCAACTACCAAACTTTGACCAAGAATTTATGGTGGAATGTGATGCGTCGGGCATAGGCGTCGGCGCAGTACTGCAACAGCAAGAGCACCCCATAGCCTTCTTCAGCCGCAAACTAGCAGATCGGCACCTCAAGCTACCCGCCTACGAGCGTGAATTGATCAGACTGGCCAAGGCTGTCCAGCACTGGAGGTCGTATTTGTGGGGCAGGCCCTTCGTTGTCAAGACAGATCACTACAGCCTTAAGTACTTTCTAGAGCAGCGGCTTACTACTCCACCCCAACAGCACTGGGCAAGCAAACTGCTAGGGTTTGACTTCCGCGTAGACCACAAAGCGGGAGCCTCTAACCGGGCCGCTGATGCGCTGTCCAGGCGTGAAGAGGACACGGCACACCTCTGCGCGGTCTCCCAGCCCCGCGTGACCCTACTGGAGGACCTAAGGAGCGTGTTGCCTCAATCACCAACATGGAGAGACTTGGTGCAAGAATTACAGTCTGGCACGAACAAACCAAACTAGACCATCCACGAGGGACTTGTGCTGTACAAGGGAAGGGTATATCTCCCAACAGATTGTCCCTTGATTCCAGCTATCCTCGCCAGCATCCATAACGCCACCCATGAAGGGGTTCAGAAGACGTTACACCGCGTCCGTGCAGATTTTCATTGGCATGGTATGCGAGGCTCGGTTAGGGATTTCATTCAGAACTGCTCCGTATGTCAGCAACAAAAGTGGGAGAACTTACACCCAGCAGGACTCCTGCAACCTCTTTCACTCCCAATACAGATTTGGGTCGATATCTCTATGGACTTCGTGGAAGGCTTGCCTAAAGTCGGTGGGAAATCCATATTATTCGTAGTGGTGGACCGCTTCTCCAAATATGCTCATTTCATTCCATTGTCCCACCCCTACAGCGCAGTTTCTGTGGCCCACGCCTTTTTCACACACATCTTCCACCTACATGGGCTGCCCGAGTCCATCGTCAGTGACAGGGATGCAGTCTTCACCAGCACCTTCTGGAAGGTGCTATTCAGATTACAGGGCATGACCCTAGCCTTTTCCTCTGCCTATCATCCACAGATGGACGGGCAAACGGAGGTTGTCAATCGCAACATAGAAATGTACCTCCATTGTTTCGTAGGGAACCAACCACGACGCTGGGTGGACTACCTTCCTTGGGCCGAATACTGCTATAACACATCCTACCACTCGTCCCTTGGCTTGACTCCCTTCCGCGTCGTGTATGGGCGAGACCCTCCTCGTCTTCTCTCCTACGAACCAGGTTCAACACGGTTGGAAGAAGTAGACCGCAGCCTCCAAGACCGCGATGCCCTACTGGCTGAAGTCTCCTTACGTTTACAACAGGCACAGGCACGCATGAAGATCAGCACCGCCGTGAAGTCACCTTCCAGCCAGGACAGTTCGTTTGGCTAAAGCTCCAGCCCTACCGGCAGCTCTCCCTCAGGCGACGGGGCCCCCAAAAGCTGACCCCAAGGTTTTACGAGCCCTTCAAGGTTCTTCGACAGATTGGGAAGGTTGCCTATCAACTTGAACTGCCAGAGCACAGCAAAATCCATAACGTCTTCCATGTGTCCCTACTAAATCCTTTTACAGGGACTCCCCCAACGCAAGTGCCCCCTCTACCCCCTCTCAAGTACGGCAGACCCATCCTCCAACCTAGAGCTCTTGTCCGATCACGCATCAATCAGGGCACCTTCGAGGTTCTAGTAGACTGGGATGGACTACCATCAGCAGAGGCCACTTGGATTCCCTGGACCGACCTACACAACGCCTACCCTGACCTCGAGCTTGAGGACAAGCTCGTTGTCCCGGAGGGGTGTAATGTTATGGACACAACACCCGACAACACGCTGCGTCGCAACCACAGGCAGCAGCGCGCACAGTTTGCCAGCCGCACGCCTAGCGGCACGCATCGCCCGGCAATAGCACGCACCGCACGACAGCAGCACTCAACAGCAGCACACACCACACGGAAACAGCACGCACCACACGATAGTAGCACGCACCACACGGCAGCAGCAAGGTGAGACGCACGCGCCAGCGGTAGAGCGGGGCCCACACGACAATTCATCCAGGTGGGCCCACACCTATCCGGCCCCAGCAGCCCTGCTCGCCAATGCCAGCTGTACCTTTCCCTTATCCCCTATTTTTGTGTTCCCCTTAGAAGTAGGAGTTTGAGTTTCGATAGAAGTTTAAGTTGCGATAAGAGAGGGACTACCCAAGCTGAATACAAGAAGGAAACCCTCTTGTAATCTCCTATTTAAAGGAGTTTTGAATTTGGAAGAAGACATTGAATTTTCGATCAAGGAAGTGCTTAGGAGAGTTAGGGTGATCTCTTGAACAAATCACCCCCTCAGTTAGCCACCATAGGGTCAACTCGCAAAGTGAAGGGCAAGGGAAGGCAAGGAGTTTTCCCCACAAACCGCCCCGTGATGAGATCCTACGCCCGGGCCCATAACATTAAACTCGAGTTTGAGTTTAATTAGGAATTTCCTTCTGTTATGGTCACACCAACCGACAGCGCAGTCATTGGCAGCAGCACACACAACTGGCCGCACAGCAGCAAGCACCGCCTGGCACCGTCGCACAGCAGCACGCACCGCCGACAGCGCACAGCATGCACCGCCTGGCAGCACGCAGAACGCACCACCCGGTAGCGCGCAGCGCGCACCGCCCGGCAGCACGCAGCACACACCACCTAGCAGCACGCAGCAGCGCCGCACGGCAGCAGCAGTAGGACGGGGCCCACATGATGGCTCATCAGGCCGGGCCCACACTTATCTTACCACATCAGCTCTGCCCGCCAACTCACCGCCAGCTTACCTTATCCCTTATCCCTTCCCTGTACAAGGGAAGGCAAGGAGTTTTCCCCACAAACCGCCCCGTGACGAGATCATACGCCCTGGCCCATAACATTTTGGTATCAGAGCCAAGCGTCATGGGCGACATGGAGCAACTATCTTCCAAGGTTCACGAGCTGGAACACCGTCTCATGGAAAATCACGCGGAGGTAAGAGAAGTTAAATTGGATGTCAGGGAACTTCGGCGTCTACTGGAGTTACACTTCCCCACCAGGGAAAAAAGCCCTAAAGGGGCAACCACCTACAACAGCCGCCGCCCAGATGGGCAGAGGGCTCCGGTGAACGATAGAACGACACCCCGACAGCAGCAATCATACCCAAATATAGTCGTCTGGAGTTCCCCTCATACAGCGGCAGCGGTGACCCACTTGGATGGCTGTACCACTGTGAGCAATTCTTTCGCAATCAGCGCACGGAAGAGAAGGACAAGGTCAGCCTGGTAGCATTCCACTTGACCGATGAAGCACAACTCTGGTTCTACCGAGTGAAGCAGGAAGAACCAGGCCTTAGTTGGGACCAGTTCAAGTCGTATTGCCTCCTCCGGTTCGGACCCCCATTAACAAGCAACCCCTTGGGGGAGCTCATTAACCTCAAGCAGACCGGGACCGTCGCGAAGTATCAGCGGCAATTTCAGACCCTTCTCGCCAGAGCCTCTTCAGTTCGGCCAGACCAGCAGGTGGATATGTTCACAGCCGGCCTATCTGAATCTCTGAGAGTTGATGTGGAGATGTAGAGCCCACCCAACTTGGTCACAACAATGAATCTGGCCCGAGCCTTCGAGTGCAAGCTGCAGATCAGCCGAGGGCCACCTAGCATGGGGCATCCCGCAACGACTTGGATGAACCCAAGGTCTACCGCAAGAGGGCCTTTGATGGCTGCCAATAGGGAACAACGCCCTTTCACCAGCAACACTACCCGATCTGCAACTAGCATGGGTAGCAGCACGACAGCACGGCAGCGCGCAGCGCACACCGCCTGGCAGCACGCGGCACGCATCGTCTGGCAGCACGCAGCAGCGCCGTACGACAGAAGCAGTAGGGCGGGGCCCACATGATAGCTCATCAGGCCGGGCCCACACTTATCTTACCACATCAGCTCTGCCCGCCAACTCACCGCCAACTCACCGCCAGCTCTACCCGCCAAAATGTTATGGGCCTGGGCGTAGTATCTCGTCACCACCAGCTTTTCTATTGCTATATAACTTTGATACTTCCTTGTTAATATTAAAATGGTCTTTCATGGTTTTCATATTGATGTTTAAAAAAAAAACTTGTTTTTTGAATCAAGAGAGATCATGAATCAATCTGTTTCACTATCCTTTGAAACTGGATATGTCTGTGTTTCTTTATCAATCTGATAATTTTCCAATGGTCATGTATTGTAAATTTTGCACGAGGGAAGAACAATCATTTTATGGATAATTTCCAGCCTTCTCTCTTGTTTCTTTGCACACTTCCCATCCTGAATTGCATTTTTCTACTTCTTTTTGGTAATTATAAGATGACTTCTTTGCCTCTACTATGTCCATCACGTGATTGGTTACTTGTATCGATAGATTTAGTTCATCTACCAATAACTCTACAACATCTTTCTCCATTTCCTTATTCATGTTAGGATCATGCTTAGCAGAATCTATACAAGAGGATAGGAAAATATGATGCAAAAGAGGTTATCTTGAAAGTAGGAAAGGCACACCTTGGTGCATGCATATAATGTTGGAAGGTTTGGAAACTTGTTATCATCTTTCCAACTAGCCCATAGGAAGGTTCTCATCTTCTTTTCTAGTTGCTTTGCATCTGAAAATGGATTTGAAGCAGTGATAAATAATAAATTTCGAAGGGATGATAAGACACTTGTTATCATGTGAACCTCTAAAGGGGGTTTATTTGGGGTTAGCGAGCCCCCTTGAGAAGGTGAAGAATGTTAAGAATTTATGGCAAGTGTAGGGGGTCTTCTCCAACATTATTTGCTTTCTTTTTTGCCCCATCTTGATTTTGATTCTCTTGGATTTTTTTTTTTCTAGGGCAATTCTTGGAAATGCACTTGGATCTCACATCGCATGGGTTAAATCAATGGTAAGTGTATAATGCATATAAAACTCTTACATTATTTAATTTATACAGCTAATTATTTACATCAATGCTCATGTATTCATTTTTTTTTTGAACTTGATAGGCCGAAGTTATGATCCAAAGTGAAGGTCTTGAGTATGATGAACGTGCATATAAGTTATTGTTCAGATGAAACAAGGATAATTTTGTTAATTCTCTTTTCTTTTTTGGTGATGAAAAAAAAAATTTATTAAATGTGTATATTGAACAAATACTACTATAGATATTGTGTAAAATTGTACAGGTTTTATCAGTTGCTATAGCAATTTGTAGCAATGGTCTAAAATAAATCCGTTGCAATAAAATTTTTAATTAGAAATGGTTAAAACCGTGGCTACACGTACATTTGTAGCCACAGTGTACAATGTCTGCGGCTATAGGTTTTAGCCATGCCAGTATCTGCCACTGACAGAAAACCATAGCTAAACCGTTGCTATAGCCTTTAGCAACAAGTTTTTGTATCTTTTTACAACGGTTTTGTCCATTGCTAAAGCCGATTTTTTTTGTAGTGTGGATTTGAAGGGTTGGCTGGCCAATCTTTATTGGGATACTTCAATTCTAAAGATGAAGTTGAAAGGAGTCTCTCTAATGGTGGTTTGAGGAGCATTTTTGTATGCTCATAGTACACTAGTAAATTCTTTAGCCATAGGCATTTAGCTCTATCAAGTTTGGTCTTCAAGCCATAAATTATAGTCCAATTGGTCACCTCATCTTGACCACTGGTTTGTAGGTCCCAAATCGAGGTGAATTGTTGCTTTACTTTAAGACTTGTGCAGAAGTTCATGAACTTAGAGTCCTTCAACTTTCAGCCATTGTCCATAAACAGTGTTTGAGGGAGGCTAAAGTGGCAAATGATGTAATTCCAAAAGAAACCCTAAATATTCTTAGTCATTATTATTGCTAATGGATTGACTTTGACCCATTTGGTAAAGTAATCTATCGCCACAATCAAAAACTTCTTCTAGACTCATGCAAAAGGAAAAGTTCCAAGGGTGTTCGTTCCCCATTGAGTGAAGGGCCATGAGTTATTGGTAGAGACAAGGGATGCCACGAGTTGATGTAGTATGTTTGAATATTTTTGGCACTAGTTACACTTCTAAACTAGTTGGATCATGTCCACCTTTATGTATTTCTCTGAGGACGTAGTTTCCCTCATCGGTGAGCAAGCATCTTACTTCTTATGCATGGCAATGCGAAGGACCTCTTGTAAAGTTTATCTTCTAGTAGAGTGTATTGAAATGACTTGTGCGTGGTCTTTTGTGCCTCATTTCTGTCTTCTAGTAAATGGTTGTGACATAAGTAAGATCAAATAGAACCCATTCAACTAAGTTCCAACTGAACTGGGAAAATTGATTTGTCTTCAACATTGGGACGAGCTAGTTTCTCGACATACACTATTTTGTTAAAGTTTAACCTTGTCAAGTCAACAATGTGTCAACTTGGGTTTTCTCCAATCATAGCACTTGTTGCAAGGTGAAATCCTAAAACTCAACTTCATTGTTTGAGACTATGAAGCCGAACCAAAGTGCACACTTTAGTGTGCGTGGTATGGTCTGAAAATAGAAGAATAAGACTAGCTTTATTCCTTTTTTTAGAGGATTCGCCTATATGTAAAGTCCATGTGGTTCAGAGGTCTTCAGGGATTGGGGCATTGTTGTTTCTAAAGGTGAACTCAATTAAAAAAACCACTAGTGCATAGGCTTTTATGGTAGGCCTTGATAACCCTACATTTTGATGCCTTAAGGGCATCAATTCAGGGGTATTTTCGGCCATAGAATAGTCAAGATGTGCCCTTTTCTCAGTTAAATGCAATGTTGTGGCATCTAAGGGTCTCTGTGCAAATTCTGGGGAAAACTAAGAAGTTTTCATGGGTGAAATACAGATTTTGGGAAGCTGGTGTAAAGTCCAACTGAGAGAGGGGGCGTTTTTGTAAAGAATTGAAAGCAGGAGGGGGCTTCCTAGCTGCTAAACCCAGTTTGGCGCCCCTCCTACTGTATTAGCATGCTCCCCATGCCTTTGCAAACCCTAGGGCGCCTTTTAACCCATTCTTTTCACTCTTAACAAACCCTAGCAACTCCTAACTCCTGAATCCTCAAACTTCCATCCCTTCTAATCTCCACCATCCATTGTAGAGTACTTTCTTTTTAGCACTCTAACCCTATGAGCCACCATTTCTACTAATCCTCACCATTAAGCTCCCCACCATTAAATATCAGCCACTCCCTCCATCTTATATCTCAGCCATTCAATCTAGGGCACCACATATTCTTTTAATTTTAACCCTTCAACCCTAGATATTCTAATTTACACCCTCCATTTTTGGGCACCCAAATCTCAGCCCTACATAATATTGAGTGCCCTCTCCTTCTGTCTTCAGCCTTAGGATCACCCCAAAACCATCTTAGCCATTCATTAGAAACCCTAAGGCATCCCTAACTTTGCTAAATCCCAGCTTCCGCCTCCCATCTTTCTCTCTATTTCCAGTTTTATTCACCGTTCTTTATAAAAAGGGTCCCAAGGGCCTAGTAGAAGGGGTTGGTCAATTCACCAAGTTAACAATGCTAAGGTTTCTTGAGGAGTTCAAGGGTTGTAGAAGGGGAGGACGCCCAGATATTGTCAAGAGGAGTTCTTGAAAGCTTCTAAACCATTCTGCAACTACCGCCACTAGATCTGATTAACCATTATTTTCTTTTCCGTTATTTTTGTTTTTGCAATATTTTAGATTTAATTCTTTTACGTTTCTTTGTTTTGCAGATCTGAATTCGTTCTATTCAAGGCTAAGGTGTCTTAAGGGGTTCGAGGGTTGTAGAAAGGATAGACGCCCGGTTCATGACAGTGTTAGACAGTTGTATGCCCTTTGCTCTAATCAGAATGATGTACATTATGAATTTATTGTAAATGAATAAAGTACATATTTGATTCATGTTCTTGTGGTGTGTTTTTGTGTAATACCCTTAAATTGTACACTTATGAGACTCGTGTTAGTTTAGAATGTTCACAGCCATTGGATAAGTCTGGGGAGATTTATCCTGCCAAGGCTGACACTGGTGTGCTGCCAAATGTTGGGGTGGCCTGTCTCAGCCGCTAGGGTGAGACCCAAGGCACATGCAGTGTAGGATTAATTGAATCTTTGAACCAGACCAGATTTCTACTATTGCCCTGGACCTTGAAGATTGATGGGCAAAACTTAAAAGTTACACCTGACCCCGAGACTCGATTATGATACTGCACTAAGTGTCAGATTGGACTATCTTTGATATGCCAATCAGTGAGATCCTTAGCGGGGGTCAAAACCTGGGTATGTTGGGACAGTTCGAGAATTCATTTGAGTGGGTGATCATAGTGACAGGATTAGCCCCTTTGTCGGACAAAGGTAATGATCGGGGATGTGCTCTCTCTGATGGAAACCAAGACTACCGACAACCGATTTCAATCATTGAAATTTTGTTTTGCAAAATATATGTATATACTGATATACATATATATATATATATATATATATATATATATATATATTACAGTTTCTAAACATTTGCAAAAGGTTTTAATTCCCGGGATCCATGTGAGTAGAGAGTGCAACACTGTTCCTTGCAGCCGAGGGAGAGGTCCTCTCTTGTCGGGTAGTGTTTGATCATTATGGGCTGAGAGGTTAAGTGTAAGACTATTGAGGATAATACCATATACCTGATGGGCTAATCTTGCATCTGCCCACAGACCTTGGGTGTTACAAGGTGGTTTGGCCGAGGGACCACTTAGGGTAAGTGTTGGGCCCATAGAGCCCATGTGATGGGTTTCGGGGGGTGCACTGTCCATAATAGTGTATTCGCCCAGGCCTTGTAACAAAGGCTGGGCTGAACCCATGTGGCTGATGTGTAGATCAATGTTTGGGTCCCACGCCATACAAGAAAGCCCAACTGGGCAGCAGTTTGGAAGGCTAAGTGAGCACATATCCTTATTGGGCCTAAAGCCCATTTCGAACTGGGTTGATTTGATCAGTTAAATGAGTGGACAAATTCTGAGATTAGATTAGTAGATTTAAAAACCTCCTAATGAGATTAGGAAAGGGTTGATCTAATCTGTAGATAAGATAAGGGTTTACCCTTATCACTTAAAGGGAATTATGATCCAAATATGATTTGGATCAGCAACTCCTAATGGGATTAGGAGCTGATCCCTTTAAGCTTATAAAAGGAGGAGGGGGGTGGCAGCCTTTAGGGATATTCATATTCACATTCTCTTTACAGCTGAAATCACAGAAGAAAGAATTCAGCACCTCTACAAAATTTCTTTCTTGTCGCCTCCTTCCTGCCGCCGCCATATCTGCCAGTTCGATTTCCTATTCTCAGTGGGAGTGATCAAGATTGGATCTTAATATCAGTCCTTTGTGAAAGGGCTGATTGGAAGTCGTGCTCACGTGTCGTCCAGCTGATTCTTGCGAAGGATCTGGTTCTTTTGAAGAACGTTGCTGATTTTGCTCCATCCTACACTGTGCCATCTTCAGTGGGAGCAATTTTTTGTTCTTTCCTTGGAAGTGAACACCTCCATTGGGAGATATTGTTTCTCCGTATCAGGTATATCCCTCTCCTACTGTTTTTGTTCAGATCTGGTTCGGTTCTTGGTTCAAGATTGATCCTTGAAAAATATGATTTTTCTAAAATAGGGAATACGATTCCTAGTAGGATGGAGAGAAATTTTTGAAATTCGCACATTCTATTCCGCAAGATTCGGGCGTCCATACGATGGATCTCTCATCCCTTCAGTCAGGAGGGGTTTCTGCAAGTTGTCTATCCGATTTGCAGCTACTGGCACCAGATCTGGATTCTGGATCATTTATTTATTTATTTCTTTTATTTCCTTTGTTGATTCCCATACTTTATTAAATTCTGGTTTTTATTTGTTGTCTTGTTTAAATTCGAAACATTTAATTTCAGCAATAATAGATTCTATTTTCTCATTTTCTGCAATTCTCGATTGTATTCTCTTGTCCGGATCTAAGTATATATTAATTTTTCACTTGCTTTCCTGTGGATATGACCCGTTCTCACCCATTTACTAATTAGTAGTTATTTGCGAAATGATAAAAATTATAAATGTTTAAATTGGTGTTCCATAGTGTTTAATGACGCGCTTTTGGACACACAGTTTCTGGCGCCGTTGCCGGGGAAGCACGGAGATAAATTTTTATTTAATTTTCTAGATTTGTTTCATTTTTTTTTCTTTTTCGTTTTATCACTTGATCCATTATCTTAGTTTAATTGTTGTTTCTCTTTGATCCTACATGACGGAATAGTGAAAGGTGGGGTACCGGAGAGTTGCGAGACTATGAGATGGAAGAGAAGAGAAGAGAAATTAGATTGCGTTTTAGGTGTAGTCGTTCCATTTTACTTTTGATTTTTTATTTTTTATTTTTGAACTCTTTTTTAGTTGAATAGTGATTTTTGAATTTTTAATTATTATTTTTCCTTGATCCGATTTATTTTTTTTAGTATTATTATCTTTTTTTCTCTTCAGTTTTGTTTCTAGATCTATTCTTTCTTTATTTTAATTTCTTGTTTGATTTTTTTCCTTTATTAGGTTTTTGTTTTTCTTTTATTTCATATTTAAAAAAAACATTTATTTATTTATTTCATTTTATTTTATTTCTTGCAGCAAAATTTTATTTTATTTTATTTTTGGTTTAAATTTTAGATTTGTTTTTTTCTTTTATTTCAGATAAAAAAGCACTAAAAAACAAAAATAGAAATAAAAAATTCATTTATTTTATTTTATTTATTTATGCAGCTTATTTTTCTTTCGTTAATTTTATTTTTGTATTAATTTTTTATATTTGTGTTTTTCTTTTATATAGAAAAACGAAAAAAAATATAAATAAAAAAATTTAGCATATTTTTTTTCTTTGTTTATTTTATTTTTACTTTAATTTTTTTGTTTGCATTTTTCTTTTTTTATCTATTTTTTGCATAATTTTTTTTGTTCATTTTATTTTCAGTTTAATTTTTAGATTTGCAATTAGTTTGTTAGGATTTATTTTTGGTAGTTGTTAATTCTGTTTAGCACAATTAATTGTTGTTTTATTTTCTGTTTGCAATTATTAATTGTTGCCTTATTTAATTTTTGTTCTTTTAGTTGTTTAATTGAATAATTAATTTCTAAATAGGAAACTGTTGAAATTTTCAAATTTGAGTTTAAATTACAAATCTGAATTTAAATTTTATTTCGAATCTAAATTTGAATTTGAATTTGAATTTCAAATTTCGAAATTTAAACTTTAAATTTTCGAATTTAAAAAAAATGAAAAGAAAGAAAATGAAAAAAAATTAAAATTTAAAAATTCATATTTAAATTTTAGGAATTTAAATTTCAAAATCTGAAATTGAATTTAAATTTGCAAAATTTAAATTTTGAAAAAAGTATATACAAAAAAAAAAATTGAATATTTCTCTTGCATTTTCATTCCATTATTTAGGGTTTGATATTTTAGAGCATGCATCATATAGGTTTATTTATTTGCTGAAATTATTATTGTTAGTTGTGAATGTGTTAGATATTATTTTTAGTATTTTAATTGTTCCTTTTTCTTAGTTGTTTGCTTTATTCTTTTAGGTTTAATTGCTGAATTGCATCTTAGAGATAATTGTTCCTGCATTGTAGTTAGTTGCATTTTGTTGTGTTTATTTCGTTTCTTCGTTAATCCACTTAAGGGCATCCAACTTAAATAAGATAAGGTGGGGACTTCATCATGCTTCCTTGGCCCAAAAGTCACTATCACCCTAATCCTAATTTAAAATTTGGATAGAAAGATCCTTTAGGGAAGCCTCACATTTGGTTCAAATGTGTGTTGAATTTTAGGTGAGCTTGAAATTATTTTCCATAACCGGCAGTTGGTGTCTAAGGAAAGAGGTTAAACGGCTAAGCCTAAGAGGGTTTTGTGGTTATTTAATTAGGTCCTTATGAGAGCAAGGGGAGCCTCCCACATCTCCACCTCTTACCTGGCCAACCAAAGGAAGTGGTATAATTCCAAGTGAACCTAAAAGAATTCACATTGGTTGAACCACTAGTTTAGGAAACCCTAGGTCAGTCCCTAGGTCGTGTGGTTGATTTGTTTGCCTTAAAAAAATAATAAAAAAAAAGAGAGAAAATAAAAAATTTTAAAAAATTCAAATTTGAACTTAAATTTTAGGAATTTAAATTTTAAAATCTGTATTTGAATTTAAATTTCAAAAATTTAATTTTCAAATTAAAAAAAATCAAGTTTGAGTTTAAATTTCAGAATTTAAATTTCAAGATCTAAATTTGAAATTAAAATTAAAAATTTAAATTTCAAATTAAAAAAAAAAAGAAAAAGGGGGTGAAAATAAAATGAATTTAATGGCTAGAGTTTGTGGAATGAAAAACTACTTCCAACCTGAGCCACAAATTAATTGGAACCATGTGTTTCGACAACTGGACAAGATTAATGGTATGGCGCAAAGACTTGACGAAGTCCTTGCACGTTGTCTACAAAGTGGCCCATATCCAACCTTGTTATCGTATGCATCATGTTCCATATATGCAAGCCCGACCCATCATGTCAACCAAGTACATGTGGCCCATATATTTTTCCAACCCAATGCTAACCCATTCTCTAGTCCATATAACCTTGGGTGGGAAAATCAGCCCAACTTCAATTATAGGGCCCAAGTCCAAGAAAACCCCCTGCCAAATATGCACTCTTAGTGGTCTAGAGCCCAAACTCACTGGGAGTACAATGATTACCATAGGACTCAATTGGCTCAATCATGTCAAACCTACACACAGTCCCAACAATATCATCATTCATCTAACTCTATGGCCCAATTCCAACAGTTGCATCCTAGGAACCAACTGGCCCAACCTTATCAGACTTACCCAAAACCTCCTCAAGCATGTACAGTAGATGACCAATTCATGCAACTTCAACAGTTGATCCTAAATCAGCAGCAGTCCCTTAATAGATTAGAAAGCCAAATAGGACAGTTAGCCGAAGCCAAGGCGAGAAGAGGAGTAGGGCAACTATCGAGTCAACCGATTGCAAACCCTAGAAATTAGCCACCGGGTTTTCCTCCACAGCAGATTCAACCACCTCTTAAGAAGCTCCAGTTTGAAAATAATAAGGCTATTATAATCGTAAGGAGTGGGCTGATTTTAGAGGACCCGGGAATTAGTGAAGAAGAAAAGGAGCATGAAAACCCTAAATTGGGGGGAGAAGGAAAGAAAACTTTAGAAGAAGAAGAAGAGCCTATAATGAACCAACCTGTAGTTCCCTTTACAACTGCACTCACAGTCGGACCGGTGCTAAAGAACAAAGAAACTCACAACAAGGAGAGCTGGGAAGTCCATATTAACATCCCTCCCCTCAATGCGATCCAACATGTCCCGGCCTATGCCAAGTTCATGAAAGAGCTATGTACTCAAATGACGGAGCCACAACGACCCCACAAAAATTGATGCTCTCAGCAAATGTTAGTGCAACTCTCCTAAATCAACTCCCCCAGAATATGAAAGACCTTAGTGCTCCTCTCATAAGCTATGTCATCACTGGAACCACCTTTGATCGGGCTCTATTGGATCTTGGGGTCAGTATAAATATGCTTTCGTCCATTCATGACAGGTTCAGGATTGGCGAGTTAGAACCTACCCCAGTAATTCTACAACTTGTTGATTGATTAGTCAAGACTCCTCGAAGTGTTATTGAGGACGTCCTTGTTAGGGTAGAGGGTTGTCACTTCCCAGTGGATTTTCTCATCCCAGACATGACTGATGAGACCAAAACGAACCCTAATTTTATCCCCTAATATTCACTCTTTTACATTTATTTAGCACTTAAATAGACTCATTACTCTTGTATTTCGATTCAGGGCAATAAAGAAGGCAATTGGAAGAAAACATGGCAAATCGGGTGATTTTGCACAGTTTCGGAAACAGTCATTAATCTGGGCCTAACTCTCAATTCCGGACACCGAATTGGATAATTCAAGAAGCATTAGAAAGATGAAAGGAAGGCCCACAACTTTTATGTTTTGGGTTTTGACAGATTCGGCCCGCATCGAGTATGAAAATGAGCCCAATGTTGGAGCAAGTTCGCAACCAGGCTCATTTCACAACTTAAGCCCAACTCGCAGAAGTACCTTGAAACAGCCCAACTCGAATTCAAGAGTTAAGAGTCCGAATTTCGAATGTAATCTCCAAGGAGAGAGTTTTATCAGATCTAAAGTCTTGAATGTGATCCTAGAGAGATAAAAAGATTGATATTAGAGCATTAGATAAGAGATAGGATAGGATTAGTTCAAGATAAGATCAAAACTCCCTAAGGATAAGATGATCTCCTAGAAGGAGTTGGAAAACAGCCCTCTCCTTTGGCTATATAAAGAGGGGGGCGAACCAGCTCTAGAAATCACTCAATCATTCAGCAATCAAGCATCAAGCAACTCAAGAAGATCAGTTCGGCCATGGAGAAGCAAAGCATGGAGATTGCGCAGATCATGAGCAGTTAAGCTTCTTTTTTCTGGTTCAAGGGGAGAGGTTCGATTGTTTCATTGTGAGGTTCTGTAGTTAATTTATTTTCTTGCTTTTTAATTCAAGTATTCATTGATTCTTGTGCATATTTTTATTGGATGTTAATGTTAATTAATCTGACAAACTGAATTAATGTTGATTTTCCTACTGCTATCCATGATTTCGGTGATCCGTAATTGTCATGAATAATGGTACAAGTAGAAATTAGGTTGATATCTTTTTGGGTCAATTGTTCGTGACAGCCTTTGACCAATGTTTTAACATGGTTCAACCTAAAAGAATCGATGGAATAAAATTCAGTAATTGCAGCTATCTCAATTATTGTTATTTTGGTTTAACTGTTTTCACAAATCTTAATGCTATCATTGTTTAACATGGAACGCTATCGTACCCTGTTGAGTGGTGATAAGTGTTGATCGAATGCTGGGTTTGGTCAACTGAATTAGGAAAACACAAGGTTTATTATGGCTATCCTAATAAATCTAAAGTTAAATGCTTGAATTGCAAGAATGCTGAATTGTACCTAGGATCAATGGCCAATCGATTCAACCTGAACCCTTGAACCAGAATTCGGTAAGACTGATTTTCTCTTGTTTGTTTAATTTGTTATTCTTTTAATTTTAGTTATTTAATTTTCCCACACAATTACTTTACCCATTCGGCTAAGAGATTACTGATTTGCTCCCTGTGGGATTCAACCTAGAACCACTTTTACTGCAAATATTTTATTGTGGGACCAGTAATAATTTTGAGGGCTTCAACAAACCCGTCAAAATTTTGAAGCCGTTGCCGGGGAGCAACGTTAATTTCTTAGCTATTACCTTCTTTTTGTTAACCTTCTTGATTTATGACTCGTGCTTCTCAACAAGGTGAACTCGAGTACAACCCCGAAATTGAGAGGACCACCCATCGTTTAAGGAAGGAGGCTAAGCAAAGAGAGGATCGTTCACCTAAAAGGGTGAACTCAGATCTCGATCTACCCACTTGTGATTTTCCCATTTTCGAAGAAGTAGAAAGAATGGCTGACAGAGAGAGGACATTAAGGGAGTTGGCTGCACCAATTATGAACCAACAGCCCTTATGCATCACGTACCCCACTCTTGAGGTAGCCTTTGAACTCAAATCTGGTTTGATTCAATTATTACCTCTGTTTCATGGTTTCCCAGGTGAGGACCCTCACAAACATCTAAAGGAATTTCATGTCGTCTGTTCAAGCATGAAACCCCACGGTATGACCGAGGACCAGGTAAAACTCATAGCCTTTCCATTTACTTTAAGAGATAAAGCAAAGGATTGGTTTTATATTCTCCCTCCCGGTTCTGTATGCACATGGGATGAAATGAATAGGATATTTTTAGATAAATATTTTCCTGCATCCCGGGCTGCGAATATAAGAAAAGAAATATGTGGAGTTCGGCAGTTTGGTGGTGAGACATTATATGAATATTGGGAAAGGTTTAAGCAACTTGTTGCTAGTTGTCCCCACCACCAAATTCCTGAACAATTGTTAATCCAATACTTCTATGAAGGGCTTCAGCCCATGGATAGAAGTATGGTCGATGCAGCCAGTGGAGGAGCCTTGGTGAACAAGACACCCGAAGCGACCAAGGAGTTAATCTCCAACATGGCCAAAAATTCACAACAGTTCGGTGCTAGGACAGACGGTACCATTAGACGGGTTAATGAGGTAAGCCATGTAAATTTAGAAAATCAGATTTCTGACCTAACTGCTTTGGTAAGACAACTCGCTGCAGGACAAGTACAAACTGCCAGGGTGTGTGGTATCTGTTCGATTCCTGGCCATCCTATGGACATGTGTCCATCATTGCAAGATGGTTCGATGCAGCAAGTCAATGCTGTAGGAGGATTCCCGGGCCAGCCCCAACGAAAGTATGACCCCTACTCCAATTATTACAATCCGAGGTGGAGAGATCACCCAAACCTAAGCTACGGGAACCAAGGAGGACAGCAACAATACCAGCCCCATTTTTTCAGTCGACAGCCCCAGTTTTCAACACCCATCACAGCGCAAGGCCAACCCTTGAATTCAGGTATGTCATTAGAAGATATAGTTAAGGCTCTAGCTACTAATACTCAGCAATTTCAACAGGAAACAAGAGCCAGCATTCAGAATTTGGGGAACCAAATCAGCCAACTTGCCACTGCCGTTAGCAAGTTGGAGGTGCAGAGCTCCGAGAAACTACCATCACAAACGATAGTCAACCCCAAGGAGAATGTAAGTGCAGTAGTGCTGAGAAGCGGGAAGGAACTGCAGCTAGAACCTACATCACCAAGGAAGGTGGATAAAAGACAAGAAGAAGACAAGGTGCAGGACTCAAGAGTTAGAGAGAACGTTTCAGCCATGATCAAGAGGACCTTACCAGAAAAACATACTGATCCAGGTATGTTCACCCTACCTTGTGCGGTTGGCAATAAGCAAATCGAGCATGCCATGCTAGACTTAGGTGCATCTATCAATGTCATGCCATACTCGATTTACTATGCTTTGAGATTAGGTCCTTTAAGGGAAACTAAAGCTGTTATCCAATTAGCTGATCGTTCTAACGCCTTCCCAGAAGGGATTGTTGAGAATGTAATGGTGCAGGTTAACGATTTAATTTTCCCAGCTGATTTTTACATTCTGAAGATGGAGGAGGACACGATCGAAAGTTCAGCCCCACTTCTATTAGGCAGGCCATTTATGAAAACGGCCAAGACCAAAATAGATGTGGATGAGGGTACCCTCTTCGTCGAATGTGACGGAGAGACTATTAAATTTAATATTTTTGAAGCTATGAAGTACCCAAATGAAGACCATTTGGTTGACACTATTGATCCAACTGTGCAGGAATTTTTTGAAAAAAATATGAATGAGGAGCTAGAATCGAGTGCACAATTGGATACGAAGGCCCCTATTCCAAATTTGAACCCGCCCATGATGGATGGAAGGGGAGCACACCGAAAGCTGAAACCACGAGAGCTAAAGTAGAAAAGGAGGACGTCGAGCATAACGACGTTAAACAATTGCGCTTGTGGGAGGCAACCCATTGTGTTTAGTTAATTTTGTTATTTTGTTTGGTTTTGATTTTTGTGTTTAGCAGGAACCCAACAAGACAAACAGGGAAGTACCCCCAAATCTTTCTACTTTATGCATAATCACATACATTGGGGACAATGTATAACTTAAGTGTGGGGGGATTAGGAAAATCTGATGGAAATTTGGGATACCTTACCTTCTTCAAATTTTTGCTCCCGAAAACTTATCCTTGAACGATTTCAACTTATCAGGAATCATGTGCTTAGGTTGAATAGATAAGATAGGATGCAAGCATGACTAACTGAATCTTTCTTGGCTGCATATGGTATCTCATGATTTTAATCTATCAATAGGCAAGATGCATAAGGGTTTGATTGATTTTCACATAATTATCTGTCAAACATGGGTTGATTATTCTAGAACTTGCTGTGTTAGGCATATAGAGACCACGATCAATGAATTCATGGATCAGGCGGTGAAACCATGTGATTCTTGTGGAAAAAAAAAAAAAAGAGAAAGGGAGTTTGAAACTAAAATCGTGACTAATGTGAGATGGAGCATAAAATGCACTCACATCTAGAAACAGAAACAAGTGTGAGATGGAGCATAAAATGCACTCACATCTAGAAATGAAAGCAAGAGTGAGATGGAGCATAAAATGCACTCACATCTTGAAAAAAAAAAAAAAAAGGGCAAGGGTGAGATGGAGCATAAAATGCACTCACCCTAGAACCCCAACCCCATTCTCACCTTCAGATCCTAGGAATTCACACTAAGTGGTGAAGATGTGATACATAGCAAGCTTATGGCAATAAGCACACCTTGTTTTGATTCAAAGGAAAGTAATTGCATCTGGCTGAATTGGTTTGTTAAAAGCAATGAGCACCCGTGCAGTCCAAGGAGTTTCAGCCCTGAAAGGCTTGTCTCCTTGACTATCGATTTAACTTGGGACCATGAGGAATGGTGATTTGCGATCACTCTTGGACAAGAAAAAGGGGAGAAAGAGATGAAAAGGGAAAGGTTACCAAGTCTGAACTAAAGCATGAAATGAACCAGGCCTCATGTAGAGAAAAAGAAAGATTGAAAATCAATAGTTAGTCTCTCTTGTGTTACTTGAGTTTTTGCCTTGCCCGAGGACGGGCAAAGTTTAAGTGTGGGGGGATTTGATGAGACCAAAACGAAACTTAAATTTATCCCCTAATATTCACTCTTTTACATTTATTTAGCACTTAAATGGACTCATTATTCTTATATTTTGATTCAGGGCAATAAAGAAGTTAATTGGAAGAAAACATGGCAAATCGGGTGATTTTGCACAGTTTCGGCGACAGTCAGTAATCTGGGCCTAACTCTCAATTCCGGACACCGAATTGGATAATTCAAGAAGCACTAGAAAGATGAAAGGAAGGCCCACAACTTTCATGTTTTGGGTTTTGACAGATTCTGCCCGCATCGAGTATGAAAATGAGCCCAATGTTGGAGCAAGTTCGCAACCAGGCTCATTTCACAACTTAAGCCCAACTCGCAGAAGTACCTTGAAACAGCCCAACTCGAATTCAAGAGTTAAGAGTCCGAATTTCGAATGTAATCTCCAAGGAGAGAGTTTTATCAGATCTAAAGTCTTGAATGTAATCCTAGAGAGATAAAAAGATTGAGATTAGAGTATTAGATAAGAGATAGGATAGGATTAGTTCAAGATAAGATCAAAACTCCCTAAGGATAAGATGATCTCCTAGAAGGAGTTGGAAAACAGCCCTCTCCTTTGGCTATATAAAGAGGGGGGCGAACCAGCTCTAGAAATCACTCAATCATTCAGCAATCAAGCATCAAGCAACTCAAGAAGATCAGTTCGGCCATGGAGAAGCAAAGCATGGAGATTGCGCAGATCATGAGCAGCTAAGCTTCTTTTTTCTGGTTCAAGGGGAGAGGTTCGATTGTGTCATTGTGAGGTTCTGTAGTTAATTTATTTTCTTGCTTTTTAATTCAAGTATTCATTGATTCTTGTGCATATTTTTATTGGATGTTAATGTTAATTAATCTGACAAACTGAATTAATGTTGATTTTCCTACTGCTATCCATGATTTCGGTGATCTGTAATTGTCACGAATAATGGTACAAGTAGCAATTAGGTTGATATCTTTTTGGGTCAATTGTTCGTGACAGCCTTTGACCAATGTTTTAACATGGTTAAACCTAAAAGAATCGATGGAACAAAATTCAGTAATTGCAGCTATCTCAATTATTGTTATTTTGGTTTAACTGTTTTCACAAATCTTAATGCTATCATTGTTTAACATGGAATGCTATCGTACCCAGTTGAGTGGTGATAAGTGTTGATCGAATGCTGGGTTTGGTCAACTGAATTAGGAAAACACAAGGTTTATTATGGCTATCCTAATAAATCTAAAGTTAAATGCTTGAATTGCAAGAATGCTGAATTGTACCTAGGATCGATGGCCAATCGATTCAACCTGAACCCTTGAACCAGAATTCGGTAAGACTGATTTTCTCTTGTTTGTTTAGTTTGTTATTCTTTTAATTTTAGTTATTTAATTTTTCCACACAATTACTTTACCCATTCGGCTAAGAGATTACTGATTTGCTCCCTGTGGGATTTGACCTAGAACCACTTTTACTGCAAATATTTTATTGTGGGACTAGTAATAATTTTGAGGGCTTCGACAAACCCGTCAATGACCTTAATCGAGGATCTGAACCACATCCTGATAACCTTAAGATGTCTATTTCTAGCAGTGGCCTATACAAACACTAATTGTAAATCGGGGGAAATGGACATTTCATTTGGGGAGCATGAGGACTAGTTAAATGTTTGTAATGCTTCTAAGTATCCAGACCTAGGGAGAGATGGATTCACGGTAGATATAATGGATGGATTTTTAGATGACTTGTCTACCCCTTGGTTAGCCCAGTCTGAGCCCTGTCTGTCAGAAGATGAAAGTGAATTAGAGAATGTAGATGGAAAAAGTGCTTGAATGTGTCCGGCTGAAGACGTTAAACTTAGCGCTGGTTAGGAGGCAACCCAACGTAATTTTTAGTTTTTCTACTTTTAGGAATTGGAAAATACTCCCAAGTTTGCTCCTGTCAAAATAGGAAGAGAAGGATTGAGAAATTAGACAAAATTCTTTAAATTGATAAGAGGCAGTGCACTACCTTGAACAGTGTTGCAAAAAAAAAAAATAGAGAATAAAAGGTCAATGGACACCCTAGACTTAGTAACCGGGTCTCTTCACCTAAGTTAAGTGTCGAGATTCGCATCAAACGAAAAAGGGACAACCAAAGACACTTACCTAACACTTAGTAACTAGGTCTCTTCACCTAAGGCAAGTGTCGGGATTCGTGTAAAACAGTGAAAAGTAACAATAAAAATAAGTTCAAGAGTAGAAATCCATTGTCAGAAATAATAAGAAGAATACCCGTCTGATTTTAAAATCAATCTCATCTTATCAAGACAGTTTGCAAATGGAAGGGTAAATAAGATTTTTAAGCCATGTTTCGGTAATATTCAAAATAAGACAGTTTTACCCCTAAAGCCCAAAATCGATCTATATAGAGTTTGAGAATGTTGGAATCAGGATGCTTGATAAATTCTGTTAGGAATTTCCTTGTAATGGGAAAGATCAATATACTCAGTGTAATTTTTAGGCTGCATTGCTAAGGGACAAGCAATGGTTAAGTTGGGGGGTGTGATAACCCTACATTCAGATGCCTTAAGTGCATCAATTTAGGGGTATTTTCGGCCTTAGAATAGTCAAGATGTGCCATTTTCCCAGTTAAATGCAATGTTGTGGTCTCTAAGGGTCTTTGTGCAAATTCCGGGGAAAACTAAAAAGTTTTCATGGTTGAAATGCAAATTTTGGGAAGCTGGTGTGCAGTCCAACTAAGAGAGGGGGTGTTTTTGTAAAGAACTGAAAGCAGGAGGGCGCCTCTTAGCTGCTAAACCTAGTTTGGCGCCCCTCCTACTGTATTAGCATGCTCCCCACGCCTTTGCAAACCCTAGGGCGCCTTTTATCCCATTCTTTTCACTCTTAACAAACCCTAGCCACCCCTAACTGCTAAATCCTCACCTTCCATCCTTTCTAATCTCCACCATCCATTGTAGGGTATTCTCCTTTTAGCACTCTAACCTTAGGACCCACCTATTCTACTAATCCTCACCATTTAGTTCTCCAGCATTAAATCTCAGCCACTCCCTCCATCTTATATCTTACCGTTCAATCTAGGGCACCACATATTCTCTTAATCTTAACCCTTCAACCTTAGATGTCCTAATCTACACCCTTCATTTCTGGGCGCCCAAATCTCAGCCCTACATAATATTGGGTGCCCTCTCATTCCATCTTCAGCCATAGGATCACCCCAAAACCATCTTAGCCATCCATTAGAAACCATAGGGCATCTCTAACTTTGCTAAATCTCAGTTGCCACCCCCATCTTTCTCCCTATTTCCAGTTGTGTCCACCCTTCTCTATAAAAAGGGTCACAGGGGCCCTGTAGAAGGGGTTGGTCAATTCACCCAGTTAACAATGCTAAGGTTTCTTGAGAAGTGTAAGGGTTATAGAAGGGGAGGACGCCTAGATCTTGTCAGGAGGAGTTCTTGCAAACTGCTCAACCATTCTGCAACTACCGCCACTGGATTTGATCAACCATTCTTTTCTTTTCTTTATTTTCTTTTCTTTTATTTTTATTTCTACAATCTTTTAGATTTAATTGCTAAGGTTTCTTGAGGAGTGCAAGGGTTATAGAAGGGGAGGACGCCTAGATCTTGTTAGGAGGAGTTCTTGCAAGCTGCTCAACCATTCTGCAACTACCGCCACTGGATTTGATCAACCATTCTTTTCTTTTCTTTATTTTATTTTCTTTTATTTTTATTTTTGCAATCTTTTAGATTTAATTCTTGTTCGTTTCTTTATTTTGCAGATCTGAATTCATTCGGTTCAAGGCTAAGGTGTCTCAAGGGGTTCGAGGGTTGTAGAAAGGACAGACACCCAGTTCTTGTCAGGAGGGATTTCTGCAAGCTGTCTGGCCGATCTGCAGCTACCGCCACCAGATCTAGATTCTGGATCATTTATTTATTTATTTTATTTCCTTTGTTGATTCCCATACTTTATTAAATTCTGATTTTTATTTATTGTCTCGTTTAAATTGGAAACATTTAATTTCAGCAATAATAGATTCTATTTTCTTATTTTCTACAATTCTCGATTGTATTCTCTTGTTTGGATCTAAGTATATATATTAATTTTTCACTTGCTTCCCTGTGGATACGACCCGTTCTCACCCATTTACTACATTAGTAGTTGTTTGAAAAACGGTAAAAAGTATAAATGTTTAAACTAGTGTTCCAGACTGTTTAACGACATGCTTTCAGACACACCAGGCCTCAACTTGTATACAATGTCAAATTCCCTGATCTCTATAACCAATTTCATTAATTGACCTGAGGTCTTAAGCTTTTGTGGTATTTGCCTTAGATGTTGGTTGGTTAAGATGACTGTTGTATGAGCCTGGAAGTAGGGTCTTAGGTTCCAAGTTGAGGTCACCAGTGCAAATGCAGTCTTCTCCATGTTTGGAGTATTTTGCTTTGGCATCAAGGTGAACCTTGCTAACATAATATACAGGCTTCTACATCCTAGTGTCTTTTAAGACTAGCACTAAGCTAACTGCCTCATCACCTACTGGTAGGTATAGGTAGGTTTCCTCTCCTAGGTTTGGTCTACTCAATAATGGTAGGGTGTTCAAGTATGTTTTTAGATCTTTAAAGGCCTTCTAACAATCCTCTATCCATTGGAAATCTTTCATTTTCTTGATGGCTTCAAAGAATGGTAGGCACTGATCTACTAACCAAGACATGAACTTGTAGAGGGCTGCTATTTATCTAGTAAGCTTCTACAATTCTTTGACCAACCTCAGAAGTTCCTTATCAAGGATTGCTTGGATCTTCTCAGAGTTAGCCTCAATGCCTCACTGCATAACTATGAACTTAAGGAACCTGCCCGAGGCTGCCCTAAAAGCACAATTGGTGGGGTTCAATTTCATATGATATCCCCATAGGATGCCCAAGACGTCATTGAGGTCAATGATGTGTTAGCCAACTTAGAGACTCTTCACGACAATGCCATCAACATAGGCTTCAACATTATGACCGATCCATTTCATGAATATCTTATTAACTAGCCTCTGATAAATGACACTAGCATTCTTTAATCCAAATGGCATCACCTTATAACAATAGGTGTCATGCTCTGTGATGAAGGTAGCCTTTTCTTCGCCATTGGAGTTCATTCAGATCTGGTTATAGCTAGAGAAAACATCCATGAAGTTAAGGAATACATACCCTAAGGTGGAATCGACGAGGCAATCAATCCTTGGCAAAGAAAAACTATCTTTAAGGTAGACTTTATTGAGATATGTAAAATCAATGCATATTTGTCATTTCTCATTAGCCTTCTTTACCTTAACCATGTTAGCTAACTATTTAGGGTAATCTACCTTTATGATGAATTTGGGCTCAAGTCATTTAGGGCTTTAGTGGATATTAGATGCTATTGTTTTTTCTTTTTCAAGTTAAAATTATAGCACTTATTTGAGTGAAAAGGATGGTTTTCAAGGGTTAGGTCATTCTTATAAGTTATAACCTGATCCATTTACATCCTGTTGCCCATTCAATTTATAAATAGTTGGTTAAGTTTTTGTCAAGTCATACTAACTTGAATCTAGACAAGTTTGGTTTCCACTGAATCAATCTAGTTTTCACTTTAATTAAATGTTAAGCTTACTTGAACAAAGTAGAAATTAGTAAAACCTAAAAGTTGATAAATGATGGAGGATGATTTGGCCCGACCTACGAAATGGTGACACGTGGACCTGACTCAGCGCGAGTAACAGCTCAACATCGTGGCCTATTACGACCAAGTAATGAGCCCATAAAGCAGCTCGCCGCATCGTAGCTTGTAAAGGAGCTCGCCACAACGCGAGCTCCGGGTTCCTCGAGCTACCCCGAAGGGGATATTCTGAGGCAACTTTAGCTCGCGAGCTAGGGAAACCAGCTCGCCCGGGCCCCCAAGTAGATAAGCCGTCCTAGGGACCAATTCTACTAAGGGTAACCTTGAGGTATTCCCAAGCTCGCCACAAAGTGGTTCGCAAGTGTGCAGCATGAGCGTTCCTCAGGAAACTTCTATCTGATAAGCCGTACCGATCAGACTACGCCACATCCCTTAACTGTCCACGTCTCTCAGCAAGCGAAGGCGTGCCTGCCCCTTGGAAACGTGTCACTCACTCGGGTAAGGAGTACGTTGCAACGGCCACCTGCGCAGCCCTGGCAGGTAACGGTTGTGGCAGGGGTCCAGTGGTGGTTATGCCCGATCTGACAAGAACGCCCCTATAAAAGCCTTCAAGGTAGAGGGGAAGAGGGATCTTCAGACTTTGGAACACATTAACATTCTCATACTCTAAACTACATACACCTTTGCTCGCAAGCTAATCTCTCGAGCACAGTGATAAAGTGCGACCTACACTCTTAGCTTTAGCACTCTTCTTTTGTCTTTCCCTTGCGTTCTGACTTAAGCATCGGAATATTCCCACCGGGTAAATTCCCGGGAATCCTTCTTTTCCGTCTTTTCAGGTGCCGTCCGTCGTCAACAAGGAGCCAGTCAACAGACAACTAGGAGTGCCCGGATCGCGCCGCATCAATAACATTTAAAAATTAGGAGAAAAAAGTGAAACAAAGTATACATTAATAAAATGTAAGATAACAGAAAATAAGAAAAATGTATCCATTAACTTTAGTGGCATAAACTTCTTTAAACCTAAAATAAGAAATAAAGCTAAAGTTTGTTTTTTCCTAATATAACAAAGAAAATAAGAACAAAGTAAGTAAACATAGAATGTAGTATCATTTAAAAAGTAGGAAAAAATAAAACTAAAATAAGTAAAAATTAAAATTAAATATCATTTGAAAATTTTGGTCGTATTTAATAAAAATAATAAAATGTAGTAGCACTCAAAAATTAATATTTAATTACATTTATAAAGTAGGATAAAATATGCAAAATTAAAAATTTAGAAAAAATAAGTAAAAAAACTTAAGTATCATCTAAATATTTAAGAAATTTAGTAACATTAGGCAAAATAAAATTAAGTAAAAATAAATTGTTGATTAATTTGAAAATTGAGTTTAGGACCCTGAGGCCAAAACTTGGGATTTATGTTGAGTATTTGTATTTTTCTTTTGAATTAGTTGATGAATTTGTGTTAATATCTTTAAGAATATGGTTGGATATGTTTAAATGTATTTGAATATATTTTGATATTTTTTGATAAGATTGTAAATTGTGATTATTTTATTTAAAAAATATAGAATGAAGTAGAAATAAGAAATAAATTGAATTTGACATCATAAAAAAATGTCTACAAGGAGTGGAAATCCCCACAAGGATGAGGATAGGTATAAGGATGGGGTTTTATTTTTTTACTGGGATGGGGATGGGGTTTTTCACTGGGACAGGGATGGGGAATGGTTCCCCATTCCCGCCCCAACTTGTCCCATTGCCATACATACATAAAATTATAAAATATAAGTATATATTATTTCACTTTTACTTAACAAAGTCTGCATCACATGGGCCCATGGGCTGCAGGCTCGGCTTGTGCTGGAGCCTGGCCTGACCTTCTACAGTGCAAACGACACAAAATAAAAACAATAAAAACGTAATAGTTGTGTGACACATGTCCCAGTTAATGCACCTTTTGTCCAAACGTTTTTATTCCGTTAGACAGAAATTATCCATTATTTTATTATTTTTTCAAAACAATTAAAAATAAAAATAATGAAAAAGAAAAACCTAAACGTGTTGGGAGTTGGGACTTATTTACGTTTTCCTTTTTCATTGTTTTCTATTTTTAATTATTTTGACAAATATAATAAAATAATGGATAATTTCTGTCTAACGGAGCAAAAACGTTTGAATGAAGGGCGCATTAATTAGGATATGTGTCACACAACTATTACATGCTCACACATTGTGTTTACCTAATGTACCTACTACATCTAGACCCGCCATTACACCTATATCCAAGTATAGCCAGTAGATAATTTCTATGATACTAAAAATGTACCATATAACTTACCGAAAAAAATGTACCATATACAGGGATCATAGATAGCAGTAGAATTTATATAAAATAATCCAAGAAAGGTAAAATTTGCTTCCAAGTACTTTACTAATAGATCACATTACACAAATTAAATCAAAGAAGTAGCAATCAACTCAGCATTAAACTAAACCTAATAATACCTAATGGAAAGATTGAAAGTAGCAAGTCTGAAACAAACAAACTGATATGATATCTGTGACTAATCTAACTAGATATTTAGATGCTTTTTTGAATCTGTAAATATGGTTAGAGAGTATGTGGAATGCATCATTTCAAACAACAGGGGGAGTTGGCGCAGAGAAATCACGAAAATTGGGAACATAGAGAGAAAAGCAGGAGGAGCCATAGCCCATTTGATTTCGTTCCGGAGTACCATAAGTACGGTACTAACGAAGTTAGTCATCATGGCTGCAATAGAAATGTAGAGGAATAGAAGGCCAATGCTCAACATCCGTGGCAGGGCTTCCAAGAAATCTCTCTGTGAGAAGCGTGAAATATAAATGGAGAGAAAGGCAATCACGGAAGCAGAGGAGAAGAGAAGTGATATCATATTTGATATAATGAAACTGTTGAAGTATTCATGCTCAGAGATGAATATGGTGATGCCGGTGTCATTTCTAGCTGCACCGGGTAATTGCAAAGTTGCTGAAAGCATAGCCGAAGCGACGAGCACTGCCACCACCATACATGCATCAGCAGTTCTCTTCATCCATTCCTCTCCTTGTTTGAACAACCCATCATGCATTTCATCGAACAACATCCGAGGAGTTTTCTTCTCCTTGTTATTTTCTTCTTGGCGAGCATGAGGGAGAATGGCTTGCACTTTCTGTGATGATGAGAGACAAGTACATACTATTATTTAGCTGTTAGAATCTACAATGTTAGGGTCCATTTGATTCGTAGAAATAGAGGTCTAGAATAGGATTCAGAATCGGAATGGGACATTCCCATTCCAATTTGACTCTTTGGTTGTGCAGAATCAGAATCTCATTCCCCTTAATACAGGTCTGGAATTGGAATGGTCTTACTGTTCCGTTGGGCAGAATTGGAATCTTATTCCCATTCCTGATGGAATGACATTCTCCCATTTAAAGGAATAGTCATTCCTTTTTCCTTTCTTGGAAATGAAATCCCATTTCAGATGATTCCAATTCTTATCTGAACCAAATAGACTATAGGAATAGATCATCCTAACTCTGATTCCCAATGATTTTGATTCCAATTCCAACTATAAACCAAATGAGCCCTTAATTGATGAAATCAAAACTGCTGGTGGTGGCCGGGAGAGTATGAAGGTATAGCAAGAAGAAGAAAACTCACCATGAACCAAATGAGCTCATTCCGCGCTTGAAGAGCTGCACCAGAGATTTGATTAAGTCGTTCCACAGGCGGCAATGTTGCTACAAGATGTAATGTGTTGTTGTGGGTTTTCTTATCCAAGTATGCGTCTATTGTATTCGTTGGTACATCCAGATCGTCGATGAGCTGGAATATCTTATCTTGACGGTGGAGAATCGACGCATGAAACAGGTTCATATCTTCCTCATTGAGTAGTCGTGCTAGTCGAGGACAATATCGGAGGATCTCAGCAACAAAATCCACATTCCCCTTCTTGACCGCAAGGAAAAGGGCGTCCGTAATTGATTTTGTCAACTCTTTGTCTCTGTTGTTGTCCTCCTCGTCATCTGAATCAATAATCTTAAGAGTTGCAATTTGTTGACAAATTAGTCGTAGGAGATTAAAGGCATCGACAGACATCATTCTGATTTGATTCTTGTCCGTCGCAGATTTGAGTGGCCGTGGAACGAAGGTATCAGCTAAAACATTATAAGGTAAACAGAAGTTAGAATTCAAAGAGATGTAAATAAGTGACGGGATTCTCTCTGCAGAGAAAGACTGTGAAGAGAAAAACTTTTATATCATCTTTGGCTTGATTTAATCTTTAGTACTACTCTAACTTAATTACAAGATATATGGTATGGTTTTTATTTATTTGATAAATAGTGTCAGGTCATTGTTATGTGGGCATTGCATTTGTTCTATTATGCTATTTGGTACATCTATTTATCTTATAAATATTTATTTTGATTTATGTACAAGTCAATCATTATGAGAAGCTTTATTTTAAGGTTTACCTTAATACAAAGGTGTTTATTTACTGTTCCAATTATGCGCTGCCTAATGGTGCCTAGTGATATCTATCTGTCAACAAAAATCAGGTAAACGTTCATCAATCACTTTTTCTCAATTTTGACGATAAATCAAGTACAAATGTTTATTTAATAAATAGAAACCATACCAAACATATACTTGGTATTTGCTTGGTTTATGGAGAAATTATTTACCTCAATTTTATGTTTCTCTGTTGTTTTCTGATAAGCTAAAAAGAATCTTAGCATCACGTACATATAGATATTAATATGGCTAAGCAAATAACATGGTAAAGAGACATAAGCTTAATCTTGCTTCAGAGTACAATTTGTGCTTCAAAATAATTTCAAGCAACATACCACTGCCATACTCCAATTGCAAAAGGATGGGTTAATTGGGCTACATAACTGGTGCATGGCAGGCTGATTTGATCCTAAGTCTCTACTGGGATGAAGCAGTGACCATACCAACTGAGCCATCCATACCATCTAAGCCATCCATTAGTTGGCAATCAATAGTAGGATATAGGCTATAGAGTTTGAAGTAAACTAGCCAAGCAAGCATAAAGTTAGTCCAGCCTATGTTTGGATATGCTTTTGATTCTGAGCCTTGGGCTGTGGTAAAACAAAAACGTGACAAAAAGTGTTACAAGTTTGTTTGGTCTAAATACATAATCTACAGTCATACATTTTTAAGACTCAGATTTATACTTTAGGCTTTGAAAACACAAATTCTGAAGCTTATCCAAATGCAATCATAGTTGGTAATTTTACTGAAGCTCCTCTCCAAGTCCGGGTTAGGTAGGCACAGCATTGTAAGCATGTTTAATGAGCATTTTGAAAAATTTTTAACAACTGTTCTTTAAAATATTTTCAGTCTACCCTTGAAAAAGATTAAAGATAGCTCTTCATAGTTGTCAAAATATTTATTAAGTGCTCATTGAATGTACTTCCTATGTTGTGTCTATTAGATCCCACATCATCTCTAAAAAGTGATCCACTAAACTTTCTCTCTCTCTCACACACACATAAAGAGAGAGAAGATACATACCTTGAGGATTATCCACATTCTCCACATCTTGTTTGCGACGACGAAAGGAGAATCTTGATTTGATATCTTCAATTCCTTCAAGAAGCAAATAAGCATTGTTTCTATTTTTCTCTTAGTAGTGCAACAGTAATGGAACATGCATAAATAAATCACAATTGAAAAGCATTTATTATTATTACTATTATTATTATTATTATTATTATTACTATTATTATTATTACATTTTTTGGTGTTGGTGTTCGGCATTGGCTTTGGCCCAATATGGCTCAAGTGATTGATATAGTCATTAGGTTAATGGGTAGTGATAACATGAGTTCAAATCAGCCCCCCACAAGATAGTTTACCACAATGTTTCACAGCACATCTTTGTCGTGTATCGAGAACATTTCTCGATGATAAGTACCAGAAATGATGAAGCATCATTGGAAGATGTTCCCAATACACAATGGGGATGTGTTGTGGGATGTTGTGGTAAACTATCTTGTGGGGGGGCTGATTTCAACTCTGATAACATACATAAATTTAAGGGCCCATTGATATACAACATAGAAAACATGTCTTTCCAACAGTTTCAACTTATACTTCATCAATACGAGGGATGCCTATGCCTTATGACCAAAAAAGTCCCAGCAGCTCTCATCATGACCACTCCCTTGAGTGGGAGGATGGAGCTTACTCTATTAATTGTGATTCTTGTTATAACTTATAATACTCCCAACAGAACTAACCAACCAAATAATGATAGTAAACTCTGGTATTTGCTTCCAAACAAGACCTGTAGGCTGTAACTAAGCTTAATTTGGAAATGGTGCAAATACAAATATGTTCAGTGCAAAACCTTGCATTTTGTATTTCTAAATTGTAGATTTATATTGTATATATTTGTATTTGCATGCTTTCATTACTGAGGCTTAGACTTAATCTGAAAGAAATACATATGCAAATATATATAGTGCAAATATAAGGTTTAAGAATACAAAATGATACAAAATACAAGGTTTTGTACTATACATATTGTACTTGTACTCTTCCCAAATTGAGCCTGGCTTACTTTGGAAGGAGTACAAATGCAAATATGTAGAGTTCAAAATCTTATATTTTGCATTATTTTGTATGTATTTATACTATACATATTTGCATTTGTACTCTTTCCAAACTGAGAGTATTTATGCAAAGTACATATTTGCGTCTGTATCGCAACCAAACACAGCCTTAGGCTCCACTTGTTTGCAATGCAAACATTGAACCAGGGTATTTATGTAGCCCAGTTCACGTTTGCAAGCGTTTGTTTGATATGTAAAAAAATAATGATTATCATATCAAAAGTGTATTTTCTGACACTTTTCTAATATGAGAAGAGAGTGATACTGTACCTATGTTTTGGATACAAATTTGTATTCTTTTGATAATTAACTTTTTGACAAAAAGCATTGGATCATAAAATAGTTAGAGCATTTAATGATGGGTCCACACTTTGCACTGATTTCAAACACAGATGAATGCAAAAATGATTTATAATGTGAACCATGTTTACATACATGAACCGAAAAAAAGATAAATATATAGTGTACATATTTGCATTTTTATTCTTTCCAAACTAAGCCTTAGCTGCAAATGTCAATCATATGTGTGACTACAGATTGTTGAGATCTGGACTCGTCAATGTATACTTAATTTCTTTTGATCCAATTACTTGATATTCGCCCCCATGGATTATTTATTTCAGAGGGGAATAAATGATGATTGAACAGAAAATTAGGCTCCATTTGGAAAAGCTTTTGCCTTTTGAGATTTGGGCTAAAAAAAAAAAAAGAAAGGTATTATAGGTCTTTGGTAGGGATTGTTTTTAAATAATTTAAATCTGAAGTGAAAACACTTTTTAGGTCATGATTTTTGCTGAGTGAGACCTCCTTTGTTGTAGCTAAGTTCATAGGCTGGAAGGCCATGGTTTTCAACTGTAACCATCACTTAACCACAATTTCAGTTCTGGAGTATATAACTTTGCACTAAGTGTCTTTGACCTACTATTTTTGTCAAAAATATGCAATTTTTGGCCTTAAATCTCAATTTCAGCTTTTTTACTTATAAAAAATATAAATTAAACAAAAAATAAAACATATATATATCACATATTAGTAAATTTTAATTATATATTTTTTAGTTTATATAATATTTATTTATACATATAAGTATGTATATATACATGATAACATGTCATGGTCTAACCCATCCAACCTAGCCAGTTGAACTGCTGACCCACAACCCCACCCGTTCAGCTCACAAGTCTGTTTTTAAACAGAGGGAAAGATGACGACGACCACAACAACAATAAAATTAAAAGCAATAGTTAATTATGTAGATCGAGATGCATAATAAAGAGGCATTGTCACAGGTAGTTAGGTAGATGCTTACCTGCGGATAAAAGCATTGAAAAGGCGCTCCACCAGGTTTGATTTTCAAAAGTAGTTTCAATTAGGGCAGTGACGGCCGTTTGCCCACGTATATCCTTGATTAAGACTAAATCCGGGAAGGATTTCAGTAGCTTGTAAGCCAAATCTACAAGTTACAGGAGAAAATATGTGTAACAATTAATTAGAAAGAAATTATGAACCAAGTTCCAAAAGAAAGAAAGCAAAAGCTTCATTTAAGTTGCTTACTGAAGAATCGGCCATGTATCAAAGAAGTAAGAACAGTAGCCCTATATACGTTGTGCTCGTCGGAATTGGAATTCCTCCAATTACTCTCATCCTCGTCCATTTTACAAGTGATATCGTACAAGAATTCCACCACTTTCTTTTGTTGGTTCCTGATAGCAAGCACAAGGGGTGTCTCAAAATAAGCTTGCACCAGCAGTAGGCGATCCTGCTTTTCCACCAGGACCTCTATCACATCCAAGTGTCCGGCTGAGGCAGCCAGGTGAAGTGCTGTTTTCAAATCCTTGTTCACTGTCATTACAGCCTCTTTGGTCATATTCTCTAGTAGCAAGTTTACAATTTTCAGTTGCCCTGCCCTGGCTGCAATGTGAAGAGGGAGATCGTAGCCTACTGTAATTCTGGATGACACAATTTCTTTGTTCTTGTCCAAGAATTCTTTAACTTGTTCATATTTTCCGCTTACAATATTATTGTAGAATTCCTGACACCATGTATAGTTGGTTATATGCAGGTGCAACAGCAACTCTACCATGATCACAGAGGAAATTGTAATAAAATACATTAGTCGCAATCAGCCCTATTGAGCTGTGAGCAAAAATGAAAACAAAAAACACTGGGAATGATTTGGGTCCAAAAGGCTCTAATACATCTTTTCTTTTTTTCAGAAGCTACACAACGGAGGGGTAGCTCATCCCCCAAAGGCCAAACCCATAAACCCCCAACTCAGGTACAGACAGACAGAATTTGATCTCAAGTCTTCGCTAGAACCAATCCCTTGGCAATTAATAGAATGCCCTGCCTTTTAGGACATACATAACTCCTATAAGGCTGCGTTTGGAAGCGGTGTAAAACCTCATTGGTGTAAAAGTTTATCAATGAAATTTCACACTGAACCGTAAGAGGTTCTGACCATTGAGCTTTGAGAAGCATAGAGTTTTACATCAATTTTAACGATGTAGTATTTACATCAATAATCAATGTAAAACTTTATTTTAGATGAGGTTTTACATCGATTTTCAATATAAAACTCCACTCCATCAAAACGCTGATAAATCTAAATCGGGAGTGGAGATTTACAACAATTTTGATTTACGCTCCATCCAAATGCTGATAACACCGAACTGGCATAAACTTTTACATTACTTCCAAACACAGCCTAAAGGATTAGCTGATCCTTCTTTAAAAGTGATTGGCTGAACCTTATAGCTATTTTAAGAGATGTAATATTAATTATTACTAGAAAATAATATATGCCTACTATCATCACTATATGATTGATCTCAGTGGGTCACTACCAATTAAAAACCAGCTATGAAGTTCAGCTAATCCATTCTCCATACTTGATACGTGCAAGGTTTAGCTGAACGTTTTAACTGTTTAACGGGCAGTGGAATCAATGATAAGATTCCACACAAGTAATAAAATACATAGAACCCACACCTTTCAGGGATTATTAATTTATTATTGACATGAAACTTCATCATATTGATACCATCACCCACTGCACAACTAAAACGTTCAGCTAATCGGAATTCACCTGATAATCCCTGCCCAATGCGGGAGATGTCGCCTTATTATCCATCGTGAATTCCTCTATATGTCCACCGTGCGTGCATAAAAATAGTAAAAGCCATTTTTTTATATGTACCTTTCCCACTGTAATCATACATAGCATCCAATTGACTCCAGACATTTTGGGGCGATACCAAATCTTTAATAAAAACTCGGATCATCGGGTGACAGTGCTTAAGGATACTGCTTATAGCCTTTAAATCTCTTCCCCACTGATCACCTTCGAAAGTTTGTTCCAAGTAATTTTTCATCTTAGTTCTCCAATTTGAATAATCTATATTTTTTGTTTCACCTAGAACTGGAAGAAGATCAAGACCTGAAAAAATAAAGAAAAGCATGATAACTAGTCAGTAAGTAGATAGAAGATATTGTCATTAGATGTGATTTATTCTTTTATAGTCTTCTATTATCATTAGTGGGGTCTTGAAAGTTTCTTCCATTTTGCAAATAACTCATTTATAGTAGAAAAAACAGGTAAAAATATATAATTAATTGTTGTTTATTGTTTATATATATGTTTTTTAATAATATATGAATATTTATATATAAATATATGCACATATTTTACTGTTTTTACATGTAATGCTGTCTTGACCGAATTTTTATCATATTATTTATCTCTAAAATGAATTAAGTAACATGAACATGGGACCTTGCTTTTAATTTAATATAATCATTGTGCCAAACATTTATATTATTTGTTTATATTGATCTTGCTATGTATTATTGCAAATGTGTATGTATGGTTACAACACTTCAAGACTTCTATATCAATTACCTGTGTCAGAAAAAAAAAATGTAACCAAAACATGGTCTTGAATTTCTGGTTTAAAAGAAAATGTTTTCATCTAGTTTTTCTTTCAAAAACCATTAATTTGATGGTAAAATCAACTTGTTTTTCCCATTCAAAACAAAAACAGAATTTAAGAATATGTTTTTATTGTTCTTTTCTTTTCCTGATATGGTGATTTCAAAAACAAATAAAAACAAAATCATTCATCTTTGCTAATTTATAAGTTCTTCCTTTTTTTTCCCTCTTCAATGTCTAATTATTGATAAAGCTTATCATATGTTCTACAGTTAATTTCATTCACCTTCATTTTGTCTTCCCTTTTTATAATTTTATACTTTTTTCAAGTTTTCTTACATTTCCACCTTTTGCCATTCTTTGTAAATGTTCATTTTAATCTAATTATATTTTGAATTTCTTCCTTCAATGACCAAATTCTTTTAGTACTTTTCCATTACCTTTATATTCTCTCAAGACATATTTTTCTATTTTCTTTATGTATTTAGCCATTTCAAGCCACATATCTTTAATCCTTTTTTTTATCTAAATTCCAAATTTCTTCTATTGTCAACCAATTATTAAATTACGCTAATTTTTCTCTTTTTAGGTTTTCCTACCCAATTTTTCTAAGGAAAAATTGCACACCACCCTCATCAGTCAAACGCATTCTAAAAGAAGGATTTGGTGTGAAGTGGAGTTGGCAAGAGGTCTTTCCGGTGATGGGTAGTCGAGTTCCGCATCCTACTCTTGGAAGATGGTAAGCTAGAAGCTATCACTTCAATTTCGCGTGGAGGAAAAGAAGGAGAGAGGATCAGTCCAGGCTTGCAGTGGAGGAAATCACCTCTAGGCAGGGGATGTGTCTCTCCGGGAGCAGAGAGATGGCGAAGCCAGGCTCTATGGGCACCCAATTCAGTCTAGGAACATTCAACATTGCCGAAGGAAAGCCCCTCTAGCCAGGGTTCAGGTGGTCTTGAAACATCTTGAGGTGGTTCAGGTGGATTCGGAATGGGCTGAGTGATGTTCTCAGTGCTTGACTCAATTGAGGGATTTTGGAATGAATAAGGAAGTTGGGTGTTTTCCAAGAAAATTGGATATTTGGATTAAGCTCTAGGGGAATGGCCATGATGTGTATTCAATTCAGTTGAGTTTCCATTTTCAAGAAAGGGGAACTGGTCTTCATAAAATTTAACATTTCGAGACACAAATATTTGTTTAGTGTCCAAATCATAAACTCAAAACCCTTTCTGAGCATGTGGGTATCCAAGAAATATGAACTTGGTGGCTCGAGGAGAAAATTTATCATGTATATGACCATGAATTCAGGCATAACAAAAGCATCCAAATACATGTAGATGACCATACTGTGGAGGCATACCAAATAACATTTCATAAGGTGATTTACCATTGAGAAGTGGTGTGGGCAAATAATTTATCAAGTGGGCTACCGTCATTACACATTCTTCCCAAATTTGGATTGGTAATTCTGCATGAAATCAGAGTGCATGTGCCGTTTCCAACAAATGTCTATGTTTGCGTTCCACCACTCCATTTTGTTGGGGTGTGTTAACACAAGTTCTCCGGTGTTCAATGCCATAAGATGCATAGAATGACTACATTGGCCCAGAATAGAATTCAAGTCCATTATCTAAACGGATGCACTGAATCGATGTCTAAAATTGTGTGCTAACATAAGCACAGAATTGTTGCACATAAGAAGAGGCCTTAGACTTTTGTTTGATTAGGAAAACCCAAGTGGCTCGTGTATAATCATCAACAATTGTCAAGAAATATAAGGCACCTAAAAGAGAAGGGGTGCGGTAACCCCCCAAATGTCACAATGTATTATAGAGAAATGAGAATTTTATCTGGTTTCACTGACAATAAATGGTAACCGTGTCAGTTTGGCCTTATTACAAGCATCACAACAACTTGATTTTGGTGAAGATGGTATTCCTAAGCCAGAGATGAGAGAGAGATGATCATATGAGACATGACCAAGCCTAGAATGCCATAGTTTTGCATCTGATGGAGGTGATGTCGTGTGGAGGGCTGATGGAGAGTTGTGATATGAGAATACATATAGTCTGTTGTGTAGCTTACCCACACCAATCGGCTTCTTGTGGGTCAAGTCATGTATAACACAAAAGGTTGGGAAGAAAATGACCACACTATTCATTGTAACTATTAGTTTATTGACTGAAATCAGATTGCAATGAAAGTCTGGTAAACATAATACATTTGATAATTCAAGACCTATCGATAAGGTCATTGAGCCTTGAGATTTCATTGGCACTATTGTGCCATTAGGAAGCCACACAGGTTTGGAAACACAAGTGGTGTTTGTTGTCATGGACCCAAGATAAGTCATGTGGTCTGATGCACCGCTGTCAAGAATCCAAGTGGTTGCATTATCAAATATGGTTTGTAGATCAGAGGCCTTACTAGAAAAATTGGCTAAACCAAGGCATTTATTTATATTTAGAAGTCTATTAGTTGTTGATATTGTTTTGGTGTAAGACTTGCAAGAGAGGATGAGGTAGTCTTGATGGACCCATTTTGTGTTAAGGAGGACGTCCGAGAGCCCTGTTTCTTCTTGCCGCGCAATTCTCAATCGGGGGGTATCCCATTAATTCATAACATTGATCTTTGGTGTGGCCATTGCGCTTACAATGGTCACACTTCAATTTCAGCCGACCTGAATTGCGTGGAGCTTATGAATTTGATGTAGTACCACCAGCATGGAATGCAGCTGCTACGGTCTGTGGAGATCGTTGATTGACAAAGATTTGGTGTTGCTCTTCTTGCATTACCAAAGCATACACCCGGCTGACTCCAAGTAATAGATCCATGCTTAAGATGTTTGAACAAACTGTATTGTAACAATCGTTCAAACCGAAAAGGAATTGATAAACCTTTTCACGTTCCTTTTCAATGGCAAATTCTTTTACAACTCCACATGTGCAATTGCCACAGGTGCAGTTTGGGATGGATAACTCATCCCACAATGATTTCAATCTAGTGAAATAGGCTGATACAGACAAATTTTCTTGTCTGATCAGAGCCAATTCACACCGGAGATGAAAGATCCGCTGTGCATTCCCTTGAGAGAATCTATCTTCAAGATCTCTCCAAATATCAGTTGCAGACTCCACATAGGCTATGCTCTCATGTAAGTCTCGAGCAAGTGAATTAAACAGCCAGACAATGACCACTGAGTTGTATTTTATCCATACAAACAACTCTAGTGACAGTTTGTCTAGTTTCTTGATGGATCCATCGACAAAACCAAGTTTGTTCTTTGCCAGTAAAGCATTGCTCATTGTCTTCTTCTTGGTTGAGTAGTTATCTCCATTGAGAAGAAACGAAGTCAATATGGCTCCTGGATGGTCGGACGGATGGATGAAGTATGGTGATTTTGGATCAAAAAGGATATCAAGGCTATCGGTTGCCATGAATTCCGGTGAGGCTGTCAATGAACACAAGACTTCAGGTTTCTTGGAGAATGATCTAAAGAAACAGAGGTACGATGAGTTCTTGACTTCGACGCAAAGTGCGATGACGTTTCGTTACCAATGTGAGATGAAGAATTCTCAGAGGCGCAAACGTATGATGAAGTCAATTTGCAATGAGAAAGCTCTGATACCATGTAAAATGGTGCGGAGACAGAGTATTGAGAATGAAAATATTGTCTTCAGTTTGACACTTAAGTTAAATATTTATAGGTGTACATCTTCGATTAACAACTATCTTAACAATTATCTAATTGAATGACAACTGTCTAACTGTCTAACAGAATGGTGTGGAGACTTCCTAGTTGCAAGATCATTGGATATGCACTTTTGGGGTGGAGAAGCCTTCACAAAAGAAGCTTTTCAAAGGTTTGAAGCAAAAGTAGAAAGGGTGCGGTCAAGGAGGTGTCGGAAAGCAATGACTCCCTAGATGAAGCTGATGAGATTTTTAAGTTTGGGGGTCTTCCAGCTTGTAGTAGAAAGCTGTGAAGACTCATGTGGATGTTTTGCTCAAAGTAGACAAAAGAGGAATGCTGTTAGGGACAGAGGAATGGGAGGAGGCAGAGTTTCTGGGTGTTAGCACTTCAGTGAATTTAGAGGGTGTTTGGTTTTGTTTATGTTTATGGGAGGTCGTTTATTTGTGATTTTTCACTTTAAAAGTTTATTTATACTTTTTTACTTTAAAAATTTTTTACTTTAAACGTTTCTTGTTTTTCTTGTTTGATTGGACTTCACTTTAAACATTTTTTATTCTCCACTTTAGATTAATACCCATTAAAGTGTGACATATCAGCATTTGGTTTCAAGAAACGCTGGGGCAAGAATTTGACGTTTCCCCAAATGCCCTATGTTCAAAAATCAAAGTGTTTTAGTTTTTTACTGTTTATTTGATAAATGGTGAAACCAAACAATTGTTTCATTTTGCTTCATATGCAATAAACGTCAATGCCTATGTGACACTAATGTGGTGCTGTTTTTTCAATAAATGCTAACTAAACCAAACTCATACTTGATGTTTGAAGTCTTAGTGGTAGAGTCTACAGTCTTCCAAGATTTCTGAATTTTTTATGGATTTCATGTGTTTTTTTTTTGGGTGGAAGAAGTTGTATCAACTGTCTTTAGCTTGTCTATGTTTTTTTTCTTTTAGTACAGTGCTTCTCTGCGCATGGATCCTAAGTCCTAGATATTAGATTCCCTCCGATTCTCCCTTTTTTTTCTTTTCTAATAAAATTTTTATTTTATTTTTCAAAAAGTTAAGTGCATTTACCTATATTCTTTTTATCTCTCCAGTAAATAACATAATGACTGTTTTAGATATAAAATGCCATTGTTGAAAGGATAAATGTGTTCCATCAAAGTATGGGCAACTTTCCCCCCAAGTGGGAACACTACTTGCCTACTTAACTTTTCCTCATTAGAGATGAGTACCATTTGGTAAGCGATACTCAGAGAAAATGAATTTTCCATGAACCCCTCATAATTATAAAATAAGAATATAAGTTTCTCATCTGTAAATGGGATTTTACCGACTTCCCCCTGTCAAAATCCCAAATAGGGCCTCAAGGTTTATTACAACAGTATTCAAATCTATTCAAACTCTACTGTTATACCATTGAGGTTAGCGATTATAATCTCAAAAATTTGTCCTATTATGTTTCATTAATACGTCATAGTTGTATTAATTTGGATTTATAATTTGTGATTATTGGAGTATAAAAGCTTATTATAAAAATTAAATAATTTTATATACTCATAATTTAAAACATGGCTCGATCTCAATTTGATTGTTAACGCTGCCAAGCCGAGTAAAAAGATTGGTTTGGAAGTTGGAACAACCAAACCGGTGCCACCTCTTTACAATTAGGGCACAAAAAATGGACGGCACCGTATAAATGGTTCGGTTTGAATCTATCCAACACTTTCAATAATCCTATTGTGACTACAACCACATGCTTCGAACAAGTACATTTGAGTTTCACAAAATCCAATACCATATTTCATACGCTTTTGCGATCAGCATCAAAACCAAAACCAAGGCAAATATCCGTTTCATATGATAATAGATAATATATAAAATAGGGAAAATTTTAGAGAAGTACTTTACATTTTGACCCTGCATGAGAATTCTGTTCACATCTACTTGTAATACACTATTCCCATGAATTGGGAACATTTCCCCCTGCATAATACTATGTAGGAAGATGAGATGTTCTCCATGTATGACTGTGATATTATGTGAATAGATGTGGGCAGAGTTGTCCCTAACTTTAACTTTCAAGTACAACAACTTCATACCCTCAATTTTCAAAAATCACTCTAACTCTAAAGGAAGTTAGAGTGAGTGGTGAATTTACCAATATCATGTTGAGTGTTAAGGTCCCTAACTTTCAAGTGCAACAAGTACCCTCAATTTTCGAAAATCAGCACCCAAGATCAATGCCATCACTTTGAAGAAAATAAAACAAATTACAGAGACAATTTAAGAGGGTTTAATGATTGTAATGTAACTGGGAATGCGACTCTAAAATTTAACATTATATTTCCTGTCTTACCGGTTAAAATTTTTATCCAAAGATGTCTATGTATCTGCTCTATAATTACATTTCATCTCTTATTTCTGGACATCTATAGCGTACAATGCATTACATATGCTATCAGAGTAATATTCAGTTTAGTTTCTTCTCTTTAGATTTGTCAAAAATTTAATTTATGCCTCCCATTCCTTTGCTACATAAGTTATTAGAGTAGGGAAATGTGAATGCTCCTAGGTTTGTAAAAATTCTTTTATGCCTCTCATTGTTTTGCTACCCCAAAACCAGCTAGTGGCTGATGGGACTGACCTTAACCCCGTTATATTGAGCTGCAGGTGAAAAGGTAACAGATTGAACCCAAAGGAAGTCTCCTCCTCCTCTGTGTCTTTACAGCCCAAAGCAATGAGGCAGTTCATTATGCATGCCCAATATAATGGAGGAGGAAGTAATGGTGAAAAGGTAACAGATTGAACCCAAAGGAAGTCTCCTCCTCCTCTATAACTTCTCTCCATGTCTAAGAAGTCAATTCGATAATGATTTTGAGTAGTAGAGATGGTTGCAAAACATGCTTAAAAATGACTCTACAATGGTTAAAAAAAACACAAGAAAAAAAAAAGAAAAAAGAAAAGGCAAAGGAGCCTAACGAGGTCCATTCTCTCAACATAGCACGACACAATGCGATAGGCAAGCACACACAAGTGAGCCTGGCCCAATGCGTGCATATGTATGGTGTGGTCTAGGGACACTCTTTACCAAGGCTTGAAAAGGCTAGCTAAAGGCATAATGACCCCATCCTTGAGGTATTGCACCATATTGATAAAAATAACATATAATATACTAAATCATTAGAACGATAGAAGGTACGAATATCCATAAAATAAAGGTTTATACGGAATAAGTTAACAAGAAAGAAAACATATGAAGAATTATCCATATAATTTATATTACTTAGGGTTATCCGGTAATTTAGAAGAAAGGAAATAACATGGTTGATTTGATTTATGAAAAAAAAAACCAATAAAAAGAAAAAAGTTGCATTAGGAAAAGAAATGAAAAAATAATAAATTTGGGATGTTAGAATATAATAAGAAAAATAGTCTCACTCAATTTATGTAAAAAAATAGTCTCACTCAATTTAGCGGGGAAGGGGAGAGCATTCCCCTCCCCGAAGGAAACGCGATCCTCACCCCGTAGGATCCCCACTAATATATGTATATATGTATATGATGAGGGCGGATTCGGCCCTCCAGTGAAATTGTGACACCTGACACCTCATGCAAACCAAGTGCAGCCTCTTGACAACTGCGCAGCTCGGGCAGCTCGATAGAGCTTGCCACAGCTTGCCACTTACAGACAGCTCGGCATGGCTCGCCACAGGCAGCTCGGCAGAGCTCGCCACAAGCAACTCGGCATAGCTCTCCCCCAGGTAACTCGCCACTTGTAGGGTAGCTCGGTACAGGGTAGCTCACGGAAGAGCAGTTTGGCATATCGCAGGAAGATCTCCTGCCTGACATCCGTACTTGTCGGATCTGGTGGCAGCGCCCACATCTCTTGCCAGGCGGCGTCGTGCCTGCCATCTCTAAAAAGCATGGCACGCCTGACGAGTCCGTACCCTACAGCAGCAACCTGCACCTGCCACCTCAGTCCTAGTAGTAACGGCTAGGGCAGTGGCGGTTACGCCTGATGTGACTGAGCACCGCTATATAAGGACTCCGACCCCCAAAGACAAGGGGAGAGAGTGAAAAAATGGAGGTAATCCCAGATCTCTAGCTCTCTCATTTCTCTCCAAGTTCTCTACAATCAGAATGCTAACTTAGGCATCGGAGAGTCCCCGCCGGGTAAATACCCCCGGGCCCCCTGGTTCAGTTCTCGCAGGTCCCTCAGCTCCCACCGCCTACAAAGAGGAGAAAAGGATGAAGTTCTCGCAGGTCCCTCAGCTCCTGCTGCCTACAAAGGAGAGAAGATCACCTCATGCAGAGGGCGGTCGGGTTGCGCTACACCAGGGAGCTCCACCATCCTCTGAGTTATAGGCCGTCTAGGAGCAGGTCAAATGACGAGTCCACCAAGGTAGCTCACCACCAGGGAGCTCGGCATAGCTCGGGCAGCTCGGCATAGCTCTCCCCAGCACGGCATAGCTCAGGCAGCTCGGCATAGCTCTTCCCCAGGCAGTTCACCACCAGGGAGCTCCACCGTCCTCTCCTGGGAGTAGGTCAAATGACGAGGTACTTAGCAAAAAAAAAAAAATTGATACATCACAAAAAATTGGTACGTGACCAGAAACGGTTACATCAATTGGCGTCGTCTGTGGGAACACGCTACAAAAAGCTAAGTTCTCATCGTACAAAAGCTAAGTCCTCTTCTCCCAGAAAGCTAAGTCCCCACTTTTTAGAAATTGAAGCTCTCGCTTTATAATTTACACTTTTTATGAACTCAAAGACTATGCAGGGAGCTAGTAGACTAAGCAACTCTACCAACTTTACTTTCAATTCAGATAAAACATCATCAGTCCTCTCTGCAAGGTCCCCTCTACAAAGATGAGCTCTTCGTGGCTTCCGCGGGAGTTGGCGGCCAACAGACTACATAGGCACCCTTACTGGTCGAGCCTTCCAAGGCTCCCGTGTGAGCTGGTGACCTAAAGTTAGTAGTGCTGCCCCCGAAGGTCGACCTCCTAGTAGCTTCTTGTAGGAGTGTGTGACCGGCATTATGAGGCTGATGCAACGCAATCACGGGTAGCTCAGCACCTGGTCAGCTCGGCACCTCACAGGCAGCTCGGCACCTCATAGGTAGCTCAGCACCCGGTCAGCCCGACACCTCACAGGTAGCTCGGCACCTGGTCAGCTTGGCACCTCACAGGCAAAGCCTACGGGCCACATTACTGCTTGAGACCCAGTCGCCTCTTCGGCACGGGCAAAGTCAAGAATAGTGGACTACGAGTCACTCCCAAAGCCTACGGGCCACATTACTGCTTGAGACCCAATCGCCTCTTCGGCACGGGCAAAGTCAAGAAGAGTGGACTATTAGTCGCTCCCAAAGCCTATGGGCCACATTACTACTTAAGACCCAATTGCCTCTTCGGCATGGGCAATGTCAAGAAGAGTGGACTACGAGTCGCTCCCAAATCCTACGGGCCACATTATTGCTAAATACCCAGTCGCTTCCTCAGCATGGGCAAAATCAACAAAAGTGAACTATAAGTTGCCCCCAGAGCCTAATGGCTACACTACTGAATTGGCAGAGACCTCCTTACCTTACAGGCAGCTTGCCACATACAGGCAACTCCAAAAGCCTAAGGAATTGGATCAGCATTTACTAGCTCGTCGACTTACGGGCCAAAAGAAGAAATCTACTCCCTTCGCTGAGTTACTCTCAGCTCGGGAGTGGGGGGCAAATGATGAGGGCGGATTTGGCCCTCTAGTGAAATTGTGACACCTGGCACCTCATGCAAACCAAGTGCAGCCTCTTGACAACTGGGCAGCTCGGGCAGCCCGGGCAGCTCGGCAGAGCTTGCCACAGCTTGCTACTTACAGACAGCTCGGCATGGCTCGCCACAGGCAGCTCGACATAGCTCTCCCCCAGGTAGCTCGCCACTTGCAGGGTAGCTCGGTAAAGGGTAGCTCGCGAAAGAGCAGTTCGGCATATCGCAGGAATATCTCCTGCTTGACATCCGTACCTGCCGGATCTGGTGGCAGTGCCCACATCTCTTGCCAGGCGGTGTCGTGTCTACCATCTCTGAAAAGCATGGCACGCCTGACGAGTTCGTGCCTTGCAGCAGCAGCCTGCACCTGCCACCTCAGTCCTGGCAGTAACGGCTAGGGCAGTGGCGGTTATGCCTGATGTGACTGGGCACCGCTATATAAGGACTCCGACCCCCAAAGACAAGGGGAGAGAGTGAAAAAATGGAGGTAATCCCTGCTCTCTAGCTCTCTCATTTCTCTCCAAGTTCTCTACAATCAAAATGCTAACTTAGGCATCAGAGAGTCCCCGCCGAGTAAATACCCCCGGGCCCCCTGGTTCAGTTCTCGCAGGTCCCTCAGCTCCCGCCGCCTACAAAGAGGAGAAAAGGATGGAGTTCTCGCAAGTCCCTCATCTCCCACCGCCTACAAAGGAGAGAAGATCATCTCATGCAGAGGGCGGTCGGGTTGCGCTACACCAGGGAGCTACACCATCCTCTGAGTTACAGGCCGCCTAAGAGTAGGTCAAATGACGAGTCCACCAAGGTAGCTCACCACCAGGGAGCTCGGCATAGCTCTCCCCAGCTCGGGCAACTCGGCATAGCTCGGGTAGCTTGGCATAGCTCTCCCCCAAGCAGTTCGCCACCAGGGAGCTCCACCATCCTCTCCTGGGAGCAGGTCAAATGACGAGGTACTTAGCCAAAAAAAATTGATACATCACAAAAAATTGGTACGTGACCAGAAACGGTTACATCAATATTACTTATGGTTATCCGGTAATTTAGAAGAAAGGAAATAACATGGTTGATTTGATTTATGAAAAAAAACCAATAAAAAGAAAAAAGTTGCATTAGGAAAAGAAATGAAAAAATAATAAATTTGGGATGTTAGATTTAGAATATAATAAGAAAAATAGTCTCACTCAATTTATGTAAAAAAATAGTCTCACTCACTAATATATGTATATATGTATATATATATACACATACATCTATATATCACTATTTTTAAAAAATATGGTTGAATATGTTTGGATCTTTTCTAATAGGATTGTAAGTTTTAATTATTTTGTTTTTATTTTTTAATAAAATAAAAAACAAAAACAAAATGATTAACAATATAAAAAATCACGAAAAATGGGGATCCCGACGCGCTGGGATGGGGATAACCTTGTCCCCAATTGCGGGGACGGGGACAAGGATTGTGATGGGGATTTTTGTGGCTCCCCATCCCCGCCCCATTGCCATTCCTAAGAAAAACTAAAAACTTGATTGATCCCATTTGCCTTGAATTCTCCTAAAACACTACAAAAACTAATAAAACTTGTTTTGTCCTATTGGTTTTCATTTTTACTCTTTTTATTTGGCCGTTTTTTTCATTTTTGCTCTTTTTATTTGGCCCATAAATTAATTAACTTTTCTTTGAATTATAAAAATGCATAAAATATATTTTATATTAAGGCACTAAATAATCATTCCTGATGCTTATGCCTTACGGCAAAATCTGTGTACTTTGTATAAGCTTCATACCTCAAGACTTAAGTCTTTTAAAATAATGTTTTCTCCACATGTCGCACAACACATATATCATAAATAAACCCTAAAAGAGATTTTTTTTACCCATGTGGGACTCAAGTCACTCCACTAGAGAAAAACCATCTACAACGTAACTGTCACCTTGCAATACACCATATTTTTCAAAAATTAAAAACACTGTATTTACAATGTCAAAATACTCTGTATTATGTGGCAAAACAAGGAACGGACAGAAACGAATTACCCAACAAAACAAGGTACTGTACTTAGGTGCAAGGTGGGGTATGTCGCCCCCTCTATCTATTCTTCTGATTATTGAAATTTAACAAAATTCTTAGGTGGTTGCCCCCTCCACCTAAAGTAAAATTCTTTTATCCGGTCGTTTTGATAAGTAAATATGCAGAGAATTAGTTCTGAGCAAAACTCTTAGCTAGGCTGTGTCTAAACAATTGAAGGGTACTTTCATCACCTTACCTCTAACTCGTCCCAAGCTTCTTTCGCTGATTTATAAGAGGAGATTTCCTGGAAAATGTCTTCATCCACAGCTCGGAAAATATAGAACAACGCCTCAGAATTTTTTCTTTCATCTTTCTCTTCACCTGATTTTGGATTTTCTGGTTCTTCTGGTTCTTCTGGTTCTTCTGGTACAACAACTTCCCATAAATTCCTGGATTTCAGCATGAGTTCCATCTGGATTTTCCAATGTCCATAGTTTTCCCCATCAAGCCTTGGAAGTAGAGGAAGCATACAATAGCACTGCTCCATTGATAAGGATGACCACTAGTCCTCTACTAAATACGGATCCTATATCATGATACGGATATCAACATAAACAAATAGTTACAACAATCAACTTTCTAACTCTGAAAGAGAACAATATCTAATTGATTTCTATGATAATTCAGCTCATTTAATTTGCACATGTCAAGTTGAAAAAAGCATAGCAATTAGCAAGCCATACTCACAATTTTTCTCTGATCTTGATGGTTTTCTCAGAATGAAGATGGTTTACACAGAAAAAAACAGCTAAAATTGAATATGAATTACCAATAACACAGTTTTTCCAGGGTGGCATAACAGTGCAGCCAACTTTTATTTGGGAAAAGGTTGGGTTGAGGCCACAACAGCGCGATTAAGTTAAGGGTAAATTATATATAGATAGGTTTCGTGTACTTTGGAGGTAGTGATGGATAGGTATAACTTTCAATTGCAACATTTGAGTATGAACTATCAAAAATAAACAATTGGGTCCATTCAATAATATCACAGGCTCAAATCTACTACAGTATTACCATTAAGATGGAGCTAGAACTGTCATAAATCTCAGAGCCATGCATGCATGGAATTCTACACGCAAATGCTGTTCTACGATCTACGTTCTTTTACTCCTCCCGAAAAACAACGTTCTTCCACATCATTCCATTTCCCATTTTACTCCTCAATTCTCATCACAAACAAGGGAAATGGCAAAAGGTAAAGCATAATTTATAAAATCTTATACAACCCATTTATACCAGTGTAAATTTGTACCGCAAACAGAGCATAAGGACAAGGGTACGTAAATTCTATTTACCTGTATATGTTCTCGTAAGGAAGCTAGGAATGCCTTGGATGAAGTCGATCGTTCAAGCAAAACTACCTGCATTACAAATATATAATGATTTGCCATTAAGAAATTAAAGCAGTACTACAAACTCCTGCATGAAAGATGAAAGTATTGGAGTCTTAGTACCTAACCGATAGCTAAGCATCAAAAACACAAAGCGGACATGTCACAGAAAGCACTCTTGTAGTAACTTAGAGCCAAAGCAGTGAAGCTGGAATTCCTAGTTTGCGCTTAGATTATACTTATATATTCGTAGTAAGAGCAGTAAAGCTTGGCCTTGAGAGCTTTATTAACCTTATTAAAGCTGTCTTACATTACAATTTGAATGCTTTTCATTTAAGATTTGGATATATTCTTCTACAGCAATGATAAATCCAGGCCTGGTCCTTTCTGTAGTTACCTCTCATAGATCCATTATCAATCTACAATGTATAGCTGATACAAATGAAATAGTCCTTACAAGGTTATATTTGATTGGGGTTGGTCCGGTCTGTTTGCAGTGCAATTTCATTTTGCACTAGATCAAAAGTGTGGAAATGCAAAGAGAAAAAAAGAAAGGAAATCGGAAATTCTGATTTCTTTGTGTTTTTTCACGTTATTTTGTTTGTTTGCAAAACAGAAAAAGTGAAATAAAAGCTGAAGAAAAGTAAATAAACCAATGCAACAATGGTTTGCATTAGTACGAATGGATTTGCATTATAAACAAATAGAGTTTTAGCTGTGTTTGGATTTTTCTTTATTCTGCTTCATGCCTTAACTTACTTCATCTGTATTGCAATCAAACAAAATAATCTAAAATTTAAAACAAAAATAGGTCAGAATTTACACTCAAATCATTTATCACACAGAGAATCAGCTTTAACTTTTGTTGGACATCTTTAATCATTACATGCGGAATTTTATACGTCTTTTTATTTATTTATTTATTTTTTTCCTTCTTACTTTTGACCGTTCAACAAGAAATTTGTTATTTTCTTTTAGGTGTTGCGGGGGAGGGGTCTGTTCTAAGACCAAAAATCAATCAGGTGGGTTTTGATTGATCATCTTTCCGATATCACGTCTTTCTGACATCACAGGCGGTCTTCTAATATATATGGCCTATATTCCCTAGTGTAATATATATTTATTGTATCAATCCTTCCGAGTGAACAATTCCCATCAACCGGGATAGCCTCCGCTGTAAATGTGAGAAAGAACGCCACAAGGCGTTTTATGTATGTAGATGGATTCATTTAATTTTCAGTGTGGAAAACGTTCAAGAATAAAATTTGTAAATATTATATATGAGATGCCAAAAGCATGGGGTGTTGCAAATGAAAAAAAGGGAAAAAGAAAAAGAATAGGAAAAAGAAAAAAGCAACCATCTCTGTTGCAATTTTCACCCCTTGCTCTCGATCGCGATAAAGAGGAAATTCTGCTATCCTCTCCACGAGTAACACATTAAATGGAAATGTAGTTATGTTGGTTGATTCTAAATAAATAAATAAATGGGAAATTATCTAAAATTCATCATGAATTTTCAGTATTTCTCTTAAATTCATCACAACTTTTTAAAATGTTTAAAACTCATCATATCAGTAAGTTTTTATTTTTCAAAACTCACCTTCTATAATGTCTCTTAATAGAAGTGTTCACATCAGCCTAAATAACAATTTTTATGACCAAATTACCCTTGAATGGCAAGTTAGAGAGAAAATAGTCTTTTTTCAGTTTTCAATTTCTTTTTTTTTTTTGCATTTTTAGTGTTTTGTTATAATTTCCAATGTTTTTTATAATTTATGTATTTCTTACATTTTCTATTTTCTACGATCTATAAATTTTCCTATTTTTTGTTATTTATTTGCAATTTCTGTGTTTTTCTATAAATTTTGGTGTTTTTTCTACAATTTTTATTTTCTAATTTTGTTTTTCAATTTCTATAGTTTCTATAATTTGAAAATAATTTTTTTCTTTTGTTTTCAATTTCTATAATTTTTTATATTTTTTGTAGTTTCTGTGTTTTTATGTATTTTATATTTGAAAATATTTTTTGAACTATTTCCTTTTTTCATGTCTAAATATTAAAATATATATATATATATATATATATATATATATATGTATATATTTTATATATTTCTATGAAGGCTAAAATGATAATATATTAACATCGTTGGTTTGTATAGCATCAAGTTAGTGACATACTAACATGGTGAATTTTAGACATTTTAAAAAATTGTGGTGAGCTTAAGAGAAATGTTGAAAACTCTTGGTGAGTTTTAGACAATTTCCCTAAACAAATAAATAAATGTCTGACAATTAAAAGACATGAACTTGTAATGCTCTACACTTGATCTACTCTGGTCATTATGTTAAAACGGTCAGGAGATCAATTGTTGTTACCAACATTTTTGAACCATCGTTGACCCAGATGGTTGGACCGTTTGGCCCAGGAACCGTCTAGGCAACCAGTTCTATTTTACCCCAAAACCGGAATCTGGTCAAAAATAATTGAAAAAGTCAACAAACCATTGACCCAGGTGGTCGAACCGTCAACCCGTTGACCCATTCAACGGTTTTGACCGATTTTTAATTTTTTTAATTTTTTTAATTTTGCTGTCAAAACAGGTCGTCCGTTCAAACTGGATAGTCGGACCGTTGACCAAAAAACCGGTGGCCAAAATGATTCAATTTCCGAGTCATTTTTTAAAACGTTGGTTGTTACTTTTGATTGGTGGGGGTAGGTATCACAATAATGTCATCAACTTAGTCATAATATTTGAGCTTTTCAGAAATAGTAAATTTACCAAAAATATAAAATAACAAACGAGGATTCAAATTTCTTAAACCAACTTATTTTAATGAAAGAAGACTTCCAAATCAAATACGTATTCAAAACATGTGTATTTGGCATACCTTATTTTAAGCATTTATTTCTTGTTTGCATTTAAAAACTCATTATTCATAGGGGCATTTTAACTACAGAAAGGAGATATATGTGCCAAATGCAGCCTAAAACAAATAATATACATAACTTATTATATAAGGAAAGCTTTTAGAAAATGACCATTCGGGGGCAGAAAGGATGTAGTGCTTGTCTAAGCTTTTGAAGCCTCACCACTTGCTTTGGCCCCTTTTCTTCTTTTCTTTCCATTCATGGGCTTCTAGGAACTACTCAGAAATTAACTTGTTCTCTACATCACGGTGCATAAAGAAGAAGAAGAAAAGGAGTGAACTACCCCAACCTATCTATTATTTTCTATGTAATTGTACTGTATATATTTGCATTTGTACTCCTTCCAAACTGAGCCTAATTATCTAAATTTTTTATTTTGCTCTTATATAAACACTTATAGCAGGGAAAATGCACACGTTTGGCTCTAGCCTGACCTCTTAAGCCTTTTAAAACCATGAAAAATGAAAAAAAAAGGGGACCCTGTGTAAGAAGCCAAAAGTTTTTTTTTGACCCCCTAATATTTTATTTGATCAATGGGGGTAATTGCCCACACTCACATAGAACTGCCCCTGTTAATGTTACTATTTCCTCGGTATATTTAAGACTTTTAGTATTTATTTTTATTTTATTATCTTTAAATTGATATAATTTGAAATTTCAAATTTGATATAATCATATATAACTCCACCAAAGCATATATATTTTTTAATGTTATGGATAAATTAATGGACAATGAGTTACACTGATGTGTTTGGAAGTTTTAATTATTTGTCAATTAAATCTTCATTTAGACATCACTAGTGTGGACCAATGTGAGGTACAGGATTTAGTATACAAAATCGAAGCAAAAGGAGCCCTATGACATTCACAATTAGGCCAAACCGGTTTGAGTCTAATAAATTGTTTAATTTTATTTTTCAATAAAGTAATTTTAATTTTTACTAGTTAAATTAAAATTTGAAAACATGGTTATTTTTAAACAGAACTTAAATGGATTTCAAAATAAAAATAACTTTATTAATCTAACATTTTAAAAATAATGTAATTTCTAATTAAATTGTTAGATAGTGTATGCCCTTAGCTCCAATCAAATTGATGTACATATAAATTTATTGTAAATGAATAAAAGTCCATAATGGATTCATTTTATATCTGGTGTGTTTCTATGTAATTACCCTTAAACTAAACACTTATGAGACTCGTGCTAGTTTAGAATGTTCTCAGCCATTGGATAGACTTGGGGAAATTTATCCTTCCAAGGCTGACACTAATGTACTGCTAAGTCAGTTGGAGTAGCTTGTCTCAACTGCCAAGGTTAGACCCGAAGCACATATAGTGTGTGTTTGTTTTAAACACTGAACCCCCCAGACCATTTTCCAATTATGCCCTACACCTTGGAGATTGGTGGGAAAAATTGGAAAGTTACACCTAACCCCTAGATTCGATTATGGTACTACACTAGGTGTCAGATTGGCTTGTCTTTGATATACCAATCAGTGAGATCCTTAATGGGGGTCAAAACCTGGGTATGTTGGGGTAGTCTGAGAATTCACTCGAGTGGGAGATCATAGTAACAGGATCAGCCCCTTTGTCGGGCAAAGTGAATGATTGGGACTGCACTCTTTCTGATGGAAACCAAAACTGTCGGCAGTCGATTTCAAACTTGTTTGAGATTTGTTTTGCAAAATATATTTATATGAAATATATATATATATATATATATATATATATATATATATATATATATATATATATATATATATTATGTTTTAAGAGAAAGGTTTGCAAAAGGTTTTAATTCCTAGGATCCATCTGAGTAGAGAATGCAACACTACCCCTTGCAGTCGAGGGAGAGGTCCTCCTTTGTCGGGCAGTGTTTGATCATTAAGGGATGATAAATTAAGTGCAAGACCATTTAGGACTGTTATACCTGATGGGCTAATCTCACTAAAGACCGTTGTCCTTGGGCCTAAATAGGACAGCTGAACTCAGGGATCATTTAGTGTAAATATGGGTCCATTAAGAGCCCATACTGATGGACTCAAGGGTTCACTGTGCTTAGCAGTGAATTCGGCCAGGCTTTGTCACGGAAGTTAGGCTAAACCCATATGGGCTTTCGTGAGGTTGATGTTGCAGTCCCATGCCATACAAATAAAGCCAAATTGGTCAACAACTAAGGAGTTCAGACCCATAATTAATTGGATTAATTAAGAAGTCACATGACATCTTAAGCAGTCATGTGACTTGGGCGAATTTGGGTATGAATATGGGCTTAGATCAACAATTGGATAAGAGGATAACTCTTATCCACTTAAGGAGTCCAGACCCAAATAAAGATTTGGATTAGGAAGTTCCTAATTGGATTAGGAGAAGTCGATCTTTAAGGCTTATAAATAGAGGAGGGTGAACTGCTCCAGATTACACACTTCCGTTCTCAGTTCTCTTCTTCTGCTCTTGCCGCCCTAACCCTAGTTCGACCTCTAGTTCTTGGACTAATAGAGATCAGTTTTGATATATGAGTTTTGCAAAAAAAACATCAAAACCAATTCATGCTCACATTCCTTGCTCGATCCAAGCTGTTGGATTGTAGTTCTTGTTGAAGGACTGCGTTGCTGAACCGGCTTCACACTAAGTTGCGCCATCTTCAGTAGAGGCTGGTTTTGGTTTTGGTACCCTCTTTGAGCGTGAGCACCCACATTAGAAGCTACTCGTGTGGAATCCGTATCAGGTATTCTTCTCCCTTTCTCTTGGTTTCAGATCGGGTCCGGTTCGGTGCAAGAACGATCCTTGAAAGATATAGTTTTTCTAAAACTGGGAATGCGATTCCCAGAAGGGTAAAAAAGTAAATTTTTGAATTTTTGCCATACCATCCAGCATGGTTCGGCCATTCGTATGATCGATTTCCCCTTCCTATAGTGGTATCAGAGCCAGCTTCAATCTTGAACCAAAATAAACCAGATCTGAAGCAAGACCCAAATCGGTAGAATTGTTCTACCCGATTTGCGCATTTAGCAGTTTACTAAGAAATCAGTCCTCAATTTTTGGGCGATTTAATCAAAAACTAATTAATTTTATTCTGTAATAACTTTAGAATCTTTCTATTATTATTTCTTGAATTTTTGGGTTGTTGGTGTGATGAAGATCGAATTCCTTATTGGCACCAAGATTTGCGCACCTTGCAATTTATTGATTCAATTTTGGTTTGTAAATATTTTTTTTTATTTTTAGACAAAATGTATTAGGATTTATTCTGATATAATTAATAGAAAATTAGGGTTTTCTACATTTTTACATTGGAAGACATGCTGGAGTGCGCGGAGGAGAAGAAGAGATTTTTTGCAAAAACATTCTACAATATGCGATTAATAGTTTCTCGCATGTTTGTAGTTCGTCCGGATGAGATTTGGGCCATCACACTTGCAGCCCTAGATTATGTGTTGTTTCTGTGATTGATTGTCAATTTTTTAGCTGTTAATAATTTCATATCAAAATCATGAGAATTGTAACATGTTTTGGACACCAAACCCTAGGCCGAATTGACCTAGTTTGGTCCAAATTGGTTGGACTGAACACATGGTTTAATAGGGTCAGAACTCATACCCATGGGTCACGTTTTAGGTGACTCAAATTCGGTTATGGGCCAAGGGTTTGATGGCCCATCACATGATACAATTCGGCCCACCCTTGAAAAACCTAACTTTTAAGTTAAAGCAACATCATCCCAAATTTCAGCATAACTACTTTCTGGGCCGAATAGCTTTTTGCAGTTTAGCCCATATATCTAGATGATATTATTTGATAATTCATGGGCCTTAATGGCTAATTGTGTGTTAACTTCAATTAATTATGGTTTTACAAGCTTCTGATTGATTGGATCAATTTTGCTTATGCGAATGCTTGTGATGTGTTGAATGTGATTTGTACATGGGCCATAAGTGGTTGGTCCATGTTTAATCGTATATGGCTCTCTGAGAACACCATGGCTGAAAACAACAGATCTTGGACTAACAGTGCTTGGCCCATGTTTAATCATATGTGTCCCATGTTTAACCCTAGTTCAACCTCCAGTTCTTGGACTAGCAGAGATCAGTTCTAACATCTGATTTTTGCATGAAAATAACAGATCCAATTCATGCCCACATCCCTTGCTTGATCCAAGCTGTTGGATATAGTTCTTGCTAAAGAATTGCGTTGTTGAACCGACTTCACCCTAAGCTACGCCATCTTCAGCGGAGGCTAGTTTTGGTACCCTCTTTGGGCATGAACACCCACTTTGGGAGCTACTCGTATGGAATCTGTATCAGGTATTCTTCTCCCTTTCTTTTGGTTATAGATCTTGTCCAGTTTGGTGCAAGAACGATCCTTCAAAAATGTAGTTTTTCTAAAACTAGGAATGCGATTCCCAGAAGGGTAAAATGAAATTTTTTGAATTTTTTCCCTACTATCCAGATCTGAAGCAAGACCCAAATCGGGAAAATTGTTCTACCCGATTTGCACAGTTAGTAGTTTATTGAGAAATCAGTTCTCAATTTTTTGGCAATTCGACCTGAAATTAATTTTATTTTATTCTGTAATAATATTAGAATTTTCTATTATTATTTCTTATTTTTGGGCTATTGGTGTGATGGAAGATCGAATTCTTTATTGGCGCCAAGATTTGCGCACCCTGCAATTTATTCATTCGATTTTGGTCAGTAAATATTTTTTTATTGTTAGACAAAATGTATTAGGATTTATTCTGATGTTATTAATAGAAAATTAGGGTTTTCTATTTTTTTACATTGGAAGACATGCTGGAGCGCACGGAGGAGAAGAAGAGATTTTTTGCAGAAAAATGCTACAATCTGTGATTAACAGTATCTTGCAGGTTTGTAGTTCGCCCCGATCAGATTCAGATCATCACACTTGCAGCCCTAGATTATGTGTTATTGTTGTGATTGATTGTCAATTTTTCAGCTATTAATAATTTCATATCAAAATCATGAGAATTGTAACATGTTTTGGACACCAAACCCTAAGCTGAATTGACCTGGTTTGGTCTAAACTGGTTGGACCGAACCCATGGGTCAATAGGGTCTAAACTTAGACCCATGGATCATGTTTTAGGATACTCAAATTTGGCTATGGGCTAAGGGTTTGATGGACCATGAAACCCTGCTAGCTGTAGCAGCATACAATGACTTGAGATTTGACAAATGGATGTCAAAACTGCATTCCTGAATGGAGATCTTACTAAAGATATCTATATGTAGCAACCACAAGGATTCATTGTTGCTAGTCAGGAACACATGGTGTGTAAATTTAACCGATCCATTTATGGACTTAAGCAAGTTTCAAGAAGTTGAAACATCCAATTTGACTCTACCATCAAATAGTTTGACTTTGATCAAAATCCAGATGAGCCCTATGTTTATAAGTAATCAATGGGAGATAAGGTTACGTTCCTTGGTTTTGTATGTAGACGACATTCTACTCATTGGGAATGATGTAGGAATGTTGAATACGGTAAAGGTATGGCTTTCGCAGCAATTCTCCATGAAATATCTTGGAGAAGTCTCCTACATCTTGGGACTTCGACTCTATAGAGATAGATCGAAAAGGATAATAAGATTATCCCAATTTACTTAGACAAGATTGTCAATAGATACAACATGGAGAACTCCAAAAAGAGATTTGTCCCTTTCAGACATGGAGTCACTCTCTCCAACGGTATGTCTCCTAAGACTCCCAAGGTGATTGAGGGCATGAGAGAGGTAACCTTTGCCTCAGCCGTTGGGAGCATCATGTATGCCATATTGTCCACATAGCCAGACATTGCTCAAGCTATGAATGTGGTAAATAGGTACCAATCAAAGCCAGGACAGGAGCATTGGACTGCTACAAAAAATGTATTCAAATACCTTTGAATGGAAAAAGAGTTTTGTTTGGTATTCAATGGTAGTTCACTATAGATCCTCGGATATACCGATGCCGATTTCCAGTCAAATACAGATGATAGAAAGCCTACATCTGGATACATCTTCACGATGGGGTCCTGTGTAGTTAGCTGGAAAAGCAACAAACAAGGGTTCACAGCAGATTCCACGACTGAGGCCGAGTACATTGCCGCAAGTGAAGCTACCAAGGAAGTAGTATAGATGAAAAAGTTCATTTACGAATTAGGAGTTGTTCCATCCAGTACATCACCCACTCCACTGTTGTGCGACAACACTGGAGCCATTGCTCAGGCTAAGGAGCCGAGAGCCCACTCGAAGTTGACGCACATCAAGAGGAAGTACATTATACTATGGGAGATTTTCATTTGAGGGGACGTCCAGATTCAGAATGTAGCATCAGCGGAGAATGTGGAAAACCCATTGACTAAGCCACTAACACAGAAAGTGTTTGAAAAATACGTGAAAAATATGGACTCCGGCTTGTACCCGATTGGACCTAAGTGCAAGTGGGAGCTGTTAGACAGTGTATGTCCTTAGCTCCAATTAGATGGATGTACATATACATTTATTGTAAATGAATAAAAATACACAATTGATTCATGTTATATCTGTTGTGTTTCTGTGTAATTACCCTTTAACTGGACACTTATGAGACTTGTGTTAGTTCAGAATGTTCTTAGCCATTGGATAGACTTGGGGAACTTTATCCTGCCAAGGCTAACACTAATGTGCTGCCAAGTCGGTTAGGGTAGATTATCTCAGTTGCTAGGGTTAGATCCAAAGCACATGTAGTGTGTGTTTGTTTGAAACACTGATCCCAGACCATTTTCCAGTTACACCCTAAACCTTGGAGACTAGTAGGCAAAACTAGAAAGTTACACCTAACCCCTAGGCTCGATTATGGTACTACACTAGGTGTTGGATTGGCTTGTCTTTGATATACCAATCAGTGAGATCCTTAATGGGGGTCAAAATCTTGGTATGTTAGGTCAATCTAAGAATTCACTCGAGTGGGTGATCATAGTGACAAGATCAGCCCCTTTTTCGAACAAAGTGAATGATCGGGACTGCAATCTTTCAGATGGAAAGCAAAACTGCCGACAGTCGATTTCAAACTTGTTTGAGATTTTTTTTGCAAAATATATTTATATGAAAATATATGTATATATATGTTTTAAGAAAAATGTTTGCAAAAGGTTTTAATTCCGGTGATCCATCCAAGTAGAGAGTGCAACACTGCACCTTGTAGTCGAGGGAGAGGTCCTCCCTTGTCGGGCAGTGTTTGATGAATAAGGGCTGAGAGGTTAAATGTAAGACCATTTAAGGTTATTATACCTGATGGGCTAGTCTCACTTAAGACCATTATCCTTGGTCCTTCATAGGATGGCTAGACTCAGGGACCATTTAGTGTAAATGTTGGGCCCATTAAGAGCCCATACTGATGGACTTAGGGGTTCACTGTGCTTAGTAGTGAATTTGGCCAAGCTTTGCCACAGAAGCTAGGATGAACCCGTATAAGCTTTTGTGAGGCCAATGTTGGGGTCCCATGCCATACAAAGAGAGCCAAATTGGCCAACAACTAAAAGGGGACGTGAGCCTACTTGCTTAATGGGCCTAAGGCCCATAATTAATTGGATTAATTAAGAAGTCACATGACAGCTTAAGCAGTCATCTGACTTGGGCGAATTTGGATATAGATATGGGCTTAGATCAGCAATGGGATAAGTGGATAACTCTTATCCACTTAAGGAGTCCAGATCCAAATAAATATTTGGATTAGGAAGCTCCTAATTAGATTAGGAGAAGTTGATCTTAAAGGCTTATAAATAGAGGAGGGCAAAGTGCTCCAGATTACACACTTCTGCTCTTAGTTCTCTCCTTCTGCTCTTGCCGCCCTAACCCTAGTTCGACCTCCAGTTCTTGGACTGATAGAGATCAGTTCTGATATTTTATTTTTGCAAGAAAACATCAGATCCAAATCGTGCTCACATCCCTTGCTCGATCCAAGCTGTTGGATTGTAGTTCTTGCTGAAGGACTGCATTGTTGAACCAAATTCTCCCTAAGTTGTGCTATCTTCAATGGAGGCTAGTTTTGGTACCCTCTTTGGGCGTGAACACCCACTTTAGGAGCTACTCGTGTGGAATCCTTATCAGGCATTCTTCTCTCTTTCTTTTGGTTTCAGATCTGGTCCGGTTCGGTGCAAGAACGATCCTTGAAAAATGTAGCTTTTATAAAACTAGGAATGCGATTCCAGGAAGGGTAAAAAGAAAAATTTTGAATTTTCACCCTACCATCTAGCATGGTTCGGCCATCCATATGATGGATTTCCCCTTCCTTCATAAATTCCATTAAATTAAGGATAAAATATAAAAACCTCCCCTAGATTTTGTAAAAGAATTCGACAAAAATCTCCCTTCTATCAATAACCAAGACAGAAAACGTTAAACCAATATAATCAAATTTTTGAAATACCTACTTTACCGTTTTGCAAATAAGTTTCCATTTATTTTTTCTGATACTACCACATGGCCCACCCTACATCTTTACAAACTTCCCTTCACCCCCTACCACGCAAGTTGCTGGACACGAATTGATGTCCAGGATGTCCTCGTCACCTAGCCCCACTACCAAGTGGCAACATCAAAAGCCTCTGCTAGTGTGGAAGATCCCTTGCACTCATCACTTTGCTTGTTCATGTCAGGTAGTAGGGTCCATTCATCCTATGCCACGTCATATGACATCATAGAGTTGAGTGCATTCTTCCCCTCATCAAGCCTTCTGGCGTCAAAAACCATTCGATCGGAATCCACCGCACAAGCAAAAACTTCCTTTGGCAGTTTTGCTCCACGATGCCATCCGTCGGACACAAAATTGAAAACAAACACAACGTTCGACACACCTCCCAAGTCGCCAACTTCCACCTGCCAATCACAACCAGCTTCCAGCGGTATGGCCTACCCTAGCACATTGGCAAAACAATGGCAGTCCCCCAGAACTCGTGGCAGGTTACCCACACACTAGTAGTATGTAAAAACAAAGAAAACAGAGGTGGGACGCGATAATTTATCGCAAATGTCATGGATTCATCGTAAAAGGAATGATGCTTATCGTAGGTATCTCTCATTGGATTAGAAGAGGAGGTATAAATACACTTTGCGTTGGTGTTTAACCGACCTATAACTAATTGATACAAGTGAGATGCAAGTGGTACAAGAGGTTGTAACCAACTGACAGGTGGCAAGCCAGTTGTCCATCATTATTCTAACACCCTCCCCTCAAGTTGGAGCATGGGAAGACGTAATGCCCAACTTGAGATCGAGGCTTTGAAATGATGACACTCCGAGAGCTTTGGTTAGGAAATCTACTGGCTCGTTGTTGCTATTGATGCAGAAGGTTTTGATCTCATTACTCTGAATGTGCTCTCGTACAAAATGGCAATCAATGTCAATGTGCTTTGTAAGTTCATGAAAAACCGGATTGGCAGTGACATGGAGAGCAGCTTGACTATCATAGTACAACTCCATGGGTGTTGCGACGTGAATTGTTAGATCTGCAAAAACTCGTTTGAGCCAAATGAGTTCTGAGGTTGTGATTGCCATAGCTTGATACTCGACCTCTACAAAAGATCGCAACACAGTGTGCTGCTTCTTAGCCTTCCAAGAGATCGGTGGCTGCCCAAGCATTATGATATAGCCTGTTGTGGACCGTCGGGTAAGTGGACAACTAGCGTAGTCGGAATCACAGAAGGCCCATACCACAAAGTCATTAGTGGATGGGATAAGGATTTCATGATGGGGGTGGACTTGAGACATCTGACCACCCATAAAGCAGCCTGGAGGTGCTCTTCTCGTGGATCTTGCATTAATTGATTGAGCTGATTTATTGCGAAACTAAGATTAGGCCTTGTGGTCGTAAGGTACAGGAGGCAGCCCACCAAATGCCTGTATTTGGCTGGATCTGAAAGGGCTAGACTGGCATCATTATTGAAGTGTCGTTGTTGTTCCATGGGAGTTGAACATGGTTTGCATTCGTGCATTCCAGTTTTGTTTAAAATGTCAACAATGTGTTTATGCTGACTTAAGAAGATGCCTGAGTTTGAACGAGCCACCTCAATGCCCAAAAAATATGTCAAGGGTCCAAGATCCTTGATGCTGAAACATTCATTGAGGTAAGATTTAAGGGAGGCAATACGGCTTGGGTCATTTCCTGTGATGATGAGGTCATCTACATACACCAGGACTACAACAAAGGAGTTGTCTTGTTTGCTTGTGAAAAGTGAGTAGTCTGCCACTAATTGGGTAAAGTCAGCACTCAAGAGCGCATGAGTGAATTTTTGGAACCACGTCCGTGAAGCTTGTTTGAGGCTATATAAGGAATTTTGGAGTTCGCAAACTCGTTGATCGCCATCTTTGGCAAATCCAAGAGGGATGCGCATGTAAATATCTTCCTGGAGCTCACCATAGGGAAATGCATTGTTTACATCAAGTTGAAGTTTTCAACACTTGGCAACAACCACTGCAATCAGGCAACGAACAATAACAATCTTTGCTATAGGTGCAAAGGTGTAATGGTAGTCAAGCCCTTTGACTTGATTGTAACCTTTTGCCACCAAATGAGCCTTGTATCTCTCAATGCTACCATCAACTCTCAACTTGATCTTGTAGATCCATTTTGAACTTATGGCCTTCTTTCCAGGTGGTAAGTCTACGAGTGTCCATGTGTTTTTGCGCTCAAGTGCTTCAATTTTGGTTGTCATTGCTTGTCACCATTTGGGATCATTAACAAACTTAGCAAAGGAAGATGGTTCTATTTCTAAGGTAATCATAGCTAGACAAACACCCGGGCTGGTGACCACATTAGCAAGAGAAGGTGGAAGTTGGTAGTCATATGAGCACAAGCGTGTGGGGACTTGTTGAGGTCTATGCAGTCATGGGCTAGGCTGGGTTGAAGCTTGGTTATTTTCTTCAATGGCTATTCCTGGTCTGCCAATGGGTGTGCTTGTGATTGGTGGTGTTTCATGCATGCCATGGACCAATGGATCAGGTGATATGATTGAATCATGGTTGGATGCAGGCAATGGAATGACAGGAGTGGTTGATGTTGAGTGTGAACTCTGAAATGGAAATTGATCTTCATAAAATAAGACATCCCGGGAGGTGAAAATGTGCCCAGTGACTATATCAAACACATGATACCTTGTTTGACCAAAGGGGTACCCAACAAACATACAGTGTGTTGCCCTACTAGAAAATTTATCCTAAGGTTTGGGCTGCACTTGTGCATAACAAAGATAGCCAAACACTCACATGTGGTTGTAACTTGGGGTTTATTGCAGTAGTATTTCTGATGGAGATTTTCCTGAAAGGAATGGTGTTGGTAGCCAATTAATGATGTATGTGGTCGTGAGGAGACATTTGCCCCAAAATGTGACAAGTAGTGAAGCCTAGAAGCGTAGCGCACGGAAGACTTCTAGCATGTGACGGTGCTTGTGCTCTGCAACACCGTTTTGCTGAGGGTTTTCTACACAAGAATGTTGTTGGGTTATGCCTTGTTCAGCGAAGTAATTGAGAAGAGGAACAGAAAAGAATTCCTTGCCATTATCCGATCGAACTTGTCAAACGAAGTGGCCATATTGCCTTTTTTCCATAGCACAAACAGATATGAGATGACGAACAACTTCAGATTTAAATTTCAAAAGATAAGTCCAAGTACATCTCGTATGATCATCAACAATGGTAAGAAAATAATGTGTGCCTATGTGTGATGGAGTCTTGTACCCTCCCCATAAATCGCAATGTATCAGGTCAAAGGGTTGAGAAGCCCGAGACTGTTGAACTGGAAATGGTAATCTGGACTATTTGGCCTTGTGGCATGCATCACAGCAGCAGCCCGAGACTGTTTGGCCCTGAAGGGCCTGAATTTCTGGAATGAGAGAAAGACGCTATGATGAGGCATGTTCAAGTTGTATGTACCAAAGCTCTTGGCCTTTATTTGATGTTGCAGTGAACACAACAGAATTAAGTTTACCCATCCCAATCATGGTTGGAGAGACAAGGTCCTGGAGAACACAAAATGAAAGAAAGAATAAAACAACACATTGCCGCTCCTTTGTAAGTTTGTTAATAGAAAGTAAGTTGTAGTGGAATTTTGGGACATGTAAAACATGATTGATGAACAGGTTCGGTCCAAGATTCATAATTCCCTAATGAGATGTAGTTGTAATAGTCCCATTCGGAAGATGAATTGGTTTAGAAGAATGCAGCTAAGTGCGATTAGATAACAATGATGCAGTGGAAAGCATATAGTCAGACGCACCACTATCTACACTCCATCCAACAGAAATAGTGGAGTGCTTACTAGAAAGATTTACATGCGTAGCTGATTCATGGTTCTCTCTGCTCAACAGTCCCATTAGCTGGTTATATTACTAGATCCTCAACCCAGCGATTGGTGATTTCATCATCATTGGTGTCTGCATTAGCACATGAACTTGGTTGGGGAGTCTTGCCGGACTTTGCAGAACGATTTGGTCTGCCTTTCTCCCATCTGGCAGGGTAACCCACAAGCTTGTAACGTCATTCCCTTGTGTGCCCAGTTTTCTTGCAGTGATCACAAACAAACTTAGAATGATTGTGATTCTCAGAGTCTTGAGGCATGGATCTTGATACACTATTCAAGGCAGCAACTTCAGGGTTGGGTGGTCCTTGAAGGGAGATAGACATCTGGTGGCGTTCTTCTTGGATTACCAGAGAATACGCCTTGTTCAAACTTGGTAATGGATCCGATTCTAGAATATTCAACCGGATGATGTTAAAAGATTCATTCAAACCCATCAAGACTTGGTGGAGTTTCTCTTTCTCATGGCCTGCAATGAATTGTTTCAAGGCTCCACAAGTGCATTAAGGAAGATTGGTGAGGCTTCCGAGTTCATCCCACAACCCTTTTGAGTCTTGTGAAATACTCGGCTACAGTTAGGTCTCCTTGTTGCAGCATTGTCAAGTCCCGTTTCAACTGATGGATCCATGGGATGTTGCTCTATGCAAATCTTTCTTCTAACTCTTTCCAGATCTCAGAAGCTGAGTCAATGAAGGCTACACTTTCGTGGAGTTCTTTGGCTAAAGAATTAAATAGCCAAGAATCCACCATTGAATTACCTTTAACCCAAGCATTCTCGTCTGGTGATGATCTTGCTAGCCGTGGCAAAGATCTGTCCATGAACCTGTATTTGTTCTTTGCTCTCAGTGCATTCTTCATGGCCTGTTGCCATGTCGGATAATTGTCTCCGGCCAACGAAAAGGATACAAGAATGCTTCCTAGGTTATCAGATGGGTGTAGGTAGTAAGGAGAAGTTGGATCAGATTCCATGGCCGTCACGGCTGGAAACAATGGCGGGTTTAACAGTGATGAGAACAAAGGGGATAAAGAATGAGGGAGTCACATGTTGCTTCAATTGCAAAAGGCAGTAGCAATGGAAGGGATTACAGGCTTTGATACCATGTAAAAACAAAGAAAACAGAGGCGGGGTGAGAGAGTTTATCGCAAATGTTGTGGGTTCACCACAAAAGGAATGATGCTTATCGCAGGTATCTCTCATTGGATTAGAAGAGGAGGTATAGATACATTTCGTGGCAATGTTTAACCGACCTATAACTAATTGATGCAAGTGGTACAAGAGGTTGTAACCAACTGACAGGTTGTCACAAGTGTTCTTTTCACCGCGCCATCAAGTGCCATCCATCGTGCCTACAGCCGCCACTCTAGTGTCCAAGTGTGTGTCATGGGTGGGCTATGCATGTACTTTTGTATGGGGGGATTGCCAATGGCATTCTTTTAATTACTTAGTATGATTTTTCATCCTTTTGATGTATCTTTATGTTATTCCCCCAAAAGCTTAAGGTACTTTTTGAGGGGAGGTAGGTAGTCGAGTGGGTCATAAGCATGTAAAGGTTAAGTACGAGATCCCCTCGACACTGAACTGTGTGCTTGTGCTTGTCATCCATTAATGCAATACAAGTAGCCTTTTTGACTAACTCGTGTGCCATCTTGTTGCCTTTTCTTGTGTTGTTGCTTGTTACATAGGCTTACTCGTCACATTTGAGTGTCGCACGGGGCCCCAACGACTAGCCCCGTGACAAGTTGGCAAGCCAGTTGTCCATCATTATCCTAACATAGTAGGTTCAAGAAGTGTAAGACGATAAGTAGGTGTAGCTACGCACTTCACAACGCCTAAAGCTCGATTTGGCTCAGCTCGTGTGAGAACAATAATGGGCTGGCTCAAGCCATTGGACTTCCTTCAGTGGTGAAATTGCACCGACTCAAGCTCTTCTTTCTAGCCTTTACAAACCGAGGAGACAATGCCCATTGGACTTCCTCCAACGGTGAAACTACACCAACTCAAGTTCTTCTTTCTAGCCTTTACAAACTGAGGAGACTGTGACCACTGGACTTCCTCTGGCGGTGAAACTGCACCAACTCAAACTCTTCTTTCTAGCCTTTACAAACTGAGGAGACAATGCAAACTAGACTTCCTTTGGTAGTGAAATTGCAATGACTCAAGCTTTTCTTTCCAACCTTTACAAACCGAGGAGGCAATGAAAAAGCCTGTGTATGGAATGCAAGTTAAGCATTCACGGGCGATCTCATCTCGAAGGAATGGAATCAAATCCATCATAGACGACTAAAAAGAACAAATTAAAATCAAGATTTATCAAAAGGGAACCGAGAGAGAACCAGTTTGCTTTTAACAACAAAGCAAAGAAAGAGAGGGGGAGAGAGAGAAGACACTAAATACTCGGTGATTAGGTTGATTGATGGAGAAAAGAAAGTGGAGTTTTAAAAAGGGTAAAGAAATATAGGAAGAAAACGGAAAGGAAAGACCTATGTGTTGCGTTCCTCATCTTCATACGGTGGAGTTCAGTCGACGGGAGAGGAAAAGAGGATAACATGTCCACTGGAGTATTTCAGTAAAAAATAGATGCAAACTAATTTGCAAAAGGTATTCCAAAATTTTGATTCATCAGTTTAACGTTTTTCGTCTTGGTTATTGACAGAAAGGAGGTTTTTGTTGAATTTTATAAAAATCTAAGAAAGGCCTTTGGTATAGTAAAACAATAGGGGAGGTTTTTATGATTGTCAGAAACTTCATGGGAGATTTTTGTATTTTATGATTGTCATTTCTAACAATTAGATATAGCTTTTCTTTCCTATTAATTAATTTTCAAAAATTTTATAATTGTGACTTTTAAAAATATTAAAATTTTAAATTTAAAGTACTAAATTTGATTACAATTTAATTAATTTGAAAATTTATAAATTCTAAATTTTTTATAATAATAAAATTAAATATATTTATCATAAACAAATCATTTAAACTTTTATACCAAATTTTAATTGGTATTTAAATTTACTTGAAAATAATATAAAATAATTTTTAAAACTAAAAAGTATAATAACTGTTCAAAAAATTAGAATCGTATATTATTCTACATTTATTTTTAAATTCAATTTATTTTGATTAATTAAACTCAAATTTATATATACCCAATTTATTTTTATTTTAATTAATTTCATTCTAAATTTCATCCATTGATTCAAAAATAAGATATCATTCATATATTGTCATTAAGTTAATTTAAATTTTCTAATAAATAGTTTTAAAATTATATTATGTAAATTAATTTGAAAATAATAAAATGTAATTTTTATGTATTAATTAATTAATTTTATATCCTTGAACTATTTATATGTAAAATATTATGAAGTATATTATTTTAAATATTATTACAATCAATATTAAATTAATAAAAATGAATTTTATCATTTTTTATTTTTTACTAACTAATCTTCAAAAATATTACAATCATATATAAATTCTATTGTTTAAATGGAATTTATTTTGAATAATTGAAGGGAACTTAAATTTACTCAAGCAATTATTAATTTTAATTTCATTTATATTGAATATTTTAAAATTATTTTATGGGATTTTTAAAATAACTATTTATTAATTACATGTTAAAACTAATGTAATTATTTTTTATCTCCATTTAATTAAGTGTACTTTCTTTCTGATCAATTCATTGTAAAATTTTTATATATTTACTAATTAATTTTTAAACTTTTGTCATTTAATATTCATTTTTATTCCATTATATTCATTTTATAATTTATATCTTACTTAATTATTAACATTATAAGTGTTGGTTAAATTTTTGGCTTCATGGGACTGTATACAGTGGTGGCAATGGGTTCTGATCTCAAGTCTTACTACAACCAGTTAATAGAGAACCTACCATTAAGGGGTCTGTCACAAAGGCCCTCTGTACTATGATCATGAGACAAAGACCCTTTTAGCCTTCCCTCCAAAAAGCTGTTACAATAATTTTTAATCCCCATACCCATACTACCTTGTAATCTGTCTTCTTCCTTTTCCATTTCTCCTTAACAACGTTGGGATTGAACCCATTTTCAAGAGTTTGGTGCAACTGCATTGAACGAGTGAGAGGTGATACAAACTAACGCCTCTCGGACAGGAGCAGGTGCAGAAGCGGCGGCAACGTACCGTTTTGTTTCTGTAGTTCCGTTCCCTCTACGGGTCTTATTCCTTACTCCTTAGTACCCGGTCAATTATAAAATCAGAACTCGGAACCAACCTCCCACATGTCTCTCGTTTCTGCACCCTGTGTTTCTCTCAAGTCGTTAATAACACCAACCCATCGAGAGCGGGGCAGCAACTGGTTCGGTGGAAGTACAGAGGGGCAGCAACTGGTTCGGTGGTGACAGAGGTCGCGGAAACTGTGGGAAGGAGCAGAAATAGAAAAAGAAAATAAATAATAAAAGATGAACAGAGAGGGAGAGAGGCCGGTGGTGGATTCGCCGCCGCTGCAATCAGTTGTAACGGTGGAAGTCGGTGATGGGTTTGAAGGCGGAGGCGACGGTGGAAGTGGAGAGGACATCTTCAAAAGAGGGACGCCGCTACAATCCTCCGCCGGTGGAAGCGGAGGCGTCGGTGACGGCTTCGAATCCGCCGCCGCTGCAATCCTCTGATCTCTGATCCCCATCTGCCGTTGCTTGGACCTGAGCTGCATACTGCAAGTTCCAGAGGACATCTTCAAAAGAGGGGCGCCGCTGCAATCCTCCGCCGGTGGAAGCGGAGGCGTCGGTGACGGGTTCGAATCCACCACTACTGCAATCCTTTGATCTCTGATCCCCATCTGCCGTTGCTTGGACCTGAGTTGCATACTGCAAGTTCCAGAGGACATCTTCAAAAGAGGGACGGCTGGATGATTCTTCAGAAGAAGTGGTGAGGACAACTGGATCCACAATTCTTTTTCAACCATCATGGCTACCAAATGATGCCTGCAAAAGGAGAATACTAGTCTCAGATTCATTTATATTTCAAGCAACGAAGTCCCAACATCTGCACACAAGCTGATAAAATGACAGATTCAAGACTAGTTCTAACTCATATTTCAAGCAACGAAGTCCCATTCTTTAACCCCTGAAAAACCCTCTTCAACTGATGAGACCCTTCTCTCCTGTGTTGGAATTTCTTTGTTCGTTTTTCTCTTTACTCTATCTATCATGTCTTCTTCTCTCCTTTTGTTTCTCTCTACTATTTTTTTTTTTTTTTGGTAAATTACAAAGTAATGTTGTTAGTTGAGTTTGGGAAGATGAACAGTGTTTTTTAGTTATTATAAGGATAATATGGGGATTAAAATATATTGTAACGGACGAAAAGCTAACTGAAAATGGTATTTGTCTCACGGTCATAGTATAGGATATAGGAGGGGTCTTTGTGGCAAAACAAAATACAGGCGGTCTTTATAATTTACCTTAATTTTAATAAACAAAATTTATAGATCACACTCATCTCTATAAAAATGAGCCCTTGCCTGATTTCAACCCAAGAGCCCAAGTGGCCTAATGGCCAACTGCATGCATTTTTAACCACCAACCTACCTTTTACATCCTGACAATAAATGAAATGAGTTAAATTTTATTAACATTAACGTCTACATATAATCTAAATAAGAAAAAGCATATACTTATGTTCAACAATTCTAACTACAAATTAAAAAGAATAATATTCAAAATTGGTATTATATAAATTAATGGAATAAATAATTTATTAAATCTATATGTATATCAAAAATGATTTTTAATTTCAAAACAATATATATAAATAAAAATAATAATAATAAAATATTTATTTTAATACTTAAAATTTATAAATTTGTACATAATATGTATACTAAAAGTTTTATAAATTCTTAATTATTATTTTAATTTTCATTAAATAACAATGTATTTATTATTTATAAAAATAAAAATGTTGTTTATAAAATATTTGAGAATATAGTATAAATTGAATCTATCAAATCCACTAATAATTTTTTATATTATAAAATTTATAAAAATAAAATTATTAATAGTGGAATAATTATTTTACTAATTAAAATTTATGAATTTTCATATGATATGTATCTTCAACATTTTAATACATTTGATATATTTTAAGTTAAGATTATATATTTTTATAAATTATTAAATGATATCTTATTTACATTTTACAATAACATATTTATTGTTTATAAAATTGAAAATATTGTTTACCAAACATTTGACAAATAATTTTTAGTTTATTTTTTGCTAATGTTAAAAGTTAAATATAGTAAATAGAAAAAAAAAACTGATAATAAATTGATATGTTTATTGCCTTAGACTTTAATAGAAAATAAAATAATAATGAATTTGTGTATGTATTAATTTGTAAAATCTATATAATGTGTCTTGGACTCTTGAAAGTCCTAATATTCTTAATTGATTAAAATATTAATTATTATATAAATATAATAATTAACAATTACTTGATTGTTGCTCATTTAACAATAATTTACAAAATTATTGCTGAAAATAGTTATGAAAAAAAAAATTGCTCAATTGTTGCCAACAATTAACACGACTGTTCCATATGGTACTTTTATGCAACAAGCAATAAAGTATTACTAAAAAGTCCAATGGACAATGGTTTCAACAAATTGTGGTTGAAACAAAACTTTTGATAACACTCACGATTAATTGTTAGAAAAAAATTAAATTTTCTAAAAATTTAGCTAACTATTGCTAAAAAACTAATTTTCAATTCTTGATTGGTGCTAAATACTTTTAATCACAGCTTTGTTAGCACTAGTCAATCCTATCTTTTATTTTGTTTGTCTATTTGACAAACAGACAGACTCGATTTAAATTAAACATCATATGTATATGGTATTTATTAGCACTAGTCATTTTTTCTAGGGTAAATTTCTTAAACTATCCTTACCGTTTAGTTAATTGACTAAGTGTATCCTTACTGTTTAAAAATTGACTAACAATATTCTTACTGTTTTTGACAATTGATTAACTTTATCCTTACCGTTAGGTTCTGTTAATATTCCATTAAAACTCATAAGGACATGACAATTTTTTTAAAAACCCAATTTTACCCTCCACCTCCGACTTCCCCTCTTTTGTTTTACCCTCCACCTCTGACCTCCCTCTCTTTCACTGTAGATCTCTGATCTTTCCCTTTCCTCTCATTCTCTTCTCAAGAACTACAGAGGTCGAATGCTATAAGGAAATCGCAGTTACAACCTTTCCCCTCTTCCTTTTCCCTCTCATTCTCTTCTCCGGAACCCCTGGAACCATCGGAACTGCAGAAGTCGAACGCTATAGAGGTTTTTCGTTGGAATTTTCTTATGGGCACCCCTCCAGCAGAAGTGCTGCTCAAGAAGATCCAAGAGCTCGAAGCTGGGTATGCTCACCTTAAGAAAGAGATGTCGAAACTGATTCTTAGCACCACTGGTGGCACTGACTCCAAAATGGACCACGGGCATCAGCGCTCCCACTCTGTATTGCCCGAGAGATCTAGATTGGCCGCTTCGAGGAGGAAAAGTGGTAGTGGCTGCAAAGGAGGTGCTTCTTGGAAAAAGGGTTCCTCGTCTTTCAGGCATTCGTTGTTGTTGCAGAGGGAGAACAAGAGCCATGGTGTTTTGAATTTGGGACAAGGTGGTGGGCCGGCAGCTGCCAAATTTTCGGATAAGCTGTATTTGAATATTTTGCAGTTCATGGGATAATCGGTTCAAATATTCGATATCAGTGGCCGTATCATTCACTGGTGAGCCATTCTATTCTGTTGTTTTGTAGATTTTTTTTTTCTTTCGGCTGTCGACCTTTGCTTTCTCAGGGGATCGGGATTGGTGATTTTAGATTACAGTTGTGTATGGATTGAGTTTGATTGTCGCCATTGAACACTAGTTGGTGGTGTTGATTAATTGATATCTTGCATTGCACGATAATTAGTAATAGTTTATATTTGTTTAGTTTTCTTCTTCAATTAGCCTCTACTATGTCTTTCTAATGGAGCTTAGGTTCTCAACCTGTTATGACTTCTTTATCTTTAACCACTTGTAGATGTTCAATTTGACAGGAATAGAACATCTGAGCACCTTTATGGTTATCTGGCATTGGAAGCCCTTGGTCAGGACGCCATTGAACTTCTTACAGATTGCAAGTACGCCGTATAACCATGGGAGAAAGCTGGGCCGGCCAGTTCCCTGTGAAGAAGAAATCAGGAGAAAGGTTTCTGGTCATTGCTACCAACACGCCATTTTATGACGATGGTGGCCACTGAGAGGTTGGATGCAGAGGTCGGCGCCCCTATTGTTCTGTTCGCCAGAACTGCTGCAAATGCAGAGGTTGGAGGTAGAGAATGAAAGGGAGAGGGAAAAATCCGAATAAGGAACCCAGATTTGACATCTGAGAAATACTCAGATCTGAGATCTGGTCATCATCCGCTATTCCGGAAGTTTCAAAGAGAATGAAAGGGAGAGGGAGAGATCCGAGTAAGGAACCCATATCCGAGTATCTCTCCGATGTACAAGGAACCCAAATCCGGTCATCATCCTCCATTCCGGAAGTTTCGACGAAGAGAATGAGAGAGAGAGAGAGAGGGAGAGATTCGAATAATCTATAGTGGAGGGTAAAATAGTCTTTTTAATCTCTATTGATGCACTTTAATGATTAAAAAGGATTAGTCAATTGTCAAAAACAATAAGGGTAGAGTTAATCAAGGAGACATTCAGTCAATTAACTAAATCATAAAGATAATTTAAGAAACTTACCATTTTTCTATTATCATGAAAATTTTTGTTGGCTTTTAAATGGGCCCTATCCCTTACGATCAAATTCTCAAATAGGTTCAACATAACTCTTTTCTATTTGGACCTAGCCTTCATAAAACCTTGGCATAAAAGGAGGGACCACATGGGGCTCATCTTGTTAAATTCAAATGTCATGCCTTTAGTGGATCATGGAAATAAATCAAGCCAAGCCCATCTTACATCCTATATAAGGAAATTTAGTCAAGTATTGAAGTGAGAATAGTTTATGAGATATCATTAGTTTTCTCCATAAACAACAATTTCCCAACATTCTCCCCTCTAAAAACTATAACTAAAATCAATCAAATCCTAACCAATTAAGGCACATGTCATTTCTTGGTCAATAATTAAGGAGATAATGCAATTGATGAAACATTATTTTCTTTATTAATTGCAACGTTTCACATCCTCTCTAGATAAGGTAATATGAGCCAATCAAATCTTTAATCATAGATATGAAGAGATCAGACCATGCAATGTATAAATACTGGCTGCCATCAAGATTCCTAGACCATAAAAGGGTGCATACACCAATCCTCTCAAGAACATCAATAACACTTAGACTTCTCCAAGGTGCTTCTTTTGATCAGGCTTTATAAGCCCAATTAAAGGATATAAGCACAATTTGCTAAATTCATACCACCTCAAAGGGTAGTTGGGTAATCCCACCAAGCAACCTAAGTGCAACACGCGTATAGAACAACAATGGTTACTAGTACAATTAGACCAACTCCAACAAGACCATTAACTCCTATATGCTTATTGCTAGGGGTGAACATTATTCGGTTAAAACCGAAAAATCAAATCGAAAATTTTGGTTTCGATTTGTTGGATTCAGTTTGTTTGGTTTTTGGTTAATTCGGTTAACTGAATAAATTGAACTTTAGTATATAATATGTAAGATATAATATATAATATGTATGATATAATATATAATATACAACATATAATATATAATATATTATATATTAATATAATGAAATTTGATTTCATAATATATTTTATATTATATAATATATATTGTGTTATAATATATTTAATATAGAATATATTATTAAAATTAGGTTTTAACTGAAATAACCAAAAACTGAACCCAAAATTTTGGTTTCGGTTATTTCGATTTTTCTAAAATTTAGTTTCGGTTTGATTTTTATTTTTCACTCCAGTTTTTAATATTTTGATTTATTTAGTTCGGTTTTTAACTGAATAAACCTAATGCCTCCCCTACTTATCATAGGCTAATGGTCAACCATGTAGATTTATCTCAAGTGTTATGAAAGAAGAAGAAAGACTGACCTATGAGGTAGTACGAGATCCATTGCTCCTACATCCAATCACTCTCCTCTCTAAATAGTCATCAAAGGTGTATATATCTCTCTCTCAATCTCTCTAAGGCTATTCTCCCTCTAAGAAATCTCACTCATCTCAACACATCTCACACCTCAAGTTACTACCAAGCTCATCAACTTGCCCAGCTTGTCCATCGACTGACTTGATTGTCAAAGACTCCTTCCATGGGGATCCACCACAAGGCATATAGCATTTTCTTTTGATTGTAAGTATGTCATTCCAATTGAGGCCTTTCAACTAGGCTTCCAAATTTTACCCTTTTAACGGAAGTGGGCATCAACAATCGGCTTTATTTATGGGAAATTGAATGAAAAGACCTCCCCACCAATTTCATTGATCATGCCTCCCAAGATGAGAACTACATAGAACCATACTTAGAGAGAGTCCTTGCATGCTTCTTCCTCGACAAAGGACCCTTAGAATTAGTTCCAACATCAAGCAATCACCTGGGAGTAGTTTAATGAGTTCTAACAATAAATCCAGGACCACGTTGCCATGATGAGGAACGTGGCACCTCCTTTGATTGCCCGCCAAGGGTAAAATAGAAAGGCTAGAGAATCTAACCCTCCAACTTGGTGTGCTGACCACCAACTCATTCTAACATCTAAGCACCCTTCAAAAGTCATATGAGAGGAAAACCCCCTAAAGTGGTGGATTCTAGACACAAAGCTAAATCAAGCTTAGTTAGGGACAAACTTATCCAATCCCTAAAATTGAGCACAAGTGAGGATGACCTGGATGGGTAGATCTATAAAATGAAGGTTAGGCTCATTATGATCGAAGTAGAGCAAAAGCACCAACCTCACAGTCTCCTAAAATCCACCCTTCACCTAGGATATATATAGATGAACCTCTCTCGTTGAAGTTCAAGATGCCTAGTCTTGTGCACTACAACGGTACTGGGGACCCAGTTGATCACTTAGAGAGCATCAAGGCCCTCATGCTCCTGTACGAGGCCTCTAGGGAAATTATGTGCCAAGCCTTCTTTGCAACCCTAAAGATGCAAATTCAACTATGGTACTTGAAATCCCAACTTTGGCTTATCAACTCTTGGAAATAGTTCAACAAACAATTCATTAAGTACTTCATCAGTAGCAAGTGACAATGGAGGACCTTGGCACGCTTATTTAACATCAAGAAAAATTGGATGATCCCCTCTCAGACTATGTGTGGTGATCAAGCTGCCTCAACTAGACAAAATAGCAAATGTTAGTTCAACTTCAAGGTAGAAACTAGTAGCTAGCTAGCTCTTTATGAGTTTAGAGCTTGGCATAGCCCTGACTAGGGGTTAGGCATAGAGAACGATGATGAAAAATAGACCTCAATTAAATATCTGACTTTAGAAAATAATATTCACCAGCTGATTGAATGCATCACAATGGTGGTCACCTCTTGACCTTAGGTTAGAACTTTAGGCAAAAACTCTTACTAAGGTTGGGTTCGACAATAAGTGATGGCTAGACCATTCCTTGAACTCTATTAATTTTGAGGTCGAAACCAACCTGCCCACACTTGGGCAAAAGGAAGGTTACCTCCTGATCTCAAACTAAGAATTTCAAACCAAAGGCCAATCTATATACTCAACCAATGTACTACAATGCAAGAAAAGATAAAACAATGTGCATAATTCAAGCTAAAGCAAGGCTCAACTCGATGGGGGCATCACTAGCAACAGTGTCATCACTATCTTCTATCACATTGACCTTGACCACTCCTTGATCCATTTTGAGGATGTTCACTCTACTAAGATTGTTTCCTTTGTGAAGATTATCTAACACTCCTTCTTGGACTCGTCAATTCACTTCTCAACCTCCTAAAGCACCCTCTACAAAGATTCTACCTTGTCCCTTAGCATAATGAGACCCTCCTCGACAACTAGAAGTTTGGCTTCGACCACCTCCTGGCTTATTATGAGCTTATTGAGCTTAATGCCTAGTTTTGAGCCCAATAAATGAGGTTATGGGTAAGAGTTTTAGTCTACAACATAACTAGCTCATATTAGAAGCAATTATAGGGAAAACACCAAGCTGATGAACCAAAATTACTGACCTCCATAAGCTTCCTCTTAAGATACACCTTCAACATCAGGTTGGTCATGGTTAACATCTCTTTTGGATCTTCTAGGAGGAGAATACCCCAAAAGATCTCAATGAAAACCTTTATCCCTGATTCTATATTCCAACCTAACCTTTCCATCTTGACAAAAGGGTGGAGTTATGGCAATAGGAACATAAGTTGTGGCCTTCTCACCAATCTTGACCAAAGCAACAACCAAAGTCTTAACAATTGTCTATTCAATCCACTTGGCAGCAACCTATTCATCCACCTCCACCACAACCATTTTGATGCGCTGGCTAATGGCCCTTATCCATTTGGCTAATGACCTCTTCATCCCCAGCCCCCTTGTGAAATATGAAAAAAAAAAAGCAACTTCATTTTCTAGTCATAGATTGAGAAGGGGTAACCATCCAAGATATTAATATGAGGTCAAATTGTGAAGTAATACCAACCTCACTAGGTCCAATCCATGGCAATGGACCATGAAAATGAGGCCAACAAGAAAACAAATGGCATTTAGGAAAAGATAACCTAGAGAAAGGCTAAAGTTACTGAACGCCATGCAAACCAGAGAATGCAAAGGGAACCTCAACAAACCTGGAGGTTATGCTCAAAAAATTCACACCTTATACTCATTATAAAAGACTCTCCTTAGATCCTCAGAGTTGGAAAGCCTAAATCTATATGAGTCAGGAATGAAGTACTACTCTTGGATTCTCTTTAAGTTTTCTAGCTTAAAGGTGTGCTACCAACATTGGACTCCTTACTTGAGGTCAAACCCTTGATAGCAAAAATAATGTGACCTGACTTGTTTGAATTTTCCTCATTACCTTGACAAGGCAACACAATTTGCACAAAACTAGATGCAAAATGTGAAGACAAAGTACACAAGGAAAAGAACTTACAAGAGGATAGATATTGGAAGACCAAAGGTTAAAAGTGATAAATCGTACTTTCCCGATCTCAACTACATTTAGTGCAAGAACACAAGGCAAGAGACAGGGTCTTTCGACACCCCTTCTTATAATAGCCACCAATGGATCAAATCAAGGATGAGAAAATGGTTAAGATGACAACTCTTCATCTCCTCGTTGCCATGTGTATCTCTTTGTATATTGAGCCAATGCTTTAGCAAGGTGCATCAAGACTAAGTGCACCCTAAATAGGTGTAATGCTTTGATGAACTTGCTAGTATAAGCGGCACAACTCTTGGAATCAACAATAACTCTTTCAAAGGCAGCGTAGGAGAGGAGCCTCACACTTGAACAATGTCAAGTCAAAAGTAGTCTAGAACTATTTCCTTTGGTCAAGTCAACAAGGCACTATCTTATTTCACATCAATCACCTTGACTTTGGAAGTGGGGACCAAGTGATGCGTCCAAATCGCCTATACTAGTAGGATAGTGCCACGTGTCCCACCTCAATGGGCAATATGATAAATTCCTGCTAGCCTAGAGGGCAATTAGGTAATTCTACAAGGTGTCAGCACTAGATTTTTTCTTAATCCTCTCTTTTGATGCCCGATTAGATCATCCTAATCACTTTTAGACACTAAATAATTCTAGGGTGATGAAATCCAACTCAGATATCCTTAGATTCACCACTAAACTTGCAAGATTCCAATCCAACAATTCCAATCACTTCCCATAAACACCTCTATCATATGTTCCAACCTAAACTTCTGAACGATAACCTTAAATAGTCAATAAAATCGCATCTCATCTCTATATGTTAAGGCTTTGTAACCCATTCATTGTATATTCCATTTTGACACATTCAGTAATCCGACTCTCCTTAACATTAGGATCCTTGATCTATGCATCACTAGCATAATCAATCCTCACTATCAAGATCCTAACCCTAATCTTCATCAGCTGACCTAAATTAACCCCAAAACTCCTCTTTTCACCCTTATATCCATAAAGATTCTATTTTGAAGCCCCAAATTAGTTAACCCGATAGACCCGAGGAAACTCATAAACCATAGATCTCTAAATCAATCAACTTGATTAAGAATCTGTCATTTACACTAGATGCTAGACATCCTCAAACATCCAATTAGAAGATCCCACTTCCGTTCTCATCATTTGACTCATCATCAAATGAAAATTCCCACGTAGGGGGAAAGTTGCCAACACTTGAACGGGACAAAAATGCCCCTTTTAATAATGGATTTTTATGGATAAAATGGTCATTGCATTATTTACATGAGAAATAAAAGAACATGGTTAAATGCACTTACCCAGATAAGTGTTTCTTGGGAAAAACTTACCCAGGTAACTGCATTTACCTGGGTAAATAACTTACCGAAAAACGAATGGGGCCTAAGAGAAATAAAGAGAAAACAGAGAAGAGAAAGAATAATAAGAGGAAGAAAGAGATTTTGGTCAAGAAGAAGGAAGGCCAAATGTTGAGGGAAGAAGAAGATTTTGGTTTCCTTCTTTTCTTCTACTTGCTCATGTGCTTGGTTAGATTTGGGAGAGAGATAAGGCAGGGATGTTCTATTAGAACTTGGCATTGGAAAGAAGAGGAAGATGAAAGGAAGAAGCAAGATGAAATGATTCAGTTTTGGCTTTCGTAGGCCCATCCTCGAGTAGAAACATTATGAGCAAGTAGGAACAACCACTCCAAGAGTATTCCAAAGGTGAAACTTACCCCAATTGCATCCCCTCCCTTCCTTTTTATTAGTAGAAGATTCCCTTGGACTGTCAACATTCCACCATTTGTTTGATCAAAAGACACACTCAAAGGTATACTTACCAAACCACATAGTTGATATTCTAACAATGTTGTTCTCTTTTCTTTCTTTTTTTCCACATATAAAGATAGTAAAAATTAATAATGGATCGGTATCTCTATGTTTTGTCTTGAAATTCAAAAGGTCTTGGAGAATCTCATAGTTTTTTTCTCTTTGCTTAAAATTCAACATTTCGGTTTTAGAGAGTTCACTTTGGATTTGTAGTCTAGCAAACCCCAACTTATGTCTTTTCTTCTTTGTGTTTTCTCTATCAATTATATACTTTGTTCTGGAGGAAACCATCTAAATAGTCACTTTGAAAGGGGAAAACGGTAATACAACATATAAGGGAGAGGGGTGCTAACACCTTCCCTCTCTCTCCTCAAAATTTACCAAAATAAGACTAACATTGGCTATGGAGTTGAGTTATTGAAATTTCCCAAGCATGAGAGACCAATGACACCCATGTTCTTGAAATAGATGAGTGGCTGTTCCTTAATTTTAGTCATGAAAGTGAGCCCCTAATCCATTTGATGCTCACTTACACCAAGCGACTTAAACTAAATGTACAAAATAGTAATGATTGTCGAGTACACATATTCCAACCCAAATGGGTCATTAACTCTTATGCGCTTATCTTCGACTAACAACCTACCATATAGGTTTATCTTTAGTATTATGGGCAAAGAAGATGGAGTAAGCTAGGAGCTGGTATGGGATCCATTACTTCCACATCTAACAACACTCTCCTCTATAAATGAATGAGCCATTGAAGGTATATCTCTCTTTCTTTTTAAGACTATTTTCCCTTTGAGCAATTTGACTCACCTTGGGGCCTTTGATGTTTTCCTTTGACTATAGGTTTGACATTCCAACCAAGGCCTTTCAACTGGGCTTACCAATTCTACAAATAAAAATTTTCAAGTTGTAAGAAGCAAAACATCAAGAGAGAATTAGAGGTTTCATCCCTTTTATAAGAAGAATGCAAAAATAAAGAGCTTGTATCCAAATTTTGAATATTAAAAAAAAATAACTACTTAGAGAAACAAGTGGACTCAAATAACTAACATCACTAACAACAACCTAACAACAAATATAAAACATAAAGCAAGTAACAACAATAGTGGGGACCACAATAAAGGGTGATTTGGCACGACCTAGTAAGAAGATGACACATAGACGCGATTTGTTCGAGGGGTGACAACTCAGCCAAATGAACCCGGCCTGCAACATTCGGAGCTTGGATGTTCAACCACCTCATCCCCAAAACCACCTCAGCATAGAAACACCTTGACACCCAATCTAGTTCGAGACTAAAGAACCAAAGTACCAGTTCGGAGCTAAAGAGTCAAAACGCCACGTAATTGATTCTAAAGGCCTCCCCAATGGACCCCGAATTTCTTAGATCACGACGAGGCTCACCCTAACTCCACCTGAATCAGAGGTAAATGATAAACCTTATCAACACATTGCTCTCCTTCAAAAATGGAACATATCTTATCCACATAGCCCGGAGATCCTGGAGCTCTTTCGTAAGGCCCACGACTACTCCATTATATAAGGACATAAAACTCAAAGGCAAAGGTACGCGTGATTATTTACTCACTAGCATTCAAGAACTCAAGTATTCAACTCGCATCCACAGTATAGTACTGACTTAAGCATAGGAGTGACCTCGCCGAGTTAGCCACCCTAGGTTCTCTAATATACTATTTTGCAGATTGGTCTAGCTCGCCACACAACTGGAGTTCGGATCATCTTCCAGCTATGAGTATCTAGATCGCACACCATCAATTAGCGTCGTCTATGGGAAATGATCGAAAGGTCATCCCAACTTTAGTTGCAATTTTATTTTTCAATTTATCCCAATGGATTCTTCCAGCAACACTAGAAAAAGTATCGAGATGAATGTCACCGGGGGCAAGATCAGCAATCAACCTTCCCCCAAGGTCTTATAGTTTCAGAAGTTTCATCACTGTCCATACCGCAGGGCACTACGTAAGTGAGCATCCTGCTTCCCCCAGTGGACGCGACTTTCTTTGAGCTATCTATGGTCCCTCCTAGAATCAGGCACTCCCAATTCCATGACCTCGTTCAGTGCATCCAGACAAAACAAACCCAGATGCAGCAGGTCCAACAATTCTAGTAGTATCAGCAGTACTATCTATACCAGCAGTATCAGCAACAATTCTCACCACTACAGTCGAATCAGCAGTCGATTCCACCCCGACACCTAGGGTTGCATCAGGGCCAGAACCCGAATCGGCCTGGAACTAGCTAGAACATCAACCGATCCCTCCATCGGGGTGAGGGGACCTCGCAAGTACCGATTCCTCCCAAGGGTCAGGTTTCACCCCGTGGGAGGAGAGATAGTCAGCACACTCCTCCAGTCTCGCAAGAAAATTTTAGAAACAGGCCCGGGGATAGTCAGCTCAATAGGGCCAATCCGCCTCGACACTCCCAATTGAAAAATAATAGCTCGCGAGGAGATAATAACCAGCCCAGAGTTCGAGGTGTGAACTCAAGGCAGGACCCCTCCGTCCCTCGCGATAGCCAGTGCGAACCCCACAACCAAGGGAACCTGGCAAGAAGGAACCAGGATCTACCTTGCGATATTGTCCGTAGTGATGTCGAAATACCAGGCCAGACCGAAATCAGCAGTACTAACACCGAGCCAGTGAGGAAGCAACAGCACCGACGTCGCAAGACACGCCACTCCTCGGCAAGAAACAGTCAGTCGACAAAGCCAGGCCAGCAAGCAGAGCAAGCCAAAGAAAAGGAAGAAGTGAGCTCGGTGGCTACGAAGACTATGCCTCCATTACTTTTCCGGTCATCTCCTCTTTCTCCCGAGCTCTTGGTAACTCCAATGCCGAAAGATTTCAAGGTGCCCCGTTAGACAAGTATGACGAGTCGTTTGACCCCAACGATCATGTGGATTTCTTCCAATCTCAGATGCACCTAGGTGGGGCTGACAAGTCCTACATGTGTGTGGCCTTCTCCACTACGTTTAGGGGGGTAACCCGAACTTGGTATCAGGACCTCATGCCAGGCTCCATCAAAAGTTGGTCCCAATTTGCCGACTAGTTTACTGCGCACTTCATTACCAGCAAGAAGTGCCCAAAGTCGCGAGAAAGCCTTCTGAACGTGGTTAAGAGGGAAGGAGAATCAATCAAAATCTATATAAAGCACTTCAATGATACTTTCTTGCAGATACCGGACCTCGATCTAGCAGTGCGATTCACTGCGACAAAGAAAGTAATCACCCATAAAGAGTTCAAGTGGCACATGATAACTGACAAACCAAAAGATATCACTGAATTTCTCAAGTTGGCAGATCGGTTCATCAGTACCGAGGAGGAGATCAACCAAAAGATTGACATTCCATCGCCGGAAAAGAGGAAGAAAGAGAATGAAGGAATGAGCAATGGTGGGCAGAAAAGAAAGAAAAGCAAGTCCCCGAGCAGGGGAAGAAGAAAGTCGAGAAGCTAATCCCCCTCGCACACCCACAATCTAGGTCGGTGCTCTAGGACCCCACCTATGGAGAGAACGAGCTATACGCCTTTGAATGCTAAGTGAGGAGAGATCTTAATGGCTATTAAGGATTTCTCCTTCGTCAAAAGGCCTCCCAAGTTAAGGGGAGACCCAACAACAAGAAACCCGAATATCTACTGCCATTTCCATCGAGATCATGGACACAACACGGAGAATTTGCAGGAATCTCCGTGACGAGATCGAGAAACTTATCCACTACAGGTACCTGAAGAATTACATATTGCGAGAAGAGAGTGGGCAAGTAGACCGACAGGCAGACTGATAGGGGGACCAGAGGAGGAATGACCCCGAGGTCAACAGGCAAAATGAGCAACCACCGTGACAGCTACCAGAGTAAAGACTAGTCCATGGGGTGATTAACATGATCACCGACGGGTCCATCATTGCCGGATGTACACCGGTAGCTGGGAGGACCTCAGTCCGCGAATTAGAGAACGAAGGTGAAAACCCACCAAAGCGACCTCAGCTCAAAGAACCAACCTACTTCACTGAGGATGATGCGCATGGGATCTAGTACCCTCACGATGATGCTTTAGTGGTGAAGCTAAAGATTAATGACTTCGAGGTAAAATGCATCTTGGTGGACTCAGGTAGCTCAGTGGTGAGGAGGTAAAACGCATCTCGGTAGATATGCCTTTGATAGGGTTCAGCGACGAGGAGGTCAGACCTCTTGGTCAAATCACAGTACCTATGGAAGCTGGCACGTGGCCAAACATTATGCGATTTGAGCACACGTTCTTGGTAGTCACGACTCCCTCCCCCTACAACGCAATAACAAGTCGACATATCACGCATGTTTTAAATGCGATAGTATCCATTTACTACTTAGTGATGAAATTCCCAACTGATTACGGAGTGGGAGTCGTCCGAGGTGACCAGCTCGAATCCTGCAAGTGCTACATGGCTGCCTTGAAAGGAAAAGCAAAGTGGCAAAGGATGTCGAGCTCGAGCGACCAGTGGAGTATACTGACGAACAAGCTGCCCCGAAAGAAGAGACAGTCCACATACCTGTCTTTGCCATCAAACCAACCAAAACTCTTCAAATCGGTGCCTCGATCAGCGAACCACTTCGAACCCAACTAGTAAGTTTCTTACTTAAAAATTTAGATATTTTTGCTGGGTCCACGGCAGAGATGCCTGGGATTGATCCAAAAATTATAACTCACAAACTTAATATTGACACTTTATTCAGGCCAGGAAAATCCTCACGGCAGACTTCATCAAGGAAGTCCATTACTCGAGCTAGGTGGCTAACTTGGTTCTGGTGAAAAAAGCCAATGGCAAACGGCGCATGTCTGTCGACTACACCGACCTGAACAAAGCCTGTCCAAAAGACTACTTCTCGTAGCCCAAGATCAACCGCCTTGTGGACGTGACCTCAGGGCATGAGTTGCTAAGCTTCCTGGATGCCTATTTCGGTTACAACCAGATTAGGATGGACCCCGCTGACAAAGACAAGACCGCTTTCATAACTTAGCTCGGGTTATATTGTTACAAGGTCATGCTTTTCGGATTGAAAAATGCTGGGTGAACATTCCAGCGCCTTGTAAATAAAATTTTTTAGCCATTAATCGGCAATAAAGTAGAATGTTAGGTTGATGACATGGTTGTGAAGACCCAGTTTTCAAATTCTTTGTTGAATGATTTAAAAGATACTTTTCAAATTTTACAAAGATATAACATGAAATTAAATCTGAATAAATGCGTCTTCGGAGTCAATTAGGGTAAATTTCTAGGCTATATAGTCAACTGACATGACATCGAGACCAACCCAGACAAAATAAAAGTGATCCTAGATACGAGACCACCCTGGAAAATAAAAGAGGTCTAGAGGCTGACTAGTCGGATAGCCGCCCTGGCCCGCTTCATGTCTAAATCGGCAGAACAGTGCCTACCCTTTTTTAAAGCTATAAAAAAGAACAAGGATTTCAAGTGGACTGAAGAATGCCAGCTCGCTTTTGACGAGCTGAAAAGGTACTTAGGTACCATCCAGTTTTAACTCAACCCGAAGAAGGGGACGTGTCAAAACTATACCTCTCTACGAGCGATGAAGTGGTTAGTTTGGTACTAATCAAAGAAGTAGATCGGATTCAACGACCCATCTACTATGTTATTAAAATTTTGCAGGATGCAGAAACTAGATATCTGGAGATCGAGAAATTAGCATACACACTGATCATAGCAGCTCGAAAACTTCGTCCATACTTCTAGGCCCATACTATCGTTGTTCTCACCAACAAACCCCTAAGGCAAATTCTGCTCAAGTCCGAGGTGTCTGTAAGATTAACGAAGTGGTCCATCGAGCTGAGCGAATACGAAATCCGGTATGAGCCTCGACCAATAGTCAAAACCCAGGTCTTGGTAGATTTCATAACAGAGTGCACGTTCGGCGCAGTGACCCTCGAGTTGACCGAGCTCGCTTACACCATGGGAGTATCAACCAGTGCGGTGCCAGCCCTAGTCAGAGTGGAACCGACCAGGGACGAGGAGTCTTGAATCCTCCATGTCAACGGCTCGTCCAACCAGTAGGGAAGCGGTGCAGGATTGATATTGTACAGCCCAAGCGAGGTGAAACTGGAGTATGCTCTCTGGTTTAGATTCGAGGCATCGAACAACGAGGCAGAATATGAATCGCTTATCGCCAGGCTAAGCTTAGCAAGGGAAATGAAAGAAAAGCACCTCATCATATAAAAGCAACTCACGACTAGTGGTCAACCAAGTCACTGGTGAGTACGAAGCCCATGACCCCAATATGACTACTTACTTGGCTAAAGTCAGAGAGATCCTACACAACTTCGTCTCCTGCTTTATCAAACAAATTCCTAGGTCCAAGAATGCTGAGGCTGATGCCTTGTCACGTCTAGCTAGCACAAGCAACAACACTATGCGAATTGTGTACATAAAAGACTTACCTCGGCCCAACATTCTTGGGGGGGTAGAAGAGGTCGCTACCGTGTCACAAGTGGAACTAAGCTAGATCAATCCACTCGCGAGTTATCTGCTCCACGGGACCCTACCTACAGAACACAATGCGACTCGGAGGGTAGAGCGCCAGTCAACCAAGTACGTCCTCATAGATGAACAGTTGTACAGAAGATCTGTCACGCTCCCTTACCTGCGTTGCTTGCGACCCTCAGAAGCTGAGCATGTACTTTGCGACACCCATGAAGACTTGTGTGGTGGACACTTGGGGGGTAGAGCCATCGCACAGAAAGTGTTAAGGCAAGGCTATTATTGGCCCACAATGAAGGCAGATGCACTCGAGCTCGTCAAAAAGTGTGACAGGTGTCAGAGGCATGCCAACATCCACCACCAACCTGCTGCTGATTTGAGATACCTCACCAACCCGTGGCCCTTTGCACAGTGAGGAATTGACACCCTTGGTCTTTTCCTGCCAGCAACAGGGCAGAGGAGGTTCTTGGTTGTACTAGTAGATTATTTTACGAAGTGGGTGGAAGTCGAACCCTTGGTAATGATCACAATCCATAACATACATAATTTCTTCTGGAAAAGTATAGTATGCCGCTTTGGGCTACCCCGGGTGCTGATATTCGACAATGGGAAGTAGTTGGAAGATGTTAAGTTTCAAAACTGGTGTGCCGAGATGGGAATTCAACAAAACTTTACCTCGGTGGCACACCCCTAAGCGAACGGACAAGCAGAAGTAACTAACAGGATGATACTTCGCAGACTGAAAGCTCGCTTAACTCAAACCAAGGGATTGTTGGTAGATGGACTATCCAGTGTCCTTTGGGCCTACCGAACTACTATTAAGACTGTGATGGGTGAGACCCCCTTCAACCTCACGTATGGCACAAAGGCAGTGATCCCGGCAGAGATCGAGGTACCCACGTTACGATTGGAGGCTTATGATGAGGAAACAAATGATGACGAGCTCCGTACCAACCTGGACCAGGTAGAGGAGGTGTGAGACCTGGCCTACATTCGAACCGTAGCCTACCAATAGAGAGTAGCTCGGTACTATAATGCCCGGGTCAGAAAGCGACAGTTCCATGTCGGCGACTTGGTTCTTTAGAAAGTTATGGTACCTGATCCAGACGTAGGTAAGCTCAGATCGAATTGGAAAGGTCCATATCGTGTAAAGCAGATATTCGGGGAGGGTACATACAAGCTCAAAACTTTGGAAGGGAAGCAGGTACCTCGAGCATGGAATATCAATAACCTAAGAAGGTACTACTTATGAGCCCAAGACTCCAAGGAAAATTTTCTCTAAGTCTATGTGACCACCGAACTGATAAAAAAAGATGATTAATTGGAGAGAAGACTGTGAGTCACTCCTAGAAGCCTAAGGGCTATGGAACCGAACTGACAAAAGATCTCGGCACTACAATAAGTCCTAGTCGCCACTTCAGCATAAGCAAACAAGTCCTAGTCACCTCTTCGTCATAGGCAGACAAGTCCTAGTCACTTCCTTGGAATAGGCACAATGATCCCCAATCGCCTCCTCGGCTTGGGCAAGTATGTAGCCCGTGCATAGACGGGTCGGGTATATACCCTACAGTGTCTATCCACCTCGGCGTACAACAAACACAAGGAATGATCCTACCTAGAGTCCAACTCGCTACATTGGTATTTCAGGATAACCAATTGCTTTTAAGTAGCCCGTGCATAGACAGGTTGGGTGCATACTCAATAGTGTTTATCGACCTCGGCGTACAACAACGTAAGGTTAATCCCACCTGGAATCCAGCTCATTAGTCTGGCACTTCGGGATAACCAACACATAGAAAAATTTTTTTAGAAAGATTTTGCACAAGAGTTTCTGAATCATTATATTTCATTAACATAAAGGTTCCAAGTACTTTCTTACTATAACCAGGCTCGGAGGCCCAGAACATACACTATATGGGGGTCCAAGATAAGAGACATGTTTAAACATCAGATCTTCCAGAATCCCCTCCAGCAGGTAGGTAGGTCTCCATGTGGTCCTCTTCCACATCATCTAGGCCTACCCCCCTGACGGTCTCGCCTCGACAAGTTCATCATTGCTTTCTCCCTCAGAGGAGTCAGGTTCCTCGTGAACCTCCTTCGCCATCTCAGGAGTAATAGTGGACATGGAGATAGATCCAAAGTCGAGCTAGAGAAACTTCTACCGCATCAACCACTTACAGAGCTTGAAGCCTGATCGGTACGAGCTAGAGTCATGCTTGACCTGGAGGTCGTGAAACTCAAGTGACTCCTTGAACTCCTTATGGTGCGATCTCTTTCTTGAATCCTCGCCTCCTGAATGACGGTGTCGAAGATCTCGTTGCACTCCTTGATCATCGCCTCATGGTTTTCATTCTCCCAAAGGAGAGCTTCCTTCTCCCCCTTGAGCTTCTTCTTCTCCTCTGTCAGCACTAGGATAAGCTCCTCCTGGCTCCGAGCTCCATTCTTGGCTCTAAGAACTTCGCCCTGAGCTAAATCCAGCTCGTGATAAAGCTTCTGAGCGTTCTCTTCAGCCTCCCGAGCTCGCTTCAAGCGGATCTCAAATTGGTAGATGAGCGAGTGGATAACGGAGTTCACCTAAAAAATAGAAAGCAAGCGTAAGTGTCATTCACAGAAGAATAAGAAAGTAAATGAAGGGACAGGTTACTTACCACCATACAGTAGGAGGCTACCTTCCCTCCGAGCTGACTTATTGGCATGTCAGCCCACTCAGCAACCTCTGCAGGAAACACAACACCCTTGCTCTTAAGGAGCCTGAGCCTCAGAGTCATTATGCTCTCCTTTGTTGAAGGGGGCTGAGGCTCGGGCACCGAAGTACTTTCAGGCTCGCGAGGTGTGGTCCCCTCATCCTGATCCCCGTCCAAGTCAACAACCGGGGGCTTGGAACGGACCTCCTTCCCTGGGAGCTCGGTAGAGGGTGGCTTTGGTGCTACGAGCTCGGGATCGGCAAGAACCGAAGAGGTGGCCTCCTCTCGACGGGACCTCTTCAAAGCCTTTCTCTTCTTCCCCCTTTGAACACTCCTCAAAAGATTAGCGGCGTCAACACCAGTCATAGCTTCTACAAGAGAGAAGAAAAAGAGTTAGCTACGAACTGAAGTAAGTGCAGAAAAGAAAAAGGAGAGGTAATGTGTGTGCCGAGGTGGAGGCCTATTAGGAGAACTTAGCCCAGCTTGTTAAAGCTTCTCCTCGGCCAGGAAACCTTTCATCTCAAGGCCGAGGTCCCTTCAAGAGTGGATGACTGCCCTAGTCTCTGCATCCAGCCTCAATCCGGGGTCCTTAATGGCCACTCGCCAGTGAGTCGGGAATGGCCATCCTTTAGGGTTCCGAACAAAGAAGTACCTCCTCTTTTAGGCCAATACCTTGTTCGGGTTACCGAACAGGACCTTGAACTCGGGGCAAGGTGAGATATAGTAGCTCTGTTGGGTGTCCCCATGCAGGCAAGAAGAGTTCTTTTTAATGGAACAAATCGAGCTAAAGATGTCTAAAGTAAGAGGTCGGTTATACTCGTGGAAAAGTGAGATTGTACCAACAATGGTACGGATGGAGTTCGGGTGTAGTAGGATAATGGTGACATAAAAGAACATAATGATTTCTACGATGAAGGGATGGAGCGGGAAGCGTAGCCCAGCTACGAGCTGCTCCTCATAAACCACAAGTTCGTAATGATTGTGAACCCAAGGATAATAAACAAAGGAATGCTAAAAGCAAGAGTGTCGGGGAGACAGTAATGAGCTATCAAGGACAACAACCTTTCTGAGGTCATCGTGGAAGGGCTGAAGTTGTCCAAATCCCAACCTCGAGTAGAAGACAAGACCCCCTCTCTGGAGGTCGGCCGCTCTACCTAAGGTTCGGGTTCCTCAAAGCCAAGATGGCCCGACGTCAGGTAAAGGCATTTCTCCTAAAAGGATTAAAGATGAGCTCTCTAGCGAAGAGCTGGCCTCACTGACGGGAGCTGAGGACTGCACCTTGGTACCCCCGGGCTCGCTAGAGTCACTAAGTAACTTATCTATGCTAGCACTACACATATTGGACAGGAAAAGGAAAAGGGAACAACTAGTGAAAGAAGACGAACTCACCAAAGAAGACGATAACGACCTCGGACACAAGGGAAAGAATGGCGAGATGAAGGACTCCGATGCGATCTCAGGAGAGCTCAGTTACATGACTTATGGTGAAGGTAATGGGCCCTTCGACCCCCTATTTATAGTCCACCACATTTGGCAATCAACGGTTAAGATCTGTACGATCCGACGGCTCCCATGAAAATCGGCTGCATGCTATCTGAGGACGAAATTGGTTGAGTGCGCCATTTGGCATCTATGGAATTTAAAAACAGTGTGACATCCGTGCGTGACCGAGACGCGACCAGCGGTTCTCCATCCAAGTCGCCTAGACTTCGTGCCAAACCTACCTGGACTCGTCATGAACTCCCCGCACCAGGTCAGGACCCCTGGCATGGGGAGTGGGGGGCAATTGATGAAGGGTGATTTGGCACGACCTAGTAAGAAGGTGACACGTAGACGTGATCTACTTGAAGGGTGACAACTCAGCCAAACGAACCCGTCCCGCAACATTCAGAGCTCGGATGTTCAACCACCTCGGCCCAAAAACCACCTCGACGTAAAGACACCTCGACACCTAATTCATTTCGAGACTAAAGAACCGAAGTACCAGTTCGAAGATAAAGAGCTGAAATGCCATGTAATCAACTCCAAAGGCCTCCCCAACGGACTCCAAATTTCTCGGATCACGATGAGACTCATCCTATCTCCGCTTGAATCGGAGGTAAACGATAAACCTTATCAACACATTGTTCCCCTTCAAAAATGGAACAGATCTTATCCGCATAGCCCGGAGATCCCGGAGCTCTTTCGTAAGGCCCAAGACTACTCCATTATATAAGGACATAAAACCCCAAGGCAAAGGTACGCGGGATTACTTACTCACTAACATTCAAGGACTTAAGTATTCAACTCGCATCCACATTATAGTACTGACTTAAGCATCAGAGCGACCTCACTGGGCTAGCCACCCCAGGTTCTCTGATCTACTATTTTGCAGATTGGTCCACCTCGCCACACAATTGGAGTTTGGGTCGCCTTCCAAATAGGAGTGTCTAGATCGCACACCATCAATTATTGCTCTACATCTTACATAACCATTCAAGCTGAAGTGACTCTCATAAACATGATGTAACAATCTCTCTCAAATTGATCAGAGGTAGAAACAACACTAAACACAACCTGAATATCTCAGCAAGAGGTGATTAATTATCAAATAATCAATTTTAATATTTCCACTAATTGAATGTCACTAATTGATTATTGAATGTCAATAATCAACACTAAACATATCCTATCTCAGCAAGAGGTGATTAATTATCAAATAATCAATTTTAAGTATCATACCCATGAAGTCACCTTTATTGATAATTAAAGTTAGTATTTTGTTAGTATATTAATGAAATTAGTATGTTTTGTTTAATATATATATATATCACTTTTTCCCTTGTACAGTCGAAAGGGCCAATTTAGACCTCAAACTTCAAAAAAAGCCAACCATAGGCAGATATCACACGGTGCTAGTGAAATCATTTACAATCTACTAAATAATCAATACAATAATTGGAAATGCTGATGTGGCACTCTTAAACTAAAAAATTGCATTTGGATCCCATTGTATAAAATAACTACTTAATGTATATTTAATAAATGTTGAAAATAATATATAAGTGGGCCTCACTTGAACTTTCCTTTTTTTAGAGAAAAATTACATATAGGCCCACTTGAAATTATAAGTGAGTCCCATTTGAAATTTTCTCTTTTTAAGAGAAAAATAATAGGTAGGTCCTACTTTAAATTTCCTCTTTAAGTGAAAAATAGTGGGTGAGTCCCACTGGGCCCCATCTCTTTCTGGGTTTCATTTCCTAGGATTCCATCCGTAGTTCTGCACTCTTGTGTACTGTTAGAGGTTCATATTTTTTTTTCTTTTTATTTACTAATTTGGATTTCATTTTCTTTATTTTCTTTTGGTCGGTTCTTATTCTTAAAGACGAGTTCATAATTTTTTGATCAGTTTCGTTTATTTATAGATTTATTTTGTTATGTAACAACTCTAAAGGAAATCTTGAATCTTATTAGGGTTTTTGATAATCTCTATTATTTTCTCTGATTTCAAAGTAGAAAGATAGAGGTGCCCTTTCTTTTTTTTTTTTTTTCTGACTCGTTTTTGGTTATTATAATTGGGTTTTTCTTTCTGATGGATATGTTGTCAGGGGTCATGAAATCGATAATGGACTTTCTAGTTCTATAAGGCATTTGTTTCAGGTTTAATTTTCTAATTTATATTTAGCCGAGAAATAGATAGTTTCCTAAGGGAGGAGAATAGAAGGAAATCGATATGAGGAGATACCGAAAGGAGAACAAAAATGATGGTGAAGGTTTCTCCCAAAGAATAGGTATTCCTCGACTCCAAAATAGAAGAGGTGACTGAGGAACACAAGCAACAAGTATCTGACACGGGGGACTTGTGCACAGCTTCGTTACAATAGGACTTCTTCTGCTAAATCTTGTACAAATCTTGGCAAGAAACAGGCTGTTGTATTAGACACCAACAAGACCGAAACCAAATCTATGTTGAATGGTTAGTGGAAGCTCTTCAATGTTGTCACCAAAATGGATTTGTTTCCATTCGGTGGAAGGACAAGTGGATTCAATCAAACGGCTGAAGTGGAAGAAGACGTGTGTTAACTGCCATTGCTGGTAGCGGGAAGACTAGGGAGGGAGAGAGAGAGAGACAGAGAAAGAGAGACATAGGGCCCACTTATTATTCAGTGGGACTCACTTGCAATTTTTGAGTTTTTTGAGTTTTATAGTGCCACATCAGTATTTTCTATTATTATTATTATTATTATTATATATATATAATATATAAAGCAAGGTGGTCCATGTCAGCAACTCTCTCCTTTCCCCAAACCTTCTCCCCCAATCTATAGACACTCCCTCTCATTTAAAATATTTGTATTAATTAATAAATTGTTAAATATGATTAATACTTAATCCAACCCATATTCAATGAGTATTAAATAGTGTTATTACTAAAAGTTAATAAATACAGTTAGTATATAAACAAAAATTAAATATTGTTATTAGTATGGTTATTAAATTACCAAAAATTAATAAATACTACTATTAATTAAATCATCATGACTTTTTAAAGTGTTTTGCGTAAACACTATTATATTCATGTTAATTAACAACATTTTAAAGAAATTAAAAACTCTTTATTAGTAAACTACTTAATAAAAATAAATATTTAATAAATATATAAAATAATTTTCAATAAATCTCCATAATTACACAAATATAATACATTTTTCAAAAAAAAATCATAAAACTACATTTTCATAAAATAACATTTTGGAAATTAAAAATATAATATTGTACTTTCAAAAAAAATTGAAAGTTTACTTAAAATGTATTAAATAATTATTGAAAATTATTGGAATATTTTGGAAATTTTAGGAAAATTTATTACATTTTATAGATTTTGGAAAACTACTAAAACATTATGTAATTTTCATTAAAATTATTGAGAATTATTAAAGATAAATGAGTATGGGAAAGGGAAAACTATAATTTGAATCAATAATTACACAAAATATTAAGATAGATTAGTATAATATTGGAAAAGGAAATTATTTATTAGTTTATATTAGAAAACATAAGATAAATTAGTGTAATTCTGTAAGTAAACTATTTAAAAAATAAATTATTTATTAATAATTTAAAGATAAATTTAAATAAATTTACAAAATTACCCAAATGTAATAAATTTTCCAAATTTTTCATAAAATTACATTTTTGAAAGTTAAAAATAATTTAATGTACTTTTAGAAATTTACCAAGTATTTGATACTCAATATATCCTTTTAATCAGTTTTGTCATCAAATTGAATATTGGGTTAAAGGGGAGTGGGTTATTGCGTTGAACCCGCCCAACATTGGGGATGAGACGGGGAAAATTCGATGATCCCCCATCCTTAATGAGGAGTTGGTGTCTTGCCTTGAACTCATGATGTGTGGCTCATTGTGACACTAGCAAGTGCACTAGCCGTTCAAGTAATAAAATAGTGAGTGAAGTATCGTTCCCACGAGGATTTAGGAAACAATTACCAATACTAAATTGAGCACTTCTTATCTGATCAACAAATAAATCAAAACTCTAATGAAAGCTAAGAAATCCTAAATTAAAATCTATCTAAATCATTGGTCCAATTGCCTTCAATTCAGGTTAGAAGAGTAAGCAGTAAATGTCAATCTCAGAATTCAGCAATCTATCAATTTGGATCATTCGAATGAATCATGATTGAGCCTTGGTTTGGTGAAACCCCAAGGTCATGAACAGCCTCTCTCAAGCGCATGTTCATCCTATGCATGAGTGACGGTTCTTCTATCTCTAGCAAGAATCTAATCCCCATGCATGCATTTCTTCAAACACTTCTAAGGCATCAATTCAAATCTGAATTGATCACCAACTGAGTTGTGCAAGTTATCTCTAACCTTGCACTCAATTCAGTTCTTGAATAGTAGATCTGAATTCCTAGAGTCTCTCTCAAGCACTCTAGGAATTCCAAGCTGTAGATTAATTCGCCCAATCTGAAAATTGCAGATCTGAATTCTCTTTCAAGCAATTCAGATCTTGCAATCTCAGATCTGAGAATTCAGATCTGAGTTTTGAAGGTTAGTTGGCCGAATTAATCTACAATCACACCCTTATTCAAGAAACTTCAAGTACAATGCATGACCATTTGAATGAATCAAAAAGAATTAGATTGCTGAACTGAAATTTTACAAGCTGAAATACATCAAGGAAGAATGGAAACAAGGAGAAAGAAGAAAGAACATATAACTAAGAAACTGAATTCAAATCAAAAGAGAATGAAACTACAAATGATTTATTACAAAAGATCTTTGAATCACAAACCCTCAATTCGAACTCACCTTCTTCTTCTAGCTTGCTTGTCTTGAACTTCCTTCAGCCCTTCTTCTTCTTCTTCCTTGCGCCTAGCCTTCTTCTCTTCTCTTCTCTCAAGGTGGCCGAACCTCTAAGAGTGGGAGAGCCTTCCTCTCAAGCAATTGAACCCCTTTCTCCCCTCCTAGAGGCCTCCTTATATAGTTTTTCAAAGGGGCTCTTGCCCCTTCTTGAAGCCTCTAGAATAGGGTGTATTACACCCCTCATGAACCTTCTAGAGTGCTCCCTCCTTCTCTTCAAGAAACTTCTAGGAGTTGCCGCCCCTAGCTCCCTTTGGGCTGCTATTTGGGCTACAACTTAGCTTGCTTTTGAGCTCAAGTGGGCTACACTCTAGGCTGTTATTTGGGCTAAAAATGGGCTGGGCCAAAATTTCCTTCTTGCTAGGCTTCTTCCCTTGGATTTTCCAAAGAGTTTCACTTGCTCTTCTTGGGCCGAATGAAATTCTCTTGCTCTCATGGCTGGGCCGGGCTGAACTTGATAAATTTTGGGTTTTCTTTTCTTGCTTTTGCCTTCTTTTTGTTGATTTGGCTCCCCCTGAAATCTTTCTTGCAATCAAGCTAAAATAGGGCAAAATTTAATTAAACCATCATAAAATTTCATGCAAAAACCTCATAAAATATAGATAAATTGTAGGTTCATCAACTCACCCAACACCAAGGATGAGGTAGGGAAATTTGAGGATTCCTTATCCTTAACAGGGAGTGGGTGCCTTGCCTTGAACCTGCCTAACACTAGGGATGGGGTAGGGATAGGGATGGGGTGCCCCGCCCTGTTGCCATTCCTGTATAATTGTTAATTATTAGTGAAATTAATAAAAATGTTAACTTTTTAATTATTTTTATTTTTTAAAGTCAATCAAAATTTCATTTAAAAATAATGAAAATAATATCAGTTATTAAAATTACTACAAATGATTAATAAAGTCAAATTTATTAAAAAATATTTATTCATATTAAATTAATAATAATTATTTTCTACAAATCAACATTAAATGAAAAATATAATTATTAAAATTGTAAATATTAAAAATAAATTTGAATATTTTTAGTTAATTAACATCAAATTTTGATTATTACATTATATATCAATTAATTAATAGTAAATGAAATTATTCATTCTTTTAGATCTTCCCATACATCGCACGGGTCCCTGCTATTAAAATGGGGGTTTGTTGAATAATTATTCCCATTTTAATAGCACAGGAAGATCTGAAAGATTGAAACTTTATTACAGGAAGGTCTAATTTTATTTACTATTAACTAAAATGGGGGTTTCCTGTACATCGGACGGGTGGATCTGAAAGGGTACAATAATTGCCTATTAAACCAATAAGGAATAGGGAAGATCTAATTTTAATTCCATATAATTGACTATTAAAATAGGGGTTTCCTGAATAATTTTATTAATTGGATGATCTTCCTGTACATCAAATTTTGACTATTATGGAAAATTATATGCAACTAATAGTAAATAAAATTATTCCTCGCTATTAATTAATTCAAACTTTATGTAGTTTTCTTATTGGTTTAATAGGCAATTACATGGAATTAAAAATTTTAAAAATTTAAAAACAGAAAATTAGAATGGGGTTTCCTGCAAGGAGAGGGCTACTGACATGTTGTTTTCTAATTCCTATTTATCCTCTCCCCCGCTTTTCATATCTATATTTATCTAAATAAAGTTTGAATTAAAACGTTTAAGAATTGTTTACATATTATAATAAAAATATGTAATAACTTTAAAATATCTATTAAAAACAAAAAAGCTAATTATAATAGTTTTAATAACATTCATATTATTCATGATTTTATATTTTTATGAAATCTGTAACAGAATTATGTACTAACAATATAAATTCTAATTTTATGAATTATTCAATTGCAATGTCATTCAAATAACAAAAATTTTAAATTAAAAAAATAAAATATTATTTAATTATTTCAATAAATAAACATTTTAAATAACAAAAATGTTAAAAATAGATATATAATTATATAAAAAATATTCAATATTATACAAATAACTTTAAAATTTTTAAATATTTTATATATTATTTAAACATTTAAATAACTAAATTTTAAATATTTAAAATAACAAAACTATGTAATAAGTTTAAAACATTTATAAAATGTAGAAAATAATTATAACATTTTACCAAATTGATAATGAAATTTTTTGATAATAGTATAAATTATAATTTATGGATTATTGAATTAAATTAATAAGTAATATTGAAATAACTAAATAATATTTTAATTAACTAATTTTGAAATAGTTTAACTATCAAAAGAATTCAAAAAACTAAATCATATTTTAAAAATTATTTAGAAACAAAAAATAGATTAAATAACAAAATTATGTAGTAACTTTAAAAAATTTATCAAAAACACAAAAATAATTATAAAATATTTAATACTATTTGATAATAAGAATATAATATATAAATAATTTAAAAACTTTTAAATATTATTACAATAATGAAAAGTAGATGAAATAATTTAGAGGTAATGAAGCTTTCAAATAACAAAAACATGTAATAACATTCAAAAATTATTTTTAATAGATATTGAAAATTAGAATACCAATTGCAATTATTAATGTATTAATAATAAAAACATTATTTGAATTACATCAATTAGTAATTCTACGAAATAACTTTCAGAAAATTGATATTTATTTATAATAATTTTATATTATTAATGTATATTTATAAATAATAAAGTTAACATTTATTGTATTTCTAATAATTATTTATTGTATTTTGGTGATAAATATACATTATTAATAATAGTCTTAGAAAGAATGAGCGAGATATACCTTCATTGGTTCATCCATTTATAGAGGAGAGTGTTATTAGACATGAAGTAATGGATCCCATACCAATTCCTAGATGGTACTTTTGTTGTTATTTAATAGAAAACTTTCAAAAATTATTAGAGATTAATTTATTGTTATTTATTAGAGATTAGACTATTACTTTAGATAAAATTAGGAGTGTCCACAAGTTGGATTGGTTCATTTGTGGGTTGTTTCACCAACAAAATTGATCTGGTTGGGTTAGGGAGTTGTGTTAGACAGTGTATGCCCTTAGATCCAATCAGATTGATGTACCTTTTGACATTTATTGTAAATGAATAAAAGACATAATTGATTCATGTCATTGTGGTGTGTTTCTGTGTAATACCCTTAAACTGAACACTTATGAGACTCGTGTTAGTTTATAATCTTACAGTCGTTGGATAGATTTGGGGAGATTTATCCTGCCAAGGCTGACATTGATGTACCACCAAGTTGGTTGGGGTTGCTTGTCTCAGCTGACAGGGTGAGACCTGAGGTATATGCAGTGTGAGTTTTTTCTTGAAACCCTAAGTCGGACCAAAATTCCAGTATTGCCCTGGACCTTGGAGATAGATGGACAAAACTGGAATGTTACACCTGACCCCTAGACTCGATCATAGTACTGCACTAGGTGCCGGATTGGGCTATCTTTGATATGCCAATCAGTGAGATCCTTAGAGGGGGTCAAAACCTGGGTATGTTGGGACAGTCCGAGAATACATCTGAGTGGGTGATCATAGTGATAGGATCAGCCCCTTTGTCGGACAAAGTGAATAATCAGGGATGCACTCTCTCTTATGGAAACCTAAACTGCCGGTAGTTGATTTCAACCGTTGAAATTTGTTTTTGCAAAATGGTTTTAATTCCTATGATCCATGTGAGTAGAGAGTGCAACACTGTACCTTGCAGCCGAGGGAGAGGTCCTCTCTTGTTTGGCAGTGTTTGATCATTATGGCTGAGAGGTTAAGTGTAAGACCATTGAGGGTGATACCTGATGGGCTAATCTTGCATTTGCCCACAGTCCTTGGGTTTTCATAAGGTAGTTGGACCCAAGGACCATTTACTATAAATGTTGGGCTCATTAAGAGCCCATGGTGATGGACTCAGGGGTTCACTGTCTCCTACAGTGAATTCGGCCATGCCTTGTAACAAAGGCTAGGCTGAACCCATGTGGCTGATGTGTAGATCAATGTTTAGGTCTCATGCCATACAAGGAGAGCCAACTAGGCAGCAGGTTAAGAGGTTAAATGAGCACATAAACTTAATGGGTCTAAAGACCAATTAGAACTGGGTTAATAAGATTAATTAAATAGGGGCGGATCTAGGATTTGAATCAACAGATAAGATGAGGAGTTATCCTTATCCACTTAAAGAGTCTAGATCCAAATAAAGATTTGGATCAAAGGAACTAGAAGAGGCAATCTGAAGTTGTGCTCACTAGCCCTCCACTACATTCTTACTGAAGAATTTGGTTCTTGTTGAAGAGCCATCCTATTGATTCAGCTTCACATCACACTGTGTCATCTTCAGTCGGAGCAGTTTTTTGTCTTCTCCTTGGGCGTGAACACCTTCATTGGGAGTTACTATTACTCCGTATCAGGTATATCCCTCTCCTTCCTTTTAGTTATAGATCTGGTCCGGTTTGGTTCAAGATTGATCCTTGAAAATGTAGTTTTCTAAAATAGGGAATGCGATTCCCAGATGGGAGAGAGAAATTTTTGAAATTTCGCCCCACCTTCCTGTAGGGTTCGGCCATCCATATGATGGATCTCTCATCCCTTCAAGTTGGTCACCCGAAACCAACTGTCCTTTAATGAAAATCGGCCAACTTGGGTTATATTGGTTTGGGTCGGTTTTCGGTTTGACTGATCAATCAAAAGATTTAAACTTAAAATATTAAATTTAAATTTAAAAAAAAATATAATGGTATTATTAAAAAATAAATTAAAAATTTTAAAGTTTACAATATAAAATATTTTAAACTAAGAAATAGGAATTTTCCCACTTTCCTATTAAAAAAATATATATATTTGAAAAATAAAATATTAATATATATCTATAGGCAGGTTGGTTTGGTTTTGGTTGATTTGTAGATGGCTAAACTGAAACTAACCTGACCAACTCGAGTTGAATTTGGTCGGGTTGATCGATTTGATGAAAAACCTAACTGAAATTAATTATTATTATTTTTGTATTGTAAAAACTTATTATAAATAGTATATAAAATATAATTATTAATTATTTAAAAAGTTAATTATAAAAAAATTGTCTATTCTTATGTGTTTCTATTGTTTAACTCTCACTTAACAAAGCCCTTGCACCACACGGGTACCCGCTATCTATCTATCTATCTATCTATCTATCATATCGGATGAGATGGCCCAATCAACTTTCGACTTTCTATTTCCGTGAATATGGGTTATGGAAAGTAACTAGTTTCAAAAACAACAATTAAAATCACATTTGAAAAAAGAAATTCATTTTAAGAAAGACGTTAATTTATGGAAAAGTACTGACCGCCATTCTCCCTGATATCTTCAGCTCACCACCCCTGTTGAATCATCGCTGACAACAATGGTTTCTCTTCGGTGTCACCACGTCACCCTTGTGCTTCTTCAAGTGATCCTCATCCTCTTGCTCTCTCACCTTGTCAAATCTGATGGCAAGCATTGTCTCTCTTCCTTTCTTTTCTTAATTTTGCTCTTAAAGATCTTTTACTTTGATGGGTTTGTCCTATTTGGTTTTATTTCTCTACCAATTTATACATGTTCATCATTCTTTCATTCTTGCGTGATTTGGGTCTTCATTTCAAGTTCCAAGCATATGGGATCTCTTTATCTTCAGTGGTTGCGTTGCAAGTCTGAGTTTGCTGATTAATGGGAATTTTCTGATAGAATACCATTCGTTTGGTTGGGAGGAAGATCATGATGCCTGGTTCTCCTAAAACATCATTAGGTGACGATCTGGATGCATCATGTCTCTGAAAAGGGACCTGGATAGGAGAGAAAAATGCATGTTGCAAATATCCATTTGACTGGGTATCATTTTCTGCAGTGTTACTTATTCACTCTCTCTCTATCTCTCTCCCCCTGCTAGTTCAATGATTCAAAGAACTGGTTTTGAGATTTTTTTCGTTTTTCTTGCTGGGATCTTGTCTGTCAGACAAGTGCTCTGAGAGGATATAGGAGAAATACATCCGTATTATTTGCAAGAGCATGATCATTACTAGATTCTAGTCTAGGTCTATATATTTTAGATGGGAACAAGATAACTGATAATGGGCCCTTCAAGGATCTAAGGCTTTGCATCACCTTATTAGTTGTCTCAATTACACTAGTTTTGTCATGAAATAGAACAGGAGAAGGTTCTTTCGTGTGTGGAAATCTATAACAAATTGTTTAATGTGTCCTGAATTTGATTCCCACGATCTATAAGAATCTTTTAAATTTTAATTAACATATTAAAAACCAATTATCGGTTACTTAAATAAACCCAATAACTGCTGTATACGTGACAGTAATACAGGTTTTAGATATGATATGATTTTCCATATCATATATATACTTTGTTACCACATCCACACATTTCCAAGTTTTCTTAAAACTGACTTTTCAATATTCTGACTTTACAACATTCTTTGTAATACTGAACCTTTCAACGTTGGTGGTCATACATTGAATGATTTGAACGGCTCTCACCTCTGATGTTTGGTTTTGTGACTCAGGCCAGTTATACATGTTTTTTCAGTTACAATATGAAACATATTCTCTTTTTTTTCATTTTATGCCATCCGCATACATTTTTTTTCTTAATGGCAAAAGCGCCCCAATGCTTATCAAACATTGCTTGGCTGATTAGCTATTATGATGCCCTTTCACCCGCCCCGTCCACCTCCACATACACGTATACAATATTACATGTGGTCGGTCATAAAAGGGTCCAAGTGTTCTCCAATCGACCCTCAACTCAGCCGGATCTGTCTTGGTAAAGTTTGACAGATGAGAGGCATGAGGTGGACGGTGAGATTGATTAATACGAAACAAGTGGATGATGTAAACGCTTATAAATTTGGTGGTATATATATATATATAGATGTATCCTCGGTCTGCCCAGATTTTCTGACAACCATTGAATTTTCTGAGATATATGGTCCGTTTGGTTCACAGTTCAAATAGGAATCGAAATGATTTATTCTTAAAATCTGATTCAGATAGGAATGGAAATGAGAATTTCATTTTCAAGAAAGGGATAAAATGGGAAAATGCCATTTCAGAATAAGATTTCGATTCCATCAAACCAAACTAAACTGTTGGAATTATTCCGATTCCAATTCAAACCCTATTCCTGCAACTAAACGGAGCCTTAATGTAAGATGAATGGACACCTACATTTGCTTTCAAAATTAAAAATAAAAAATGGTAAACGCAATTTGAACATGTGGATAGAGATCTGAAGAAGGGAGAGGGGCCACAAGTGTTGGGGGCAATATTCTTCAGTCAAAACTTAGTGATGACGGAACCATTCAAAAGTGGAGTGGTTATAGTGACACAATTGGGCTCTTTCTTTGAAAGAAGAGAGGGAATCCCTTTAAAGCAAAACCATGTGAATACTACGACATCAACGCATTCCGCTGCACATTGTAAATATCTCCCTTTAAATTTAACACACATATGCATAGCAAAATATTCTAGGTGTTTGGCTGGATGTGGTGTAACGCGGTAATGGCTGATGTGACCCACAGTGCCAAGGCCTTTGTACCCCAAATCCAAACCAAAAGTTAAAAAAGAGAGATTGGGCCGGGTTAGCCGACTCAGTGTGGAACGAATAATAATGCCCCATAAACTCGTAAAAATACATATGGCCTACAACCACTCAATCTTTTACTTTTAACATTCATGACTGACTTGCGTGGAGTATTATCGTTATCATTGATTAATTCCACAGCTACCCCTTTACACAGCCTTCCCAATTTAAACTGGCTTTAGACCTTTCGTTACGTAGTGAAGTTGCTTCTCTCAAGGTTTTTAAAACTAGATTGCACAAGGAATCATTCTGGCTTCTAGGGACAGGTTTTTGAGTTGAATGGTCCGATCATCCGATTAAAACAGATGATTTGTTTTAACTTAAAAAAATATAAATAATAAAAACAGCCAAAAACCATTATCTAGATCGACAGTTTGACCACATAGGTCAATGAATTATTATCCAAATCAATATTTTTTGGTCAAAAAAAAAAAAAAAAAGTAAAACAGAACCGATTATCTAACCACTTCCTGAATTTTCTGGTTTGACCAATTTTAAAAACCATGCATGCATTCTCTGCATTCCTTCTCATTTTATGTTTCCCATTTCTTGATTTAGACCGCTGCTCTTGCTTTATATCTCTAGCCGGCCAAAAAGTTATTCCATTGCCCAACTGAATGAATCCGGGCCATTGTGTTTAACTTTTGATAGAAGAGAATATTTTCCTTGCTTTTGTTTAATTATACGGTGAAGCATCCTTTAGCAAAGGAAAGAAAAGTAGGAAATGCCAAATTATGCTTGCTCTATTTCTCACGTCCGTATCCTATTTTTTTTATTTTTTTATTTTGTAATTAAAATATGAAAACCTCCTTAGATTTTTTATTATCATAAAATTAAATCTCACCTGAAGTTTTATTTTTATAAAAATCTCACATGTACTTTTTAAAAATCCTGCGGTAACCACCCTTTCATAATTGTTTTAGTCAGAAAACATTGGAATAATGTATTGGTTTTTTGAAAATACCCATTTTAACCTTATGTTTATCAATTCATGTTCTGAAGAAAAACTTTTAGCTTTTAAATAAAAAAATTCTAAGTCAAATTAAAAAAAGTAAAATAATTTTATTTTGTAAACTCATTACGATTGATTGAGTGAAATGTAAAAGGGCAAATCTGACACTTTGATTATATTAAAAGGTTTCCTAACAAGTAGTAAGGGTAAATTTGTAACTTCAAAACCTCTATTATGGAAGCAACAATGTTCTTTTATTGTAATGAATTGAGATGAGACAATAATAGAAAGGAGGGTAAGTATAGGTTTTCTTTTTTTTTTTTTTTTTTCAAAACTACAATGGAGGTTTTTGTTAAAATGGAAGCTCATGGGAGGGCTTTATGATTATCAGAAACATTAGGGGAAATTTTTATATTTTACCCGTTTTAATGAATACTAACGTAAGCGAGAAGTAAAGTGTATTTGACAGTTGATATTGTGAATAATGATTTTAATTTGGCCCTATGGGCTTCAAAAAAAATTAAGAAAGACAAGTAACCCTTTATGATTTTTTCTTTTAATTTGTAATTTTGGAAACAAGTCTTTAGGGAGATTTTTTTTTTTCTTATGAAAAGAGAAACTCCTATGAAAAATCACGATAATATTAAGCCTTACTGCTTTCAAGATCTACCTCTCATCTATCTCATGTTTGCTTTAAAGGGTAAAAGGCTCTTGAAATAATTTTTTTGTTTAAATAAAAGGCTTTTTTTGGTTCATATCTTAGGTATTTATTTATTTATTTATTTTTGGTATTGATGTGGGTTCATATGCTCTCTAGTTTATCACTCATTCACAAATTATTCAAATTAAGCAATTTTTTTCCAATTCATTGAATAGTCCTTTCAGATCTCCAAATTAAGCGATTCTTTGAGACATTTAATTTAATTTATTATTTGTTATGTAGTTTCTTGTTGGTTGTAGAGGAGATTTGGGATTAAATCTCACTTAAACCCACGGTTTTCAAAATCGAAGTGGATCGGATAGTCGGACTGGAAAAAGCAGGAACCAGTCAGGTGACCAATTCCGTTTTTTCTCCAAAACCAAATATTTGCAAAAAAACATTGATTTGGTTAGCAAATCGTTGATCCCCGCGGTTAAACCGTTCGAATAGGCCGACTGTTCGATTCAAACAGTCGGACCGTTCGACCCAGGAACCAGACCCCTGACCAGTTCATTCTCCAAGTCGGTTTTAAAAACTTTGCATGGATTTGGAGATGAGCTAAAGAAAAATTAATTTGTTATATAGAAGAAATTAATTGAACTAAATCTAAGGGTAAAGTAGTCAATTTGAAGGTCACGAAATGGTATCACTTATTCGCAAAAAACAAAAAAAAAAAAAAGGAGATCGAGAGAAATTAAGTTAGGAAACTACACCTTAACCCTTAAAAGGCAAAACTATAACAGAATTGCGCCCCTAAGCTAAAGGCAATAGCAAAATATAATCATGTTTTTTTTCCTAAGAAATTCTTCTCGGTAAAAGTGTATTAATTACGTTACTCGTATTTGTAGTTTCTACCGAGAAACTTCCCATGAGTGTACGTGGTCCCAACCACCACCCTTTCTTCTTCCTTTCTCTCCGACTCTTTCTTTCTTTTGAACGTAGCATCTAAAGAGCAAGGGCGCATAAGCATGAGTGTAAGTGGGAACAACGAACTGAACAGAGGAATATATTCTGATAATTAATCAGATCAGCGTGGAAGACTTGGTTATATAAAGAGCAAGGGCGCATAAGCATGAGTGTAAGTGGGAACAACGAACTGAACAGAGGAATATATTCTGATAATTAATCAGATCAGCGTGGAAGACTTGGTTATATAAAGAGCAAGGGCGCATAAGCATTTCCGCAACCAAGCAAGAACAAGTTTCCTATCTAACTCTGTCATCTCTGCATAAAACCAGCTTCAAAAAATGAACTCCTCTCAAGGACTCATCAGCTGCTCCACCGAATCCATGTTTAAAGAATTCCTAAACAAAAATGATAAGGTACCCTTGACTGTTTATACGATCCCCACTTTGTTTAGTTTTAGTTACTAGTTTCCGTTTGAAGATTTGAATGTATACCATATATAGTTATCAGCAGCACTAATATAATATTTCTGTCATTATATATTTCAGTTGGTGATAGCTTTCTTCACCAGTCCCAGAAGCCAAAGGTCTCTTAATTTCGAACCATTAGTGAGGGTGATTGCAAAACAACACCCTTATCTGGCCTTCATCAAGATCGACGGTGACGCCGTGAAGGTTATCATCTTTTTGTTTTACTTAAGTCTTTATATTTTTAGTGCCAACTTTGCATACTTAATCGATATCGATCGGTCCCTGAACCCCTCATTTTCTGTATTAACTTATCCATTATTAATATTGAAAACCTCATCTCTGGCAGAAAATTTCTGATAAGTATAATGTGACCAAATATCCTACGTGCATTCTGTTCAAGAAAGAAGAAGCTTTGCAGACGGTTGGCAGTGCAAATAGAAAAGATCTGAGGAATTTGATCGACAAGGCTAAACAGATGGCTCCACCTGATGCCCAGGCATAGGAAGACCGCAGCCGGCCGCAGTACTTGGCTATTACTATTAATTTCCAGAGCTACTATGTATGATTTGGATGCTTTATTAAGCTGGAGTTTTATAGTATAATAATAAATTTTATGTATTTGGAATGTGTAATATCAAAGATACTGGTCGTGATTGCTTCAATCAATAGCTGTCTCACGCTCTAACAGCTTATCTATCCATAGTTCGGTACCATATATATGATCCAGTTATAATTTCTATAAATTAATAATATTCAGAATATCTTCAATAAACTAACTAAAAAGAGCAGCCATATGGATATGTATGGTGATATTCAAGTCTTACCCAACTAAAGTGTTCCACCATGAATTGGCTATTACTCTTGTGGACATAGCTGTTAATCAATCTGAGTTCAATTTAAATCAATTCAGAATTCATTGTTGTGTATATTTATTGAGCTGCGTTTCTTGCTTTCTTGAATTTTTCAAACTCTCACGGCTCATTTTCATCATTGCGCAAATGGAAGGTATGTCCCTAGTTTCATATGGATTTGTTTAAGATTGACTGAGAATTATTTATATGGACAATTTCTAGTTAAATCCATCGAAACTGGTATCAGAGAAGTGCTAATCGAAAAACACAGATTTTATTTTCTGATGACTTGGCCGGATTCTGACAGAATATTGGTTGGAAATTCATCTATAGATGACCTCCTTCCATTTCCAGTCACCTCTAGCCACCAATAGGCCTCCAATAAGTCGGAAATGGAGGGTTTGAAATTGGCCAAAACATTCGGGTTGTACAAAACCTAATTCTAAAATTTGGGCTAAGAAGACAAGCTATTCGGGTCGAATTTGATGCATGTTCAAAAGACTTCATTCAGTTCATTGACATGATACCAAGTACCCACACTGGAGAGACCGCATTCTGTGAACCCATGGGTTCACGGAATGCATAAACCCACCAACCAGAAATGGCCACGTCAACGGAGCGACTTAAAGGTAACATTAATAGAACTTTGGCCGTCAATACAAAAACACAAAAAAACCAGAATTCCCTCCCTCCATTTTTTTTCCTTTTCCTCCGCCGAACTTAGCACAGTAGCATCCAACCAGTGTCCTCACTCCACACCGCCGTCCGTAAAGATGGAATCCACCGGCGGGGAGAAGGATATCACAGGTGGAAGAACCGCAACTCACACTGGCCCATGTATCACTGAACGAAGAAGAAGAAGAAGATCCTGAGAACGGACGTTGGACGGCGGACGCTGGACGTCGAATGATATCACTCTCGCCGCCGGTGGCTTCCGCGTTCACAAACACCGGTATGGAGTGAGGATGCCGGTGAATGCTGCTGTGCTAGGACCGGCGGAGGAGAATGAAAAAAATGGAAATGAGGACAGGCGAACTCTGGTTTTTTTGTCTTTTTGTGTTGACGGCCAAAGTCTCAATAACGTTACCATTTACTCGCCCCAATGACATGGCCGTTTCTGGTTGGCGGGATGGATTTATAGAACATGAAGTCATGAACCCATGTTCTACAAGAACTAGGGGTTTCGAATGTGGCTTAAGCCGATTTAAGCCAATCTGTACGATCCGAACCGGTCTAGAACATTTTAGAACAACTTTTTGGACCAATTCATCCTATTTTATACCAATTTTCATTGGTTCAAGCCATATTTAGGAGATTAACACCCTTTTAAACATAATTTTGGCCACTTTTGTTCACGTTAAATTGCATTTTGCCCCTAAATCTCCCATTAAAATATCCAATTTAGTTTATAATTATAAGTTTATTTCGCATTCTATTTGACAATTAAGGGCATTTTATTCTAATTTTATGGCATAAAAAATGATTTTAGGGCTGAATATCTTTATTCCAGATATTTTGACCTTGATATTAGATTGATTATGGCTTGACATTTTGAACTACCATTACTCATCAGTCATATTTCTTCTTCGATGCTTGTAGTGGAATTAAGTACTATACAATATAGAGCATTTATTTAATAATTGATTGTTTACTTTTATTCTTGGTTACATTTAAGACCAATTTGAGGATCAAAAGCCAAAGCAATTGAGCGGCGCTTCTTGATCTTAACTATTGATTGTCCATTCCATTTGAAACACTCAACATTTTGGTTCAATTTCAATCCTTTTGATCGGAACCAATAAGAGGTGGAGAAGTCAAATTGATACAGTTTTAAGTAACTGTGAATATGACATTTGCCTCATATAACCCAAGCCTTTACAACCTTAAAGAAATGTGACTAGTTAAGCCCACACTAATACAACAATTGGTAGCAGGCCAATAAAATAATCTTCTTATCATTCAATGTTATATTTTTGAGCCATTGAAACTCTTGCTACAAAGTTTGAACAATGTAGGACTATAAGTGAGATTTTCAGTTTTGAGGTGTTATGGATTGTTTATTAGCTTTGTGATTTGAAAATGAATTTAGATGATGATTTCCTTGTTTATGTTATGTTATCTACCTTACTTAAAATTTTTAAAGCGTTTGTAGTTAATTACAATACTAGTACTCACAAATGGAGTGTGAATGAGTTGATAAATCAATGTTAGAGGTGTAAAACAGGATGTGCTGCCCTCCCCAGGGATAATTTGGGGGGATTGGCCCAGCACGACCCATGGCCTAAGCCCATGCGGGCCCGTGCCATGTCGTAGGCTTGGGCCACGGGGCCGGGCCTTGGACATGGGCCAAATTGGGCCAGACTGGTTTTTTTCTTTGACATTTTTTATTTCTTTGCTAAGTACAACTAAAATATTTAACTTTCCTTTGGAGACTATTTGAAAAAATAAGAAATCTAATAGAGAAATGAAAAAAAAAATACTTAACCAAATAATAAGTCAAAGAGACAGACTCAAAGTGAATAACAAATTAAAAAAAAAAAAGAATTTCATTTAAATTTAATGTTACAAAGCATACAATGGTTGGATGAATGAAATATGAAAATTGAAAAATGGAATAAATTAATAAATATTACAATATAGTTAGAAATTGGAAATAAAAATTATATTATCAAATTTTACAATAATTTGAAAAAATGCTATACAACTATGGAGTATAGAAAAAATTTTGACTTCATCATTTTCTCCAATTGTTCTTGACTTTGATCATTGTAGTAATTGAAAATGGTGGAGGATAGGGCTATTTATAGGAATTGTTGAATTGGTGTGATGAGAATAGTGGAGGAAAAGTCTATTTATAGGAATTGAAAATAATTTAATTGTCCAAAATACCCTAAAATCTAGTTCTTTTATAGTTGTTGGGAGGGGTATTTTGGCCATTGTAAAGTTATTTATCATTTTACCCAAAATGTCCCCAAACTAGTTGTTACATAGGTGTTGGGGGGCATTTGTATCATTCTTTATCCCCCGCCCCCAAAACCAAAATATTTAAATACCCCCCTATATAGCTGTTTATAGTTAGTTGTTGGGAGTATTTCTATAAAATCCCCCCTATATAGCTACGTGCCTGTGGGCCATGCCGTGCCGGCCCTGTGACGGGTTGTGTCAGCACGTGGGCCGTGGGCAGCACGGCACGTACAGTTGCGCCAGCCCGTGGACCTGGAACCCTAGGCCCAACACAACCCAGACCATCGTGTCGGGCTTGGCACGACCTATGTGCCGTCATGCCAGGCTGTGCCAGACCATAGGCAACATGGCTCGATTTACACCTCTAATCAATGTATTCTAGATGATGAAAGACTGAAAAAGGGGCATATTTGAATCTGCATATGTTACTACTTTAGGACCAAGGAAGAAAACAATTTAACAAGAACGAAAAGAAGAAAAACAAATCCCAAGGAGCAAAATTTCACTAAGCATGGTTAGAAGAAGGTAGAAGGAAATATTTGTAATTATTGCAAGAAACTATGGCACTACAATTAGATGCTAAGGGATTCACCCAAAGAGGAGGGGAAGATTATGAAGAAACTTTTTAGCTAGTGTCCAAGAAGGATTCATTCCATGCATTAATGGCATCAATAGCTCACTATGACTATGATTTATTTTAAATGAATGTAAAAATTGCCTTTCTTAATGGTGACTTGGAACAAGTTAATTTATATGCAACAATTTGAATGTTTTGTCCCATAAGGAAAAGAGCAAAAAATTTACAAATAAAAGTAAATGTCTATTTATGGACTTAAATAAGCTTCAATGTAGTGAATTAGTGATACAACAAATTTTATACTATTATTATAGTATCTATGTGAAGATTAGTCAAAGAAGCCTAGCAATGGTCTGCTCCCCAATAGTCTGCTCCTCAGTTAGCTGTACCTCGTCAGCTGGTAGTGACCCCTCGGCTGCTGGATTAGGCAAGAGCCCTAACTGGTTGACACCAAACTTGAGCATCAAGGCCAACACCCAGGCCTTCGTGTCTTCAATGCCCTACAGATACATAGAGCCACTATAGGCAGCAAACTCCTTTTGATAATCCGGAGACTCCTTCCGTGTTTCCACAGCCTTCTCGGCCCTCCTCTCCGCAGCCTAGCAACGCTTCTCGGTCGAGAGTCGCCTCTCCTCAGAAGCCGTTAACTTCTCCTTGGCGGATTTCAGTGTGTCCTTTAGGGACCTCACCAGCTCCTTCTCAGTCAAGATCTTGGCCTCTAGGACCTTCCTCAGGTCGCACTCCTCCTGCATGGCGATGACGATAGCCTCTCGGTTGCTCTCTACTTTGGCAAATTGGACCTTGAATTGCTCCCTATTCTCCTTAGAGGTCTTCAAATGAGACATGAGGACCTCTACCTTATCGAACAGGTTGATGGCATAACAAGACGCCCACAACAGAAACACAACCATCAACAAAAGGAAAACAACAAGAAGAAAAATTTTTCTAAGTGACAAAGCAAGTATTACTCACCTCGGCCATATGATCTATAAGGGCATCCCAGACACCCTACATGCCCATCTGGGTCATGGCGTGCCTGTCAACCGGCGGCGACATTCCAGTGACCAGGGCCCGGCCAACCCTTGGGGTGCTTAGGGAATCCCCCTCTTTGACATTCCAATGGGGGCGGAAGGTACACCACATCATCATCATCCCTCAGCTTGGATGAATCATGGGGCCCCGAGTGGTAGGACCCCCCAACGGCCCCCTCGGCGTGCTCGCAGCTCCGTCACCGCCCTCGGCAAGGTGGTTCTTTGTCACCAACCTCTTGCCCCTCGAAGGCTAAAGGGGTTTCAACTAGCCCCTTGGTAGTGGCTCCTTGCACCGGTCTACCTCAGTTGGTCTCCTCCCCTTCTCATCCCCAGCACCAATAGGCGCCTACAGCTAACGAGTCTTCTCGGCTGGTGCCCCTCCCTTCGGCACCTACTTTTATAATGGGCCCTCGCCCGGAGTCTTCTTTAGTGATTTAGCCGCCTCTAGGAGAATCTCCTTGGCGTTCGATTGCATCTATGCAAAAGCACAACAAACGTATTAGTACTACACACAAAAAAGCAAGTTGATGTGTTAAGACGACAGTAGGAACTCCCCTACCGAGGCGGGTGAGGCTGAGGCCAGCCCACACCAAGGTTTCCTCCGATACCAAGGGCTCAACTTTGATGGCCCCAGTCAACCGAATGTGGGTCATCACCTCGGCCTCCTCGTCCTTGTACCAAGGTGTTATTCTCTCAGCCACAAGGTCCGGCTTCCCCCAATCCAAACTAAATGACCAACCCTCCGGACAGGACATGAAGAAGTACTTCTTCTTCTAGTTGTGCACAGACGATGGGTTGTTGACCACCCTGCCATGATGGGCCTGGAAGTAATATACACTCGCCTCAAAGGGATGCTACCTCAGGACGAATATGCACCGGAAGATCTCGGTCAAATTGACACCTCAGAACCGAGCCATCACCATCACGACGATAATAGTCCTAATGGCGTTAGGGCTTAGCTGACTTAACGAGATGTTGTAACACCTCAACAACTCAGGGATGAGGGGAGGAAGAGGAAACCTAAGGCCGAATTGGAGATAGTGCTCGTGCATGCACACCTCACCCTTATCTAGTCGCCACGACCGATCACCGGTGTCAGGGATTCTAAGCCTATATGCCTTAGGGATGTGGTACTCCTTAGCAAGAGCCTTCACTTGCTCTATGCTAAGTAGGCTATCCAACTCAGGCAACCCTAAGGCACCTCCGCCATCCCTCAGCCTCGTTGACTCGACACTTTCCTCAGGAGAATCATCGCCCCATCGGCTACACTCAGCGCCTACAGGAGCAGTCCTCTCCCTTAGGACCTGGATCTCAAGCATCGAAGGTAGGCCCTCAGACTCACAGCCATAGCTCTTGCTACTGCTGGCTGATGTGGTGGCACGAGGTGAGCTTGCGCCCGATGAGCCAAGGAGCTCTTAGAACTCAACACCGGAGTCAGAGTAAGACATGGCTAAGGTTTAGGTCTTTACCTAATGGACGAGGTCTCTGAAAGTTAAAGGGTGAGCAAAGATGATGGCCAAGGTCTCTGAAGGTTCAATCCATTGAAGGAAAATGGTGAAGACTGTCTTAACCAGTGCCCTATTTAAAGGAAAACAAATGACTCAGATAATCTCTAATCCAACAGCCACGGAGAGGCAGACCTAACAATCAGAACTGATGTCTAACACGTGTCATTCACCTCCGGAAGATGAAACAACGTCGAGCGAGTTAGCCAGTTTGCTCGCCGATTGAACTAGAGGCAACTCAACTTGGTCGACCCAACGCTCGTCTTGCGTACGGTCATGAACCGATGCTTGTCCCGCATACGGTCATGACCGATCGACATTGAGATTGTCGTGTGTACAGTCACTAACCGACACCGAGACTCATCCCGCCTATGGCCACAACTCGTTGACGTCAGCACCTGTCCCGCACACGGCCACAACTCATCGACGTCACCACCCGTCTTGTGCACAGCCACAACAAGTTGATCCATCGCCCATACCACACACAGCAGCCACCATTCAACGCCGATGCCTGACCTGCACACGGGTTGACCAAAACTTCTATGAAGCACACGATTGGGGGGCAAATGCATCTTGTAACAAGGCACGGTACCGACCCTCGGCCCTCCATAACTTTCTCAAGAGGCGGAGTCAACTCCAAAGCATCTACCACCAACCAACAAAGGGAAGCCCTCAGAAGACGAGGCCGATGCCTCTGCACTTCTGAGCCAGGCTATCTTCGACAAGGCCAAAGCCGAAGTCAAGGTCCTCGCCAGAACACACCACTTTGCGCCTCTCAACAATGACGTTGCACTCTCTTCGGCCAAAGCCGAGGTCCCCACTCAAACTCCCACCACGACCTCGAGAGTGGGGGGCTAAGGATGTAGGTGCATATGGCAGGCTCAGGATGGTGACATGTGGCATCATCTAGGTGGCATCCTGGCCTTCCGCTACTAACAAACTCTAGTCTGGGTCAAGTATAAATAAGTGGCATCATTTCCTAAGTAATCGATCTTGGTTTTTCTACTCTCAAGCTCTCTAGTATCCTGATGGCCCCATCTGAGTTATCTCTCTCAAGCCTCGTCCACCCCTTTTGTTACACACTTACTAACTTGACTATCGGAGTCTTCGCCCCTGGGATAACACCTGCGGCCTCTAATGTACTTCCTCCTCCATATATCAAACTTACAAACCCTCGGCTTCACCAATCCTCGGCTAAGGAAGTGAAAGTACATTGCTGCCTTCGGCCCAACCTTGGCAGCAATAAATTACTATTACTAAAGATTAATTGACTGCTTCCATGTAGCCGATTAAATAAGAATAAAAGATACAAGTGAGAGAATGAAAGAGGCAACCATCCAGTAACATGTTAATATAGGGATCTTATCTAACTTCACTTTATATTGCATTTCTTGCCCCTGAAACCAATAATTTCATCTCTTCCTTAAAATTAACCTCTTATTAAACATCCTAGCTAGTTCTTTCAATCCACAGCATCGTTATACATTTTTAATTATTTTCATTATATATACAATGCTTTTATAAAAAATAAATAATATAATAAATTTATAAAAATATAATATAGATAATATATTTATAAACAAATAAATAACATATATATATCTATTATATATATGTATTTATATTTATAAATATATAACATATATCGGATCAGATAGGGGAGTGATTGAATCTAATCTAATTTCTGATCGGATCATATTATCTGATTCGATCTGATCAAAAGATTCAAACAGGGATGATCCAAATTCAACCAAATAGAATTGGATATCAGATCGGATATGATCCATTTGCACCCCTAGCCATAATAGTATCTGGAATGCTTGAGTCAACAAATTTATAAAAGATGCTACTGTTTTATCTTTTACCCAATAAGAAAATATATTGACAGAATCACCATAAATAAACAGGACTAGTTGTAGCAACTTGAGATTTAATTGGTAGAGATACCTCAACTAATTGGGCTTAGCTGAACACAAGGGCTATGTAGCCGATAAGACCCTTCGTCATCAAAGATAAGATAGAGTGGTTGTAGGTCATATGTATTTTATGACCGGTGTGGAGCGTTATTACATGGTTTTCAAAGTCGGATCAGATCAGAACGTTTTCCCCCATAGTTGGGTTTTCTTAAAAAATGTTGATTTTGGTCGATAAACCGTTGAACTGGATAATTAATCGTTCGAACAGTTTTGACCATTTTTTATTTTTTTATTTTTTTGTTAGAATGGGCTGACCATTCAAAACGGTCAGATCATTCAACCCGGTAACCGGAACCTTGACCGATTCAATCTTCAGATCGGTTTTAAAAACCATGCATTATTACATGTCTCTTGTCTCTTGAAAGCAAAAACTCTGAAAACATAAAATCTGACTGCACATCTGGAATATTCCCTATGCATACTGGTGTCCAAGATTCATTGGGAGATGTTCTCAATGTGCGTTGGGTGGTTGTTTATAGGGTTTTTGCTTTTAAGAAATTCTATCGTTCAGATAATCTGCTCTCGGTAGGAGACTACAACTGTACATTGAGAATATTTCCCGTCATTTATGCCATTTATGAAAAATGTTTCCAACAAATAACAGTACTATTGGACGAAATCACATTTGTACCCCACAAATGCCCAATATAAACATCTCAACGTGCATTGAAAACATTTTCCAAAGTTATCAGTGGGCCAATACACAGATGGGATATGATGTGGGGTGCGTATGTAAATTCGTATTGGACACTCCCAATCTGGTACAAATAAGTGTATTGGCTACGTGTGCCAACCATCAATAGACACATCAGCCATCCATGAAAATGATTATATCTTGTAGGTTGTAGCAAATATAAAGCGCGCGTTAGGCTTTCCAAAGAACATACCAATTAGCAGCTAATGGTGGAAGTATCAGCTGGAGATATCTCGATCCACTCACAAAGAAAACAAGGAATGCTAGCCACAGGCAAGGCATAGAATCTTTTAATTAAGCACAAACAAGCAGCAACAAATAAATCATTGTCGTTTTCTAGTTTAAAGTCTTGTTGTGTTGCTGCTTGTACATTTGGCGAGCACTTCTCACTCCATCACAGCCCCAAAGGTATTATATATGTGGATGTAGGTCTCCTCTCACTCATGGTCTCATTCCCTCACCCACGTACACCACCAGATCGATCCATATTGCATATACTCGCATTGAATGGCTGTAATTGAATTGCATATCCTCTTAGTTCTTTCAATTGTTCATAAACAAAAGGTTGCACTGCATATGATTAAGACATCCAATGAGCACAACATCAATTTTCATCCCAGCTAGATTCAAGCACTTCCTGACCTAACCGACTGAAAAGGGTTGATCGTGAAAGTAAAATTACTAAATAAACAGTCAAGCGTTCATCTTGAATGTTAAAATGCATGACCATTAAATTGCAATTTTTTCTCAAAGCATTGATGAACCTGTTCGGGTCATGGCTGACCGGTCCTAAGAGACACGTGGCCACCCAGTCATCATCTGGTCAGCTCAACCACGACAGCATAGCCCGGTCACGTTAAGATAGCTCAACCGAGCTACGCTACTACTGTGGCCCCCCATCTTATCCCCTCAGTCACATCAGCTATACGTCATGCAGATAAACACAACTACAGATAAGAGGAGAGAGGAAGACTGGCGGGGAAAAGGACTCTAGCCTGAGGACCTTGGCAGTAAACCTCATCCCGACAACCCCGGAAGCCCAATCCGACCAGGACACGGATCTTTGGCTATAAAGAGACACTCCCCGCTCAAGGTAAGGGATTCCAACTTCTGATACCCATACTGTTACTTTGCTCGGACCAGCATCCTTATAGCTCAGCTCGGCCATCCATCACCTCCTACTGACTTGAGTGTTGGAGTGCCTACCTGGGGATAACACATCGGGCCTCTAACTTTTCCTTTCTTGGTCCCAGGTCTTGAAGTGCGGCCCTATCCATGTGGATCGGCATCGCCCTGTCGACAAGGACTATCTGGTTGCTCTCTTTAGTTCGTGCACCACCTCGAAATAAGTGGCATAAAATTGGCACCGTCTGGAGGAATCGCACAAAAAGCCTTTCCTGAAAATATTTCCTTCCTCACTGCACAATCAAGAAAGCGATCAAGATGCCCAAGAACCAGTCCGAATGATTAACAAGTCGATCCCCATCTCGGGAATCTCAGCATCGCAGCCCTCTGCATCAAGAAATTCCACATCCTCCAGCAATGGTTGATCATGTGCAGTTTCGAGCAATGCAAGAGAAGGTCAATAAGATCTTCAAGAGGATGCAGACACTAGGATCCGTGGCACTGCCCAACCGAGCTGTCCCCCCTCACACCCCAACATGTACAAAGGACGATCCTCATCCCAAGCACCCCAAAATGCGTCAAACAAAAAAGAGGGTGTGCGGTCCGAGCGTGAGAAGCAAGACACAACAAGAAGGTTTGCCTCCACGGCCCACTCTCGCAAGCCCAACAACCACAGTAGGACGCACCAAACAACGCGAATCCTAGCCAAAGAGAAGCTTGGCAGGCGGACGCCACCTCGCGTGGTCTCCATCGCCAAGTCCAACTCGGTGAAAGACCGCTCTGCAAGGCCCAAGAAGGAGAAAGCCGCGTGTACCGCGGTCCTAGATAATAGGGATACAGAAATCCGAGACATTCGGCAACACTTAGAAGAGTTTGAGCACAGCTAAGGCCAAAGAAGCATGGTGCCAACTATAGATCAGCCTGCGTAGCCAGCCATGCCAACCGCCAAGAAACCACTGTTCACCTAGGAGATTGTGGACAAAGTGCCACCCACGGGGTGGCGAGCACCTCAGCTCGACAAGTATGATGGGAATACTAATCCCGCCAATCATATCTAGGCGCTAAAGGCTCAACTAATGTTGTACAAATTCTCTAAGGGCCTGATGTGCACAGCCCTAGTGGCTACCCTCACAGGAACAACCCTAACTTGGTATTCCTCTCTACCCCCACGTTCCATAGCGTTGTGGGAGCAGTTGGACTCCCAGTTCCGTGCACAGTTCACGGTGTGTCAAAATCACTGGAAGACCTCAGCCAATCTTATGCAATTACGGCATAGGAAAGCAGAATCCCTCAGAGACTTCCTGGTGAGATTTAATAAAGTGGCATTGCAGGTCAGAAACCTGAACCAATATATGGCTGTCACCGCTATTCAACATGGCCTCCGCCCTTTTCCATTCAACTTCTCCATCTCCAAGAACCCTCCACAGACCCTAGCTGCACTAATGAGCCATACACAGAAATACATCAATGCGGAAGAAGCACAAGCGCAACTGTAGGACGAGGAAGAAAAGCCCTACAAAAAGAGGAGAGACACAGAGGAGTGGAAGTCAGAAAGATCAGATCGGGACCACAAGAGGTAGGACCACCAACCCGATCATAGACCACAGACACCTCCACCAACATACTGGAACTTCACACCGCTGAATACTCCACGGTCTGAGGTTCTGATGCAAATCCGTGACTGTAGTTATTTTGGTGGCCCGAGAAGATGAAAACACAAGGCAACAAGAGGAACCGCGACAAGTACTACGAATTCCATAGGGACCATGGCCACAACACGGAGAACAGCTTCAACCTACGCAACCACATCGAGGACCTGATCAGGTGTAGGTATCTCGGTGAGTTCGTTGACAAGAACGAGAAGCCTACACAGGAGGAACAGTGCATGGAGAATGCTTGGCCACCACCCCGAGCTCCTCCTGTCGGTGTGATCCACGTGATATCAGGAGGGATCATCGTAGGAGGAGAGAGCAGCTTGGGGTGCAAAAAGTATGTGTGGCTGTGCGAAATCGACAACCGGGGGCACAAGAAGAGACGCAACCAATCAATCACCTTCACCGACGATGACCTTCAAGCAGTTCAGACCCCGCACGACGACGCCTTGGTAATCACAACCGAGGTTGCCAACTTCAAGATGCGACCGATTCTGGTAAATACAGGTAGCTCCGTTGATGTGCTCTTCGAGGACACATTCGAAAAGCTCGGAATTGACAAAGAGTGCCTCACCCTCATCAACACTCCCCTAATGGGCTTCTCTGGGGAGTCCCTTTTGCCCACTAAAATGATAACCCTTCCCCTTCTGATTGGAGACGACGACATCACTACGAAGACCATGGTGGACTTCATTGTGGTTCATTGCCCCTCATCGTACAACACCATCCTTGGCAGGCTGACCCTTGATGCTCTGCAGGCTAAGGTTTCTACATTCCACCTCGCCATGATGTTCCCCGCCAAATATGGTATAGGGGTAGAATGTGGAGACCAAAGAACTGCACGACAGTGCTACTTGCTCTCTTGCCGAGGGCATTGCCTGGCCACGAAAATGTTGATGGCAGAAGCTTATGATCTGTTGGACGAGGTCTGAAGCAACCAACCTGAAGACCTTATCCAGGTGTTGCTCAACAAGAAAGACCCTGAGAGGACGGTCCAGGTCTCTCCTAGATGACTACCTCCGGGAAGAGCTTGTGCAGCTGCTAAGGGATCACGTCGATGTGTTTGCTTGGTGGGAGGTAGATATGCCGGGGATTGCCCCTGAAGTCATCACACACCGCCTAAACGCCGACCCTTGCAACCGACCTATCAAGCAAAAGAAGAGAAGCTTCACTACAGAATGGTGGCAAGTGATCACTGATGAAGTGCAGAAGTTCGATGTTGACTTCACTCGAGAAGTTAAATACCCCGATTGGCTGGCCAACATGGTGATGCTGAAGAAGGCCAATGGGAAGTGGAGGATATGCATCGACTTCACCAACCTAAACCAAGCCTGCCCTAAGGACAGCTTCCCTTTCTCGAGGATTGATCAGCTCGCCGACACGACGACAAGGCATGAATTCCTGAGCTTCATGGATGCCTTCTCGGGGTACAACCAGATCCGAATGTACCCTAACGACCAGGAGAAAATAACTTTCATCATCGACCATGGCCTATACTTCTACAAGGTGATGCCCTTCGGCCTCAAGAATGCTGGCGCCACCTATCGGTGACTGGTGAATGAGATATACAAGGACTAACTCGGCGGAAATGTGGAACCGTACATCGACAACATGCTCGTGAAAAGCAAGAAGGCCGAGCACCACCTTGCTGACCTAAAGGAAGTCTTTTGTACCCTCAGGAACATGGTGACACAAAGGGGGATTGAAGCGAATCCAGAGATAATATAGGATATCTTCGACATGCAATTGCCCCAAACTCACAAAGAAGTGCAACGACTCACCGGTAGAGTAGTTGCCCTCAGTAGATTCATTTCCAAATCCACGAACCGGTGTCTGCCCTTCTTCAAAGCCCTCAAGCAAAAGGACTTCCAGTGCACCGAGGAATGCGAACGGTCCTTTCAAGAGCTGAAGCAGTACATGAGCTTGCTGACTCTCCTCACCAAACCAAGCCCGGGGGATGTGCTATTGCTCTACCTCTCAGCCAAGGATGAGGTCGTCAATTAGGTGTTGGTTAAGGAGGAATATCGGGTACAGAGGCTGATCTACTATACCAACAAGGTCCTCAGCAACGCGGAAACCCGATACTCTAACTTGGAAAAAATGGCCCTGGCCCTGGTTAGCTCGGTCAGAAAGATCAGGCCATATTTCCAAGCCCATAATATTCGAGTGCTCAGTGACCACTCCCTCAAGTAGGTCCTCCCAAGGCCTAAAGCATCTGACCGCCTAATTAAATGGAGAGTAGAGATGAGTGAGTGCGACATCGAGTATGCACCCCATCCCGCGATCAAGGCTCAGTCCCTGACCGACTTCATCGCTGAGTGTACGTTCACTACCGAGGACCCAGCCTCACCGCCACAAGTATGGACTCAAGGCAGTGGGGCCGGCCTCATCCTCCTCGGCCCAAATGACATGGTACTAAAGCACGCTCTTAGGTTCAAGTTTAAAGCATCCAACAATGAGGCTGAGTATGAAGCCTTATTTGCTAGACTTCGCCTCGCCCTAGACCTAGGAGCTCGGAGAATAGAAGCCTTCAACGACTTTCAATTGGTAGTCAACCAGATCCACGACCAGTTCGAGACACGAACACCTACGATGGCGAGCTATCTACAGAAGGTGCAAGAGCTCGTCCATCGGTTTGAGCACTTCAACATCCAATAGATTCCTCGAGCCAAAAACATACGAGGCGATGCATTGTCAAAGCTAGCTAGCTCCCCAAAAGCCAACCTTGACACAACGGTGCAGATGGACACACTGGCCCAACCGAGCATCACACTAATGGCCCTCCTCATCTTCCTTGTACAGCACAACCCATCCTGGATGGACCCCATCACGCAATACCTCTGGGAATGCACACTTCCAAAAGACCGGACAGAAGCAAAGAGGCTCTGGCATAGATCAGCTCGGTACTGCCTTATCCAAGGTCAGCTCTACCGCCGCTCATATACTTTCCCCTACCTAAAGTGTCTCTCCCCAACCAAGGCAAATTATGTCCTATGGGAGATCCATGGAGGCATTTGCGGAGACCACCCCGACACGTGCACCCTGGCCCACAAGGCACTCCAGCAAGGTTATTTTTGGTTGACAATGAAAAAAGATGCAGCCCAGCTTGTTCGGAAATGCAACAGTTGTCAGCGACACTCCAATCTCCAACATCAGCCGGTAGTCTCCTTGAAGCCGATCACCAGCCCATGGCCATTTGCATAGTGGGAAATGGACATCCTCAGTCCCTTCCCCACCGCGGTTGCACAGGAGAAATTCCTCCTAGTGGCAGTAGATTACTTCACCAAATGGGTGGAAGTCGAAGCTCTGGCATGCATTACTATGCACAATGCCCAGAACTTTTTCTAGCAAGGTATTGTCTATCGGTTCGGTATTCCACGTGTCCTCATTACAGACAATGGGACGCAATTCACCGATCGAAAGTTCGAACCTCTCTGCGCTGACCTAAGGATTGACCACCAAACCACTGCCGTACATCGACCCTAGAGCAATGGGTAGACCGAGGTGACCAATTGAACCTTATTGCATGACCTGAAAACCCGGCTGGATCAGGCCAAGGGAATTTGGGTCGAGTAATTGCCGAGCATTCTTTGGGCATACAGGACTACTCCGCAAACGGACCGAAGAGACACCCTTTAGCCTAACCTACAGGGCCGAGGCCATGGTACCCATGGAAAAAGGCTCCCCAACTCTTCAGACCAAGCTCTTTCATGAAGACCAAAACGACGAGGACCTCCGCGCAAAGTTAGACTTGGTGGAAGAAGCCCGAGACCGAGCACATATCAAGATGGTAGCGCAACAATCAGAGGATGGCGAAATACTACCACTCCAAAGTTAGAAGACGCGAGTTCAAAATAGGTGATCTCGTCCTCTACAAAGTCATTGTGCCTACACTCAGGGAAGGCAAGTTTAGACCAAACTGGGAAGGGTCATATAGAGTCACTTGAGTTCTTGGACCAGTCACCTATAGACTTGAAGACCTCAATGGCCGACCAATATTGAGAAGTTGGAACACAGTGAATCTTCAAATGTACTATCAGTAGTTTGATGATTAATGTACAATGTTTTATCCAAGCCACACATCTGATTATCCTACAAACCGCACACACGCGCACCACGCACGACACGAGACTACACACACACCGCGTAAGCCACGCTACACAGCCGCACTGCACAGCTGCACAACACTCATCGCGCAATACATACATTGCTCGGCACAACTCATTGACTCGACTGATCTTCGAACGGCCCAAGCCAACGACACGTAGCTCGGTAGCGTATCTTCGACCAACTCGACTCGGCTGTCCATGGCCCCCGCCCATCAAGGCCTAAGGAAGATCATTAAACTCCACTCACCCACTGACTAACAGTCGGTCAGAGCTAGTCGAGCAAGGGTCAGCCCTCGAAGGGCCCAAAAATCTCCCGAGACCAAAAACTAAGCATCCTAGAGATGAGAGCTTGGAATACACTCCGGCTCCACTAGCTGGAGAGTGAAGATCTTAGACAACCCTGGACCTCGACCGAGGCAAGGCAGAGGAACCCGAAAAAAGATGAAGAGAGAGAGACAACACGCAAGTTTGAAACAAAAAAGTATCTTCATTAAGTTAACCATCAGTACAACATACCGAGCCATTACAAAAACAAGAAGAACAAAGAAACCCACGGCTATTCAATGCTCAATGGGAGGATCAACGGCCTCATCACCGTCCACACCAGCCTCGCCCCTATCGACTTCCTCATCGACAAAGTTGTCCGAAGCAGGTGGGGTGTCCGAGTCGTATGCCTCCCAAGTCTATGCGATCCCACTCAGCTCCGGGCAGAGACACAATGCCTTCATATGGAAGACATTTAGTCAAGCCTCGAAGGAAGCCGAGGCATACTGATCCATCACCTACTAGTGCTCCATCGAGGCCTTGTACCGATCCACTACCTCCTCGGCGGCCTCCTGCTTCAACCGCTCCTTCTCTGCCTTCAACTCGGCAATCTCCTAATTCGGGCTACGTACCACATTCACCTGCTCAACCAACGGGGCCTTCAGCTCGGCCACCTCCTTCTCCAGTGTGGCTGACCACTCCCTGGCTGCCCAAAGCTCGACAAACTGAGCCTTCATCTGTAGATACTTGGAATGCTCCTTCTTATACATCCCTCGCAAGTGACGCAGCCGGTCAACCAGGGCAATCGCCGAGCACGCGCTCTATAGACAGAAGAAGTGTCCTTAGCATGAAGAAACTTAAAGCAACAAAAACAAGTGCAAACTTACCTGAGCTGCTCCCCAAATGAGTGAACATTCCAAGGCACCGCTTTCGGTACTCCTGGCCACCTCAGTAATGTACGCAGTCATCATTCCACGGAGTAGCTGCTCGGGAACCCCAGGGATCTCTAGCCCGTCCCAGCTATGGACCAAACAACGAAGTACGTTGATGTCCGAGCTTCTGTCCCCCATCTTAGTCTGCGAAGGAAAGGCAACCCAATGAGCCTCCTCAGGATCTACAACGACGACGTCCTCATCTTCGTTTACCCATTGCCAAGCTCTTTTCTGGTGACAGGACGCCCTTTCAGAAGACCTCGATGGAGGAACCACCTCTGGGCGAACCTGCAGTTGGGCATCAGCCCGATTTTGCCTTAGCCAATTCTCCCTCATTCGGCGCACGATCTCTTACTCCCTGGCCATCTCCGCACCTGCATCGAGGAACCTTAACGATTTGTACGAGATCAAAAAGAGAAAACAAGGATTGAACAAAGTAAAGTGAAGCAACAAAAAGAACAGACCGGCCCCCCTCCGCATCAGCCCGACGAGCATCAACATCTCCCAGCATGTGTACGCCATTACGTCTATCTCATGAATCATGCTCATGGCTGACCTCTCCTCCTAGGTGAGCGTAGACCACAAAGGTTGTGGCACTCTCGTCCTCGACTCCTACAACACAATCGGGAATAGGACTGTGCCCCCCATCTTATCCCCTCATCACGTTAGCTACACGTCATGCAGATAAACACAACTACAGATAAGAGGAGAGAGGAAGACAACTCCGCCAAGGAATAGGACTCTAGCCCGAGGACCTCGGCGGTAAACCTCATCCCGAAAACCCCGGAAACCCAATCCAACCAGGACACGGATCTTCGGCTATAAAGAGGCATTACCCACTCAAGGTAAGGGATTCAAACTTCTAATACCCATACTATTACTTTGCTCAGACCAACATCCTTATACCTTGGCCCAGTCATTCATCACCTCCTACTGACTTGAGTGTCAGAGTGCCTACCCAGGGATAACACCTCGGACCTCTGACTTCTCCTTTCTTGATCCCAGGTTTTAAAGCACGGCCCCGTCATTGTAACTCGGCACCGCCCTATTGGAAAAGACTATTTGGTTGCTCTCCTCAGTTCATGCACCTCCTCAGATTGAGCGGCATTAAAACCAATCGTTCTCAAAGAAGAATTTTGTTGAAAATGCAGGAGTTCACATTTAATAAAAAAAAAATAGGTTAAAAGGGCAAAGTAGTCGATGAAAAGAGTAAAGTGCTAGATAGGGTTATCTGTAATTTAATTTATAAAACTAGAGGTAGACTCGACGCGTCAAAAAGCTCAATCAGGTAAATTTAAACTAAACTTCAAACTGAGCTTGAGCCTAATAAAAATTGGATCGTGTCATTTTATTTTTTATATGATGCTTACACCACAATCAAGCTCAAATAGCCTAATATTTGGCTTGGCAATTTCATAAAGTTAATTTGTTAACTTTCCCTAACTTTATTATTCTCTCAAATAGCCTAGAGGCGATGATCAAGATATCATTTCGATAATTTCCAACAATTGGGTGGTAATAATCGCAGCAACATTCCCTATAATGGTGCACATTGAAAAGTGAAAACATGAACTACTCATGTTGCCCATAAAAAAGACAAGTATCCCACTATTGTATCATAGCACTCCCAATTGATAAAGTGGTATGGGTTTTAATTAAGTATTATAATCTTTTAAGCCACCTTTATTGATCATTAAATTAGCATTTGATAAGTATTAATTATATTTATGTTTAAATCATTTACTATTTCCATTCTATGTTCTTTTTGGTCTACCCTTAGTCCTTTTAGCCCCTTCAATTATTTTTTGGTATTGACTCACATACCTTGGATCCCGATAGGGGCCATAATTCATTGTCTTGGCATATTATAACACTTTTTTCCTTTACTTTTTCAACAACATTCTAACAACTCTTTTCCAAAAGTGGTGAGAGTGGATAGTGGGGCTTGAAACCAAGTATTTGCTGGAACTATCCAAGTTATGTACCAGCTAAGCCACCACTCAATTGGTTTTTAGCCCCTTCAACTTGTAACAAATCACTTCTTCTAACTGACTAGTGTTGTTGATGGTCTTCTATCAAAGTGACCAAACCACATCTTAGTCAACTTTCATTTTATGACATATTGGAGTTAGTTCTAAATTCCTACGAATGACTTCATTCTTGATCATATATTTTCTAGTTTATTCACTCATCCATCTTATTAGTTGCATTTCTACCACACTTATTTTTAGGACTTGTTTCTTGACTACTCAACACTCTACTCTATGGCATAACTGGATTTACAATTATTTTGTAGAATTTTCTTTTTAATGTAAGTGGTGTTTGCCTAACACATAAAAGTCCAAATTCACTCCTCCATTTTGTCCATCCTTCTCTAGTTCTTTGGATGACATCCTCCTCACTCTCTCCCTTGTTATGAACTATTGAACTAAGGTCGAAAATGATCACAGTGAGTTATCTCTTGGTCTCAAATCCAAAGTGCATTATGATTTATACTCTTATTATTACTAAAATCATATGTCATGTTTTAACCCTACTTATTTTAAAATCCCTTGTTTTTAAGACATTTTTCCATATGCTTAATTTTACGTTTAATTTTTCATTAGTTTGAACAATTAAAACAATGTCGTCCAAAAACAACATGCACCATGGAACTTCCGCCTAGATATGTTTAGCCAATTCATTTATTTCCAATGCAAATAGATAAGGGCAAAGTGTTGAACATTGGCGAAGATCCATCAAAACTATAAAATCTGAAGTTTCACCTACTAGTATTGTAACATTGGTTGTTGCCACCTCATGCATATCCTTAATTAGGTCTATATACCTATTTTGGGCCTCTTTCTTTTATAGAATCCACCATGTTATCTCTCTAGGAACTGTCATATGCCTTTTATAGATCAATAGACACCATATGAACTTTTCTATCAATCATCTCAAAAGAAATATAGTTACCATGGTTGATCTTCTTGGCATAAAGCCAAATTAGTTCTCTGTTACACTTGTTTCAAGTTATAATCTTTGTTCAATTATTCTCTCCTAAAGTTTCAAAATGAAGCTCATGAGTTAAATCCCTCAATAGCTATTACAATTTTGTATATTAATTTGTTCTTAAATATAAGCATTACATTGTTGCTTCACCAATCATCAGGCATCTTCTTTTCTTTCATTATCTTATTAAATAACTTAATTAGCCAAAATAAGCCTACATTTCCATGGTTTTCTTGGAATCCCATTAGGTCCCAATGCCTTTCCTTTCATCTTATTTAGGTGGCATTCGACAAATTTAAAGTCTAAAGTTTGAAAACAAAATAACATCTAAAAAAACTTTCAAAACATTCTATGGATTTTTTAGTTTTTTGCTTTGGTGAACATTTAAAGGCAATGAAGTTGTTTACTAATCTAAATGTTGTTACTTACCCTTTAAAATTGTTATTTAAATAATATAAATGTAAATAATTAAAATATAATGATAAAAATTTTAAAAATAATAAATAATAAATTAAGTATTAAAATGATAAATTAAAAAGTAGTAAAGAATAAAGGAGAGAGACAACACCTTGTAAACAATTTGCAAAGGAGAAGTTTCCTCCCTTAGACAAAACTATAATGGAAATGCTCATTAGCATTATGTTGATAAAAATTAAAAAAGAAAAAACTTCAACATACCATTAAAGTTTGGTTGCCACCGGTGGTCTCATTGTCAGATATCTAAGGACAACGTGGTTGTAGAGAGAGTACCCATAGTTTGGACCGCTACAAGGTTGGAGAATGATGAAAATAAGAATAGGGTTCGGGGTTTTATGAATATGGGGTAAAGTGGGGCCATTCAAAATTATAAAGGGCACTCAAGGCATGAAAATGTTGTCCGCTACCTCTAAACACATTCAAAGATAATGGACTAGATAAATGAAACAGAGGCCATTTTAGCGCTACAAGCAGGCGTTCAAATGTGCTATCAAATGATAACCAAAGCACTAAAAACCCAAAATTTCAACATTCAGAAGTTCATTCAATTCAACCAAATGTCACATTAGTGCTTCTTTTAATTCAGTAGGTCTAACTCTACGAAGGTACATGTCATTTTTAGCATTACTGATATTGTTATATTCTCTTTCAATAGCATTCTCTCCCTATTGTGAGCTCCGGAAAGTTCATGGACAGCTCAAGGAAATGTAATCACTATCTATTTTTTAGAGTGCCCTCACTTTCAGATTTGAAAAATCGATTTAAGTTTTTGATAATGACTCCGTTCTTCATGAAAAAGGCACATAGCTAAAAGATTTTGGATTCCAAGAATTGGGAAAGGGAAGGTGTTAGTCTCCTTTCTCCAAACTGATGTAACAGCCCAATATGGGAGTTGTTCAGGCTCAAATTCTAGCGAAATGAGAATTAACAAGATTGCTCAAAGCTCTTGAAATCTGATGAAAACGTTCTCAACTTTACCCAAAATTGATTTAAGGTAATGTTATCGGGTTTTACATATTGGTTTCCCTAAAACCATTGCCTCTCTACCTCTTTTTCTCAATTTGGAGGAAGCTAGGTTGCAAGTTTTCCATGGTTTTAATACTTTAAACAATCTGAAACTAAACTAAAAGCAAAGAGATGGTGAAATGAGATACTTACCTCTCATGTGTGACATTAAAACAAACTTTCCAGCAGCTAGAAAGACTTCAAATGAAGCTTGAGCAAGTTACGAAGATAAGCTGAGCGTTTTTGGTGTTGAGTCTCTCATGTGTGACCTTGAAACAAACTTTCCAACAGATAAAAAAGACTTCAAACAAAGATTGAGTGATTACAGAAGTTGGGAAATTGCCCTCACTCTCAAGCTTGAGATGGGCCTCTATTTATAGTGAAAAAATGAGGAGAAAGGGTCTGACACTCATCCATCTATAGTGCCTAGGACTCGATAGCAATTTTTTACACAAATAGGCAAAGATTCTTCAAAGAAATAGATACTCAGTTAAGTTTTCCTATTTAATAAAATATTCTCTTCGATTTGGGGGTGGTTTTCACGAGTTTTGTGTGTCCAATGGGAGCTTGGGGTGTGTCTATCATGGCGGTCTCGTACTTGGAGCTATTAATGGTAGAAAATGTAATTTTGATTAACTTTAAAATGTTATTTTGTCTTTTCTTGGTTTTAAGTAGGGATATCTTGGGATTTTAGGTCTATTAGGCTCTATTTCATTGGTCTAAGTGTTCTAATGGATCAAGAATGGGCCTGACATAATCCATCACCATTTTGAGGCTCCAGGTTGGGACAAATGACGTGACAATTTAATCAGGTGCATCAAAATGGTATCTTTCTAGTTTAACAGTCAAACGGATGAATCTAGTCATGAAATTTGGCATGCTCGGACTTTTTGGGTGTCTGAACATAATGGTTATGTCTGATTAGTCAAATAGGGTCAGGATGATTGAGATCTATGGCTGACAAGTTTGGGCCAACAAAATTTACTAAAATGGGATATTGGTTTAATAAAGGGTCAAATGAGGGAATTTTGAGCTACAATTTGGTAGGTGGGCATTTTTTATCGTCTCAAATCTGATGGAAGCTACAGATCATTGATCAGATGTGTGGATTAACAAATTTAGTTCAGATCATGGTCTTAGCTTATGGTTTTTTTAATCAACTAAAGGGCTCAAAATGGAATCTTACTTTTTCAATGGTCAAATTGAGGAGTTTAGTCGTGCAATTTGACGTTCTAGGTTTTTTTGGGTTTTTAAAGAAGGTGGTAAGGTTTGATTGGTCATATAAAGTTGGAATGATGGATGGTATGCTCTAATTAATGAGATTTGCTAAAATAGAATCTAGGCTTAACGATGGGTCAAATGGGGGAATTTTGAGCTATAATTTGGTGGGTAGGCATGAATTAAGGTGAGACATCAAGCGAATAGTTCTGATCTGAGAAAGATATGGCTGATCATGGTAATTGTTCAGGGTCGTCAAAATGGAATTATGGTGTTTTTGTGGTTAATCACCATAGATTGGTGGTGGGATACGCTAGTTAATTGCTTTCCAGTGATCTTGAGGTGATGGGTGTGTTGGATTTGATTTTTGAGGAGTTGGACTTTGAATATCACATAGATCGGGGTCATTAGAAAGGAAGTTGGCGTAATGAATGGTGGATATTTGGAGTTTAGTTATGAAAATTGATCTGTAACTAAGTAATAATTTTCCAAGTCTGGGGATGGTGTCTGATCAGACGTTGATGTCAATCTCAATGTTCTTATTTGTACCATGGATTGTGTCAAATAAGGTATTTTGGGGTTTTGAAAAGTCTTAGGTTGTGTTTCCAAGTTTTTGAGGTCTAAGAGGAGAGTACATAAAGGAAGGGTGAAGGGATTGAGCAAAAATTGGGTGCTTACACTTACCATTCATTTAATAATTTTTCAAAATAGTTTTTCATTTGTATTTGATTTCCTTATCTTTTACAAAGACTTTCATATTCATCTTTAATGCACCTAACATGATTTAAATCCCAGCATTTCCTTTATCTCACCTTTAGTAATTTATACATGCCTTTTTCTCTCTCTTTAGTGCCTAATTTATAATAAATCTCATCATAAGCCGGCCTACGTACCTATATTTTCATTCACTTTCTTTCTTATGGTTTTATATTTTTTTTCTAATTTTCTACATTTGTAGTTTTTTACTATTCTTTGTAACATGTTCATTTTCATCTTACTATATTTTGAACCTCTTCTTTCCACAACCAAGTTTATTTAGTACTTTCCATTTCCTAATGTATGCATGTATCTCACTAATCTATGCTGCATTGTTATGCTTTTTAATATAATTTGGTAATCATTACACAACATTTATAATATGTTGGGTTTGAAGGAAAAAGTAGGGAAAGGAAAGGAAAGGAAGGGAAAGGGGAACACCTATACAAGGTTTGTAAAGGTTTCCTTACCTTTCCCTACTTTTGCTTCAAACCAAACACATCATTATTTATTCTCTTAGTAAGGAAAATATCTCTATGATTTATGTTTGATCCAATTTTAAATATTACTAAGTGATGGAGGGTGATTTGGCCCGACCTCGTAGCACGGGTACACGTGGGCATGACCTTGCTCAAGCAATGACTCAACGTGACAGCACAGCAATCACCCAACCGCAACTTGGTGGAAAGGGCTCACCGAGTTTAGTCTAGCAACTAGGTGGGTTAGGCTACTCGTCGAGAGCCGCCAGGCTTGCACCTCCTTCCCAAGGCTGAGGCGCTCTGAGCTACCTCCGAGCTCAGGGCCCCCTGAGCTTTCCTAATGCCCGAGCTCCTCCTAGTGGATTTTAGGCCACTCCCAAACAGGAACACCCCGATCCGCCTCTAGATACCCCGAGGTAGAAACACCTCGGGCCAGACAGCTCGATGTAGCTTGCCACAGGCAGCTCACCACTTGTGGTAGCTCGCAGAAGAGCAGTTCAGCACATCACAGGAAGGCCTCCTGCCCGACCACCATACCTGACAAACCTGGAGACTGCAACCACGTCTCTCGTCAGGCAGTGTGTGCCCGCCACCTTTAGAAGGTGTCCTACATCTGACACGTATGTACCCTACAACGACGGCCCCGCACATGCCACCTCAGCCCTGGCTGTAACGGCTGCAGCATGACGACAGTGGAAGTTATACCAGCCCTGTCAGAGGCAAGTGGGCCTGATTCGACAGAGTTCTATTATAAGTAGCCCAATCCCAAAGGACATAGGTAATTTTTCTGATACTCGCGCTATCTGCACTCTTAGCTTTCTTCCTCTCTTTGCATCTTTCACAGAACTCTAACTTAAGCATCGGAGTGTTCCCGCCAGGCAGGCCCCCGGGAATCCCTAATCTTCTCCATCTTAGGTACCTTCCAGGAGTCATGCAAGTGACAGCTAGGAGTGATCGGATTGATGGAGGGTGATTTGGCCCGACCTCGTAGCATCGGTACACGTGGGCATGACCTTGCTCAAGCGATGACTCAGCGTGACAGCACAGCAAGCGCAACCGCAACTTGGTGGGAAGGGCTCACTGAGTTTAGTCTGGTAACTCGGCGGGTTAGGCTACTCGCCGAGAGTCGGCTGGCTTGCACCTCCTTCCCAAGGCTTAGGCGCTCCGAGCTACCTCCGAGCTCGGGGCCCCCTAACCTTTCCTAATGCTTGAGCTCCTCCCAGTGGAATTTAGGCAACTCCCAAACAGGAACACCCCGATCCGCCTCTAGATACCCCGAGGTAGAGACACTTCAGGCCAGACAGCTCGGTGTAGCTTGCCACAGGCAGCTCACCACTTGCAGGGTAGATCGGTACAGGGTAGCTCGCAGAAGAGCGGTTTGGCAAATCATAGGAAGGCCTCCTGCCCGAACACTGTACCTGACAAACCTGGAGACTGCAACCACATCTCTCATCAAGCAGTGTGTGGCCGCCACCTTTAGAAGGTGTCCTACATCTGACACGTACGTACCCTACAACGACGGCCCCGCGTGTGCCACCTCAACCCTGGCTGTAACGATTGTGGCAAGACGATAGTGGTGGTTCTACCTGCCCTGTCAGAGGCAGGTGGGCCTGATTCGACAGAGTTCTATTATAAGTAGCCCAATCCCAAAGGACAGAGGTAATTTTTCTGATACTCGCACTATCTGCACTCTTAGCTTTCTTCCTCTCTTTGCATCTTTCACAGAACTCTAACTTAAGCGTCGGAGTGTTCCCGCCGGGCAAGCCCCTGGGAATCCCTCATCTTCTCAATCTCAGGAAACATTCAGGAGCCACGCAAGTGCCAGCTAGGAGTGACCGGATTGATGGAGGGTGATTTGGCCTGACCTCGTAGCACCGGTACACGTGGGAATGACCTTGCTCAAGCGATGACTCAGCGTGACAGTACAGCAAGCGCAACCGCAACTCGGTGGGAAGGGCTCACTAAGTTTAGTCTGGTAACTCGGCAGGTTAGGCTACTCGCCGAGAGCTACCTGGCTTGCACCTCCTTCCCAAGGCTGAGGCGCTCCAAGCTACCTCTGAGCTCAGGGCCCCGTGACCTTTCCTAATGCCTGAGCTCCTCCCAGTGGATTTTAGGCCACTCTCAAACAAGAACACCCCGATCCGCCTCTAGATACCCCGAGGTAGAGACACCTCGGGCCAGACAGCTCGGTGTAGCTTGCCACAGGCAGCTCACCACTTGCAGGGTAGATCGGTACAGGGTAGCTCATAGAAGAGCGGTTTGGCACATCATAGGAAGGCCTCTTGCCCGACCACTGTACCTAACAAACCTGGAGACTGCAACCACATCTCTCATCAGGCAGTGTGTGCCCGCCACCTTTAGAAGGTGTCCTACATCTGACACGTACGTACCCTACAACGACGGCCCCGCGCGTGCCACCTCAGCCTTGGCTGTAACGGCTGTGGCAGGACGACAGTGGCAGTTATACCTGCCCTGTCAGAGGTAGGTGGGCTTGATTTGACAGAGTTCTGTTATAAGTAGCCCAATCCCAAAGGACAGAGGTAATTTTTCTGATACTCGCGCTATCTGCACTCTTAGCTTTTTTCCTCTCTTTGCATCTTTCACAAAACTCTAACTTAAGCGTTGGAGTATTTCCGCCGGGCAAGCCCCCGGGAATCCCTCATCTTCTCCATATCAAGTACCTTTCAGGAGCCACGCAAGTGCCAGCTAGGAGTGACCGGATTGATGGAGGGTGATTTGGCCCGACCTCGTAGCACCGGTACACGTGGGCATGACCTTGCTCAAGCGATGACTCAGCCTGACAGCACAGCAAGCGCAACCGCAACTCGGTGGGAAGGGCTCACCGAGTTTAGTCTGGTAACTCGGCGGGTTATGCTACTCGCCGAGAGCCGCCTGGCTTGCACCTCCTTCCCAAGGCTGAGGCGCTCCGAGCTACCTCCGAGCTTGGGGCCCCCTGACCTTTCCAAATGCCCGAGCTCCTCCCAGTGGATTTTAGGCCACTCCCAAATAGGAACACCCCGATCCACCTCTAGATACCCCGAGGTAGAGACACCTCAGGCCAGACAGCTTGATGTAGCTTGCCACAGGCAGCTCGCCACTTGCAAGGTAGCTCGGTACAGGGTAGCTTGTAGAAGAGCGGTTCGGCACATCACAAGAAGGATTCCTGCCCGACCACCGTACCTAACAAACATGGAGACTGCAACCACGTCTCTCATCAGGCAGTGTGTGGCCGCCACCTTTAGAAGGTGTCCTACATCTGACAGGTACGTACCCTGCAACGACGGCCCCGCGCGTGCCACCTCAGCCCTAGCTGTAACGGTCGCGATAGGACAACAGTGATGGTTATACCTGCCCTGTCAAAGGCAGGTGGATCTGATTCGACAGAGCTCTGTTATAAGTAGCCCAATCCCAAAGGACAGAGGTAATTTTTCTGATACTCGCACTATCTGCACTCTTAGCTTTCTTCCTGTCTTTGCATCTTTCACATAACTCTAACTTAAGCATCGGAGTGTTCCCGTCGGGAAAGCCCCTGGGAATCCCTCATCTTCTCCATCTCAAGTACCTTTCAGGAGCCACGCAAGTGCCAAGTAGGAGTGATCAGATTGCGCACCATCATTTGGCGTCGTTTGTGGGAGTCGCTTCTAAAAGCCTTCCTCTAAGCTTTCACAGTTCATTCTTTTCCGAAAACTCATCATTTGGCGTCGTTCATGGCTTCTTCAAGCAATGTCGGACATAGCATGGAGATGGACATCACCAGGGAACAACTCTAGGTCCCCGTGGTGTGCATTGGGCAGTTCACCATTAACCTTTCGGTGGATGGAGTCCTTAGCTTGAATGTGCCACGAGCAGTGGCGCCTGTGAGTGTTCCCCTTCCCCCCTCTGTTGAGACAACCTTCACAGAACCAACTGTTGTCCCTCCGACGACAAGCCAAAGCCAACTCGATAACCTGGTGCGGTCCATGCGGGCCATGCAAGCCTGGATGCAGCAGTTTCAACAGTTCCAGCTCTACCAGCAGCAGGTGCTGCACCAAATCTCTCAATATCACTATCAACAGCAGTTCCCTCAGCTGCCTTAGCCTCAGCCTCAGCTCCCTCCTTGGCACCCAGCCTCACGGCAAGCTAGGTCTTGCCGCCAGGATGAACGCCCTTCTCGCCAAGGAGAGGCTTCCCAGAGCCAAGCCTCCTCCCGCGGCAGAAAGGAAAGACCAGCCACTCCGGTCTCGCCGCGGGCAGTCAGGTCGGGAGGACCCCAACCCGCCAGGTCTGCATCACCCCAGCAATCAAAGTTTGAATCCCCACTTCTAGAGAACCAGTTCGAGATCCTGGCTGCAGACTCTAAGCAGAACCCCTCTGTCCGTAGCCATCACTAGCAGCCCGAGTTGCTTCCTACGCAAATTATTCTTGATAGTATGGAAGTGAGCAGCACCAATGCGGAGCCCGCCAAGAAACAAAGACGTCGCCGTCGAGCTTGCCGAACTACCACCCACAACCTGCCCAAGCTCAGAGGTAGGGAAGAGGTAAGCTCGAGTGAAGTTAAAGCTCCTCTCCTTTCTGTTCCATCCCCCCTGTCTCTTGAGCTCCTGGCTATTCCAATGCCCAAGGACTTCAACCTCCCCCCTCTTGATAAATATGATGGGTCGTTCGACCCGAATGATCATGTAGACGCTTTCCAGTCGCAAATGCACCTGGCGAGGGCCAATGAGTCTTGCATGTGCATGGCTTTCTCCACCACTTTCAGAGGAGTGGCCTGCACATGGTATCGAAACCTTACACCCAGGTCGATAAGAAGTTGGGCGCAGTTCACGCAAGCCTTCACGTCCCACTTCATCACCAGCAAGCGGTGCCCGCGAACTAAGGAAAGTCTTCTCAACATAGTCCAGAGAGAGCGAGAGTCCATCCGAGGCTATATCAAGCGGTTCAATGATGCATGCATGCAGATACCGTGCCCGGACCCCGTAGTGCGCCTTGCAGCAGCCAAGAAGGGCATGACGCACAAAGAATTCAAGTGGCACATGGTTGTCAACCAGCCGGCGACCATAACAGAATTCCTCAAGCTCGTGGACAGGTTCATAACCACGGAAGAAGAGATCAACCAGAAGGGAAAGAGCGCACCTGAGAAGAGAAAGAAAGAAGGAGAACCTTCCAGCCAAGGAGACAGTCGAAAGAAGAAGGACGTAGCTCAGGGGGCAAAGTTGGGCCAGCCGTTCCAACCCCCTCTAGCGGACCAAATAGACTATACCCCACTGAATGCTAAGCAGGCCGAATTCCTGATGGCACTCAAGGATGCCCCGTACGTGAAGTGGCCACCCCGCCTGAGGGGGAATCCTAATGAAAAGAATAAAAATTTGTATTATAGTTTTCACAGAGACCACGGTCATAGTACTGAGAACTGTAAGAATCTCCGTGACAAGATAGAAGAACTCATTCATCGTGGATACCTAAGAAATTTTGTACAGAATAACAGTAATAATAATAATAAAGCAAGTCGGCAAGGGGAGCACGGTAAGGATGTTCCCGAGCCCAGCAGCAGACCGGCAGAGCAGTCACAGAGACAGCCCCTGGAAGAGAGGCCAATTCAGGGCACCATCCACATGATAGTCGGAGGCTCGATCGTTGCAGGTTGTACCTCGGCGGCAGCTTGGACATCAATTCGTGAGGCTGCCAGAGAAGAGCAGAATCCCCCTAAGCAGCCGAAGACAGAGGAACCGATCTTCTTTACGGAGGACGATGTGCGCGGGGGTTCACTACCCCCACGATGACGCGCATGTCATAAAAGTAAGGATCAATGATTTCGAGGTCAGACGCGTCCTCGTTGACTCGGGTAGAAAGGCGGATATCCTCTTCAAAGCCATGTTCGACCAACTTCAGTTGTAGGGAAGTGACTTGAGGCCCGCTAATACTCCCTTGGTAGGCTTCAGTGGAGAAGAAGTCAGGCCCCTCAGCAAAATAACAGTACCTATGGAAGTCAGCACATGGCCCAGCGTAGTCAGACTTAACCATGACTTCTTGGTGGTCGCGACCCCCTCCCCGTACAATGCCATAATAGGTTGGCCGATCACCCATGTCCTATGGGCGGTGGTCTCCACTTATCATTTGATAATGAAGTTCCCTACAGACTTCGGAGTAGGGGTAGCGCGGGGTGACCAGCTTGAGTCTCGCAAGTGCTATGTCGCCGCCCTCAAGGGAAAGACCAAGGTGACTGACAACCTCGAACTAGAGCGACCTACGGAGCAAGGCGAAGAACGAGCTGCACCCACAGAAGAAATAGTTGCCATTCTGACTTCAGCAGAAGACCTAGCTCGAACACTTCAGATCGATGCTTCAATCCAAGAATCCCTGCGATCCAAACTAGTAAGTTTTCTACTTCAAAACTTAGATGTTTTTGCATGGTCCGCGGCAGAGATGCCCGGTATAGACCCTAGTCTTATAACTCACAAGCTCAACACTGATCCTATAGTTAGGCCCATTAGATAGAAGAAACGCAACCTAGCCCCGGAGTGATGGAAAGCAGTCGACGAGGAGGTCATGAAGCTCCTCGCAGCCGACTTCATAAGAGAAGTCCATTACCCGAGCGGGGTAGCCAACCCCGTTCTGGTAAAGAAGGCTAATGGCAAGTGGTGCATGTGCGTCGACTACACCAACCAAAATCGAGACTGCCCAAAAGACTGCTTCCCACTCCCCATAATCAACCGCCTGGTGGACGTGACCTCAGGGCACGAGTTGCTGAATTTCTTGGACGCCTATTCAGGCTATAACCAAATCAGGATCGACCCGACGGACGAAGAAAAAATTGCCTTCATTACAGAGTTTGGTTTATATTGTTACAAGGTTATGCCCTTTGGGTTGAAAAATGCTAGGGCAACCTTTCAAAGGCTTGTAAATAAATTATTTGAGCCATTAATTGACAGAAAAATAGAGTGTTATGTAGATGACATGGTCGTCAAAACTCAATTCTCACACGAATTAATACAAGACTTGCATTTTGTCTTTCAAATTCTGCGACAATTTAACATGAAGTTGAATCCAAACAAGTGTGTCTTCGATGTCACCTCGGGAAAATTCCTAGGATACATCATTAACCGACGCGACATTGAGGCCAACCCGGATAAGATTAAGGCCATCTTAGATATGAGACCACCCCAGAAGTTGAAGGAGGTTTAGAGGTTGAATGGCCGCATAGCTGCTCTGAGCCGCTTTATGTCCAAGTCAGCAGACCGCTGTCTGCCTTTCTTTAAGGAAATTAAAAGCAAAGGGTTTGAATGGACCCAAGACTGCCAGCTCGCGTTTGACGAGCTGAAGAAATACCTCGCTAGTGTGCCAATCTTAACCTGGCCTGAAGAGGGCGATGTTTGAGTTGTACCTCTCGGCAAGTGACGAAGTGGTCATCTTGGTACTGATAAAGGAAATAGATCAGGTCCAATGACCCATCTATTATGTTAGTAAAGTATTGCAGGGAGCAGAGACGAGATATCCAGAGATAGAGAAGCTAACCTACGCACTGGTCATCGCAGCTCGGAAGCTCCGTCCGTACTTCCAGGCTCATACTGTTATCATCTTCACCGACAAACCTTTGAGGCAAGTCTTACTTAAGCCCGAGGTCTCTGATCGATTGACGAAGTGGGCCGTTGAGCTCAGTGAGTATGACCTCTAATACAAGCCGCGAACTGCTATTAAGGCCCAAGCCTTAGCAGATTTCATTGTCGAGTGCACTTTCACCTCCGAAGTCACCAGGCCGGTTGAGCACGAGGCCCCCAGTCCGGGCGAGCCCGGAGCTCCCAGGCCAGTTGAGTCCGGGCCCTGTGAGGTAGCAGCCAGTGTGGCATCTCTCCTAGTTAGGCCAAGTGCGAACTGGGATGAGGAGCCCTGGATCCTTCACGTAGATGGCTCCTCGAACCAGTAGGGCAGTGGAGCCGGAATAGTTCTGCACGTTCCAAGTGGCACGAAATTGGAGTACGCACTATGCTTTGAGCTCACGACATCCAACAATGAAGCGGAATACAAAGCGTTGATAGCTGGATTAGCTTTAGTCAGAGAAGTAAAAGCCAAGCACATCGTCATCTGCACTGATTCCCAGCTCGTAGTCAACCAAGTCACAGGAGATTACGAAGCTCGCAAACCAACCATGGTTGCTTACTTAGCCAAAGTAAGAGAGGCTCTGCTCAACTTCCAGTCACACTTCATCAGGCAAATCCTGAGGTCGGAGAACGCTGAGGCTGATGCCCTGTCCTGGTTAGCCAGCACCAGCGATATCACCATGAGAACCGTGTACATAGAGGACCTGCCTCGGCCTAGCATTCTCGGGGGGGCAGAGGAGGTCGCTCCCGTTGTTCAAGCAGAGTCGAGCTGGATTGACACGCTCGCGAGCTTCTTGCTACATAGGACCCTCCCTACAAATCGCAATGCGGCCAGAAAGGTAGAGCGCCAGGCAGCCAAATATGTCATGATAGACGAACGGCTGTACCGGAGATCCTACACGGTCCCCCACATGTGTTGCTTGCGACCTACCGAAGCCAAGCTCGTACTCCGCAACACTCATGAGGGTCTATGCGGCGGACACTTGGGGGGTAGGGCCCTCACCCTAAAAGCACTATGACAGGGGTATTATTGGCCAACAGTGAAGGCGGATGCCATCGAGCTCATCAGAAAATGTGACAAATGCCAGAAGCATGCCAATATTCACCATCAACCTGCTGCCAACCTCAAGTATCTCACCAGCCCGTGGCCTTTCGCACAATGGGGCATCGACATACTTGGACCGTTCCTGCTAGCGGCAGGCCAGAGGAAGTTCTTAGTAGTAGCAGTGGATTACTTCACTAAGTGCGTAGAAGTTGAACCTCTTGTAACGATCACAGCCCGGAACGTCCAAAACTTCTTTTGGAAAAACATTGTGTGCCGCTTCGGTTTAGCTCGGGTACTAATTCTTGACAATGGCAAGCAGTTCGAGGATATCAAATTCCAGAACTGGTGCCAAGATATGGGGATACGACATAATTTCACTTCGATCACACACCCTCAAGCAAACGGTCAAACAGAAGTCACAAACAGAGCCATCCTCCGTGGACTGAAGGCATGTTTAGACCGAGCTAAAGGATTGTGGGCAGACGAGCTACCCAGTGTTCTATGGGCTTACCAAACCACAGAGAAAACTGTCACAGGAGAGACTCCCTTCAATCTCACATATGGCACTGAGGCAGTTATCCCGGCAGAAATCGAAGTACCTACGCTGCGACTGGAAGAATACAATGACAAGACAAATGAAGATGAGCTACGTACCAACCTCGATCTACTCGATGAAGTAAGGGACCTCGCGTACATCAGGATTGCAGCTTACCAGCAAAGAGTAGCTCGGTACTATAACGCCAAAGTCAAGAAGCGGAACCTCCGCGTCGGTGACCTAGTCCTTCGTAAAGTTATGGTACCTGAGCCCAACGCTAACAAGCTCGGATCCAACTGGGAAGGACCTTACCGAGTGAAACGAGTGCTCGGGGAAGGAACATACGAGCTCGAAACCCTCGAAGGGAGACAGGTACCTCGGGCATGGAATATTGTCAACTTAAGACAATATTACCTGTAACAACTGAGTAGGCTACGAGTCACTCCCAGAGCATAAGGGCCAAAATGCCGAGCTAACATGACCTCGGCACTATAAGACCCTGTCGCCTCTTCGGCACGGGTGAACTCTATGAGAGCGGACTACAAGCCGCTCCCCCAGCCTAAGGGCCAAAACGCTGAGCTAATGAAAGACCTCAGCACCATATAAGACCTAGCCGCCTCATCAGCATAGGCAAAGTACTTGTAGTGCCTAAGGCACAGGCAGCTCGGGTACGAACCTTGTGATGCATAGCCCACCCCGGCATACAACAGGTTGAACCTGTTAGGGACAACCAATGTCAACTTAACCCGGGTGCAAATAGGTCGGGCATATACCCTACTATGTTGCTCACCTCGGTGTACATAAGGTTATCCCTGCTAAGTACTGGAGGACGATTCGGGGTGACGACAGTCGAGAAACCCCCGCTTCGGGTACTTAGCTCGATAGCTTAACAGTTTGGGGTAAAATAATCACTTCAGCAAATAAAGTAAATTGCACAACACTTAGCAAAATGTATTTTCATTACAAATATTCCATTACAAAAAGTTTGTTACAAAAAAAAAGATCAAGCTCGTAGGTACAGGGACAGAACTATGTCAGAGACTCATCGCATCATCATTGGCACCTTCGTCCTCAGAGTCCGGATCATCCACTGACTGACGCACTATGTCATCAGTGATCCGCGAAGTGGTGATGGTGCTCGTATCAAGACCGGGGTAGATGTGCCTAATTAACCACCAGCTGAGCTTGAAACCCTTGTGGTAGGCCTCAGTCATCACATCGTCTAACTTCGAAGACTTAACATAGTCGATGACAGCCTGGACCTTGGTCTCCTTGAGGGCATCTTCAAAGATCTCAGTCTTCTCTTTGAGGTCACCTCTGAGGTACTCCACCTCATACTCCAGCTTTCCTTTCGCTTCCTTAAAGCCCTGCACCTCAAGCTTCAAAGCATCCCAGTCTGCCTTGAGGCTGTCCATCTCGAGCCTCAAGGCCTCTTCGCCAACCTTGAACCCATTCACCTCGGCCCTCAATCTGTCCTTGTCTCGGGCCAGCTCGCTCTTCTCCGCCAACAACACCTCGATGAAGCTCTTCTAAGCTGAGGCATCATTCTGCAAGCGGTGGATCTGACCGCGAGCTGCCCTCAGTTCGGTATGGACTGTGCAGGATGACTTCTCAGCTTCCAAAGTCCGTCTCAGATGCCGATCAGATTGAAGGGTCAAGGAACGCACGACTGAGTTCACCTACAAAAAGGAGACCAGCCAAAAAAAAAAAAGAGAGAGAGAGAAGAAGAGAAGAGGGTCCTTCGCAAGGAACTCACCACCATGGTATGAGAAGCAGCTCGGGCACCGAGCTGACCAGGAGTGAGATCAGCCCAATCTGAGACCTCCGGGTACGCAGCCTCCTTACTCTTCTGAAGGCTAGTGCACTGGGGGTTTAGAATGCTTTGACCCTCCTGACTCCCCGAGCTGGATACCGACATCTCTGCTGCATGGGTGTACTCCTCGGAAGCTTCAGCAGTGACTTCAGCAGGATGAGCTTCGGCTGTAGCCTCTGCAAGGCGAGCCTCATCAACAGCTTCAATGTTATCCCCGGCAGCAGTCTCGGCAGGATTAGGGGTGGGCTCTACCACCACCTTGGGCCCCTGAGGCGCCATGTCTCCCTCCAAGTCGATGACAGGTTGAGCACCGGGAAGCTCGGGCTCCAGAGCCAAGGCCTGTGGAGGCTGAGCCTCGGTAGAGGCCTGCGAGGACTCGATGCGCGCCTTCTTGGCGACGCGCTTCTTCCCCTTCATCTAGCGGAAGAGCCTCTGACTGTCTATCTTTTCCGCCTCCATGAGACCTGAAGTGAAGCTCGAATTTAGTAACCCTAAAGTAAGTATGCGAACAAAATAGCCGAAGTAAAGACAAACCTACCCGGACTCAAGCCAGCCTGGATGAGCTTCTCCTCGGCTGTGAAGTCCTTGTAATTCAACCCGAGCTGAGCCCATGACTGAAGTGACTTCTTAGTCTTCCCATCAAGGATAACATCGGGATCTTGAACGGCCACCCTCCAGTCAGTGGGGAAAGGCCACCCCATGCTGCTCTGAACTACGAAGTAGTCCCGCTTCCAGGCTGGGACTTTACTCGGGAGCTTGTGCATCAATTTAAAACTCGGGCGGGGAGACAGATAATAAGCCCATCTGTGCACAGGGAGAGTGCTCAAAGCGCTCTTCTTTATTGCCAAGATAAAACAGAGGATATCTAGGTCAATGGAGAAGGCGCGGTCGAAGCAGAGGGAAATGGTCCCAACCACATTCCGTATGAAATTCGGGTGAAGCTGGTCCAAGGTAATGTTAAAGTGCACCAGCACCTCAACAATCAGGGGGTGAAGAGGGAGACGGAGTCTGGCGACCAGTTGCTCCCTAAAGACCACGATCTCATCGGTACCGTGCTCCCATGGAAAACTACCGGTAGGAAGGCTGTAAGAGTACTCCTTAGGAAGGTGGAACCTCTGTATGAGATTCTGAAGTCTCTCCAAAGTCATGGTGGAAGGGCCGAACTGATCTGGCACCCTACCTCGATGGGAGGTGGATGCCAGATGACCCGAAGCCACCCGTACATCCGACGACTGGGCAACAGGAGAGCCACCCTGAGCCGAGGTACCCACCTCGGGCTCATCAATAAGGGTATCTACACTAGACGACATGAAAGCACGAAAGGAAAGAAAGTTTAGAAAAGAAAAGGAAGCTCGGGGACTCACCGCAGAAAACGCGAACCGAATTGGGGAAATAACTGAACTAGAAAACCCAAGTTGAGAATCTCAGCCGAGGTCCCCCACTATTTATATCCACCTTATCCGGGCATTAACGGTCAAGATTGAGATGAACCAATAGCTCTCAAAGAAACCGGTTACGGGCACCTCGAGGTGAAATTAGTTTAGTGCATTTTTTGGCATCCGTGAAGTCCAAATTGCGTGATGTTTGCACGTAAACCGAACGCGACCCAGGTTTCTTTTGATCGAGTCGGGCACTGGATTGGTCCAGCTAGGCGAAGCGCACAACGGAGTGGCATGAGTACCAAAGCCAAATCCACCCAGCGCGTCATGAACTCCCCGCACAAGGTCAACACGGCCAGCATAGGGAGTGGGGGGCAATTGATGGAGGGTGATTTGGCCCGACCTTGTAGCATGGGTACACGTGGGCATGACCTTGCTCAAGCGATGACTCAGCGTGACAGCACAGCAAGTGCAACCGCAACTCGGTGGGAAGGGCTCACCGAGTTTAGTTTGGCAACTCGGCGGGTTAGGCTACTCGCCGAGAGCCACCTGGCTTGCACCTCCTTCCCAAGGCTGAGGCGCTCCGAGCTACCTCCGAACTCGGGGCCCCCTGACCTTTCCTAATGCCCGAGCTCCTCCCAGTGGATTTTAGGCCACTCCCAAACAAGAACACCCCGATTCGCCTCTAGATACCCCAAGGTAGAGACACCTCGGGCCAGACAGCTCAGTGTAGCTTGCCACAGGCAACTCGCCACATGCAGGGTAGCTCGGTACAAGGTAGCTCGTAGAAGAGCAGTTCGGCACATCACAGGAAGGCCTCCTGCCCGACCACCGTACCTGACAAACCTAGAGACTGCAACCACGTCTCTCGTCAGGCAGTGTGTGCCCGCCACCTTTAGAAGGTGTCCTACATCTGACAGGTAGGTACCCTGCAACGACGGCCCCGCGCGTGCCACCTCAGCCCTGGCTGTAACGGCTGTGGCAGGACGACAGTGGCGGTTATACCTGCCCTGTCAAAGGTAGGTGGGCCTGATTCGACAGAGTTCTGTTATAAGTAGCCCAATCCCAAAGGACAAAGGTAATTTTTCTGATACTCGCGCTATCTGCACTCTTAGATTTCTTCCTCTTTTGGCATCTTTCACTGAACTCTAACTTAAGCGTCGGAGTGTTCCCGCCGGGCAAGCCCCCAGGAATATCTCATCTTCTCCATCTCAGGTACCTTTCAGGAGCCACGCAAGTGCCAGCTAGGAGTGACCGGATTGTGCACCATCACTAAGTATTCATCCTTCTTTGGAAAAGAAAAGGTATTTAAAATTATCATATCATAAGCAACTATAAATTTTAATTTTGTACCTTCTTATTGATTTCTCTCCCCAAACCTAAATCCCCCAATGCACCATATCATATCCTACATTTTTTTTCTTTTTCATGCTCATTTAAGTCTCCTCTTATAAAATCTTCAATTCATTTTGAATTTCTTCGGTTAATCCTTTTAATTTTTCCTAAAATTATCTTTTATAGGTTTCCCTACCTTTTCTTTCAAGCCAAATACAGCCTTAATGTTTTCTTCGAAACTCACTTGAGATGCATAATCATTAATTATGTTAATGATTTCTTCACTTGAAACAAGTCTAAGTAATTAAATTTATTCTATTCCTAGTTCTTTTAACATTTATAATTTCATTTTTTTTCATTCTTATCTACTATTATCGCTACATCATTTCTATTTTTTACCTATGTAATTTGTAGTCATCAATTTCTTTAACTCTTTTACCCTTCCTTTTAAGTTTTTGGAGGCATCCAATGTTAATCTTTCTCTTCTTCATAGTGTTCACTAATCCCATGGTTTTTTTGTTAATGTTCCTACATTCAAAATGGCTAAATGGAATTATTTCTTAGATTAGATTTTTTATCCACCCTCATCTAGGCGGATGTAGGAACCCTTGCCTATTTGACATCACAAGCGAGTATTATTGTGACAAGTCATTCACAAGGACAATCTTAGAATACCCTTACCCACTTAACACTACACTCAGGTTAAGGTGTAGTGTGTAATTTTCAAAGAATGCCATAGCATGAGCATAAAAATGCAAATTAAAATCCATATTCATGAGAATTTGCTAAAAGTTTTAATATTAGTTGGCAACATGACACAGGGTTTGAAACCAACAATGTAAGATAAGCTCACACTGGCTAGGGTTGTTCATAATGAGAACTAAACCAACCAAGCTAACTAAACCAGCCAAATCCAACCCGAGCTAGTTGGTTTCCTAAGGTTGCTAGTCAATTTCGGTTGATAAATTTGAACAACTTAACTAGTCAATTTAGTTGCATTTCTCATATTTGAAAATTGCAACTAACCTAAACCAAACGAACTATGGTTAATTTAGTTTAATATAGATTATTAAGGGTGTACTCATGTGCTTTCTTATAGTTTACATGTTACAAATACCTTTATGCATTACTCTTAAAGTTGGAAAGTCATACAGTAAAATGAAAGTGTAAGAGGATGGCATCACAAAAGTACATAGATTTGGTCAACCCAAGACTAAACCCGGGTCAAACTAATCCACTTCAATAATAAATCAAAGTTCAAGTATAGGTTACTCCAGCATGAGTCAAAATATCCTATAATAGAAATAAACAAGTGATTTAAATAAATGGACAAGAATATTTTACAATAAAGGATAAAATAGGAATTAACAATTAACGAGAAAATTCTAGAAAGAGATTTAATCACATGTTTTAAATGTATAAAAGGAACCCTCCAAAATAAAAGGGCAAAAAGGAAAAAATGCAATAACTCATGAAACTTCTAGAATGTGCATCCAGAACTTATAAATAGGAGTTTCTTACCCATTTCAAGAGACTTTTTGGAACTCATCATCCACGCCTTAGCTCTCATCTCTTCCCTTTCCTTCCACCTTAGTCTTTTCCCATGTTCCATGTAGCCATCCACCATTCCTCTCTCTTATCTTCAGAATTCTAACTCTAGTGAACTACATTTACCAAGCTAATCCATCGTTGTAGGGTATGTAGTTCGGGCATCCAACCACTTCTTTTTCCCTTCCTTTCCCCTTTCTAGTCTCATAACTTGAATTACTTCCTCAAATTTTAGAGTATAGACCACCACCATGACCACCGCCTTACAGAAAGAGGGAAACTTAGTCCTTTGGGCCTAAATTTAGGGTATAGATTCAGCTTATAAATAGCTAGACACTAGAATGTTAGATAGTATTTGACTCAAACAACAATTACCAAATTGGAAAAGGAAATTGGCAAAGAAAATTAGCCTTCACCTCTTCTCCTTAATCATCCCTAAAACCAACCAAACTGACCCATCAAGATTGGGCTAGTTTCACTCATGGTCAATTGGTTTCAATTCCCTATTCACCAACCCACCAGGTTGGATTGGCCAAAATACTTGCAACTAAACTGACCCAACCCATGTACACACATAATACTAACATAGTCGTATTACTTTGCATATACATATACTATGTATAATTCTTCTATCATTTTTCAATGTTCCCAAGTGTATCCCTGTAGTCCGCACTTAACATAGACTATTAAAATATCTATCTGAATATTATTTTTGATATTTTCTAAGCTTCTCTAATACATTATAAAGATAAAAATAAACAAATCTAAACAACAAAAATGAAACTAAAAAGCAAACGCAAAACATAGACAATTAGCCTTATAGCAAAAAAAAAAAAAAGGAAAATTTCCACATTAGTACTTGAACTTTGGGGGTAGTGTTAAGTTAGTACCCGAACTTTTAAACGTGTCACTGTAGTACCCAAACTTTCAAAAAGTGTCAAATTGGTCTAAAACCATTAATAGATGTTAAGTATCATGTAAAAGGATAAAAATGACCTTAATCTATCATCTAATTTTCATATATCGTGCTTACCGGTATTTAACTACGCATCTCTGCGCTTCTTTTTTGTTTCATTTTGCCCGCAATACATGATTAACAACTTCGTTTCCTCCTAAAACTTAACAGCAGATAGTTGAAGATACGTATGAATTCTTTACCAATAGGCAACTGGTTTCTATATTCTTGGCTCCCAACTATTGTGGAAAATTCAACAAGACAGGTGGGTGCACTAATGAACGTGGATTCAAGACTACTTTGCTCTTTTCATATTCAAGAGGCTCAAGCCCAAGAGACGAGAAAAGAATGACTTTGTTGCTGAATTCACAAACACAACAATGAATACAGGAATCATATGATGTTCCTAGCCATCAGCATAAGGAACATCGAGCACGACAGCCTCGATGAGAGACCCCAACTTGGACTCAGAACCAGAAAGTGAAGCGGAAGAAGAAGAAGATCGGGAGTACCGAACTTCGGAAGTTAGGACCGCGGAACTAAAGAAAACACCAAGCAACCGAAAACTACTTCTCAACGAGCTTCGCAAGTGTTTCCTTCACAAATGACAAAGGGGAAATGTTCTTCCCCCCTTTTTATAGAACTCCCACTGATCCAAATCAAGGGAAGATCAAAGATGTGGATCAGTCTCCACCCTCTGACAGCTCGGGAAGACAAAACGACGCCATTGACCTTCGCATGCATGTAACCTCGGGAAAGCAAAATGTTGCTTCCGTCAGCATGACGCAAGCATCGAACTGGCCAGCCTACTCAGAAACCAGTTCAATCCCAAGGTCCTACGCTCAGAGGGCAGGTTCAACCAACTTCAGACTTGAGTTCCTCAGCCAAGAACCGAAGAGCTCTTCCATGCCACACCGCGGCTGAGCACTACACTCCTCGACTTTGGAACTAGGGGAGTGGTGTTAGGGTTATGGTTGAGCTAGCCCTGAGTGTCGTGTGTCGCCTACATGGCCACCTCATCACCTCGGCCATGTCAATGCCACATCACCTCCATGGCCCGTCTTATCACATCAGCCACATCGGCACCACGTCAAGTGGATAAGCGTGATCAAGACAGGAGAACATCATATGGATGAGGACAAATCCGCAAGGGATTAGGTCTTATCCCAAAGAGCTCGGCAGGCAAACCCCATCCCAACAACCCCAGAAGACTCATCCGACAAGGACAGAAATCTTTGGCTATAAAAAGGTACCTCCCTCTCAAGGTAAGGGATCCAACTTTCTACTTCCACATTGTTACTCTGCTCAGACCAGCACAGTTCTCTAACTGCTTGGCCCGACCACCAACCTTTCTTAACTAACTTAAGCGTCGGAGTACCTACCTAGGGATAATTCCTTGGGCCTTTGACCACTTTCTTGGTTTCAGATCTTGAAGTGCAAATTCATCCTTCCACCTCGGCTCTGCCCAATTGGTACGATTATCTAACTGTGACCTCGATTCAAGAACCACCTCGGATCGAGCGGCATCAGATTGGCACCGTCTATGGGGATAGCACAAAAAGTCATTCCTAAGCTTCTTTCCACACGATCAAGAAAGATGCCAAGAAATGTTTTGGAATGATCAACAGGCCAATCCCCATCTCAGGGATCCCGCTCTCACGGAAGTCCTCCGTCACGAGAATCTCAACAACCCCAGCCTCAGACCGCAGTCAACCCCACCCAATTTCAAGTGATGCAACAAAAGGTCGACCAAGTCTTGGATATGATACAGACATTGTGTTCTACACCACAACCTCCTCAGACCGTCCCACCCCTTGCCCCGATGCTTAATGTGGCTGATCCTCACCCTGAGGACCCTAAAAGGCACCAATCAGATAAGGACAAGGTGTGGTCTAAACAAGAAAGGCAGACATCAAGCAGATCAGGCTCCTCAGCCCAGTCCCATGAACATGACGACCATAGAAAACCGCACCAAACTACCCATGTACCCACCAAAGAAAGGCTCGGCAAACGGACATCGCACCAGCAGGTCTCCATTGCCGAGTCCAGTTCCATCAAAGACTGTCCAGTGGTCCTCAAGAAGAAGAAGATCACACCTGTGGTACCAGATCGCAAGGACGCGGAGATCCGGGAACTCCGATAGTTCCTGGCCGAGTTGGAGTGCAGCCAAGTTCAAAGAAGCGCAGCACCTCCTATGGTGCAACCAGTAGAGCCGAACAACCAACCCGCCAAGGAGGCGCCCTTCATACAAGACGTCATGGATGAGCTCCCACCAACTGAATGGTTAGCATTGCAGTTCAGAAGGTACGATGGGTCCATGAACCCCGACAATCACATCAACGCCTTTAAAACCCAAATGATGTTGCATGGACTATCCGAAGGCTTCATGTGTAAAGCTTTCGTGGAGACCCTCAAAGGAGTAGCATTGACGTGGTACTCTTCCCTTCCCCCTTGGGAGCAATTGGAGAACCAATTTTTGGCACATTTCATAGCTAGCCAAAAGCACTGGAAGACTTTAGCAAGCCTCATGCAAGTGTAGAAGAGGAAGGGGTCAGAGAATACCTGGCGAGATTCAACGCTGAGGCCCTATAAGTCCAAATGTTGAACCAGTCGGTGGCTGTCACAGCCATCCAGTATGGTCTGCCTCCCTCTCTATTCAACTTCTCCATCTCGAAGAACCCTCCAAAGACCATAGCCGCACTGATGACCCATGCTCAAAAGTACATCAACGTGGAAGAGGCACAGGCATAGATGAGAGAGGAGGAAGAATGACTAGATAGGCATAGGCATAGACGAGGAACGCAAGACATAAAGGGCAGACCGGGGTAACAAGAGGTAGGACCGTCGACCAGATCAGAGGCCAAGGACTCCGCCCCCAACCTATAGGAATTTCACACCATTGATTGCACTGTGGTCTGAAATTCTGATGCAGATTCATGACAGCAAGTACGTCAGGTGGCCCAAGAGGATGAAAACCCAGAGCAACAAGAGCAACCGGGACAAGTATTGTGAGTTCCATCGAGACCATGGCTACAAGAATGATAATTGTCATGACCTGAAGCACCACCTCGAGGACCTAATCAGGCGTGACTACCTTGGGGGCTTCATTAACATAAAAGAAGACAGGTCGAAGGAGGAACCGCACCCCAGACCCCCAAGCTGAGCTCCCCCAGTCGGAGTCACCGTTGTGATCTCAGGAAGGATGGCCTCTAGAGGGAAGAGCAGCTCGGGCCGAAAGGCATATGTGCGGCTGCTCGAGACTGATGAAAGGGAGAAGAAGAGAAGGTGAGGGGACCCGATCACCTTCATTGACAACGATCTCAGGGGGGTCCAAACCCCATATGACAATGCCCTGGTGATCACGACCAAGAGAGCCAACTTCGAAGTTCGGCGCATCCTAGTAGACATAGGGAGCTCAACCGACATCTTATTCGAAGACGCCTTTGAACAGCTCGGCATCAACAAGGGCCACCTCACTCCAGTCAACACTCCCCTGATGGGTTTCTCCGGAGAGTCGCTCATGCCAAAGGGGAAGATCTCACTACCCTTATTGATCGGAGATGGTGAGATAACCTCCACGGTGATGGTGGACTTCATCGTTGTCCACTGTCTCTCACCCTACAACGCCATCCTCGACCAACCGACCTTGAATGCTCTGTGGACCTCTGTCTCTACATTCCATCTCTCCATGAAATTCTCAACCCCATACGGAGTGGGAGTGGCACGTGGAGACCAGAGGGCAGAGCGGAAATTCTACCTGACATCTTGCGAGGAAAGCGCCCAGCCGCAGAAACACTAACGACAGAAAGCATAGATATGCGAGATGAATTGAAGATGTAGTGCGGCCAACCTATTGAAGACCTCATCCAGGTGCCGCTCTCTGAAGAAGACCACAAGAAGACTATCCAGGTTGGATCTCTCCTGGATGGTCGTCATCGGAAAGACTTAGTGCAATTGCTGAGGAACCATGCCGACGTGTTTGCTTAGTCAGCAGTGGATATGTTGGGGATTGACCCCAAGGTCATCACCCACCGCTTAAACACCGACCCGCACTACTGACTCATCAAGCAGAAGAAGAGGAGCTTCGCAGAAGAACGGTGGCAGGTGATCAACGAGGAGGTTCAGAAACTGCTTGACGTTGTCTTCATCCGGGAAGTAAAGTACCCAGACTGGCGAGCCAACGAGGTAATGGTGAAGAAGGCCAGCATGTAGTGGAGAATCTGCATTGACTTCACCAACCTAAACAAGGTTTGTCCCAAGGATAGCTTCCCCTTGCCGAGGATCAACCAACTCACCAACACAATGGCGGGGCATGAACTCCTGAGCTTCATGGATGCGTTCTCGGGCTATAATCAAATTTAAATGCATTTGGACGACCAGGAGAAGACCGCCTTCATCACCGACCGTGGACTCTATTGCTACAAGGATTTGCCATTCGACTCCAAGAATGCCACAATGTTGAAGCTTATATAGATGACATGCTGGTGAAAAACAAGAAGGCCGAGCATCACCTACCCAACCTAAAAGAAGTCTTAGGCACCCTTAGGAAGTATAGAATGAAGCTAAACCCGAATAAATGTGCTTTCAGGGTTGGTTCTAGCAAATTCCTGGGGTTCATGGTTAGGTAGCGAGGAATTGAAGCCAATCCAAAGAAGATCCAAGCCCTCCTCGACATGCAGTCACCCCGAACCTATAAAGAAGTGTAGCGCCTCACAAGATGGGTAGCTGCCCTCAGTAAGTTCATGTCTAAGTTTGTGGACCGATGCCTACCCTTCTTCAAGGCCCTGAAAAGGATGAAAGACTTCCAATGAACCGATGAATGTAAACAATCCTTCCAGGAGCTAAAGAGATACCTAAGCTCACCACCTCTCCTCACAAAGCCGAGTCCTAGGGACAAGCTGCTACTCTACCTCTCGGCCGGAGATGAGGTGGTCAGCTTGGTACTAGTCAAGGAGGAAGACCAGGTACAAAGGTCGATCTACTATACCTGCAAAGTTATCAACGGCGCAGAAACTCGGTACACAAACCTAGGGAAGGTAGCCCTGGCCCTAGTCACCTCGGCAAGAAAGCTCAGACCATACTTCCAAGCCCACAGTGTCTGAGTGCTTACCGACCAACCTCTCAAGCAAGTGCTACAGAGACCGGAAGCATCCGACCACCTAGTCAAGTGGAGTGTGGAGCTGAGCGAGTTCGACATTGACTATGCACCTTGGCCACCATCAAGGCCCAAGCCTTGGCCGACTTTCTTGTGGAATGCACCTTCACAACACAAGACCCGCCCCAGCACCGTAGATGTGGACTCTTCATGTGGACGGTTCATCCAACAAACAATGTAGTGGGGTCAGCCTCATCCTCCTCAGCCTAGACAACATGGTATTAGAGCACGCCCTCAGGTTCTACTTCAAGGCCTCCAACAATGAAGCTAAGTACGAAGCTCTAATCGTTGGACTTCGACTTGCCCTAGACCTCAGTGCTCAGGGAGTCGAAGCCTTCAATGACTCTCAACTGGTAGCAAACCAGATCCATGGCCAATTCGAGATGCGAACTTTGACCATGGCGAGTTACCTGCAAAGGGTGCACCAACAGCTTGACAACTTTACTATACAGCAAATCCCTCAAGCCGAAAACATCCGAGCTAATGCACTCTCGAAGCTAGCTAGCTCGCCATAGACCAACCTTGACTAAATAGTGCGGACGGACACGTTGGCCCAGCCCAACATTGCACCAACGACCTTCCTCATCCTTCCTTTCCAGCAAGGTTCATCATGGATGGACCCAATAGTGCAATACCTACAAGATGACACGCTACCAGAAAACCGAGCCAAAGCCAAGAGACTTGCACACAGGCCGGCCAGATATTGCCTCATCTAGGGACATCTCTACCACCAGCCACATACTCTCCCCTACCTGAGGTGTCTCCCCTCTTCTAAGGTCGACTGTGTCCTCAGGGAGATACACGAAAGTATCTATGGAGATCATCCCAGCACCCGAACTCTGGCTCACAAGGCACTCCAACAAGTTTACTTCTAGCCGACCACGAAGCAAGATGCAGCCCAACTCATCAAAAAGTGTGATCGCTCTCAAAGGCATTCCAATCTTCATCACCAGCCAGTGGTCCCCCTGAAGCCAAAAACCAGCCCGTGGCCCTTCGTACAGTGAGGAATGGACATCCTCGAACCTTTCCCCACCACAGTTGGGCAAAAGAGGTTAATCCTAGTTGCAGTGGACTACTTTACCAAGTGGGTGGAAGTCGAGGCCCTAGCACACATTACCACACAGAATGCCCGAAATTTCTTCTGGCAAGGTATTGTCTGTCGGTTTGGCATTCCTCGGGTTCACATCACCAAAAATGGCACACAATTCACTGACCGGAATTTCAAAGCCTTCTGCACTGATCTGAAGATCGACCACCGGACCACAGCCGTACACCAACCTTAGAGAAATGGACAGACCGAAGTGACCAATTGAACCCTACTGCACGGCCTGAAAACTAGACTTGACCAGGCCAAGGGACAGTGAGTCAAGGAGTTTCCTAGTATTCTCTAGGCGTACAGGTCCACACCGCAGACAATTACCAAAGAGGCACCCTTCAGCCTAGCCTATGGGGCCGAAGCTATGATCTCCATGGAAATAGGCTCACCAACTCTCCAGATTGAGTTCTACGACAATGAGCAAAACAACGAAGGCCTCAGCACAGAGCTCGGCCTATAGAAGAAGCACACGAGCGAGCATACCTCAAGATGGTAGTGCACCAGCAAAGAATGGCCAAATACTATGAATCCAAAGTCCAAAGAAGAGAGTTCAAGACCGGTGACCTAGTTCTTCACAAAGCCGTAGTACACGTGCAGAGTCACTAAAGTACTCAGACCTGGTACCTACAAGTTGGAAGACCTCGACGAGAAGCCCGCACCGAGGAGCTAGAATACCAGGAACCTAAGAATGTACTACCAATGATTCTGCATCAATAAAGATAACTTTTCTTGCACTCAGTTGTTCAACACATATTGCATAGCATGCACCGCACAACACACACTACATGGCACACACCGCCCAGCATACCACACAATGCATGCCATGCAACACACATTGTCCAACCGAACTCTCAACGGCCGGAACGCCCGCACATTGACTCGGCCGACCTATAACGGCCAGAGCCTGCAACGCATAGCCACATGCTAGTTTGGCAACGCATAACCGACCAATTCAATTGGCTCGACTGTTAACGACCAGAGCCCAAAGCGGGGAAGAATGCCCCTGCCTCTAAGGTCAGAGGGCGGTCACCAAACTCCACACACCCTAGTGACAAATCATCATATCAAAGCTAGCTGAGGAATGGCAAGCCCACAAAGAGCAGAAAGCTCCTCGAGACCAAGTGCAACTAATCATCCTGCAAGAGATGAGAGCTCGGAATGCACTTCAGCCAGGAAAGCCGAAGACCGAAGATCTCGGCTACCCCGGACCTCGGCCAAGATAAGACCGAGGCCTACAACTTAGTTCAGAAAAGTAAAAGAAAAAGGCAAAGGACACGACAAGCTCAGAACCAAAAATTGTCTTTTCCATTAATCGTCAAAAAATTTGTACAAAGATAAAGGCTTGGCATACCGAGCCATTTACATCATCAACAAAAAAAGGAAAAGATACACATCAAAAGAGCAAAATAAAGAATAGTGCAGCAGCAATAGTGGTTAGTGAATGCTTCAGTCCTCGGTGGGGTGCTCCTCAGCCACTTTGGGCACATCGACGGCAACAGTATTATCCTCGACTCTGGTGTCAGGATCATAAGGGCCCATGCTCTGAACAGCCTCGGCAATGTCAGGGAATTGGCGCAAGACCCTGTCCCAGCAAAGGAAGAACCCCGTCTCCTAGGAGCATGCGGAAAAGTCACCCATCTCATTCTAATACTCCTTGGAGCCCTTAAACTGAGCAACTACCTCCTCCTTCACTCGGGCCGCCCTCTCGTCGGCCTCCTTCCTTAGTCTCTCCTATGCCTCCTTCAGCTTGGTGATGAGCCCCTTTAGCTTGCGGACAGTCTCGAACCGCTCATCGATGCCACGCTTCAGCTCAACATTCTCAGCTTCTAGCACAGCCGACCGCACACTAACCTCAATCTCAGCTAACTAATCCCTCAGGCGTTCAACCTCGATGTGACTAGACTCGTACAGGCATCGCACTAACCGGAGAAGGTCGATCACCGCGATCACCGAGCAAGCATTCTACAAAAAGAAACCAAGTATCAGAATAGAAACATTAACTGACCAAAGCAGAATAACCAGCACAAACAAGGACTTACTGACGTATCTTGAAGCGCGAGTGCACTCTCTAGGACGCCGCTTATGGACTCCACCACCTCCCACCTCATGGCCGGCCTCAAAAGGTCATGGAGAAGATGCTCGGTAATGCCCTCCATCCCTAGGCCATCCTCAATTCGGACATTCCACTATGGCACATGGATAGCCGAACTACCGCCCTCCAGCATGTTGTCTCGCGGGGAAGGGGGTGGGCGGCCTGAGTGCCATCCTCCGGGTTGACCCCTACAACCTCTTCCTTAGCCTGCCTTGCCCTCTTCTGCTGCCAGGGAGTCCACTCGGCAAACCTCAGCTGCACCCCGTGCGACCAGGGTGGACCCCTGGAGTACTTCTGTTGCACCTGGCTTGCCTAGCACTCATCCAATGAAAGATCTCTTCATGGCTCACCATCTCAATACGTGCACAGGACAAACACAATCAATACAAATCAAATGCTCAAAAAATAAGAGATTGGCAAATCCAGAGCAGCAAATAGACGGCCTCCTCACTCATTAGCCTGGTTGTGATCAAACTCAAGAAGGGTGTGTAGTCTATCACATTGACCTCCTCGATCCTCCCTATCGATGCCCTTTCTTCCGAGGTGAGTTGGGCCAGCTCGGGCTGCTTCACCTTAGTCCTCGACTTCTGGAGCTCGACTGGCAGAGGCGAGCCTTCAAGGCAACACACAAAGAAGAACTCCTTCTAGTGCTTCACCGAGGACAGGGTCCCAACCAGCACCTTGATGCGTTGCCTAGCCGAGTAGTAGTACTAGCCCTACTGGTGATGCTTCAGTTGAAGGAAGTAGGTGATCATCCCTAGGGTAAGCTCGACACCATGGATAAAATAGTACGACATGAGACCGATGGGAACCTAAACAAGTTAGGCATCAGCTACACCAGCAGTACCTAGTACCACTTGAACACGTCAACCAGCCCCTCGTATAATGGGAACCTTAGCCCGGCCATTAAGCTGTGCTCATACACACAGAGCTTGTCCAAATGAGCACTCGTGGGCCTCTCACCGATCCTCGGGCACCTAAGTTCATATTCTACAGGGATGCAATGCAGAGCCCAGATTCAAGCCATATCCCCAGGAGTCAAACAGCACGGCGTGGTCCCAAATTGGCAACCAGCCCGCAATGGAAGGGCAGCTTCCTCCCTAGCCGATAACTCAACCTCGGTTCATTGGCCTCGGCCTCCCACTCAGTGACCTACACAGGGTCGAACGCCTCAAAGTCTTCAGCCTCAGCCCCATGGCCATCAGCCTAAGGAACATCGAGCATGGCAGCCTCGACTCAGACTCAGAACCAGAAAGTGAAGCAGAAGAAGAGGAAGCGGAAGAAGAAGAAGATCGGGAGAAGTCCGTCGACGAGGAAGACATCTTACTGAACTTCGAAAGTTAGGACCGTGGAACTGAAGCAAACACCGAATAATCGAATACTACTTCTCGCTGAGCTTCGCAAGTGTTTCCTTCGCAAATGACAAAGGGGAAATGCTCTTCACCCCTTTTTATAGGACTCTCAACGATCTAGATCAAGGGAAGATCAATGGTGTGGATCAAACGCCGCCCTCTAACAGCTCAAGAAGACAAAACGATGCCATTGACCTTCGTATGAGTAACCTCGGGAAAGCGAAACACCGCTTCTGTCAGCATGACGCTAGCTTCAAACCAGCCGGTCTGCTCAGAAACCGGTCAATCCCAAGGTCCTCCACTCAGAGGGCACACTCAACCAACTTCAGACTCGAGTTTCTCAACCAAGAACCGAAGAGCTCTTCCATGTCACACCACGACCGAGCACTACACTCCTCAACTTTGAAACTAGGGGAGTGGTGTTTGGGTTATGGTTGATCTGGCCCGAGTGCCACGTGTCACCTCCGTGGCCGCCTCATCACCTCAACCACATCAACGCCACGTGACCTCCACGGCCCACCTTATCACCTCGGCCACGCCAACACCACAACATGCGGATAAGCGCGACCAAGACAGGAGAACGTCGTACGGATGAGGACAATTCCACTGGGGATTAGGTCTTATCCCAAAGACCTTGGCAAGCAACCCTATCCCGACAACCCCGCCAACACCATTCTCTAACTACTTGGCTCAACCACCCACCTTTCTCGACTAACTTGAGCGTCAGAGTACCTACCCGGGGATAACTTTCTTGGTTTCAGATCTTGAAGTGTGGCTTCGTCCTTCCACCTCGACTTTGCCCAATTAGCAGTATTATCTGACTACGACCTCAGTTCAAGAACCACCTTGAATCGAGCAGCATCAGTTCCCCATGATTGACAAGGGAGATATTACTAATACATGCTCGTAGTGCCCTATAGGTATGGATGTGAGAACAGTTTGTGGGTATGAGATCCAAATTCTTTCAATGCACACTAAAATTTTCTGCGGCATGTGTAGGGCCTATAGGAAGCCGATTTGAACCCTCCCTTCCCACTAGGACTGCAATCGATCCAAGCTCTAATCAAATAATTTGGGCTTGAGTTTGATTAGGCTCGATTTGAGTTCAATTCTAATTGATCTCGAATCAAGTTTGAGCCTCGAGGTAAATTTGATTAGTTATATGAACTCGAGCTCAACTAATAAAATGTTCATCTCGAAAACTTGTGAACCTTACTCAATTAATACATACATACATATAGAATGTAAAAATATATTTTATAATATATATTATAAAAATATATTTTTATGTATTTCATATATAATATAAGAATATATTATATATTATAAAAATTTTATTATATATAATATAAAAATATATTCATTTTCAAGCTTTTAAATCAAACTCAAACTCATCGAATATTTTAATCGAACCAAACACAAACCAAAAAATATAATTTGAATCAAACTTGAACTTGAATTCAAACCAAATAGTATTTTTATTGAACCAAGCCAAAATATGCCAAAATCCGACTCGGCTCAGCTCGATTGCACCCCTACTCCCTCCTCCCACATTTACCTACACACGGGGCAAATTCCTTTTTCCATCCATTTTCATTAAACTCAAAAATCACCTTCCGTTAAAATTATTCATTGGTCAAAAATCAACCCCAATCTGAACCGAAAGTTAAAATGGTTGTCGTTACGTAGGGAAGTTGCCTTTCAAGCCTCTCCATTCCTTTCTTCTTTTCTTTCTTTGGACCACTGCCTTGCCTTAGCTTGCTTTGTATCTGGAGCCGGCCAGAAAGTTATGCCTCGCCAAATTGTTTAATTGGGGCCCATTATTTTGGTAGACAGGAATATTATGCCTTTAATTTGTAGGTTTCATCTTTTTCGTTTTTCATTTTATCGTTTATATATGCTGGATGACTATTTTCATCTTTAGCAAAGTTATATGTGATCGATTTTTTCTTTTTTTTTGGCTGTCTAGTACGCTGGAAACAAGTTCATGGGGAGAATCTTTTTTTTTTATATGAAAAAGAAGAAAGAAACGCGTAACAAAGAGCAAGATATGAAGATGACATTGAAGGCTGATTCCAATGGCGACCTCTCATGTCATTTGCCATGTAAACTTTAAAGGGGTCAAGGTTGTGGTCATGCGTCTCTAAGCACTTTGTTAAATATAAGAAATTAATTTCACTAAATACAAGGATAGAGTTGTCAATTTACGTCATGAGATGAGATGGTACTGGTGGTTCGAATTCTACCATTTTAATTTATCCTTAAATCCAATGGTTAATATTGTAATCATATGAATCAAAAAAATATATATATATATATATATATATATATATATATATATATATATATATATCATGGTTTCTCTGATCATTTTTCTTAAGGCTTAGTTTGGAAGGAGTACAAATGCAAATATGTACACTGCAAAACCTTATATTTATTTTGTATTATTTTATATGTATTTGCACTGTATATATTTGCATTTGTACTCTTTCCAAACTGAGAATAATATAAAATACAAGGTTTTGCATTTGTACTCTTATCAAACGGAACATAAGGCTCAGTTTGGAAGGAGTACAAATATAAATATGTACAGTACAAATACATATAAAATAATATAACGCTCTTTTGCTCTTTCCAAATGGAGCCTAAGTCTCATCAGTTTCGTTTTTTTTGTGGTATAAATCTGAACTGGATACAAATTATGCATTTATTTGTTTGTGTTGTAGTTATGATTTGCACTCCCAGTTGATGTAAAAGTTATATTTTGTCTCATTTTCATTCACCAGAAATGCAAATTTTATTTTCCAAAAAGTTATACAAAGTTTGCACCACCTCCTCTTACCTCAATTCTCTCTCTAATATAAAATAGGGCCACATCACCTTGCTTCTTACCTCACTCTAAAACAAATAATCCTTTTCCTATCTCCATTCTCTTTTATATAAGGTGGAGAATACACTATTTTAATTTATTTCTATAACTGTATTTCAACAACAAATGAGACAATATCATATATGAAGCAAAAGAAAGTAAAAATTTACACTTAGCCTACTTACAGTCACATGCATTTGTCCTAGTGAAAATAAAACCTGTACCACAAACAAACTAAGGTCTCGTTTGGTTTGCAGGAATAGGGGTCTGGAATCAGAATCGGAATGGGCTATTCTAATTCTAACTGTTTGGTTGGGTAGAATTGAAATCCCATTCCCATTTCTGCTGGAATGGCATTCCCCCATTTGAGGAAATGGCCATTCTCTGCCTCTTTCTTGAGAATAAAATCTCATTCCTGGTGATTCCAATCCAACTGCAAACCAAATGAACCCTAAGCCTAAGTGTATTATAAGTTTATAACATGAAAAAATCTATGATGCCCAAAAGACTTGATTACTCTTCTTTATAATTTTTACGTGGAATCTTCTCACGCATGGTGTGGCCCCAACTGCAACCTTTCTTTTATCTTCCTCCTTTATTGAATGTAGAATTTGATGTCTCATAATCGTAATTTGTGTGGGAATAATAATAATAATAATAATAATAATAATAATAATAATAAAAGAAAAGAAAAGAAAAAAAAAAAGTGGTCATCGGCATGAAAGAATCGTCTATATAAAGGGGCGGGAGCATAAGCGTTTGGGCAAGAACAAACAAGTTTTCTGGCTAGCTCTGTCATCTGCGCTTTAGAAACTACTGTTATTTGTTGTTACTACTTAGACTGAAAATGTGCTCCGCACAAATACCAGGAGGTGGAAAGCTCTACAACTTCTACGATGAAAGCACGGTTCAACAAATCTTACACAATAATGAGAAAACGGTACCCTTAGATGTTACATTTTTGCTGCTTGATTTAATTTATAATTATAGTATCGGAGATTATTTGTTCGTCTTTTGTTATTAGCTTTTGCCGTTTTGTTTAGATTCTAAAACACAGAGGCTGAGGTTTTTGAAGAAGTAGGTTCTGGAATGAATCCTCATGATCATATCAGCTTAATTTGTTTGGGCTTGGGTTCCTGCTTCCTTTATTAACTTAATTCCTGAACCAAACATAGTATAATTGCTTCAAGACTTGGATCGATATGCTGTTCATGAATCAGGGTGGGGTGATAGATGTAGGTAGTCTTTTGGTTGTATTATTCTTTAAGGAAATAAGTTGTCCAACAGCAAAACCACCAGATAAGTCTGGAGGCGAGCAAGAATTAATGGGGTTTTTTTATTTAATCTGCATATTGATATTGATGATTAGCTTTTGTTGCTTGACTGCACTCACTGACCAATGAATTGTGTTTCAGGTGCTGGCTTTCTTCAGCGATCCACAAGACATAGACTCCTTTTACTACGAGCAGTATGTGAAAAGGCTTGCAGCACAATACCTTAGTGTGGTCTTTATCAAGATCGACGGAAAATCCCTCAAGGTCTGATTTTAGTTTTAGCTAGTGTTGAATCTAAATCTTCATCTATCTCATCTCAGTAAATAAATAAACTCGATATTCCTCAGCAGTGGTTTTTTCTGTATCAGTTACTAATTAAATTGAAAACCTGATGGCTCGCAGAATATTGCTAAAACGTGGAAGGTGAACGAGCTCCCTACCTCCGTTCTGATCAAACAGGGGAAATCTCAGGGCACTATTGTCGGCAGAAGAGAAGGCGATCTGCTTAAATTGCTGGGGAAAGAATAGGCAGAAGTAGTGCCTCTGTTGTCACTATGTAGAACGAGGACGCGCGTTACTAATTTCCAGAGCTATTCATGATTTAGGTTGTTTAGGGTTGAAGTTTTAATTTCAATATAAAATATATATATATATATATATATATATATATATAAAATTATAATAGCTCTGGAAATATATATAATAAGGTTTATGTACTGTTTGGAAGATGTAATAGTCAGTCTTGATTGTCTAATAATATGCTTTATGTTTAATTTCTTCTACAATATTATCATTAATTAATTGCTTGTTCCATACTCGAACTGCCCATATCCATCCGCCATCACCATTTCAAACACCAAGCATCAACCAATTAAGTGCTTGTTCCTAGCTAGTCGTAATAATGGGCCAATATACATACCTATAGAGGATTTAATTGTACACTCGTTGGTTTTGTTGACTTGACATTAATTTGGATCTTCTCCTCCTTTGTAAACATGGCCATGTAACTCATGTTGAGTCTGAATCTGCTTAATTAATTGCTTAATTAACACAGTCAAACATTGGGAGCATGTCGTCTACTTTTTGTTGTTATTAATGAGAAAATGTGTATCATGCATGTATGACCGTAGTGTCGTGTGCACAGGGTGTAGTCAGGCTAGTGAGAAGATCCAAATTCACTCATGAAGTTTAATATTCTTAATTTTAAGTATATATGGGACAGGCCTGACTTTATTTTTCAGGTTTACACAATGGAGTTTCAGTTAACCGATTGGCTTTAGTTCAGTTTATGTATTTTTAATTAGTTCATCAATCGGCTTCGATTTGGTTAATTTGCTTATCAGTTTTCTATAAATTGATAATACCATTTCAGCTTTAAAAATAGTCCTACGGGTATTACATTTTCATTATTTATATCTTTGCTAATAGGGAAATTTTCAAATTAGTATTCCATACTTTAGGGGTAGTGTCAAGTTAGTACCCTAACTTCAAATCATGTTACTGTAGTACATAATTTTCAAAAACTATCAATTTAGTAGCAGTTCAATTGGTTCTATCACGCTAGCTATATGCTGTGTAGTATCAACGATTTTCACAGAAGGTGGTGAGATGATGTCTTGAGCAGTTACTTATCCAGGTCCCTTGACACAAATAAATGCGTCGCGAGTTTCATACAATTTCTTTCAAATTCATTAAAATTTCATGTACTAATTCTTCAATACCTACTATGGTAGAATATTCGTGTGGTATCTTCTCAGATTTTGCACATGTGATACATGTTCTTTCTATTTCTCCAAGCAAAGCCCTTCGCATCGCGATGCCTATCGTGTCAATTATCTTTTCACATGATGACATGTGCAACTTAAAATTTTTAAAAATATCAAAATTATCGTTCAAAAGAAAATACTATTCATGAGACTAAACCAGTTGCTGCCACAATAATGATGATCATGATACTGTCCCACTGCACAGATGACATGTCCCTTCGCATCGCGATGCCTATCGTGTCAATTATCTTTTCACATGATGACATGTGCAACTTAAAATTTTTAAAAATATCAAAATTATCGTTCAAAAGAAAATACTATTCATGAGACTAAACCAGTTGCTGCCACAATAATGATGATCATGATACTGTCCCACTGCACAGATCCAAACCATTGATGACTATTTAACAAAAAGTGGTAGAAATACGATGAAAAACCAGGAAGTGAACCGATGGAGGATTCGAGGGACACATCAGGCTTGCTGGATAAAGGAGATGACAGCCTGCTAAGTTGATAAAGTCTTGTTTGTGTGTGTTAGCTAAATCACACTTTTGTCACATAAGAGGCAAGTAGGTAATTAGTTAAGAAAGTTAATTCCAGTTTCGTTAAATCACGTAGAAGAAGATGCAATCCGCCCCAATCCCATGCATCTGCATTTTGCACAAAATTTCCCTAAGTAGCTAGGTTTAACCTTCTGTGAATTTGCAGTGCCAAAATAGTATCTTTAGTGTTAACTGACGTAGAGCTGGTTGCCACACCGAATTGGGGGAGCACACAATCCCAATTCAGTTATTTTCATTGAATGAAAATTCTCTTAAGCCATTAAAATAGGAACAGAATTGGGGGAGCACACAATCCCAATTCAGTTATTTTCATTGAATGAAAACTCTCTTAAGCCATTAAAATAGGAACAGAATTGGGTGAGCACACAAATAAAGGAAATGAAAGGATCAAAACAGAATTCATGGTGCATGCAATCAGTATTTTTCTTTTCTTGTGATAACCAGCAAAACTACAACTATTTCATAAGAAAATTAGGGAATACACCACATTTGTATTCTTCCCCAAGAATTCATCTGCCACAACTGCACTTCGAGAGCTTGTCAGAAAGGAAATGGCGAAAATACCTCGGAAATTAGATCGACCCGCAGAGGACCCACCCGCACCACTTCTTCCTGCTCTTCCAGTACCATCCAAAATCAAACCGCTGGATTCAATGCTATTTAAACCAAAGCCTGCTGCTCCCATGATTGTCTGCCGTAAACGCAGTTCAATCTCTGTAAAAGCTTCTACTACGACAAGCGTAGATAGAAAAGGGAAGCAACGACCAGTAACAGCAGCGGTCAATGAGAAGCCGGTTGTCGATAGGAAACAAGTCGATGACTCATCTGCTACGTACTGTAGCCGATGACAAGAAGAAAACGAGAGAACGGCCCACAACGTCGGGTGCTTCAAGTTCAAGAACGGGCAACAATAAGAGTCGTATCTACACGACCACCGAAAAGAATTCAAACGCGAATGCTGGGCAAAGCACCCCACCCAACTCGAATCCTGTCTCGGCAAGCAAAGGTAGTGCAGCTCGTGAAGGCAGACCGGAGCCCAAAACTGAGAGGTATCAAGGAAAGTCCTCCATAAGGTGATTCCACAAAACTGGCAGATCTCAATACAAAATAGCAACTAAGAATAAAAAGGATATTTAACAGCTTCCAATGACAGATCTCAATCCAGAATAGCAATTGAGAATAAAGGATATTTAGGAGCTGCCAATGACAGATCTCCTCCAATTACGGATAAAGGCTTTCACACAGATTTGGCAACCACTAAATTAGAAAGAATTAATTAGCAGAAATTAATTAGAAAATCTTTGTACATAGGCTCCTATTCTTAGTTTCTTTATTTATTCTTTTATCTTTGTGTATATATATATTATATCTATCTCAGCCTGGTCGACAGGTCAAGTAATACAACCATTCTTTTATTTTTTTACTCTCTCTCTCCTACATTTTATCTTGGTATCAGAGCCTATGGCATTTCACAGTGCTGACTCGTTTGAAGCTATGAGCTCCAAATCTCCTGGTCTTCAGAACATGACTACTACAATAGCCATGAATTCTATTCCTAACATTTCTCCGTATCTCACCACCAAGTTGAATGGAGAAAATTTTCTTCTGTGGAGAGCTCAATTTCTGCTAGTTCTCAGGGCCTACAAACTTATGGGCTTAATTGATGGTTCGGCCAAGGCACCACCAGAGGAAATTCCATATCCCAATGATGGTAGTAAGAAAATTCTTAACCCAAACTATTCTTCATGGATACAGTTGGACCAACTTGTTTTAAGTTGGCTTGTTGCATCTCTGACAGAGGGCGTATTAGCCCAAGTTGTTGGACTGTCTACTATAGTCGAAGTCTAGAGTTCCCTAGAAATATCATTTTCTTCTCACTCACGATCTAGGGTGCTACAACTAACGCGGCAGTTATAAAATCTTAAAAAAGGCAATCTATCCATAAGCGAATATGTTCAGAAAGCAAAAACTATTGCAGACAATCTATCTGTTGTTTCTGAATCGGTAGCTAAGGAAGACCTTGTTCTCTACATCCTATCTAGACTAGGTAGTGATTATGAATCTCTCGTCACTACCATTACTAATAGGACTGATGCTAATCAGTTAGGCATCAATGATGTTCTTGGTTTACTGTTTAACCATGAATCTTGGCTTGTTCAGCATAATGTTTCTAGTGAAGCTCCCAATGCCAACATAGCCACAAATAATAATAACAATGGAAAGAATAGCAATAATAATTCTCAGTTTCAGAATAACCAAGGGAATTATGGCCGCAGTAGAGGCATGGAGCGCGGAAATCAGTCTGGACGTGGACAAGGTCGAGGAAGAAGTAAAACAATTATCTGCCAGGTATGTAACAAACCTGGCCATGGTGCACTCAAGTGCTACAAACAGTACGACCTCTTGTACCAATAAGAACAGAACCATACTTCTTCAGATCATGCGGCTGTGTTTCATAGTGGTATGTCTTCTTACAATGGCTCAACATCTAATTTCGGCCCTGCTTGGTACCTTGATAGTGGAGCAACTCATCACATGACTCTAGATGCTGATAACTTACAAAACAAGACAGAATTTTTTGGTACGAACCAAGTAAAGTTGGTAATGGTGAAGGTTTGACAATTAAAAGTATTGGCTCTTCTTCATTAAATTATGATCATTATCAGTTTAATCAAAAAAAATATTTATCATGTTCCTACTTTGACAAAGAATTTGATTTCTGTTAGCAAATTCACAAGAGATAATAATTTAATATTTGAGTTTCACCCAGATTTATTTTTATTAAAGGATCGTATGGGGAGAGTTCTACTTAGAGGACCCAGTAGAGATGGACTCTATCAGTTCCCAAGAGCCATTAATGAAGGAGAAAAATTAGCTGAAGCACTTGTTGGAGAAAGAGCTTCTTTCCAAGATTGGCATCATCGCCTAGGACATGCATCATTAAAAATAGTTAAATTAGTAATTTCTAAATTTGGTTTACCTTATTCAGGACATGTAAATGAGCAGTTTGTTTGTGAGGCTTTCCGATTAGGCAAAGCACATCGTTTAAATTTGCCACTTTCTTCTACTAATGTCTCTCAACCTCTAGAGTTAATTTAATCAGATGTATGGGGACCTGCACCAGTTTGTCTACAAAAGGCTATAAATATTATGTTTTGTTTATGAATGCCTATTCTAAGTTTTCTTGGTCCTCTTGAAAGGAAATTATATGTGTTTGATGCTTTTGTTAAATTTAAGAGACATGCTGAAAATCTATTTTCCACTAAAATTAAAATGTTTCAAAGTGATTGGGGAGGAGAATTTCGAAAATTATCCCCCTTCTTGGATAGTGGAGGAATTTTACACAAGGTCAGTTGTCCTCATACTCATGAGCAGAATGGAAATGCTGAAAGGAAACACCGGCATATTATTGAGTCCACTCTCTCTCTACTGGCGTCCTCCTCTCTCCCCAAATTCTTCTGGGTCGAAGCAGCAGAAACTACAGTGTTTCTCATTAACTAGTTGCCTACTCCAACACTTGGTAATCTCTCTCCTTATGAAAAGTTGTTTGGTCGAAAACCTGATTATTCTATATTGTGAAATTTTGGTTATGTCTACTATCCTTTCCTTCGGCCATATAACAAGCACAAGATGGACTATAGATTTGTTAAATGCATTTATGCTGGATATAGTTCCTCTCATAAAGGGTACAAGTGCTATAATCCGGTTACTTCACAAGAAATTATTGCCAGATATGTGGTTTTTTATGAGAAACAGTTTCTAGGACTCTCTCAAGAGAGAAATTTTTCTGAATCTCTGAATTCGGCGCCAGTCACCCTGCTACCTGTTCCTTTAGTCACTGATGCGCAGGATGATATCTCTTCTCCTGACTCTCCGTCTCTTTAACAATGTATAACTGCAAGTTCATCTTCCACTGATACTAATGAGTCTTTGTCTCATGATGATAATCAGACAACTCAGCCACGACAGAGAACACGGCTGATTCAGGATATTCTCGACACCACACCTGTTGTTCCTGCACCGGCTGTACGGACACATTCTATGACTACCCGTTCTATGAGTTCCCACCATGCGCAGCCTGTCACACGGTATTCCTTACCTGAAGGGGCACTTGCATATGGTAGTCCGATTGATGTAGAACTAACTTCCTACTCTCAGGCATCCAAGTCTGCACACTGGCACACTGCTATGGCATCTGAATTTCATGCACTCATACAGAATGGTACGTGGCAACTTGTTCTTTATGACCCTTCCATGAATGTTGTTGGTTCTAGGTGGGTGTACAAAATTAAGAGGAAACCTAATGGTTCTGGTGAACGCTACAAAACTAGACTAGTAGCTCAGGGTTTCTCTCAAGTTCCTGGTGTTGACTTCATTGATACCTTCAACCCTGTTGTTATGCCAGCCACTATTCATACAGTTTTATCTTTGTCCACCTCACAAGGGTGGGACATTAAGCAGCTAGATGTTCACAATGCCTTCCTAAATGGATTTATTCAAGAAAATTTTTATATGAAACAGCCCCAGGTTTTGAGGATCAGACATGTCCAAATTATATTTGCAAGCTTAAAAAGGCTCTATATGGTCTTCGTCAAGCCCCTTGGGCTTGGTTTTCTCACCTCAATTAAAGACTTCATGATCTTGGCTTCAGAAGCTCTCAGTGTGATCCCTCTCTCTTCATCTACACCAAAAATAATATTTCTCTATATATTTTGGTTTATGTTGATGATATTATTGTTACTGGTTCTTTTGCTGCTCATGTTTCTCAACTAATTGTGGGTTTGTCTCGGAGCTTCTCTCTTAAGGATCTTGGATCTCTACACTATTTTCTTGGAGTAGAAGCTCATCGTGACAAGACTGGATTGTTTCTTTCTTAGAGGCATTACATTTTGGATTTCCTACAGAAAACTAATTTGGCAAGATCTAAACCCTTGACCACGCCTATGGCTCCTACGTCTCGATTGTCTAAATTTCAGGGAAACCCACTTCCTGATCCTATTCAGTATCGCAGCGTTGTCAGGGCCCAGCATTATATTACACTTACACGTCCAGATGTGGCTTTTGCGGTGAACAAAGTCTGTGAATTCCTTCAGAACCCGACCAGTGATCATTGGACGGTAGTAAGACGCATTTTGTGTTATCTCAAAGGCACAATTGAACATGGACTATTTTTTGCATCCAATTCTCCTAGATATTTAGTTGCTTTTTCAGATGCTGATTGGGCTGGTTGCCCTGATGACTTCCAGTCTACTGGTGGTTATGGTATTTTCCTTGGATCTCATTTAATCTCTTGGAGTGCAAAGAAACAACCCACCATTGCCCGTTCTAGCACTGAAGCTGAATTTTGCTCCTTAGCTAACTCCACCACAGAATTGTTGTGGCTTCAGTCCCTACTACGGGATTTGGGTGTTCATCAGCCTGTTCTGCCTATAATTTACTGTGATAATATTGGTGCCACGTATCTGGAAGCACATCCGGTGTTTCACGCTCGCACCAAGCACATCGAAGTGGAATTTCATTTCTTGCGTGATCATATTCTCTATAAAAATCTGGATGTCCAATATATCTTTGCTAATGATCAGTTGGCCGATATCTTTACCAAACCTCTTGCTCCATATTGGTTTGATTATCTCCGGCCCAAGCTTCGCGTGCTTCCCGCCCCATTTCACTTGAGGGGGCATATTAAGGAAAGTCCTCCGGAAGGTAACTCCACAAGACTGGCAGTTACCAATGGAGGCTCACAATCCAGAATAGCAACTGAGGATAAAGGATATTTAGCAGCTGCCAATGACAGATCTCAATCCAGAATAGCAACTGAGAATAAAGGATATTTAGGAGCTACCAATGACAGATCTCCTCCAATTACCAATAAAGGCTCTCACACAGATTTGGCAACCACTAAATTAGAAAGAATTAATTAGCAGAAATCTTTGTACATAGGCCCCTATTCTTAGTTTCTTTATTTATTCTTTCGTCTTTGTGTATATATTGTATCTATCTCAGCCTGGTCGACAGGTCAAGTAATACAACCATTCTTTTATTTTTTTACTCTCTGTCTCCTACATTTTATCTAGAGGAAAACAATAACACAGCCACTATTGCCAAGAAGTGGAGTGCAACGAATTTCTTAACAGGATGAAAAAGAGCTCTTCATCAGAGACGTCGAAGAGTTCCATCAATAATTAATAATAACAATGGAGGCTAGGAGAAGGAGCAACCGAGCAAAAGAAAACCAACGGCAGGAGTGATAGGCAGAATGATCAGATTCTCCAACAAGGTTGCGATGGGAAACAAACTCCTAGTCCAGCAAAAATGAGTGTCGAGGATGGCGGGCTATGGGAGAGGTTGAACCATTGTGTAAGAAAATTAGATGATAGGTGAAGGGCATTTTTGTCCTTTTGTATGATACTTAACATATTTTAATGATTTTGGATCAACTTGACAGTTTTTAGAAGTTTAGGTATTGTAGTGACACTATTTGAAGTTCAGGTACTAACTTGACACTATCCCTAAAATACAGGGTACTAATCTGAAGCCCTGCTAATAATGGTTAGCTGACATGCTGATAAAAAAACACCTAAGGCTGTGTTTGGTTGCAATGCAAACAAATTTGCACTAATGCAAAACTATGATAGTGCAAATGGTTTGCTTGTAATTTCTTACCTATTTTTGTTTCAAGTTTTAGCTTATTTTGTTTGATTGCATAAAAATGAAGTTAAGACATGAAGTAGAACAAGGTAAAATCCAATACAAAATTAAATGGGAATATGCATTTTCTTCATTTGCATTCCCATGCATTTGTAATAGTACAAATAAAATAGCATTGCAACCAAACACAGCCTAAGTTGCAGCAATTGAATCAAACAAAAGAAGATTGTCGTTTCCTTGGATCACCGTTTCCTTAAAAATAAATGATAATGAAAAAATGACATTAAAACCAAACACCACCTTAATCTTTCTAACCATCAAAAGGCAGAGATGATTTTCTAAATATTCATTAAGCTCTTTTAATAATAGCTGCTTCATCTTTTGTCATCTCTTTTACAAAATTTGAAGTTTCCTTTTAAAAAATAGTTGAGTTTAGAATCAATGGAAGTTTACTTGAACTTTTTGTGCTAAATATATACAAGGAAAGACAGCTATTAATTCCATCATCTCCTTTACAGACTGAGGAAGAAACCGGTACGTTGCTGGAGTACAAGGGAATGAAGATGACTAAAACACAATATGGAAGAGGCGCTTGCCATCATTTGCTCATCTCCCAATAACTCAATTCTTACATTATATTTCTCTTCTAAGCTAATTCCAATCAATTTTGTTCAAACATGGACGGTGGAAATGGATTCTAAGAGTTAAAATTTTCCCTTCCAGTAGATTCCTAACTCAAGACAACTGAATTGAGAATATCCTCAGTGGTGAAATATCACATGCAATCCTTCATCTCTCTTGGATAAATTCCTTCATTTGCTTAACTTTGTGTCCACTTTGGTGGACAATCTCCATCTTTACCTCATAGCAGCAAAATACCAGACACCAACCCTAGTCTCCACACAACAAGATGCCATCTGAGGCTGCTTCAGTAGGGCAGCTAGGAATTCTCTAGTGGGGCAATTTATATGTGTAACTGTAATACATGGTAGGTGTGAATACGCACCCAAAAATACATTTGTTGTGCATTGGGTTTTCCTGTTTTCTCATTTGGATAGTTTGAAATTGGGTTGATCGATCATAACACGATCTCATCATCTCTACCTGCTTAGAAAAAATAGGTAGTTCAAAGACATGGGACTCATTTGCAATTTCAGTTTTTTTTTTTTTACTTGAACATTGCCACATTAGCATTTTTTATTATTTTATTTGTTATTTAACGGATTGTAAAGGGTGTCACTAATACCATGAATTTTTGGTCTAACAGTGGCTTTTTTAACTTATTTTGATGTATAAATTAGCTCCTCAAATTATAAATGGGTGAAATTGGTCTTTTTGCAAAGTTTAAGGGTTGTAGGAGCCAAAAATCCTAATAATAATAATAATAATAATAATAATAATAATAATAATAATAATAATACATTATTAACATATTAAGGATAATAAAATAAAAAATAAAATATTGATAAAATCATAAAAAATAATTAAATATTATAAATAATGTTAATATACTAATACTAAAAAGTTATAATAATAAAATAATGAAAAAATGATAAAAAAATTAATTATTATTTAAATATATATTAAATTCCACTTATTTGTTAGTAATTAATTAAAAATCAATAATTATTATTATTATTCTATTAATTATTTATTTATGATTATTACTTAATAATCTATTTCATATCTTATAATTAAATAATTATTTGTTACCAGAATTGCAATTTTATTATTTAATTACATATTCAAATGTTTTATTGATTAATTACTCAATGCTCATACTTAAATAATAATTATGTAAATAACCTATAAATAATTATTTTGGTTAATTACTAAATTAATTAATAATAATTAACTATTATTCATTATTAATAATTAATTTCGTAATTACTAATTATGTACATATAAAATTTTTTATCAACCATTCCTTAATTATGATTTAATTAATTAATAATTACGCAATTATTTATTGTAAATATATACATATTAATTAATTAATTGTAAAATGCTAAATTATTTAAGAATAATTATTTCATTAAGGAATAATTATTTATTTTAACTAATTTTTAAATAATTCATTAAAATTAGTTATTACTAATATTAACAATAAATTATACAATTACAAATTATGTGCTTGTTAAAATAATTAATTATTAATTCATTACATCATTACATAATTATAAATTAATTATTTTAGTTAGGAAATTATTTATTGATTGATTAATTATAATTAATTAATAATAATTATGTAATGGTTAGTTAATTATTAAATGCTCACTTATTTAAAACTATTTAATTATTTATAGTTTTTATAAATTTCACTATTTATTTACTTATTTTCTATTTATTTAATTAATTGATAATTGATTTCTTAAATAGTTAAACAAACTTTTTCATATCTAGAGTTAAAATCGTCAATTGTCATTTTTCAGAACTCAACGTTTAAATTTTAGAACAGCATTCTCTACATTTAATGCAAAAGAACAGGCCCCAAGGTCTTAAACTTTATCCCAAAATTTTGAAAAAAAAAATTAAGAAATTTATAACCATAAAGATGACAAGAGCTATGGGCCTAGGGTTGTAAACGAATCAAATTCTTAAAAATCCGAATCCGATTCGATTATTGAAAACTTGCATCAGAATCTAATCCAAAATTTGAACAGATTTGAAGACCTCATATTCAAATTCGAATCCTAACAGATTTAGATCGGATTTGGATTTAATCTAACTCTACTTTAATTTTTTTTAAATACAAAATATAAAAAGTTAATTACTTTTCAACTTTTATATACAATAAATTAATGTAATTATATAAATATAACAAACTGAATTCTTCATATAATATATATTTAAATATATATGTATATATATATTTATAATTTCAAATATAATTATATAAAATTTATATATTAAAATCAATAATTATTATAATATAATCGTATTTGGATTTTAGTAGGACCAGTTAGAATCAAATCCAAATCTGATCCAATTACATAAATTCATTATCTGAATCTGAAATAATCAGATTGGATGTCAGATTGGGTATCATTGTCGGGCCAAGTTATGGTTCTCTACGTCTCATGAGATGTGTATTACTTCACTATTGAAAACAAAAAAAAAAATCCAAAAATCTAGAAAATTAAAAAAAAAAAAAACATAGAAAAATCCCATTGCAATTGCTGAGTTCGACGAGTCAGAGAACCTACCAACTGAGCCACGAACACCCCCTATTAATAAGTCGCTTAATTTGACAAAGAGATAAGAGCAATATTGATTAGGCCAAATCAATTTTTAAAAACCAACCTAGAGGTCCAAACCGTTTTTGCCTCCAAGTCATGGGTCGTTGGTTTGGCTGGCCAAGTCAAACAAGTCAGACTGTGCCACGTCAACCATATGGAATATATATATATATATATATATATATATATATATATATATATATATATATATATATATAGTGTGTGTGTGTGTGTGTGTGTGTGTGTGTGCAGGTATGTATCTATAAATATGTATTTTATCAATAAATAATGTATAATGATATTTTACATATAATATATGAAATATTTTATATTTAATTTATGTTTTTTAATACAGTTTAGTTTTTTTATTTGTAAAAAATATTAAAAATTACAATTTGAAGCCAAAAATGTGATTTTTTGGAGAAAAATAATGGGACAAAGCGACACATAAACCTCAAAAAGTTACCAACATCAAAAAAATCACCTCAATCGAACATCGGAGTACAAAGTTATGGCCTCCTAAAGTTTTCTTACACAGTTAGCATGCAACCCACAACCCGGTCACTAGGTTGAACAGGTCAATGATCCAACCATCCAGGTCAAACAGTTTTGACTAAGCCAACGGTTTTTTACCTTCTCCAGGTTTTACTAAAACCAAACCCGGAATCTTGACCGAGTAATGGTTTGAGCAGTTCAACCGGCCAAGTCATTGGTGGGTTGAAAACACTGGGCCAAATCTGCTTAACATCTGGGTTTGGTGATGACTGTTGGTCTCCATTAACCATTCTCCGAGTTGGTCTGGTTGTTATTAGAGTCAAAAAAATGGATAGTTCCAGCCTTCCAATGTTAATTTTCATATGGTTCAATCCTATGAGATCCCTTTTCAGCTACTACAATCCACGGTAAAGAGTTGAAATAAAACAGGAAAAACATGGTAGAGTTCTTGCTCATGCAAAAGTGTTCTCTGCGACTACAAGAAACTCAACAAAGAAAGATAACGACTTATTCAAGCAAAGCAAACTCAAGGGTAATGAAAAAATCGGGTTGAATATCAAAAATCATAAATAATCATTCTTAGTTTTTTTCCTTTGACCGGTGTCCGGTCACAGATACCACTGGCCAAAAATTTCTGCAACGTCAAGGAGAAAAGACAAGCAGCATTGCTGCAGCCCCGTCTCCACCAATACATTCTACACAAGCGAAAGTTCACCAGAAGGAACCGACCTCTTGACTAATTTAGCCCAAGATTCGTTGGTCTCTGTGATAACCTTTAGAGCATACTCCTGCGTATCAGAAGAAAATAAAAGAATTTTAAGTCATAATAGGAATAAGATTATCTTCACGCACTCTAAATCCATCAATCATTGTAGAAATAAATAGATCAAATGGTCTTGATTCTTGAAGGTTTCAACATCAAAGTGGCTGGACCTTGGTACTGGAACTCACTCGACCACCTTAACGCTCATGGTATCAAGCCGTGGGATACAGACTACAGCATAGACATGTCAAAGTGAAACTAAAATTGATCTTTTTCCCGCTAAATGTAAAGGTATAACCCACTCCATCTCACAAGGCTGTCCTTGAAAAGCTTTATATTCTGAGACATCTATTTAAGTGTACATATATTGTCTCATAACTTGTATAAATTTAACCTCCAGTAAAGTCTTCCTATCTTTTGGATTTAACGGTCTACGGATAATGTGGAAAAGTGAAAATTTTCATGCATTTTTTTCCTTAGTATGGGCAAACACTCAGACAGACAAACATGTAGAGGGTTTTGTTTTACCATCAAAAGTGATCTCACAGAGGAGTATCTTTGTGAGATGGATCAAGTAATTAATTGCCCACACACGTTATTTAATTTGTTTAATCATGTCTTTCCTCTTTCCTTTTACCTATTAAACGAAACTACATGTATACATTCAAGATACCCAACTAGAACGTGTATTAGTTATTAAGAATTCCAATATGTTGATCATTTTATCAAATATAGACTATCATGTCTTTCCTCTTTCCTTTTACCTATTGAACAAAACTACTGTATACATTCAAGATACCCAACTAGAACATATATTAGTGATTAAGAACTCCATATGTGTTTATCATTTTATCAAATATAGACTGTCTACGGACCCTCCAACATAGAACACCTATGATCACAATGACCACCTACTGTCACAGTTTATTATAAAGAGTGATGTAGCAAAAAGCTCAAGATAAATGGCAGATATTTAGCTCAAAATATTAAAATTTAAATCTATACATGTGCTAGAAGATCAGGACCATCACTGAATTGGTTCCACCTAACAGATTGTCAGGTCAAAATTCAATTTAACGAGATGATTACAGGTGAAAATTCAATTCATCCATATGGATAATAGAAAACATTTCCTGCAGCTCCAAAAATTATGTACAAATGAGAGGGTTAAAAAGAACTGTAGAAACCACTGATGTGGTCCCCACCTCTTTCTATTGTACTCGTATACAACTACTATGTGGTCCCCACCTCTTTCTCTTGTACTCGTATACAACTACTAGTTATTTAAGTGTCAGTCCACAATTAGTTGTTAGTCTTTTATTAGGACTTTAATTGTTGTCTTTTATTAGGATTTTAATTTTGCCATGTAAGCAGTCTTATCCTTACTTCAGAATTAATATAAATAGAAAGAGGGGGGTGGCAGATTAAGCATCCTCTTCTTTTCTGAAATCCTTCCTTCAAAATCTTCTTCTCTTCTTTTCTCTTCCTCCTCTCATCCTCTTAAGTTCCCATTGATTATACACCACAGCTTGGGCTGTCAGTAGTCTCATACGACTACATGGTATCAGAGCCAACCTAGGAAATCTTATGATAGTCTAACATGGCCGGCTGCATAAGAATTTCCTAGGGTTGGAAAATTTCCAGCAAAAAAGCATCATCGGCTGAGTCTTGGAGATTGTTGGTGAAGCATCAGAGGATGACCAGCAATCAGAAAGTCAGAAGGAAGAACCCTCAAGATTAGGGTTCAAACTTATCTTTGAAGGTTGCGGCCAGAGTTTTGCTGAAGTCAATCTTTTCTATTAAAAGGATTACCTTTTCTGGTTATTTCAAAGGTTCGACTGAAAGTTTTTTTCCTCCTGAACTGCTCTTGATACATGAAAAGAATAGTTTTTTTTTTGTTACTTTAAGAGGTGCGGCTGAACTGGTTGTGTTCTTGACTTGTTTCTTGACCTTTGACTGGTTCTAGGTTCAAGATTCTAGTTTCTTGATTGTCGCCAATTCTAGGGCTGCAGTTAGTTTCAGCCTTGCACTCTCAGCCCTTCACTCTAAGTTGTACTTGGAAGGTTATCTTTTTTGGGTGGATTGCCGAGCTAGAAGGATAAAGTAGGTTCGGCTGATAGCAAATTCTGGGTGTAATTACCCAGTCTCGGTGATACAAAAGGCATTTGTTAATCTTTTCTTGACAAAGAATGGAGTTTAAGAGCCAAGGGGAAAACTATTTAGGGGCTGGTGGTGCTGGTAGCATACCTGAGAACAGTTTTCAGATTACCACTGTAAAATTTGATGGGTCAAACTACTTAGAGTGGGCCCAATCAGCCATGATGGCTATTGGGGGTAGAGGAAAGCTAAGTTATTTACTGGGAGATGTCAAGGAACCAGCCAAGGAGGACCAAATATATACCAAATGGGTTCAGGAGAACTATTTGTTTATGACATGGCTGTGTAACTCCATGCAACCACATATCAGCCGAAATTATTTATGGGCAAAAACAGTTAAAGAATATTGGGATATCATGAAAGAAACCTACTCCCAACCCCTCAATGTTGCTAGGGCCTATGAGCTAAAATGTAAGGTGAATAACCTTAAGCAAGGAGAGAAGCCAGTCTCGGTTTATTTTTCCACCTTGAAATCCTTGTGGCGTGAGATTGATCACTTAGAAACAATTGAGTGGGAAGACAACAGCTTCTAACAAGAGAGTGAGAAGACAACCTTAAGCAAGGATGCACAAACCTACAGAAAGCAGGTTGAAACCAATAGGATATTTGAGTTTCTAGCTGGTCTGAATTCTGAGTATGACATTCTAAGACAACAGCTTCTAACAAGAGACAGTGTGACTCTATCACAAGCTTACTCTCTAGTGCACAGTGAAGAAAGTAAAAGGAAAGTTATGTTACAGCACTCGCCACTTGAATCAGCCTTGGCAGCAACTAAACCCAAGTTTGGGGATAAGGAGAGAGATATGAAGAAGGAAGACAATGACCTAATATGTGAGCATTGCAAGAAACCTAAGCATAATAAAGAAACCTATTGGAAGCTACATCCTCATCTAGTTCCCGCAAAACTTAGGAACAAAAAGGGGAATGCTAATACAGTTGTTACTACTGATTGTGCAACCTCATCAGGCACAAGAGCAGCACCACTAGACACTCTAGCTGTTGTCCGAGCTGCCTTGACTCAGTTGGAAAAGGAGGTTGGTAATTCAGCATCATCATCTCAGCCAATCACAACATCAGCTCCTCCCACCTCACCATTTGCTCATTCAGGTACACGGGCCTCAGCTTATCATGCTTCAACTCCAAGTAACACTGAACATTGTTGGGTAATAGACTCAAGTGCATCTAATCATATGACTAGTTTGCCTTCACTATTTACTACCTATCACTTATCCTCTGGTAAAGACAAGGTGTCTATTGCTGATGGATCACTTGTTCCCATTTCTGGCAAGGGAGACATCAGGTTGTCTAGTGCCATTTCCCTGTCTTTTGTTCTACATGTTCCTAAACTTAGCACCAATTTACTTTCAGTTAGCAACATTACTAAAAACCAGAATTGCTCAGTAACCTTTTTTCCTGATCGATGTGTTTTTCAGGACTTGGAGACAAAGAAAGTGATTGGGACTGGCCGTGAGACAAATGGAATCTATCTGCTTGGAGGAAGTTCACAGTGGAACGGTAGTGAAGTTAGAAGTTCTTTTGTTTCTCAGTCTATTGGTCAAGTCATGCTTTGGCATAATCGATTGGGTCATTTATCCTTTAGGTATTTGAAAAGCTTGTTTCCTAGTTTATTTGAATCTATCAAATGCCCAGTTTAAAGAGAAGTAGTGTTCCTTTTGACATTGTACATACCGATGTTTGGGGACCATATCACATCACTACTATGGGGGGTACAGATACTTCTTGCTGTTTGTTGATGACTACACCCGGTTTTCTTGGGTCTACTTGATGCGTTCTCGAGATGAGGTCCCTACCCTAACCCAGACCTTTCATCAGATGATTTTAACCCAGTTTGGGATAAAAATCAAAATTTTCAGATCCGACAATGCAAGAGAATACTTTAAAGCATCACTAGCCTCTTATTTTCTTGACCATGGGATTATCCATCAGAGTACCTACCCTCATACCCCTTAGTAGAATGGGGTGGCTGAGAGAAAGAATAGGCACATATTGGAAGTAGCTAGAAGTATCATATTCAACTCCAATGTGCCTATACATTTCTAGGGAGATGCCATTCTCACAGCTATGTATCTCATCAACCGAATTCCTTCACGGGTTCTTGACATGAAACCCCCATTCACTCTTTTATATCCTGATAAAGAGTTGTTTTTTGTCCCTCTTAAAACCTTTGGTTGTACCTACTTCGTGCAAACTCTTGGCCCTCATTGTTCCAAATTTGACCCTAAAGCCTCAAAATGCATTTTCCTTGGTTATGCACAAACTCAAAAGGGATACTGTTGCTACGAACCTGCTTCAGGAAAGAGATTTGTATCCATGGATGTTACTTTCTTTGAGGATGTACCTTATTACTCTAGGGTTTCTTCTCATGGGGAGAGTAGTACGGTTGGGGTTAACACATCAAAAGTCCCTTTACCTATTCCATTGAGTGAAGAGGGGTGTAATGGGGAGGGTTGTCAAAAATGTCGGGATTTGAGAGTTTATCACAGACGATGGAGGCAGGTTGATTTCGGTCATCAGCAGTGTAGGCCAGCCCCAATTCCTTTTGAAGATCCAAATCCAGGTATTACATTTCTTCCAGCTCCCATTACAGATGAGCCTTTTGCTGTTGAGCCTTCTCCATCTTCTGAGTCCTCACTTCCATTGAATGACCTTGACCTTTCCATTGCAGTCCGTAAAGACAAACGCCATTGCACCTCATCCAAAGCCCACTGTATCTCACAATTCTTGTCCTATGATCACATGTCTCCCTCTTACATGTCCTTTCTTACATCAATTGCCGATATTCCCATTCCCAGAACAGTACAGGAAGCCCTGACCATTCCTGAGTGGAAAGATGCAATGAAGGTAGAAATGGATGCCCTTCTGAGAAACAATACCTGGGAGCTAGTTGATCAACCCAAAGGGAAGAAACCAGTTGGATGTAGATGGGTGTTTACTGTGAAACATAATGTTGATGGTTCCATTAAAAAATATAAGGCTCAGTTAGTTGCAAAGGGATTTACTCAAACTTATGGTATAGATTACTTGGAGACTTTTCCACTAGTAGCAAAAATGACCACTATCAGAGTGTTATTATCTCTTGCAGCCAATTACTCTTGGCCCTTGTTCCAAATGGATGTTAAAAATGCCTTCCTCAATGGAGACTTGCAAGAAGAAGTGTACATGCAGTAGCCTCCTAGTTTTTATAGTACAGAGACAGGTAAGAAGGTTTGTCGGTTGAATAAAGCTCTGTATGGACTAAAACAGTCTCCCAGAGCTTGGTTTGATAGATTAAGACAAGCCCTTGAAAAGTTTGGCTATGTACAGGCTCAATCAGATCACACTTTGTTTATTAAGAAAGTTGATACTTCCTTGACTCTACTTGTTGTATATGTGGATGACATTGTAGTAGCAGGGAGTGATAACAGCAAAATTGAGTCTCTTAAGAAACTTCTCCATCAAGAATTTGAGGTAAAGGACCTGGGAGAGCTACGATATTTCTTGGGTATTGAAGTAGCTCGATCCAAGCATGGAATCTTTGTTTCTCAAAGGAATTATGTCCTTGATTTGTTAGAAGAAACAGGAAAGTTGGGTGTTAAGCCAGCTGATACACCTATTGAACAAAATCACAAGATTTGTGCAGAAGGTGGAGAGCCTCTTGAAGATAAAGCTATGTTCCAAAGATTAATTGGTAAACTACTATATCTGTCTTACACGACCAGACATCAGCTATGCAGTCATTGTTGCTAGTCAGTATATGCACTCTCCCAGAACTACCCACCTACTTACTGTTGAGAGGATATTGGCATATTTAAAGAGGTGTCCAGGCAAAGGTGTACTATTTAAGGATAATAATCACATGAAGATAGAAGTTTACACAAATGCAGATTAGGCCGGTTGTGTTGATGATAGAAGTTCTACCTCTGGATATTGCGCCTTTGTACGAGGTAACCTTGTTTCTTGGAGGAGCAAGAAACAAAATGTTGTTTCTCGTTACAGTGCTGAAGCTGAATATCGGTCCATGGCAAATGGTGTGGCTGAAATACTATGGTTGAAATCACTATTTGATGAATTGGGTATTACCTATGAGAAACCTCTAATGCTGTACTGTGATAATCAGGCTGCAATTAATATAGCTCATAGCCCAGTACAACATGACAAAACCAAGCACATTGAAGTCAATCGACATTTTATTAGGGAAAGGGTTGCATCTCAAAAAGTCTGTCTTCCATATATCAGCTCCAACATGCAGCTTGCTGATCTTCTCACCAAGGTAGTTTCAAAGAAGAAGTTAGAAGCAGATCTATGCAAGTTGGGAATGACAAACATCTACTCCCAACTTGAGGGGCAGTGTAGAAACCACTGATGTGGTCCCCACCTCTTTCTATCGTACTCGTATACAACTACTATGTGGTCCACACCTCTTTCTCTTGTACTCGTATACAACTACTAGTTATTTAAGTGTCAGTCCACAATTAGTTGTTAGTCTTTTATTAGGACTTTAATTGTTGTCTTTTATTAAGATTTTAATTTTGCCATGTAAGCGGTCTTATCCTTACTTCAGAATTAATATAAATAGAAAGAGGGGGGCGGCAGATTAAGCATCCTCTTCTTTTCTGAAATCCTTCCTTCGAAATCTTCTTCTCTTCTTTTCTCTTCCTCCTCTCATCCTCTTAATTTCCCATTGATTATACACCACAGCTTGGGCTTCAGTAGTCTCATACGACTACAAGAACCAACAAAGCTGATTTTTGGTGCAGGTGACCTTTTAGACAGAACCCACCAGGTGGTAGATCTGATCATCTATTATAGGTGGGGATGTACGGTTGATGGCTTAAGCTAAAACTTACCATTTTAACCCAAGCTTCTGGCAGCATTACTCTATCACAAATATTTACATCCTATTGTATTCTCTAGCTCTTGTTATTTCCTTCATATTCTACCCTGTTCAGAATCTTCAGATTAAATTACCTAATGGAAATAGAACGTCATTATATATTTATATGGATCAAATTTTCCAAATGGACAAAGTAAGAAAACCATCATCAGCCAAACCCTTTGGACTAGCAAGGTATCTCCATATTCCAAGAAGGTGAGTTATGTACGAGCAGATTATTCTTGCAATAAAATCAATAAATGGTGAACAAGAAACCCAAATTAGTGTACCTTGTTTGCTGCCTTGTTGCCAAGACCAAACTTGTTAGCAGGCTTTCCATCTGGGATCTTGTAGTCTCTGAACCAGTCCCTAATTGCAGTGAGAGTACCCTGACAAAAATTGCAGATTATACTAGACAAGAGATATGGAGTGTAACTGTAAAAAGGATGATGGATATTCCTTTGAACTGTTAATTAAAAATCAATTGTTTCCGCATGGAATAACTCCAATTGTTTGCTCCCTTAGTGTACAAGTTATAGCTAAATAAGTTTAGTAACATATCAATTCATCATAAAGGTAAAGTGGTGGTTTAGAATTCTAAAGCACACAAACAGCAATTACCAACACCAAAGGGACCATAAAATTCACATAAATGGCATGGCACTATCTACAGGATCTCCTAGGTCAAAAACTAAGGTGACATGAGTCATGATATTCCATCTGAGACTCTTTTATGAGCCATTTTCCTTTCTCTAGTTTTCTTCTGATGATGAATGCAACAAATCCAGTGATACCACTTTGTGCCCTAAAAAATATACTTGGTAAGACCTATCATGAAGGGGAAAACCCTTCATGTGCAGAACGTTTCCTAGTATTTCATATGTGAATGGTTATTACTTTCTGAGCCTCAATTATCCTTATTACCATACAAGGATATTAACAAATCAATCATAACTAGGAAGTTACTGTAATCTTTTTTTTTTTTTTTGAGCAAAAGGTAAAGTATAATTGTATTAAAGAAAAGGTCCTTTGTACAATGAGAAGCGGTACAAAAAGTCAGAAGGACCTCAAAAGAAGGTCATTCTCAAAAAATTACTGTCAGAAGTAACCTCTTTAAAATCAGCAAGAATAGATAACCAGTTTCTAACAAAGCCTAAAGCCAAATTGATGACTTCTTCCGAAGAGGATTTGAGTTCAAAAACCCTGCTATTCCTTTCTGTCCATACCGCCCATAAAATTGTTGTTTAATCCATCTACATTTACTTGGCCGAAGAAAAGGGGAAGAACAATGTGAAGATATACTAGAGTAGCAGTGGTTTGGACTTTATGGAAGAAAGAAATGCCAAAATCTTCCAAGAGAAGGAGAGAAGTAAACAGAAAATTACGGATTGCGTTATGGCTAGTGTTGGTAACATGGACTCTCGTTGGCGGGAGGTCGAATCTCCAAAGGTCTGGAGGAGGCGACAGGAAAGAGAGAGAAGGTGGGGAAGAGAGAGGAAGAGAGGAGAGAAGGGAGAGTCTCCCTTTTTGAGAAGCCCTAGGTCCCTATTATATGATATCGTCTCCCGCGGTGAAGAGTTATTCCACTTTATATAGAGAGAACCCCAAGGCTATAAGGAGAAAGATCTAAAAGGAGACCTTTCGTATTAGGAAAGGGGATCTTTATCTTTATGTTGGCTATTAAGGGAGCATCATTGGGGTTTCTCCACGTGTCCGGCGAGATCCTTCAAAGACAAAGTTTCCTTTCTCTTAAGGATTATCGCGTGGCACATGTAGGCTACGTCCCCTTACGGGTTTCCTAGTGGCAATGTGTTAAAGGACCAGATCGGCAATGTTATTGTGAGTCTCAGGCGACGCCCATTGTTCATCGTGAGTCCCAAGCGGTGTTTTATGCTCATTGCAAGTCTACGATGGTTTGTTAAGCTCATCGCAAGTATTTGAGGGTTCTAAGATCATCGTAGATGTGAGCCGAGTCATGGACTCATCGCAGGTGTTCTTGTGGTATCGGTTTAGCACCTTCTGTGCCCTCACAGTCGTGACAATCAACATATACCTAACATTGGCTACAGCTGTGGAACTATTTAAATGTTTCTCCTTCGATGACATTTGGAGGAATTAGTTTTCAGTAGCTTCTAGTTCAGTGCAAAAGGCTAAAACACAACTGATTTGGGCACCACCCATGGAACGCTTTATGAAACTAAACTTTGATGGGAGTAGTCGACGCAACCCAGGCCTATTTGGAATTAAAGGAACCATCAGAGACAAGGATGGGAATCTAAGAGCACTCTACTCAGGACCGATGGGAGAGACTCTTCAAGAGTTGAACTGTATTCAATCCTACAAGGTGTACAGATTGCAAGAGAGATAGGGGTGGAGTGTTTGGTGATAGAAGAGGACTCCAAGGTGGTGGTGGGTTGGCTTAGAAATACAGATTCAGTGATATGGTGATATGGAAATGAATTGAAGAAGTTCAAATGGGCAACACAACATATGAATTTAATCATACAATGGGTGGGAAGAGAGGCTAATTCATTTGCTGATTGTTTAGCCAAACAATGAGTAACTAGGGATCAGTTGTATTGGGCCCAATTGTAGTCTTTGTGATGTTTCTTTTCTTTTAAAGGGTGAGGATGCACCTCATGCCTCCCGTTGGGATGCTTGTAACAGTCTTTATCTTTTGTTGATAATGAATTCTTAATGAATTTTTATTTATCAAAAAAGAAAAAGGATGTTTAAAGACCAAACACCACACCACCTTTCCTTTATGTCTTTCAAAAGCTGATCAATTGTTGACTCCTTAGCATCACAAAAACCATACAAGTGGGGCAAAGTTCACATGATTCCCCCCACTTCACACCAAGAATTCTCCCTAAATATCTCTTGGTCACATTCACCATCTGCAGAAATGAGGAAACACAAAATTACTTGAAGATTTCAAAATGCCTTTCCAATAAATCCATCTTTTAGAAATTTTCATCTCTCTTGAATCTCACTCATGCTAGTAATTCCATATTTGTGAGCACTAAATTTTCCACAAGGACTCCATGTTCTGAAACCCAAACTTTCCTATTTTTTTAAACAGAAAATCCACTTTCACTTGACTGGCGGTATTCATTTTCACCCCCTCATCCAAATTCCAAAAGCCAAGGGTTCTTTCTTTGAGTTTTCTCTAAGCTCTTCTCCACTCATGCTAGGACTTTCAATAAAGAGTAAAGACAAGAAATAAGCAACGATGCCAGTCATAACATTAGCCAATCTTTGTCCCTTTGCCTAACCTCTTCATTATCAGATCCCAGCTGCTAATTAGATAGGTGCATGCAACAGTCGGAAATCCCAATCAAGAAAATGGTAGTGAACCCTTGTGGCACTCTGGTGGGGATCGGTCCAGGCATTATAAGACTTATCTTTGTCCCTTTGCCTAACCTCTTCATTATCAGATCCCAGCTGCTAATTAGATAGGTGCATGCAACAGTCGGAAATCCCAATCAAGAAAATGGTAGTGAACCCTTGTGGCACTCTGGTGGGGATCGGTCCAGGCATTATAAGACTTATTCTCATAAGAAGGCCAACAAACACGTTCTGATTTGGCATGAGGAAGACTCTTGGGACTTGGACTGATCTGGTCAGGGGTATTTTCGTCATTTTGACCAGTCCCATGTGGGCTTGGATTATAGCATCTTGTTCCTCTAGCTTAGTAGTACTTCTCTTTCAATTTTCAATTTATTTGCATTAGTAGGTAGAAAGTTATTATGTTTCTTGATGTGCATCCCTCTTCAATATATTATAGATCAGCTTATTTAATGCTTCAATTGGAGAAACAGAGGAGTAATGATGAATCCCCCTCTTGATACCCTATGGCTTTCAAAAGTAAGAAAGGGAGCCATTTGACAAGGATAACAGATGAACCAGTACAAAAAATTGTTATCTTTCACTTTTTTCCATCTGTCCCTAGAGCCCATTCTCATCATCATCTGTTATAGAAAAATCAAGAGGGTCATACAACATCGCCAGGTCCACTTGTGCTAGAAACCAAGGAAACAAAAATGAAGATACAAAAAGAGAGAGAGAGAGAGAGAGAGAGAGAGAGAGAGAGAGAGAACACAAGATTTAACCTGGTTCAGTGATTTGTGATTACATTCATTAATGACCCTTGCAAAACTCACTATTTTCAATTCAGTAATACACCCTAATTCAAGTATAACTGAGAATATGTAATGTAAAATAAATATAAAAAATGCCCCCTGTACAGATGATGTACAATCAAATTTCACATATCAATGTGACTTTAGGAAATTCATGGAGCATATCAACATGATTTGGGTATACAAACTCCACACTCCACAGAGAACCTGAACAACAGCAAAGCAATAAAGTACACCCCTACTGTAGGATTGAACAAATTATTTTCTAAATCTAACCCCCAATACAAGTATACAACTTATTTAAACTAAACACCTTCCCAGAAAGACTATCCATCATTGAATTGGCAGGCCTCAAGATCAAGAACAAGATGTTCAAACTAGAGACCAAGGTTCTCACCTCCCCAGTGAAGTGTTTCAAACTCCATGGGCCATCTAAGTTGTCATGCAACCAGCCAATAGCAACATATGAGTCTCCATCTATCTTAAACCTCCCAAAACCCAAGGAATACATTAATCTAAGGCCAATATTAAGACCATAATGCCTTCTATAAATTTTTTGATAGGTATGTATGATCTGTTTGTAAGTTGTAAAGGTCATTATACAATGTTGGTCCCAACTATCTGGGGTCTTGGCAGGGATAGACCAGATATAGACCTAACCTTTGGCATTTTTTACACAAAGTGATTGCTCTCAGACTCGAACTTGTCGGCCTGAGATTTTACCATTTCACCAACCATGGCCCCTCTATTCATAATTTGTATCATATACAAAAAAGGCACACTAAGGACATTTGCACTATAAAGCAAAATGCAGGCATAGGCTTTCAGCTCATATACAAGACTTATAACTAGCCCTCTACCTGAGCATAAAAAACAGTTTTTCCCAATCATTACAAAAAGTTAGAGAAAGACATTCTATAAAAATCAGCCAACATAGAAGCCCAATTAATTATTGTGTTTCCTATATTGCCAATCACTTGTAAGGCCTCACAGTGATTCTGATAAACAATTCTGCAATTCCTCCTTCTCCATATACCCCAACATAAAGTAAATAGGGCCAAATTATACATTGACTTGTTTGCTATACTCTAACAGGCCAAGCATCTATAAGATTAACTAGATCAGCTGGGATAAGCCATTGCCTCCCAAACAACTTGACATTACATGATGACAAAGCTTATAGTGTCTAGAATAATATTGATTTGCCAATACTTGATAACAAATTATGCAAGTTCTAACACCATATTTTTAATATTGAAAGAACCTAGCATAAAGTTATGAGTGGTTTAGATGGTATAACAGGGACATTCCACCAAGTTAAATCTAGAATATGTAAGGCAAATATGTAATAATGATAAGTTAGAAGTATAAAAGTTTACAGGAAAATGTTTCTCAACGTCATTAACATCGTTGACCAGTGAAGCCCTTGGATCGTCCAATGAGATGGCAACTATTTTCCAGTCAAGCTCCCCCTCATCAATCATAGCTAAAGCAGCTACAGGCTTGACTTTGAGAATCTGACCAATTTTTCCCCGGCTTTCACCAATCTCAACAACATCAACTGGAGGTTCAAGTGAGAACCAAAGGATAAAAAAAAAATAGTAATATTCTTATTGGAAAGTGGAAACAATAGAGTGCAACATGCACAACATGTTGTGACATTATGTTAAATGGGGCTAAAGCCCAAAAAGTTAGTGCTGATACCTGGATCGTTATCTCCTAGTGCTCCTTCAATCTCCGGGTTTGCAAAAGATGGGTCTTCCCATGTCTGTGGAAGCAATCCATAGTTCCAATTTATGCTGTAGCTGAGAAGGATGAAATAAAAATAGTTCAGAAATATGCTTTATAAGGTATAAGGACATAGTAAGAGAACAAAAAACATACAAAGACCAAAGAGTTCTGGTCTGATCAATACAATTGCAGTAAGTACCTGAGAATAGAAGGATGATGCAAAGTAGTGGATCTCACATTGCAAACTTGACTAGGAAAATGGCAGAAAGTCATTTTAAACAGTATAAATTATTCTAGGTCTAGAACGCAAGGCAGATCCATAGATGATAAACCCAACTTACATATTTTTATTTTACACTTTTGGTTACTGAGCCTCTGTTTTGATTTCTTCTTAAAAATAACAGTGTTATATACCCAGACTTATGTCTAATAGGCCTACTTGTTCATTTTCAACTGCAACTTCCGAGTTATTTATAGCATTCAAAACAACATCCAGATATTACAAAAAAGATGCCTAAAAATCATTACAATAGGAAACTTTAGACTTTTCACATAATTGCTTTTTTGTGTTTTAAATAGGTTGCACTCTGTTCGTGAAAAACAGAGTTTTCCCTTTTCCAGGGAAAGGTAAGCACTGGTAAAAGAAAACCCTGACACGCTATATTAAAAACAAAAGGAAACTTACATTTAACAAATACACACTCACAGAGAAAGAGAGATTCAGTGAAAAAGGGTGTCTCTCATTACAATGTAAAAGTCCAGAAGATATATAATTAAGTAATAAGCCAAAGAGACGGTAGGCCAATAACGAAATCATTGCTCAGTTTCACATGGAAGGGTGCATCTCATTACAATGTTCTCTAACTGGCTACACAAAAAAAAGACATAATAAGCATGGGATAATCTGGAATGAAGATGTACAAACAATTTATAGATGTACAGACGGTTAACATAAAGTAGGCAGCAATTTGGCATCAACTGTTTTGTGACCCCATGTGAAAGGAACCTTAGGCAAAAAGCCAAATACCCCATCAAATGGGGTGAAGCAGACAAATTGGATAGAAACTAAGGTTAATAAAATTACATTGGATCTGATTTTTTTTAGAAAGGAAAAAAAAAAAAAAACACTCCAATTTGGGATCCATCAACTGTGTTTCAACCCTTGCATGTCTTGCAAAATTAACAATCATATTGATACTGCCCACCCAAAAAATAACTTAATATTACATTTTATATTTTATGGAAGCACTATGACAAGAAGAAAAGGGGGCATAACAGGAGTATATCTTACGGATAGTATCGAAGTTTCCCCTTCTTTGTATCCTGCTTTATGGGAGTGTATGGTTCATCAGTAGCAACTTCCATCTTTGCACTTGTGTCTTTTGGTATTTCAACAACAAAATTGAAAATGCCATCACCCAAATGCAATGGTAAGTCATGCCAAGGAGAAACCTGCACAAGTAGTAAGCAGCCACTTGGATGTCCTAGTCCCAATAACCAAATCAAGACAGTTATATTGGGTTACAGGATCAAACAATACTGTAAACAATCCCTATTGTAAAATACCTTCTTAAAAAGACATGAAGAAAAGAGGGGAAGAAACTTCAACTTCTACTTTTGGGAAATAAATTTGTCTACTAAGGATTATGTTGATCAAAACCAGAAACTTTAACTTCTAAGAATCTTATATGTTGATTTCTATCGTTATCTTACATTTCAATGCAAAATGGAGTACCCTGAGGCCTAAACTAAAAAGATTAGAAGACCAGAACAAGTTATAGAAGTTTAGGACCCCCTCCCCAATGAAAACAAAAAAGATTAAATAAACTAAACCCCGACAATCAGGAAAAATAAAACCGTCAACATTGTTGCAAATGTTAGTTAAAAGGAAACAATGTTTTTTGGTAGAAAAATATTCCACTAAAGACAACAAAGATATCGAAACAGGAAAAAATTATAAAACACCAAAGTTACAATGAGGTAATGGATTCGAGGTCACTTTGCAACTTCCAAAATGTCAGAAATCCAAAATTGCAGATTATATGCCCTCTGATTTCAATTAATCTCTCACCTTCAAGTGAGAAGAACATGGTTCAATTTAACATACATAATTTGATCCATTCAGCTTGCAGACAACATCGTAACCAAAACAAAATGTTACCCCAATCAATAAACACGATCCACATTTCTTCAAATAAATAGAACAAGCAAACGCCTGCTAAATTAAACCGAAAATTGTAAAATAATAGACTAAAAGGCATAGCATAAGTGAAAAAAAAAATGAGAGTATCAAAATGAAGAAACATATTAAGAAACCTTTTTGCCAGAGCTATCGACCAAGAAGACTCTGTAGTCGAGAGTTTCGGGATGGCCCTCTTCTTTGATCTGAACCTCGGGCTTGTAGAGAGCTCTGCAAGTGAAGAGCCTTTTGGGTGGTCCGTTGATATTGAAATTGCGTCTTAGCGGTCTCTGCTTTACAGAGAAGGGCTGTTTAAGGAGAAAACAACCGACGTTGCGGCCGTGATGAAGCATTCCTGCTGCTGCTATCACTCTACTGGCCGCCATCTCTGCTCCCAACAGGAATTCGTTACCCACCACAGAATGTTTTGAGCTTAGCTTCCTACCGGCTCTGCTCTTCTTTTCTTTGGTTGTAGTCGTGATTCCAAGTACCCGCCCAAACTGGGAGAGCATGCGGTCGAAATATTGACCGTCTGATTCTCCTCCCGGTCACCATATCTGTGCCACGTTGTTGCCAACCGAAATGCGCCTACATGGCCGTCCAATTTTATGGTTTGAGCTGTCAGAAAGGGAGGGAGCCCAGACAGAAAAAGGCCCAATTATCGATCAAAGCAATATTAATTATAATGAGGCCAGAACAGAAAAAGGCCCAGTTCTTCCACTAGTGCAATTATTTATTATTTTTTACCTTATTAACAAAAAATTATTCTCTATTTATTTTTTCTTTTTTGTGGATATGGCCCAATTATCATTGGGTCGCTGGGACGGTTTTGGGCCGACCTATTACTTATAAACTCCACTCATCTGGACTGATTTGGCTTCTTCCTCGATCTGGTTATTTGACAGCCGCACTTGTATGATAGTAATATTGCCAAACATTCCCTGTATTTTGGGAATGTTCTGAACGGGAAGGAAAAGATATTTGCACATGGTGATGCCTTTTAGCCTGTGATTGGTTCGAAAGTAAACAAGAGATAAATAGAAAATTGACGGAAAAATTTTTAAGGGTCCAATTGGTTACTCGGAACAGGTGCCTACAATTCTAGCCATTTGCTTGATCGGAAATAAGGATGGCAATTTTCCTCAGTTTTTCTATCTGCACGAGTATTCCCCAGTAGTGATGGGAATAGGGAAATGAATTTGTGTTAATATTTTTAAAGATATGGTTGAATATGTTCGAATATGTATGGATCGGATCATAAATTGTAATTATTTTGTTTTTAAATTCTTTTAGAGTGAAATAAAAATAAAAAATAGCATGAATTTAACATCATAAAAAAAATGTTAGGGAGTGGGATCCCTATGGGGACGAGTTCACATCTCCTCCCCACAACACCCCTCAGCACATCCCCACTAGACCTGTTCATGGGCCGGGTGGCACGACGGGCGGGCCCAGCCCCCAGACGGGCTTGAACAGGTATATGGGCCTGCGGGCTTAACCTCGGGCCAAAAAGCCCGGCCTGCAATAAATTCGAGCCAGGCTCGGGATTTGCCAAAATAGCTCAGCCAGAGCCCGACCCGGCCCGGCCTATAATTAAACCTAAAAACCCTAGTCGAATGCCCCTCTTTTTTTCACCTCTTTCCCTTATTTTTCCAGTCGAACCCTTCTTCTCCACATCCTTTTTCCCTTCTTTATATTCTTTTTTTAATGTAAATAAATTTTGAATTTATATTCTTTTTTTAATGTAAATAAATTCTAATTTATATTGATTATTGAATAGGGGAAAATTCTAATTTTTTTTATTAGGTCGGGCTTCGGGCTCGGGCTCGGGCTTCGGGCTTTTTTTCAGGGTCGGGCTCGGGCCCAAGTTGTAGGCCCGTTGGTCGGGCCGGGATTGGGCTCGGGCCTAACATATTTCCATTAATGAAGAGTAAAAGCCCGGCCCGAGCCCGACCCGGCCCATGAACAGGTCTAATCCTCGCCATGTATTGGGAACATCTCCCGATGATAACCAGAACCGATGATCATCATCAGGAGATGTTCCCAATACACAACAGAGATGTGTTGTGGGGTGTTGTGGGGCAGCCCCTTGTGGAGAGGAGATGTGATCTCTATGGGGATAGGGATTCCCCATCCCTGTCCCCAATGACAAGGACATGGACAAGGATAAGGATGGGTTTTTTTTTTTCCACAAGGGCGATGATGAGGAGTGTCTCCCTATCCTTGCCCTGCCTAGGAATGGCAACGGGGTGGGGCGGGGACAAGGAGCCTCTCCCCATCCCCATCCCTACTAACAGGGACAAGGTTATCCCCATCCCCGTCCCCATGGGAATTCTCGTCCCCATGATTTTTTATAATGTCAATCATTTTGCTTTTGTTTTTTACTTAAAAATAAAGTAATTAAAAATCACAATCATATTAGAAAAGATTCAAACATATTCAACCATATTATTTTTAAAAATTTTAATATATAAATGCAAGTATGAATATATACATATATAAATTTATGTGTACATATATACATATATGTGTGGGGATCCCATAGGGCGGGGATCGGGGTCCCTACGGGACGGGGAGTGCTCTCCCCGTCCCCGCCCCATCCCTACCAACGAGGTCAAAAATTTGCCCATCCCCATCCCTGTGGGGGGAAAATCATCCCCATCCCCGCCCCATTCAGGGTAGATCCCCACGGGAATCAGGGGAATGGGGAAAATTGTCATGCCTAGTCCCACCTTGCCCCATTGCCATTCCCAGTCAGAATGGGATTTCAATTCTCATTCTTGGTAGAATGGGATTCCCCATACAAGTGAATGGCCATTCCATGCCCCCTAGGAATGAGCTTCTCATTCTAGAGTTTCTCAAAAAGTAAAGTATTCCTAACAAAAAGGAGCCAAAAACCCTAATATTAGAAAATATTAAAATACTATTAAAGTAATAATAAAATATTAGTAATTAAATAATTATAATAATAAAATATTGGTAATATAGTAATAAAACAGTAGTACTATAATAAAATATTAATCAATTAATAATCAAATATAAAGATATTAATTATTAAATAATAAACTAAAAAGAAAACAATCGTAAAATAAAATTTTCAATAAACTAATAATAAAATATTAGTAAATCAAATATAAAGATATTAATTATTTAATAATAAACTAATAAGAAAACAATCGTAAAATAAAATTTTCAATAAAATAATAATAAAATAGTAGTAAAATAATAATAAAATCATAAAAATCATAGATTAATAATTAAACACTATTAATAATTATTAAATACTAATAAATTAATAATAAGATTAAAGTACTAATAAAGTATTAATATAATATTATTAAAGTAAATAATAAAATATTTATTCTGATTTCAACTCCAAATGAACCAAACAGAAACAATTAGAATCCAACTCTAGTTCTATTTAAACCAAACAAACGTTTGGAATAGGTAATTCTGATTCTAGAGGATTTTAATTCCAATTTCTATTCCACTCCTGATCGCAAACCAAACAAACCCTAATTTCATAAAATTTGTTAAGAAATTTTCCTTAAACTTTTATTTTTCTCAAATCGAAAACATAGCCTCAGAGAGAGAGAGCTGGCCTTGCCTTGTAATGTTCACTATTGTTATTTTCTTTTCTTTTTTTTAATCATTGATGAGTAAAAAGTTGATTGAATTGAATTGCATTGCATGAAAGTTCCAAAAAGGCTACAAATGAATGGCAAATAGGTATGTAATAGGCCACAAATGAATGGGATAGAATTCATCATAAAGGGAATATAAAAATCTAACATGATAAAAATCCAAGATATCTCATTAAATTGAATATACAAATATGTAAAACATGTAAAACATATAATTGAATTCAATTGACTTTTACAAAACCAACATAAATATGCAGCACTAAATATATAACAACAATAGTAAATAGATAATAAAAAGATTTATGTAAATTTAAATCCCACCCAATCCTAAAGCACCTTAGACCTTACTAAAGATCCTTTAATCTTGAACAACCGTAAATGTTACTTGAAAATGTATATATGCTTTGCATGTGGCAATTTTAAATGACAATGATGATGATAATATTAATAATACGTGTCCAATTTTTTCTACAATTTTTTTATATTTCTATGTGTATAATAATATCTCTTATTTGTTACACTTAGTTTTGCTTAATGTGATGAATATATAATATTGCAGATGTGCCCAATGTTTTCTACAAATTTTCTATATTTTTTTCTTTTTTATGTTTATTATTTAATTATGATATCGATGATTGACATATTTGATCTGAAAGGTTAGATTGTTGAATCACCACCAAACAAGAAAACAATTTCATTTGTTGGATTGGTTTTAAATTTGTATTTCATTTCCATCATCAATAAAAAATACTTTTGTTTATTACACTTGTATTTCTTTAATATAGTTAATATAAAAAATATTAAAGATGTCCCAATTTTTTATATTTTCTTGCCATTTTTATATTTATTTATACTTTAAAAAACTATTATGTAACTATGACAACATGATTTGATCCATTTTGACCAGGATGGCTGAATTGCTTACCCGACACATGGATGGAAGAACAATTAGTTTTAAAAGACACGGGTTTTATAATGTTATAATTTACAAACATTGGATATAGACCCAATTAACAGAATTTATTGGAGAGAAAGAAAAATACCTTAAATATAAGATTGGATGTGAAAAAAAGAGTTAATACCTTAAATAAGAGTTAATGAGAGGGGATTGAATGAGGTGAAAGATAATAGTTCAAATTAAATTTCCAATCCTCACAGTTAAAGATAAACCAAACTAAAAATAAATAAATAAGAGCATTTGAGTTAAGAAAAGTTTCATGTGCTCATTTATATATTTTATTTTTCTCTTTTTGAGAAAAGCCCATGTAAAATTTGCATTGAACTTAAATCAAGATTTATGTCTTGTACAATGATAAAGCCCATGTGTACAGGTGAGACAAAGATAAAGCTTTCTTAGCAATAATGCGGGTTACTTCAAGGGATGTAGCAAATTGAGCAAGAGGGAACGTAACAACCACAAGTCCTCTGCCACGATGGTGTAGTAAACCACCAATAGAGTGTTAACAATCATTTGAGCATCACCTTTAATAATAGAAGAAGATAGTTGGAGCTCCCTAGCAAATGAGGACCCCTAGAGAAAGGCCATGGCTTCAATTTCGGGGGCAGAAGAGGAAAAGAGAATGGCACATGTGGGAAACCCAGAAAGAAAAAGGCAATAAGTATAAGTGAGATTTGAAATCACCACCTAAGCCCTTAAAAAACCTAAATTTTTTAGTGAAAATCAAGTTTCTTGGTGATTCACACAATGGTAACCAAAGATTCCAAATTTGGGTGCCAAGGTACATTATGGAAAGGTGTTAACATCCCACAAACACCTAATTAAGGTGGCATTTACTTTGTTATGCATTTAGCTTGGAGTATTACTAATTTATTAGGGGCTAGAACCACACTACTAATAGCATGCGAATAACAAAAAATTGAAGGATAAAAGTAGACTATCTATGAAGCAAATAAAATATCAAACAAATGAAACTATTCTATACCATTTCAGAAGTAATGTATATATATATATATATATATAGTTGTCCATATTATTCTAAACTGATTTTCGAAAGTAGATGCCCTGGACGTAGTTGTCCATGTCAGCAACTACTTAATGGCCTTCCCTCTATGTTTCCCAGTTTTCTAGTTTTGTATATTTTTTTTTTATAAAAAGAAGAAAATACAGGTTTTTTGTCACTTGCCCTACCTTCTCAATGGTCACTTCTCACTTTATCTCTTACACTACATCTATATGCACTTTCCGTCTTCCTCGGTACTATCATAGGTTACAAATCTCAACCAACATGCCAATTACCATATCTTCTTTTCAATATCTTTTGCATCATCTTCTCATTCTGGGGTGTTCTTTTCAATGGGATTTTGGTTCCCATTGACCAAGAATTTCATGTTATTTTTTTAGTTTTGTGTGGGGTGTTCTTTTCAGTGGCACGACTCAGTCCTCCTTCTCCCTGCAATTCCCAGTTTTGAGATTCTACAACATCACAACACTACAAGTTTGGTTTGGACAACGATTACCGATAAGTTTCATTCTGCCTCTTTACTTTTTTACACCAATCTTAAAACCGCATTTATGGAACCTATCTCTGCTAACCCCTTCATGAGGAACCGGATACTGTCAATAGTTCACGATTTCTCTAAGATTGAACCCTTCAATGGAACCAACTACAAGTGTTGGAGACAACGCCTGCTGTTTTCCTTAGAATAGTTAGGGGTAACCGTTGCCATGATCGAACCGAACCCACTAAACATAAAGGAACTAGCCCATTCTATTGTTGCAAAACACTGGACTACAGCCGACCACCTCTGCACCAACCATATTCTCAATTGTTTGTCCAATTAACTGTATAATATCTACTCTTTTTACAATTATGCCTATGAAATTTGGAATGCTTTGGACAATAAGTATGCTCTGGAAAGTGCCGGAAATAAGAAATAAGTCATTGCCAACTTCTTGCACTTCACCATGAAAGAAAACATGGGCATGCCTGCCCAAATAGATGAGTTTCAGGTTCTTGTTTGGGAAGTAGCAAAAGAAGGCATGGTACTGCCAAATGAATTCATTGTCGATTCTCTCATAGAAAAACTGCCACATACATTGAATGATTTCAATACTAGTATGAAGCATAAGAGGAAAGATACTACTTTGGACCAAGTAGTGGTCTAAATCAAGATAGAAGAAAAGAACAGAAAGAAAGATGATGATCAACTTTCCAAAACCAATCTGGTTGAGGAAAAGACTATCAATTGAATGTGAAAAATGACCAGAAATTCAAGAATCAACAAAAGAAAGGAAATTGCTATGTATATGGCAAACCCGGACATTACAAGAAGGACTCTCGGTACCGAAAGAAGAAGGACTCTGGGAAACCGAAAGTCAAATTGACTGAGGATGTTATCGCAGCAATGGTAACTGAGGTAAACTTAGTTGATAAGCCAAAGGAGTGGGTACTGGACACTGGTGCTACCAAGCACATATGTGGGGACCACAATTCCTTATATGAGTATACAACTCAGTTTGAAGGAGAGCAAGTCTTCATGGGAAACTCACAAACTTTGAAGGTCATCAACAAAGGAAAGGTGCTCCTGAAACTAACTTTAGGAAAAATCCTAATGCTGAATGATGTGTTGTATGTATCGAAGACCGGACGAAACTTGGTATCGGGAGCACTCCTCAACAAAGTGGGACTAAAGCTCACATTTGAAGCAGACAATGCCGTGTTAACTAAGAACAATGTTTTTTTATTGGAAAAGGATACAATGCTAGAGGATTGTTTGTACTGAATATTTCTGATATTATTATAAATAAAACTACTTCTTCTTCTGCTTATATTGTTGAATCTTTTGATATTTGGCATGCTAAACTAGGACATCGTAGTGCTCCTTATTTAAAACAATTATGTAAATTATGAATTTTGAATGTTCCTATTAATTTTACAAATGAAAAATGCCAAGTATGTGTAGAAGCAAAATTCACTAAGAAACCTCATAAAAGTGTATAAAGAGAAACTGAATTGTTACAACTTATACACAATGATTTAGGAGACCTTAAATGTCATGAAGTTAGAGGAAGAAAAAGATACTATATAACATTTATAGATGACTTTTCTAGATATGCGAAAGTAGTTCTACTTAAATCAAAATATGTGGTTGATCAAGCTTTCAAAAACTACAAAACTGAAGTAGAAAACCAATTAGGAAAGAAAATTAAAAGGCTTAGAGCAGATAGAGGGACTGAGTATGATGGATAAACCATTAAAAAATTCTTTGAAGAAAATGAAATCATACATGAAACCACAGCTCCCTATCAACCTGAATCTAATGGAGTTGTAGAAAGACTGAACAGAACATTAAAAGAAATGATGAATGCAATGCTAATTAGTTCAAGTGCACCTCTGAATTTGTGGGGGAAAGCAATCCTAACGGCTTGTCACCTGTATAATAGAATACCACCCAAGAAGAAAGGACAAATACCGTTTGAACTTTGACATAATAGAAAATCTAGTTTGAACTATCTAAAAGTTTGGGGCTGCCTAGCAAAGGTTGGAATACTCGAACCTAAAAGAAAGAAATTAGGACCGAAAACCTGTGACTATGTGTTCATTGGATATGCACAAAATAGTGCGGCTTATCGGTTCCTCATAATTAAAACAATTGAAAATGTTGTTGAAAACAACACAATAATAGAGTCCCAAGATGTAGAGTTCTTTGAGCACATCTTTCCTCAAAGAAAAGAAACAATAAATAGAGAACCTTCCCAACACTCAATTAGAAACCAAGAATAAGTGAGTGCTCAAGGAGTCAGTACTTCACCTAAGCAAGAACCAAACTTAAGGAGAAGTAAAAGACAAAGAAGAGAAACAAACTTGGGTGATAGAATGTTCACATTTCTGGTAAACAAGGACCCAGTAACCTATCAGGAAGTTGTCACTTCACCTGATGCAGTATTTTGGAAAGAAGCCATAAAAAGTGAAATAGACTCTTTAGTCATTAATCACACTTGAGAACTTGTAGATCTCCGACCTGGAACAAAGGCACTGGATTGTAAGTGGATTTAAAAAAAAAAAAAAAAAACAAATGGCACAATGGATAAATTCGAGGCCAGATTAGTTGCAAAGGGATTTAGATAAAAGAAATATGTAGACTTCTTTGATACCTACTCCCCAGTTGCAAGGTTAACAATAATTAGAGCTTTGTTTGCTATAGCATCCATTTACAAACTGGTAGTTCATCAAATGGAGGTAAAAACATCTTTCTTAAATGGGGAATTATAGGAAGAAACATACACTAAGCAACCTAAAGGCTTTATAATGCCAAGACAATAAAATAAAGTATGTAAATTAATTAAGTCTCTGTATGGCTTAAAACAAGCTCCCAAACAATGGCATGAAAAAATTGATAATGTATTAGTAACTAATGAATATAGCAGAAATAATTCTAATAGATTAGCAAATTTGAAAATAATAAAGGAATCATTATCTGTCTATATGTTGATGATATGCTAATAATGGGAACTAGTCTAGAGGTAGTAAAAGAAATAAAACAATTTCTAATGTCCAAATTTAATACCAAGGACTTGGGTGATGCTAATGTAATCTTAGGGATTAAAATCCATAAAGAACAAGGAAACTATATTCTCTCCCAATCACATTATGTAGAGAGTATCTTCACGAATTTTGGAAATTATGATTGTAAACCAATTAAAACACCTCTTGACTGTAGTATTCACTTAAGGAAACATATAGAAGAACCTGTTTAGCAAAAGGAGTATGCAAGTATAATTGGATTTGTATCTTACTTAATGAACTGTACAATACTCGACATAGCTATAGCAGTGGGAAAAATAAGTCAACATACTCATAATCTTGGAAATGAACATTGGGAAGTTCTAGTAAAATTATTAAAATATTTAAAAAGAACCATAAATTTTGCTTTACACTACTTAGGTTTTCCTCCTATTTTAGAGGACTTTACTGATGCAAATTGGATTTCAGATTCAAAGGATAGTACTTCCACTAGTGAATATGTGTTTACTCTAGGTGGAGGAGCAGTATTGTGAAAATCGGTAAAGCAGTCATGCAATACAAGTTCAACAATGGAGACCAAGTTCATTGCACTAGAATTGGCGGGGTCCGAGGTAGAGTGGCTAAGGAACTTGCTAGCAGATATACCACTTTGGCCATGGCCAGCTCCGTCCATATCTCTCCATTGTGATAGCCAAGCAACAATAGCTAGAGCCAAGAACCAAACGTACAACGGTAAAAGAAGGCACATCTTCTTAAGGCATAACTTGGTAAGACAATACCTCAGCAAATGTACAATCGTTCTAAAATTTGTAAAGTTTGAAAAGAACCATGCAGATTCATTAAGCAAACTACAGACTTCTAATGTGCTTTATGAGGCATCGGTAGGAATGGGGCTGAAGCCCGTTACAAAGTCATTAGTGATGGGCACCCTACCTATGTGAAAGGAAATCCCTGAAATTAGGTTGAATGGGTAAAAACGAGTCACTAGATGACTTGGAAAAGCATTATCAATTTGTGTCCCATTTCAGATGCTGAGGTAAGATAGTTCTCACTGCAATTTGAGGAGATCGAGCATGAGACTCTTAATCAGTTAGAAATAGTGTGTGCAATGCACACTAATAACTGACCTAAGTGAGTGTGAAGTGTGGCCGCTTCTAAGAGTGATCTAGGGTTGATTCTCTAAAACACTCATGATTCTAAGAGGGGAACAAGGTCGAAATGTTCCAAAACAAAAGAACCACTAAAGAATTGGTGAGTTGAATTGGTTGGTCGATTAGCTAGTTACGACAAAGAGGAAATGTTGAATGAGTCTGACTCCACCCGTACTCTGTAACATAACCCATCATACCTAAGTGTTGATTAAAGTCCAAAAGACATCACCATGAATATTTTTCTCATTGCAATGCTCAAATTGTTCGATCTTCTTGTTATTTTGAATCTTGTGGGGGATTGTTGGAGGGAGATTCAAATTTTCAAGAATCTCTCTGCTCCCTCTTGTTTTTTGTCTTTTCCTCTTCCCACTCTCGAGTGCATGGGAAGACTCATTGTCCCACATTGCTTGGGAAAGAAGTGGAAGTTGAGTATATTTGTATATTTTCTCTTTCTATAGGTAGGGACCCATAGGAGGAGAGCACTATAGATATTCCATGCATGTGAAGGGGGTGGGGGTGCTTTTTACATGTGTGCACGCCAAACCGAGCCGGGGCGTGGGCGCGGGCGCGGATGCATGTACGTGTACGTGTACGCATGATGCACTGAATCATTTTGTTTTCACCAAATTATACCTTTTCAATTTAACATGTGTCTCTTCAATTTCAAATTTAATTTTAAAATAAATTATTTTCTTTTTCGCGTCTCTTCTTCCTCCTTGTGCCTCTTCAAATAGGTGCACTGTTTTGAAAAGGCTCCTGTCTGAAATGACACATCTGTGTCCATTCAGGTCTGAGACCAATTTATAAAAAGGATGATGGTCGACCCAGTTTTCAAACCCCATTTTTTCGACATTCTTCTTTGTCTTCTCTGTGAAATCTAAGCATCATACTTCTGTGGTTCGCAGAGGTCTGATAAGCGAGTGCATGCCTACTAGAAGCCTGTGGGCTGTTTTATCTTAGTGACCGATTTGTGATCACTTGGCTACACCATAGGGGGCAAATGCAGTTTTAAGGAGAGTGACCAAGTGGCACGACTCAGCCCTCCTTCTCCCTGAAATTCCCAGTTTTGAGATTTTGCAACATCACAGCAGTGCAAGTTCGGTTTGGAAAGCGATTACCGATAATTTCCATTCTGCCTCTACTTTTTTACAACAAAATATAAAATTGTAATTGATAACAGAGGCCTCTTTGTGCCATTGAGTAGGAGAGAAGCTGTTAAGCAAAGACGAAGAAGAGTATATGGTGGCTTTTAGAGCTCTTTTCAAAATAGTTTTATGTTTCGTGGAGAAATGACAAAAAATCCTATGTTTTCACATGTCACTAGAGCACACATGTCTGTAAGTTTATAAAGGATGTAGCAAGAATTGTAACCCACTAAGAATCCACTCATTTTAGAAGCAAAATTTTTTCACTTCCTAGAATTGGCCCAAATGCTTAAGATTCTAGATAAAATCTATTTTGGAGAATTGTCACAACCAAATGGCATTCTCCGAAGAATCACTAGAAACGATTCTCCAAATTTATGCCAAACGGAGTCTTAAAAAAATATTGTTTCCCTTCTGTGTCTTTTTGGGCAAGACATAAATGTGTTCCCCCCCCCCCCCCCCACCACATACACCCCCACTCTCCCTTCTTTTTAAACCTCCTTTTTTTCCCTTTCATTGCCGAATCAAACAGAAAATTGGCATATAGTTTGTTCTTCCTTTCCTCTTTTTCTAGATTATAGATTTCAGACCTCCATCTTTGTTTCATCAATGAGAGAGAGGTAAAATTGCACTCTGTACCATCCAAATGTCGAAAGTCTCTCTCTTCTACATAAACCCCTACTTCTCCCTCTCTTTCTCTCTCTCATAAATGCGCATATAGCGATGCATATTTTTCATCTCTTTATTCAGCTCCTTCGCTAACACAAACCGTGTGTGTACACTTTCATCTCTTATTCTATTCGGCTCAGTTTGGAAGGAGTACAAATACAAGTACGTACAGAAGGAAAAAGGCTATAAAGGGGTTATAGAAAGGTTTTACATTTTTAGGTAGTGGTTGAGGGCCATGCCCCTCTCCTCAAATGGGCTGAAGTTGATTCAATATATTGAAAGTTGGAACACCAGAAGAAAAAAGGTTTTACATTTCATGTACAAATATACAAATTTAAATTTCTTGGGTTTTTTATCTTTTTTTATTTTTTGTTTTATTAATGATTTCCTTTTTTTATTAGCTTCCGATGTACAACCACCCAATGTTGAATGAATGGAAATGGAGGGGGAAGGGGGCATTTTCGAAATAGGTAGGGGTTTCAGTGAATGGTTCCCATGTGTTCGACAAAAGTCTCAAATGAGATCCACACACAAATGCATGCCACACCCTAGGCATGACATCCAAATGCATGGCCTCTACTTTCTCCCTTACCCCAGCGGAGAATTCTTAGCCCTTTTTTCATATAGCCTTCTTTTCTCTCTCATAAAGCCACCTCATCGATGTCCTCTCCCTCTCTCAGATCAACATCTCAGCATGCCTGACCCACTTCACTGTTCTCTACTCCTAACCATGGTAAGAGTGGTGAGAAAGCAAGAAAACAGGGCCAACACATTTCATATTGTTCTTCTTCCCTCTCCAGATTTTTAATGCAACTCTTAACCTAGGCATGACATCCAAATGCATGCTTTTCCTGTGTAGAGCTTGCCATCAAAGTAGGCCCTTGTATTTAGATCACAAGGTTTGATATTACAATGTTACAAAGGTGATTGATGAAGTGCTATAAAAATCAATTAAGTACCCATTGACAACCATAGGTTGCTAGGAATACTAACTTTATATAAAAATAATAATTAATAAAATATACACATATTCAATTAAAAAATGTACATAACATTAAATATTATATAACAAGAAAAAACATTATTTTATTTTTTAATAATATACATAATAAAAGATGTGGGATAGATTTTTAGGGTAAAACATCCCATGCAAAGGCATAGGATCACTCTTGGTAAAAAATTCCAAGTAGTGTGATCAATCCAAGCACCACTAAAAATGGCGTTTTTTCAGAAGTAGAGTACTTCAATGACACTTTACATAATTTAGGTATTAAGGTACTATATATATATCAAGAATTCTCAGCAAAGAAATTGAGTTTTAAAACAGGGTCAATACATTTTTCTTTAGCAAAGAAATTGAGTTTAGCCAAGCTGTAGCTCCCATTCGTATATTCGTATTGCCCTCTACTCCTGTTTACGTGAAAATCTTCTTCTTCCCCAGGTATTAGAAATTCAAAGATTCGGACCTTGGTTGGAGATTCAAAGAACAAGGGCGGAGTACTCACAACCAAAGCTTGATCATAAAAAATTCCTTCTGCATTGCCTCCAAGGTATGTTACCTGTGTTTAATTGTTGTTTTATAGTTGGATTTCGGAGTTCTGGTGTCATTCCGACTTGAACAATGGCTTCTGGCTTCAAAACCAAAGAAAATCCAAAACAGGGGAGCATCTTACCCCCATAGTTTTAGAACTGGCTTAACATTTTCTGTGGCTTTTATGGTTGTTTTTTGGCATGAATAATGACCGCCAACATTATTCTGACGTGAATAATGGCTTCCCACATGAAAAAGAAAGCAACTTAGCCCCCTATTCTGCTACTGTAGTCGCTGCATCGAGCGACCACTGTAGTGGAAATCGGGTGAAGAAGAAATATAACTTGGGTCGGGTTTTGCATATGTCGACCCGCACCTGTTTCCTTATTAAGCCATTTTTCTATAAAATCACATACGACTATGATATGGAAATGATATAATATCTGAAAAACTTCTGACCAGTCAATTGGAATCATAAACGTGGTAGTCAATTAGGTGTTATTTATCAAAATTAATGGGTGGGTGTTGATTGGTCAAAACTCTTTCCATACCATATTTTTTCCGCATCATAGATTTTCCCTTCACATCATTGCCCTCTCTTGCCAGCCCTGTTTCGCAATCTTTGATATCCGGTTTGGAAGGTGTTTGATGCCTATACATTTCTAAAGAAACTCGGAAAAATGGGGCACTTTGAACATAAAACTCATTTCCTTTGGCTCCCTTCTACTTCTCTATTTATTCCCCTCTTCTTCCTTTCCTTCATCTCCTGTTCCACCCAAAACATCATATTTAAAGAGACAAACAGGCATTCTATTTCCAGTTAAGGCCATGTTCATTTTTTAGAAACACATTTACTTGGGTAAATGTATTTACCCAGGTAAGTGTTTCCCTGGGTAAATGCACTTACCCATGTTCTTGTTTTGTTCAATTTATCCAAGTAAATGAGATTGTTTACTTTCATATGTTCTTTTGCAACATCCACTTTCCTGGGTAAGTTGGTATTTTTTCACATCTTGCCAATTTTACCCTTTGGGCTCAAATCAATGTTTCCAACACCATTGCAGTATGCATCATGAGTACAATGTTTTGTTATTAAAAACTGAACGTTCAATTTATCCAAGTAAATGAGATTGTTTACTTTCATATGTTCTTTTGCAACATCCACTTTCCTGGGTAAGTTGGTATTTTTTCACATCTTGCCAATTTTACCCTTTGGGCTCAAATCAATGTTTCCAACACCATTGCAGTATGCATCATGAGTACAATGTTTTGTTATTAAAAACTGAACTCTAGCTCTATACACCCTTGAAGTACGCCAATTTATTCCACATTTTCACAACAACTCAAAACCAAAACAGATGTCAAAACATTTTGGCCCTTCATTACCCAGTTCTAATTTATTTCTTTGTTTTGTTAATGCAAATGAAGTAGAGCCTCAAGCAAAGTAAAACTTGGAATAAAATTTATTTAAAAATTGCACTCTCTTTAAAAAAACTAAAACCTGAAGCAAAAATTGACCAAAAAATTGCACTCTTATACATTTGTATTAGTGCAATGCATTTGCACTGCAAACAAATGGAGCATAAATAACAAAATGATGATACCTGGTGCTCTGTACTACATAAACCATCAAACTTCAATGGCATTACAGACAAATGAGTAGAGTGCGCCATTTTCTCCTTCAACCCCATAACAGATGCCAAAATTGTTTAGATGAGGAGAGAGAAAGAAGCTTGTCGGAACTGCAGTACAAACAACTGCAGAGGAAGCCTGTGTCTAATTATTATGTTGATGATGATGAGGGTTTGAAGTAACCTCCATGTTAGAAAATTGTAAAGGAAGGCTTTGGGAAAGTAATGAACTCAAATCAAAACCTTCCTTTACAATAATCTATTGGGTGGAAGCTAATTGCCATGTTATTAATATTCCTTACTCAACAATGGCAAGTTTGGTGCAATGTTAAAATCCCATTCTGACAAACATGGGAAAGAAGGCTCTGAGTCTGAGAGTGGCCAATTCGTTCAAGAAAATGCTCGAATGTTGGGTTCATATCCAGTCCACCCCTCCCAAGATCCTAGATAGCTAGGACCAACATTAGGTAATATTCCTTTTCACTGTAATATAATATGGGAATTTAAGGATGAGTCTTTAGAACTAACACAAGTCAATCTGTTTTTATATTTCTATTACAAGAGAAAGGATCAGCAATACCAAATATATCCATATTTGGTGCAATTGCTGAAAATTTAGACTTTAGAAACCCGAAGTGGAGATGGATAGCTTGAATCAATCATATTACAAACTTGCATTACTACATCGCTTCCATTTCATGCTTCACTATACCCAAAAGTCATCAAATGATTTGTCTTTTGAGATATTGCTCATGATAAGCAATAACTTTTCAAGGAAGTACACTACCTCTCTGTAATCAAACGGTATTTTGGGTTGTAAATATTAAACAAAACAATATAACAATCAAAGAAAAAACGGAACTCCATAGTATAAATGCAACTTTAACTAACAAGAGGAGAAAAGCCTGTATGTGATTGCCTAAAAATGTATAAGCTATAGAACTATCCATTCACCTCAGAGCGCATAATTGCAACTAAAATAATCTCAAATTTTACATGAATTGATTACATCCATTCACATCTAGTGATCTAGATGAGTCACAATGGGTTCTAGCTCACTGAGTTCTAGTGACAAGCCTCACGACCTAGGGGAGGCTAAGGCTTGTGACTTTAAATATTAGTAACTATGTGATATCCTTCATGTCCCCAAGGTTTATGTATCCAATTCTAATGTTAGTTCCACTACACATAAGTAGTTATGAGGCAAGCCCTAGTGATTGTATTCAAGTTCATTGAGGCCACTTGTTCCAATTCTGATAAATGTAGGAATGAGTTTAAGAGGGTTGGGATGTGTTTGGGAGTGATCATAGGACAAAAGACAGATTTTTCCCAGTAGCCAGAACAAATTGCCATTACCATAAGAAAATCCAATATTATCTAGTGACTGAAATTCTAAACATAAATAATCTACCAACTAAACCACCACCAGTTGGCCAAGAAGGCACAATTACAACATCAGTCAAAGCCAAATTTTTTGATGGTCATAAATATAGGTAATCAAAATTGTTGCTCTAAACTAAGATCATGGTGGAAGAATTGTTATTTCTGATGAACATCAATTGTTGCATAGGTGTTTAAAATTTTCTTCCAACAAATTGGAGTCTACTAATGCTTTTCACCATTCACCTAATTGTTGTCATATGAGAAAAGCTAAGAAAAGTGTGAAAATTGTGGTTTGAGGCTGAAAGCATCCATTTTGTGCAAAAGCAATAGAGTTTAGGTAGAGATTAACCCCTCCCAAGACTCGGATAGTTGGGACCAGCATTAGGTAGTGATCCTTTAAAATGACAAAGATAAGAAAACTAAACTAATTAGCTAAAATTCAAAAACTAATTGGTGTTTTGAAAATGAAGCACCTAAATGTTTTCTTCTCTCATAGATTTGATTTTAATAAGAGATGCTAATGACCTTTCTATCAATTGAGTACCCAAACCTCAGTAATTTCAACCAAGGATATGACTTAATTTCTTGAACTCTCAATAAAAAGTTCTATTCATTTCAATAGAACAGATAAAATCTCCACTATGCCAACAAAAAACAAAAATTGATACTAGAATGAGCATATGTTTTGCATGGATGAAAATCTATTAACAATCATAATCAAAAGAAAGGGACATGGATAAGCCTTTTTTTTGCATCATAAAACAGATTAAAACTGAAATATATGGAACCATAAAAAAATAAACAAGCATTCAAAATCACACACAAGAAAAGGAAAAGAGCAATAAATGGAACCAGAACTGTACCTTAATCCTGCCCCAACTACCAATAAAAGAAAAAATGCTTCCCACTTTCATTATTCCAAACTGACAACAATATGTTTTTGCTCAAACAAAAAAAAAAAAGAAAGAAAGAAAGAAATGAAAAGAATCCAGATGTTGGTGTATAATGCACTTGTACCTGATACAAAAAGAACTTATATCATTGATCTCTCAAGAAATTAATACCATATCCTATGAAACGCCAAAAGACAACAACAATGGTGTATGATGCATTTTTCTCTTATTTTTGCCCAGTAAACTGGATAAGTATCTCCTACATTTTTGGCCATCCAAAAGCTAACATTTTGCGAACTTTTTCAAGTTCTTGTATGCTCGAAATTGTTGCACAACAACCTGCAATTAGAGCTCCTATGAGACTTCGCTTGGGCTAGATTTCTTGGTTCTCTGAGTTTTACATGCCTTAAGTAAGATTGTTTTAATAGCATCTCAATTAAACAGGATTTGGCTGGATTGATCAACAAGATAAGCATATCCTTCATTTCTTCGCTCCCAAATGTGTATTCCGCTTCACTATAAGTTTAATGTCCTCCAAAATCATTTTGGTACCCATTCAACAAATTGGATTACCAAGAATTCTGGAAACAAAAAATCAAAATAAAAAAGGAAATCAATGAAATAACAATAAAAGAGGAACAATAAGATGAGAAACAATTTTTTGAATGGGATGAAAAAAATAAGATGCATTATGTGCATCACAGAGGAATGACAGATCAGTGGGAAGAGGAATAGTAATATTTTTTACCGTTTCAATGGATGAAAAAACAATGAGCAGCGGCGGCAACTAGGCGGAGCAGCGACGACGACAACTAGGAGGATCAATGGTGCCGTCAACAAAGGGATAGCGAAGATGATAGATTGTAGGAGGATAAACTCTTTGGCATTAGTAACTAGATGGAGCAGCAGCGATGACCTGATCAAGTAGCTGCAGCAACTGAGGGAATCAGTAGCAGTGAAACTGATTCTTGAGAGAAGCAGAAGAGAGATTCTCGATTGTGGGGGCAATTTTGAGATTTTAAGTCTTTATCTACTTACCCTCTACTCGGGAAACCAACTTACCCGAGTCTCGCAAGGGTATCATTTACGCGGGTAAGTGATACCGGAAAAATCAAACTTTCCGTGGGTCCTAAACATCTTTGAAATCCAAACACAGGTAAATTGGTCATTGGGATTGTAAATCCCATTGACCAGCCCCCTTCACTTCATGAAAAACGAACACGCCCTAAGTAAATTAAAACCGATGTGTTTTGTGAGTTTGGGGTTGAGTTTCTCGGTTTCCATATTTTTGTCCCCAAGGATGAATTTCTACCAAGAAAGCCTCTTCGTCAGCTACAGAGGTAGGCTCCTGCTCTTCTACAATTGAAGCTTGTTTTTCCGCCTAAATACCTAGTAAGAGCAAAATCTCTGGGGTGAAATTAAGGTATTTTTATCATCGGTGACATTATATTCATCTTCATCATTCTCTCATGATAAAATTCTATTGGATTCAAAATTTCAAGAATCTCACTTCTATCCCTTTTGTTTTTTTGTCTTTTCTCTCTTCTCTCTTCTTGCATATTATCCCACATTGATTAGAAAAGAAATATATTTGAGTATATTAGTAGATTTGTACACACGCTGAATCAGAGTGCGGGCGTGCCTCTTCCTCTTTGAAATGACACATCTATTTTCATTCGGGTGACCGAAAGCATTCTATAAATAGAATGTTGGTTGATCTAGTGACACATACTAGTACACACAAATCAGTTTTTTCTTCTTCGTCGTTCGTCCATCTCTTAGCATTATTTCTAAGTGGTTCGTGAAGGTCTTGGCAACCAATTTGCATTCACCCGACTACACCATAAGGGCAAATGCCGTTTTAAGGAAAGTGACCAAGTGGGTTAGGAAAATCTAAGGCCGGGTCGGTTCGGTTTTAGTTGATTTACAAATGGCCAAACCAAAACCTGACTTGGTCAAGTTAGGAAATTACTGAACCTAAGCTGACCGAAAATATTAAAAAACTGACCAACTTGGATCAAATTGGATCGGATTAATCGATTTCATTTGTTTGATGAACAACATTAGATGAAATTAATTATTATTATTTTTGTATTATTAAAATAATAATAATAATATATAAAATATAAATAATTATTAATATTAAAAAAATAAAATATAAAATAATTATCTCCTCTTATATATTTCTTTTGTTTAACTTTTGCTTAAGAAAACCCCATTCATCGCACGAGTCCCCCCAGTTTACACAGAGGATGGAATTAATCGTTGGACGAACGATGGGAATGATCTCATTCTATTAAGTTGTGCTAATTTGCACCTGCACAAGAAAAAGGGCAGGTAATAACTGAGGGTGCTTTAGTCATTTTAGAACATGGAATGCCAGTAATCTCGCGTCATGGAGGGAGGCGAATAAGTGGGGCGATTATAAGTTGTAACAGAAGCCAATTTCATGCTCGTGCCTCCATGGTTTCCAGAAAAAGTCTGCTTCCAGCGGTTGAGAACTGTAACGAAAACCGCGAAAGTCATGAGCCAGTCGTTAAGAACTGCATCGAAAAGAAAGAGAAAAAAGGAAAAACGACCTCACAAAATCCAAATGTCCCGCTTCCTTGCATCCCGAAGAAACCAACGATTCGCCATCAGCACGAGAGTTTTCTAGCTTATGTTTCCCATGTTCTCTTCTTCTTCTGCATTCCTACTCAGCTGGAAAATGGCGTGCCGGGATGCCGTGGATTAGATAATATTTTTCTCAAGATATTTCTTTTCGGCCCCGGCTTTCGTTTTCGTTTATTGTATATTTTGGATTAGATTCCACGGAGATTTTGTCGCAGCTAGACCCGAGAATTCGAAGGATCTCTGCAAGTTTGCCCTTAGACCTTCGTGGCGGTTTTTAGCAAAAGTAGAAGCCAAGTTCTATCTTTACATTGACAAATGCGTGATTCGATGGTTCTCTGTGGTTTCGGTTGGGAAAGATTTGTCGGTGAGACGTCTTTGATAGGTTCTGGATTCATGATGGGGGAGACGTCTTTGAGTTGGGTGCGTCGAGATATGGAGTGTATTAATTGTGGCGATTGTTTATGTTACGGTAACGTGTGTGAGGATTTCCATTCTTTTTAGCAGGTAGGGTGCTAAAGAAGAAGCAGAAGTTTGCATATTGGTTTTTAGAATATGAAATTAGGATGAGTCCAGTTATCGGACAGGTGGAAGAATTATTGTTGAAACATGTTTGGATTCTGCGCCATTGTATAAATTAGGGTTTATGAGTTTATTCTGGTTTTTATTGAAGCCTTTGAAAAGAATACAGAGGAAACCCTGTCTCTGGGGTGCCTAGCTTTGGAAACAGATAATTCAAACAATTTGATGGTTAGCAAATAGGGACTTTTGCGTTAGTGAATCAAGGAGAGACGGGTGGGGTTTTTTTCGCTATTGTGAACAGAGGTGATTTACCAAGACGATTGTTGAACAGATATGCCAAGCATTAAAGCTCCAGCTACTAAGCAGGCAGCGACTCTCACGGTTAGTATCTACAAGTTATATGCAAATTGTCCACGTTTAGTAATGGTTGCTTTTGGTGCTTTCACTTGACATGCTCGTAAGTGTTATCTTACCATTTTCAATTGTTCTGATTTGTTGGTTTCAGGTCGCTGTAAAATGCAGGCCGTTAACAAAGAAAGAACAGCAAAAAGGTCGTGATATTGTTCAAGTTAAGGATGATAAGGTGCTGTCGTGTTCATTTTCTCTTTTGAGATTTTATCAAATGCGACCATTTATTAGCCATGGGAAAGGGAACTTATATCATAAGTTATCTCATAGGAGGTCACTCTGTTGGACCCTGACCTGTCAAAGGACTACCTTGATCGGGTTCAAAATAGAACAAAAGAGAGAAAATATTCTTTTGATTATGCATTTGGACCCGACTGTACAAACTTGGTATGTTTTATATATTTCCATATTTTAATTTCTATCTGGTTGTTTAATTTCCTATATCTTCATAAGGTTTGTGCACTTTTCCAAAATATATTTTTTTGCTTTGTTGGAAAAGTTGGTCATAGAACTGGATTCACATATGTATCAATCAACTTCCTGTTGTGTTGTCAGTAGAAGGATGGTATACATTTCTTATAGATCCCGGTAATTCCATGTTGGGTAAGGGTAAATTACTTGTACCTCTTCTGTGGTTTTAGTGAAATAATAAGATCTCCATTGGGCTTTACCAAATGACCTTTACCCTTTGACCACGAAAGTGCAGGGGATTTGTTAATGGAAAGGATGGAATCAATATAGAGAAATAGATGCTTTCTAAAATGTCAATCTTCTCCCATGCCCTGTTTTGATCGTTGATTCTAAGAAATCTTACACAGTGCCTTTCCACCTCGTTAAATATTTCTGCAAACCAATCTTTTAAAGGGATCCATAGACATCAATTCAAATGGGTCTACAACCTCTCGGTCTCCTTATTGTCCTAACTGCAGGGAACCAGTTGCTTAAACTAGCTTATATGTTCCTTCTCAAACTGAAGCACCTAATCTGCATCTTCTCTATCATGGAACATAAAAAAGAAAAGACCACTGTTCAACTGTAGAAGATGGTAGAGTGGGACCTTGACCTTGTCATCACTTGACGGTCTAATATCATTGACAGTCAGGCAAGATTGGATGATAGTATAGTGAGGAGGTTTCTTCAAGCATTGAGATGATGTCCAGTGTTAGGTCTCTTGAACAGATATAAGGCCTCTAGTTGGAACTATTGATAATTTGAAGTAGAATCATGGTGGTCATAATGTTATTGTTGGGATGGTGGAGGTGTTAGATATAAAGATGACTCCTAAACATGAAAGAAGCATCATAGAAGCATTCTTTGCTTTAGAAATGGACTGAAATAAGTAAAACCGACCTTGAGCTATTGATGTAAAGTTGGCATCCATAGCTCTATTCTGACGTTAGAGACCTTCAGAAACACCTCTTCAAGCTTTGTTACTTTCTTACTCTTCTCTGCAAGAAACCAAACTGGAGAACACTTTGCTCCTTGCTGAACTACAAAACCTAAAAACAAAGCACAATGGAGACTCTTCTCTCTAGTCACGGTTGCTCTCAGCTGATGGATGGCTAGTGTGTGTGTACAGGGTTCTATTTATAGAGCCCAAACCGCCTAGAGAGGGGCCTTCCTTCATGGTTAAGGAACTATAAAACCAAAGGCTTCATCAACCTCTGCTTTACAAACCATTAAATCTGAAACCATGCACTCCCTCTCTCAGTGGGAACCTTAGGTGGACTTCTAGAACAGCTTGCCATATCAGCAGTTAGCTCCAAACACTACTGGGTCCCAGTTGCTAATTCATCTCAAGCTACTATGAATAAGTTCTAACAATCTCCCACTTAGCTGAGATGAATCTTTCTATTTACTTTATATGGCCATTAATGACCCAGTATGGTAAACCTAAGGGTATCCGTTCCATTCAGTTGAAATGACTATCCCAAATTGAACAACAAACATGAACAAACTGCATACAATGCTTAGACAACCTAAGTACGACCCACATATCTCTGTATAATGTTATGTGTACACACTTAAATTGAGAGAAAGATTAGAGATATGTTTATCAGAATCAGAAATTTTATTGTGATCACATACAATGGTGTCAATAAGAACCATCACACTAATCCAATTTATCAAAACTATCCACCAACCCTATGCATGCTACATGCTCCAAAAAGAGCTTAGGTGGAAGTCTCCTTGTTAATGGATCAGCCAATATGAGTGTAGTACTAATATGTTTTATTGACTCAATCTGATCCTGAACCCTTTCCCTCACAATGAGGTACTTGATGTCAATGTGTTTCGACCCTGTTATTGTCTTGTTATTCTTTGAGAAAAACATGGCAGCAACATTATCACAATAAATCCTCATCAGTCTTTGAATCGAGTCCACTACTCGAAGACTTGAGATAAAATTACACAACCATATGGCATGTTTAGTTGCTTCATAACAGGCTATGAATTCTGCTTCCATAGTAGATGAAGTAGTTCTTGCAGTTTATTTTGCACTTCTTCATGAAAAAGGCCCTTCCATCATCATGAAGATATAACCAGAGGTACATGCACGAGTATCCTGACATCCAGCAAAGTTGGAATCTGTATACCCTATTACCTCCAAATTTTCTGAGTACTTATAAGTGAGCATATAATTCTTAGTCCCTTGTAAATAGCACGACTTTCTTGGCTGCTTTCCAATGGTCGATACCGGGATTCTTTTGGTATCTTCCAAGCATACCAACAATAAATGCTATATCAGGATGGATACACTCATCTGCGTACATAAGACTTCCCACAGTCGATGCATAGGGAATGTTATTCATCTGCTTTTGTTCAAATTGGTTCTTAGGGCATTGAAGTAAACTAAATTTATCTCCTTTTACCACAGGGGCAGGAGTGCTAGTATAATTTTGCATGTTAAACCTTTTAAGAGGCTTCACCGAGATCCTTCATATCAAAATTGTTTGATAAAAACCTTTTGGTCTCGTGTAACATTGCAAGATTGTTACTAGCAAGCAATATATCATCAACATATAAGGTTAGGATGATTTAACTGCTCCCGCTGACCTTCATGTATATACATTGGTCAACAATATTTTCCTTAAATCCATAATTACACAAAATGTTATGGAATTTTAGGTACCATTGCCAAGATGCCTGCTCCATACCATAAATGGATTTCTTTAATTTTCATACTAAACCTTTCTTGCAGTCTACTTCAAAACCTTTTGGTTGTTGCATGTAGACTTCTTCATGCAAATCTCCATTTAGAAAGGCTGTCTTAACATCCATCTGATGCAGTTCTAGATCAAAATGAGCAACTAGGGCCATGACTATCCGAAATGAGTCATTCTTTGATACTGGAGAAAAGGTTTTTGTATAGTATATTCCTTCTTTCTAAGTGTATCTTTTTGCAATAAATTGGGCTTTGTATCTTTCAATGTTCCCCTTAGAGTCTTATTTGGTTTTAAAACCCCATTTACAGCCTATTGGCTTAACTCCTTCAGGTAGAACAACGAGATCCCAGATATCATTGTTTTTCATGTATTCAAGTTCATCCTTCATGGCTTCTAACCAATGAGTTGATTCCCTTGAGTTGATGGCCTCAATAAATGATATAGGATCATTTTCCAAATTCAACTCATGCTCACACTCATTTAAATAGACTTCATAGTCATTTGATATTGCCGATCTCCGGACTCTTTGAGATCTTCTAAGTGGGATTTGTTTTTCTAGCGTTGTATTTTCAGTAACTTCATTATTTTGGACACCTTGTGTATCAATCTCAAGAGTTTCAATTGGTATAACTCTTTCTTGTATGATTGGTACAAGTATGATCACTGGATTTTCCTAGAAGGTGATCTGCCTGGATCCAAAGCTCCCACTAGAATTCCCAAATTCCAAACATTCGGCTTGCCTAAATTCCACAATTCTAGTATTCAAAGTAAGGCAAAAGAATCTATAACCCTTAGATCTTTCACGGTAACCAACAAAATAACCACTAACTGTCTTGGGATCCAATTTACCTGATTGCGGATTATGTACTTTTACCTCAGCTGGACAACCCCAAACACGTAAATACCCCAATTTGGGTTTCCTACCAGTCCATAATTCATATGGGTATTAGGGACAGCTTTAGTAGGAACCCTATTGAGAATATGTACAACTGTCTTTAAGGCTTCTTCCCATAAATTCTCAAGTAAACTTGAATTATACAACATACTTCTTACCATGTTCATGAGAGTACGGTTTCATCGCTCTGCTACTCCATTATGCTCAGGTGTACCTGGCATGGTGTAGTTTGCAATAATCCCATGTTCTCGTAGAAATAAGGCAAAAGCACTTAGATTTTGGTTTGTTTCGGTGTATCTACCATAATATTCACCTCCTCTATCAGACCGTATACTTTTGATCTTCTTATTGAGTTGATTTTCAACTTCTATCTTGAAGATCTTGAAAATATCAAGTGCTTCTGATTTTTCATGAATTAGATACACATAACTATATCTGGAGAAATCATCTATAAAGGTAATAAAGTATTTGTGTCCTCCCATAGTAGGGGTAGGGAATGGTCCACAAATATCTGTGTGTATTGTTTCTAGTAACTCTACACATCTTGTGGCTCCCCTTTTAGTGGCCTTGGTGAATTTTTCCTTTATGGAATCCACACATATGCCGAAGTCAGAATAATCCAGTGAATTGAGGATTCCATCTTTTGTGAAACGTTCCATTCTTTCTTTAGAAATGTGGCCTAATCTTTTATGCCACAGAATGGATGAATTCTCATTCACTCGATTTCTTTTATTTCTGATCATATAGTTCTCATGCAAGATATATGATCCATGAGCAAAGATAGGGTGCAAATTAATCTTATAAAGATTTCCCCATGACACACCACACCCAACTTTAATGGAATTATGAAGTAGAGTAAAATTTTTGTTCTTAAACTTAAATTCAAAGCCACAGGAATCAAGTTTAGGAACTGAAATAATATTTCTCTTAAATATAGGTACATATAGTGTATCTACTAAGTCTAGATGAAAGCCGGTATCCAAAATGAGATGATATGTCCCTATGGATTCAACATCTATCTCTATTCCATTGCCAACAGCTATGGTGCGTTCTCCTTTATGCAGCCGTTAGCTTGTAAGAAAGCCCTGTAGAGAAACCGTGACATGAGTTGTAGCGCCCATATCCACCCACCAAGTATTAGATGGTGCGCTAACCAAATAGAATTCAGAAAACATAAAGGCATAATTCTTACCTTTCTTGTCAAGCCATGCCGCATATTTGGGACATTCTTTCTTTACGCATCCATTCTTTTTATAGAAGAAGCAACGAGCTTTATGATCTCCACTTTTTGCAGCAACGACCTTTTTTTGCCCTTTCTTTGAGTTTTCTTCCTGAAGTGTCTCTTATGTGGTCCAGTGATTAGGTGAACACTTTTAGGCATTTCACTCTTAAGCCTTTCTTCTTCTTGAACACACATGACGATAAGCTTGCTCATTTTCCATTTCTCTTTCTACGTATTATAGTTGATCTTAAATGGACCAAATTGTGTAGGAAGAGAAGTCATAATGAAGTGCACAAGGAAACCTTCGGATATTTCCATATCCATTCCTTTAGCTGGTTCACCATGTCATTCATTTTCATAATGTGCTCACGTATCCCATTGCGACCATCATATTTCATGGTGATCATTTTGACCATGAGGGTACTTGTCAATGTTTTTGTGGAGCCAACAAAATGTTTTTTTACTGCCTTCAAATAATCCATTGCGCTTTCCTTTTCAGGAATTGCACCATGGATTGTAATAGAAATGGTGCTCCTTATGATCATGAGACTCATGCAATTAGAATGTTCCCACTTTTCATAAAGTGCCTTTTGCTCACTAGTATTGGCACCAGTGATTTCAACGGGTTTGTTTGTTCTAATTGTAAGATTCAAATCCATGCACCTTAGAACAATCATAATCTAGTCTTTCCACTTGTTAAAGTTTGTACTAGTTAATATTTCAATGCCTGATAGATAACTAGTAACCATTGCTGGATTAACAACTGCAAGTTTCATAATAAACATACAAAATGTCATGCCACATAAAATATACACACATATCAATAATCTAACTCAAAATGTGGTAATCATCAGTTAGATCTCATCAAGACCATTGTATAATCCTGATTAGGTCTTGACCCAAGATCGATGTAGGATATCGTTCCTCCGTTGGGCTGAACGATAATTCTACAAATGATCTCAATGGTCCAGACTAAGTAAGTGATTCTGCCGGTTGGGCAAGCTCATCACCGTTGTGTTACAAGTTTCCCCAAGCAGAACCCCTTATTTAGTCTTTTCATCCCACTCTAACTATTCAAAGTAGCGTCCTTCCGTTGGGCCGATCTGCTACCCATCGTAGTTAAGTGCAAATATGTGACTTATTCATACATGTGAATCTCACAATCATATCCAAATATATATGCATAACAGTCATTATCACATGCCTTTTCAAGAGAACAAATAGTAGGTATTTAAAATTGATAAGCAATCATGCAAGACTACAAAACAATTACCAAATCATAATGAAATATGCATATATATAGGTAAATTTTGAACAATAGTAGAAAATAGGGCCCTCTATGATCCCTCCAAATTTCAGCTCTGTCCGAGGTCGGAAACCCCCTGAACCAGCCTCAAGAAGTCATCAATATGATAGTGAACTAACAGATCAGTCACTGAACTGGTCCAATATTTCCTTATCCAAAGGGTGTTTTTGTCTGAAATTTCGCACATAATAGGGTCATAGGGTCTAGTGGGGTCCCACGAAATTTTAGCCAAATTGGAGTTCAAAAACCCCTTGAACCGATCACATAACTGCGACGTTGTCATAGTCTGTTGGGTTGAGCCAAACTGGACCAGATCCAGACCGAACCGGTTCTGATAGCTCCGTTCCAAGCCATGCGAATTTGAACCGATTCAAGATAAAACTCAAACCGAACCTGGTCAGACCAGTTGGATCGGGTCACCCGGGTCGAACCAGGATTACACAACATAAGTTAACCGGGTTAGGTCGGGAATCCGGGCACCCGACGCTCGAGCTTCATCTTCTTCACCCGAATCTGGTGCTACAGTGTTCACTCGATTGAGCGAACACAACAACACCGAACGGGTGTTGAAGGGCAACCGGTCGACGGCGAACGATCGGCATGTCACCACCGACCACCCAGAAGGTTTTTTCCAACAAGAAAACGGCCGAAATTCGACGATTTTCAGGTTTGAATTTTCTTGTAAAACAGAGAAGAAAAGAGCAAAGCTTCAGCCGTTTCAGAGCATAGAGTGGCTTTGATACCAATTGTTAGATATAAAGATGACTTCTAAACATGAAAGAAGCATTCTTTGATCTAGAAACAGACTGAAATAAGTAAAACTAACCTTGAGCTATTGATATAAAATTGGTGCCAATGTCTCTATTTTTACATTAGAGACCTTCAGAAACACCTCTTCTAACTTTGTTACTTTCTCTCTTACTCTTCCCGAATAGGAGAACACTTTGCATGTATTGTGCTCACGTTGGGTTTTGTGGGGTCAATGTTGATAGTAGGTAGAGAGTGATTGCATTGAGTAGGATAGTGGATTATAACGGAGAACATGTTTTTACGAGTCGGTGATTATTGAAGAGTCTATTTAAGTTGTAATTTCCCTGAGAATTATTTTTCTTAATTTCCTTCGAAGTAAAATAAGTTACATCTTATTTGGGACTGTAACATTTGGTATCTAGCGTGACGGGATTTGTTCCTCACAAATGGGCGCCTCACAGGCACATTCCCCGTGCGATAGGATATGCGTGTGAGGCGCCTGTGAGGAGCGGATCCGGTCTCGCTATGAAGCCCGACTTTGAAGATCGGCTTTTCTGTCTACAAGGAAAGGTTCGATCATTGGTGACAAACCAAGAGAAGTTTTGGGAAAGAATGCTGCAGATGTTCAAATCTCTCTCTACTCATCTTATCAACTAGAAGCCGTATACGCACCCTGTGAGTTCAAGCACTCTGTTGTTCATGCGGCTATCCATCATTTGGATGGTGGGGGTGACGACAATGATGTTGAAACCCAAACAGCCAAGACGGTATTAAAGCAGCAAAAGCAAGAACGGTTGGAGGAGAAAGCCACCTTCAAAATCCATGATGAAGTGGTAGAAATAACCGACACCAATGATTCCGAAGGCGGAAAACCCAACAAACAGGAGGTCGTCACTGATGTTCCTGAATACGCCAATGCTTCTTCCCCATTTCTTTTCTCACTTGACCCGAAGAGTAAGAACTGGGGTTTTGAAGGGAATAAGGACGCACTGGTTTTGCAATTCAAAGATGGGTTTTCACCGGACATTGAGGACATTGGATGGTTGGAGGCTGCCATGGATTCGCCAAAGCAAAAAGAGGAACGTGCACTTGAAGTGTTTGAGCTGCCTGGGGAAGTGTTGGTGGTCGATAAAACGGAATCCAGTCATATTCGTTCAAACGTTGCAGAGAATCTACACCCCAACAATCGGTTTGGAATCTCAGGTTCCACACTTCTCTGAGACCTAATTCTTTTAAAGAAATGCCTGCTAGAAGAGTCAGGCTTGTGGGGTCTGCATACGAAGCAGGGAAGGCCAGAATTACAGATGGAATCGATGAAAAGATAGCATTGCCAGAATCTATCAACAACATCAATAGAAGTTTCATCCACAGGTATCAAACTTCCTCCCCTTCGTACTCCAGCAGGAGTTCCTCAAAGCTTAATCAATCCATGGAAGAAGGGGCATTGTTGACACGGTCAAAGTTGCACGGATTTACAAGCAACAAGCAGTGGAGTCAGAGCATTTAATGAAATCTCTTCTGGAGCAAAGAGATGTTCTGTCACGAAGAATTCTTACAAGGGCTGGCATTGACAAGGTATCGGTCCTACAACCTCTTTGGTTTTCCTTCCAACCAAGTGATTGGGTTGGTGCATCTGAAAGATTACTATCGAAAAAGCAAAATGTTCATACCTTACACGTGGGAAACACCTGGATTGTCATTTCGTCCCCAAGCTCTTGAACGACCTTTTTGAGATCCAAGCACGTGGAGGTTGTGCATGTGTTGGTCTATACAACTATTTGCTTTTTCATGTCAGTAGAGCTCGAGCAGAACAAATCCGCTACTCTGTCGAGAAGGGATATGGAGTAAGGTCTGCGGGGGCAAGAACATCAAACAGCCAAGAAAAACCTACACGTGTTTCTATAGATTTTTCCCCGGCTTAATTGTATATGACAGGTCCTCATTTATTCAGTGGAGATGCTGAAGAACCAATTGCTTGTTTCAGAACTAAAGTGGAAACTCCACTACATGGCTGTGACAGCTATGCCTATACTCTTTTGGCATTTGGTTACATGAATCCTCTTATAGAATCTGCTGGAGACAAGCAAATTTACCAACATTTTGTAGAGGGGCAGGCTCTTGTCAGGAGTAAGGGGTTTTTCTCCTACAAAGATGGACATCACACAAGTTCTACTGTTGTATATCAGATTGCTGCATCTGCTATTTCTTATATGCAATCTCAAACATGGAGCTCTTTTTCTGTCAAAACTTCAAAGGCTGATCCTATGAAGGACTCACTGCATAGGTGCATGGAAGCTAGAGACAATGCCAACAAAATGAGCCTAGAAATAGTTTCACCAGTGGCAACTACCAATGCTGATCCTATGAAGGACTCACTGCATGGGTGCACGGAAGCTAGAGACAATGCCAACAAAATGAGCTTAGAAATAGTTTCACCAGTGGCAACTACCAATGCTGATACAGTAGTGATTGCAGCAAAGGAGGTTCATCTAACACTGGATTACAACAGTGGAGAAGTAAGCGTTGAATGTGTGTATAGTGACTTTGACCTTGAGGACAAGGTTAATTTCAACGGGCAGGGAATGTCACATACCCATTAGTGGTCCCACCTATCTAGGAATTAGGGGGAGAATAAAAAGGTTGTTAGTTGAAATTTTAGGCACAAGTATCTAATTGAGTCGGTTAGAGTCCTTGTAAATCCATGTATTGTGCTCACGCTGGGTTTTGTGGGGTCAATGTTGCTAGTTAGGTAGAGAGTGATTGCATTAAGTAGAATAGTGGATTATAAGGGACAACATGTTTTTAGGAGTCAGTTATTATTCAAGAGTCTATTTAAGTTGTATTTTCTCTCTTAATTGATTCATTATGAGAATTATCTTTTGTTAATTGAGAATTATCTCTTTGGAGGTATACGTCTCCCTTGAAGTAGATGAAACTAAGTTACATCCTATTTGGGATTGTAACAGAAATGATTCCAAATGCAGATAAAAGATTTAGAAGGCAAAAAAAATCAAAGGGTTGTTCATGTCTCTGAGGTCTTTGACTGGTTAAAGAGGGGTTTATTTGGTATTGCTCTGAACAAGAAGGTGAAGAAGGTTAGGAAGGGACTCATCAAAAAAAACAAAAGAAGGTTAGGAAGGGGATGTAGAAAATTACAGTGGTGTAAGTTGAGGTGTTGGGGTAGCTCTGCTGTGCTGAAGGTGTAGGTTGGCACATAGTTTGAGGCTGCTGAATTTTTTCATGTGTGGTTCTCTTAGTTTTAGGTAATGTTTTAAAAATCGATCCAAAGGCCAAACCGTTTTTGCCTCTGTGTTGCAGTCACTGGTTTAACTGTCTGGGTCGAATGGGTCAGACCGTTACATATCAGCATTATCTATATATACATATATACATAACAGCATTATCTATACAGACATACATACGTACATACATACATATATGTATGTATATATGTATTATTCTGTGGCTAATTTATATTTTTTGTTTCAGTTTTTAATTTTTTATTTATAAAAATGCTAAAAAATAAAAATTGGGTTTTGAGGACAAAAGGGCCTTTTTTTGGCAAAAATAGTAGGGCAAGGCTCCTTTGGCTCCTTGGAACACATAAATCTTGAAAAGTTGCCCAAAATCAATATAAAAATCACCCCAATCAGATAACTGAGCGCTAAGTTATGGCCTGTAGAAGTTTCAATACATCTTATTGGCTAACCCTTGAATTGGTGACCAGGTCGAATGGGTTAACTGTTCAACCGCTTGGGTTAGCGGTTTTTGACCAAGTCAATTGTTTTTGAAGAATTTCCGGTTTTATGAAAACCGGATCTAAAATTTTGACAGTGACAGTTTGAGTGATAGTTTTGAAGGCGCCAAGGCGTCTCCTAGGTGATGTTTTTTTTTTTTTTTTTAAGTAAAAACATATATCCTATGGTAGTTCCCTAGGTTCCATAATCATATTTCCTAAATAATTATCCGTACTTTTCATAAGAAAAGTATAAACTTCATGTTTAAATCTAGAAAATCAACATATTTGTGAGAAGATAAAGAAGAAAGAAAAGAAAATTCAGAAAATATAGGGGCTGAACCCCTATTTTTATAGGAAAAGAAGAAAAGAAAAGGTGGAAGAAGAAGAAGAAAGTTTGGAAGAAGAAAATGTGTTGATTAGACAAAATTTTAAGTTCTTCTTTACTTATTGGTTCAGGTTTTGAAGTCTTTGAGGGTTCAATACAATAGTTAGCAATGTTGCAGAGAAGAAGGCCTTTTACTTGCCTTTCTCCTCACATGTGCTCTCTTTGTAAGGAAAGTGGTGAGACCCTTCTACATTTATTAATATCTTGCTCCTTTGTGCATCACATTTTGGAATTCTTTGGTGTTCTCTTTGGTTGCAGGTGGGTTCCCCCTCAAGATGTGGCAGGACTCTTCAACCGAGATTTCTTGAGTCAACCAAAGAAAAGAGGGATGGTAATGTAGAGATCTATGAAGGCAGCTATTTGCTAGGTGGTTTGGGAAGAAAGGAATAACAAAATTTTCTTGGAGAAAAGTAGAACAGTGGAGGAAGTGATAGACACTATAAAAGTTAAAGTAGTTCATTGGGTAAAATCCTTCCTCAAGAGCGAAAGAGAAAGTATGGATGGAATGGAAACCTCCAGAAGGCAACAGAATTAAACTAAATTTTGATGGAAGTTCTCTTGGAAATCCGGGACTGCATGTATAGGAGGAACAATCAGAAATTCTGAAAGGAGGATATTGGCTTTGTTCTCAGGACTGATTGGCATTGGCAATTCAATAAAAGCTGAGTTATTGGCACTGTTACAAGGGCTGAAACTAGTTAAGCAGCTAGGACTTAGGCATATTGAGGTAGAGGGGGACTCTAAGGTGATCATCTCTTGGGCTACAAACAATAGAATTACTCCGTGGACCTTCAAACATGTGATCAAGGAAGTGGAAAAGATTGCAAAGGAGGTAGAGGCTGAATTCAAATGGGTCAGAAGGAGCGCAGATGGGCTAGCTGATTATCTTGCCAAACAAGGGGCACTGAGGCAACACTTGTTTTGGGCTGCGCTGTAAAGTGGGACAGAAATATACCAGTCTGGGAGCATTATTCCCATCTACAAGCTGTAAAGCTTTATTTTAAACCTATTTTAAATAAAACTCTCTTTTGCTGATAAAAAAAAATACAACAGTTAGCAGTGTTGTGTTGATTAAACCCTAACAAATAAGAAAATAATAAAAATAAATTAGTATATAAACATGCAAAATGATTATTTTAGTTTTATAATGTCTATTTTATAGTTATAATCTCAAAAAAATCAGAATGTAATAGTATTTTATAACATTGTATGCAAAAATACTTGGCAATTAGGTGAAGCGAGCCTCCAAGGGCGCCTTGTCGCCTTGACAACTATGGTTTGACTGTCCGGGTCAACTTATGGGTTTATGCTTCTTAACAAAAAATAAATGAAACACATTTGAGTTTGAGCATTTGGCAGATATTTATATCTTCTTACCTACTAGCTCTTGCTTTATTAATGAAAAAATTAAATTGTTATATTTGTTACCTGGATACAGCAAGGGCATGGATATATATACATCAGATATGGAATTTACACTAAAAGTTAATGTAAATTAATATGTGAAACTTTTTCTGTTATGATTTTCTGCACCTAACAATGCTTTAACATTTCCAGGATGTTTATAAGACAAGTATTTCTTCTAAAATTTCTGGGGTCGTTCAAGGTCTCAATGCAACTATTTTCGCATATGGTTCAACTGGAAGGTACTAACTTAATGCAGTAATTGCATTAATGTACAACATAATCTATCCTTCTTGTTTGTTAGTACCATTTCATAGAGACTAGGAGTTTAGGTCATCTTATTTTCTTCATCATTTCAGTTTTTCTGTAATTATGTTATAGTTCATTAGTTATATTTATCTTTTTCCACTGATTTCCTGCTTGACTTCTAAATATTCTAATTGAACTTCTAGGTATCCTTTTTGATATACTTTAAGTTAGTAGGATGTACAAAACCATACTTTGTGTCTACAGGAAATTGCTCCATTTCCACATCTCTTATTAAGTTGTTTACCTGTTGCCCCTATTATTTCAAGATCATGCTATAGTACTATTATCCAATGTTTTGAAAATTCGAGCAGGCTGGCCATGAATCTGATCAAATTGAAACCTGGCCTCAATTCAGTTCAATGAAAACTGGCCAGTTTTGGTTATTTCGAGATTGTCAACCTGGTTAAACTGGGAAAAATATAACCTGGCCTCTATCCACTTTGATGTCTTTTATGGTTTTCAAAATGTTGCTATTGTTTGCCACTGTGAACAAGTAGAAAGATTATGGGTTTAGATAGCTAGTCAAAGAAAAAATGTTCTGTAAGAAATGACAGCTTATTGATTGGAGAATTTGAGTCTTTGTGAACCTTTCCTATAAGTTTTCACAGTGTTCTCAATTATGGGCAGAAAATTAATTTGATTAGGGACTTTGAAGTCTCTTTGAATGTTTTCTGTGAACTTTCTCCTTATCCTTTATCCAGTCTATGAAGGTGATCAATTTGATTTATGATAGTTAGTATTTAGTAATAACCTTTTGTCACTGCTAGCTCCATCAGATTCTTGAGCCCTGGAAGATGGCTAATAAAAGCTTTCTTCAGAAGATAACATGTTCTGTGGCCTAGCCTTTTAAAATGTGAAGATGTGGAAAAAACTTTCACACTTTTAAAATCTTTTGCACCTTCTAGTTGATTGACCAATATGAGGATCCGAAGAAGAAACAAAATTTGGCATTAGACTGTTATTGTAGCTTGGCCTATTCCAATCTCTGAAATATTCATTATTTGCGGCTCCTAAATATGGTCAATATTGTGATCCACACCATCTACCATGGAGAAATGGCTCAAGAATGCGGGCATTTACTACAGAAATTATTTGCTTGGCAATGATAGAGTTGGCCAGTTTTTAAAATTGGATGCTTCATGTGATCTTCTTTCCTCTATTTTTTGCATGTAAGATCATAATGTAAACAATGCACTTTTGTTTATGTTTTTATCGTACAAGAGCATTTACCATCTCTCTTTTCAATAGAATCCAATTCTTGTTCCGTATTTTACCAGTGGTAAAACATACACAATGGTTGGGACCAAAGGTGATTCTGGACTCATGGTTCTCAGCTTGCGTACAATTTTTGATCTTATCAAAAGCGACATTAGTTCTGACGACTTTGAAGTTACTTGTTCCTACCTTGAAGTCTACAATGAAGTAGGGCGTGCGGTTATTGGTTTTACCTAGCTAATTCTTCTTTCACTAATTGCAACTATTGTTTTATGAAGTACATATTAATGTTTGATTTGATTCTGAGTTCAGGTCATCTATGATTTGCTTGAAAAGTCATCAGGTCATTTGGAGCTTCGGGAGGATCCACAGGAAGGAATTGTTGTTGCTGGCCTTAGGTGTATTAAGGTCCTGCCTCCCCCTCCCCCTCCCTTCAGAAGTAAAAGTTTGGAATAAGTTTAAGTTGGAATACCTTTATCCCATATATTATTTGTAAGTCTTCTTTGATACAATAACAACTGAAAGCTTGGTATAAAATATCATGACTTTAAAATTTATAATCTCTCTTTACCTGGATGACTTAGACCTTTTTTTAGATAAACATGCTTACATGCTTAATGCCCTTTCCTGCATACATATGAGTGGATGAAATTTATTAGTGATAAAAGATGCATTTCATATAAAACATATTCATTTTGTTTTTCATTATTAATTTACTAATGTAGCCTTTTATTGCTATGAAAACACAGGAAAACCTTTAAGTAATAAATATATCATACATGATTTTGTTAGTTATGGCGATGACCAATGCATATGGATGGTGCCATGTGTGTTGTGGGGGATTCTAACTTTTTAACATTGAAAGATCTTTTTATTGAGTTTATCTTTCCTTGCTTTTAGCATTTAGCAAGATGTCATTTTCAATCACACTTTATACCAGTTCCTTAGAAAGGATGAAATTTTGCCTTTTAATTAATTAAATCTGTTTATTTTGGTGCTGCTGCATATTTGTAGAATCTTCTCTTTATTGTTTAATCAATAAAAACTCTGAGAAATAAACAAAGGAGCACAGGCTCAAAACTAAACCAAAATGATACATGAAGCAAAAACTACCCAGAGATGGATGATCCCAGATACAACTTACTCCCCAACACCTCTGCTAACTAAACTGTTCGACAAGCAATTGGCTGATCTCAGAATCCACTTGAACTGGTTGGGTATTCACTCTGGATGCCAAGGATCCAGTCTTTCTGATAGGTATAATCCATGGACCCTCACATTCCTCCTTTAACCAGTCTTTCTGATATATATGATCTGGATATCAGTTATGTCTAATAAGATTGGATTTAAATCTTAAATCATTTTTTGATAAATAATAATAATAATAATAATAATAATAATAATAATAATAATAATAATAATAATAATATTTTATTAAGACACAGAATATTACAATGAGGTGCGAGGTACAGCCTCCATTACAAAAACAGAATTACAACTGAGCCCAAAACAATTAAGACTTATGCACTCCTTGCTTAGTTAAATAATCAGCCAACCCATTAGCTGATCTCCTTTCCCATTGTACTGTAACAGTCATATCTCTAATCAGCCATTTAAATCTTCCAAAACATCTAAGACTTATGCACCCCTTGCTTAAATAAATAACCAGCTAACCCATTAGCTGATCTCCTTTCCCATTGTACTCTAACAGTCATATCTCTAATCAGCCATTTAAATCTTTTCATTACTTATCTGTATTTCCAGATTGCTGTATCCGGTTCCTTCAACCATCCTACTATCAGTTTAGAGTCTCCTTAAATTAACAACCTTTCATAGTTTAACTCTAGCAATCTGTACTCCTTGCATTATTGCTTGGAACTCAGCATGCACTGAATCCCCTACTCCAACAGGACCCGAAAATAAAGCAATAATGTGCCCTTTGGTATTTCTGAACACTCCTATACCAGCTGGCCCCGGGTTTCCTAGGCTGATGCCATCAAAATTTAACTTCAAAAAACCTCCTTCAGGGGGTATCCAAGCTACAACATGTTTATCTTTAACTGTAGAGCTACTTGCCACAGACTTCCAGTCCTGCCATATAACATCAAAGGTATAGTCTGAAAACAAGTCTAAAGATTTAACTCAATGTATAGACCTGTTAATTATGCATTCCCAAACTGCCTCCACATTCCTTTCCTTATTATTGAAAATTCTAGCATTTCTTTCCTCCCACACTGTCCAAACCAAGGAAGCTTGAGCACATCTCCACATGACTTTACCTCTTCTCTCTGGCCATCTGAAGGTTGTAGGGTCAAAAGAGGATACCAATCTGTAGGGCTACATTCCACCTGTTACCAAAATGATCGAAAAGCTTTTCCTAATGACTTACAACAAAGGGGCAGGAGATTAAAAGGTGCTAAGAACTTTCTCCACTAGTTTTGTAGAGAAGACGGGTAGTTTTGTCTTATTCTCTCTTTGCATGTATATGGGCGTGTGTACTAGTATACAGCTTGTACAACTTTGTATTTTATTTCTTTGTGTAAGGACAATATTGTCCATTTATCTTTTAATATAAATATATCTATCCTGGGTTGGATCGTCTCCTTGAGACCAACTGAACAGTCTTGGAGTCTTCTTTGTTTTCTTTCTTGTTTCTCTCTTTCTAGGTTAACATGTGTTAGAATGCTCGAGTCAGGGGTATTTTGGTCATTCTGGTGTATCTTATTGAAAGTGAAATGTCTATTGTATTTGAGTTTAAATTATGTGTCCCATCTTCTATGAGGGACAAAATTGTTTTTCTTGTAACTCAAGTTTTTCATGAATAAAAGTCAAGTGGGTCGGCTAGGAGAGGTACTTTTGTACATCCTCTCTTCTAGTCTGGCCGAATACTTTTCTCCTCTCCTTCTTCTTCTTCTTTTTCATTTCTTTCTTCTTTCTTCTTCTCTACTTTGACCTAGATACAACAAGGGTTTATTCACATTGTATCAGAGCATTAAGGTCTGGTGTTCGTTTTTTTTCTTGCTGCTGTCTTCTTCCTGGGTTCGCCGCCAGCTTCATAGTAGGTTTCTTCATCCTACAGCTGATCTGATTGAAGACTCGATAAAGGGCTGAAAAGGAGTTTCCGTTTTGAAGGCCTGGAGGTGAGAATGCCTCTGGCCGGTGCTGTGGTGGTCGTTGAAGTGGTATACTAGACCCTCTATTCAGTGTACGAAGAGGGCTGGTCGTATACAGGTATGGGCACTGCTATCGTGTGTTCAGAAATGGACTGTGAATGCTGATTTTTTTTTTGTGTGCATCGAAAGTTAGTTGTTGTGGTGCTGGGTGAAACTGATACACATATAAGTCATGTTTTTTTGTGTTTTCTTGCTCAAATGTGTGCTGAAAGAAGAGTGGTAGACTGCTGATGTCCACGACAGCAGTGGTGTGGTGTTGATTGTGTTGTGGTGGCTGGCATATCTATGTTTTTAAATGCTTAAAAGTGAACCCCTAGACCTTGTGTGTAATCAATTCTACAGTTTGCAGAACAAGTGTTCGATGAAATGACTGAGTAATTTCAGTAGTGGTGTGTTGGTGGTAAATGGTCCTGTAGTGTGCAGTCCAAGTGTTTGATGTGTTGACTGAATGATTTCAGCTTTAGAGTGTAGTTTGTAATGTGTAGTTGAAGAAAGTGGGTTGGTGGTATTGTAAGTGAGATAAGTCTTGTGACAAGTGTGAGATTGTGGTGTATATTCAGAGGAGACATAATTGAGATGGCTTCAACTGTAGTTGGGAATGACAACAAAACAGGCATCATGCTCTCTTCAGATTATCTAAGTGTTCAAATGACATTCATCAAGTTGAATGGTGAGAACTATATACCATGAGCAAAATCTGTGGAGGTGTTCTTGAAGGCCAAGAGGAAAGTAAAACATGTGAGGGAAGAGAAACCTTCCTCTGATTCTCCTGGGCTCAGTGATTGGGAACAAGATGATGCACAGATAATGACATGGCTTTGGAACAGCATGGAACCAAAGATTAGTGTGAACTTCATGTTCCTAGATACATCCAAAGAGATCTAGGATCATGCTAAAAAGTTGTATTCTGGACAAGACAACACAACTAGGGTATATCAGTTATACCAAGAGTACTTCAATTTGAAGCAAGAAAGTCAAAGCTTAGAAGAGTATTATGCAAGTTTGAGAAACATCCGCAATGAGCTAAATATGTATCACCCTCTCACATCAGATGTCCAGATCCAACAACAGCAACATGAACAACTTGATGTGACTAGGTTTCTTGTGGGCTTGATGGCTGAGTATGAGCCTGTCAGAGCATTCTAACAACATGGTATCAGAGCAGGTTGTTCTCTGATTTTCTCTTAGTACATTCAAATCCCTTTATTTTTTTCCTTGCTCCAATGATTGGTTTACGGCTGTTTTGGTCAACCCTAGAACCAGTCTCCTCTATTCTGTACAACCAGCAAGAGAAATCTTATTAGATCTCTTATGAGGGACATCAGTTCATGGTAAGACTTACAGGGAGTAGTAGATAAGTGTCAAAGTTTCCTGTTTTGATATAAAACTGTAAAAGAAAGAAAAGAAGGTTTGTGTAGAGAAGAGTAGAGAAGAGAAGTTGAAGAAAATGAGTAGTAGCCAAAAGATTAGGTCTGGCCACCCCTCTAGTTGCATTATATACCCATAAAATAAACTGAATACAAAGACAAGTATGCCCTTAGTAAGTCGGCCTACTTGTACAAACTAACAAGACATTCTTAATTAAAAAGAAACTAATGGGCCTTGGGCCCAATACCTCTATAACTGTGTTATGAAAATAAAACAAGAGTTATTAGCCAAAAAACTCAACACTCCCCCTCAAGTTTGGGAATAGATGTCACACATTCCCAACTTGTGTAGATCATGCTTCAGCTTGTTCCTTTCAACACCTTTTGTAAGAACATCAGCAAGCTGTAGGTCAGATGTAATGTAACATATGGTAAACACACTTCTCCAGATGTCACCCTCTCCCTTATAAAGTGTCTGTCCACCTCTATATGCTTCGTCCTATCATACTGAATTGGGTTGTGGGCAATGTTAATTGCTTCTTAATTATCACAGTATAGCATCATAGGTTCTTCAACCTCAACTACAATCTCCTCTAACATGGATCGGACCTAGAGAAGCTCTGAAACACCATGTGCCATGGCTCTGTATTCCACTTCTGCACTAGGCCTTGCAACAACTGATTGTTTCTTACTCTTCCATGAAACTAAATTACTTGCAACAAGAGTGCAAAGTCTTGATGTAGATCTCCTGTCATCTAGGCACCCTACACAATCAACATTTGTGTAGGCTTCTAATTTCAAATGTCCATGGTTGGAAAACAGTATGCCTTTGCCTGGGTGCCCCTTCAGATAGGAAAGTATCCTGTCAATGGTCTCCCAATGCTGAACTCATGGGGCATGCATGTATTGGCTCACCACACTCACTACATAAGATATGTTTGGTCGAGTCATACATAAGTATAGCAACCGGCCTACCAATCTCCGATACCTTCCAACATCCTTAACCAGCTGTTTAGGATTAAAAGTATATAATATATGTGATGTAAAAAATATATATATAAGGCTTGAGGGGGCCAGATTTGACAGCTGACCCACTTCACATAAATTTAAATTTTAAATTATTCTGGTTATGGGGGGAATTAAGCAACCGTCCCACGTATGAAGAGTGGGGAAGTTGCTCTAACCTCCCCACCCATAACTGCCTCCTCTATAAAAGGGAGAGAGGAGATGAAAAATGGGCAGAAGAACGGAAGATAGAGAAAAGAGAGAAGAGAAAGAGATAAAAGAGAGAGAGAGAGAGAAAAAAGGAGAGAATAGAGGAGGGAGCTTGTAGTTTTGCTGATTGAAGAGGTTAAGTGTACACAGGTACACATCTTATTTTATTTTTTTTTATCTCTTGTCTTCTATCCCTTTAAACTTTATCTACTTTCAACCGTTATCTTCTCTCTCTCTCTGGAGTTCTGTTAGAACTCAAAATCTTATCATATATATATATATATATAAATATGTATGTATATGGTGGATTCTATCCACCACAAAAGAATGTGATAAAACAGATAAAAAAAATATATGGTGGTATTTCATGCTTGGGTTATAGATACATTGTTATTCATTGATGATTGCACATGACATACATGAGTTCATTTTCTCCATAAGAATCTAAAGTCTTTCCCACATTTAAGAACTTCCATGCCATGGTTATGAATCAATTTATGATTTGACTTGGGGGAAGTACTTTGATGGTGAGGATAGTAAGTTTTAAGCTTTTATCTTAAGCAACTTGGTATTCAGTCCCAGAGGTCTTATCTAGGCACCCCTCAACAAAACTGGGTATTTGAGCATAAAAATTGTCATATTGCTAGTATGGTGAGATCCCTTTTACATGATTCGCATATTCCCATTAACTTTTGGGTGGAGGCAACCAACTCTATTGTGTACCATATTATTATCCTTCTTCTATTTTTGGAAGTTAATCTCCTTTTCAGTCCTTGTTTCATTGTCCACCTAACCTTTCCATGCTTCATGTTTTTGGATGTATTTGCTTTGTTCACCTTCCTCTTCATGAACACACGGAGTTAATTGCTCAATTAGCTATGTGTGCATTAATGGGCTATAATCTAGAACGTAAGGGATTTCTCTATTATGATCTCAAGGTCCGTCGGCTTTGCATATTCCTTAATGTCATTTTTTTTATCAATAACAACACTTTTATTAAAATAGATATGTAAGATGCAACCAGAATGGAGGGATAAAATGTCTTAACCCTCCCTTTCAAACCCGAAAAAACATATTACAGAATAACCCAAAACAAATTAGATCTTCCCACTCCCTGTTTAGTTAAGGAGTCAACCATGGAGTTGGTATTCCTCTTAGCCCATTGAAACCTTATAATCATGTTCTGAGTTAGTTGCTTGGTTTTCTTTCTTTCATTTGAGAACTTCCACATGCTGGACTTTTCCATCTGCAACCATCTAACAGTCAGTTGGGAATCTCCTTCCACCAGCAACTTGCTAATATTCAGTTGCTTAGCCCTTTTAACTCCTTCTACAACTGCCAGGATTTCAGCTCTCAGAGAATCCCCCCAGCCTATAGGTCCTAAGAACATAGCAATAATTCGCCCTTCTTCGTTCCTGAAAATACCACCTATGCCTAAAGGGCCTGGATTTCCTTCACTACTACCATCAAAATTCAATTTGATTTAACCCAAGTCTGGTGGAGTTCAAACAGGTCTGATATCACTAGACATAGGAGCTGGCCGAGCCACTTCTTCTAGTTTCTAATGATGTCTCCTATTGAATAGGCTTCAAAAAGCTTTAAAGACTTGACCCAGTGGGCCACCCTGACATATACAAGTTCTATGAGGGCTTCCCTACCTTTTTCTTTTTCATGAAATAATCTTTGATTTCTTTCTTCCCAGACCGTCTAGCAAACAACAGCTCTAGCACATCTCCACAAGATTTTACCTCTCTTCTTTAGACCCCTCACTGAAGTGGAGCTGAACAAGCTTTGCACACTTGAAGGGGAGGGCCACTTGCAACCAAATAAAGAAAAGAACCAACACCAAATATTTGAAACCAAAGGGCAAGAGACAAGCAAGTGATAGCATCTTTCACCATTCTTCTTACATAAGATGCACTGGTGCGGGGATAAACACCAATTAGGCATTTTCTTTTGAAGTAGGTCACAAGTGTAACACTTTTCTAGGATTGCTTCCTAGCAAAAAGCATCTACCCTAGGAGGGATGGGGCTACCCCAAACTCCTTGGACTGGAAAAGGAGGCCCAGGTACCGGACTAGACAGTGTCAATGCTTTCAAGAAGGAGGAGCAGGAGAAGATACCCGAAAGAACAAGAGACCACACCTTGGAGTCCACATTGTAAGGTTCAAGGACTACCTCATCCAAGATTTTAAGCAGATTCGAAATAGGTTCCAACTCAGAATCTCTGAGAGCCCTTCTGAGACCCAAGTTCCAACCAGTAGCGGAATTAGACAAGGTAGCAAATGTTGCTACTGGTTCATTTTTAAACCTAGACAAAGCAAACAAAGAGGGAAACTGCTCTTTCAAGGGAAAATCCCCCACCCAAGTGTGTTCCCAAAAAAGTACAAACAAATTAGAACCAAGATCATACCTGATAAATGGAAGAAAAGACTGCAGGACAACATGAATTGACTTCCAAGTGAAGGCTCTTGAAGCCCTGGATGATAGTCCCAGATCCCAGTCAGCTGCCTCTTGCCCATGAATACTTAGGATTATTTTAGCCCACAAATTTTCCTTTTCTTTGGACCATCTCCATAACCATTTCTCTAAAAGAGCTTCATTCTTCTTCTGCAGATTTCCCAGCCCCAGTCCCCCTTCACTTTTAGGTCTTGTAACTAGATCCCACCTAACTCTATGGTCCCTTCTCTCCTCCCCAAGTTCCCATAAAAAATCCCTCATTAATTTTTCCAACTCCCTACAAACTTCTTCTGGGATTCTGAACACCGACAAGAAATATACTGGAAGGTTTTCCAATTTAGAATATTTCCTTCTTTGAGCATATTATTAAAGTGCTTGCACCATCCTTTTCTATACTGCATCATTTTGGTTTTGTAGGTGATCCTCCTCTTATCCCTCAGCAGTTAAAAGTTTACTATAGGAAACATCTAGTTCATTCAATGTCTATGCCTCCACCTTCAGCACTGGTGACTAATCCTCCTCCTTCACCCACTACCACTCAAAGTTCCTCTTGTTCTACTATTTTACCTCCATCTATTCCTCTTAGTCTTCACGTATTTCCCATCCTGATTGCTATGGTTTTCCCTCTAGCCATAGCTCCTTTTTTGTTGTTCTATCCTCCACAACCATTCCTCAATCTTACCACCAGGATGTAGCGGTTAAGCATTGGAAAGATTCTATGGACTAAAAAATTCAGGTTATGTCAGAGAATGTTACATAAGATCTTGTATCACTTCCTAATGCTTCTATCATTGGTAGCCATTGGGTATATTTAGTGAAACTTAAATCAGATGATACTTTAGACAAATATAAAGTTTGCTTGGTTACTTAGGGTTACAAGCAAGAATATGGCATTGACTATAATGAGACTTTCACCCTTATTGCTAAAATGACAATTGTTTGCTTACTTTTGGTTGTCACTACAATTAGACAATGGACAGTTCATCAGATGAATGTCAAAAATGCCTTCTTCCATGGGCATTTATGGGAAACCGTATACATGAAACCTCCTCCTAGGTACTGTAATGATCCCTATTTGGTTTGTAAACTGAAGAAGTCCTTGTATGGTCTTAAACAAGCTCCACAAGCTTGGTTTGAAAGCTTTCATATAGTTGTGTTGGATGTTAGATTTCAGCAAAGTGCTTCAAATTACTTTCTCTTCACTCTTAAGTGGGCACATGGGTTGATTCTTCTTTTAGTCTATGTTGACAATATTCTCATCACAGGAGATGATGTGGATGGTATTAACTTGAAGCTTCTCAGCAACTCCTTCAAGATGAAATTTCATGGGCCATTCACTTATTTTTTGGCTCTTGAAATTCAGCGATGTCCTCAAGGATATTTTGTTGATCAACAAAAGTTATGCCTTTGATTTGGTAAAGATGGCCCAACTCACAAATTCCAAACAAGTTGAGACTCCACTAGAACTCAATCTCAAATTGAATAGGGATTCTAGTGAGCTACTTCTATATGCTACCTTATATCAAGAACTTGTGGGTAGTCATATCTACCTAACTATGACTTGGCTAGATATTTTTTATATCTTCCTCCCCTACTCTACTTAGAGCCTATACTGATGCTGATTGGGTGGGTTGCCTCAACACTCATCACTCTACTACCGGTTGGTGTAATTTCTCAGTGATTCTTTAATTTCTTGGAAATACAAGAAGCAACATTCTCCAAGTTATTCATCAAAAAAAAAAAAAAAAACATTCTCCAAGTTGTCTATTGAAGAAGAGCGGAGTATCTAGCCATGCTATCTGTATGCACTGAGATAGTTTGGCTCAAGGCTCTACTTTGTTATATGGATATTGATTAATCATCCTCCATCCCTCTCCTTGCTGATAACATGAGTGCAATCAAGATTGCAATCAACCCTGTCTTCGATGAGCATACAAAGCATATTGAGGTGGACTACCATTTCATCAAGGACCTCCTTGCTGGCCACATTTCTCTCCCACATGTCATTTGGCTTGCAGTTTGCTGGTCTCTTCACCAAATCTATGACTAGGGCCAAGCATAATTTTCTTATGGACAAGCTGATGCTTGTTCCCCAACATCAGTTTGAGGGGGAGTGTAGAGAAGGGGGGTAGTTTTGTCTTTTTATTCTCACTTTGAGTGCATATTAGTGTGTATATTAGTGTACAACTTTGTGTTTTATTTCTTTGTGTAAGGACAATATTGTCCATTTATCTTTTAATATAAATATATCTATTTTGGGTTGTATCGGCTCCTTGAGACCAACCGAGCAATCTTGGAGTCTTCTCTTGTTTCTCTCTTTCTAGGTTAACAGGATTAGGGGAGACGTCATCTCCATGTTAGGAATAAATTTTTCATTTATTTTTGTTTATAATTGTTGACAGGATGGGCTTATAATAGCTAAATGTTTAGTGTGTTATTGGGTTTTTTTTGTTGGGAATTGGGCCTCTGTTATTTCTTTTTATTTCCCTTTTTATTTCTGCTGTTGCCACCCTATTAAGGGCATGCTTGTAAATTCATTTTATTTATTAAGTGTAGAGAAGATGGAGGGTAGTTATGTAATTTTACCTTTTCTTTCTTGTAATCTAGTAGGCGTGTACATTAGTGTACAACTCTTTTCTTTTATCTCTTTTGTAAGGACAACTTTGTCCATTTACAGTCTTAATATTAATTCTTTCTTTTTGGGTTGGCTCGATAATACTGATCAACCCTAACAGATCTGAATTCTTGGCTTCCCTATTGTCTTTTCTCTTTCTCACAGATTAACATGGTATCAAAGTAGGTTGTTCTCTGATTCATTTATCTTTCTTTCAAACATTTTGTGGGTTCTTCTCCTCTTTGATTGGTTCTGGACTGTTTTGATCAATCCAGGAACCTGTTTTCTGTGTTCTACGCAATCAGAAAGAGAGATCTCATTGGATCTCTCTTGGAAGACATCTGTTTGTGGTGAAACTTGAAAGAAAGTGTCGCCTGGACCTTTTCATCATACTCTGAAAGTTTCATCGAGATCGGAGAAAGATTAAGAGAGATCTATACATCTCTTCTGGGCGGCAGCAGTCAGTCTTTCCATATTTGGACTGCGTTCTCAGGTTTTAACCATTGCTGTACTTTGGACACTCTCTTTTGACTGTAAGAGGTTTCTTCTCTTATATTTTGACTCTCTTGGACTAGTTCTCTGTTTATATTGCTTGCTTCAGCTAGTTTTGCTTTGTGCCTTTACTCGGCATGGGTCTTGAAAAGAGTGGAATTATTTCTGTCAAGTTTGATGGGAGCAACTATGCTCTTTGGAAGTTTCACTTCCAATATTTTGTTGAAGGGAAGGGTATGTGGGGTTACATTGATGGTTCCACACCCATACCCAATGCTAATGATGTCAAAGGACTGAAACAGTGGAAAATTGAGAATGCACAGGTTGTTTTGTGGATTATTGGTTCTGTCACAATAGATGTCAGTATTCCGATGAGGGGACTCAAGTCTACCCATGACATGTTTGAATACCTTAAAAAGGTATATCAGCAATCAAACATGTCTAGGCAATATCAGATTGAAGTTGATATATTTTCTTATGCTAAAGGAGAGAAACGGATTCAAGAATATTATGTTGGGTTTGTGAATCTCTAGACTGAATATGAACTGGCTCACTTTGGGGGACTTCTTTACAGACTGTTGTGTGAAAACTATGAAGAAACACCTTAGTAAGAGAAATATTATGCATTTTTTATGCACCTTAGATTTGATTATGAAACATTGCGCTCTAGTATACTCAACAAAGAGCCTATACCTGATCTTGACATAATACTTGGAGAATTATTAAGATAGGAAACTCATCTCCACACTCAGTCTGCACTTGATCAGAAGAAGGAACAGGGAATAGATACCATCTTCTTGGCTACCAAATAGAAGGGGGAGAAGGAGTTCTCGAAGATGCAATGCTATGAATTCAAGGAATTTGGACACATGGCATCCCACTACAAGGAGAAAAAATTCTTCACCTACTGCAAACAGTAGGGACACATTATAGTGGAATGCCCAACCAGGCCCCTAAGAAAGGACAACATAAGGCTTATCAAGCCTTAGCTAAACCGACTCCAACTGATACTGCTTCCTCCTCATCAACTCACAAAACTAATTCATAGGGAAATTTGATTGAAGGTAAGATTTGTGAGCTTATGTCCTTGGCTATTTCCTTTGCTTTTTCTGCTATTAGACTCGTTGGTAAGTCTGCTTATTTGTGTTTTTCTCCTTCACACATGTGGATTATTGACTCCGGGGCCTCAAACCACATGATTGGGGCTTCCTTTGGTCAGTCTTCTAAACCCTACACTTTTGTTAACCACATTATTACTAATAATGGTGATTCTCTTCCTATATGTGGGTGTGATGATTTATTTCTATCCACTTCTGAGTCTACACCCTTACATCTTCCCAAAACCTCTTTTGTGCCTAAGTTGACTACTAGTCTTATTTTTGTTGGACAACTTGTTGATGATGGTAATAATGTTTTGTTTACTCATGACAATTGTTTTATCCAGGATCAGCACACTGGGGAGCTAAAGAGGAAGGGGCGTAGGCTTGGGAGACTATTTGCCTTGGAATTTGATAATAAGCGAGCTTCATCAGACTCTTGTTTGTTGTCTACTACTTCTAGTTTTTCTTCTACATTTTGTAATAATGTGTGGCACTTATGGCATAAACATTTAGGCCACACTCATGCTAAAAACTTGGATTATTTATTTTCTTCTGGTTGTTTGCTTATAATTGTTGCTTCATTTAAGAATGTTGATAAATCTTGTTTAACTTACTACTATAGTAAAAGTCATGTTTTGCTTTTCCCATCTACTAAACATGCTTCTACACCTTTTTACCTTATTCACAGTGATGTTTGGTCGTCTCCAGTTATTTCACGCTTGGATATAAATATTTTGTGTTGTTTATTGATGATTGTACTTGATACACATGGGTTTACTTTCTTCGAAAGAAATCAGAAGTCTTTCCCACATTTAAGAACTTTCATGCTATGGTTATGACCTAGTTTAAAAGCACTATAAGCATTTTGAGGTCAGATTCAGGGGGAGAGTACTTTGATGGTGAGAATGGTGAGTTTCAAACCTATTTCAAACAACATGGCATTCAGTCCCAGAGATCATGCCCAGGTACACCTCAACAAAATGGGGTATTTGAGTGCAAGAATTGTCACATTGCTAGTATGGTGAGATTCTTGTTATAAGACTCCCATGTTCCCATTACCTTTTGGGTGGAGGCGACCTGCACTGTTGTTCACCTCATCAACATTCTTCCCACTTCTATTCTTGGAAATTCTTCTCCCCATCAATCCTTGTTTCATCGTCCGCCAAATCTTCCCATGCTTCGTGTCTTTGGTTGTGTCTGCTTTGTCCATCTTCCCCCCCATGAATGCACAAAACTAATATCTCAATCTGCTATATGTGCATTCATGGGATATGGTATGGAACACAAACTAATAGTTTTGTGCATCTCTGTAATGTCATTTTTCTTGAGAACCTTTCATTCTTTGAACACATTATTAAATTGCCTGCACCATCCTTTTCTATTCTGCATCATTTTGGCTCTACAGGTGATCCTTCCCCTACATCTTGGCCACTTCAAGTTTATTCCAAGAAGCATCCAGCTCGCTCATTGCCTATGCCTCCACCTCCAGCACCAGTGACTAGTCATTCCTCTCCATCCATCACTATTGTAAGTTCCTCTTCTCATCCTGTTGATTTGCCTTCATCTGTTCCTTTATGTGGATTGCCTCGTATTTCTCGCCTACTTGACCGCTATTGCTTCTTTTCCAGTTATAGCTCCTTTTCTATTGTTTTGTCATCCACAGACATTCCTAAGTCTTACAACCAGGCTGTAGCGATTAAGCATTGGAGTGATACCATGAATTCATAGGTTTAGGCCTTATTGGAGAATGATACCTGGGATCTTGTTTCTCCTTCCCCAGATGCCTCCATCATTGGTAGTCGATGGGTTTACTCAATGAAACTCAAATTAGACGGTACTCTAGATGGATATAAGGCCCGTTTGGTTGCTTAGGGCTACAAGCAAGAGTATGGGATTAACTATGATGAAACTTTTGCCCTAGTGGATAAAATGACAACTGTCTGTTTACTTTTGGCCATTACTGCTCTTAGACAATAGACAATAGACAATTTATCAGATGGATGTCAAGAATGCCTTTCTCCATGGACATGGCTTATTTTTCTCATCTTCCTCCTCTACTCAACTCCGAGCTTATGTAGATGTAGATTTGGCAGATTGCCCTGACACTCGCCATTCTACTACTAGCTGGTGTATATTTCTTAGTGATTCTCTGATTTCCTGGAAATGCAAGAAACAACAAACGGTTTCGAAGTCATCTACTGAAGCAGAATATGGAGCAATGTCCTTAGTATGCAGTGAAATAGTTTGACTCAAGGCTTTACTTCATAATACAGACATTGATCACTCATCCGCCATTCTACTACTAGCTGGTGTATATTTCTTGGTGATTCTTTGATTTATTGGAAATGCAAGAAACAACAAACGGTTTCCAAGTCATCTACTGAAGCAGAATATGGAGCAATGTCCTCAGTATGCAGTGAAATAATTTGACTCAAGGCTTTACTTCATGATACAGACATTGATCACTCATTTGCCATCCCCCTTTTTGCTGACAACATGAGTGTGATCAAGATCGCATCCAAACTGGTATTTCATGAGCATACTAAACATATTGAGGTGGATTGTCACTTCATTCTTGACATTCTCCTCGTGGTTCACATCTCTCTCCCACATGTTTCCTCGGGCCTACAGCTTGTAGATCTCTTCACCAAATTTATGACCAAAGCCCGACATAATTTTCTTATGGACAAATTGATGCTTGTTCCCCAACATCAGTTGGAGGGGGAGTGTAGAGAAGATGGAGGGTATTTATGTAATTTTATCTTTTCTTTCTTGTAATCTAGTAGGCGTTTACATTAGTGTACAACTCTTTTTTTTATTTCTTTTGTAAGGACAACTTTATCCATTCACTTTCTTAATATAAATTCTTTCTTTTTGGGTTGGTTTGATCATACTGATCAACCCTAACAGATCTGAACTCTTGGCTTTCCCTCTTGTCTCTTTTTTTTCTTACAGATTAACATTAAGTAGTGGGACAGTACCTAGGTTCCACAATTCTGAGTTCTCTTCTTTCCTCTTCTCTTCTTCCTTACTTTTTATAGGTATGTTTTCTTTTTATTGCTGGTTCTTGATCAGATTATTGAATCTGATTATTACAAGTATAATAGCAAAAATGGTCCATCTTTTCATTCTTTTTAGATTACAAATATTTCTCATGAGTCCCCCGTAGTCTTGGTTGACCATGTAAACCCTTAATGACAGAAAACCTATCTCATTGTAGGTTTTATAGCCTAAATTCTTGAACATAATATCTTTTTCAATGCCTTAAATTCATAAAATAGAAATATTTCTCATCAGACAAATAAACCTATTTACATAATTAACATTCAATGTATTCTATATTATTCTAGTTGAAAAATTAAGAGAAAATATCTTTGATGCAGAGCCTAAAGCTGAGTAAAGGAAGCAACAATCATGTTTTTGTCTAGGCCTGTATGAATGTGGCAGCTATTAGGTTTCAACAGGCCCATGTAAAATGAGTCAAATACAGTAGGTTCTAGTCACCTGTCCAGTCACCAAGAGCAGTGATATGCCCCATAGGCTCCACAAGGATTTCTTATGTGTAATATTCCTGAAAAAGAAATATTCTACGAATTTGATTAGAGTTATTGGTCCTAATATGGAGATTTTATTTGTTGTCAAGTTAGGAGATCTTAGGAAATATCTAGGGATCTAAAAAAATATTTTGTTTCCTATTAATTTTAGAAGCCAGTGATCTCTTAAGTAAATATTCCATCCTATGAATTTATAAATAAGCATGAAACTTTTGTAAGAGGATTAAAATATGGATTTGATGAGCACTTTTACTTCTTTCTTTTCTGCAGACTCCAGACATTTTTGAAGGTGCTGACTCTAAACTATTAGGTGCTGGCTCCTGGAGACACCTTGGAGCACTCCTAGTTTTATTTTTTATTTTATTTTTTCCATCTATTATTTTATAGATCTATGTTAGATCTGATTTGGATTTGTGCCTATACATTATATAACTATATCTGCATTTCAATGTTGTGAGTCTGGTCATATATTGCTTTGTTTACGTTTAGTGTTTTGCTCATTCCTGTAGATCCTTGGAAATGAAAATGTTTTATTACCTACTTACATTGTCATTTTGAACCACGTTATTATCTACTTCTATCCATTTAAATATTTATATCATCTTATTTTATCAACCTCTCTATTTATTTCTTATTTCTATTTCTATACTGTTTGTGCTTTCTAGTTATGGGTCAATCATTTGGGATCATAAGTCAAGATACTTACTGGTTCTTGTTTTATTCTTTATTTCAGGTCCATTCAGCTGATAAGATTCTTGAACTTTTAAATTTAGGAAACAGTAGGCGGAAGATGGAAAGCACAGATGCCAATGCAACATCTTCACGGTGAATAAGCAATTACTGTGTTCCCAATCTCAGTGTATTTTTTCTTTTTGCTTCATGGGGCTACACAATGGGGGGGTAGCCCATCCTCCTCCCTTAACCCCCCCAACCCTGGCAGCAGCGGGATTTGATCCCAAGTCTCTACTCTGATGAGCCAGAGAACCTACTAACTGAGCCACCATCAGTTGGTCTTTCAGTGGTTGCAGATGCTTGTTTGTGACATGGGTTAGTGAGCTTATCTGGGAAGGATTCTATAGCTAGGAGCTGTTTGATAACAACTGAAGTGGCTGAAAGTAGAGTTTATTGTATTGTCTTTTAGTAAGTTTTTAAGGAAGTTGTGGGCATCTTAATGGCTGAAGCTGAAGTTGGGTAGATTAGTATACCCTTGAATATTTTATTATTTTAATTATTTTATCCACTAAAAGACAAAGCAATAAGTCATTCAGTTTAGCAACTTCAGCTGTTATCAAATGGCTCCTTGGTACAACTACTCACTGAAACTCGGAAACTAGTTCAATTATCCCATTTTTAGGTTTCATCTCATGTGCTGCTTGTTCTTGCCTGACACATGTATATTTCTTATTTTGTTCTTTTTTGGATAATAAAGGTTAAAATCTTATTAGAAAGAAAAGATGAAAACTATACCAAGTGTTCAAATACAACATCAAGTCCTCAGGAAACTCCAATGATTTTTTCTTTCTTCCTCTTTGCTTCTGACTGGATCCTCACTTGCATGATCTGAGCTGTAATCATTGCTAAATGATTCAGTGGATCTCTTGTTTACACCCAACCACCCTGCTGTCTCCTTATTCTCTACTTTTCTTCAAGCCACCTAAACGTTACGGTGTAGTTCCTTACCTCCCAAGAAAAATATTCCTAATGTCTTGGCTATCTTAACTTCATTAGCCAATGTCTTGAATTATGAGCCTTGCATATTTGTACCTCTTTGTCATATTCCTAACTATTCTTGTACTCCATACTTCCTGAATCATCTTCCTCCCTTTATTCCACGTCACATTTATGTAAGCATGTTGCATGGGAGAACCCTTGTTAGCTTCCTCCCGTGACATGGTCCTCACAAAGTGTTCAACCTTATTCATCACTATATAGGTGCTCATCTCCCCTTAATGATAAGTGGAACCTTACTACACTGAAGCTTGATCATCACTTCCCCCTGATGTCACACCTTCAACCTCTTTAGACAGTACAGAATAGGGCCAGGAGTTGTGTGTCTCTTCAAGTTAGTCACCAGAATCCATCCCAATGATGCCTCTCTCATTGGTGGTGACCTATGTCAAAGGAAACATTTTTTTTTCTTCCCTTGCCATTGTTACACATTCTTTAACATTCCTCTTAAATCCTTAAAAATCTCTAATTTATGTTCTAATGTTTGGTGGGCCTTTAAGTGAAGTGGGCTTATAATAGTCTTACAAAGGTCCAACACAGTCCTAAGTGGGATCAGGGCCCCTGAATTAGATGAGCTCCCTAGCCTCTTAAATCAGTGAACATCTCCTTGATTGATCCACATATGGGCCTAGCACTTGACCAATTCATATTAACCAGCCTGATATCCACATTAGGGATGGAGCCCCCCAAAGACATTTGGAAGCTTCCAGATTTGGAAACTACACATGTACAATTTGAATTTTCTTCATTCCACATCAGATTCCAGAAACTCCTATTGATTCTCAATTGTGCTGGTACCAGTTGGATTGACATTGACCAAAGGCTCAACAAATTGGATAACTTCCATGCCAAACCTCTTCACCCAATGTACCACCCTGAAACCTACTCCTTTGACAATCTCTCTGAGCCAGTTGATGCAAGAATCAATGGAATGCCCTCATCTCAAGTGTCGGCTGCTCACTTAGATGATTAGGCTTCGAGCCTCCAGGATTAGGCCTGAAATGATCTTGTCAATAGACTGAACCTTAGCTTACCCACTCAATCACATCCCATGGCCACCCTTAGCATAGTGCCATAGTTACCTTATGTTTATCACCAACTCCAAATTTTTGGGAATGTCACCCAAATACCTCCTCAAATTTTACCAGTCCAAGTGAATCCACCAATCTCCAGCTTAGGTTCTCTTTTATACCCCATAGCATCACCAATCTCCTTAAAAGTTGCACAATACCAAGTGTTCAAAAGAACCTTGGTGATTCTCACCTACCATCGACCAAAATCCTTCATTGCCTGAATCCTATCCAGAGATGGAGACTTCTATAGTTCTAGCTTGTAGCCATTGAAAATCCATAAATGGAAAGAACAAACTAAGAAATAAGAAACAAAAGAGAGATATCCTTATTTTGTTTCTTTGCATCTTCTAAACTGATTTTTTTTTATTGGCATGAATGTTTGAGGTTCCAAACATTGTGTTTTTTTGACTGGTAACAATTGATAAAATGTCTTTCTTTCTGGATCATTATAATTTCTTTTAGTAAGTTTATCTTTTGGAGAAAACTATTGGGTGCTGTTTAGGAAATTTGACCTCTCCCAAATTTTCAGATGCTATATCAATGTCACACAATGTGTCATTGTTGATATTGTGATTTCTATACAAGGTTGCCTATTGAAACCCTCTAATACAAAAATAATTGGTTTGTCCTAACAGTTCACATGCTGTTTTAGAGATTACTGTAAGAAGGAAACAAAGAAATCAATACAGGAACCATATTGTCTGTGGAAAACTTGCACTAGTTGATCTGGCTGGCAGGTAAGTACACATTTTAGCTCCCCTTTTTATTTATTATTTTTATTTTTTTCCTGCTACAATTTGGTCCTGTTTCAAATGGGGTTCTATAAATGTTATATTAAACACTTCTGTGCAGTGAACGAGCTTCTGAGACAAACTGCAGAGGTCAAAAGCTGAGGGATGGTGCCAATATTAACCGTTCACTTCTTGCTTTGGCAAACTGCATTAATGCTCTGGGGAAACAACGGAAGAAGGGTCTGGCATATGTCCCTTATCGCAATAGGTATTATCTTATATTTGGATATTTTTTCATTTTAGAATGGAACTCTCTTTGCAAGCATAGCTAATGTCTGGATATTTTCAGCAAGCTGACACGGATTCTTAAAGATGGTCTAACTGGTAATTCACAAACTATCATGATTGCAACAATATCACCTGCTAATAACCAGTATCACCATACTGTGAATACTCTGAAATATGCTGACCGAGCTAAGGAGATCAAGACGCACATCCAGGTCTGCAATCTGTCATTTAATTATATAAAACATCTTCAGCATTTTAAGAATGGGTGAAACATTTGGTTGGATTCCTGATTCATGCTTTATGGCAAGGATCCATATTACATGAATTTATAAGTGAAGATTGCAATTTCTTGAGAGCAATCAGTACGACTTCTGATTCATGCTCTTTGATCACGAAACTCAGGAAAACTCCTCCCTCCTTTCCTTACAAGGTCTCCCTCCCCCATCTCCTAGACAAGCATATCTGGGCCTTAACCTCCAATGGCTCTTTCTCCACTAAATCTTTTTCCATCAACCTTACTGCTGGCTCCCTGACTCCTGCCTTCTCAGTTAAAAGAATTTGGCCTCTTTCTCCACTAAATCTTCTTTCTCTTGGGTGACTTCTGGTCACCTTCCTTGTATGTCTCTTTTTATTTTATTACCAATAAAAGATGCCTCGCGTGGAGTTGCTTCTGGTGTATATTTGCATGTGTCCATGAGCCTATTTGCACCTCTACTTCTTCCACAAGATTGTTTTTCATCAACACTACTGCCTTGTGGTTCCTGAATTTAGACCTATATTAGCATTCAATTGAATTCATTTTGCAATTTTCAAGTTCTAGCTGGTTCTCTTTAGTTGCTTTTTCTTACCTTGTTTCTTCTAGTAACCAGATTGGTATTTACTACTACTGCTATAAAGGTCACTAAGATAAATAATGGCAATATTTAGTGTTGTTTTTCCTTTAGGAAGATTGAGTTGAGTCTTTAGGTCGTACTAGTGGTGTGGGTGTTCTCTACTTGTCTTGTTACTCTCATTCTATTGTATTTTGTTTTCTTTGTTGATAGCTTTGTATGCATTTTTCTTTCTTTTGTTTATCATTCTTATGTACTCCCTCTCTTCAATAGCATCCTCTTTTATTGATTGAGAGTGATTTTTTTCCAGACAAATATTGGCACTGTTGATATCCATGTTGCAGATTATCAGAAAATGATTGATAGTCTTCAGGTAAGCTTGGGAAGGGTTTTTATCTGCCATTTTATTTTGGGGATCAATCATGTTGTATCAGATCATAAGAATCTGATTATGCAGATTGAAGTTTGCCGGCTGAAAAAGGAATTAGCAGAAAAAGAATCAAAACTAAGTGTAAAACCGAATGAAAAAGCAATTGATGAGCAACTCTCTTGGTTGGATGTTTTGAGCCGTGAAACCAATGAAAGCGTACAGGAACGGATAAACTTGCAGAAGGCTTTATTTGAGCTTGAAGAAATTAATCTTCGTAACCGCATTGAGCTCCAGCATCTAGATGATAACATTACAAATGAACAGGTCATTATTGCCATTACTCATTGAATCAGTGGTTGATTTTGACCATCTTTCATGCTTTTGATCTTGCCAGTATCAGTATTTTTCACTTGGAGCTATTTGAAGTATACTGCAATAAGGAAATGCTGAGCATTTGTTTAGGATTTTGATATGCCTCAGAAAAATGCAAGAGGTATTATATATAGGATTCTTAAAATATGCTTCTGCCTCTACTGACAATAGTCATTAAACTTTGAACTTGGATGTTAGGAATGAATAATGTTGTAATCTTTTTTCGAGACATGGTCATAAAGTTCAATCATAATTAGAAATTTAAGCTTAAAATTTCTGGGTAATTCCTTTTATTGATGAACTACTATCTCCTAGGCCATAGGAAAGGATGGGACAATTTTACAAGCTTTAAGAGAAAGGAGACAAGTCATTCTTGATAACATCCGTGATAATGATGAGGCAGGGACCAGCTATCAAAAGGTGTTATTCCTGTTAATTATGTGGCTCATAAGGATCAGTTTTTCCAATTTTTATCTACTAATCTGGTTGTTCTTTCTATTTTCCTGCAGGAAATTGAAGCAAATGAGAAGCACTTCTGCCAACTTCAAGATATGATAGAGAAAGCCATTAGTAATAATAGTAACAAAACCTACTTGCATATTCTCAATCAGTACAGGCTGTTGGTAAGTAGAAATGAAACAATAAGACCATCCAATCTACATATTGTGAAACCTGTTGTTCTCTGTTTGTCTTTATGCATGTTTGTGTATACTTTATATACATTTTATGTATGTCTGTCTACACGATGTATGGACATATGTATGTATTCATGCGTGAACAGATGACTATGTCCATACACTTTACGATTCCTGTGCTTGTGTGTGCATATGCATTTAAGTGTGGTTTCTGGTCTTCTTAGTGGAGTTCATGGTAAGTTCATTAATACCAAAACTGATTCGTCAACAAAACATATCATATCTGAACCTTTGGAGTAAGGTAATATATGTGTTCACATTGTATAACATATGTATTTTCATTCAAAAGAAAAGGAAATTATGCCATGTTTGTACATTAGTATTGAAGATAAAAAAACTTGTATCGTCTTTTCTCCTCTCAGTTGAGGGATGGATGTCTCTTACTAGAAGCCTACTCTATGCCATTCATCACATTGATTGAATATAGACAAACATACAGGAGGGGTGATTTTTTCATGAAAAAATGATCAAGAGAGAGAGAGAGAGAGAGGAGAGGCTATGGATGTTTGGTTTGGAAAGAGATGCTCTATGGAGGAAAGTAGTGGCATGTAATTATGGGGTGGTAGGTTTTGGGTGGGACACTAAGGAGGTGAAGTCCTCTTATGGAGTACGTTTTTGGAAAGGAATAATGGATTTTCAGTTAGCCTTCCTTGATTTTGTCTCCTATAAGATTGGAAGTGGATCGGCAATAAAGTTTTGGGAAGATGATTGAAGGGTATTGGAAAATTGTGTGATTTGTGCCCATGTTTATAACACTTAAGCAAAAGAGAATCCTCTATTGCAGAAAATTTTGAAGTGATTCATGCAAGGGTGGTGTGGTGTCCAAAATTCAAAAGACCTTTGTTGGACTAGGAGATTGGGGACTATGTAGACTTTCTTTGAAAATACATTCCAAAATTCAAAAGAGAACCCTCTTGGTTGTTTTACTTGATGTTTTTTTTAATAATAATTTCTGTTACTAATAAAAAAAAATCTCATTGGAACGCAAAATAATGTTTTGATCAAGTCTACTTTGTCAAATTTACCACTACACTATTTGTCAATGTTCAGGATTCCACAAAAGGAGGCTAGGAAGATTGAGAAATTAGTGAGGATTTTTTATGGGAACTAGGAGAAGAGAAAAAGGATCATTTTGTTCATTGGGAGATGGTGATTAGAAGTCTTAGGAGGGAGGAATAAGTGTGATCAATGTAGACCAGAAGAATTTAGCTTTGTGGCATATGGTTATAACTGGTATTCATGGCAGAATGGATTAATGGACTACCCTTGCTTCACCTTGGAAGGTTATTCATGATATTCTCCATTAGTTTCCTAGATTTATTAGGTATGTTGTGTGTGTTCAGGGGATGCTATCAAATTTTGGGAGGAGAGTGTCTAGGTTGGTTCTAATGCCCTTAAGGTTTTATTCCCTTCTTTGTACTTTGTGTCTTGTATAAAAACAAGAGAGTGCTGGATTTCATTGCTCCTCTTATACTTTGGGTCACAGTTGGGATTTTGGTTTTCGAAGAGGTTGCTGAATTAACTAAGTTGAATGGGTTGTTACAACTTCTTGATTCAATTTATCTGGATCCCTCTAAACTGGACAGACATATTTGGACTCCCCACCCTAAGGGCAGCTTTTCTTGTGCCTTCTTTTTTTTAAGTCTCTCTATTCATCTTCTCTCCCCTAGCATTTCCTTGTTAAGGAAGTTTGTTATTGGCTTGTTCCACCAAAGATAGGAGCTTTTTTGTTGGGAGGTGTTTTATGGGAAGGTTAATACTCTTTGGACATGTTACAAAAAGGAAGACCCTCTTTATGCTCATCACCAAATTGATACATTATTTGTAGATCCATTGGAGAGAGTTGTTACCACTTGCTAATATCCTGCCCTTTAGCTACAGATATTTGGGAATGGTTTTTCTCTTTGTTTGTGCAAGGTGGACTTCGCCAATAGAGGTTGGTAAGATTTTTGACCCTTCTACTTTTGTTTGAACTAAGAAAAGCGGCATGATCATGTGGAGAAATGTAAGAGCCGGGAAGAAAAGAATGCTAGAATCTTTTCAGAGAAGGAGAGAGGTAAGGATAAGGTAAGATATTGTGATATGATGAGAATAGTTCACTGGGTAAGAACTTTGGACTCTTTCTCGCATGTTTATTTGGAGAAACTAGGGGATGGTGGCTAGAAGTTACTCCAGAAAGGAAAGAGTTAATGTCATTTGAAAACCTCTGGTGGGAGACTTTGTGAACTTGAACTTTGATGGGAGTAGTCAAGGCAACCCAAACCCTTCAGGTATAGAAGGGGTGTTGAGAAATAGAGAAGAATTTGCCATTGCTTTATTTTCGGGTCCAATGGGAGTGGGGGATTCCATAAGGGTGGAGTTGCTTGTTTGTTGCATTGAAAGGGATACAACTTGCAAGTGAGTTAAGCTTGATAATTGTGGAGATTGAAAGAGATTCAAATTTGGTGGTTGGTTGGCTAAAGGAACCGGAGTCTGTAACTTGGAAGTTTAGGGAGGAGATCAAGAAATTTAAATGGCTTGCTAGAATGAGTTTGAGAATAAGTAGGGTAAGGAGATCAGCAAATGAGATGGTGGATGCATTACCTAAGAAAGGGTTAAATAGGGATTACTTGTATTGGGCTCAATTTTAATTGTTTTTTTTTCTTGTATTATGCTCTATAATTTGTGAGAGGTACCACCTTGTGCCTCTCTTTGGGGATGCCTATAATGCCTATACTTTTGATAAATAATAAAATTTCACTTTATTTATAAAAAAACATACATCTACTTCCTCAAAGAAATGCTAAATTTATCATTAATAAAATACTCAACTGTTGCTTATAAAAAAAATTTCTAATTATGGACGTACTCTTAATATTTGGTCTGAATAATTAGTAAGAAAATTATTAGAAATGAATGCATACTGAATTCATTTCGTTTACTGATTACTGAAATATTTCCAATACCTGATCTACCACCCCCACTAACTTGAGGGAAATATTCCACTTTCTATTTATTAATGCAACTTGACCAAGGTCTATTCCCCTTGGTTTGGTTAGTTCCACTATATTATTGTGCCTGACATCATTAGTTTTACCTCCTTTTAAGGTGGCTTTTGTGTCATGTCTCTTGTTTTAGGAGATTTGACTTTTATTTTCTTCACTTTTTCCTCCAATAATGCTGGTCTTTGTCTTCCTTCTAAACAAACCACATTGACCTCATTATAACCATGTAATTACTATTTTAGTACTGCTATACATGTAGGAAATGGCCAACACTGAGCTCCAGTTTGAAATGGCAATACGAGATCAAGTGATTCACAACCAACGGGAAATGCAGAGGAACCTGTGGAACCTGATCATGGGGTTAGGAATTGATGAGAGACAGATAATGAAGCTTGCTTTTGAGCAAGGAATAACAATAGAAGATTGGACGGTGACACCCCTTCGGGGGCTATCCAGTATGAAGTAGTGTCTTACTTCAGGATGCAGTAGTTTACTTTTGTGTTCTTGTCCTGGCATCAGAAAGTCTTGCTATTCAACATCTTGCATCTTCCAACAAAACCAATATATTGGTGTTTGGTCATGTTTCAAGGAGCACTCTAACTGTGCTCATACTGTGTGTAGGGATGAGCACCATTGCTCCTAGTCAAGGTTTAAAATGTCGATGTCGGTGGAAATATCGTCACCCAAATATAGGAAACATGTAGAAATATCGTATGGAAATATTGTAAAAATTCTAGGCATGGTGGAAACATTGTAAAATATGCAAAATACAGAATGATATTTTATGCAATTACTAAAGAAGCATAGGTACAACTTTTTAAATTATTATCCTGTTCCAAACCATTAAACAAAGCTAAGAAACTAAGGCCATAGGCAAAAGAATATGTGAAGTTGTCCTCTAAACCTTAAGATTCAAAACTACATGATAGAATGAGTTAAATCAAAATTTAAACTCATAGAAAATGTAACCTAATAGATCAACCAAATAATCTATTACACAAACAAAAATTAATATTTTACTTCATGTTTGAAATGAATATCAAGTTGGTTCAAAGTGGTAATGAAGTTAGGTGGGCAATAACAATGCTACTCCACATTTCTACAATATTGTTACCATCTTATGTTATAATACTATCTCTTGTACTCCACACTGGTAGTGTTCACTAGGGAATAAGCTGATTCCAATTAAATTGTGTCATTATCCATGGAAATGGAAATATTTTGTGAAAAGCATCTCTTGTAGTCCTCATAGTGCTGGTAGTGTTCATTGAAGAATATGTTGGTTCCAATAAAATTTCATTTCACTACCCATGGAAATGGAAATATGTCATGGACATATTAGGAAATTTAGGGACATTTTAAACCATGCTCCTAGTGAAGGGATGGGAGATCCATCATATGGATGGCCAAACCATGCAGGGTGGTTGAGCGAAATTTCAAAAATTTCTTTCTCCCATCCGGGAATCCTATTCCTTAATTTAAAAAAACTGCATTTTTCAAGGTTCGTTCTTGAAACAAATTAGACAAATCTGAAACCAAGATTAGGGAGAAGAATACCTGATACGGAATCCACGCAAAAGCTCCTCCCAACGTAGGTGTTCACGCACAAAGAGGTTACCAAAGTTGCCTCTACTGAATATGACATAGTGAATGTTGAAATATGATCAACAAGAAGGATTCTTCAGCAAGAACATGTGATTCTTCAACAAGAATCGTGTAGGATTGTGTGAGCATGACTTCAGATTGTTTCTTCACCAAGAAACAATATCAAAAACAGTTTTTGATCACTCCAAGAGGTGGAGATCGAACTAGGCAGGACAACAAGAGCAGAGGGATAAAAAGATTGCAGAAAAGAAGTGATCTTTCTGTAGAATTCGCCCCCTTATTTATAACCTTCCCTGGATCAACTTCCTAATCCAATTAGAAATGAGTTTCTTAATCCAAATCTGATATTTGGATTTGGACTCTCAAGTGAATAAGACTTATCTTATCCAACTACTAATCCTAATCAGATTATAATCCCAAATTCGCCCATTTAATTAAATCACTTAAGCCCAGTTCGAAATGGGCCTTAGACCCATTAAGTCACACAACTCACTTTACCCTTTAAATGCTAGCTAGTTTGGCTCTCTTTGTATGGTGTGGGACCCTAGCATTGATCTACACATCAGCTACATGGGTTCAACCTAGCTTTTGTTACAAGGCCTGATCGAATTCACTACAGAACACAGTGAACCCCTGAGTCCATCAGTATGGGCTCTTAATGGGCCCGACATTTACACTAAATGGTCATTGGGTCCAACCATCTTGTGAAGGCCCAAGGACTATGGGCAGATGCAAGATTAGCCCATCACGTATAACCCTCAATGGTCTTACACTTAAACCTCTCAGCTCATAATGATCAAACATTGCCCGACAAGAGATGACCTCTCCCTCGACTGTAAAGTACAGTGTTGCACTCTTTACTCACATGGATCCCGGGAATTAAAACATTTTGCAAACATTTTGTGAAACTATAATATATATATATATATATATATATATATATATATATATATTTATTTCTATATAAATATATTTTTTAAAACAAATCCCAACAATTTGAAATCAACTACTAGTAGTTTATGTTTTCATTAGAGAGTGCATTCCCCGATCATTCACTTTGTCCGACAAATGGGCTAATTCTGTCACTATGATCACCCACTCAGGTGAATTCTCAAACTGCCCCAACATACCCAGGTTTTGACCTGTTTAAAGATCTCATCGATTGGCATATCAAAGACAGCCCAATCCGACACTTAGTGTAGTACCATAATCGAGTCTAGGGGTCAGGTGTAACATTCCGGTTTTGCCCATCTATCCTCAAGGTCCAGAGCAATACTGGAATTTGGTCCAATTCAGGATTTCAAGAAAACTCACACTGCATGTACCTCAGGTCTCACCCTAGCAGTTAAGACAAGCCACCCCAACCCACTTGGCAGCACATCAGTGTCAGCCTTGGAAAGATAAATCTCCCCAGATCTATCCAACGGCTGTGAAGATTCTAAACTAACACAAGTCTGTTAAGTGTCCAGTTTAAAGGTATTACACCAAAATAACATGAATCAATTATGCACTTTATTCATTTACAATAAATGTCAATAAGTACAACAATCTGATTGGAGCTAAGGGCATAACTGTCTAACACCTAGTACATGTTGTCTCATGATCACTCACATTAGCATATTTGAGTACGAGGAAGTGGAGTGAACATTGGATGACTGGAGGACCAGGTACATCATTCTGATGAGTCCGGATCTCTTGCCCACGATTATCGCAGCCACACATGGAGAACATCTCATCCTCTGCATAGTATTATGCAGGGGGAGATGTTCCAAATTCACTGGGGGTAGTGTATTGTGGGTAGGCGTGGGCAGAGTTCTCGTGGGCAAGAGATCCGAACTCCATTCTGATTCCCTAACAACATATTCATGGTGTAAATGGTTCATATCCATTATCTGGAGACAAAAATTTTATATTCTTTGTTTGGTGGAGGCTGCATATTGACATCATGTCTTCCAAAAAATTTTGGCCAGTAGCAGCAGGTATGACTCCCCTCTCTACTATCTCTGTATCATCCTACTGGTTTATCCTGGTTTTCATTTTTCCACACTTAAATGAGAAAATATGTCATAAACTTGGACTATATTGTTGCAATATCACTCTTGGATTTATAATGGAACTAGATTGATCTACTAAACTGATGAGAAATTAAACCATCTTCCTATCTAGGGGATGGGTTAGTGGTTCAACCTTTCAGGTCAAATAAGTTAACCCATGATGTATAATTAAAAATATATATATTTTTAATTAGAATAATACAAAAAAATATGAAACAATTTTGGGCACATCTATAATATTATATACTAATAATATAAACAAAAAAAAGTATGATAAATAATAATTATTTTATCAATGATATAAATGAAATGCAAAATTTAAAACCAGTTTGAAAATGATACCATTTCCATATCTAGATGGTAGGTAGGCCAATGATCTAACATTATATTTCAAATGGGTCAATCTATGATGTTATAACTAAGTAATGAATATTAAATAAATACATACATACATATAAACTCAAAGAAAAATATAAACTTCATATAAAGCATTTTGATACAATTCTATTGTTATATATTCACTATATTAAACAAAAATAAATGTGAAAATAAGAATTATTTTTATTGATAATAAAAATGGAATACATGTTTTAAAATCAACCGAAAAAGCAAAAGTGGTTTTTCCATCCAAGAGATGGGTTAGTGGTTAAACTATCCATGCTAAATGGATGTTATTATTAAATAATAAAATACATAAATTATAAAAAATATAAAAATTTGTCGATAATTTTGGGTACATTCTATAATATTATATATTCATCATATAAAAAAGTGTGATTAATTAAAATTATTTTCATTAATGATAGAAATGAGATAAAAATTAGGACAAAAAATAAAGAGCATTAATGTCTAACACATGACCCGACTAACAATGTCAAATGGTTCAATAATTTAATTAGCTAGGTCGTCGTAGGTAAGTAGTTTGGTAGGGATGCAAACAGATCAGATCAGATTTGAATTAAGGTATATTCAAATCTAATTTGATCCAAAGATTCGATCGGATCTCATAAATATTGATTCGAATCCGAATTCAAGATGTTAGATATTTGAATATGATATGATCCTATTTAATTTTTTAAAAAAGTAATAAATTATTAAAAGAAAAAGAAAAATTAACAGTTGAAATAAAAAACAAAAAAGATAAGTATTTTTTCAACTATTGTCATCATATAAAAAGTTTACAAAAATGCAATATAAATAACATATATATTATATATAAATAATATAAATACTATAATATAAATAAAAATATAGATTTTTTTATAAATTTTATAAAAAAAATTGAACATACATTAATATTATATATTATTCATATTAAACAAAAATATGTTTGAAAAAAATGAGAATTATTGTTAGTAAAGATAGAAATGACTCAAGTACAAAGTAAAAAATGAATTAATGTCTTAATCATAGTCAAATTTTCTAGTTAAATAGGTTAATGGTTCAACCAGGTCCTTTGGTTATTGATTATTATCATCCATTATTTGGTATTGCCACGTGCAAAAACAAATGTGGAAATAAGAATTACTTTTCTTGATGATGAAAATGTAAAACATGATTTAAAATCAACCGAAAAAGAAAAAAAATGGTTTTTCCATCCAAGTGGTTCAACAATCGATGTCAAGTGGATCAATTCATGATGTTATTATTAAATAATAAAATACATAAAATTTTAGAAAATATAGAAATTTGTAGATAATTTTGGATATATTCTATACTATTATATATTCATCATATAAAAAAGTGTGATTAATGAGAATTATTTTCATTAATGATAGAAATGAGATAAAAACCAGGATAAAAAATAAATATTATTAATGTCTAACACGTGACCCCAGTAACCATGTCAAATGGTTCAATGATTTAATTAGCTAGGTCATTGTAGGCAAGTGGTTTGGTAGGGATGCAAACAGATCAGTGGTTTGGTAAGGATGCAAACAGTGGTTTGGTAGGCAAGTGATTGGATCTCATAAATATTGATCCAAATATGAACTCGATCAATATGTTGGATATCTGAATCTGATAAACAAAAAATATTAGTATTTTTTCAACTATTTTCATCATATAAGAAGTTTACAAAAATGCAATATAATAACACATTTATAAATAAATAATAAATAACATATATATTATATATAAATGATATATATATATATATAAATAATTGATTTGACCACATTATTAAAAACCAATATTCAAACTATATTGGAATTGCATTTAATCTTGGTAAATAAGTAATTTTTATAATCTCATAAATTAAATAATAAAAAATAAAAATATAGAATTTTTTTATAAATTTTATAAAAAATTTGAACACGCATTAATATTATATGTTCTTCATATTAAACAAAAATAAAATAAGAATTATTGTTAGTAAAGATAGAAATGGTTAAAATACAAAGAAAAAAATGAACTAATGTATTAATCATAGTCCATTTTCCTAGTTAAATAGGTTAATGGTCCAATGAGTAAGGTCATTTGCACATGCATGCGCGTAACTTTTACTAGTTATCTCAAATATCCGAATACCAAAAGAAAAAAACAAGTTTTCTTTGCTGTATTGGAAGGATGGATGGTGGTCTAACATATTCAAGCCTGTCCCTGGTCTCCTAGATATTCCACTTAATTGAATGGAACTGCTAATTTGTTCCCTTTAACAGAAAAGGGAGAGAGAGACCATGGATATAATTCTTCAGAGTTATAATTGTTATTTGTTATATACCTCTTTGGTAGGACTATTGAATAGTTAGTTGGTCATTCCAACTCCCAATCAAGTTTCCATTTAGTAGAGAGACATGGAATTGGCTAGTAGGGCATCATGCACCCTTTTCTGTCCCCACCGCTATCCCTACTAACCTCTAACCAACTAGTTGACCATTCAAATAGCCAAAAAAATATAAAAAAAGCAAAACCCCCCAATCGAGTTTTCTTTGCCTTGATGGAATGATGGATGGTGGTCCACCATATTTTATCCTAGCCTAGTCTCCAAGATTTTCTGCTTAATTGAATGGAACTACTAATGGTACCATAATGCTTCTCTTTTTCAAAACTAGTTCTGTCTTTTAGTTGGTGATTTTATTTCTTATTGATATTTTTACTGTCTTCCATACTATTAACATTTGAAGATATTTCTTCGAGCAGGGTTTTTAGGCTACAATCATGTAGCTGCTTGAAGTTCATCTAATTGGATTGGGCAGTGGCCCTAATCAATGATTAAAATATCGATACGATATGCCTTGATACGCTCGATATGGGGCGTATCGCATTGGTATCAGACTGCACCGCTATCGGATACGCTACGACTACAGGTGTATCTTGCCAATTGTTCATATTGGTTTGATACACCAATGTATTGGCGCGTATCACATTGTATTGGCTGATATGCGTCGATACAGAAGCATATCGACCAGTGTCTTACAATAAAAAAATCGTGGGAAGCGTGACTCGAACCCAAAGCCATTTGTTATTTCATATTAATACATGTAATAAAATAACTTTTATTAAACTTAATGTTTACATGTAAATAAAAAACAACATACATTTATTTTCAAAAACTTCAACTATAAAATTAAAAGAATAATATTCAAAATTAATATTTTTTAAATCAATGGTATAAATAATTTATAAAATCTACACACAATATATATATATATATATATATATCAAAAATGAAATTTAATTTAAAAAATTTCATTCGTATCCAAGTTTCCCAAGCGTATTCATGCTTTCCACAGATGGCACTCTCAAGTTGTCTATATATGTTCCCAATTACACCATATGCAAATGCAGTGCTAAATGCTTTTAGTTCCACTAGCCCCTATTTTAAGGATCGTCCTCCAAACTTTGTTTAGTCATGTTTGATTTCATTATTTCACAGTTTCTATATTTATTTTTGGCCCTTTGTTGGTTTAATTTGTATAATGTGTTCATGGAGGGGATGCTAATCATGCCCTCATGAGGGAGCTTGGGATTAGAGATCTACTCACCATTTGCTTTTTACACGGCTCCATGCCATATACTTTCGGAGATCATCTTCAGTTAGTGCAAGGCCCGTTCAAACGACCTTTTCAGCCTTGCATTGGGAATATTTCTGTACCTATGCACCTTATTTCATGGGGAGATATTCCCGATGCAAGGCCATAAAGGCTGTTCAAATGGGCCTTGCACTGACTGAAGCCGAGTTCATGCTTTCATCTTTGACTCTTTTCACATAGGGGTGGTTTGGCAATTCCATCTTCATGGACAGGTAAAAGTAGTGATGAGAGTATATCTTTCATAAGGTAAGATTAGCATTACTCTTCACATGTGCAATAGTGTTGTATTGTTATGAAGTTGAGCTATAATACCTCAACTATCAAGGGAATCGACTCCTATAGTACCAAACTTCCAATGGGAGTAAAGCTCAATCAGCAAAAGCATCAGCCATGAGGTGGAAATAGATGGATGGCCTTCCAACTGCCAAGAATGTGGCAAAAGCCAAGAGCAAATTCTACATATTTGTCAATGAGGACCATTTGTCAAATGAGAGACTTGTGTATCTTAGGTGGGTGGTTCATTGGCCAGATGTCATGCTTATTAGTTAGATGGCGTTTGATAACACTTTTTAGACCTTTAAAGTCTGAAAATGTTGCTTTTTAGATGTCAGAGGTGTTTGGAAGTGTATATGAATTTGGGTATGAAAATCATTTTCAGATTTGAAATAATAAGACATGGGCCAGGCATTGAATGTGTTCAGATGCATTTCAAATCTAGCCGAAAGTCCAAATACCCTTAAACTCTCGCCTCTCTCCTCTCTCTCTATCTCCTTTCTTCTTCTTTTCTTGGCGTCACTACAACTCTTCTAGCAAACTAGCGGCGGCGAGTTCCGGCCTTCTCCCCCCCTCTCTCTCTCTCTCTCTCCTTTATTCTCTTTTCTCTCGCTGCTACAACTCATCCGGCGAACTAGAGGCGGTGAGTTCCGGCCTTCTCTCTCTCTCTCTCTGTGTGTGTGTCCCCCTCCTTTCTTCTTCTTCTTCTCTCACCACTGCAACTCCTCCAACGAACTAGCGGCGGCGAGTTCCAACCTTCTCTCTCTCTCTCTCTCTCCTTTCTTATTCTCTTGCAGCTGTAGCCGAATAGTCTAATTTAGGGGTAAAATAGTAAAATTAGTGAATTTCAGATGCTGAAGGTTTAATCCAACAGAAACAACCTTCTTTATTCAGAGATTCTAAAAAGTCAAAAAATAAAAATGTCTATTTTCAGATTTCAAACCCTTTTAATATTTTTTTAACTTTTCAGATTTTATATTTCAGATTTATCAAACGCCACCTTAGTATTGTTGTTAAGGATTTGAGTTCCATCCATAAGAGAGAGGTAGCTGGTCTGGATGGGTAAGTTGGAATAGAGGCATCTAAGATGTTACACGATTAGTTCTAATTTATCTATTACGCATACAACTTCTCATTTCTTCTTATTCAAAGAATATTTGTGGTTAAGCGGTAACTATTACGAATGCTTAATGTTCCAGACTCCAGGACTAGATCGGTTGTACAGTTGGACCGGTCATGAGTCCAGGTTTGATTTTGGACCCTAAAACCATCCGGCCGGACTTTGGACTGGATGGTTCATTTGACTCGGGAACCAGTGGACGATGCAGTTCTGTTTCTGGTCAGGTTTTCAAAACCATGCTCCAGAGAAGCTAGCGGAGGTGTCAATCATGATATGACACGCTGCAATATCACGACTGGCCCAAATCTCAAGATTAAAGCCAAGTCTCACCATTCAACTATTTTCAACTGTTTGATTGACGAACACAACGTGGCCTTGAATAGTGAGCAGGAGATGCACGTGGCCTTGACCTCTCAAGGATTCAAGGGGTTTCAAACTTTCAATTGGATGGAGTGACAAAAGATGGGGCCGCAGTAAAGCATCCAGCGCTACTCCAACTGGAATAAGCTGATTTCTCCGGAAAACCTTTGTCCAATTTTGTGCTATTGAGTGCAATTTTGGCCCCAAACAGCCAAAGTTTTTTTCCCGCTCTGTTGGGGGGCAGATGTAATTCTGCTGATCCTGTGTAAAACAAAGATAGACTATATGTCCTAGACTATGAAGCTGAGTAAGGGACATCTCATCCTTGGCCTAGCCGGTATATAGATACATAATTCATGCTATAAGGTCTTGGATAAAGAAGTAACTCGATATTCTTTTTTTGATAAATCTAAGTAACTCGATATTCAATTACCGGAATGCCCTCTTCTTTTATTTGTGTATATAGACAAGAGAAGAGACTATTTAAATTATAAAAGACTGATGGAAGCGTCTGTTTGTGGCAAATTCAGTCCACAGCCTCCCAAATGCTAAATAAATTGAAGCTCAGAATCAGGAGACCAAGTAGGGGAGAAGCACCAGCAAGTTCTGGGAATTGATTGTTCAGCTCGTAAAATTTCCAAATTCATTTCACATCTCATTCTTTTTTTTTTTCCTTTATCCTATGGATTCTTACATGTAGAAGTAGAATAGTAGATGGGTAATGGCTTCTTCAGAGATCGAAGTTGTTTCAGACAGCAGGAACCAACAGAACTCAGCGAGTTCGAACTCAAACCTTAACGAAATCAACATAATTGACGTTTTCTCTGCATCTGCTTACGGTGATTTCGACAAATTGCGAAAGTTCGTCGAGCAAGATGGTTTCTCCGTCTCCAATCCTGACCGTAATGGTTATTATGCTCTACAATGGGCTTCTTTGAATAACTTTCCTGATATCGCGCACTATATTATCGAGGTTTAATCTCTCTCTCTCTCTCTCTCTCATGCGCATATACACATTGTGGTGAATTTGTTCTAATTTACTTAAATTCGTTTTTCGTTCTAAAAGCATGGTGGCGATGTTAATGCTACCGATAATTCACAGCAGCCGGCTTTGCATTGGGCAGCAGTTCGGGGCTCAATTGCCGCAGCAGACGTGCTTTTGCAGAATGGAGCTCGCGTAGAGGCTGCTGACGTTAACGGCTATCGGGTAAATTTGTCTGAAGCTTTGAGAATATTAGATTATTCGAAAACTTATCCACTTGTTTTTTTCTTCTTTCTTTGGTGTTAATCAATACGACTGAGAGAAAGCTGTACTGGAGCCTGTGTTCCGATTGTAGTGAGGGACGTAAAGAGGGAGCAATGGGAAAGCATCTTAATAAGGAAATGATGCCAGTATACAGTCGATTATATTTTGTCAACAAGAAAATATTCTCCAACTGGTTCTGGTGACCTTGATAAACTCTTTTTTCTTTTTGTTTTAATTGTAGTTGAAGTGTATTGTGAAGACCAACTCAAACATCTGCATAGAATAGAGCTTAGAGGCGGTAACATTTGGATGAGCTTCCAGTAGCAGCTATATTGTTATGGGCAGCAAAAAGAAGTACTGCACTGGTTTTAGTAAAGGAACACTGATATAGTGAGTTTTCAATGTAATGCAGTTGAAGGTGAAAAATCTATAATGAAAAAAAAATACATTCAAGCTTTATAACAAAATTAGTATCTTCAAATGCAATCTTGAAATGCAGAAAATTAATATAGTAAAGAGAAATAAAACTAGAAGAGAAACACAATGAATGCCAGAAGTGTCTAAGAAAGAGATGAGTACTACAAAGGAAAACACATAGCATATTGACACACAGACTGCCTTGAATACTGATCCTCCAACATGAACCAAAACCTAAAACAAAATAAACCACTGGAGCTAAAGGAAACCAACCTACTAATTATCATCATAGGAATATAGGATGCCAAGTGCCAACTGCCCCTCCTCACCAAGGTGCACTATCAACAAGAAAACAACTGCAACTCATGCAACCAAGAAAATATTAAAAGCCAACTCAACAATTAAATCAACCAAAAGACAATCCCCAGTCAATCTTCAATGGTGGCACTACCTGCTAAAATCCTAAAGCAACTGCACTCTGACTACAACCCCAACACCTTCCCGTGGTAGTTCCTCAAACCATGCTTCCAGTTCTTCTTCCTGTACCCCTTCTATTCTTATTACTCATTTCGGCAATCATCTAATTCAAAGCACTCCAATTTTCACCCTCCACCTCAGTACAAAGATTGATTCACATACAAGTCACTAGATGTGTCCTTCTTTTGGGTTTGACATCTTGGTTGGTTTTAATAAACTTCCTGTTGGTAGACCTATTTATAAAGCATCTTATATGGACTTGTAGTTGTCAGCTGATGAATGACTTTTTCTTCTTTTTTCTCTCCCTGTTTGCTGTTTTAGGTGGTTGGTATGGGTTTGGGGGGTGTTATCTTAACACCTGCCTTTATGTTGTATTTCTTTTTTACTTTTCAAAAAAAAAAAAAAAAAGATCTCCGGACTTTGGAGAAGTTCTAGTGTTGATGTCAGGGTTGCTGATATGTTAATTGTTTTTTGATATGTCAAAGTTTCAGTTATTGGTTCCTTTGTCTCTTCTACAGGCAGTTCATGTTGCAGCTCAGTATGGGCAAACAGCTTTCCTAAACCACATCATCGTGAGGTATGGTGCTGAGTTTGACATGCCAGACAATGATGGGAGAAGTCCTCTTCATTGGTATGTGAAACTCTAGGTGATAAGTTTATTAATCTAAACAGCCTTCAATTGAGCATGGAATAGCATCTGAATTCCTTGTGTTCTAATTTTTTATGACTTCTACAGCACATGAAAATGGAATTTAATTAATTGATTAATCACAAACTATGAAATTCACTATTTGATTCATTGGCATTGAGCATATGAGTGGCCATGAAGCTTTTAACTCATCTCACTCCAAGCTTGAATGAGCTTTGGATGGCCATAAATGAAAATCATATTAAGATGAGAAAGGAAGGGAACCCCTTAGGCTCCACAGTCTGATCAGAAGAAGAGCTGCTGATAGCAAAGGAAAGAATCTTCAAATTAGATGCCTGGCTTTGCTAAGGCTTCTGTGTGAACCACATTTTCACATCCATCATTCTCTGGATAAATCTAAGACATTCCTAAATGAGTTAGAACTTAACAGTCCAATTCTTGATGCTACACGACTTTTAATGGTTATTTAAGTAATTGATTAATTTTATGTTAGAAATACAATGATATTTTATGAAATGATAAAAATTGCATACATATCCCACTTTATATTATTATCTTGTTCGAAACCATCAAACAAAGCCAAAAAACTGAGGTTAATACACAAAATAATACACTACAAAGTTGTCTTTCTTTAAGTTTTTAAACCACATAATAGGGCAAATTCAAGCAAAAATTAATCTCACAGAAAGTGGAAATGATTCTATAATTCAGTCAAGTAATCAGTTAGACAAACCAAAACTAAGGTTTAGCATCATGAACTGACCAAACTCAAAGTGGTCATTATTTCCATTAAGTGGCCAATAATATTGATACTCTGCATATCTACAATATTGGTTCCAATTCATCATGTTATAATTATCATCTTGTGTACTCTACATGTCATCAGTAGCTTTAGTTGTGGGAATATGTTGATTGATTCCAGATAGAAAGCCTAAAAACTCTTCCATATTTTAGCAAAGTTAAACCATAGATTCTCTACCTGGAGTAACACAATACATATTTTTGCTCTTCATGAGCATAGGCGCATGCATAAATACACATAAACCCACCTCATTAGATTCTCTGAATGTTTAGAGCTTTTCAAATTTGGTGCTCTATTACTCCCACTCTGTACCAATTAACTTGTTCCAGAGGTCCTGACTTGATGCTAGTTCAAGTTTGGAAGACTTACAGCTGACTAGGATTTATGGTTCCAGCATGACAAGAGTGGTGAATAATTAAAATAGCTTCATGTATCAAGCTACTTAAACAAGAAAATAGCGGGTGTTATGGAAAATAAAGGAGCTTGATTTAATTTTCTCTTAGACAAAATTTTTAGCTTTTTGTTTGGATATTTGGAACTTGGATTTCTTTGATTTTTTTTTGATAAGTAGTTTTTTTTATCAATAATGATAGAATTGTAATACTCTGAACCAGGGCTGCTTATAAGGGCTATGCAGATACTGTGAGGTTGCTTTTGTTTAGAGATGCAAACCAAGGTAGACAAGATAAGGAAGGTATATTACTGAGGTTTATTATCCTCCTATATGTTCTGCTTTTTTGTCTGGGTGGTTTACAATCTTGTTTCTGTTCAACTACAGCAACTTATGACCATATTTCCTTGTTGCTGATAGATAAAGCTATCCATCTAGTTTTAGATACTCAATTGCATCAGATAGTATCATGACCATACAAGAATACAAACAAGTAATTATATTGTTTAAATTCTTATATTGGCCATCGAGACAAAATGAAGAAGTTCAGATGGTTAACACAGTATATGAGCTTGATTATACAATGGGTGGGGAGGGAGGCTAATGCTATGGCTGATTCATTAGCTAAGCAAGGGATAACTAGGGATCAATTGTAATTCTTGTGCTGTTTTTTTTTTTCTTTATGAGTGAGGCTGCATCTCGTGCCTCCATCGAGGAAGCTTGTAACAGTTGCTTATATTTACTGATTTAATGAAATTTTAAAGAACTTTTACTTATAAAAAAAAATCTTATATTGATCATCTCTTATTCCAGTCAATCATTTTGTTGATAGATGGCTAACCATTCATACATACAAATAATACAAGTACAGTACTATTGTTTTTTTTTTCTTTTGAAGCCAGTTCTATTGTCTTTCGAAAGGCCTTTTCCATTAACATATTTCAATTGCATTTTGAAGTTATAAAATGGAAGAAGACCATTTCTTTGTAATTCTGCTTATAAATAACCAGACATTTTATGCCAGTGATTTTAGATGATCTGAAAATATGTCTTCATAATGTATTATGGTATGTGTGCCTATACAATAATGATGAATTATACAGGTGCATGGTACAACTTTGAAATCCTTAACACAGTAATGTTTGATGACCAGTTTAACTTCAACCAAGAATATGATATTTATTTGATGGTTTCAGATAGTGACTTTATTTTTGATAATTTTAGGTAGATACTAACTTTCTTTCCCTAATTATAACTTTATAACTCTTCTAAGTGCAAATCATAACATCCTTTCATGTCATATGGCTTTCTTTATAAGTAATCAAGAAAAAAAAAAGAAACAAATAATGCACTGATTCCTCAGACAATCTGCACATGGCACAACACAACAATTTTGAATCTGCATCCTCTTGTTATTAAAGTGATTTATGGTTAGGGCATATCTGAAAATAGAAAGCTTCTGATGATAAACTCTACATAATTGGTATGATACTAACACCAAAAAAAAAAAAACTATTTTATAAATGTGACTATTCTTGGTTTTGTTTATTTATCATGCTAATCACATTACATCACTGGAAATTGTTATCATGTAGGTAGTTTGTTTTTCCCTGATTGGCAATATGTATTTGTGTATGTTTGCACCTATGAACATAAGTTACATTTCGTTCTTTTTTAATTAAAGTTTCTTGTTATTGTCAAACTGAATATAAGAGATGTACATGGAACATATAGCTAAAAAGGAAAAATCAGAACCACAAAGAGGGAATGCTTAAATGCAACAGAATTACCATACAGATTCTCCATCCAACTGTAGAAAAATTTGCTTAGCTAAAATTAAGAAAAAAAGAAAGAAGGAATGGAGAAAGCCATCTACTACTAAAACATGCAATCGTGAACAAAAAAAAAAAAAGGTTCACAGGACCACCAAAATGCTTAAAACATTACCCATGCGAAGTTCCTACTTTGACTTGTTGTTTCCATCAAATAATCCTTAGTTTGAGATTTGTATTAAAGAGAGCTGGGTAAGAAGGCCTCTGCTGATTGGTGTTGCCTGTTCTGATTTGTAAACTTGATTTGGAAAAACGCTTAGGATCATGTTAACTGGAGACGGTTAGACTTTGTCCTTGAAAAAATGAATTTTGGTCAGGTTTGGAGAAACTGGATTCAAGTTTGTACCACATCCCCTAACTTATCTGTCCTTTCAAATGGGAAGTCAGCTGGTTTCTTCAAGAGCTCAAGGGAGCTTTGGCAGGGGGACCCTCTTTCCCTCCTGTTCATATGCTTGATGGGAATTTTAACCAATTTCATTGATCGAGTGGGAGAGGTGGGGCTTTGGGATGGCTTTAAGTGGTTCCTGGAGGTGAAAAAGTTCTGGTGCTCCAATTTGCTGATGACACTTTGTGCTTCATTGATGCACAGACTCAACAATTAGAAGTACTTTTGGGTGTACTTAGTTGGTAGTTGGTTTGAAGTTGTAACAGACCTGAAGGTTAACTGGGGGAAAGCAGCCTAATTCCTGTGGGGAATGTGGAGAGCATTGAGGAATTGGTTGAGGTCCTTGCTTGTCAAGTGGGATTTCTGCCTATTAAATACCTGGACCTCCCTCTAGGTACCAAATGCACTTTGACTCTGATTTAGGAACCAGTTTTGGAGCAGGCTGAGCGGCTGGAAAAGAAGCTTGCTTCCTGGAAGGCTAAATATCTTTCTCTTGGAGGTAGGATCATGCTTTTGAAAAGTTTTTTATCCTATCTTCCTTCCTTCTACCTGCCTTTGTTTCTCATACCAGGGAAAGTGGCCAAAAAAATTAAAAAGCTGCAGAGGGATTTCTTATTGGAAGGGCTGGGAGGAGGAGAAGAAGATTCATCTACTTAGTTGGAACCAGATTTGTGCTCCAGTGGAGAATGGTGGCCTGCGGGTTAGGAATCTGAAGGTATTTAACATGGCTCTGCTTGTAAAGTGGATTTGGAGGCTTGGGGTGGAAAGGGGAAGGTGGTGGAGAGGTTTAATTGCCGCAAAATATGGTTTAGACAGAGGAGATTGGATAACTACATCTTCATTTCCCACCTTAGGCTATTCAATTTGGAAAATAATAATGGACATCCTCCCAAATTTCTGTAGAGGGCCGAGTCCTAAGTTGGGTAATGGAAGCAGGTTGGCCTTCTTGAAAGACCCCTGGTGCTGCAACAGTCCACTCTCAGAGCTCTTCCCTCTGTTGTTTCAAATTGCAGAAGAGGCAGATTGCTTTGAGCTGATTGGGAGGTCTATTGTGTGGAACCCTGCCTTCCAGAGGAATTTCCAGGATTGGGAGATTGATAGTCTGGCTGAGTTGCTTGAATTAATTTCAGTTCAGGAACAGGACTTGAACAGAGCAGTGTTTTGAAAGGTGTGGGAGGCATATGCCTGGAGGCGTGCCTCCAGGCGAGGCACTCCCAAAACGCCCTGAGGTGTATGCCAGAGGTGCTGACACCTATGAGGCATACGCCTCAGGTGCAAGAGGCATGCCTCATGCGCTTTTTACATGGGGCTTGTCACCTCATGCGCCTCATGCACACCTCATATAAAAAGATTGAAAAAAATAAAAAAAAAGGAAAGGAAAGGAAAAGAAAAGAAAAGAAAGGGAAGGGAAGGGAAAGAAAAAGGAAGAAAGAGAGAAAAAGAAAGGGAAGGGAAGAAAAGAAAAGTGGAAAGAAAGTGGTCTGCCAGGCCCCTTCAAAGAAATTACTAAAAGTAATTTCTTAGCTAGATCAAACATGTGGGTGAACATATGTATAAGCTTAGATTTGCTCATTAGATTGGTCTTCTGATGCAAAATGTACTTTAACTAACGTATGAAATGCATGTCTTGACATAACACAATATGGTGTGAGAAGTGGCTTATACATTCTGGTAGCCATATATATAAACTTAGATTAAATCTTCAGGTTGGTCTTGTGAAATATGTCTTAACATATGGCATAATATGGTTTGAGGAGTGCCTCTTATATTTTCCAGTTTGAGCCTAAAGGTGTTTTCCTTGAGCATAGCCTCTAGGTAAGCTGGCACACTTTCACAGCACTGGTAATGATCAATGACCAAATGCTGGCTTACCTATGTAAGTATTAACGCTTTATGATGAGTAATGTTTATAGTCTTACAATGTCAGGATGTACACCTCTGCACTGGGCTGCAATAAGAGGAAATGTGGAGGTATGCACGGTACTTGTACATGCAGGCACAAAGCAGGAATTAACAGTCAAGGATAGTGCTGGATTTACTCCTTCCCAGCTTGCTTCTGATAAGGGTCATCGACATGTTGCTTTTTTCCTTGTACGTACTGTGTATTTATATTCTATTAACCAAAGCAAACTCTTTGCAGACTTGAACTTTTTAATGATTTTGATAGATAATATTAGTATTATATTCTAGATCAATGGCTATGCATGGTATGATGTGCCTCAGTTTTTATGCAATTCCGGTTCACATTTACTTATGCAATTCATCCTCTCTTGAATCAGTAATACTTCAACATGGTTATTTTGTAGATTTTCCTCCTTATCATAGCATAGATCTTCCAAAATGAAAATAATTGGAAAACAAAATTACAGTTTGTCATGGTTGAAATCATGATTTGATGTTGCAAGGTGCCAACCAACTGGTTAGTAAGGTCTCCTGCTGGTCATAGCAGAGACTTGGGATCGAATCCTGCCTGGACCCCGGTTGGGGGGTTATGGGTTGGGGGATGGGCTACCCCCGTTGAGTGGCCCTTCAAAAGAAATTAAAAAAAAAATCATGATTTGATGTTTTGATTGGTTTGGGTGGGTGCTTGGTAGTTAGACCCTAACCCTAAATGTTCGGGTTAGGGTTGACCCATGGGTGGTAGCATTTATAATTGCACAGCACATATTTTTATAGCAAATAGAAAATTTTATTAACAGAAAAGGCTGCATGCTAGTGATAAAAAAACAGTTGCATGCTTTAACTATACACAGCTTCAATTTCCATAAAATACTTTCAATGATTATTTCATATCCAATTGTCATTGACCACAGAAGTCCACATAACCTTAACATGTACTATACTATACTATATAATGTAAAAATAGATTTATAATTATATAGCATATATTTTTATATGAAATAGAAACTTTTATTAACAGAAAAGGTTGCATTCTTTAACCATAGAAAGCTTCAATTTCCATAAAATACTTTCAATGATTATCTTACATCCAATTATCTTATCCCCATTATAAGAACCTAAAACTTAATCTCTAATGATGTTGCTCATAGAATTAGAGCAGGATGTGTAAAATGGAAAGGTGCATCCGGAACCTTATGATAGGTGAATACCACTTAGATTAGAAGGAAAATTCTATAAAACAATTGTAAGGCCAGCTATGCTGTATGGATATGGAGCAGAGTGTTAGAAACCTAGGAAGAAATGTGTGTATTGAGATGGACAAATGGAAAACTAGAAAAGATAGGATTAGAAGTGAAGTCATTTGAAGGAACTTAGGAGAAGCTCCAATAGGTGATAAAATGAAAAAAAGTAGATTCAGATGGTTTGGTCATGTACATAGAGGACCACCTACTGCACCCATAAGAAGCAATGATCTGTTACAAGTTGAAGGGGCTAGAAGGGCTAGGGGGTGACCAAAAAGGACATGGGTTGGAGTAATAGGAAGTGATTTAAGTGCTCATAATTTAACATTGGATATGGAATAAACAGAATGGAACGGCAAAACGGGATTCATGCAGCCAAGTAGTTGGGATGGGGGTAAAACTGTAAAACAGACATGTTTAAGAGGCTTGGACATTCAGATTTCAGAATACCAAACAACTTCACTAAACTCAGAACACCAAATTTAGAGTTTAGAATTGTTCTCAGAATCTTTTTGATTTTCCAAGATCTAATGGAAAACACTTTATATAATAGTAATCAGAGTCATTATTTATACACATACTGGATCTGCTATGAACACAAATGTGAGAACCTGGCTAAGTGACCAATCATGAGTGAACAAGCCAGTGTTCCGTACACATGGGGCCCACATCCATACAGCCAGGGGGGAGGGGGTTAAAACTATAAAACACACATGTTTAAGAGGCTTCAACATTCAGAATACTGAACAACTTCACTAAACTTAGAGCTCCAAATTTGGAGTTAGAATTGTTCTCAGAACATTCATGATTTTCCAAGATCTAATGGGAGACATTCTTTATATTTCAGTAATCAGAGGCACTATTTATATACACACAGGATCTGCTATGAACACAAATGTGAGGACTTGGTTAACTGACCAATCACAAGTGAACATGCCAGTGTTCTGTACACATGGACCCACATGTGGATGTGGACCCCATGTGTAATTGTTTATGAAACACTGGCGTGTTCACTTGTTATTGGTTACTTAGCCAGGTTCACACACTTAGTGTTTGCTTCAAATCCAGACTCATCATCATCATTTTCGTCCATGCCTTTTCACAACTATAGGGGTTGGCTAAATGAATCCTGTTTCGCCAGTCCATTCTATTAAAAGCCATATCCACTGCTAAATTATTAGTGCTTGAGTTATTTCTTACTATTTCTACCCATGCCCTTTTTGGTCTATCCCTAGCCCTTCTAGTTCCTTGAACTTGTATCAAATCACTTCTTTTAATTGGTTCTGTTGATGGTCTTCTAAAATCCAGATTCATGTATTCAAATTTACAAGATTACTCCTAATAGATCTAATATTTCATTAAAGTTCCTGTGTATTTTCTTGATCCACTAGCCACTGCCCTTTTACGTACAACCTTGGTCTCATTTTGTACAGCTTTTTGGTCTGTAATGTGTGGTTCTGGAGGATGTACAGGGTTTATTCTCTCAGCCAAATGATGGTTTCAGTAAGAAAGTGTCGTCAGTCTATGATGCCTCTGCTGGGGTGTCTAGGCTTGAGAGAAATCAGAGAATTTTTGCATATAGGGCTTGAGCTACCAAAGCCTTTCTATGGCCTGCAGTTCCATCATTTTGAAACTCACTGGCATCAGATTATAAATTCTGATGAACCTATTCCATGATTCCTGAGGTTTTTGGGTAGATTTGTGCAGATTTAGTAGTTGTTTCTGTTTATTATTTGTTTAGATAGGAAGTGGGAACCACAACACTCTTGTTGGGCCCTTTTTAGTGGTTCTTTTAAATTATTTATGCAGTTTTATGTGTTAGCTGCCCTATAAGGGCATATTGCTCATTGTACCCTTTCCAAATTAAAAGTATAAATACTAGTGACGAGGGCGACCAGAACTGATTGCTCTCTTTTCTTTCTCAATCTCTTCTCTTCTCTTTCTCTTCTTCTTCAAGAAATATCTCTTTTCTTTACAGATTCTTTGATTCAGTAGTTTTCTTCTTGGTATCAGAGCAAGACTAGGGTTTCTTGGAGTTCTTCCATGCAGTCCTAGATCAGCCAATTGCATGAGGAGATTGTTAGAATGCTCGAGTCAGGGGTATTTTGGTCATTCTGGATTATCTGCTTGAGAGTGAAAGGTCTATTGCATCTGAGTTTAAGTTATGTGTCCCATCTTCTGAGGGACAAAATGGTCTTTCCTGTAACTCTATGTTTTTGAATAAATACAAGTGGGTCAGCTAGGGGAGAGTGATTTTGACTCACTTCTAGTCTGGCCGAACTTTTCTTTCTTCTTCTTCTTCTTCTTCTTTCTCATTTCTTTCTTCTTCTCTACTTCAACCTAGAATCTGCTAGAGTTTACTAACATGGTATCAGAGCTGTAAGGTCGTATCCTCATTTCTTTCTTGCTGCTGTTCTCTTTCTGGGTTCGCCGCCAACTTTCACAGTCATCTTCTTCCTTTTCGACTGACCTGAGTGGAGGTTCGATAAGGGGCTGAAAAGGAGTTGTCGTTTTGTGGACCTGGAGGTGAGGATGTCTCCCGTCGTTGCTGTAGTGGTCGTTGGAGTGGTATACTAAACCCTCTATTCAGTATCGAAGAGGGCTGAATGTGGACAGGTATGAACACTACTATTGTTTGTCCAAGGGACTGTGAATGTTTCTTTTTTTGTTTCAAAAGTTGGTTGTGGTGGTGGTGCTTAGTGTGACTGATATGCATCTCAGTCGTGTTCCTTTGCATTTCTCTTCGTATGTATGTTGAAAGAAGAGTTGTCGACTGCTGAAGTTCACAATAGCAGTAGATTGGTGGTGGTTGTGTCGTGGTGATTGGTGTATCTATGTTTCAAAAATATTTAAAAGTGATCTCCTATACCTTGTGTGTAATCAGTTCTGCAGTGTGCAGCCCAAGTGTTTGATGTGAGGACTGAGTGATTTCAGTCTTAGTGTGTTGATGGTGAATGGTTCTGCAGTGTGCAGCCCAGGTGTTTTGATGTGAAGACTGAGTGATTTCAGTCTTAGTGTGTTGATGGTGAATGGTTTTGCAGTGTGCAGCCCAGGTGTTTGATGTGAAGACTGAGTGATTTCAGCCTTAGTGTGTGGTGTGTAATGTGTATTTAAAGAAGCTGGAATTGGTGGTGTTATAAGTGAGATAAGTCTTGTGAAAGAGTGTGAGGTTGTGTTGTATATTTGAAGGTAAAATAATTAAGATGGCTTCAATTGAAAATGGGAATGATAACAAAACAGGTGTCATGCTTTCTCCAGACTATCTAAGTGTTCAAATGACATCCATCAAGTTGAATGGTGAGAATTATGTACCATGGGCAAAATCTGTGGAGGTGTTCTTGAAAGCCAAGAGAAAGGTAAAACATGTAAGAGAGGAGAAGCCTCCCTCTGATTCCCCTAGGTTCAGTGACTGGGAACAAGTAGATGCACAGATAATGACATGGCTCTGGAACAGCATGAAACCAAAGATTAGTGTGAACTTCATGTTCCTAGATACAGCTAGGGAAATCTGGGATCATGCTAAGAAGTTGTACTCTGGACAAGACAATACAACTAGGGTGTATCAGTTGTACCAAGAGTATTTCAATTTGAAGCAAGGGAGTCAAAGCTTAGAAGAGTACTATGCAAGTTTGAGGAACATTCGTAATGAGCTTAATGTGTATCATCCTCTAACATCAGATGTTCAGATCCAACAACAGCAACGTGAGCAGCTTGATGTGACAAGGTTTCTTGTGGGGTTGAAGGCTAAGTATGAGCCTGTTAGAGCACAAATATTGGGAGGATCTACTCTTCCCTCACTTGAAGAAGTTTTTGCTCGTCTTAAGAGGACATCCATTGAGTCGGTAGAACATTCTTCTCTCTCTGACAGATCTGGTTTGGTAGTGACTAAAGGGGTTGGTCGTGGAAATAGAAGTGGTGGTGTCAGGAGTGGACTCCCAAGCAACCGTGGTGGTCACATGTTTAGCAGGGCTAGTGGTCGGACTGGAGGTCGAGACTCAGGGGGAGGTCGGGGAAGAGGAAGGAGTTATACTCAGAGAAAGTGTACACATTGTGGTTTAGAGGGGCACACAGTTAATTTCTGCTATGATTTGCATGGTACACCCAACACTTGGGCTAACCATGCTAGGACTAAGGGTAGTGACACAATTACTGAAAGTTAGCAAACTGACCCAATCCCCTCCACATCTACTTGTGCTTCTGAGAAGGAAATGGTGAGTGTACCACGTGCAGTATATGAACAGTTCATTCAAACATCTCAGCAGAACACCGCTACACTTGCCCATTCAGGTATGGCTTGCTTAGCTTCCAAAGACTCACACTGGATCATTAACTCCGGGGCCTCGGACCATAAGTCTGGGACTCATGATGTATTTTCTTCCCTTTCCCACTCCTCCACACCTCAAACAGTTACACTTGCTAATGGTTCTACATCTCCTATCTGTGGTGTTGGTGATGTTAATCACTCCTCATTGCCTTTATCATCTGTTTTATATGTTCCTAAGTTTCCTTTTAACCTTATGTCTGCCAGCAGATTAACCAAGTCTCTTAATTGTTCTGTAACCTTCTACCCTTCTTCTTGTGTGTTTCAGGATCTCAAGACGGGGAGGAAGATTGGTGGAGGGCATGAAGCAGGTGGATTATATTACCTTGATGGTGGTGGTCCTCCAGTAGCTTTTCAGTCATCTCTTACTCCTCTTCAGTGGCACTGCAGACTTGGTCATCCTTCTCTCAAGGCCTTGAAGTTACTGGTTCCTTCCTTGAGTCATCTTTCATCATTAGATTGTGAGTCATGTCAATTGGGTAAACATCATAGAGTCTCATTTAGTCTAAGAGTTGATAGTCGTGTCTCAAGTCCTTTCTCTTTAGTTCATTCCGATGTATGGGGTCCAATTAAAGTGGTGTCATACAATGGGTATAAGTATTTTGTAATCTTTGTTGATGACTTTTCAAGGATGACATGGATTTATCTTATGAAAGATCGTAGTGAGTTGTTCCCTATTTTTCAAAAATTTTATGCTGAAATACGCACTCAATTTGGTGTTCATATTAAAATCCTTCGCTCCGATAATGCCAAAGAATACAACTCCTCACCATTTCAGCAATACCTAGAACATCATGGGATCATTCATCAAACTTCTTGTGCCTACACCCCACAACAGAACGGTGTAGCTGAACGAAAAAATCGACATCTTGAAACTGCTCGATCCTTGATGATTAATATGAATGTCCCAAAACATTTTTGGAGTGATGTTGTTCTTACATCCTGTTTTCTGATCAATCGGATGCCCATGTCAATCCTTGGAAGTCAATCCCCTTTCTCCGTGTTGTTTCCCACTTTATCTCCATTTCCTCTTACCACAAGAATCTTTGGCTGTGTTTGTTTTGTTCAACACTTGGGGCCTGGGTTAGACAAGCTAGATGCTCGAGCTACTAAGTGTATCTTTCTTGGCTACTCAAGGACTCAGAAAGGGTATAAGTGTTATAACCCAAAATCCCATAAATCGTTTGTGTGCTCTGATGTCACCTTCTTTGAGTCAGTTCCGTTCTTCTCAGATGCTGGGGTCTCTTCCTCTCCCTCTGTGGTTCCCCTTCCTGTACCTGTTGTGGACATCCTTCCAGGAGCTCCTGTTTCTACTGCAGATGCACATCCTATGCTTGTTACTACTGGGAAGCCGCCAATCACTCAAGTGTATACCCGCAGAAGTGCATCGGGCCCTCCTCCACTTCAGCCCCTGTCGACAGATCCTGCTACTGCTCCTCCTTCAGATGCTGATCTTCCTATTGCTCTGCGAAAAGGTAAACGTACTTGTACTTCTCACCCCATTTCACACTATGTTTCTACTGCTCACCTTTCTGCTTCTCATTGCAAATTTATATCATCACTCTCATTTGTTCCCATTCCCAAGACTGTCCAGGAAGCTCTTGCCTCCCCAGGGTGGCGGCAAGCCATGGAAGAAGAACTCTCTGCTCTACAACATAATCACACATGGGAACTCACCGCTCTTCCTTCCGGTAAGCACACAGTTGGGTGTAAATGGGTCTACACAGTGAAGTATCTTCCTGATGGCAGTGTGGAGCGATTGAAAGCGAGGTTGGTGGCCAAGGGTTATTCTCAGATGTATGGTGTGGACTATATGGAGACATTTTCTCCTGTGGCTAAGATTGGTTCAGTTCGGGTGCTGATTTCATTAGCTGCTATGTATGATTGACCTCTTGTACAACTTGACATAAAAAATGCCTTCCTGCATGGTGATCTAGTTGAGGAGGTGTATATGGAGCAACCACCAGGGTTTGTTGCTCAGGGGGAGTCTGGCAAAGTGTGTAGGCTCAAAAAGGCAATTTATGGACTGAAACAATCTCCACGTGCTTGGTTTGGCAGGTTCAGTGAAGGGATGAAAGCCTTTGGGATGAAACAATGTCAGGTTGATCATTCTGTGTTCAGCTATAACTCAAAGGATGGGAAAATCTTGCTAGTCGTGTACGTGGATGATATTGTCATAACTGGGAGTGATAGCAATGGAATCAACAGGTTGAAGAAATTCTTACAGGATCACTTCAATACGAAAGATCTGGGGAAGCTGAAATATTTCCTGGGAATAGAGGTTGCGAGGTCAAAACATGGGATCAACCTATGTCAGAGAAAATATGTTCTTGATCTACTTGAAGAAACAGGGTTGTTAGGTGCTAAACCAGCAGAGACTCCTATGGAACTCAATGCCAAGCTGAGTGTTGATGCGGGTGAAGAGTTTGATGATCCTGGAAGATACAGAAGGTTGGTGGGCAAATTGAACTACCTGACCATTACCCGACCAGATATATCATTTGCCGTGAGTGTGGTGAGCCAGTTTATGCAACATCCTCGGGTTCCTCACCGGGAAGCTGTTCTGAGAATTGTTAGGTACCTAAAAGGTGCTCCAGGTCGTGGTTTGTTATACCAAAGTGGAGGAATTCTTGAGATAGTAGGGTACACAGATGCTGACTGGGCTGGTTCTATATCAGACAGGAGATCAACTACAGGGTATTGTACCTTCCTTGGTGGCAATCTTGTAACTTGGAAGAGCAAGAAACAAACAGTGGTGGCAAGAAGTAGTGCAGAAGCAGAGTACAGGACTATGGCCCATACCACATGTGAGCTAGTATGGCTAAAGAACTTGCTTCAAGAGATGGGATTCTCAATTGACAAACCCATGAAATTATACTGTGATAACCAAGCTGCTGTTCACATCTCTTCCAATCCCGTCTTTCATGAGAGAACTAAGCATATCGAGGTTGATTGTCACTTTGTAAGAGATAAAGTAATAAGTGGGGTGATAACCACATCTCATGTGAGCTCAGGAAATCAGTGGGCAGATCTCCTCACAAAGGGATTGTCTCGGGGAAGAATAGATTACATTTGTAACAAACTGGGACTATATGATATATACTCTCCAGCTTGAGGGGGAGTGTTAGAATGCTCGAGTCAGGGGTATTTTGGTCATTCTGGATTATCTGCTTGAGAGTGAAAGGTCTATTGTATCTGAGTTTAAGTTATGTGTCCCATCTTCTATGAGGGACAAAATGGTCTTTCCTGTAACTCTATGTTTTTGAATAAATACAAGTGGGTCAGCTAGGGGAGAGTGATTTTGACTCACTTCTAGTCTGGCCGAACCTTTCTTTCTTCTTCGTCTTCTTCTTCTTCTTCTTCTTTCTCTTTTCTTTCTTCTTCTCTACTTCAACCTAGAATCTGCTAGAGTTTACTAACAAAGATAAAGGGCTGATCGATATACTTCAGACTGCCCAGTTCTTAGATTTTTTGGTGGGTTTCAGTCATCAAGAGGGTGATCTGTGTTTTGGCATCAAAATCAGGAAAAACTGGAGTGTGGGGAAGAGTCCTAGTCAAGTTGGACTCTTCATTTTTTATCTAATATTGGGCGCTTGGACCTTGTTGGACTTTCTGTAGGTTTTATATAAGGGGTGGTTTGGTTTCTAGGAGTTTTTGAGCCTTCTAGAGTGGGAGAAGAGGGATTTCTCTCAGGATAGGTTTTTCTTCTTCTGGAAGGGTTTGTTACCCTTGTGTGTGAGATCGATTTGATCTTAGAGGCTTTCTACCTAGTTATTTCTTGTTTTTGAATTGTTTGAAGTTGAAGTGGAGAGTTGGAATACTGAGCAAAAGTCCACCGGTAACATGGGTCTGGGTGTAGGAGGTCCTAGCGATATTTTTGGGTATGGAATTCTTACCACAGTGAAATTGGATGGTACAAATTATTTAAAATGGGCACAATCAGCCAAGATGGCCATTGGTTCTCATGGGAAACTGGGGTACATCACTAGGAGGAGAAGAAACCTAATACAGATTCCTCCTAGTGGGTACAAGAGAATTACATGGTGATGCCATGGCTGCGTAATTCTATATTACCTCACATTGGTAAAAATTTTTTGTGGACTAATACTGCTAAGGAGATTTGTGATGGAGTGACTGAAACCTATTCCCAGAAACAAAATGTAGCTAAAGCCTAAGCCTCTTGCTATGTATTTCTCCATGCTGAAAACACTTTGGCAGGAGGTAAATCACTTAGAGGTTGTGGTTTAGGAGAGTATGAAGGATGCAACAACCTATCAGAAGTTGGTGGAGAAGAATAGGGCCTTTGAGTTCTTGGCTGGATTGAACCCTGAATTTGATATTGCCAGGCAACACATCATTTCCAAAGAAAGTATGACTCTTTCTCAATCTTATGCCTTTTTTTCTAGAGAGGAGAGTAGGAGGGATGTCATGTTGAGACAATTTGGGATTGACCAGTCGACTATGATTAGTACAGTCAAATCTAAGCCAAATGGAGACAGGGGGAGTAGTGAGACTAGGAGGGAGGATATGAAGGACTTGGTGTATGACTATTGCAAGAAGACTAAGCATACCAGAGACACTTGTTGGAAGCTCTACTCACATCTCATACCAGCTCAAGTCAAGAACAAGAAGGGAAATGCAAATGTGGCAATTACAAGAGACTCTTCGGGACCTCTTACCCAAGCTGACTTGGAGTCCATTGTAGTAGTAGTAGTAGTAGTAGTTAGAACTGAATTGGAGAAGTTATGGACAAATTATGAACAAGAAGTATTCAATCAGTTCTAGTTCTTCGGACAAGCAACAGAGTGCAGAAGCCAATCACACTACTTCCTTTGCTCATATAGGTAGTTCATATGCAGTTGCAAATTATGCATCCACCTCATGTAAGGAGGGACCTCCCTGGATTATAGACTCAAGAGCATCTGAGCACATGACCAATATATCTACCATTTTCAGTTCTTACCAGTTGTGCTCTGGTAGTGACAAAGTCTTTATAGCAAATAATTCCCATATTCCCATTGTTGGGAAAGGGACAACTAAAGTAACTGATGACATTACTTTATCCTCTATCTGACATCTCCCTAGACTCCATTCTTATCTTCTTTTTGTTAGTTCTCTAACAAGAAATTTGAAATGTTCAGTGACTTTCCTTCCTGGTAATTGTGTTTTGTAGGATTTGGAGTCAAAGAGGATGATTGGGAGTGGTCGTGAAGTGGATTGAATCTACCTTCTGGATGAGATTCCGAAACATTAAAGCCATCATGTTAGTAGTATTAGTAGTAGTGGATCAGAGTCAGTGAGTCAGATTATGCTTTGGCATAATCGTTTGGGTCATCTTTCTTTCAGTTCATTGAGATCTTTGTTTCCAAAGTTGTTTGAGTCTGTTCAGTTGGGAAAGCATTGTAGACATTCTTTAAACCAAGTAATAAAGGAAGTTCTTTTGCTTTTGATATTGTTTACACTGATGTATAGGAACTTTATCATATTTCTCCCATGGCTGGTTACCATTATTTTCTTTTGTTTGTGGATGATTACACACAGTATTCTTGGATATATTTCATGAGATCACATGATGAGGTACCTATTTTGGTGTGCATAGTTTTCAAGGCGTCTAGGCGATTCTAGGCGACATTGGGGTGCCTAGGCGATAAAAGTTTTATAATATAAAAAACTGACTTTTGGCTAGCTTTCTAGTTTTATATACCATTCAGCATGTATGTTAATTGAAAAAATAGCAATTCTCTTTATTAAGAACATTAAATTTCCTCTAAAAATGTGGCAAATCATCACATCTAAAAGATAAAAATCTTTTACATGTATTAATTTCATTATTTTCAAAAATAATACTACTATAATAAGTATTTAATAGAGCAAATTCATATTAATTAGTAGCTAAAGAAGGTTATTAACTTTATATGATAAATATTCAAGACAGAAAGTAAAATAGAAAAAAAACAAGGATGGAGTTTCTATTTTATTTAATTAGAGAGAGAATAGAAAAAAGAACTTTATTATTCTATTCTTTCTTTCCTTCTTTCTTTCTTTCTTTTTCTCTGCTTAAAACCCTTTGATCTTTTAAATTTCAATAGTAAAACATTAAAACAAAGTATAATTGATATATATAGCATATAATAAAATGTATTAACACATACATTAATAAGATACATCAATATAAATGACATTATAAAAGGCGCCAACCTTGTCATTTTTGTCGCCTAGGCGGGCGCTTAGTCGCCTAAGTGAGTGCCTAGTCGCCTAAAAGGGTGCCTAGTTGCTAAAAGTCAAGGTGTTTGGGCGAGGCGCCCAACCACAGGCACCTAGTCGCCTAGGCAACACCTTGACAACTATGTTAGTGTGACAATTCTACCAAATGGTTCTCACACAATTTGGAGTGAGGACTAAGGTTTTCAGATCAGATAATGCTAGAGAATACTTTGAGAAGGATTTAGCCACATTTTTTGGAGCATGGGGTGATTCATTAGAGTAGTTGTGCATATACACTACAACAAAATGGGGTAATAGAGGGGAAAAATAGACACATTGTGGAGGTGGCAAGAAGTCTTATGGTGTGTACTTCAGTTCCTATTCCTTTTTGGGGGGGATATAGTTCTCACAACTGTGTATTTGATTAACCATGTACCTTCATGCATTCTGGGGTTTAAGGTGCCACTCACTCTTCTTTTTCTAGATGGGGAGATATTTCATATACCTTTGATAGTTTTTGGGTGTGTTTTCTTTGTTCACATTCTTAGTCATCATTGCAAGTAGTTGGATTCTAAGGCCAAGATATATGTTTTCCTTGGGTATGCTTAAAACCAAAAAGGGTATTGTTGTTATGATCCAATGTTGAGGAACAAGTTTGTCACTATGGATGTTACCTTCTTTGAGTCTATTCTTTTTCTTTGGTGGTTCTCCTCAGGGAGAGTGTTTTGGGGAGGAGAACTCACAGTTTGTTCCTCTTCCTGTTTCATTTGTTCCTCTTCCTTCATTTGATCCATTAGTTCCACTGCTCGATCCACTATGGCCAGCCTTATAGTGTTTTCAGCAATGCAAGAGGGTTGACTCCACACATGCTCCATTACAAGAACCTACACACTCTTTGTCAGTCCATTTGAGATTCCAGATTTGGTCGATACAGTTCACCCTTGAGCCTGAGCCTGTTATTTCCCCTAATGATGATGTTTTTGTACCTAAAACTGATGTTGCAACTGATCCCATTGATCTTGATCTTCCCATTACACTCCGCAAGGGAAAGAGAAAGTGTACAACCCATTGCATTTCACACCATTTTTCCTACAATGCCCAATCACATTCCTATTGTGCATTCCTTCCTTCCTTGGATTCTATGTCTATACCCAAGAATGTCAATGAGGCTCTCTCCAAACCTGAATGGAGAATAACTATGCAAGAAGAAATGGAGGCTTTGGTTATGAACTAAACATGGGAGATAGTTGATTTTCCTATAAACAAAGAGATAGTCAAATGTAGATGGGAGTTCATTGTGAAGTATAGGGCTGATGGCAGTATAAAGAGGTACAAGGCATGGTTGGTTGCAAAAGGGTATACACAGACCTATGGTATTGATTACCTGAAGACCTTTGCACCAGTAGCTAAGATGAGTTCAATTCGAATTCTCGTCTCTAGTAGCTACCTATTCATGGCCCCTCTTCCAACTTGATGTTAAAAATGCATTCCTTAATGGTGATTTGCAAGAGGAGGTATATATGAACATTCCAACTGGTTTTTATGAAAATGTTGGTGAGGGAAAAGTTTGTAAGCTGAAGGAATCATTATATGGTTTGAAATAGTCACCTAGGGCATGTGGAGATTCGGTTTGCTAATGAAAGAAGAATGTTTAACTGGTTAGCACAAGGTGTCGAGATTCAGTTTCAATGGCCAAAAAGATGTGCTAATTCATTTGTGGATACCCTTGCTAAACAAGGAGTGGGAAGGGAACAACTGTTTTGGGTCATTCTGTAATTGAATTATATTCATTTGGGGAGGGTTAAGAGAGTTTACCCCTCCTTTGTACTTCTTGCTATATTGAAAGTTTTAATAAAATGTTGTTATTGATAAAAATAAACAGCCACCTAGGGCATGGTTTGACAGGTTCAGAGGGGCACTTATCCGGTTTGGATACACACAGACTTAGTCCGGTCATACTCTCTTTGTGAAAGGAGAGAAGCACTTGTGTCAGTACTGATTGTGTATGTGGATGATATAGTTGTTATAGGGAACGATTTGAGGTAGATTGATGCACTTAAGAAGTCACTACAACAAGAGTTTGAGATCAATGATCTAGGTGAACTAAAATATTTTCTAGGGATTGAGGTTGCAAGATCCAAGCATGGGATATTCATCTCTCAGAGGAAGTATGTGTTGAACTTACTACAGGAAACTGGGAAGCTAAGAACTAAACTAGTTGATACTCCTATTAACCCAAACCATAGGGTTAATGCTTTGGATGGTGAGTTGGTTAAGGATGTGGGGAGATATCAGACCAAGATCCAAGCATGGGATATTCATCTCTCAGAGGAAGTATGTGTTGAACTTACTACAGGAAACTGGGAAGCTAAGAACTAAACCAGTTGATACTCCTATTAACCCAAACCATAGGGTTAATGCTTTGGATGGTGAGTTGGTTAAGGATGTGGGGAGATATCAGAGGATGGTAGGCCGACTATTATATTTATGTATGACACATCCAGACATTTCCTATCTTGTTAGTGCTGTGAGTTAGTATATGCATGCTCTTTGGGTTCAGCACTAGGAAGCCATTGAGAGGATACTTGCATACTTGAAGAAGCATCCTGGTAGAGGGATTCTATTCTCAGACCATGGGAAAATCCACATTAGGGATATGCACCTTTGTGGGAGGAAATTTAGTTTCATGGAAGTGTAGAAAACGTCAGTTGTGGCTAGGTTAAGTGTAGAGGCCAAATATAGATCTATGGCCCATGGTGTTTCAAAGCTACTTTGGGTTAGATCCTTACTAAGTAAGATTGGGATAAGAATTGAGGAGCCCATGATGTTATATTGTGACAACCAAGCTGCAATCAATATTGCCCACAATCCGGTTCAACATGACAGGACAAAGCACATTGAGGTTGATAGACAGTTCATAAAAGAGAAGGTGACAACTAGAGAAGTTTATCTACCTTATGTCTCCTCTAAATTACAGTTAGTTGATATCTTCACCAAAGGGGTTGCAAAGAACAAGCTTGAACATGACCTATGCAAGTTGGGAATGTATGACATTGACTCCCAACTTGGAAGGGAGTGTTGAGGTTTATGGGCAAATTTGTGCAGATTTAGTAATTTTTGTTTAGATAGGAAGTGGGGACCACAACACTCTTGTTGGGTCCTTTTTTAGTGGTTTTTTTAAGTTATTTATGCAGTTTTATGTGTTAGCCACCCTATTAGGGCATATTAGTCATTGTACCCTTTTTTAATTAAAAGTATAGTGAGGGGGGCGGCCAGAACTGGTTGCTCTCTTTTTTTTCTCAATCTCTTCTCTTCTCTCTCTTCTTCTTCAAGAAATATCTCTTTTCTTTATAGATTCTTTGATTCAGCTGTTTTCTACTATTCCTTTGAATTTGTAGATAATTTGTACTATGATTTGCACATCTCTTTTTGCCTTTCTACTTGAAAAATTATAATTAATTTTGGGATGTGTCCCTTCTAATACAATATCACTTTTACCTTTTCAAAAAAAAAAAGCATATACAATAAAATTTTATTTATTTGAGATGTCTCTATGAGTCGTACTTTTTTGGGTTCACCAAGTGGGACTTCCAGAGGCATCAGGCATGTCAGATTCTGATTTGTGCGTCTGAGTCAATGCAACACTGATTCCCCACATTGTTAAAGCTGACCAAAAGTTGTCTTCTCAGAAAACATATCCTCTCTCTCAAATCAATTAAGGTGCTTAATCGTTCCTAAAATCTGCTTGCCTGTCCAGATCCAAGAATAACTGATTCTGCTATAATTTCTAGAAGCTGTAAGCACTCAATGACTTCTCTGGTAAGAGACTTCTTAGATGGGATACTGAACTACCTTTCTATTAGCAATGTTAAAACAATCAGTAGTTGGCTTGCCTGATTTCATGGAAACTGAATTTCTACATCTGGAGACAAATGTGTAAAGTTTTAGCAATCCTTGTTCAGTCATCACCCAAGAGGTGCCACCAAGGCCATTCCCCAACTTAAATCCAAGCAAGTGGAAATTGTCAAGAATTTAGCAATACCTTTCTAGAGGCTGATACCAAATTTGGCTGTTACAGGTATAGGTACTTAGTCATCTGGGAGTAACTATACTTTGTCTGGATGACTCTATTTCATATGCCTAAATCTTCTGTAGTAAATCTCTGAATTATCCTCTCAACAACATTTTGGTCATAATAGCATCTTTTTAACCCCCAATCCACCAAAAGTGTCTGGCCTTCAACCCCTTTTCTTTTGATGGCATAGGTTGCACAACTTTAGGATGCTCTGTGTCTATTGAACTCTATTGATCCCGGCCTTGACTTTTGTACCGCTGTCTACGAAAGACCCGAAATGGAGGAGGATTGGGAGGAGAAGGCAATAGCACTTGTTTCTATTTCTCCTCACTTGAACTCTTCTCCTGAGGAGAAGTAGAAAAGAAAGGAACATCCTCAAAGAAAGAGACATCCATGGATACAAAGTACTTTTTGGAAATGGAATCAAAGCAACGATAACCCTTTTGGGAGAGAGGGTAGCCAAGGAAGAGACAAACAATAGATTTGGGATCCAGCTTACCACGGGTAGGAGATAAATCATGGACAAAACACTTACACCCAAAGACACGCATAGGGATAGGAAACTATGGAGCCTTAGGGAAGAGGAGATGATGAGGGGACATGTACTCCAAGAGACGAGATAGCATCCGATTGATGACATAAGCCACAGTCATAACAACATCCACCAAGAACCTTTTTGGAACATTCATGTGTATCATCAACCCCCGGGCAACCTCTAGGAGATGACGGTTTTTCCTCTCTGCAACCCCATTTTGTTGAGGGGTTCTAGCACAAGAGCTACGAAGAAGCGAGCCACAAATTTCAAAAAATTCTATGAGATCACCATGAAAATACTCCTTGGCATTGTCTGATTGGAAATTTTGAATCTCTGTTTGAAATTGTGTGTATATCATACGTTGAAAAGATTTCACAAGTTTAGGGATTTTCTCTCGAGAGTGCATAGGGGTAAACCCAAGTATATCAAGAGGAGTCATCAATAAAAGATATGAAATATTTGTAGCCATTCTCCGTTGGAATATTTACAGGTCCCCAAACATCAGAATATACAATGAGAAAATGAACTTTTGATCTTTTATTACGTAAAGGAAACGAAGTTCTATAATGCTTGCTTAGCTAAAACACACAACACTGAAAATCATTGACTAACACTGACTTAAACAATTCTGGGAACAAATACTTCAAAAACTCAAAGGGCATATGACCCATACGATTGTGCCATAAAGTAATCTGACTGTTATTGGATTGACTCAAAGACTTTGAGGCCACAAGACCAAAATATAGAGACCATTTACCATGTTCTCGCTACCGATCATCCTCCCGGAGGCTAAATCCTAAAAGACACAAGATTGAGGAAAAAAAGCTTATTGAGCAGTTCAAAGATTGTGTAATGTTACTAATAGATAACAAATTAATAGGCAACTTTGGAACATGTAAAACATTTGACAGAGGTAGGCCAAATGGCAAAGATATAGATCCTCGACCAGCAATGGAGGAGAAGGATCCACCAACTAACCTCACTTTATCTCTACCAGAAAGAAGGGTGTATGATTGGAAAAAGGTTAACTTACTAGTCATGTGATTGGAAGCACCTGAATCAATAATCCATGGAGATTCAGAGGTATCAGTAGACACATTGAATGCAGAAGCTAAGTTACCTAAGGAAGAAGCAAAAGAGGTGGAGGGAGTGGGTCCAAAATTTGCTTGTGTAGTGCCCTACCATATTGCTCCAACTGGTCACGGAAGGCATTGATAATATTTTCCTTGAGATCAGAACTAAGGGGGCAATCCTGGGGATTCGCAGTAGTACATCTACTATGTGACTCATGAGAGGGCATGTTAGCCGAGGCGAACTTCTAATTTGGTTTCTTATTCTGCTCTTGTGCTGATCTCTTTCTTAGGTCTTGTGCCGACTTCGACTTTCCATGCAATTCCCAATATGTCTGCTGTGTGTGTCGGGATTTCTAACAATGAGTGCACCATAGTTTATCTTTATCATCAACCCTTTTCTGACCATTTCCCTTTCTTGCTGAATTAGTATAACCTCTTACAACTAAAGCAATGGTCTCCCTCTCAAGAGGATTCATGGCAGATTTTCTACTTTCCTCAAATTGAACCAATGCATACACCTCTTGAACAGATGGAAGATCCTTGCTGCCCAAAATCTGAACTCGAATGGGCTCATACATGGGATTAAGCCCCAGCAAAAACACAAACACCTGCTGCTGTGAAACTAACTGTTTGTAAGCTTTGGCATCCTTCTCACTCTCTTAGTCAATGTTTTGATTGTAATCTAACTTTTTCCAAATAGATGTGAGGGCAGAATAGTAGGTGGATAGGTTTCTTTCCCCTTGTTTACATGTTGCAGACTTGGCTTGCAATTGATAAATTCTAGCAAAGTGTCTCTGCTTAGAGTAAGTTGACTTTGCTTGTTCCCATATTTCCTTAGCTGTCTCAGCCCACATAAAATTCTGCTTAACCGATGGTACCATAGTAGTCAGAAGCCGTGACATAATCATGCAATTCTCCTGGTCCCACTTATCATATTCAGCAGTACCAGCCCTAGGCTCCATTACTTTCCCATTGATGTACCCTGCCTTTCCTCGGGAAGTGATGTACAGTCGCATCTCCTTAGACCATGTTAAATAATTCCTGCCATCTAAGGGGATGATAGTTGTTGGAAAACTCATGGAGTCCTGACTACTATTCATTCCTCCTTGATTGAAGGAGGTTCCAGAAGTTTCAGAGTCCTCAGAGGCCATAGCAAGGAGTGGTTATCAGAAGGTTCAGACCTACAAACCTCCTCCCATAGTCCACACACCAAAAAACACAGCTCTCACTTCAAGTGTTAAAAAAAATTGTAACACAGCACACTGTGTTTGCTGTCACAGGTTCACAGGTCTAACCGATCTCACACGAGCTAGTTTAGGCCACATATGGCATCTACAGCACCTTCCGTCACAGATTCACAGGTCTAACTGACCTCACAAAGGCTAGTTTGAGTCACATGTAACATCTACAGATCTCCTGTTGTATCTTTTCATCTGAACCTGGTCATACATGACCTACACAGGTTCTTCACCCACACAGATTTGGATCACCGACCCACAGGGACCAATTTAACAGGTCTACACCATTCGGCTGAGGCAAACTTTAGTATGTTCTTGGTAACAGTACCAAGAACCAATAAAAAAAAACTTCAGTTTATATTTCTGATCAGTTCGACTGACTTCTGGAAGTTACAGTCCAGAGAAGAATGGAAGAGACGAAGAAAGGACAACCAGCGACCTCTAAGATCAGGCAATCATCACTTGCTTTGTGGAAGTGTTTGTTCATGTTTTTGTTCAAGAATTAATGGAACATGATCAGCTGAACAGTTCTCAGGGCAAGGTCAAATGTATCTTCCTCATTCTCAGTCCAGACATGCAATGGGAGAGCTTTGATCAGTCAAGGAAACTTTTACAGAGCCCTGTCCTGCTCTGATACCATGATATCAATCATAAATGAAACAGAGAAGAGAGAAGGAGAAGGGAAAAGAGAAGAAAAAAGAAGAGAGAGAATTGAAGTCCAAAAAGTATGGGCTGGCGGTGCCAGTCCTTCTATTTATATGTTAGAGCGACCATTACAATAATAAGAAAGAAGGAAAAGACAAAAGTGCCCTTGCGGCACATAACCAAGATTACATCACATTCTATTATATGCTATATATCATTTATAGTATACTATATATCATAGGTGTCCACCTAGGTGACAAAAATTGATGTCAAGACAGTCCATTATCATTTATGCGTTGTTTTAATGTTTTACTATTGAAATTTTAAAGTTCAAAAAGTTTTGAGGAGAGAAAAACAAAGAAAGAAATAATAGAAGTATAGAGAGATTTCTTTTTTTTTCTGATCTCTCTCTCTCTCTCTCTCTTTTCAATTAAACAAAACAGCAACTGCATCCTTTTTTTTCTATTTTATATTCCATCTTGAATTTTTATCATATAAAGTTAATAGCCTTCTTCAGTTGCTAATTGATATGAAATTGCTCTATTAGATAAATAGTAGTATTATACTATTATTTTTGACAACAATGAAATTAATATATTTAAAAAATTTTTATCTTATAGTTATGATGATTTACCACACTTTTAGAGGAAATTTAATGTTTTAAATAAAGAGAATTGCTATTTTTTCAATTAATATGCATGCTGATTGGTATATATAATTACGGAACTAACCGAAAGTTAGTTTCTTATATCATAAAATTCATATTGCATAGGCGCCGTGTCTCCTAGAATCACCTACACTACTTGTATCATAAAATTTTTATTGTCTAGGCGCCCTAGTGTCTCCTAGAATCACCTAGACTACTTGACAAATGCACATATTTAAATTCTTTGAGAATTGTTAGTTTTTACTCTCAGTGTTTCAACTTTGTTAACAGTAACATTTTGTTTTCTATTTTGAAGTCAAATGCACAAGGGACAAATAGAAGTTTCTGTAAGGACAAAGTTGGCATTGGGACATTAGCAGATACAGGATATGCCCCCATTTTATTGTGTATCATAATGATTCTTATAGTGCTGTTCATCAACTCCATTCTTACAGGTGGGCAGCTTTATTCTTCAAAATGTTCATAATGAACTAAATGGAAGATACCAATTGATGCTTTAAATGTTGATTACTTATTACTAGCCTACTACTCGTTGCAGCTCCTAATTTCACAAAGGTCACTGCTGTTGTTGGACTTTGGGGATGGGTTGCCGTTTCTCTTGCTTTTGGTTCACTATTCATGTTCTACAGATGTAGCAGGTAACTGACAGATGAAACATTCATAATTTTCAATTTTAGATTTTTATTTTTTTAAATACTGCCAAGAATGCACATAAAAAATTTCTTATCCTCTCATTGATTGGGCATATTATTCTCATGAATTGGTTCAAATCCATCCACTTCTGACCATAGTGCATGGTGGGAATTCTGAATGGTCCTACAAGGCTCATCAGAGCTGCTTAAGTGTTGGACTGGCTAAATGAGAAGTGCAACTGAACTGCAAGGGGTTGTGAGGTTTCACTTTTGAAAAAGAGAACAAATGGAAATTTTAGTGCACAAGAATTTGCAATTCTAAATGTAGAGATACAGCAAAAGAATCTCAGTTGTTTCCATGATAGATGTGAAAGTAGTTTTTCTCCCAACTGGTTGACTGCTAACACTACTGGTTGACTATTAACAATACTGGTCAAACTGTTAACAATAAAAAGGAGAAAGAATAGAAAAACTTTAACTGCTTCTTCTAGGATGATTCAACCACCTCCTAAAGGCTGTTGAGCTCTATAGGGATAGAAAACAACCCAAAAAACTTTGAGTGCCACTTCCAAAGGTAGGCTTAAGCCCTAAACCTAGCACGCACTTGGTTTCTCTAAGTCTTCCTGTTTTAGGTCACACAATACCCTGGACAGCAGCAAGAAACTCTCCAATAACCCTCCAAGATTCAGACGATATATGTTCAGCTTCCAGCCCTAGGATGTTTTCATGCAGTCAGCTGGATTAAGACCACATGAGAACCTTAAACAATCCTAGTCCTGCTCTGTTACCAACTTGGAATAGTTTCTGTAACAGGCTTAGGTTTAGACTTTAGTGTGTGAGATCAGGCCAGAAAAAATACAAAGGAGAAGAAGAAGAAGAAGAAGTTCTGCTGCCTCTCTATTTGCTATTTATATGTTTCAATAAAAAGAAGACTACAAAGACTAAATTACCCCTGCTGCCTATGAAATAACATAACAGTAGCTAAAGGCAATAAATAAAAGATGGGACCACATAACTAAGACTCCTTTGTTGTATCTCTACACTAAATTTTGAAACAAGTAAAATATTTTAAAACAATCTTATCAGATGGGTTAGAGTATCATGTTATTAGTAAGAAGGTTGTAGCCTTACATGTTGAAGTACTACATTGTCTAAACCATTTAAACTTTAAGCATCACAGTTACATCTTCAAGTGATTTAAAATGTTAGATATTTGCTTCTCTTTCATTGCTGGTATTTGTGTCCATTTTAACTGGTAATGATTTTGAATTACGACTGCTATTTGAAAGAACATATGAGCAGATGGGACCACAAGCTGGTCAACCATTTCCTCTACACTCCCCCTCAAGTTTGGGAAAATATATTGATCATTCCCAACTTGCTTAAATCTGACTCAAGTTTGATTTTGTTGACTGCCTTGGTGAAGACATCGGCAAGTTGCATATTAGTGGCAACATAAGGAATGCACACTTCTTGAGAGGCAACTTTCTCTCGGATGAAATGTCTGTCAACTTCAATGTGTTTGGTTCTATCATGTTGTATTGGGTTGTGAGCAATGTTAATGGCCGCCTGATTATCATAATACAACATCAAGGGTCTTTCAAACTCAATCCCAATTCTGTAAGGAGAGACTTCAGCCATAATATTTCAGCAACACCATTAGCCATAAACCTGTATTCAGCTTCAGCACTGAACCGAGCAACAACATTTTGCTTCTTGCTCCTCCATGAAACTAAGTTTCCTCCAACAAAGGCACAATACCCAGAAGTAGATTTCCTATCATCAATACAACCTGCCCAATCTGCATCACTGTATACTTCAATCTTCATATGGCTACTATTTTTAAAAAGTATACCTTGGCCTGCACACCTCTTCAAGTAGGCTAAAATTCTCTCAACAGCAAGGAGGTGTGAGGTCTTGGGAGAGTGCATGTACCAACTAACAACACTTGCAACATACGAAATGTCGGGGCAGGTCAGACATAGGTAGAGAAGTCTTCCTACAAGCCATTGATACATACCTTTATCTTCTAGAGGTTCACCATCCTCTGCATTAATCTTATGATTTTGCTCAATGGGAGTATCAGCAAGTTTAGCTCCTAGTTTTCCTGTCTCTTCCAAGAGATCAAGAACATACTCCCTCCGGGAAACAAAAATGCCATGCTTAGACCTTGCCACTTCTATCCCAAGGAAATACCTCAACTCACCCAGGTCCTTTACTTCAAATTTTTGATTCAGCAATTACTTAAGAGAGTTAATCTCATCAATATCATTTCTTGTCACCACAATGTCATCCACATACACAGCTAGGAGAGTCAAAGTAGATTCTTTCTTCTCAAAGACCAAAGCGTGGTCAGATTTGGATTGAACCTAGCCAAATCTTTCCAAAGCAAGTCTGAATCTATCAAACCATGCCCTTGGATTAATCATTATTAGAACCGACTTGCCGCCACCATCTTATGTGAAACACCCTCAATTCTTTACACTTTTGACAACTCCCTTCAATACACTCCCCTCCACTTGCAGGAATGGGCAAAGGAACATCTTGAGCAAACACACCCTACTCACCACTCTCCCCCTGAGGTGAAACCCTAGGGTAATAAGGGACATCTTCAAAGAAGGTGACATCCATAGATACAAACCTGGTTCTCGAGACAGGGTCATAGCAACAATACCCCTTTTGATTTTGTGCATACCCTAGGAAAATACATTTGGCAGCCTTAGATCAAATTTTGAACGGGTAGGCCCAAGGATTTGGACTAAACAAGTGCAACCAAAGGTTTCGGGAAGAACAGAGAACTGCTCCTTATCAGGATACAACAAGTTAAAATGAGCTTTCATGTCCAAGACTCGTGAAGAATTCTGTTAATGAGATAAACAGCAGTAAGAATGGCATCCCCCCAGAAACGAATAGGAACATTAGTATTCAGCATGATGCTTCTTGCAACTTCAAGGATGTGTTTGTTTTTCCTCTCAGCCACACCATTCTGCTGAGGTGTATGAGGACAAGTGCTCTGATGAATCACTCCACGTTCAAGGAGATAAGTGGATAGGGGTTTTGCAAAATATTTTTTGGCATTATCATTTCTGAGATTTTTTATTGTAACCCCAAAATGAGTCAAGATCATTTGATGAAAAATGTGGGTCAAAGTGGGAACCTCATCCTGAGAGTGCATGATGTAAACCCATGAAAACCGAGAGTGGTCATCAACAAATAATAGAAAGTATTTGTACCCACCCATAGTAGGAATATGATAAGGCCCCCAAAAATCAATGTGCACAATTTCAAAAAGAACAGAGCTTCTTTTATTACTTTGTGAATAAGTTGATCTACAATGCTTTGCCAACTCACAACTCTCACACTTCAAATTGGACACTTGGATTGACTCAAATAAATTAGGAAAAAGACTCCTTAAAGACCCAAAAGAAAGATGACCCAATCGATTATGCCAAAGCATAATCTGACTCATAGACTGTGACACAAAAGACTTCCCATTTTCTTTCCTCTTCCCAGGTGGATGCTCAAGCAAGTAGATCTCATTTGTCTCACGGCCAGTCCCAATCACCTTCCTTGTAGCCAGATCCTGAAAAACACAATGATCAGGGAAAAAGGTTACAGAACAGTTCTGGTGTTTAGTGATACTACTGACAGAAAGCAGATTAGTGATTACTTTAGGAACATGCAGAAATGAGGATAAGGAAATAGCATCAGAGACATTGATGTCTCCCTTGCCTAAAATAGGGACAAGAGAGCCATCAACAATAGACACTTTGTCTCTGCCAGAGGACAAGCAATGGGTGTGAAACAATGAAGATAAACTAGTCATATGATCAAATGCACCTGAATCAATAATCCAAAAATGGCTAGTGTTACCTGGGGTAGAGGCACGATAGGCAGAGGCCCTTGTACCTGATTGAGCAAAAGCAGAGGTTGGAGTAGAATGAGACTGTCTAGAGCAACCAACTTCACTCTCCAACTGAGATAAAGCAGCCCTAACAGCAGCCAATGCATCAAGAGGACTGGATCTAGTGTTGGGAGTGGATGGAGCTCTTGTGGTTACAGCTGTGGATGAAGCTCATGTGGTTATAGTTGCATTAGCATCTCCCTTCTTGTTCTTAAGTCCTTCTGGAATTAGCTGAGGATGAAGCTTCCAACAAGTGTCCTTAGTATGTTTTGGCTTCTTACAGTAGTCACAAAACACATCCCTCTTTCCATCCTTCTTTACATCCCTCTCCTTATCACTTCCAGTCTTTGGTTTTATAGTTTCTAAAGCTGATTCCATAGATGGGATTTGCAACATAACTTTCCTTCTACTTTCCTCACTATATACCAGAGAGTAGGCTTGAGATAAAGAGACACTATCTCTAGTGAGAAGTTGTTGTCTTACAATGCCATAGGCAGAGTTCAACCCAGCCAGGAATTCAAACACTATTTTTCTCAACCAATTTCTTGAATGTGGTAGCATCCTTTTGGCTCTCCCACTCAATAGTCTCAAGATGATTCAATCTCATACCACAATGATTTCAAGGTGGAGAAATAGATTCACACAGGTTTCTCCCCCTGTTTAAGATTATTCACCTCCATTTTCAGTTCATAGGCTCTAGCACCATTAAGGGGCTGAGAATAGATTTCTTTCATATTGTCCCAAATCTCCTTAGCTGTCTTTGCCCAAAGATAGTTTCTATTGATATGAGACTGCATGGAGTTGCATAACCAAGTCGTAACCAAATAATTTTCTTGAACCCATTTGGCAAGGGAAGGGTCCTCCCGTGCTGGTTTCTTTGTGTCTCCCATCACATACCCCAGTTTTCCACTCCCTCCAATGGCCATCACAGCTGATTGGGCCCATTCCAAATAGTTTGTTCCATCAAACTTGACTGTAGTAATCTGAAATAAATTGTTATCAGTAGAGTTTACAGCTCCTACAAGGCCTCCATTTGGTTTGTTCTCATTTCCAACCATTTCCATGCTGAAGTGGACAAAGAGTAATCATTGAATGAAGGGTACAGCACTGTCCAAACTCCTTTTCTAAACAAAAATAAAAATAAACCCAGAAATTACTGGGTGCCACTCTCAATCTCTGATTTAAGCTCTAAATCAGAAACCAGCCTGTTTTCTCCGATTCTTCTTGGTCACCGGACAGCTCTCCAAGAGATTTGAATCTTGGGCACCTTCTTCGATCTCCAATGACCTCCAAGAACCAGGCGACTCAAGCTGAAATTTCCAGCCCTAGAACAACTCTCATGTAGTTGGCTGGACAACACCTACATGAGAGCCCAAGCCAGGTTTAGGTCTGCTCTGATACCAAGTTGTCTGAAACCAAGAAGGTTCAGACCTGTTTAGTAAGAAAAGCAAACCAGAAATGAAGAGAAGAGAAGATGAGAGAAGAGAAGAGGAAGAGAGAAGAGAAGAGAATGATGGGTTCAGCTTGCTTAGTCTGCCGCCCCAAATGATATTTAAAATAGGTCTTCAACATTAAGTGGTACAATGACAAGAATGCCCCTGTCACTAGAAATAATAGAAAAAAAAAAGTTCTAACAGTACTATAAACAAGAAAGAACATATGAGCAGATGGGACCACAAGCTGGTCAACCATTTTCTCTACAACTTTCAACCCCTCCCCCCTCCCAGTTCCAGTTCTAAAACTGACCCAACAACCAATCCCAAAAGAATCTTTACAATCCCATGAATTCTGGAAGAATCATAATCCAATCCTATATTCTTTTAGATGTAAATCCTGCCTTCAATAATGTGAAATAAAATAGAAAAAAAAATAGAAAAGAAGAAGAAGAAGATGGAAGAAACAATGGAGAAAGAAAATGGAAGAAAAGGGAAGAAAGGAAGAGAGTAATCGAACCTCTCTCTATCCCCCACAAATATGTTTTATTCTTTGATTGTAAAAAAGGACATAATTATATGAATACCCTTAGTAGGGCGGCCAGCACTAGAAACAATAATAAAAGAAATAAAACAGGCCTATAACTAAGGCCCACTAACCACAAAAATAAAACATGAGCAGAAATAAATAATAATAATGACCTATGGCCCATTCGGTCATAGATATCAATCATGCCCAGCTTGCTTACATAGTATTGTAACTTTACCTTAGGGACACCCTTGGTTTGAACATCTACTAACCGTTGCTCTGAGGCAATGAAAGGAAGGAAAACTTCTCCGAAAGCCACTCTTTATCTTATAAAATGCCGGTCTACTTCAATGTGTTTTGTCCTATCATGTTGAACCTGATTGTGAGCTATGTTAATTGCAACTTGGTTATCACATTACAATATTAAGGGCTTACCATATGCAATACCCATCTCCTCTAGGAGTGACTTGAGCCATAACAGTTGTGGAACTCCACGTGCCATGATCTTGTACTCTGCCTCAGCTGAAGATCTAGCTACTACTGATTGCTTCTTACTTCTCCAAGAGACAATAACTAGATGTAGATCTTTTATCATCAAAACTACCAGACCAATCGGCATATGTGTAAGCCTCTAGTTTCATGTGTCCTTGACTAGACAAAGGTGACATCTCCTGCCAACCGGATACCCCTATCATTGATGTGGTATTAAGTAAGAATGCCATCCAAAGCAACCAAACATGCAAAGTCCTCAAACCTTGGAGGAATAGGATTGCCCCAAACACTTTTAATATTTACCCTTCCAACCTGATTTCTTGCCAATAAGGGTGGAAATGGGTGGGTTGGGTGTGGGTTGAGTACCAATCCACCCATATTGACCCAGTAACCATTTGCCACCCATCCCACTTTGACCCCGACCCACCCTAACCCACCCTTTTGACCCTTTAATTCAAAATAGACTTCCTTTTTACTTTTTTTTTTCTATTCTAATTGTATAAAAACATAGAATTATATATTTCAACTAAAAAATATAAAAAAATCATTTTTAAAAAAATGCATAAAAACAAATAAATGGCAAATGTAATATATATATATATATATATATATATATATATATGTAAAACATCAAATATTGCAGAAAAATACATCAAAAAATTCAGATGACTAGATATTTTGCTCAATTGTCCTTATTTTCAAAGTTCTTGCAATGATATCTATTTATTTTTCTTGCAGTAAAGACCCAGGTTACATAAAAAGGTCTGCAGGTTTTACTGATCATATGGATAAAGAGGTATATATTGATTGTGTGTTACTTTTTCGGAACATTTTGCTATCCCTTGTCAAACTAAAATTAATTTGTCAAAGGTCAAGGTTTTCTGGAAGTGTAGTTTGTCTAAGTATAGATGGACATGATTTGACATAAAAACTCTCTTTTAGTAATAGGATAAATCTTGCTATTCAGTTATGAAGCTAGCATGAATTTTACTTCTTATATTAATCTGGATAATTGAAACTATGGTACATTTAAGATGGAAAAGTGCAGGACTTTCCTGCAACATTGAAAACTATGAGGTGATTATCTGTCAAAAAGGGGTTTGCTTTGATTGTGAATGTCTATGATCTATAATTGATCTCTATCTTGGCATTGATTGCCATGTGGATTGAAAAGTTGCAAGGAGATTTTGTGGCATGGGGTGAACAAATAGAAGAAAAATCATTAGGTTGATTGGTCCATGTTTTGCACCGTAAAAGATCTGCCATGGATTGGGGCACCATTTTGTTTGAATGTTTGATAGGAAATTTCTGTATTGTGGAGATTCTAGGAGGAGGTTGATATACGGAGAAGGCTAATTAACAGATGTATGGAACCTGCAGTAATGATTAGAAAACTGATATTGTGAAAAGTGGCTGTGATTTATGTTTGTGGAGATTCTTTGAAAGATCCCTAAAAATTCCTCCAAGGTCGTCCCCTTTATGCTTGGGTGTGGTAATAATACCAGAAGAAAAATGACAGAATATTCCAGAATCATAAAAAGCATCTTATTGGGAGGATCATGACCATGTGAAGAGTTTTTGACTTGGGAATATCAAGAACTCTTTTGTGCATAATATTTTAGTTATCAGGGAAAACAAGAAGGCTGTAGCATTTCAGAATGAGACGTCAGCCAGTGGTAGGGATGATGAGAAAAAATCTCACCAAATCTAAGTCTGAATGCAGCTGCAAGTTGCAATAACACTTGAAGCATGAGTAAATAAGTCGTTTATATTTACAAAAGGCATCAGTCCATTAATGTCTGCATGTAAAACAATATGGATGGTCAGGACAATTATTTGCTGGTGACAGATACAGCAACTAACAAAAGGCAACATCAGCTAAAGGCCATTACCGAATGTTGGTCCTAGCCATCTGGGGTTATGGGATACAGACCTAACCTTCAACATTTACACATTTACACTTGTCAGCCCAAGATTTTACCATTGCACCAAGCAACGACCCCTAATATATTAAGAGATTAAATAATAATGTGCCAAATAGATTGAAGGAGGCACCTTCATGCCAAATATTTTTTTAATCAGTAAAGAATAGTCATTTTATTAAAATATGTGCAAAAATATGTTCAGTTCTGTGCCAAGAACCCCTCAAGTGTAGCTAGCCTGAATAAATTTGGCTTCCAGCTGCCCCCTTTTGGCAAGCCTATCTGCAATGCTATTATCTGCTCTTGGAATTCATCAAAAACTGTCCTCAATCCCAGCACTAGTCTTGTAACTTCCCTTAAAATATATCTATAATTCCATGAAGTAGTTTTGTTATTTCTTAACCGCCCTATTATTACATGTGAATCCCCTTAAACCAAAATATCCTTGTAGTGCAGTGATTTTGGCAGCCTCCACATAGGACAGCCCATATATCTGCCCTAGTAGAATGACCAAAACCAGCCATTCCTTTGTATAGAACATGGATGCTTCCTTCTCTGTTTCTGAAAACACCCCCAACTATAAAGATACCTTGATTCCGCAAACTGCAGTCATTAAAGTTCATTTTAATCATATTTGGGATTGGATGGGTCCAAAATGATAATGGAATAATCCTTACTAAGCATGAACCAGCCACCTGTTACCAATTTCTTAATATATCATCCATTGTAAACGGTGCAAAATCATCCATCCCCTTGGGTTGCAGAGGTGGAAAGTCTGGATGCTACAGATCTTCTAGAATCTCTTAGATATGTCCTTCCATCCAATGGTGTCATGATTTCTGGGTGCATATTAGAGTCCAATAGAAACTTATCATTAACTTCTTTACATTACTTATAGTAGCTTTGAACCAATCCCTTTCCCTCATTATATGCTCTGCAAGGTCCATACTCCTACTAAGATAAAGATCTTTTGTTGGGAAATAGCCTACAAGAAGACTAATGCTTCTGATTTGCTTCAGAAGAGAAATATCTGGTGCTTAATTTTACATGTATCTTTGTGGGGAAATTAGTGAATTACATTTCCTTCTCCCATAAGAAGAAGCAATTTATTAAAAGTTGGAGGGACTAGAAGGGCTAGGGGCAGACCAAAAAGGACATGGTTTGAAATAGTAAGAAATGATTTAAGTGCAATGGTTATGGCATTAAACAAAGTGGAATGGCGAAACATGATTCATGTAGCTGAGCCCATATAGTTGGGATAAGACTTGGGTGATGATGATGATTTTCTTCTCCACTGTAGTAGGCCTGTGACTCAGCTTCGGAGCTATTTCTTCAACCTTTTCACATGTAATGTTTCAATATTCATGACATACAGGAAGTCTTTGACTTCCTTGGGACATCTATAACCACCTTTTTTTACCCCTAGGAAGGTTATGTAGAGGGCTCTAGTTCACACAGTTTTTTGGGGAATTTGAAAGAAAAGAAATGCTATGACATTTCAGACCAAAGAGAAACCAATTAAAATAATATTGGAGCTTATCACTATTGAGACTGCTCTGGATATAGGGATCTTTAGGGAATATATGATGGCTGCAATGATAACTGGTGGGGTATAAAAAACAAGATCTGTCCCCATAAACTTGAGGTACGTCAGGACATGGTTTAAAGTATTGATACGATACGCCCTGTATTGGGCGTATCGTATCGTATCTTTTGAAAAAGATACGGTCCGAAACGCCTGTTTCCAGGTGTTTCGGACCCCCCAACTTTCTTTAATAATAAAACACATGTTTTAAGATTCCCAAAAAACCAAAATTTGAAAAAAAAAAAAACTGAAAAAAAAGGCGTTTCGTCCGTTTCTAATAACCGATACGATACGGCTGATATGCATATCGTATCGATACTTTGAACCTGAGTCAGGAGTGAATGCATGCAGTGGGAGTAACATTACACTCAACTTTTATGGGTGTTGTAGGATAGCCTTGTCAAAACTCCCACAAATAGAAAAATAAAAAAAAAAAACAGAAAATTAAAAGAAGATGATAAAAAAAGGATAGTTAAAGGAGTCTCTTCCCTAATCAAGTATGAAATTACACTAATCTCTTCAGCATCATATCCAAGAAAAGATACCAAAAGGCATAATTTTATTCTCAGTTTCATCATTCTCTTTTTCATAGATGTTATGGACCTTATATAAACTTATTTCCCTAATCTAAGGAATCCTAATTATTTTCCAATTTATACCTCTAGTTGGAAAGAATTCAAACTAGAACAAAAAAAATATAAACATTGACTGTTGACACATTAAAATTTTGGCATCAATTTCTAACAAGGAAACAACTCCTATTCGAGAATGCAGAGGAGAATGTTCATCTGTTCGTTGGCTGCCCCTATTTGAGATTTGTTTGAAGTTTCTTCTTTGGTTTATTCAATACTAGATGGGTGGAGCCACGCTCTCCAGGAAACATCTTTGCTTGTTAGCCTGTCATGCCAGGAAAATTTTGTATGAAGCTGCATCCCTTATGCTATTTGCTGGGAAGTCTGGAAGGGAAGAAATAGAAGAGTTTTTTGAGAACAGAACTTGCTCTAGAGACAAATTAACACTAAGGTGTGGCAAAAGGATTATGGATCGGGTTCTAATTCTTCCAGAATTTGAAGGAATTTCTAAGGAAAATCTGGGTGTTGACTTTTGGAGCCTTCTTGAATTAAACTAGCCTTTTTCTTGTTTCTGTTGTAAAGGACTTTTTAGCTTTTATGTTGCTTTTGTTTTTGATCTTTTGGGGATCATTCGTCACCCTCCTGATGTGCTTTTGCTCCTTTTATTAATAAAATTTTCTTTTTTTATTTATTACCAAAAAAAGGAAACAACTCCTAAAGTAAATGCCTATCAAAATAAATCCTAAAACTACTAAAACTCGAATTCAAAAACTTAAATAACCCCAAAAAAAAGTAAAATAAGCATGTTATAACTTTTAACCATTCAAATTTAGGCTGCCAGTTGAGTGACAGGCCTGAGGCAGTCTTCTCTCTAATTTTGAGTTGAGAGAAACTTCCCTGCATTGAGGGTGTTCAGAAATGGGGAGAGAGATCATTCTTTAGTATTTTGTGCCTGTAGGTTGAGGAATCAATACTGTGAGAGAAAAGTTACCATCTCTCCTTTGGAGACTTTCATTTGTTAGTGCCCAAGGGCTTTGAAGGTCTCTTGTTAAGGGGGATTACCAAATTGTCATTAATTGGATGAGATAGTGATTCAAAGGACCTCAGAGACATAGGGTTGTGTGTTAATGGATGAAGTGGCTAAATTGAATGACGTGTTGCTTTGTATTTTAGTGAATTATGTCATTAGGTAGGTAGTGATCTCCTTAATAGCTTAATGGCATTTTGTTTTGATTACAATAACCCTGAACATTTTATTATATAACCATTTTATCCATTAAAAGACAAATCAAAGAAGGTGGTGCAGCGGAAAGAGGTCTGCCATATGTAGTGATTAACATTAAAATTTCAATCGACTGGATTAACTGCAAACCACAGACTATGGGGGAAACAGTTTCTCCTACTTCAGATTGACATGGAACTTGAACCAAAACATTTTCAAGCCAAAACACATCAGAGTTGAGACTCTGATGGTTAGAAAACTTGCCACAATCACAGTAAGATACTAGTGGAGTTCATGCCCAAATGGAGATACCCGTGTTTTCAGCAACAACTGTAGGTGGCACAATTTGTAACTTGCTTCAAGTGATCCACCAATGTAGATGGGTGAAACAACAGCATTTGAAGTCTTCTCAAAGTGAATCAAATGCACTATTGAAGTTGGCAAGGCTGATCAAAATCTGACGGTTGGATGGAAGAAGAATAAAACAAAATTTCTTTTTTCGTTTTTCTCTCTGGACCAAATTCTAGGAGGTAGAAATCATTTCTTTCTGGAATGGATACATTGATCTAGGGTTTTTTGGTTGTTAAATAGACTCCCTAGAACCCCTAGTTTGAATCCCAGAAGGAGAGTAAGAGTTGATATTTTAATTAATTCAGCTCTCCTAATCCCATTTCCGCCCAAAAATGTGAGAGCATCTCTGTTGGTTATGCATGGCCCACTAGAGTCCAGCTCAGACCTTTCTAAGAGCCCCCCACATTGCTGGATCGAATCCAACATATGTGGGGACATTAGAGATCACAATCCCTCTTCTATAAGTAGAAATCGACCTCAGCTGTATGGGATCAATGTAAGCCCATTTACAAAACATCTGGAACTTTCCATCCTTAAGGTCCAAATCCAATGGCTCAACTCTGGATCGCATCCATCAAGTGTTCAACCTGAATAGATACTTGCATTGTAATCTCTCTATCATTAATATCAACACTGCAATATGGAAAAGCATTAATATCAACACTGCAATATGGAAAAGCTTATTGTAATGCTTATGTACACAGTGTCATGTCCCCTTTCATAATGAGAATCCCGGGAAAAACACTTGCTAACTGATTTCAAAATAATTATCTACTTAATATAATATTATTTTGCAAAACAGTTCAAAGTTCAAACAACATTTGAAATCACCGGTGCCAGATTTAAGCTTCTCATCAGAGAGGACATCAATTGAGCTATTCACTTTGTCTAACAAAGTGATAGATTCCATCACATTGACCATCCACTCAACTTCTTTCATTATTTGCTCCAACATACCCAGGTATTGACCTCAGAAGGATCTCATTGGTTGGCATATCAAAAGCAGATAATTCCATAACCTAGTTGAGTACCAATTAGGGATTACCTCCAAAAATCTGGATTCCCTACCAATCATAAAGTCCAAGGGATTCAGAAACCGTCCAGTTCAGTGTTTCTAAAACACCCGTGCCTTGTGCCTAGGGTCTAACCCTAACGGTTGAGACTCATACTATTCCTTCTCATAAGACAGCAGAAGCATGTCAATCTTGTCAGAATAGACTGCCCATGTCTATTCACTGATTGAGAACAAGTATTGTCTGTATACTGTAAAAGATGTCTCAAGTCTTAATCCTAAAATACAGAGCAAGGGCTATTCACAGAAACATATTACATAACCAAGTGACAAGTAACTATTGTCAAAACTGTAATTTTATCCATAACTAGCAGAACGGTGTGTGCTACACACATGCATCTAATGTCAAAATATATATAATAGTAAAAATTATTAATGTGCAAGATAATTTGTTAAAATAAAACTAAGAAGAAAAGTCACATTATTTTTTCATAATCCTAATGTACAAAGATTATTACAACTTCAAAGAATAATTGATTACATGATAATTATTCTAATCAACAATTATCAATAATATACAACAAAAATAACAAAATGTAGGGAGTGGATAATCATCTTCCTTACATTAAAAAATAATGTTATAATAAAGTAAAATAAAATGTAATAATGAGTTGGGAAAGCATTATTTGTCTTTTACTTAATTTTTTATTTTCTGTAGAATTTTCTCTTGTTAGCTACAAAGGCAGAAAATGGTGTCACTTGACATTAAATAAGAATCACTATATTCACAATGAGAGATAAGGTGTTGGTACATTGATTGGTTTGAACCTAGTATTCTTTGGAGGCTGAGGCTTAGTTTTTAATGAAAAAAAGTTTAGATAGTTGTGGAAATGACAAAAAAACAGGTCTCATGCTTCGAGGCAATATAGTGACAATTATACAATGAAAATAAAAACGTTGTTTATCTGGGAAATTAGCAATATAGCAACGATTGTCCACTGTCACCCTCTTTCTTTGGGAAATTAGCAAAACATTGTTTCTTTTCTTACAACCATTTAGATTAAAAGTTGTCAATGCCAAGCTTGTCATGTATAAATTCTGAGACAATGTTCCCTTGGTTTTCATTTTTATTATATAAAAATAAAAATCAATAACAACAATAAAAATTTTTGAGAAAATCATTAAATAATCAATAAATGGCACCATCACAAAGGGTATTGACAAAATAATAATTTGTCAACTCATTGATAGCCCTAAATATTGGGTTCTAGGAGAGAGAGAGTAGGTATTGAGAGAGAGAGCATTAATCGAGACAATTCTGGGTCTAATTTTTGTTAGTAAATTATTTCTAAATAAATAAATTGTTTAGTAAATCAAATAAATAAGAGTCTATAGATAACAATTCATTTAATTTAATGAAAAAATGAATGAATAAATAAAACTTTATTGGGACAAGACTTGTACAGGCTATCCTGAACCAGACCAAACCCTTTGACAGCCCTAAATATTGGGCTTAACGGGGAGAGAGAGTGAGATAGATAAATAAATAATTTATTTAATTTAACAAAATAAATAAATAAAGATTATTTATTACTAGAATGGGAATGGTACAAGTTATCCTGAACCAGACCTGACCTATTGATAGCTCTAAGTATTGGAATCTAGTTTTGCTAGTAATAATAATTTTTTAGTAAATTATTTCTAAATAAATAAACAAAATTTTATAGATAATAATTTATTTAATTTAATAAAATACATAAATGAATAAATAAAAGTGTATTGGGACAGGACTGCTACAGGCTATCCCAAACCAGACCTGACCCATTGACAGCCCTAAATATTGGGCTAATAATAATTTGTTAGTAAATTATTTCTAAATAAATAAATAATTTAGTAAATTAAATAAATAAAACTTTAAGATAATAATTTATTTAATTTAATAAAATAAATAAATGAATAAATAAAAGTTTATTGGGATGGGGGACTAGTACAAGCTATCCTGAACTAGACCCGACCCATTGACAATCCTAAATATTGGGCTCGAGGAAGAGAGAGAGAGAGAGAGCACGACCATAAATAGTTTGATATTCAGTAACAAAAATGAAAGGGGGAGAAGTATCATGATTTCATTTGTCTTATACGATGGTAAATAGTTTGTATATATTTGTACTGTACATATTTGTATTTGTACTCTTTCCAAACTGAGCCTAATTAGAAATTTAATAGCACATTATATAGATATATAGATGTATAGGTAACAAATTTTAGAAATTTATAAGAGGAAATTTGGAAAACAAAAGTTACATCTTGGACAAAAAGAGAGTGTGTGAAACTCTCTCTTTTATTATAGGTGTGTGGATAAAACACAGTTTACATCAAATGCTGGATCCCAAGGGCATACACTGTCCAACACAGCTGACAAATGTTATCAAGTGACCACTTAGCTATAGTCATAGAGGTCTAGTTATTAAGTGCCAGGGTGAATCCCCCTTCAGATGGGTTCTGAGATTTACCAATTTTGATGTTCTGAGATTTACCAATTTTTGATAGATGACAACCTAGCAAGAGGGGATGACAAGAAGTGAATTCATGGGGTCCAAACATGCGTAGCTGATTTTTTTTTTTTTTTCTTTCATATCTTTTGCCTGTGGCACACTAGGAAGTCCTGTGTTGGGCCAGTGCTGCTCTTGGTACTTTTGATACCCCAGGCAATGGTAGCTGGTTCACAACCTTCAAATTAATATTCACCTATTTGTAAAAAAAGAAAAACTGATAAAAAGGAATACCAGACAGTGGTAGGAGGAAGATCTGCCTTTGGAATAAAAACATTTATTTAGCATGATGCAAAAGTGGTATGAGGAATATGATGGAATTACTATAGATCTATTGATTTTGAAGGTAATCAAGATTGTGTTTGTAATTTGAATCCTGTTTCACTTAATCCTTTATGTTTTACCAAGTGGCATATGTTGTCTTTTGGCTATTGATAAATCTGATCATTTCTTTCCTTATCTTATTACCATTTGTTTTTGCAGGATCCATTGTTGAATATTGATCTGAACATTTCCTCTGTTTGGATGGGAAACTGGTCTCAATTATGTCCTACTTGCAAGGTCCTTATAACTAACTGATGACTTTTGTAGAGACTGCATTTCATGAACAAAAAATATTTCCGACCTACATTATTCATGCTCAACTATTGGGTTACCGTTTTGTATAAATTTTGATTTGTGTTTCTCCCTACTGTCAGATAATCAGACCTGTTCGCTCCAAGCACTGCTCTACGTGTAAGCGCTGTGTGGAGCAGTTTGATCATCACTGTCCATGGATATCTAATTGTGTAGGGAAGGTGAGTTTTTTTGTTTTCAAGAAAAGGTAACTAAAGAAATTCATTAAAAACCAAAGTCTACATGAGAGGATGTACAAATAAGCATGGAATCACTAAACAAGAACACCCTACAAAAACCCAATTTAGCCAGACTGTCCACAATGGCATTTAGATCTCTAGGGATTCAACAAGTAGAGATGTCTAATTGAAGAACCAGGTCACTAAACTTCAGCCAGGTTGTTTTCCAGTCTCCAAGGCCCATTTCCATGGTTCTTGATCCAATCATTTGTGTTAAAAGAACCACCCTTCATAGAGATAACCCACCAGGCCAGATGTTTGGCAATCCTGCACCCAGTTAGAGCTGCCAACAGAAATTGATATATTGTAATTTGAATCCACTATCCATGATGTGACAAGTTTATGGTTTTCCTTGGAACAAATTAGAATATAGGAGATAACCAACCACACCACTCATTGCATTTATGTCAGCTTCTAGTTGATAAGAGCTCAACCATTCATCCCACTCAATTCTGAATTAAGTGCTCATCGCTGTCTCTTTGATTTGCATTAATGCATTTCTTCTACTCAAATGGTAGCCTTGCCTGCTGAAGGATGATACAATTGTTAATCATCACTGTGATCTAGGATTTTATTGAATTCTATGGTTACTGATTAAGTGTGCTTGCTATATGTTTTCTTCAGTTGTAGTATGCTCATCATGAAGACTAGGGAAACTATGAGATCAATGTTCTGAAGATGGTAATCATATTGTAAATCATGGAGAAGGTTAAATCAAATTGAATGATGTATTTATTGTAAATTGTAAGATTATTTCTTTTTTGTAGAAACTTGTCAATAAATTAAAAACTTATATATATAGAAAAATTATTGTATCCCCTTTTAATATATATCTACCATATATTTATGTAGTACACCAGAGTTTATCACTTGTACAATGGATGTGAAAAATAAGGTTAACTAACCATATAACATTCTTATTAGCCATGTGGAAAAGGAATTACATCCACTGTACAAGTCTTCCTATTTACTTGTGTACCTGACAAGTCTTCCTATTTACTTCTTGTCTACTTTTCTTATCCTGAATAGGATAGCAAGATAGTTAGAGAAATATATGAGGGATTTCTTATGGGAGCCTAGAGAGGAAAAAAGGGATCACTTAGTCAAGTGGGAGTAGGTTTGCAAACCCAAGGAAAAAGAGGATTTAGGGATTGGGAACTTAGTTCTTAGGAATACAGCCTTGTTAGGTAAGTGGTTATGGAGATTTCCCTTTGAATGTGATAGGTTATGGCGCAAGGTAATTGACAGCATTCATGGGTTGGGAGATAATGGCTGGGATGCAAAATTATCCCCTCAATCAAATTCCTCCTCTCCTTGGAAATCAATTTTTTATGTCTACCCAGCATAGTTGTCAGGGCAACGCCTAGGCGATAAGGCGCCCTTTGAGGCTCGCCGCGCCTAATTGCCAAGCAGTTTTGTACTATGTATTATAAAATACTTTTTTATTCTTTATTTTTTGAGATTATAATTATAAAATAGGCACTATTAAACTAAAATATTCATTTTGTGTGTTTATATACTAATTTCTTTTTATTATTTTCTTATTTCTTAGGGTTTAATCAATACAAACATTGCTAAATGCTGTATTGAATCCTCAAAGACTTTAAAACTTGAACCAATAAGTAAGGAAGAACTTAAAATTTTTTCTAATCAACACATTTTCTACTACTTTTTTTCTTCTTTTCCTATAACAAAAATAAGGGTTCAGCCCTTATATTTTTTGAATGTTCTTTTCCTTCTTTTTCTTCTTCTCATTAATATGTTGATTTTCTATACTCTAACATGTACTCTATACTTTTTTTAAGAAAATTATGAATAATTATTAAGGAAATATGGTTATGAACTTATGGTACCTAGGGAACTACCCTAGGATCTATTTTTTCTACATAAAAAAATCCATCGCCTAGGCAACACCTAGGTGCCCGCCTAGGCGACTAGGCGCCCCCCTGTTGCCTAGCCTCGCCTTGGCGCCTTGAAAACTATGCTACCCAGTTTCCTCAATTCCATCTGCTATGGTGTGGGAAATGGTAACAAAATCCAGTTTTGAGAAGACCTTTGTTTGGGGGAAACACCTCTTAATTTGTATTTTTGTTTGCTTTATACCCTCTCTAACTTGAAAGGTGAAATTGTGTCCAGATTGGCAATACCATCTCCCAAAGGGATAAACTGGGACCTAGACTTCACGAGAGGCCTTGGAGAGAATGAATATGTATCTCTTATTCAGCTACTCGGTATGCTGGAGTTAGTATGTTTGAATCAAAATGTTGAGGGCTCTAGGATTTGGTCAATCTCTTGATGGTTTTTTCACCTGTGCTTCCTTTTTCAGTAGCCTTGCTTTTCTTGACTCCCTAGGGGTAGACTTCTCAGTAAAAGAAATTTGGAGTAAGCCTATCACCGAAGATTCAAGCTTTCTGTTGGGAAGTTTTCCTTGGTAAGATAAATACTTGTGGTATGCTGTAGAAAAGAAGGCCCAATGTGTGCCTCTCTCCTCATATGTGCTTTCTATGCAAGGCTGGTGGTGAATCCTTATCCCATTTATTAATCTCCTGTTCTTTTGTCCACTGCATTTGGGAGTACTTTTGTTCTCTGTTTGGTTGCAAGTGGGATCCCCCTCAAGATGTGGTTAGTATCTTCAGTCCCAACTTCTTGAAACAATAGAAGAAAAGAGGGTGAATTATGTGGAGACCAGTAAAGGCAACAGTAATTTGGATAATTTGGGAAGAGAGAAATGGGAGAATATTCAATGAAAAAAATAGATCAATGGAAGAGGTAATTGACAGAATAAACATTAAGGTTGTACATTGGGAAAGTTGGTGGAAAGCTTTCAGGTCTTCTCAGTGAATGAAATATTAAGAGTTTGGGCGAAGGTGGCATTGTCATCTTGGGAAAAATACAAAATTGTCATGGTTTGGAAACCTCCAAAAGGTACCAAGTTTAAACTGAATTTTGATGGAAGCTCACTGGGAAATCTGGGTTTGGCAGGAATAGGAGGTGTCTTTAGAAATTCACGAGCTAGGGTGGTGGCCTTATATTCAGGCCCTATTGGAGTTGGAAAGTCTTTGAAAGCAGAACTGCGTGCTTTATTGCAACTTTTAGCAAAACAACTGGGATAACAGAAGGTGGAGGTCAAAGGGGATTCTAAAATAGTTATCTCATGGGGAAGATGTAGCAGTCATGTTCCATGGACTTTCAGGCATGCCTTTAGGGAAGTGGAAAGTATTTCCAAGGAATTAAATGTAGAATTCAAGTGGGTTAGAAGGACTGCAAATGGGATGGCTGATACCCTTTGCTAAACAAGGGATCATGGGACAACAACTTTTTTGAGCTTCATTGTAATTGCTTTTTTGTTTGGGCTTGCATTTTTTCTTCACTTTGTACTAAATTCTCTCTTTAATTTATTAAATTAAATTTTTCTTGCTGATCAAAAAAAAAAGTTATTATTAGCCTACATATGATGGAAAATAAACTCAGGTTTCAAAATAGGTATTAAACAACCTAAACAAAGACTATTCTAGTAATGGTTTTAAACAAGTTTTCTTATAAGAAATTAAAAGAAATAAAGGAATGGAAAAGTAAAGAACGTTATTAGATCTCCAAAAAGATCTAGATATAAGATACAGATCGTAACCCTTAGCATTGATAATTCAAATTGTGAATTGTATAATTAATTGGAATATTTTGACAACTATTAATGGAATTTGTTGGTGTTTTCATAAATTTTTCGTTGCTGAATCATTGAGATAATGATGTGCCATTTCTTCTCTATGTTTCCTTTTCCCGAGGCCAACCCAGTCACAGATGGGAGATGGCATCAACAGTCAGTCAGCTTACATCCTTACATATTTGCTGTATTGTTATAAAGCCCAGTCTAAGTGTCAACTGTCAACTAGGTTTTCCTGCCACGTAATCCAGATCATCATTATGGCCCCTAAATGACCATTCAGTAATAAAGGATGTAGGGTGCAGATACAGCCAGGAGGGTCAACTGTTCGTATTGAAAATTTAAAAAATCGAGACCTCTTGATATACATATCCACACATATGTAGACTTACATTATGTTAAAATAAGCATAAAACTATACTCTAAACATATTCAAGACATCCAGAACACATACTCATACATTAGCAAATGGTGTTTAAAAGATAATTACCACATCCACCCTTATCCAGACCTGGTTTTTCTTCTGGATGGTGGGTCAAATGATCCAACCATCAGGCCTGGGACAGATAACTGGTCATGCAACACTACCTGTGGGTTCTGTCATTTCTGTTGCTTTCAAAGAAGATAACAGATGCTTTCTTTTTAGATTTTTTAGAGGTTATGTTTTCGAGAAAGATATTTTATGGATTTTCCTTTTCTTTTTGCACTATAAAATTCTTTTTTAGATAGAAGCCTGAACCGTAGGATTTTGAATGTACAATAAAGAAAAAAGACAAACAATAAAAAGTGGACTAATGATGCCCTACTGTGCAAAACTATAGAATTTGTTTACCATTAGGAGATGGTGAAACATGCAGTTGCTGCCTTTGAAAAGAGACTGGCAGTTGGCTACCATGTTGACTGAGTGATCCTTGAAACAATGTTCTGATATAGTACATTATTTATTGGTTAAAGTATAATATGGGCTACATGTATATCCAGACATAGTTCTCATTCTTTTAAAATTCCTCTTTTATACTTTCCATACTTATCAGCTTCATTTTTATCACTGTTGCAGAGGAACAAATGGGACTTCTTTGTCTTTTGCTGCATGGGAACTGTGACATCATTCATTGCTGCTATTATCACAATTGAAAGTAGGTTTATATGGAGACAAACTAAGCTACCTGAGGCTCTTATCATATTTATATTGATAATTTGACATGTTTGTACCATTTGATAGGGATTTGGACAGGAATGCCAGCAATCCCTGCTTCGGAAAGATGGATACATCATCTGGCAGTTCAACATCCTGGGGTTCTCGTGTTTCTATTCATGGATACCATTATTTTGATTGGAGCTACAGCTTTGACCATATCACAGGCATCACAGGTATTTGGCTTCATTGTTTTTTTTTTCATTTTTTTTACTGATATATTGCTACTAACCTGACAATTTATTGGAACAAAAAACATGGTCTGGTCATATGCTCATTGGGTACAATTAGAAAAGCTCCAAAGTAAATGATAAGCCCCAGATTAAATGCTTGCCCTCCTTAGTTCAGTATTAGTATGTAAATATGATGTGACATTACTGGAATTCCTATTTACATGATGGAGATGTAATCTGACTGGATGTAGGGTGTCTGCTTGAAAACTGTGAGGTCAAGTATGGGGATGCCTTGGTGTGTGGAATCTTTTGTTTGTTCTTTCTGTACTCATCTCTTTATGGGCAAAGGGGCATAAGGATCTTTTTTTTTCTTTCCCCCTCTTCCTGATTTATATCTTTTATGTTTTATCTTAATTTAATTAAATCAAGTTATGTTAGTTATAAGGTCAGGACCGGAAAGGCGAGTAAAAAGGTGGTTGCTTATGCTGTAGTCTGAGATTTGAGTGCTTTTTATCCTTTGGAAGATAGATTTTTAATCAAAAGAGAGAGTAGGTTGAATCCTAGAACTCCCAGTTTATTTGCCTTTTTTTTTTTTTTGAAACAGGAACAAATCTAGCCAAAACAAATGACGTTGTGTTTTTTAATATGTATATCATATCTGAATTATGAATTGTTGAAAGACAAGACCAGGTTTCTTATTTCATGAGTGATCAGGGACCAAACATTCATCTTGTTTTCTCTTTGTTCTCCTTCTCCATTGGTGCCACCTTGCCTAGTTAAAGAAATTTGGTGTAAACCTGTGTCCCCTAAGATTGAGGTTTTTTGTTAGGAGGTATTCCATGAGAAAAATCATGCATCCTTCAAAAGAGGAGTCCCAACTGGTGTCTATCGCCACATGTTTGTCCTCTATTCAATACAAGTAGGAGACTTGTCACCATTTACTTATCTTCTTTTCATTTGTTGTAAACTTTAGGAGTGTATTTTTTCCTTATTGGGTGCAGGTGGACTCATCCCCTATATAGTTAGTTTGTTAGCACATCAACATTCAATTCGTTGAGGAAATGGGGGAAGGTATGTGGAGGTGCACCAGGGTGTTAAGTCCGTAGTTTTACTAGATTACAGAGGTTGTTAAAGTACTCCCAATCATATAGCTTAAAAAAGAAAAAAAAGGGCCTCTCTTTCCAAGTTGATTTTCTAAGCTTAGTCCTATGAGTGGGCTGAAGTAATTTATTTAAGAAAGAAAGGGGCCTACAGTCCATTTTAGTGAACAGCAGGCCCTAACTTAATTTGGGCCTTAATAATGACACATTAAGCATTTAATGGGCCTACAGTAGAGCCCATTTAATGGGATAGAATTCCCTAAAAGAATTAAATTTACATTAATTAATAAAACTTACTTAATCTTAGATATTTATAAAGGGGTTGTCACCTATCCTATTATAAAATAGGGGTTTTGTTCCCTCCCTTAGCCACTTCAAGTGGTGTGATACATGGCACCAGGCACCCTAAGAAAAGAAGGTTCTTTTCCTTCCTCTAGTTACTTTAAATGGGGTGGTCATGACACATGTTACCCTAAGAAGAGAGGGCCCTTTTCCCTCCTCTAGCCACTTTAAGTGGGTGACACATGTCACCCTAGGATGAAAAAGTTATTTTCCCTCCCCTAGCCACTTTTAGTGGGACGACACATGTCACCCTAGAATGAGAGTTATTTTCCCTCCTTTAGCCATTTTAAGTTGTGGGGCACATGTCGTTTTAAGAAAAAGAGTTTTTTTTTCCCTTCTTAAGTTGTTCTAAGTGGGGTGAGAATTGGTACCCTAGGAAGAGAGGGGTGGGGAATTACCTAACCACCTCCCTCCACTATATAATCCCCTCTCCTTGTAGGAGAGAAGCCTAATTTCTATTAGCTAAAAGTATTCTGCTTCTAAAATTCCCAGTAACAAGAGACAAGTGAAAGGAGAAGAGAGAAGATTGGGACGTGAAGAACATAGAAGAAAGAAGAACAGGAAGGTAGGGAATTTTGTTTTCCTCATACACCTCTTCACTATGATATTCCTACAGCCTCCTTTAGGAGGAGGACTTGTCTATTCCTCCAATTCATCTCACCCCATTCTTTCTTTCTTTATTTATTTCCTTGTTTTCTTCCTTGTTTCAGATTGGAATACATGCAAGGAGATAACTATCTACAGCCTTGTAAATGAAATTTGGTTGATTATGGTTACTTCATCTTAACCCATAAAATCATTGTTTTATATATAAGGAGACAACCATCTACAATTTTGTCCATGAAACTTGCTTGATTATGGTTCCTTACTCCATTTTAACCTAGGAAATCATTATTTTGTGTGAGGGAGAAAACTACAGCCTAGTTTAGAACTTGGCTGATTATGGTTCCTCAGACCATGATAATACATAAAATCATTATTTAAAGGCCAGCTACAGCCTTATTTATGAAATATGGCTAATTATGGTCCCCATTTGATTGTTGTGTATAGAAAAAAGAACTCTTATTTATTTATATTTGTTAGTTTTCTCTCAAATAAAGAGGGAATATATACCAAGATTTTTGAAGGAAAATTCTGTAGTGAAATTTTACTTGGTTTATTCTACTCATCTGAACTTCTAGACCAGAATCAAGAGGTTTTCTCTGCCCCAAGATGTAATTAAAGGAATATCTACATGATTTCCGGAATGGAATTCACTCAAATTTTTTATGTTATGTGAGAAATTATACTGAATTATTTTCCACTAACGTAGGGTTGTAGTCATTTGGACTATATGGTAAGGAAGACATTACTAGGGCATTCTCTTTGTTTGACAGAGTGGCAAAGCCTATCACAATGATCACTTGCCTAGATCCTGTCCTTATTTGGTCCAACATAACCAATTATTAACCCCAGAAGGCCTTCACTAGTTGGCATATCAAAAGCAAACAAGTTTGAAACCTGACATAGTACCATTATCAGGCTGAGGATCAAGTGCAACAATCTAGAATGTTCCACTAATCATAAACATTGTTTTAAAAGGCTTAAGCCTTGAGGCGTGAGGCGTATGCCTTGAGGCATGAGGCGTACGCCTTGAGGCAAGGCATACAGATTTTGCCTCAAGGCTTAAGCCTCACAACTTTGATGTGAGGCTTATTAAGCCTTTGTCAGAATGAGGTGTAAGCCTCAAGCCTCAAGGCATGAGGTGTAACCTGAGGAGTAAAAAAGGCATAAGCCTTAGTATGAATGACTACTTAATGATTTAATGCAAAAAATATATATTTTTATAATTCAAAGTATATAGGACAAAACACTTCAATAATTATAGGCCAAATAAATAAAGTAAAAAAGAAAAACCAATATGGTAAATCAAATTCTATTAGTTTTTCCTAGTGTTTTAAGAGAGTTAATTGCAAAAAGGGCTAATCAAGCTTTTGGTTTCTTTTGGATAAATCAAGTGAGATTTTTCTTGTTATTCTAAATGTAATGTCCCAAATTTGTTATTACAACAACAACAACAACAATAATAATAATATAGATCAAATCAACTAAGTTGTTTCCTTTCTTATAAATTGGTTTTTTACATGAAACGTAAAATGTTTATATTGTTAGCTGATTAGTTATTATTTTATTTAATGCTTAAATGTTGAAATTTATTGCTTATAAATTTCTAGTTTATGGATGTGTACTTTCTATCATTTTAATTTGGCATATCATCTGTTATTTCCATCAATTTACAAACTTTAATTAATTTTTTCCTTAAACTTTGAGGCTTACGCCTCACCTTTTTGGGCCATTATGCCTCAATTACACCTTTAGCCTTTTAAAACCTTGATCATAAAGTCCAAGATTTATCTGAAAATAGTCTAGTTTGGTGTTTCCCAAACACCCATGCCTACCCCTTGGTAGTTGAGACTAACTGCTCCTTCTCATAAGGTAGCACTTATATGACAACCTTGTCCATCTTGAACTACCCATGTTCAACCACTAGTTGAGAACAATTTTGTCTACATATTGATTATTTTTGTCTCAACCAATTTATCCATGACTCTCACAAAAACATGTACTGAAAAAGACATGAGATTGTAAATGAAACTATTATGTCTATTCATAGTAAAAGCAGTGTACATATCATAGTGGTCCTAAAGAGCATATACTGTCCAACGATATACTCACCAACTTGAGGTGGAATACTAAGGTGTTACTATTCTTTATGTTTTCTATTTAGGGCGTGTGAACAGGGGTTTTTTTATCAGTCTAGAGTGAGTCACTTATTAGGGGTATGGTGGTCTTTTTATTCTTTCAAGTTGTGGTCCATCATGTAACTCAAACTGCTGCCACAGATGGGACTTGCATTCTGAATCCCACGATCTCTTAATTCTCCCCTACTTCTCTTATTTCTTTTTCTCTTCTCTTTTCTCTATGTGCTACTTCATCTCAGATTAGATCAAAAGATTATACAATGAATTCAGGACAGTAAAAATTAGGATCTTCCTTTTAAGGATGGTTTGATGTCTTTGTAGGGGTTGTTAATTACTACATAAGTTTTCTGAAAGAGCCTAGCTAGAGGAGGCATCGAGAGTAGGGCTGTAAATGGATTGATCAAATCCAAATCTGATCAAATTTAAAAATCTCATATTGGATTTGAATCCTATCAGACTCAAATCAGGTTCGGATTTAATCCTACTCTGTTTCTTTTTTAAAATAAAGAAAAAAATTAAAAAGTTAATTACTTTTTAACATATATGTAATAAATTAATATCAGTATGAAATATTGAATTTATTATATAAATTTATTTATAGTATGATATATAAAATTATATTTTATATTTCATATATAATTATATAAATTTTATATATTTAAAATCATTATATATTATAATATAAATTGATTTGGATTTTAATTGGATTGGATGGAGTTAAATCTTGTCACCGTCGTCATCCTCCATGCCTTATCCCAACTATATGGGGTCTGTTACATGAATCCTGTTTTATCAATCTGTTCTATTTAAAGTTATATCCACTGTTATTAGTGCTTAAATCATTTCTTACTGCTTCTACCCATGTCCTTTTGGGTCTACCCATAGCCCTTCAAGCCTCTTCAACTTGTAACAAATCACTTCTTCTAACTAGTGCTCCGATTATTAATTCGATTTAGATTGTAAAATCTGAATCCAATCCAATTATGTAAACAGATCATCTGATTCCAGGATAATCAAATCAGATGTTGGATTGGATTCCAGACTCTTGGATTCTGTTGACAGCCCTAATCAAGAGAGTGCCTCCCAATATGGTTATTGCTTTTGTTTCAGTTTGATGTATTTGATTTGATCTTGCCTTCTCTTTTGAGAGATTTGTTGGTCCTCTTCTTCCCTGGCCGTGGCCGATAGACAAGATTGTTTTCCCTTTTTCAGCTTTCTATTATACCTTCATAAAGCTCTTTGATCTGGCTATGATTAAAGAAAAAAAAAAAAAAAAGAGGTGCATAAAAAATGTTTGCTGCATAATTGCGTAGGTCTCTCTAGATTGGCTCAGTGTTGTTTCTCTTGGCATTTCATCATTTTAGAATCATTCTGAAAAATGGTTTCACCTAATGGATTTAATGATTGTAATACGAGTTTATTTATCTATTTATTTATTTATTGTGCAGATAGCACAGAATATCACCACTAATGAGCTGGCAAATGCCAGACGTTATGGATATCTTCAAGGTCCGGATGGGCGATTTCGCAACCCCTACAACCATGGGTGCAGAAAGAATTGCACTGATTTCCTTATTCATGGCTATATTGACGATAATGAAATTGCTTGGCCTACATTACAGCAGACCACCAATTAAAACCATCACAATACGCTTCAATTTTCCTCAGAATTGAGAATGTTGTTTTCTCTGAGGCATTCCTCTCAGACTGTTGATCTATTATGTGGCCTATGATATATTGCAGAGTGTGACTCACAGGCTACAGATTCCAAATGCTTCAACGCCTCTATCTGCCTGCTTATACTACAAATGAATAGGCGCTTTTCTGTTTTGGAGAATGCAGGTGATACATGTTCTGTGTACATACCTTCTGTTATATGTGATGGTGAGACGTAGGCATGCTTTTTGTGATACTTAATCTTCAACAAGAAATCTGTCTGTATTGTTTTGCTATGCATGTAAAATTCTTAAATAAATACGCTTGCGAGTTTTTAACTAGAACCTGCTAATTAGCTCGAACATTGCCATTGCTACTAGTGAGAGAATGTTAAAGTGAATGGTATTCTTAGCAAAGCTGAATTTCAGTATGTTATCTTTTCTTTGAACCTCTTGGTGTAATTGTAATTGAGGAATCGAGGATTAGATCCCCGCCCCCCAATTCAGAGGTCCCATTGTCTACAATGAAAACATCCATGTTGCTCCTATGAAGGAAAAAGGTTAATCAATATAAGCAAATTTGTTGATGAAAGGAAAGGGAATGTTGGGAAAATACACTTGTTTCCAGGGACATCGCTAATTTGTAAGTATCGGACAACAGTCTTTCCAGGAATATTACACAAAATAAATCCATTTCATTTTTTCTTTCTTATCGAATAATGTTAATCCGATTAAGAATATTGTAAGCTTGGATTCTTTATTGGTTATAAAATCAGTTTTGTTTCATGTTGGTGGACTGAATATGGGTTTGGGAAAATAAATGGGGATAAAAAGGAAAAAGTTAAAAGAAATCAAAGGCTAATTGGAAGAAGAATACTCTCTCTATGGCGGGAAGAATCACTTTACTCAATTCTACTTTAAATATAATCCCTCAATTTATTATTAGATCTTTCCAGATTCCAAACAATGTGATAAAGGAGATTGATAGATGTCAAAAGAATTTTTTATGGACCAACTCTAAAGGTAGAAAGCCGATCCATTTAATGAATTGGGAAAGAGCTTGCACTCCTAAAGATAAGGTGGTTTAGGGCTCAAAATTCTTTTTTGGGTTAATGAAACTAATCTTGCAAAATTAGGTTGGAAAATTCTCGTTAAGAAGACAACCTCTAGGTGAAAGTTGTCAAGAGTAAATATCTTAAAAAATAACAATTTTTTGGATGCTAAAATCAAAAAAGGAGTTTCTTGGACATGGAGAGGGATTCTTAGGGCTAGATATCTTCTCATCAATGGTTTGGGGTGGGAGATTAGCAATGGTAGATTAGTGAACTTCTAGAGAGATAGATGGTTTGGTGATAAGGCCATTGCTTATTTGATTCCTCAAGAAAATTTTGGTTAACGAGGAGCTCTTAGTGATGTGATTGATCAAGAAAGGAAAGTTTGGAGTAGGGAGAAGATCTGTAATCTTGTTCCAAACAATGGTTGATTGAAGATCAATGCTACATTCATCCCCTAATATCAAAAAGAAGATAAGTTGGTTTGGTGGTTTAATTCTAATGGCAAATTTTCATCTAAGTCTGCCTACAGATTGAAGTGTAATCATTTACTGAACTATGTGAATGGTTTCAATTGGAACAAGATTGTTTGGAATCTTATGTGCCCTCCAAAACTGCGTTCCTTCTATTGAATAATAGACTGCCCACTAAATCTCTATTAAGACGCAAAGGAGTTAACATTGATGGAGGATGTGGTGTTTTTGGAGAGGATGAAGACGTGAATCATATTTTCAAAAGTTGCTCATTTATCCAACTATTCAAAGTTTGGATGAGCAAAATGTCCTTTAGAGATTGGTGGTTGGACCTTATTAAGAATTTACCAAATGAGGAGGAAAGGTTAAGGGAAAAATTCGTCTTCCTTCTATCACAGCTCTTGAAGATCAAAAGCATGAGTGTATTTAAAAATATTTTGATACCCTAAAATAAAGTCATTGATAAAGCCCTCGTATCCTTTACAGAATTTCAGGATAGTATGATCAAGATTAAGGGAGAGAATAGTACCAAGAATTGTAGCTATATAAGGTGGACCCCCCCCCTCCCCGAGATGGGTGTGATTAAAATTAATTTTGATGCTTCGCAGCTGGAAGGTGGTTTATGCACCATTGTTGTTCTTGTTAGGAATCACCTAGGTGAAGTCCTAGGTTTTAAAGCCTACAAATTGGGGCCTTGCTTCTATTAACAAAGCTGAAGTGTGGGCTGCTTGGAAAACTCATAACCTGGTCTTGAATTTCAAAAATTACCCTCTCATTACGGTGGGTGACTCCAAAATCGTGATTTCTTGCCTTAATAAGGTAATGCCTTACTCATAAACCTGCGGAACGTCATCCAAGGCATGAGTTGCTACCTTAATAAGCTCTATGGCATTTTGCTTTTATCTGTTCCAGTGATTTGTGGGTGGTCATGCTACCCCCATCTACTTGCCAACTGAGAATTGATCAGACCAATGGACAACCAAAGTCATTCCAATCAATCAAATCAGTCAAGCAATCAATGAAGCCTTGTCCCAATTTTGTCAGGACTCCTTTGCCTCCATCAAGACACAGCTTATGGTATAATCAAGTTCCATACTGCCCTATCCAAAGTTTCTCTCAATTTGTGGTTAGATCTTAAGAGAGGGCAAAAGCTGCTTTAGGTAGGAATCGTACGAGAGTTAGGTCGACTGTGGGGATAAAGTTTTTCCTTGTATTGCATGGACTCTACTATTTTCTAGGTAGGAAGAAAAAGAAAAGTAATGCTCTCCATAAGTTCCAGTTCCTTCGAGGAGCATGATCTGTTTCCAAGCCAAGTTAGAAAATATAGAATTAGTGAGGTTGAAAGAGGATAAATGGTTAACACTTGGATACAGATAAGGTTTATGAACACAATAAGCATTGCATCCCGCTTGATTTGCCTGAATTGGGATGTTACTGATCACTTAATTTTCAGTTTGATTTGCATCTGATAGATAATGGGCTTGATCTACCAGGTGTGTTAGAACAGGATGCTACAGTGCTTGCATAAATACAAAGGTGTATTAGGGGGAAGATGTAGCCCATGTTCGATTTCACTTCTAAGAAATATTTCTTTTAATAAGTACTTTTAAAAAAGTGGGGAAGAAGTATTTTTTGTTAAAAGAAGTATTTCTTAAAAAAGTAACTTAAAGTTGGCTTTTTTTTCAGCACTTCTTTGAGAAATACTTCTCTAATAGAATGGGACAAATTAAACCCTAGTATTTTCTTTTAATACCCAAAATAATCCCGTGCGAGGGTTTAAATTATTATTATTGTTATTATTTTTGTTGTTGTTGTTATTATTAATTGGGCCTACATGGCAATTCACGTGTGAGTCCATGTGGACTCTCAGTTGTCATAATTTGGCATTTTTTCATTGAAATATATAGTATAATATGTGAAAAGCATTATATATATGTATGAATGAAGTGAGGGTTAAAATTGTCATTTACGTCAATACAAACACTTATGGAGAAAGTAGCTTACCAAACATTCCCACCCCAATAAGTGCTTAAAAATATAATAAGTGATTTGGCAAGTGGATCATCAAACAGCCTTAAGTGGTTAAAATAAATACTTTTAAGAAATATTTTTTTAACAACCACTTAATCATCAAACAGGACCTTCACATAGAGAAGAAATGTTTATGGCTTACCGACTCAAGTCTTATATAGATTTGCTATCTCTGCTGTTGAAGTTTTACCTAGTAGAATGGCTTCCAACAAGGTAAAAATTCGCATCGCTACTACTGAAGACCTAACCAAAAAACATTGGATTGATAGGTAGAATTAGGTCCCATTTGGTTTGCAGGAATATCTCCATTCCAACCGTTTGGTTGGGCAGAGCTGGAATCCCATTCTCCCATTTGAGGAAATGGCCATTCTCTACCCCTCCCTTGGGAATGAAATCCCATTTTTACTTATTTTAGTTTTCATTTTCATTTATGTCTGAACCAAACAAACTATGGGAATAGACCATTCTGATTCTAATTTCAAAAAATTCTTATTCCAATTCTGGTTCTGATTCCAACCGTAAACCAAACGGACCCTAGGTTATGATATGATTAGAAATCACTTTATTGTAATTAAAGTGTTCACGAACTAGAAAGCCCAACTAAGAATTAAATGTTCAGTATATAGGTTCCAAGGGGTAACCGATCGACGATTGAACACAAGGCCTGTAAATTCAAAAGTATATTAATTAGACAAGGGAGAATGCAAATCAGCTAGTCAACCAGCTAAAGCTTCTGCAGCTAGCTATTGGTATCACCATGACACGATCGTTGCTTCCACAATTAGCAATCGTCGACCCTTAAAGTGAATTCATGGGTGGTTAGGACTTAGAAGTGGTCCTTTGCTTGTCATCGTCACAGGCGCCTGTGACGGCCCGTGGGGTGGGGTGTTGGGTACGTGGGTTCTCAAGATTTTTTGTGTAATTTTCGAGTCTATTGAAGCCAGCACTCTTTACTGCCTCAGTGGTTTGTACAGCTGCTGTCTCATATATACGATTTTTTAAAGCATCCTGATCTATAGAATTAGGTTTTTACCGATTTATTGAAATGAAGAAACCTTCAATGACTTTAGGCTGTGTTTGTTGTAACTTCATCAATGGAGTTGTACGCTGATGAGTTTACAATTTTGTGAACCATTGGAGCCTTTTTAAATGTGATAATCGATGTACAATTGATGTAAAATCGTAAATATGCATTGATTATCGCTACGTATTTACGTCGATTATTGATGAAAAAATATGGACTGGGAATAGAGTTTTATACCAGTCCATATTTACACAAAAAATAAACATGTACAAATTTTAAGTACATTCGCATTTACACCTAAAACAAACACAATTGCAATAACATAGATTACAAAATTTGATTGTTTTGTGGACAAAAGACTAACTAGCTACCAAATAAATAGACCCTTGTCTTCCTACTGTTCCAATAATGATTCAACCTCTTATATATTGCTTAAAATTGTCTAATCAGATTGACTTTTGAATTCAAAGATTTTCAACTTTGGATTAGAACAACTGTTGATCTATTAATTTATCATATGACATTGGCCCCTACTATTCAATATTCAATGTATGTATGATATAGTACAGTATCTACCCAATTCGCGTCTGATAATGATACTTACCAAAACATTTTTCATTCTTTCTCTAACGAAATACCCAAGTGGTCTCTCTCTCTCTCTCTCTCCTTTGCCTGTGGCAAATGAAAGGTAGCGGGCCTCATTAATGAGGCATATTAAATGACTGATAAAAAGAGAGTTGAGTTATTGCGACTTGTGCTTAGCGTCTGAGCATTCTTGACCCGGTTGCGTATTAAACAGCCATGAGTGATGTAGTTGAAGAAACTGTGCAGCTTTAACGACACTTGGCTATTAGCTCTTACTTATCAGAGTGCCCCGCCAATTATTTACAGGCGCTCGCCATTTCGTTGCGTGATGGATCCTCATGGCCTGTTGCCATCATCCAACTGATGAACTGATGCAATGTCCATTGAGGCAGGTCATGGGGAACCGACGACATCGACCTAATCAAAAGCAAACAAAAGGACAAAAACAAATAAAAAGCAGGTTTGATGAGCAACTTTTCTAAGCCTGCCTACAGCCGGAGTTCATAGCTTCTTGGACTCCTTTTCTTTTCTGCTTCCTTTACATTCTCATTGTCTGGATTACCTAATCTTGGATTAAGCATGCGTGAAGCTAGTCAGTATTATTAAACTTGTAGTCAAACCACTACAGAAAGGAGATGGGGTCAAATGCTAATAAGTGGAATAACAAATTATGTCAACAACATGCACAAATTTTGAGAATTGAGAGTGTCTTCTTCCTTGTTCCAGCTGATTCGTTTTGTTTATGGGTTTCTTGTTCTTTGATTTCAGATTTGGGACAAGGATACACGTACGCATTCAGAGAAAACTGACCCAGCTGTTGGACAAATTATTAAGTCCATCCTCCACGTGTTGGGCATAAAAAGAGTTGTACCGTTCTCGTCTTTTCTATTAACAAAGGGGAATTATCATTTTCTACTTTACCTTAGTGAGGGGTAAAAGCAGTGGCTCATCTTCCCTGTATGAATGATGAGTCCCTGTTATAGCTTTAGGATTGACTTGTGCACAAAGAGGAGGAAAAAGATGATGTGCACAAAGCAAGAAAGTGAAAGTGGGCCAAGGATTGAGACATTCCAAATTCGAGAAGGTCGGTTCTCATATAGAGGGACCAGAAAAACAACCTTGGCCTATAGGCCGGGGGACAGCCCATTGGCCATTGCCCCACTGGGCGACTGCCCTAACCCAAAACTTGCACCCATGTCCTATGAAGGACACTTAATGCTTCCTATAATTGATAGTTTGATACCCATGTCCCACGTCGAGACTTGAGAGAGAGAGCATCGAGATACGCCCATCTTCGCCTTGGGTAGAAGATTTGAAGAAGATGATCGATCAATGCTATATAGCCCCAACCCCAACCCCAACCCCATCCCCCAATATATATAGCACATAGCTAGCTCTCTGTCTTTTGGTGGGTCCATAGTAATTAAGCGACTGTGCCACTGCATTGGCATCTTGGAATGTAAGGATTACTAGTCCTCCATCTCAAGGGCATTTCCCGAGTCACCTGAATTGGGGACAGTGGAATAACATGTCTATTCTTTATTGGAAGGGTGGACCCTGCCCCTGCTGTGGCAACTATATATAGGCTATAGCTGGCCTAGGTCTGATCTTAGGCCAAAAAATCAAACGGGTCCATGATGTCCTGCCAAGTGCCAAATGCTGCATTTGCCTGAAAATAAAAAGAAAAGCTAATAAACTACTGCAGTAGGGGAAAGCTGAGCCTGAAAGCATCACACCACGTACGTCAGGGCTCATCAGTAAAATTTCGTGCAGTTGAAGAGTTCAATTTGTTAAGTGCAGTTATCTGCAATTAGCTAGACAGTCATGAACTAACATGAACCACCCGCCCTCCCTCATGGACTATAACTATGCCTATCTAGACAAAGTCGTCCACTTAATTAAACTACTGGTTATAATATAAGTTGGGAGCAGCTAGTGGCCGGCCACATTAATCCCCTCCTTAAGTGTGGATTTACTTCTTTTTTCTTTCTTTTGGCTTTAGAAAAGGAAGGGATAACTGGATAAGGAGCACTAGCTCACTAGTACTCCTCGTAGGAGGGAGGACGGTGGTGGACAGAATAAATGTTTAATTTAGAGAACAAAACCCATGGCGGTTTTGCAGCTATTATGTCTTCTTCTTCGGCAGAACATTAACCCAAAAGAACATTAACATAAATATATAATAGTTTGGTTTCTCTCTCTAGGAGGAGCCCTTCTAGAAATAAAGATAAAAGGTCACTTCGTTAGTTTGTTTCTCTCTCTCTCCTTTTTATGTTCCTTTTTCCATCAATTCCACATGGCAACGAGCCAACGACCCTACCACTTCCACCAATTGGTTTGTTTAGTAATTATATTACGAATTCTTAGATAGACCCCTAAAGGACTAGGTTGCTATGTGAACTGAAGACACGTGTCGTGTTATCATCAACCAGAACCCACAACAAAAAACATAGTTAGGCTTTTCATTCTCATGCTGTGACAGAGAGACAGGTGGCAGTAAGTGTAAGACTCCCAATTACACTAGTGATCGTTGTGAATTTGCAGAAGTTCACAACTTCATCACATTGGCGGTGGCATTCCAATTACTTTGTATGATAGTCTCTAACTTTTATTCCCAAATGGGCAATTACTTCGCATGAAAAAACTTTGACTCCATACGTTGTTGAACTTATTGTTGAAAGCAAGAGTAGCAAATTAAACCCAGAGAATCTTATAAAATTAACTTGGGCTACGTAAGTGAATATGTAATTCCCACGATCGACTATCAATGGTCCACTACTCTTTAGTTTCAGCCAAAAGAAAGAGAATTTGAAGTTTGAAGGCCTGAATTGAAGTGATGAATATATTCAACCTGCTGATCAACTATACGCCATCCAAAGCATCGATCACTTGCTGGGAGCTGGACCAACCCACCCACTATTAAAAAAAGAAAGAAGAAAGCTTTCTCCATCTCCATCTCCATGCAAGTGACGTCTGGGGGTCATGTTTATGTGGCGTGTTGTCAACTTGTTCACTCTCGTCGGTCATAGTTTTGACTGGTCAATGATACAAAGGCTCAACTCAACCTCTTTGTTTCTGGAGTAGAGGAATTGAACACTTGCTTAAGACTTTTGGCACCAGAGTTGGACCGGACCGATGGTGATGGCTGGGTTGCGGCTCTTGACTCTTTAATTGAGATAGAATTTATTGGTTACGCTCACGCTCACAGTATCGTAGGACATCTGACCCTGTCTTCCTCTTTTCTTTACTTTCCTATATAAAATAAAAGTTTTCTTTATTTTGCTCCCCACTTGCTCCATCGATTTTCATTTCCTTGTCATTTATACATATGTGGTGTGTGACGGAGAATAATTTTGACACTCAAACGCAAAGTATCGGTTCTCACAAGCATGAAGCACCCACCCAAAAAATAATTAAGAAGACACGTGGCACACCAACAGTAGGAATGGACCCACATTCCTGAACGGATCTGATTTATTTTGTGATTACTTCATTACTTGAACTTAAACTCAAACAAGGGGCTTTTGGGTTTGTGATTAAAGGTTAAGTTAACATTTGTAGAACATTCCATTGGCCCACAGACCACAGTGAGTTTGACATTCTTTTGTATGAAATCTGCACGAATTGTTACATCAGATTGGTTAAATACCGGAATGGAATTGAATAAAGTTAAGAATGAATTAATGGTTGTGATAACACTATGTTGATCCACTTGGCTTCAGCAAACGCTGTGTCGTGATGTCTGCATGGTCGGCTGGTGGTGACACATTAGTATAGATTTGTGCTTATTTGTGCACAAGAACATTCCTGTACAGATATAGCACTTAGGACAATTGAAATGTGGTTGAATTATCTTCACCAATCACAACTCCTAGAGAAAACATTTAACGACGTCAGACCATCAGACCAGAGAGATGAAATTTCTTGCCACCTTTCCTCCAACCACACGGGGAAAAGGAGAAAAGTGGAAAATAGGAGTGTGGTGTGTAACTGTGTATAGAGAGAAAGTGAGAGTTGTTTGGTGTCTGTTGCTCAATATATAAAAAATGCAAAAAGAAGTAGTCTTACCATTTTCTTTTACTGTTGGTTTTTCTTTCTCTAATTTTTAAAGCAATTGTTCTCTTACTGTTGGTTTTTCTTTCTCTAATTTTTAAAGCAAAAAGAAGTAGTCTTACCCTTGCATGGTTTGTGTAAGAAGGAAAATTTTAAAAGGGAAAAGGAGAGAAATAAAAAAAGTAAAGAAGGAAGGGAAAAGAGAGGGTGAAAGAGAGGTGCGTTAAGTACTGGCCAAGCAGAGGCACTGCTCCTATTTTGTCATCTGAGAAGTAGACAGAGCTAATAATAGCTGGATTTTGTTTTCTTCAGTTAGAAGCAGGGACACCCCCCCCCCCCACACCTCCATCCAAGCACCTCTTTCAACTGATACTTCTATACTATTATTATTCTTTAATGCGCTAGTACATATAACCCATATATAAGATCTCTCTCTCTCTCTCTCTCTCTGTTGGAATTTTGTTTGAAGTTTTATGGGTACTTGTCTGTTTTTCTTTTCAACCTGTATTATTGTTTATATAAACTAGTAGTGTACATTGTCCAAGGATGAAAAGGAAAGTATGATAAACACCATCTCGACTATGTAGAAGATATATATAAATAATGGAAATTCATAAGAGAGTAATAGTCAGTCTTTACATAATTAATAGGTTGACGTTGATTAGTGGGTATTTACTTGAAGAAGAAGAAGAAAAGAAGCTTATTGCCTTATTTGCTCATGAATGTATATTTTAAAAAATGCAAGAATGATAATAAGCTAAAAATTATAAAAGCTAATAAATGTGAAAAAATGAATGAAATGTAAAAATTTTGAGATCACATTTCCTGCGACCCCCGTCGCAGGACAACCCCGAGACCCCCAGTGATTTTTGGAAAAAGAGAAAATGTGACACCAATAAGCTAGTGTTTGATTAAAAACACTGGCCTGTTCAAAAATCACTGGGGGTCTCGGGGTTGTCCTGCGACGGGGGCCGCAGGAAATGTGGTCTCTTAAATTTAGGCTTGTTTTGCCAGAAATGGTGGAGGTGTGAAGATATTCCTTTTTGGGGCGGCTAGTGTTGTGCCTCAAATGGAAGGAACAACAACAAAAAGCAGGCAGATCCTCTCTACAGCCCCTAAAAACACCGACAATAACTTAGCCTTTTCTTTCTCTCTTCTCGTGTTATTCTTAACTTTATTTCTTTTTTCTCCATCTCGATCGACTCTCTTAATGCGAATAAAAACGTAAACTGATGGAAATTTATGGAAAGAAAGAAGAAGTTCTCAACTCATCATCATCTACAACACAAATTAAGTCGGATTACATTATATATAAATATATATATATATATATATCATTAATTTTTATAAATATAAATATATATATTATCATCTCTTTTAAGATGAAAAAGAAAAAAAAAATTGGAAATTAAGAGTAGAAAGAAGCACTCTCCTTTGAAGGGTAAGGCTTTAATTAATTAATGGAATTCACAATGGGTGTTGAAATGAGAGGATCTGTTTCTTGTGAGTCTGACTTCACAAGTCCATTAACACACAAAATCTCCTCCAAATTAGGAACCTTTGTGGCTTCCTTAGTAAAAGATGATGATGACAATGAAGCATTTGTTAGTTCTCTTGCTCTCTCCGCTTGAACCACCCAATCTGTGGTGCCTAGGACATACAGCATGAGTATGGCACATGATACCTGTGCTGCCAGCAGGCCAATCCAGAGCCCTGCAAAGCCCATTTTGGCCACAAAGCCCATGAAGATGGCGACTGGCATACCCACCAAGTAGAAAGATCCCAGGTTAATATTGGCGCCGGTCGTTGGTCTGGCGCTGCCTCTCAACACCCCGCAGCCGGTGGTCTGCGGGCAATTGCCGAGCTCACAGAGTCCAACTATGGGCAATGCTACTGAGGTGAGCTCAAGAATTTCGGCATCGTCGGTGAAAAACAGACCCCACCGATGTCTCACCAGCGTAGTGAACAGCATTGCTGCAAGGCCTAGAGCTGCCGCACATGCGAGAGACACGATCATGGCGATGCGGGCCTTAGCCGGTCTGTTGGCGCCTAGCTCATTCCCCACCCTTGTCGACACACCAAGGCTTAGAGATGATGGGAAGACATAAACCAAAGATGTTGTTTGGATAAGGATTCCCATGGAAGCAATGGTCGCTTTCGGATTAACAAGCAGCCCACATAGCATTATCATGAACTCATACCACCACCACTCGAGGCACACTGAGACGCAGGTTGGCACGGCCAGCCCCAGCAACGACGACCACCCTCGGAGGCAGTCCATGCTCGGCGCAATCCATGAGTCCTTGTAGACACCGGAGAAGAAAATAAAGGCCGATAGCAAGAGGAAGAGATTGAGATTGGTCCACACCATGGCTATGGCCACCCCTGCAATACCCATCTTGAAATGCACGACTAGAAGGAAATTTAGTGGGACGTGGAGAAGAACAGAGATTGCAGAGCAGTATGTCAACGGCAACGTAATGCCTTGGGTCCTCAAGTAGATCCGAAGGGGGTGGAGGAGGGAGAGGAAGAACAGGTCCGGGATGGAGAACACTATAAAGACATGCGCCATTGATGAGATTTCTTCGTCTTGGCCGCACCACAAGAGGATCCTCTTCATGTTGAGCCACATGGCTGATATGGGGATGGAGGTGGAGAGCAGAAGTAAAACCGTTCTTTGCAGAGTTAAACCCAGTAGCTTCCATTGTTTCGCGCCGTATGCTTGCCCACAAATGGGCTCCATTCCCATGGCCAAGCCGGAGATAACCGAGTAACCGGTGATGTTGGCAAAGCCTATCGAGAGAGACCCTCCTGCGAGCTCGAGCTGTCCGAGGTGCCCAAGAAAAATCATGGAAATCATAGCTCTTGAATACATGATCAGACCTGTAAGAGCTGTCGGGCCTGATATCTTCCCCATGGCTTTGATTTCCTCCACTACCTGAACATTATGCAAAGAAACAAATTAAAGCAAGCAAGCAGAGACAAATTAGAAATTGAGTACTTGGTCAAGATTATAACATTGTTGGATAATTAAGTACAGTATATATACTATTTACAATATGGTATGCTAATGTTCTTGAGAATGGCTGTTTGTATATTACCTCATAGGGAGTTGGCCATCTATGGAGTTCTTCACCACTGTAGACATCGTCCATGGTTTTGTTGGGATTTGCGAAATGAGTTTTCTTTGAAGAGAAGAATGAGGAGGGAGAGGATGGCTTGGGTTTACACATAGCTACCTTCTCAAAGGAGACTTTTTTAAGATTTTAATGAAATCGAATCAACTTTTTATAGCTCTTTTATTTGTCTTTGATCTGATTGAGCTACCATGGAGGGGGTATATATATATACTCATATACATGGAGAATGTTGGGACGACTAGGTCTTTGAAGGACAGGTGCCAATAAAAGTTAGAAACCAATAAGAAAAGTAGCATAATTTGAAAAAAAAAAAAAAGAAAAAGAAAATGAAAAAAAAAAATCGACCACTGGAAGCCTCAGAGTGCCTATAGCCTGGTGTTCTGTCATACTGAGTTTGTTCCGTATATGTGCAGTGTGCTGTGACTTGCTTAAAAATTGGGTGAGGGTGGGGAGGAGCCAACCCTCCGTCTGTGATTCTCCTTCCAGTTCAAAGTTCATTTTTCAAACCATCTCTTTATGTGTCTATATGGTTCAAACCATTTGTTGGACACTCAGACTAGGTGGGGGTACCACGGTTTTGCTGATTTTGCATGAAACAAGACTCCAGTGCAAACTGCAGAGAGGAAGTTATTGCTGTAATCTTATTCCCCATGATAAAAAAATGAAAACCCAGATGATTGATAAATTGATGATTGGTAGACTGATTGTTTTTAACCGCCATTTTGGGTATCTGTCCATAGGATTTGGTTCTGTTTTGGTCGCTTTTGGTTTAACTAATCTAATTTTACTGCTTTAATTTTGATCCAATTGTTAAAACAAGGAGGATTATCCTTTTATTTTAGAGTAGTGAAGAAAAGAGCACGTGCCCATGGCCCCAATATTGCTGTGGCGTCTGAACTCTGGAGTCCAGATTTGAGCAAGAGGGGATGTATGTCAGGACATGGATCAATGTCGTTTCGCTGGTGGATGAGAATGGAGAAATGTTTGACGTTCTAACAGTGTCTACTAATGGATCTCTCTGATTATGCAGTTTTATCATCTCCAGACAGTTTGAGACCTTTCCTACCTGTTTGACTTTATTCTACTCAACTTGCTCAGCAGAATCATCAATCTTTCTTTGAGTCAATTACATTAGCTGATCTCTCTCGCTGTACCCAAGTGCTCTGGCTTTATCATCCTTTTCAACCCTGAGCTTCTTCTATCTTATTGTGGACTGGATTCCATAATAAACAGTAACGTAGATTGCCAACGTTTAACTCAAGTACTTGTCGTTATGTGATGACACTGTCACACACACGTGCGCAGGAAAATGTTGCCGTGTGCCTCTCTCTTGCAAGTTGCAACCCATGTGATCAAACCCCATTCATGTATGCATCTGCATTGTCCACAAGGGATCTAGACATCGATGATGAACAGAGATCCCTGTCTGATACTTTATCAAGAGGTGAAAAATCAAAAATCCCCTCTGTAATTTGCTCTGTTGGAGTCCTCATTCCTTCCCTACATTTACACTTTTTTCCCCTTTCCCAATCCCAGCCCCCTTTTCTAGCTACTTGATTAGAGATGGGGAACTCGATGGGAATCCGGATGCATGTCTATCAGTTTCCTCGTCAATGAGTTCTTTTCTTGATCTTTTTTCATTCCATCAGGAGTGAGTGGGGCAAGGACGGTCGTTTCTTAACTGGTGGAGCTCCGCTATTCCAAGAGTAAGATCAAATCTTTGCTCCATCAAAAGATTTTTGGAGATTCTGGGGCAATAAAATATAACCACCAATCCAATCTACTACTCATTAGTGGGTTTTTATTAGGTCCTCCTAATCATCAACAAGCCCTTTGCTTTTCTTTCCTCCCCCAATTCCATAAAAACCTCCTTGCACCAATAATGGGTTGTGTTGGTTTCTAGGGAACTAAAATGGGTTTCCGTATCAACCCTCATCAGTCTGATTAGAAACCATGACCAGTACCCATGGTTTTTCCCTTTTGGTTGGTTAATAATTTGGGGTTTAAGTGACTTCCAAGTGTCAAATCTTGGAATTCTTGTTAACTCAGTTATTGATATTATAGTCATAAATCCCTGTATCATTGTTGTTGTAATCATTATTTTTTAACTGTACGCTTGTGGGTATTTGGGAGGAGGTGTTGCATCAATGTATGGGACCACTGTATTGAATAGGTTGTGTGGATAGAAGCCGGCAGATGGAAGAAAGGAAACACTGAAAGACAATGAATGCTCCAGTTAGTTGTATCCCTTTCCTCAGAATAGGGTTGAAGACTTGAGTGTGTCTCTACAGTGGGAATTTGGCTGTGACTGGGGCAACAGGAACCCCACCAAACCAACCCCCCACCCCTAACAAGTAGAGCCAGAGCGGTTTCTTTTCCCTTCTCAAAGGTGGCCCCTTGTCAGATTCCATGTGTTTCCAGCTCGAAACGTGTGGCCTTAGATGGAAGTTCTGTCGTCTGTGTTATCCACTCAGGGATGGAAATAAGAATTTGGAAATAGAAAAGAAGACAAATGTTGTTTCCGCGCTGGGTTTTTTTATTTTTATTTCCATTGCAAACGGAAGATCCCATTTGGACGAAGCTTGTTAAAGTTGTCCGTCCAGTTCATCGGTATAGAATTTAAAAAAAAAAAAAAAAAAAGTGGCAATATCAATTTTACAGAAGACATACAAAATATCCGGTGAAAATTAGACTCCTATCACTCTTCTTTTAATAAGTTGCCTTGACCCTTGGGTCAGAGATGTAACGTACAGTGCCAACTGTGCCATTGATATGGATGTTCGTAAAAAGTCTCACGAGGAAATGAAATGGAAAGTAACTTAATCCTAACTGAACTGTTACAGAAACTGGGCCTCACAGTTTACTGTTTAGATCAGGGACCGGATTGTACTGCACACTGATAGCAATGAACAAGTTCTAGGATCGAGAGTTGTGCACTTGTCTTGTACCATTGTACAGTCGGTCAAATGCTGGATTTTGGAGCCATGGCTTAGACTTTTATGAGACAATTATCTCTACCTCTGGTAGTAAAATAATGAGATGAGAAAACTGAATTTAGCACAGGCAGCAAGAAAGCTCCATGTAACAGTGATGGGTTCAACATTTTGGGGTTCTTTAGTCGGTCATTAGAGAGGAGGAAGAGAGGATTTAAACGTGTAAAGCCCATTGACTTGAAGAAACACAGACCAGAGGGATGAACCCATGAAGAGTTGAGTTGAATCAATCATGTATGGTGATGGCCATTACAAGATGATGATGATGGTGAAAATAAATGTATATGATATGGAAACCATTTTTGTTATTTAACCATCCAAGTAGATAAATTCGAAAATGATGTTTCACGTGGCTACTGGAACTGTTTTACCTTTTTCCGTATTCCTCTTCTTTTTTCTTACCATTAAATTTGTAGTAGTTCAAGCTGCACCATAAAGGAAGCCTTTAATTGTCTCTCGGGCTCCGGTAGTAACCATTGCATGGAGTCTTGAAGACAAATCAGGTATCAGTGATTCCGTATGCACAGAGATGAGTGCAATTTACAGGGGAATTTATTCCAAGATTCTGATGCAAGAAATAAAAGAGAGAACAATAATAAAGAGACCTCCCATTAAAAAATAAATCTCTGAAGCTTTCAAGAAGTATAGTATACAGACATGTCCCCATCAAGGTTTCAATCAGCATAATTTCGCATACCATCTGTTGGCCACCAATCACAGTTGCCATACCCATTACGTGCACGATAGGCTGCAGGATTCCGCACATTTGAATTGAATGGCGGAGGGCGGAAATCTTCTTAGAATAATCCCAATCAATGACAAGCAAATTATCTTGCTGGTGTGGAAATTGTCAATGGGAGTGATCCCCTAATCCTCAACAAAGTATGTGCACCACCACCTTTCCGTACGATTAGCCATAAAGAAATGCTTAGAGGAGATGAGAATCTTCACAATTCAAGGGATTCCCTAATGTGTGAGAGGTAACTTGCTTCAGAAAGCATTCAATACTAGCCATTGGACTATGAATCCTTGGTCCCTTTAATGAGCATAAATTCAGGATTATCTCCAATGTTTCCTTATTAATCCTTCACTCCTGTATCAAGTTAAGCCCGCTTGTCATTGTTAGTGGAAGGTGCATCTTGTGAGCATGAACCACTTGGTGTAACTATTTAACCAGATTTTTTGTGCTTTCAATTAGTCTCTCATACTAAAACTTAAAAGTTATACACATCACTGAAAAGGTTAAGACGGTTGTCTCCTTCTGGTAGCTAAGTTGGCATAGAACCTGAGACCTCAAGTTGCAAGGCAGTGAAACTTCCGAGTGAAACTTCCAAATGAACCACAAATCATTCTGGGCTGAACATACCACAAGGTGAAAACTTGAACAAGGTCTTTCATTAATTTGAATGCAGATTCTTTTAAGAAATAAGGGTAAAAAAGATATTGATTTTATTAAGAACTACAGATTTAACAATAAACATTCACAATTTTCCTTTAACGAGGAACATATTTCCCGTTTCCATGTCATTTAGTGGCTGCAATGATGAATAGCTGTTTAAAAAAATAGATTAAAGGAAAAAAAAACATTTTAATACCTTAGAGATGAATCCTAGGGTTCTCTTGTGAGATTGAGATAGCGCCTATATGGCCATAAGTCCACTGACAAAGGCTGCAACTGTTCCTACAGGAAAGCATGATGAGTTTCAATCACCAAATTATTGATCCCATGGTCCACTTCTCAAGGATGTCATACCACCACTTAATCTCAAATTTCAACAATCAGTTTAACACCTTAAAAGTAGAACCTGAATTCTTAATTGAATAACATAGAAACCAAAGATAAAGGATCAAGGTTACCCCTGCTAAAAGAACAAAATCTTTCCTATACAACTATTTCTCCCTGAAGCTCTATTAGTTAAAACTTCTAGTTTTTTTTTTCTTTTTCTTGTTCTTTTTTTTTTGGTTGGGAGGAGGGGATAATCCAGGAGTACATATAGGTCATTTGGGTGAAACTCCAAATACTTAGCAACAAGCCAGGCCTTGTACCTCTCCACTATGCCATTTGCCTTATGTTTCACATAGAATACCCATTTGCACCCCACAGGTTCCTTTCCCTCAGGAATATCAACCAATCCCACGTGCCATTTTTGTGAAGGGCATTGATCTCCTCCTTTATTGCATCTGTCCATTCAAGAACAAATAAAGCTTCTACGACACTCTTAGGAAGGGGAACACTATCAATAGCAGAGAGGAAAGCACGGAAAGAGGGTGAAACAATCTCATAGGACAAGAAATGAGACATTGGGTGGTGTGTGGTGCATGATCTGACACCCTTCCTTTTAGCAATAGGAAGATCCAGATCACAATTGGAAGTGTCAATATCAATGGGTTCAAGAATATCAACTAGAATAATAGTACCTAGATGCGGTGAGGGCACCCCTGAGAATCCAATGGCATAGGTTGCACAGCTTCAGGATGCTCTGTGTCTATTGAACTCTGTTGATCCTAGCCTTGACTATTGCACCGCTATCTACGAAAGACCCGAAATGGAGGGTCAAGAGGAGAAGGCAATAGCACTTGTTTCTGTTTCTCCTCACTTGAACTCTCCCCCTGAGGAGAAGCAGAAAAGAAATGAACATCCTCAAAGAAGGAGACTTCCATGGATACAAAGTACTTTTTGGAAATGGGGCCAAAGCAACGATAACCCTTTTGGAAGAGAGGGTAGCCAAGGAAGACACAAACAATAACTTTGGGATCCAACTTACCACAGGTAGGAGATAAATCATGGACAAAACACTTACACCCAAAGGCACGCATAGGGATAGGAAACAATAGACCCTTAGGGAAGATGAGCTAATGAGGGGACATGTACTCCAAGAGATGATATGGCATCTGATTGATGACATAAGCCACAATCATAACAGCATCCACCCAAAACCTTTAGGAACTTCCTCTCGAGAGTGCATAGAGTAAATCCAAATATATCGAGAGAAGTCATCAATGAAAGATATAAAATATTTGTAGCCATTCTCCGTTGGAATATTTACAGGTCCCCAAACATCAGAATACACAATGAAATAATGACCTTCTGGTCTTTTATTACGTAAAGGAAACGAAGCTCTACAATGCTTGCTTAGCTGACACACTTGACACTGAAAATCATTGACTGACACTGACTTAAACAATTCAAGAAACAAATACTTCAAAGACTCAAAGGACATATGACCCATACAATTATGCCACAAAGTAATCTGACTCTTATTGGACTGACTCAAAGACTCTAAGGCCACAAGACCAACTTTATTCTCTAGCACATAGAAACCATTCACCATGTTCCCGCTACCAATCGTCCTCCCGAAGGCCAAATCCTGAAAGACAAAAGATTGAGGAAAAAAGGTTACTAAACAATTCAAAGATTGTGTAATGCTACTAAAAAATAACAAATTAATAGGCAACTTTGGACCATGTAAAACATTTGACAGAGGTGGGCCAAATGGCAAAGATATAGATCCTTGACCAGCAATGAGGGAGAAGGATCCAATAGACCTGTTCATGGGCCAGACTCGGGCTTAGGTTTTATCAAAATTCTAATGGGCATGGCCCGAATCCCAAGCCCAAAACAGTATAAAGTTTGGCCCGATGCCCAGCCTGTGAACAAGTCTAGAATCCACCAACTAACCTCACTTTATCTCTACCAGAAAGAAGGGTGTATGATTGGAAAAAGGTTGACTTAGTAGTCATGTAATTGGAAGCACCCGAATCAATAATCCATGGAGATTCAGAGGTATCAGTAGACACATGGAATGCAGAAGCTAAGTTACCCGAGGAAGAAACAAAAGAGGTGGAAGGAGTGGGTCTAAAATCTGCTTGTGTGAGAGCCCTGCCATATTGCTATAACTGGTCACAGAAGGCATTGATAATATTTTCCTTGAGATCAGAACTAGGGGGAAACCCTATGGATTCGCAGTAGTACATCCACTCTGTGGCTCATGAGAGGCCAAGTTAGCCAAGGTGAGCTTCTGAGTTGGTTTCTTATTCTGCTCTTGTGTTGATCTCTTAGGTCTTGTGCCACTTCGTCTTTTCATGCAATTCCCAACATATCTCCCATGTGTTTCGAGATTTCTGACAATGAGTGCATCACAGTTTATCTTTATCATCAACCATTTTCTGACCATTTCCCTTTCTTGCTGAATTAGTATTTACTTCTTACACTAAAGCAATGGTCTCCCCTCAGGAGGATTCATGGCAGATTTTCTACTTTCCGCAGATTGAACCAATGCATACACCTCTTGAACAGTCGGAAGATCCTTGCCACCCAAAATCTGAACTTGAATGGGCTCATACATGGGATTAAGCCCCAGCAAAAACGCAAACACCCGCTGCTATGAAACTAACTGTTTGTAAGCTTTGGCATCTTTCTCACTCTCCCAATCAATGTTTTGATAATAATCTAACTCTTTCCAAATAGATGTGAGGGCAGAATAGTAGGTGGATAGGCTTATTTCCCCTTCTTTACATGTTGCAAACTTGGCTTGCAATTGATAAATTCTAGTATAGTGTCTCTGCTTGGAGTAAGTTGACTTTGCTTCTTCTCATATTTCCTTAGCTATCTCACCCACATAAAATTCTGTTTAACCGATGGTAGCATAATAGTCAGAAGCCATGACATAATCATGCAGTTCTCCTGGTCCCACTTATCATATTCAACAGTACCAGCCCTAGGCTCCTTTACTTTCCCATTGATGTACCCTGCCTTTTCTCGGGCAGTGATGTATAGTTGCCTCTCCTTAGACCATGTCAAATAATTTCTGCCATCTAAGGGGGTGATAGTTGTTGGAAAACTCATGGAGTCCTGACTACTATTCATTCCTCCTTGATTGAAGGAGGTTCCAGAAGTTGTAGAGTCCTCAGAGGCCATAGCAAAGAATGGTTATCAGAAGGTTCAGACCTACAAACCTCCTCCCGTAGTCCACACACCAAAAAACACACAGCCCTCACTTCAAGTGTTAAAAAAAAATTGTAACACAGCACACTGTGTTTGCAGTCACAGGTTCACAAGTCTAACCGACCTCACACGAGCTAGTTTAGGCCACATATGGCATTTACAGCACCTGCCGTCATAGATTCACGGGTCTGACTGACCTCACAAAGGCTAGTTTGAGTCGCACATAACATCTACAGATCTCCTGTTGTATCTTTTCAACTGAACCAGGCCATACATGACCTACACAGGTTCTTCACCCACACAGATTTTGATCACCGACCCACAGGGACCAATTTAACAGGTACACCATTCAGCTGAGGCAAACTTTAGTATGTCCTTAGTAACAGTACCAAGAACCAATAAAAAAACTTCAGTCTATATTTTTTATCAGTTCGACTGGCTTTTAGAAGTTACAGTCTAGAGAAGAATGGAAGAGACGAAGAAAGGACAACCACCGACCTCTAAGAAGACCTCAGACAATCATCAATTGCTTTATGGAATTGTTTGTTCAAGTTTCTGTTCAAGAATTAATGGAACAGAATCAGCCAAACAGTTCTCAGGGCAAGGATGAAGGTATCTTCCTCATTCTCAGTCCAGACATGAGATGGGAGAGCTTCGATCAGTCAAGGAAACTTTTACAGAGCCCTGTCCTGCTCTGATACCATGATATCGATCAGAAACAGAACAGAGAAGAGAGAAGAAAGAGAAGGGAGAAGAGAAGAAGAAAGAAGAGAGAATTGAAGTCCAAAAAATCTGGGCTAGTGGTGCCAGAACTTCTATTTATATGTTAGGGCGACCATTACAAATAATAAGAAAGAAGGAAAAGACAAAAGTGCCCTTGCGGCACATAACCAAGATTATATCAAAATCCTCCCTCTCCAGCCTGCCTGTTTATTTTTTCTCCATTTTCAAGGTGCCTGCTAAAGTGAGATCTTGCCTTGAAAAGCTGCAATGTGACTTCCTTTGGGATGGAGGGGTGATGTAGGACCAGCTAAGTTCTAGTCCTTAGAGAATGTTGAATGGTCTTCTTTATCAGAGTTATATCGCTGTCAATGGCTGTAATGGCTTCTTGAAGGAATAAGAGAGAAAATAAGGAGAGAAAGAAGAGAGAAAATACCTGGAACCACTCACAGGGTGCTTAGGATCACCATAGGGCATGGGAATCACTCACCATAGCTAGCATAAGCTGAAGAAACCTCAATATAATTCATTGCCTTTGTGTAAAACGTCGATACATATTTATATACTCTAAACTCATAATAATCCTAGGAGTCAAACTATTAGACTCATAATAGCCTTAGGAGTCAAACTATTAGACTCAATAATCCTAGTAGGACTCAAACTAAGTTGTCATATTCTATTTCAATTCAAACAAGACTCGATAACTCTAATCCTACTTATGCCAAACAGTTCTCAGGGCAATAACTCAATAACTCAGCCCAGGTGTGTGCCTTTTTAAAATTTTACGCTTTTTGCTTTTTTTGAGTCTAATGCTTGGGCTAAGGTGCAAGGCTCATCAAGCGCACCAAGCATGCGCCTTTTGAAAGGGGTGGACCTACAACCTAGGCGAGGCGCATACCCCAAAATGCGCCTCGCCTGTGCGCCTAGGCACACCTTTTAAATCACTAGCCGAGGCCACACAGAGAACTAGAAAAGGATCTTGAAAGAAATGTATTTCTAAAACATTGCCCTCCATAACCATCTTTGTTAAATCATCAATAACATTAGCTTCTTGGATACTTAATTCATCAACCATCGATTGTGATGAATCTTCCCCATCGCTTATGGAAACTCTCAACTGCAATATTTGGAACTTTTCCTTCAACTCTCTAGCTTAGGAATCACCATTTTTGTGTGTCATGCTATCCTTGGTTCATCAACAAACTCTAGGGCTCCTTCCATTGTTAATGTTGGTGGAACTTGTGCTATGTCAGGTTGTAATTCTTGAATTAGTTCTAGTTGAACTTGAAAGGTAAAGTCACTTACTTCCTTACTAGGATCTACTACTGCACTACAATCAGCACATTTGTATCTTGCACCTGAATTTCTTTAACTTGCTCCGCTTCTATTTCTTCTTGATCATTAACCTCAAGCTTATCATGGGTGTTGGAAACTCCAACAATTTCTATTTTTGCTTGGCCTACACTTTCATGATTTTTAATATCTACAACTTCTATAGCTTGAAATTCTTCTTCTTTAGCTTCACCCTTAACTCTAGGATAGGCATCAACATGCAAGGAATCATCTACTTTTTTTTCAACTTTGTACCTTCTTCCCCTTGACTTCAAGTTCTTTGTTGTAACTTGTTGCTTCTTCTTTTGCTCGAAATTAGTCAACTCCATATATAGATCACCATGGAAGTTTAGTGGGATGTACTTTTCTTGCAAACACCTCTTCATCTCTGCCCATGTACTAATTGGATCGTCGCCTCTACTTTTTAGTCGTTGCTCAAGAGTTCTCCACCATACTTTAGCATGACCCGTCAGCTTCATGTGCGCAAATCTAATCCTTTGTTTGTCAAACATATCATGCCAATCAAAATATTCTTCTAGTTCAGCAACCCAATCAAAGAATACTTGTGGATCATCATCTCCTTTGAAATCTGGTATTTCCCTTTCTCTTCTAACAGGTTTGAAAACCTTACTCACGTAGCTAACATTATTAAATCTGTTTTCTTCCACCATCTTCTCAAATAAGTCAACCAAAGACCCTTCATATGGTTCAAAAACCTAATCATCATTGGTTCTAGACTTGTATGATTGTCTAGAAGATAACCTAGGCCTATAGAATCGGTCACTTTGTGAGAACATAATGAATAAACCATTAGCTTTGATACCAAACTTATGTAGGACCAACTCAGTTCTAGTCCGTAGAGAATGTTGAATGGTCTTCTTGATTAGAGTTTTATGGTTGTCAATGGCTGTAATGGCTTCTTGAACGAATAAGAGAGAAAATACCTGGAATCACTCATAGGGTGCCTAGAGTCACTCTAGGGCATGGGAATTACTCACCATAGCTAGCATAAGCTGAAGAAAACTCAATATAATTCATTGCCTTTGTGTAATACATCCATACATATTTATAGACTCTAAACTCATAATAATCCTAGAAGTCAAATTGTTAGACTCACAATAGTCTTAGGAGTCAAACTGTTAGACTCAATAATCCTAATAGGACTCAAACTAAGCTGTCATGTCCTATTTCAATTCAAAGAAGACCCAATAACTCTAATGCTACTTATGTAATGACTCTGAAATTTTAAACATAAACTATAACTAGACAAATTAAACGCTATCAATGGATCCCACAGAAAATTGCAAAATGACAAAAATATATAAAATTCCAATTTTGACTCTTCAACTCCTGCATCAAGGGGATAAAAAAAGGAGCATATAGTTAATTGGGAGATAGTTTGCAAACCGAAGAAGGATGGAGGTTTGGGTCTTGGACACTTGTTAGAAAGAAATGTTGCTCTTCTCTAGAAATGGCTATGGCATTTTTCCTTGGAGCAAGACAGCTTCTGGGCCTCCGTAATACAAAGCAAATATGGAAGGAACAGTTATGGGTGGGACAGCAACACTGTGACAACAGATTCTCTTTCGCCAACCCTTGGAAAGGTATTATGCAAACTCTTCCTCTCTTCTCCCCTCTAGTAAGACTCAGGATTAGCAATGATAATCAGATCAGGTTCTGGACAGATACTTGGTGGGGTCCTCAACCTTTGTCTGCTACATATCCTAACCTTTTCAGCCTAACCTTGGATGAGGACATCTTGGCTTCTGGTGTTTTGGTCAGAGACAACCAAGGCCAGTCCTTTAATTTCAATTTTTGTAGTGCACTATCAGATTTTGAAACCCAAGAAGTCTCCTCCCTTCTCCTTTCCTTCAATTATGTATTTCTCTCTTCACACCTCCCTGATAAACGTGTCTGGTCCTTATCCCCTATTGGCATCTTCACCAAGTCCTTCACCCACCTTATTACAAGATCCCCTCCTGGCTTCTTGGTCAACAGAATGTGGCATCAGGTGGTACCTCTGAAAGTTCATTTTTTTATTTGGGAGGCGGTTTGGGAGTGCATTAATACCTGTTACATGATTCAAAGAAAGATAAAGGGTTCTCTGTGTCTTTCTTCCCATATCTGTGTCATGTGTATGAAGGATGGTAAATCGATTAGTCACTTGTTAATTAATTGTGAGGTGGCTCGTTCTCTTTGGCAATTCTTCTTTGACCTGGTGTTTGGTTCTAGTTTCTATTGGGCCCCTCCCAGAAGTGTTACTAGCTTCTTAATCAGTGGCCTTCTTGCAAATTGGGTTCTAGAGGCAAAACCTTTTGGAAAGCTTTATCTCATGCTGTTATGTGGTATATCTGGGAGGAACGAAACAGGAGAATTTTTTACAACAAGATCACAAGGATGGAAGCCCTTAGAGAGAGATTTTTTTCTTGTATTTTTTCCTGGTTTCTCCCCTCTGATCAGTTCAAAGGTTTCAGGTATGCTCGTCTTGAAAGAAATTTATTAGAGATTCTACATTCTTCCCACACTGAAAATCGGCATAGTCACCTCCTCACTCCTAGGCCACAGCTAGATTTCTTCCTGATGTTTGATCGCAGCTGCAGATCATTATCTGGCCAGTCTCCAGTGGCTGGCATTGGGGGAGTTACTCTAAACAGAGAGAAGCCTATGACTAGTGGATTGGCCTTTCCTTGAGATTTTAGAGAGAGTTGGTTTTGGAGAGAGATGGAGAATGTGAATTGATGGTTGTATTAGCTTCATGCATTACTGGATCCTAATTAATGGAGTTGCAAGAGACTTCTTCCCTGCCAAGAGAGGGACAAGACAAGATGTCCCTCTTTCTCCCCTTCTTGTTTACTTTGGTTGCGGAGGTCCTCAATAGAATGATAATTAAGGCTGATTTGCAAGGCATTATTAGAGGTTGGAGAGTTGGTAGAAATGAGATTGTAATCTCCCATCTCCAATTTGCTGACGATACAATTTTGTTTTGTGAAGGAGACAATCCAGACTTTGCTAGTATTTTTTATTTTTATCAGCAAGAAAAATCTTATTGATTATATTAATTGGTGAAAAGTGAGAATACATCTACTTAGCTGGTAATTTAAAGGGTTTGATTGAAACTTTTAAGAGTGTCTCTAGTGTCAAGGGTAAATTGGGGAAAAAGTGGAATAGTAGGAATCAATATGAAAGAAGGGGAGATTATAAGGATTGTTGAAAGTTTTGAGTGTGAAGTTAGGGACTGGCCCCTGGACCATCTAGGACTACCACTAGGAGGGAATCCAAGGACTGATGGATTTTGGAAACCGGTGGTGGAGAGGTTTGTTAAAAACTTGGCCTTGTGGAAAAGAAATTATATCTCTTTGGAGGCAGAATAACTCTAATAAGAACAACTTTGACAAATCTTCCTATTTACTTCTTGTCTACCTTTTTATATCCCAAATAGCATAGCAAGACATCTAGATAAATATATGAGGGACTTCTTGTGGGAATATAGAGAAGAGAAAAAGGATCACCTAGTCAAATGAGAAGAAGTCTAACCTAAGGAAAACGGTGGTCTAGGGATTGGGAACAATCTTGTCAAAATCTTACAATTTACAATATGATTCACGATTCAAATCATGAATCCCAAGGGTTTTGATTCAAATCTTGTGTCTAAATCCTTTTCTGCAAAAATCTTACAATTTTTGTTTGAGTCCTATGACTTGATTCATAAAGAGCCATTGTATGTAGATTTGTTTGATTTTCAAGTCCAACTTGATTATATCATCTTAGGCTTCTATTGTATAAGTGCTGAATTGTATTGTTTTAAGTACATATATGGTAGATATAGATTAAAAATAGAGTAGAGTCACACTTTTCCTATATATATTTAGCTTTTTCACATATCTATATTTAATTTTTTGACAAGTTTAAAAAATAGAAATAATCTTATGATTTACAATACGATTACGATTTTCAAAACATTGATTGGGAACATAGTTCTTAGGAATATAGTCTTGTTAGGGAAGTGATTGTGAAGCACTTTAAAATTGACAAGTTGTGGCACAAGGTAATTGACAGCATTCATGGGTTGGGAGATAATGGCTGGAATGCAAAATTATCCCCAAATGACTTCTTCCTCTCCTAGGAAATTAATTTTTAAGGTTTACCCAATCTTCCTCAATTCCATCTACTATGATGTGGGAAATGGTAACAAAATCTGATTTTGGGAAGATCATTGGTTGGGGGAAACCCCTCTCAATTTGCAGTTTCCTTTTTATACTCTCTCAAACTTTAAAGGTGAAATTGTTTCTAAATTGGGAATACCTTTTCCCCAAGGGATTAATTGGGACCTTGGCTTCAGGAGACGCCTAAGGGAGAATTAATGTGACTCTCTTATTCAATTACTTGGTAATTGGTATGTTGGAGTCAGTTTTCTTGGATCAAGATGCCAAGGACTCTAGTCTCTAGGATTTGGTTAGTCTCTCCTAATGGCTTATTCACCTGTGCTTCTTTTTTTAGTAGCCTCACTCTGCCTAACTCCCTAGGGGTCAAATTCCCGGTGAAAGAAATTTGGAGTAAGCCTATTCCACCTAAGATTCAAACTTTTTGCTAGGAAGTTTTCCTTGGTTAAAATAAATACTTATTCTAAAATAGCCTTCATTTGTTTGTTGGTTGTCACTCCATGAAATTTATATGGGGCTTGTTTTGTGGCAATATTTAGAGCTAATTGGGTGGAACCCAGGACTCCATGAGACATTTTTGCCCAATGGCCAACTATGAGAGGAAACACCAAGGAAAAAATAGTTTGGAAGGAAAGAAACAAAAGAGTTTTTGAGAACAAGGTCCATAGAAGAGAACACATCACTCTCATATGTGGAAAGAGGATAATGGATTGGGTTCTCATACTTCCAAAGTTTGAAGATGTTTCAAGAGAAGATCTTGGCACCAAATTTTGGGCTCTTCTTGAATTGGAATCAAGCTTATAATACCTTTTTTTCTCTTTTGTACAAACTTTTACTTTGTAAACTTCACTTGTGGTGATTTCTCATCACCCTAGTTGCTACACTCCTTTTCTTTATTAATAATATTTTCTTTTTAATTTACTACAAAAAAATACTATTTTTTATCAAATTAAAAATGTTTCATTTGTTTTGAAAAAAAAAAAACACGTGTCAAATATTTTTTTGGGGGGAGGGGGGAATTTCAGGTAGTCACCCTACAATTATGGGGTGGTGGCACTTAGCCACTCAAACTTTGTTTTGCAACAAAGACCCCCCGAACTTTTTAGATCCCAGCACTTTGCACCTATTGTTAGCATCTCCTCAGTTAATTTCATGCAATATTCCATTAAATATTTCTAAAACTCCAGGCCACCCTTATGTTATTTTACGAGATTATTTTGCTCTTTCGACTTAGCTTTTCTAAAATCCTAGGTCTCACATGTTTTTCTCAACTTTCATTGAAAAAAAGGTCACCTTGAGAATTCCTTGATAATGATCAGTTTATCAAAACCTTGAGAATGATTTATGCCTTAGAATGGTTATTTCATTATTTTAATATTTGTTGTTATTGGCCAATAGAATCTTGAATGGGTAATTTGGTAATTTTATTTTTATTGTTAGCCCGTGTTCTTTGAAAGGAGAGACGGTTGGCATCTCCCCTGGCCCTGACAGGGACGCAGCCTTCCGGCTTACCTGTTAGCACACATTGTCAACCCATTAACATGTCAAGAGACAAAGTGCTGGAATTAAAAGTTCAGGGGCCTTTGTCGTAAAATAAGTTTGGGGCTAAGGTCTGTTCATTACTATTTCACAGGACTTAGAGCGTTCGGTTCCAATTATCTCTTCAGCCTTAATCTCTTAATTCACATTTTGTTTTCCAAAAATTACCCCCAAAAGATTCCTCCTCTTACATATATATAATATTTTGATTAATTAATTATTAAATACATATTTATTAATAATTAATTATTTTTATTACTTAAAAATAACTAACAATAATTGTCATTAATTATTCATTTTTAATTAACCACTGAATTAATAATTATGTAGTTTAATTGATTATAAAAATAATTGATAATAATTAATAAACTATTATTTTAATAATTATTTATTAGTTAATTATTTAATTAATAATTATAAACTTATTTATTTCAAATATTTATTAATTAATTATTAAATGTCAGTTTTAAAAATATTTAATTTTTTATAATTTTTTATCAATTCCCCATCGGCGTTCAGATGTCAGGCTTCAGTGCAGGAAACAAAAAAAAAAAACGAAAGAACGTTCTCAAAGTGCTCGAAAAAAGTATGGTTTTATGTAGGGTTTGCTTTTGACGGAAACAACTCCATTACTCCAAACTCATAAAGCTATTAATAATTAACAAATAAATAAGAACACGAATAGTTACCGATGTGATTGGCAAGACGAGCCCTGCAACTGCAAGGTCTTGGGTTATCGTGGGTCATGTTTTTAGCGGCATCAAACAACCAAAACCCTAAAACAAAAGAAACGACGGCGCACGCCCTCGACTCCCCTCCGCCCCCGTGTATCCGACCGATGTCCGCGAAGTGTCCAATAATCAGAACGGCAACAGTCATAGACACCTCTCCGGCAGCGATGAAAGACCTGCGACGGCCGAACCGACTCATGCACCGGTTGCTCATGTGCCCTACCAGGGCCTGGACCAGTAGACCGGAGAGGGGTCACAAAGGCACAGGACTCTGATTCATGAGTGCGGAATCCCGAGATTCGTAGGGCGTCCATTCGAACCCATCGAGGCTACGTGAAACAACCGCTTTAACGGCACCCTTTTTGCGCTGGCCTTCGGGCTTCTCCATCATCGCTAAGGATGACTCGCCGAGTTGCCGGCACCGGTCTTCAGTCGGGGCTATGTTTGAAACAAGTACAAATATAAATATGTGGGGTACAAATAATGCAAAATATAAGGTTTTGCACTACAAATAATATCTATATTTGTATTTCTTCCAAACTGAGCTTTAGGCTGTGTTTGGTTGCAATGCAAATTTATTTGCATTAATATAAATGTATGAAAGTACAAACGTAAAAAAATGTAAACTGTTGTTTAATTTTGTTTTGGATTTTACTTTATTCTCTTCATGTTTTGATTTATTTCTTTTGTACCGTAATCAAACAAAATAGGGAAAATTCCTTATTAGTATCCTACACTTTGGGCCTAGTGTCATTTTGGTCCTCGAACTTTAAAATATGACAATTTAGTATCCAAACTTTCAAAATATGTCAATCCTACTTATCATTAACCAATTCATTAATCAACCATTAAGTGACATTTGAAAAGACACAAATGCCCTTTAGTGTCATCTAATTTTCTTTATCAACCATCCACATGTTGATAAAAATGAATAGTCTTAAATCCTTGCCTCTTCTATTCAAGAATGTTGGGGTTGCGTCTCAATGGGCATTTTGGTGACCCCAACATTCTTGAACAAAGGAGGCAATGGTTTGGGACTATTCATTTTTTCTCAATGTTTGGATGATTGATAAATAGAATTAGATGACACTCAAAGGGTATTTGTGTCTTTTCAAATGGCACTTAACGGTTGGTTAATGAGCTCGTTAATGGCAAGTACTAGATTGGCACATATTGAAAGTTCGGGTACTAAATTGTCACGTTTTAAAATTTAGGGACCACAATGGCACTAGACCCAAAGAATAGGGTACTAATCTGGAATTTTCCCAACAAAATAAGCTAAACTTTGAAACAAAAATAGGTCAGAATTTACACTCAAATCATTTTTGCACTACTATGGTTTTGCATCAGTGCAAATTTATTTGCATTGCAACCAAACACAGCCTTAAGTATGTATAGCGTCGATGTGTATTGTAAATCAGTAAAATGTGAGTGAGGCCTAGTTAACTAAGCGCCATGTATACAATTTGAGTGATTCGGATATGCTCAATATCCAACTGCAATGTATTGTAACGCTACAATGGATTTGAGTTTTAATCCAATTGTTTGGGCTCGAGTTTGATTAAGGTTGCTTTGAGTTTGATTTTAATTGAGCTCAAATCAAGTTCATATTTTAGAGCAAGTTCAATTAGTTATTCGAATTCAAGCTCGACCAATAAAAATTTTGGCTTAAAAAGTCATGAGTTTGGCTCGACTAATACATTCATGCATAAGCATATACATATCTATATATTATAAAATATAATATATATATATTATAAAATATAATTTTATATTCTATATAATATAAGAATAAACTATACATTATAAAAAATATATTATATAAATATATAAATATATTTAATTTCGAACTTCAGAGCCAAACTCAAGCTCATTGAATATTTAGTTGAACCAAGCTTGAGCCAAAAAATATAGTCCAAGTCGAACTCAAGCTCCAACTCGAACCTAGTAGTGTTTTAATCAAGCTAAGCCAAAACATGCCAAAGTTTGAATCAACTTGGCTCGATTGCACCCCTATGTGAGGTTGGTGTGGCAGTAGATCCCAACTCATTTTTAAGTTTGTATCTAATCCTACGATCCATTGTAGCTAGATGTTCCTGATACACAACTGCAATAGTTGTTGGGACTATACCCACCCAAGCCCAAACTCAAACATTAGTTTTTCGAAAAATAGGAGGGGAGAGTTGATCCATAGGAAATTGGTTTTCATTGAACAACTTTACTTTTTTCTAGTAAGTTGTGGGTCTTGTGGTAAAGCTATTTTCTTAAGAGACTTTGTTTGTTTTTTGATAAATCATTAATATGCATATATGTACTTATCTAGACAAGTGTTTCTTGGGATATACTTATTCGGATAAGTACACTTACCAGTGTTCTTTTTATTTCCTATGATAACCATTTTATCCATAAAACAATCATTAATGAAGGAACAATGTTGTCCCATCACACTTTAACAAATTTCCACACCAAGAAAGTTATTTACCCAAACCTCAAGAGGGTAATACATACCCAGGTAAATGAGCCGATCAAGAGTTTCCATGGGACCCACTAATCTTGAAATACAAACATGGGTTTCTTTTCATGGAATCCACCCCCATTTATTAAAAAACGAATGACCCTAAGTATCAATTAAATTATACCCATCTTCTAAGTGGATAAATAACTTTTCCACCAAGTGAAAAAGTTTACAAACGTAATGGGACAAGTTTGTCCAATCTAACAATGACTTTTTTGTAGGTAAAAAAGTCAATGTATAACTTACTTGATAATCAAAAGAACACAGGTAACTAAACCTACCTGTGTAGTAAATACCTCCCCTTGGTTTTCTAAAAGGCCTTAAACCTCACCTCAACTTTGATCTACCTTTAAATTTACCTAGATTTTAGGGATAAAAGGACTTATACACACCTTTTGTTAATTTTAAGTGGACAAAGACATGAAATGTCTATTATGTCCATACTAATTCTTGTATCAAGTTAATAGATTGTTTATAATTTCAACTTTACCCTTAAACCACTAATACTAATAAATATGTTTTAGTATTTCATTTTTATAGAATAAACAAAGTCGTTTTGGGTAAAGAGATGTTTAAGGTTCTTTTCTTAAAGATTTAATTGATTTTTTAAGGACAAAATTGGCATTATAACATGTTCAAATCCGTGACATCAATAGTTGTTTTTAGATTTCTAATGGTAAAGTAATATAAATCCCTTTATCTCTAGAGGTCATGAGAAGTTTAAGGGCAAGTCAAAGTTGAGGGGAGGTTTAAGACCTTTTCGAAAAACCCAATTGAGGTTTTAAGAGATTTACCCTAAAATTAATTACAAGTGTTTAAACTATCATTTTCCCCATTCAATCCCATTTTTTCTAACATCTATAATTATTTATGTGAATCTATACTACTATCAAATGTGTGAATGAGTGTATAACTTTTGTTTGACTAATTATAAGGATAAAAATACCCCTAAAATTAAATACATTTTGTTTGAATAATTAAAATACCCCGGTTGTTTGAATTTGGTTACTCTCTAATTATAAGGACAAAAATATAATTTGAACAATCACTTTTTTCTTCATTCAAATATTTAAAGTATTAACTCCCATTAAAATTCATTAAATCCTATTCTTGACTAAATACCCATATTTTTGAATTTGATCTCTCTATAATTGTGAGGGCACAAAGTGTAGTTTGAAGTACTACATTTCTTCTCATTCAATTATCTCTCACTAAATCTTATATTTTAGAGTATTAACTCTCAAATTGAATACTATATTAATTAACTATATTAAAGAAAATTGAGTGTGATGAAGAATAATTGTTTTTATTAATGATAGATAGAAATAAAATTGTATTTTAAAACCAACGCAAAAATGGAGTTGTTTTATTGTTTGGTGGTGAGTCAACAAGTCAACCTTTTTAGGTCAAATGTGTAAACCTTTGATGTCATAATTAAATATTAAAAAAGATGAAAATGAAAAAAGTATAAAAATATTAAAAAAATTGTTGAAAACATTTGGGAACATTTCTAATATCATATATCCATCACATTAAACAAAAATAAGTGTGACAAATAAGAATAATTTTTATGGACATAGAAATATAAAAATTTATAAAAAAAAAATGGAAGCATATTATTTTCTTTTATCATTATAAAAAAAAATTAATGTGCAAAGCATGTGCACACTTACTAGTAATAACTTAATGATAATATAACTAATAAAAATAATAGTAAAATAGTAAACTATCTTATGTATAACTATCAAATTTATCCTTCTAGATAAAAAAAACTATAATAAAAATTCTAAAAAAAATAAGATAACTAGAAAACATTTATATATTATTACCAAAATAATTAGTTTGGATCTAAATCAGATTGGGTTTTGGTAAACTATAATAAACATTTGAGGACCCCTTATTTACAAATTTCATAAGGAGGGAAACTTTCCCACTTTAGAAAATTTATTGCAAGTTCGTTAAGTCTATGGCACCTAGCTCAATCGGGTTTTGCCATGTGCCCATGTGGTTACCTCAGTACTTGAGTTTTTCTCTTTCTTGATGTTCATGTGTGAGCACGTGTGCAATTACTCTCTTTTTGGATCCTCAAGTGGGTGTACCAAGGACATATGACTCCTAAAAGGCTTAAGTGTTGAATAGTGTTTGCGATGAGCAATGTAAAATTATGGTAAAGTTGTGAGGTGTATTCTTAGGACAAAATTATGACGTAAAACTATGTTAGTCTTGTTGCAATGTGGATCCAAAGCATGATAAGACACCACAAATTGTTACCATGATATAGAATGTGCCAAGGGAATGCAATGGAGAAGTTGAGTATGACATATGATGCCAAGTTTCAACAAACCTATGTAATGAGTAATCAATTACCAATTGAGGGGGAGATTGCGATAAAGGATTGTGATGTGATTTGGTATTACGAAATTTCAATGCAATAAAGCATAAGAAGCAAATCATATAGACTCGTGAGACAATTGTGTTGTGGCTTTGTTCTGTCATGCTATCATGCTATTTGTTTTATAGTTTTATTTTTGTGATACATGGCATGATGTATAGGGCCATCTTCCTTTGGCTTGATGAGTTCAATTCTAATATATAAGGTTAAAATGATGTTGTTTGTAAGATTCATTTTGAATGATGATCAACCAAAGAGACAGATCTCATTTTAAAGCACATCAACCAAATAAATAGTAGGTTTAAATAAATACAGGGGTGTTTTAATACTATAACCATTAATGTAAATTGGGACCTTCTTTCATAATTCTCTCTCTCTCTCTCTCTCTCTCTCTCTCTCTCTCTCTATCTATCTATCTATCTATATATATATCACTCAAGATTTCAGATTTTAAACTTGGGCACATTTAGAATAACATCTGACAATATGAAGTTTTATCTTTCTTCACTGTGTTTATCTCTCATTGTTGAATTGAGAGAGAACATGGAGTCTTGATAGTTTACATAAATAGCCTCCACCCACCAACATGGTTTTGTCTCATCACATAAATGAATAAAAACTTTTAATGGTTACTTGTAGCTAAACAAATAACTGAATCCCTTTCGGCTTATTTTTTTCTTGAAATATCCCTAGGTCTTAGAAGGGGTGTACAAGATACTTTGGATTATTTAAAATTGTAAAGAGGTATATACTTTGGTTATAGCTTAATAGGTACTTTGATTATATCCCATAAATCTCCTTTCCTCAACTCCATTTATCTCATAAATCTCCTCTCTGTCAATCTCTCTTTTTTGTAACAGTTAGTTTAATTATAATCTTTGTACATCTGAAACATGATTGGATTTCACGTGTGAAATAACTCATTGATTATAGTAGTAGTAATTGCACATCATTTCTTCTTTGTAACATGAAGTATCATGAATATGTACAGATGAATAATCAAATGTTGATTGCAATTGTTGGAGTTGCAATTGCACAAACTCTTGTACAAGAATGGTTGAACTATGTTGATAGGGAATCTTCTGTGAACCGAAACTTACAACAACAAGATTTACTAGATTAATTGTATAGGGGAAGGCAAATTGATTGTTATAACTAGTTAAGAATGGGGAAAGAAGACTTCTACAGACTATAAAATTTTGCGGGAGATTAGACGACTGATACATTAAGGACTAGTGTAGAAGACAAGTTGCTAGATTTTTTCACATCTTAGCACACAATGTTAGAAATAGGACCATAGTATATCACTTTAGTAGATCCAGGGAGATTGTTAGCCGTCACTTCAACTCAGTGTTGGATGCAGTTAGTGTTGTATGTAGTTTTGAGCTTAGAAGATACATACTTGGTTCAACCAACTATCATAGATACACCACCTAAGATTATAAACCAACAGGACTTTTGGCCATGTTTCAAGGTAATGATAGTGTTAATATTATACCCCATAGTTGCTTATATGAATTTAGGTGATGGATCATAAAATAAAAACGATATTACTTCCTTGGCAGGATTGTATTGGGGTAATTGATGGCACGAATATATTTGTGAAGGTTTCACTTGCAAATGTAGCTAGATTCCATGATCGTAAATCATATCTAACACAAAATATCCTTGTTGTATGTTCTTTCGACTTGTTTTCACATATGTATTGCCTGGATGGGAGGGTGCTGCATTGGATTCCCACATGTTAAGTAGTGCATTGACAAGGGAACATAGACTAGAAGTCCCACAAGGTATTAATACATATCCATATAGGTCATATTTGGTATAAATGTGGAAATTGGTATGCACTATTTCTTGTATTTTAAATAGGTAAATATTACCCAGTAGATGCGGGTTTTTCTCTTAAGTCTAGCTTCCTCACTCTGTACCAAAGCATAAAATACCATATGAAAGAATGGGGTTCACATCAACCTGAGGACCCTAAAGAGTTGTTCAACCTCTATCATGCCTCGCTTAGGAATATAGTTGAACGAATTTTTGGGGTTCTCAAGAAACTCTTCCCACTCTTGGTTTTTGAGCAACATTACCCATTCAAAACACAAGTCAAGCTTATCCCAGCGTGCTGCACATTCCATAACCATGTAATGGGAGTAAACCCATATGATCGAATCATGTCTCAATATGATAATGAGGAAGCTCAAGTGTGACATTTTAGTACTCTACAATTTTGGAAATATACACTTAAGTATAACTTCTTTCAACTAGTGCTACAATGAAGGAGAAAATTACTAAAATGCCTACGTTCAAATTCTCCTTTTTATTGTTCCTCTTCTAATACATTTGGATGCAATCTAGTGGTGAATGAAAGGAACACCAAATCACAAAATAACAAAGCAACTAATAAATTCTGCACCTAAACAAAAACATCCAAAAAACAAAGCTTACAACGTGTCAATAAAACACTAGTTAATGACTAAGTGGAAGTGCAGGGTGATCAATCCATGTGACAGCAGTCCCCCCCCCCCCCCCCTCATATGAGCAGAATATGTTACATAACAAACTCGTACATGTGGAGAGGAATAAAAATAAATAAAACAAACACAAACCCACAAGCACCAACCTCTCTCTCGTGCCTATTGACGGTTATTTTCTGGTGGCGACAATAAATGACCCACTCACGACATTCATTACAAATCACATTCCATTTTAAAGACTACAAAAAATCTCTCTTTCGAATAAGCCTTGTCGGTAGGCATGAACTAGTTAGGTGTCGACCAGCACCCCCTACACTCTCTCTTAGGCTTCTCACTCGGTATAGCTGTCAACTCGACTAGTATATAAGCGAACACATCCTTTAGGCCTATATAAGTGCTTCTCCAATCGGTACTAGAGGGTTCAAATGGGGGCTTTCGTTCATTCAGTCAATCTACTTCTATCTAACATCGCGAATCGGTCCCTACCAGGGGAAAGGCTATCTATCAATGGGCAGACGCTGCCTCCGTGTGTATTGCATGTTTGCTCCAATCCGGGTTAACGAAATCAACTGCCTTTCCTACCATCGAAGGAACCTGTGCCTTTGCCGCTGGTGCTACTTCAATGGATTATGGTAACTGAGCTTTTAAGTCAAGCTCTTTAAGGCTTATAAGTCTAATACAGGATGGCTCAAAAAAGTCTTTCCGCTGCTTTTCCTGGCTCGCTTCGTAAACTGTGCTCGCTTTGTTGTTCTAGGCTCAAGCTCAAGTGCAAGATTCATTGGCTAGAATTGTTGTCACCTTAACAAGCTACACTCTCTCTTGTTGTAAGGCAAAGGGGATTTTTGAATTCACTACTCACTTTCGGGTACACGGGTAGCAGTAGCTCGCCCGACCAAAATGAGCGCGGCTCGCTAGGCTTGATCATGGATGGCTTTCCAAGAAGGGCTTCAATTGAAGGTCCCCTATTGTGAATCAATCGAAAGTCATTGAAGGTATGTGTGACAACAGGTCTGCCTTTCTGCCCATCTCGGTCTCCCCTTGACCCACTCACTACTCTACCTTTCTGATTTTCTTCTCTTTCTATTCGTACCGTAAGCCAGCTTCGCTTCTCAAATCACGCCAGAAGAGCACTTAACGCGCATGAACATCTGAGTTCTCTAGTGAAGCCTCTAGACAATGAGGATTAATGAATACTGAGTAATCCTTACATGTTTGTTTTTGTACCTATACAAGTGCATTGCTCACCATAATTGTTTTGCCTCTACTATTTGTGTTCGAAGGTATAAGATAATGAAAAGAGAATATAAACACGAGCATTTCCATTATTTAATTAATATCTTAATGTCTATTTTAATGGAATTAGACTTAAGCATATATTTTAAAAAGTTTAGGGTTATAACCTCTCACAATTGAAAATTTAAGTTCCCTAGTATCAATACACCTAAAGTACATGGCACCCATTTGAAATTTACTCAAAAAAAGCTTGCATTAAAATCGCTCTCTCATACTCCTATAACTATTTCTTTTATCATCTCATGGAAGATTGTTTTTAAAATTCTAACTCTCCATTAAGCCAATAAAGAAGATGTACCTTGAGAACATTTCCTTGTGAACGGTAACATGTAAACATGGAAGATGTTCCCAATGTACAATTGCAGTGTCTTATAGGTATATGTGGGTAGGAGATCCTAGCTCTAGAGAGTACACCTACTTAGTAAAATTGGTGAGTGGTAGAAAACTTGTTGGGGAGTTTATAGGTGGGAGTGGACATAGTATAGTGGGCTAGAAAGATGTGGGACTCAAACAGGGAAAGGATTCTAAAGATTCTTGATCCAAGTCTCCCATTCATTCCTCTCTAGGGGTGCAACTTGGATAGGCCCAATCCAAGCCCAAACCAACTCAGCCCAAAACTTAACATGGGTTGGGCTTGAATTTTCAGCCGTTGGCCCTAAGACTTCTGGCTTTTTTATTTTTTTAGGTTGGGTCCAAGCCTAGCCCTTAAGTAGTTCAAACTTGGCTCAACCTAATTACACACATTCATACATATATACATATGTAGATACATATCTACATGCATATTTTTATACATATATACATACATATATGTATACATATTTGCATAAATGCATACATACATGCGTAATTTCAAGTGGGTCCATTGACCAATCCGAGCTCGAACCCAACCCAAGTGCATTAAATTACAATATGGGCTGGGCTCGGTTTGGGAAGATCGGGCTTGACCTCAAGTTTGATCTAGGCTTAGGTCTTAAGTCCAAAGCTTAGGGTTGGGCCTAGGTTGACCATAAACCTGCCCTAACTCATTCGACTTGCACCCCTTCCTCTCCATGCATATTTTCTATATAGCAACGCTATGTGTAAAAGAACAGGCTATTGAGCACCCTACAATGTGTGAATTCATTAATGTTGAAGGCACTAATCTCCAAATAAGTCTTTCTCTACTACCTGGCATAAAGTAGTGCAACAATTACATAAACAAAAGAATTGTCACCGGTTTGAGATGAATGGGTGTTCTGTTCTGTTCTGTTCTGTTCTGTTTTGTTTTATACTCCAAATAAGTCTTTCGCCAAAAAGCACAAAGTAAGAAAAGCTGATTTCATTCTTTTTGGTGTTTATCATACTTACGAAAAGTATGAAAGCAAAAGTATAAAGTATATAAAACAAATGTTATATCATGTTTTTCATACTTTGTAGTTTCGTTCTTTTAGAAATATGAAAGTACTTTATAAAAGTCTATCCAATTAGATTGAAGTGCTTCATCAACCTTCCATTAGATTGAAGTGGAAAATTACGATTTTTATGTTATTATATGTTGGGATCAATTTAATTTACAAAAAATATAAATGAAAATGTCATTCTTGCCCCTGATAAGACATGGGCAATAACTCTTTTGGATCAAATTTATTCTTCATTTTACTCAAAAACAAATATTGTATGGTAGATTTGAAAGTTAAACATTGATTGATTTTAAAAGCTTATATGAAGTGTTAGGGGTACTTTTAGAATAAAATACCATAACCAAATCCCCTTGAATATCTTCCTCTGAGCAGTAGAGGTGGTTAAGTTGCCATTTTCAAATAGAAATATAAAAAATTCTTGATAGAAGCTAGATTAAGGGTCTGTTTGGTTTATAGTCAGAATTGGAATCGAAATCCTCCAGAATCGGAATCGGAATGGTTCGTTCCTATAGTCTGTTTGGTTTAAACAAGATTGGGAATGGGAATTATAATCAGTAGGAATGAAATTTCATTCCCAAGGGAGGGGCAGGGAATGACCATTCCCTCAAATGAGGGAATGCAATTCCACTAGGAATGAGAATGAGATTCTGATTCCACCCAACCAAACAGTTGGAATCGGAATAGCCCATTTTGATTCCGATTCCAAACCCTTATTCTCACGAACCAAACGGGGCCTAAGTTAATCGGTTGCAAACTATAAGAAGAGTTTTGGTAAAATGTAAACTATAGAATATGTTTTAGTAAATATGTGAAACTATGGGTTGTGTCGCTGCTTAGGGTTAATTTGGTCATTGGAAAAATTAATGGCTTAATTGGACAATTTGGTCACTAACAAATTAACAATATTAACAAGGGAAAATTTTCTAAACTACCCTTACTATTTAGCTAATTAATAAACTGTACCCTTATGTTTAACTATTATCTTATAGTATCCTAAGTTTTTTGACAATTTACTAATTCTATCCCTACCGTTAGCATTTGTCAAAATCCATACACACGTGACACCACGTAACATATATATATATATATATATATATATTTTAAATCTAATTCTACCCTCCATCCCTCTCGACACCTAACTAGTGGCGGCGATCTCTTCCTACTCCGACCTCTCTCTCCTCTTTCTCATCAATTCTTTGTCTCTGACTGAGCTTCTAATCGATGCCCCTGTTTTTCTATTACCAGAACTACTTTGAAAGTCATTTTCCAGCGAGTTCATTGAGCTTCTTTTTCGGTTCACCATCAGGAGAACAAGGGAATTGCAGCGGCGGTACTCTCCTCTTAATCCAACTTGAATCTGGCAGACGGAGCCCCATTTTCAATGACCCTATTGGTAGGTTCCACCTATCACATACGACATGAATTGACCAAGTGATTCCATGATTGGGAGACAAAAATCTTCTCCGTTGCTGCACGACAGTGGAGAAGAGGGCTCTGATAGTAGAGAACGAGGGCGGCGATACAAGTGACTTAAACAGTGGGTTGGTGGAACCATGGGCCACCGCCCAAACTATGGTGGCGATACATGAATGGACCGGGCGGCGGTGGGACGGCGACCAAATGATGGTAGAGAACGAGGGCTCTAACCTTGCTATGCTGCCATGGTTCGAATCGGTCCCAGACTTCCTTCCATCGTCACATTCACCACCACCTTTGCTTCCTCATTGTATCTCTGCATTTTCACCACCCCCAAATTTAGTCGAAATCGAAGTTTATAGTCGGAATTCAAATACAAACATAAGAAATTATATTTTGTGAATATAGAAATGAATGGAAAAGGTTTGACTCACTATACCTCGATATTATGAGAAGAGGGAGACAAAGATATAAGTGGAGACGATGCAACTGTGAACATGTCCATACATGTCTGGAGGCGATATAGTAGAACATCAGATTTCAAAGTACTATGATTTTCGTTGTCGCTCAAGGCCAATCCGATGGTGTAAAGGATTGGTTCAGAGGAGCATCTCTCCGGAACATTGATGGGCTTTGATGGTTTTGAGCGGAAAGGCATCGAAGTTCACCGACGAGGCGGTGGAATATGTTGTGGTAGAGGTCTAGTTTTGGGGCTTTTTCCGAAATTCATCTCCTCAAACTTCTTTCTAACAGGTAAAGAGAGAGTGGGAATGAGTTCTTAGAGAGAGAGAAAGAGAGAGAGGAAAGAGGAAGGAAGTTGCTTTACTTCGGGAGTTGGAGGGGAGAGAAGAGGAGGGAAGGGGTGGTTGCTTGGAGACTTACTCTTCATTGTAGCGTTGGTTTGCCTTTGTTGCGTGGGAATGCTGTCAGTCGTTCTTCATGAATCCTTCATTTTCCTTGTTTGGAAACTTTCTGTTTCTCCCTTCTTTTATGTATTATTGTAAAAATTTGAAAAAAAATAATGGGTAAAATAGATTTTTTGCTATTTCATTAAAGGTATTAGTGTTTTGGAGGTTTTAGACAATTGTCAAAAAATTTAGGGGTATAAGATAATGGGAAAATTCCCGATAGGTATCTGTACTTTACGTCGAATGCCAATTTAATACCCAAACTTTCATTTTGTGACAATTTAGTACCTGACGTTAACATCGTCAATTAGAAAACAAAAAAACTTAAATACCCTTCAACTATTTCGAGTAATGCATGAATTCTCTATTGAAATTACAAAAATGATCCCATCAGCTATTTCAACCTATTCAAGTGGGAACTATTGTTCATACTTGTAGTTACTGAGATTGGGTCCAAATCGAGACCGTCCAAATCTAAGCAGTGGGTCCCATTCTTGAGAACTTAATTGGGTAAGATTCTTTCCTAATGGTCTGATCTGATGTAAGCCCAGATTTGAGATTTCCGTTTGGGATGAATCTACTTGAAACTTCGGAGGTCAAAACTCAAAAACGCGGAGAGGTTTTGCAGAATCTGTGGATTTCTCATACCAGCCTAAAACCACTTGCCTTTCCTCTGCAGGAGCCCGCCGGGCTTCTTCTTGCCAGTGCCGGAGGGATCGTTGCCTTTAGAGCCACCGTCGTTGCCGATGTAGAAGATCACCATGATGAGAAGCCTCACCATGTGCTGCACCGGAATGTTGAATGTGTGATATCTCTCTAGATTTCGCAGGAGGAGAGGGATTATTGAGAGAGAGAGAGAGAGAGGCGAGTGTCATCACTGTTCACCGAAGGAGACGATGAATCGTGATGAATGGATGACAAGGTTCAGACTAGAGGAAGGAGAATAAGGTGAATATGGGAAGTGGGGAAAGAAATACCAGGAAAGATGATGAAGAAAACCGGCAAAACCTGATGTAGAGGAGAGCGAACTCGCCACCTCCTCCGATGGTCTGGGCGAATATGGCAAATTGGCAATGAACAGTATGAATTTTGGAAGTCATCATGGCAGTGAAAATGCTAAATTGGCAGCCCAAGTAATCTCAACTGGTATCATCTCTGATCTCTCGTCTCTCACTCTATGCAACACAACTCTTATAATTTGAAAAGAAACCATCTCTCTCAGATCTCTCATGGCTTCTGCAACTTCTTCTATGGAAGACACAATGGACAATGTTGGCCTTGGTAATGCCAAGGAAAATGCTAAATCCGACCCCTCATCGACGCCGTAGACCAGTTGTGCCACCTCAATGTCATGAAAGAAGGCATTGAGCTCCCCACCATTGTCGTTATCGGCGACCAGCTCAAGTGCATGAAGAATAGCTCCTGGGGGTGTTTGTTCTTCAACTGCACCGCTTGACCATCTTTCATCAGTGAATCTAGAGAGATAGAGAAGCTAGAAAACAGAGGGTGGAGGAGCTGGATTTAGGAGAGTTACAAATATTCTGGGAAGAGGTACGACTTGCAAGGTTGTGGAGAACCAGAGCTTGTTGGACACAATGGACTAGCTCTCGAACCTCCGGCGGATGGGAGAACCAGAGCTTTGCTGATGATTTGCTAATAATAGAGGTACGACTTGCAAGGTTGTGGAGAACTAGAGATGCTTAGAATTGAGAAGCATCTGGACCTCCTCCTTGGTCTTAGGCGAGAGCTGGGAGGTGGACCTCCGAATGGCAGCGGAGGTACCTTTGTTCCCATCACAATGGACCAACTCTCAGACCGCCTAAGGTTGTGGCGGTTGTGGTTTGCAAGGTGGAGCTGGTGGTAGCCATCGGAGGTGGCAACGGAATCGGAAAATCATCAGTAGCAACAGAAGGAACCCCGTAGTCGAATAGCTCTTGGATCGCCATTGATACAACAGTTGAACAGACTCACAGTCTCAATCTCAGGTGAAAGAGACTGAGTGATGGCCGGTCCTCCTCGTGCTCAGTTGAACAGTAGTTGTATCAATGGCGATGGCCGGTGATACAACAACAGTTGTATTAAAGAGACGAGTGGATGAGCACGACCCTCGCAATCTCAATCTTAGGTTAGATACTCACCATTGATACAACAGTTGAACAGACTACTTGGCAATGGCTGGTGACTCGAAGGAGGGGGTGGACGTGAGGAAGAGGAAGATAACAAGAAGTTGGGTTCGACGAAGAGGAAGAGGAGAGGAATGTTGTCGACGCCGCTATTGATAAAGCAGTTGACCAGTGAGATGATGAGCGCATTTTAGGATTGGTAAAATGGTCTGTATTTTTGTAAAGGTTAGTTTTGGTATTTTGAAAATATTTAATATCATCTAATTCTTCTAACTGACGATGAATTAACGTCGAATATTAATTTATCCACAAAATGAAAATTCAAATACTAGATTGAAAAGTTCGAATACTAAATTAGCACTTGGCCTAAAATACAGGATACCTATCGGAAATTTTCCCTAATATAATAACTAAACAGTAAAGGTACAATTTGCCGATTAACTTTAGGCCTAGTTTAAGAAATTTGCCTTATTAGCAATGACATGACAAAAGGTAAGTTTGTAACGAAATGACAATGGGTATTTAAGAGAAATTAAAAAAAGTGAAGAGTTTTAGATTTTTATTTGGGTATTTTGTGATAAGCCCACCTCACATATAAGTAAGCCCTCCCAAAGTTGTTGGTAGCGGCCAGCGGGATTCGAATCCCCTATCTCAGCTTTGGCCTTCCGGGTTTTTCATCAAACATACTTCTAGGCTTTTATGTGGGACTTATCTTGAAAGCCAAAAGCCGCTGTGCAAAAGCCCTCCCAGGTCCCAAACGGGCACTTACTACTCCTGTTGTGTAGCCCCATGAAGCGAAAAGAAAAGTCCTCGCAGGTCCCAAACGGGCACTTACTCGGCTAGTTTTTGTTTCCCTCGGGAGATCAGCTAGTCATCGTCGATCAACTCGTTTGAATTTCCCTCGCATTATCTTCTTCCGAAGCCATTAAAATCCGGCTTTGCATCCAACTGACAGAGAAGAAGAAGGAATCTTTTGACACAGAAGTTTCCATCAATGGCTTCGGATTCAGCTGAAGCCATGAAACCATACAAGCTAAAACAAACCCTAACAGGACACAAGCGCGCCATCTCGAGCGTCAAATTCTCCGAAGACGGCAAGCTCCTGGGCAGTTCATCGGCTGATAAGACTATTCGTCTATGGCGTCCTTCCGACGGCTCTTTCATTCAAGAGTTCGAAGGCCACGAACAAGGCATCTCCGATTTTGCTTTCTCTTCTGATTCCCGTTATGTTTGCTCGGCTTCCGATGACAAGACCGTGCGTATATGGGACGTCCAAACCTGTTCGCTCGTTAAAACTCTTAATGGTCACACCAACTATGTTTTCTGCGTGAACTACAATCCCCAGTCGAATATGATTGTTTCGGGTTCGTTCGATGAGACGGTTAGAATATGGGATGTGAAGACGGGGAAGTGTTTGAAGGTCTTGCCTGCTCACTCGGACCCTGTTACAGCCGTTAATTTTAACCGAGATGGGTCCTTGATCGTTTCAAGTAGTTATGATGGTTTGTGTAGGATTTGGGACGCATCTACGGGGCACTGTATGAAGACTCTCATTGATGATGAGAATCCGCCGGTTTCCTTTGTGAAGTTCTCACCTAATGGGAAGTTTATTCTGGCTGGGACGTTGGATAATACATTGGTATGTCGACATTGCTTTAGCTGCTTACGGAAAGGGATTCCTTTTTTTTTTCCCCAAAAATATTTCCTTTATGATTGCTGTTGTTGTTGTTATTGTTATTGTTATTGTTATTGTTATTCAATGTATACAAAGTGGTTTGCGACTAACAGAGCACTGCTTTATCAACATAATTCTTGTTTCGCAGTTGCTATTGGAACCCTGTTTCTGAATTAATTCTTGACAAATTTTCGTTTAAATTACGTATTCTGAAAGACAAAAACTCTTATTACTGTAGTATTTTTTTTAATATTTTGATAATTTGTGACACCAATCGATTCTGCGAAGCTACGGTACTGCCTGCAAGTAACTTGTTCAGTTCACCTATGAGTAGTATGCTTGCTTCTCTTAGATTATTTCTTGCATGTTTGTATGGGATCTTGCATATTGTGCCTCTTAGTTATTTTAGTCCTTTAAATATATTCATTCCAAAGGAGCGGGTATGTTTAATACGAGAGGAAATCTTCATATGCGTTTTGTTGTCTTAGAGGAAGTCCTATGGTGTATGTTGTTTGAAGATGACATAGCTTTGGTTAATAAGACTAAAGATTGATTGAATTCGGTTCAGGATATATGCTTTAAAGTGTAAGGTTTAGAATAGAATTAAGTTAAGTAAACAGAAAATCTGGAAAGTAATTCTAATAGTGTTATCAATGTGGTTCATGATGACTAGTCATTTTGGCCTCACTAGTTAATGCAATGACTAGTCAATGTTTAGGCGCTGACCGGTTTATAAAAAAACTTATCTTCAAAATTTCAGATATTAATGCAGTCTCATAAGTAAATTATAAATATAGACTACAATTATGAAAGAAAGGAATGGTATTGATCATTAAGTTTACAATCTTTGTTTTGCAAACAAAGAAAAAGTTAAGCTGGATAGGCTAGGATAGGGAATCACAGCCTTTGTTTCCAAAGAAAGAGTGCAACCTTGCCTAATTGGCTATCCAATGTGCCATTTGTCTGTTGAAACTCTATACCAATATACCACTGTTTGGAAGAAAACTTAAAAAGAACTCCTCCACTGCCTTCTTTTATTTTATTATTTTTTCTATTTTATATACCATCATCCAATATTTGAATGAACAATTTGGGAATGGGTCTTCTCCCTTTTGGGTGTAGGTGGAATCCCCCATTGAATGTGCAAAGTTTATTTTCTTCCTCATTTTTTAGGTGGCATTTGAAAAGAGGTAGGATTATGTGGAGATGCTTAAGGGCTGCTGTATGTTGGTCCTTGTGGTGAGAACGAAACTCAAGAATCTTCTCAGACAGGGAGAGGAGCATTGAAAATGTAATAGAACTGATCCACTTAAAGGTGGCACAATGGTTAAAGTCCTCAGATTTGTTCACTGATTTCACTCTGGATGACTTGCTGAGAAAGTGGGAAGAGATTGCTAGCTTTGCCCAGGTTAGAACTGGGCTAAGTCCTTCTTGGACCCCTCCCCCTACTGGTTATATAAAGCTGAACTTTGATGGCAGTAGTAGAGGGAACCCAGGGCAATCTGGCATTGGGGATGTATTCAGGGATGAGAATGGGATTGTATCAACATGTTCTCAGGCCCAATTGGTGTAGGTGATTCCCTCAGGGCTGAGATTCTTACGGCATTGGAAGGAGTTCGAAGGGCAAAAGAATTGAATATAAGGAGGCTTATAGTTGAAAGTGATTTGGAGGTGGTAGTAGGGTAGCTAAAAGAAGATAAGACTGGGTTGTGGAGCTACAACAATGAAAAGAAAATTTCAAGTGGCTGGCTAAGGATATGGGAGTAAAGTACAGTTGGGTGAAGAGATCTGCTAATTCATTTGTTGATGGCTTAGCCAAGCAAAAGGTGATTCAGGAATCTCTGTTCTGGGCTCTTTTGTAATTTTGTTTTCTTTTTTGGGGGATCTAGCCTCTGCTCGGGGAGTTAAGATAGTTTACCTCCTTCTCCTTGTAATTATTCTTTATAACTGATTAATGAAAGTTCTTGTTATTGATATAAAAACATATTGTTCCATCACAAATATTTAAAGCAACAACATGAATATAACAAAATGCAAATATGTTCTTTATTACTACTATTTCTAATAATTACAGATACAAACAAACAAATAAAGCTTTGTAGTTAACTAGGTTGACTAGTCTTTAATTGACTAGTCAACCTTGCAGATGCTTAGTTGTCCTAGATGACCACATAATGAGTATTGACTGACTAGTTAGTGATGCAGTCAGTCTGGTCCTCAACACTTTCATAGGACTGTTATAATAAACATGGGGGTAGAATTAAGTCTGAAAGGATGTGCCTCTAAATCAGGTTATCCAATGGACCTGCAACCTTCTTAGTATCTCAGTGGCCAATCCAGTCTGATCATGTAACTCATGTACCTTGGATGGATGTTAGTGATGTGGTTCATGTACATTGGATGCATCAAATGGATAATTCCTTAGAGCTCCCTCTATTTGTCCCCAAAACCTCTGATGTTGTAATACCTCTGTTTCAGTAAAGTATCTTCCATTCCATTGGTAGACCTTGGAACCCATTGAATTTTAGCTCTTAAGTCCTTCATGGTGTCTTTTACAACTCGAGAATTACCTTCTTTGATGAAATAGTTCTAATTCATAGTCTTAGCCCTTCTTACTTCTAACAAAGCTCACAATTCTGCTCTGACCAAGTCTCCATTTCCTGTTGGGCTGGAATACAATGCTAGTATATGCCCTACTTTGCCCCTAAAAACACCCTCTACACCAAAATGTCCCAGATTACCAAGGCAACAACCATCAAAAGTCATTTTTATGAATCCTGTAGGTGGTTTGCTCCCTTGTACTGCTGTAATAGCTCTCAATAGTTGAATATTCAGCCATCATTCTCCAATTTCTTAAAATATCAGCATTCATAAAAAAGTCTTAAAATATTATCATTCGTAAAAAAAAAAAACTTAAAATATCACCAATTGTGAAAGGTCTAAACTCATCCCTTGATTTAGCCTGGATTTTTTTTTGATCAGTAAACAAGTATTTTATTTAAAAATAAGGTTAAGACAAATTTGTACAACTTGGTGATGGGAATGTTGTTCCCATTTAGTACACTTTTCTGTCCCAATTTACAGTGCAGCCCAAAATAATTGTTGCCTCAGTGCCCCTTGATTTAGCCTGGATTACCAAGGCAGCAACCATCAAAATTCATCTTACTAAACTTGTAGGTGGTTTGTTTCATTGTGCTGCTGATAATAGTTCTCATAGTTGAAGAGTCAACCACCATTCTCCAATTTCTTAAAATATCCTCAATTGTGAAGGATCTAAACTCACCCCTTGATTTAGCCCAATGTGCCAACTTGATTGATATATATTTTCAATTATCTCCTCTACATACACCCCTTGCCATTTTTATTGATACTTTTTGCATTTCTTTCCTCCCACTTACACTATAACATTGCAGCCTCAAGTTCAAAATATTGGCATGATACACCCAATACGGGTATCATATTTGTATTTGAAAGCTCAGCATGTGGCAGGGGTGGAATGACATGATGCTGTTCAGGGCCTATGGCATTGGTTATGAATGCCACTAAAAGTTATAGTGGCAGTCATAACTGTCACTAAAAGTTTACTGCCAGCATAGGTTAGCAAATCTTCAATATTCATCTAAACTTTTTGAATATTGTGTTGACAATTTAGACCACCAACATTTATCCAATTATACATATAGTGGGCCAGTTGGGCCATAATCTTTTTATGTTTTGTTCATTAGTTTCTTGAGTTAATGGGCCTTAGTTCCTTTTTTTTTTTTTATTTTTTAAAGAAAGATAACTTTGTATTAAACACAAAAAAGAGGAAGGGTGTACATTAGAGGATGTACAAGTCTCAAAGACAAAAAGGAGGCAATATTAGTTAGGCAATATATTCACACTACAAAAAATCCCTTCCCAAACCCAACTTTGCTAAACAGCTAAACCGTCAGCCAAAAAGTGTAAGAAGCTGGACAGTCTCCAAGAGCCTGGACCCTGCTCTTTATTGATAGCATTTCTAGAATCATCTTCCATAATCCATTGTAAGTGAACCGAAATGGAGGACCTTTGCAAATCTTAAACCTTGAAAGAGGGCACAAACTTTGGCTTCTGAGGCATCCTCAGCTGTAATTGGGCCACTAGAGGCCCAGCAAATATCCCCCTAGAACTGTAGAATATCCCACCAATACCAGCAGCCGGCTGAGAGGAAGAATTTTTCTTGAAGCTACCATCAAAATGAAGGACAAAATTGCTAGCCTGTCTGGGTGGAAGAGTGTATGAGGGGAGATCAGCAGGTGGGGGGGGGGGAGGTAAATAAATTGTCCTGCCAGGATCTACTCAGGTTGCCAAACTTACACCTTCAAAGGTCTTATGCGTATTCATGCAAGAAAACAGCAAAGATAACACCCTGTTTTTGAGAGCATCCCAAGGAGAATATTTGTTATTAAACACTCTTCTATTTCTCTCTTCTCCAATGTTCTACAAGATCGCATGTGTTATAGGCTTATAGCTTTCAAAAAGATCTTACCCCTCTCACCCAGACCATAACAAATCCATTGATTGAGGAGATCGCCAATAGTGTTTTGGGAACCTAGCTGTAACTTGCCCTGAGAGTAGAGTCCAGGAAGAACTGCCATGATCTTCTTGCTGCTTGCTGCTTGATAGTTGATGAGTTGATGTCCAATGAATTTCCCATCACTTGCACAAGGAGCAGACATAGGGAGAGAGAAACCCCCCCTCTCTCTCTCTTTCTTGGAGAATGTTGAAAGTATTCAGTCTTCCCCAAGCCACTTCCTAAACAAGGAAAGAGACCTTCAGGGGAACTGAAGAGAGCCAAACCTTGCTAGCCTGAAAAGGAGTCGAGGAACTGGAGGTGGCAACAAGCTGATGAAAAAAAGACTTAGTAGTGAAATTGACATTGGGGGTTAAGGACCAGATTAGGGAATCAGGGATTGAGTTTGAAATGATGACCTTTGAGAGCTGTGAGAGGAGAGAAGAGAGCTCTTCAATCTTAGAATCTTTCGGGGCTCTTCTAAAGTTGAGGTTGAAGTTGTAGGAAAGGCTTATATTGTCTTGGAGCACTGTTGAGGAAACTAAGGTGTTTTTATCTTGGACTAACCTATAGAGGGAGGGGGATGCCTCCATGAGGGGTCTATTTCCCCACCACAAGTCTGTCCAGAACTTGATAGTTTCACCGATACCTAGTTTGAATATGAGAAAAGGGAGAAAGGATAAGGGAGTGGAGAATACCTTTCCAAGGATTGACTGTAGAAAACTCAGGTAGAAGTTGGTTGCTGCCCCCTCCAAGGCTTCTCCGACCATACTTGTTGGAGATGATTGAAGCCCAAAGGGAGTTTTGGTCTTTTTTTAGAGAGATAGAGAGGGAGGGGAAATCCCAACTCCCATGTAGGTGATTGGCTAGGACTCAATTCTACAACCCAAAGCTTCCTTCAGCTCATTCAGCACTTCAGTGGAGGTGTTTATACCAAAGATGGTGCTCTTATCAAGGTTTGTCTTCAGCCCAGTTACTGCTTCAAAGCATTTAAAGATCCTTTTAAGATTTTGGACAACATAAACATTCTCTTCTAAAAAAATGGTGTCATCAGCATATTGAAGGTAAGAGATATGAATAGTCTCTTCCAACCATAAACCCCTGGTGAGATCCAACTCTTTGGCTTTTTGCATAAAATAATCCAGAATATCGGCTAGTAAAGTAAGAGGTGGGGGGAGAGAAGGCAATCTTGCCTCAGTCCTCTAGAGGCTTTGAAGAAATTATGAGGGGAGCCATTAATGAGGATAGAGAACCTATCCTATTTGATGCATCCTTTCATCAATTTGATCCAAGTTTCACCAAATCCCTTCAACTCAAGAATCCTCCACAAATAATTCCAATCAACTTTGTCATAGGCTCTCCAAATCAATTTTACAAACTACTTTGCTTTGACTTCTCTTTTTCCCATCTTCCACCACTTCATTAGCAATGAACACACTGTCCACAATTTGTCTTCCTTGGATAGAGACACTTTGAGAAGGGCCCACCACTTCATCAATCACCTTTTTTAATCTATTGGCAAGGACTTTTGCAATTATCTTGTAAAGGATTCCAAGGAGCTAATAGGCCAGAAGTCTTCGACTTCTAAAGATCCAGTCTTTTTGGGAATAAGCTTGATGAAGGTACAATTTGTTCCCTTATTGATTTTTGCCAATTTGAAAAAGTCATTAAACACTTGCAATAGGTTCCCCTTTACCAGGTCCCAACATTCATGATAAAAGGCCAAGGAAAAGCTGTCCGGCCCCGGGGCTTTATCTTCATCTAAAGAAAAAACATCTTCTTTGATTTCTTTTTCACTGAAATGCCTTTCCAGCCAGCATTTACTAACACGAGAGAGTCTGAGTCTATCCCAAACCAACAGATTTGGTCTCCAAACCCTATCCTTGGAATAAAGGCCTTTGAAGTAATTAACAACCTCTTCTTTGATATGAACTGGGTTATCCAACAACTGATCTTCCACTTTAAAACTTAGGATAAGATTTTTCTTTTTTTATTATTTCTTAGGATAAGATTTTTCCTTCTTCTCCCATTTGCATACTTGTGGAAATAACGGGTATTTCCACCTCCTTCCTTGATCCAAAGCACTCTGCTTCCGAAAGATTTCCTCTTTGTGGTGATGGTCTCCCATTCAAGCTGCACTTTACCTCTCTTTTCCCAATTCTCCCTATCAAGCAGGCCTTTAGCTTCTTTCTCATCAAGAAGAGTAAGCTTTTTCCGGATTCTCTCTTTTTCCTTAGGGATAGGATTGAAAATTTCTTTACTCCAAGTCCAAGCCTTTAATTTAGATTTCACATATTGAAGCTTCTTTGAAAACTTACAATCAGCCCAACTATCCACCTCATACTCCTACCGCTTAGCAACTTCTGAGTTGAAGTTCGGATGTAGGATCCAAAAATTTTCAAATCTGAAAGGTCTACTCATTTGAACTGAGTTAGTGTTTAGAATCATAGGCCAGTAGTCCGAGGTACTCCAAGGACCAGTAACTTGAGCCAGCTTTGGAAATTGGTCTTACCAATCTAGGGAAATGAGAAATCTATCAAGACAACAGCTGATTGGGCTTGACTAAAGATTTGACCAAGTGAAGTAAGCATTTGGAGAGGAGGGTCTATGAGGGAAAACTCTTGAATGAAGGTAGAGAAATCTCTCATACTTTTGGTTCGCCTACCACCGTTGGATTTCTCGTGGGGGAATCTGGTCACATTAAAATCTCCAATCACACCCCAAGGCAATTGACTATAGAAACCAATTGAGCTTAATTCCTCCCAAAACAACTTCCTATCTCTTTGATTGTTTGGGCTATAAACTCTTGTTAAAATCCAATTAAAGTCATACGAGAGGGAAGAAAAGAGGATGGAGATTGAAAACTGTCCTCTATCGATTTCCAATCTCGACAAAGAGCTTTCACCTCAAATGATAACATGCCCTCCTGAGGCACCAATGGAAGCAATCCAAGTCCATTTTTTATTTTCACCTCCCAAATTTCTCTAATCAGCTTCCTGCTAAAGCTTTCGTTTTTGGTTTCCTGTAAAATCACCACATCTGGATTTTCTCTAAGAAGAGTCTCTTTTACCAACCTTTTTTTCTGTTCTCTGCCTAGCCCTTGAATGTTCCAAGTTAGGATCTTCATTAGGCATAAGAAAAGCTTCTCCCATATGATATTTTTCCTTCCCCTTTGATTAGCACTATCTTCCTAGTTCCTTCTATCTCAATTACTATGCAATTTCCGACTGACCTCGGATGTAAACTGCCACCTTCTTCTCCTAAGAATTTGCCTAACATCCAGAAATTGCGTTTTCCATCTTGTAAGGATATCCAGAGGCTTTTTGCCATCTTATTTGTCTCATTGCTAGAATCACCATCCATTCTATATGTTTATTGACAATTGCCTCATTAAGAGCTATCTTGTAATTGGCCTATTAGTTTCTAATTGTGATTAATAAAAGTGATTAGGGGCTGGAATAAGATGCACGTTTGACTCTTCTCCTTCTCCCTCCTCTTTTCTCTACTTCTCTCTTCCTTTTGCACTGATTTTCCTCTCCTTTTTTCTGCTTTTCTTTGACTAAATAAAGAACCTATTGCTAGTTGTTTTTCATCTTGGTATCAAAGTGGTGCAACTATTCTTTTCTTTTTTCATTTTAATCCCATACACAGTATGTATGGAGAACTGAATGGTTGATTGATTAAAGAAGATATTGAGTCCAGTTGGTAGAGGGTTTTGAGAGAAAAGGGGCAATCAAATTATTGTCCAAGGCAGTTCTTGGAGTTTTTGCTCGAAACCCTAGCTAACTGGAGATTTTGAGTGAAGGCTCTCAAAGGGGGGTTCTAACTTGGCACTTAAGGCTTGAAGGATTTCCTTTTGATTCTTATTAAGATTGATCCAAGTAGAATTGGATTCTGGAGATACTACAAGGAGTCGCCGGAATTTTTTGTTTTCTCCTATGTTGCTGGATGTAGTGCAACCGTAGTTTGATCCAAGTAGAATTGGATTCTGGAGATACAACAAGGAGTGGCTGGAATTTTTTGTTTTCTCCCATGTTGCTAGATGCGGTGCAACCATAGTTTGGGTATCCTATTATGGTCAGTATCAGTTGTTATCATTTTTAGTCATCCTTATTTGGTATTTGAAAATTGTTCATTGAAGTTTTGGAAATAATGGAGCACTCTGAAGTAGAGATCAAGCAAAGCTCAAAGTTGATAGATTCTGAGAGCTTCTGTAGATCCTCTACTGGCCGTGACCACAATGAAGCTTGATGGAACCAATTATTTGGCTTGGTCACAGTCAATGAGAATATATGTTTGTAGTATTTGTAGTAGAGGAAAGTGGGGATATATCTCCAGTAATAAAGCCTAAGGAGGATGATCCTTCCAATGAGAAATGGATGCAAGAAAACTATACTGTCATTGGTTGGTTGGTCAACTCAATGCAACCTTTCTCAGGCTGATTCTATGGTGAGTAGGGAGGAAAGCGGAAGGCGGGTTTAGGTTCAAGGGGGTAGTTCTAGTTGACCACTTTGCAAATGTAGGGATGAAATCTAAGGCAACTAAGGAAAAGAAAGATGTTATATGTGAGTATTAGAAAAAGATAAAGCATACGAAGGATACTTGCTAGAAGTTACACCCACACCTTTTGGTAGCTTGGTTTAGAAATTGTAATAACAGTAAGAAAGTTGGAAATGGAAAGACTGGGAATGCAAATGCAACCATGGTTCCAAATGGTGACAAGGGTTGTAAACTTGTAACGAGGAGAAGACTACTATTGAGTAGTTGACAGTAGTAAAAGTCGAATTTGAGAAGTATGGGAGGATGATTAATCACCTTGAAAGCACAGTTGCAACAATTTCTAATCATTTAGGCCATTCACCTTCCTCTACTTTTGCACATTCAGATATACGAGCTACTACCAACAATGCAACTACCTCAAATAATCGTAAAATACCTTGGGGATATAGATTCTAAAGCTTCTGATCATATGACTAGTGTTTCTACTTTGTTCAATTCCTATAACTTGCTTTTTGGTCGTGATAAAATAACCTTGGATGATGGCTCTCTTGCTCCTATTTTTGGCAAGGGAGACATCGAGACCACAAATTCCCTTACAATTACCTTTGTCCTTCATGTCCCTAAACTCCACACTGACCTTTTGTTTGTAAGCTTGGCTAAATCGTTAAACTATTGTATAACCTTTTCTCCTTGTTGCATTTTTAAGGATCTGCAGTCTTTGAAGGTGATTTGGAGTGGCCACGAGGCAAATGGAATATATTTGCTAGATTTTCCTAAGCAAAGGCAAGGACAACCACTAAAAGTTGCTTTTGGATTCTTCCTCTTTAGAGTCCAGTAGTCGTATTATGTTATGTCATTTTTGGCTAGGTCACTTATCTTTTTCAACTTTGAGTCATTTATTTCCAGAATTGCTTAAAGGAGTTAGTTTGTTAAGTCTGCATTGTGAGTCATGCAAATTTTCAAAGCATTGTAGAAACACTATCCTTTGTGGGGGTCTTATCATTTACCTTCCATGGGTAGCTATCGATATATATATTTTTTTGTTCATCGATGATTTTTTCTAGTACACTTGGATATATCTGATGCACTTGCGTGATGAATTCCCAAAGATTGTGAAACAATTTCCTAAGTTTGTTGTTACTCAATTTGATACTTGTATTAAAATATTCTAGTTAGAGAATGCAAATGAATATTTTGGAAAGAGTCTTGCTTCTTATCTTGATGATTTTGGGGTTATTCACCAAAGTTCTTTTTGTACGCACTCCACAACAAAATGGAGTTATTGAACGGAAAAACTGTCATATTGTTGAAATAGTCAGAAGCATTTTATTTTCCTCATATATTCCTATCATTTTTTTTTTTTTTTGGAGAGGATGTTGTTACTACAAAAACTTATCAATCTATGCCATAGTCTTGGTTTCAAGTCTTCCTTTATCCTACTTTTTCACAACAAAGATCTTTTCCCCCTTCCTCTTTGCGTCTTTGGTTGCACTTGCTATGTCCATATTCTAGTTCTTCAAGACAAATTCAGACCAAAGACCTGCAAATGTATTTTTCTTGGTTGTGATAGAAGAGTTACTATTTGGTTTGATATGGTTAGTGGCACTCGTTTTGTCTCTATGGATGTTACTTTTGCGGAGTCTGTTCTCTTTTATGGTCTTTCTCCTAAGGGGAAGTATTCATTTGAGTTCTTTGATCTCCTTCCTATTCTTATTGAGTCTAGTGGTGAACCTCTTATTGAGTCACTTCATTGTGTCTCCTTTTGTTGAGTCATCTCCTAACTCTTCTCGTCCAGTTCCTCCATAGCTGCCTCCACATCCTCCCTCATTTGTTACTCCATCTGTCCTTTAGAGGTGGTACTGGTGGCAAAGGCTCAAGAATGAATAGGTTGTTTCTACTCCAATAGTTGAGCCTCCTACACTTCTAGTTGCTGAAGAGACAAGTGTTGAGGCCATGCCTTTGCAATCCCCTTTCCCTAACCTTGATATACCCATTTCCATAAGAAAAGGTAAAAAGAAAGTATGTTGCACATTGCATTTCAAAGCACCACTCTTATGGACTGCTCTCCTATCATATTATTCCTTCTTAGCCTTTGTTTCTTCTTGCCTATCCCATACTCTGTATCAAAAGCACTATCAAAAACCAAAACGAAGGGATGCTATGAGAACTGAGATAGAGGCATTGTATTAGAATGACACTTGGGATGTGGTTGATTTGCTTGAAGGGAAGGAGTCCATTGGGTGCAAATGGGTTTACACCATAAAATATCATGCATATGGTTCTATTGAAAGGTTCAAAGCTTGGTTGGTTGCCAAGGGGTATGCACAGGCATATGGGATAGGCTACTTGGAGACATTTGCCCCTGTTGCTGAGATGACTTTTGTGAGAGTTTTATTATCCTTGGCAGCTAATTTTGATTGGTTGCTCTATTAGATTGATGTAAAGAATACTTTTTTGAATGGGGACTTGCATGAAGAAGTGTATATGTCTCTTCCTCCTGGGATATGTGGAAAAGAAATGCAAGGTGAGGTATGTAAATTGAATAAATCACTCTATAGCCTTAAGCAATCCCCTAGATCCTAGTTTGAAAGATTCAGAGCTGCCCTTGTTCACTTTGGATATACATAGACACAGTCAGATCATACTCTCTTTGTGACCTTAAGAAATTCCTTAATGCTGAATTTGAAATAAAAGATTTGGGGGAATTGAGGTATTTCTTGGGGATTGAAGTTTCTAGATCTAAAGATGGCATCTTCATCTTCCAATGTAAGTATGTGCTTGACTTGCTTACTAAAATAGGCAAACTTGGGGTAAAACCACCTACCACATCTGTTGATTTGAACCAAAAGCTCTTAGCTTCTATGGATTGTTACTTGAGGATAGGGAAGTGTTCTAGAGTTTGCCTGGGAAGTTGTATGTATGCATGACTCGCCCTAACATTTCTTATGCTGTTTGTCTCATTAGCTAGTTTATGCATGCCCCTAGAGATGTACATATGGTTGCAGTAGAGAATTCTATGTTACTTGAAGGGTATTCCAAGAAAAGGTACCCTTTTTGTAAGCATGATCACATGGAACTAGAGGCCTATATAGGTGCAGATTGGGTAGGTTGTATTGATGATAGGTGGTCTACATCTAGGTATTTTACTATGATGGATGGAAATCTGGTTTCTTGGAGGAGAAAGAAACAATTAGTGGTTTGCTAGGTCTTCAGATGAAGCAGAATATAGGGCCATGGTCCATGGTGTATTTGAACTATTGTAGTTATGGTCTTTGATGCAAGAGATGGGTGTTGAATATGACAAGCCATTGATGTTGTATTGTGATAATTAGGTGGCCATGGACATAGAACATAATCCTATCCAACATGACCACGAAGCATATTGAGGTGAACACTTCATCAGAGAAAGAGTGGCATCTGGGGAAGTTTGTCTACCCTTCATTGCATTTGAAGAGTAGTTAGTTGATGTTCTTAGCAAGGGAGTTCCTAAGGCTAAATAACACCAGTATGTAAGCAAGCTAGGCATGATTGACATCTATGCTCAACTTGAGGGGGAGTGTAGAGATAGTCAGTCAGATGGACCATAATCTTTTAATGTTTTGTCCATTAGTTTCTTGAGATAATGGGCCTTTAGTCTTTTTTTTTTCTTTATGTTTATTGACAATTGCCCGTTAAAGGCAATCTTGTAATTGGCCTATTAGTTTCTAATTGTGAGTAATAAAAGTGATTAGGGGTTGGAGTAAGATGTACGGTTGACTCTTCTTCTGATCTTCTCTCTTGTTCTCCCTTCCTTTAGCATTGATTCTCCTCTTCTTTTTGCTGTTTTTCTTTGATTAAACAAACAACCTATTGCTGATTGTTTTTCATCTATAACAGCAGTCCAAACTTGTTAGATCTATGGATTTTTCCAAAAATTACCAAAAACAATTTTTTATATGTTATAAATGATTTTCATTACAGGAAAGAACTATTATATAAATCTATCAATGATCTATTAAACTCATTGATCTAAGAATTATTTATGCCAAAAATGATTTATTTTTTTATTTTTTAGAAAGACACCAAAAATTAGAAAATCACTTATTTTATATATTCTAAATGATTTTCATGGTATGAGAACTATAAGATGGACCTATCTATGATCTATCAAACTCATTGATCTAATAACAATTGATGTGTCTTGTGATGGATTTTTGGTAGATTGGAAACTCAAACATTGTTTGATGTATTATTAGTAAGATTTAGTGTTATTGATGTATTTGTGGGATTTGTAAGATTTCCCTAATGTATCTAGGTGTATCCATATCTTTCCATAGTATCTACATTTAACCCCAGTATATTTGTATCCAGAATCTATATCCAATCTTCCCAATATGGTATGTGATACCAATATTTTGTACCTTGTGCAACCCTTTTTGGGTGCATTCCAATATGATACACCATCATCTCATGTACATCCTCTTTTCTTTTTGTTTAATGAAAGTCTCCCTCTATCTCAAAAGAAAAAAAATACTTTGAACCTTGTGCAGCCCTCATACACCACACAATTTTACCTCTTTTTCTTTGAAGGAAGGAAATAGAGGGGCTGAACAATATTTTAGATTAGTTGGTGGAGACCATTTGAACCCAAAAGAGAAGAAAAGATTTTTTCTTTTGAGAAAAGAATTCCCAAATTAGAAATACAAAGTTGCACGAGATTAGTGGGTGGGAAATATTTTCACCATTTGTTTTGCACAAGAGGCATAAATGGGGTGGGGGGGCACCATATACCATATAGATCCAAGGATATCTCAGTGATTTAAAAGGCGTGCCTAGGCGCACGTGCAAGGTACATTTTAGGGTAGGTGCCTTGCCCAGGTCCTAGGCACAGCCCTTTCAAAAGGCGCACGCTTGGTGTGACTAGGTGTATGCCTGATGCGCCTTGCACCTCGGCCCAAATGTGCGCCTTTTGAAAGTTTGACACTTTTTTGCTTGTTTTGAACCTAGCGGTTGGGCCGAGGGCTCCGCCCCTGGACCCCTGTGAGAACCCCCTATTCGGTAATGTTGTTCATTCATTCATCCTACCAAAATATCTTCTTAAAAAGCAATTAAAATTATAAAATCATTATTTTTTGTGTGAGAACTAAGAATTTAGGACCCTAACATGGACTTGTTTGGGCTTGCCTCAAGGGGCATGGTACAAAGGCAGCTTGTAGAATCAAGAATGTAATATGTTTTAGTTTTACATCACATTAGCTACTTTAAGTAATGCAATTGAGGAAAAAAAAGAGATTGTGGGTTTTACATGATTGAGAATGTTTTATATGTTTGATTTTATTTTTAAATTCACATTTGAATATGCTTTACATGTTATGTTTGAGAATTTTAATTTTAGATAATAGGTTTTTTAAAACATTTATTTTAAAATTTAAAGTTTATATTTTTTTTCAATATTATTGTTTAATATTTTTTGATTTATTTTTGCATTTTTGCATTTTTTGATTTTTTGACATTTTTTTTTTATTTTTTAGCATTTTTTATTGTTGTGTGTTGCTTCAAAAAGGCGCACGCCTCGCACCTTGGGCGCAAATTGACCCCTGCGCCTTTTTTGCACCTTGTGCAGTTGCGCTTTTAAAACATTGGGATATGTGGGATCTAATTATAGGAAGGTATAGACATAAGCCTGTTGTTTGGAAAAGAAGAGTTTGGTCAAAAGGAGGGAAGATAACCTTGGTTCAGTCAGCTTTGTCGAACTTGCCAACCTACTTCCTATCCATATTTTCAGCCCTGCTCTTAGTCAATAATACCTTGGAGAAACTCGAGCGATATTTCTTGTGGGAGGATCCTCAGAATGAGAGGATTCGTGTCTTGGGGGAAGTTTTGGAAACAGAAGTATGAAGTAGGTGTGGGAATACGAGACTTGAGATCCTACTAAAAAAATGGTAGTGGAGATATGTGGAAGAATTCTTAAAAGTAAATATGGTAGCCAAGGGTTAGATTGGGAGAGAGCTCCTACTCAAGAATCTCATGGTTTAGGTATTTGGAAGGGAATCATGAAACAGAACGAGTTCTTGCAAATCACAACTTTTAGGTTAGGTAATGGGGAATGTATTAACTTTTGGAAAGATTTTTTGGTGTGGGACTAGGCCGTTGTGTGAATTCTTGATCTTTTAACCTGGCCAACAATAAGGATGCCGCAATCAAGGAAAGCTAAAAATGTTAGAAGACAAGGTAATATGGAACCCAAGGCTGAGGAGTTTGTTTAATTGGGAAGCTAATAGACTTGTTCAAATGTTTGAACTGATCCGCTGGTTTCACCTAATGCTGTTAGGGGTGGCAATTTCTCACCCAACCCACTGAACCCACCCATTTACTTGGCGGGTTGGAAATGGGTTGATCACCCATTGGGTCAATTTAAATGGGTTGGGTTTTGGATAACCATTGGGTTAACCACTAAAGATATAAGTATTAATTCCTTAGCCATTTTTTTTAATTTTCTTCATTTGAGTGAAATGATTTATAATTAATAAATTAATTTTCTATTAATTATTGACTAAAATTAGTTTTGCCTCAAATCAACACACTTCAACAAAATCGACATAAATCCAAATCAACTCGACCCGAGTCCAGACCAGTTCAACTCAGTCTAAATATAAACAGACCTGATCACCTCGGTTTGGTTTGTTCGGGTTGGCCAGCCTAGTTTGAACTTGACCCGATCTAGATCGGGTCGACCCGAAGGCGAAGTGGGGCCAGTCAGACTGGTTCGACCCATGCTTGGTATGATCCAACGCGAAATCTGCCCATCCTGCTTTGGATCATCCGACCCAGCTTGTATTCGTACAACCGACCCAAATTTGGACGATCCAATTTACTCCCCTTGAGTGACCCGCTTTGGTCCCAAACTTGTGCACAACCTAATATGGGCCGGTCCGAGTCAATCTGCCATCGATTGAATTGGTCTGGTTCGGTCCGACTGGACTAATCTAAATCCAAAACGGTTCAACCACTCTTAATGTGATTAGCTCGAAGATAATCCAATTAGATAGTTCAAGTTGGTCTGACCAGTTTGAACCTAAGTGGTTTGGTCAAACTTGAAACCTGAACATAATCAAATGGCTTCGCCACTTGTGTAAAAATAACATGCATGTAATGTGATTTGAACCTTCACCACTTATGTAAATAAAACTACTATTACCTCCAAGCTATGACCAACTTATTTGTCAAGTGGGAGTTAGTTTTTTGTTTTAACTACATAAATATAAGATTAATGGATTTGGGCGGGTTGGATTGGGTCAAGGCAGGTTTGGGTTGAACCCAACCCATTTAATTTTATATAATTAGGTCATTAATGGGTTGGCGGGTTAGATGGGTTGGGTTAAAGCTCAACCCAAACCAAACCCACCCAACCCACCCAATTGCCACCGCTAAGTGCTGTATGCAAAGGATTGTTGACTATGGAAAATAGCCAAATTAGGGAGGTTCTTGATTAAGTCATATATGAGCCTTTTACCTTGCCTAGAGCTGGGGCTATGGCTTGGAGTTAGATATGGAAGGTAAAAGTACCTTCCAAGGTGGTTTTCGTTGTAGTTTGTATGGATTGCTAAGTTGGGTTTGTTTGGTGTACAACATCTTACCTCTACAAGAATAAAGTCGGGAGGAAAAGCAAGTGCAAGATGATAAAGATTTCAGGCAAGGGGTGGGGGCATGCATTATCAGGTTGAGGTTGCGATGTTCAAGGGTCAATTCTGAGAAGTTAAAAGATTGTTTAAGTTTGAAAGCTTTAGAGGTACAGGGTGTGGATCGTAGTTCCAAGGTAAGGAGTTAAGAGTAGACCTGTTCATGGGCCGGGTAGGTCGATGGCCCGGCCCAGCTCGGCCCGCACCCCGATCGGGCTTGGTCATGTAATTAGGCCCGCGGGCCTGACCTCTGGCCTAACACAGTAAGCCCGACTGTGTTACGGGCCGGGCTCGAGATTTATCAAAAAAGCCCGGCCTGGCCCGACTCAACATTATATATTTTATAAAATACATAATATGTATTTTATATATTATATATAAATAATATAATATTTATTGAAATATATAAATATATATTTATAATTTAATATATACATTTTTTTAATTTTTTCTTTATAATTTCTCTCTCACTCTCTCTCTCTCTTTATTCAGCCGCTTCAGCAGTAGTAACAACATGGGCTAAATTTCAGGCTCGAGCCCAGGCTCGGGCTTTGGGCTTTTTATGAGGGCCGGGATCGGGCCCAAGTTGTAGGCCCGATGGTCGGGCCAGGCTCGGTCTCGGGCCTTAGAAAAATCTGTTAATACAGAGTGAAAGCCCGGCCCGGCCCGGCCCATGAACATGTCTAGTTAAGAGGAAGCTAAGAAGGGAGGAGATCCATGTGAAGGGTTTCAAGAAGAAAAGTCCAGAGGGGTAAGTAGAGAAGCTGGAGGAGAATCACGGGGTGAGATGGGATCTGGATGGTAAAGCTTGGTGAACAACTTGGTGCAGGGAGTGAGGGATGGGGAAAAGAAAATGAAAAGGGGGGCAAAGACAGGGTCGATTTGGTTGAAAATTCTATTTTAGAGGATGAGGGTAAAGGTAATGTTGATGATGGTAGTTTGGAAGAAGGAGGTTTAAAGGTAGGAGCTGAAGGAGTAGGAAAGGAAACAGGGGTAGGAAAAGGAAATTTGATATTGCCTATTGCAAAAACTTGTGAGGCGAAGAAAATACGAAACTTTTCCCTAGGTCGAGTATAAGGAAATTGAAGATGAAGGTGGGGAAGAAGTTAAGGAAGATGATGATTGGGTGATTTTAGATGAAACCATGAAATTGGATGTGCAATAGATTTGGAGATAGTGGTGAACAAAGAGGTGGAAGTCAGTAAAATTTTGGGCTCAGTGCTAGATAATGGTCTCATGAAGGACTTTTTTTCTAGCTTTTAGAGGCCTAAGACAAGGTGATCCCCTATCACGATTCCTTTTCACCCTTATAACAGATGTGTTTAGTAGATTAATCTCAAAATTTGACAAAGATGGAGTGTTTAGGGGTTGGAGAATAGGTAATTCCCAGTCACTCACCTCCAATTTGCTGAAGACATTATAATTTTTGGTGAAGGGGGATGATTTAAGGAATGTGTGGAATCTAAAAGAGGTTATCTATTTGAACTGGAACAAGAGTTGTGTGGAAGTCATCTATTTAGAAGATCGGGCTATAAGGGACATTGCAAAGTGCTTAGATTGCCCTACCTCTTCTTGGCTTTTGTCCTATTCAGGTCTCCCTCTAGGGGCAAACTCCAAGGAAAGTTGATTCTGAAATCTGGTTCTAGAAAAGTTTGAAAATGGCAATATGGAAAAAGAATTGCATTTCCTTGGGTGGTAGAGTTACTCTGATTAAGGCCACACTATCTACCCTACCAATTTACTTCCTTTCTGTCTTTAGAATCCCCTCAAGGGAATCTAAGAGGTCAGAGAAGTTAATGAGGAACATTCTTTGGGAACTTGGGGAAGTCAAAAAGGATCACGTAGTCAATTGGGAGATTGTATGTAGGACTAAAGAGCAGGGAGGCCTGGGTTTAGGGAGTATAGCCAAGAAGATTATGGCTCTTCTAGGAAAATGGCTGTGGCCATTGGAGAGAAAGAGGCTGTGGCATGAGCTAATTGGTAGTATTCATGGCTATTTGGAAAATGGCTAGGATGCTGGTATATCACAATAGGCTACTTTGGCTTCATTGTAGAAGGCAATCTTTAGTCTCCTTCCTCAATTCCTACAGTTTATCAGGTATGATGTTTGCTCTGGGAATCTAGTAAGTTTTGGGAAGATCTTTGGGTGGGCAATTCAGCTCTTAAGGATTTATTCCCTTTTCTTTATTCCATCTCCTTTCACAAAAAAAGAACCGGTTGCCAGTTGTCTTTCTTCACCTTTAACCCCTTTATCTCGTAATTGGGATCTTAGCCTCCGTAGAGGTTTAAGGGATTTTGAATTAACCAGTGTTGCATATCTCCTTTCTCTTCTTGGTAACATCTGCCTAAACCCTTTGTCACCGGATAAAAGAATTTGGTCTCCATCCCCAAAAGGTTCCTTCTCTGTTGCTTCTTTTTTTAATTCACTTTGTCTTTCCTCTTCCTGATGCAGGAGTTGAAGAGGCAAAATTGGAATTTTAGGAAATTTTATGTATTTCTGTATTTTTGGACATTTGGGGTATTTTTGTTAGTTTGCAATTTTTTTGTGGGGTCCAATAATAGGGTTTAAATTGTCTAGTTATAGTTTGTTTATGTTTAAAATTTCAGAGTCATTGCATTAGTAGGATTAGAGTTATTGAGTCTTCTTTGAATTGAAATAGGATATGACAGCTTAGTTTGAGTCCTACTAGGATTATTGAGTCTAACAATTTGACTTCTAAGACTATTATGAGTCTAAGTGTTTGACTTCTAGGATTATTATGAGTTTAGAGTCTATAAATATGTATGGACGTTTTACACAAAGGCAATGAAGCTTATTGAGTTTTTCTTTAGCTTATGCTAACTATGGTGAGTGATTCCCATGTCCTAGAGTGATTCTAGGCACCCTGTGAGTGATTCAGGTATTCTCTCTTCTTTCTCTCCCTATTTTCTCTCTTATTCCTTCAAGAAGCCATTACAGCGACTGACAACCATAAAACTCTGATCAATAAGACCATTCAACATTCTCTAAGGACTAAAACTGAGCTGGTCCTACATCAGTTTGTATCAAAGCTAATGGTTTATTCACTATGTTCTCACCAAGTTACCGATTCTATAGGCCTAGGGTATCTTCTACACAATCTTACAGGTCTAGAATCAATAATAATTGGGCTTTTGAACCATATGAAGGCTCTCTGGTTGACTTATTTGAGAAGATGGTGGAAGAAAACAAATCTAATATTGTTGGCTATGGGAGCAAGGTTTTCAAACATGTTAGAAGAGAAAGGGTAATACCAGATTTCAAAGGAGATGATGATCTGCAAGCATTCTTTGATTGGGTTGCTGGACTAGAAGAATATTTTGATTGGCATGATATGTTTGACAAACAAAGGATTAGATTTGCATGCATGAAGCTGACGGGTCATGCTAAAGTATGGTGGAGAACTCTTGAGCAACGACTAGAAAAAAGAGGTGATTATCCAATTAATACATGGGCAGAGATGAAGAGGTGTTTGCAAAAAAGTACATCCCAATAGATTTCCATGATGATTTATATATGGAGCTAACTAATTTCAAGCAAAAGAAGAAGCAATAGGTTACAACAAAGAACTTGAAGTCAAGGGGAAGAAGGTACAAAGTTAAAAAGAAAGTAGATGATTCCTTGCATATTGATGCCTATCCTAAAGTTGAAGTTAGGGATGAAGCTAAAGAAGAATTTCGAGCTATAGAAGTTGTAGATATTAAAAATCAAGAGGGTGCAGGCCAAGAGAAAATAGAAATTACTGGAGTTTCCGACACCCATGATCAGCTTGAGGTTAATGATCAAGAAGAAATAGAAGCGGAGCAAGTTAAATAAATTCAGGTGCAAGATACAAATCTGCTGATTGTAGTAGATCCTAGTATGGAAGTAAGTGACATTACCTTTCAAGTTCAACTAGAACCAATTCAAGAATTACAACCTAACATAGCACAAGTTCCCCCAACATCAACAATGGAAGGAGTCCTAGAGTTTGTTGAAGAACCAAGGATAGCAGAACACATAGAGATGATTCCTAAGCTAGAGGTTGAAGGAAAAGCTCCAAATGTTGTAGTTGAGAGTTTGGATAAGTGAGGGGAAGATTCATCACCATAGCTGGTTGATGAATTAAGTGTTCAAGAAACTAATGTTATTGATGATTTAACAAAGATGGTTATGGAAGGCAGTGTTTCAGAAATACGTTCCTTTTCTAGTTCTGTGCATGCCCTTTACTCTACAGTCCAAGCATGTAGCTGTGGGAAGTCCTACTCTAGGATGAGTTTTTTTGAACTGGGGGAGAATGATACAGGAGCTGAAGAGGGAAAATTGGAATTTTATGAAATTTATGTATTTCTGTATTTTTGGACAGTAGGGGTATTTTTGTCATTTTGCATTTTTTGTGTGTGTGGGGGGGGTCCAATAATAGGGTTTAAATTGTCTAGTTATAGTTTGTTTATGTTTAAAATTTTAGAGTCATTGCATAAGTAGGATTAGAGTTATTGAGTCTTTGAATTGAAATAGGATATGACAACTTAGTTTGAGTCCTACTAGGATTATTGATCTAATAGTTTGACTCCTAGGATTATTATGAGTTTAGAGTCTATAAGTATGTATGGACGTTTTACACAAAGGCAATGAAGTTTATTGAGTTTTTCTTCAGCTTATGCTAACTATGGTGAGTGATTCCCATGTCCTAGAGTGATTCTAGGCACCCTGTGAGTGATTCCCGGTATTTTCTCTCTTCTTTCTCTCCTTATTTTTTCTCTTATTCCTTCAAGAAGCCATTACAGCCATTGACAGCCATAAAACCCTGATCAATAAGACCATTCAACATTCTCTAATGACCAAAACTGAGCTGATCTTACATCACTTCCCCTCTGGATTTCCCAGTTCAGGAAGTTTGGACTAGGCCTGTTCCCCCTAAGGTTTTAGTGTTTTGCTGAGAGGTTTTTCATGGGAAAGCCAACACTTTGGACTTATTGCAAAAGAAAAGGCCTCACTTATGCATTTCCCCCTTTTGGTGTTTTCTTCACAAATCTAATAGCAAGGATTATTCTCACTTTTTTTTATCCTGCTCTTTTGCTGCAACAATTTGGACTTGGATTTTTGCTCTTTTTGAGTGTAGGTGGAGTTTTCCAACAGAAGTAGCTCTATTTTTTGAGTCCTCAGCTTTTGCTTGGCCTACAAAAAGAGGAAAGTTGATGTGGAAGTGATTGGAGCAGCTTCACTTTGGACTCTCTGGGAGGAAAGGAACAACAGAATCTTTCAAGGGAAGGAAAGAAGTGTTATGGGCCTGGGAATAGGATCTCGTCACGGGTCGGTCCATGGGGAAAACCTCCTGTTTTCCCTTGTTCCTCCCCTTTCTTGCAGAACCTATCTTGGCGTCCTAAAGGGTGATTTGTCCAAGAGATCACCTAACTCTCCTTTCACTCTTCCTTGACTGAAATTCGATGCCTTTATTCAATGATCTCAGCCCCTTAAATAGGGGATTACAAGAGGTAAGAGTCCTGTTTGTAGGAAGACTCCTTGTTAAACTATACTGCTTACAGATAAGATAGATAAGACTCCTAGATAAGACTCCCTACTCAATAAAGATAAAACTCCCTAAGATAGATCAGACTCTACTAATCCTTATTAAGATAAGAAAACTGATGAGATAAGATAAGGATAAGATAGGATGAGCTAGACAATCCGATGAGGGCACCATGTCACTGTTGCTGCCGGCGGCGGTACTTCTTCCCAACGAATGCGTCCATAACATTACTCCCCTCCTGGACTACGAGTTTGTCCTCAAGCTTGAGATCTGGATGTGTCCCGGAGTTCAGTCAAGGGAATCTAGGTGGCTTTGGTTGATGGTAAGTGGTCCCATTCCACCAGGACCTCGAGAACTCCCTGATTGATTCTGGATTGAACAAAAGCCCGAGGTTGGGGGACGAGTTTGCCGTCTTTTAGGGGTGGTAGGGGGGGTACTTGGTCCGGAGGAGTACCTGTAAACGGCTTGAGCAAGGAAATGTGGAAAATATCATGGATTTTGCTGTGCTCTGGCAGTTCGAGCTGATATGCAACTGTGCCGATCCGCCGTAAAACCTTGAAGGGTCCATAAAATTTAGGTGCTAATTTGGGGGCCGCCTTGTGTCTCAAGGAGCGTTGTCGATAGGGCTGGATCTTCAACCATACAAACTGTCCTGGTTGAAGGGTTAGTTCTCGATGATGCTGGACATAGGCGTGCTTCATGCATAATTGCGCTTGTTGTAAGCGGAGGGAAACTTCAGCTAGGAGGGCATTGCGCTCTTGTAGGGAACGATCAATCTCATCCAATCGAGTCGAACCAGGCTCATAGGATAACAGGCAAGGAGGGTTTTGGCCATAGACGACTCGGAAGGGTGTCATGCCGAGGGAAGAATGATAGGCCGTGTTATAACAATATTCGGCCCAGGGGAGCCAATCAACCCACCTACGTGGTTGGTCTCCAACAAAACAGCGGAGATACATCTCGATCGTACGGTTCACTACCTCTGTTTGGCTGTGTGTCTGAGGATGGTAAGCAGAGGAAAAAGCTAAGGTCGTACCATGCAAACGAAACAGTTCCTTCCAGAAGGCACTAGTAAAAACTGGGTCCTTGTCGCTGATGATGGATTCTGTTAGCCCATGTAAACGGAAAATATGCGTAAAGAAAACGTGGGCAACTGAAACAACACTGTATGGGTGTGACAGAGGAATGAAATGGGCATACTTAGAAAAGCGATCCACCACCACGAATAGAACCGATTTTCCGCCCACCTTGGGTAGGCCCTCAATGAAATCCATGGAGATATCAACCCAGATTTGTGTTGGAATTGAGAGGGGCTGAAGAAGGCCAGCCGGGTGTAGGTTTTCCCATTTGTGTTGTTGGCACGTGGAGCAGTTATGGATGAAGTCTCAAATAGAAGTTTTCATACATGGCCAGTGGAAATCAGCTTGGACGCGATGCAGTGTCTTCTGAATGCCTTCATGGGTGGAGTTATGTATACTGGAGATGACAGAGGGAATTAAGGAAAAATAGGCTAGAAGGTATATACGTCCTTTGTATAATACCAGCCCGTCGTGAACGGATCAGCTTGGGTTGGTTGTCCTGGACTGTATTTTCTGAACAAGGTCCGTCCACTTTGGTGATTGTGGCAGCGTGTTCCTGATGTCTTCCAACAGGGTGACTCGGGGGTGTGAAATCGCACAAAGGAGCATAGTATCTTCGTTGCGTCTAGACAAGGCATCAGCGGCACGATTTAAGGATCCCGCCTTATTGTCTACCCGGAAATCAAAACCAAGTAGTTTGCTAACCCAATGTTGTTGAGGCGAAGTGGTAAGCCGCTGCTCCAACAAATACTTGAGGCTGTAGTGATCAGTCTTGACGACGAAGGACCTTCCCCACAAGTATGGCCTCCAGTGTTGCACTGCCCTAGCTAACCCAATCAGTTCACGCTCGTAGGCGGGTAATTTTAGATGTCGGTCAGCCAGTTTGCGGCTAAAGAAGGCAATCGGGTGTCCTAGCTGCTGCAATACGGCTCCAATACCTATACCTGATGCATCGCATTCGACCGTGAATTTGAGGTCAAAATTTGGCAACTGCAGAACTGGTGTGGAGTTGAGGGCATCCCTTAAACTTGCAAAGGTTGCATCAGCTGCGTCGTCCGAATGGAAGACATTTTTCTTTAACATATTGGTTAATGGGGCAGCCAAGAGTTTGTAATTTTGTACAAACTTGCGGTAGTATCCTGTCAGACCTAGGAATCCGCGGAGAGCCTTGGTGGATTGAGGTTTGGGCCATTCCTTGATTGCTTGAATTTTGGACCCATCCACTGTGACACCTTGCCCACTGATTATATGTCCTAAGTAAAGAACCCGACGCTCCCCAAAATAGCATTTGGACCGCTTAAGGAAGAGCTTGTGTTGTCGCAGGAGTTCAAAAACAGTCCGTAGATGATGCACGTGTTCTATCCATGATTTACTGTAGACTAAGATGTCGTCAAAGAACACTAAGACAAATCTGCGAAGGTGGGACTGAAATACCTCGTTTATCAGAGACTGGAATGTGGATGGGGCGTTGGTGAGACCGAACGGCATAACTAGAAATTCAAAGTGACCATGGTGCGTCCTGAAGGCAGTTTTCTCTACATCCTCGGAAGCCATCCGGACCTGAAAATATCCCGACCGTAGGTCTAATTTCGAGAAGTACTGGGCTCCGTGGAGTTCATCCAACAGTTCGTCCACAATGGGGATATGGAATTTATCCTTGACGGTCCGGTTATTGAGCTCTCTGTAGTCCACACAGAATCTCCAAGTACCATCTCGCTTTGGTACCAACAGAAGCAGTGAGGAGAAGGGGGAGCGGTTAAGACGGATGATTCCTTGTTTCATCATGTCCGTACACTGTTTCTCTATCTCGTCCTTCTGCAGATGTGGGTAGCGATAAGTCCGGACGACAACGGGTTCTGAACCCGTCACCAGAGGGATCCGATGATCGCAGGCTCGGGAGGGTGGAAGTCCCTTGGGTTCTTGGAATATATCTGAGAAATCGGTGAGGACTCTTTCCATATCCGCTGTGTTTATTGATTAGCCCTGAAGTGTATGCACCTACGTTTTTTTTGCCTTTACTCTGGTTCCCTGCCACGTAACTTGTTTTCCATTCAAGCGGAATGTCATTGTTAGAGCGTTGAAATCCCATAGGATTGGGCCTAGGGTGATCAACCATTTAACTCCCAGAACTTTATCAAATTCATCTAAGGATAGCACGAATAAATCAGCAGAGAAGGATTCGGATTCAACCTGTATTTGGATGTTCTTATAGATTCCGAGACTGTGAACCCTCTCTCCGTTTGCTACGACTACCTACAGTTGTGGTCTGATTTTCGTAGGTAATTCTAACTGGAGGGCAGCTTGCTCACTTACAAAATTGTGCGTGCTTCCCGAATCCACGAGGATACGTACTGGTTTCCCTGCCACCTGCGCCTGCAATTGCATAGATTGAGAGGTCTTTATCCCGGTAATCGCGTGGAGGGAGATCTCGGGTTCTAACGCTACGGGTTCATCCTTGTCTTCCTCTTGTTCGTCCACCAGAAGGCAGAATAGCCTCTTGCACCTATGCCCCGCCGAGTATAGATCATCGTAGTTTAAGCATTGCCCCCTTGCCCGGCGATCTGCCATCTCGGCTCTAGACAAACGTTTAATGGGTGGTGCCGTCATGCTGCTTCCCATGCTTGATGCCGTCTTGGGAACGTTACCTGTATGAAGTTTCTGTTCCCTGTTGGTTGCCGAAGAAGGGGCCACCCCGGATGATTTCGAGGGCGTCAACGATGACGGCGGTCGACCCACACTAAAGGTCCTGTGGCTAAGCTGTAGCTTGAGTTCGAAGGCACGAGCTAGGTTCATGGCTGTGACCAGGTTGGGAGGGTGTTGCATCTCCACATCCACCCGTAGGGGTTCTGCTAACCCTGCGGTGAACATGTCTACCTGCTGATCCGGTCGTACCGAGGCTGCTCTGGCAAGGAGGGTCTGAAATTGACACTGGTATTTGACCACGATTCCTGTCTGCTTGAGGTTGATCAATTCCTCTAGCGGGTTGCTCGTCAATGGGGGCCCAAACCTGATGAGGCAGTAGGATTTGAATTGAGCCCCAACTGAGCCCTGGTTCTTCCTGTTCCAGTCAGTAGAACCAGAGCTGCGCCTCCTTCGTCTTCGTTAGATGGCAAGCGGCCAGGCTGACCTTATCTCTGTCTTCCGTGCGCTGATTGCGAAAGAACTGTTCACAACGGTATAGCCATCCCAACGGATCTCTGGTGCCATTGTAAGACAGGAACTCCAGCCTGCTGTACTTGGGAACAACGGCGGCCGCCGGGGCGACGGTCTGCTGTAACGACTCCGTCCAATCTGGTCGGCGGCTGTTGGTGGTTGCCGTCCCTTCGTGACTCTTCTCCTTGTTAGAGAAATACGACTCCAGCAATCGTCACAGCTCCCGGACATCGTCCTTGACTTCACGTACCTCCACGTTGTTCTCCACGAGCCTGTGCTTCAGTTCGTGGACCTTGGACGACAGCTGCTCCAGATCGCCCATGACGTTTGGCTCTGATACCAGAATGTTATGGGCCCGGGAGTAGGATCTCGTCACGGGTCGGTCCACAGGGAAAACCTCCTGTTTTCCCTTGTTCCTCCCCTTTCTTGCAGAACCTATCTTGGCGTTCTAAAGGGTGATTTGTCCAAGAGATCACCTAACTCTCCTTTCACTCTTCCTTGACTGAAATTCGATGCCTTTATTCAATGATCTCAGCCCCTTAAATAGGGGATTACAAGAGGTAAGAGTCCTCTTTGTAGGAAGACTCCTTGTTAAACTATACTGCTTACAGATAAGATAAATAAGACTCCTAGATAAGACTCCCTACTCAATAAAGATAAAACTCCCTAAGATAGATCAGACTCTACTAATCCTTATTAAGATAAGAAAACTGATGAGATAAGATAAGGATAAGATAGGATGAGCTAGACAATCCGATGAGGGCACCACGTCACTGCTGCTGCCGGCGGTGGTACTTCTTCCCAACGAATTCGTCCATAACAAGAAGCCTCTCAGAAAGTCAAGGGCTGCATTCTGACAAGGGTAATACAATGGTTGAAAACAACAGTTTTGTTTCATTCTTTCTCCTTTGCTGACTTTCGGAAAATTGAGCTGCAGTGGCTATGAGTTCTTCGTGTAAGGAAGGTTTATTTACAGATTGGGTCCCCCCCTCCCCATGAAGGTTTTGTTAAATTGAACTTCGGTGGAAGTAGCCAAGGTAACCCTGGCCCTTTAGGTATAGGTGGGGTGTTGAGAGATAAAGACAGCAATCTTTTAGCCTTGTTCTCAGGCCCAGCGGTTCAGGAGATTCGACTAGAGCAGAATTATTAGCTGCACTTCAGGGAATTCAGCTTGCAAATCAAATTGGAATAGAGAGGCTACAAATTGAAGGTAATTCTCAAATAGTTGTGGGGTGGCTAAGGGACCCAGAATGAGTAGTTTGGTGTTTCACGGACATCCTCAAGAGAGTGTTTTGGCTAACAGGGAATATGACTCAAAATCCAGTGGGTATGATGGTTGGAAAATTCTTTGGCTGATTCTCTTGCAAAACAAGGAGTTAATAGAGAGCATCTGTTTTGGGTTGCTTTGTAACATACTTTCTTGCCTTCTCCTCGATACTGATAGGCTGTATTTTGGGTTACTTCTACTGCTATATCTTTTGATTACTGTTTGTTGAGGTGCAACTCGTGCTTCTCTTGCAAGGAAGACATTCAAGGAATTAGAAGAGAAGTACTGTGGAAATTCAAATTATAAAGAAGCAAAAGAAAATTTTGTTTTGGTGGATGGAAAGGGAAGGCCAACGAATGACCAATAGGAGTTGCGAAATTCTAATGAGGTTGTAGAAGGTGTTGAAGGAGTTGGAGAGCAGTTGGCGGCCTAAACATTTGAGAAGAATGTGGTTCTTGAATTAGAAAGGTATGGATAAGTCTAAAGACTCAAATGAAAGAGAACAATTGCCTGGTGTAATAAGAAGGTTTAAGAATAAATGCACCATTAAACATTGAAGATGGGTCTCCTCGGGGTGGGTCCTAATAAGAAGATAAAGAAAACAAAGAGGCACAGTTTTTTCTCATGCTATTGGAGAAATAGAGTAAATGTTTAGTTTGCAGGGTTGTTTTGGGTTGAGATATTGTAGGGAATGTAAAGATGTGAAGTTTTCTATTTTTGAGTTCATGTTGATTAGGCGGGTCATTTCTGTGAATTATTGGGACAATTTGTTTCTTTTTGGGTGGATAAGAATTGCTCAAAGGGTCTCTTTTTGTTGTGAACTGTTGGCTATGTTGCTTTCTTATCTTGACTTTGGGATGGTCATGGTTTAAGTTTAGAGGGAAGTTTCCGGCCTTGGAATTGTTTCTACTGTTTTGTTGGTGATATCCATCTTGTAATTTCTCTCTCTTCTTTCTTTCTTAATAAAATTTATTTTTTATTTACTACCAAAAAAATGTATTGATTGGTAGTCAGGGGTGTGCAATTGGTAAATACATGTCACTTGTGTGGAAACCTTATGGAATCAACTGAACACCTTTTGCTTCATTGCAACTTACAACATGTGGATACACTTTTAAAATTTCACTCTTCAATAGCTAGGGGCCAATTCTGGGGGATCTTCAATGCTTGCTCTCCTCTTGGAGATTTTTATATCCATGTTAGTTTGTGTGTGTGTGTGCGTGCGCTTGTGTGGATTAAGTGTGTAATATGCATATGTTGCTCTGCTTTTTTACTGACACACTCTGGACTTGATCTATGCTATGGTGTTTTGCAGAGACTTTGGAACTTCTCAACTGGGAAATTCTTGAAGACATACACTGGTCATGTTAATTCAAAATTTTGCATATCTTCGACTTTTTCTGTAACAAATGGAAAGTATATTGTCAGCGGTTCAGAGGATAACCATGTTTACCTGTGGGAGCTTCAAACCAGAAAAATAGCACAGGTATTGGAAGGTCATACAGATACTGTTATATCTGTCACATGCCACCCATCTGAGAATATGATTGCATCTGGTGCACTTGGGAATGACAAGACAGTGAAGATCTGGACTCAGGAGATGGACTGATTTTGCTTTTCTGGTAATGTGGTTGCTGTTATGAAGATTGGACTCATTGAAAATTTATTAATCTTTCAATTATTGCAGTACTACCCATATTGTAATACTCTAGATCATGATTCACGGCCAGATCTTTGTTATTCAAATGGAAAGTTGATACTATTTGTGTTTATCCTAACCAACATGGGTAATACAGATATCCACTTGCATATTTGCTAAGCTTGTATGGTATTGTTTCTTGTTGGATGTGTTCTTTCTAAAATGAAGTGTATTGCCATGCTAGTCCATTTTACTATACAAATTTAGTGCAGTTTTGTAGTCTGTTCCGTTCTATTAGCATAATTTGTGTCAAGAGAGCTTATTATTGGGAATCCTCAAGGCTGCGTTTGGTAATTAGTGTAAAAAGTGATTTTAAATTAACCAACTTATTTCATTTTTGTATCAAACTTTGCTCTTATTTTGAACGCAAAACTGGTTGAAGAAACTTTCATTTTCAGTACAAAAATGCATTCTTACTAACAACCTGCAAAACCAAATTGAAGTGCAAATTCACTTTGGTTCTGCACTTGCATTCTTTCAAAATGCAGCCCTACTGTAATAGCTTTATGTCTGAGGTCATTGCTGGAAGACAATTTGGTATTATGATGGTTTTTCTTTCTATTTTTAGGGAAATTATCTAAAACCTCCTTTTCACTTTATTGACAATGCCTAAACTCCCAAGTCATTCTAGATACCTCCAAGGAATTCCCTGTCAAAGGTTCCAGTAAATCATCATTATCATCCAACTCTTATCCCAACTTTTTGGTGTTGGCTTACATGAATCCTATTTTGCCATTCTGTTTTGTTTAATGCTATATCCATCATTCCATTGTTATATATTTAGTTATTAAATAATTTCGTACTACTATCCATGTCCTTTTTGGTCTACTACCCCTTCTAACCCCTTCAACTTGCAACAAACAAATCACTTATTATGGGTTTTGTCAAAAGTCTTCAATACATGTCACCAAACCATCTTGGTATATGAATACCAAAAAAAAAGCATTTTAGTATATTTTCTCTCATTTTGTCACCTATTGGAGCTATTCCTAAATTATTTCCAATGACTTCATTTCTGACCCTATCATTTCTAGTTTTTCCATTTAATCATCTCAGCATGCACTAAATACCAAAAAAAAAAAAAAAAAAACTCAGCATGAACATTTCTGCCTGTAGAGAACACTGATGTGGACCCCACTGTGTTCGTATGGCAGCATAGAACATTTTTTTTTGTTAGTTATGTCAGTGTTAGTTGGTAGTTATTTCAGTTTGTTGTTACAGCTTGTTATTTCAGCTTTTTATTAGTTTATTTGCCATGTAAGCAATAAGGGCAATTCAACCCTTTTACAATTAGTCAACATATATAAATATTAAGAGTGGGTCGATAGATCATTATGATTGACCCTCTCTCTCTTTTTTCTAAAACCCTTCGTGTGCTTCTTCTTTTCCTTGTTTTTGGAAGACCTAGGCCGGCTGTTACCAGTTGTTTAGGTGCTGTTGTTCTATTACAGTAGCTTCAAAAGTTTTTTATTGCTAATTCTTGACCAAGAATGGAGTTCAAGAATCAGGGGGAAGGTGTTTTGGGGACTAGCAATTTTGGTAACATGTTTGAGAATGCCTTTCAGATTACAACCGTGAAGTTTGATGGATCCAATTACTTAGAATGGGCCCAATCGGCCATGATGGCCATTGGGGGTAGAGGAAAACTTAGCTACCTGTTGGGAGATGTGAAAGAACCATCTAAGGAGGACCAAATGTATACCAAATGGGTTCAGGAGAACTATTTGGTTATGACATGGCTGTGCAATTCTATGCAACCACATATCAGCCGGAACTATTTGTGGGCAAAAACAGCCAAGGAAATCTGGGATGTAATGAAAGAGACTTACTCTCAACCCCTTAATGTTGCTAGGGCCTATGAATTGAAGTGTGAGGTTAATAACCTTAAGCAACGAGAGAAACCGGTCTCCGTTTACTTCTCTACTTTGAAATCTTTGTAGCATGAAATTGACCACCTAGAAACACTTGAGTGGGAAAGTCAGAAGGATGCGCAGACTCATAGAAAGCAAGTTGAAACTAATAGGGTTTTTGAATTCCTATCTGGTTTGAATCCTGACTATGATATTGTGAGACAACAAATACTAACAAGGGACAGTGTGACCTCATCTCAATCCTATTCCTTGGTGCATAGTGAAGAGACTAGGAGAAAGGTTATGATGCATCATCATCCCTTCCCACCAGCCTTGGCAGCAGTTAAACCTAAGTCTGGGGGTGATACAAAAAGGGGTATAAAGAAGGAAGATAAGCGGGATCTAGTGTGTGAACATTGCAAGAAACCTAAGCATACTAAAGACACATGTTGGAAGCTACACCCTTATCTAGTCCCAGCAAAACTGAGGAACAAAAGGGTTAATGCCCATGTTAATACCGATTCTACATCCTCATCGGGCACAAAAGGTACGCCTCTAGACACCTTAGCTGCTGTTCGGGCTGCCCTAACTCAGTTGGAAAAGGAAGTTGGGAATTCAGTTCAATCATCTCAGTCATCATCAGCTCCTTCCACATCAGCCTTTGCTCATTTAGGTACTCAGGCCTCAGCTTACCATGCTTCAGCTCCAGGTAACATTGAACATTGTTGGGTAATAGACTCAGGTGCATCTGGCCATATGACTAGCTTGCCATCACTGTTCACTACATGTCACTTATCTTCTGGTAGAGATAAAGTGTCCATTGCTGATGGTTCCCTTGTTCCCATTTCTAGCAAGTGAGACATCAAGTTATCTAATACCATTTCTTTATCTTCAGTTCTACATGTTCCTAAGCTTGATACTAACTTGCTTTCAGTCAGTAGTATTACAAAACATCAGAATTGTTCAGTAACTTTTTTCCCTGATCGATGTATTTTCAGGACTTGGAGACAAGGAAGGTGATTGGGACTGGCCGTGAGACGAATGGGATCTATCTGCTTGGAGAGAGTTCTCATTGGAAAGATCATGAAGATAGGAAGTCTTTTGTTTCTCAGTCTGTTAGTCCGGTTATGCTTTGGCATAATCGGTTAGGTCATTTATCCTTTCGGTATTTGAAGAGTTAGTTTCCAAATTTGTTTGTCTGTTCAGATGTCAAATTTGAGATGTGAGAGTTGTGATCTTGCAAAGCATTGTAGAACATCTTATTCATTGAGTAATAAAAGAAGTAGTAATTCTTTTGATGTTGTGCACACCGATGTTTGGGGCCTATATCACATCCCTTCTATGGGGGGGTACTGATATTTTTTGTTGTTTGTTGATGACTATACCCGTTTTTCTTGGGTTTACCTTATGCGTTCTTGAGATGAGGTTCCTTCTCTGACCCAGATCTTTTATCAGATGATTTTAACCCAGTTTGGGGTCAAAATCAAAATCTCCAGATTCGATAATGCGAAAAAATACTTTACCCTCTTATCTACTTGATCATGGGATTATTCACCAGAGTACTTGTCCTTATACAGCACAACAGAATGGGGTTGTTGAGAGGAAGAATATGCACATATTGGAGGTGGCTAGAAGCATTATGTTTAACTCCAATGTGCCTATCCGTTTATGGGGCGATGCTATTCTTACAATAGTGTATCTCATTAATCGAGTTCCTTCACGGGTTCTTGACATGAAGCCTCCCTTTACTCTTCTATACCTTGATAAAGAATTATTTACTGTTCCCCTTAAAACCTTTGGTTGCACTTGCTTTGTTCAGATTCTTGGACCTCATCGTTCCAAATTTGATCTTAAGGCCTCCAAATGCATTTTTCTTGATTATGCACAAACTCAAAAGGGTTATTGCTGCTATGAACCTACTTTTGGGAGGAGATTTGTCTCGATGGATGTTACTTTCTTTGAGGAGGTACCCTATTACCCTAGGGTTTCTCCTCAGGGGGAGAGTAGTGAGAGTGGGGTTAACTCATTAGAAGTTCCTTTACCTGTTCCATTGAGTGATGAGGGATGTAATGGGGAGGGTTGTCAGAGGTGTCAGGATTTGAGAGTCTATCACAGGCGGTGGAGGCAGGTTGATTTCGGTCATCAGCAGTCCAGGCCAGCCCCAGTTCCTTCTGCGAATCCAGATCCAGGTACCACAATCCCTTTATCAGATCCAGGTCCCCCTGAGATACCTTCCATTGTTGCTACTTTACCTTCTTTGGATGACCTTGACCTCTCCATTGCAAGCCGTAAAGGCAAACGGCGTTGCACCACATCCACAACTCACTGCACTTCCCAGTTTCTGTCCTATGATCGCCTATCCCCCTCTTGCAGGTCCTTTCTCACATCCATTGTTGATATTCCTATTCCCAGAACAATGCAGGAAGCCTTGTCAGTTCCTGAGTGGAAAGATGCAATGAAGGTTGAAATGGATGTCCTTCTGAGGAATAATACTTGGGAGCTAGTTGACCAGCCTAAAGGAAAGAAGCCGGTTGGATGTAGATGGGTATTTACTGTGAAACATAATGCTGATGGTTCCATTGAAAGGTATAAGGCACGGTTAGTTGCAAAGGGATTTACTCAGACTTATGGTATAGACTACTTGGAGACTTTTGCTCCAGTAGCAAAGATGACCACTATTCGAGTTCTGCTATCCCTTGCAGCCTGTTATTCTTGGCCCTTGTTCCAGATGGATGTTAAAAATGCCTTCCTCAATGGAGACTTACAGGAAGAAGTCTACATGCAGTTACCTCTTGGATTTTATGATGCAGAGACAGGTAAGAAGGTTTGTCGGTTGAATAAAGCCTTGTATGGACTAAAGCAGTCCCCCATAGCCTGGTTTGATAGACTCAGACAAGCCCTCGAAAAATTCGGCTATGTACAGGCCCAGTCAGACCATACATTGTTCATTAAAAGAGTGGACTCTTCCTTGACTTTGCTTGCTGTATATGTGGATGATATTGTAGTGACAGGGAATGATAACAGTGAGATTGAGTCCCTTAAACAACTCCTTCATCAAGAGTTTGAGGTGAAAGATCTGGGAGAGCTACGATACTTCTTGGGTATTGAGGTTGTTAGATCTAAACATGGGATTTTTATTTCTCAAAGGAAGTATGTTCTAGATCTATTAGCAGAAACTGGAAAGTTGGGTGTTAAGCCTGCAGGTACACTTATTGAATAGAATCACAAGATCAGTGCAGAGGGTGGAGAGCCTCTTGAAGACAAAGCTATGTTCCAACGGTTGGTTGGAAAACTTCTCTATCTTTGTCTCACACGACCGAACATCAGTTATGCAGTCAGCGTTTTAAGTCAATATATGCACTCTCTTAGAACTACTCACCTCCTTGCAGTTGAGAGAATACTAGCATACTTGAAGAGATGTCCAGGTAGAGGTATATTATTCAAGAATAATGATCACATGAAGATAGATGTCTATATAGATGCTGATTGGGCTGGGAGTGTTGATGACAGAAGGTCTACCTCTGGATATTGTGCCTTTGTAGGAGGTAGCCTTGTCTCCTAGAGGAGTAAGAAACAAAGTGTTGTTTCTCATTCTAGTGCTGAAGCTGATTATAGATCTATGGCTAATGGTGTGGTTGAAATCCTATGGCTGAAGTCATTATTTGAGGAGTTGGGTATTGCTTATGAGAAGCCATTAATGTTGTATTGTGATAATTAGGTTGCTATTAATATAGCTCATAATCCGGTACAGCATGACAGAACTAAGTCTATCGAAGTCGATCGACATTTTGTTAGAGAAAGGATTTCGTCTCAAGAAGTGTCTCCCGTATATCACCTCCAACATGCAGCTCGCAGATCTTCTCACCAAGGCTGTTCCAAGGAAGAAATTAGAGGCAGACCTATGCAAGTTGGGAATGATAAATATCTATTCCCAACTTGAGGGGGAGTGTAGAAAACACTGATGTGGACCCCACTGCTGTGGTCCCCACTGTGTTCGTATGGCAGCATAGCATATGCTTTTTTTGTTAGATATGTCAGTGTTAGTTGGTAGTTATTTCAGTTTGTTGTTACAGCTTGTTATTTCAACTTTTTATTAGTTTATTTGCCATGTAAGCAATAAGGGCAATTCAGCCCTTTTACACTTAGTCAACATATATAAATATTAAGAATGGGTCGGCAGATCATTATGATTGACCCTCTCTCTCTCTCTCTTTTCTAAAACCCTTCGTGTGCTTCTTCTTTTCTCCCTCTCTTCTTCTTTTCTTCTGAAATCTTTCTTTTTGCTTTCGAATTCAAGACTGATTGTAGTCTTGATCGACTACTCTGCCACACTCATTTTTTGTATATGTTTCTTGACTGTCCAACATTTTTTGCTCCATACAGCATAGTTAACCTTATAAGAAATTACTACACGTTAGACAGTGTACTGATCAGAAATGTGTGCTTTAATATAGCCAAAATACCCTTAAATAATGGTTGTTCTAGAGATGAACAAAATGATATTAACCTATAGTTGAAGGACCTGTTGAAGTGGCAAATTGTTGAACATGAAGGCGAACAAAATGATATTAACCTATAGTTGAAGGACCTGTTGAAGTGACAAATTGTTGAACATGAAGGCATATCAATTGAGGTGTCTTAGTTTAATATTTGGATTTGGCATGCTAATAGACAGCGATCAATGTGCTTCATTTCATTGATCAAACAGTAGTTGTAGAATATATTTTTTGGGGTCAGGGGTAGGGGAACTGGAGAAGAGAGATATTAGCAAGTGTTAGGGATATCTTTGTCACATAAAAATAGATGAGATAACATCGAGAGGCTTAGGGTTAATTTTGTTATTTAAAAATTACTTTTTATGAAACCATAAGAAAGTATGACATAAAGGATGTATATGATCTATAGAACCTTATGACTACTTGACAAGGGATTTCTTGGAGATGTAAAAATTGAGTTTAAGAAATGAAGAAGATGGTTACTTTATTATTGCATTTAAAAAGAATGTCAGTGCCGTCTGAATCTTTACCAGATATCAGCGCATTTTTCAGTCTACGTAGATTTGTTAAATCTAAGGAATCTCATTTTCCCCTTTCAAGCGAGCCATCACGGCCTCTAATATCCAGGTTCCTCCAAATTTGGTTTAATTTATATCACTTTCGCTGCTTCGTTAAGTTGTTTTTTAGTTGTATTAATGATTTATATATTTTCTTTTCTGTTGTTTTACATTTTCTTTGTAAACGTGGTTCAAGGTATAAATGATATATCTGGCACAGGGTGTATGGTATCAGTATTCAAAGGGACTGACATGTGGCATGGGCGGAGTGGATTTAGGTGTCAGGTCATATCAGTATTGTTTGTATTGCATGGTATTGAAGATGTAGTGGTCAATACGGACTGATACAGTGACTGGTTTGTTGAAATCTGTATTTTTAAAGTTTTGTTTTCTCCCATAGCTTTTTATCACTTCCAATTTTCACATCTCCTTAGAAGCACGTGAGAGAGTCTACCTGCAAAAATGCCTGAGATTTTGCATAAAAAGGAAGAAAACCCATTGGAGTCAAGAAGAGGGAGAGGTAAGTTTTTGCCCCTTTTTCACTTAATCATTCAATGTTCAGTAAATCTGCATATTTTGTTGTTTGAAATGCAAAGTATGTCTCAATTAGATATATGGTGTTTTAGGTTACATTAGTAGATGTTTGGATTTCCCTAAAACATTGGAAAGGATTTGAAAAAAAGTAATTTGTTTTATATATTTTACATGATTTTCATGGTAGGAAAGAACTATAAGATAGACTCATCAAACCCATTGTTTCGACAACAAATAATCATGGTTGTAAAGGAGTCGCCTAGGCAACTAGGCACCTTTGGCTAGGTGCCTCGCCCAAATGTCTTGACTTTTAGCAGCTAGGTGCCCTTTTAGGCGACAAAAATGACAAGGAACAACTTTTATATTATCATTTATATTGTTGTATCTTATTAATGTATGTGTTAATACATTTTACTCGTTTTTTCTATTTTACTTTCCATCTTGAATATTTATCATATAAAGTTAATTGATGTGAAATTTCTCTGTTAAATCCTATTATAGTAGTATTATTTTTGAAAACAATAAAACTAATATATGTAAAAGATTTTTATCTTTTAGATGTGATGATTTGCCATATTTTTAGAGGAATTTTAATGTTCTTAATATAGAGAATTGCTATTTTTCAATTAATATACATATTGAATGGTATATAAAAGTATAAAACTAGGGAACTAGCAATAAGTTAGTTTTTTGTATTATAAGATTTTTATCACCTAGGCGATTAGGCACCCAGCGTTGCCCATAATCACCTAGACACCTTGAATACTATGCAAATAATGTCAAAAATGTTTTTTTTCTTATCTTTTTATAATTTATAAAGATAAAAATAATAAAAATAAAATTATTACATGACCTGCTTTGTCTTTTAGTTTAAAGTAATTAAATAATAAAATTTTCCAAGATACAAGTCTACCCAACTCACAACCTTATTAAAATCTTATTCACTAAGAGACAACTATAAGCTTTCAGTTCAGCATCTTCGGCTGTTATCAAATAGCCCCTTGGAAACTCTGATGAATCTAAAGAAACCTACATATTAATATGTGAAGGGATCTAACGAACAAGCATCATGGCACAGGTCTGGCACGAGCATGGATCTGTTGTTTGCCACATTGTGCAAAAAGCTATATAACCAATTATGAGTTAACACTTGTACCAGTGCTCTGTACACTTGGGTGTGGGTCCCATGTCTATAAAACACATACATATTCACACGTGATTGGTTACTAACATTTTACACAGCGTGGTAACTGGCAGATTGAATTAAAATCATACTCCTCATAGTCCACTGGCATGATACAGGAAGTTGCAACAAAGAGCTAAAGCTAGTAGGGGCCTAGGGGGAAAGGCCGTGGCACATTGAATAAAATTCTCTGTTACGAGTGTTGAGCTTATGCCACAGATACTTCTTTTCATTGACAATCCCCCCTCAATTGCAAGTTTGTAGAATTGATCAGGGTAAAGGCCTAAAAGCTTTTCCATCTATCAAATGCTCAATGTCTTCCGAAGGCAGTGGTTTTTTCCTTTTTTCCTTTTTTATGAATGCAAGCTGCATCAATTCATTCATCTCTGTTCTGAAATATCAGAAGTTACAGTTAGAATGATCGCTTCAGGACACAAGGACCAAGTACATGGTCTCCTAATCAAACATTCTCGAGAGTCAAGAAAGGTGTGATTCTCAACAGCCAGCAATTACAGAGATGATTCTCCATGGTGGTTGTGTACTTTTGGAGAGGTATAAACCAACAGACCAATCTGCTTTTTCATTGACTGACATTAATATAAGTTCGTGCCCTCACAAGCAACATGAGAGTTTATTATTGGAGTAATGCAAAAAATTCGAGTTAAATGGGTCTGTCGGGTAGCTCATCCCCCAACCCAGGTACACAGGATTCGATCTCAAGTCTCCGACCAGCAGTAGACCTTACCAATCAACTGGTTGACAAATGGGTCTGTCCAATTTGGGCTGAAATAAAACATTACCTCCAATAAGAATTGGCATGGTTGTATACTTTAGGCCATCTGATTTCAATATATTGTAAGAGTTATCGCAGATTTCAATATATTACATTAAAGAAACTACCAATTGCAAACCTCCGTGTGGGTGGAATTAGCACCAAATAATCTCCCTTTAGGTGCTTAATTGTAAGTAACATCAACCAAGAGTTAAGAGTTAATCTTATTGACTACCAGCCGAATGATTTTGGGCTTACGAGAGAACAACCCAAAAGCACGACCCATAAAAGTCACTGACCCAGCTAACAATGTTTTTATTAGCTTATCATTTTTGCCCCAGCAGAATATGGTTTGTCGGTTAGATGACCAAAGTTCAACAGATGCATTAGTTTTAAGCCAATCGTTTAGGGTTAGGGGGTGTTCTACAAAATGGTTGGTTTTGTACATCGGCAAAATTATATGGCACTTGCTTTTGTTTTCAAAAACAAAACCATACATGTTGCCGAACACCTTTACAGTTTTATTATCTTCATTCTATCAATTTCCCACCACTGGCTTAAAGGGACTGATTTTCCATCAATAGAACCATGGCTATGCCAACAATATAACTTAAAAAAAGGCCACAAACAACGTTTGGCCCATTAAAGGTGAGTTTTATGCCACATATTCTGCACTAGTGGCACGAATGCCAATACAATTGAAGGCCCCACTTGACACAAATGGACACTCTCTAAATGTTTTGGGCCGTTTGTTTATGATATGAACATATGAAGTGTGTAATATTTAAATCTTAATTTTATTCTATTTTTGTTTTTTTTGTTTTTTATTTTTTTTTTCCGCTTCATATGGCTACACAACAAGGGGGTAAGGGGGTAGTCCCATCCCCTTTCCCTTAACCCCCAACCCCTGGTGGCAGCAGGATTTGATCCCAGGTCTCTACTCCGACGAGTCAGAGAACCTACCAACTGAATTCTCATTTTTGTTTCTGTTTCATTCAACTCATTCCATAGAGGTGAGATGCTACATCGTCTTCAACCTTGGGCCCAAACACAGTAATGCACCTTCCCCATCTCTCTCTCTCTCTCTCTCTCTCTCTCTCTTCTGTCACCTTATCTCCTTTCTCCCCAATCCCCATATTCGGTTGCAGCAACCAGGACCAGACCTGAACACAAAACAGCCACTGCACTCTTATCTCTTTTGTAGCTTCTTTCTTATTTTTCTCTCTTTCGTCTCTATCCATCTTTTTTACAGCCACCGAACTCCATGGAAACTGAACACCGCCGGCGACACCCTCCCTCACTCCTTTCGGCACTAAGTTATCCATATGATTAATTTGAAATCTATGATATTTCTGCGATTCCCTGGAACATGAGATCGATGTTTAAGGTCTTTGCTTTTCTAATTTTGTTCTCTTCTGTTTAACAACTCACTTCATTCTTGTTTTAATGGCGACATCTTGGATTGAGACCACTTTTGAAAAGCATTATAGTGGAATTAGACTGAGATTGTAGACCGGTTTGCTGATATCTCTGTAATGCCACCATAATGGATATCTCTTAGGGGGTGTTCTTTTCTTGGATTTTGAGAGGGGAGAAAGTTGGTCAATGGGATTTCCCATGTTCTTTTTTCAGATTTACGTACCCATTTCCTAGGTGGGTAAATAACTTTCCCACCTAGGGGGAAGTTATCAACACTTGAACGGGACAAAATTGCCCCTTTTAATAATGCATTTATATGACTAAAATGATCATTATTATTTACATGAGAAATTAAAAAACATGGGTAAATGCAGTTACCTAGGTAAATTTTTCTTGAGAAACACTTACCCGGATAAGTGACTATCCGAAAAGCGAACAAGGCCTTAGGGGGCGCTCTTTTTTCAGATTTTGAGAGGGGGGAAAGTTGGTCAATGGGATTTTGGTTCCCATTGACCAAGAATCCCATGTTCTTTTTTCGGATTTATGTAGGGACTAGGGAAAGTTTATTTTCTTGGGTACCACTTACCTGGGTAAGTGATACCCATCTCCTAGGTGGGTAAATAACTTTCTTACCTAGGGGGAAAGTTTCCAATACTTGAATGGGCAAAAAATGCCCATTTTAATAATGATTTTTTATGACTAAAATGGTCATTGCCTTATTTACATGAGAAATAAAAAGAGCATGGGTAAATGCATTTACCTGAGTAAATGTTTCATAGGAAAAACTTACCCAGATAACTGCATTTATCCGGGTAGGTAATTTACCGAAAAGCGAACAAGGCCTTAATACACAATGGACCCTCATACAAGAATAAAAAAGAATGATGTCTGGTGGGCTATTCTGGTTGCTCGGTTTTGTACCCATGACCCATGTCAAGGTTGCTGATAGTCACCATCTTAGACCGGTGAGAAGCATCTATTCAATTAGCTGGTGCCTGTGGTGTGTTGGGATCTTTGCATCAAATTGAGAATCTTTTATTGTCCTAGGGTAATATATGTGGGATGTATGGGCTTTGTTAAAAGAAATAGAAGTAAAATACCCATCTAAATCTAACCTAAGCATTGATTTTTGGGAGGTTTTTGAAATTACATATTACACATTATGGTGGAATTAGGATCAGTTCAGAGTAGAGTATGGTGCATGTGAGATCCATTGGCTGGACTTTGTGGCCATTTGAATTCAATGATCTCTTAATACAGCTCCACCCCTTCTCACCTAACCCTGCTCCTTCCATCAATATATAAGATTTAGAATGTACATATTTGTATTTATACTCTTTCCAAGGGTCAGTTTGGAAAGAGTATAAACAAAATATGTATTGTGCAAAGCCCTGAATTTTATATTTCTAAACCTATATTTGCATTGTACATATCTATTTGTATTTGTACTCTTTTAAAATTGCTTACTTCTTGTGTACAATTGCTTAACTTTCATGCTTTGGCTTGCTCATTAATTTCGTGACTTCCTTATGAGCTTGATAACCAAAATTTGCAATAAGTTAAGTAGCTTGTACTAGAATTAAATCATTATAGGATGCACGACTTAAATAATTGATTAGTGCCAATACATCATAGTGTATTTAAAATTATCAACACATAGGCCTTGTTCGCTTTTCGGTAAGTTAGTTATCCGGGTAAATGCACTTACTCAGGTAAGTGTTTTCCAGGAAAAACTTACCCAGGTAAATGCATTTATCCATATTCTTTTATTTCTCATGTAAATAAAGCAACGGCCATTTTAGCCATAAAAGTCCATTATTAAAAGGGGCATTTTTGTTCCATTCAAGTGTTGGTAATTTTCCCCCTAAATGGAAAAGTTATTTACCCACCTAGGAGATGGGTATCACTTACCCGGGTAAGTGGTACCCAGAAAAATAAACTTTCCCTAATCCCCACATAAATCTGAAAAAAGAACATGGGATTCTTTGTCGATGGGAACCAAAATCCCATTGACCAACTTTTCCCCTCTCAAAATCGGATAAAAGAACGGCCCCATAATATTGACCCCAACTCAACAATTTGGGGAAAAATTTTCAAAGTCAAACATCTCTCTCTCTTTCTCTCTCAGTTCTTGTTGCCACACCACCCTCCTATTTTTCCTTCTGTGTCGCTTATATCTTTCATTTGAAGGTCTCTGCCGCACAATCTACGGGTTTAAAGAGGGGACTGTATTACAGTCCCTTATTTGATATTTTTTCATAAAAGTTATGCTACTTTAGTTATTTTATTAAAAGTATTATTTTTATTTGATATTAGGGAAGAAAAGTTACCCTTATCTTGAACCCCTTTTTTCTAAAAAAAAAAGTGGTCCAACCAAAAAAATGGATCCGAAAACACAACCAATTCCTGGGTCAAACAGTTCGACCGCCTGGTCCACTATGATTTTTTAAAATAGTGCTCTTTCCAAATTGAGCCTAAGTTCTTGTGTAAACAATTCTTTTGCACTTATGTGGGCCTGAATGTTTTAAAATCATTCTCCATAACTGGTTTTAATGTTATATTAATTAAAATGGCTTAACTTTTCCCATTTTTGATCTCAAGATTGGTTAGGAAGACTTTAGATTTGATTTGAGAAGCTTTAAAAGGTGAAAAGGTTGAAAAAATCTTTCTAAGTATCATTTGGAGTGGTCTCTAATTGGATTTGGAGACATCCCCAAGGCAGTTTGGAGCAAAATGGTATTGCTTCTCTGAGTTTGGGGTCGACTCCTTTGAGGAGTTTAAGAGCTGGGAATTATGGAGTCTTCCCTAAATGATATGTCATCCCTATTTTAATAGTTGAGTCTAACAGCCCTTGGACTGCATTTTACGAGGCAAAATGTGATTAGTTAACTTGACACATCTTTGAGAAGATTGCTTAAATAGCTTACTACTTGCTAGGCGAGTAATACCGAGTAATTGGGAGAATAAAAATAAGGAAAAAAATTGTGGTAGTAGGATTAAAATCCCGGTCTCAGAAAATTATTATATGGAAGATGTTATATCTTTTTTATCCTGTCCCTACAAATTCTTTCACTCTTATATAAAATATTGATAAAAAGACAAACTCAATCTCAATTAACTTTCCTAATTTTTACTCTTTCTTGCATATTTAAATACAAAATGAATAGAATCAAAGGTGGGATCCCCATGTTCCCTAAATATGGTTCCAACACAGAGTGCAGTGGTACCAATGTACCATTATCCAATAATTTTCAACTTGCTCCTTCTGTCTAGACAAGTAGCTTTGTCTTTGTCTGGAATGTCCATTAATCTAAAATCATAAATAACAAAACCAATAGCTTACATGCTAACGTAGCAGCATATCATCCTGCCTTAAGCTAAAATTTGGCTACTAAACATTGGTCTGGAATGTATAGTTCACGTGCCCACAAAAACATACTTGTAGCACATGGAACTCATGTCATTATATATGTCATGAACTAAAATTATTTACCCTAAAGCTAAAACCTGGGTCGCGATTAACTACTGAATTATGAATTTAAGACATGCAAAATTATATTTTATTGGCTCAAGACAAACCCACAAACCCACAAACTCAAAATGGAAATCACAAGTATACATTCTAAAAAAAAGGCTTTTCAATAGATTGGTTGTCCTACAATATTAGATTAGGAGATAACTTTGATCCTTCCAATGAACTCAAAATCTCTATTTAAAGGATTCTGAAGGACCCAAAAGTAGATTTCTGTAACTATGACCCATGTGATCATGATCAAAGTAGCAAACTTTGGAAACATATGACATGTGTTTTAACAGAACATTAGATGTTAGATTATTATTATACACCACTAAGTTACTTGTGCAAAAGCCAAAAATAATCTTAAATCTCCAGCCTAAGAATTAAATTCTAAATCAAAAACATCTACTGCACAACCTAATCTATCCATATGTTACACCAGAGCATACATAACCCAACTCTATAGGTCCATACAATTTGTATAGAGATGGATTTACCAAAATATAATAATCAATGGTGTGACTTTTACTTTTATTTGTATATCTTCTTCCTTTTTTCAAAGGAATTCCTAGTTGGATGCAGAATTCTGGTAGGCTAAACATTGCTTGTTGTTCACCCCCATTTGATAGAATTACTTTCTGGTTATTACTTTTTGGTTTTCCTATTCTATGTTTCTTTTATTTGGATCAGGAAATAAAGAAAAGAGAAATAAACAAGAAAACAACTAATGTATATGACTATCTATTATAAGTAACAACATATAAGATCATAATATGTTCACCTTTGATGCATGCAAAAAACATAGATGTATATATTTGTCTGGGAAGATAATAAAGAGGATATATAATGAGTCACCATTTTAATCGCTAATAATGAGTGAGAGAGAGTAAGAGAGTTAAAAAAAAAGTTCTAAAGACAGGTTCATCATCATTCTTGTAAACTAAAGAGAGGTATTCAAATTTATACAAATTATAGGGAGTAACAAATAAAATAAATTAAAAAAAAAATACAGAGACGAAAAGGAGAAAGAAGCCTTCTCAGTTGATTAGGTGGTGCCTTGGTTCAATGTGAGGTCCCATCATTTGAATTAGAACTCTTCATGAAGTAACAATTGGATATTGTCAATGCCGCAAATATGAAACAAAATTCTTAAATATAATGTAAACAAAATATCTATATGCTCTATAGATATAAACAAAACCTACAAAGAAAAGGATAGATCTTACTTTAAGAATAGATTATCCAAAACAAAAAATAACAAAATGAAAATTTTAAAAACATGATGTGATTATGAATGAAGAGGAAACATATAAAAATCTAGTACTGAAAGACCAAAATAACCAACCAAAACATTCCACTTGCGACTCAATTAATCTACAGTTAAAACATCATCCTTATATAACTTGCATTTGTCTCCTTCATCCATCCTATGAATCTAAAACCCAACATACCAAAATGACAAATCCATAATACAAATGCCTAAACTTGATAGTCCAATAAGAAATTGTTGACATACAAATGCCTTTGTCATGACAATACATCACAGTATCAAAACTTGCATTAGATGACTGAAAAGCACTAGGGTTTTCGACTCAGAGAACCTTCCATGTTTCTCTAAATGGTGGAAAAGCTAGCTGTCATCACAAAGAATAAGAAGATAAAGGCAGAGCCCCTGTTTCGGCCTCAAGCAAGAAGCAAATGAGAAGGAAATAAAGAAAAAAATAAAAATAAAAACATGCCTCTGTAGTAGAAAAATAACAAAAAAGCAACAATAAAACTTTGACGGGCCTAAATTGTAATCCTCACATAGAATTGAAAATCCAAAACCTCAAGGTAGAATCAAGACTTTGTATTCACTGATACAGCACGACTTTTGAAGAATAACCCAGACGAATCAAGACTTTGACATGCCTAAATTGTAATCCTCACTTAGAATTGAAAATCCAAAACTTCAAGGTAGAATCAAGACTTTGTATTCACTGATACAGCAAGACTTTTGAAGAAGAACCCAGACGAAGCTACGAAACAAAAACAATTTAGAACAGGGGTTAAGAGAAAGCAATTTGAAATTTTCATCTCCACTCCACTACATGCATTCTCGATAGGGTTTCATTGATTCATATATATATATATATAGAGAGAGAGAGAGAGAAAGAGAGAGTGTGAAATAAACAACCTAACTTATTAATTGGATAAATTTCACTCAGTTAGTTAGATGATTACCATTGAACCATTTTCTGAAATACAATGTTGATTGCAAACCAGACAACTACAAGCAGAACACCCAGTCTGACAAAGTTTGATATCTTCACTAAATAGGAAATCCTTGCTATTTGTGAATAACATGTCAAACCCAATTTCAGCGTGTCCTCTCTTTCATGCCATTAAACTGCTCACAGAGGTCATCCAGCTAATGCTGCATGTTGGATAGAACTTCGTTTCTGAAAAACCAGATGAAACCTCAAAGAGATAAAATTCGCTGGTACTATCGGCACTTCTGCATGTTGGTACTATCAGCATTTGTACCAACATGCTTCTGAAAATGGTAAATCGAAATTTCAAGTATATAAAAATAGGGGTGTAAACGGATCGAATTGGAATTGGATCCGATATCCGAATTCAATTTGATATCTGACAGATATTGAAAATTAATATCCGAATTCGAATCCGATTAAATATGCGAATATCTGATTGATTCGAGTTTGATTAATTAATTATTTTAGATAATTAATAAATATATAAAATAAATATTTTATTGATATAAAGTATATAAATTATTTATATAACTTAATTATTATATATAAGAATTAAATAATCAATCAAATTCGGATATTTATCGAATCGAATAAGGTTATATTCAAATTTGAATCTGATTAACTATTCGGTAAGAATAGGATATCCGAATTCGACCGATTAGATATTCGAATTTGATTCGATTATATTGAATATCGAATATCGAATTCGAAATCAGATTTTCGAATATCGTTGACACCCCTAATATAAAATTCACGAAGAGATATTCCCAATGTGCAATTGGATGCATATACTTTTAAGAGTGCATGTTTATACTTTCATGAAATCCCAATTACCCTTAATCCCCCTTAAATTAATATGTAATACCTGCTGAGGTAGAAAGGGCCCATTAGGCCTCAAGAAGACCACAAACTTACACCCAAACTGCTACCAACCCATATGATTAAAGAGACAAATCAGACTAAACACTCAAAATTGGAGCCGAACCTATCACATTATCGGGTCCTTGAAGGCAAGAAGAAAGATTCGATCCAGCTACAGGATGTAAACAGATTCGATCCAGCTACATCCCCATCTAAGGTCCAATTACCAAACCTTTAGATCCAAATCTGTTATGAAATCTGATATCATGAGTTTAAATTTAATTAGCATCCATCTATTGTATTTAAAATGACAAAAAAAATTAAAAACTAATGGATGTTATCCCAAACTTGGTGGAGAAGCTCATCCCATCCGGCCTGGCAAGCTTTTAGGCCTGGCCTTACATTTTGTATCTAGATTGGTCTTGACCCAGAATTGTACCTATGTGCTCGTTTAGGAGGGTTAAAGTGCAGCTGCTTCTATCTTTCCGAAGTGCGTCTCACATGGTCAGCTTATAAACATCTTTCTTTGGGTCTGCCTTCTGCCTCCCAAATAGTGGTGCTTGGGTGGTCTCATTTTGAAGTGAAAACATAAATGAAAGGGTAAGAGCATATTCAGATAAAATAATTTGTGTAGAAAGGAACTTTTAATTTGATAACTTTTTTTTGGCAATTTAATCATATAGGATCACAAAAAATTGCAACCCAGAAAAGGATCCATGAAAATCTATACCAATTCTATTTACAACTTGGACATAGAATGAAGAATTTAACTATTCTAGAATTTGAAAGTGACCTAATTTTTGGGTAACTGTGATAAATATGAAGAAAAAAGCATGTATTTAATTAGTTTATTGATGAAGGAAATGAGCTATGTACTGCATTACTTACCACAATGTCGTTATTGACATCCCAAAGAATAGAGAAGTCCGCAATGCCATTTTTGATTTTTCTATCTCCATTATCAGCTCTCAAACTCTTCGCCAACTTGGTATGCATTAATAAGCCCTTTCCTAACTTCTACAGGATGGGCATTGGGATTCAAGGTTGTACAACAAGAATCCATTATAGTAGTAGCTTCACTGCTAGCTCAACTCTACAAGGTCACAAAACACCAGAGTCGTGGTTCACATAGACTTCAATGCATTGGAGGTGTAATTAGGGATCATAACTCAGATAGGAAGGAACCTTCGAAGGCCCCCATGGCACTAATAAGTAGAAAAATTGAAAAAACCAAAATCCCTAAGCAGATGAATGTTTCTCATATACATTTGGAAGAGAGACAAAAGAAAAGCAAAAACTTTAGGAATACTACTTACCTCAAAGAAGCTTAAAGAATCTCTCGTTGGTGTTGTCATGCCAATGCCAATTCAGAGAGGAACGAAGAGGAGCAGACTCTCTCTCTCTCTCTCTCTCTCTATGTGCGTGTATGTGTCACCATCGGCACCATGAACCACAGTAACCACTGTGTGTCACCATCGACACCATGAATCACAGTAACCACAGTGTCAATAAGGGAACAACCAACAGAAGAACTGCAAACCCTTACCATGCACTAGATACAAAGCCATCTCCATCAGAGAAGGAAGCCACTGCAACACTTACCAACCAGCAAAAGGAAAAGAAAACCAAAAAACAGAACCAAGAACTAACAAATTAACCAACAAAAGCAAAAGAAAACAACCAAAAGACAAAAACCCATGACAGAGAAGAACTAACAAATCTGAGAAGAACAAAGAGGAGAATGAGAGTATGCATTCCAAAGAGAATAAAACAACCAAAAAACATATCTTGGAACAAGGAAAACAAAAAGAACAAAGAGACTACCAATAAACCCCACCCACATTGTTGATAGAAAATCCTAATCAATAATACCAACCAGCTGCCCAACTGAAACACTAACACCACTAAGTCCAACTGAAATCCTTTCGTAACCAAGAGAAAGAGGGAGAGAAAGGGAGGCATTGAGAGTATCAATGAAGGAAAGAGAGAGAGTTTGAGAGGAGGGAGGCAGAATTATGGACACGTGTGGTGTCATGTAATTAAATTTTTTTTTCACTCGTACATTTACTTTTATGCAATGAATTATCATTGGGATTGTTCCTTCCGACACAATTGCATGCACGTGTGAACTTCTTACGACACGCATTTTAATTACAATATATATATATATATATAAGATTTCTATCAATATAAAGAAAGGAACCTTATGTGAAAAATCCTTTGATTACCAACAAAAAAAAAAAAAAAGAGAGTAAATAAGAACTTCCATCTAGAATAGTTTTGAATCCTAAGAGCTAGTAAGAAAGGGATGGAGCTTTATCTTGAAAATCATTGAGCCCTCGTTCCTACAAAAGCAACATATAATTTGAGCTATATTTTGCATGTTAGATCATTGAGGAACATTATATTTCTTTATAAACATTCTTGAGTTTCTATGGTGAGAATATCAAGAGTAGGTGGCTCTTGTGAGTGTGGTTGGCATTGTGCTTGTACTATTAATCTTTGTTTAAAGGGTAGAGCATTACCAGTACTGAAGGACGAAGCAATAGTGATGGTTTGGCAAGTACTTGGGAAACTAGTTGATTATGAGTCATTGAGTGAAGATGATGGAGCAGTGTCTTCACTACTGAGAGGTGGTTGCATCAAATTTTTATATGGAAAAGGGCATAGGAGTGGGGTATAGCTATGAAACTAGTTAGAATAGTTTGGTGCCTTAAGGAGTGGATGTAGGTTAAGTTGACAAACCATATAAGTCAATTCTTTATTTCTCTTCTCTCTCTCTCTCAAGTTGTTTATCACTGCTATAATTTTATATAAGGCACAAGCACACACACATATCCAACAAGGCATTTAAAGCTGAAGTTATAAATGATGGGCTAAATATTTGCTACATTAATGGTTTGATTGGTGTGGAGGTCTTTAGAGAACAAAAAACCTATTCAGGGGCTTAACCTAATAGCTTAATATTTTAAGTTGAATAGTTATGTGTGATGGTATTAAAGACAATTTGACTAAGTCTTCTAGTGTTTGATCCTGGTCACCCCAAATTTATAGTTAATTAAATTTAAGCACAAGGTATAGGTGAGCTTGTTCTCCATTGGAGCAAGACAATTGGTCTCAATTAAAACTAATATATATCTATATATTAAATTGCAATGTGCCAAGCTGACACTTTCCCTCTCTATGGTTTATTTGGAAAGTCACTTATCTCCTCTTGGTTTCTTCTCAAAGGCACCTATCTTTTTTCTAGTTTTTTTTGAATTTTTTAATTTTAAAATTGAACAAAACAACTCAATTGACTAATATCACCTTTAAGACTTTTAAGTTTTAACACTCTTAGTTAAAACACCTTTCTCTCTCTCTCTCTCTCTCTCTCTCTTCTTTTCCATTAACTCTTTTAATAATCTCTCCTCATTAATTATGCTATTAACTCTCTCCTTCAATAACCAATGCCACTAATTCTCTCTCATCTCCATTACTCTATTAAATTGCATAAAATTCATTTACTTTATCTATATATCCACTACTCTGTTAAGATTTTAAAATTATTATTAATAAATATCATTTTTTTGAAAGTTATTACCTATTTTTGTTATTTCAAAGATTCATTACCTCTAAATTATTTAATTTATTTTTCATTATTTCAATGATATTTAAAAAAAATAATTATTTATATTTTATCAAATATTATTAAATCTATTATTTTCTTTATTTAATCTATTTATTTTTTTTAAATAATATTTAAAATATGATTTAGTCATTAATTTGTTAATATTTAAAATATTTAGTATTAGTTATTTACAATATTATTTATCATTTTAAATAATATAATTATTTAGTTATTTCAATATTACTTATTTATTGAATTTCATAATCCATAAAATTATCAGTTATACTATTATTACACAATTTCTTTATTGATATACCTGATCGTTTGGTCAACGAGACATATGTAAGTCGATATAGCTCCATTTATACGTTCTTTGGTATAAAATATCTATACAATGCCCTTCTTCTCTTCAGAAAGAGACAAAATATCTTTTCATTCTATTCCGTGTATTTTTATTATGGAATTGATTATAATGATTTTTTAATTTTAATAAAATGTTTTAGTTTATTACATAATTTTGTTATTTTAACTATTTAAAATTTAGTTATGTTAAATATTTCATTATTTAAAATATTTAGTTATTTAATATTTAAATAAAATATAAAATATTTAAAAATTTTCATTATTTTAAATTTATTACATAATATTAAATATTTTGTTATATAATATTTAACTACTTTTAATATTTTTATTTATAATATTTAGTTATTGAAAAATTTAAATAATATTTTTTAAATTTTAAATTATATTATTTGAACAATTCATAAAACTATAATTTATATCGTCAATATATAATTTTGTTATGTATTTCATAAAAGTATAAAATTATTAATAGTACGAATATTATTAAATCTATGATAATTTTTTATGTTTTTGGTAAATATTTTAAAGTCATTACATAATTTCATCATAATATTTAAATAATTCTGAAATTTTTTAATTCAAACTTTTCTTTTGATAGATATAGATGAAAAATGGGGTAAGATAAATAGGAATTAAGATAATTTAGGAGAGAAACTCTCTACTAAATTAGAGATAATTAGAAATTATATATAATTTAGGAGATAAATAGGAATTATAGATAATTTAGGAGAAAGTTGGGGATAGTGGTGACACTTGGCTAGATTAGATTAGATTTTGGTAGAGAGAGATTTTAGGAAGGGATTAACATAGAGGAAAGAGGGATGGGTCATGCATGCTCAGATGTCAAAATGACAGAGGGAGAAGGGAATGATGAGGTGTCTTCATGAGGAAGCAAGGAAGGCTAAAATCATGGTTTTCAAAATCGGACCGGATTGGAAATCCAGAAACCGGTTAGGTGTCCAGTTTCGTTTTACCCCAAAACCATTGATTTCATAAACAAACCACTAACCCGGGTGGTCGAATTGTTCGAACTATTCAATGGTTTAGCTGATTTTTATTTTTTTTAAAACTTTTTTATTTTTTTGTTAGAACGGGCCATCCATTTGGTTCGAATAGTCAGATCGTTCGACCTGAGAACTGGACCCTTGTTTGGTTCATTGTCCAAATCAGTTTAAAAAACCTTGGCTAAAATGAAGAGGGGATAAGAGTTCTTGGTTAGGGTAAGAGAGAAGGCTAAAATGAAGAGGTGGCATATTTCTCTCTTACCCCAACCGAAAACTCTTAGCCCCTCTTCATTTTAGCCTTCTTTGCTTCCTCACGAACCCACTTCATCACTTTCTTCTCCCTCTCTCATTTTGATATCTCAGCATAATACCATATTTAACCTAATACTGCATCTTATTTGTACTAATACCGTATTAGGTATGAAATTTGAAATTACAACCCCTCCTAGTCTATTAGTAGCCCCCTATAAACCGCATCCTCCCCATGGATTTAACCTCATTTGGATTCATTCCACCTGTATGGTGGGATTAAGATTTATGAAGTGGACTGAACAATAAAAACCCCTTTAACCTTATACCGTATCCTACATGTACTTCAAGAGTTCGGCTTCAGTCCAGGCACCCTTAGTCAAGGCACCGTTCGCGCATTCGGAGGACACGCTATGCATCCTCCGAATCGTGTGAAGGGCTGAAGCAAAATGAGACTTGCCGTTAGTTAAGGAAAACAAGGTTCGTTTTGCTCCTCTCCTCTCCCTTGAGTATCGCAGACTAGACATCTCTCCTCCCTTTCTCTCCCTCCATTTGCCCGGCGAGTGACTTAACAAGAATGGAATGAAGTGTGATGGTTGTTAAGTTGCCAGTGATGGTTGTTTATTGCCGACGATGATGGTTGTTAAGTCCCCGTTGGGCAGATGGGGGGAGAGAGAGGGAGGAGAGATGTCTCTGTGATACTCAAGAGAAAGGAGAGGAGAGGTCGTTTTGCTCAACTCCACTAACGGCGAGTCTCACTAACGAGGTGAAGCATCCTCGCATGCTTCAGCCCTTCACACGATTCGGAGGCACGTCCTAATGTGCGAACGGTGCCGTGACTAAGGGTGCTTGGACTGAAGCCAAAAACCCGTCCGGTCCCAAAATTAAAATTTTCAAACAAAAACACTATCTGTCTCCGCCGAATAAGGGAAACAGGATTTAGTGAGAGCAAAGTCCATTCGAATAGCCATCATAGCCTTGCATTGGGAATATCTCCCCATGAAATAAAGCATAGAAGTACGAAGATATTCCTGATGCAAGGCTACGGACGAATTTTGCTCTGACTGAAGCCAAAGTTTGGATTCGCTCCTCACACCAACCTTACAACATATCCTAACTAGACCTATTCATGGGCCGGGTGGCCCGGCGGGCCGACCTAGCCCCTGGACGGGCTTGAACATGTTTATAGGCCTGCAAGCTTAAACTCGGGCCAAAAAACCTGGCCACAATAAATTCAAGCCGGGCTCGGGTTTTGTCAAAATAGCTCGGCCCAAGCCCGGCCCGGTCCCACCTAAAATTAGACTTAACATGGGTTATGTGATTATGTCCATTTGAATAATTTTATTTGATTTAAGAATGTAAAACTGTTTTAAAACGTAAAAAAAAGGGAAAAAAACATCTTGTAGGCCCATTGTTCATTTAAATAGGAAAAAAAACCATCTGAATTTTTAATTCTAATTTGAATAGCAGTAATGTGGTCCGTAGGCTTTGGGAGTGACTTGTAGTCCACTCTTCTTGACTTTGCCCATGCCGAAGAGGCGACCGTGTCTTAAGCAGTTGTGTTGCCCATGTCGTAGAGGCGACTGGGTTTTTTAGCAATAATGTGGCTCGTAGGCTTTGGGAGCAACTTGTAGTCCACTCTTCTTGACTTTGCCCATGCCGAAGAGGTGACTGGGACTTATGTGGTGTCGAGGTCTCTGCCTGTGAAGTGTCGAGCTGATCAGGTATCAAGCTACCTATGAGGCGTTGGGCTGACGGGCTTGGAGCTCGGGCTTTTTATTAGGGCTGGGCTCGGGCCCAAGTTATAGGCCCGTTGGTCGGACGGGCTTGGGCTCGGGCCTAACGTATTTCCATTAATTAATGATGAGTAAAAGCCCGGCCCGGCCCGGCCCATGAACAGCTCTAATCCTAACCGCACATCGGAAGCTTCTCCCGTACCGTGTAAGGTGCGATGTGTGAGAGCAAATCTCGATCCGTTCAACGAATATTATCCACACAGTGTATCCAACGGCATATTTATAAAGAAATTTACACGTGGACTCTATTTTTCCCGCGTTCTGATTTGATACGCGTGAGCAGTGTAAAACTGAAAACATTCCAAAGACAAACATTAGTTCCACGTTAACCATTCACACCAACGAAGCCAGTTAGCCTGACCAATCGTAGGCATGCTCGCATCATTTTGTTACTTCTCATTGGTCGAACTAACTCCACGTCAGCATCTCCGTTCTATACCTCCAACAATCATCGTCCATCTAGAACCATCCATACCACACCACTCCTTCCTTTACGAGTACAACGAGACGAGATCCAAAAACGAAACCTGATTTTAAAAGGTTTTTGTCTCTTCGTTCCTTCTTTCCCATAATTATTTTCTTTCTCTCTGTGAACGATCAATCGATCTTCGCTCATATATTATATCCTACTCTCCTTTCTGTTTTTTTCTTTCGGAATTGGGAATTTGGAATCCCTCTTATCTAATGGCGCTTCGATCCCTCTGTCTGATGGGATTTCTTCTCCTCCTTACGATTGGATCGTCCAATGTACAGATATCGACAGCAAAAAATTTGAATCCCTCAAAGGCTATTTCTGTAAGTAATTTTACCAATGGTGTTTCTTTTGTTCTTTTTTGTTAATTTTTTTCTGAATTTATAATTTACATATTCAGGATTTGAAGGACGCCATCATTAAGGGATTAGGGTTTCAAGCTGATGGCTTCAAGATTTCTGGTTTCGACATCAATGATGCCTTGGTCGGGCATTCTGTTGCTTATGAGTTCGATATTGAGATCGACAAGAAAGTTCTCCCTTTTAAGTTTCTCGAAGATGTCAACCGATGGGAATACGTGGATCTGCCCATCTTCCGGACCGAGGATCCCTCGGTTTCCGGTTGGGAGACTAGCTTAGTAGATACTCGCGGGTCACAGGATCATGTTTCCCCTGTTTTGTCCCCCTTTCAGTTGGCTGGCCCCATGGAGCTCTGGATCCAAGATGCCAAGGACATGAGACTTTCGTTACCTGTGAGCTTCCCTTTGTTTTACTTTCTCGATCAGTTCCTGATTAGGGTTTTGTTTTGTTTAGAATTCGTTCTGAATTTTCCTTGTTCTGCAGCATGACGTAGACGCCGGTGTGCTGAAGAAGGTCGTTCTAGCGGAAGGCGCTGTGGTGACGGTTATAGGCGCCAGGTCCGTCAGCCTGCGCCATCCACTCGATCTCCCACTCCCCTTGAACCGAACCCACGGGAGCTTTGCCTCTTCCCTTTTAAGTATTGCCCATCGCCTCCGCGATGCTTCACGCACCAAAGCCGAAGGGGCTCCTTTAGTCTCCCTGAGGATAGTTGGTCCATCATCCCTCACTTCCTCCTCCTCATCGTCCGAATCGGATGGGAAGCTCAAGCTGAAGCGCCTCGCACCGGGACTCGTGGAGTTATCGTCGCCGTCGAGAGGCCAGACGACCGGAGCCGTTGAAGCAGGTGAGGTGACGACGCTTCTGACACCTGAACGATTCACCACAATGTGGCCGGTGGCGTCGGTGAACGGGTCGAACCGAAACCTGATGGGGTTCGAGGCACTACTGTACTCTGTGCTGGGTGAGAAGGCGAATCAGGAAGGGTCATTTAGGTTGTTGAAGGTGGATGCATCGGCGCAGACGTTTCTGAAGACTGGGTTTAGAGTGGAGAAGCCGTTGAAGGAAGGAGGGGAGGAAGGGATGAACTGGGAGGGGTTTCCGGAATGGAGGACGAAGCCAGAATCGGTGAGGATGCACTTCGAGGTGTTGGCGAAGGTGGATGGAGAGAAGGTTGTGCCGGAGAGGGTGGTGCAGGTTAATCCCGTAGTTGTGGAGGATAGCGCTGCACCTCACGTCATCACTGGTAACATGACCATGTCGAAGACCCCTGTCATACACCCTCCTCCAAATCCCTTTACCTTGTGAGATCTTTGCTTAGAGCTCGCGGTTTCAACTTTCAACTTTTAAGGAAAGGCTGAAAACTGTAAATAAAGAAACGTTATCAGAAAAAAGTTCCTTTTTTGCTTTTGTTTTCTGGTTTTGGATGGCAATTGAGATGATGAAATTACCGTCTTTTGTTTTTCTTGATAGGCAGTAAACATAAGATTGCCAATTGTTAACAGATGATTGAATTGTATTAAGTGAAAATTTTGGTGGGGAGAAGAAGAAATCTCGAGCCCACAAGCAACAGCAGTTAAAGACTATATCTTCATAGAAAATTCATAGTAATTTGTTTTAATTCCCCTATCATTTCGTTTGAATGTTCTGGTCTTGTGGAACAATTTAAATGATTTTAATTTGGCAAATGTAGGCTTCTAGCTGCCTCTCGAGTTTTGTGTTAATTTAGATTGTGGAGCAGTTTCTTGTCGTGGGGTAAGTTCAAAATTCATCCACCTTAAATTTGATTCATGGTTTTGGTTGGGCATTTCACTAGCTAATTTGACTTCATTAGGACAAACAGACACGAAATAATTAACCCAACGTTCCGAACCTGTTTCTTAAGTGAGGGCTAAGGAAAATCTGCCATTTTTTTTTCTCAACGGGGTTCGCAATTTTTGATAAGCTCTAAAATCAGTATGATATTTGAGTTGTGCATTTCCTAATTTGACTTGCGTTTCAGTCTTCTCATCCTATCCAAACCTACCCAACATATTCCTCCTCACCGGGAAACCTTTAAGTTGAAATGTTTTTCATTTCAATGGGATTCCATTGCTATAGGCGACTATATTGTGACTAATTTCTGTTTAGATTCTTTTTTTTTTTTTTATAAAATTTAGTATTTGCTATCTCATTGTTCTTAACTATTACCTCTGTTTGTGGTAAAGAGGGGAGGATCATGTTACAGTTTGAATTTTACATGGAAGTGGCTGCAAAGAAAGAATGATGGTGTAACAAGTAAAACATCGAGAAGAAATGCCCATATCGGCCAAATTGATGAATGGCTCCATGGAGGTATGTTTGGTTTTCCTACCTGGTTCAACATGTTGATTAGTTACTTTGGCCTCAAAAGCTTCTGTTTTAAAATAGTCTTATGATTTCAGGAATTAGTCAACTATATTGCTAAACAGTTATCTAGATATACTGGAAAATAGCAATCAATTCCAATTTCAAGGAAAAAAAGGAACTTGGTTTTACATTCTCAAGAGCATAATGTAGAATAGATATGGAATTGAAACTGAAAGATTTAAGATCAAGGTTTCTGAAGCTGCTGTAATTCCTCTCTTCTCAAGAGGTCAATTTGTATTGATATATATAGAGAGAGATCAGTTACAGATAACTATGATAGGATAAGTTACAGCAAAGGTAAATATACGAATTATAACAGAAACAGATAAACTATTCTATTGACTCCATGAATTTTGAGAAACAAATGTATCTCAGTAGATTATACATTCTACTAAAGAGATCATCAAGGTAATTAGGTTCCCATGGTTTTTCCTCTAGGTACCTTGTTCCTACGTAGAATGCTTCTTTTAAAAGGTAATTTCAATGATCTGAAGACAAACTACGTACATATTTAACTAAATCAATCATAAACATTCGTGGACAGATCAAGAACTGGGAAATGGGTGGTGAGGAAAAAGGAGGCAGCTTTGATGAAGGTGAGGGAGAGAAGGTGAAGGACTTAATGGTTCAGATTATTTGGTTTCCAAAGTGATTGTTGGAAGATTGGGAATTGACCTGGACAGAAAGGGCAAAGAACCTAATTTGGCCGGAAGTGGTGATGCCTGGAGGGTTTCCTAAGAAACCCAGAGCTTCAAGCAATCTCAATGTAATTCATGTCACTAAGGTGTTTTCAAGGCTGAAAGATGGTCTAGTGGATTCAGGGCCGACCAACAAGTATAAAAGAATCCATAAAAGAAGGGGAGTAAAATTTAAAACCTAGAGTCCTGTGAATCCTAGCTCCTAGCTTGGAACATCCTCTGTCTCCCGATGATAATACCAGGAATGATGATATCATCATTGGGAGATGTTTCCAATACACGGCAGGAATGTGCTGTGGGATGTTGTGGGGGGCTGATTTGGTATTGTCTTCCAGAGGGGCTGATAGTATGATCGATCTGGGGGCTCCTCAATGGGAGTAGTCGAAAAAGGGTGATTGTTCAGGGACTACTTGCAGGGTTGAAACTGATATAGATGAGGCCTCTGGTATGCTGGTGCCAGAGGAAAAGGAAATGAAGACAGGAAGTGTGGACTCGAAGTCTCTAATTGATAAGGAGGTGAAAGTTGGCAAGACTTTGGGCCTGTTCTTCCTAGGAGAGTAGGAGGTGAAAGTTTTGCCAGAAGAGCTTTTGAACAGCTCAAAAGAAAGGGAAAGGAGGAGAATATGAGAAAGTTTCTTGAGGCCTTTGGGGAAGAAATCTGGGATGAGGGAGGTGTAGAAAAATTCGGTGAGGAGGAAGATTGATCTGCTCCCGGTAGTCGTTGCTTGGTGATGGTGCATTGGCTATGCATTTGTGAGCTTCCCAAAATTCCATTAAGAAGATGAAGAATGATTACAAAGATCATGAGAAAGCACATTTCGGAAGAAACATGGAGCTAACCTCCAGGTGGAAGCCTGAGATATTCTAAGAAGGTGCTTTTCTATAGAACTAGTGAATGACCCCGTACTAAGTACGGTGAATCTGTAATGTTAAATTTACATTATGGAATCAATACTGTTAAATTTATATTTATTAATATTTTAAATAATTATTAAAATTTCAAGAAATATTTACTTCAAAAAATAACTTTTCAATAATTATTAGAATATTGATAGTTTGTTACGATAAGTAGAGGATTAATGATTAATTGAGATTGATAGAATGTAGGCAGAAGTGATTGTGGATAACCACTTTTGCATTTTATGCATTTTTTTTAGGAATTGATTGAAAATGGTGGTAGTGGGTTGTGGGTTTTAACAGTAACTTCTCAAAAAATGCCACATGTCTAGCTTTCCAGAAAAATGAAAAGGTTATGTGTCTAAATAGTGGAGAGCTGTAGCCTGGTAGTGGGTTATGAGCTTTAGTAGGAATTTCTCAGAAATTGCCACATGTCTAGCTTTCTAGAAAATGAGAAGGTCATTTGTTTAAATGGTGGTAATGGGGTATGGGCTTTAATAGCAATTTCTTAGAAAATGCCATATGTCTAAATTTGAAAAAGCCACGTGTCTGAATGGTGGGGACTGTAGCCTAAAGCCTTTCTTTAATATATCATATTATATGATATATATATCATATTACCCATCCACTTCACATTAGCAAAAGAGGCAGGACCACATGAGCCTACAACTGGCCAAGAGATGATGAAGAGGCCAGGGAGGAGTAGAGTTGATGTAACCGTTTCCGGTCACGTATCATTTTTTCGTGATGTGTCAATTTTTTGGTTGAGTACCTCGTCATCTCGTTTGCTCCCAAGTGGCCTGTGACTTAGAGGCTGAAGTGGAGCTCCTTGGTTGTGAGCTCTCTTGATGAGCTACCTGGTGGTGAGCCACCTTGATGAGTTTTGCCGCTCTTTTAGAGGGCTGCAAGGAACCAAATGTTAGAGGACCCGGGGTGGCTTATCCGGCGGGGTCACTCCGATGGCTAAGTTAGCACAGTATAGTAGTAGAGAGCTTGAAGATGATATAAGAGAATGAGAGAGCTAGAGAGCAGAGATTACCCATCATCTCTTTTTCTATCATTTTGCATTACCTTTGTTGCCTCATTTTTTCTACCTTCACCCCTAGGGGGTGAGGTCTTTATATACTGGAGTCCTCGTGGGTTAGGTGGAGCAGTTCTTGGATTCCCGCTGTGATGGGACCTGCTTTCGTGTTAGGTGGGGATAAAGCCACCAACTGGTAAGGTTGCTCATTTCCTTCTGACTTAGGGAGTGGGTAAGCTAATATAGCCGTTACAAGTCACAATCCCGTAAAATGCAGGGTACGAAGGTATGTTCCTCGAGGTTGTCAGGTTGGCGCCTGTGTCAGGCCGCCAGGTTGGTGCTTGGGCCAGGTCGCCACTTGTGCCAGGGCCAGGTCTCGCCAAGGCCAAACTGCTAGCTTGTGCTAGGGCTAGGTTGCGCCAAGGCCAGGCTGCCAGCTCGTGCCAGGGCTAGGTTGTGCCTGAGCCAGGTCACCAGGTCGTGCCTGTGGGACACCATCAACATAGCAAAGACAAGTTGTTGCCAAAGTGGTCCCGGGTGTCACCTAGTTGTTCTAAGGCGCCAAGCTACAAGATGGCGAGCTGCCTAGTGGCGAGCTGCCTGTGAAGTGCTGAGTTGTCTAAGTTTCCAAGCTATAAGAGGGTGAGTTGCTTGTGGCGTGCTGCTTGTGGCGAGCTGCCTGTGAAGTGCCGAGTTGTCTAAGTTTCCAAGCTACAAGAGGGTGAGTTGCTTGTGGCGAGCTCGAGTTGTCTAGCTGTCAAGAGGCTATACTTAGTTGGCATGATGTGCTAGGTGTCACAATGTCATTGGAGGGCCAAATCAGCCCTCATCATTTGCCTCCCACTCCCAAGCTGGAAGTAACTCGGTGAAGGGAGTAGATTTCTCCTTTTGGCTCGTAATTTGACGAGCTCGTAGGCGCTAATTCAGTTTCTTAGGCTCTAGGAGCTACTTGGAAGCGAGTTGCCCGTGAGGTGCTGAGGTTTCTGCCAGTTCGGTACTTTAGCCCTTAGATTCTGGGAGCGATTTGTAGTCCACTCTCCCTGACTTTGCCCATGCCGACGAGGCGGCTGGGTCTTGTGCAGTAGTGTTGCCCATGTCATAGAGGCGACTGGGTCTTAAGCAACAGTGTGGTCTTATTGTAGCGCCGAAGTCTTTGCTTGTGAGGTGCCGAGCTACTTGTGAGGCACTAGCTTGACCAGTTGCCGAGTTGGATTGATGAGCTTCGTTGCTCTTTAGAGACCTGCAAGGAACTAAATGTCAGAGGACCCGGGGTGGCTAACTCGGTGAGGTCACTCCGATGACTAAGTTAGTACTCTCATAGTAGACTACGAGCTAGAAATCACAATTTGAAAGCTAGAGCTTGCTTACTTGTTTCTGAGGCTGGTGCCTTTTCAGTTTATAAGTTTGTGCCTGGGCCAGGCTGCCAGGTCGGCGCTCGTGCCTGGTCGCATCAGGTCGGCGCAGGCCATGCCAAGCCGCCGGGTGGGCGTCTTAGAGCTACTTAGTCTGTTAACTCCTTGCACAGTCTTTGAGTTCATGAAAAATGGAAACTATGAAGCGAGAGCTTCAGTTTCTAAAAAGGTGAGGACTTAGCTTTCTGGGAGAAGAGGATTTAGCTTTTTGTAATATAAGAACTTAGCTTTTGTAGGATGAGAACTTGGCTTTTCCTAGCGTGTTCCCACAGACGGCGCCAATTGATGTAACCATTTCCGGTCACGTATCATTTTTTTGTGATGTGTCAATTTTTTGGCAGATGTCAGAGGCTTGCAAGGAACCAAATGTTAGAGGACCCGGAGTGGCTTACCCGGCGGGGTCACTCCGATGGCTAAGTTAGCAAAGTATAGTAGTAGAGAGCTTAAAGATGATATAAGATAATGAGAGAACTAGAGAGCAAACATTACCCATCCTCTCTTTTTCTATCATTTTGCATACCTTTGTTGCCTCATTTTTTTTGCCTTCGCCCCTGGGGGTGAGGTCTTTATATACTGGAGTCCTCGTGGGTTAGGTGGAGCAGTTCCTGGATTCCTGCTATGATGGGACCTGCTTTCGTGTTAGGTGGGGATAAAGCCACCAACTAGTAAGGTTGCCCATTTCTGCTTGACTCGGGGAGTGGGTGACCTAATATAGCTGTTACAAGTCACAATCTGTAAAATGCGAGGTACAAAGGTGTGCTCCTCGAGGTTGTCAGGTTGGCGCTTGTGTCAGGCCGCCAGCTCGTGCTAGGGCCAGGTCGCGCCAGGGCCAAGCTGCCAGCTCGTGCTAGGGCCAGGTCGCGCCAGGGCCAAGCTGCCAGCTCGTGCTAGGGCTAGGCTGCCAGCTCGTGCGAGGGCCAGGTCGCGCCAGGGCAGGCTGCTAGCTCGTGCGAGGGCCAGGTCGCGCCAGGTTTAGGTCGCCAGGTCGCGCCTGTGGGACACCATCAACTTAGCAAAGGCAAGATGTTGCCAAAGTGGTCCCGGGTGTCACCTAGTTGCTCTGAGGTGTCAGGCTACAAGATGGCATGCTACCTAGTGGCGAGTTGCCTGTGTGTTGCATGGTGACGAGTTGCCTAGTGGCGAGTTGCCTGTGAAGTGCCGAGTTGTCTAAGTTGCCAGGCTATAAGAGGGTGAGCTGTCTGTGGTGAGCTCAAGCTGTCTAGCTATCAAGAGGCTGTATTTAGTTGGCATGATGTGCCAGGTGTCACAATCTCATTGAAGAGCCAAATCCGCCCTCATCAAGAGCCTTCCTCTAAGAGGGGTTTAAGAATAGTCGAAGAGTCGGCTTCTCTTTCAATGTGCTGCAAGCCAAGCTCTGAAGCAAGGAGGCCTTCAAGGACGGCAGTGGCCCAAAATTCAACAGAGTATAGAGAGAGTTTCTTTGCTTGAGCAAAACAAAAATCTCCGGGACAATCTTGAATTGTGATGCTCACACCTGTGTGGCTGTTACCAATGTTGGAGTTTAAATGGAGGTAGATAAAGTCAGTAGTAATGTTGCACACTTGCAGTTATTCTGGAGTCTGGACATGGAGATTAAAGCCACATATGTAAAGCACACATAGGCAATCACAAAATGGAGTGTCCTTCACTGAAGTTAAGATTCAAGAGGGATGACTAGTTGCTCATCATCCAATATTTGTTTGTTCCTTTGTGTACTATTGAAATCTAGTAGGAAAAATCAGTATGCCTGTACTGTGTCACTGTCAGAAGTTATCAACATATATTGTATTGAAAAGTTTTAGTTGTTCTAATCTTCCAATAATAAAAGTGTGTTGGGAGTTTGAATCTGGTCACCGGCTATTCCAAATCTACTATTTGTTATAAAACTGCAAATATTGTTAGAAGGGTGTTATTGAAAATGACCAAGGAGACAGCCTTATTTGTCATGTTTATCCTAAAATCATCAATACAATTTAGCAACTTTAGAGATCAGAACCTGGAAACTAATAGTTGTGTGGATATACTCATCAAAATAAGCTGGTAAGTCAGAGACTAGCCCTGCTTACGATTAGTACTTGGATTTAAGTCACGTTTAAGATGTCGACTGGCTGGGTCCAGTATGGGTTGGGCTTAACCCAAATTGACTAGGTAGTCCACACCTAAACCCGTCTTGGCCCGTTAATAGAATGGGCTACGGTATGAAGCGGGGCAATCAGACCAAAACAAGAGATGGGAACATGTTTTAATAAAAAAGAACATAAATAGGAAAAGGTAAAGGAAGGGAAACACTAGAATATTAATAGTAATAGGAATATAAGTATTAAAAACACAGGGTTTCTTCAAATATGACGTCTGAAACCCAAACCCGTTCCACTAGGTAGGGGTGCAAGTTTGGCAGGTTTGACTGGGTTTATGGTCAATCCAAGCTTCACCTTAAAATTTGGATTTAAGGCCTGAGCCTGGATTGAGCCTGATCTTTTCAATCTGAGCCCAACCCACACTGTAATTTGATGTATTTGGGTTAGATTCGGGCCTGGGCCAGGCTTGAGTTTATCAATGAACCCATTCTAAAATTATATATGTATATATGTATTTATATAATTATGTATATATATATATATATGTATGTATGAATGTATATAGTTGGGCCAGGCTTAGACCGGGTTTGGATTACCTAGTGGTTAGGCCTGGGCTCAGCCCGAACAATAAAAAAATCCGACTTTTTGGGCACAAGCCCAACCTGAAGATTGAAAATCTAAACCCCTATGTAAAATTTCGAGCTGGATTAGTTCGGGCTCGGGCTAGTCCTAGGTCTGTGACTTTGTTGTAGTGCATGGGCCAGTCTAGTTTGTACTGACATATTTTGTTTGTTGTTGGAACTTGGAGGAATAGAGAGAAAGAGAGCATTGTAACACTGGAGGGCGGTCTTTATGAGTTCTCAAAAATATTTGCATAGCAACATCTGGAAAACGGTTTGTGTTTAGCACCATTTTCGTTGTTTCAAGGAAACAGTTTGGATTGATTCAAGGTTTTAAAAACTGATCCATAAATGAAACCACTTTGACCATCAGTTTTCAGGTCAGTGGTTGACCATCCGGTTGAATGGTTCAGCCGGTTTAATCTATTTGCCCTGTTAGGGTAAAAAGGATGATATATATATGTCTCATTAAGAGAAGTAGGGGTGGTTGTTGGCCGGAAAAGGGAAGAAAGAAAAGAAAAGAAAAGAAAGAAGAAAGAGAGAAAGAAAGGAAAGGAAGAGATGCTCACTGGCGATGGTGGTGACAGAAAACAGCGGCAACATTTCTCTCTGACCCTTTCTGCTCTCTCTCTCATCTTAGTGATCTCAGATCTTAGATCTCATTTCAGTCTCCCCCATCTCTGCATTACTTTTTTTCTCTATTAATGATTCTTTAAATAAAAAATAAATATTTTATTAAACCATGAACTGCTGAACGGGTCGATGGGTTTAGTGGTTCAATCGCCCGGGTTAGCAGTTCTCTAACCACTTCAATAATTTTTGGGAAAACTCCCAATTAATACCCTGTACTTTGGGCCTAGTGCCACTATGGTCTCCGAACTTTAAAATGCGACATTTCAGTACCCGAACTTTCAAAATGCATCAATTCAGTAACTACCGTTAACCAGCCATCAAGTGGGCAATTTGAAAAAGATACAAATGCCCTTCAAGTTACATTGACAAAAATTGACAATCCTAAATCCTTGTTTCTTCTATTCAAGAAAGTTGGGGGCACATCTCAGTGGGCAATTTTGACCCAGCTTTCTTGAATAAAAGAGACAAGGATTTAGGGCTAATAAAGAAAATTTGATGACACTTGAAGGGCATTTGTGTCTTTTTAAAGACATTTAATAGTTAGTTAACGGTAGGTACTAAATTGATATGTTTTGAAAGTTTGGGTACTGAATTGTCACAATTTAAAGTTTGGGGACCAAAGTGACATTAGGCCCAAAGTACATGGTATTAATCGAGAATTTTCTTTTTTTAGCAAAATAGCAGTTCAAGGCCAAAATGGAACCGATGACTTGACTGATTCATGGGCCTAACGGTTTGACCTTCCGGTCTAGTCCAGTTTTCAAAATAATGGGTTGATAGGTTGAAATTGGTAAGAAATATGAGTTATCACATCACAAAGAGAATCATGCCTGTGGAGGATTAGTCATTGTTTAGAGTAAAAACGTCAAATTCCAAATTTCAGGTAAAAACAACAAATTGTATTGATTAATTCAAAACGTTTATGATTGCTGATAAAAAAATTCAAAATGTTTATGATATGTCACGCGATAACTCATATTTCATACCAATTTCTATTGATCAATCTCAAACGTTTCATGAAGAAATGGCAGTGGTATCAAACACAACCATATCATTGGAAACAGTATTTCTCTCTACTTCCCATTTACACTTGTGGAAACTAATCATGATTTTTGTGCATCTAGGAATTAGTAAATCCTTTTTCAACTCGAATTTTTGAGTTGTTTCTCGAGCATCTCACTTTCTGAGAAAACAGTGCTGCATTTGTATGCTGATTTTTATTTTCTCAGAAAACATTTCTTTTTTGGTTTGAAACCATTGCTGTCACATAGTTATTTTTTAATGCCACACCAACTTAATGTTGCTAGCGATAATGTATGTGTTTGGTTCCATTTATGTTTATTGAATAAAAGTTTGTACTTTATTTGTTGGTAAAACCGAGAAATGTAATAATTATAACCGTTTATTACAATTAGGTGCCACTTCAACGTAACAGTGAATAAATGCTTGGCTGTTTGTGGAAGCTTTAAAAAATAACTTATACAAACGACTGACATGCACATAAACCAAATTTCACTTTTTATATTTTTGATTTATGCAAAAGAGCAACAGACAAAAAAATGCTGAGATGGTGCCTATGTGGCACTATCAATAAACATTTATTGAATAAGGTAAACAGAACCAAACATCCACAATATGAAAACAAAAACTCAGACCATATGCCTTTCCTAATTTCCAAGGCATGGTTTGAGAAAATGTTTTTTTGAAAAACGCCCAACCAAATAGTGAGTTTTCTTCAGAAAACAGATTCAGACATGGTGCTGATGTAATGCTTTTTCGTTCCATAAAGGCCCTTGTTGCCGGTTCCAAAAATAAATCAAAACCATTTAACTTGAAAACAGACTGTTTCTCAAAACACAATTACAAAAACAAGATACTCTTGGTTTTTATATGTTTTTTGTTTTCAAGACTGAAACAAAAAATATATTCTTCAATTTCTAGTTTCAAAAACATGTTTTCATCTGGTTATCTATTATCATGTTTCTTTCACAAAAAAAAATCTATTATCACGCTTCATAAATCATATAATTTTTATTTCACAAAATTTAGTTTTGTTTTAAAAATCATTATTTTAATGATTCTAAAAACATGTATGGTTTTTTGAATTAAAACAACCTATTTTTCCTTCAAAAACAAAAACCAAGTTCAAAATATGTCATTATTATTGTTTTTATATAACAGTTCAAAAAGTAAATGAAAACAAAAACATTAATGTTATAGAACGCCCCCTAAATTGTACAATGAAACTGAACACATGCAATTGATAATTTGATGACAATTGTTGTAATTGATATTTTGTATGTTCCACCCGAAAGGCCTAAGATCGGATATCATTTCACACTGGGAGCACTATTGCCTAGATGTGTAAAGTATGCCATGCCATATCGGCAAAGAGATGATTTTGCAAACTGCTCGTGCTATGTTGGCATGTGGACCTAAGCAGGCTATGCTTCTGCCTATGCTTTTCTATCTCAGAACTCATTAAAGGTCAAGACCAGTATGGCCCATGCATGAGCCCAAGTGGTCTCATGCCCAAGGTTCAAAGTATCAATATGATACGAGTTTCGGTCGTATCATATTGGTACTTAAAAACGGATGATATATATATATATATTTTTTTTAGTTTTTTTTCTCAACGTTTAGTTTTTTGGGAAGCTTATAAGATATTTTTTATTATTAAAAAAAATTGGGGGTCTGAAACTCTTAGAAATAGGCGTTTCAGACCGTATCTTTTTTCTGAAGATACAATATGATATGCCCCGTATCGGGCGTATCATATCGATACTTTGAACCATGCTCATGCCATAAGCTTAAGTCAGGCCGGCTATTTTTTTTGTTTATTTTTCTTTTTTTCTAAGTAAAAATGATAAAAATTTTGGAAAAAAAATTTAATAAAAAACACTTAACAAAATAAAAAAATAGATAACGAATTAAAAATAAATATAAAATTTTATTTCATTGGAATTTAATGAATACAAAGTAAAAAAAAAATAGATCGAAAAAATTGCAAAAGAATTGGAATAAAATATAAAAATAATATAATAAAATTAAAAATTACAGTGATATTAACTATTGAAAAATTACAATAAATTTTAAATAAATTAAAGAACAAAATTTATAATAATTTAAAAAATGTACAATTATTGGGTGTACAAAAAAATATTGACCTCATTATTTTCTTTAATGAGGTATTTTTGTCATCTGATTTTGATTTAGATTTAGACCATCTGATTTTAGTGAAATATTTGGTGAAGTGTCAAACCCTCCCCTATGTTATAGCATGTTTTAAGCATCAAACTAATCTTTCAAACATATACACATTTTCAAGCTTTCATAATTCATATAACTTCTCTTGTAGTCCAGAATCCTAGTATCTGTACTAAAACAAGACTCTATGGAATTGTGAACATTGAAGGTATTAAGAGATTACGTGCCATGGTGATAAAAATCAGATAATTTTTTCATATTCTTTTTAGCAAGTTAAAATATCAAATCATTTAATTCCTCGGAGTCAAGGGAATCTATTAAATTACTAAAATTAGCTTGTAAATAAAAATTTTTAGTAAATGAACTTGATGATGAAGTAGAATTAGATTGTTGCCTTTTATTTATTAGTGACCAAACTCTAACTGTTCCACTACTAGAACTAATAGTTGTACAAGCTCTCTTATGTCCTAACATTTGAGATTTATATACACTATACATTTCAAATAATAAATTATTAATTTCATCTTTTCTGGTTCCAATTTCACTTTGCACATTTTCATAATAAGATTCAAGTAAAACATTTAAACCATTTTTTCGAATCCTAGGATCTAATATTGTAACTAAATAATATAGAGGATAAATATTTGCCTAATAATTTTTAAATTTGTCTTTCATTGCGTTAATAATATTTTAAAATTATAAATTATTTCTATATCTTGAAAAGAATTCACTAATTATAAATAATTAATATAAGAAGTTGAGTAATCAACACTCGAAAATACATTAGTTGTATCATACGAAGTTTGTAAAAGGTCTTTTATACAAAGTGTCATTTTCCAATTATCATTAGGTATAAAATCTTGGGGCATTTTCTCAATATAAAAAGTAGTAAAAATATCTTTGTATGAAATAAAATTTTCTAATATTCATAATACAATTTTTAACTTTAGAAATGTGAGTAGAAATAATATTTAATGCATCTTCTAAAATTGTATTTCTAGAAACTATTTTTAACTAAAGATTTACTGATTGTCTCATTTTTCTTTGAAATATTGTAAATTACTAGTAAAACCCACACCCAATTTGTAATTGATTTGATTTTAATTATTTTTAAGATGATTAGCTATATGTCTAGCCAAATGGCCAACACCACCATTGCTGTTATAACTAAAGCCCTTCTTACATTTCATGCAAATAGCTCTTTTTTCCTTTCTCTCAAGATTTTCTATAATAAATGCTTCATGGACTGGCTTGGATTTTTTTTTTTCTTTCCCCTAGTAGCAGTGTTAGAGGTGGCTTCGACAACATAAGGTATAGAAACACTAGCACTCATATTGGTGTTGTCATACTGTGATTATATATCCTCAAAGCCAAACATGTTGGGAAAGGCAAAGGGATTTTGAAGGGAATCAACCATTTTTAACATTTGTAATATTAAAACCCTAAAAAATAAAAATTAATTGCAACTTAATCAGTCCGCCAGTCCAAAATCCCAAATTGGTTTTCAATTGATGAAGTTTTTAAGCCTCCCAAATTACTAACTTGAGATACTTGATCAATAATTTCTTTAAATGAAACTTGAATAAAGTTGAAAATTAGGGACTAGGGAGTAAAAGATAAAAAGAGAACATGAGAGTATGAGATGGTGTGATGAGAATGAGGGAGGGTAAGGGTACTTATAGAAGCTCAAATTAATTTAATTAATCAAAACACCCTTCAAAAGTAATCATTTTATAATTGTTGGAAGGGGTGTTTAAGTCTTTCATAAAATTAATTATCACTTTACCAAAATGCCTTTTAAACTAGTTGTTGTGTAACTTGTTAAGGAGTATTATTGTTATTTTCTCTCTCCAAAACCAAAATATATAAATACCCCTCGAACTAGTTGTTTATAATTGTTGGGGTATTTATATAAAACAAACTCCCTCAATAAGAAAAAAAAAAAAAAAGCTATTGAGGACCCCCAACGGTTATCCTCTTTGGTGGACCGGTTTTGTACCATGCCATGTCGTATTAACGAGTCATGCCAGCATGACACATTTTGTTATGTCATGTGGTGCTAACCCATGAGCCTTAAAACCTAAGCCCGACATATCCAAGGGTACGGCCCCAATTGCTACGGTGAGCAGTCCATATTGTGACAAGCAGTTCCGATCCACGAGCGGCACAGCCCAGTTTACAGATCTATTGTTGCCACTTGCCACTACTCTCAAGTGGTTGAAATATGGTAATTCGGATAGTTAACTTGCTAGCAAAGCCAAAGGCCCCGTGAATGGACAGTATTTGGCGTTTATGTAGTTGTTGACGCTTTTCATGTATCTGATCAGATGTTACATCAAGTCATCAATCATCACAATGGCATGAGAACACCCTACACGAGGCAACAAACATGGTTTGATGGTTTTTATTTTTCAATTCGTGTTTTGGTTATTCTATCCCAAACAAAATCCCCCAAAAAAATTCTGAGGATTTCAGTTTTTTTTTTGTTTTAAAAAAAACCTATAAATACAAATGAAAATTTATCCCAAAATCCCAAATTTCAGGATTTATTTTCGAAATTTCATTTCATATTTGGATTTCTAACAATTTTAGCAATAAGTTCATAAAAATTCCACAAATTTACCCGTCTCATTTCTCAACCCAAAAGTAGAGGAAGGAAGGAAAAAATAGGAAACCTTTGAAAATCTTGTATGGGTTTTCCTACCTTTCCCTTCCAGTTGTGAATGTATGTAACATATAATGTTGCCTCGAATATTTGAAACACTAAGGTGTTGATTTATGATTGGTTATAAAGCCAAATCGCCACACTTGTGTTGGCAGTGCTAAAATCCTCTGACTTCAATATTGAAAGTTGAAACCCAACGAGAGCCAAAGAAATGGGAATGGGTGAGCATGAGCACTTGATTAAAAACTGGAGCCATGAATTCTACGAAATCAGATATGAGTTCAGTTGTCGAGGCATGACATAGCTCTGCCATTTTCGTGACAAAGAAAGAAAAGAATGACTGAGGTCTGAGGGGGGGCTTGATTGATTCTGGCACAAAAACCCAATTGATAGAAAAACCAGAGCACATTTGCTGTGTTGAGCAAGCGAAAGAGAAACAAACCCCAAAAAAAGAAAAAGGCTGTTATCTGTTAGTGCGGCTAAACTTGCGCATGCATGTCTATGAATCACCTTTAGTCATTAAAGGGAGCAGTTGGTGTACCATTTTGGCATAAGCAGTGCCCGAGTACCAGCATGGGGATATGGAATGGAACTGAAGGATGTGAAAACGACGAAAGCTCTGGGGGGCTAAGAACAGAACAGATGTATTAAAATATAAAAACTACGTTTTGCTCTTCTGAGAGTGAGGTATCAGCTGACGTCTTATCGGACGGTATAATAGGACTGAAATACTACGGGCCACCATTTGGAAGCTTTGATTAAATGAAGACACAGAAGCAGACAAGAGCCTATGAATATAAAACCTTGAATCATGAAGAGCCGAAAAAGACCCATCAGTCGTAGCTATGCTCCACCATACTGTTGTTAATTTCTATGTCCAGTTACGGTTCTCTTGGCATCTCACGCTCCTGTGAGGCCTCCTCAAACCGTAAACATGTTGAAAAGGATTTGGGAGGGTTGGTTGGGTGAGTTGGGTCCCCCCGGCAGCTGCCCCACCGTCCTTATTATTGATTCAGATTATTCTGGACCACCAGACCCAACTTTGCTCTTGCTGCAGCCTGCAGGCATGGCGTGTGATCGTGTATGCTGACTTGAGAACACCAGAATCACCCACTGACCCACACGCATTTGGACATTTCGTCGTAGATGTGGCATGCAATGCAACCATTCGATGCAATTATGCAAATCAACATCATCACTGGTTTCTCTCTGTACTCTCATCTCAATTCCCATCTCTCTGTTGTATAGTAATGGCAGATCTTGAACCCATCTCAATTCTCAATTCAATTTTATTGAATTGTTCAAAGCCCATAAAAGACTAAATAGTGGTAGAATCAATGGGTGAAGTTGGGGTGAGAAGCAGTAAGGGTTTTGGCTTCTATATATTTTGTATTCTTTTGTATTTAATTGAGAGACAAGACACTGTATATGAGATTTAGTTGTCTCTTCTACAAACTTTTTCTTGTTCTTTTCTAATGTGCCAAAAGGGCAATTACCGAATGCTGGTCCCCGCTATATATCCTATCTGGGGACTTCTTGGCCTAGTTGGGAGGGGTGGATTGGATATTGACCTAATCTTGGACCATTGCTTTTCTGCACAAAGTAGTTGTCACTCTTAACTTCGGGCATGTTCATTTGCTCTAAAGTTTGGTATATTAAAGTGCAATAATTACATTAAGAAATATATTGGTATTGGTAAACTTTTCTTTTCTTTGAATTCTGAATGCATAGAATGTTGTTCCGAATTCAAAAAATGATTAAATATCTATTTTGACCCCATATATAAGAGTTTTTGATTGTTTATTTTGAGGGTATCAATGAAAAATAAAAAATTGTATTATTACACTTTAAGAGATAAGAGATAAGAGGAAACAAACAAACATTTAAGCTTGAACTCATTTTCTCACACTTTCTCACTGCTTCGGATTTTATCATTACACTAAGCAAAGGTACCCCTTCTGTGTTAAGTAGGGGTGGATTCGAGCTGAGCTAAGCCAAATATTTAGGTATTTGAGCTCGACTCGCAGGAATAGTATCAGGCTTGAGCTCGAGCTCGACTATAAGCCAAGTTTTTTTTTTTAAATAAAAATTATATGTATAAAATATTTTCTTTTATTTTTAGACAAAAAAATAAGAATTATAAAAATTATTTACTATTACACATGAAAAATAAAAATATTATGTATGTATGTATATAATAAAAATTGTTTATTTAATACTAGTCTTGCGAGCCTCACGAAATGAGTTTCATTGGATTCGGGCTTGGCTTGATTAGCAAATAAGTCTATATATCGGACTCAAATTCGACTCAAAACTTGGTTTAAACTGAGCCAAACCAAACTTTTCATGAGCTGAGTTTGAATAGTTTGTGAAAGGCTAGACTCGTGGCCACCCCTAGTGTTAAGGTATAAATGAATTTTTTGGAAGCTGACTAAAATATTCATGCTCACAATATTCCTGAAAGTACTTTTTCTCTTTCTGTCTGTTATTTTCTACCAAACCAAGAATAAGTTTATTGAAACAACTTGAGGGATTCTTTTTTTAAGAAACATAAGACCATACAATACAGACATTTAGCCATATTCTTCAACCAAGGAGGACCAAAAGCTGCACATCCAAACCAACTTTCCTGTTTGGAACAGTGGCGGATACCATGAGCCACACGATTAGCAGTCCTGCTAATCCAAACAAAATATATATTATTAAATCGAACAGCCAAGGATCTGATATCAAAATTGTTGAGAGAAGCTTCTCCATGAACTTTGTTGGGCAGGCCAGAGAGAAGATTGAATCCGATTCAAGAATCATATCTTGAATTCCATAACTAACTGCTTTCACGAAACCCCTTGCATAGCCAATGCTTCCAAAGAGAGAACAGATGAAGCCGAAATTCATTCAGATGTATTATGCCAGAATGTAAGAAAACATAAAAGAAGATGCAAAGTTCGTTATTCTTAATGTATAATGGATACAACACTAACGGATAAACTAGTTTTTAATTATATGATCGAGTTAGGTTTCACAATGCTATCTTAAATCCGAATACTGAGAATAAACATGGTAGAACAAACATTCTAAATATCCTTGTATGTATATTATATGGTCAAATTTCAGATTCTGGTTGTTTGTACTTTGTACCTTATTTTGTTTATAATATATTCTTTCTTTTACAATTGAGATTCATATTCGTAGGAGTCTTCAGGCAGAAGTTTGAATGTCGGTGATCAATAATAGCACAATCCTCCCCTTTTATTTGGGCTTAGGACTAATAATTTAAGATTCTGTTTCAGAAGAGTGCAAATACAATTGTCTCATTTAAAAAATGTGAAGTCGCTTCAGTTTTATAATGATAATTTCTTATTTTGTTAAATGACTTTTATTTGTGATGGGTGTAAATATGAATTTCTTGGTCAACATTTTCACTCTTGAAATTCATGATTACTGTTGTGTTCCATACACAAATGCACTCTTATCAAATGTCCGCAAAACTTAACTGATAGTGCACAATCCGGCCGGTTCTAGCTGTCAACGACCTTGTCTCTGATTGGAGCAACGGGGAGCCTGAAACGAAGAAGATGAGGGAACTCCGGGGGGAACCCGGTGAGATTGCTCCGAAGCTCAAGTTAGTATTCTCTCAAAGGCAAGATAAAACCAGATGGCACAAAGTTCACATACCTTGTTGTTGGGGGTAGGGGGCCTTTTATAACCACTTTGCGCACTCACTCCAAGGCTTCTATCAGGTCGGGTATAATTAATTCTGTGCTTTTGCCAGTTCGGGTGCCATCCCTTCTACGAGGACAAAACCGCCACTACTCCTTGTCGGAGCTGTCTCTGTAACTGGAGATGGCGGTGGCAGGTGGCAGTGGCGGTGGCAGGCGGCCATTTGAAGTGCGGCTGTCAAGCGTTAGATCCCAAGTCAGTCCGGTGCGCCGCCCCTGGATACGAACTTCCTCGGTGTTAGGCATGGTACGGTTGTTCAGTTCGGCGTCCTAGAGGCGAAGTGCAGGAGTGATGAGCGATGTGAAGTCTTGAGTTCGGATAGAGGTGTGTCCCGAACTGCCATGGGGCAGGCCAGTTCGGGTTATTGCCCTTCGTGTTTGGCTCGAGGCCTAAGGGAGAATTCGGGCTCCTTGTAGGGAGTTCGGGCTCCTAGTAGGGAGTTCGGACTGCTGGTAGGGAGTTTGGACCGCTGGTTCCTCCCTTTGGCGCTCGCGCCTTGGGCACATTGTTGTGCCGAGCTGTTGCCTTTGCCACGTTTTGCGTAATTACGAGGTCGGGCCAAATCTTCCTTCATCAATTGCCCCCCACTCCTCGTGCTAAGGGTCTTCCCTAGCACGGGGAGTTCACGAGGTGGCAGGTGGAGTTGTCCCTTACTTCGAATTTTGATAGCGCGAGGTGCATTGTTAGGGTTCTTTGGGTTCCTCGAGCACCCAACAGGCGGGAGACGCGCCAACCTTCCTACAAATGCTGACAGACGTGGTGGCACGCGCTTATTTCAAATTTCAAAAAAGCGTGCCACTGGGAGACGTGGAAAGCGGGTCTTTTCAAATTTTGAAAAAACGCGCCGCTGACGTTTGTAAGGCGAGGAGACGTGTGCTAGCGTTCTGTCAATTTTAGAAAGACGTGTTCTATTGTCCTGTCAATTTCAAAAAGATGTGCGTCGACGTTTTGTCAGTTCCAGAAAGACGTGCGCCAATCACGTCTCGGTCTCAGGGGACGTGCAGTCAACGCGAATGTGGGCTGTTGGATTGGCTTTGATCTGCACTGTTGGTTCTCGGTTACTGTGGGTATAAATAGTGGGGGACCCTTAGTTGCTTTGTCACTTCAAACCTATTTTCGGGTTTTTTGCTTGTTCGCCTTCAAGTTTTTTAGTTCGCCTTCAAACCTTTTTTCGGGTTTCAGCTCGCGTCCAGGCTTTTAGTTCGCCTTCAAGGTTTTTTGCTTGTTCTAGTTTCCGAAGTCTGTTCAAATCTTTTTTCGGGTGAGTACCTTCCTGGAATCCACCTTTTCTCCTTGATATCTAGCTTGGATAGCTCAGACGGTTCTTCAAGTGGGTCTGATGCACGTTCTATGAATCGAGTTGCATCCCCCGATGGCCTTAGCGAACCTGAGGTAGAACTTGAGGAAGAGTTTGAACCCATAGGCCGAGCAGCTTCGGGCAGTTTGGCATCTACCTCTCGTCGAGGTCGGATGGTAAACAGGTTTGGTCCTTCGACCATGATGCCTGAGGGGTTCCAATCCCTTATTACATATTACAACTTGCCTGGGGAGTATGCCTATTTCATTCCTTTGGGTAGCTTTCCTTGGGAACGCGATCCTAAGGAGATCGTGATATTCTGGGAGCAGCTCGCTGTGGGGCTGCGACTGCCTTTTCACCCAAACTCCATTCGTAACTTGGTGGGGACAATCTCCCTATTTTGCGAACAGGGCCTTTCCTTTAGACTTGGAGATATTTTCTTCTATCTTAATGCTTAAGAAACAAGCGGGTCCCCTTCCCGGGCGTAGGCGGGCGTATTATCTGTCTCCTCGCCCAGGTTTTAAGCTCTTGCACGAACTTCCCAACAAGGTCCCGGCGTGGAAGGAGGTTGCTCGTGCTGCTGAGGCGGCTGCTCGTGCTGGTAAGGAGGTTGCTCGTGCTGCTATGGCCAGGCAGGCGAGGTCTCAGAGGGATGTCGAGGCCATGGGGGTTGTTATGAAGCACATGACGGACCTAAGGCTAGATCTGCAGCATCAGGTTGAATACCTTCAGGAGGACATTAGGGAGAGGACGCAGATCTTTTCCCAAGGCATTGAAGATGCCAAGAAGAAGGCCGTTGATGAGTACTTCGCCTCCCCGCGCTTTGATGACCTGATGGTAGATTCGTACAAAAGGGGATTTAAACTGAGTCGGTGGATGATCCGGAACATGTACCCTGAGCTCAATATCAGTGCCATATCCACTTCGAGCATAACCCAGGAGATGGCCAACGCTGCTGATGGTGAGCCAGATTCCGAGGGTGAAGCAGGACCTCTGGGTATCGTTGAAGTGTGTTCTAATAATGAAGTAGCTCTGGGCCTGTGAAAATGCAAAATTTTTTTTCAAATGTACGCTTCCTTATCTTGTAATGGAATGCCTTTTCTTTTGGTTAAGTGTTGGTTGTTCTCTCTCCCGAACTGACCGTATTTCCCAAGCTGACCATATGCTCGATCTGTTTCTTGCCCGAGTTACTGCACTCGCACGACCTGTTTCGATGTTTAGTCTCCGCTTCGCTTGAGTCTTTGGCTGACTTTTCTTTGCTTGCCTATGCCGAGGTTCCTTTGTTAGCTCGGCATCCTGGCCCTTAGGCTTTGGTAGCGATTTCGTCCACTTCACTTGGCGGTCTATAGGTAGTATCGCATTAAGTTGACGATGTTCCACGCTCGAGGTACTTGTTTGCCCTTTAAGGTTTCAAGCTCGTATGCCCCCTCAAGCGCTCTCTTTACTCTGTAGGGCTCCCAATTTGGTCCAAGTTTGCCCGCGCCGGGTTCGGGCACCATAATCTTACGGAGAACCAGGTTGCCAACTCAGAAGCTCCGCTTCTTTACTCTAGCATTGTAGTACCGAGCTATTTTTTGTTGGTAGGCTACTGTTCGGATGTGCACGAGGTCTCTTACCTCATCCAGTAGGTCGAGGTTGGTGCGTAACTCGTCTCCGTTTGTCTGATCATCATATTCTTCTAGTCGTAGTGTAGGTATTTCGATTTCTGCTGGGATTACCGCTTCAGTGCCATAGGTGAGGTTAAAGGGGGTCTCTCCTGTGGCGGTTTTTTTTGTAGTTCGGTGAGCCCATAGAACACTTGGTAGCTCATACGCCCACAAACCTTTAGCTCGGTCTAGTCGTGCTTTCAGTCTGCAGATGATGGCTCTGTTCATTACTTCTATCTGGCCGTTTTCCTGCGGGTGTGCGACCGATGTAAAGTTCTAACGAATTCCCATATTTTGGCACCATTCTTGGAACTTGATATCCTTGAACTGTTTGCCGTTGTCGGAGATCAGTACCCGAGGTAGCCCGAAGCAACATACTATGCTCTTGCAAAAGAAGTTCTATATGTTTCAAGCTGTAATTGTTGCCAGAGGTTCAACTTCTATCCATTTTGTGAAGTAATCTACTGCCACCACTATAAACTTTCTCCCACCTGTTGCTGGTGGGAATGGCCCCAGGAGGTCGATGCCCCATTGCGCAAAGGGCCATGGGTTGGTGAGGTATTTGAGGTCGGAAGCAGGCTGATGGTGGATATTGGCGTGCTTCTGACACTTGTTGCATTTTCTAACGAGCTCGACAACTTCTGCCTTCATCGTTGGCCAGTAGTATCCTTGTCGAAGTGCCTTTTGGGCGAGGGCTCTGCCCCCAGGTGACTGCCGCACGGTTCTTCATGAGTGTCGCAGAGTATGAGCTCGGCTTCGGCAGGTCGCAAGCAACGCAGGTAGGGGAGCGTGTAGGACCATCGGTACAACTGTTCGTCTATTATGACGTATTTGGCTGCCTGGCGCTACACCCTCTTGGCTGCATTGCGGTCCGCAGGGAGGGTTCCATCTAGCAAGAAGCTCGCGAGTGGGTCGATCCAGTTCGGCTCTGCTTCAAGGACGGGAGCAACCTCCTCTGCCCCACCGAGAGGCTAGGCCGAGGTAAGTTTTCTATGTACACGGTTCTTGGTGTAGTCGACACACATGCGCCACTTGCCGTTTGTCTTTTTCACCAGCATTGGGTTGGCTACCCAGCTCGGGTAATGAACTTCCCTTATGAAGTTCGCTGTGAGGAGCTTTTCGACCTCCTCGTCGATCACCCTCCAGTTGCGTTTCTTCTGTCCAATGGGTCTAACTACAGGGTCAGTGTTAAGTTTGTGAGTTATAAGACCAGGGTCAATACCGGGCATATTGGCCGCGGACCATGCAAAAATATCTAAATTTTGAAGTAAGAAACTCACCAGTTCGGTACGTAGAGGCTCCTTGACGGAAGCACCGATCTATAGCGTTCGAGCCGGATCTATGGCCAAGGTCGGGATCGCGACCGTTTCTTCTGTGGGCGAAGCTTGTTCCTTGCCCTGCTTTGTAGGCCGTTCCAGTTTGAGGTCGTCAGCTGCCTTGGTTTTTCCCTTCAGGGCGGCAACATAACACTTGCGGGACTCAAACTGGTCGCCCCGCGCTACCCCCACACCGAATCTTCCTTACCTTTGAGCTCAGGCAAGACACAGGTGCTAGTTCGGCGACTTCGTCGGCGCCTTCGTTGTTGAGCGGGCCTGGTATTGGCGCTGCTGGCCTTTGTGTTGCCGAGCTCGATTGGCCCGGAATGTTGGTAGTTTGCTGCTAGGGCGCTGAACCGGTTCTCTGTGAGCGGGAACTCAGGCTTGGAGCGTCGAGGTGCTGACCCGCCTGCGAGCTGCGAGGTGGGGGTGATTTTCCCTTCCTTTCGGCCTGGGGATGAGGCCTGGCTATTAGGGGGGTTCTGGAGTTGGGAGGCTTCTCCTCGGTAAAGGCGTCTACCTTGAGGGAAGGTCTTAACCGGCTTTGGAGCAGGGTGCCAAGGTGGCAACAGTGACTGGTTCAGGGGTAGCTGAGGGAACTACTGCTGATAATGGTGTTGAGAGAGGTGGTGCAGTACTAGGTGCTGCTGGAGTTGATGCTGATGGAATTGTTGCATTTGCGCTTGCATTGCCCGCATGCATTGCATTAGGTCGTCCAATTGGTTCTGGTGGGTTGCCCGTGAGATGATAGCAGTTAGTTCAGCAAAAGTTGTTTTGATAGGGAGTGGAAGAGGGATGTTCAGGGCAGGAAGGTTTAGGGGCGCCACTGCTTGTGGCGCATTCAAGCTGGGGATCCCATTCACTAGAAGGGGAATGGTGAACTGTACGATGCACACCACGGGGACTTGGAGTTGTTCCCCGGTGGTGTTCGTTTCTGTGCCACGTCCGGCATTGCTAGAAGAAGCCATGGGTGTTGGAGTTTTTTGGAAGAAGAGGAGGTTATGAGAGTTTTGGAGGGAGGATTTTAGAAGCTTTCCCACAGACGATGCCAATTGATGGTGCGCAATCCGACCGGTCCTAGTTGTCAACAACCTTGCCTCTGACTGGAGCAACGGGGAGCCTGAAACGGAGAAGATGAGGGAACTCCGGGGGGAACCCGGTGAGATTGCTCCGAAGCTCAAATTAGTATTCTCTCAAAGGCAAGATAAAACCAGATGGCGCAAAGTTCACATACCTTGTTGTTGGGGGTAGGGGGCCTTTTATATCCACTTCGCGCACTCACTCCGAGGCTTCTGTCAGGTCGGGTATGATTACTTCTGTGCTTTTGCCAGTTCGGGTATCATCCCTTCTACGGGGATAGAACCGCCACTGCTCCTTGTCGGAGCCGTCTCTGTAACTGGAGATGGCGGTGGCAGGCGGCCATTTGAAGTGCGGCTGTCAAGCGTCAGATCCCAAGTCAGTCTGGTGCGTCGCCCCTGGATACGAACTTCCTCGGTGTCAGGCATGATACTGTTGTTCAGTTCGGCGTCTTGGAAGCGAAGTGCTGGAGTGGTGAGCGAGGTGAAGTCTTAAGTTCGGATAGAGGTGTGTCCCGAACTACCATGGGGCAAGCCAGTTCGAGTTATTGCCCTTTGTGTTTGGCTCGGGTCCTAAGGGAGAGTTCGGGCTCCTTGTAGGGAGTTTGGACTGCTGGTAGGGAGTTTGGACCACTGGTTCCTCCCTTTGGTGCTTGCGCCTTGGGCGCACTGTTGTGCCGAGCTGTTGCCTTTGCCAACGTGTTGCGTAATTACAAGGTCGGGCCAAATCTTCCTTCATCATTAACCATAATGATAAATGAATCAAACCAACATTTGCACTCTTCTGATAGAACCTAAGGCCGCATTTGGAAGGAGTACAAATACAAATATGTGATTGCAAAATCTTGTATTTTGTATGTATTTGTACTATATATATTTGTATTTGTATTCCTTCTAAAAGCACAAATACAAATATATAGAATGCAAAACCTTATATTTTGTATGTATTTACGCTATATATATTTGTATTTATACTCTTTCCAAAGTGAGCGGCAAAATAATATTAATTAGAAGCATTTGGGGTAGACAAGGGAGGGTAGCAGTTTAATTAATAAATAATGATTCAAAGATAATAATTTTACAAATGGATATTGCATTGAACAAAATGAAACAGTAAAAGTCATGGTTTTTAAAATCGAATTGGTTAGGGGTCCGGTTATCGGTTTGAGCAGTCTGACCGTTTGACTTGAATGGTCGGCCCATTATGACAAAAAAAATTAAAAAATAGTCAAAACCGTTCGAACGGTTTGAACAGTTAACCAGCCAGTTCAGCGATTTGCTTTCCAAAATCAGCAGTTTTGGGGAAAAAATGGAACCGGTCAGGTGACCGCTTCTCGGTTTTTCCAGTCTGACCATCTGGTCCGATCCTGTTTTGAAAACCATGGTAAAAGTAGCTGATCCCCTATATTTGGGACAGAGATTAGATGATGGTAAGGTCCCTCCTTAATATGGAACATCTATTCATTAGGGGTGAGCTAGAAAAATTGAAAAACTGAATTGAACCGAAAAACCAATCGAAACCGAAAAAAAAAAAATCTGGTTAATCAAACTAGTCAGTTCAATATTTTTAAAAAACAAAAGTACAGGTTCGATTTCGGTTAATCAATATAGAAAACTGACAGTTAACCGAATCAACCGGTATATATATATTATATTTATGTATATTATATATATTTTATATTTTCTATATATTATAAATTAATAAACACATCTATATATAAATATTTATATATATTTATAATTTTTTATTATTCGTTTCGACTACCAATTTTCCAAAGACCGGTAATACCATTTCGACTTAAAAAATAACACGACCGAAGCATCCCTTTGAATTTTGTGTGGGCACATTACAAATTAATTATTTTAATAGTAATGATTAAATATATGAAGCAAGGTTACTAAAAAAGGACCCGATCTCATCATGAAAGAATAATGCCACTTGTCTACATATGAGAAAATGCTGGATTCACTCGTGCATTTTTTTATATGTTTGGCATTGTTCTACCAGTAACTGATACATTGGAGTCGGGATCTATTCTCAACAAAATGCATTCCAACATACTTGCAACATGATTTGGCACAGCATATGTTGGTCCTAGTCTTATGATGATCCTGATCTCATGGTGAGATACGTGGTGTTAGATCATATTGACAGCATATTGAAATGGGCATTAGTAATCTAACATTGATGGTTGGGTCTTAGTCTTATGGTGAGTCTCCATCTCATATAAGCATTTTGGACAAATACAATGAAAGATTAGAATGTTCAGGATAAGGAAAATGATTAAAAATAAGAAATTGTTGAGTTCAAATCAGCCCCCCACAATACTGCCTCTCATAATGTTCTACAGTACATCTCCGCCATGTATTGGGAATATCTCCCAATGATAATATCAGAAATGATGATGTCATTATTAAGAAATGTTTTCAATACATGGCGGGGATGTAGTGTGAGACATTATGGAGGGCAGTATTATGGGGGGCTGATTCGGTTTTGAAACTGTTCAAGGGAAGGATACGGCAGCAAGATAAAGACATTGAAAGAGAAATGCAAGTGAAAAGGGAAGAGGACAAAAATTACAATTTAATGATTGGGTTAAGTGGAGTGGTTTTCTTAGGCGGGGTTAATTATTTAAAATATTTAACCTTTAGAAGAAGAAGTTTGTGCAAGACATGTAAAACAACTCAAAACATTTCATTAAGGCTATGTTTGGTTTGAAGGAAAAGGTAAGAAAATGAAGGAAAAAATAAAGAAACCCATACAAGATTTCTAAAGTTTTTACTATATATGTTTCCTTTCCTTTCCCTATTTTTTCCTTTAAATTAAACACAACCCAAGGAGGGTTATTTCTCAAGTTAAACCCAAAACACTTAATTTAAGGCTTTTATATATATATATATATATATATAAAAGGGACCTATTTCGGTCAAACAAGAATACCCGTAAAATATAGTTAAAGTAGTTTTAAAACTATATGGTATATTAATTAATTGGGTCCACTATGAATCTATATCATATGGAAAACTATATCGTATGAAAATCCCTTGTACATCAATTACCGGATTTACTATAGTAACCGGTAACTAATTATTTGTTTTTTCGGTCAGCTATTAATTAGCCTGATATGGAATACGAAACTTCCGTCGATTACAATACAGTCACAATCGACCACGTCGACCAGATGGGAGAACTTTTAATGTTCACGGTAAAAGGCCCATTAACACGAATTCGGCAGTTCAACTGGACACAAATAACATTTCTCAAACACTCCCATCTCTTGGCCATGGGGCTTCTTCCATAGTCAAAGAAGTCTTCTCTACAACCATCAGACACGTCCTTGAGAATAGCATGAGGTCATGAATGAGTTGCGTGACCCAGCATGAGATCTACCGGTGACCTAGCATGACCAGTGCTTTTGGAGATGGTGACCCAGCATGGCCAGTGCTTTAGGCGATGGTGAACAGCATCGCCAGTGCTTCCCTCTGCTCCGGTTAACCACCGTTTCCCGAATAAACCCATCTGGATTATTTGGGGAGGGTACGAGCTCTATGTAAGGTTGATCGCCTTTGTATGTGTATGCATTGCCGGCCCATCTGTAGATCCTGGACTTTAAGAAATTGGTGACCGCCGGATAAGACAGCAAGGAAGAAGCAATTCAACGCAAATTAATTAAAAACTTGATTAATCAATGAACATAAGTATAGTAAATTAAGGCCAAAAGTTTTTTCCTTTTTTTTTTTAAATTTCTTTGGCCATAGAAACTTTATAAGCACTTGATAACATGATGGCCTGCACGTATATATCACTAATTTTATTCCCTCAAGGTACTAATCCACCATTAATTAACCTAAATTAGAGCGAGAGCGAGAGCGAGAGCGAGCGAGCGATAGAGAGAGAGAGATGGAAACAGAGAGAGAGCATGAGACACGATCACTAACGTCTAATGAGGTCCCAAGATAAACAAAGCTAAAGAAGAAGAATTGTAAGTATTGAACAATTCTGATGGCTTAATTCAAATCTCAACAACAATATCATCAAATGGGCCATTCTCATGCAAACAAGTTTGCTAGTTATCTAGAAACAAATGATACGTGCCCTGAATTCACAACTAATGTATAGAGTGAGATTGTGAGAAAACTCACCGAATAGTATGGAACGGCTGAAACGACGTTGATCGGCTCTGCTGAATCGGGAGATGGTAAAGCATAGAGCGCTGCCTGAAAGAGTTGTGTTGAACCAGTACCACCACGATGTAACGACCTTCTGGTTCAGTGTTGGCCACCAAATGATGCAAGCGTCTGATCTCTTCCGCTAATTCTGGCTCCAGAAACCAACACAAGTTTGTAATGTCCGAGAAGTAGCTTAGCGATTGCCAGACGGATTTCACCACTATGCACTTGTCCCCCATCTTCTGCCAATATGGCTCTATCATTTTTTGATCACCACTGTTAACGAAAGTCAAATAAAAAATACAGTCAGGCGTCAGTCCGAGAATATGAAATAAATGTAGCCTGGAACAATCTACATATCAAAACCCCAACTTCAACTATAATTGAAAATGGTGGAAGCAAATAACGTATAGTCTTCGAATTGGAAACTTACTGGTCAAGGTTAATAACAGAGTCGGAGGGGAGCTTCTTGGTCATGCCGTTTTGTTTTGCTTGGAAAGCAACAGAAGAAGGGGAAGAGTGGCCGTTGATGCGCACCTCCTGTTCAGTACCAGGCATCTTTCTTCTATTCTTTGTTTAGTTACCGTTAGACGTGAAAACAAAAAACTCCTGAAAACTCGAACAAGCATTGAAGAGAGAGATCATATCCAGAAATCAGATCACTGTTTCTCGATCACATACGGCTGCTTATCTCTTGCTCCTGACCATCTTTGATTGTCAGAGGCCCCCTGTACTAGCCGTCCGAAGTAGCCATTCTTCACCGTCGGAAGTGAGCTTTCCCAGTCATCGTGCACCCCCATCCGCCGGAGAAGCTTCTGGGTAACCTTTCAGGGTGAAGACGTTAATGTCTTTATCTTGAAATGAATTTCTTTTTTGAAATAACGATTTAAATGGTTGTTTTAGAAACCGGTTATCCTAATTCACTGAAACAGAGAAGTGGAATGTGATTGGTCCATGTCATCCGATATGATATGGAAATTTTTTCCATATCATAGATTTTCCCTAATTAATTAACTCTTTTCTTTATAACGATTTATCTTTGGGATGACAATGAATAAAAATTATTATTATTATTATTATTATCACCATTTTTTATTATTATTATTATTATTATTATTATTATTATTATAACTTCTTGGCAGAATTAGGATATGCTGTTCACTCACCCCACCTCGTGTAACGAGTTACATAACCGATCATGATTAAACAACATGCCAATGTTTCGTCGAGGATTGTCCTTCATCCCCGATCCCCAAGAAGGATGGGTTCTCCAAGGGGATCACTAATTTTTTTAGATAATAATATTTTTTTGATAAATAAATTTATTTAAAATAAATAAAAAATTTAAATTATAAATAATATTTTAAATATATTTTGATATATATATATATATATATATATAATATAAATAATTTAATAATATATATTTAATATACATAACTAGGGCCAGTGTGAGGTGGGAACCTTAATCTTTGACCCCGATCAAGGATTTCTATTAATTCTCGTCCCCATCTCCATCCTGTCAAAACAATCCTTATTCCCGACCCGATGGGGTCGGGAAAATTGAGTCCCCATCGGGGATGGAGAAAATTGCCATCCCTATTTGTGTTAAATAGCCTGCAAACAAAATATATTTCAATACCCTATCAACATGATCTCACACCACATATCTCATGGAGGCTCCCAATTTAATGGTGGGTCCCAATGCCAATTAGAGTTAGTATAACACCCTCCCAACATGATATGATATCTAACATATCATACATGGCAAGTCCCATTTTTATGATGGGTCCTAATCTCATGGTAAAATATGTGGTGTGAAATCATGTTGGAAGGGTGTTGAAACATATTTTGTTGATAGTAGATCCCAACTCTTCTCTCTCTCTCTCTCAAAAATCACTTAAAAACTTTTGAGAGAAATGGTAATTGATGAAGGGCAAGACTGGCACATTGATCTTTGACGCCACATGTCACCTCAGAAACCTCATGACCTACAAGCGAGACAGGTCGAGAATCATTCGCCCTCAATGCGGGCTCATGCGTCATCAAGGAGCCTCGGGACGTCGCCAACATCGGTTGAGGCAAACCGACCAAAGCCCCGGTTCCACCTTGAACACTTCAGTACATCATACGGTCTAAGCACCAGGTCGACACTCCAATCACATACGTCCGATTTGCCACTTCAGCAATGGGGATGCATTTCTAGGCACTCAGCGCCTCCGAGATCATTGGAGGCATGTCGAAGACCTGATAGTAACGGCAATAGTCTCCCCAGCTTCTTAGGGAAATGATGAGCAGCTCCTCTAGAGAATGCTCCCACGGGCCCCTAATAACTCGATTGTCAAGGTCCATTACTTCTAAGAATCTTGATAGTGCTTTATCAGCCCTCGTCTCTGTAAAAGGGGAGACATTCGCCTTCACAAAGTAACTCACCTTACTCTTTCTGCTCAAAATCTTTTTCAGGCCATCTAATTCAGCACTAACTTGACCGTCCGAATCTCCTCGCCTAGACTCACAACCCAGCACTAGCCCTCTGACACCTCTTTTTCTTGCACGCCTTTGAATTGGGTCCGTGCCATACTTCACTCTCACATTAGGATCCGAGCAGATCAAGAGTGAAGTCACAATAGATTGGTTAGTTGGTTTAGCTTAACTTGGTAGCTGTTCTATGAGAGAAATTTTCGCTTTGGCGCCAACAGCCCAGAAATGTTCTTCGGCATGACACGTCACAAATTAATTATAACACTTCCTATAATTTCATGAATTATTAAAACCTATCCTATAATTTGTATTTTACTAAAAAATCTCCTATAATTTCCAATCAATATACTTAATTGAATGAAAGTGAAAAACTATAGTTTTAACCTTAACATCCATTTAAATAAATTTAATTAAAAGAAACTAAAAACAAAAATATGATTTTTGCCCCTAAATAAAACACAAATAACCATCCAGTTTTTCTCTATGTTGTCAATTTTGTATTCTGTACAAATAAGTATTAGTGGTATTTTTGCAATAAACAACCATAGATCCATACCCTTAAATATTTCTCTTAATTTAGGGGTATTTTTGGAATAAACAACCATGGGTCCATGCCGTTGAACATTTTCCACTTAGTTTAGGTGATCATGTTACTATTTTAAGATGCAAAACAAAAAGCTTAGGTTATCATGTTGCAAAATATAAGGGCCCTATTGTCATTGTTCCCAAATATACGTAAAGTTAAAATTTGTTAGGTGGGGTAAGTGAAGATTCTCTTTTAATAAAGTACAAATAATAGGGTAGTTTAAGTAAATCTATGAAACTATAGGGGATGTTCTAATAAATAATGCAAAAAAATATTTAATATAATTACTCTTTTATCCCACATCCATGATAATGGTTGTGTTTGGTATCATTACTATTATATTTGAAATGTTTGACTCCTGATCTCCTACCCACAAGAATTCTGCCCTTGCCTACCCACAAAACACTGCATCCATGCATTGGAAAACATCTCTCTGAGTATAATAATATATAAGATGATGAGATGTTCCCCATGTGTGGTGGCGATGTTATGTGGGTAGGAAATCTGGACTCCAAATGTTTTGAATTGGTCAATATAAATTGTCATACAATTGTTATTTGGGAGAATGACGGTTTAGCCTAGGGTCAGCAGTTTTAGCCTCAAAGTACAGCTGGGATAGATGCCAGCTCGGAACTGATGCCAATTCTGACGGCCGACACTAGTGTATAAAATGGGGGTTTTTGATATTTTAAATATTTATAGTTCTGTAGTGGAATTCAGAAATCTACATTGGGTCTCTCTGTACTTTTCCATTGTTATTTGAGAGTATTTATGATTAAAGTAGATACTTTAAAGATACTAGAGGCTATGGACAAGGATGAAGTCTCGTCATTTTAGTTAGTTTAAAATAATTCTCACATGTGATGTGACAACAAATGTCTCTTACCAATTTGTATTGATAAACCCATCAATGATACCAAAGACAATTAATGTACCATGCCTAGAAACATTGCCAACAGCCAAATCTTTTCCTTGGACAGGCTGTAGGATCAATCATTTTGCTCCCACAATATAGGGGTGTCAATTGGACTGGATCATATTGGTGTCAATTGGACTGGATTTGGTCTAATCCGAGCCAGTCCAATGTGAATCCATTATAAATGGATCAAGTCCAATCCAATCCGTTAAATGTTTTGGACCGGTCCAATTCAATGTCTAGACCGTCCAATCTGTTCAAGTTCATTTTGATTTAGATTGGCTTCAACCTAAACCCAGTCCAATCCAATGTAATAAGTATTTTGAATCGAATTAGTCCAATCCAATATGTCTTGATATGTCTTGATGGTTCGTCCAAATTGATTTTGGACTGGATGGGGTCCAATCCAAAACTGGCCCATTGACATCCTTACCAACAAATAAACGACTTGGGCCAAAAGGGATCGCCATGTCAAACTGATTTTGTAGTGGGAAGTGGGAAGTGGTTCCATCTAAGCATCCAGATCCACGTGACGGAGCTTTGTTAATGAGTAATGACATAAAAATTTCCCAGTCTTTGTATTATTATACAGGGTTTCGATTAGCCACTTCATGCCTCTTTGGCACTTTGTGTTGTTCTTCTCCTTCAATAAGTTTGATGGTTATAAGTTTCAATATAAACTTACTAAAAGAAATGGATTGGTTTGAACCTACAGATGCTTGAGTTCGGATGAATGGCTAATTGACTGGAATACATGAAAAGCTGATTGATTAGGGTAGGGTTTTGATTCTTTAATCGAGTTGAGTTCAGGACTGTTCACGTCACCATGCCTCTCATTACTCTAAACCCCTTTTCTAATTTACTGTTTTTTTTTTTATATTTTTATCTTTTTAATTTCACTAATTGCCCATTAAAATTTAAAAGTTCCAGCAGAAAGGCATGTATAAGGATCGAGACATAGATGAAAAACGGGAATAATTAGGATCATGATATACAACGAATAGTTTTCCTTTAATTTTGCCAAAATTCAAGTGATGATTACACTATCTACATCAAGCAAATCTCTTTCAATAATAAGCTTCCTTACGCATAGGTTTTCCAGTCTACTAACAGGGGTTACATTACTCTGTTTTTTGACAGTCTGAACGAGAATATCTCTGATCGTTCCATAGAACTCCTCGGCCCATCCCACAAATGATGATAGGTCACTGAGTTTCTTGGTCATTGGAGACTGGGGAAGAAGAGGAGCTTAAGTCTGAAGTTGCCGTTCAGATGGAAAGGGTGGGAGAGAAAATAAACATTAAGGGTTCGTTTGGTTTGTAGTCAGAATCGGAATCGGAATCCTTTAGAATTGGAATCAGAACGGTCTATTCCCATAGTCTGTTTGATTCAGACAGGAATGAGAATGGGAATTAAAATCAGTAGGAATGGGATTTCATTCCTAAGGGAAGGGTGGGGAATGGCCATTCCCTCAAATAGGGGAATGCCATTCTAGCAGGAATAGGAATGGGATTCCGACTCCACCCAACCAAATAGTTAAAATCGGAATAGCCCATCCCAATTCCGATTCCAAACCCCTATTCCTATAAACCAAACGGACCATAATTTCATGATCTCTATTAGTGATAACTTTTATGACAGAGGCTTGACATGCGAAAACGATTCTAACTTCGAGAAATCATTTACCAAGTTCTATACCGCTAAGAGTTTGCAAAAGTAGTGGTACAGTGTTTTTGGAAACCATGATTATAGAGGTAATGTGAAGGCGCAATTGATCCCTGTAGATAACAGATGGTTTTGCTTGAGATCTTATATTGTCAATGCAGAAATTGCGGAAATCTTCTTTGTGGATACAAATCCATTTGTGGGCATGCACTTGTATGACCCAAAGCACCACGTCATGTGAATAAGTGTGACCCAAATAGGAGAATGTCGTACGGATGAGGACTCCGCTGGGGGATTAGGTCTTATCCCGAAGACCTTGACAAATGGCCTCATCCCGACAACCCCGGAAGCTTCATCCGATTAGGACACAGACCTTCGGTATAAAAAGGTACATCTCGCTCATGGTAAGGGATCCAACTTTTGGCTTTCATTCCATTACTCTGCTCGGACCAGCACTGTTCTGGAACTGCTCGGCCCAACCGACCACCTTTCTCGACTGACTTGAGTGTTAGATTACCTACTAAGGGATAACTCCTCGGGCCTCTGACTGTCTTCTTGGTTTCAGATCTTGGAGTGCGGTTTTGTCCTTCCACCTCAGCCCCACTCAATTGATAGGATTATCTAACTACATCTTTGGTTCAAGAACCACCTTGGATCAAGAAACATTAAATTGGCACCAATTGTGGGAATCGCACAAAAATCTATTCCTAATCCTCTCTCCGCACGATCAAGAAAAATGCCAAGAAACACATTAGAACACTCAATAGGCTGATCCCCATTTCGGGGATCCCGCTCTCACCTCAGCCCTCCACCACATGAGTTTCAGCAGTAACCCCAACCTCAGGCCACGGTCAACCCCGCTCAATTTTAGGCAATGGAACAAAAGGTCAACCAGATCTTGGCCATGATGTAGATAATAAAACTTGCATCGTGACTGATCCTCACCCTAAGGACCCCAAAAAGCGTCAGGTAGACAAGGGCAATGCGTGGTCTAACCAAGAAAGGCAGACATCAAGAAGATTGGGCTCCTCGGTTCGGTCTCGAGAAAGAGACAACCAAAGACACCAATCTACCTAGATTCCAGCGAAAGAAAGGCTTGGTGGATTGACACAATAGCAGCCAGTTTCCATTGATAAATCCACTTTGGTCAAAGATTGCCCAGCACCACCCAAGAAAGAAAAGACTATGCTTGTGGCCCTAGACCATAGGGATGCAGATGTCAAGGAACTCTAACAACGCTTGACTGAGTTGGAGCTTAGCCAAGCCGAAAGAAGTGCAGCCCCCCTCCCCATGGTCCGACCAACAGACTTGAAAAACCAGCTCGCCAAGGAGCCGCCCTTCACCCAAGACATCGTGGACGAGCTCCCCCTAGCCGAATGGCGAGCACCGCAGTTTGAGAGGTACGATGGGTTCACGGACCCTAGCGATCACGCCAACGCCTTTAAAGCCCAAATGATGTTGCACGGCTCGTCCGAAAGCTTTATGTGTAAAGTTTTCATGGTGACCCTCAAAGGAGTAGCCTTGACATGGTACACCTCCCTTCCCTCACCCTCTATCTCCTCATGGGAGCAGCTGGAGAGCCAGTTTTTGGCGCAGTTCACAGCTTGCCAAGAACACTAGAAAACTTTGGCAAGACTCATGCAAGTGCGGTAGAGGAAGGGAGAGTCACTCGGAGAGTACCTCGCGAGGTTCAATGCCAAGGCCCTACAAGTCCAATCATGAACCAATTGATGGTCATCACAACCATCCAGTATGCCCTACGTCCCTCCCCGTTCAACTTTTCCATCTCGAAAAACCATCCAAAGACCATAGCCGCGCTAATGACCCATGCTCAAAAGTACATCAACGTGAAAGAGGTACATGCATAGATGAGAGAGGAGGAAGAATGACCAGACAGGAAAAGACGGGATTCCGATGACCACAAGACAGAGAGGGTGGATCAAGACAGCAAGAGGCAGGACTGTTGACCAGATCGGAGTCCGAAGACTCCACCTGCAACCTACAGGAATTTCATGCCACTGACTACACCGTGGTTTGAAATCCTTATGTAGATTTGTGATTGTAACTATGTTAAGTGGCCCAAGAAGATGAAGTCGCAGAACAACAAGAGGAATCGGGACAAATACTATGAATTCCACTGAGATCACGACCACGACATCGACAACTATTACAATTTGTGCCACCACATCAAGGACTTGATCAGGCGTGGGTACCTTGGTGGGTTCATTGGCAACAAGGACGAGAAGGCAAAGGAAGACCCATGCCTAGCACCCAGACCTCTAGCCCAGGCTGCACCAGCCGGGGTCATCGCCATGATCTCAGGAGGGATGGCTGCTGGAGGAGAAAGCAGCACAGGCCACAAGGCATATGCACGATTGCTCGAGATTGATGATAGGGAGCAGAAGAGAAGGCGCAAGGACCCGATCACCTTCACAGACGACTATCTTCGAGGGGTCCAAATCCCGCATGATGATGCCTTGGTGATTATAGTTGTGATAGCCAACTTTGAAGTGCGGAACATCTTGGTAGACACGGGGAGCTCGGTTGATCTCCTCTTTGAGGACGCACTTGAACAGATCGGCATCGGCAAAGACCACCTCACCCTGGTCAACACTCCCCTGATGGGTTTCTCTGGGGAGTCTCTCATGCCAACTGGGAAGATCAGCCTTCCCTTCTAATTGGAGATGACAATATCACCACCACAACTATGATCAACTTCATCGTCGTCTGGTGCCCATCCTTGGCCGACCAATCTTGAATGCTCTATAGGCCTTTGTCTCCATGTTCCACCTTGCAATAAAATTGCTAACCCCATATGAAGTGGGAGTAGCATGTGGGGACCAGAGGGTAGCATGACAATGTTACCTGATGTCGTGATGAGGAAAGCAATAGGCCGCAGAGGCCTTGACCATTGAGAGCATAGACCTGCGTGATGAGTTGAAGACACAGCGTGGCCAACCAGTTGAAAACCTCATCCAGGTGCCGCTCTCTGAAGAAGACCTTGAGAAGATGGTCCAAGTTGGATCTCTCCTGGATGATCGTCTTCAGGAGGACCTCATGCAGTTGCTAAAGGACCATGCTGACATGTTTGCTTGGTTGACAACGGACATGCTGGGGATCGACCCCAAGGTCATCACCCACTGCTTGAACGCCGACCCGCACTATCGACCCATCAAGCAGAAGAAGAGGAGCTTCACTGCAAAATGGTGGCAGGTAATCAACGAGGAGGTCTACAAGTTGCTTGACACCAGCTTCATCCAGGAAGTAAAGTACCCAGACTGGTTGGCCAATGTGGTGATGGTGAAGAAAGCTAACGGGAAGTGAAAAATCTGTATTGGCTTCACTAACCTAAACAAGGCCTTTCCCAAAGACAACTTCCCCCTGCCAAAGATTGACTAGCTCATTGACGCAATGGCAGTGCATGAACTCCTAAGTTTTATGGATGCATTCTCAGGCTACAATAAGATCTAAATACATCCTGACGACTAGGAGAAAACCGCCTTCATCACCGACCATGGACTATACTGTTATAAGGTGATGACATTTAGTCTCAAGAACGTTGGCACTACCTATCAACAGCTGGTGAACGAGGTGTTCAAGGATCATCTCGATCGAAACATCGAAGCATACATCAACGATATGTTGGTGAAGAGCAAGAAGGCCAAGCACCACCTACCCGACCTCAAAGAAGTCTTCGACACCCTCAGGAAGTACAGAATGAAGTTGAACCTGACCATGTGTGCTTTCAGGGTTGGCTCCAGCAAATTCTTGGGGTTCATGGTCACACAACGAGGAATAGAAGCCAATCTAGAGAAGATCCATGCCCTCCTCGACATGCAGTCACCCCAGATATATAAAGAAGTGTAGTGCCTCACAGGACGGATAGCTGCCCTTAGCAAGTTCATGTCCAAGTCTGTGGACCAATGCCTACCCTTCTTCAAGGCCCTAAAAAGAATGAAAGACTTGTAGAGGAAAGAATAATGTGAACGGTCTTTCAAGGAGCTAAAGAGATACCTAAGCTCGCCAGCTCTCTTCACAAAGTCGAGCCCTAGGGACGAGCTGTTGCTCTATCTCTTGGCCAGAGACAAGGTGGTTAGCTCGGTACTAGTCAAGGAGGAAGATCGGGTACAAAGGTTGATCTACTACACTAGCAAAGTTCTCAACGGCGTAGAAACCTGGCACATGAACCTAGAAAAGGTAGCCCTGACCCTAATCACCATGGCAAGAAAACTCAGGCCATACTTCCAACCCCACAGCGTCCAAGTGCTTACCGACCAACCCCTCAAGCAAGTACTACAAAGACCGGAAGCATCTAGCCGTCTAGTTAGGTGGAGTGTGGAGCTGAGTGAGTTCGACATTGACTATGCACCTCGGCCCACTATCAAGGTCCAAGGCTTGGTTGACTTCCTCGCGGAGTGCACCTTCACAACATAGGACCTGGCCCCAATACCGCGGATATGGACTCTCCATGTAGACGGTTCATCCAACAAGCAAGGCAGCGGGGACGGCCTCATCCTCCTCAGCTCAGACAACACAGTACTAGAGCACACCCTCAGGTTCAAGTTCAAGGCCTCCAACAATGAAGCCAACTATGAAGCTCTGATCGCCAGACTTTGACTTTCCCTAGACCTCGGTGCTCGGCACATTGAACCCTTTAGCGACTCCCAACTATTGGTAAATCGGATCCACAGCCAGTTCGAGACATGGACCCTGACCATGGTGAGCTACCTACAAAATCTGATGCACTTTCATATCTAACTAGCTCGTTGCAGACCAACCTCGACCCAACGGTATGGATGGACACATTAGCCCAACCCAGTATAGCACCAATGGCTCTCCTCATCCTCCCCATTCAGCAAGGCTCATCTTGGATGGATCCCATAATGCAATACTTACAGGATGGTATGCTACAAGAGAACCAAGCAGAAGCCAAGAAAATTGCACACAGGTTGGCCCGATACTGCCTTATCCAAGGACAGCTCTACCGCCGATCACATACTCTCCCCTACCTGAGGTGTCTCCCCCCCTTCCTAGGCCGACTATGTCCTCAAGGAGATACATGAACGTATCTGCAGAGACCACCCCGGCGCTCGAACTCTGGCTCACAAGGCACTCCAAAATAACAATAATTTCTACAAAGACCACTGCTTTTAATATTTTTTTACAATACAAAAAATAACAATAATTAATTTCAGCTATATTGTTCATCAAACCGGTGAAACCGACCAACACGACCCAACTCAACTTGAGTTTGTTGGTTTTCTAGTATTTTTTATGGGTTCAATTTTGGTTTGGCCATTTGTAAATCAACAAAAACATATATATATATATATATATATGGACAAATGGAAAATTTCCCATATTCAGTAGTCTATATATATATAAGTTTTAAAATGGAAAAGTGGAAAAATTTTCCATATTTTTTAATGATACCACTATATTTTAAATATTGTATATTTAATTAATTAATTTAGTTTTTAATAATACCACTATAATTTTTAAATTTGAGTCTTTTGAGCCAACCAACCAAACTATTGTCCCAAACCAATATAACCCAAGTTGAATGGTTTTCACTAATGGTTGGTTGGTTTTGGGTGACCAACTCCCCAACCCGGCTAGGTCAATTTGGTTGGCCAAATAACATAGAATAGAATTGAACCGACCCGTGAACACTCCTAATTTTAGCTAAACTAATAGTTTAATCTTGAATAAATAAGAATAGTTTAATCTACAATAATTATTGAAAATTTTCTATTAAATAACAAAACAAAAATAATTTTATACATAATTATTGAAAATATATTTATCACAAAAATACAATAAATATAAATTTTAGTATATATAAATATATAATAAATATATATTAAGATTTTAAAATTATTATTAATAAATACCAATTTTCTGAAAGTTGATTGCTAGAATTATTAATTGATATAAGTGAAATAATGATTTTATTATTAGTACTGATGTAGGTGCTTTAGGCAGGCCTTCGACGCACTAACATGTGGTCGAGTTCAGAGTCAGTTAGTGCGTCGTATAGGACAGGGGTTAGCGTCCAGCACGGGACCAATGGCGCGACCACACGCGGCGGTTCTTGGATGTCCTCCCGCCTAGGGCTAAGATCACATCCTGACCATCTGTAGCGTTCGCTATCAAGTTACCTCAAGTATAAATAGGGCGGCATTCCCCCAAGGTAAGGGATCCGAAACCTGTACTCCCAGTTCTAGCTCTCCAGCTCCTGGGCGACATCATCTAAACCCCTCAGACCTCGTCCACCCTCTTTACTCCACCCTACTAACTTGACCATCGGAGTCCCCACCTTGGGTCCCCACCCGAGGCCTCTGGCATCCCCTTTTTTTGTAGGTCCTGGTCCTCGGCCTAGGCTTCGGCCTCAGCACACCTCAACCTCCACTAGCCTATGGCCTAGGCCTTCCTCAGAACTCGTTGGTCCTTGGCTAAACTTCACCAGCCCTCAGCCACAATGCACCTCGGGCTTAGTAGGTCATCGCCCTCAACAGTTCACAGATCCTCCTAGCTAGCTCGTCTGGGAGACAAGGTAAATTTACTATGTTGTCCTCAGCCCATCCTGAGAACCAACAAGTACATTAATAATTGCAATTATTATTATATATTTTAACATCTCTTAAAAACATTTTTTTGAAAGTTATTACCTATTTTTGTTATTTAAGAGATTCAATACCTCCAAGTTATTTAATATATTTTTCATTATCTCAATAATATTTAAAAAAATTAAACTATTTATATTTTATATTCAAATTATTTATATTTTTGATAATTTTAAGGTTATTACACAATTTCTTTCTTTAATCTATTTTATTTGCTTTTAAATAATATTTAAAATATGATTTACTTATTAATTTTTTTAAAATTTAAAATATTTAAATTTAGTTATTTACAATATTATCTATCTATTTAAATAATATCATTATTTAGTTATTTCAATATTACTTATTTATTGAATTTCATAATCCATATAATTATAAGTTCTATTCTTATTACATAATTTCGTTATTAATTTTGTGATATTTAAAATAATTATAAATATATTATAATGATTTTGTACTTTTAATAATTTTTTAAAGTTTATTACATAATTTCATTAATTTAAATATTTAAAATTTAGTTATGTTAAATATTTCATTATTTAAAATATCTAGTTATTTAAATATTTAAATAAATTGTAAAATATTTAAAATTTTTCTTATTTAAATATTTTGTTATTTATAATATTTAGTTATTGAAAATTTTAAATAATATTTTTAAATTTTAAATTTTTATTATTTGAATAATATTTAGATTGAATAATTCGTAAAATTATAACTTATATTGTTAGTACATAATTTCGTTATGAATTTCATAAAAGTATGAATATTATAAAATCTATGATAATTCTTTTATGTTTTAATAAATATTTTAAAGTTATTACATAATTTCATTATAATATTTAAATAATTCTTAAATTTTTTAATTCAAACTTTCTTTTGATAGATATAGATGAAAAATGTGGGGTAGGATAAATAGGAATTAGAGGTAATTAGAAGTTATACATAATTTAGGAGATAAATATGAATTATAGAATTATAGATAGAGAAAGTGGGGGGGGGATAGTGGTGTCACTTGGCTAGATTAGATTAGAGAGAGATTTTAGGAATAGTTTTAAGAAGGGATAAACATAGAGAAAAGTGGGATGGGCCAAACATGCTAAGATGTTAAAATGAGAGAGGGAGAAGGGAGTGATGAGGTGGCTTCATGAGAGAGCAAGGAATGCAAAAATGAGAGGGGCTGGAGTAAGGGAGATAGCTGAGGCCACCTACGTGGCACTTTCTACTTTAGTTTATATATGTATGTATATATATTAAGACTTGTAAATTTATTATTTTATATTTATTAATCGTTATTAGTCATTTATTATTATTGACAATTACAAAAGTATTAGAAGTAATTTATGAACATAAGAAACATTTTCCCGAAACAATTAATTACAATTTCAAATAATCACTGAATATTTTTATTTGAAAATAACAAATAGTTTTTTTTAACCATTTGACAAGATTAAATTTTAGTAATCTTAATACTGTCAGAAATTAATATTTTTACAGTTGACATTTTCAGAAATTATTATTTTCAATAATTCAGTAATTCTAATATTATTTTAATATTTTACTTAATGTTTTAATTAATTAGTTATTAATATTAAATTTTTTTTTCAATATTTTTAATTTTGTTACTAAAAATTATAACTTTCAGTAAGTTTACAAGTCTTAATCTATTTATAGATAGATAGATAGATATATAGATTAAGACTTGTAAATTTATTATTTTATATTCATTAATCATTATTAGTCATTTATTATTATTTACAATTACGAAAATATTAACACTAATTTATGAACATAAAAAACAATTTCCAGAAACAATTAACTACAATTTCAAATAATCATTGAATATTTTTATTTGAAAATAACAAATAGTTCTTTTAACTATTTGACAAGATTAAATTTTAGTAATCTAAATATTGTCAGAAATCAATATTTATACAAATAACATTTTTAGAAATTTTATTTTCAATAATTCAGTAATTCTAATATTTTTTTTTTTTGATATTTTACTTAATGTTTTCATTAAGTTTGTTACTAAAAATTATAACTTTCAGTAATTTTCATATTTTTAGTTATTTTACATTAAAAATTTTAATTAATATTTTCAGTAATATTTTAGTTATTTTTAATATATTTTCAACAATTATTTCTTATTATTATTTTTCAGTAATTAATATAATTGGGTATTAGTACTTTTTCATTATTTCTTATTAAAATTACTGAAAATATTAAAACAAATTGATTATTGGAATTTTGAAAAGTTTAGTGTTATTTTGGAAAATAACATATAATTTATTGTAAATTTGGAAGTTTTTGAAAAATTTATTGACTAATTACTGCAAATTGATTATTCAATCTCAGAAGTTAACAGAAATTTCTGAAAATTTACAAACATTTTCAGACATTTATTTCAAAAATAATTCTTGAAAACTTTAACAGTAATTTACAAAAATTTTCCAAAAATGTTAACAGTTTTCAAACATTTTCTGAAAATATTACCGTAATTTATTTGTAATTTATTGAAAATTGCTAAAAATGCTGAAAATACTGAAAAATTATTGAAAATTACTGAAAGTGCAAAATGACGTAAAAATCTTTTGTTATTTTTAGTAATTAATTATTCAAGTTTTTCTTTCTTTCTTTCTTTCTTTCTTTTTTTATCTTTCTATCATGCAAACAATAAATAGAGATGTTTTATTAATTTAGTTTTAACTTTTAAGCATCTCTAGCCAATGGTTTCCAATAGTTTATAGTTAACATGGGTCCCAAATAGTAGACACGTAGCGCATTATCATTGGACCACAATCATCCTATTATAAGGAAATAAAGGTTGTAGTAAAAGTTTGATACCCAGCTAGTTGATTCTTAAAAGACCAACTAGATCTGTATCGTTTTTCTTTGTATTTTTGTTTTTTAATCTTGTTTATATAGTATAATCAATTGTCCACCTCTTTAATAACTCTTCTAAGTTCCAACTTGCTTCTAGGCATGCTCATCAAAGACCGAAGGTTAATAATTATATATTTATTGATAATATATATTGTAAAATGAAAAAATCGTAAAACCGAAGAACAAAACCAATCAAGAACGAAACCAGTCAACCAGTCAATCGATTGGCTCTGACTTGTTTTGGTATTCCGTTTTCAAAAAAATTGAAAGACCAGTTTGGTTTATAAAAAATGGCCCACAATTCATGAGCACCACCACCACTTGCTTCTTCTTCTTCTTTTTTCTTATCAAGACTAAAATCCACCCAACTATGAGCCATAGAAAGCGCAACATTAGCTAACCAATCCGCAATACAATTTGCCTCCCTAAAAACATGCTTATAATGAATAACCTCATTTAACTGCATCTTCAGCTCTATGCATTCATTTGCAATGTTCTCAGATGAGATGCCACGGAGGTTTGGAGAGGAGCTTCATGCATGAGATAACTATCTTTTAGTCACCCTTGATGATGATGATGGGATTGTTGGTGAAGTTTGCCGTCAAGTTAAGTTATGAGCCTCCCAAGCAGCCCAAGCCTCTGCTAGTTTGATAAAAGTAGCCCATAAACTGTAAGCCTTGTAGGCCATAATCTCACCATGGTGATTCCTTGTGATAGCTGCAATGGAACATCTCCCGTTACTAGAACGAGAGGCATCAAAATTTATCTGAATAATATTAAAATTTAGAGCTATCCAAGCTATTAGATTACACGACTTTTATTGCAAAGGAAAGTTTTCCTTTCGAGCATTTAAAGCTTTCTCCAAAAATCTATTAAGGAGGCATACTAATATTATTAAAATCTTTTTGGTTTCGATTCTTCCACATATTCCATAAAATATAAACACTCTTCTCTTTAATCTTTTGATTCCCATCCAAGGAATAAAAGTAGTTTTAATCTTCTCCCAAATATTTATGGGGACAAGACTCCTGATTTTACTCTGCATCCAAACATTCCTCTCTTTCTCCATAACCTCACTCACTAAAAGTTCATTATTGTCAATCATTTCTTGAGGAATAGTTTCCTCAAAATCCACATCCTCTGCCCACTTATCATTCTAGAATATTATCGAACTACCATTTCCCAGCTCCCACCCTACTCTTTTACTAAGGAGCTCTCTAGATTTGAGAATTCGTCTGCATGCCCAAGAAAATTTCTTCTCTTTCACATCCCAAAAATTATCCTTTTGGACATATTTGCCTTTGATAACTCTTACCCGAAGGTTTTCTTTCTCTTTTAGAAGTTTCCACCCTAGTTTTGCCAAATTGGCTTCATTAATCCATTGGGGGTTTTTTAAACCTAGCCCCTCAACATTTTGGAGTGCAGGCCTTCTTCCATTCAATAAGGTGGAGGTATCTCTTATTATTTCACTTCGACCAAAGGAAATTTCTTTGGTATTTATCAATTTTCTCAATGATGTTTTGAGGCAGTTTAAAGGATCTCATGAGAAATTGTGGCATCATATTGGTAGAGGAATTGAGCAGAGTTATCCTGCCAACCATAGAAATGGTATTCTTTTTCCAACCCACCAATTTGCTACCAACTTTTCCTCTTATACTCAAATGTTTTCTTTGTAACTCGACCATTTATAACTGGAGCACCCAAATCAGTGTTAGAGTTCATTTGGATTGGAAATAGCCAGGATCTTTGAAATCTATTTATGGTATTTTTTGAGAATTGGATTATTGACTTGGGAAAATTTGGACACTGTCGTGAGGTTGAGGCATATTTAGAGAGAATTTCTTCGATTTCCAAACAAGATGGAATAGTTGTTTTAGCAAATATAAGGTAATTATATGCAAATTGCACAAATGGAATTTTAGGACTCTCTTTTGCTGATTTACACCCAATATTGTTTTCACCATTTTTTGATTCTTTCTCAAGTTTTCTTGCAAGAAGCTTAGGACATAGGACAAAAATGTACGGGGTAAAAGATCTCCTTGTCTAATTCCCCTAGAAAGGGTATATTCTCTTGTTGGACTACCATTAGTCAAGACTTGGTAAGGCACATATCTAATGCATTCCATAACCCATCCCACCCACTTATTGTGGAATCCAAACTTTGTTAACACTTTCTCTATGAAGTTCCATTCAATTTTGTCGTAAACATTTGTCATATCAATCTTGTAGGCCAACATACCTGATTTTCCCTTTTTTCCTTCTCATAGTATGAATCATCTCATGAGCAATTAGGATATTGCCGTTTATTTATCTATTAGGCACAAAAACACTCTAATATCAGGGAAGGATTTAATTCTATTTACAAGAATTTTTTAGATAATTTTATAAATTACATTACACAAACTTATTGGTTTGTAATTATCTGGATTTTCATCTTTTGGAATAAGAACTAGAAAAGTTTGTGTAATGTAATTTATAAAATTATCTAAAAAATTCTTGCAAATAGAATTAAATCCTTCCTTGATAAAAGTTTTATTTAGATTATGGCACATCTTTCTTGAATGAAAGAAAGCTTTGACAACCTGATTGATCGAATCTTTGAAAATGCTCCAAATTTATTTTAACAAAAAGAGAGCATTTAAGCAATCTGGACTGGACCAGGAGCTTTTAAGTACTTGATTGTTTAGAGGGCATCATAAATCTCCTTATCAGCCGCTTATTATTTATAATTTTCTACATTTTGATCTTCAATAGTGCAAGGCTTAACTTCCTCTAAAAACTCCTCAATTTCATTTATTCCCTCAGTTTGGAATCTTTGACAAAATTTTTTCTCTAAAGAAGGCCAACATCTCTTCTTGATCCTCAATCCTAACTCCCTGCTTGTTAAAACTCCTCCCAATTTCTCTTTCTTACTTCAGAATTGTTATTCTCTTAAAAATGCTATCATATTTTCTCTCTCACCATGAAAAACTTAATACATCTTTTCTGTTGTTAAGTGTTAAAGTACCGTGGGTTTTGCAGAATGGTTAAAATTCTCGGTTCCCTATTCGTGATATCTATTTTATCCACCAAGACATATTGGTCACAGAATCTCAGATTGTGTAAATTTATATACATAGCATTATATAATATATATATATATATATTTATGGAATCTGAAAAATTGTTTAAAATAATGTCTTTTGCACTGTACATATTGTATTTGTACTCCTTCCAAACTGAGCCTTAGGAAAAATGGGAAAATCTATGGGAAAAATAGCTAGAACAAATGATAATAATAAGATGATAATGAGATGCTGCCCTTGTAAATTGTTGAAACATCCCATGAAGTTTCTAACGTTAATGAAACCTCCCATGACGTCTGGAAAATGAAATTACCTCCCCTAAATTATCTGACATTTGGTAATAGATCCCCTTTGTTAGGATCCTCACAATAGGTACAAAAATGTTCAAAATGCCCATGCAATTACTATTGATGTTGGTTTCTATAGAAAAAACAATACAAACTTCGTAAGCAATAAAAAAATATAGAATTTAAAATAGCCCTTTACCTTTGAACAATTTGAAAAATGAGATTGGAAGGGTTTGCACTAGTAATTCATATGAAGAGAAAATTTGAAAATAGACATTTTGCTTAAAAACAATTGTATGGATAGTATTGTGGACATTTCCATGCCCCTTTTTAGAGGATTCTAACAAAGGAGATCTACTTGCAACTATGTTGAAAGTTTAGGGGAGTTGATTTTAATTAATGAACTTCAGAGGAAGTTTTAACAACAAGAAACTTCAGGGGTGATTGCAATTTACCCATTTTGCTATTCCTAACACCAACAAGGCACCCACCCTCTAATTCTTAGTGGAATAGTGTAATGTTGTAAACTAATCCAATGTTTTAAAAATTGACCCAGAGGTTGAAACATTTTTGCCTCTAGGCCCAAGAGGCTTTTTTGGATCCTTGGGATGTATAGATTTAAAAAAAAAAAACCCAAAATAAAAAAAAAAAATCACCCTAACCGGATATCAAAACACAAAGTTATGACCTCCAAAAATTTATATATACATTTAATCTGAAACCCATGACAAGGGTCAAATGAGTCAATAATCCAATCACCTAAAATCTAATGATTTTTAACCAAATCAATGATGAATTCTGAAATTTTACTAGAAACCAAACCTGAAAATAATGGCCGAATGACAGTTCAAACCGGTCAAATCAACAATTGGTTGAAAACATTGAACTAATCTAATCAAGTTGAAATGACTATGTGCATGTGTTCACCAAGTGATTGTTTTGGCATCAAGGATAAATGTGGTATGGAGCAACGCCAAATTCAATGTCTGTTGAGAAAACGATGCATTGCTATTATAGTCATTGGAAGAGTGTTATAACATGTTTGGTTGGAGCAGATATTATGGGCTCTACCAATCGCACTTAGACTCCATGACTCCACAGAATATGACCTGCTCGGATTTCCACAGGCTCTGAGATGCTATGATATATTTTTTTAAAGTAAAAAGAAAAAAAACGTCCCACATACACATCTCAGCGTGTATTGAGAATATCTTCTGTACCTATGATTGGAAGATGTGTGTGACATATTTGAGGTGCATTCTGTGTGAGGGCAAATGTGACTTCAAAGATGCCATGAGAGAAAATCAAAAGAGAAATAATTAAATTAGCCATAAATAAAAAACAAGCCTGATGCCAGTGCCTAGTGCGCCCTCGCTCCTCTCTCTCTCTTACTCAAATGCATAGTTTACAAAACCAGACTGGACCGAAAAAACTGGTAACCAATCAGCCTTTGAGTTCGGTTTTATTAAAAATCGGAAATTTCTAAAACCCATTGAAAAAGTAAAAAACCGTTGACCCAAGCGGTCGGACCGCTAAACTGTTTGACCCGGGTAGCGGTTCGTGGGTTACTTTTTATATTTTCAATGTTTTAAATAAAAAAAACAAAAAATAAAATACCTTCTCCCCAAACCAGTAACCCAGTTCGAATGTTTAGTCACTTTAGCTTTAGGGTTTCCTAAGTTCCCTCCTCTCAACCCATACGCCCAACTGACCACTTTCAACGGCCAGCACCTCTAGTGTCTGACAACGACATAAACCGATGACGGCGATCGGCGATGGCGAACTTGTAGGTAGTAGTAAGAGTTGCGGGCCTTGCGACGGTGGATGGCGAACTTTCCTGCGACCAAGTTTGTAGTGGTGGATGATGAGTCTGCAACTACGATTTTGCAATGACGGGTGAGGGTTTCTAGCAGCAATAACAGTTGCAACCACTTGCAGTGGCAATCACATGCGACCAAGGTTCAAAGTATCTGATACACTTAGCATATCGGGAAGGCAATTTTAAGATACCTATCGAGATATGCTTTGGATATGCATGCGTATCGAAAAAAAAATTAAGATATGCATAAATACACAAAGATACACATATAAACATTATAAAAACTTCAATATAACATAAAAATACACCAATAACACTAAATATAAGGTTTTAATAAGATATACACATTAAATTAATATATTTTAATAAAATTGATATGGAACTGCATCATACTCAACTACTCAATATATGTGAACATCTAGACAATGTTTATTAAAATTATAATCACATCAATATTTAATAATTCAATTCAATAGATACAACATAATTCAACACAAAATTTTGTCTAAAATTAAAGAAAAAATATTCAGTAATAGAAGTGTAAAACATACCTTCATAAATGATGATGCCCGATAATAGCATATATAACATACAATTCAAAAATAGTTAATAAATAAATATTAAAATCATAATAAAAATTAACTATTTGATAAATTGTTTACTTATATACTTGAAACCATGTGATGACAATCAATAATTCAGTACCATAGGGAGTTTCTTGCAAGCTCATAATTGCTTATAGCTACATTGTGTTGATCTCTAAACAAAGTGCAATATTTGCCCTAATTCATTCTATTAGAGTATGATGTTGTATATATCTGTCTGAAATGCTCAAATTGCTCCCTAGTACAACATTGTTGATAATAAGGTTGAGTCTGATAATTAGATCCGTATCCCTCAGCAAGACTACCAAAAAGCCAAGAACTCATTGTAGTTCTAAGGGTTGTAGATGTATGACCTGTGTCAAATGACTCATATCCATACTAAGAAGAGTTGTATTCATAATTAGAAATTGAACTCAAACTCATCCTTCTTAATCAAAGTATCATCTCATTACTTTTCATGAATCTTCCATAATGTTGGTTTTATTCATCTGATCTTCCATAATCATAAGAACCATAACTGGAACTATCCATTAATTGCATGTCTCTGTGACTTGGACAATACTGTTCTTGACTAAGTGGCATTGAATCATCCATAGGTGATATATATTTAACAAAACTACTAGTAGCATTATCTTCATTGTGACCATTTGTTCTATCATAACCACCTCTATCATATTCATCACCATCACCATCACCGCCACCATCACCATCATCATCAGTAGACTCATTACCATTATCAGTCCCACTATTGCCTATATATTCTCTGACCCAATCATCAACATTTATCCCCATTTGATTTGTGATATAGGGATCGGGTCTTGGATGATTACTTGGTTCACCTAAAACCCTTACTTCTGTGTCTTTATCGTCTAATCAAGATATCACTGGATATTTTGAGGTGTCTAACTCTAATCTCATGTTGTAGTGGACATATACCAACTTCTCCAAAGTGTTATATAGATAGATGATTTCTCTGCTTTGTATGAATAAGGCTGAAGGTACTCCAATTTTGTTCACAATCAGTAGAAGAAGTCGTTTGTGAAAACACCCTTATTGCTATTTTATGAAGATGTGGGGCATCTTGGCCATAAATCAATCACCATTCAGCTGAAAAACAAATATATATATATACATTTTAATATAAATAGAAAATGTATAATATTAAAAATAAAATTAATTAGTTAACAATTTGATAATTAAATGAAAGAATATAGAAATCAAGAATACATTAAAATTTTAATAACAAATATTAGTATCATATTATTAAAATATATTTATTATATAATTTATCAACTTACATAATTACACTTTACCTCTTGTAAAGCAATTGTAGCTCTAGTTTCATCTAGCTCCAGCCTTGTAATGATTTTTTTTCAAAGATGACAATAAATCCTCATTCACAGCAAGATCATGATCATATTGAAAAACTGGATTTAAATAATATGCTAAAATTTAAGAAAAAATAATATTGTTAATTGACATCTTAAAATCTGATTTAGCATTTAGCATAAAAATATAAAATATAAACAATTAATTATATAATTAAATGGAGTAAAAAATACCTGTTTTATGCAAATGGTGAACAAGTTGTACATTCCATCTCTTGTTTATAATGTCCAAGATGTATTAATTTAAATTTGAAAATTTATCTTCAATCATCTTCTTCACTCTACGCATTGCCTCATATACAATTTCCATTATTGCTCTTCTTTCACCATCAACAATTCGAAGCATTTTTACAAGAGGCTCTGTCATCAAAGTATATTGTTGAATTAATTTCAAAAAATTGTTGTCATTGATAATTTTCTCAACTTCTCATCTTTTTGTCCTTGCTTGTGATAATGATTTTCATTCATCTGAATCAATCATGCGTCTCATTGTTGTCTTTTGAGAAGAATTTAGACTTTTAAGAGCAATATAATGAGTAGCAAAGCGAATTGGCCCTAGGCGTATTAACCCTCTATTATTTGTGAAACTCTTCATTAAGTTGAGAACAATTGAATGATTATAAATGAAATTGGTAATTGTTTTTCCCCTTTCAATCACTCTAAACACCATAGAAAGTTTAGCAATGTCTTCTAATATTAAATCAAAGCAATGAGCTGCATACGGTGTCTAATACAAGTGCTTTCTTTTTTGTTTTAACATTCTGCCAATTGTTTTATTAGCACTTCCATTATCAATTATAACTTGTACAGTATTTTTTACACCAACTTTATCAACCACTCATTCATCAATAAAACAAATACTATGCATTATGTCGATCACTAGATGCATTAATAGATTTATGAAACATTGTTTTCCCATTACAATACACCATAAAATTGATTATCGATAACCTAATTGGTCTTGTCCAACCATCACACATAATAGTTAGTCCATATATTTGAGCTTTTTGGAAGAATGTTTTGAAATGGCTTTTCAACTCTTCAACTTCCTCATCTAAGAGTTTCCTCATAATTTGATAAGGTGTAACCCCCCCCCCCCCTAACACCTTTTCCTATTTTTGCAATTTCATCTATCATGATTTTATAATATGGAGATGTTGTTGCATTTGCAGGGATATGATTGTATAGAAAAAACTTTGAAACAACTCTTCTAGCATCATTTCCAAATCCATGTTCATAACACTCCTTAAATTTTTTTTCTTAGCATCTTTGTCTCTATACAAAAATTTGTCCATCTCTTCTATATTAAGAGTGTCACTTTTTGAGGATTTTTTAGACTTAGAGGGCTTAAATATGTTAAGTGCTTCTTTCCAACTCTTTGCTGGAAAAATACTATTACTTTTAGATAATTGTGGTTGTGAAGAACTCCCCTCTTGCTGTTGTGATTCTCTAAATTGAAGCCTAGTGCTATGGAATCTTTGTAATTGTTCTTGTTCCCATTGAGAAACTCATGATGCATGTATACCCATATTGAATGCCCTTTGCTCTGTATCATCATCATCATCATCAATGTTAACATATTCGGACCTTTCTTTACCATCATCGTCATCTTCTTTTTCCTCATTCCCATCATCCCTTCTAGGCCTTAATGTTCTTCCTATCATTTTTTTCTCTCTTTGTTTTTATTTTTTCAACATCTCCTATTCTTTGAGATGTTCTCTTATTGCCTTGGAAATTTCCATTAGGCACTTTGGACAATTAGAAACATTTGGATACCCTCTAGCCAAGTGATGTTTAAGACAGATTACACCATCGCCTTTCATAATCTACCCACAAAAATTATATTTGGTATGGAGTCTATTATTATTTACTTTAGTATCATATCTCCATCCAATATTTGGTTATTCTTCCCTTTTAGGTGCCATATCAAATACTCGATAGAGAGCACTTCATAATTCACGTAAACCATAAAAGTAAATTAGAAAACACTTCATAATCATATTTATATTTATTCAATATGAATGTCATATTTATTCATGATCCACATTTCCAAATTATTATTCAATTTTAAATAAAAAAACCAAATGATCTATTGAAATGTTAAATTAGGCATATATTAAGAATTTATTCGGTGTTTATGAAAAACTTACAATAAAAGATAAATAATTAATATTCATTTTTAATTTTAAAACTGATAGATCAGCCATATATTAAGAATATATTCAGTCCTTAGGGCTATATCATAACAAAATATAATTAATTATTATTTACTTTTAATTGTAAAAATTACAAAAGAAAATTCAAAAAAAAATCATATTTGAATGATAAATGCCAAATGATCAATGGATATGATAGATCAACCATATATTAAGAATATATTCAATTCTTAAGGCTACATGCATATCATAACAAAATATAATTAAATATTATTTATTTTTAATTCTCAAAATTACAAAAATATTCAAAAACATCACATTTGAATCATAAATGTCAAATAATCTATGGATATGATAGATCAACCATGTATTAAGAATATATTCGGTGTTTATGGACAAATCATGTTAAAAATAATTAATTAATATTTATTTTTAATTCTTAAAAGTACAAAAAAATTAAAAAAAAAATTGTATTTGAATGATAAATGTCAAATAATACATGGATATGATAGATCAGCCATAAATTAAGAATATATTCAGTGTTTATGGACAAATCAGATTAAAGAATAATTAATTAATATTTATTTTTAATTCTGAAAATTACAAAAGAAAATTTAAAAAATAATATTTGAATGATAAATGTCAAATAATCTATGGATATGATAGATCAACCATATATTAAGAATATATTCATTGTCTATGGACAAATCATATTAAAAAATAATTCATTAATATTTATTTTTAATTCTGAAAATTACAAAAAATCATATTTGAATGATAAATGTCAAATAATCTATGGATATGATAGATCAGCCATATATTAAGAATATATTCAGTGTATATGGATAAATCATATTAAAAAATAATTAATTAATATGTATTTTTAATTCTGAAAATTATAAAAAAATCATATTTGAATGATAAATGTCAAATAATCTATGGATATGATAGATCAGCCATATACTAAGAATATATTCAGTATTAATGGACAAATAATACTAAAAATAATTAATTAATATTTATTTTTAATTCTGAAAATTATAAAAAATTATATATTTAAAGAATAAATGCCAAAATGCCAAATGATCTATGGATATGATAGATCAGCCATAGATCTACAATATATTCAGTGTTTATGGACAAATCATAATAAAAAATAATTAATTAATATTTATTATTTATTTTCAAATATTACAAAATTATTAAAAAAAATTACATAGAAAATTTCAAATCTTACATGGATATGGTAGATCACCCATAGGTTTCTAACGTATTAAGTGATTACATTCAAATAGAAAAACAAACAATTTTTTTTAATTATTTTCTTTATTTTTATTTTTCCATTTTTCTTCATAAAAATCCATATATCTACACATATAATAAAAAAAGTGTGATTTTTGACATGGGAAATGTAGATGAGGTAGGTTTAGAGCATTTCCAAGCTTTCAAACAAGAAAGAGACAACAAATCAGAGAGATTAGATGAAAATTTTGAAAAAACTCACCTCTTTTCGCAATATTTTCCCAAAACTTCAAAAATCTTCCCAAATCTTCAAGTTTTGATGCATTTTTGTTGTTGCTGTTGTTGTCTTGTTTGGAAGGGACAGAAGGCTTTTTTTTTCGAGAGAAAGAAGCCTTCTTTCGTGAGTTTGAAAAATTATAGTACCGCTCGTATCGTTTTAGCATCGTATGGAACGATGCGCCCCTGTATCAGGTGCATATCAATCGATACGACACCTACACACGTTACGGCCCTGTATCGTGTCAATATGGTATTGGTACGAGAAAAAATATACGACATTTATGAATTTCTATCGTATCTCGTATCCTATTCTAAAAGATACGATATGATACACCCCGTATCGAGCATATTGTATCAATACTTTGAACCTTGCTTGCGACAATCAACAGAATCCTCTAAGCAGCATTCTAGAGATGTATATGGAAGAGTTCGACAAAACCATGTTCATCAATGTGAGAGAGGTGGCATCGACGATTAATCATGCAAGTCGGGCTATGGTGGAGAGAAAGATATTCAGCTCGATCATCTGCATTAAAGGGCTCTGTTCTTTTGGCTTTAGACGAAGTAGATGGAGGATTCATAGGATGAGAGAGAGAGATTTGCTGATGAAGTTTTATGGTTTTAATTTTCTGTTTATTTTTCTGGTTTTTTAAAATTTTTTTCTGTTTTTTATTTAATTTTATATTATTTTTGTTATTTATAAATATATTTTTATTTTTAATTTTTTATGATGTCACGAGTCGAACCGTTCGACTCGGACGGTTGAACCGTTTAATCGGAAACCGGTCCCCTGACCGGTTCTGTTTCCGGCTCGTTTTTAAAAGCCTTGCTCAAACGAGACTTACTGCTTCTTCGCTGGCTCTCTCCCATTCTACTCTACTACTTCACTCCATCCCCTTACTCTTCCATCTGCCTTCTTCTCTTCTTCTCAGCTCCCTCGACAAAATAACAAAAATAGGGGATAAAAATGCGGTTCCATCTTCTTCTTCTGATTCTCCTCTACCTCCTTAACAACCACCGAGTTGCCGGTAGGCCACTCCGCATACCGGAATACCGTGCTTTACTATCCATCAAAACCGCCATTTCTGACGACCCCCAAGCTTCCCTTCCGAATTGGAATCTCTCCACCAGCCATTGCACATGGACCGGTGTCTCCTGCGACTCCTTTAATCGAGTCGTTTCTCTTGATCTCTCCAACATGAACCTCTCCGGCATTTTGTCACCTGACGTCGGCCAGCTTCGCAACCTCATCAACCTAACCGCCGCCGCTAACTTCTTCTCTGGACCCATCCCCTCGGAGATCTCTCACATCTCCGGCCTCCGTTTGTTGAATCTCTCCAATAATGTCTTCAATGGCAGCTTCCCTTCCGAGTTCTCTCGTCTCAAGTTGCTAGAAGTTCTCGATTTGTATAACAATAACATGACCGGAGATTTACCTGTCGATGTGTCTGAGATGCCCAATCTGCGACATCTCCACCTCGGCGGCAACTTCTTCTCTGGACGAATCCCGTCCGAGTACGGACGCTGGGAGTTCCTCGAGTATCTAGCGCTTTCTGGTAACGAGCTCGGGGGTAGTATACCGCCCGAAATCGGCAACTTAACCAATCTTCAGCAGCTCTACCTTGGATATTACAATAGCTATGAAGGCGGTATCCCACCGGAGCTGGGAAACCTCACGGAACTGGTTCGATTGGATATGGCCAACTGTGGATTGTCCGGTGAGATTCCTCCTGAGTTCAGTAAGCTTCAGAAATTGGACACATTGTTTCTTCAGGTGAATGGCCTCTCTGGGGGGCTTACGCCCGAGTTAGGGCAGCTGAAGAGCTTGAAATCAATGGATCTCTCGAACAACATGCTTGCAGGCGAGATTCCAGCGACATTTTCCTCGCTCAAGAACCTGACGCTGTTGAATCTTTTCAGGAATAAATTACATGGTGCAATTCCCGACTTCATTGGAGATTTGCCGGCACTAGAGGTTCTGCAGCTTTGGGAGAATAACTTCACTGGAAGTATTCCTCAGGGGCTTGGAAAGAATGGGAGGCTCCAACTGCTAGATCTGTCGTCCAACAAGCTCACGGGAAATCTCCCTCCCGATCTGTGTTTTGGAAATCGGCTTCATACTCTAATCGCTTTGGGCAACTTTTTGTTCGGTCCGATTCCGGAACCGCTGGGAAGATGCAAATCGCTGAGTCGGATTCGGATGGGGGAGAATTTTCTTAATGGTACTATACCTAAGGGGCTTTTTAGCCTACCCAATCTCGCTCAGGTAGAACTTCAGGATAACTATCTCGTCGGAGGCTTCCCGCAGACTGATTCGATCGCTGAGAATCTTGGACAGATAAGCCTTTCAAACAACCAGCTTACGGGTTCTCTTCCACGGTCCATTGGCAACTTTTCTGGCGTCCAGAAGCTCCTCCTCGACGGGAATTTCTTCTTCGGTAGCATTCCAGCCGAGATAGGAAGGTTACAGCAGCTATCAAAAATGGACTTCAGCAATAACAGGTTTTCCGGGACGATCGCTTCGGAAATCAGCCAATGCAAGTTGCTGACATTCGTCGATCTCAGTAGGAACGAGTTATCGGGTGTGATTCCACCAGAGATGACAGGTATGCGGATTTTGAATTACCTGAACCTATCGAGGAACCATCTTACCGGGAGCATCCCAGCATCAATCGCAACTATGCAGAGCTTGACTTCTGTTGATTTTTCCTACAACAATCTCTCTGGTTTGGTTCCCGGGACTGGCCAATTTAGTTACTTCAATTCGACCAGCTTCGTTGGCAACCCTGATCTCTGTGGACCATACTTAGGACCTTGCAAATTTGGGGTGGGCAATGGTACCCACCAAGGCCACGTTAAAGGCTCACTCTCTGCTTCATTGAAGCTCCTCCTCGTCATTGGTCTGCTTGTATGTTCTATTGCATTTGCTATTGCTGCCATTTTCAAAGCTCGGTCGCTGAAGAAGGCGAGTGAAGCCCGTTCCTGGAAGCTCACCGCATTCCAGCGACTGGATTTCACCTGTGATGATGTTTTGGATTGCTTGAAGGAAGATAACATCATAGGGAAAGGCGGTGCTGGCATTGTTTACAAGGGTGTCATGCCTAATGGCGACCAGGTTGCCGTGAAAAGGCTTCCAGCCATGAGCCGAGGATCATCCCATGACCATGGGTTTAATGCAGAGATACAGACTCTTGGGAGAATTCGACACCGCCACATAGTGAGGTTATTGGGGTTCTGTTCCAACCATGAAACGAACCTTCTTGTTTACGAATACATGCCCAATGGGAGTTTGGGTGAAGTTCTTCATGGCAAGAAGGGTGGTCACTTGCACTGGGACACACGATACAAGATTGCAGTGGAGGCTGCCAAGGGGCTCTGTTACTTGCACCACGACTGTTCTCCCTTGATCCTTCACCGTGATGTGAAATCAAACAACATCCTCCTGGATTCCAACTTTGAAGCTCACGTTGCAGATTTTGGCCTCGCCAAGTTTCTGCAGGATTCCGGCACCTCAGAGTGCATGTCGGCAATTGCTGGTTCATATGGTTATATCGCCCCAGGTAATAAAATTCAGCAATTGTGCTTCCTAGTACTAGCTAATAGTAGTTTTGGATGAATGATGTCCTTGACTTGTTTTCAAAATTCTAATAACTTTCCATAAGCCGAGAACGAAAGAAGAAAGAATTGGGATTTCCAAAATGACTTCCAAGATCTGGTAATGCATGTAAGATTTTGTAATAAATTTCATAGTTCGTGGTTTATGCTGACTTTGGGGGTTCTTTTAACACGACTGAAAAAATAGTTTCTTTGTTGAATTGGGCTGTTCTTGTTCATGTCACTCCCTTGCTATTTTTTAGAAATTTTTTATCCTATTAACTTAAGCAATGAAATTGCATATTTAAACCATGTTCGTTGTTTTAGAGATCCTGTTAATTGGTTCTTAGAGATTAGATTTTAGTATGTACTAAGTAATGCTTTTGGGGAATACAGGTTATATATACTTTGCTTCGATGTTATTTTTAATTTAATTGCATGCAGATTAGTCCCTTTACCTTTAATTTTAACTCCTGCTATTGAATGGGGTTGTTCACAGAGTACGCCTACACGCTGAAGGTGGATGAAAAGAGCGATGTATACAGCTTTGGTGTGGTTCTGTTAGAATTGGTGAGCGGCAGAAAACCTGTTGGGGAGTTTGGAGATGGAGTGGACATAGTCCAGTGGGTTCGAAAGATGACAGACTCAAACAAGGAGGGGGTTCTAAAGATTCTTGATCCAAGACTCCCATCCATTCCTCTCCATGAGGTGATGCATGTTTTCTATGTAGCAATGCTGTGTGTGGAAGAGCAGGCTGTTGAGCGCCCTACAATGCGGGAAGTTGTTCAGATCTTAACAGAGTTGCCGAAGGCACCCATCTCAAAACAAGGAAGCTCAGCAATGACCGAGTCTTCTCCATCAGCAGCTGCTACTGCTGGAGAGACACAGAGCACGTCAGCCATCAGAGAAACAAAAGAACTGCCGCCTGTGCAACAGCCGCAACAGCAGCAACAACAACCGCCAGCAGCAATATCAGCACAGTCACCACCTCCTGATCTCCTAAGCATATGAAGATGGATGGGTGTTGTGTTCTGTTTTACATGAATTGGGTTGGGTTATCTTATCCGGGTTATTTTCTATTTTTGTAACTTAAGTTGATGGTGAAGTTTTCTTTGTACAGAAGAATTGGCGGGGGGGGGGGGGGGGTTGTCATATTGGATTTGGTCGTAAATTATGCATTATATTAGTTACTGTTGCTGCCACTGTCATTGCTGTTGCTATTGCTCTGCAAACTCTGTCGAGTCTGGAGCATAGAGTCATTGTCTTGAGGAGGTGGTTTATGAATACGAAGTGAAGAGTTGGCGAGTGACAGAAGGAGATGGGTTGGGAGCATGGGAATTTGTGTGGTATTCTTTCAAAATTTTCTCTTTGTTTCCTGAAGTGAAAGGTGGAGATAGGAGGGAGAACCAAGTGAGTATCGATTTCCGAGACTGGATAGGTGTCTTAGGATGGCGGAGACTGGAGAGGAAATTCTTTTATCTCCGGATTTGTTTTTGGAATCCAAGAAGTCAATGTGAAAGAAAGTGCTTCTAAATTTTTTAATTAACAGAGCCCACATATTTGTCCCAATAAACAAATAAAAGTAGATTCATGAGACGACCAGACGAGACGAGAGATAATCAGGGATACAGTGGAAGGCGTTAAAAGTATTGGATTTGGATCAACAAATGTTTAGTAGACGAAACGGACTGTCTGTCATCAACATGTACCACGTACCCGGGTACCTAGGCCACTAGTCACACTCACACAGTCTCACAGTCTCAGACGGAGAGAGAGAAAGAGAGAGGGTCCCACTCCCACGGCGAGTTGGATTTTCAAGTTTCATCTCCGGCCACGGCAATCTGATCTTCCGGTGGGTGGCCATATCTACTTTTTATTGAAGTACACCATGTGCACCCCTTACTTTTTTTGTTCATGCTTCATAATGCTCACGATTCATTATCAAACCAGGAGATTATTATTTATGAAAAGAAAGAGAGGTTTATAACTGGCGCCCTAAATAATAGTTTTTGTAGGACCATCTCCATCTACATCTACTAGTGCTTTCCCATTACCATGCACGTGGCTTCTCAATGACAGATTATATAATAGAGAGAAAGAGAGAACGGGGTGTAATCAGAACTATTATTTCTGTTTTATTATTTTATTTTAAGATTTTAGCAAACCGAAAGATTCGTGACGTGTCCATGATTTGAACATTTTGGACGGATGATTGAGGTCTTTCCAAATTCCAACCACTAAAGTGTGGGGGTGAACTTGTTATTTACCTGTCTCTCTTGTCATTTTATTTTGACCCAAAGCTGCCCTTCGGATCCAAATTTGAGCATTCCTTAAATTATCTCATTCTGAGGGTAAATTTGGCAAAGAAATCCTTAATCACGTATACCAGTAGTCACCAGAAATGCGTGAATGGCTGTAGTCTGGAGATGGTGGCAGCCCTGTTGGTGGTGGTTGTCGTCGTCTTCTTGTGCTTGTTTGTTAGGGTTAGGTTGCATTCTCCCTTCTTTGACTCTATCCTGTCTGTGTGATTGGATCATCCCCCGTTTTCTGATATGGCCTACTCTAATGGCCACGTGACAGATAAGTTTGTTTTTACAAATAAATCAGTTAATTGTAGTAGAAAAGTAGTTATATTATTAAGTAGTGTTTGGGTTGGGCTTGGGTGTTCGTGTCACTCTTACTGTGCCCTTAGTCCTCATTCCTCAATATGATGCCAGGAAGGAAAAAAAATAAATAAATAATGCAGTTTGGTTGGCATAAAAGTATAAACATGCATCGCCACATAGCGTACTAAGCTAGATGGCTTGTTCTCTTTGTCTGGAGCTTGGCCAGCACGTAAAAACAGTTTTGGTATACACCACTACAACGCTACAGCCACCCACAGTAATCCACGTATAGTTGATGTACTTTCCTTGAGATTGGAATCTTTCCTTCTCGTGATTAGCCACGTAGTAACGAATGATACAAGTTTATGCGAGTCCCAAGGAGATGAAAGATTCCAATCCAAGTGTAAAACGCCTTGGGATCCACTGTAAAAACTAGACCTCCTGTTCCGTCAACAACCACCAAGGCAGCAGGAAATGACTAGTACGATCAAGGGAAGGAATTTTGTTTCCCAACTTGACGTATTTCTTTTCCGTGCTTATCCCCCCCTCCAAATCCAAAAATAAAAGTAAAAAAGCAATAAACAAATATTATAATGGCGAGACAATGAGCAATTTTGCTAAGCTTACAAATTCGTTTTCTTGTATGATTTTACAAAAACACCGTACGCCACACGCCTCCAAATATTATCTGACGTCTAGCTAGGTTTCTTTTTAGGTTGGGTTGTGGGAATAACAATTATTTTATTATTTTGCTGGCAAAGTTTGTTGGGTTGTGTTTGTTGTATTCAATATTCATGTGTTTGCAAATTTGATGCAAGTGGGTTTCTAGTCTCTCAGCTCTAGGTGACTGAAAGTGAAACGCTTACCGAGCATAGGGTCTGGGGCAGGCAGAGGGACTGAGAGATTGGGACCAGCTCGGAAGCACTAATTTCATTGTTATAAAATAAAAATAAAATCAAAACCAGCTTGACCGGTCCACTCTGCGTAAGCCTCAGCCTCGGATCTCGTTTGCACACGTAGGTCGCCCTAGTTCTGAGTTGATGCTGTCAATTGTCAATTTGGTTGATCTGACTGGTCTAACTGTTTTGGTTCAACCGGTTGTTGTCTTAGGTCTTCTTGTAATCTGTTTGACTTGACCCAAGCCGGTCCACTGACATATGGTCGTGAGTCGTGCCGTCTCTCGATTCTCGAAGGATAAGTATTCAAAAGAATGCGATCTGGAGAATGATCATCATACATGTATCTTCACGTAAAGACTAAAGACAAATCCATCAGGACTCCCACTATCAAGCGCTTTGGGTGACGGAAGTTTTAGATTCTAGATTTTATGTGTGTGTGGACAGGCCTAAGGCCCTAAGCCCCAGCCTAGAAAAAGAAAGAATAAATTAATACTTAAACCTCTAATAAATAATTAACTATGGAAAATATATATTAATTTTTTTTAAACTCCCAAATTTACACGTTAGAAATTGAATATTTATAAAGTACATGAAATCAATATCCAATATACATGAACAGGGATTTTGCTTTCATCCAATTGACTGAGTTTCGACTTCTCTTCTCTTGTAATCATCATGCTCTTGGTATTCAAAAAGCTGATAGCAGTATTAAGCTTGGAGCTAAATCTAAGTGTCCATGTAGGAGGGATTTTACATAGCGGCTTCTGGTTGATTTTACTTGATGAAAAACCCCCAATAAGCTTTCATTCAACCAAGAGAACAATTTCCAGGTGGATCTAGTTTTAATGTTTTTCCAAGATACTTGGTGTCAGTTTTAGAAGAGCTTTTGGGACATGGCTCATGTCGTTATACAGACTGAACCCCGCACTAGGTAAAGCTGTATTTGGTGAAAATCTAAAAAGCCAGTGTGGGAAACCTCAATCTCCATCCCGACCCTAACCCCAACTAAGGATTCCCATTATCCCCCGCCCCACAAAATTACACAAAGAATGGTCCCTTGCAATAAATGCAAAAATTCTAGGTCGGAAATTGAATACAGAGGAGTTGCGTTTCAATCACGGCGACAAATGTTAATACCATCAATAACTCTCACAAAGTGCTGGTTACTGGGAAGTCCCAGAAACAAAAAAATGAAACAAAGAGAGAAAGAGATGGAGAAAGTGTGTCTTAATTGAAAATGGAGTCTAATCCAAGACTAAAGTTGTCTACTGTACTATCTTTTTCCTTTGTTTTCAATCTTTGGAAGCCATACCAGATTGGTAGATTCTATGGATGTGTCCAATTCAAATTTTGTCATTTTCTTCATTTCATTTGTCTAATATGGCAAATAATAACCTGGAAGCTCACCGCTTTAATATACGCATACATGCATCTATATTTAATTAATAACCATTCTTTAGTAGTTACATAAATAGATATCATCTTCCTTATTACAAACGAAAAAGGTAGAAGAAGAAGAATAATGAGAGACTGAGAAAAATTTTGGTCTTCTGACTGAGAATTGTGGGGGTGGGGGTCTTCTAAGTTTGTAGTATGTAATAATGAAGGTGGGTATGATGATGGAGACAGTTCCACCTGTACATTTATTGCTTAGGTGGCGCCCCACATCACATGCCACGAATTAATGTCATGGTCCTTATTGTCTCCTCTTCTGCTTCATTTAATACTTTTTGGAGTCAAACCAATTAACTCTCCTGGAATGTTCAACGATTCATTCATCACATACTTCACATTTCTTAATTAATTTACCTGAAATCTCAAATCTTAGATCCAGGTGACCTTTCCTTTTTTCAATTTTATTTTTTCAGAACACTTCTGTCAAGTTTATTTAAACATGATGTTGAAGAGAATTCTACATTGACAAGGAGCAAGAAGTGCAAGCCCCTAGTTTACACAACTCTCCATAATACATAACACATGAATGTCCAAAAACAATGTGTCAAGTGTAGTGCATTAGAAATATCTTATGGTATATGGATCTTAATGCATGATTGCTATGTGCCGTGAAAATGGTGTGGGGAGCACTTTGTGAGAAGCAAATCACAAAGGTATACACAAAGATAAGAAAGCCAATGGGCTTATCACACGTGGAGCTGAAGGACCCAAGCTATTCATGTCATCATGGATATTCGCTAGTGTTAGGAAGGAATGTGCATATAGCAACCAAAGAAAAGAATACAAAATTGCACCAACACAAAGTACGAATCGCAGGAATGGTTTGACGGGAGAATTTGCAATGGTGCTGGCTTGTAGTTGTGTACACATACTAGCATCCACTCAACCTGAGCAGTTTGGAAGGAAAACCAAAAAGAAAAAGAATAATCTTTTGGAACTATTTGCTTTAATAAAGAGAGTAACTTGGAATAAGAATGACGAGAAAAAAAAAAAAAAAAAGTGAAAGAGCTTTTGATTGAAAGGTCTCTGTAGACCAAAGTCTTGAGAGTTGAGAGAGAAGGATTAGGTAAGACAGTGTTGGGTGTGGTGTGTAGAGCGCCGAAATAGCAGAAACAGCAAGTAATTAATCTAATCTAAAAATCCCCGAGAGGTAGCTAATGATAACGAGTTGCTTGTATGAGTGGGAGAGGACATTTGAAATGAAGTGATGTAGAAAAAGCAAAAGCAGGAGATTAGATGACCCGCCTTTCATGACAGACACAGTCCACTCCAGACTACTCTCCCAGACTTTGAAAAATCAATGAAGACAGTGGTAGAGGTAGAGAGAGTAGCCCAGTTGGGACACATGAAGAACCTTTCTTTTATCTATTTTTTTCTTTTTGTTTCTGACTTTCTTGCTATGGGCTTTGTATGTAATGTGCTAATTGACAGTGAAGAAAAATTACTTTTCATGAATCCTTATTGATGGTGCACAGACAGACCAGATGGATTAAGATCACTCAATTATTACAATTTTTTGCATTGAGACCATTCAGCAATGGGTCCTATTTTTGAAACATGAGATATTTCTAAGGTTATGGGGGCCCAAAAACATTAATGGCCCTTGTGCCCAGACCCATCATTCTCCTTATAGAATGAATGAGTGATATAGTCTATAAATAGGGAGAGATTTATGTGGTTAAGCTAAAAAAAGGGAAGTACTGTTTTACGATGTGGAAGTGTGAAATGACCCAACAAGCAATCAATCAAAGTGGAGAATCTTTGCATTGGCCAAAACAAGAGTCTTCCCACCATCCAATGAATTGGATTTCCCCCTCCAAACTCTCCTATTTTAGTATTTAAATCTTAGATGGAAATTTTTATTCTCCCCCAACTACTAGCAATCTCATTTTTCTCATCTCATTATCTCCTGAGTTTTAATGTAAATTTTTCTTTCAACAAAAAAAATAAAAAATCTCTTGTATTTTTATTTATTTACATATCTATCCATAAAATTATAAAGTTTAATTCTCAAAGCTATATTAGCAAAGTTATACAAAGAATTTTTAGTGTCCATTTGGTTCGCAATCGGAATCGGTATGATCTATTTTTGTGGTTGCTTGGTTCAAATTTAAATCAAAATCGAAACCAGAACCAGTTGGGTTGAAAAGGGATTCTTGTTTCCAAGGGAGGGGGAGGGAATGACCATTCCTTTAAATGAGTGAAACAGTTGAAACGAGGAAATGTCATTCCACCAGAAATAGGAATTGGATTTTGGTTCTGCCCAACCAAATGCTTGGAATTGAAATGGGTCATTCCAATTATGATTTCAGATCCCTATTCCCATAAACCAAATGAACCCTTATTCCAGACCCCTACTATGCATTTGACATGAAGAAAATGCTCAACTTCAAAAATATCGGCAAGGGTAGAAAATGTAATTGTGGGTAGGGGCGAGCAAATGGGTAGGTTTTACCCGGAATCGACCTTGAACTGACCCTGCCCGATCTATTACAAGGTACGGTCTGGAACCAATCCCCACCCAGGCCGGTTCTAGGGTCTAGGTGTTAAACCTACCCAAACCGACCCAATGAACTAATCTTGATTGGCCTTGGTAGAACTGATCTTGGAACAAAACTTGCCTTGAAATAAATCCTGGAATACTTTTGGGGATATGAAGATTTAAACCCACTACTCATGGTTACAAAGGCCATGGTCTCACTTGGCCATTGAGTTACTTTAAGTGATTTGGTCATTTGCTTTCATGTTAATATTTGAATGAATACAATAAGTAATATAAAAGGTAATAAGTTTTGAACCATATCACGATAGTCTACATATTAACTTACTCAATTTAATTAATAAAGATAATATAAGTTTTAAACTATATATCATATTTATTGAAAATCAAGTTTTTAAAGAATATGGTTTTTTTTCAAGGGGGAGAGTAAACAAAGTTCCACAGGTAGACCCTGGAACCAACCCTTATAAGAAAGATTCCAAATTCTACCATAAAACCAAATCGAACCAACCCATGCTCACCCCTAATTGTGGGTACACTTAATGATAGAAAGTTAAAACTAAAAGTGGCAAATGCAATTAATTATGAAGAAAAATTGCTCAAATTCGCCATGTCACCAAGGCCCTTTTGAGTGGATTGAAAGTTGAAACCAGTGAAGAATAACCTAGAGAAACTCCATTACTTCTAGTTCTAGTGAGCATTATTAACTCCAACATGCTAGATAAACGAGTCTCTGCAGACTCTCAGAACAGATAATAGATGTATGTGAATCGTTATGAGGCAGAAAGCGGAGTTGCTGCTTCTAAATCTAATTCACTGATTTGTTTATAGGGTTACTTCAAAGATAGTAAACAGCATCGCATATATGTTGAAATTAAGGCTTGATTTTACTGCAATTTTAATTTAAGTTTGGGCTAAGGCTTTTACATCCTCCTTCATTGTTTTTTTTTTTTTGCAAGAACAAGAACAATCTAATAAAGTTTACGGTAGTTGCCTCTCTACCTCGAGTAAAGTACAGTTTGGAAGAAATTAAAAAAAAAAAACTTCAATTTTAAGTGATAGATCTGTTGGGATTTCTACATCCAAATGAATAGGGCTGGTTAAGTAGCAACAACCTCTTGGGGGTTGCCATTATTATTGTCCAATATATGAATGTGTCCGGCCGACAAGTCCCCACAATCGCCTCTATTTACTATACTATGAAGACTACGAACCACTCCCTCTCATTGATAGAAGTAAGAGAGGAACAAGAAAAATGTATGATGCCGGAAAAGACACGATATGGATATAGAAAGACTTACAACAATCAAATCCACCTAATTGGTTATCACTTTTATGATGCAGGTTGATTGATTATATATAAATTTTCATATCTAAAGAAACAATTCCTGGATGAAATCATCCGTTTAGGGTTGCAAATGTATCCAATCGAACCCATTACATACATCTAGATCCGAGTTTGATCATTGGTTGGCATATTTAGATTTTAATCCAACATTATCCCTTGGATTTATATTGCATTTGTTTCTGAATTCGGATTGCAGTCGGATATTGGGATAGTATTGATAAATTAAAATATTAATTGTTTATCATGAACCGAATGAACTGAAAATGACAAGTATGAAACTTTTTTCTTTAGATGGTAAAAAAAAATTCAAAATAAATAAGTTATAATTTGAAGTAAAATAAAAAATAAAAACCTTTAAATTAAAAGGAATGGAATCGGATAGGATTGACATGTCTGATGTCTCTATTAGAATCAGTTGCTGCCAAAGGAAATTATTCTGTTCGGTCCTACTAAGAAGCATCCAGAACTGATGGATATATTTACCTACTTCGTTTCCATGAAAACTATGCGTATTAATAAAAAGTTGCTGGGAAGAAAATTCACTCATCAACTTTTACAGTTGGTGAACTCTATCACCGTGATGAGACGGCCTGAGTCATTAGCTGGCCAGCCTTGAATCTTGACAGTGCAAGCCAGTTAAGATGGCCCAACGCCCAATTTTGATTTCTCCGTGCAAGAGTTGTCTCGCCATTTTCTGATTTGGTTGTAGGCTTCTTTTCAAAAGAAAGAAAGGAATCTCTTTCTATATAATTTTGCTTTTGCTGCAACCAGCCATTTGATTTAAAAACAAACAAACAAAGGAAAGTTGGTCTGGAAAATCATTTCGATTTTTTCAGAAGATGTCTGATACATGGCAAATTTATAACTTTCAAAGTGTTGGGGAAATCCCTGGAAATTTTATCTGAGATTCCCCAATTTTGGTTCAACATATTTCCATGCATAACACAGAATGAATTCAATTTTAACTCAATCTAGCTAGTTCAAAGAGATAAATTAAACAAAAAGTATTTTGTCTTGATTTAAAAAAACTTATCTATAGGAAGAATATGCCTATCTCTATCAGGTGTCTAGCTCGAATTTTGGACCATTGAACTGTTTTCGTCAATCTGTCAACTTGACACCCATGACCCATGGCTAGGTTTAAATAGCAGAATCCAAAGGATAATGTTGTTGTTGATAGTCTTGTTAGTGTCAGCAGCCATCAAGCCAGAGCGTTTGTAGGCTCTGCTCTTGCGACCCAGGGATGCAAAGAGACCAGATTCCAATCGAATATGTCTATATCCCAAATTTTAATTGTTAATATTCGGAATTTCGGATGATAGATGATTTTAAATTGAAGCTTATCCCTTGCATTCAAATTGGGCTCTGATTGATAATAAATTGAACAGAAATATCAAAATATTATGTAGTTAATTAAAAATGTAGTAGAAAAGACATTGATATTGTATCCTAGGCTGGGCTGGGTACATTGGAGGGTGCTAATATGGCAGAGACAGACATGGGCCCACTTGGCTATAGGCAGAAGATAACTACCGGAAAACATTGCATGTGATAAGCACATGATACGCAAAGTTGCCACCTGGACTGGTAAAACGGTAGATCACCTCATACACCATATCAGGATTCAGAAATCAGAATCCCTTTCCTTAATCCAAGCCAAATCTTATCGTTAAGGTTTAAGGTGCCGTTCATTTTTCCCTAAATTATTTATCTTGGGTAAATGTACCTACGCTAAGGAATACAAATACAAATATTTAGTTATTTACAGTATAAATACATACAAAATACAAGGTTCTGCACTCTAAATATTTATATTTATACTTCTTCCAAATTGAGCTTAATAGAAAATATTTGTCCAAGTAAATATGAGATCACTTTGGCTGTTTGGTAAAAACAGTTTGGGCTGTTCTGGGAGCCTCTTCACATAACACCTTAAGGGCTTAACTAATTTGGGTCCTCATTCCTCCTTTCAATTAAAAGAATGTTTGAGTGCAAATACTGTTTTACCCACACTCATGATTAGATGTCATTCATAGCAGGCTAGCAAAACTGCCCAGCTCCAGCTTTTCGGATGAGTGAGAACATTTACCCATGTTCTTTTATTTCCCAGATAAACAAGATAATAACCATTTTAGTCATAAAAATTCATTATTAAAAGGAACATTTTTGTCCTATCAAAGTGTTGACAACTTTTCCCCATACGGAAAAGCTATTTACCTACCTGGAAAATGGGTATCACTTACCCAGGAAAATAAATTTTCTTGCTCCTCCACACAAATCTAAAAGAAGAACATGAATTTCTTGGTGAATGAGATTCACAATCCCAAGAAGATGGATTTCTTGATGAATGGATTTCCCCCTCTCAAAATCCAAAATGCGAATGCCTCCTAAGAGTATTAATGTCAAGCTTCCTCAATCTTCAATTTGAGTACTAGCATGTCTCACCACCAGGCTCAGCTGCACCTTTTCCCTTCAGTTTTCTTGATAGCTCGGAATATATTAGAACTGGGAATGGGGAGATGGATTTCAAAAAGTTTGGACCGGAGAGAGAGAGTAAAAAATTGATGATGAGAAAGACTATCCTGATAAATACACACAACACCCATGACAGCTACTGAAACTTCAACCTATAAACAATACAGTTCCACAGCTTTCGGGTCTGAGAGTGGCCTCTGGTTCTGACATGGTGAGTGTTAGGATAGGTGTGAAGGTGATGGGCTATTATCAGGGTATGGGGGGTTGGATTGCCACACCAGACGGCAGCTTCTCCCATCCAAGTGATTTTAGTGGGGGAGGGGGGTTGTTGAAAGCTTCAACTGAACAAAGCCTGGCCAATTGGCTGCAGCTTTTGGCCTGATACTTGATGACATGTCATGAATTAAGGCTGACAGCAATGAGGACCTTTACGATCTCGGGTTGCCCGAAGTATTCAACCATTTGTTTTGTTCAGAAATCAGGATTAAAGGCTTGGAAGCCAAAAGCAGCAATTGAATGAGTGCATGAAACCAAACACCTGGGATGGGTTTGTGCTTTGCTACCTTTCGTTTCGTGGGAAGGAGACAAGCACTCACCTCATTTTGGCGGTGCTGCTCCTGCTCATCTCCTGCTCATCTCCTGGTCCCTGAGTCTGAGTGAGTACAATGTTTCACACTCACTGTGACGGTCAATCTCAGACAACATTATTTTTCCTACACCACACACCCTGCATTCCCGGGGACCTCAGGGCTTCAGGGGATCCATCTAATTGAGTCAGGGTCTTACTGTTTATACACACCAATCGACAATTCATAGCTGTCCAGTAGTCTTGGCCCAGTGCTAAGGTTAAAAGCAGGCTTTAGGCCCTGTAGTCTCTCTAGTCCCGCAACCATATCAGAACAGCTGTTCGTCGATGATTGGTCCTCGTCAGTGATATGCAACGTGCACATTATTTGCCACAAGGCCCAGAACAGATTTAACAAAAAAAAAAAAAGGTTATAACTTATAAAGGAGTTGAAATTTTCTCTAGTCCTACTCATAACACTGGGCCAATTACAATACCACCAAGTCAGCTCAATATCCATCGGGGCCCAGTTATCATGCTCCTGTGGTATATCATGATTAGCCCAGTAGTTATCCAGTTCACATAGAGGATTCAAGAGGCCACTAGGCCAGTATCCGATGGATAAGATGGATCCAGAAAAAAAGAATTAAGGGTAAACGGCAGATTTGGAGTAATAATCCGGCGGAGGGGTTTACTGTCAGTCTCAGGCAAAACTAAATTACATGAGAACTAAGACGACCAGATGGAGCATCAAAATGGAGCGCAATATAGTAGATGGTGATCACAAATGTGCAGTGGAATTTACATTCATTTCTTATTCAGGGAGGTTGCGAGACTGAAAATGCTGGAAATGAAATGCCTGATTTGTTTGCCATGCAAGGGTATCTGCACTGCAATTTCATTCACATGGTGCAAAAAGAAGGGGGTGCAAATTTTATTTGCAGTGTAGATGAAGTAAAATAAAAAACCAAAGCAAAAGTGGACCGGAGTTTGCATTCTTCTCATTTGTACTTTCATAAAAAGTTGAAAAGGTTGCCCAGCAAACCAGGATGGTCGGCCCATTAGTCCATTACAAATATCCCAAGGCCAACTCTTGTTTTTAATTCTATTAGATCTTATCCTAATGTGGAGATATTTCATCTAATATTCTGAAAATGTTTATCTTCTTTGCGTTGGAAAGTGTGAAAAGTGGTGCATTCGGCTCTGTTTACAATACAAATATAAACTAGATGCGAATTTTTCACCCCTTTTTTCAATATTTGGTGAGCAACCTGAACCCGTCTGTGAAAGAGGATTTGTATCCCCTACCAGGGTTTTGAATTTACGCTTGTTAGCTTTATTTGCACTAATTGAATTAATCTCATTCTTGCCTCATCTGCGATTGGTTTAATTATCTACCTCCACTGGAGAAAATTCACCTCCATCTGCTTTAGGATACAACAAGAAACTACTTATTTCAAAATAATTGATGTTTACAGATGGAGGGGAAGGAAGGGTGAAATACAGATTCTTTTTTATTTCCCCTATTTTTATTCTATTTCCTAATACTTATTGTTTTTCATTCTATTTCCTAATAAAAGAAATTCCTTTAGCAATGCTTGCTGCTAACTCTTTCTTTGCCTTTTCCAAACCCACCCTGTTTGAACAAATAAAAAACTTAATGTTAAACACGTTCATAACAGCAAAAATATCAAAGCATGGGTACATTTTCAGCAGTTGTAATGGCAAACCTCTCGTATTCATTCATGGGACCCAGTGGATAGATTTCCTCTACTCCAGTACGGCCAAGTCGTACCTTGGATGCAAAAAAGGGGAGCTCGATCACCTATAACATAAGGCAGAATAGAATGAGAAAGGCAGCATTTTGTTTTGTCTTGTTTTTTTTTTATTTTTGTTTATTGCTTATAAAACGTCCTGTATGTAGGTACATTTAAAAACGAAAATAGTAAATAGTCAAAATGAGATGAATCATTAACAATTACCTCAGAAGCCACAAAAGCACACTCAACAATTCCAGCATCTCCTTTCAAGCCCCGCAGGCATGCATCTGCAAATTTAGCAGCAGAATATGCCTGCAATTGATTTTAGTGTATGAGAAGAGTGAAGACTTAAGTACTTGCAGAGTTCATGTGGGAATGATGGAAAGGTTGAACGAATCAAAATTACTAACCATAGAGAGAGTTGCAGATCCAGCCCCAGCTTTAGCCTGCAAGGGATGTGAATAACTTCAATTCAACTGTCATTTAGGCATACACAATGATAAAACTGAACACAAACATCACTTAAGTGGGAAGAAGAAAGGGTGCAATCTTCTGACTGCAACAATGAGCATAGGAAACAATGCAGTGACATCTGCTAAAAGACAACTGCAGGTAAGGAACATGGATCGGGGCAAATATCCAAATAATAAACAGTGTCCCACAAAACTAACCACAGCTACCAACTTAGGGTTGCAAACAAATTGGACCAAATTGGATGCCAGATCCATATTTCATTTGTTAATATTCAAATTCAAATTGAATCTTATATATCAGATTTAAATTGAACTGACTAGATTTGTATACTGAGTACCATTAATAAACTGAACTAAATTTTGTCAAAATGTTAAATGTTATTAATAAAATTGTTGAAGATTAATTAGTTTTATGATGTTTTTCTGAGTAGATGTTTTATGTTAGTTGTTACATAGGAGGTGGGGACCACAGTAGTTATGTGAGTCCAAATTTTATTATGTTTTTTGAGTGTTATATATGCTGTTTTATGTTTTGCCGCCCTATAAGGGCATAGTTGTTTTTGTACTGTTCTATTATTTTAATATAAATAATAAGTGAAGGGGGCGGCCAGATTATTGCTCTCTCTTTTTTTCAACTTCTCTTCTTCTCTTCTTCTCCTTCTCTCTTCCAAGTCTCTTCAAGAAACTTTCTTTCATCTTTTTTTTTTAATTCAGCAGATTCCTACTTGGTATCAGAGCATCGGCTAGGGTTTCTTGAAGCATTCTCATGCAGCCCTAGATCAGCCGACTGCATGAGGTAGTAAAGGGCTGATCGATCTGCTATAGAGTGCCCGGTTCTTGGAGTTTTTGGTGGGGTCTAGACATCAAGAAGGTGATCTAATGTTCGACATCAAAATCAGAAAGAACTGGAGTACGGGGAAGAGACCCAGGTATTGTTAGTTATCTTTTGATTTTCTAAAGAGGGCGGTTTGGTTTCTGAGATTTTCTAGGCCTCCCGGAGTGATCGATTCACTTTTCTCTTTGTTGGGAGGCATGGGGAGGAGAGAGATTTCCCTCAAGTTAGGGTTTTCTTCTTCCAGAAGGGTTGGTCTCTGTGTGTGTGGTATTAAATTATTTTTTGAAGGTCTCCAATCTATTTTTTTCTTACTGTTGAACTGTTTGAAGTAAAATGGAGAGTTGGAATACCGAGATGAAATCTATTAGTACCGTGGGACAGGGTGTTGGAGGTAGTAGTGATATTTTTGGGTCTGGGATCATTACTACAGTAAAACTTGATGGTACAAATTATTTGGAGTGGGCATAATCAGCTAAGATGGCTATTGGTGCCCGTGGAAAGTTAGGGTTTCTAACTGGGGAGGAGAAGAAACCTGATACTAACTCTTCCCGATGGGTGCAAAAAATTTCTATGGGCTAATACTGCTAAGGAGATTTGGGATGGAGTGAATGAAACCTACTCTCAGAAGCAAAATGAAGCCAGAGCCTATCAGTTAAGAAATCAGGTGATAAGTATGAAATAGGGAGAAAAACCTCTTGTTGTGTATTTCTCCATGTTGAAAACCCTATGGCAAGAAATAGATCACTTAGAAACTGTGGTATAAAAAAGTGTAAATGATGCAGCAACTTATCACAAACTGGTAGAGAGGAATAGGGTTTGAGTTCATGGTAGGGCTGAACCCTGAATTTGACATTGCTAGGCAGCATATTCTTTCTAGGGAGGGTGTGACACTCTCTCAGGCCTATGCTTTTGTCTCTGGAGAGGAGAGTAGGAGGAATGTAATGCTGAGACAGCTTGGGATTGACCAGCCGGCTATGGTTGGTACAACAAAACCTAAGCCGAATGGAGACAGGGGGAGTAGTGAGACTAGAAGGGAAGATAAGAACTCACAATCTGTTCCTCTTCCTATTTCTGTGGTGCCTCCATCAGTTTAGCCAGCATCTACATCAATTCAGCCACCACCTGCACCATCATTTCAGCCAGCATCAATTCAACTAGCACCTACACCTCCAGTTTCATTACCTGAGCCACTATGGGCAGCCTCATAGCAATATCAGCGCCGACAGATGATGGTTAACTCCACACATCCTCAACCCACACCACTCTCTATCAATCTTTCTAAAACTCCAGATTCGGCAGATACAATTCTAGGTATTCCCTCTTGAGCCTGAGCCTAAGCCTGTTATGTTTTCTGATGATAATGTTTCTATCCCTAACACCATTGTTGTAGTTGATCCCATTGACCTTGATCTTCCCATTGCACTTCGTAAGGGGAAGAGAGTGTACAGCCCACTGCATTTCACACCATCTTTCCTACAATGCCTTATCACCCTCCTACCGTGCTTTTCTTTATTCCCTGGATTCTGTGTCTATACCCAGGTATGTTATTGAGGCTCTCTCCAAACCTAACAACCATGCAAGATGAGATGGATGCTTTGGTCAAAAACCAAACTTGGGAAATAGTTGATCTCCCCCCAAACAAGGAGACAGTCGGATGTAGATGGGTATTCACAATGAAGTATAAGGTCGATGGCAAGATAGAGAGGTACAAGGCAAGGTTGGTAGCAAAAGGGTATACTCAGGCCTATGGTGTTGATTATCTGGAAACCTTTGCACTAATAGCTAAGATGAGTTCAGTTCGTATCCTTTTATCTCTAGCAGCCACCTATTCATGGCCCTTGTTCCAGTTTGATGTCAAAAATGCTTTCCTCAATGGTGACTTACAGGAGGAGGTATATATGGACATTCCGGCAGGCTTTTATGAAAATGTTGGTAAAGGAAAGGTGTGCAGACTCAAAAAATCTCTGTATGGACTGAAACAGTCACCTAGGGCTTGGTTTGACAGGTTCAGAGGGGCATTCATCCGTTTTGGATACACACAAATACAGTCTGATCACACCCTCTTTGTGAAGAGGAGAGATGCTTTGGTGTCAATTCTGATTGTGTATGTGGATGATATAGTGGTGACAAGAAATGATCTAAAGGAGATTGATTATCTCAAAAAATCATTGCAGCAAGAATTTGAGATCAAAGATCTTGTTGAGCTCAAATACTTCTTAGGGATTGAAGTTACAAGATACAAGCATGGGATCTTCGAATCACAGAGAAAGTATGTACTTGACCTACTGTGAAAGACTGGGAAGCTGGGGACCAAACCAGCAGACACTCCTATTGATCCAAATCACAGAATTAATGGTGTGGATGGTGAATTGTAAAGGATGTGGGGAGATATCAAAGAATGGTGGGCCGACTGTTGTATTTGTGTATGGCACGACTAGATATTTCTTATGCTATCAGTGTTGTGAGTCAATACATGCATGCACCTCGGGTTCAGCACTGGGAAGCTATTGACAGAATACTTGCATATCTGAAAAAGCACCCTGACGGAGGCATTCTTTTCTCAAATCATGAGAATCTGAAGCTAGAATCCTATACAGATACAGAATGGGCAGGATGCTTAGATGACAGGAGGTCTACATCAGGAGTGTGTACCTTTGTAGGTGGAAACTTGATCTCCTGGAAGAGTAAGAAGAAAGCGGTTGTGGCAAGGTTAAGTGTAGAGGCTGAGTATAGATCCATGGCTCATGGTGTCTCTGAACTTCTTTGGGTTAGATCTCTTTTGAGTAAGATTGGGGTGAAAGTAGAGGAACTTATGATGTTATACTGTGACAATCAGGCTACAATCAGTATTGCCCACAATCCAATTCAGCATGATAGGACAAAACACATTGAAGTTGATAAACACTTTATAAGAGAAAGGGTAACAACCGGAGAAGTTTGTTTGCCTTATGTCTCTTCAGAGTTGCAGCTGGCTGATGTTCTCACTAAAGGGGTGGCAAGGAACAAGCTTGAACATGATCTACGCAAGTTGGGAATGTGTGACATTCACTCCCAACTTGAGGGGGAGTGTTGAAGATTAATTAGTTTTATGATGTTTTTCTGAGTAGATGTTTTATGTTAGCTGTTACATAGGAGGTGGGGACCACTGTAGTTATGTGAGTCCAAATTTTATTATGTTTTTTGAGTGTTATATATGTTGTTTTATGTTTTGCCGCCCTATAAGGGCATAGTTGTCTTGTACGGTTCTATTATTTTAGTAAAAATAATAAGTGAAGGGGGCGGCCAGATTATTGCTCTCTTTTCTTTTCAACTTCTCTTCTTCTCTTCTTCTCCTTCTCTCTTCCTTCTCTCTTCAAGAAACTACTTTCTTTCATTTTATTTTTTTATTCAGCAGATTCCTACTAAAATAAAGGGTAAAAGACTTAAACCTCCCTTGAATTTTAACATAAATACTTGTTCCTCCCCTCATATTTATTATAAGACTTAAACCTCCCCTATTAAAATAAGACACCGTTATATTTAGCAGAATCATTGAAAATACATTTTTTCCCTTCATTATTCTTTAAATTTTTAAAGAAAACCACACAGACTGTAACTCAAGGAAAAAAAAAATGAACGGGATGGCTCTACCGATGAATGTTCGAGATACTTACAGCCACAAACAAAGTGACAAATGAAAAACAACTTTCATAGAAATGGAGAACCACAAAGAAACCGAAAAGTGGAGTCCAAAGAGGAGCTCCGAGGTTGCAAATTTGTGTCACCCAGGCATGCCTCCACAAATCAACTGAGTTGGGTTCCCATCAAGAAGCAGCCCAACGTTGACCCACAAAGCTATTACTTCCCAACGATTCTTGTTGTTTCATCTCGACCTATCAAATCCTTTCTCACAATCACATACTTGTAGAGGCTTGGCTCCATTAGATCATTGCTCAAGACTACCTGAGACTCCAAAAAGGCTCTTAACTTAGCCACCATTCTCCTCTTACCAATATGAAAACTGAAAGAAACATTCTTGTTATGAAATCCATCTTCCCCGAAAATTTTGTTTTCTGATAATGTATAGAGAGATTAGAACTGGTGCAGGAGTTGAGGTCAGCAACTGCTACTAATATGGAACAGATCTAACACAGCTAGGAGAGAAAAGCAGTGTTGTTGTTCCATTGGTGGAAGTTTTGAATATGTTCAAGCAAGGAAGCGTAAGAGTTGGGATTGAGATGACTGTCTGGGTTGAAAGCCAAGGCAATTTGAGGATTCTGAATCTCCTAGAGGACATATTTCTTTTTATTGTTTGAGGTTTCAAGCTTTCGTTTCCTGGGACTGCTACAGTTGCTGCAACCTCATTGGCCTTTGTTGGTATTTCTTTAGCCTCTGTTCCTCCCCAAACTTCTGTTGTGTCTCCTTTGCTCTGGAATTCTCAGGTCTGTGATCATTAGCTCCTGTAGAGGATAATTACGATGGCAGGCATTCTAGTTGGAAACTCAATATAATATTTGTAGGAGATTGAGAATAAGGCGATGTTGCTGTCCTAAGCACACCACCAACCTCAACGCTTTTCTTCACTGAAACCTTTTTGATCCCAGTAGAAGTATAGGGATGGCAGCAGCAGCTGTGGAACCACCATTGCTATTATCACAGGTGTCATTTTTTTAACGTTATGGTGATTCTAATTCTCAGAAGAAGTCATTCTTTTAATGTTATGGTGATTCTAATTCTCAGAGGAATAGTTGTTTTGTTTTTGTTATCTGATTGAATTTTCTGGGTGGACAAAACTGGGATTTAAAAAAAAAATAACAAGTACGTGAAGTCATATGCAAACGGATTAGGATGGAGGGGAGTTTTTTGTCTAATGATGTCACCTAATAGGGGAAGTCTTAGTCCAATTTGAAAAGACGGGATGTTTCAGTATTTAGAAGAAATCTGAAGGGAGGCTCAAGTCTTTTACCCTAAAATAAATTAAGAATGAATTTTGCATCGTATAACAATAAAATGAATTTGAATCAGATAGAATTTGGGTTGCCTTAATTTAACCAAACTGATTTTGAATTTGGAGAAGCGGATGCCATTTGTAGCCCTGCTAGCAAATTTATCCGGATTTCTAGTCTGCTTTTACACTAATAATGTCTTAAATCCAACAGTTTCCTGTTAAAACTTGCAATGCATATTTGGAAATCATATCAGCTGAATCAATTCAGGAATCTAGGGAAACCCCCAATCTCCTTTAAACTTACTACAAATTCCTTGATTAAAGTGAAAGAGAATGTAAACTGAAATTCAAAGGATCATGGTTGAAAACGATTTGGGGTGCTAATAGGACTAAGCAAGAGAAAATATAGGATTGTAGTAAGACAATCCATAATCTGAGCATCATTTAACCACAGCAATGTAGTATTTCATATAAGAATATAATTGGGCAGAGGTCTATAGACAGAGTAGGAGGAGAGCCATGACTAGGGAAAAAAGAAGTGGTTTCTGGGTTTTGAGGATTTAGAGGAACTAAAAACATTATTACAGTAAGAAGGCAATGTCCAAAAATAAAATCATATGATAAAAATGGGGATAACAACAAAAACAAGATATTTAGAACTAAAAGGAAACTAGTTGGATGGAGGAACCACACCTAGCCCAAAAAGGTTCTATCAAAACATACATAAGACATTAGCAGAAAGAAAATGCTTGATGCAAATAGCATCCTAGTGAAAAACTAATATTAAATAACTCAACCACACTAAGATCAACCCATTCTCAATTTCAATGTGTCACTGACTAAGCCAAAACTAAAATTAACCAACTCAACTTGAGTAAGATCAAGCCAATCCCGATCTTAATATGGCATTGTTGACTACAACTCCCCAAAGTGCATGATTAGTTTTTAATATTGTGCTGGCTAACATGGCCTTCAATCTCTAAGTAGTTCCAACAGATGGTCAGAAAGATGTCCATAACATGTCATGTTCATAACAAGGAATAGATAGTACACTTTTTACCTCAACAACTTCTGTTCCCCCATTCTGAATGCGGTCTGTCAGGTAGTTAATTTCTTGAGGAGTGAAAGAGCTAGGAGGCTTAACCTACATAAAGTAACCTTAAGTTAAAGAATTGCAAAATAATTTCTCTCAAACCTGTCAGAATTGCAAAATAATCTCTCAAACCTGTGACAGAAGAGGTAAAATTGTAATTCCGGCATGGCCACCAATAACTGGAACATCAACTTCCCTGGGATCAATACCTAAAACTTCTGCCTGTGAGAAAACCCCAAGTTAACAGAAAATGGAATACTAAAAGTAATAATGATGCCCTTTTCAACAATGCAAAGATATTGTGAGATGTAATGTTGCAGGTTCCAGCATGAGATATATTTGCAGCTGATGGTGCTTAAAACAGTGTTATGTAAGAAACAAACCTGTTAAAGCCTATATCATCAAAGTCTATGGGACAATAATTAAGGGTTTCATATAAATGGAACCAGTGGATCATCTATATTTAGATCACAAACTACCTGATACTTCCCCTTCAATATAGTCCATGATGACAAAAAGGTTTTCCAATTACCAAGATTAATAGGACACAGAATATCTCACAGTTAGTAGAACATACCACAAAAGTATTGGCTCTAACAACATCAAGCATTGTAACCCCCAAAAGTCGTTTAGGATCATAAGTGCCAGCCTTTTTGAAAACCTCGGCTGCAATTGGTACTGTAGAGTTCACAGGATTGCTGATTAAGTTGACTATAGCATGAGGGCAGCATTTAGCAATCCCTTCACAAAGGGTCTTAACAATTCCAGCATTGATGTTGAACAGATCATCCCTTGTCATTCCTGGCTTCCTGGGAACACCAGCTGGAATTATAACCAAGTCCATCCCAGTAAGAGCACTCTCCAGTTGCTGTTGTCCCAGAAAACCACGTACCTGAAAATGACAGAATATTCAGAAAAATGACTAAACATAATCAAAGTATTATATTTTATTAATAAAATGAACTAAAAAGGACTTTAGTATTATATTTTATGAAAAAAAAGAATTAAAAATTACTTGTATGAAACTTGAACCTTCTGACAATTTTGTGAAAATACAACATTCAAACCAACTTTACTGTTATAATATATATATATATATATATATATACATTAATCAAATTGAATTGGATTATATCAGATCATAGTTTTCAAGGCGTTTGGACGACACTGGGGCGCCTAGGCGATGAGAATTTTATAATATAAAGAACTAACTTTTGGCTAGTTCCCCAGTTTTATATACCATTCAGCATGTATATTAATTGAAAAAATAGCAATTCTCTTTATTAAGAACATTAAATGTCCTCTAAAAACATGGAAAACCATCACATCTAAAAGATAAAAATCTTTACATATATTAATTTCATTATTTTCAAAAATAATACTACTATAATAAGTATTTAATAGAGCAATTCCATATTAATTAGCAGCTAATGAAGGATATTAACTTTATATGGTAAATATTCAAGATGGAAAGTAAAATAGAAAAAAAAACAAGGATGGAATTTTTGTTTTTTTAATTAGAGAGAAAGAGAATAGGAAAAAAAACCTTTATACTACTATTCTTTCTTTCCACTTTCTTTTTCTCTCCTCAAAACCCTTTGATCTTTTAAATTTCAATAGTAAAACATTAAAACAAAGTATAAATAATATATATAGCATATAATAAAATGTATTAACACATACATTAATAAGATACGGCAATATAAATGATATCATATAAGGTGCCCACCTTGTCATTTTTGTCGCCTAAGTGAGTGCCTAGTTGCTATAAGTCAAGGCATTTGGGCGAGGTACCCATCCAAGGGTGCCTAGTCATCTAGGCAATGCCTAGGTGATGCCCTGGCAACTATGTATCAGATCGGATAGGGGAGGACCAATATTTGATCCAATTATAAAGGGATCAAATTCGGATCACCCTTAATGGGACAGATTTCGAATTCAAATTCAGAAAATCAGTAACCATTTGCAGCCCTATAATCTGAAATCACAGAAAAGGGGAAATGAGTTAAGTTTTAAAATCCTGAAAATGACAGATCAAGATTTCTCAACAGCTAGAAATGGCTCCACTTTTTGGATGGTGAACTTGTACTCTCAAGTTGAAGGTCTCAGCTGGCTTGCTGATGCAGAAGCAAGGAAATAATATTTTTTACAGCAGAAGGTGATAAGATATCACCAAAAGCATGAAAGCCAACTCAGGAGACCCAAAAAGGCCCAATAAAACCACAGCTTACAACGATGAACATTACCCAAACACCCAAAAGAAAAACGAAAACACAGACCCAACACATATCCCCATAAAACAAGGGCCACTATCCCAACACTAAACAAAAGTAAAGATGCCTATCCTGAAGCCCGCATCAGTCTTCATCTGTGAGCATATCTTTTTTTTTTGTTTTTTGATAAATCTGTGAGCATATCTTCTTGGGTTGAGAAATCCTCATCCCATTCCCCTCTCCGTTGTGAAAGAGCTTTTTTTTCTCTTTTTTCTTTCTCTTCCTTTATTCTTCTTTCAAATTCCTTGAACGCCTTCCTAGCAAATTCCTCACCACCCCAAGAAAACAGTCCCAATCATAACTTCTCTATCAATTAATTTCTGTAAAGCCACACCTCTTGATTCTTCTCAACTACATCAATATTCAGCAGTGGCCGGATCACACTAGAGTCAGAAACCTCACCACTCTTGTCTTCCTGATGTTTCTTCAACATAAGGGTATCCAGTGACTGAACTGGCACAATCACCCCCCTATGCCTATCCTGAAGTCCCGTTGCCTCCCAACATTTTTCTTCTGTACACCCATTTAAATGTTTTTTGTAGGTCCTGCCGCTGCCAAGCCGAGTTTTAGCCTTGAATAGATCTTTGTCGCATGAACAATATTGTGAGATCTCAAGTTGCACAGTTTCTTGCGGATTATCCCATTAGTCAGACCCTCTTCCTTCTCTTCATGTTTACTCCTTCGACCCAAATCTACACCCAGCCTTCTGACCTCAACCTCCTCATAATGCAGGCCTTCTTCAACCTGTCCTCCAGCGAGCTCATCAACACAAGAAATTTCCTTTCCTTCAACCTCGCCCTCAATTTCCAGCTCAATACCAGTGCTAACAAACCTTTCCCGAGCCTTTTCCTCCCCCCTTCCAGCCTCACTGTTTCAACAGAGGCCACATCCCCCAAACGCAGCAAAACTAGGCTTCCAGAATCACAGATAATCTCTAAAGGTGTCTTACTTATTCCCCCGAGCTTTGGGGATACACAGTTCCCATCAGGCCCCCTACTGACCAGAGATAGAAGGCCAGCATCGCCATTCACAGGAGATGGACCGTTGTCAAAAAGCTTTCTTGAAGCACCAATGATCCTCTTCTTGCCACTTTTGTTAAACCTGGCTATTACCCAAATCTACCTATCTTCCTTTCCTTTTTCTAGCCTCAATTGAGACCCTCTTTGTAACTCCATTTCTTTTTGTTAGCGTAGGGGTATTTCTGTCTTTATACCTTGATTAATGTTGTTGATCTGTAAGGTTGTGTTGGAACAAGTGCTCTTAACTTAAGTAAGGGCACATAGGTCTTTTCAGTTATGTTTTAATAATAATATAAATACTTACTAGCCGATTGGGAGAAGTCATGTTGACTCTTTCAGTTCGAACCAGAATTCTCTCTCTCTCTCTCTCTCTCACCTTTTCTTCTTCTACATAACTGAACTCAGTCAGGCCGAACCCTAAGGCAGACCTGAATTCTAACATGGCATCAGAGCATATTGAATCTGCCTAGATTTCTGCTTGCCTAGGGTTCATTCTCTGCACACCCTATCTAGGGTTTTCCTTTTTTTTGTGTTTGATTGGAGATAAGGGAGAGGGCTGAAAAGGAGTGATCGCCCTCTTCCCTTGGAGGTCTCTATGCCTCCAGTCAGGTCGTATGTGGGCGGTTGCCGTGATTTCTGAGATTGCCCTCTCCTAGTAGAGGAAGAATAGAGGGCCGAACTGTGTGGGCAGTGGCTGTTGTGTGTGGTTGTTGTGTGTACAGCGGCTGTCGTGTGTGGACTGCTTTCCTGTTCGTATGGGTGTTACTTCAACGATAAGGTAAGAGATTTCAGTGCATGATATCTGTTATGGATTAAATAGGAGGTGTGTTTCAGACCATATGCTAGGGTTTCGGCCAGTAAGTGCTAGGGTTTATGCTGGTTTCTTTGTGCATTTTGAAGGAAGAGATATGATCATATAGTGGTGAGATTTCAGGTAGTTGTAGGAGTAGGGTTTGTGGTGTGAGCACACTTTTCAGCAACAACTAGTGCTGAAATCAGTGTGACAGGTTTGATCTAGGGTTTGTGGTGTAAAGAGCACACATTCCAGCAACAATAAGTGCTGCAATCAGTGTGACAGGTGTGACCTAGTGGTGTGTAGTGTGCAGATCTCAGTGATAATAGAATTCAGCAAATGGGCAGAATTGGTGATAACATAATGGGAGACAATAATGATTATAAACCTAGTTTGATGGTGCCTACAGACTACCTGAATGTCCAGATGACCTCCATTAAATTAAATTGAGAGAATTATGTGCCTTGGGCTAAATCCGTTGAAGTCTTTCTGAAGGCAAAGAAGAAGGTAAAACACATCAGAGAGGAGAAACCCTCCTCTGACTCTCACGAGTATGAAGACTGGGAGCAAGAGGATGCTCAGATCATCACATGGTTGTGGAACAGTATGGAACCCAGGATTAGTGTGAACTTCATGTTCCTTGATACTGCCAAAGATGTGTGGGACCATGCGAAGAAATTGTATTCGGGGCAGGACAATACAACCAGAGTTTATCAGCTTTGTCAATAGTACTTTAACCTGCAACAGGGCAATCAGAGTCTTGAGGAGTACTATGCCAACATGAGGAACATACGTAATGAGTTGAATGTCTATCATCCTCTCACTTCTGATGTCAAGATTTAGCAACAACAGAGAGAGCAGCTTGATGTGACTAGATTTTTGGTGGGAATAAAGTCTGAATATGAACCAGTACGGGTTCAGATATTAGGGGGATCAGCTCTTCCATCCCTAGAAGAGGTATTTGCTCGACTCCGGAGGATTTCTATTGAATCTACTGAGAACTCTAATATCTCAGATAGATCTGCCTTTGCTGCATCGAGAGGCCGTGGTGTTAGAGGTGGAGCTCGGGGAGATCAGTCTGGCCATGGTGGTGGTAGTGGTTCTGCATATGGCCGAAGTGGCAATGGTGGGTCTACTCATAACCGTGGTGGTGGTCGTACTGGGAGTAGAGATTCAGGGGGGAGCCCGTGGTAGAGAACGTAGGTCAGGCCCGAGGATGTGCACTCATTGTGGTATGGATGGACATACCATCAACTATTGTTATGATCTACATGGTCCTTCCTCAACCTGGGCCAATCATGTCGTAACCGGTAACTCAAGTTCCATCTTTAGACAGGAGAATCATTCATCTGACCAGATGCCTCCTACATCCACAGATGGTACCATGAAGGAGATGGTGAGTGTTCCCCGTGATGAATATGAGAGGTTTATCCAATCACAGCAGAACACGGCGACTTTTGCTCACTCAGGTATGGCTTGTCTGGCATCTACACCCAATCCCTGGATCATTGACTCTGGAGCCTCCAATCACATGAATGGAACTCCAGGTGTGTTTTCCTCCTTATCTCATTGCTCAACATCACAATCTGTCACCCTTGCTAATGGTTCCACATCCTCAATTTGTGGTGTTGGTAATGTTGACCTAGATCCTATATCCCTCTCTTCAGTTCTGTATGTTCTTAAATTGCCTTTTAACCTTATGTCTATTAGTAAGCTGACCAAATCACTTAACTGCTCCATTACCTTTTATCCTTCTATGTGTGTTTTTCAGGATCTCAAGTCAGGGATGAAGATTGGTGAAGGGCATGAAGCAGGTGGATTGTATTATCTTGACAGTGGTGGTGGTAGAACCTCAATAGCTCTCCAGTCATCTCTTTCTCCTCTCCAGTGGCACTACTGATTTGGTCATCCATCGCTAAAAGTCTTGAAGTCCTTGGTCCCATCCTTGAGTCAGCTTTCTGTTTTGGATTGTGAGTCGTGTCAGTTTGGGAAACACCATCGTGTTCCCTTTAGTTCTAGGGTTGATAACCGTATGTCGAGTCCTTTTTCTTTAGTTCATTCAGATGTTTGGGGTCCTTATAAAGTGATGTCATATAATGGATACAGATATTTTGTCATTTTTGTGGATGATTTATCAAGGATGACATGGCTCTATTTAATGAAAGAAAGAAGTGAATTGTTTACCATTTTCCAAAAATTTTATGTTGACATTCGTAACCAATTTGGTACCCACATCAAAGTTTTTCATTCTGATAATGGCCATGAATATTTATCCTCATTATTTCAGGAATACCTGGACCAACACGGCATTATACATCAGACCTCGTGTACCTACACCCCACAACAAAATGGAGTGGCTGAAAGAAAGAATCGCCATCTCCTTGAAACAGCAAGATCCCTAATGCATCACATGCATGTTGCCAAACCCTTTTGGAGTGATGCAGTGCTTACCTCTTGTTTTCTGATTAATCGGATGCCCACGTTCATCCTTGATGGTCATTCTCCATTTCAGGTCTTGTTTCCCACTTTGTCTCCGTTCCCTCTTACACCGAGATTTTTTGGGTGTGTCTACTTCGTCCATAATCTGGGTCCCGGGAATGACAAGTTCGATGCCCGTTCTCTCAAGTGCATCTTCCTTGGCTAATCTCGGACCCAAAAAGGGTATAGGTGTTACCATCCTGGTTCTCGATGGTCCTTTGTGTGTGCTGATGTCAGTTTCTTTGAGTCTACTCCATTCTTTTTGGGGTCCGGTGATGCTTCTTCCTCCTCATCACCTTCTCCTCTTCCACTTCCCGTTGTCGATCCTCCTTCCTTTGTTCCAGTCGTGACCAAATCCTTGCCTCCGGTGCCACCACCTGTTGAACGCCCACCTATCTGTCATGTGTATACACATCGCCCACGCGCACTAGCTACTACTCCTCCAGCTACATCTCCGTCAACGGATCCGGCACCAGACCCGCACTTAGCATCTGAACTTGATCTACCCATTGCTTTGCGGAAAGGTAAACGTACTTGCACCCTTCATCCCATTTCTAATTATGTTTCTCTTACTCACCTTTCCGCTTTCCATCACCAGTTTGTTACCTTGTTATCATCAGTTATTGTTCCTAAAGATGTCCAGGAAGCCCTTGCCTCTCCAGGGTGGTGCCATGCCATGGAAGAAGAACTCTCAACCCTTCATCATATTCATACTTGGGACCTCACTGCTCTTCCTCCTGAGAAGCAAGTTGTTGGTTGTAAATGGGTTTATACGGTTAAGTATCTGCCTGATGGTAGTGTTGAATGCTTGAAAGCGCGATTAGTTGCAAAAGGGTACTCCCAAACTTATGGTATTGACTACACAGAGACCTCACCGGTTTCTAAGATAGGGTCAGTTCGTGTTGTGATCTCTCTTGCAGCCATGTATGAGTGGCCACTATATCAGCTTGATATGAAGAATGCCTTTTTGCATTTGACTTACTCGAGGAGGTCTACATGGAGCAACCTCTAGGGTTTGTTGCTCAGGGGGAGGATGGTAAGGTGTACAGACTAAGGAAGGCTATATATAGGCTTAAACAGTCTCCTCGAGCATGGTTTGGTAGGTTCAATGAGGTGATAAAGAAGTTTGGTATGAAACAGTGCAAAGTTGACCATTCTGTATTTAGTCATGACTCTCCGGGAGGAAAAATACTGTTAGTGGTGTATGTAGATCATATTGTTATTACTGGGAATGATAACATTGGTGTTGACAGGCTGAAGACTTATCTACAGGATCACTTTTAGACAAAGGATCTGGGTAAATTGAAATACTTCTTGGGGATAGAGGTAGCGAGATCCAAGTATGGGATTAACCTGTGCCAGAGGAAGTATGTGCTTGATTTGCTGGAAGAAACAGGCCTGTTGGATGCTAAACCAGCTGACACACCCATGGACACAAATACCAAGCTATGCAGTGATATGGGTGAAGTGTTTGAAGACCTTGGAAGATACCGACGACTTGTGGGCAAACCGAACTACCTAACCGTCACCAGACCAGACATCTCATTTGCAGTTAGTGTGGTAAGCCAGTTCATGCAAAAACCTCTGATTCCTCATTGGAATGCAGTTCTGAGAATTGTGAAGTATCTAAAAGGGGCTCCGGGTTGCAGTCTGATATACAAGAGTGGGGGGAAAACTTGAAATAAAAGGGTATTCTGATGCTGATTGGGCCGGGTCTATGTCTGACAGGCGGTCTACTACAGGATATTGCACATTTCTAGGAGGTAACCTGGTAACATGGAAAAGTAAGAAGCAAACGGTTGTGGCAAGAAGTAGTGCAGAAGCAGAATATAGGGCTATGGCGCACACCTCTTATGAATTAGTGTGGCTAAGGAACCTTCTACAGGAAGTAGGGTACAACATTATGTTGAGAGCCCGGGAATAGGATCTCGTCACAGGTCGGTCCACGGGGAAAACCTCCTGTTTTCCCTTGTTCCTTCCTGCTCGTGATGAACCTATCTTGACACCTTCGGTGATTTGTCCAAGAGATACCAACTCTCCTAACTCACACTTGACTGAATAATTTGATATCTCATTCAATAATGGGGTCTCCTTAAATAGGAGATTACAAGAGTCCTAATCAAAGGGAGTCTCCTTGCTGAATAGGGAGACTTCCAGTTTTATCTTGCTAAGGATAAGATAAGCTAATCCTAATCTGATAAGCTACTAACAAGATAAGATAAGCTAAGCTAATCCTAATCTGATAAGCTATTAACAAGATAAGATAAGAGATAAGAACAATAAGATAAGAACAAGCAAAATGAGCTAATCCAATCTAGATAAGGCTGTTGTTGCCGAACTGGGTAGGATGAGCATCACTGAATCCTTGCTGCTGCTGGCGGTGGGCCCGGGGCCTAATGCTGCCGGCAGCGATGGTACGTCTTCCCGAGGAAGGCGTCCATAACATTACTCCCCTCCTGGACTACGAGCTTGTCCTCAAGCTCGAAAGCTGGATATGTGGCTTGGAACTCTGCCAATGGGATCCATGTGGCTTCTGTTGGTGGTAGATCACACCATTCCACCAAGACTTCAAGGATTCCACGATTAAAACGAGAGCGGGTGACAGTTTTAGGCTGGGGAACCAGTTTGCCATCTTTCAAGGGTGGCAGGGAGGGAACTTGGTCCGGGGGAACACCTGTAAATGGTTTCAGCAAGGAGATGTGGAAGACATCATGAATTCGGCTAGTCTCTGGCAATTCCAGCTGGTAGGCCACACTGCCAATCCGTCGCAGAACCTTGTAGGGCCCATAGTACTTAGGGGCCAACTTAGGGGCAGCCTTGTGGCGCAAGGAGCACTGTCGGTAGGGCTGGAGCTTCAACCAAACAAATTGTCCTGGATCGAACGACAGTTCCCGATGGTGCTTATCATAGTGGAGCTTCATGCGGAGCTGGGCCTGCTGTAAGTGAATGCGGACGTCGGCGAGGAGGGCGTCGCGGTCCTGTAAGGAGTGATCGATTGCGTCCAAGCGAGTAGATCCAGGCTCGTAGGACAGCAAGCGGGGAGCATCCCTGCCGTAAACGACGCGAAAGGGAGTCATGCCGAGGGAGGAATGGTAGGCTGTGTTGTAGCAATACTCGGCCCAAGGAAGCCATTCCAACCACCGTCGAGGTTGATTGCCTACGAAACAGCGGAGATACATCTCGATAGTGCGGTTAACCACTTCCGTCTGACCGTCGGTTTGTGGCCGGTAAGCTGATGTGTAGGCCAGGGTGGTGCCGTGTAGTCGAAATAACTCTTTCCAGAAGGCACTAGTGAAGACCAGGTCTCTATCGCTGACGATGGATTCCGGCAACCCATGTAAGCGAAAGATATGTGTAAAGAAGGCAAGGGAAACCGAAGTGGCACTGTACGGGTGTGATAGAGGAATGAAGTGCGCGTATTTAGAGAAGCGGTCGACTACCACAAAGAGAACTGATTTGCCCCCTACCTTGGGAAGTCCCTCAATGAAGTCCATGGAGATGTCGGCCCAGATCTGCGATGGGATGGAAAGGGGCTGAAGGAGGCCTGCCGGGTGTAGGTTTTCCCATTTGTGTTGTTGGCATGTGGAGCAATTCTGGACAAAATCTCGAATAGAAGTCTTCATACCTCGCCAATGGAAATCAGACCGGACGCGGTATAGTGTTTTTTGAATGCCCTCGTGGGTGGAGTTATGGATGCTGGTGATGATGGTGGGAATCAACGAGCAGTCTGCTGGAAGATGGACTCGTCCCTTATACAGTACCAACCCATCGTGAAGTGACCAATCGGGGTCGGCCGTGCCGGTCTGGATCTTCTGCAGTAAGAGCGACCATTCTGGGGACTGTGGTGTTGCCTTCTTAATGTCGTCAAACAGAGAGATCCAAGGTTGGGAAATGCTACATAGAACCATCACGTCTTCTTCTCGCCTAAACAAGGCATCAGCTGCGCGATTAGAGGATCCTGCCTTATATTCCACCCGGAAGTCAAACCCGAGCAGTTTGCTAACCCAATGCTGCTGAGGTGAAGTGGTGAGACGCTGCTCTAACAGGTATTTGAGGCTGTAATGGTCAGTTTTGACGATGAACAACCGCCCCCACAAATACGGCCTCCAGTGCTGGATGGCTCGGGCAAGGCCGATTAGTTCGCGCTCATAGGCTGGAAGCTTTAGATGCCGGTCAGCCAATCTGCGGCTGAAGAAAGCGATCGGGTGCCCTTGCTGCTGTAGTACGGCCCCGATGCCCACTCCGGAAGCATCGCACTCGATTGTAAATTCGAGGGCAAAATTAGGTAATTGCAGGACAGGGGTTGAAGACAGTGCATTTCGCAGTGACAGAAAAGCTTCACCAGCTGCGTCGTCCCACCGGAAGGAGTTTCTTTTCAACAGGTTGGTTAACGGCGCTGCCAACACTCCATAGTTCTGTACAAATTTGCGGTAGTAACCCGTTAAACCAAGGAACCCGCGTAAGGCCTTGGCGGACTGAGGTTTGGGCCATTCTGTTATAGCTTGAATCTTGGAACTATCAACTGTTACACCCTGCCCATGGATGATGTGGCCCAGGTAAAGAACCTGTCGCTCCCCGAAGGAGAACTTGGACCGTTTCAAGAATAAGCTGTGTTGGTGTAGGAGTACGAAAACGATCCTCAGATGGTGGACATGCTCTACCCATGATTTGCTGTAAACGAGGATATCATCAAAGAAAACTGAAACAAATTTGCGCAGATGGGGCTGGAATACCTCGTTCATTAGTGACTGAAATGTAGATGGTGCATTGGAGAGTCCGAATGGCATGACTAAAAATTCGAAGTGGCCATGGTGGGTGCGAAAAGCAGTCTTCTTCACGTCACCGGGAGCCATGCGAACTTGGAAATATCCGGACCTGAGGTCCAACTTAGAGAAATACTGGGCACCATGCAACTCGTCCAGCAGTTCGTCAACAACGGGAATAGGGAACTTATCTTTGATCGTCCGGTCATTGAGTTCTCTATAGTCAACACAGAACCTCCACGTTCCATCCTGCTTCGCCACCAACAGAACCGGCGAAGAGAAGGGGGAGTGACTTTTGCATATGATCCCTTGGTTCAGCATCGTTGTACATTGTTTTTCTATCTCATCCTTCTGTAAGTGAGGGAGCGATAAGGTCTGACAACGACTAGTGCTGAACCCGCCACCAAAGGAATACGATGGTCGTAAGCTCGGGAAGGGGGAAGGCCCTTCGGTTCCTGGAACAGATCTGAAAACTTGGCGAGAAGTTTTTCCATGGTTGCCGGTTCTGTCTGTAATGCATGAACCTGCTATGTCTTTTCTTTAACCCTGCAACCGTGCCATGAAACTTGCTTGCCATTCAGGTGGAAGGTCATGGTGAGTGTGCTGAAGTCCCACAAAATCGGGCCTAGGGTAATTAACCATTTGACCCCAAGAACAATATCGAACCCATCCAATGAGAGTACAAATAAATCAACAAGAATTAGTTCAGAATTGACTTGTACTGGGACGTCCTTACAAATCCCTGGACTGTTAACTTTTTCACCATTTGCGACGGCTACCTGTAGTCGCGGCCGGAGTTCCATTGGTAGTTTTAACAGCAGGGCTGCATGTTCACTTATGAAGTTGTTTGTGCTCCCTGAATCGACGAGAATGCGCACCGGCTGACCTGCGATATGTGCCTGTAACTGCATGGTCTGAGAGGTTTTAATACCGGTGATCACATGGAGAGAGATCTCTGGTTCGAACGTGACGGGTTCCCCTTCCTCCTCCTCTTGCTCATCTATGAGAAGGCAAAAAAGCCTCTTGCATCTATGTCCTACAGAGTAGAGGTCATCACAGTTGAAACATTGACCTCTCGCTCGGCGCTCTGCCATTTCTGCCTTGGTCAAGCGCTTGATGGGAGGAGTGACCATGTTACTGCCTGTACTTGTCACTGCTCTAGAGGTGGTGGTCGTGGGAGGCTTCATTTCCCGGCTGGTAGCAGAAGAGGGGGTCGTTGTTGCTGGTCTTAGGGCACCCACGAGTTCAGTGGACGACCCACATTAAAAATTCCGCGGCTGAGTTGCAGCTTGCGCTCAAATGTGCGGGCTAAGTTCATGGCTGTGACCAAATTTGGGGGATTCTGCATCTCGACATCCACTCGCAAGGGTTCTGCTAACCCTGCTGTGAACATATCGACTTGCTGGTCTGGTCGCACAGAGGATGCCCTCGCGAGGAGGGTTTGGAACTGTCGCTGGTATTCAGCAACTGTTCCGATCTGTTTAAGGTTAATTAGCTCGCCCAGTGGGTTGCTGGTCAATGGGGGTCCGAACCGAAGAAGGCAATAGGATTTAAACTGGGGCCAACTGAGCCCAGGTTCTTCTTGCTCTAACCGATAAAACCAAAGTTGTGCTTCTTCTGTTAAATGAAAGGCGGCTAGGCTTACCTTGTCCTGGTCATTTGTCCGTTGATTCCGAAAGAACTGCTCGCAGCGATACAGCCAACCTAGGGGGTCTCCGTTGCCGTTGTACGATGGGAACTCCAGCCTGCTGTACTTGGGGATGATGGTTGCTCCATGGCCGACGGACTGCTGTTCGCCGGAAGACTCTGGCAGATCTGGCCGGCGGTCGTTAACTGCTGTCCCTCCATCAAAGTTCCTTTCCCTACTGGAAAGAAACATCTCCATTAGTCGTCGCAGTTCTCGCACTTCACCTTTGATCTCACGAACTTCGGAGCTGGTCTCCACGAGTTGGTGCTCGAGGTCGTGGACCCTGGAAGGTAGCTGCTCCAGATCTCCCATGACGCCTTGCTCTGATACCAAGTTGTTGAGGGCCCGGGAATAGGATCTCGTCACGGGTCGGTCCACGGGGAAAACCTCCTGTTTTCCCTTGTTCCTTCCTGCTCGTGATGAACCTATCTTGACACCTTCGGTGATTTGTCCAAGAGATCACCAACTCTCCTAACTCACTCTTGACTGAATAATTTGATATCTCATTCAATAATGGGGTCTCCTTAAATAGGAGATTACAAGAGTCCTAATCAAAGGGAGTCTCCTTGCTGAATAGGGAGACTTCCAGTTTTATCTTGCTAAGGATAAGATAAGCTAATCCTAATCTGATAAGCTACTAACAAGATAAGATAAGCTAAGCTAATCCTAATCTGATAAGCTATTAACAAGATAAGATAAGAGATAAGAACAATAAGATAAGAACAAGCAAAATGAGCTAATCTAATCTAGATAAGGCTGTTGTTGCCGAACTGGGTAGGATGAGCATCACTGAATCCTTGCTGCTGCTGGCGGTGGGCCCGGGGCCTGTTGCTGCCGGCGGCGATGCTACGTCTTCCCGAGGAAGGCGTCCATAACACATTAACACTCCAATGAAGCTCTATTGTGATAATCAGGTTGCAGTTCATATCTCCTCTAATCCAGTGTTTCATGAAAGGACCAAGCACATTGAGGTTGACTGTCACTTTGTGGGGGAGAAGGTGCTGAATGGAGAGCTAGACACTACACATGTTAATACAAGAAATCAGTGGGCTAACTTATTTACAAAAGGCTTGAGTCGGGGAAGAGTGGACTACATATGTAACAAGCTGGGAGTATATGATATATACTCACTAGCTTGAGGGGAAGTGTTAGCGTAGGGGTATTTCTGTCTTTATACCTTGATTAGTGTTGCTGATCTGTAAGGTTGTGTTGGAACAAGTGCTCTTAACTTAAGTAAGGGCACATAGGTCTTTTCAATTATGTTTTAATAATAATATAAATACTTACTGGCCAACTGGGAGAAATCATGTTGACTCTTTCAGTTCGAACCAGAATTCTCTCTCTCTCTCTCTCTCTCTCTCTCTCTCTCTCTCTCTCTCTCTCTCTCTCACCTTTTCTTCTTCTACATAACTGAACTCAGTCAGGCCGAACCCTAAGGCAGACCTGAATTCTAACACTTTTCAACATTGGCTTGATAGGCCCTAGAAGCCACCTCTTGCCGTCATTCCTATTCCTGAAGCGATTTTCCTTCCTGCCCAAATGCGAGGCAGCTTTGAAAATTTGATCACCTCTCAACCTTCCTAATGGGTGAGATGAGTCTTTCAGACAAGATCCCTTATCTACTACACTCGACAGAGAGCTGTTAAAATTAATAAGTTTGATTCCATTAAACTCTCGAGCATCCCCTTTAAAAGCGTACTCTTTAGGATAATTTGACAAGTTGCAAAAGTCCCTATGAGTTCCACCTAGTTCGGAGCAAATGCCCCTGATACCTGATCCATTCTCTTCACTTACTTTAACACTGATGCAGGAGTTGAAGAGTCAAAATTGGAATTTTATGAAATTTTATGTATTTCCGTATTTTTGGACAATAGGGGCATTTTTGTCATTTTGCAATTTTCTATAGGGTCCCATGATAGAGTTTAATTTTTCTAGTTATAGCTTGTTTATGTTTAAAATTTCAGAGTCATTGCATAAGCAGGATTAGAGTTAGTGAGCTTCTTTGAATTGAAATAGGATATGACAAGACAACTTAGTTGGAGTTCTACTAGGATTGATGGGTCTGACAATTCTACTCCTAGGACTATTATGAGTCTAACAGTTTGACTCCTAGGTTTATTATGAGTTTAGAGTCTATAAATATGTATGGACGTTCTATGCAAGGGCAATGAAATTTATTGAGTTTTCTTTAAGCTTATGCTAACTATGGTAAGTGATTCCCACACCCTAGAGTGATTCTAGGCACCCTGTGAGTGATTCTAGGTATTTTCTCTCATCTTTCTCTCCCTATTTTCTCTCTTATTCCTTCAAGAAGCCATTACAACCATCAACAGCCATAAAATTTTGATCAAAGAAGACCATTCAACATTGTCTAAGGACTAGAACTAAGCTGGTCCTACATCAGTTTGGTATCAGAGATAATGGTTTATTCACTGTGTTCCCACAAAGTGACCAATTCTATAGGCCTAGGGTATCTTCTAAACAATCTTATAGGTCTATAATCAATGATGATTGGGTTTTTGATCTTTGGTTGATTTATTTGAGAAGATGGTAGAAGAAAATAGATCTAATAATGTTGACTACAAGAGTAAGGTTTTCAAACATGTTAGAAGAGAAAGGGAAATACCACATTTCAAAGGCTTTGGTAATGATGATCCGCAAGAATTCTTTGATTAGGCTGCTAAACTAGAAGAATATTTTGATTGGCATGATATGTTTGACAAACAAAGGATTAGATTTGCACACATGAAGCGGGCAGGTCATGCTAAAGTATGGAAAACTCTTGAGCAACAACTAGAAAATAGATGCAATGATCCAATTAGTACATGGGTAGAGACAAAAAGGTATTTACAAGAAAAGTACACCCCACTAGACTTCTGTGATGATATATGAAGTTGACTAATTTCAAGCAAAAGAAGAAGCAACAAGTTACAACCATGAACTTGAAGTCAATGGGAAGAATGTACAGAGTTGAAAAGAAAGTAGATGATTCCTTGCATGTTGATGCCTATCCTAGAGCTGAAGTTCAGAATGAAGCTGAAGAAGAAGAATTTCAATCTATAGAAGTTGTAGATATTAAAAATCAAGAGGGTGCAAGCCAAGAAAATATAGAAATTGCTGGAGTTTCCAACACCCATGATCAGCTTGAGGTTAATGATCAAGAAGAAATAGAAGTGGAGCAAGTTAAAGAAATTCAGGTGCAAGATACAAATGTGCTTATTATAGTAGATCCTAGTAAGGAAGTGACTTTACCTTTCAAGTTCAACTAGAACTAATTCAAGAATTACAACCTGACATAAAACAAGTTCCACTAACATCAAGAATGGAAGGAGTCCTAGAGTTTGTTGAAGAACCAAGGATAGCAGAATACATAGAGATGGTGATTCCTAAGCTAGAGGTTGAAGAAAAGTTCCAAATGTTGTAATTGAGAGTTTGGATAAGCGAGGGGAAGATTCAACCCAATGGTTGGTTGATGAATTAAGTGTTCAAGAAACTAATGTTATTGATGATTTAACAAAGATGGTTATGGATGGTAGTGTTTCAAAAATACATTTCTTTCAAGATCCTTTTCTAGTTCTGTGTGTAGCCTCTACTCTACATTCCAAGCATGTAGTTGTGGGAAATCCTACGCCTTTTGTAATTGGGGCATATCAACTTTTCATCCGCAAGTTCTTCAAAACTCGAGGACGAGTTTTTTTGAACTGGGGGAGAATGATTCAAGATCTGAAGAGTCAAAATTGGAATTTTATGAAATTTTATGTACTTCTATATTTTTGGACAGTAAGGATATTTTTGTTACTTTGCAACTTTTTGTGGGGTCAATGATAGGGTTTAATTTGTCTAGTTATAGTTGGTTTATGTTTAAAATTTCAGAGACGTTGCATAAGTAGGATAAGAGTAACTCAGTCTTCTTTGAATTGAAATAGGATATAACAGCTTAGTTTGAGTTCTACTAGGATTAATGGATCTAATAGTTTAACTCCTAAGACTATTATGAGTCTAACAGTTTTGACTCCTAGGTTTATTATGAGTTTAGAGTCTATAAATATGTATGGACGTTCTACACAAAGGGCAGTGTAGTTTACTGAGTTTTCTTTAGTTTATGCTAACTATGGTGATGACTCCCATGCCCTAAAGTGATTCTAGGTACCCTATAAGTGATTCCATGTATTTTCTCTCTTCCTTCTCTCCTATTTTCTCTCTTATTCCTTCAAGAAGCCATTACAGCCATCAACAGCCATAAAATTCTGATCAAAGAAGACCATTCAACATTCTCTAAGAACTAGAATTGAGCTGGTCCTACATCAATCACCCAACCCACTTGGGTCTAACCTATGATCTATCAACTGAATTTGAATTCTTGATGACCTTTTGTTTCTCGAGCTTACTCTCCACCCTTTAAAAACCAATTAAATTATTTGTTCTTTCCAAAAAGTGATTATTATTATTCTTTTTTGCCCCCAACCTTTCTTCTTCCATGCTGGAACCATCTTTCGACAGACCTTCTTCCGTTCCTTTGCTTCCACATGGCCTCTGTCCTACCACATCAGCTTCATCTTCAACCTCTCGACCTTCCCCCCAAAGTAACATTTCATGCTCCAGAAATCCAAACCTTCGTCCAGGCCCCATTCAAGAAGATATCGAGGGCTCGAGGAACCTCCTCCGGCTTCACTCTGGCAACCACAACCATTGCAAAACTAAGATTCAAGGTGTCAAGATATGAAGACACCTCCAATCGTCATCGCAACCTTCTCCAGAGCTGTTGTCTCCCAAAGATTGAAAGGGAACCCAAACAATCTGATAATAAAGGCCCTCTGTGGAGCTCCTTGCTGTTGCATGATACCATCCATCTCTAAACCTAAATAACACCTGATTCAGTCTCGAAGCAAGGAAAGAATTCATGGGGAAACAAACCCATTTTTCCAATTCCCATACCAATTCTTCTTTCTTCTTCTAGGCAATCTATCTTTTTGCTGTTTACCCTAACAATGAGCAATCTACCTTATTTTTCATCCATATTCTTCATCTCTCTAATCACCCACAACCCCCTAGCATCCCCATTAACTTGCTATTGAACTATCCTGCCTGATGAAAAAGAGACTGGGGTCAGCTCTTGCTTTAATCATATTTTCTAGGGGGTAGGGTGGGGGTTTGGGAGATTGGCCACCCCCATTGCAGAGGACAAAGAAAATATTGCATATCTCAAACTAATGGAAATCTGTAATAAGACCCCTTTATTCTAGGTGTTTCTAAAATGACCTAGAGAAAAGAAAGGGAGGGGGAAAAAATGAAATTTCTTCAATGTTATTTGTAGAGAGAATGGGCCAAATGGCCCATAGGATGTTCTTATTTATTTATTTATTTTTGTTTCTTTTGTTAATGGGCCTTTAACTAATGGCCCTTTTATGTTTCTTTATGTTTATGTTTAATTAAGTTAATCGCCCAATTAAGGGCCTCTCTGCAAATACAGAAACCTTGTAAATTACTTTTTAATGAAAAGATTAGGGAAGGGAGTAAGGTTCGAACAACAACTCCAAAACCCTATTGTCGCCAACTTCTTCTTCTTCTTCTCTCTTTGCTGCTGATATCCAATCCTTTTTCACAACTTTTAAATCAGTCCTCTCATTCTCTTGGACTGTTTTTCTTCTTGGTATCAGAGCAGGCTCTTTTCTTCTTCTTTTTTCTCTTTTCTTCCCATACACAGTGTGTATGGAGAGCTGAATCGAATGAGTGATTGAAGAAACCATTCAGCCCAGTTGTTAGTGGTTTTTTGGAGAAAGGGATACTGTCTTGGTCATCATTCTGATAGTCCCTAGAGTTTTTTGCCTAAAACCCTAATCAACTGGAGAATTCTGATTGCGGGCCCCACAAGGAGCTTCACCTTGGTGCTCAGTGACTGAAGGGGTTCTTTCTCTTTATCTTGAAGATCGATCCAAGTCTTGTGGTGTTCTATGAAGCCTACAGGGAGTGGCTGTTGTTTTCTTATTTCTCCCAGGTTCCGGGTGAGACACAGCTAGCATATACGACTTCATAGAGGTTGGTACTTGGTGTCTGATTTTTCCTATCTTCCTTGTTTATCATTTGAAGCTGTTTGAAGTTCTTTTGGAGTTGCTCGAGGAAGATGGATATCTCGGGAGTTGAAAATAAGTGTGGCGTAGAATCCGGACAGGTTCCGGGAGCACTCGTAGACTCACTATCAGCTGTGACCAAAGTCAAGCTCGATGGAACTTACTATCTAGCATAGTCACAGTCAGTAAAAATACATGTTTGTAGTAGAGGCAAGTGGGGTTATATCTCTGGGAGCAAGAAAGCACCACCGGAAGATGACCCGTCTTATGAGAAATGGTTGCAAGAGAATTATACTGTTATTGGATGGTTAGTGAACTCAATGCAACCACAAATTAGTCAACATTATTTATGGATGAATTCAGCCAAGGAAATATGGGATAGTGTTGTTGAAACTTATTCTCAAAAACCAAATGTGGACAGGGCTTATAAGTTAAGGAGTGATGTGAATAATCTAAGGCAGGGGGAGAGACCTTTAGCGGTATACTTCTCAATGCTGAAATCCCTATGGCAAGAGATAGACCTAATGAAAATTGTTGTTTGGGAAAGCACAAATGATACTGAGACATACAGGAAATTAGTTGAGAGAAATAGGGTATGAATTCTTGACAGGGCTGAAACCCGAGTTTGACATTACCAGATAGAATATCCTAGCTAAGGATAATATATCTTTGTCTCAGGCTTATGCCATGGTGAGTAGTGAAGAGAGCAGGAGGCTGGTCCAGGTTCAAGGGACCATCCCAAGTGACCATTTTGCTAATATGGGGCTGAAATCGAAGGTGACTGTAGGCAATTCAGGTGGTTCAAGGAAACAAGAAGTTATATGTGAGTACTACAAGAAACCAAAGCATACAAAAGGCAAATGTTGGAAACTACATCCAGAACTCCTTCCACCTCGTTTTCAAAATAAGGTTGATAATGGGAAGCCAGGAAGTGCCAACACAGCCACAGTCTCAGATAATGACAGGTGCTTCACAAATGAGAGGACTACTAGTGAGCAGTTAGCAGTTATGAAGGCAGAGTATGAGAAGTATGGAAGGATGATCAGTCAACTACTTCTACATTTACACGTTCAGGTATACGTGCTATTGCCAATCATGCAACTATCTCAGGTAATCGTAGGATCTCTTGGATTATTGACTCTGGTGCTTCTGATCATATGACCAGTCTCGCCACTTTGTTTATTTCTTATGATTTGCTTCCTATCTGTGATAAGATTACCCTAGCTGATGGCTCACTTGCTCCTATCTCTGGCAAGGGAACCATCAAAGCTACAAACTTTCTTTCTCTTTCTTCTATCATTCATGTCCCTAGACTGAATACTAATTTATTATCTATGAGTAGCCTAACTAAATCCTTGAACTGTAGTGTAACCTTCTTCCCTTCTTATTGTGTTTTTCAAGACCTGAAGTCTCAGAAAGTGATTGGGAGTGGCCGTGAGGTGAATGGAATATACATGTCGGATACTCCTGGGCAAAGCCAAGGGCAACCTGGGAAAGCTACTTTTGGATCTACCTCTTCAGAATCTTTTAGTTGTGTCATGTTATGTCATTTTCATTTAGGTCATTTATCTTTTTCTGCTTTGAGTCATTTGTTCCCAAAATTGTTCAAGGGAATTAACTTGTATAGCCTTCACTATTAGTCATGTGAGTTATCAAAACATTGTAGAAACAGTTATCCTTCGAGTAATAAAAGATCATCATTTCCTTTTCATATTGTGCACTCTGATGTGTGGGGGCCATATCACTTGCCCTCTATGGGAGGTTATAGATATTTTATCTTGTTCATTGACGATTTTTCTCGATATACTTGGTTATTTATTATGAGATCTCTAGATGAAGTTCCCAAGCTTGTGAGACAGTTCCATAAATTTGTTCTTACCTAGCTTGATACAAGAATTAAAATATTCAGATCCGACAATGCAAAAAAATACTTTGAGAAAAACCTAACCTCTTATCTCATTGATTTTGGGGTCATTCACCAAAGTTCTTGTGTTCGTACTCCAGAACAAAATGGAGTAGCTGAGAGGAAGAACCGTCACATAGTTGAAATTTCAAGAAGCATTTTGTTTGCCTCACATGTCCCTACAAGATTTTGGGGGGATGTTGTTCTCACTACAACCTATCTAATCATCCGTATGCCATCCAGAGTGTTGGGTTTTAAGTCCCCCTTTAACCTCCTTCATCCGGATAAGGACCTTTTTTCTATTCCTATTCGTGTCTTTGGATGTACTTGTTATGTATACATTTCTAGTACCCAAAGACATAAATTTGAACCAAAGGCCCATAAGTGCATCTTCCTTGGTTATGCCTCCACACAGAAGGGTTATTGTTGTTTTGATCCTAACACTGGAACTCGTTATGTTTCAATGGATGTTACCGTTGATGAGTCCACTCCTTTCTATGATTCTTCTCAGGGGAAGCATTGTTCATAGTGGGAGTATTTGTCATAGTTGTTTTCACTCCCCCTTCATGTCCCTGTTGAGTCTCCTTCTATTCTTGATGAGTCAAGGGGAGAACAATCATCTCCAATTCCTTCCAATATTCTTATTCCTCCTCCATTACCTCCTCGTCCCCTTTTTAATCCCAGGTGGTACCAATGGCAAAGGACTAGGAGTGAGCAAATTGTTTCCTCTACATCACATGAGCCACTTACACTTCCAGTTACTGAATAGACAACAAGTACTGATACCATCCCTTTACCTCCCCGTCTCCTTTTTAATCCCAGGTGGTACCAATGGCAAAGGACCAGGGGTGAGCAAATTATTTCCTCTACATCACATGAGCCTCCTACACTTCCAGTTAGTGAAAGACAATAGGTACTAATACCATCCCTTTACAGGCTCCCTTCCTAGATCTTAATGTCCCTATTGCTATTAGGAAAGGTAAAAGGAAGTGTACTGCACATTACATTTCCAAACATGTTTCCTATGGCCTGCTTTCTCCTTCATATTATGCCTTTCTTTCTTCTGTTGCTTCTAACCCTATACCTAGGTCTATATCAGAAGCCCTTACTTTTCCAAAATGGAGGATTTTATGAGAACTGAAATAGATGCTCTACACAAGAATAACACATGGGAAGTGGTTGATTTGCCTGAAGGGAAGGAGACAGTAGGCTATAAGTGAGTGTATACCATTAAATATTATGTTGATGGCTCCATTGAGAGGTACAAAACTCGGTTGGTTGCAAAAGGCTATACACAAACTTATGGGATTGACTATTTAGAGACTTTTGCGTGCGGGTTCTACTATCTTTGGCTGCTCATTCAAACTGGCATCTTTATCAGTTGGATGTGAAAAATGCATTCTTGAGTGGAGTATTACATGAGGAAGTTTATATGTATCTCCCACCAGGGATGTATGGCACAGACATGGAGGGAAAAGTGTGCAAGTTGAAGAAGTCTCTCTATGGATTCAACCAGTCACCTAGGGTGTGGTTTGAAAGGTTTAGGGTTGCCCTTGTTAACTTTAGTTACGTACAAACTCAGTCTGATCATACCCTATTTGTGAAGAGGAGAGGTTCATTGATGGTATATCTCATAATCTATGTTGATGATATTGTAGTGACTGGCACTGTAGTGATAGGAATTGATGATCTTAAATATTTCCTTCATACAGAATTTGAGCTCAAAGATCTGGGGGAGTTGAGGTATTTCCTTGGCATTGAAGTGGCTCAGTCTAAGGATGGAATTTTTATCTCTCAGCGAAAATATATACTTGACTTGCTTACTAAAACAAGCAAAATGGGTGCAAGACCAGTGGCTACTCCTATTGATATGAGTCACAAACTTTCTACCTCTAATGGAGAACTATTGAAGGATAAGGGAGTGTTTCAAAGGTTACTAGGGAAACTGCTATATCTTTGTATAACTCGACCTGACATTACATATGTTGTCAGCTGCATTAGCCGGTTCATGCATGCTTCCAGGGACACTCATATGGTAGTAGTAGAACGAATTTTATGTTATTTGAAGAGTACTCCTGGGAAGGGCATTCTTTTTGCTAAGCATGGTCATATGAAACTGGAGGCTTACACAAATGCTGACTGGTCGGGAAATATTGATGATAGGAGGTCAACATCTGGATATTGTAGAATGGGGGCAGGTAATATTGTTTCTTAGAGAAGCAAAAAACAATTTGTTGTTGCCAGATCTTCAGTTAAGGCCGAGTACAAGGCTATGGCTCATGGAGCTTCTGAGTTACTTTGGCTTTAATTCTTGATGGAGGAACTAGGTGTTGAGTATGATAAGCCATTAATGCTATATTGTGATAATCAGACCGCCATCAACATTTCCCACAATTTGGTGCAACATGATAGGATTAAACATATTGAAGTTGATAGGCATTTTATTAGAGAAATGGTGGCTTCTGGAGAAGTTTGTCTACCATTCATTACATCTGAAGAACAGTTAGCTGACATTCTTACCAAGGGAATCTCCAAGGCCAAACTACAACATGACACTGGCAAGCTAGGCATGACTGACATATATGCTCAGCTTGAGAGGGAGTGTAGAGAGAATGGACCGAATGGCCCATAGGATGTTCTTATTTTTTTATGTTTCTGTTTATTTTGTTAATGGGCCTTTTGTGTTTCTTTATGTTTATGTTAAATTAAGTTAATTGTCCAATTAAGGGCCTCTCTATAAATTCAGAAACTTTGTAAATTACTTTTTAATGAAAGGATTAGGGAAGGGAGTAAGGTTCGAACAACAACTCTCCCAAAATCCTATTGCCGCAAACTTCTTCTTCTTCTTCTCTCTTTGTTGCTGATACCTTATCCTTTTTCACAACTTTTAAATCAGTCCTCTCATTTTTTGAAACTGTTTTTCTTCCCTCTTTTTTTGTTTGGGGGAGGAAGAAAGGATGGGATATGGGCTACCCCCTCTCTCAAACCAATAGAAATCTTTAATAAGATCTTTTCATTCCAAGTGCTTCTAAAATGACCTACAGAAAATTTCTTCAATGTTATGGTTGATAATTGGATAGAACTTTGACTGAAAATCCTTAAAATACAAACCCGACATAACTGATACTGTTCATAGAAACTCAAAACTCCATTTATCAAATCCTAGGACTAATACTAAAATGTGGTGCTTCTTTCCCAGAGTAAAACAACAAACAGACTACAAGAACATTCAAAGTTCTGTGAGATACACCAAAGATGACGTCAGAAACTGAAGGAATTCCAATCTAAACAATAGAAGTTTAAATAATCTTCAAAAGTCGCCAAAGATTTCAATTTTTAAGGAAAGAAATAATAGAGTGTTGAAAGAAGAAAATTACCACAGCACTAGTGTCCATGTGGCTGATGTCTGCTGTGACACCAGGAGAATTGACAACATCATAGAGATGGAGAACAGAAACCAGTGGATTCATCTTCATCAACATTGCGAGAGGTTGGCCAATGCCACCAGCCGCACCCAGGATAGCAACCTTGAATCCAGATGAACCACCCTTCGCTCGGCAATTTTCCCGCCTCAAAATTGAAGTTTCATCCGTCTTTTAGCCCATAATCCATACAATGTTTCCAAATAACAAGAAACCAAGAAAAAAAATCAGATCTTTGTAAATAGGCACAACATAAAGAACCCTATCTTCCATCAAATGATCGAAAACCATTCGAACCCCGGAAGAGAAAGAAAGCAAATAATCTGAAAACAACAGAATTCTGAAAAGAAATCAAACAGAGGAAAAATAGAATGAAGAAGGAAGTCAACCTGGAGATTAAAGGGGCGGAGATGAGCAGAGATCCTTGCAATACGTTGATTAACCTTCGCGCTCGGTTCCATCTTGGCGTATCGCTGAAGAATAATGGAGAAGGGAAGAATTGTCACTATATAACGGAAGCAGGTTGATCTATTGGCATTAGTAGTCTATTACAAGTAAATAAACAAGCGAAAGTGCGAAACAGTGGAACTGTGGAAGGCTGAAAACTGACGTGAGGATGACGGTGATATCCTAAAGTCGAGATGCGTGGAAATTGAAATTTCCTGCCGAGAAGCCTTATGTTTGCGTTATGGTTCTTGCAGTTATCAAACACTTACAGCAAGTAGCTTCTCCTTCCCTCCTCTCCAATTCACCCCAAAGGCCAAATTCTGTCATTGATCTCCTACGCAGCTACGGCTTTTCCAGCAATTTTTTGTTTTATCTTTATCTATATATCTATCTATATATTATATTAAAATTGGTGTCTTCATTATCATCATGTCTCTTTTTTTTTTTAATCAGGAAAAAACTATTATATTAACTTGTAAAACTTACATGATTCGGGCCCGAGCTATTATTAAGAAACCTTTAGTTGGCCCTTACAAGTTAAGGCGAAAGTATGTGTTTCCGGATTGTAGCTTTTAGGTATATTGTACTGATGTAGTGCGATCTAGTTACTCCACGCTCAAGTTGATTTGGCTTTCAGTCGAACGGCGCATTAGGTTGATATGCAAGAGGAGGATTAGAGAATTTGACGAGATCGCTCCGATGCTTAAGTTAACAAACTTGTTGCGAGCTGAAAATTACTCAGAATATTGAGAGCTAGAGAGTAGAGAAATCATGTGTACTTTGAACCACCGGGGGTGGAGCCTTTATATAGTTGAGTCCTCATGGGTTTTGCGGACCGGTTGCGGAATCTTCGTCACGACGAGATATGTTTCCGCTTTAATTGGAGGGCAACGCTATCAACTGATAAGGCTTATTAATTCTGCCCGAGTTGGGGGAGGAGATAATGCTACCTGTTACGTGGCGTGATCCCGTGAGGTTCAGAATCCGTTGGAGGGGTTTCCGGGATCACTACGTAGTGATCTGAGTCGGTATCTCCGAGTTGATGCTTTTAAGTTCCAAATTAGGTCGAATGCCAAAGTGCCTTAGGATCGATGTGATCCTATTGCGATCTAGTACCGAGGTGACCTTGTCCCGAAGTCACCTTATCCCAAGGTGATTGGATATCCGAGCTTGATCTGTTATGGACTAGTCATATTAGGCTGAATTGTCATCTCTTGGTCAAGTCGTGTCCACGTGTCTCCACTTTATCGGGCCAAATCACCCTTCATCATGTACAAAATATATAGCTTCAAAACAAGATATTAATCTTCTTAAATAGCTCCTATGTAGCTGTTTTATCCAGTGGTTAACACGGTTAGCATTAGCAAATTCAACTAAGTCTGAGCTGTCTGCATGGACGAAAAGATGCTTCATTTCTCTAGAGATCGCCATTGGGAGTCAGAAGGGCTCGTATTTCAGCATCATAGCTCCAACATGGTCTACCTTCTGCATAGGTGAGTTGTTCATTGGTTTATTGGAGGATGATCCCACATCTTGCGTGACCTGTAACCGGATCAAAAGAACCATTAGTATAGAAAATGGGCAGATTACTACGATGCATGTGACGGACTTGGGATGATAATTGTACAGAAGGCTTGTACTCCAAACTGGAGGAACTCATTGCCTTTACCACTTGAATGGGTTCCTGCCGATCATTCTCAAATATTTTTTTTGTTTCTGGCTTCCCATATGCAATAAATAATTAATGCAAAATTGCTGAGACTCATTAAAGCTTGTTGATTTCCTAGGTTATGAGCCAGATAATTATACCAATCTTGAACAATGATGTGGATGGGTGACTGCGAAAGCGAAATTATAGAGGGGTTTAAACCAATTTGAGCTCCGCACCAGATAGCCCGTGCAAACGTGCACTGGAAAAAGAGGTGATGTAGCGTTTCCTCGTGACTGCCACAAAATGAACAAAGTTTATCCGGTCCTACTAACCAAGGACATTTATTTTTTGTGAGAAGTCCATCCCAGAAAAGGAAGACTTGGAACCGGTATGGGATTTTGAGCTTCCAAATGAGCTTCCACTTAAAATGAGTGGTTGTGCTTGACGCACCAAATGAAGAGAAAAGATGAAAGGCCGACTTAACAGTGTAATGGCCAGAAGTTTTGTTTTTCCAAATGGATGGATCAGCCAACTAACTTGGTTTTATATGTGCTTCCATAATATGTTGGATGATAGAGGCCGAGAAGAACTATTGGAGAGTTGGGAGACACCATGAGCCATCTGAATTAAGAAACTCTGACACTTTAAGTCATGCAACCTAGCTTGATCTAAGGACGAAGCTACATAGTTACAGCTTTTCCAGCAATTTTTTGTTTTATCTATATATCTATATATATTATATTAAAATTAGTCATGTCTCTCCTCTAGAGAAGTTATTTATCTATTTTCTTCATTTTTTATATTTTTATTATTGTCTTTAGTTTTAAAAATTTAAAACAATAATCATTATTTATCTTGATTAGATTAATAAAACTGCACACTATCTTGATTAGCTTGATCTAAGGCCTCTTATTTTAATGCATGTTATTATTATATTTAAAAAAGACATTTAATTAAGAGAGAGAGAATAGTAATAATAAATATTAAATAATATAAATAGGTTAATGTTAAACAATAACAAATTATTAATTTAAAAATCCACTAAACTTTCACTAAAAATGTACAAAACTTATTAAATAATAAAAATGTGTTTCAATTCCCCTTAAAAATCAAACTTCATAAACGCTAACAAAAATAAGAAATTTAAATATAAAAATATTAATTGATAGTTTTACACTTTTAATAATATTATTAGATAACTTATGAGTTGAGACCTTTATTGTGCATAATCAGATCATTAAAAATGATAAAAATTAATGAAATTTTAAAATGTATAACTCATTTTATTAACACTAAAAAATTTAAATATAAAAATATTAATTGATAATTTAATAATATTATTATATAACTTTGTATTAATGTATTTTTAATTAATTAATAATTTTTATGAGTTGAGACCTTTATTGTGCATAATGAACTCATTAAAAATTATAAAAATTAATGAAAATTATTAACAGTATTTTATTGCAGAATTACTCATATGCAAAAATTACTAAATAATAATGAAAAAATACCAACAATTAATTAAAAATCCGAAAAATTCTAAAAAACCTAAACATAATTAAAATACTAAAAATAGTTAAAATTAACAATATTTTATATTAATAAGGGTATTTACTAAAAATAATTAGAAAGTACAATTAATAGTATTTTATTATTAAAAATACCAAAAATTATTAAAAAAATACCCAAGCCAAAAATTATTGAAAAATATTGAAAATTAGTTGTGTTTTTTATTAACTATGGTATTTATTTAGTTATTTAATTTATTTTTACTGAAAACAAATACAAATTAATGTTGTAGTGACTAATATGCAAAATTAAATGCTGAAAATACTGAAAAATATTGAAAAATACACATATGCAAAAATTACTGAATAATAATGAAAAACATCAAAAATTATTTAAAAATCCAAAAATTCTAAAGCTCGAGCCCAAGCCCAAAGACTGATCTGTGCACAAAATGTCTTATTTTTTAATATACTTTTATAAACTATTATTATATTAATTTAGTAATAATTTAATAAATTAATAAACTAATTTATATTTTCTAATACTAAATTGATATTTATTAATGATTTAAGAAATATATATTATATTTATTATATATAACATAAATACTTTTTTATATATGTAATAGTATCGGGTCGGGCTTATTTGAGAAAGCTCAAGCTCGAGCCCACAGGCTTGAAATTTTGTCCAAGCCTAAAAAATAACAAGTAGGACTGGGTCGGGCCGTTGAGCTACCCGGCCCATGAATAGGTCTAATTGTATATATAAAAAATTATATGAAATAAAAATTTAAACATCTATTTCTATTTTTTTTTAATGGACTTCTCATAACTTGGCCCAGTCCACGGCCTGGCCTGGCCCAAGGCTTGGCCCATGGCATGGCATGGGCCCGTGTAGGCTCGGGCCGTGGGTCGTGCGAACCGACCCCCCAAGATATCCTGTGGTCTAGCACAACACGACCCACACTTTGTGCGGGCCACATGTGAGTCATGTCGTGTCGGTCCAGCACAACCTGATTTACACCTCTACTTGAACCCGCCCAATACTGGGGATAGGGTGGGGAAATTCAAGGATTCCCTCATCCATGATGAGGAGTGGGGTGCATTGACCCTAAACTCGCATGACATTGTGGAGTGGTTGCCTTGCCCTGAACCCGCCTGACACTAGGGACGGAGCGGGGATGGAGTAGAGTGTCTTGACTATTGAGGCAAGGACAGGGATAGGGTGCCCCACCCTAAACCCACCCCATTGTTATTCCTATATAATTGTTAATTATTAGTAAAATTAATAAAAATGTTAGATTTTACAGTTATTTTTTATTTATTTAAAATTAATCAAAATATCATTTAAAAATAATAACAATATTAAAATTACTACAAATTATTAATAAAACTAAATTTATTAAAAATATTTATTCATATTAAATTAACAATAACTATTTTCTATAAATCAACATTAAATGAAAAATACAATTATTAAAATTTTAAATATTAACAAAAACTTTAAATACTTTTAATTAAATAATAACAAATTTTGATTATTAATTTAATATTAATTAATAATAAATAAAATTATTAAATCTTTCAAATTTTCAGTGCATGCACGAGTCCCCGCTAGTGGTATAATTATAAAGGGATTTTTCTTCTGGGCAGTAAAGTCTAGACTCTAGAGTCCAGCTCCAACATACTTACTAGTAGTGGTCAAAATTACTATAATATCTCCACTCGGGTAATTTATTGACTTCCGTTGGTTAAGCCACATGATGGGGTTATGGGCTCTATTGGGGGGTATTCCAGTCATTTGGTTATCCGAGCTCGATCCATTGCGAACTTGGCATGTCAGAGTGAGCTGCTTGGTGGCGAGTTGTCTATAAGTGCCAGGCTGCTTGGTGGCGAGTTGTCTGTAACTGCCAGGCTACTTGGTGGCGAGCTGCCTGTGAGGTGCCAAGCTGTTTGTAAGTGCCAGGCTACTTGGTGGCGAACTGCCTAGTGGCAAGCTGTCTGTAAGTGCCAGGCTGCTTGGTGGCGAGCTGTCTATAAGTGCCAAGTTGCTTGGTGGCGAGCTGCCTGTGAAGTGCCAGGCTGCACATAGTTGTCATGAGGTGCCAGGTGTCATAATGTCATTGGAGGGCCAAATCCGCCCTCATCATTTGCCCCCACTCCCGAGCTGAAAGTAACTCGACGAAGGGAGTAGATTTCTCCTTTTGGCCCGGAATTCAATGAGCTCATAAGCGTTGATTCAGTTCCTTAGGCTCTGTGAGCGACTCGCAGTCCACTCTTGGATTTTGCCCATGCCGAAGAGGCGACTGAGTCTTATGTGGTGCCGAGGTCTTTGCTAGTTCGGTACTTTAGCCCTTAGTTTCTAGGAGTGGTTTATAGTCCACTCTTGTTGATTTTGTCCATGTCGAAGAGGCGATTGTGTCTTATGTGCCCATGCCAAGGAGGTGACTGGGACTAGATCGCCCATGCCGAAGAGGCGACTGGTTCCTAACTGCCCATGCCAAGGAGGCATGGCATGGCATGGGACTAGCTCGCCCAGTCACCTCCTTGGCATGGGCACTTAAGACCCAGTTGCCTCTTCGGCATGGGCGAGCTAGTCCTAGTCGCCTCCTTGGCATGGGCACATAAGACACAATCGCCTCTTTAGCATGGACAAAATCAACAAGAGTGGACTATAAGTCGCTCCTAGAGCTTAAGGGATAAAGTACCGAACTGGCAAAGACCTTGACACCACATAAGACCCAGTTGCCTCTTCGGCATGAGCAAAATCCAAGAGTGGACTGCGAGTCACTCGCAAAGCCTAAGGAACTGAATCAATGCTTACGAGCTCATTGAATTCCGAGCCAAAAGGAGAAATCTACTCCCTTCGTCGAGTTACTTTTCAGCTCGGGGGTGGGGGGCAAATGATGATGGTGGATTTGACCCTCCAATGACATTATGACACCTGGCACCTCATGACAACTATGTGCAGCCAAGCACTTCACAGGCAGCTCGCCACCAAGCAGCCTGGTAATTATAGACAACTCACCACTAGGCAGCTCACCACCAAGCAACCTGGCACTTATAGACAGCTCGACACCTCACAGGCAGCTCGCCACTTACAAACAGCTCACCACCAAGTAGCCTGGCACTTGCAAACAACTCGCCACCAAGCAGCTTAGCACTTACAAACAGCTCGGCACCTCACAGGTAGCTCGCCACCAAATAGCCTGGTACTTACAGACAGCTCGCCACCAAGCAGCTCACTCTGACGTGCCAAGTCTGCAACGAATCGAGCTCGGATAACCAAACCACCTCGAGACAAGTCTACCTCGGCGCAAGGTCACATCAAGACCACCTCGATCCCAAGGCACTTCGACATTCATATCAGGTCGGATCTAAAGAGCACGAGCTCAGGCAATGTTGACTGACCATCGCATGGCAACCCCGGGTATCCCATCACCGTACTTCGCATCTTACAGGATCATGCCTTGTAACGGCTATATTAGATCACCCACTCCCCGATTCAAGAGGAAATGGGCAACCATACCGGTTGGTGACGTTATCTCCACCTAACACAGAAACAGATCCCATCACAGCGGGAATCCAGGAACTGCTCCACCAAACTCACGAGGACTCCAGTATATAAAGACCTCACCCCCCAGGGGCAAAGGTATGCAAAAAGGATGAGATGGGTAATCTCTGCTCTCTAGCTCTCTCATTCTCTAATATCATTCTCGGCTCACAACTAAGTGCTAACTTAGCCATTGGAGTGACCTCGCCGGATAAACACCCCAGGTTCTCTGATTCAATTCTGGCATATCAACTAGGTCATCCGTCTACAAAGATGAGCAGATCATCTTCTGCAGGGAGCAGCTAGGTTGCACTACACTAGGGAGCTTCACTTCGGCCTCTAAGTCATCGGCCACTTGGGAGCAGACGAAATGATGAGGTACTTAGCACAAAAAAAATGATATGTGACCAGAAAGCGTTACATCAAAAGCCAAAGAAAGAAATTCCAAACCTTTGGATGAATATTTCTAAGGTTTCTAAATATTAGGCTATTTGAAGGGCAAGATTGCTCAGGCTATATAGTATAGTCGACTACTCTGAAATGTTAGTTGACTATCTATGATAGTTGAGGCATGATTTTTTAAGATTGTGAGACATAGTCAACTACTCCGAAAGGCATAGTCAATTACCTGTGACAGGTGATGCATAAAAATGCCTTGTTTGAGAGAAGTAGTCGACTATCTAAAAATGCATAGTTAACTAACCTAGAAAAACTAAGCTAAATTTGATATCAATTGACTAATAGGAGGAACCAGTTGACTAGAAAGAGAAAAAATGTTCCTCCCTTCATCTAATAGATGACATCTAAAATTCGGTAGTTGATTATTTCAAAAAAATTTGATTGTTTGAAGACTTAAACAACTATTGCTATGTTTGGTAATCTTTCTACCATATTGGAGCAGATTTGAATCATTACTAAGAATTGAAAGAACCCTCTAACAACTAAAAAATAGTCACTTGCTCTCAAAACCTCTATAAATAGAGATTATAGTTTGATTGAAGGCAAGCAAGAAAAGCAACCTATTATTGTATAGTGTGTATAGTTGTTTTTTATAGCAAGTTAGCAAGAGTCATTTTTGTTGAAGAGATTCTTGAGCTTCAATAGTTTCAGATGTGACAAAAGCTGAGAAGCTTTTGAGTAGGGATGTTTATGGGTTGGATTAATTTGATTTTCCTTATTTACATCAATCAAACCAATACTCTCGAGTTGATCAATAGGTCAACAAAATTGGCTAAGAAAGAAAAAAAAAACGATTAGAAATTTTGTCTGCAATTCGGTCGGTTTAATTGGTTAACTGACTAATACATTGCCCTTCAATTTCCACACTTCTTAGTATTTAATATTTATACATCTTGTCACCTTTTTGGGGTTTGTGTGAAGAAAGAAAGGGACAACGGAATTTGGCTTTTGTGTAAAGAGAGAGAGGGCATAAAGTTTAATTTAATTATAATAGGTGAAGCATTGAAAAAGGTAATATTGACAGTCTAAGAATATTTAATGATGACACGTGTCACCTAACAAATTGACCTATTTAGTGATTATAATAGTTGAAGCCAGGTAATTTTAAAAGGGTCAAAGTGTGATAGACTTGTATCCACGTTGGTTCTCATTAACGTTCATATGTTAGTTTGGTTGAGGGTTTATATACACATAACCCACAACCAAACCAACCATCGGGTTTTAATGCTAATTGAACTGAAACCGACCGGTTATTTTTTAAAGTTGACCATCTCGGGTCGAGTTGATCTGATTTGGCCGGTTTGAAAATATTTGTGAACAGGTATACTTTTGAGCTTGTATAGTTTCATCCATCTATTGTGAGTCTCTTCTCCACTAAGTTGAGCATCCTGAGAAAAACTCTTGTAGTTGAATATGTTGAGCTATATATTGTCATATCTGCCTATCTAGAGGTCCCTTGCTGTAACCATTTACTGTGCTTCACTTATATTATCTTGAGTATAGGTAGATGTTCTAGATTGAACACCATCAAGGTCTTGTTGGCATCCAAAATCCCAACTGTTAAGTATTGAAGGCACCCACAAGTCATGCTAGTTTAAGGTATTGTAGGCTCCTGCAAGCCCTATTGGTTAAGGTATTGCATGTACCCAGAAATCTTGTTAGTTGTAAGGCTTTTATTGGCACTTGTAAGTCCAGCTAGTTAGTGAAAGGGTGGCCTGAGGTAGAGGATGTAGGCATGGGTTTCTTCAAACCTCTATAAATCTTATATGCCTTTACATTTGTGGTTTATTTATTTTGTCTTTCTTTGTTATTTTTTTCAAGTTTGTATAGTTACTTGTTACTAACATTATTAACTTCTTTAGCTAACTACAAAAGGCTTCAACCTATGATTATCTTGCAACCATTGCACATTATTTGGTTCATCTTCTCTTGATCTATAAGATACAAATTTGTTAGTGTAGTGCATGTACTACTAACCTCACTAATTTTACTAACTACACTAATTTATTGGTTCAATAGTTTAGATATTTTATTGCTTACTAGCATTCACCAATTTCTATCCATTTATACTTGATTGTTTTACACTTATAGTTGTTTACTTTTGTTGTTCAGCTTTATCATTTACTTTAATTAGTTAAGTTGTCTCTAAGATTCTGGTAGCAGTCTTACAACTGCTTGAATCTCAAGTTAATTATCTTTGAATAACTAGTTAATTTCTTAATTATTCCACTGTGGTTGGCCTTTTACCTCTACCAATTGCTATCCATTTATATTTAATCGCTTTACATTTACAGTTGTTTACTTTGTTGTTCAATTTATTGCTTAACTTTATCATTTACTTCAAATAGTTAAATTGACCTCGAGATTCCGGTAGCAGTCTTACAACTACTTAAATCTCAAGTTGATTATCTTTGAATAGCTGGCCAATTTCTTAGTTATACCATTGTGGTTGGTCATTTACCTCCAACTACACTAATCGATACACACTTCTAGTGCAGTTGCCATTTAGATTTTCACTTATTTACTTTTAGATGTTATTTACATTTTGCAATTAATTACATTTATTGTTTGATCTTTATTTAATTGCATTACCACTAACTCCATAGCAGTTCATCTACTTCATTGAGAGCATTTTTTTTTGATTAATTGTTGAATCTAATGACTAATCATTTATTCTACTGCATCTTATTTTTAAATCATCAAGAAGGTTTGGCTTTAGTTTTGGGGGGAAGGATTTTTGAGCTTAACACATTCACAATTTAGGCTATACCCAATTCACCCTCCTCTTGGGTAAGGCCATTAGTCCTAATAGGGTGCTCCAATTGATCAAGGTATAATGGATATGAAAGTTCCAAAGAACATCACAACTAAAATGAAGAGGAAAATTTAGGGTTTGAAATTGAAAACTCTTTTTAACAATGAAAGAGTTATCCTTATTAAATAAGTTTTGAATGTGATTCCTCTATTTGCAAGATGCCAATTAGATGGTTGGTATGGTTTCTTGCTAGTTGTACCAGAGAGACTTGGGATCAAATCCCACCTATGGGTTTGGGGGATGGACTACCCCTGTTGTGTAGCCCATGAAGCAAAAGCATAAAAAAGAAAAATATAATTCCTCTATTTCAAATGATGCTTTAATGAACATATCTAAAAAAGATTGATAAAATTCAAATACAATTCTTTGAGGCCCAAGAGAAGGCAAGGGAGCAATTGCATGGCAAGTTAAAAAGGTCTCTTCAAATTAGTGACTTTTTTTTTGGGGAAAATCACCCAAACCCCTAGTGTTTATAGCAAATCTATAAAAAGTATTTTGCCCCTTTGTGTTAATGCTTTCACATTTGAATTTGAGGGAAAATTAGGTAGTTGTTGATTGTTTAAAATGAGTTTAGAATATGACAAATTGCGCCTTTTGTCAGTACCGGAATTTTGTTATGCATCTTAAATAATTACACATGTCTAATTTTTTGGGTTAATTACTTATACATGCCCTTATCTTTGAGAAAATTACTTATTATGCTTTGTAGTTTTAAAAACTATTTATATATACCTTGACCTTCAAAACATTAAATCTAACGGATAAAATGTAAAGGACAAAATTGTACTTAATCGTTCATTTAATTTTCAAAAAATGCCCTACTCTTCTCACAAGAAGAACAACAATAGGGATGGAACAGTCCATGGTGCCATAGCTAAATACTAAAATTTTAAAAGTAGATAAAGATTCAAAAAATAAGAAATGGAATATGAACCAAAATAAGTATGATAAATAAGAAGATTTTTTATTGATATAAACAGAATACAAAATTTAAAATTGACTCAACAATGAAACCACTTTCTTGTTTAGGTGGTAGGTCAATGGTTCAACCAATTGGGCCAAATAGATCAATCCATGATGTTATATATAATTAAATAATAAATATTTAAACAGAGAATAATACAAAATACAGAAAAAGAAAAAAAATAGTCGCATCTCTAATATTAAATATTAATCATATTAAACAAAAAGAAGTGTGATAAACAAGAATTATTTTTATTAATGATGTAAATGAAATACAAAATTTAAGACCAATATAAGAACAAAGCCATTTCCTTGTCTAAGTGGCAGGTTAGTTGTCCAACTTTTTTCTAGGTCAAATGTATCAACACATTATGTCATATTTAATCAATACATATTAAAAAATAGAAATACAACATAAAACAAGAAATTACAACAATTTTGTAGAAAGAAAAACATTTTAGCACATCACTAATATTACATATTCATCATATTAAATAAAAATAAGTGTGAAAAATAAGAAACTACTTTTTCTAAAGGTGGAAATAGAATACCAAATTTAAAATAAACCCAAACGTAAAATATATTTTCCATTTGAGTGGTGAGTTAATAGTTGACTGTCTATGTAAAATGGGTCAACCCATGATGTCATATCTAAATAATAAAAGTTTTTAAAAATTGATAAAAGTACAATAAATTGTAAAATATATAGAAATTTTATAGAAAAAAATGCGTAATCTCTAATATTATATATTTATCATATTAAAATGTGATAAACAAAAAATATTTTTTAACGATGGAAATGAAATACAAAATATTAGGAAAAAAGAGATTTAATGTCTATTCCATCACCCTAGTAGCCAAATCAAATGGTTCAATAGGTTGATTAGATAGGTCACCATGTTGTTGATCGAGTCAATGGATGTATAGACAAGCAATTTGGTGGAAAATGAACCTATTCAACCAGTTTCATCTTTTTCTAGACAAACAATTGTTCAACTAGACCAACAAATTGAAAATATTTGTATAAGCTACAAAGTAAGAAGACTTGGAACAAAGTCTTTAAGTTAAAAAGCAATAAATCGCCAATATGCATATTTACTAGTGGAAAAAACTAAAAATAAAGGTAAGTTTATATAGTTGCAGGAAGAGAAAGAGGAAGGTGAAGTGTGTATACTGTATTTAGTCTTAATTAATTTTAAAAGGGGTAAAGGGTTATATTAGTTTAACATACACTCATAAAATTGTAAGAGAGGTCCAAGCAAAAGGGGAGCGACAATTGTAACATTGTCTTTGCTGTATAGTGTTGATACTTGGCTTCACGTCCTGACCACCATATGAAAAATCCAAACTACCTATTTTCCTTCTGTTAAAAGTATGACTTTATCACCTAGATACTCAAAATAACATGGCGTCCTTCCAATTACTCATGACTGTTTTCTTACTACAGAATTAATGGAAACAAATGAGAGAGTGGTGGACTACAAGAAGGAATTCCCACGAACTTTATGTAGGTCTATATAAAGTTTTCATAAAGGCCTCGTTTGCTTTTCGGTAAGTTATTTATTCGGATAAATGCAGTTATTTGGGTAAGTTTTTCTTGAGAAACACTTACCCAGGTAAGTGCATTCATCCATGTTCTTTTATTTTTTGTAAATAAGGCAATGACCATTTTAACCATAGAAGTCCATTATTAAAAAGGACATTTTTATTCCATTCAAGTGTTGGCAACTTCCCCTTATGTGGAAAAGTTATTTACCCACCTACGACATGGGTATCACTTACCCATATTAGTGATACACAAAAAAATAAACTTTCCATGGTCACCACATAAATCTGAAAAAAAAACATGGGATTCTTGGTCAATGGGAACTAAAATCCTATTGATTAACTTTCCCCCTCTCAAAATCCAAAAAAAAAAAAAAAAAAAGAATGCCCCCAAAGTATTAAGTCATTGGAGTAGGGGTATTTAAAGAACCCAAGGCCCCTCAATTCACAGCGAGAATCATATCACTAAAATCATGCATTGAAGATGTAGAGATTTGAACCCAAACTCTCATGATTATAGATACCATATAAAGCAGGGATACAAGTACAAATGTACAGCACGAGAGCTTAAGGTCTGTGTAAAATTTAATACTTCATTAGCTCTATCTCCATTATCATCCATGACTTACATATATGAGGATATAGCTTAATGACCACTAATGTGCCTCGCAGAATTACATCTCGGAGAACCATATCAAGAGAACTAAGAGTTCAATAATCAAGACCAACATAGGGGCTGGGACTATATCCTCTGAGTTGAAGGGCCTTTTCATGGGCTTTAAAGACCAGCCCACCTTGTACCAGACTGGGCTTATTTTCCAGGATGTAGGTTAGGCCCTGGCCACCAGGCTCTACGACCCATTTCCCAGTTTGTTGTTTTTTTAGGCATCGGTAAATATGCTTATACACATGGTTTCTTTTAAAACCAAAAGAAAATGAAATTGCCACAGCAGCAAAAACACTGCAACCTTGCTAGTTGCTAATGATTAGCAAACCTTGTCTTTGGAGATGGAAATTAACAATTGTCAATTGTATATATTCACTGCTTGAACAATAATGGTGTAAGAGCATGTATTATACACATGTGAAAATAAATAGTAAACATATATAGTATATGGTATTTGGATTTAACTTTTATGATCTACACTGAAATAAAGGCAAATATCTGCACTTTATATACTAAAGATGTCCCTTCATATGCTATTAGTTGATTCTTACTTGGGTGGATATATAAAAAGCAAAGCTCTCATACAATATGGCTTCTTTAAACACGTTGTTAGGCCTAAATGACATGGTTCCCAAATTCAAATTAAAAAGGGCATAACATTTAGGCTCAGTTTGGGAAGAGTGCAAATACAAATATGTAGAATGCAAATATAAGGTTTGCAAAGATCATACACAAGGTTTTGTATTGTACATATTGGTATTTGCACTTGTCCCAGACATGTAGAGTGTAAAACCTTGTATTTTGTATGTATTTAAATTGTACATATTTTGTATTTGTACTTTTTCCAAGTTGAGCCTTAGTCTGTGTTTGATTGCAGTGAAAATGAATTTGCACTGATGCAAAACTATGGTTATGCAAATATTTTGGGTGAAAGTATTGATTTATTTTTGTTTCAACTTTCACCTTACTTTGTTTGGTTGCAATAAAAATGAAGTAAAATAAGACCCAAAGTAGAATAAAGTAAAATCCAAAACAAATGTAAATCAAAATTTGCATTTTTTTTATTTGCACTCTCATACATTTGTACTAGTACAAATAAAATTGCATTGCAACCAAACAAAGCCTTAGTAAGAAATTAATTCTACTTCATTATGGTTACTCAAATAAAAATCCTAATAGAAAGGCTTTTCAGTATTACAATTTTGTAAGGGAGTGCTTAAGTTAAAAATAAGTGCTTATTCAAATAAGCACTCATTTGCATTTGGCACCCAATTTTTTCAAGTACCTATTTTTTAAAGGGAAAATTCCCGATTAGTACCCTGTACTTTGGGCCTAGTGCCACTTTGGTCCCCGAACTTTAAAATGTGACAATTCAGTACCTAAACTTTCAAAACATGACAATCCGACATTGACTGAATGGATGAGAGATCCATCGTATGGACGCCCAAATCTTGTGGAATAAAGGGGCGAATTTCAAAAATTTTTCTCTCCCTTTCAACTGGGAATCGCATTCCCTATTTAAAAAATCATATTTTCAATGATCAATCTCGAACTATAAACTAAACCAGATATGAACCAAAAGGAGTAGGAGAGGATTATACCTGATACGGAGAAATAATATCTCCCAACGAAGGTGTTCATGCCCAAGGAAGGATCCAAAGACTGCTCCCACTGAAGATGGCACAATGTAGGATTGAGCAATATCAGTAGTGTTTTTCTCCAAAAACTTTGTCCTTCGCAAGAAACAGTAGGATGGCACATGAGCACAGCTTCCTATCAATTCTTTCTCAAAGAACTGATGTCAAGATCGAATATTGACTTCTCCCACAACTGGAGATCGAACTGGATGTCTGGCAGCTACAGGAAGGAGGCGGCAAGAAAGATCTTTGTAGGGATTGCAGAAATCTTTCTTTTGTAATTTCAGATCTGAAGAGGATCTTATTATGTGATTCTACTAAAGGCTGCCGCCCCTTCATTCTTTTGTAAATCCAAAGGATCAGCTCCTAATCCCATCAGGAGTTGCTAACCCAAATCATATTTGGATCAGACATCCCCTTAGGTAATAAGGATAAACCCTTATCTTATCTGCAGATTAGATCAGTCTTCTCCTAATCTCATTAGGAGGTTTCTAGATCTGAATCATATTCAGATCTAAACTCTCTGAGTGGATAGGGTTAAGACCCTATCCTATCTATTGACCCATCTCAGAATTCGCTCATATTTAACTTGTTAAATAAGTCTAGTTCGAAATGGGCTTAAGGCCCATTTAAGGTTATGTATTCATTTAGCCTTCCAAATTGCTGCTTAGTTGGGCTTCCTTGTATGGCATGGGACCCAAGCATTGATCTACACATCAGCCACATGGGTTCGGCCCAATCTTTGTTACAAGGCCAGGCCGAATACACTACTATGGATAGTGCACCCCTTGAAACCCATCAAATGGGCTCTATGGGCCCAACACTTACCCTAAATGGTCCTTGGGCCAAGCCACCTTGTAACACCCAGGGACTGTGGGTAGATGCAAGATTAGCCCATCAGGTATTATACTCAATGGTCTTACACTTAACCTCTCAGCCCATAATGATCATACACTACCCGACAAGAGAGGACCTCTCCCTCGGCTGCAAAGAACAGTGTTGCACTCTCTGCTTATATGGATCCCGGGAATAAAAACCTTTTGCAAACATTTTAGAAACCATAATATATATACTTTTATATCTCATATAAAATATACTTTGCAAAACAAATCTCAACGATTGAAATCGGCTACCGGTAGTCTTGGTTTCCATTAGTGAGAGTGCATCCCCGATCATTACCTTTGTCCGACAAAGGGGCTGATCCTGTCACTATAATCACCCACTCAGATGAATTCTCAAACTATCCCAACATACCCGGGTTTTGACCCCCACTAAGGATCTCACTGATTGGTATATCAAAGACAGCACAATTCGACACCTAGTGCAGTATCATAATCGAGTGTAGGGGTCAGGTGTAACTTTCCAATTTTGCCCATCAATCTCCAAGGTCCAGGGCAATACTGGAAATCTAGTCCAGTTCAAAGATTCAATTAATCCTACTCTGTATGTGCCTAGGGTCTCACCCTGGCAGCTGAGATAGGCCACCCCAACCGACTTGGTGGCACAATAGTGTCAACCTTATCAGGATAGGTCTCCCCAGACCGACCCATTGGCTATGAACATTGTAAACTAACACAAGTCTCATTAAGTGTCCAGTTTAAGGGTATTACACAGAAACATACCAAGGGAACATGAATCAAATATGCACTTTTATTCATTTACAATAAACTCATAAAGTACATCATTCTGATTGAAACTAAGGGCATACAAAACTGTCCAACATTGACAACTTTTCCAAGTGCTTAACCAGCTATTAAGTGGCATTGAAAAACAACATAAATACCTTTCGACTGCCATCTAATTTTCTTTATCAACCATCCGAACATTGACAAAAAATTAACAATTTCAGATCCTTGCCTTTTTTCTATTCAAGAAAGTTGGGATCACTAGAATGCCCACTCAAACATGACCCGAACTTTCTTGAATAAGCACTTATTTTATATTGGGTATTGAATTATCACATTTTAAAGTTTGGGGACCAAAATGACACTAGGCCCAAAGTACAGGGTACTAATAAGGAAATTTCCCTTTTTTAAAATAAATACTTATTTTATATTGGGTGTTTGGTAGTCTTTTTCTCTAATAAGCATTTAAATAAGCATTTGTGACTATTTCGTCCTTCATTTTCTTTCAAATTTTCAAAATATACCCTTAGAAAGCACTTTTATAAAAGTTTTTATGAAAGTACTTTTACAAAAGCACTTTTATAAAAGCACTTTCATAAAAGTGCTTTTATAAAAGTGATTTCATAAAAATACTTTCTTAAAAGTGCTTTCATAAAAGTACTTTTATAAAAGTGTTTTCATAAAAGTGCTTTCATAAAAGTACTATAAAATTCAACTTGGGATAATTTTATAAGTGACATTTTAAAATTCAACTGGGGATAATTTTGGAAGAAACAAATGAATAAGTGCTTATTGTATAAGCAATTTAAGAAAGCTAGAAATTTGGGCTTAAAAAATAAGCACTTATTTTCGGCTGATTTCCCAAATACCAATAAGTGCTTAATGGTCCAAACAAGCACTTATTTTTAAGCACTCCCAAACATGGCCCAAGTCCCATTCATCATTTTTTTTTTGAAAATGCCCCCATTCTTTACAAAATCCTTAAGTCTCCTTTCAAGACTTGAAACATGGATGGTAGGTTGCAAACAAATAAATTTCTATACTTAGTATGGGTCATTAATTAGTAGCCATACTGTATATTATAATAGGGAAATGATTATATTGCTTTCCTTTTTTTATAATTTTTCTCAGAAAATTGTAAAATCAATCCATCCATGGTATTAAATGTCTTATCCCCCCATTCTTCTTCTTCTTCTTCTTCATATATCTTCTTTTTTTTCTGTCATCTTCTCTAACATGCCTCCTTCATGCAAAAGCCTATTGGACTTGAAATGTTGACAAGTATAATCTTACTCATATTTTGTGCTGAGATTTAATTAATTATAATGGGGATAACAAATATGAGATACTAGACTGTTTGGTCAAACAAGATCTAATACCACCTTAATTTAGGAACCATCTAACCTAAAAGCTTAAGCTATTAGAGGAGATCCTCAAATAGGTTTTTATTCTCTGACAAGTTCCACTCTAACTGTCAAATTGAAATTTAAATCTGCAGCTCATAAGGTTTTGTTTAACAGATTATATAACCAATCACAAGTGATCACAGTGTAAATTCTGATGCATCAAATTATTTTATTTTCCTAATTCAAATTAGAAAGTAACATATATCCAAAATAAAAAATGATCTAAAAAGAAGACAAATGCTAGTATGCGGAAAATAGAGTGGATTTTATGATATGAGAATGAATTGTGAGTACACAACAACCCTTATGTTTAGCATGCATGCTGGGTAGCAATGATTCTCACAGACTAATATAACCCTAAAAAGAATGGCCAAACCTTATGATAAACGGGGCAACTGGCTGAATTAAAATAAAAAAAAAAAAAATATATATATATATATAAATAAATAAAGTGTTATGTATAAGATTGTCAGGCGTCCAAACAAGGTGGCTATATACACCCTACACCCTATTACACATCGGTCCACACAAGTGCAAAAGCTTGAATGTATCTCTGAGTGCTCAAAAGAAAAGCATAAATCAGGTAATTTTATTATTTCATCATGATCAAATCATGATTAAAATTCATGTAATAGTTATCGCTGATTTTGATCCTAAGATTCCCTCTTGCTTTTGGAGGGGAGACTTTGAATGATCTCGGTCCTGATCTTTTGAATTTCATAAATGGTTGGTGGGTCATGGGGATGGGGTACGCAAACCCGGATTTATATATGTCCCAGTCTCCCCCAGACAGCTGCTTTATATTGCCATAAAGACAGACTCTGACCAACCGCGGATGCTCGCCGGGGACCAGCAAAAGGACAAATTAGTAAGAATTTGAGTTTAGAGAGCGTTGTGTGAGTATCTCTCTATCTCCTCAATCGAGTCGGCCAAGCTGAGATCACATCTGCGCCCCCACAAGCACATCTCAGCGTGCATTGGACTCAGCAGCTGGAGATGTGAATTGGGCCAAGCTTGTGTTCCTTCCTACTTAGTTCCTAGTTCCTACTGACAAGTGTGAAAGAGCCTGTTAGGCTGACTCAGGTTTCGGCAGAGTGTCATAACTCTATTGACTTGTTGTTGGCTTTTAGAATTCTGCCTGTGACTGACATGGACGTACCATGGGCCCAGAAATCAGGCTGAAATTTGACAAAGTGAAGAGGAATCTGTGTTTAAACGTGCAGAAACAACATAAGAAGAAAAATGAGAATTAATGGCATGCATCGATGGACGTTACGTTGCCTAGGCCTCAGTGGGTGGGCTTCCTTTTCTGATGACGTTTGACCGATCTAGCTCTATGTCTATGGTGCCCAACTGCCAACTGGGCTCTAAGGATGGTCCTGTTGCTGGCGTTGTTTGACTCCTCTTTTGTCTGCGTGTGCATGTTACACAATTTCTTTCGTGGGGTATGTCTTTTGTCAAACAAGAAAGTATTTAACTTTGGTGGGTGGGCCGTGGGTGGATTCATCGACCAAAAGGTGAACCTACAAAAGTGCCACTTCCTTCTTTTTCTGAGTTGATTGAATGTCTACTGTAATTCTTTCTGAATTAATTGGACGGATAGAAGGACCATATAGGTTGAATGAAAAAAATGGATCGAGTTAAACATGTATGTAGGGTATCTTTCTGTTTAAACTTGGGATGAAAAATAAAAACAATAGTTGCAATCAGATTCCACAACGTACTCCTCTAGCTTATCTAGCTTATAGTCTCCATCAGTACACGAAAACAAAAACAATGGTCACTGTCGTCCCCCCTCCCTTTTTCCACACAGCGCGAGAGAGAGAGAGAGAGTAGTTTGTTTATATATTGTAAAAAGATAAATATAGAAGAGAAAAGAGTCCCACGGTTTTATTTCGTCAAGCAAAGAAATTGTGACCGGCCATCCATTGGCGGCTGCCTGTCTATTAATTTTTTAGCAAAAGTGATATGTAGGCTTGCATAGATCCCCCTTTTACATTGGCAATTTGGGAATTTTTGAAACAATGGACGAAAACGAAAGAAATAAAGAGTAAGGTAAAAATAAACATTACATAGGAATTAGAAAGTAGGAAGGAAACCATATAAAATCCTACTACCTTGTCCCATCATTTAATTCAATTGGATCATTATTTATTATTATTTATTCAGTGCCTATTTGGTTCATGGGAATAGGGGTCTCGAATTGAAATTGGAATGGTCCATTCTATTTTTAATCGTTTGGTTGGAAAGAATTGGAGTTGAGAATGATATTCCTCCATTTGAAGAAATGATCATTCTCTCCCCTTCCATTGGGAATGAGATCATATTAATTTTCAACTGATTTCAATTCCCATTTGAACCAAATAGGTTATGAAAATAGATTCTTCCAATTCTAATTCTGATTCGAATTCTTGAAACGAAACAAATAGATCCTTGTACTTTTATCAATAACTTGGTTTTAGGAATTCAATCATGATATGATATCCAAAAAACATCTGACCAATTAATTAAAATAACAAATGTGGTAGCCAATCAAGTGTTATCTATCAAATTTCATGAGTGTGGGTTTTGATTGATCAAAATTCTTTACATACCATGTTTTTCCTGAATCATAAATTTTCCCTGGTTTTAGCTATTCACCTAATTTTAATGGGCTTTCCCCCGTTTGTAGTAGAAGTAATAACTAGTAAATATTGTTTCTTGTTGTAACGGTTGATTGACATTCGATTCCAACAATCTGACATGCAATACTTACAACTCATGGCCGTTGTGAAGCCTTACAATTTGTTATTTTAATAGAAGAAGAAGAAAAACTATTTGTATTATATTTTAATTAAGGCTGCGTTTCGGAAAGTGATGTCAATTAAGAATTGATGTAAAATTTACATCAGTTTGGTTTTATAGGCATTTAAAATAAGTGTATAATTATGATTGATGTAAAACTTCATTCCGATTTAATTTTATATGCGCTTTGATGAAGTAAAATTTTACCTTGTGAATCGACGTAAAACCTCATCAAGCATAAGATTTTTCATCTATCGATTTTATGGATGCAATACTTTACACTTTTTATCACAGTTTTCAAAATACAACGGTCACCTATATACGGTTCAGTATAAAATGTCATCACACCGGATCTAAACAAAGCCTGAGGAGAAAGATTTTTCAATTGGGAAAAAGTGATAATTCTTAAAGCTCTCATCTCGCGTTGCTAGATAAGTTGGCCCTTTTGATAATGATGAGTCATCGCTATGTGATAAAATAAAGATTACAAGTCATCATCTTTTAGCCAATTGCATAAACCTATTGTGGGAGTTTGATCACTTCACTATCTCTACATCATGGTAATGTTGTGGCCAATTGTTTGACGAAACATACTCGTTTTTTATTGAGGTCAAATGCATGGTCGGTTTCTCCTTTTCTATTACCTGTACTGATGGTGAAACATTTGGTGCAAAGAAATTTACCTATCAGATCTCAATAAAAAAAAAAAAAAACGCTTTATTTGACATATTGAATAGGTTTCTTAACCTTTTTCTTCATTTTTCTTGTATTTTTTGAACTTAATAGTAAATACAGCCTAAAATAGAGGTTATTCCCCTTCTTTATTTTTTTTTTGTGTAAACTCAAGATGACTCTAAGGCTGTATTTAATATTCCTTATTTTAATGATTTATCTTCTTTTTAGTTAAAATATCTATATAAATACCCTTATAAATACTGAATTTTTATCTGTAAAAGAAGATAAAAATAAGAAATGCCAATTGCAAGCCAAAACCTATCAGGCTATCAGACTAGGTATTCCTGAGATGAGGACGGACACGGGACACACACGCTCTACCAATTTTCATTATGGGTGAAAAGGAAAAATCTATGCTTTTTCAAAACACATAATAGCGGAAGAACTTTTATCAATCAAATATGCCACCTAGGTTTATGTAGATAACAACAGTCTCTATAACATTGACAATTCTTTTTTATTTTTTATTTTTTTAGGATACAACATTGACAATTCACTCCACTAATCTCATGATTAATTTAATTAATGTAATTTTTAATTCAGCATTCATCCCTTTATTTATTTATTTATTTTTGTATCCATGGGATGGGGCTACAGTACACAACCGGGGCCCGTCGGGGGTAGCCCACCCCCCAAACCCAACATTCGTCCAACTTTTACTTCAAGCTCGGAAAACAACACGCATGTCATACCAAATTACTCTCACCTCTCTCAACCAACTTTGCTTATTTATTCGAAAGCCAGTAGGCATTAATGCATTATTAATAGTCTAAACCAAAGAAGCTCTGGCCTTAAACATGCATCTCTATTCTAATCACGGCATTCATTCAGAAAAAAAAAAAAAAAGTGTAATAAAAAACAACATCATCTGGTGTCGATTTTAAAATTTTAAAGTGAATCACCACCCTCCAATCAGTTAGAATGTCAATATCCAGAAGGATCCTCATGACCTCATCGATACATTCGATACACTTATAATTACTTTAATTTAGAATGTAATTACGGATCCCATCCCAAACTGAACAAGACGAAAAACGAAAGCAAAATAAACTCAACCACGTGATTGCTCATCGTGTGAGCTTGTGGGAGCTGAGTCAATCCAGGCGGCCGGAAGCTTCCATCCCTCGCTGCTCCGCATTTTTTATCCGTTAAATAAAACAAATAAATTTCCGACAGTCTCATTATAGATAAATAATTAATTTCTATTAATCAAAAAAATCTCGTGCCTAATCATTTAGCGCCACGTCAATTGTGCACTGTACAAGGTCCCACCGTTGTGCTAATATGTGAACTCTTTGAAGTTTTCTCCCTCGGTCTTACTTGCACTCTCACTCAGCTTCAAGACTGAGAAAAGTCTTCCCCCTTTCCTTCACCGGCCGATATGTCGGCGCCTTGCACCTACCGGCGACCTTCTCGGCGGGACTTCTTCCATCTTCTCTTTCTTCTGTTCCTTGCCTTTCCTTTCTCCAGTTGCATTGCCGGCGAGATTGACAACTTACTCAAGTTGAAGACAGCGCTTCAGAAATCTGATACGCATGTTTTCGATTCATGGACACCGAATGGAAACCCCTGCAAATTCGATGGAGTTATTTGCGGGCTGGATGGATCCGTTACTGGAATCGATTTGTCCAATAACCGACTAGTTGGAGTTCTTCCACTTGATTCCATCTGTCAGCTTCCGTCTCTGCAGATGCTCTCCCTCGGTAATAATTTACTCTACGGATCCATTACAGAAAACTTGAAGAACTGTACTCGCCTGAAGCAGTTCGATATCGGTTTCAATTCTTTCTCCGGAACGGTGCCGGATCTATCCTCCCTCAGTGAATTACAGGTCCTCAGCCTAAACTTAAGTGGATTTACGGGTCCTTTTCCATGGAATTCACTAAAAAATCTGACGAATCTTCTTTTCTTGAGTCTCGGAGACAACCAATTCGATCCCGGCCCTTTCCCTGTGGAGGTTCTGAACCTCCGCAAGCTTCAGTGGCTCTATCTCTCAAATTGTAGTATCCAAGGACAAATTCCGGAAGGTATAGGGAATCTTGCAGAGCTCACAAATCTAGAACTCGCTGACAATAATTTAACAGGCAATATTCCTACGGGGATTACGAATCTTAGGAAGCTCCGGCAGCTTGAGTTATATAGTAATGGATTGACTGGAAAGTTTCCCGTCGGATTCAGAAACATCACCAGTCTCACTAACTTCGACGCTTCTGATAACTACCTTGAAGGAGATCTCTCGGAGCTCAAGTACTTGACTCGTCTTTCTAGTCTGCAACTCTTTATGAATCATCTATCGGGGGAGATCCCCCAAGAATTTGGGGATTTCAAGTATCTCGTCAATCTCTCGCTCTACACGAACAGATTGACAGGCACACTCCCTCAAAAGCTCGGATCTTGGGCAGATTTCGATTTCATCGACGTTTCTGAGAATTATTTGACGGGTCCGATTCCGCCAGACATGTGCAAGAACGGCAAGATGAAGGAATTGCTCGTACTCCAGAATAATCTCACCGGAGAAATTCCAGCAAGTTACGCGAGTTGTTCGTCTCTGACTCGTTTTCGAGTAAGCAATAATTCGCTTTCCGGCACTGTCCCTGCTGGAATTTGGGGTTTGCCCAAAGTTAACATCATCGATCTTGCCATGAACCAATTGGAAGGTCCAGTCACGTCTGACATCAAGAATGCCAAAGCACTTGCGCAGTTATTGATCGACAACAATAGATTTTCCGGTGAATTACCTTCAGAAATCTTAGAAGCGTCGGCCCTTGTTTCAATTGATTTGAGCCACAACAACTTCTCCGGCAATATTCCAGAGAACATCGGAAGTTTGAACAAACTTAACGATCTGAGTTTGGAGGATAATATGTTTTCTGGTGCCATACCCGATTCCCTTGGTTCCTGTGCTTCTCTCAACGTCATTAACTTCGCCCACAACTCACTCACCGGTAATATTCCGGCGACACTCGGGTCATTGCCTTCTCTGAACTCATTAAACCTATCGAACAATCATCTCTCCGGATCAATCCCGGCGAGCCTATCTTCTCTGAGGCTTAGCCTTCTCGATTTGTCAAACAACAAGCTAACGGGCCGTGTACCACAATCTCTTATAGTGGTTGCTTATAACGGTAGTTTCGCTGGAAACCCCGGACTCTGTGGTCCGGATCACTTCCCTGAATGTTCGTCGAATTCCGACAGGTCAGTCGATTCCCGGACGTTGATATTTTGCTTCGTAGCGGCAATAGCCGTTTTGGTCTCGTTGCTGGGATGCCTAGCTTTCATGAGGAAGAAGAAAGAAAATGAGCACGGTTTTTCTTTGTCAAAGGATTCTTGGGACATAAAATCGTTCCGTGTCTTGAGTTTCACCGAACAAGAAATATTGAATTCGATACGACAGGAGAATTTGATCGGAAAGGGAGGGTCAGGAAACGTTTATAGGGTGGTTTTGGAGAATGGCAATGAATTGGCGGTGAAACATATCTGGAATTCAGACTCGACGGGACGGAAAAGCGCCAAGAGTAGCACTGCGATGCTGAAGAAGAGATCGGGGAACCCGCCGGAGTTCGACGCGGAGGTGGCGGCGCTGAGCTCCATACGGCACGTGAACGTGGTGAAACTGTATTGCAGCATCACGAGTGAAGATTCCTGTCTGTTAGTTTACGAGTATCTACCGAATGGAAGCTTGTGGGACCGGATACACACGTGTCGGAAGGTGGAGCTTGATTGGGAGACTCGTTACGAGATAGCGGTGGGAGCCGCTAAGGGTCTGGAGTATCTGCATCACGGTTACGATAGGCCCGTCTTACACCGTGACGTGAAATCAAGCAATATACTCTTGGACGAGTTTTTGAAACCTCGAATCGCCGACTTCGGGCTCGCGAAGATTGTGCAGGCGAATGGCGGGAAGGACTCGACACAAGTCATCCCAGGAACGCATGGCTACATTGCTCCCGGTGAGTTTTTTACGTTTTTCATTTTCAGATATTTTTTAGTATCGCGATTTTAATGGATTGACACCGTTGGATTGGTTCCCATTTATCAAATTCAATTTATATGTTAAGGGGACTGACTTCTGACTCTTTGATTTGGGTTTGGGGGGTGGTGCAGAATACGCATACACGTGCAAGGTGAACGAGAAGGGCGACGTGTACAGCTTCGGAGTGGTTCTAATGGAGCTGGTGACGGGAAAGAGGCCGATAGAACCAGAATACGGGGAGAACAAGGACATCGTACAGTGGATATTGAGCAAGATGGGGAGCCGAGAAAGCGTGATGGGTGTGGTGGATTCAAGGATTCCGGATGGATTAAAGGAAGACGCAGTTAAGGTGTTGAGAATAGCAGTGCATTGCACGTCAAGGCTTCCAGCACTGAGGCCTTCCATGAGGACGGTGGTTCAAATGCTGGAGGACGCTGAGCCTTGCAAATTGATCAGTGTCGCTATTGCTAAAGATGATCCTTCTCTTAACAAAGACGAGGGAGTCCACGGTTACGATTACGATTATGAGAAGAAGATGAATCAGAGCCCCGAGAAGCTCAAACACAGCCCCTCATGATATCGACGTTACAGTTATTTTTAGTTTTATATGTTCCGTTGATTGAATCAGGTGGCCGGGGTGTCTTCTTCTTCTTCTTCTTCTTCTTCTTCTTCTTCTTCCCTTCAGGTTGGTTGTGAGATACGTAGTAGACATCCAGCAGAGGATATAAGTAGGTCAAAGGGACGGAAGGTCATCTTGTTCTTCTTTCTTTTTTCTATATTTCCTTTGAAGTATATGTAATACTGGTACCGGTACTAATAGATAACAAAGTAACATGGTATTCGGAAGCTTTAATCTTTCGGCCTGCAAAATCTAAATTTGCGAGATCAAAGAGAGAGATTAACTATTAGTATTAACTGATTTCACAATTAAATCGTGGCCTTCATTTGTCGGCCGGCTTGGGTGCCAAACCCACGCCACAACCCTGGCAGCTTAAGGATATATGTTGCACAGAACGAGTCATATGACCAATGCCACTATGCATCCCTTCTTTATTTTTCTGAGGAGATTCCAACTCAACAACCAATAATGATGTGCACAGATTGTACTATTTTCAAACCCGGGAGCAGTATCCATGTTTGATAAGAACCTTGGGCGGACAAAGAAAAGAAAATTCGTAATTAATTGAAAATCCGGATCCATCGCATGAGAAGCCCACCGTTGGATCGGATCAGGTTATGTATAGGGTGGCACTGGCACACACTCATTAGATATTGTATGTACAGAATTACAACGATATATCGAAATGTATATTGGATAAGGACTAGAAATGCTCCCTTCAACCCAAAATCCAAATGGGCCACTCCTGAGTCCTGACCCGCATGGCCCTCTTTTTTGACTAATATAGGGAGAGGGCAGGTGAAAAAACCTTCCCTAATTTCCCTGATCATATGATTGTTAGGTGGGGCATAAAGCGACAATCAACTACTGCTTCATAATATATTATCAATTATTATATGATTACCAAACAAAATGGAAAAGAAGACAATAATTGATGGCTTGTTCGAAATTAAACATGGCTGAGTATTCTCAATGGATGAAAAAAAAATAATAATAATAAAAGAGAAGAAGAAAAGAAAAAAAAAAATAGAGGCGTGTTTGATTTTGGTAAGCAAAAATGGGGCCCGCTTTTAATTTGACAAGTTGGATGGTTGTCTTTACTTGCACCGTTTTCCATTTTGTTTTCTTCAAGACTCTGAAGAGGACATCGCTCTTAACGATCGCTACATTTTTAGGATGCCGGAAAATGTAAGAAATCCGGACGGGCGCTTTGGTCACGTCGGACGCCGGGCCTGAGACCAGAGTGGAGATATGATACCATGAAGCAAGGTTTTAGAAATCGAATCGGATACGGCACGGTTTTGGGAACAGTTTTCAGGTTAAATGGTCTGACCATCTAATTCGAAGGGACAGCTCATTCTGATTAAAAAAATAATTAAAATAATTAAAATAAAAAAATAATCAAATTTTGTTGTCCAAGTCAATAGATTGACAGTTCAATTGTCTAACCAGTTCCAAAGTCAATCGGTCTGATCATCTGGTCTGGTCCAATTTTTAAAACCATGCCATGAAGGTAAAAGAAGAAATGAGGGCAGGGGCCATATCTTTGTCCTATTCCCGATTTTGAAATAAATTCTTATTTGTGATCCCAGTCTCCATCGGAGATAAAATAACCAAGGTTCAAAATATAGATACAACCCGATATGCCAAGTAGGGGTGTATTGGACTGTATTGGGGCTTGCTCCCCTATTTTTTTTTAGTTTTTTTAAACCTAGTTAAGAGGGTTTGGTTTAAGGCCTGTCTACCCCTGAACCAGGTTAAATCCTAAAACACCCCCTGTAGGGGCATATTGGGAAGTCTCTAAAACGATACGTATTGGACAATACGTATCAAAATTTTGAACCTTGAAAACAACCCTCCATCCCATATCACTGGTGTAGATGGGTTCCCCCATTGGGGACTTGAATCTCTGAAATTTCTAAATTAAAATTATTTTAATTTTAAAAATAGATTTATTGAAAATAAGGGAAATTATTTTAAAATATAAAAGTATTTTAATATAAATAATATTATATATATAGCAAAGCAATCCACCTCATCATGCCTCTCCTTCCTCCAAACCCCTTCCTAATTTCCTATTTTTTTTTATTTTTTTTTAATAAAAATAACATAGGCCTAACTATTTCTAACAACCATAAAGAAAGTGGGATTTGATTTTCTAATGTTAAGCTAAGTGGCACCACTTTCCTTGAGTCTACGTTTTTGTGCACCCATGGGTGACTGTATGTGGGAACTCGCCAACATCTTCGACCACGTCATCCATCCAAACGTTAATGTGGGTTCGGCAATTCAACCGGGGGAGATGTTGGGTCGACGGTGGAAGTTGTTCGGAAACCAAGAGGCTGACCACCTGGGTTGAAGAACAAACCCAAGCCAGACAATGACTATGCCATGTTTGGAGGGACTGTTGCGGGAGGTCACCATTTCATCTTCCTCTATGAAATCGTCTCCGTTTACTATCTCTCTTGTAGGAGGTAATGGGCAGGTGTTTGGAGGGATGTTGCAGGGTCACTCGTTGCTGGGAGCATCGTAGTTCTAGTTGCAGCATCTTTTATTAACCCTACTTTCCACCGTCTTCCTAGTGAAGATGAAGAAAGCGAGGACATTAAAGCTAGTAACATGGTGGTTGAAAGCGATTCTTGCATGAGTAGCATGTCCATGTCTGTTTACAGTGTTGCAGCTTCGAGCCCTTTGAATTGCCAGATCCCCCCGAAGTCTTGTCGTGGCCTCCCACCTCACGTCCTCCATATTGAAATCTAATATACATCATAGAAGAAAAGAAATCTGAGATGCACATCTGTAGATATCCTCAATTTTGGTTTGAATCTATGATTGATTGCAATTATTTCTATTCTAACTCTCCCTCAAAAACTATTCCTTCTTAGTTATTGGTTTGATCATATCTGTGTTGCAACCATCTTCCATTCCTCTTTTTTCTGTTGTTTTTCTTTTTGGTACTCACATTTTTCATGGCTATTTCTTGTGGGTTTCCAAGTGTTCCTTGGATTTTCTCTTTACCTTTTAATTAGCCCACCTGCTAGGTTTTCAGGGTCTTCTTTGCTTAAAACCTCAATCTCAGGACACTAGTTTGAAAGCTGAAAGACGAGTCAAGAGTATAATAGTGTGACTGCATCAAGTCAAGAGTGAAGAGTACTAAGCATATAATTAACACAACCTATAGCTTAAATAGATCATATACATGGTTGAGGTCTCTTTCACAGAATAACTTATTTTTCAAAAGTGCTCTCTCTTTTTTCTTTAGAAAATTTCTTTAATTGAAGGAATAATGATGAAAATTTAGAGAGAGGGAGAGATTTTCGTTGTGGGTTTTCATGATAGTGAATAATGATGACAGTTTTCCATAAAAAAAGAAGAAGAATGATGAAAACTTCCTTGTTGCTGGAGCTATCCTTAATGCCATTGATGGAGGGAGGGTTCGGTGGAAGGGGGAAAACTTCCAGGGGAAAAATCTCACAATATGAGGTTTGGGGGACTTTTGTTGCACCCATAGGTCATGTTGTGGCCAATTGGTGCCCAATTGAACCGCCAAACCCATGTTAATGTACATTTAACCATTAACGTTTGAATGGACTACGTGGTTGAAAATGATTGGTGGGTTTATGCGTCTAGTGCACCCATGGGTGCACAGAACATGGACTCACTTTCCCCCACTTTCTCCTAAATTAATTGTCTCTAATTCCTACTTATCTCCTAAGTTATCTCTAACTCCTATTTATCTCTTAAATTATCTATAATTTAGTAGAGAAATTATTTCCTAAACTATCAGTAATTCCTATTTATCCTCTCCCCCACTTTTTATCTATATCTATCTAAAGAAAGTGTCAATTAAAAACATTCCAAAACTATTTAAACATTATAATAAAATTATATACTAACTTTAAAATATTTATTCAGAACACAAAAATTTATTATAATAGATTTAATAATGTTCATATTATTAATAATTCTATATTTTTACAAAATCCATCATCGAAATTATTTAGTAACAAAAAAATTATAATTTTATGAATTATCTTAAATAACAAAACACTCAAAATAGCAAAAATAATTATATAAAAATATTTAATATAATGTAATAAATTTAAAATAAATAAAAAAATTTAAATATTTTACATATTATTTAAATATCTAAGCTACGAAATATTTAACATGAATAAATTTTAAATAGTTAAAATAACAAAATCATGTAATAAAATTTAAAAAATTTCTCAAAAGTAGAAAAATAATTATTGTATATCTCATAGTATTCATATTAATAATAATTTCATATTTTACAAAATTAATCACGAATTTTGTACTAATAGTACTTATTATAATTTTATAGATTATTAAATTCAATGAATAGTTAGTATTTTATAATTTTAAATAGAAATATATTTTAAATAACTAAATAATATTGTAAATAACTAATTTCACTTATATCAATTCGTAATATTAGAAAATAAATTTCAGAAAATAATATTTATTAGTAATAATTTTATGATAATAGTGTATATTCATTATATATTTATATGTACTAAAATTAATATTTATTGTATTTTCAGTAATTATTTATTATATTTTTTGATAAATATATTTTAATATTTTTTTTATAAATCTATTTTTGTTTTTTATTTAACAGAAAATTTTCAATAATTATTGGAGTGTAAACAACTATTATTTAAATTTTGAAATTTAATTTATTATATTTTTGTCATAAATTTAGTTTTAGTAATTATGTACTTTTAATAATTTATTAGAGATTAAACTATTGTTTGAAATTACACTATTTATTGACTAATTGAATATATATTTCAGTATTTATTTTAATTTTCTAATTATTGTATTTTGATTATAAATTTATTTTCAATAATTGTGTATTCTTGCTATAAATTTTCACTAATTATTGAAGATTAAACTATTAATTTAGCTAAAATTAGGAGTGTTCAAGGCTTGATTCAGTTCGGTTGTAAGTTATTTTGCCTACCAAATCGACTTTGTTAGGTCGGGAGTTTGCCACCCAAAACTGACTAACCATTAGGGAAAACCCGTCAACTCAAGTTGTACCGTTTCGTGTCTATTTTTGGTTTAGTTTGTTTGTTCAAAAGATTTAAGCTTAAAAATTGAATTTAAATTTAATAAATTACAGTGGTATTATTAATAAAAACAAATTAGAAAAGAATTAAATTTATGATATAAAATATTTTAGACTAAGAAAATATATATATATATATATATATATATATATATATATATATATTGGGTCGGTTTACAAATGGTCAAACCGAAACTGATCTAACTTGGTCAGATTAGAAAGTTGATGAACTAAAGCCAATCGGAAATACTAGAAAATCGACCAACTTGGGTGAAGTGGTGGAGTTATATTGAATTGGATATTAACAAGTTAAAATATAAAACAATTTTATACTTTTATGTATTTATATTGTTTAGCTTTCACTTAACAAAACTAGTATATATATATAACAATCCCTACCCTCAGGTTCTGGAATTAAAAAAATAAAAAATTAAGGAAAAAAAAAATTAGAAAAAGGGGTTTGAAACAAAGAGGGAGTTTCGATTTGCTCTCCTTTTTGCACGGTTGGTATATATATATATAAAACAATCCCTACCCTCAGGTTCTGGAATTAAAAAAATAAAAAATTAAGAAAAAACAAAAAATTAGAAAAGGGGTTTGAAACAAAGAGGGAGTTTCGATTTGCTCTCCTTTTTGCATGGATGGTATCTAATTTCATTTGGGGATTAAGGCAATGGCAATTATTATATATATATATATATAAAACAATCCCTACCCTCAGGTTCTGGAATTAAAAAAATAAAAAATTAGAAAAGGAGTTTGAAACAAAGAGGGAGTTTCGATTTGCTCTTCTTTTTGCATGGATGGTATCTAATTTCATTTGGGGATTAAGGTGCAATTGCTGCATGTTGAGTCCAAATGAAGATGCATTTGTGGAAAGAAATAAATTAAACGTCTCCATACATGCATAGGTAGCATTTCCTTTGGTCAGTCATATCATATGTGGTTACTCACGTCTCACGTGGTAATTAAAATACAGCCTTTTCCTTTTTGCATTAAACATTGTGAAATCAATCTCGATTACGCCCGCCCCCCCTTAAAACTAGGCAAAATTATCCGTCCGTCATAAATCTCCACTTCTCGTTCAACCCAAACATGACAAAATTAAGTCAACAATTGGAGTTGGTCGTTGGAGGATCGTAGCACCTACAATATAAAACAGTTTTGATAATATTTTTAGGGAACATTACATTTGATCACAATCAAACGCATCCTTAAATATATGATTTATTCGATTTGAGCCAACGCGGCAGATTTAGAGCTTACTATTGGGGTTCAATGTAAAGTTAAAATAAAATTAAAAAGAAAAACACATGAAGAAGTTACCTAATAAATATAAAATAAGACTTCTTCATCTATGATGTATGATCTATATCTTAAATCTAATTGTCAACCATTCACATTAAACATGCATGTCTTGTTTTTCATTATCCCATACTTTTTTCTAAACAATGCAGCCGATGCACTTATATATATATATATATATATGTCATTAATTAAATATAACCTTAGGCATTTCTGTGTTAGGTATGTATCTTTCTCTTTACATTTAATTCAGATTAGGTTTTGGCATGAACGTGTTGTGTCAGACTATGTCTGGTTGGTGGGTGTGGTACTTTAATCTGAAAAACTGCCCCCCCCCCCCCTCCACCTCTCTTGTATTTGATTTTTCAAGAGAAAGACAAGATTAAGCAAAATGAAGCATGGTTGTTGGATTAATGGAAGAGGACATTAATATATCTTAATACGCCAATTGATTCTGATCACCAAAATGGTGTTACAGTTAACCACAGCGTTTCTCCATATCATATCTGCTAGAAAAACACCTTTGACTGTGTACTGTTTAAGTACAGACTGCCCCATTATATGGCCTGCATTTATAGACTTGAAGAAGGTGAGTTCTAATGGCCGGGGATCCCATTTTGGTAGGTAACGATCAGCACATCCCAACACCCTATTGTCGCATTAAATACAGTGCAGCATGGTGATGTGGCTTTGCCCAAGGGTCTGGTTTTTTTGAAGCCTGCGGTTTATACATGCTGTGAGGTCAGTATGAGAAGTAGACCAGAACTCTTTGAAGCCCACTAGCACATAACATGGAGAGCCTACCTTTCCTCATTTTCAACCCATCCCTTCTAAATGCAGGAAATGACTTACAACCAATCCCACATAGAATGAATTGGACACAGGTTTTGGACATGCCACATCAGCATCTTAATTGTGAGACACATTCAAGATTTTGTCTTATGTCCATGTTTTGGAGAGAAGGGTATTTTATTTTATTTTATTTTTTCAGAATTAATGGGGCTACTTTGCATTTGATGCAATAAAATAAATGGGGATTGCATTCACATTTTATTGCAACTCTATATTGTTCCAGTAGAAGAAAACCCTACAAATACAGTTTGGATCTGTAAGTCACAAAATAACGCATCACAGTTTTGTGTCAACTGCATGTCCTCTCAGCACATGAGAAGATGCCCTTGTGCACATTGATTAATGATTATATTTTTGAAGAAAAAGGATTGTAATCTGAGGAGCTGATGTTTAAAGTTCCGCCAGCAGAAGCATTTCGGGTATCAGAATTTCAGATATTACATTGTATTGGGCCCGGATTTTTAGTCTGGGCCCATTCATCAAATTTTGAGAAAACCCCGACGCAAATCCACCCAAGTTGCACCCCTAATACAACTTCGCTTCATCTGTAGTTGTAGTTGTGATTATTTTCAATGGAATAGGGAGAAAGGAGTACAGCAATGAGGATGGAGACTGGATAAGCCCTTCAGCTGAGGTAAAGAAGTTGTAGGGCATAAGCCAAACTCTGCAACTGGGCACTGATTTATGCGACATGATCTTCTACAAGGAAAAATTCTATACATACTCTGAAAGCATAAACGTCGGCCCGTTGCATATTGGGAATTTCTTCCAATAAATTGTATGCTGTGTGCATTGAGTTTTTTTTTTTCACTCGGAGGAGATCTGGGTTCTTGATAAACATGTGCATTGTGGACGTAGTAATGCACGACTAGCTGAATACTCTAAATTAGTACTCTGAGAGTAAGATTTGGCCTATTATATATAATTTAGGTTGTAAACAATCTGATCTGGACTTTACACATTGGCCAAAAGGTTTCGTTCTTCCTTTTCCCGTGTAATATCAAAACAAATTATTTCTCTTGGCAACGTGAGCACAATAATATTTCATCATCATGTATACTTACAAAACCAGTTCTGTAGGATGGATGCAACATTAAATTGCTCATGGTGTAACAGTTACGAGCTGAAGGTCGTGCATTTTTATGGTATACCCTTTGATAAAAAAAAATGTGAAAGCTAAATAATTTTTTTTTTCTAACTCTCAGTTTGGAAGGAGTAAAAATATAAATTTGTAGAGTTCAAAACTTTATATTTTATATTATTTTTGTATTGTATATATTTGTATTTGTACTCTTTCCAAACTGAGCCTAAGAAACTATAGAAACAAAATTGTTTTCCGGTTTCCCAAACTCTACAAATATAATGTTGCATTAAAATGATACCAAATAAACCTTTAGCAGTGTTTATGCATGACAGTCCTGAATCCTGGTGGGGTCAGCTCTAACCCACTATATTACAGAAAAACTGTTGATTGAATCAGTAACCCGCATCCATCTGAGCAGTTGATGACTGTTGATATCCCTAATCAATTCAATAGGTTACCGATATTATTATTATTATTATTATTATTATTTATAATGATGATACCATGGATTTATTCAAATAGTTTGAACCACCGACCCTTGATTCGGATGGAAAAGGGCTTCGGCCTTCAAGTTAGATTATAAAACAGACAAGCTGATTTTATTTTTTTGGCTTTTGTATACAGTGTGTATGCGCTGCTTGTATCAAAATTTCTGTTTATAATAATTTCTTTTGGCTTATTCCTAGTGATGTCATCCATAAGAGGTTTAATGTTTAAAGTTCTGTCTAATAATTTTCCATGTTAAAAATCCCTTCCCCACATAAAAAGCCTAGCATACCCCATTCATCAACGAGAGCAAAATTGAAGTTAAAAGCAGAAAAAAAAAAAACAGGGGGTAGAATGATCCCAAGCATCCATGCAAGAAATATGGAATAGATCCCTAGCTAGGGTAGTTTCTACTCGTCAATCTATACCCTGAATGTCTTTGAACGTGTATTCAACAACGATTCTCTGCACAATCTGTTTTCATTGGGACAGAGGATTTCAGCATCTCCAACCTAGTTAAGTCTTGTTGAGAAGGCATTGCCATTTTTGAATCTTATATGCATATATATTCCTAGCTATATATATATATATATATATATATAAGCACTGAGATCCATCTTGCTTGAAGCGTCAAAATTTATTTTGATCTCATTGATTTGGGGGGTTTGTAATCTGATGTAAATTGGGGAGGTTTTGTTTGAAGAAAATGTAAGGAAATTTGTACAAGGTTTGTATAATTTTCCTACCTTTTCCTTCAATCCAAACATAACATTTTCTTTCACACCATCCCGTTATTGGCTTTTAAGGCCTCACTATCATTTTGGAAAGTGGGGGTAGGTAAATTGGCAAGTCCCATAGAAAAGAAATAAATACACATTCATTTTCCAATATTAGTGGATCCTTTGAGAAAGAACAGTTCCCGAGCAGATCATTTACCTGGAGTGGTCTACACATCAAAATCAATACAGATGGAGCATAGACTCCCTCAAAAGCTGCAGTTGGTGTTATTGCTCTAGATTAATTTGGATCTCTATGTTAGACAATTTTGTATGCCCTTAGCTTCAATCAAAATGATGTAATTTATGAGTTTATTGTAAATGAATAAAAATGCATATTTGATTCATGTTCCCTTGGTATGTTTCTGTGTAATATCCTTAAACTGAACACTTCATGAGACTCGTGTTAGTTTAGAATGTTCACAACCAGTGGGTCAGTCTGGGGAGACCTATCCTGACAAGGCTGACACTGTGGTGCCACTAAGTCGGTTGGGGTGGCTTGTCTCAGCTACTGGGGTGAGACCCTAGGCACATACAACGTAGGATTAATTGAATCTTTGAACCGGACCAAATTTCCAGTATTGCCCTGGACCTTGGAGGTTGATGGGCAAAACTAGAAAGTTACACCCGACCCCTAGACTTGATTATGATACTGCACTAGGTGTCGGGTTGGGCTATCTTTGATGTACCAATCAGTGAGATCCTTAGCGGGGGTCAAAACCTGGGTATGTTGGGACAGTCTGAGAATTCATCTGAGTGGGTGATCATAGTGATAGGATCAGCCCCTTTGTCGAACAAAGGTAATGATCGGGGATGCACTCTCACTGATGGAAACCAAGGTTGCTGGCAGCCGATTTCAATTTTTGAGATTTGTTTTTGCAAAATATCTTTTATATGAGATATAAAAGTATATATATTATGGTTTCTAAAAGTTTGCAAAAGGTTTTAATTCATAGGATCCATATAAGCAGAGAGTGCAACACTATTCCTTGCAACCGAGGGAGAGGTCCTCCCTTGTCGGGCAGTGTATGATCATTATGGGCTGAGAGGTTAAGTGTAAGACCATTGAGGATAATACCTGATAGGCTAATCTTGCATCTGCCCACAGTCCTTGGGTGTTACAAGGTGGCTTGGCCTAGGGACCACTTAGGGTAAGTGTTAGGCCCATAGAGCCCATATGATGGGTTTCAGGGGGTGCACTGTCCATAATAGTGTATTCGGCCAGGCCTTGTAACAAAGGTTGGGCCGAACCCATGTGGTTAATGTGTAGATCAATGTTTGGGTCCCATGCCATACAAGAAAGCCCAACTAAGCAGCAGTTTGGAAGGCTAAATGAATACATAACCTTAAATGGGCCTTAAGCCCATTTCAAACTGGGATAATGAGATTAGTCACTTAAGGGGCGAATTCTGAGATGGATCAGCTGATAGGATTGGGCCCAGACCCTATCCACTTAGAGAGTTTAAGATCTAAATGAGATTTAGATATGGAAACCTCCTAATTAGATTAGGAGATGGTTGATCTAATCTGTAGATAAGATAAGGGTTATCCCTTATCACTTAAAGGGACTTCTAATCCAAATATGGTTTGGGTTAGCAACTCCTAATGGGATTAGGAGCTGATCCCTTTAAACCTATAAAAGGAAGAGGGGGCGGCAACCTTTAGACATGCAATGCAATGCAAGTTACACACTCTTGTCTTCAGAGCTGAGATTACAAGAAGAGAGAATTCTGCACCCTGCAAATACTCTCTTGTCGCCTCCTTCCTGTAGCCGCCGCCTACAGCAGTTCGATCTCCAGTTCTTGGGAGAAATCAACATTTGATCTTGATTCCAATCTTTTTGAGAAAAGATTGGTGGGAGTTGTATTCACAAGCCGTCCAGTTGATTCTTGCGAAGGGTCAAGTTCTTTTGGAAGAACATTGCTAATTCTGCTCCACCCTGCACTGCACCATCTTCAGTGGGAGCAGATTTTGGATCCTTCCTTGGGCGTGAACACCTCCATTGGGAGATACTGCTTCTCTGTATCAGGTATTATCCCTCCCTACTCCTTTTGGTTCAGATCTGGTTCAGTTTATGGTTCAAGAATGATCATTGAAAATATGAATTTCTAAATAGGGAATTCGATTCCCAGTTGAAGGAAGAGAAAAATTTTTGAAATTCGCCCCCTTATTCCGCAATCTTTGGGCGTCCATGTGATGGATTTCCTATCCCTTTAGTGGTATTAGAGCCATGGTTCAAATCTTGAACCATTCTGTTTCAGATCTGAACCTGCGCAAATAGGGAGAAAGCGTTCTACCCAATTTGCGCAGATATGGGTTTTGGGAAATTTGTTCCCAAAATTGATGGGCAAATAATATGAAATTAATTTTATATAAATGTGATTATTGTTTAGAATAGTTCTATATGATTTTTCTTGATTTATGGGTTGTTCGTACAAGAGGAGATCAAATTCTTGGTTTGCGTAGGGAGAACTGCAAGATTTGCAGTTTCTTGAATTTATTTATTACATTTGGTCTATAAATAATTTTTTTAGACTCAATGTATAGGCATTCGATCTGGTGTAATTATTAATAGAAATAGGATTTTTATTTAATTTTATTTTGGATCGAAGATGGCGGTGCAGAATGGGAGATTTCGCAGAGAAGGAGATTTTGCAGATGGGACATTCGCTATCTGCGATTTGCAATTTGTGAAACTGCAATCTGTGATCTAACCTCTGTTTTGCAGGATGGAGTGTGCGAACAACCCTGGTTAACTGATTCTTGATTTTCTTTTATCAGTTATTTAATTTTAGATTATTTTCTTGAATTAAAGATTTAATTAAAGATCAAACCCTAAACCCATTCGAACCAAGATTGGTTCAAACTGTTTGGACCAAATCTAGGGTTTAATCAAGGCTGAAAGTCAGCCTTAATTTTCCCACTAATGGGCCTGAGGATTGATATTTAATTAAGTGGTTAATTCGGCCCAACCTGTAAAGGCCTAGTTTTAAATAGTTAAAACTGCTAAAAGTCCACTTCAAAGGATAAAGCTATATGGGCCGAATTGGGTAACCCTAATTCAGCCCATATACCTAGATAATATTAATGGTTAATATTATGGATTTTTAACTGGCTTCCAATGGGCCTTACAGATAATTAGTTGATTGGATCAATTTATCCCTACATGGGCCATAAGTGCTTGGCCCATGCTCATTCGGCAGTGGCTCTTGCGCACACCATGGCTGAATGCACATAATTGCCATGGTGTCCCTTTTGGTCATTGGATGACCTCCCTTAGTGGTGGGCCCCACACCTCATCACGAGGTTATGTATGAAACCCTAGTCGATTTAAGGCCCACCGAAATCTGACTTTATGAAAGTTAGTGGGAGCCACTTTGGTTTGACCTAAATTAAACTAGGGCATAATAACTGTTCCCTCCAACTAATATGAGTGCATGTGATAGGGAGATTCATATGATGAACTCTCTAAGGCCTTCCATCATTAGCATGAGGATGGGTCCTTCAGTAATGAGGAAACGCACCAGAAAATGGGCCATCCATTTGCTGTTGGGCTTGTCTGAGTGTTTCATAAGATGATAGGGGAGTCATAGACCGATGTGTGAGGGGCTTCACCAGAAAATGGATACTCTCTCACGGTACCTTGGCATTCACGAATATGATGGGTAAGCACTCACTGGACAGAAAGGTTTACCTGAAAACAGCTCTGAACCTTGTCTGATAGAGGCTAAAGGGAAAACTCATATGATGAGTGGATATGATCCTTCACAGAAAGGTGGTGGAGTTATGTAGCTGAAACAGTTGGCTCCATGCACCCTATGTGATTTCCCACATTTCCAGAGACAACCCGTTGTCTCCATCACTGAGAAAGGAGAGAAATCTCAGAGATGAATAAATGGAAATGGATCATAGATTAAAATCCATATCTATGAAATGAACATGAATCAAATTAGGTTGTGGACTGATGTTTGCTCTTTTATCAGAAAATGGCAAACGGATCATTTGCAAAGCTTCTTGACGACAACAAGCTTAAGGGCCCAAACTATGCCGATTGGTACAGGAACCTTATGTTAGTCTTAGCTTCTGAAAAGCTGGACAAAGTGGCAAAGAATCCTGCCCCGGAGCGTCCGGGTGATAGGGCTTCTGAGGCCCGAAGGAGAGACTATCAGGAATGGGAGGAGAAAAACTCACTTGCCCGGTGTTACATCATTGCCTCATTGGACAACCCAATACAGAGACTGTTCGATCATATCGAACTCGCCAAGGACATATTGGACAGTTTCAGGACGATGTATGAAGAGCAGAATCGTTCTACTCGACAAAAGGTCTTGAAACAGTTCATGACCGCACAAATGTCCAAGGGCCAACAAGTTCACGACCATTGTCTTCGGATGATGGGATACATCAACGAAATAGAGGCTCTTGGATCCGGGCTGGACCTTGCGACCCAGATAGATGCTATCCTTAATTCTTTGCCTCCTTCCTTTAATCCGTTCATCATGAACTATAACATGAACAAGCTGAATGTCAGCTTGCAAGAGCTCAGCAATATGTTGCAAAGAGCCGGAGAACTGATTAGAAAGGATGAGCCTGTGGCTATGCTTGTCGAAGCTGGCAAGATGGGCAAGAGAAACAGGAAGGCAAAGAAACCTCAGAAGAAAGCCATTAAGGGTAAGAAGCAGAAGAAAGACAAAGCATCAGATGCCTATCACTTCTGCAAGAAGACCGGCCATTGGAAAAGGAACTGTCCTGCCTACCTGAAATCCAAGAAAGGTAATTTCGAATCTTGTGTTAAAGAAACCAATTTATTGGTAGCTTCTGCGATCTGGTGTATTGACTCTGGGACTTCAACTCATGCGTGTAACTCACTGCAAGGGTTCAAGGTAAGCAGAAGGCTGAGTGAAGGAGAAGTTACACTCTACTTGGGGACTACTGCAACTGTTGCAGCCACGACAATAGGAACCGTGGAGTTAATTTTTAGAGAAGGAATAATTGTACTCAAAGATTATCTTTATGTACAAAATTTAAGGAGAAATTTGATTTCTGTTTCAAAACTGTGTGTAGATGGATATTCTGTCTTCTTTACTAATACGATTTCTATTAAAAGAAATAACAGATTCATCGCATACGGGGAACTGGAGAACGGTCTCTATGTTCTACATCATTCTCTAGAAACTAACATAACCGAAACTACGACGACTAAAATCCCCATGAAGAGAGCCCGTGATATAGTTAATCCCACATGTCTGTGGCATTACCGACTTGGCCACATCGATGTTGACCGAATCACAAGGTTGGTAAAGGATGGTCCTTTGGATTTTATAACTGTAGAAGATCTTCCCACCTGTGAGCCTTGCCTACAAGGCAAGATGACGAAACGACCATTTAACTATAAGCCTGAAAGATGTACAGGCACACTTGACCTAATACATACTGATGTATGTGGTCCCCTGAGTGTTAGGACACGAAATCAACACGTGTATTTCATCACCTTCATAGATGATTTCTCACGATATGGTTACGTGTACCTAATGAGACACAAGTCTGAATCCTTTGAAAAGTTCAAAGAGTTTAGACAAGAGGTCGAGAAACAGTTAGGGAGAGAAATAAAAGCCCTTCGATCTGATCGAGGGGGCGAGTATCTCTCTGACAAATTCAGGGACTACTTAAAGGACAATGGGATAGTATCACAATTAGCTCCTCCTACTACACCACAACTTAACGATGTTTCAGAGAGGAGGAATAGGACCTTCTTGGATATGGTCCAGTCACTTCTCATACACTCAGAGCTACCCACATCCTTTTGGGTTACGCATTGGCGACTGCGATTTACGTGCTGAATCGGGTTCCAACCAAATCGGTTCCGAACACTCCATATGAACTTTGGACCGGAAAGAAACCAAGTGTCAGACACTTGAAGATTTTGGGTTGTCTAGCACACGTTAAAAGAACGAGTGCAGACAAGTTGGAATCCAAGACCAGCCATTGCCTATTTGTAGGCTACCCAAAAGGCTCTGTAGGTTACCTTTTCTATGACCCAAGTGAGCAGAAAGTGTTATGCAGTCGAAATGCCCAATTCTTGGAGATCGATTACATCCTGGACACCCATCGTCAGGAAATTGTTCTTGATGATGAGAGCTCAAGAGCAGTGGGAGATGTCCCACAAGTTTCAGGTAGTGACCAACCTAGAAGATCCACTCGGGTATCCAGGCCACCAGTCTGTTATGGTTATGACTAGGATAGTTACCTGGTGGAAACCTTGACTAGTGAGGAGGATCCCATGACTTACACGGAAGCTATGTTGGACATAGATTCCCAGAAGTGGGTAGAGGCCATGAAAGTAGAGATGGACTCAATCGAGACAAATGGAGTTTGAACTCTAGTAGATCCACCCTCCGGGGTCAAAGCAATCGGTTGCAAATGGATTTACAAGAGGAAGAAGGGCCCCGATGGTAGGGTTGAGACCTTCAAAGCCCGCCTGGTGGCGAAAGGGTACACTCAGAAAGAGGGCATCGATTATGATGAAACCTTTTCGCCTGTGGCCATGCTTAAATCCATTAGGATCCTGCTAGTTGTAGCAGCATACCATGATTATGAGGTTTGGCAGATGGATGTCAAAACTACATTCCTTAATGGAGATCTTACTGAAGATATCTATATGCAGCAGCCGCAAGGCTTCATAGCTGCGGGTCTGGAAAACATGGTATGTAAACTCAATAGATCCATTTATGGACTTAAGCAAGCTTCTAGAAGTTGGAATATCCGTTTTGACTCTGCTATCAAATCGTTTGACTTCAAGCAGAATCCGGATGAACCCTGTGTTTACAGGAAGTACAGTGGAGATAAGGTTACCTTCTTGGTTCTGTATGTAGATGACATTCTACTCATTGGGAATGATGTAGGAATGTTGACTACGGTGAAAGTATGGCTTTCACAGCAATTCTCCATGAAAGATCTTGGAGAAGCCTCCTATATACTGGGTCTTCGACTCTATAGAGATAGATCGAAGCGGATAATAGAATTATCCCAATCTTCCTACATTGACAAAATAGTCAAAAGATACGGCATGGAAAACTCCAAGAAAGGAAATGTTTCTTTCAGGCACGGAGTCACTCTCTCCAAGAAGATGTCTCCCAAGACTTCTGAGGAGATTGATGGCATGAAAGACGTTCCCTATGCCTCTGCTGTATGGAGCATCATGTATGCCATGCTGTGCACTCGTCCTGACATTGCTCAGGCAGTGAGTGTAGTAAGCAGATTTCAGGCCAACCCAGGGCAGGAGCACTGGACTGCTGTGAAAAACATACTTAAGTACCTTCGAAGGACATAAGAGTTTTGTCTAGTATTCGATGGTAGCTCACTACAGATCCAAGGGTATACAGATGTCGATTTCCAGTCGGATCCAAATGATAGAAAGTCTACATCTGGATATATTTTTACGATAGGATCGTGTGCTGTTTGTTGGAAAAGCAACAAACAGGGGTCCACTACAGACTCCACGACCGAGGGTGAGACTGCCGCAAATGAGGCTGCCAAAGAAGCCGTGTGGATGAAGAAGTTCGTTCACGAGTTGGGAGTAGTTCCGACCAGCAAATCACCCATCCCATTGTTGTGTGACAACAATGGAGCTATTGCTCAGGCTAAGGAGCCACGAGCCCACTCGAAGTCGAAGCACATCGAGAGGAAGTACCATGTACTAAGGGAGATTATTGGTAGAGGGGACGTCCTGATTTAGAAGGTAGCGTCAGCGGAAAATGTAGCAGACCCATTGACAAAGCCACTATCACAGAAAGTGTTTGAGAAACACGTGGAAAGCATGGGACTCCGACTGGTACCTGATTGGACCGAAGTGCAAGTGAGAGCTGTTAGACAGTTTTGCATGCCCTTAGCTTCAATCAAAATGATGTACTTTATGAGTTTATTGTAAATGAATAAAAGTGCATATTTGATTCATGTTCCCTTGGTATGTTTCTATGTAATACCCTTAAACTGGACACTTCATGAGACTTGTGTTAGTTTAGAATGTTCACAGCCAGTTGGTCGGTCTGGGGAGACATATCCTGACAAGGCTGACACTGTGGTGCCACCAAGTCGGTTGGGGTGGCTTGTCTCAGCTACCGGGGTGAGACCCTAGGCACATACAGTGTAGGATTAATTGAATCTTTGAACCGGACCAGATTTCCAGTATTGCCCTGGACCTTGGAGATTGATGGGCAAAACTGGAAAGTTACACCCGACCCCTAGACTCGATTATGATACTGCACTAGGTTTCGGATTGGGCTGTCTTTGATGTACCAATCAGTGAGATCCTTAGCGGGGGTCAAAACCTGGGTATGTTGGGACAGTATGAGAATTCATCTGAGTGGGTGATCATAGTGACAGGATCAACCCTTTTGTCGGACAAAGGTAATGATCGGGGATGCACTCTCACTGATGGAAACCAAGATTGCCGGCAACCGATTTCAATTGTTGAGATTTGTTTTTGCAAAATATATTTTATATGAGATATAAAAGTATATATATTATGGTTTCTAAAAGTTTGCAAAAGGTTTTAATTCCCGGGATCCATATAAGTAGAGAGTGCAACACTGTTCCTTGCAGCCAAGGGAGAGGTCCTCTCTTGTCGGGCAGTGTATGATCATTATGGGTTGAGAGGTTAAGTGTAAGACTATTGAGGATAATACCTGATGGACTAATCTTGCATTTGTCCACAGTCCTTGGGTGTTACAAGGTGGCTTGGCCCAGGGACCACTTAGGGTAAGTGTTGGGTTTATAGAGCTCATCTGATGGGTTTTAAGGGGTGCACTGTCCATAACAGTGTATTCGGTCAGGCCTTGTAACAAAGACTGGGCTGAACCCATGTGGCTGATGTGTAGATCAATGTTTGGGTCCCACGCCATACAAGGAAGCCCAACTGGGCAGCAGTTTAGAAGGCTAAATGAATACATAACCTTAAATGGGTCTTAAGCCCATTTCGAACTAGGCTAATGAGATTAATCACTTAAGGGGTGAATTCTGAGATGGATCAGCTGATAGGATTGGGCTCAAACCCTATCCACTTAGAGAGTCTAAGATCTAAATGAGATTTAGATATGGAAACCTCCTAATTAGATTAGGAGATGGTTGATCTAATCTGTAGATAAGATAAGGGCTATCCCTTATCACTTAAAGGGACTTCTAATCCAAATATGATTTGGGTTAGCAACTCCTAATGGGATTAGGAGCTGATCCCTTTAAGCCTATAAAAGGAAGAGGGGGCGGCAACCTTTAGACATGCAATGCAATGCAAGTTACACACTCTTGTCTTCAGAGCTGAGATTACAAGAAGAGAGAATTCTACACCCTACAAATACTCTCTTGCCGCCTCCTTCCTGCAGCCGCCACCTACAGCAGTTCGATCTCCAGTTCTTGGGAGAAATCAAGATTTGATCTTGATTCCAATCTTTTGGAGAAAAGATTGTGGGAGTTCTATTCACAAGCTGTCCAGTTGATTCTTGCTAAGGGTCAAGTTCTTTTCGAAGAACATTGCTGATTTTGTTCCACCTTGTACTGCGCCATCTTCAGTGGGAGCAGATTTTGGATCCTTCTTTGGGCGTAAACACCTCCATTGGGAGATATTGCTTCTCTGTATCAGGTATTATCCCTCCCTACTCCTTTTGGTTCAGATCTGGTTCAATTTATAGTTCAAGAATGATCATTGAAAATATGATTTTCTAAATAGGGAATTCGATTCCCAGTTGAAGGGAGAGAAAATTTTTTGAAATTCGCCCCCTTATTCCGCAATCTTTGGGCGTCCATGTGATGGATTTCCTATCCCTTCACTCTATTGGTAGCTAGAGCATTGATGGTGACATGTTCTTCAACCAATGAATCTGAATCCAGAGCAATTCTAGAAGGCCTTCAGTTGGCAAAATCATTCTCAATGGACCCGATTATCATAGAGAGTGATGCACAGGTTGCTATCCAGGTTCTCTCTTCAGACATGGAACCCCTTGGAGATCTCAGTTAGTTGCCCTGGATTGCAAATCTCTTTCATGAAATTTCTCATCCTGTGTTTGGTATCATACCCCTTGGTCCTGTAATAGAACGGCCATGGGCTAGCCCAATTTGCTCTAAGACAGATCCGATCATTTACTTGGTCCTTTACCCCAGAGTATATCTGGTCTATTATTCTGGATGGCATGTAATGTTTCAAGTTAAAAGTTGAATAAAGTTCTTGCCTTATGGCTTAAAAAAAATAGGAAAATTAGTTACCCATATGCGCTGAAAATCACTAATATGCAATGGGGCAATATTATCCTTTTAATAATGTCACTTTTTAGAATAAATTGATCATTGTACACCTTTACCTGTGGAGTAAAAGAATACTGGTAATTAAGTACTTTGGATAAGTGCATTTGCGCAAGTAAATCATTTATTAAGATGCAAATGAGGCCTGAGTATTGGCTTTGTCAAGGATGATGGCTGGATTAGAGTCCATTTTTCTGACTTTTTTTTTTTATTTTTTTTTATTTCTGTTTTTCCACAAGTATCAAACAAATGCATGCAAAACTAATACAATTTTCTTCAATCCAGCCTTTGCAATCTTACCAATCAAAGTGCAATATAACTAAACACCTGTGCTACCGTTTAACCAAAAGTACAACGAGGGTAAAATTGTAAGATTACTATGTGATATGGATGTGAAACGACCAAAGCTTGACATGCCCAACAAAGCCCGTCCTGATTAGTAATTACTAGTATGGGCTGGGCCATCCTAAGCCGGCCAAACCCATCTGCCTATTGTCACCACTTTGCATTGCAAGTTTAAAAATCTCAGCTAATAGGTCTTTATGTGTTAGCCAGGTGGCACAACTTTTAATTTGTACCCAGCTAATCCCAAACATAAATGTGTTTATGATTATAAAGAGAATGAACATTCTCGGGAAATTTCCACTTAAGTTATTTAGGAGGAAGAGCAATAATACCTCAATACACATCCATCAGTTATAGACCTGTTTATGGGCTGGGCTGGGCCGGGCTTTTACTCTTTATAAACAGGATTTTGTTAGGCCTAAGCCCGAGCCCGATCCTAATAAAAAGCTCAAAGCTCAGGCCCGAACTCGAAGCCCGACCTAACAGAAGAAAGGACTCACTACCGATGACTGTGTTCGTCAGTGCTGAGTTCGTGTCTGAGAGAGAGAGAGAGAGAGAGAGAGGATTCACTGCCACCGTTGGTGCCTGTGTTTGCTGCCTTGTCGGTGCCTGAGTTTGCGATGAGATTTTGAGAGAGAAGAAGTGAGAAGAGGAACAAGAGAGAGAGAGAGAGAGAGAGAGAGAGAGAGAGAGAGAGAGAGAGAGAGAGAAAGAGAGAGAGAGAGAGAGAACGTGAGGTTGTGAGTGTTTGCCGATTCTATGTTTGCCTGAGAGCGTGAGGTTGTGAGTCATTGTGAAAACTGAGAAGAGGTTCGGCTAACTAACTTAGACAAGGAAGAGATGAATGAGAAGAGTGGTTAGGATATTAGGGTTTTTTTTATTTAACCTATAGGCTGGGCCAAGCCGGGCTCGGGCTGAGCTTTTTTAACAAATCCCAAGCCCAGCCCGCAACATAGTTCGGCTCGGGCTTTTAGGCCTGAAGTCAAGCCCGCGGGCTCAAATGTGTGTTCAAGACCATTCGGGGGCCAGGTTGGCTCGTCGGGCTACCTGGCCCATGAACAGGTCTAATAAATGAGAATGAATTTTGGAAGAGGCTCATCGAAGGCTATGGTTTAGTATCATCAACAAGACAATGATTTAAGAATTGCATTCTTCGGAATTATTGGCTCTTAAGTTTCATTGGGAAGGATATAAACATATAAATATGGCTACTGAGTTTCATTGGGAAGGATATAAATACAAATATGTACAATACAAAACCTTATAAATGGTATTTCTTTTTTAAAGAATAATGATATTTCTAAACGTTGTATATGCATTATATATATTTCTATTTGTATTCTTCACAAACTCACGGAATAAGGAAATTCCACTTTTGTTTTATAGAGATTGTATTTGTATCTATCTATACTATATTATAAAGTGATTAAATCCCACATCCGTGGTTCTCTTCTTCTCCCATCCCCCCTTCCTTGCTTTCTCAATTTTCTCTCCTTCATCCCTTACCCATTTCCAATCCTCTCTTTAATGCCATATCATCAGTTCATCACCCCTTTTTTCCACCATCTCTACCCCGTTGAATATATCCTTGATGCCTTACGTTTCTATCAAGGGAAATTATATGCTTTCTTTTTTCTTTTTTCTTTTTTTAATTTCTTTTCCTAAATGTCATCTAAAATTACGGATGGCAATGAGGCAGGGTTCAGGGAGGATTTTGTAAATTCTATACCCTAACCGCCTACCTAAACCTCCAAACCCATACATGCCCCAAAACCCATAGCGAGTTGGATTTTGAGAATCCAAACCCTCCCCACACATGAAAATGCAAAACCCTCCCCGACCTAGACCTCCCAGCATCCAAGGTTCAGGGCATATTGGGTTTAGAACCCGCATCTAATTTCCTATTATTTCTTGTCATATATAAACAATACATATGTAAAATAACACAAATATATAATAAAATTTCCAATTATTTGATTAAGACATGTAGAAAACACAAACTATCAATTATCCTTTACATAAAATTCAAAATATTATTAAAATTAGCACCTAATACATAAAGTTTATATGCTTCCAACAATATGTGGGTCGGGGAGGGTTAGGTTTAGCCTAATACCATACCCTATAGGTTGTAGAATACCAAAACCAGTTCCCGCCGCAAAACCCATCCTTCAAGCAAAAAAAAAAAAAAAAAAAAATCTACCCCATCAAGGAAGATAGGGGTGGATACCCATTGGGTAGGGTAGAAATTGTCATCCCTATCTAAAATATCTCAACTCCTAAAACCTCACATAAATTAATGTTCTCAATAATTAACCCTCACATTTCTTTCCAAAACTCTCTCTCTCTCTCATGTTTTCACTATTTGCTTTTATTCTACTTAGGAGAGAGAGGAGATATTAAATGATGAGTCACGTTGATTGGCCATGGAAAGAGTCAATTGGTACCATATGATTACAAAAGAGTCAATTGGTATTATACAAGTGGTATTTTGATTGATGAAAAAGCTCTTCCCATGCATATCATACCTTTCCGGCATCAAGTTCACATTGATTGGCCAATGGAAAGAGTTAATCGGTACCATATAATTATATAAAAAAAGAGTCAATTGGTATTATACACATGGTATTTTGAATGATGAAAAAGCTCTTCCCATGCATATCATACCTTTCTAGCATGAAGTTCACATTGATTGACCAATGGAAAGAGTTAATTGGTACCATATAATTATAAAAAAAAAGAGTCAATTGGTATTATACACGTTATTTTTTGATTGATGAAAAAACTCTTCCCATGCATATCATACCTTTCCGGCATCAAGTTCACATTGATTGGCCAATGGAAAGAGTTAATCAGTACCATATAATTATAAAAAAAAAGAGTCAATTGGTATTATACACGCGGTTTTTTGATTGATGAAAAAACTCTTCCCATGCATATCATACCTTTCCGGCATGAAGTTCACATTGATTGACCAATGGAAAGAGTTAATCGGTACCATATAATTATAAAAAAAAAGAGTCAATTGGTATTATACACGTGGTATTTTAATTGATGAAAAAGCTCTTCCCATGCATATCATACCTTTTCGGCATCAAGTTCACATTGATTGGCCAATGGAAAGAGTTAATCGGTACCATATAATTATAAAAAAAAAAGTCAATTGGTATTATACACGTGGTATTTTGATTGATGAAAAAGCTCTTCCCATGCATATCATACCTTTCCGGCATCAAGTTCACATTGACTGGCCAATGGAAAGAGTTAATCGGTAACATATAATTATAAAAAAAGAAGAGTCAATTGGTATTATACACGTGGTATTTTGATTGATCAAAAAGCTCTTCCCATGCATATCATACATTTCCAGCATCAAGTTCACATTGATTGGCCAATGGAAATAGCTAATCGGTAACATATAATTATAAAAAAAGAAGAGTCAATTGGTATTATACACGTGGTATTTTGATTGATCAAAAAGCTCTTCCCATGCATATCATACATTTCCAGCATCAAGTTCACATTGATTGGCCAATGGAAAGAGTTAATCGGTACCATATAATTATAAAAAAAAGAGTCAATTGGTATTATACACGTGGTATTTTAATTGATCAAAAAGCTCTTCCCATGCATATCATACCTTTCCGGCATCAAATTCACATTGATTGGGCAATGGAAAGAGTTAATCAGTACCATATAATTATAAAAAAAAAGAGTCAATTGGTATTATACACGTGGTATTTTGATTGATGAAAAAGCTCTTCCCATGCATATCATACCTTTCCGGCATCAAGTTCACATTGATTGGTCAATGAAAAGATTTAATCGGTACCATATAATTATAAAAAAAATAGTCAATTGGTATTATATACGTGGTATTTTGATTGATGAAAAAGCTCTTCCCATGCATATCATACCTTTCTGGCATCAAGTTCACATTGATTGGCCAATGGAAAGAGCTAATCGGTACCATATCATTATAAAAAAAAAGAGTCAATTGGTATTATACATGTGATATTTTGATTGATGAAAAAGCTCTTCCCATGCATCTCATATCTTTTCGGCATCAAGTTCACATTGATTGGCCAATGGAAAGAGTTAATTGGTACCATATAATTATAAAAAAAAAGAGTCATTTGGTATTATACACGTGGTATTTTGATTGATGAAAAAGCTCTTCCCATGCATATCATACCTTTCTGGCATCAAGTTCATATTGATTGGCCAATGGAAAGAGTTAATCGGTACCATATAATTATAAAAAAAAAGAGTCAATTGGTATTATACACATGGTATTTTGATTCATCAAAAAGCTCTTCCCATGCATATCATACCTTTCCGGCATCAAATTCACATTGATTGGGCAATGGAAAGAGTTAATCGGTACCATATAATTATAAAAAAAAAGGGTCAATTGGTATTATACACGTGCTATTTTGATTGATGAAAAAGCTCTTCCCATGCATATCATACCTTTCCGGCATCAAGTTCACATTGACTAGCCAATGGAAAGAGTTAATCGGTAACATATAATTATAAAAAAAGAAGAGTCAATTGGTATTATACACGTGGTATTTTGATTGATCAAAAAGCTCTTCCCATGCATATCATACATTTCCAGCATCAAGTTCACATTGATTGGCCAATGGAAATAGCTAATCAGTACCATATAATTATCAAAAAAAAAGAGTCAATTGGTATTATACACATGGTATTTTGATTGATCAAAAAGCTCTTCCCATGCATATAATACCTTTTCGACATCAAGTTCACATTGATTGGCCAATGGAAAGAGCTAACCGGTACCATATAATTATCAAAAAAAAAAAAGAGTCAATTGGTATTATACACGTGGTATTTTGATTGATGAAAAAGCTCTTCCCATGCATATCATACCTTTCTGGCATGAAGTTCACATTGATTGACCAATGGAAAGAGTTAATTGGTACCATATTGAAAGAATGGTAGGATCCATCTAATGGGCGCGAAGAAAGGTGCAGAATGGGGGTGAATTTCAAAAAAAATTCTTACCTTCTTCCAACTGGGAATCATATTCCCTAAATTTGAATACATTATTCAAGGATCCTACTTGAACCATAAACAAACCAGAACTGAACCAAAAGGAAACAGAAAGGATTATACCTGATCTGGAGAAATAATATCTCCCAAAGTTGGTGTTCACGCCCAAAGAAGTGACCAAGATCCACTCCTACTGAAGATGACACAGCTGTGGATGGAACGGAACCAGCAGGGCGCGTCCTACACACTGGATTCTTCACAAGAACCCTATGGAAACCTTGAACACCGAATCCTAGTGTCTTTCTTGCAAGACTATTGTCAAGAACTGCTTTCTTGACTTCCTGTTGCTGCAAAGATCCAATCTTCCAACAGGTAGTGGTGGCGGCTGAAGGAGGAGAAGTCCAGGGACGAAAAGGGCAGAATTGTCTCTTCTCTCTGGAGTCTGTGAGAGATCAAATCTCAGATTGCAGGATGTGTTTCTTGCTTACTCCAACCCCCTTAGTTCGAAATCTGATATTTCTTCTAGGGTTTTCTCCTCTTTCTTCTTGATTAAGAAACCTCCTAATATTTTGGGAGTTATCCCAATCGAAATCAGTATTTGGATAGAGGTTAATCTTAATCCTATCTGCAGATTAAGTTAGTTAACTCCTGATCTTATCAAGAGGTTACCAGATTCAAATGTAATTTGAATTTGGTCTCTTAGAGTGGATAAGGTCAAAGACCCAATCCTTTTACTAACACTAATCTCAGATTCGCCCTATGAACTGGTGACCATATCAGCCCAGTTCGAAATGGGCTTTTGGCCCATTAAGTGTTCAGTGTTCAACTAGTTTCCAACCTGCTGCCCAATTGGGCTTCTTTGTATGGCGTGGGACCCAAGCATTGATCTACACACCAGCCACATGGGTTCGGCCCAGCCTTTATTACAAGGCCTAGCCCAATTCACTGAAAGACTCAGTGACCACCTTGAGCCCATCACATGGACCCTATGGGCCCAACACTTACATTAAGTGGTCCCTGGGCCAAGCCATCTTATAAAAACCCAGGGACTGTGGGCAGGTGCAAGATTAGCCCATCAGGTATTATCCTAAATGGTCTTACACTTAACCTCTCAGCCCTTAATGATCAAGCACTGCCCGACAAGAGAAGACCTCTCTCTCGGTTGCAAGAAACAGTGCCGCACTCTCTACTCACATGGATCCCGGGAATTAAAACCTTTTGCAAATCTTTTGAAACCTATATATATATATATACATATACATATATATATATATATATATCTTATTTTGCAAAACAAAATTCCAACTATTGAAATCAACTGCTGGCAGTTTGGTTTCCATCAGAGAGAGTGCATTACCGATCATTACCATTGTCCGACAAAGGGGCTGATCCTGTCACTATGACCACTCACTCAGATGAATTCTCAGACTGCCCCAACATGTCCAGGTTTTGACCCCCACTAAGGATTTCACTGATTGACACATCAAAGACAGCCCGATCCGACACCTAGTGATGTGTCATAATCGAGTCTAGGGGTCAGGTGTAACTTTCTAGTTTTTCCCATCTGTCTCCAAGGTCTAGGGCAATACAGGAAATCTGGTCTGGTTCAAGGGTTCAAGCAATCCCATACTGCATCTGCCTTGGGTCTTACCCTGATGGCCGAAACAAGCCATCCCAACACTTGTGGCACACCAGTATCAGCCTTGGCAGGATAAATCTCTCCAGACTTATCCAATGGCTGTGAACATTTAAAAACTAACACAAGTTTCTATAAGTGTCCAGTTTTAGGGTCTTACACAGAATTATACCAAACAACATGAATCAAACATGCACTTTAATTTATTTCCACTAAATAACAAAAGTACATCAAATCCGATTGAAGCTAAGGGCATACAAGACTGTCTAACACATATAATTATAACAAAAAGAGTCAATTGGTATTATACACGTGGTATTTTGATTGATGAAAAAACTCTTCCCATGCATATCATACCTTTTCGGCATCAAGTTCACATTGATTGGCCAATGGAAAGAGTTAATCGGTATCATATAATTATAAAAAAAAGAGTCAATTGGTATTATACACGTGGTATTTTGATTGATGAAAAAGCTCTTCCCATGCATATCATACCTTTCTGGCATGAAGTTCACATTGATTGACCAATGGAAAGAATTAATTGGTACCATATAATTATAAAAAAAAGAGTCAATTGGTATTATACAAGTGGTATTTTGATTGATGAAAAAGCTCTTCCCATGCATATCATACCTTTCCGGCATCAAGTTCACATTGATTGGCCAATGGAAAGAGTTAATCGGTACCATATAATTATAAAAAAAAAGAGTCAATTGGTATTATACACGTGGTATTTTGATTGATGAAAAAGCTCTTCCCATGCATATCATACCTTTCTGGCATCAAGTTCACATTGATTGGCCAATGGAAAGAGTTAATCGGTACCATATAATTATAAAAAAACAGAGTCAATTGATATTATACACGTGGTATTTTGATTGATGAAAAAGCTCTTCCCATGCATATCATACCTTTCCGGCATCAAGTGCACATTGATTGGCCAATGGAAAGAGTTAATCAGTACCATATAATTATAAAAAAAAAGAGTCAATTGGTAATATACACGTGGTATTTTGATTAATGAAAATGCTCTTCCCATGCATATCATACCTTTCCGGCATCAAGTTCACATTGATTGGTCAATGGAAAGAGCTAATCGGTACCATATAATTATAAAAAAAAAAGAATCAATTGGTCTTACACACGTGGTATTTTGATTGATGAAAAAGCTCTTCCCATGCATATCATACCTTTTCGGCATCAAGTTCACATTGATTGGCCAATGGAAAGAGTTAATCGGTACCATATAATTATAAAAAAAAAGAGTCAATTGATATTATACACGTGGTATTTTGATTGATCAAAAAGCTCTTCCCATGCATATCATACCTTTCCGGCATCAAGTTCACATTGATTGGCCAATGGAAAGAGTTAATCAGTAACATATAATTATAAAAAAAGAAGAGTCAATTGGTATTATACACGTTGTATTTTGATTGATAAAAAAACTCTTCCCATGCATATCATACATTTCCAGCATCAAGTTCACATTGATTGGCCAATGGAAATAGCTAATCGGTACCATATAATTATAAAAAAAAAAAGAGTCAATTGGTATTATACACATGGTATTTTGATTGATGAAAAAGCTCTTCCCAATGCATATCATACCTTTCCGGCATCAAGTTCACATTGATTGGCCAATGGAATCAGCTAATCGGTACCATATAATTATCAAAAAAAAAAAAGAGTCAATTGGTATTATACACTGGTATTTTGATTGATCAAAAAGCTTTTCCCATGCATATCATATCTTTTCGGCATCAAGTTTACATATCACACAGATAGGTGGGAATGGGGAAAGGGACAAGGCCCTAATGACTATATATAATATCTAAGGTCTATTAACTTTCCAGGTGCCAAATCAGGATGATAGATAAAAATGATAAAAGAAAAGTAGGTTTTATTTCTAAAATAAGAATCTAAGTTCATTAATTGATAGAGTTGTCGATGGATTGGGTCTTGTTCAGAATACAGTGTATCAATCCCATTCCCATTATTAATCAAGACAATAAAAATAACCCAAAACCAAATTAATATTAATTGTGACAATAAAGTTTGACCTGACCCAATTACTAATGATAATAGCAATTTAGAAACTTCATTTGATAATATAGCCTTAACAAAACTGAAATTAAGATGCTAAAATATGCGTTTTTAACAATAATTAACTAATGTGCTATTTATAAAATTTATTCTTTTAGACATTAAATAAAATAATAATCACAAAAAAGAACTTTATATTTTTAATTATATGAATGGTTTGGATCTTAATCAATTCAAAACAACAAAAACCAGTCTCAAGCCATTATTGATTGTGATAAAACCACATAGCCAAACCAACATATATGGTTTGTCGGTTCAATTTTGTCGAGTAAACTCAATCAATGCATTAACAGTCCTATCTGCTAAACAATATTATTTTTCAATTCATGGGTTTTGATATATTGCTAGAAACAACAAGAAAATGCCTTTGTTGATGATATGGTTTCTACATAGTCCATTTTACTAGTTGGGCAAAGAAGGCAACCAAAATTGGGTTAAGATTGGCCCATTTCAATGTATCCACATTGAACACAATCAGTATATATGTTCTTCACTATTGTAGGTAGGTAGTTGACCCAATACATGATCCACCTCTTGGACGGTTGTACACTTACTTGTCCATTAAACATTACTAATATACCATGTTCAATTTTGGTCTATTTAAAAATGGTCAAACTGAAACTAATCCAATCTGATTGAGGTTAGGAAATTGCTGAACCGAAGCCAAATGAAAATATTAGAAAACTGATCAACTTGGGTCGTGTTGTGTTGGTTTGATTGGTTTTATGAACAGCCCTAACTGAAATTAATTATTATTGTTTTGGTTGATTTAAAAATGGCTAAATTGAAACTAATCCAACTTGATCGGGGTTGGGAAATTGCTGAATAGAAGCTGATTAGAAATACTAGAAAACCAATCAACTTAGTTTGAGTTGTGTCAGTTTGATCAATTTGGTTGGTTTCATTGGTTCTATGTACATTCATAGTTGAAATTAAATATTGTTATTTTTGTATTGCAAAAAATTATAAAAAAGTATAAAAATATAGATAATTATTAATCATTTAAAAAATTGAAGTATAAAATAATTGCCTACTCTTATGTGTTTCTATTATTCATTTTTCACTTAACAAAGTTAGTGCATCGCACGGGTCCCAACTAATTTTATATATATATATATATATATATATATATATATATATATATATATTTGTATTCTTCCCAAATTGAGACTGTATTTATATTCAGGTTTGTTATTAACGCTAGTATGCAATCCTCCTACGACACTATCGGTTTCCACGTTGCCCATACCGTGTAAAGCTAAATCTCTATTTTTCCAGATCTCTTAATTAAAAGAAAAAAGGAATTATGTGGTATCATCATCATCATAATCATCGAGCTTAAAATATCAAATATCAAAGTTATTTATTTAACATGATTAAGAATTTTTATTTTCTTGCTTTTTCCTTAAATTGAATTTCACAAAGTGGGACAAAGTAGTAGCTAATAAGTAATAGCAAATTTGCCTTATAGACCATTTGGTAAGGAGAACATTTACAGAGAATTCATGAAATAATCAGGTTGGATAGTTGGAAACTAAGATAAATATTTTAAGATTCAAATATAGAAGTATGAACCAGTATCGGGATAAAATCATAGAAGGAGAAATTAATAATGAAAATGGATTCACCACCAAACCCGGATCCAATAGGCATGCCACCAATTGGAAACCTACTTGGAGCCATTTTATTGGATGGGAAAGTAGTAGGTGGAGTTCGTCATCTATTGGAGAATATGATACAAGAAGCAAAGCTCTTCGTTGAGTAAAGGGTAAAGGCTAATTAGAAATATTTGCCTAAGATTAATTTTCCTTTTATTTCTTATTTTTGCATGGAATTAGCTTTTGACAATAAAAATAGGATTAAAAGAGGAAGTCAGCTAAAAGAGCATTAATGCCTAGATTTTCAAAATATTCCATATCACCTTCGATTTTCTTGATATTGTATATGAGCTATGATATTGTGGCTTCTTTTGATTTTTGATATAAATTACTTTATAACGGGCAAACTGATTAACAATGTACTGAAGTTTCTTATTCAATGCCTGTTACATCCATCTTCTAATCTTTCTTTTGTTGGATAATTGGGAGATTTGAGTAGTAGAATCTATGAAAATTTGAACCCGTCTCAAAACCAAAATTTAAAATTCAATTCAATTCCATTAACATGGCTCTTTCGGCCATCTCTCTTCACTTGTTTTTAGCTAATAACCTTCAAATGTTTTCCAATTGCTACAACAAAATATTTTGCTGGGGATAACACCACGAAGCCAATACCAGCCTGCAAGTTGGGAACAAAAGAGCTATCAATATAAATAGCTAGAATAAGTGTTATCTCTGAAGGGAAGAGCATTCTGATTCAATATAGCCTCCTCGTTGATCATGGTAACAGAACATGAAGAAGGTTCTTACATATTAGTTACGTAAGGGGATCGTGGGATCCACTTTTTTGCCATGAAAAAACTTGCCATTTCCATATTAATCTTATAAGAACTACTCATTTTTCAAAGAGCCCTTATTGCTGCATACCTTTGAAGATTTTGAATCCATTTGGCTGCTACTTGACTCATGGGTGATACCTCGAAAAAAATTTAGATTGAATCCAATGTTGGCCTGAATCCATATAGCTCTTGCCAATGGGTATTCGACCAGATGACAATAGCGATTAGCAATGGTTTTAGACAACTAATCTCCACAGTTCAACATCTACAAAAACCATGCCTTTTGTATATCATTTGCACTATGAAGTTGCATATAAATTCCTTTGTATTTATATAGCATATACATATTTTCTTTATGTTAATTGGCCCAAAATAAAAATAAACACTTCCCATCCTATACTACTCTAGTTTATATATATATATATGCTAATTGAAGACCAATGTACATAGAATCATTAATTACAAGAGACTCTAGTTATATATATATATATATATATATATATATATATATATATATATATATATATATATATATATATATATATATATATCACAACATAAAGAATCCATTCACAGGTAAAATGTAATGAATCGCATGATTGAATCGAAATGAAACCCTAACAAGCCAAACAGTGTAATGCGAGTTGTACCTCTGATAGATCACCGCCATGAGGAAGCTGGCCAATGGGTGTATCTACTCCTATGCAAATCGGGAAAAAAAAACTATTAGTAAAGGATGGAATGGAGATGAAGAAGTAGGAGGTTGTGGCGAAGGAAAGAGGAGGCGGAAGAAGAGAAAAGAGAGGGTAGCAGAGAAAATATGATACAAGGGAGGTTTCGATGGAAGAATGAAAGAGATAGTGGAGCAAGAAGAAGAAGAAGAGGGAAGAAAGAGAACCTACGCCGACCAAGGTGAGTGAGGAAGAACTCTTGATCTTCTATCTCGTTTCTGTAAAGGATTGGAGGGGAAAAATTCGAGACTCCACTCTTCATTTCGTGGGCATGTGCATGCTAACACACGTATGGGAAAGACTTAGGAGGGGTTAAAAGCCAGAAAGCTTCAATTGGAGTTTTCCAAATTTATCCTAAAACGAGTTTTTCACGTCTTTTTGAAACGCTATCTTTTAATCGCTAAATCTTCTTCCAATCAAATGAAAAAAATGGAAAAACGGGCTTGAACTTCTAAACCGCCAACAGTTTACATGAAAAGACTTGCCAAATGAGCCCTCAAAAAGCGAAACTTCTGTAAGATTTTTACATCTTACAACAACGTGGTTGTGAAATCACCTGCTAGAGGTACTCCCGATTCTCATGGCAGGGATACGGTTGGCAGAGGCAAAAGGTTTAATCCTAGGTTTTGTGGTTGTGTTTTCTTTGGGCTTGGGCATTGGTTTTTGGGCTATGGCCTAGCCCTCTTCACTTTTTTTTGTTTGCTTCGTGGGTATTGACTATTGAGCTTGTATCGTCTGTCCCACCCAATAAAATGCAAACACGTTTATCTTTCTAGACTTCAAAAAAAATTAAATTTCATTTGTTCTAATATCTTGCCCGCCTAAACTATCTAACCCATCTCTCTCTCTCTCTCTCCCCTCCTTTGTTCTTCTCTTCACGCCTTTGGTTCCACCGCTGCTGCCGATCGTCAACAATTACTCACACTGAAGCTAATCGTTTCTCTGCTGCAATTGTTGAGAATCCTCTCATTCCAATGAACAAGGATGCTTGTGATGTTGAATAGGTTGACATTGAGAACAACACTACATGAGTTGTTAGGACTCACCGAGTGCTAAATGATTCTGATCCACCAGGTTTTGGCCACGAGCTCATGGGCACAATTAAGAAGACCGTTTTTCTCGTGGAAACAAATCATCTTCTTCATTTTGTGAGAAACTTGGATTCAGATAATTCAAATTTAGAGTTTTCAGTGATGAACACTCCTAAGAATTCCTCTCCTTCCAATTTTGCAAGGCTTGGAAGAAGGCGGAGTTGGCCTTCTCCGTCCTTCTTTGATCAATGGTAAGTACTGCGTATCCTCCGGGACCGAATAAAGCTCAACCATTGGTATGTGAATTAGCAGTTGCTACTCATCGGTCCGATGCAAGGCAATAACGAGATGGGATGGACGGTTTCTTCTTTCTGGGAACTGAGGTTGGACCAGCTCCTCGTTGAAGACTCGATCCGGTTCTTCTTCCAGCAAAGCTAACTCAACAATAAGTTAAGATTAGTTTCTACCCGCGGCCAATCCAGCAAACGGAGCAAACTACGGAGCAAGTTCAGGCCCCCAGTATGGGCTGTATTAAGTAGCTTGCTTTAAGCTAATTAATGATGTTTTCTTTCTTTCAATTTAATTTAGAAAACAAAAAATAGGTATCTGATCAGATCTAATTTAGTATAAGCATTACAACAGTTCTGCAACTGTGCACATGACTGAAGGGCTGTCTGCAAATCTGCAGACCAAGAGCTTCACTATGGGTTCAATATGATTGTGGGATTTGGATCTTTTCTTTTTAGATACAGGTGTTCTCCCACCTCTTATTTACACTCTTGTGAGGAGTTCAAGAGAAATAGCCATCAGAGCAATGACAGTGGTTTCCTTTCTAATTTCCTCTATGATTCCAAAATTAGTAGATCCTGTAGTTGATCCTCTTGCTCACAGAAACCTTGTTTTCACTTCAACTTTCTTTGCTGGTATATTTCAAATAGTTTTTGGATTGTTTAGGTGGTATTCTTGATCAAGTGATTAATCGTGAGAGTCCTGCCACCATGTTTACTTCATGAATAAATTACTTTGGGTTTCTATAGGTTGGGTTTTTGGTGGATTTTTTCTCACATGCTACCATTGTTGGTGATGAGGGCGGATTTGGCCCTCCGATGATATTGTGACACGTGGCATCTCAGAACAATTGGGTGACACCCAGAACCACTTAGGCAACAACTTAGCCAAGATGATGGTGTCCCGAATTGGCAGCTTGGTCCAGGCGCGAACTGGCGGCCCTACCCAGGCGTGACCTGGTGGCTTGGCACATGCACTGACCTGGCGACCTGCGAGACGTGTTCGCCGACAAATTCGGCATGCATATCCTAACACTCCCACGATCCTTTGAAGTTGGCCCACAAACCGAACATTCCGAAGGGTGGTCAACGTGCATGGTGGTTGCCTCCGGGAATCTCGGACCACTTAGGCGACCTCTCGAAAATCTCAGATATGGTGCGTGAAGCCCATGCCAAACAATGCCTATATAAAAGCACCAACCCCAATGACATGATGGGGGCAGGTAATTATATTCTATCTCTCATATTTTGTGATTTTTAGCTCACAGTCTACTATGAGAGTACTGACTTAAGCATCAGAGCGACCTCACCGGGTTAGCCACCCCGGGTCCTTTGACATTGATTCCTTGCAGGTATCTAAAGAACTACGAAGCTCAACAATCAATCCAGCTCACCACTAGGCAGGTTGGCCCTCTGGTAAGCTCGACACTTTGGTCAGCTCGTCACCTAACTTGCCTAGCTCGGCCTAGTAAGCTCATCACCTAACCTGCCTAGCTCGGCTCAGTCAATTCGGCACCTAACTTGCCCAGCTCGGCACCTAATCTACCCCCAGCTTAGCCAGGTCAGCTCGACATCCAGGTCCTCATCCAACAAAAGTTCACTTCGGCCTCTGAGTCATCGACCACTTGGAAGCAGAACAAATGACGAGGTACTTAGCACAAAAAATTGATTCATCAATTGAGTTTATGGGAGGTGTTGCAATTTTCATCAATTTACAATAACTAACGGACTACTAACAATAAATCATTCACTACTAAGCATAAATTGATCTGCAACAATTATTAATATTATTTTTTATGACATCTAAAATTGAATCAAACACAATTAGAAGTGGATGCATTACAAGGTATTTCCATTGTTTCTGATAACTTTATTTGCATCTTCCTTACTTCTTTTATGCCAGTGGTATCCCCCCCCTTAACTTTGTGCATGGGTGTTTATTCCTAACTTTCATCCTAGCGGCTAGATTCTTTTTTTTTTGATAACTCTTATAATCTTTCTAACGAGAGCAATTAAGCATGGAGTTAAGATACTAGCAGTTATGACCCATATGTCGTCGAAGCTACCAATGATTAATATTGGAACAAGTTACGACGTTCCGGGAAGAAAGAAAAAGAGTTTGATATAGAGAGAGAGAGAGTTGAGCGGTGAAAGAAGCCTCTAAGGCCTCCGGCGGTCGGTAAAAGGGGTGGAACTAGAAGTTACCGAAGAGGAACAAAGAAGACAGAAAGACATGTTCAAGATATAATGAATTTGTCTCGAGTTTGGGTGGGCAAAGATATTAGAATAAATGATTTTTTTTTTTTTTTTAAAGTCTAGACTGATGTTAAGGTCTGGACTCCGTTAGTTTTTGGCTTCAAGCGAATGATAGATGTGTTCGAACTCTATTGGGTGAGACAGTCGATTCGAGCTCCTATAGGTATTGGGCTTTGTCGCAGGATGTTTGGTTGTGGTCTTTCTATTTTTCTGTTTTATTTCTATTACATTACCTTTCTTAAAAAAGGGTAAATTGTTGAAATCTACTCTATAGTTTTTTATAGGGTAAATTGTTGACCTACTTTCTAACATTGTTGCATTTACACCCGTACCCCTCCATTAACTCAACAAGCAAAAGTATTGATGTCATCATCTTAACTTTTTTTTTTTTTTTACATATCAAGATTACTCTTAAATAAAAATATGTGGTTTTGTATTAACCAACCCATTTACTTAGATTCATATATCCACCACACTCAATATTTTTCTCCAAGCACAAAAAAAAGTAGGAGATAAAAAAATTGATAACAGTTTAAAAAAGTAGACTAACAAAAAAGCCAAAATTTCAAAAAAAAAACATAAAAAATGTTATTTTTTCAAAAATATATTTCAACCAAAAAATCAGAATTGTAGAAAAAATACATAAAAAGATAAAATTTTCTATTACATTACGTTTCACAAATCACAACGAATAAATGAGTAAATTACTGAAATCTGCCCTCCAGTTTCAGACCATTGCGGAAACCTCCCCTAAAGTTTGTTAATTGCTATCTCCTCCCATGAACTTTCTAAAACAGTTGCATGTGTAAATCCCCTGTTATAATCCTCTAATTAATAAGAGGCATGACAATGTCCAAAATACCCATGCAATTAATTCTGACTAACATATTTATTTTCTAATTTTTCTCTTCCTATCAATTGCTACCCCAAACCCTTTCAATCTCTTTTCCAAAATTGATTTATTTTCCTTTATATCAATCACTCAAAGGTAAAATTGAAACTTTAAACTCTTTTTTTGTTGTTCTTAAAGTTTGTATTGTTTTTTTCTTTAGAAAACAACCTCGATAATAATTGCATGGATATTTTAAACATTTTTATACCTCTGATCATAGGATTCTTACAGAGGGGGTTTATTTGCAACTGTCAGAAAGTTCATGAAAGGTTTCAGCAACAGTCTGAAACTTAGGGAAGGTTTCAGTAACCAACATAAAATCACAACATTTGCAAAAGCGGTAAACCGGATCGGGTTCAGGGATTTTCCTTTTATGAGTGTAACAAAAAAGGAATTTTCTTTCTGAGTCTATAATCATTTTATCACACATATATCAAAACCAAGAGAAGGGAAACCGGTTGGTAAGGTGAATGTGAACCACATAAATTTTGGAAAATTTTTTCCTTTCCATTTGAAGTAAAGACAGATAAGACTAAAGCTTACAAAAGAGAAAAGAGAAAAGGAAACAGAGGTCACATATACCAAAAGCAAAAGAGAAGACCATAAACATCAACTCTATTGCAAAGGCACCAACTAGTTTAATTGGTAAGATATTGCCAATATTATTTCACAAAAGAGAAGAAAGATGATACTTTTATCTGATCTAAAGCAAATTGAGGATGAAGATGATGATAATAAAGCAACAACGCATCAAGGCACTAAGGATATAATTGAACCAAATCCGATTTATCATCGCCCCTTGTGACCTGATTAACTGCGATTGGACTGGCCCGTTTAATAAAGGGGAAGCCCAAGCCAATGGAGTTGAATGAAAGCTTTGGCTTTGCGCCGTATTCAAAAAAGAAAACTGTTTAGATTCTAATGGCGGAAGATGTTGGGAAAAAAGAATAAAGGATAACGCATAGCACAAATGGCATGGCTAAAAGTTATCTGATTGTGCTGGATATTTTGGTGAACACACACAACACACTGTCTGGAGTCTAGACTGGCAACCATTCACACTGATTCGTCTTGATCCTCTCTTAACATACGACGGAGATGGGAATTCTGATCCATTCCAGACGTGAGCGTGAGCCACTTCCTTCTGGAAATCGTGTCTCTCGTGGAAAAGCAAGGAATTTGAGTTGAGACTTGAGAGAGAGAGGAGAGTTGACTACTGTTGGAAAAAGAAAACGTAGAGGAATTGATTGCACGCTCGCATCGATCGCACCAGCTCGCTCCGTGCTCTGCTGATGTATATGTGTCGCTGATGCCCAATATTTACGAAACACCACGTACGAAGGATTGAGATTTGAGACCCGCCCACGACCAACTTTGTCCTACCCTACTCCATGCATCTTTGCACCATAAGATTCCTTCTGTTTTCTTTTCTTTTACTTTTGATATATGCTTCCTCCTCTTCTTCTTCTTCGTGTATATATTTGGGGGGGGGGGGGGGGAAACAGAAAGCCAGTTGCCACATCTCAGCATATGTATATGTAGCAGGGGGTAACGGCTAGTTTTTCACCATCGAAATGCAAATAGTACTATAATATAAATAGCGGGTCCCTTCCCTACTTATCCCAGACACATCTAGAACATTGTTTTGTGGATTAATGGAATAATCTTTTGTCACCACTGAGTTATTTTTTTGTTAGAGCATAGTTAGAATATAAGAAATTGTGTTGTGGATGAACTTAATCAATTTCCATTAGATAATTAATGACCTATTGCATATTTATACCAGTCAAGGATATGACAAGGATAAATCCTTTAAAGTACGTAGAATTTTATTAGAGATACCACAGGCCTCTTTCAAAAATTAAAGTAAAAAACTTTATTAAGGATCATAGAAATCTCTTCAGTTCAAAAATCCACGAAAATCCAGTAAAACAGGGTTAAAATGTAATGGGATTTAGATAGGCTCAGAGTCAACTAAGCCTAATCTCAGCTTCATTCATCCACCAGACGTATAAATTGGTGCCTAAGCCAGCTTTGTTTTTTTTTTTTTTGTTTTTTTTTTTGCGGCGAAAATCTGAATTAGATACAAATTTTGCACTTGACTTAGTTTTGCATCCATTTGTTTATAATTATGATCTGCACTCCCACCTGATACAAAATGTATTTTTTTTTGGCTCATTTGCATTTATTAACATTGCAAATTTTGTATCTCAAAAATCAATGCAAAATTTACACCCCTTGCCTCCTTTCATTTAAAGTAGACACCATATCATCTTGCTTCCTACCTTATTCCCAAACATACAACCCTCCTCCTACCTCAATTTTCTTCTTTCATACAAGTTTCAGACTACATTTTATTTCTTATTGTGATTCTTGCAAATAAATAAGACAAAGTCAAATCCGTAGCAAAAATAAACCTGAGTTACACTCAGCATATTTGCACTCTCGTGCTTTTATGCTAGTACAAACCAAATTCGCTATAGAAACAAACTGAGCATTAAGTTCAAAGGATACAGGCTAGTTTAATGGGTTATATTTAAAAAATGCAAAATCTTAGGAATTGAGGTAGACATGGATATATTAGGGTTGATGGGCCCACACATCAACCCTTAGAACTTTGTCTCTTTTTTTTTTTTTCCTGCTAAAAGAGCAAAACTAGGTTGATGGGCACACACATCCATCCATTCACAAAGCCTTTGCTAAGGCCTAAGGGGATCTAAAATAGTGGCCTTTCAGGTTTCAACCTCATTATTTTGCCCATTACTAGGTAATTTATAGACCTCTCAACATATTCAAATTATAGATAAGAGTAGATAAAAGAATGAAAAACAAAGTCCACTCCAATGAGGGATAGTTTTCAAGAGTAAAGGCCCCCAAAATAATCCCATTCAAGGGCAAAATATGGGGGAGATGCAAATCACAATCTCATTTCTTTAGGATATAGACAACTTTGCCCCATTTTACTTTTATTTCCTTTCAATTGAAACTTATTAAAAGAAAACCATTTAATTTGTATAAGCGGCATTAAATTTGAACCGATGCATGTGGAGCCCTATAAAGCCCTACCATCGTGGCGCCACGCTGTATTTATGAAGCTTTTAACTGTAGTATGTGGGACCCTATCAAGCCGTGCCACGTGAAACCAAGTGCACACATGACAGAATGGTGGCTAGCATATCCCATAAGACAATTTAACTTTTAATATGAGTTGATCATATATATAATATACAAGTTTATATATATAAAATACAAGACTTTGCACTGTACATATTTACATTTAATTTGTATTCTTTCCAAACTAACATCAAAAACAAATTTTACAATCAAGACCATATTTAAATCTGCAATTGTAGTAGTGGGTTCAGAATTATTTGTATTTATACTTTTTCCAAACCGAAACTAGATTTCAAAATGGATCTCTTACTTTTGTTGAGAAATGACATGAGGCATCTCGCTTTGCACTTCATAATAGAAGACACCCATCCAACATAAGATTCTCAATGTTGGCTTTTAGACTTTAAAGCACCATCTTGGGCTTTTAGAGGCCCAAAAGAATACGTGCAAGTACATTATACGAGCCCATTTTTGGAATGAGGCATATAGCAAGTGGAATGATTCGTAAATCATGGGGCAATATAATGCTTTTGTATCTGTCTTTCTGTTTATTTTCATATTGTTAATGCTTACACAGATTTATTTATGATCTGGTCTAACAGGTTACGAAACTACTAACAAGGTCATAGGTGGAAGAAGTCGACCCGGTCCTGCTGGCCCCGATTTTGGTGGTCCTAAGGCTCAGTTTGGAAGAAGTAAAAATATAACTATATACAGTACAAATACATATAAAATAAATCAAAATATAAGGTTTTGCACTCTATATATCTGTATTTATACTCTTTCTAAACTGAGCCTAAATAACACGTAAAAGGGCTGTGATCTGCATTATGCTTAATTAGGGTTACGTATTTTCAATTTTTATTCATTTGAGAGATATCTTTCGGAATACTTGCTTTCATATGCAAGTGTAAGAGGGGGTGGACTGTGGACATGGACCACGGACTTTGGTGTACTTGGATGCTCAATGTCAATAGTTGACCCAAATGGTCAAACTGGTCAATCAATCACAAGGGTAGGATTTTGGGCCCATTTAGCCCTTCATTCATTTGGAAAAAAAAATTGACTGACCACTTTATCTGGTTAAACTGTTTGACTTGGTCAATGCATCAATATTAAATATTCTTTAGGAAATTGGGAAGTAATAAATAAATGAGATCTTTTGTAGAAATTTTGCATTTTGATCTATAAAAACACACATCTTCCAAACAACAACAACAGACTTTGGAAGAAGAAATGGGGCTTCCTACCCTAAGACTCATGACTCGCAGAATCTCAGGGTTTTCTCCAGAGTTATCCCATTAGTTCGAACTGGAAGCAGTCTCCAATTGTGCCCTTCCCTTGTAGGTAAGAATTGGGGTCCATTTGGTTCGTATTCAGAATCGGAATAGGAATAAAAAATTTTCAGAATTGAAATCGAAATGATTCATTCTTATAGTCTGTTTGTTTTAAATAGGAATAAGAATAGAAATTAAAATCAACAAAAATGGGATTTTATTCCCAAGAGAGGGGTAGGGAATGGCCATTCCCTCAAATGGGGAAACGCCATATCAGCAGGAATGGAAATAGGATTCCAATTCCGCCCAAACAAACAATTGCAATCAGATAACCCGTTCCAATTCCGATTTCAGACCCCTATTCCCGCAAATCAAGCGGGGCCTTAATGTTGAAGGGCAAGGGTAAAATGAGAAGAGGAAGAACCCTGAGCACAGAATATTGAATTGATATTGTGTGTGCCCCTTCTGAGTACGTAAGTTAATTTACTTTTCTGTTAAAAGTAATAAATTATTTCACAGTTGCACAAACTAATATAGGGATCACGATGTCACAGAACCAGTTTCCAAATGACAGATATACTTTGGAAATTGGAACACTTTCCTCTTTCTTATTTGGAAAAGGTGATGGATCAATTCTGTTTCCACACAGATGGGACGTGTTTGCTTGATGAGTCATCCAGCAAAAGGATATACTTTGGAACACTTTCCACTCCGACTCCGTTCATCACCCATCCAGCACTCTGCTATGCAGGTCTCCAGAACTTATTTTGGCTTAAACTAATTGCCTAATCGAGGGGCCTGTCTGATTAGTGATTGCACGTACGGTTAAAGCAGCTGAACTGAATAACTTGTCCATTTGTCTTTACTGATGAATAGGTTATCGAGGAGAATTGAGCTCCTTCATGGTTAGAGGTGAAAATAAGGTTGATTATTAATTTATTATTTAATTTTCTTTTTTTGTTTTTCCAAATCTGGATCCGCTCTTCCACACCAACTTCACAGCATATCAGCCATGCATTAAGAACATCTCTCCATGAATGATAATGTACAAGTAATATATGTTTGCATGGTCGATTATGTCAATGATATATTGGAAACTTATTTTTTTTAAGTTTTACATAGAAAAAAAAAGAAAAAGAAATGCCAAAACAGATCTTGCTTTTGGAGTATCCTAATATTGCTTTTGGAACGTCATTTTGGTAAAGTCTTTTACTGGTTGCAGCGAACTGGATTTGCTATACTTTTGTTTGTTACACTTTGTGGTACAGAAGCAATTACTGTTTAACAGCATGATAGGTGTTTCATTGTACATGTGCTAAGGCATGCACATGGCTAACTGATTTTTACACATAAGTCCTGAGCACTTGCTGCACACCTAATTATATGCATATACTCGGTACACCATAAATTGTTGCAGATCGATCCAAACCGTAGCAATTGATATATATATATATATATATATATATATATATATATATATATATATATATATATATATATATATATATATATGGGTGTGTGGTACACTGGTACGTACGTGGAGTTCGGACCTGCTGCTGAAGCTTCATCAGCAGAACCGTTGCTAAAATCCGGCCATGATTTCCTTAGAGAGTATCTCTGCCATAAACAATGGACCCTTCTCTTCAAAATGGAAAAAAGCTAAAACAATTGACTTAAACCGAGGTGTATCAGATGAAGCTGGCGTGGAAGGACGAGTTGTTGAGGGGTAATAAATCCTTACCACTGATGAAGATGTGAACTGTGATAAATTGTAACTATAGAAAGAATCAGAAGATACTTCGACACTCAAATCAGTAACATGGGTTGAGAGACAATTTATTGAAGACAAGCTAGTCCGAACCGACGAAATTGGCATGAGAGCAAAGAGTATTCACAGCTAAAGACCTTTAGCTCAAGGGGAAGATGTTTTTAAATAGCCGAGTGCCCATGTTGTAGTCAGACAAAGTTGGCAAGACTGTCAGGATGAGGCCGTCCATCAAAGTTCTCGGGAGGTTCCACTCTCCTCGGTGGTGATGTTTCTCCTTATCCGTACGGGACTCTTCTCCCTCATGATGCCTTTCTATGATGCAGCCACGAAAGCATGTGTTGACATGGTCCCAAGACATTGGCCACATAATCTAACACTTGCCAGTTTCCACTAACTAAGGTATCACTCAAACAAGGCCTCTTCCGATTCCACCATTTCAGTGGTGGGTAGTGATGTGCTATCGACAAAATGCTCCCAACAATTTCCCAACATATCATTCGGAAGATGTTTATGGTGCACGAGTGTCATAGCTAGTTGAAACAATGTAATGGGTGTTTGTTGGTAGTAGTTCTGAACTCTTCATTAAAAACATGTGGATTGGAGATTGAGTTATGATAATTCATTAATTTATAGATGTAAACACTAAACTAAAACCCGGACATCTTTTGGCGTCTCCCAATCAAACGACATTAATATTCCTTCTACATTATGATGCATATCCTACCAAATATACTATGGGTCTCAGGTGATTTGGCCCTCTAGCTAGTGATATCATGACATGTGATGATATATCATAGTCGATGCATGACACCTCAGTGCCACATAAGAAATGACTTTGGATACATCTCAGGCATGCCTCAATTATCCCAACACCACCTTGACAAGGCTGACTTGTAGACACCTTGATAGGGTTAGGTCGGCGATCTCAAGGGCGACCTCTTGCCATTGATCCGATTGAGGCCCAGTTGGCAACTTACATGACATGGTGGCCGACCTCCATTATGTGTGGGCCATTGTTTGCGAATCCTTCAGGATCACAACGCTTAATTAATGGAGTTGGCTTCCACCCCCACCTGCTTCGGAGGCAACCAGATAAGCTCTATCACTTTATGCAGAAGCCTTTTCCGAGTGTAAAACCACCTCCAAGCGAGGTGGACCAGTAAGCCACGTCTTTCTGAAGATCTCAGACGTGCTACGTGAAGTCCACGGCAGCATGTACTTATATAAAGGCATCCTATCAATCAGAGAAGGTATACACGATTTAAGTCTCATAACTCTCTTGCTGTCTCACTTTCTAGCATTCATACACTCTTTGCTGACTTAAACATCGGAATGCCCACCCCGGATACTCTGACTACTACTTTCTTATAGCTCAACCAACCAATCTCATCAACTCGACGTGTGAACTGCCCTCTAGTAGGAAGCACCAGATCGCACACCATCAAGTCTATTTTGTTCACAGCTAGAATCAAAATTGGAATCGAAATCCGAATCTAAATAGTCTATTCCTTTCACTTGTTTGGTTCAGATTGAAATTGGAATCAGAATCAAAATTGATTATAATGGATTCTTATTCCTTGGGGAGGGAATGACCTCATTGGGGAATGCCATTCCACTAGAAATGGGGATGAAATTCTGATTCCGTCCAACCATACAATTGAAATCAAAATAAAACATTTTGATTCTGATTCCAAATACCCTATTCATACAAACCAAACAAAATAGATGGATTCACGTGGAATTATGAGGCCACTTGTTTGTTTTGAATTTATCATACACTTGGTTTGCATCTAGTTTTTGACAAGTGTCCAATTACATGTGTATAAATAGAAACAATGGGCTGGATATAAAATCATGCACACCATACAACCTGTCACGAGCGGACATATCAGTATTTCATACCATGGGGTCCGCGTAATGAAACAGTTGTCACAGTTTAATACAAAATGTGTAGTGGCCGATCTATGTATGCTGTTTTATAAACGTGTCAATTTTTGTTAAAGGAATTTTTTTTAAGACACAGAAATTGATACAAAGAATTGCCAACAAGATTAATAAAAAAATTAGATACAGTTTCTCAAAAAGAACAAATATAAAAATAAAATTATATAAGCATAACTTCAATCCACAATAAATGACAAACAAAACTGATGGTAGAGGTTCCTATAAAAGAGATTGTAACCGAAAAGAAAATATATACATGTATGCATGTATACATATCAACGAACAAAATGTGTGCATGAATGCATGCATATCTTTCAAAAATAAACTATGGAAATATAATAACAGAGAAATCTCAATTTGAAATATATATATATATATATATATATATATATATATACTTTTGGCCTTTGTAAAGGAAAAAGAGGTAGTCCCTACCATTTTGCGCTGAAAGCTTTTTAGCATTCTGGTCTCTCAACGTGTCCACTTACATCCTATTATATAGAGTTTTGCATTATTAATTTGTTTCTATCTAGATGAAGTCCACGTTAGGATCCAATCAAGAGGTGTTCACCGTCCGACGAGAACCCTTTTTCTATACTGTAAATCTCGGCGGCCAGGATCGTTGATTACAGTTTTCAAGCCAAACTGTACCAACAGCGTACATACACATGCACGTATATAAACGGAAGAAGAACAAAAAGGAGAAGCCATTAGTGGGCATAGACGTCAGAGAAAAGCCCCTTTGCGCAAAAGAAATGTACTCTGTCTTATTCTCTCCCACCTTTTTTCCCCCACCTAAGTTCCTTTGTATCAACTCATCCAAATGATGCGTCAACCATTTGCCATATATTCTTACGAGCAAAAAAAAAGAGCGAAGAAATAGAAATACATTTCCTCTCTTTCTCTCCTCTCTTCTCTTCTTCTGCAACAACTAAAGTTCACTATTTCTCTCCATCTTCACTCCACCATCTATCGTCGACTCTTCCATGGGTGCTCCGTTTCTTCTCATCTTTCTCATCTCATTTCTTATTCTTTGTAGCCTCTCCTTTCAAACAACTGTGGATAACCAATCTCATTTCTTCACTCTCATGAAACACTCACTCTCGGGAAAATCATTGTCTCGTTGGGACGTCTTCATTCCGGGCGAAAAACCTTATTGTAATTACACCGGAATCAGCTGCAACGATGAAGGGTATGTCATAAAGGTTGATGTCTCAGGATGGTCACTGAGTGGTCAATTTCCAGCCAACGTCTGCAACTACTTGCCAAAATTGCATATTCTCCGCCTCAGCCACAACGATCTCCGGGGTAGCTTTCCGGTTGGCATCAGTAACTGCTCTCTATTAGAAGAACTTAATATGACAAGCTCGTCCATCACGGGAACACTGCCGGATCTTTCACCCATGAAATCACTTCGGATTCTTGACCTGTCATACAACCTCTTCACCGGGGACTTCCCCATGTCTGTCACTAATCTCACCAACCTAGAGTGGCTGAATTTCATTGAGAATGCCTGTTTCAATTCGTGGCAGCTGCCGAATGATTTCTCTCGACTGACAAAGCTTAGAACCTTGATCCTGTCTACATGCGTGGTGCACGGCCGGATCCCAGCATCAGTTGGAAACATGACCTCACTCGTTGACCTCGAACTGAGCGGGAATTTCCTTGTTGGTCAGATTCCCCCAGAGATCGGGAAACTGAAGAATTTGCGACAGCTGGAGCTTTACTATAACCAGCTCGAAGGTGAAATTCCTAACGAGCTCGGAAATCTAACGCAGCTCATTGACTTGGACATTTCTGTTAATCGACTTACGGGAACAATACCGGAGTCTCTCTGCAAACTTCCTAATCTCCGTGTGCTGCAGCTCTACAACAACAGCCTCACCGGAGAAATCCCGAGCGCAGTTGGGAACTCAACCACTTTGAACATATTGTCTCTCTATGACAATTTCCTTACAGGAAAAGTGCCCTCAAATCTCGGGGAGTCATCGGAGTTGGTTGCGTTAGACTTGTCTGAAAATCGCCTATCTGGGAGTTTTCCACCAAATGTTTGCAAGGGAGGTAAATTGCTATACTTTCTTGTTTTACAAAATCTGTTCACTGGTGGTTTGCCTGATAGTTATGGAAAATGCACGTCTCTTCTCCGATTTCGAGTTAGTTATAACCGTTTGGAAGGCTCCATCCCAGAAGACATTCTTGGTCTTCCCCATATTTCGATACTTGACCTGGGTTTTAATTGTTTCAGTGGTGCAATTGCGAAAACAATTGGAAATGCTAAGAACTTATCGGAGTTGTTCATACAGAATAACAGGATTTCAGGTGTCATCCCACCTCAAATCTCTCAAGCTAGTAACCTGGTAAAGATTGATCTTAGCAATAATCTCCTTTCTGGTGCCATCCCCCAAGAAATTGGCAACCTCTGGAAGTTGAACCTATTGCTCCTGCAAGGTAATAAACTCAGGTCATCCATTCCCAAATCACTTTCTTCTTTGAAATCTCTAAATCTTCTTGATCTGTCCAACAACCTCTTGACGGGGAGTATCCCAGAAAGCATCTGTGGATTGCTCCCCAATTCAATCAACTTTTCAAACAACCATCTCTCGGGTCCGGTTCCTCCCTCGTTGATAAAAGGAGGTTTGGTAGAAAGCCTTTCAGGAAACCCCGGACTTTGTCTCTCAGTATATCTTAATTCATCTGATTCGAAATTCCCTCTCTGTCCACAAATTTATACCCGAAAGAAGCTTAACTATTACTGGGTTATTGGGACGTCGGGGATAGTGGTAATTGTTGGGACAGTATTGTTCCTCAAACGTTTACTTAGCAAGGAGAGAGAATTGATGGAACAGGATGAGCTGTCGCGTTTGTCCTTCTCCCATGTCCAGAACTTCCATATAATCAGCTTTGACGAACGCGAGATCGTTGAATCCTTAGTTGACAAGAACATTGTGGGACACGGAGGATCGGGCACTGTGTACAGGATTGAGTTGAGCAGCGGAGAGACAGTTGCAGTGAAGAAACTATGGAGTCGAAAAACCAAGGATCCAACATCAGAGGATCAGTTGATCCAAGATAAGGAGCTTAAGACCGAAGTTGAGACACTTGGGAGTATCAGGCACAAGAACATCGTCAAATTGTACTGCTACTTGTCGAGCTCAAATTTAAATTTATTGGTCTATGAATACATGCCGAAAGGAAACCTGTGGGAAGCACTCCACAGAGGACGAAGCCTTTTGGATTGGCCCACTCGGCACCGGATAGCGCTCGAAGTCGCACAGGGACTGGCCTACCTCCACCATGATCTATTGCCGCCAATTGTTCACAGAGATATCAAGTCAACAAACATTCTACTAAACGCAGATTTCCAGCCTAAGGTAGCTGACTTCGGGGTTGCCAAGGTGCTGCAAGCAAGAGGAAGCAAGGATTCCTCAACCACTGTTATTGCAGGAACTTATGGGTACATGGCCCCAGGTAATAAATTTCTGAATCTACTCGATTTGATTTCAGTTACAGAGGATAACTCAAATATATAATCAGGTCAGGTGTCTTATTAATTTATAGTACTATTTAACCTATCAATCTGGATGCATGTTTGATTTTGATGGACGGCAGAGTATGCATATTCATCCAAGGCAACAGTCAAGTGTGATGTCTATAGCTTCGGTGTAGTACTCATGGAACTGGTAACTGGGAAGCAACCGATAGAAGCAGAGTTCGGAGAGAACAAGAACATCATTTACTGGGTGTCAAGCAAAGTGGAGACCAAGCAAGGAGCAGTGGAGGTCTTAGACAAGCGACTACTGGGGCTATTCAAGGAGGAGATGATACAAGTTCTTCGGATTGCCATCCGTTGTACCTGTAAGGCCCCGTCTCTCCGTCCCACCATGAACGAGGTTGTTCAATTGCTTGTTGAGGCAGATCCTTGCAGGTCATCAAACAAGATAAAACAATCATCATATCTCATTAAAATTAAGAACGATGCATGATAGGGTTTGAGTAATTAAAAGCGACGTCGCAAGATTTGTAGAACAGTATATATCCATCCCTTTTTCTTTATTGAATTATTGAGTCTCTCAGAAGAAAATGTAGTACGTACGTAAGACGGAGGTTTTGTGATTTGTATAATTGTATTCTCTTCTTTTTCTTTTCTGGGTTTATTTGTTTTGTTTTATATGAGGAGTCGATAGAATCGTAGAATTTCTGCATTATTATATCTACTTCAATTTATGGTGAGGCACAGGATCTACACAAGGAAAAAAAAAAAAAAAAAGGAAAAAGAAGAGAAGCCATTCTCTTGCTTTTTTTTTTTTTAGAAATTCCGGTTTTAACTTTTTATTTTCTCTTTATTTCATGAGAGTTATCCAAAAGAGACGCAAAAGAAGGGTTGAAACACTGTGGTCTGTGGAGGACGGGATGTGGGGAAAATTTAGATTTGCAATTGGTTCTTTTGCATCAAGTTGATTCTTTTACTTTTTTTTAATTAATTAAGATTAAGAAGTTAGGTAAGATTGGTTGTAGAGGGCCTACTGAAAATTAGCTATGATCCGTTGGTAGAGGTGGGAAGAGTTCTTGGGCAGGAGATTCGGAGTCATATTTCAGCAGGAGATCCCCTGTTCTCTGATCCCTTTAGGGGGTGTTAGACAACAACATGTTGATGTTGATGTGGCAATTGTGTTTGTTTTGGTTTTATTTTAATTTTTAAAAACTAAAACAGCAATTGTTGAACACCCCTCTTAAATTTGGAACGGGATCTGCTCCCCACTCTGGATTGCCTCACAGGCACATCCACCGTGCATTGAAAATATTTCCCATAAATAATAATTTATAAATACGGGAGATATTCTCGATGCATGATAAGATGTGCATGTGAGGAACAGACCCGGTCTGCTTAAATTCCTTAATATCATCCTACAGTCCTTAATTGATACACCTATCACTGTCATTGAGGACTGCGTTGTAATTTCACATTATTTGCGTAGATTGGGCTTTGCGTTTTTGAGCCTCCGACTAGGCCCAGAGAAAGTTAGGCCTGACTCCATATGGTGGTAAACCAACTTCACCACCATGATACAGTGGTAAAAAGTTTACCTCACTAACCAACCCAGGCTAGATCAATCTCCTCACAAGTCACACCTGAGCTGGCCAAAAAGGTTTTAGGTTTTAGCACAGCCTGTGTTTGCATATTGGCAGCACAGTAAGCTCCGGCTTTGCCTCAGGTTGGGCCAAGCCCGCAATTGAGGTGCCAAATTTTAAATAGCATAAGAAAATGGCTTGATGGTGGAAAATTAATACAAAGGTTATAAAAGTTTTCCTACTTTTCTCTTTCTTTCCTTACATTTTCCTTCCAACCAAACATAGCCTTAAGGTTAGAAATTTAGTATGAGAAATATTATAATGGATTGGAATTAATACTCTATAGAACTTATATAATAATTAGATTCGGGGTCAAATCGGTCAGGTAGTCAACTCTTACCCAAATCAATTAGTAAACTGGGCTCATGAATCCCAACCCAACCCAACCTGACATTTCTGGGTTGGTTATGTTATCCTGGCCCAAGTAGAACCCCTATGAAATAGTGGGAACATATATAGTGGTTCTAGGTTTTCAAAACGTTCATTACTAGTTTGTGATTTGTTAGCAATTCTAGTATCCATGGTAGCATCAGAGTAAGTATTTAGCGCTGTTGGAAGGGTTCGATTCTCTTTGCTTCTAGAGACAACTGAGGCTTTAATATGCTCTCAAGATTGGCTAACTGCACCAAAATCGCCAAGTGAGTTATATAATACTTTTCTTTAGATATTTGTTTTCTTATGTTTCATTTATACTAACATTAAATTTTACGTTGATATTGAATAATCAATGGGCAGTTTTGGTTGCTGGCCAGATTAGCTTGGATCAGTGGCTCTCTTTGGTTGGGTTGGGGTTAATGGCATTTCCTCCTAAAGTCATCTCAACCAATGTGATCCATATAAATACAGTTTTGGAAGGGTATATTAAGCTGAATATAGATGGTGCATCTAAGGGAAACCTGGGTCTCTCTGGTGGCAAGGGGATTATTAAATTAAAGATTGCCGGAATGGTTTCATTGGAGATAGACTTGATATGGTGAAACCTGTGGGCATTGGAAAGGTGATTGTTGAAATAGACTCTTTAATTCTTTAAGGGTCTAACATCTCTTCCTTGGAAACGGTATTGGCACAGGAAAGTAATAGATATTGATTTGCTTCTAATACATATTTATAGGGAGGCAAACCGTGTGATGGCAGTGTCATTACTTACTATAATAGCATGGATGATTTGCCACAACAAACAAAAATTTTATTACATGATGATGGATCAGGTAAGGGTGTCAACGGACCGGTTTTGGATTGGGCTCCATCTAATCCAAAATCAATTTGGATGGATTGTACGGACAATCAAGACATTGGATTGGACTAATCCGGTCCAAAATATTTATTAGATTAGAATGAATCTGGTCGGTTCGTAACAAATTTATATTGGATTGGGTTAGATTAAGCTAAGGTCCATTGATATAAGATAAGAATATATGTGTCAATGACTGGATTTAGATTGAAACCAATCTAAATCAAAATGAATTTGAACAAATTGGATGGTCCAGACATTGAATTGGACCAGTCCAAATTGATCCAAAACATTCATTGGATTGGATTAGACCTGGTCCATTTATAATAGACTCACATTGGGCTGGATAGGATTGGACCAAATTCACTCCAATTGACACCCCAAGAATCAGATATATATCCATTTCTGTGACCCTGATCCAGAAGGTAACGTATCTGGGTCTGAACTCTGAAACACATCTAAAGGGTGAGTGGGGACAGAGTCAGCTGTGTGAGTGAACTTTTGTCGGGCTACTTGTTACCCATTCTAACATGAAATTGAATCATCTGAGATTCTAGAAAAGGGTCGGGCTGTCGCTTTTAGGAGTTTGATTGGAGCTTGTGCATTTGGTGGGTCTTCTTGGCACAAGCACAAGCTGCACAACAATGCATGCTTCCTTGTTAGTGAGGATTTTCTTTCTCAATTATTATTTTTTTACTGTCATGTTTTAGACCAAAATTAATTGAACATATGTAGATCTGTTTACGGACTAGTCGGGGCCCACTAATATCTAGGCGCGAACCCGAGCCCAAAAATATGTTCAAGCCCGATAAAAGATAGGCCAAACCAGGCAAACCCACCGGGCAACCTGGCGGTGAACAAGTCTATATTGTAGGTATGTGTATATGTGTGCTCAGTAAACAAAGGGAGGGAGTGCCTCCAAAAACAAGTCTGGAGTTTTGACATTGAGATTATATGTGATAATCACGTAAGAAGCGTCCTTGATCGCCAAGAGGATTTATACTCACTTTGCATTCAAGGGAGTGTAATTTCTTTCATCTTGAGGAGCTCGGGAATACTAATTCGGTTTTCCTCCTCGAACTGGCTCATCCTTCTTTCTCTTGTTGTCCCCTCTAGTTGAGGTCTCACCTTCTCTTTTCCTCTTCTCTGGTGGATTCTCACTCTTCTGGTTCATATCTTCTTCTATTCTGATGAACTGGTCAGTGAGCTTGAGAAACTCTATGACATCTTTTGGTTTGTTAGCGACCACGTTCCATTTGAATTCTTTGTGGGCGATTCCTCTCTTTATAATTGTAAGTCTCACAGCGGGGCCTAGATCAGGAATCTGCAAGTACGCCTCGTTAAAATGCTTGATGTAACTCGGATGGATTCTCCCTCTTTTTGGACTATTCCAAGCAGGTTTTCCTGGGACCTCGAGCACCTCTTACTAGTAGTGAAATGTGAGGTGAAGATCTGTACGAACTGCACCCAACTCTTGATTGTCCCAGGTGCAAGGTTTCTATACCATGTGTGAGCTGCCCCCTTAAAAGTTGTGGAGAAAGCAACGCACATGCTAGATTCATCTACTCCGGCCAAGTGCATTTGAGATTGAAATGAATCTATATGGTCGTTTGGACCGAACGACCCATCATAGATGTCTAAGGGAGGTACCTTGAAATCCTTTGACACTGGGGTTGCCAAGAGTTTGGGAGATAGAGGAAAAGGCACAAACAGGAGTGGAGTGGTCTTCACAGTCCTCGAGCTCACCTCTTCTTTTCCCTTAGGCAGTTCGGGGGAGGTCTGGACTGCTGCTCGGCGAGCTCTACGGCGTTGCCTCTGTTGCCTCTTTACCGGTTTCGCGTTAGTGCTACTAGCCTCAGTATTGTCAGATTCCATTCTCACTAGAAATTGCTCGGACTACTGACGACGACTGCTGTGGACTAAAGGGCCTTGTCAGGAATCCGTGGCCAGAGCCCCAAACTGGTTCTCCATGAATGGGACGTCGAATTACGAAGGTTGAGGTGAAGCGGGCCTGGTGGGCCGGGTGTCTCCCGACATATCTACTTGTTGTGAGGTGGGAGGAGTAATCTGTCTCTCCCTCCTACCATGAGACGATGCTTGACTCCCCAGAAGATTCCGGATTTGGGAGGTCTCTCCCTGGTGAGGAGGGTGTTCGCTATGGTGGTGAGGCTTGGTTTGCTACGTAGCTGGATGCCGAGGTGGAACAGGTTGTTGAGTTTGCTGATTCTGTGGCAGTGGGGGAAACTACTGATGATAGACACGGTGGAGGACTTGTTGCTGGTACAACTGGAATTGCTGGACCTGCTACATTTGGACCTATATAGCCCGCATGCAGTGCACCAGGTCGTCAAGATGATTCTGTCCGACCACTGGGGGAATGACAAAGGGTTTTGCGAAGATCGTAACTACTACAGAAGGGAATGGTGCGTTCATCGGTGCAACGACTTGAGGCACGCCCAGTGTAGGGACCCCGTCTACAAAGAGGGGTACTGTGAATTATCCAATGCACACGGTTGGGAGTTGAAATTGGCCCCCAGAGATGTTTATGTCAGTGTTGCGTCCGATGTTACTGGAAGATGCCATGGAAACTGGGTACGAAATGCTTTGTGGAAAAGAGCTTTTTGAAGCGGTTCCCACAGACAGTGCCAATTGATGCTGCACAATCTGGCTGCTCCTAGTTGGTGGTGGCTTAGCTTCCAGTAGATGACAGATGTGGAGAATCTACACAGAAAGAATCAGAGAACCTGGGGTGCTTACTCGGCGAGGTCGCTCCGATGCTTAAGTCAATATGTGCGAGTTGAGAATAATTAGAAAGCAAGAGAGCTAGTAAGTAGTAAAATGTGCATACCTTGGGCCTTGGGAAGGAGGCCTTTATATAATGAAGTCCTCGCGAGCTTTACGGAGTAGTTACGAGATCTTTGCCATGATAGAACTTGTTTCCACGTTATCTATAGATAACGTCATCAGTTGATAAGGCTAATCCCTTTCGCCAGGATTGGACGGGGAGATAATGCTTAGCTGTTACGAGGCATGATTCCTTAGAATTTGGGGATCGTTGGAGTGACTTTCGGGATTGTATCGAGGGTATATCGGTATACTCGAGCTGGTTTCTATCTCGAACTGATGTTCTCGAGCTAAGGCTCGTACACCTCGAACTGAACTATGTACTGGTGTCGCGACCTGGTACCGAGGTGCCCTTAGCTTGGGGTGATCTTAGCTCGAAGAATTTTAGTTTGGGGTAGTGGAGTATGGCTATACTAAGCTATCACCTATGTCGAGTCACGTCCACGCATCCCCTTATTATGAGGTTGGGCCAAATCACCCTCCATTAGAATTAATTGTTTGGCTTTTGATCGGAATCTCGTTTTGTTGGATACCTTGTTTTTATCAACAATACCATAGTGCATTCAAACTTCACGGCCCTTGAGACCTTGAAGCAATAATAAAAGGGAGGAAAGTCAGGGTCTGTTTGGTTAATTAGTGAGAATAGCTGTCTGGAAATGGAATCAGAATATACCATTCTGATTTCAACTATTTGGTGGGACGAATTGGAATCTCATTCTCATTCTTAATGGAATGGCATTCTCTTATTTGAGTGAATGGTCATTCCCTCCACATCCCTTGGGAGTGAAATTCCACTCTAGTTGATTTTAATTACCAGTCTAATTCTTATATATGAACCAAACAGACTATAGGAATAGACCATTCTGATTCCAATTCTGAATATAAACAAAATAGACCCTAAATTAGCTTAAATTGTTAATCCATTAGTATCATAGATTTCAAAATAATCTAAAAAAATATATAGGGGAGGGGGCTGGGGAGAGCAATGGATGGGTGGGTAGTTATTGTTGGAAGAAGACCAGACAGGAACACTTTATTGGGCTCTCCGATTTCTGAGTTCAACTATTCTGAAAACTACTCATGCCAAGGGAGAATGGAGCCAAGCAGTGGGAATTCTGTTGGGAGAAAAGACAGGATGAGATATCATGTCAAACTAGTCATGATTAGGAGTGTCAATTGGACTAGATTTGATCCAATCCAATCAAATCCGATATTCGTCCATTTAAAAAATGGATTGAACCTAATCCAGTCCAAACCCAAACAAACCAAGTCCAATCCAGTCCAAATGAAATGCAAATGGATCGGATTGGGTCCAATCCAATCTAAATTGAATTAAACACCAAAATAGCATGAAAAATCTAAAAAAAAATATATAAAAAACTACTACACTTACTGCAATCCAATCCAATCCAATTAAAATGCAAATTGATTGGATTGGGTCCAATCTGATCCAAATTGAATCAAACATCAAAGTAATCTAGTCCAATTAAAATGCAAATGGATCAAATTTGGACCAATCTAGTCCAATTAAAATGCAAACAGATTGGATTGGGTCCAATCCAATCCAAAGTGAATGAATCACCAAAATTACATGAAAATTCCAAAAAATATATAAAAAGGTACAACACCTGCTGCAATCCAATCCAGTCCTAATAAAATGCAAATGGACCAGATTGGGTCCAATGCAATCCAAAGTGAATGAAATGCCAATGTAACATAAGAAATCTAGAAAATATATAAAAAAGTACAACATCTACTACAATCCAATCCAAACCAATTAACATGAAAATAAACCAAATTGGATCCAATCCAATCCAAAGTGAATGAAACATCCAAATTACATGAAAAAAAATCAGAAAATATTAAAAAAATACAAAACATCTACTATAATTCAATCCAATCCAACATAGGTCCATTTACAAATTGACTGGACCAAATCCAGTCAAAATCCATACAAACCAAATCCAACCTAGTCCAATTTAAATGCAACTTGACTAGATTGGACTCAATCCGATCCAAACTGAATGAAACTTCAAAAATACAAGAAAAGCCAAAAAAATAAATAAATTTGCAAAAATATATTATTAAAAAAGTTCAAAAAACATAAAAAAAATTTGTAGAAATAAAGGCTACATTAAAATTGTATCAAGAATTATACAATTGCTATATATGTGAGTATATTATACAGTTACATCAAGCACCAAAGCTTGCATCCTTTGACACCAACCAAACCACAACAATTTCATAAAGAAAATTGAGTTAGATGGGCAATGCTGAGCTAGCTGAACTGAATCAATTATTGAAGTATCAGACAAATCCCTGGCCCCTGTTTCATGAGTGGTGGCATCAATTGAGAATTTGAGATGTTCCCACTTTCATTTTGGGATTATAGAGAAGTTGCAGATTCACTAATGCTGAATTGAGTGTAATAATGTCCTGTTTGATAAATTGGAGATCTACTTCTGCTGAATTGGATCATCAAACACCATCGAATCATCAATGTTAAATCACACTATTAAAAAAATCAAATGCATTTTTTCACCAACAAATTGATATTAAGCATCCTTTCGATTTCACAAAAAGAAGTCAACTCCGCTTAAGTAGAACCTTGAGATATTCTGCAATAACCAGCACATGTAGCAAATAAAAAACTTTGCTCAATTTTAATAACAAATCCATAAGACAAACTTACCATCTTTTATGTCACCATTGCAACTGATCTTAAGGAGGCGTCTATTCTATCAATGAAATATGCCATCCTATCACACAGATTCAGGTTGAGCATGAGTAAATGGATTAGCTAAAAAAGAATTGAAGACACTCACTCAACACCCTGTGAAGAACCCATTCAACAGGTTTACATCTACCATTATATATTCAACATAGGCAATCAAACATAATGAAAGACAAGTACTAACCAACCAAGAATTCAAGCTACCTATGAGCATGAGGAAAACCACCTAACAGATTTTTAATTACATAAACTTCTTCATGACCCTAGTACTGAACGCAAATTCCCCAAGGTAACAAAAAAAGAATTGTCTTAGCATGGGGGCATTGATTCCCTAGGGTCATGATGACATTGATTAAAAAACTGTAAATCAATTAAAAAAACTGTTAACAATAGTAAACTCATGACATTGATTCCCAATGAATTAAAAAACTGTTAACAATTACAAATTTTTAACACAAAAAGTAAACTTTGTTAAATTAAAAAAACTCTTTTATAGAGTTACAAATCTCCAACAAACCTTCCACATAAAAAAATTATAGGGAAAAGTACGAACAGGCCCATTACAGAAACCTGAACAGCAGGCCAGCCCATACAGAATTTATAATAACAATCAAATTCAACTTTTGAAATTATATGACAGATTCCCACGCCAACTAAGCATCATACTTTTCCTTATGCTTTTCCTGTGAGGTGACAATTCAGCTTGGGTTCCATGTCATAATAACATTTATTTAAATTTTTATTTTGAAATTTAACCTTGAGTTGCAAAGACTAAAATGGCCCTGCTAGGGCCCACGGTCATTACTCTTACCCGCCCTCCCTCTTCTCTCTCTTTTGCTGTCTCTCACACTCTCAATTCTCTTCTCTTAAATTGTTTCTTCCTGCAACTTTTACCTTGACCTTTCGCTGAACTTCTTCCTTACTTTTCCCTTGATCTTTCCTACTCTCCCTCCTCTCTCACTCTCCTTTTTCATTCTGCCATTCTCAACTCCCTTCCTATGCAACTTTCTTCCTCCTAGAACTCATCTCTATCCTCATTCTCTCCTCCCTCCTCTCCACTCTCACTCCCTCTATCTCGCTTTCCCTCCCCCCTCCTTCAATGGTTTTACCCAATGCGTTGAAGACAATCCTTATTGAAGAAGCATACTAATAGGTATTTGACAATTTCTTTGTACGTAGTTCATTTTGTTTTAGTTTATGAAGATGTCCATTCAAATACATTTGTTTGTTGATTCTCCTTGCATGCCTGTTGTACTAAATGGATGGTTGTTTCTAATTCACTTTCTAACATTGGTTAGTTGGCATGGAATTCCCAAATCTGAAATGGGTCAAATTCCCAAATATAACATTTCCGTTAAGTTAAGTATGTGTGAGGATGCATGACAATGATATGAGCTAACCTATATCAGTACTCATTTAACAGTTTAGAGAAGTAGAAGATATTTACTCAATTTCTAACATTGGTCAAGGTTTGAATGCCCAAATTGCCAAGCAAGTAAATATTTACAAAGTTAGATATGAGATATTGGCAAGTCCATTTCACTCTCATTTTAATTTCTTTTTGTAACATGAACTTTGAGCGTCCAAAAACAGATCACTCTGCCACATGGGGTAGAAATAGAGTCGCCACCCATCAGATTAGGAAATAAAGATGATGGGATCCCCAAGAATGATATCAAAGTTGTTTTGGTTCAATAGTGACTACAGTAGCCCAAGGCATCGGTTAAACCAGTCTAGGTAAGTCTCGGATGGGAGAGGGAAGGAGTTAAAGCACCCCTCTCCCGAGTCTAATAGGTGGGGCCCACATGGTGATCCCAAGCAAGTACAAATACAAAAACTATTATATGGGCTAAAGGAATAATAAAAAAAGAGTAAGGAATAAAACATTATAAAAAGTTTCATAACAGGAACAACTTTCAATATCAAGAGATAATAAAGCCATAAAGAATAGACAGAACAAGAGATATTGCATAGGATGGTCTACCGGTATTCAACTAAGCATTTTTCCTATGTTTATGAGGTGTTAATCCAACCTGGATTCCATGTCGCATTTCCATACCAGCTAAATTAATTATGGAAACCTGGGGCAGATTCCTTGCATCCCTCTCTCTCTCTCTCTCTTTGCTTAAGAAAAGAAAGGGTCCATGTATCATTATTACCTACACATTTTTTTTCTCTTATCTTGTGGTACACACATGTATTGAATCAAGTGTTCTCTCATGTTCACTTCATTTCTCTCTTATTCTTGAACCAAGTGGGTGTAATATTTCTATCAATAAAGAAAAGTGGGTGCATTGAAGACTTGAAGAGGGTAAGGTAATGTTCTTTAAGATAACATTAAAATAATTTTTGTAATTTAAATAATCAAATTCAAGTAGGCATTTAAACCAAATTATATATTAAAGAAATGAAGGGAATGATGATAAGTTTTTTTCTTTTCCAATTTATAAATTATCTACCTTATAAATCATATTTGAAGAGAATGCAAATGCTGAAATGCAGAGTATGTGATATTTTTTTATGCAACTCTTTTTTTTATTAAATTATAGTTCAAGTATATATATATATATATATATAAGATCAATGATTCACATCTCTACAACCATAATCACGTTGTCTAATAGATGTTTGAGCATCATAATTAACACATTTTATAGTGTACTATGAAATATGTATAGAGGAGAAGGATGGGATAAAAGTGTTCTCTCATGTTCACTTCATTTCTCTCTTATTCTTGAACCAAGTGGGTGCAATATTTCTATCAATAAAGAAAAGTGAGTGCATTGAAGACTTGAAGAGGGTAAGGTAATGTTCTTTAAGATAACATTAAAAGCATTTTTTTAATTTAAATAAGCAAATTCAAGTAGGAATTTAAACCAAATTATGTATTAAATAAATGAAGGGAAGAATGATAAGGTTTTTTCTTTTCCAATTTATAAATTATCTACCTTATAAATCATATTTGAAGAGAATGCAAATGTTGAAATGCAGAGTATGTGATATTTTTTTATGCAACTCTTTTTTTTATTAAATTATAGTTCAAGTATATATATATATATAAAGGATCAATGATTCACATCTCTACAACCATAATCACATTGTCTAATAGATGTTTGATCATCATAATTAACACAATTTATAGTGTACTATGAAATATGTATAGAGGAAAAGGATGGGATAAAAGACCAATATGGATTGATAAAATTAGATCAATGAATTTTGATATTTATAATATCGCATAGCCTCTATATTCTAATTTATGACAAGGTTTTTATATTGTTTATTGTGTAGAAATGGCAACAACTCCACACAAGGTCTCATTATGTTATTGCACTTTTGTGGATACTATAGTTGGGGTTTATGTTAACAACCAAACAGATTTTAAAGAATTTGTTGATGAAGTGTGTGGTGGTTTGAAGGTTGATGCTAATAGTGTGAACTTAAATTATACAATACATCTCAACAAAACATGCTTCTTGCCACTAAATGGGCCACATGACCTTTCAAATCTATTAAAGTTTAATAATGAATGTGCAAAGGTGCATGTGTTTTGGAAGGGCATAGAGCAAATTAATGTTGAAACTCAATCAAGCCCTCATGCAAACTGTACACGATTCAGCAACATCTTCTAGACAACCAACAACTAAGCTTAACATCATCAATTATGCCAATTTATTACTAGTTTGCGAGAATGAGATAGTTTGAGTGGGGCAAACATTTGACAGTTGGAGTGTAGCATGAGATAGTTCGAAATGTATTAAATAAATTTTCTATTGCTGGAAGATTTGCATATAAGTTTCTAAAGAGTGATAGAGAATACATACAATGTAGATGTGTTGTCAACACTTGTGATGGGAAATCCAAGAAAGTGCAGTTAGTGGTGGACCAACATACAGGGTGTATAAATATAATCATGTACATACACATTCAGCTGGTGATGAATCAAGTTGTTAGTTTCGTATATCAAATAAATGCATATGTGTTGTTTTGTTGGAAAATCTTCATGATTCTCCTAAGTATCTTCTATCAAATATAACAAAGGATTTTAGTCATGATCATGCCATCTCATTGACTTATAAACAAGCATGGTGAGGGAAAGAGAGAGCTAAAGAGTTGCTTAATGGCTCTGCAAATGATTCGTATAAACTTATTCTTTGGTTATGCAAAAAATTGGTTGAGACTAATCTAGGAACAGTTGCTACTTTTACCATTGATGATTTAGGTAGATTTAATTAATTATTTGTTTTTTTCCACTCATCCTTACATGGCTTTTGAGTTGGCTGTCGGCCAATGATATTCATTGATGCAGCCCATTTAAAGGGTAACTATCAAGGACAATTATTAGCTACCAATGCATATGATGCAAATAATCAAATGTTTCCAGTTGTGTTTGTAATTGTTTCATCCAAGTCAATTCCATATTGGACTTGGTTTTAGAGAATTTGAAAATTGCATCGAATGATGATCGGAAGCTAGTAATTGTTTTTGACCGTAATACTAGCATTCGCCATGTAGTAGAAATTGTGTTTGACTTTGAATATCATGCTTTTTGTTCAAAACATTTGATGGAGAACCTTAAGGAAAACATGCACCGTCTATGCTTATTAAAGGCTGAAAAAGAGGTAATCGAGGATTATGTGAATCAATTAATTTATACAAGGGATACCGTGAAGTTTGATCTCTATCTCAATAAAATACATCATTAGAATTTAGATATCTATGATTGGATAATGGATAGTGATCTACCACATTGGGCAAATTATTTATTCAAGGGTAGACGTATGATAAGTTTACATCTAATCATGTAGAGTCATTTAATGCATGAGTGTTAGAAGCACGAGAACAACCTATCATGTCCTTAGTTAACACAATTCACTTAAAAATGATAGACTTGATATTTAGGAAGCAATGTGAAGCTAAGGGATAAACAACCAGTGGGCCCTAATATAGATGATTTTCTTAAGTTTAACATATCAGAGTTCATAAATTTAGGGTACACACAATGTGGGGCTAATGGATTTGAAATTCGCTATAACAGAAAATAGGAAATAGTGTACTTGATTTCTAGAATTTGTTCATGTAAGGCATGGCAAGTGGTTGGATTATCATGTGTGCATGCATGCCGTGCCATTGGTCTATTGGGCCTAAACATTTATGATTTTGTTGAATAATGCTATTTGAAAGAAACTCAACAAGCAATCTACTTAAAGCACATAGATTCGATGCCTAATTCAAATATGCTTGATTTCAATAATGAGACAATTTCTTTTATGAGCAGTGGTGTTAATCATAATGTTGTAAACTTTTTGCCACCAAAGCAAAAACATCAACCTAGTTGACCTAAGACTAAGAGAATTGAATAACAACCAATTAAAAGTAGGGAAGTGCATTGTAGTTGGTGTGGAGAAAGTGGTCATTAGCAATGCACTTATTGAGATGCAATCGATTAGTTTGATGCATTCTCAAGTATTATAAGAATAGGTATAGGTTTTTGTCTTGTCTTTTGGTAATGTTCATGTCTTACACTTTTGAATTTTTTGAGTAATAATTGTATTTTTTATAAGTAATGGTATAATATTTTGCAATTTGTGCCAAAAAATTTAGATACCTTGCTAATGACTGTATTTTCTAGCAATAGTAGTGTAATATTTTGCAAGATGTGCAAAATGTCTATTTTTCTGTAAGTAGTGGTGTACTATTTTGCAAGTTGTGCAAAAACATATTCTAATAATTTGGACAATGTCTATCTATGTACTTGTTTATGGGGAGATTAATGTTAGATGTTTGGTGTATACCTCTTAACTTAGTAATAGTTAGCATAAATATGTTCAAACAGTTAATGAGAATACCATATCACTTGTTGTAATAATTCTTTTGCTAATAAGAGGATATCCAAAATACAACACCACCATACTTAGTATATCTTTCTTTTGGGGCTTAATAGCTCAAGAAGCCACATGTTTCTTTATATGGATTGAGGAAGACCAAAAAAAAAGATAAATTTCAAATACAACCATTGTCAATATTAGCCTCATACTCCATATACCTATCCATATTTTCAACCAAACTTATCCTTATATTTCAAAGGCTATGCAACCTTTTCAAGTTTTTCCTCCCACATTCCCATTCACATCTACTTTCCTATCAATATTGTATTCAAGTTTTAGCTCTTTCCTTGTCTTATAACTGATTTCCCCTGGGTTTTAGAAATCTAATGTTTCCACAATAAATCATTAGTTGTAGTTTTTTAGTGTTGGTTTTGCTTCAATAAACAAACATCTATTGAAAAAGAACAAGCATTCAAATTAAGCTTATTCAATGAGATTTTGTTGGAACTGACACTTGTGGGTGCTAATTTCACATGGACAAATATTCAGGATTCTCCCATGTTCATTAGATTGAACAGATTTTTGGTTTCATATGATTGGGATTAGTTGTTTCCCTCTTTTAAGCAAGTTGCTCTTCTTAGATTTGTTTATGATCATAGCCCAATTCAATTAATCTATGGTTCATTTGAGAAGTTCAATATCATGTTCAAATTTGAAAATGTTTGGTTTGAGGAAGATGGTTTCCTGTCTTGGTTGGACAAAATCTTGGATGATCGTGAAGTGAATGGTTCTAGCTCCAATATTCTAGGTAAAAAGCTGGGGATAATAAAGATTAACCAGAATTTGGAATTTAGATAATAGTATGTCACTAGAAATTAAAAAAAAAAAGGGAATGTCTTAGTGTGATTGAAGAGGTGGATAAAGCTGAAGTTGGTCGAATTTCCCAATATCAAAGGCTTAAAAGGTATCAAGCCAATGTGACTTTTGATAAGCTATTGAAATTAGATGGATATACTTGCTTAAGGTGGGGAATAAGAATGGTGGCTTCTTTTATAAAATGGCCAATGCTCAAAGAGTTAAGGAGATCAACAAACTAGCGTTGGTGAATCGGTTGTTGGAATTAAATCCTTGGCTTCTTCTTTTTATAACAATTGCAGCAGGTCCAACAACTGGTCACACCCACTTCAATAGGCTCTCTGATGAGCATAAAGCTTATTTAGAAAGACATTTCACTGAGATGGAAGTTAAAGAATCAATTGATATGATGGACAAAAAGAAGTCCCCCGTGCCATATGGTTTGACAAATCTTTTCTATGTCAAGTGTTGGGAGTTCATCAAGCAAGATGTGCGGAATGTGTTCCAGCCTTTTCATAGTAGTGCTTCCTTGCAAAGAAGTGTAAATGCCACATTTATTTCCCTCATTCGCAAAGAGTTTGGGGATGTTAACATCAAGGACTTTAGACCTATTAACCGTCTCAAAAGTTTTTATAAAAGTTTGGCTAATGTTCTGGCTGGTGTGATATATAAAAAGGAAAGTACCTTTGTTCTCAGGAGACAGATATTGGACAGTGATTTGCAAATTGGACATTGAGAAAGCTTATGACCATGTGAACTGTAGATGTCTGGACTTTGTTCTTATAAGAATGAACTTTAGGCGAATATGGAGGAAATGGATGAAAGATTGTGTTACTTCCCCTAAGTTTTCTGTATTGGTCAATGGACAAGTCACAAGCTTCTTTTAGAGTTCAAGGGGTAATCAAGTTGATCCTCTCTCCCCCTTACTCTTTATATGTCATACGGAGGTGCTCTTTCAATTTAGTAAGGTGGGTGTTTTTGATGGTTAGTGGGAGGGTTTTGAGATCACTCTAGGGGGGAGAAGGTGCACATACTACAATTTTCATATGATACTTTGTGTTTTATTGATGCTTCTCAATATCAGTTGAAAAATATGCATGAGATCCTCTATTGGTTTGAAGTGGTTTCTAGGCTAAAGGTGAATTTTGGGAAGAGTGTTCTATTTATGGTGGGCCAAGTCAACTGTTTGGATGATTTGGTTGAGGTTCTCACCTGCAAAGTGGATAATCTCCTAGGGGAATACTTAATTTTCTCTATTGGAGCTAAATGCACCTCAAGTGTAATTTAGGAGCTAGTGGTAGAAAGGATGGAAAGAAAACTAGCCTCTTGGAAAGCAAAATATCTGTCCTCAGGGGGTAGTACTACTCTCTAAGAAAGTACTCTTTCAAACCTACCCACCTACTTCTTACCTCTCTTTCCCCATCCCTTCAAAAATACCAAAGAAGCATGGAGTCACTTCTAAGAAATTTTCTATGGAGAGGTTGGGATGGAGAAAGAAAAATCCACCTTGTTAAGTGGGATTAGTTTTACATTCGTGTGGAGGTTTGGTGTTGCGAGGAATGCTTAGTGGAGGACCCTAATTGCATCTAAGTATGGGGTGAACTGGGGTAATTGGAAATCTTTGAATCTTTTTCAGATCTGAGGGTGCTTCATTTTGAAAGGGATTATGAAAGCCTTTCTAGTCTTCTCTGATGCCTAATGTTTATAGATTGGTAGGGGAGACAAGGTAAAGTTTTGGAGGGACTATTGGTGTTTGGAAGTCTCCCTGGCCAAAGCTTTTCTTCTTCCCTTTCAATGTGCCCTTAGTCCTGAGGCTTCAGTTGTTGACTCTTATGAGGTGATTGGAGACTCAATCTCTTGATGCCCCCTCTTCAGATTAAATCTTTTTGTTTGAGAAATGGACCAGTTGTTGGACCTGCTACAGTAGTTATAGAGGCAACCTTTTTATGCTAATTTGAAGGATGAATGAAGGTGGAGAAGGAGTGGTGATGAAATTTTTACTGTTGAATCATTGGCCTCAAAACTGAGTATAACTATTTATGATTTCACAAATAAACATGTGTAGAATTCTGTTAGCCCATCTAAGTGCTTAAGGCTAACTTGACTAGGAGAGGGTTGACCACCTTGTCATTAATTGTGTGGAATTCTGTCATTTATGATTTCCCAGAGACAGTTGACCACCTTGTCATCCATTGTTTAAGAGTTTGGGAACACTTTTTGAAGGGGGCAGGGGTATGCTAGCTCATGTCCAAGCCTGTTAAGGACCTTTTGTTCCGCTGGAAATTACCTAGGCTAAAGAAAACAGGTAATATGCTTCAAAGAACAATTCTTTTGGTTGTTTTAGTACTATGTACTGAAAGACTCAACGTAATCCTCTACAACAAAGTGAGAAACCCGAATGACTTAATTCATACAGTTGTGTCTAAACTTGCTCCTTGTATGTCCATTACCTCTGAGTTTAAGTCTTAGAACCTATTCCAATTGCTTTATACTTAGTCTATTTGGAGTCTATAACAGATCCTATGTCTAATCTTGCTTCCTGGCTCTCTATGTATGAAGATGCCGTGTCATTTTGCAATCCCATCATTAAATTTTTTACCTTACAAGAAAAAAAATTGTAGGCCAGACTACCTTTTCCTCTTCTCTTTCAATGTGCCCTCAGTCCTAAGGCCTCAATTGTTGACTCCTATGAGGTGATTGGGGACTAAATCTCCCGATGCCCCCTCTTCAGATGAAATCTTTTTGTTTGAGAAATGGACCAGTTGTTGGACCTGCTACAGGTGTTACAGAGGTAACCTTTTTATGATAATTTGAAGGATGAATGAAGGTGGAGATGGAGTGGTGATGAAGATTTTATTATTGATCATTGGCCTCAAAACTGAGTATAACAACTATTTCTAAATTCCCAAATAAACATGTATGGAATGTTGTTAGCCCATCTAAGTGCTTAAGGCTAGACTAGGAGAGGGGTTCAGATATCAAACATTAACTATGGCCAGGCTGGAGAAAATGGGTAATTTGCTCTGGAGAACAATTCCTTAGGTTGTTTTAGTGACTATGTACTTAATTTAGACTGTTGTGTCTAAACTTAATCATCATTGTTGTAGCCATTTTGATTTGATGCATCATGTTTAATGACTCAACTATTGCCTGAGTTGTGGCAAACTAGCAATTGTCATGGACAGTTGATCTTACCCGTACATGTTTGTATCTCTTGTTGTTGTACTGTATGAATGATCAATAAACACTCAAATTTAGCAAACATGGTCCCTTTATGTAACATTTGTAGATTTCCTCAAGATCATTTGGCCACTCTTTATGGTATGTAGTTGTATAATCTAGAATTAGAATCCGATTTTTTCTCATTATATAACCAAGCATTTTGCACTCATAGATCAGCCTGAAAAGCTAGCAAGCTAAAGGAATTAATGAAAAAGATATTATTACTTAACAGCCAAAACTAACAACTCTTAGAGATGGTTGGGTTCTTTGTTATGGCATGTCAGGCTCTGTCGAGGTTTTACTATCAGTAATCACAATTCAGAAGGTGCATTCAATTTCCAACCAACGAAGCCGTTGCAACATGTGTAAAACTAAAATTGAAATCTAAAATCCTTTTCTACAAAAAATATGAAAGCTGAATGAGCAGGCTTGAGTTGATTCATAGAATGTTGGCTTTTTATTAACCTCAACAAGTAAAAGAATAAATAAATGGTAGGTTTCAACTGAAACCAATAGCAATTTTCAATGTGATGCATCAAAATAGACTATTGTGTCTAAACTTGCTTCTTGTATGTCCATTACCTCTGATTTTAAGTCCCATAACCTATTCCAATTGCTTTGTACTCAGTCTATTTGGAGTCTATAACAAATCCTATGTCTAATCTTGCTTCTTGGCTCTCTATGTATGAAGATGCCATGTCATTTTCCTTTCCCATCATTAATTTTTAAACCTTACAAGAAAAAAAAAATCGTAGGCCAGGCGACCTTTTCCTCTTCTTTTCCAATGTGCCCTCAGTCCCGAGGCTTCAATTGTTGACTCCTATGAGGTGATTGGGAACTCAATCTCCTAATGCCCCCTCTTTAGATGAAATCTTTTTATTTGAGAAATGGACTAGTTGTTGGACCTACCACAACTGTTACAGAGGCAACATTTTTATGCTAATTTGAAGGATAAATGAGGAGATGGAGATTTTACTATTGAACCATTGTCCTCAAAACTGAGAATAACAACTATTTTTTATTTCCCAAATAAACATGTGGAATGTTGTCAGCCCATCTAAGTGCTTAAGGCTAATTTGACTAGGAGAGTGGTTCAGATGTCAGACATTAACTGTGGCCTCGTGTCAAAGATAGTTGACCACCTTGTCATCCATTGTTTGATCTCTTCAAGAGTTTGAGAACACTTTCTTGAGGGAGCAAGGGTATGTTGGGTCATGTCTAGGTCTTTTAAGGACCTTTTATTCTGTTGGAAATTACCTAGGTTGGAGAAAATGGGTAATATGCTCGGGAGAACAATTCCTTTGGTTGTTTTAGTGACTATGTACTTAATTTAGACTGTTGAGTCTAAACTTACTTAATCATCATTGTTATAGTCATTTTGAGTTGATACATCAGGTTTAACAACTCAACTATTGCTTGAGTTGTGGCGAACTGGCGACTGTCATGGAAAGTTGTTCTTACCCATCTATGTTTGTTTCTCTTGTTGTTGTACTGCATGAATGATCAAAAGCACCCCAATTTAGCAGACAATGTCTCTTTATGTAACATTTGCAGATTTCCTCAAGATCATTTGGCCACTCTTTATGGTATGTAGCTATATAATCTAGAATTAGAATTCAATTCTTTCTCATTATATAAGCAAGCATTTTGCATTGATAGATCAACCTAAAAAGCTAGCAAGCTAAAGGAATTAATGAAAAAGATATGGTTACTTAACAACCAAAGCTAACATCTCTTAGAAATGGCTGGGTTCTTTGTTATGGCATGTCAGTCTCTACCGAGGTTTTACTATCAGTAATCACAATTTAGAAGGTGCATTCAATTTTCAACCAACTAAGTCGTTGCAAAATGTGTAGAATTGAATGCAATGACTGTAAGTTGTTACAAAAGCCCAAGTATCATTGTCCTATAAGGCCTAAATTTCCAAGTCTATTGCAGCTTTCCAATGCCCAATTATTGCAGCCTGTCGGTAAGACTTAAGGATATCTGTGGAAGATAAAGTAGTAGAAGGAAACTATGGATAGCAGAATATTCACAGCGGTCAGGAGGAAAAATAACTTTGGAAGAGCACCATAAAGGAGTGGGAGTAGGAGGTGAAGGATCACTTACATGAGAAGTAGATGTGGTTGGTATAGGGTCTGAGGATGTTAGAGGAGCAGGCACTGGGATCGATGAAGGAGGAGGCATAGGCATTGGTGCAGCTAGATACTTCCTTTAACAGACTTGAAGGGGCAAGATTGAATCACCTACAAGAGTAAAGTTATGTAGAATAGAGAATGATGGTGCTAGTAATTTAGCAACATACTCAAAAAAGGACAAATTCTAAAGAAATATAACATTTCGAGATATACGAAGACGACAAACTTTAGGATCATAATAGAGAAATCCTTTATGTTCTAAACTATACTCCATAAAGGCACACATTGATTGAGTAGTAAGCTTAGTGTGCTCATGGGGGGGGAAGATGTACAAGGCAAATGCAACCGAAAACATGAAGTGTAGATTAGTTTGGAGAATGATGAAAAAGACAACAGAAAGGTGATTGACTACCAAGAACTGAAGATGGAAAGATGTTTGTGAGATACACAATAATGCTAGATGCCTCTACTAAAAAGGTAATGGGAGTCAAGCAAAAGGGATCTCACCATACTCAAGATGTGTAGGTTCTTACGTTCAGCAACTCCATTTTTTTGAGGAGTTCCTAGACAAGATCTTTGGGATAGAATACCATGTTTCTTTAAATAGGTATGAAATTTTCCATTTTCCCCATCAAAATATTCTCCTCCTGAGTCAGAATGTAGAATATGAATGGCAGCATTGTGTTGGGTCATTATCATGGTGTGAAAGTTCTAAAAGGTGGGAAGTACTTCTAATTTCTTATAGAGGAAATAAATCCAAGTATATCTAGTGCAATCGTCAATAAAAAAAATATTTGTATCCAAGTCTAGATATAACAGGAGATGACTAAACATCACTATGTATTACTTGGAAAGGAATAGTGGCATGCACAGATGAAGATGGAAATGGTAAAATATGATTTTTACTAAGACCACAAGTTATGCAAGATTTATTAATTTTATTAGAAACAAAATTAACAGTAGTTAAACAAACAGAAGATAATAGATGATCCAAGTTCTTAGCATGTGTGTGGCCTAAATGTCTAAGCCATAAATTCCACACATTATTACAACGAGAATGTAACACATCACTAGTAGTAGAAAGAAAACAAGCTGAGGATGATAGTCTCTTCTCAAACTCAAGAGCAAATAACCTCCCAAGCCTACTCCCCTTCCCCTTCACCTCCCCAGTGTGCTAATCCTGTATGACACAACCATCATGAGAAAATAGAACCAAGTTACCATCATCAACAAGCTGACCGACAAAAATAAGATTTGTTGTTAACTAAGGAATAAATAAGGTTTTTGGGAGATGAAAGGAAGATGATTGAGAGGTGAAAAAAAATAAATCATCACAACCAACAATCTTTAATGACTCACCACTAGTAGTAATAATCTAGTCATTAAAGGGGTAGGGTTTAGGAGTCTGACCAAAGGATGCCCCAATCATATGATTTGAGGCTCCAGAATCTATAATCCACATGTCTAGGAGAGGAGTAGGTGGTAAAAGACTTACCAGATAGGGCGATAGCAGAGAAGGTAGATGAAATAGTTGAAGACACAAGTTGTCGTATTTTATCCTTAGTAGAGTACTAGAAGGCTCCCCCTTTGAGTTTGAGTTAAAGGACACAATAATATCATATGAAGGCTCTGTAACTATCTGAAGTGCCTTGTATTAACCCTTCTTGGGAGGTCGGGTAAGGCATTTAGTAATGATGTGACTCTGTTGTTTGTAGAAGGTATAGAAATTCCTCTTCTTACAGTGAGAGGCCACATGTCCAAACTCCTTGCACTCATAGCATTGCATATTGGAGAAGTCCTTTTTTCCCTTTGGCTTGGTAGCTAGTAAAACTGTATCATGTCCATATTCTTTCTTGATATCAAGGGAGGACTGAGTGTATAGTCTAGTCTCCTCCCTTAATAGTTCACCCAACATGGTGTTCAGGTCAGGCACATTTTCCCTATTGAGTAAACTAAATCTTATCAACTCATAGTCAAGTCTAAGGTGCATAAGAAAGTCTGTGATCTTCCTTTGATCGAAGTGCCTTTTCATAGTTGTCACACAATAACTAGTCATTGTGGCCCCAAGATGAACAAGTTCATATTTTGTCCATAGATTAACAGAACCAGTATAATATTCCAATATTCTTCTCTCCCCCTGGGTGTACGAGAATATGTCCATTTCAATTTGATATTGTTTGGACATATTTGACTACCGATACACCTTCTCAAGGTAGTCATACATCTCCTTAGCAGTTTTCAGGCCCCTCACAGGGATATCTACATCAACAGTGACTAAACTTAATATCCAGGAAACTATTTGGGTGTTTGCTGGAACACATCAGCCGAAGAAGAAGAAGAAGAAGAAGAAGAAGAAGTTTTGAGAAAGGTGGCATACTCACTTTAGTTGGCCCTACAATCTTATATAGATAATTATAAAATAATGTTACATGAATGGACTAGAATGCCCTTGATTAGTGATGGGACACCTAGACAAGTAAAACAAATAAAACATTAAACAAGTTTAGGCCCAATAACTAAGAACTTAAGACACAAATATGACCAACATAAACACTAAAAATAGTCAAACTAACACTCCCCCTCAAGCTAAGCATGGATGTCAGTCATGTTTAGCTTGCCAAGTAAGTCTGAGAACTTCGTTGAATTTAGTTCTTTAGTTAACACATCTACAATCTGCATCTCTGAAGGAGTATAAAGAATGCAGAGTTCTCTTGAAACAATTCTTTCTCTAACGAAGTGTCGGTCAATCTCAATGTGCTTCGTCCTATCATGTTGCACTAGATTATTTGCAATGTTGATGGCAGCCTTGTTGTCATAGTACAACCTGAGTAGACACTCGACCTTTACCCCAAGCTCAACAAGAAGGGTCCTAAGCCATAGTAGTTCAGTAACACCATGAGCCATAGCTCGATATTCAGCATCTACACTTGATCTAGCAATCACATTCTGCTTTTTACTTTGCCATGTAATCAGATTTCCTCCAACAAACATGCAATACCCAGAAGTAGACTTCTTGCCGCCAACAGAGCCAGCCCAATCTGCATCAGTATACGCTTCAATTTCAATTTTATTGTGTTTTTTAAACACAATTCATTTTCTTGGGCAAGTCTTCAAGTACCTAAGAATTCTTTCCACTACTCTCATATGAGGAATCTTTGGAGAGTGCATGAACTAACTGACAATGTGTACAGCATAAGCAATATCTGGTCATGTGAGAGACAGGTATATTAACTTTCATACCAGTTTTTGGTATCTTACTTTATCAAGGTAGTCCTCTGCAACTGCTGTAGACATTGGTTCTATTCTATTGGAGTATCTGCTGGTCTACACCCCATCATACCTATCTCCCCTAGAAGGTCAAGGACATACTTCCGCTAACATATATAGATGCCCTCTTGTGACCTAGCAACTTCAATTCCAAGGAAGTATCTCAAATGGCCCAAGTCTTTGATCTCAAACTCAGAAGCCAAAAACTCCTTTAATCTTTTTATCTCTTCCAGATCATTCCCCTTCCCCTGTAATCACCATATCATCCACATAGACGATGAGTACCATAAGTCGGCTATTCTGTTTCTTTATGAACAAAGTATGATCTGCACCACTTTGAGTGTATCCCACTCTCTTCATGGCCTCACAAAGTTTCTCAAACCAAGCCCGAGGAGATTGCTTAAGGCCATATAATGCTTTCCCCAGTTTACATACCTTCCCATCAAAGCCATAACCTAGTGGAAGATCCATGAATACCTCTTCATGTAGATCACCATTTAGAAAAGCATTATTCACATCCAATTGATGTAGCTCCCATGAGAAATTTGCAGCTAATGACAATAAGACCCGGATTGTGTTGAGCTTTGCGACTGGAGCAAATGTCTCTTTGTAGTCAATCCCTTCCTCTTGAGTAAACCCCTGTGCCACAAGTCTGGCCTTATATCTTTCAATGGACCCGTCCTCCCTATGCTTTATAGTGAACACCCACTTGCATCCCACAGTGCTCTTCCCTTTTGGTAGATCCACTAATTCCCAAGTCCTTGCTTTCATTAAGGCTTTCATTTCTTCATTCATAGCCTCTTTCCATCTTGGATCAGACACTGCCTCTGAGTACCTAGTAGGAACATACACGAAGGAGAAAGTAGATGTTAGACAGTGTATTCCCTTAGCTCCAATCAGATTGATGTACATTATGACATTTATTGTATATGAATAAAGTACATATTTGATTCATGTTATAGTGGTGTGTTTCTGTGTAATTCCCTTAAACTGGACACTTATGAAACTCATGTTAGTTTAGAATATTCACAGTCGTTGGATAAGTCTGGTGAGATTTATCCTACTAAGGCTGGCATTTAGGCCCAATAAATATTAAGTGCTCAACATGCTTCCAAACTACTGGCCAGTTGGGCTTCTTTGTATGGCGTGGGACCCAAGCATTGATCTACACATCAACCACATGGGTTCGGCCCAGCCTTTGTTACAAGGCCTAGCCGAATTCACTGGAGAGCCCAGTGAACCCCTCGAAACCATTACATGGACTCTATGGGCCCAACACTTACACTAAGTGGTCCCTGGGCCAAGACATCTTATAAAAGCCCAGGAACTGTGGGCAGATGCAAGATTAGCCCATCAAGTGTAACCCTAAATGGCCTTACACTTAACCTCTCAGCCCATAATGATCAAATACTGCCCGACAAAAGATGATCTCTCCCTCGGCTGCAAGGAACAGTGTTGCACTCTCTACACACATGGATCCTGGGATTTAAAACCATTTGCAAACATTTTGAATCCATGCATATCTATATATCTTATATATAAATTTTGCAAAACAAAATTCCAACGATTGAAATCAACTGCCAGCAGTTTGGTTTCCATCAGAGAGAATGCATACCCGATCATTACCTTTGTCCGACAAAGGGGCTGATCCTGTCACTATGATCACCCACTCAAATGAATTCTCAGACTGTCTCAACATACCCAAGTTTCGACCCCCGCTAAGGATCTCACTGATTGGCATATCAAAAATAGCCCAATCTGGCACCTAGTGCGGTATCATAATCGAGTCTAAGGGTCAGGTGTAACTTTCCAGTTTTGCCCATCAATCTCCAAGGTCCAGGGCAATACTGGAAATCTAGTCCGGTTCAAAGATTCAAGTAATCCTGCACTGTATGTGCTTTGGGTCTCACCCTAGCAACTGAGACAGGCCACCCCAACACTTGGCAGCACACCAGTGTCAGCCTTGGTAGGATAAATCTTCCCAGACTTATCCAACGGCTATGAACATTCTAAACTAACACGAGTCTCATTAAGTGTCCAGTTTAAGGGTTTTACATAGAAACATACCACACTACATGAATCAAACATGCACTTTCTTCATTTACACTAAATGTCAAAAGTACATCAAAACTAATTGGAGCTAAGGGCATACAAAACTGTCTAACAATTACAACTAGTTTTTTTGGGGTATTTTGGGCAATTGAATTATGTTCAATTTGGCAATTCTTATAAAGAGCCATATCCTCCACCATTCTCATCACACCAATTCAACAATCAACATTCAACAATTCTCTTATTAAGTTATTCTCTTAATCTCTTCAGTCATTCCTTCCTCAGTCTCTCATACATTCTCTACAATCTGAGTGAACTATGATCGTCTCATAGTTTGATTGGTTGATTGTTTGATTCTCCAAGTTAGCAATTTGGAAGGCTTGGAGCCTTGGACGTTGTCACGTTGAAAGGCTTTAATCGTTGAAGTCAAATTGGGATTCTGAACCAGTAATCCGGGGTAAGTCCAACTAAATTAATATTTTTTTAGAATTTGAAAAGAAAATGGCCAGTTCTTCCCAAAACCCTAAGTTTAGTAGCCTGATTTGGAGAATATTTAAAATAGAGGATGTTGAGGGAAAGGGGAAAGAGCAGTTTGCCAAAAATGTAGAAAAGTTTTTAGCTATTGTAGCAAGGGTGGTACTAGCCATTTGACCAGACATTTTCTCACACATGAGAAGGAAGAAGAAATAACCCACAATTTAAATGATTTTTTTTTTGAAATAATGGAAAATAAAATTTAAAAGTATTGGAAGAAGTTGGAGTCTCGAAGAACATTTCTCACTGCCAATATCGCCATGGCACGTGACATGATCTACTATAACCCTTTCGATGTCTACAGGCTATAGTTCCATTGTTGTCTTGTTTAGTTGTTTTAGTGCAGGACCTACAGGTACCACACTACCATTGTACCAGAGTTGGCTAGATGCAGTCATGAATCATGATGCAGAATATAGATTACAACTTTACAATTACAAGACAAAGGAGGGCATGATACTACTACATACACTGGATATTTCATTTTTCACCTGAAGCTAATGATGAAAGTGTGTAAATGCTTTCATCATAATGTACATGTAAATTTTAACAAATAGCTCACAATTTTTTATTTTTTCAAATTATTGTAAATTTTGTTTTAATTAATTTAATTTATTTTCTATTAACGTAATTTTGTATTTTCAATTTGTAACTATATAGTCTATATAGTCTATAATTCTATATTGTATTTTTATGATTTATTAATTTATTCTATTTTCATATTTCATTCATCCAAGTATGAAGTTTATGAAGTATCCAACCATTGTATATTTCATAATTTCAATATTTATATAATTGTATGCTTTGTAATTTGTATCATTGTTCATTCAAATTTAAATGAAATAAAATTCTTAAATTCTTATTTGAATTGTTATTATTTATACTTTTATTTATTTATTCTTTGGGTAATCATAAATTCGTTATTATTCGTATCCTGTCCTGATATCCATAATCCAGTCAATGAGTCTAGCCCGGTTCAGCTCAGGCCCAAGGCTCGCCTATGGCCCAACCCAACACAGCCCAAGCCCACGGCATGGCCTGCAGCCTGGTCTAGCCCAGGCCCACAACACAGCATGGCACGATACGACATGACCCACTTTACACGCTCAAACCTAGTCAAACTTTTGAATTTCTAGATCACGAATCTACCATATTTGCGTCATTAATGAGTTTCACGCCATATTTGGGAGTGCTTAATTAAAAATAAGTAATTAAAATAAGTGTTTATTTGAATAAATAATTATATGTATTTGATATTCAACTTTTTCAAATGTTTATTTTAAAAAATAAACACTTATTTTATATTAGGTATTTGGTAATCTTTAAAATCCTCTTCGGCATGGGTCCTCTCTTACTTATCACATATAATGGGTCTTTTGTAAGAAGCAATTTTGGAGACCTAGAAAAAGAGGGAAGCAGGAATTTGAATGGGGCCCAGCAAATTTCAGAGTTCAGACTAAAACCGTTGCCACATGGGAAAACAAGTCATGTTCAAAATAAATCAATGAGTAATTACTAATTTGCCCACTCTCATGCTAAGGTGCCTAACCCAGAAACGCTCTCAACAGTAATGGCTGTTGGTTCCCAACAGCCAAAGTTTTTAGGATATCTTTCATTGGTAAACGGCAACACAACATGAACCTAGATTTCCTACTCACTTTCACCACTGCAGCCGCACATTTCACAACACAGGGCGTTGTGTGGCTGCAATTCAAGGCGGGCTAGAGTGTGGGTAGAGAGAAGTGGGCAGGAAATCCAATTTGATACAACATGGTGTCATGTGCTGATGTGGACTATAACTGAATTTGGCCAGTCCAGAATATACCCTCTCTGGTAAATGGTTTAGACTCTCTCTCTCTCTCACACACACAATACACTCAGTTGGTTCTACATAAGGGTGTCAATGGACTGATTTTGGACCCCGTCCAGTCCAAAATCAATTTGGATGGATTGGATGGACCAACAAGACATATTGGATTGGACCAATCCATTCCAAAATATTTATTAGATTGGACTGGAGCTGGTCCATCCATAATAAGTTTATATTAGATTGGGTTGAAATCAATCTATTTGAAAAGATTGATTGGTCCGGACATTGAACTGGACCAATCTAAAATGGTCCAAAATATTCATTGGATTGGATTGGACCCAGTCCATTTGTAATGGACTCACATTGGACTGGATCAGATTGAAACAAATCCAGTCCAATTGACACCCCTAAAACTTCTATATGAAGGGTAAAAGTAAAACTGAATTGAATAATTTGTAGATCTGGACGTCATGTAAGTAAATGGATAAAAGGGCTGGGGATAAGTTCACATCTTCACCCGCAACACCCCACAGCACATCCCTGCCATGTATTTCGAACATCTCCCATGATGATATCATCAATTCTAGTATCATATCTCCCGATGTGCTGTGGGGCGTTGTAAAGCGGTCCCTTGTGGGGCGGAGATGTGATCTCGGCCGGGGACGGGGACTGACTAGGCCCTGACACGAATGCTCAAAATCAGAACGAGATATGATAATTGAGTGGGCCTAAAGGTGGTTTCATAATGTGGCTGACGGTATAGAATAGAATAGAAGCATCGCGGGCTGGGCCTTTATTTTTTCAAGCCAATCGTGGGCTGGGCCTTGATGTGTGTGCTAAGGAATTAATTAGAGGCTCCATGCTTGAAAAAGGGGAAAATGTTAATATTTACGTTATGGGTATTCAGTGTGAACGCCACTACCCATCTTATGGTTGGGATTGGAAACGTGAGTTTCAATAAATGGCCGAGGGAGAAAAGCTGTTTCTCGTGATACTCACTCCTTTTAAGTGATCTCCTTTGGGACTTGTTCGAAGCTTGAAATCTTTACCATAAGAGACAGAAAGAGAGAGAATGTTCAGAAAAGAAGGAAACTTATGCTAAGCATATCCAATTATCCATAGCCAAAAATACAAAGTTATGCGTTTTAATGACAAAAATATTTAAAGTTTATAACACATCAATGTATAGAGAGGAGCATGAGAGTACCCAAGCAGTTTGACTTGGATTTGCAGTGCAGTCAGATTCGGATCACGTTACACATAACACATCCATCCAGGTAGCATGCATGTTTTGTTGCTGTTTCCTCTGCCTCTGTAGTCTCTCTTCTCTGAATACTCAATATAAAAAATCAGCTTACTGTGACTTCACGCAACGTTGTTGCTGGTGCTTTTCCCTCAGGTGAATCCCTTGCGGCCCTGCGCCTCTCTCTTCGGTGACCCACAGCCCCAGCGACGAAACCCCCCCGACCCCCGATAACAGCTGGAGTGCTCGTGTCTCTTACCCACCTTGGCCTGAAAAAACAAAACAAACCGATTTTGTTCTTTTTTTAGTAATAATACCTTGTTATTCTACTAAAATCTGATTTTGTTCTTTTAAATTAAATATTAATTTTTATACAGCTTTGACGTAATTTGCTCCCACTGACCCCTGCCAAATATTCAAATAAATACTAATAAAAAAAAGGAAAATCAGAATTCAGAAACAAGGCAGATAGTTCTGACTTCTGCCCTATGAGCATAAATTCCTCCGTGATTCTCCCACCCTTTAACTGAAACCATTCTTTTCTCGTGCTTTTCTTTGTTCAGTGACTTCTGCTCTCATTCTCATTCACTCAGACCTTTTCTTTGTTCAGAGACAAAAACAGAGCATCCGCTTTCTACTCTTGTTACATTCCGAATACAAATAAGAACCTAACCCAATTACGGATGTATCAAATTATCAATTATCATGCACCTCTAATTCCTCATGTAATCCAAAATGGATTTTCTTCGAAATCCCCCACGCAACTATTCTCTTTTATCAAGCCCTCCCCCCTCCACCCAAAGCCTGACACTGCATTCCCACCCCAGTAGCATAAGCCGAAAGCCGGCTATTGTTTTATCATTAATTGCCCCTTTCGAAGATTTCCCGTTTCCTGAACCTATACGTCTCTCTCTCTCTCTCTCTTCCAGAAACTAAACCCATTTAAATTAAACCCCTTGAAGGATTTCTCTTCTCCTAAAAAATGACACATCATCGCACGATTCGCTCCCTGTTAGTTCTTTTCTCTGTTTTGCTCCTCTTCCTCCTCCCTTGTTTTCCGGCCACCTCTCTTACAGAAGACGCTATCTTCTTACACCGAGTTAAGAATTCTCATCTCGATGATCCCACCGGTAGCCTCAACGATTGGAATCTAACCCCGCAAGTCGCTAACATTACTCCCTGTAATTGGACTGGCATTGTCTGCGGTCCTCTTTCCCTCTCCATTATCTCTATCGACCTCTCAGGACTCCACATCTACGGCTATTTTCCTGCTGATTTCTGCCGCATTCCCACCCTTCAGAACCTCTCCCTCGCTGATAATTTCTTCAACGGTTCCCTTACTTCTGCTTCCATTTCTTCCTGCTCCCACCTTCACCATTTGAATCTCTCCCTCAACTTGTTCGTCGGTAACTTACTCGACATCACTCCCGATTTTGTCAACTTGCGCTCCTTGGATCTCTCGTTTAACAACTTCTCCGGCCACATCCCCCCGAGCTTCGGCCGTTTTCCCAACCTCACTATCCTCTGTCTACAAGAAAACCTGCTCAATGGTATCATCCCCGCCTTCCTTACCAATCTCACCCAGCTCACTAGATTAGAACTGGCTTACAACCCTTTCACCCCAGGTCCCTTGCCATTGCATATTGGAAACCTCACCATGCTAGAAAATCTATGGCTTCCTAAATGTAATCTCGTCGGAGAGATTCCAGAGTCTTTAGGAAATCTTGTTTCGCTCAGAAATCTCGATCTTTCCGACAACTATCTTTCCCACAAGATACCGGAAAGCATTGGAGGATTGAAGAGCGTACAGCAGATTGAGCTCTTCAATAATCTCTTCTACGGTGAATTGCCGGACAGTCTCGGGAATCTCACTGCGCTAAAATGGTTTGATGCATCTCAGAACAATCTTACAGGAAGATTGCCCGGTAAATTAGCTGGTCTACATTTGGTTTCCCTAGCTCTAAACGACAATAACTTGGAAGGCGAGATTCCGGAGATTTTATCTTCGAACCCTGGGCTTGTACAACTGAAGCTCTTCAACAACAGTTTTTCCGGCACTCTACCTTTGGATTTAGGCAGGAATTCAAATCTCGAAGACTTCGATGTTTCCAGTAACAGTCTCGTAGGAAAGCTGCCCCCATGTCTGTGCTACCGTGGGAAGCTTCAACGCCTGGTCGCTTTCAACAATCGGTTTTCTGGAGAACTCCCGGAACAATACAGTGACTGCAAAAGTCTCACGTACGTGAGGATCTTCGATAACGAACTTGAAGGAAAGGTACCGGATGGAATTTGGAGCCTTCCCAGGCTATATTTACTTGAAATGTCCAACAACGGTTTCGAAGGATCGGTTTCTCCTGCAATTTCCGGCGCTCAGAATCTCACGAAATTATTGATCTCTGGTAACAATTTCTCTGGCGAGATTCCAGCGGAGATTTGTGGTTTGCAAACGCTTCAAGTTATCGACGGAAGCAGAAATAGATTCTCCAGTGAGCTTCCGTCATGTATAACCGGAATTAGGCGATTAAATAAGTTGGACCTCCAAGAGAACTTGCTCTCGGGAGAGATTCCGGACAAATTAAGTTCTTGGAATGATTTAGTGGAGCTCAATCTATCGAACAACAAATTCTCTGGCAAAATTCCAAGCGAGCTTGGTATGTTACCGGTCCTAACGTACCTAGATCTATCTAGAAACCTACTTTCCGGGGCAATCCCGGCGGAACTAACCAAGCTGAACCTCAACAAATTCAATCTCTCGGACAACAAGCTGAGCGGCAAAATTCCTAGTGGTTTTGCTTACAATGTATACGCGGATAGCTTGGACGGGAATCCTAATCTCTGCAGTGTGGAATCAGTAAAACCATTCCCTCGGTGCCCGAAAGTAAAATCCGCCACCGCCTGGTTTCTAGTTGCAGTTTTCGCTACCTTGGCTTTGTTACTTGTGTTGGTTATTTTCTGGTTGTATAAGAGCAGGGTGGAGGAAATTGGCGGGGAAACAAAATCGCTATGGAAGCTGACATCATTCCACCGGCTGAGTTTCAAGGAGGAGGAGGTGTTTTCTTCACTAACAGAGGAAAACCTGATCGGAACGGGAGGATCAGGTCAGGTGTATAGGGCGAAGCTGAAATCCGGACAGATGGTGGCGGTGAAGAAGCTGTGGGAAGGTAGCGGGAGACCGGAGACAGACGGAGCGTTCCGGTCGGAGGTGGAGACGTTGGGGAGAATCAGGCACGGCAACATCGTGAAACTGTTGTTCAGTTGCACTAGCGAGGGCGACGACTGTAGGGTGTTGGTGTACGACTACATGGAAAAGGGGAGTTTGGGAGAGCTTCTGCATGGGGAAAAGGGTGGGATCCAGCTGGACTGGCCCAAGAGGTTCAAAATAGCGGTGGGGGCGGCACAGGCGTTGGCGTATCTCCACCACGACTGTGTGCCGGCCATCGTCCACCGGGATGTTAAGTCCAACAACATTTTATTGGACAATGAATTCAATCCCTATGTGGCTGATTTTGGGCTGGCGAGGACGTTGCAGCGGGAGGTCTGCGACGGCGATGGTGAACTCGTTACGTCTCGGGTAGCGGGTTCTTATGGCTACATTGCCTCGGGTGAGTAGACAGTTGAATTGGTTTCCCATTTATGATTTCTTATTCTTATTCTTCTGTTTTATGTTTGATTACCGTTAATGATTAATTGATGAAACGGGCTTCCTCAAAATGTAGAGTATGCGTACACTTTCAAGGTGACGGAGAAGAGCGACGTTTACAGCTTCGGAGTCGTGTTAATGGAGCTGGTGACGGGTAAGAGGCCGACAGACCCGTCGTTTGGGGAGAACAAGGACATGGTGAAGTGGGTAACGGAGGCTGCAGTCGCCGCCTGTAAGGAAGACACAGAATTATTGGTTAAGAAGGTTATAGATGCAAGGATGAATGTGGATAGTTGCGATTACCAGGAAATAAACAAGGTATTGAACGTGGCTCTTCTGTGTACTTCAACCTATCCTCTGAGCCGGCCTACCATGAGAAGGGTGGTTGAGTTGCTCAAGGATCACACATCTGTTGGTTATTCTGGCCTACCGCCTTGTATCAAATGATCATCTCTTTCTTTGATTTCTTGTCCTATCCTTTGTTTTTTTTTTGTCGATGCATGGAGCAAAAGCAATTCCTTTAGACGTGTACAGATATACAACTGTATCTTCCAGATACGAATACATAGAAATCAACAAGATCCCGTTAATGTCGATATATAAAGCCTGTTGTTTGCTATTTCATGAACTGGTTGTGTGCCATTTCATTCATTAAATCAACACCAGAGATGTGAGACCCGGGGGGGGGGGGGGTGGAATTGATTTCGGCATAACCCTTCTTTATCATATTTACCACTGACATTTGAAATCAAACTGACTTCTTCCAAACAACATCATCTGGAATGCAACTTACATCAATGAGATACAAAAACTGTGAGCCCTCACCCTCAGGATGCATAGCTGTCTGGGTCGAATGCAGGCATCAACTTGGGGAGAATCCCGGTTCGATGGCAGAGTTGCTGATCCATTTTAAGATGCAAATCTGTTGCAAAGTTATAGGGTGTCCCCAATCGCCAATCCCCATGGGTTCTCTCATCCTCCGTGCTTCCGTTTCCAAGAATTGCGTACAATGTCATCACACTAAAGTGACCCCAACAAATCCAAATGCCCAATGAGAAAATCACTAAATATGTTTCTAAAAGAGACATGATACAGATTTTCCACTTTGAATACAGTAGCTCCAAACTGAATTACATGGTAGGGAAGCAGAAGGGATCCTTATCCTAGATAAGAGGGCAGAGCATAGATTAAGGCAGAACACTCAAATCTAGGGGTATTTAATTTTAGCAGTCTAGGGGGTGGAAATTCTGGATTGAACGAACAATAAACCATTTAGCAAATTCTTGCCAGGTGTAATTCAAATTCTGAATGAATAATGCTCCATAGCGAAGGATCAGGATGGTAAGAGAGATGTCATTGTGAAAATGACTATACTGTAGCCCCAGTACCATATGTATGACTAACGCAGACCAGTAATTTGGCAGCATCTGCTTCATTTCATTTTTGCATTTTCGCAAAGCCAGACAGCCTCTCAAGTCTCAAGTCAAACTTTGGAAGACATGGAATGGAGGCACATGGCATGATGGCAAAGTTTGAATTCTGGCCTGGACTGAAGTACAATAATGCTCTCGTTCATACAGGTCAGGCCAAGCTACATAATGATGCCACTGCTCTGTGGAGATTTGAAGTTTATCGTAAGTTTTGAAGACTTTTCGGCACAATTTCTTTTGTTTTCTTTCCTCCTTTGTCCTAACATTAAATGATTTATCGGGTTAGGATTTGGAAGGCATCGATCATGTCACAGGCAAACGAAGGAAGTCAAATTCTCCAGAGACCTCCTAGCTTGTCCTCTTCACCTACCAAGAGTTCGTTAATTATTATTATTATTATTATTTTTTTCCTTCGTTTGGCGCCAAGTATGGAATGGAAGAGACCAAGGTTATTCCTTTCATTCGTAGTCCTGATCATAGACCATACACCTTCAAAGAAGAATAATTAACGGACACCCATTGATTTATAGCAGTAACAGTTAGAGCAAAACTAACAGGAAACTTAGAAGAGGTTATGCAGTGTTCACCATATCTCTTGATTAATTCCTCGGCTAAAAACATGAATCTCAATAATTCACCAGAAAAATAGGCTCGCCTTTTTTTTTGTCTTAGAAGTTAGAACTGTAATCCAAAGGGATATAGATTCTAAAAAAAACGATCGATCTTGACGTTCGTTTCGGATGAACCGGTGAATATTCGTAGCTAGTAGAATTCCATTGCTTTTACCTTTACTAACTGGATCAGTTATAAAAAGCAGTTAACTGCCGTAGATATCATCTGATTTTGTTCCCAGAAACTTGAACTTGTAGCAGGTGATGATGGTTCATAAGATATATAGCGTACAACAGAAACCTAATGGAAAGTGGAAACTCACCAGAGGAAACCGCCGGCGTATCTGACAAAGGAGAAGCTCGTGCGACTGGAAGATGTGGAAACTGGCGGAGGAGAGTTGCCGTAGAAAGCATTTTGTTTTAAAAGTTTAAAAGGTGGCATAGAGAAGAGAGGGAAGGGGCACTAGAAGTAGAAACTAAACTGAAGAGACTGATGGAGGGCAAGAGAGAGAGCGAGCGAGCGAGCGAGCGAGAGAGAGAGAGAGAGAGAGAGAGGGAGAGAGAGAGAGAGAGAGAATAGATCCTCACCTGACAGAGAGGTGAGGAGAGTTGCATGGAATCTTCTTATATAGGAGATGGGGGAGGGCACATTGTCCTTTTCCCTTCAGTTTAGCCATATCCTTTGTCAATTGTTATCTTCTCCGCGGATTGTCTTTTGATGGTGTGATTTCCTTGTGTAATCCACTTTTTCTCTTCTTCATTGGGCTGTATATCCATCACAGGATTCTTCGTTCTACTCTAACCGCAGATGAGGACCATTTTAACAACTGCTAAGGCTCCGTTTTGAAAGAATGCAAATACTCTTCTGTCAACTTCTAAGGACCTCTCTTCTTCATTGGAATGCCTCAATTATCTCGATATTCGGTGTCGACCGGCGGAACTCGAAAGAGTTAATCTCCGGTGGGTAACCGAAGGGGGTGTCAAGGGTTTGAAACGGCGTCAGGGGTTCTCACTCCGACGGGTTTTAGATCTGAGAATGTTAGAAAACGAATGAGAAAAAAAAAAAAAGAAATGAGAAAAACTTACAGAATACTTATCTCCTGTCGGTATGACCGTCGGCTTCGGCCGGCGGAACTCGAAAGGGTTAATCTCCGGTGGGTGGGTTACGAAAGGGGGCGCCAAGAATTTCAATTTGACAGTAGATGGGAGAAGAATACGCAGAAACCTTTTGGGCGGGAAGGAATTAACGGACGTGTTTAAAACGGCGTGAAATGGAGTCCGCACGCGTCAAGCCTAATGCGCGTGTGTCATGACACGCGTCGCGCTAGGTTTCGTGGAACGTTTTTGGGGGCAGATGCGAACCCTCTAAATACTGTCATCCTCTACCTCCTTTTAAGATTCCTTTTTTTCTTTGTATTTTTTCCTCAATCATTCTGGGGTGGTGTTGGCCAACATATATCATCTGACTCGTTTTCAACACAAAACCCAATTCCACATCAGCAAAATCAATATTATTTTGCTAATGTCGTGGCAGTTGTAACTTAATTAACCCTTTGAGGTAGCTCAGTGTGAATTTCATTTGCACTACCATGTAAATGCTACAAGGAATTGCAAATGGGTTGAGTTCGAATTTTGCGTTTTGTCATGTTTTGTTTGTGAGAGATAATGGTAACTAAGGTTGGACTATGACGCCGGAAAACGGGAAACCTTATAACCCATAAACCTGCATTCATATATAAAAGTGGTAATGAATCAGGTGGGTTTTCATCAAAATTCACTCGCGGTGTTTGATTAGTCAGATAAAATGCATATATGTGTCGAATAGAAGCACAACATTAGACAGAAAAAGAACGGTTATGGAATGCTTAGAGTTGTTTGGGCCACCAATAAATTCCATCTACTGCATATTCACACAATTCGGACCTCCAATCTAGCTAAACCTATCACAAGAGGGTTTTCCCCTCAAACATGTGGCTAAGCCTCATGTGAAAAAGGGTCAAAATAATGGAGACCCTATCTATATCTATATTCTAAAATGCAGTTATTCACGTCAAATTTCTCATAATGCTTCCAAACCTCTTTAGAATATTATGTTTTTTTTTTTTTAATTTTTAAAATAAAAAATAAATAAATATGGGGTTCTTTAAACTCACCGACAACCTATTCAGTTAAGAAATTGAATGTAACATGGGCTTCATCTTAATACCAATCCGTGCATGGCACAGATCTGTTTTAGTATAAAAGGTGCCAACCATTTGGTTGGTAAGGTCTCTTGTTGGTCGTAGCGGAGATTTGAATTGAATCCCGCTTGCACCTGGGTTGGGGGTTGGGGGATGGGGGATGAGTACTCCCGTTGTGTAGCGGTTCAAAAGATATCAAAAAAGAAAAAGAAAAAAAAAAGAAAAGATCTGTTCTAGTATTCGATTAAAAAAAATGCATTGTTAACTTTAGAAATGGAATTTAATTACCAAAAAATATCGAATCCAATATAGCTTCCTATGTCTAATTAAAAAACCAGCTCAAAGTTTAAACTGACCATGCCAATAATAGGCCCTTAATTTATGGGTGTTTGACAACATGCCAATAATACAGGACACCTGTAGTGTTCTGTATATGCATATTATCATGCACGGGGAGATGTTCCCCACAAGAACCCTACTCAATTTAGTCTCCTACCCACAAGAATCCTATCCATAGCTATCCACATGACACTACAGGTGTACATTGGGAACATCTCCCCATGAATGATAATATGCAAATACAACTTGTGGGTTGCAGATCCTGAGTTCTAGTTTACAAACTATTGTTGGGATAATCTTTTATGTCGTCATATTTGTATTCCATAGCCCATAGATATAGTCGGAAATCGGAATAAAGCTTACTTGAGTTTGGTTGGAAGGTTTGCCTTGTCGAGTTTGATCCGATTGGGTCCTAAGGCTTGCATCCCTGATTAGTAGATTGGGTGTTCTTCAACCCCTTTCCAACCCAACCCATAATTAGCCCGAGTAGCCCAAGTCCACCCATCGGTCACCGGTTCATCACATCAATATGTAGTTTTTGCATGTATTTCTTATTTTTATTTTTCTTATCTGGACAGCACAACCCAAAGAAAATACAGCAACGAAACAATGCAAGGAAAGCTCATCAAACTCTACTAACCTTTCCAGGCCCAAGTACGGCCCAAACTGTGGTTGGTTTTAATTCAGAATGGGCTTGGATTCACCCAAATTAAATTACATGAGCTTGGACTGAGCTCCACATTTGTGGTAAACTCAGAGTTCGCCCTTTTCTCCTCTTATTATGACGGACACCGCCCGTGATGCTAATGACTAAGCATTTCTGTTGGTTACATCAAGCTATTAGCTAAAGAGGACCTGTTTTATTAGAGTGAGCAACATTCTGGCTTCTATTGAATGATAATTTCATTTTTATGAAAGCCCTTTCATTTCAGTTTTATTTTCCCAAAATATATTCAGAAAATACCCAATTCTTTTGTGGAATGGTGGTACTACAACTTATAGAGCCCAGACCCAAGAATGTCCCAGCAAAAGCATGTAAGAGAGCATTGAAGCTTTAGCGCTGAACATGAAAATAGTTTGTGGGAACCTTAGAGTTTCTTTGGATAAATTCTTGGGCCCAGACCCAAACTGTTCCAATTCTTTTGCATAGCTTATCAACTTGTATTTTGCTCAAATTCACCATGGGATTCTTAATTTCTTACTGCTCATTATTTTAATCTTCCCAATTCGTCTAGGTATATGGGCCCACAGTACATGGGTCGTTCGAGCGGGCTTCAAACAATAGATCGACAGGACAACCTTGTATTTTTGGGCCTCCAACGGACTATATGGCCCTATTTGCCTCTGAAACTTGAATATTCAATTTGTGGACCTCCAACTGGACGTTCTAGCCGGGGCAAACCTAGTCCATTCTATTTTTGGGCCTCCAACTAGACATACATCATTGGTGAGTGCCGACTATTATCGAATTAGGTCGCCTCCCTATGCAGGGTAAAGAATGGGAATATCCGGCCTAGCCCAACTTACTATCGTTGGTCCATAAACACTTTGGATGTTGGACGGTTGGACCTGTAAAGATCGTTAGGTCCTCTTACAGATAGACCGGTGACTTGTTGCCACCTAAGCTTGGGTATTTATTTGGTCTAGTATTTTATTTTTATTGATTTTTTTATAGATCAAATCAATTAAGTTCTTTATTTTCTTCTAAATTGTTGGGTGACTATAAAACTAATATCAATTATATCATATGTTTCCTTTCTTCTAAATTGATCATTTGAATAATTTGACAATTTTGCGCGCTTTAAACCTTTGATAATCCCCAAAGCTTGTAGTTCATAAACTTCTATTTTATAGATATTTGTACGTTCTATCATTCTAAATTATTATGTTATATGTTATTTTTATTATTTATAAACTTTTAATTGATTTTTTCTTAACTTTTAAGCATTACAGTGCCTTGAGACTGACACCTCACCTTTTGAGGTAATCACACTTCAACTACACCATTGATCCATGACTCATTGCTCATTAGTTAAATTGAAAATGGCAAGCTCAACCAGAAAATCACAAGGCAAAGCAATTTGGATAGGTGAGGTGGGTTCTAAATCAAATTTTTGCATTGGCATGTTCAAGCGAGTGGAGCAAAATTCTTCAGCGGATTGCTCAGGATACAAGCAACTTGGTTGGGCCCAATTTATGATTTTGCAATATTTAGTTCGGAGCTGACGGAAAAAACTTTGGCTGTTGGCCCTCAACAGCCCAAGTTGTTGAGAATGTCACTGAATGAATTGGCGTTTCATGGGCCCAAAAGCGTACCCTAACAGCCAAAGTTTTTTTTTTTCAGTTGATGTATGAAATTGAAATTTTTATTAATGGAAAGAAATCTATGGTGCAAGAAGGACATGATAATGGAAAAGGATTTGACCAATCGAAAGCCCTTTGATGAAATCCACTATAATTGGTTTTATGATGCTGTAACCTTTTTTTTATTAATTAAGATGATCCTGATATATAGTGATTACAAGCATATTTATATGGAATAGAGATTCTCCTCTTCCAAATTGTCTTTCTCCAATTAGTTAACATATTGTTGAAAGATGATATCCTGGTTTGGTTTGGAGGCACAATTGGACGAAAGAAACGTACATTTCTAACACTCACTAAATATAATAGAGTTTTTTTTTTTTTTTTTTGTTTTATTTCAATAACTTTCAAGGTTGTAGAAGCAAACTTTAATCTTGTGAATGATTAGTGATTCAATAAAGATTGCATTTATCTGAGCCATTTTCAAATATGATATGTCTCGTTTCAATGACTGGACCGAAAGTAGCCTCCAAATGGATTCTTGACATTTTCACTTTTTGACCCCCTTTGCTCTCCAACCTTTATTTTTCTCTTGTTCCTGGCGACCTGTCCCTACTCGTACGTTTAGGAGGAAGGATTAGAAAGTCTGGCCTGAATAGAGGGAAGCACCCTTTGGCTAATAATCTAAAGCATTCATTCAATAACTGTCTCTCTAGCCACAACGTCCAAAACCATAATCAAGTAATGGAGTTTTTCTAATAGAAGCCATCTAAATTTCCAGTTTCTATGGCCTTGGTATCCGTTTGGTTTGCAGTTGCAATTGCAGTCAAAATCAAAATTCCTAGGAATTGGTAGCAGAACGGTCCATTCCCCCACCTGTAGTTATTTCATTAAAAATAGGAATGAAATTCTAATTCCGCTCAATCAATTAATTGGAACCGGAATAGTCTAATTCCAAACCCCTGTTATCCCTATTCAAGTTTCCATTCGCTCGGGCTGGGGTTTGGACTAGTCAACTCAGACTAGCTATATCACTGTAACTAAAGTGGATCTGGGCTTCTGGAGTTGGGTTTGCATTTTGGACCTAAATCCAACTGGCCGGACCACCCAAGATGCACCGTCCTAGCATGAACGATGCCAATCGAATAAATGATGATTGATGTCGTCTACTGGAGAACAATGATGACCAAGTATGAAGATATGACGGGTGTAGTATAAATACGTAGTTAATTGAGTGGAGACAAGGAGTTTGCCTGTTGCCACCCCACATTGTCTTTTTTTTTTTTTTTCTATCTAATTATTATTATTTTTTTCAATATATTAAATATTTTTGTTACATTACTAGCTGACGATGGAGCTTTAATTTTTGATGATGACGATGTTTTAGAAAAGTGTAGGTAGCAGAATATTTTTTCTGAAATAAAGATGAGAATTAGAGAGAATATATAGTGGGTGTGCGTTTGTATCCGGCGTGATGGATGACTGGATGTGACCTCATGTCATGTCTCACCATATCTACATATACATTGACAAGCATGGGGCATAGAAATAGTAATGGTTTTAATGGTTGAGTGACCGACCATTCACATAACCAGCAACAAACAACAAGTAAAAGGCCAAATTGCATAAAGTATGACATGATGCCACTCCATTGGGACCGGCGCTCTTTCAATGGAGTTCCTTTGTAATATTCTTTAGGATAAAATCTACTATTTAAAAATTATATTATAAATCAGAAATGTGAATGAGCGATCAAGTAAGAGTTATAAATGATATTATAGAGGCTGTGTACAAATTAAATATTATTTTAATATGATCTATAAATAAATATATATTGTAAAACATAGGCCTTAATGAAAAATAAATAAATATTATTTTGTAGGTCTTAATACAAAGCGAAGCTTCGTGTTAGATTTGAAAACCTGATGTTGGTTTCGACTATTATATGTCTCATTAGTTTTATATTTATGTCTGATTCTTAAATTTTTAAGGCATTTTCTTTTTGTGAATTATTAAGACATTCAGGCTGTGTTTGGTTTTAAGGTCCTTCCCCTACCTTTTCCTTCAAACCAAACATAGCCTCAAAATCATCAAATCACTATCCTCATCAAATTATTAAGGCTTTTTCTTTTTTGTCCGAGTAGCTCACACTTCATATAGGCTTTAAAATTCCTACATATATATATATATATATATATATATATATGGGTTTTAAAATATGTGCTTCTTGTGTATTTATACCTTATTTATAGTAATTAGATCATTAGATTTATTTAAGTAATTTATAATTTATACGAGTTTTTTCCAAAATATCAATGTGTATCTCATTTTTTCCACCTTATCTATATGTATTCAAAGTGTATTTCAATACATTTTTTAAAATTGTATTAGCAATACCTTTTGTGATATAAACAAAATACAAAATTCAAAACTAACCTAAAGGTTAGATTTTTTTTCCTATTTAGTGGTAGATCGATTCAACATTTCAAGTCAAATGTGTCAACTTGTGAAGTTATGACTAAATAATAAAATTTTAAAAAGATAAAAACGTAAATTATACAAAAAATATATAAATTATATAGAAAACATTTGGGTATATTTTTATATCAATGAACCATAATAAGTGTAACAAATAAGAGTAATTTCTATAGACATGGAAATATAAAAAGAATTGTAAAAAAAATTGGAAACATATTATATATTATCATCATCATCATCACGAAATTTGTTGCAAGCAAAGCACGTACACACATAGTTATACTAAAAATGACTTGATATTATATTATATAACCATACTACTATTAAAAGTCTAACTGAATTTAGTTCCTATCTAATTATGAGGATAGAACATATACTTTGAATTTCTACTCTTATCTTATTCAATTTCATCTCATTAAATATTATATTTGAGATATTAACATCCTTTCTCTCTTATTAAATCCTATATTTAAGGTTTTTTCTCATTAATAAATTCTATCAATTAGAAAACCAACCCATAAATAAAGCTATTCTTCTTTCTAGGTGGTGGGTAAAATTTTTTAAATATAAATAAATACAAAAAACTATACTATAGAAAAATTTGGACACATCTTGGATATTATATATTGACATATTAAATAAAAAATTAAAAAAAAAAATTAGAAATATTTACACATACAAAAAATATAAAAAGTTTTGAATACATTGTTACCACTATAATTTTCATTATCATCTAAAATGAGACATGAAAACACATTCACATTTTCTGGTAATAAATAATAAAACAAAAAAAAAAAATTTGAATCATGCGAAACATCTTTCCCATCTTAAGTTGCGTTGTAACTTTTATACTTATGATCTAATAACCAATCAAAGTGTCATTTAATTACGTTGTTATATTCCACACCAAGTCATTGTTTTGTCCGATACGTTTTCCCCTTCTTCCCACTGTTTAACAATCAGAGGATGATTTTTCAATTGTATGGTTCATGGTGGGTCCAATCCAAACTAACGAAATTTCTTAAACTGTCATACCAGGAAATGTTCTGCAATTAGGTTAGAGTAGCTGGTGCACCCAGCATATAATATTAATATTGGTCATATATAAGTTCAGTACGCCAGAATTAGGGATGAAAATGGATGAGAACAGAAATAGGGGGTAAAAAATCTCCGATAGATAAATAAAGCAAGTATAGCAAAATTAGGTTGGAAAATCATAACATGGGTACAGGTGATCAAGGAAAAAATATTTGAAAAATAAAAGTATATGGGAAGTCCAAATTGGAAAAAATAGCTCGAGGGCATTGAGAGGAATTCTTAAGCAAAGAGATTTGCTAAAGAAAGGTCTCAAGTGGTAATTGAAGAGAAACTCGATTCTAGAAAGACAAATGGGCTGGTGATCAGCCAATTGGTGACACTGTAACTCCCCCTCGAGGGGAAGAGGATTTGAGGGTAAATCATTATATTAATAAATCCAAACAAGTCAGGGATGAAGAAAGTATTGTTCAAAAAGCCCCAAGGGAATGGTGAAACATTATAAGAGCCATTCCGGTATCAACGAATATGGAAGAGGATTGATTTTTGGGAGCTAGAACGTAAAGGGAAAATTTTCCATTTAATCTACTTATAACAATCTAAGTGGGGAAGAAAGAGTTATACATCTAGTTGTTAGGCAATGTATGCCTTTAGGTTCAATCGGATTAATGTACAGATACATTTATTGTAAATAAATAATTGTACATTATTGTTTCATATTGACATTGGTATGTTTCTATGAAATTACCTCTTAAACTAGACACTTATAAGACTCGTGCTAGTTTAGAATGTTTTCAGCCATTGGATAGACTTGTGGAGTTTATCCTGCCAAGAATATCATTGATGTGCTACCAAAGAAGTTGGGGCAGCTTGTCTCAACTACTAGGATTAGACCCGAAGCACATGCAGTGTGTGTTTGGTTGAAACACTAAACACTAATCATTTTCCAGTTATGCCCTGGACCTTAAATATTGATGGGCAAAACTGAAAAGTTATACATAACCCTTAGACTTGATTATGATACTGCATTAGGTGTTGGATTGGGCTATCTTTGATCTGCTAATCAGTGAGATCCATTATGAGTCAAAACCTAAGTATGTTGGGGTAATCTGAGAATTCACTTTAGTGGATGATCATAGTGATAGGATCAGCTCTTTTGTCGAACAAAGTGAATAATCAATACTACACTCTCTCTGATGGAAATCAAAATTATCGACAGTGGATATCAATCGTGTTTGAGATTTGGTTTTGCAATATATATAATGTTAAAAAAAAATGTTTGCAAAATGTTTTAATTCCTGGGATCCATCCGAGTAGAGAGTGTGACATTGCACCTTGCAATCAGGGGAGATGTCCTTCCCTATCGGATAGTGTTTGATCATTGAGGACTGACAAATTAAGTGTAAGAGACCATTAAGGGCTAATTACCTAATGTGCTATATTTTACTTAAGTTCATTGTCATTGGGCATTCATAGGATAGTTAGATTCAATGATCATTTAACTATAAATGTTGGACCCATTTTGAGCTCATAGTGATGAGCTTAGGGGTTCATTGCATTTGGTAGTGAATTCGGCCAAGCCTTTTCACAAAGGTTGGGCTGAATCCATGTGTATGAAACACCCATTCTTTTAAGATGATAAAACCTATTTTATGATAGAGTCCATATCCAAATAAATATTTGGACAAAACCTCCTAATTCGATTAGGAGAACTGCTCCTTAAAGGTTAAAAGGAGAGATCGAACTGCTCCAGATAACTCTGATTTCAACTCTCTTTCTTCTCCTCTTGCCGCCCAAGAAACCCTAGTTCATTCTCAGCTTTTGGGACTGATCTTGATCAGTTCTCTCTCTGATTTTTGAAAGAAAAATGTAGAGAAAAATCATGTTCACCTCCCCAATTCGATCCAAGGTATTGGATTGTAGTTTTGCTTAAAACTACATTACTGAATTGGCTTCAACTTTAAGTTGTGCCATCTTCAATAGAAGCTAATTTTGGGATTTGATTTGGGCGTGAACTACCACCTTGAGAGCTACATTTGTGCAATACATATTAGGTATACATCTTCCTCTTGTTTGGTTTCAAATCTGATATAGTTTCAATGCAAGATCGATTATAGAAAAATGCAATTTTTCTAAAATTAGAAATACGATTCCTGGAAGGTTAAAAGAAATTTTTTGAAATTTCACCTAGGCATCTAGCATGGTTCAGCCACTCATATGATGGATTGTCTACTTTTGTGGTGAAATAAGAACCATTGACCATATTTTTTGTGTAGTGTACTATGGCAAAGCAATGTTGGAAATTATTGGAAAAAAACAATTCCCAATCCTAATAATGGAGAAAGAATTATTGATTGGTGGCAGAGATTGAGAAGGCAGAACAAGAAGGCCTGGAGTATGGTGCTATATATGGAATCATTGGAAAAATTGCAATAACAAATTCTTCAATAACAACTCCCCTCCCCATTTTCTAGTTGAGAAAGCAAGATGGTGTTGGGTTAGAGTTTCATCATGCAAGGAGGTCAAGCTATTCGACACAAACAAGAGAAGCGAGATTTGTGCAAGTCCAGTGGTGAATGCATATCATCAATCAAAATCAATTTCAACTCATACAAAAGTTCTAATGGCTATTGTACAATTGGTGTGGTCGCTCATGATTATAATGGAACTGTTCTTTACGTTGCATGTAGAAGTATAGGAAGTTGCTCCATCAACCTATCATCAATCTAAAAATTGCAACAAAATTTCATAATTAATTATCAAATCTATATATAATAGAAAGATAAGGAAAGAAGGGAGGTGAGAGTTCCTCTCACCGCAGAGTTTACACATGTGTATATTTACTTTTAAATTAAATTATTTAAATACAAGTCAAAATTAAAACCCTCATGCATCTTCATTGCTTTTGTATAAAATCTATATTTATTCTCTAATAAGATCATTATTAAATCTCCCTCTCCCTCTCTCTCTTTCTCCTCTCAATAGTCAATGTTTGTAACATCTCCCCTCCTCCATTATATCCATTTTTTCTCTTAAATCTCTCCTAATGTCTCTCTCTAATAAAGTAAGGGTATAAATTAAATGGATTGGGTGAGGTTAGGAGACATCTGGCCCAACTCTAAATTTGAACCCAAATTAATGCCAAAACCCAAAATTTCCTATCCAGTACATTGAAAGAGCCAATCTTCTTCTGTAAAAATCTAAAGAAATCATTGCTCCTTTTTATGGGTTATCAAGTTTTTCTCTTTTTTTTCTTATTAATTTAATGTAGATTTTGACATGAATTGTTTTGCTTCGATAATAAAATGCAATAAAAACATTAAACGTGAGCCTTTGGTTATCTTTTAAAATTTAGTTATTCATGTCATGGTAAGTACATTTTTTTGGCTTTATAGGACCACACTATGGGAGTAGCCCATCCCTCAACCCTGATGGTAGCAGGAGTTGATCCCAGGTCTTCCCTATACTACCAACTGAGCCACCATTGGTTGGTTATTATGTTTAGCTGTTGATTTCTATACTTATCCTCATAATATATAAATTATATAAGTAGGAAAAAGAAAATTATTTTTTTTTACTATTTTATATAAAATATATATATATATATATATAATGTTACTTTGTTTTTTTAAATACATTTTTTAAGAGCAGCACGGGGTCACCCCTAGTTAATATTGAAAATGACTCCGAACTCGTATTGGACAGATTACGTGGATGTAAATCCATTGTTGGGGAGTGCTTCAACATATGTAGGAACTTAAGTTGACAACCTCTTTTGCGTATGTGTATAGAGAAGCCAATTTTGCGGCAAATTGGTTACCTAACTTAGGGCACTCCACTGATGAGATCCAGAGTGATTTGCTCCAAGTGACTTTTTGCTTGTTTGCTTCCATGATGCATGGTGGTTTGGAAATATACTTATCCACTTCTGTTCTGTTGGTGATTTTAATTCATCCTGCTTTGGTTGCAAAAGTTCTTTCGATTCTTCTTCATCCATTTTTTATTTTGTTCTTCTTGAGATATTATCTTTGAATTTTATTTGACCTTGTTGGTATCTTTTTGAATCAATCTTTTGAATGAATGAAATATGTTTTATGCCCTAAGAAAAATATAATTTGTATTGTATCTCTTAAATCGACATCACATGCCCTATATCGGGCATATCGTATCGGTGACCTCGTTGAAATGGTTTTATAAAGGTATTTTAAGAAAATATTTTTTAATAATTAAAAAAAACATACATACTGCTAAAATTCTGAAAGAAAAAACTAAAAAAAAAAGAATAATGCACTAGGGTACAAAGTACCGATACACCCCTTCCAATCTATCAGGATGTATCAGTACTTCGAACCTTGGGCAAGAGTAACTTCTCCTTAAACCAAGTCTCTCAAAAAGGACAAATAAGAAAAAAAATCTGCTTAAAACAAACTGTCACCTAATGGCCATACCGGATATGGATTAAACTGTCTGACGATGTTCTAAACGTAGCTCATGTACTTATTTAATGGACGAACAAAGTGCCAAACCTCCTCGTCCATGTGAAATCTTGTAAAAATTCAGCCTGTTAAATTATGTTTGCATATAAACCATGCATTTCGGGAGTTGGTCAGAGAGTCGGTACAGGTTTGACTTAACCTGAATCCGACCGGATCCAACCCATTTATTGTACATTTATATTCAACTAAGGCTAGCTGTGTATACATAAGTGCTTCAACGCTTCAATGTCAAAGGAAAAAAGTAATAATAATGCCTCAATGTCAAACGATGAGGTTTTACACAGGTTAATTTACAGGCTGAATTAACAATCTGGATTTATTACTTGAGCAGATCCACTGACATCCGTATAGTTAGAGCTGAGATTTAAGAACCATAAAAATTCGAGGCCCATGACCCATTTGGGTCAAGTCTGGATATTATGGCCCCATTTCGATCGTTTGGTAGGTGGTCACTTGGTGACAGCACATAAGCTTGGTTGCTAATTAGTCCATGTCACTCTTAAGCATGAAATAGTGTCCAGCTTTTTCTTCAAGGAGCCGTCAACACATTTGATGCATAAATTGTCGACTCTTAAGCATGAAATAGTGTTCCACAACGACCTTCAACTTTGATTCTATTTTAAGAAGAAAAAGATTAATTTTATTTTCATTAGGAAAGAAAACTTTAAAAATATTTAATTCGATTTTTCAAATAATGTGTATTGAAGCATGTTTACAAATTCCTAAACCTGGCAAAAAGTCAGATCCAACCCCACCCCTCCCAAAAAAAAACGGATTAGGGTCCCTATGAAGAAGTCATACGGTGTTTTTAAAACGGATTGGATCGGACAGTCAGATCGAAAAAACGGGTAATCAATCAACTTAGATAATGGTTTTTGTACATTTATTTTTAATATTTTTTTATCAAAGTGGACTGTCCATTCGGATTGGACGATCAGACCGTTCGACCCAAATTTAGAAAACCTTAGTGACAAACCAGAAGTCAGCCTGACCTGACCCGACCCGATATAAAAGAATTTGGATTGGTTTGGAACGGGTCACCAGACTCACCACTGGTCCACCTATTTCCATACCAAAGTTTTCAAAACTGTTGTTGATTCAAACGGTAGAAGCATTTAAGCCATTTTCAACGAGATGACTAAACCTGCATTTTTTTTAATAAAATACTGCTAACTTGATCGAGTGTGAGTTTGAACCAAGGTTGAAAATATTGATATAGCCTGATATGTCAGATGAGACATATTGGTCTGTATTGAAGCTCATTTTTCCGTTTTTATTAGTTTTTTTTTTTTCTTTAAAACTTGTTTAGGGGGATCAGTTTAAGGCCCGCCTACCCCCTGAAATAGGTGGGACCCCGAAACACTTCATGTAGAGGCACAATGGAGGGGCCCTGATACAAATACGTATCAACCAATATGCCTCGATTTGACCCATGGATCAACACTAATATTTAAGGTGAAGGTTTAGCCTTTGTTGATTCAACTCTAAATTTGACTTGACCCAAAATGACCTGAAAATGTCTTGACCCAACCTCATTGTCGTCAAGGTTCAAAGTATTAGAATCACAATATGTATTGGAGAGACAATTTTAAGAGATGTATCAGGATACACTTTGGATACGGACGAAAAATCAAGATACACATAAATATGGTAAAAATTCAAATAAATCTTAAAAAATATATTACTAACTATATTTATAAATTTTATATCATTGTAAATAAAGTGTGAATGGGGACACAATTAGTAACCATTGAAAAAATTGTTAGAATAACTAAAATGTAAAAAAACAAAAAAAAAACTAAAATGTTAATGCCAATTTTCAAAAACCAATATAATTAATCTTAATATTTCTTAGTATGTAAATTTTAATAATTAATTCTAGCATTTATTAATAAAAAGTTAAAATCTTGTCACTCATTAAGAAAAGTGAAAATTTAATTAAAATTAAAAATACATATAACTATAACAAACAAATGGTGTGGCTCATTGGTGAACTTATGGTTGTTAAAAGTTAAAATCAAGTGACTAGGGTTTGAATCTTGCTATAGCTAAAATTTTAGGTTTTTACACTAACAAAACGAAATTAATGATAGGGGATCATTAATTAAAGGAATTAATGAGAGAATTTGAATTAGGCGCTAAAATTCAAATTTAAATTTGCCTTGGAGTAATTGGCTAATTAGTGATGGAGAAACTAGAGTTAAATAAACGACATTAATGAGAGATTCAGAATTAAATATGGATTAATGATACAGATCCAAACTGTATCGGACTATTTTGGGCCCGTATCGATCGATATAGATTTGAAACAGCTTGATATAGACTTGTATCGACCGATACATACGAAAAGAAACAAAATGAATGATTTATACACATTCCGTGTATTGGGTTCTTGTTGGAACGATATGTATAAGCCAACATAGACTGATACGTTGTGATATTTTGAATCTTGATTGCCATCTACAAATTCCTTCTATTTGGATTCTGATGGAAATAGAAATTGATGTAGGCACACATAGCAGGCCCAGTAACGCCTGGACACGTGGCATCCTCAGATGGCGAAATGCAACACAAGGTAGATTGCATCCTAGTCGTTTGCTTATAACTAACTCCAGGTAGGTTCAAGTATAAATAAGTGGCATCACTCCCTAGGTAAGCTATCTTGGAATTTACTACTCTTAGCTCTCTAACTTCCTGGTGACCTCGTCTGAGCTATCTTACTAAGGCCTAGTCTTACCTTACTTATTGCACCCTTGTAAACTTGACGGTCGGAGTCTCTGCCCCTAGGATAACACTCGGGGCCTCTGACATGCTTCTTCCTTCATAGGTCGGACTTATAGGCCCTCAGCTCTAGGAGCCTTTGGACTTATTTGTCAACCCTCATCTTAGAGGTGATTTAACATTGTTGCCCTCGGCCCATTCCAGGCAGCAACAATTGGCAGCGTCTATGGAAGGACTGCTAAGACTTCCCCCAATTAAAGTACTCACTTCAAAACTTAATCACTTAACTTCCAACGAAATGGTTGATAACCAAGATAAACAGAACGCTCAGAACCTCGTCACTATGAACCAATTCTGGATGGTCCTCGATTGGCTTGACAACATCACCCAACGCTTAGACGAGGTGACGCGATCGGTAGGAAGCCGCCCTGCTAGAAAACTAGGGCATCATAGCGAGCACATAGGATCCCATGGCAACAATCGATACGCCAGTCAGCCATCGAGAACCTCCCACTTCCCAAGCCGTAGGGGAGGAGATCTAGCAGGGTCCCGCGACTAGCACTGGGACCATGAATGCAACTATAGAGTGGAAAGCCCCTGAGACAAAGGCGGACACTTAGGCAACCACAGCCCCCCCCCCCTCGAGGGCTGGGGGTTGACGCATCAGAGTACTCTAAGAACTGGGCCGACCCATTCCACATTCGAGAGAACCAGGATGAGGCCCAGGACCCCATTGACTGGAGAATTGTCGACCTGGAGGCGTAGATAGGTGCCATGCAAGACGAACTTCAACAAGTTGAGGAGGGCCAAGGTGATGCCTCCACAAGCCAGAATTCCATGCCCAATAGAATGGGTGCCTTTACCAGCGCCATCACCTCAGACCCCTCCCATCGCATTTCAAAGGCCCTACTCTAGAGATGTATGATGGCACCTCCGACTCGGACGACCACCTGGAAAGATTTTGAGCACTCATGCGCCTTTATAGATATTCTGATGCTTGATGTGCTGAGCTTTCCAGGCGACCTCAAGGAGGCAGCCCACCAATGGTTCTCTAGACTCTCACCTCGCTCCATTAGTTCGTGGGTCAGTTCGCCAACTTTTTTTCTCTCCCATTTCATCAGTAGCCAGTGATGCCAGAAGAGTGTCATCTTGCTCTTGAACATTCGGTAGAAGTGTGGCAAGAGTCTGTTGTCTTACATCGGCCGTTTCAAGAAAGAAGAGCTCGAGGTCCAAGAGCTCGACCCTAAAGTCTCCATGCATGCAGCTATCGTTGGCTTCCTACCGAAATCGGCCCTCAAGTTCTTGGTAGCTAGGACCCCACCCAAAACCAAGGCAGAATTTTTTAAAGAAGGCCTAGAAGTACATTGCAGGCGAGGAGGCCTCGGCCTGCAATCACCCAGAAGGAGAGGTTAATCACAATCATGGAGGCTTGAAAAAGAAGGGGAAGAATGGGGATGGCCGCGACAACAACAACAACAACAATAACAAGGACAACAACAATAAGCCGACGGCCCTAACCTACAACTAGTACACGCCACTTAACTCCACTTGAACGCAAATCCTCATGCAAGTAGGGAAGGAGGAGTACATGAAGTGACGAGAGAAGCTGAAGAGGAACTCCAAAAAATATTGCAAGTACCACCGTGGCACCAACTACGATACCGAGGATTTATATGACCTCAAAAATGAGATCGAGTCCCTTATTTACCGCAGTCTTCTAAAAGAATATATGGAAGATGATGCTGACACCTCATCCTCACAATAGCAATAGTAGTTGCAGCAACTGGCCGGAGTCATTGACGTTATCGCTGGGGGCTCGGCCTCAGGTGGTGCGTCGGCTTTGGCCCGAAAGGCCTACTCCAGGCAATACAACATCCATGGATTGGCTCCCAAGAAGCCAAAGCAGAATGAGGCCCTCACCTTCATAGATGAGGACCTGAAGGGGGGGGGTGTTGGTCCCCATGATGATGCATTGGTGGTGTCGATGACCATCACCAACTAGCTTGTGAAGAGGATACTCGTCGATAACGACCCATCAGTAGACATCATCTTCTACAAAACCTTCTAGAAGATGAAGCTAGGGCCAGAACGCATTCAGTCGGCCAATGTGCCACTCTTTTGCTTTGATGAGGGCGGATTTGGCCCTCAAATGATATTATGACACATGGAGCCTCAGAACAACTAGGTGACACTCAAAACCACTTTGGCAACAACTTGCCTTAGCCAATTTGATGGTGTCCCACTTGGCGGCCTAGCCCTGGTGCGACCTAGTGGCCTGACCCTGGTGTGACCTAGTGGCCTGACCCTGGTGCGAGCTAGTAGCCTGGCACAGGCGTGACCTAGTGGCCTGACCCTGGCGCGAGCTGGTGGCCTGGCACAGGCGCGACCTGGCAGCCTGGCCCTGGCATGAACTGGCGGCCTAGCCCTAGCACCGACCTAGCGGCCTGGCACAGGCACCAACCTAGCGACTTGCGAGACGTTCTCGACAACAAATTCGGCATGCATATCCAAACACTCCCACGATCCTTGGAAGTTGGCCCACGTGTCGAACGATCCAAAGGGTGGTCAACGTGCATGGCGGTTACCTCAGGGAATCTCGAACCACTTAGACGACTTCACGAAAATCTCGGATATGGTGCGTGAAGCCCACACCAAACAATGCCTATATAAAGGCACCAACCCCAATGTTATAGGGGGAAGTAAGCATATTCTAGCTCTCATACTTTGTGATTTTTAGCTCGATGTCTACTATGAAAGTAATGATTTAAGCATCGGAGCGACCTCGCCAGGTTAGCCACCCCGGGTCCTCTGACATTGATTCTTTGCAGGTCCCTAAAGAACTATGAAGCTCAACAATCAATCCAGCTCACCACTAGGCAGCTCGACCCTCTGGTTAGCTCGACAACTAGTAGGCAGCTCGGCCCAATCAGTTCGGCACCTAACTAGCCCAGCTCAGACCAGTTCGGAACCTAACCTACCTAGTTCAGCCTGGTCAGCTCGGCATCCAGGTCCTCATCCAGCAACAATTCTCCACTTTGGCCTCTGAGTCATTGGCCACTTGGAAGCAGACTAAAAAATTGATACATCACCAAAAAATTGATTCATCAATTGGTGCCACCTGTTGGAAATGCTACAAAAAGCTAAGTTCTCATCCTCCGAAAGGCTAAGTCCTCTTCTTCTAGAAAGATAAGTTCTCACCTTTTAGAAACTAAAAGCTCTCACTTTCTAGTTTTCATTTTTTATGAACTCAAAGACTATGCAGGAAGTTGATGGCCAACAGACTAAGCAGCTCTACCAACTTTATTTCAACTCCGATAAACCCTCATCAGTCCTCTTCACGAGGTACCCTCCACATAGATGAGCTCTTTGTGGCTTTCACAGGAGTAGGCGGCCAACAGACTGCATGGACGCCCCTGCCGGTCGAGCCTTCCAAGGCTCCCATGCGAGCTGGTGACCTAAAGTCAGTAGCGCTGCCCCCCATAGGTCGAGCTCCTAATAGATTCTTGAAGGAGTGAGTAACCGATGTCACTAATGATGCTGATGTAGTGCAGCCGTAGCTCTTAGGCATCGACCTAGCGACCTGGCGGCCTGGCCCTGGTGCAACCTAGCCCTGGCGCTAACTGGCAACCTGGCACAAAGCGTTGGACTAGAGCATTGGAAAGCCATCAAAGAGGAAATTGACAAACTACTTGACAACGGCTTCATCCGAGAGGTACATTACCAAACCCGGTTGTCTAATGTGGTTATGGTGAAGAAGGCTAATGGGAAATGGCGGATCTGTATTGACTTCACAGACCTCAATCGAGCCTTCCCCAAGGACAACTTTCCTTTGCTGAGGATCGACCACCTCATCGACGCCACTACAGGGTACGAGCAACTCAGCTTCATGGATACCTTCTCTAGATACAATCAAATAAAGATGCACCTTGAGGATGAATAAAAGACCTCATTCATCACCGAGCATGGCACCTTCTATTACAAGGTCATGCTCTTCGGCCTCAAGAATGTCGGAACCACCTACCAATAGCTTGTAAACAAGGTTTTTAAGCATTAGACGGGGAGAAACATCGAAGCCTACGTAGATGACATGGTTGTTAAGAGCCTAAAGGCCAACCAACACACCTTGGACTTAGCCAAGACCTTTGCCACTCTACGAAAGTACAATATGAAGCTAAATCCTAGCAAGTGTGCCTTTGGCGTCACCACAAAAAAATTTCTAGGCTTCGTCTTCATGCAGTAGGGCATAGAAGCTAACCTAGAGAAGATTTAGACTATCCTTGACATGGCACCACCTCGATCAATCAAAGTAATCCAAAGACTTAGTAGCCGAGTGGTTGCCCTTAGCCATTTCATGTCAAAGTCGGCCCACCGCTACCTACCTTTCTTCCCAATCATCAGGAAATTGAAGGACTTCTAGTGGATAGAAGATTGCCAACATACCTTTGACGAGCTGAAGTCTTACCTTGCCTTACCCCCTTTGCTCACTCGGCATCTTCTAGGAGACATGCTATACCTATACCTCTCAGTTGGGGATGAGGTAGTTAGTTCGATGTTGGTGAGACAAGAAGATGGAGTATGGAGACCGATCTACTATGTCAGCAAGGTCCTCTGCGACACCATGACCCGTTACCTTAAGGTGGAGAAGTTAGATTTCAACTTGGTGGTCTCAGCTAGGAAACTCAGACCGTAGTTCTGACCAACTGGCCCTTCAAGTCAATTCTCACCAAACCTAAGACCTTGGGACGATTGACCAAATGGGCCATTTAACTGTTTGAGTTTGATCTACAGTACCAGTTGAGGCTACAATTAAAGCATAGGCCCTAACTGATTTCTTGATGGAGTGCACTTTTAGCAAACCTCTCGGTCAGGCTCCAATAGATGATGGACCTCGATCGACCTAGAAACTGTTCGTAGATGAATCTTCCAAAGCAAAAGGAAATTTGACTTGTCGGCCTCCAACAATGAAGTTGAGTACTAGGCCCTGGTCACTAGTCAATAGATTGCCAAAGATCTCGGCACCCAACACATCAAAGTCTTTAGCAAATCCCAACTGGTGGTGAACCAAGTGAACGACAAGTACGAGCCTAGAGAACCCAACATGGCCAAGTACTTGGCAAAGGTGCAGGAACTTGCTCGCCACTTCCAGTGCTTTGCTATGCTACAAGTTCCACAGGCCGAGAATATGAGGGTCAATGCCCTATCCAAACTGGCAAGCACTTCGGGTCCATCCCTTGGTCACACTGTCTGTGTTGAAAAGCTAGCGTGGCCCAGTATCGAAGAAGTCTAGGTGCTCTATATACAAGCCGAGCCCTATTGGATGGACCCCATCGTTGCCTATCTGTTGCATGAGCAGCTGCTCGCCGACATGAATGAAGCTAGATGAGTTCAACGGCAGGCAACCCATTACACCTTGCTTAAAGCAAAATTCTACAAAAGATCTTTCACCTTGCCATACCTCCGATGCCTTCGTCAAGAGGGCGAGTATGTGCTTTGAGAGATCCATGAAAACATCTACAATAACCACCTTGAAGGCAAAGCCTTGGCCCCAAAGGCACTAAAGTAGGGATGTTTTTGGCCGACAGTTCAAAAGGATGCAACCAAACTAGTATAGAAGTGTGACCGATGCTAGAGACACTCTAACATCTCCCATTAACTAGCCACAACTCTTTCAACTCTCAGTAGTCCATGGCCCTTTTCCAAGTGGGGTATGGATCTCCTCGGCCCCTTCCCTCAAGCCATTGGAAATAGAAAGTACTTCGTTGTCACCATTGATTACTTCACCAAGTGGGTCAAAGCTGAGCCCTTAGCCACCATCATGGCCAAGATGATCCAAAACTTCTTCTGGAAAAACATCATTTACCACTTTGAAATCCCCCACATGTTGGTTACTAACAATGGGAAGCAATTCAATGATGCAAGATTCAGAGAGTGGTGCGCCAGCCTCAACATCAAGCAACAGTACACCTCGGTAGGCTACCCACAATCCAATGACATGATCGAGGTCACCAATAGGACCATCTTGGATGGACTGAAGACCAAACTTGACAAAGCCAAAGGCCCCTAGGCCAACGAACTATACAGTGTCCTATGGGCCTATCGGACAACACCTCAGACCGCCACAGGAGAAAGTTTGTTCAACTTAACTTATGGCACTGAGGCCGTCATACTAGCAATGATCGGCCAACCACTGCTTAGAATCAAGGCATATAATGAAGCCGAGAATGATGAAGAGCTAAGAAACAACCTAGATCTATTGGAAGGAGTCCAAGAGTAGGCTCAACTTAGGGATGCAGCCTACCAGTAGAGGGTAGCCCGCTATTACAACTCTCGGGTGAAGGAAAGACATTAGAAAGAAAGAGACATCATCCTAAGAAAAGTCATGGTGTTAGAGCCCAGTGTTGGCAAGCTCGGCCCCAACTGGGAAGGTCCCTACAGAATCAAGAAGGTCATCAGCCCCGACACATTTCAACTCAAATATTTGAATGGAAGACCGGTCCCTTAGACTTGGAATTCAGAAAATCTTCAGATGTAGTACCAATGAATGTACTCTTTCAAGGCTGAACAATGAATAAAGTGCAATGTTCCACCCCCTCGGCTCCAATTTTAGTGTATAAATTCTTATTGTGCACAACCGCTAGTACCACTCAGCCATGCGACCTCTCGAAGCAAACAACCTTCTCCAAGGTTATACGCTTGGAATAGACAACGGTTAAGGCACATGGCTCACAAAGAGCCACTAGCCTACTTGACCTTCTCACTAGGGCAAGAAACGGTGTGGACCTCGGCTTGGCATCGACCAAAGACTTCGGCCTACCATTAACAAACACACTAAAAATAAACAAAGTACTTTGACAAAATAGGAAGCATATCGTGACCTCGGCTAGGCACATCCCCGCTGCCTCTGCTGCACAAAGGCTCATACCCCACTTCCCTAAGGAAAGCCAAGCCAGGCCAGCTAAGGCACACTCCTCGCCCTGACACCTCGGTGGAACAATGCAGCCTCAACTTAGCTACCTTAACAGGGATAGGGAATAGGCTGAAGTTAAGGCTTTCGCCTCCTTTCCCTTCTCGCTAAGGAAAGGGGCCCTGTACCCTTGGCAGCATAGTTCAACCTCGTCCAACCATTTTTTGATGGGGGTGGAGAATAAGCTAGGAGAGATAAGGCATTCGCCTCCCTTTCCTTCTGGCTAAGGAAAGGGGCCCCGAGCCTCTCAGTGGCATAACTTGGCCTTGACTAAACTCCCTTAACTTTGCTTCCTAAGCAAATGTCTAAGTAACGAGCCATGGTTAACCCCTTTGCTGCTTGTAACCTCTCGGAAGGGGCCATCAACCCTTGAGTAAAAAAATATGATGAATGGATGAATGATGCAAGTACATAAAGGCACAAGCGATGCAAAAAATATTTCATTTCATTGAGTGTATATGTTCAGCTTTACAAAATTGGCCTCACTCAAGGGAGGCTGAACCCCTTAAAAAATGTATAAACAAAAAGAAAAGACATGCAAAACAAGGAGAAGAAAGCACAACTCGTGAGATGATATCAATGTTCTTGGCGGGTTTAGGAGTCTTGGTAGCACTGGGACCTCAGCAGGGACCTCATCAGAAGGGGCCTCATCAAGGAGCCCTAGCTGGTCAACTAGGAAGTATGGCATCAACTGCAACACCTGCTTCTTGGTGTCATCAATGCTCTCATGGTACGAGGTCGTCCCATAGTCAATGGACACTTGGTTGTACTCATCTATGGTCTTCCAAATCTCCACGGCATCCCTAGCCTCCCTTCGAGCAGCCTCAAGATCCTCGTCAAGCTGAACCTAGCTGCAAGGTCCGTATCAAGGATCTTCTTCAAGTCCTCCTCGAGCACGATTGACGCCTTCGACTCTTGGTTGCTCTTTGCTTCAATAAATCGAACCTCGAGCCACTCGCTCTTTTTAGAGGCCTTCAACTAAGAAAGAAGCACCTTCGCCTTGTCACAAAGGCCGATGGCATAACGAGTCAACTACAACAAAACACCTTCATTAGTATTATAGAACCAAAGAGTAAAAATCCTGCTAAGGAACAAGGCAAGAAAAAGCAAAGTACCTCAGTCAGATGGTCCAAGAGCGCATCCCGTACGTCCTGCAGCCACGATCCCCCTGAGGGATCATCTTGGTCACCAAAGCACGACCGATCCCCCTCCAATTCATGGAGTCACCCTACTTCATGGAACTAGAACCATTATAATTGGATTGGATACATCAGATAAACCCGACCCATTAACAGCCCTATGATCAACAATTAACAACGCACTGTAATCCCAAATCGGAAGCCAGCACCTTGTCTGGTGCTGATCTACCATAGTGTGATAACTAACAAAAATCCCTAATACCACCATCAACCCTAAAAATCAGTCCTAGCCTAATAAGTATTTTATTGGGTAAAATACAAAAACCTCACTTGAAGTTTTTGACAATCATAAAAACCTCCCCTAGAGTTTCACTTTAGCAAAAACCTCCCCTCTATTTTTTAAAAATTCAACAAATACCTCCGTTCCGTCAATGACCAATACAGAAACGTTAAAGAGATTATCACTTTTTCAAAATACCTATTTTACCTTTTTATGAATTAATGTGCATCTATTAAAATATCCCTATCTCAGCAACTCCATAATCCACTTTGAACATTGTTCATCTTCTTCCTCACAATGCATAGCAATAGAATGACGGTACACTCCCCCTTCCAGAAGATTGCATAGATATACCTCTCCATCAAGGCACTTCGCTTACCTCCTCACAACAAGAAGAGATTCATCGAAATCCAAAATGGTCTCCCCTATTACCTTCTAAAAAGGACAATGCCGTCATTGGTTATCGAAGACCAAAATCTAGAGAAATCACTTCTAGGTACATGTCCCCTTCCCCTTCCACCTCTTCTATTTCCTCCTCTTCTTCTTCTAGACAATGCCCATCTCCTCTTGTTTTGAGGCCCACTACCTTGATAGCCGCTTCAACACCATTGCCATCTTTGATCAAACGGTCTCAGTCTGCTGAGTGGAGGCATCCAGTCACCCCTCAACCCACCACGCCATTGCCTGATTCAACGAGGATGAGCAATGATGCCAAAGTTTTTGTAGCTTCAAAAATGTTGTTCACTTCTATGCAGAGTTTGTCAGTTTCATTTCAAGTGGAATCATCCTCACTTCCGATTATTAAGATGAAGGCTGCTCCAACACCCAATTTGAGTAATATGAGAAAGGCTACACCGGAGCAGAGAAGGATGACACCATTGAGAGGGAAGACTGATGGTCCTAGAGGAGTAGATCAAATGGAGAACACAAAACCCATTGATCAACAATGTTGGCTAGGTAGAACCAGAATGGCAAATCCTTTAACAAGAAGTTTAGTTTACACTGTTGACAAGAAAAAAAACTCATTGCATCTAGAACCGTGGTTCACACATTGTAGCAATCAATGATTGATGAAGGTAGGAGGGCATCGTTTGATGGTAAATTACATCGGGATTCAATGGATGCCAATTCCACAAACGGATCATCAATTCCCTCCGATCTCACTGCATTTTATACTGAAAGTGTCTCCTTTGGTAGAACTTTTGGAGTACAAGAGTGCAATGGGGTTTCTTGAGCTCGGATCGGGCTTCGTGGAATCAATGTCCCTAGTAGGTTTTGGTAGGAGACAAATAGCCAGTTGCAGCATTTACAAGACCTGATTAGCCATTGTCAACGAACACTAGTTCAAGGACGACCACTTCACCGAACTTATTCCATCCAAAAAACCATTGAGTTTAAGCGATGGTCCCATATCATCTCATCGGACTATCTCCACTATTGGTAGTAGGACGTTGTCACATATTGGTGGGTTGCACCATCTTTCATGATGGGGAGGAACAGAGTGGCTAGTGTGGAAGCCCTAGATAGAGAAAAGAAGAAAAAGAGGGAGAGCAAGAGGAGGCTTAGAGATTTGATTGATGAAGATTGAAGAATGAGAGAGAGAGAAATGATGAATAGTGTTATTCCGTATTGGTGGGGAGAGAGAGAGGAAAATTAAAGAAGAGGGAAGGTTGAAGGGGGGAGTGCACCGCCATTCTATCATTGCATGTCTGAGGAAGAAGATGAACAGTGTTTGAGTAGATTATGGAGTTGCTGAAACAAGGCTGTTTTGGTAAAAACAGATGCACATTAATTAATGAAAGGGTAAAATAGGTATTTTGAAAAAATGATAATCTCTTTAACATTTTCCGTCTTGGTCATTGACGGAAGGGAGGTATTTGTTAAATTTTTCAAAAATAGAGAGGAGGTTTTTGCTAAAATGAAACTATAGGGGAGGTTTTTATGATTGTTAGAAACTTCAGGAGAGGTTTTTGTATTTTACACTATTTTATTTATTAAACTCTCCTTAGTTCTTATTACCCTCTTCTTCCTTTCATTCTTAACCATCTCCATCCAATGGTGTACCATCATTCACATTATTGAGTTTATCATTATGGATCTGGATGTAGTAGGCACACTAGGTAGGCACAATGAGTGAGTACGTAATAGTTATATAACATATGTCCCAATTAATGCGCCTTTCATTCAAATGTTTTTACTCTATTAAACACAAATTATTCATTATTTTATTATCTTTATCAAAATAATTAAAAATAAAAACAATAAAAAGCACAAAAATAATAAAATAATGAATAATTTATGTCTAAAGAAACAAAAACATTTGAATGAAAGACGCATTAACTATTACATCCGAATCCTATCATTATCTTTATCCTGTGCACACGAATGATACTCGTCAATTCCATTGATGATAAATGATAACCCAAAATAATTAATCTCTAGAAGCCGGACGGGGAGGAGGAGATGGTTTTATAATATCTACCAAGAAGCGAGAACATGTTGCCCAAGTTGTCCACCTCAACTCAACCCACTTATGTTTACTTACTATTTAGCCGCCGCTAGCAGATCCGGACTCAACCATACCACTGAATTATTGATTTAGACCAGTGAATTAGCTTTTCACTTTAGCCACCTCCCACGTCCCACCCTCCAATCTTAATGTCAAAATAATAATAGAACGAAACTGGGGCGGTGTTAGGTGAGGTCTTTCAATAGGGTTTTATTAAGTAAGATGTTCCTTCAAATCAAAGTTCATTAGGCCTGTGCTGAAACTTAAGTAATTTCAATGAAATGATCAAAATAGTGGCTTTGATACTATCTCAAAGAATCATTGAACTTAAAAGTTTAAACTGTTAAGTGAGATTCTTGAATAGGTTTTATTCTCTAACAGTCATGAATGTTGATTAATATCAATGCTCAACTCAGACACATTGCTTCAATGGGAGAACTGTCACAATCACAGCCAGTTCAACCACACTCTTCAGCCACTACCTTTTTTTTTTTAATTTTTTTTTTCAAGTATTTCACCAACCCATTCAACAGTTTTTGGGTGTTTTTTTAATTTTTTTTTAAGTTGGAACAGTCAAACTGTTGACTCTAAAACCGATGGCCAGAATGGTTTCAATTCCCAGATGATTTTTAAAACCTTGTTAACACATGCAAAACATGATTTTATGCAAACTATGTTTTTTTTTTTTTTGAAAACTCTCAAGTATTAAGCACATGTGGTATAAAGTTGTGAAGGTGCCTAGCATGGTTTGTTACTAGCAGATTGGACTGTTGAAAATCCCACGCTTATCAGGGAATCAATCACCTGACTAATTCATTTGGTTAGTCAGAGTTCTTAATTGAATTGATGAGTTGGCGTTTGGTTGATTTTTGATCGTGGAGTTGGTTTAGGTCGACATCGATCAGCTCTTCCCCTATTTTAATTGTGATTTCAACTGGAAGCAAAAAAACAAAAAATGTGATTTCAACAAAATGGGCCCTATATTTTATTTGGTTTAATTTTTTTCAGAGAAACAAAATCATAGAAAACAAAATTAAAATATTCTCGAACCTACCTATGATGTAAAAGACATTTATTCTTCTATGAGTTTTGATATTGTCGTTAAAATATATATTCTGATCAAATAGATAATGATTCACATTTCTTATTTCTTTTTCTTGTCATTGTTTTTTTTTCTGATATTATTAGTTATTTATCTAAACGATTTGTTTTCTCTTTAATCAGGGTATAATAAAAAAATGACAAAGAAAACAACATCAATCATCCTCTAAAAATAATGGTAGATGGCCAAGGAGGTGGGTGGGTGTTAACTGTTAAGGCAATATGACCTCATTATTGACAAAGTATCCACAACAAGGATAGAAAAAGACGTTTCTCCTACTTACTTGGTACTCCCACCAAAAAAAAAGTCTCTTTCCCATGTTGGGATTTTTTTTTAGGATCCCATGTTGGGATTAAATGTATCTTTCATTTCATATTCTCATAATCCAAGTTTTTATCATTTACTTTTGTCTCTTAATTAATATCCATCCCAGTAATAATGTGAATTATTAGGAATGATCTCATGTTTCTCATTTAGGACTTAAAACACCTTTCACTGGTGTTATGATTTAAAGCCCAACCCATATGAGAGAGATTCCACTATGTGGCCTTTGGGTCCACCTAAAAAACCCATAAATGTTTGATAAAAGTCCAAATGATCATCATTGGATTTGGTCTAGATCTGGTTTAATATGAAATCATTACAAATGCATCAGGTACAATCAAATCTATTGAATATTTTGGACAATTTTGGATTGTTCCAATTCAATGTGTGGATCGTCCAATTTGATAAAATCGATTTGATCCAACCCAACCGATATCAATCCATTATGGATGGATTAAGTTCAATTCAATCCAATAAATACTTTGGACCATTAAGTCTAGATTGGTCCAATTTAATATATCTTATTGGTTCGTCCAATAAGGGATGTCAACGGATTGGATTCGAATATGATCCAATCTGTTTACATTCCTAATTGGATGAACCAATAAGATATATTGAATTGGACTAGTCCAAACTCCGATCTGATACACTGTAGATCCGATTTGACGTGATTCGATCTCATCATATATACATCTTTTTAACAAAAAATAAATAATATAAAAACTTTACAGAAATTCATTATAAATAACTGATGTAGCGCGATCCGATCAATCCTAGATGGCACTCACATGGCTCCTGAGAAGTACCTAAGACGAGAGGAAAGAGGAAGAACTCTCGGGGCGTTTCCCGACGGGAACGCTCCGATGCTTAAGTCAGTATTGTGTGCAAGAAGCAAAGAGAAAACTAAGGCTAAGAGTACAGATTGCGCAAGTGATTCGAAGATACCTTGTTCCTTGAGAATAAGCCCCTTATAACTGAATTCCGTTGCTTCAGGCCCTCCGACTTCTGACAAGGCAGGTATAACCGCCATTGTCAGTCTGCCACAGCCGTTACAGGCAAGGCTAAGGTGGCATGCACGGGGCCATCGTTGTAGGGTACGTGCCTGGCAGGTGCGGGACACCTTTCTAAAGGTGACAGGCGTGGCGCTATCTGACGAGGGACATGTCTACTGTCCACAGGTTTGTCGGGTACGACGGTCGAGCAGGAAGCCCTCCTGTGGTATACCAAACTACCCTCCCGCGAATTACCCTGAGCCGGATTGTCCTTAGAGTGACGAGCTACCTGTAGCTAGTTATGCCAGGCTGGCTAACCCGAGGTGTCTAAGCCTCGGGGTGTCCGGAGATGGATCGGTGCGTTTCTGTCTAGGAGTGGCTTGAAGCCCATTGGGGGGAGCTCGGGCCTTAAGGGAGGTCAGGGTGCCCCAAACTCGGGGTCCCCCGAAGTGCCTTAACCCTGGGGAGGAGGTTCGGGTAAGGCTGCTTCCGGCGAGCAATTTACCCGTCGATTTTCCGAGCTGAACTCGGTGGGACTTTCCCTCCGAGTTGTGCTCACGCTCGTTGCGCTGTCATGCTGAGTCATTGTTTGAGAAAGGTCACGCCCACGTGTACCCGTGCTGCGAGGTCGGGCCAAATCACCCTCCATCAATTGCCCCCCACTCCCTGCACTAGCGGTGATGACCTAGCACAGGGAGGTCATGACAAGCCGGGTGGATTTGGCATTGGTATTCATGCCGCTTTGTTGCGCGCTCCATCCAGCTGGACCAGTTTAGCACCCGATTTGATCAAAAAGACTTGATCGCGTTTGGATTACATGCGGATCTCACGCGATTTGGACTTCGCCTCGAGGAACCCGCAGCTGTGGCTATAAATAGGGGGACCCTTGGCCATTTTCTTTGCCACAAAGCTCTCATCTTTAGCGTTTGAGCTCGTGTCGGATGTCCCTTAGATTGGGTCTTCCACTTCATCCTGTTCTCCCAGTCCGGTTGCGTTTCTTTGGTGAGTCCCCCCGAGCTTCTTTTCTCTTTTCAATTTGTTTCTTTCCCTCAGTTCACTATGTCGTCTAGTGTAGACAGTCTTATCGACGAACCTAAGGTGGGTACCTTGGCTTGGGGTGGCTCCTCTGCTACTCAGCCATCTGAAGTACAGATGGCTTCGGGTCATCTGGCATCCACTTCCCAGTGAGGTCGGGAGCCAGATCAGTTCGGCCCTTCTATAATGACTTCGGAGAGGCTTCAGGACCTCATACAGAGGTTCCACCTACCTAAGGAATACTCATATAGCCTTCCCACCGGCAACTTCCCATGGGATCACGGTCCTGACGAGATCATGATCTTCAGGGAGCAACTGATAGCCAGACTCTGACTTCCTCTTTACCCTTTGATCGTTGAGGTGTTGGTACACTTTAACATCACCCTGGACCAACTCCACCCAAACTCCACACGGAATGTGGTGGGGTCCGTCTCTCTTTGCTTTGATCATTCCCTCTCCATGGATTTAGATGTTCTCAGCACAATTTTGGCCATAAAGAAGAGCGCTTCAGGCGCTCTCCCCGGGCAGAGGTGATCCTACTACCTGTCCCCCCGCCCGGGTTTCAAACTCATGCACAAGCTCCCGAGCAGTACGGGGTGGCCCTTCCCCACCGATTGGAGGATAGCCATTCAAGACCCCGGTGTTATCCTAGACGGGAAGACCAAGAAGGTGCTCCAGTCGCTGGCTCAGCTCGGGTTGAATTATAAAAACTTCATTTCTGAGGAGAAGCTCGCCCAGGCGAGTTTGAGCCCGGGAAGGTTTTCCTTCACTTTGGCTTTCTGTTCATATGTTTACTTTGGGTTGCTGATGTCGTGTTTTGCTGCAGGTCCCATGGAGGCAGAAAGAATAGACAACCAAAAGCTCTTCCACCAGATGAAGAGAAAGAAACGCATAGCCAAGAAGGCGCGCACTGAGTCCCCACGAGCTTCAGCCGAGCCTCAACCTCCGCAGACCTCAGCCTCGGGGCCCAAGGTGGTGGCTGTGCCTGTCGTCGACCTGGAAGAAGGGACAGTGCCTAAGGGGCCCGAGGTGATATTGGAACTTGCCGATAGGCCCACCGAGCTTGCTGTCAAGCCCACCAGACCCGCTGATGAAAGCGTCGTCGAGGCCAATGCTGCTGTTGTCAGGGCTCATCTTGCCGAAGCTGCTGCCGAGGCCTCTGAGAGTTCCACTCGTGATGTGGAGATGACGGCTTCCATCTCGGAGGGTCAAGGGAGCCAAACCGTCCTGAACCCCAAGTGCAGCCTGAAGAAGAACAAGCTGGTTGCGTACCCGGGGGAGGTCAGCGAGTGGGCCGAACTCACTCCTGGTCAGCTTGGCGCCCGAGCTGCCACTCATACTATGGTGGTGAGTCTTTCCTTCTCCTTTTCTTTTTTTTTTTTGACCGGTTTCCCTTTTGTATGTGAACACCGCCATTTGCGCCTTGACCCTTCAATCAGATCGGCTTCTAAGGCGGGCTCCAGAGGCTGAGAAGTCATCTCGCGCAGCCCATACTGAGTTGAGGGCAGCTCACTGTCAGGTCCACCGCTTGGAGAGTGACGCCTCGGCTCAGAAGAGCTTCATCGAGGTGTTATTGGTAGAAAAGGGGGAGCTGGCCTGAGACAAAGACAAGCTGAGGGCCGAGGTGAACGGCCTCAAGGTCAGTCAGGAGGCCTTAGGGCTCGAGGTGAACAGCCTCAAGGCTGAGCGGGATGCCTTGAAGCTCGAGGTGCAAGGCCTCAAGGAGGCGAAGGGGAAGCTAGAACATGAAGTGGGGTACCTCCAAGAAGACATAAGAGAGAAGACTGCAATCTTCGAGGGTGCTCTCGAGGAGGCCAAGACTTAGGCTGTCATTGACTACATCAATTCTTCAAGGTTCGATGACGTGATGATGGAGGCCTACCATAAGGGCTTCAGGCTTAGTCGGTGGCTGATCAGGCACCTCTACCCCAACCTGGACACGAGCGCCATCACCACTTCACGGATCACTAACGACATCGTGCGTCAGTCAAAAGATGATCCAGATTCTGAAGACGAGGATGTCGAAGATGAAGCAGAGGATGCTGGCCCAGTTATTGCCCCCGAGGAGGTCCCTAACAGAGGCAACGAGCTTCCGAAGTAGTTTGCTCCCTGTATTTGTAAACTTAATCTCCCTTGTAATCAAGACGTTCTTAATGAAATTTGTGTACCAAACTTCCCGTAATGAAGAGATTTTTTCTTTCTTTTTGCCAAGAGTTTGTGAATTCTACCTTGTCGGAGTGGTCGTTCACCTCAAGCTGTTAATTTATCAAATTGAACTTCTGAGGTGGGAGTTCATTAACGGCCATCGCGGCCCCAAGCTGTTTAGTAGGGGTGGCCTTGTGTATGCCCGTGTGAGGGGCATAGTAGAGCTCATGCCCAACCTGTCTACATCCGAGGTAGTTTGTTGTCAGTTGTCCTTATGGGTTTAACTCTTCACATGCTAGGGCAGGCTATTTGTCGTAAGGTTCGTGCCCGAGCCACCTGCACCTCAGGTGCTGCAAGTACTTAGTTCATGCTGATGGGGCAACTTAGCTTTGTATGCTGCCGAGGTTTCTCCATTAGCTCGGTGTTTCAGCCCTTAGGCTGGAGGACTGGCTCATGGCCCACTCTCGGAGTTTTCCCATGCCATAGAGGCGACTGGGTCCTATTGTGCCGACATCATATCAGCTCGCTATTCTGTCCCTTAGGCTTTGGGAGTGGCTCGCGGCCTACTCAATTCTTACAGATAGTATTGCCTTAGGTTGACAATATTCCATGCCCGAGGTACTCGTTTCCCTTCGAGGGTCTCAAGCTCGTAAGTTCCCTCCCCGAGCACTCGCTTCACTTGGTAGGGACCTTCCCAGTTGGACCCGAGTTTGCCAGCGCTGGGCTTAGGCATCATAACTTTACGAAGGGTCAGGTCGCCAACACGGAGATTCTATCTCCTTACCCTGGCGTTATAATACCGAGCTACTCTTTGCTGGTAGGCTGTGGTCCTAATGTACGTGAGGTCCCTTACTTCATCGAGTAGATGGAGGTTGGTACATAGCTCATCTTCATTTGTCTGATCACTGTATGCTTCTAACCGTAGCGTGGGCACTTCGATCTCTGCGAGGATCACCGCTTCAGTGCTGTAGGTGAGATTAAAGGGTGTTTCTCCCATGGTGGTCTTCTCCGTGGTCCGGTAGGCCCAAAGAACACTGGGTAGTTCATCTGCCCATAATCCTTTAGCTTGGTCCAGTCGTGCTTTTAGTCCACGGAGGTTGGCTCTATTCGTGACTTCCGCCTGGCCATTTGCTTGAGGGTGTGCGACTGAAGTAAAATTCTGTCGGATTCCCATGTCCTGGCACCAGTCTTGGAATTTGATATCCTCGAACTACTTGTCATTGTCAAAAATCAATACCCGAGGTAATCCAAAGCGGCACAAGATGTTCTTCCAAAAGAAGTTTTGGACATTTTTGGCTGTGATCATTACAAGGGGTTCAACCTCTACCCACTTGGTAAAGTAGTCCACTGCCACTACTAAGAACTTCCTTCCACCTGTTGCTAGCGAGAATGGCCCGAGTAGATCGATGCCCCATTGTGCAAAGGGCCATGGGCTGGTGAGATACTTGAGGTCGGCAACAGGTTGATGGTGAATATTGGCATGTCTCTGGCATTTGTCACATTTTCTGATGAACTCAGTAGTGTTTGCTTTCATTGTTGGCCAATAATACCCCTGTCGAAGTGCTTTCTGGGCGAGGGCCCTGCCCCCCAAGTGCCCGCCACATAACCCCTCATGAGTGTCGTGGAGTATGATCTCGACTTCGATAGGCCGCAAGCAACACAGATAGGGGACCGTGTAGGATCTCATGTACAGTCGTTCATCTATCATGACGTATTTGGCTACCTAGTGCTGCACCGTTCTGGCTGCATTGCGATTTGCAAGAAGGATCCTGTGTAGCAGGAAGCTCGTGAGTGGGTCAATCCAACTCGGCTCTGCTTGAACGACGGGAGCGACCTCCTTTGCCCCCCTGAGAATGCTAGGCCGAAGCAAGTCCTCTATGTGCACAGTCTTCATGGTGATATCGCTGGTGCTGGCTAGTCTGGTCTGGATAGGGCGTCAGCCTCAGTGTTCTCTGACCTTGGTATCTGCTTGATGAAGTGTGACTGAAAGTTGAGCAGGGCCTCTCTAAATTTGGTCAAGTAGGCAATCATGATTGGCTCACGGGCTTCATACTCGCCGGTGACCTGGTTAACCACGAGCTGGGAGTCGCTGCAATAACAATGTGCTTTGCTTTTACTTCTCTGGCTAGCGCTAGTCCAGCTATCAACGCCGCGTACTCTGCTTCATTGTTAGATGCCACAGACTCAAAGCATAGCACGTACTCCAGTTTCGTGCCGCTTGGGCCGTGTAGGACTATCCCGGCTCTGCTGCCCTATTGATTCGAGGAGCCATCTACGTGAAGGATCCATGGCTCCTCATCCCAGCTCGCGGCTGGCCGAGCTAGGAGAGATGCTACACTGGCTGCTACCTCACGGGGTTTGGACTCAACTAGCCTGGGAGCTTCGGGCTCACCCGAGCTGGGAGCCTTGTGCTCAACCGACCTGGGGACTTCAGAGCTGAATGTGCATTTGGCTATGAAATCTGCTAAGCCTTGGGCCTTGATGGCAGTTCGCGGCTTGTACTGGAGGTCGTACTCACTGAGCTCAACAGCCCACTTCGTCAACCGACCAGAGACCTCAGGCTTAAGTAATACTTGCCTCAGAGGTTTGTCGGTGAGGATGATAACAGTATGAGCTTGGAAGTACGGGCAGAGCTTCCGAGCTGTAATTGCCAGTGCATATGCTAGCTTTTCTATCTCCGGGTATCTCATCTCTGCTCCCTGCAATACTTTACTAACGTAATAGATGGGTCGTTGAACCCGATCTACTTCCTTTATTAGCACCGAACTGACCACTTCGTCACTTGCCGAGAGGTACAGTTCTAAAACATCGCCCTCCTTGGTGCGGGTTAAGGTTGGCACACTAGCGAGGTATTTCTTAAGCTCGTCGAACGCGAGCTAGCAGTCTTGGGTCCATTCGATCCCTTTGCTCTTAATTGCCTTAAAGAATGGCAGACAGTGGTCCACCGATTTAGACATGAAGCGGCTTAGGGCGGCTACACGACTATTCAACCTCAGAACCTCCTTCAACTTCCGGGGTGGTCTCATATCTAAAATGACCTTAATCTTATCTGGGTTGGCCTCAATGCCACGCCGGTTAACAATGTATCCTAGGAAATTGCCTGAGGTCACACCGAACACACACTTGTTTTGGTTCAGTCTCATATTAAACTTACGCAAAATTTCAAAAACTGAATGCAAATCTTGTATTAATTTGTGTGAGAATTGAGTTTTGACGATCATATCATCTACATAGCATTCTACTTTTCTGTCAATTAATGGCTTAAACAACTTATTTACAAGTCTTTGAAAGGTAGCCCCTACGTTTTTCAACCCAAAAGGCATAACCTTGTAACAGTACAGACTGAACTCTATGATGAAGGCAGTCTTTTCTTCGTCCGTTGGGTCCATCTTGATTTGGTTATAGCTAAATAGGCATCTATGAAACTCAGCAACTCGTGCCCTGAAGTCGCATCCACCAAACGGTCAATTCTTGGGAGCGGGAAGTAGTCTTTCGGGCAAGCTCGATTTAGGTTGGTGTAGTCGACGCACATGCGCCACTTGCCATTAGTCGTCCTTACCAGAATGGGGTTGGCTACCCAGCTCGGATAATGGACTTCTCTTATGAAGTCAGTTGCGAGGAGCTTCTCGACCTCCTCGTCGACTACTTTCCACCACTCCGGGGGTAGGTTGCATTTCTTTTGTCTAATGGGCCTAAATACAGGATCAGTATTCATCTTGTGAGTTATGAGTTTGGGGTCTATACCGGGCATCTCTGCCGTGGACCATGCAAAAACATCTAAATTTTGAAGTAAGAAGCTTATCAGTTCGGATCGTAGAGGTTCCTAGACGGAAGCACCGATTTGAAGCATCCAAGCTGGGTCTGCCGTTGAGGTCGGGACTGCAATAGTTTCTTCTGTGGGCGCGGCTCGTTCTTCGCCTTGTTTCGTAGGTCGCTTCAGTTCGAGGTTGTCAACTACCTTGGTCTTTCCCTTCAGGGCGGCGACATAGCACTTGCGGGACTCGAGCTGGTCACCCCGCGCTACCCGCACACCGAAGTCTATAGGGAACTTCATAGCCAGATGGTAGGTGGAGACCACCGCCCGTAGGACATGGGTGATCGGTCGACCTATTATGGCATTGTAGGGGGGAGGGGGTCGCGACCACCAAGAAGTCATGTTTGAATCTGACCACACAAGGCTATGTGCTGATTTCCACAGGTACTGTTACTTTACCAAGGGGCCGGACTTCTTCTCCACTGAATCCCACCAAAGGAGTGTCTGTAGGCTTCAGGTCGTTTCTCTATGACTGAAGCTGGTCAAACATAGCTTTGAAGAGGATGTCGGCTGAGCTGCCTGAGTCGACGAGTACGCGCCTGACCTCGAAGTCATTGATTCTTAGCTTTATTACAAGTGTGTCATCATGGGGATAGTTTACCCCTCGCGCATCATCTTCTGTGAAGAAGATTGGCTCTTCTATCCTCAGCCGCTTTGGGGGGTTCTGCTCCTCCCGGGTGGCTTCACAAACTGACGTCCGAGATGCTGCTGACGTGCAACCCGCAACGATCGAACATTCCATTATCATGTGGATGGTCCCCCGAACTGGCCTCTCCTCCGGGGGCTGCCTCTACGGTTGTTCAGTCGGCCTGTTGTTGGACTCGGGAGCATCCTTACCGTGCTCCCCTTTCCGACCTATTTTATTACTACTGTTATTATTGTTTTGTACAAAGTTTCTCAAATATCTGTGATGGATGAGCTCCTCTATCTCGTCGCGGAGGTTTTTACAGCTCTCGGTACTGTGACCGTGATCTTTGTGGAAACTGCAATACAGATTCTTATTTCTTTCAATGGGATTCCCCCTCAGACGGGGTGACCACTTCACATACGAGGCATCCTTGATCGCCATCAGGATTTTGGCTTGCTTCGCATTCAGTGGGGTGTAGTAAGCTCGGTCAGCTATAGGAGCTCGAAACAATTGACCTGGCTTTGCCCCCCAAACTGTATCCTTTTTCTTTCGGTTGTTCCCTTGACTGGAAAGCCCTCCTTCCCTCTTTCCTTTTTCGGGCGTGCCCTCGCCCTTTTGGTTGATCTCCTCTTCGGTGGCTATGAACTTGTCCACAAGTTTTAGAAACTCGGTTATGGTCGCTGGTTGGTTGATGACCATGTGCCATTTGAACTCTTTGTGTGTCACGCCTTTCATGGCTGCTGCAAGATGTGCAACGGGGTCCAGGCACAGTATCTGCATACAAGCATCGTTGAACCGCTTGATATAGCCCCGGATGGACTCTCCCTCTCTTTGCACTATGCTGAGGAGGCTTTCTTCAGTTCACGGGCACCGTTTGCTGGTGACTTAGTAGGACGTGAAGGCTTGTGCAAATTGCGTCCAACTTTGTATCGACCCAGGTGCCAAGTTCTGGTACCATGTGCGGACTACTCCCCTAAAGGTAGTGGAGAAGGCCACGCACATGCATGCCTCACTGGCTCTCGCCAGGTGCATCTGTGACTGAAAGGCATCTACGTGATCATTTAGGTCAAACGACCCGTCATACTTGTCAAGAAGGGAGAGCTTGAAGTCTTTGGGCATTGGGACTGCCAGGAGTTCGGAAGACAGGGGGGATGGAACCAAGAGGAGGGGAGCTTTGACTTCGGTCGGGCTGACCTCTTCTTTGCCCATGAGCTCGGACAAATCGTGGGTGACAGATCGGCGAGCTCTGCGGTGGTGTCTCTGCTTCCTGGTGGGCTCGACGTTCGTGCTGCTCACCTATGCACTGTCCAGAATGGTTTGTGCAGGAAGTAGCCTGATCTGTTGGCGATGGCTGCGGACAGAGGGATCCTGCTTGGAGTCTGTTGCTAGGATCTCAAACCGATTCTCAAGGAGCAGGGTTTCAAACTTCGACTGCCGAGGTGATGTAGACCTGGCGAGCTGGAGTCCTCCCGACTTGTCCGCCCGCGGCAAGATCGGGGTAGCCGGTCTCTCCCATCTGTCGCAGGGGGAGGCCTAGTCTTTTGGGAGGTTTTGGGGGGCCTCTCCTTGGCTAGAGGGGTGTTCGTCTTGGCGGTGAGACTTAGCTTGCTGTGAGGCTAGGTGCCGAGGCGGGAACTATGGCTACTGAAGTTGAGGTTGAGGCAATTGGGAGAACTGCTGCTGGTACTGATACCGGGAGACCCGGTGCAGTACGTGTTGTTGATAGAGCTGAAGTTGTTGGAACTGTTGCATTTGGGCTGCATGGCCCGCATGCACTGATCAAGTCCTTCAGTTGGTTCGGGCTGGCCGCTGGAGGCACGACCGAAGGTTCGATGAACGTCGCTCCGACTATAGCAGGGAGTGGGGCAATGACAGGTGCCACTGTGAGAGGCACACTCAAGCTGGGGATTCCGTTCGCTGAGAGGGGGATGGTGAAGTGTCCGATACAGACAGTAGGAAGCTGGGGTTGTCCCCTAGAGTTATCCAATTTCGTGCTTCGTCCGACGTTGCTAGAAGAAGCCATGAGCATTGAATTGTTTCAAGGAAGAAAAGAACTACGAAAGTTTAGAGGGAAAGGCCTTTTGAAGTGCTTCCCACAGACGGCACCAAATGATGTAGCGCGATCCGGTCACTCCTAACTCGCACTCGCGTGGCTCTTGATAAGTATTTGAGACGAGAGGAAAGAGGAAGAACTCCTAGGGCATTTCCCGACGGGAACACTTCGATGCTTAAGTCATTATTGTGTGCAAGAAGCAAAGAGAAAACTAAGGCTAAGAGTGCGGGTTGCGCAGGTGATTCGAAGATACCTTGTTCCTTGAGAATAAGCCCCTTATAACTGAATTTCATTGCTTCAAGCCCTCTGACTTTCTGACAGGGCAAGTATAACCGCCACTATCAGCCTGCCACAGCCATTACTGGCAAGGCTGAGGTGGCACGTGCGGGGTCGTCGTTGCAGGGTACGTGCCTATCAGGTGTAGGACACCTTTCTAAAGGTGACAGACGCAGCGCTATCTGACGAGGGACATGTCTCCTGTCTAGAGGTTTGTCAGGTATGGAGGTCGAACAGGAAGCCCTCCTGTAGTATACCAAACTACCCTCCCGCGAATTACCCTAAGTCGGGCTGTCCTTTGAGTGACGAGGTGTCCAGAGATGGATCGGTGCGTTCCTGTCTAAGAGTGGCCTGAGGCCCATTGGGGGGAGCTCGGGCCTTAAGGGAGGTCAGGGTGCCCTGAACTCGAGGTCCCCCGAAGTACCTTAACCCCGGGGAGGAGGTTCGGGTAAGGCAGCTTCCGGCGAGCAGTTTACCCACCGAGTTGCCGAGCTGAACTCGGTGGGACTTTCCCTCCGAGTTGTGCTCACGCCCATTGCGCTATCATGGTGAGTCACTGTTTGAGCAAGGTCACGCCCACGTGTACCCGTGCTGCGAGATTGGGTCAAATCACCCTCCATCAATAACATATATACATATATATTATATACTAAATAAGTTAATAAATAACATATATATATATATAATATAAATAAATAAATAAATATCACGTATATATCAGATCGGATCACTTTGGATTGGATAGGGGTGATTCAAATCATCTGATTATCTAATCTGATCCAAAAGTCCAAAATAGGAATATTCGAATCCGATAATATAGGATTGGACTTCAGATCAAATCATAATCCAATACATTTGCACCCCACCCCCTCTACGTCCAATCCATCCAAATTGGTTGGTTTTAATTTGGGTGGGGTCCAACACAATACTGGTCCATTGATACCCTAACCATAAGGGTGTCAATGGATCGGTATTGGATAGGACCCCATCCAGTCTCAAATCAATTTGGGTGGATTGGACGGACCAATAAGACATTGGATTGGACCAATCTAATCCAAAATATTTATTTGATTGGATTGGACCTGGTCCTTCCGTAATAAATTTATATTGGATTGGGTTGGATTAAGCCAATATCTGATCCATTGATATAAGATAAGAATCTTGGTGTCAATGGACCGAATTTAAGTTGAAACCAATCTAAATCAAAACGAATTTGAACAGATTGAATGGTCCAGACATTAAATTAGACTGATCCAAAGGACTCAGATTGGACTGGATCGGATTGGACGAAACCCAGTCCAATTGACACCCATACTAACCATGCGTACAACCATTTAGCTGATTAACCTCTTTCGTTGCACTCTATTAATAAATGCAAAATCAACTATAACTATTGTGAGAATGCTTGCGTCATATCATTGATAGAATGAGTTTTTTTTTTTGTCATATAAAGCTAGTTTCTAGACGGGCCCTTGTTTGAATTACTTATATTGTTTGCATAATGAATCAATATTGGAATTTTATAGTTTCAATAGGTTTTTGTTGAACACTTAGGCCTCAATTATTTACACTAGTTAGATGAATTGATTGAACATATTTAGGACAAGGTCCAACGGTGCCTGTTTGTTGATGACAGTATCAATTAATGCAAAAGAAATAAATAAATAAAGGATTAAATTCAAATTTTTCTCTCAAATACCTAAAATATTTATAGGCTTTACGAAAAGTAAGATTAAAATAAAATATGTAAAATGTAACTTTGATAATAACAATAGGAATGCAATTAAAGCTCAGTTTGGAAAGAGTATACATACAAATATGTACAATGTAAATACATACAAAATAATACAAAATACAAGATTATACATTCTACATATTTGTATTTGTACTCCTTCCAAACTGAATATAAGGCTGTGTTTGGTTGTAATGCAAATAAATTTGCACTGATGCAAAGTCATGGCAGTGCAAATGATTTGAGTGTAAATTCTGACCTATTTTGTTTCAAATTTTAGCTTATTTTGTTTGATTTCAGTACAAATGAAATAAATTAAGACATAAAGCAAAATAAAATAAAATCCAAAACAAAATTAAACAAGAATTTGTATTTTTTATATTTGCACTCTCATACATTTGTAGTAGTGCCAATAAATTTGCACTGCAACCAAACACAGCCTAAGGTACATTTGGGATTTGAGACTAATAATCAACTCAGTGTGACCACTTCCACTAATACCTTGGTTCAATAATCCAAAACAAGAAAGATATCAAGAGAAATGTTGTCCATGGAATTAAAATGAGTTGAAAAAAATGGAGGAATTCATTTGAAATCTTATGTGATACTCCAAATATCACTTACACTGAAAGAAAGCAATTGTAAATCCAGTAGAAGTCATGAATGTAGCAAAGTATTGAACTGTAAAAGAAAATATATGTTAAAAAATGAATGTAGAAAAAATACAAATGTTGAGACGGATGAGCAAAAATCCATGTGCTTTGGTGTATACTCTGTGAGGACTAAAGTTTTACTAATGGATATATGTGACACTTCTTAGTACATAATGGAATAGTACTGAAATAGGATTTATATGTTGTCAATCTCATATAATTTGGACCGGACCTAGATAATGATGATGATTTAGTATTTTCTTGATCCATTATATATTAGAAGGTAGCACATCCGGCAAGTGCATCAGCGTACTTCTATTTTATGGATAGCATGGGCATCAACACAAGGATTAGTTATACATATTCACATTCACATTGTTAAACACAATAATCAACTCCCAGACCATCCGATTAGTTGACTTTAGGAATGTGATGGGGTATCTCCGTGAGGGAGAAAACTCAACCTCCATTCCCGATCCCAATAAAGACAAGTTCTTCTACTCTGATTTTTTTTTAATTAAAAACTTGCTTTGAGAAAAAAGATTTATTCAAAAAGAAAAGGAAACAAATTACTAATTTAAATTGGCTTAGAACTTAATTACATCATTAATCACCATAACAACATAAAAATTGAAATTTGTTCAATATATATAGTGGCGTTGTTGTAATTACCCAATAATGGTATGAGATCTTTCTCCATATGTAAATAGTTAATGGAGTGGAGCCAAGAGCTGGGATGTAAATGGTATGGTATCTGATCTTTCTTCAACTTCAAATCATATCTTTCTAAGCAGCCTGAATCCGGTACAATTGAATTGAATATGAATCAACGTTAAACCTTGGGAGGCCACCCCCATAATTAGTTGAGATTTCATCATCATCATCTAAGCTTTATCCCAATTATATGGGCTTGTCTGTACAAATCTTATTTCATTTCTTTTTTTAGTGCCATATCTATTGTTAAACTATAAGTGTTTAGATCAGTTTTTAGGGTCGATTTATAATTGGAATTGGAATTGAAATCCACCATAATTGAAATTGGAATGGTCTATTCCCATTGTCTATTTGGTTCAGACATGAATGAAAATGGGAATTGGAATCAACAGGAATGAGATTTCGTTCCCAATGAAAGTAAAGAATGGCCATTCCCTCAAACTATGAGAATGCCATTTCAACAGGAATAGCAATGGAATTCCAATTCCATCCAGCTGAATAGTTGAAATTGGAATAATCCATTTTGATTCTGATTCCAAACCCCTGTTCCCGCAAACCAAATGGGGCCTTAGTACTTTGACCCATGTCCGGATGTCCCATATAATGATTTCATTGTTATCTTTTTATTACTTATGATAGCCCACTAGAGAATGACCTTACACCAAGTATACAACAACTACACATACCCAGTCCTCAGTTCTTTACAAAAACACCCCCTCTCTTAGCTGGTCTTCATACCAGCTTCTCAAAATTTGCACTTCAGCCTAAAAAACTTCTCAATTTTCTACATAATTTGCACAAGAAAAAAAATGGTACACTTTGAATATTGTAAGGCTGAAAATACCCCTGAATTGATGCCCTTAAGGCATCAAAATGCAGGGTATCACGTGTCATCATGTCACTGGAGGGCCAAATCGGCCATCATTTGTGGGTATTAAGGGTAAGCAATAAGTTTATTCAATTAAAATCCAAATCAAATAAATCAAATTTTAAATGAAAAACACAATAAGACTAAAATTTTTTATTCCATTTTCGATTAAACTAAATTTTAGATTCAGTTTTCGATATTTTCAATTAACCGACTTCCAACCTAAAAATCAAAACCGAAACATAAATTTTGTTCAGTTTCTTTTTTTTTTTTTTTTTAATTTTAACAAAACAATGCTCACCCCTAATGTGAGCACAGCATGATTGTTTGATTGGAACATTAAAAATGATAACAGCAATCGACACAATTCAAAGACAAACATGTATGCACTTCAGTCCTGATCAACATCAACAAGCCAGGGTTTAACATAAGTAGCCTAATCGATCATACCAGCCGGTACTGGACCTGTAGCTAGCTGTAGGACGAAGGTATGATAGACCTGATACATCCAAACTCCACTGTTCACGTAACGTGCAAGGAGAAGCAACACATATGTGGTTTATGGATCAGATCAAACATGCATTTGTCAATGCTATTGTTCTCCTTCTATTGTGACTTCAGTCGGTTTAATGTTGTTTTACCGAATTTTCATTCTTAAATAGCTTCATCTCGTTATCATCCTTGTCACTAGTCTCAGGTTGATTGTGCCACCTTATACCCTAAAATAAGTCAACATCAAGCAGGGGGGGTGATAGACAGTAGTGGTGGTGGTCTCAACTCCCTACTCTCAACCGATGAAAGAAAGAAAGAAAGAAAGAAAGGCAACAGTGCGAAGTTCCATCCGATCCATCAGTCACCCTTTTCCCTTCAAATCATATTAAGACTCCATATAACATGCATTCATTAATATGTTAAATGAATGTTTCGTAAAATGTATTTATCATTAATAATTTAATAAAGTCAAAGATATCAATTATTATATATTATCTTATTACTATTATTGGTTCATATTGTTGTACGATACAATTGATGCACTATAATTGTAATAAATTTAATTATGTTGCTGCCCAGAATAAGTTAAATGTAAATTGTAAAGATGAAAGCCGATGTAACAGGGTATTTGGTTGGATTTGGAATCCAACTCCAACTGAATTGGCATAGTCCTGCACTGCACATGGCTCAGTCCACACAGTCCACGCAATTATGATTAGATAAGATGTCAAATTGAGGTGGATATGGGATGCCGACGCCACCATCACCACCATTCTTCACGTTCTAAGCAACCCATCGTTTATTATTATTATTATTTATTTTTTCTAAATCGACATTAATAATAATTAATTAATTAATAGACCAACTTTGAACTTCCCCCTTCTCCGTCCCCTCTCTCGTCACATAACTTGGTAATCTGCACATGTCATACCATCCATAGACATCCATCCAACATCCATCCCCTTAAAGTTGAAACGCAATGGAGTATTCCAGGAAAGTGTATTCAACTTTATTCATAACCTCGCCAAAATAATTGATTGATAGAATTATGTAACACACCAAACACCAAAGATCCCCACAAAACCAAAACCATAATAACTAGACATGCAATGCAAGTCACAACTTTGTGATATTCATTTTGCATTATATATATAAATAAATTTGGTAGGTACTCCCTCCCATTCTCCCAACTCCCAATTGCCCAAAACAAACAAATCACATCCCTTATTCTTCTAAATTGTTTTTCAATTAATGATTTTACTCTTCTCACCATCCCCCTGTTAATGGAGCCAATCTAACAGATGATACACACCTATTTTTTACTGTTTCAATTGCCCCCCAATTAATACAATAATGCATTACCTGAAGCAAAAAATAAAAATAAAAATACAACAATACAACAATACATTACAAAAATAAAAATAAACAAATTAAAAATGTAAATGTGAAGTGTAATTCTGAGCCTGTTGTAGTATTTTGTGAAGACGGTCGGCTAGCTAAGCTAAAAATTGTGTGGAGTTGAATTGAGTGTGAGAAGAGGGTTTGGCTCGAATCAGACTGTTGAAAGAGAGAAATGTGATGTAAAGTGTGAGATAACAAGCCATTCTCTTCTCCTCCCATTTCCCTTGGGTCTGGTGTTTGTTTTAACCTCTGCTCTGCATATAAAAAGTCAGAACAGTTGTCCCAGTAGCAACCTCCAACTCCAATAAGATACCATCAACACAGCCAACAACACCTGCTCTCGCTGCATCCTCATGTTGGTTTTGGGTGATGCCCCGCTCACGTACTCCCCTGCGCCCAAGAACACCATCGACCCCTTCAGCGGAGGTGCGTCAGCTGCCTCTGGATGTGTTCCTTCCGCCGATTTCTGGCTGCATTTACATCCAACATCATATGAATATATGATCATTGATCAAACCACCCGGCTTTTTATTTATTTTTTATTATTCTATCCAAATAAAATTTTCCATTTAAGATAGGCGACCATATTATATCGCCGAAGCCTTTTTCAATTTTCACAGCCAATACCAATAATAATGTAAATAAGTGGGTCGGTGTCGACTGTCGAGGTCCAAACAACGACAAGCCCATTAAATTGAATGTGGTCCCGATCTATTTCAGCGTGTCAGATTCGAATCTATTTTTTACGGGACCGTCTCTGATGCTCTCTCTAGCTGAGACGCCATAAATACCGCAAATTCACCACATAACGGAAACCCTTTTGTTGGTAAGCACAAAGGCTGCGACGCTTGTCTTGTACTTTAGTTGGACTGCACATCCAACGTTCGTTTTGACAGGCCCGTCCGTTATTAAAAAGATTCTCGACCCAAGGGCAAGGGGTGCTCTACTACCCCTACTCACATGGAAATTGTGACCGTTAGATTGGAAATTGGTGGATCCCTCTCAACCCCTACATCATCATGCGTTCTGGCGCACCAGTATTCCAATCCGATGGTTCTTATTATGGATGATCGAATGCCATGCTGGCCTCATCTAATGGTTAATTTTAGTTTGTTACTATGATGATTTATTTACTTAATTTACCTGGTTGATAAAGAAGGGCAGAAAGTGATAACGTAATTCGCGGAAGCACAAGTGAAGGTGCTAGTCCCATCATCGTAGGCGTAGCTATAGGCACGAGGGCACGATCGTTTGAAGAGCTGAGAGTAAGAAGTTGGCTTGCACGTATTGGGATTCCCGTACGCACCACTGCAGCAGTACTGAGGCTGTCCAAAGGCCTCACATGCGCTCTTACACGCCACGCTCTCGCTCCTCTCCACGCTCGATGATACCACCTTCAGCTCCGACGGGCACGCTGCGTTCACGTCCGCCAAACACCCAGTGGAGCTGCAGTTCCCTGCCGACCCCCCCTGCGGTACTATCAGCATCGGAAGGTTATATCCATCCACCAAGCTCACATCGTAGAAATCTAGGCCGCCAGCGCCGTTTAATGTGAACTCGGCCAGAGTTGCAGGAGGTGCAGCCCCGCCCCCGACGCATTCTACCTTCCCGGAGCCACAATCGCCCGTTACGCAAGAGAACTTCCCACTAGAATCTTCCTTACAAAGGCTGCGACCCCAGAGCCGACCTGACCAAGAGGCCGGAGCGGAGATTGTCTTAGACTCACCCTTCTGCAGAACGAAACCAGTCGTCGATAGCTGTGCTGTTCCGGCGCCTGATAGCACTCCCGGCCATACTGTGTAGCCGCAGTTGTTGGTTATTGTGAATGTAGCCGAAAACACCCCTGCAGAACCCGAAAAACAAGACAAGACAGAGAATATGAAGGAACATCAAGAAAACAGAGAAGAGGGACAGAAAAAACAGGGATTGTTAATTCTACCTGAAGTGAACAAAAGGATAAGAACCCAAAGTAGGGAAACAGAGATAGAAGCTGGAGCCATTAAAAGAACAAGAGGAGTAGTATGATGGGAGGGTGTGAAGGAGAAGAACCTAGGTTATTGTTGAGATGAGCACCACTCCCCCCTCCCAAATCCTTTCTCCCTCTTGAGATAAACTAAGAAACCCCAAAGAGGGGAAGGTGAGAATTTTGAGGGTGGGTTGGGCTGGGTTGGGTATATATTGAGTGGGAGATTGGGACTTTGGGAGTTCAAGAGGAACTGGCCCAGTCGCCCGAGGTTAATGTCGGTAGCTAATGGCCGTTCGCTCCTCTGTCTCTCTCTTTCTGTCTTATAGGGATAATTAAAAAGGGCAGATATGGAAAGCGAGCTGGAGGAGTCAAGGAGAGGACACGAGAGATGTATTTGGTACAACCCCCTCTAATGCTAAAAAAAATGAGAAAGGAAAATTATATTTCACGTAAAAAAAAATAAAACAGCATACTGTGTGGTATTGAGGAATGGAGAGGGATTCTAATAACCTGAGTTCAAATCAGCCCGCCAGAAGACTGCCCCTCACAACGTCCCACACCACATCGCCGCGGTGTATGAGAACATCTCCCGATAATGATAATTGCAGAAATGATGATGTCATCGGGAGATATTCCCAATACAGGGTAAGAATGTAGTGTGGGACGTTGTGGGGGCATTCTTGTGGGGTTGATTCGGTCTCAACTAACCTTCTTTTGAGACGGGATCAGAGCACTCCCCACAGCCCATCCCATTCCCACGGGTGATGTTCCCAGTGCAAGACTGCAAGGAGGGGATGGGCTGTGAGCACGCTCTATTGTCACGGGTGACTCCTTCATCGCGCCATCAAGCACCTACAGTGAGCCATCCGAGTGCCAGCCACGTGCTTTCATGGTGCCAACATGTGTGTCATGGGTGGGTTTTGCTTGTATTTTGTAAGGGGGACCGCCAATGGCGTAATTGTAATTACTTAGTATGCTTTTCCATTATTTTGATGTTTCATATTGTCATTCCCCCAAAAGCTTAACGTACTCTTGGAGGGGAGGTAGGTAGTCGAGTGAGCTCATAAGCGTGTAAAGGTTAAGCACGTGCTTGTGCTTACCACTGATTAATGCAATACAAGTAGCCTTTTGCTAATTAGTGTGCCTTCTTGTTGCCTTTCTGTGTGTGTTTGCTTTGTTTCGTAGGCTTACTCGCCCATTTCGAGTGCCGCACGGGGCCCCAAAGATTACCCCCGTGACAGTTGGTATCAGAGCAGGTGCTCCTACAAATACTCTGGACCATCTGCGTCCCTACATCAACCCAATGAAGAGCAATCGGGGCGTTTCCGATGACACACCACATGGACGGATTCAAGGCCACGACACTGACGAAGCGCCACTTGACGAACCTACCAAGACACAAGCCCCAAAGGGGCGTACAACCAAAGCTAGCAAGCGCGACAAATCAATCGACCAACTAGCTACCGTGGACATGCGCCTCCTACGTTGCGAGGTGACAGTGGGAGAAACCCGAGATCGGGTTGATGAACTCCACCTCAGCCTAGAGACGGTTGAGAATGCAGTGGTGGAACTAGAAGGACGCTTCAATGGCGCCTTCAGAGACATGCACACCACCATACAGAATTCGGGAGCTGGGCCTTCCCAAAGCAACCTACAGGGCGTGCTAGACAGATTCCAAGCGCAATTGGATGAGATGAGAGATGAGATGACTCTCCTAAAGAGGGCAGTGGCCAACACACCAAGCACTCCCTCCACCCTAGCTTCCATGAACATCAAGATCCGAGAGCCAACACCTTACTCGGGTGCTCGGGATGCTAGGGAGCTTGACAACTTCTTGTGGCAATTGGAGCAATATTTCTCTGCCACTGGCATCATTGACAACCAAACTCAGGTACGTACAGCTGCTATGTATTTGACTGATATCGCGATGTTATGGTGGCGTAGGTGTTGCCAAGACATTGAACGTGGAATCCGTACCATCGACACTTGGGATGGATTCAAGCGTGAGATCAAGCGGCAGTTCTACCCAGAAAATGTGGAGTACTTGGCGCGCCGAAGAATGAAGAATCTCAGACATCAAGAATCACTACATGACTATGGCAAGGAGTTTTCGGCCTTGACGCTGGAGATCACTGACATGTCAGACAAGGATCTTCTGTTCAATTTTATGGACGGTCTCATACCATGGGCTGAGCTCGAACTCCAGCGACGTGGGGTTGAGGACCTTGCCACCGCCATGGCCATAGCTGAACAGCTTGTTGATCTGAGAACACCTAAGGAAGATGGGCAAAGACCATCCAGCCCAGGTACCAGGAGTTTGAGTGAGGGTGATCCACAATCAACCCCTACAAAGGAGAAGCCAGTGCCCATGGACAAGCCCTACAATTACCAGCAAGGGAAGAAACCACAAGGAGGCCCAAGCTACCAGGGCCACCAATCCTCTAGGAGACCTCCTCCTGCGCCGTGTTACCTTTGCAACGGGAAGCATTGGACGAGTGACTGTCCAAGTCGAAAGAAAATAACTGCCCTCATCGCCAAACTCAGTGATAGTGAAGAGAGCGATGAGGAGAAACCCACACCGGCGCCCAGAGTAGGTGCCCTCCAACTCATCAATGCCATGGTCAAGAAAGAGACCACATCAAAGCGGTCCACCAAAGCCCACAAGGGACTGAGTTATGTAGACATCACCCTCGGCGGGAGGCCGACACAAGCCTTGGTGGACACTGGGGCCACCCATAACTTCATTTCGCTTGCGGAGGCAAAGCGACTCGGCTTGACCACCACCAAACAAACTGGGTGGGTCAAGGCTGTCAACTCCGGGGCCAAGGCAGTAGAGGGCACGGCCCGTGGAGTAGAACTCCGAGTGGGACCATGGAAAGGACCCATCAATCTATCTGTGGTTCCCTTGGATGATTTTCAGGTGGTTCTTGGAGTGGAGTTCCTCAAGCAGGCGGAAGCAGCACTTATGCCACACATCAACAGTTTGCTTATTCTGGATGAACACTCCCCTTGCATGGTTCCTGTCTCATCAGCCTTGCAGATACTTGGGAAGCAGCTTTCAGCTTTGCAGTTGTACCAAGAAACTATCAACCATGAAGACAGCTCGGCGTCAACAAGGAAGAACCCCTGTCAAGTACCTCACATCGACACTGGAACCGGTTGGGAAGTCGTCACCAGGAAGAAGGCACCCCCAAGACAAATCCATTTTCAGCGCCAACACCGGTGTCAGCGCCCAAGTCAACACCAACAACAACATCAGCTTCAACGCCAACCACATCAGCAGAAGCCGCAAGTGCCCGCAACTGGTGGGCCCAACAGAAGAAGACCCAAGGCCGTGTCAAACCTTGCCCACGTCTACTACCACAACCACCGGGGAGAGCGAGTGCCACTCAAGCCATCTAGGGACCACATTCACATCATCCCTAAGGCTAGTTCCCGTAGCAGCCCTGTGAGATACCCTTGGGGAAAAATATATGGGAATCCACACCTTAATAATCCAAAACACCATTTTGATCCTTACCTGGCCCAAACCTACCCCTTAGCCAAACAGGACCAGCCACTAACATACCTTGAGGCTGCCAGGAAAGGACTTAACCATAAGAAACCCCAACAGAATGAGCCAACCCGACCATGCCACCAAAATCTACACCTCGGCCTTGGACAACAGTAGGTTTGGGGAGCAGCAGAAGAACCCTCCTTCCGCAACAGTGACTATAAGCGACCAGCCGAAGCCGATCTCCGAGGACGTAGATCGAATTGAGTGGGGGAGAATGTCACGGGTGACTCCTTCATCGCGCCATCAAGCACCTACAGTGAGCCATCCGAGTGCCAGCCACGTGCTTTCATGGTGCCAACATGTGTGTCATGGGTGGGCTTTGCTTGTATTTTGTAAGGGGGACCGCCAATGGCGTAATTGTAATTACTTAGTATGCTTTTCCATTATTTTGATGTTTCATATTGTCACTCCCCCAAAAGCTTAACGTACTCTTGGAGGGGAGGTAGGTAGTCGAGTGAGCTCATAAGCGTGTAAAGGTTAAGCACGAGATCCCCTCGACACTGTACTGTGTGCTTGTGCTTACCACTGATTAATGCAATACAAGTAGCCTTTTGCTAATTAGTGTGCCTTCTTGTTGCCTTTCTGTGTGTGTTTGCTTTGTTTCGTAGGCTTACTCGCCCATTTCGAGTGCCGCACGGGGCCCCAAAGATTACCCCCGTGACACTATGGCACCACATCGGATCACTTTCTGTAAATTGCAGATAGGGGTACCAATAGTTTGGGCATAGGGGCTGAACTTTTAAATGTGTCACTTTAATACCTAAATTTCTAGATTTATACATTAAAATCTACGGAGTATGTGCTTGATATAACTTCCCTTTATTTATTAAACATTTGTATTTGATTTTTTGCAAAATGGAGAAAAGCAATAATAAAACCGTTTATTAATAATTAGGTATCATTAGGCACTTCATCAACAAAATAGTAAATAAATGCTTACTCATGAGGGAAGCACTAAAACAAACTTCCCCTAATGATAGACACGCACATAAATCAAGACATACTTTTACAAGTCTCTATGTATATAGATTAGCATGATGAGCACAATGATGAAGTGGTGCGTATGTGTTAACGTTTATTGAATAAACACCAATGGTTTCAAACACTGCCTTTTATTAAAATGTTCACATTTTGATTCTCTTTTTTCAATATTCATCTTTTCTTCTTTGGACGTTGAATACAAACCAGTGGCAAAAAGGAAGTTCATCACATTTTGTTCATTGAGGCCTTAGGGGTTATTTCACTTTTGGATGCTTACTTTTCCACCGTTCATGATATGCATTGAAAGTCCAAAGGTAGAATAAAGATGAAAGGTGAAAAAAAATCATTACATAGGCATTTTCATAATTTTACTCCATTTTATCATTACTTTGACAAACTAGTAAGCTTGCATGTTGTAATTCTAGATGATAATAGTGATAGTAATAATGTATCCAAAGATTTTTATAAATATGTATTTATTTCACTTTTGGATGTTTTTTGCTTTTTATTATTAATTTAATGCATATTACAAAATGCAAATCTGATCATATAAACACCTCATCTACTCGCTTGGCTAAAAATTCTTCATTTCATAATATTTTATCTTTTTAGTGTTTTTGTTATGTTCATTTATCAAAAAAATATAAGATTTAAATAGAGGGAATTGAATGAGGTGAAAAGTAGTAGTTTAATTTACAATTTAAACCTCACAATTAAATAGGGACTAAATTAAAAAATGAGTATTTTAGTTAAAAGAAAGATCCACAATCTTATTTATATTTTTAATAGTAGTGTAAATATAGAATTATAGATGTGTTCAATTTTTTCTATAATTTTATTATATTTCTATGTAAAAATAATTCTGATATGTCACACTTACTTTTTGCTTAATATGATAATTAATAAATATTATACATGTGCCTCAAATTTTTTTGCAACATTTATGTGTTTTTCATTTTTATATTTTTATATTTATTAATTTTTATTATTTATTTATGACATTAAATGTTAGCACATTTAACCACCCAAAAGTTGAACTATTGATCTTTGCCAAATAGTAAAATAATTTTATTTTTATTCAGTTCTAAAGTATGTATTTCATTTTCATTATTAATAAAAATAATTCTTTTTATTACACTTATTTTTTTTAATTTGATTAATAAAAATATCATATGTGTTTATTTTTTCTACATTTTTGTAATTTTCTATGTTTATTTCTATTTTAAAAATTTTATTACCTAACTATGACTTCATAGGTTTACCAATTTGATTCGACTGGTTGAATTGCTTATCCACCACTTAGATAAAGAATGGTTTTGATTTTTAGCCAGTTTTAAAATATATGGGTTTATATTGTTAAAAATATTGACTTAACTTAAATAACTTATTGGTGAAAATTAACTTAAATATAAGATTTAATAAGGGAAAATGAGAGTTAATACCTTTAATTATAAGGGGATTAAATGAGGTGGAAAGTAATAATCGAAGTCATATTTTCAACCCTTATACTTAGAGATGTAATAAATAGATGAATATGGGCATTTTAGTAGTCATCAAAAGTTTGCATTAAACCTGTAATAAAATGACTTTGAAACAAAGAAATAGAGGGTAATTTTAGTCCAAAAAATCTATTTTGCATCTGCACTTTTATATATAATATAGACTTTTTTTTCTTTTATTCATTTATAAAAAAAATATAAGGTTTAAATAGAGGAAATTGAATTAAGTGAAAATTAGTAGTTCAATTGGTAATTTAAAACTTACAATTAAATAGGAACTAAATTCAAAAATGATTATTTTAGTCAATGTTTTAAAAATTGGACTAAATCGGACAATCGAACCATTTGGCTTAGGAACTGGTCAAGTCATTGGTTTCGTTTTGGCCCTAAACTACTGTTTTACAAAAAAAAATCATTGAAATGGTCAAGGAACTACTGATCCGAATGGTTTAACCATTAAAGCGTTCAACCTAGTTAATGGTTCTTGGGTTGCTTTCAAACTAATTCCAAGTTTTTTATTTGTTTTAAAAATATAAATTAGAAAATAAAAAATGATAAAAGAAACTTTCATATCTCAAAATCTTGTTCGATTATTCCCAATGGCCAAAATTAGTTAGGGTTTATAGTTATTCCATTTTGATTTTAACTTCTTTCATTTTTGTGATTCTTTTTAAGTAGTAACAATAAAAATTGTAACTCCAATGAAGAAATTGAAAAATCAATGCAAGAGATGAGAGATTAAATATCGATCTTTATATTAAAATCTAAGATAAACCAAATGATCTGGGATTTTAGAGAGATGTAAGAAGAGGGCAAGCAGTGTTGTAGTGGCATGATGATGAACAAGGAGGTAGCCACTGCCTACAATTCCTTCTTCTTCTTCTTCTTCTTAGGGAAAACAGTCTTGCAAAATTGCTCAATGAACATGGAGACAACCATCTCTGGTGACGCTTCCTTCTCTCTTTCTTCTTCTTCCTCTTCTTCTTCTCAACTATAACCAGCCGCCTCCTTCTTAAGTTTAACTCACATTCCCCCCTCATAATAATGCATATATATGGTGGACTTTAATCTAATCCTACCCTAGGGTTCAAAATAAAAAGTTACATTATATTTTATATCTTACCAATTTGACCTACTCAAACTGGAAGATTGAACCATTGACTTAGAAAACAAAAGTCAAAGTGGTTCCATTTTTGGGTCAATTTTTAAAACTTTGATTTTAGTAAAAAGAAAGTTCCACAATCTTATTTATATTTTAATAGTAGTGTAAATATAGTATTATATATGTGTTAAAAAAATTCTATAATTTTTTTTGTATTTTTGTGTGTAAAAATAATTCTATTATGCCACGTTTACTTTTTGTTCCATATAATAAATACATGATATTATACATGTGCTTCAATATTCTTTTTTGCAAAATTTATGTATTTTTATATTTTATTAATTTTTATTATTTATTTATGACATTAAAGGTTAACACATGTAACCCACAAGTTGAACTATTTATTATTAATTTTTATGTTTCATTTTTGGTTAGTTATAAATTATGTACTTTGTTTTCATTATCAATAAAAATAAGTCTTATTTATTACACTTTTTTAATTTAATTAATAAAAATATCATTAATGTGTTTAATTTTTCTACATTTTTTGTAATTTTCAATATTTATTTTCTATTTTAAAAATTTTATTACCTAACTATGACTTCATAAGTTGACCAATTTGATTCAGATGGTTGAATTGCTTAGCCACCACTTGAATAAATAATTATATTGTTTTTGAGTCAGTTTTAAAATATATGGGTATATATTGTTAAAAATATTGGCATAAATTAATTAGTAGCACTTATTAATGAAAAATAACTTAAAATATAGGATTTAATAAGATAAAATGAGATTTAATACCTTAAGTATAAGATTTAATGAGAGGGGATTTAATGAGGTGCAAAGTAATAATTGAAGTTACATTTTCAACCCTTACAATTAAAGATGGATTAAATACACAAATATGGCCATTATAGTAGCCATTAAAGTTGACATTAAAGTTATAATGAAATGACTTTTATACCATTTTTCAAACAAAAAAATATAAGGTAAGTTTAGTCCAAAAAAAAAACGATTCACACTACATTTACACTTTTATATATAGTATAGATTTGGTCCTAAATATAGGTAGTGGCGGAGCCAAGAATTTTCTTTTGGGGGGGCCAAGTTAAACAAGAAAATGAAAGAGTGAGTTTGGGTTTCAAGAGAAATGGGGCAGGTAGGTTTGGTCTATTATGGATTTTTTTAAGGAAAAATAAACAAAAAAATAATTTTGGAAGTTGCAAGAGTGTCAAAGGAGGATTGACTTTACTTTGTTTTTAACCCACCCTCCACTTACTAGCTATATAAATAATGGTTTTAACAAAAAGTTAGGGGTTCAATATACTTGACTCCGCCCTTGAATATATGGTTTTGAAAGTTCAAGCATTAAAGTGGCACATTTGAAACTTCAGGTTCTAAAGTGAGACTACCTACAAAGTATCAATATACTTATCTGCAATTTACCCAATTTTGGATTTTGTCATCACAAAATATAACCATACACTGTCTTTATCATAGGCCTTGCAATCATGCATTGGGAACATCTCTATACTTAGGGGTGTCAATGGTATTCGAAAATCTGATTTCGAATTCAAGATTCAAAATAATCGAATTGAATTCGAATATTACCTCATTCGATTCACTAAATATTTGAATCTGATTGATTATTTAATTCTTATATATAAGATATTTATATATAATAATAATTAAATTATATAAATAACTTTTATATTTATACTTTATATAAATAAAATATTTTATTTTATATATTTATTAATTATCAAAAATAATTAATCAGTTAATTCGAATAGAATTGAATATTCTAATATCTAATCAAATTTGAATTTGAACATTTATTTTCAATATCCGTCAAATATCAAATTAAATTCAGATATCAAATCTTTTAATCGGATTCAAATCTAGATATTACTTGATTTAATTTGAATTCGATCCATTTACACCTCTATATGTACTTGTACATTTCTATTTATAGGAATATTTCCCATGTACGACTGTAAGGGTTGTGAGTACAGTGTGAAAATGAAATTTGTAAGGATGAAATTCTAATTCAATTTACCCATTAAATTTTAGAAGCCAAAAGCACCCCAAAAGCTAGAAAAAAGCATTTGATGAAAAAAGAGCAAAAAACACTTTTTCAGGCAGAAAATCACATTTAAAAAGAACAAAAAAGTGACTTTCATCTTCTCGCGTTTTGGAGAAGCCCTCTTATAAAGAAAAACCCATATAGAAAGGTCATACCCAACTCTCAGAAAAAGTACTGATTTATTCAAAAAGTGCTTATTTAAAAGTCAGTTTAGGAAGGAAAAACCTCACCAAATATATTCTCATTAATAAAAAAAAAAAAAAGAGCAGTGCTGTAGTTAGATTGATGATAAGGGCAAAGTCACAATTTCAATGTCTTCGTTACACGATCTACCTAAATATTGTCTCTATTACAGTGTTTTTTTTTTTTTATTATTATTTGTGTCAAGCGTTTCTGGTAAGGGATGTTTTCACTTTTCAGTGTTTGTATTCTTATTTGAAAGTAGAGAGGTTTATCATTAATGCCTAGGCAAACCTCCCTAATCCCTTCCCATAATTCCATAAATAAAAACAGACCAAACCCGGATAGGTCATATCCAATCGATGATCTGTCTGTAATTTTAATGGTTAGTTTAGCTTCGTCAGAGTAAAGCCCATAAGAGCAGTTTTTACAGTCTTACATTCAAAATACCTCTGCCATATTTACGTGCTTTATTTTATGGGAAGATTTTCCTAAATACTTATATGTTTTATTTCACTGGGAGATATTTCTAATGCAAGGTTGTAAATGGTTGTTAGAACAGTATCTCCTTAATTGTTGGTAAGCTATTCTAGATTCCAAGTATCCATCATCTAGTTCTAATTCCACATGGAGAAGAATTAGATATATCTAGTGCAAATCAAATCAAAAGTGGAAGTCCTACCTTGTGAGTTCAAATCAGCCCCCCCACAAAACTGCACCCCACAACGTCCCACAATACATTTGGGAACATTTCTAGATGATGACACTATCATTTTTTATACTATTATAGGGAAATGTTCCTAATACATGGTGGAGATGTACTGTGGGACGTTATTGAGTGCAGTCTTGTGGGGGGCTGATTTGATCTCCCTACTTGTTGGTGGAAGGTTGTAGTTTTACATTTCCTTTGAATTTGTTAAATAGATATGTCAAAATGTTATATGTTAATTGGATGTACATTTAGCAAAGGGGTTGATTTAGAAATATAAAAGGGGATGATTTTTAGTACTGCTATGCCTTTACTCATATATAGGGGCTATCGATACTTGAATCAAGGTTTTTAAAATTTGATAGGAAATGGAACCGTTTGGATTCCATTTTTCAGTAAAATGGTTCAATCGTCATGTTTGAATGGATGATCCATTTTAATTTAAATAATATATAAATAAATGGTACAAAAATTATTGTCCAAATCGATGATTTAACTGCCCAGATCAACAGGTTGCTGACCAAATCAACAGTTTTAGCTAAAAAAGCAACTTTAGGATGAAATATAACCGGTTACCTAATCGGTTCTCGAGTTTTCCAATCCAATCCAGTTTTAAAACCATGCTTAGAAGTTAGAATCCTAGTTCCACGTAACTGTCTACAACAGACCTAGTTTACACCCACATGTACAACCCACATTTGCTACAACATTGTTGTAGCCCTATGCCGAAACAATTAAACCAAAGCCTTCGATTTTGGTGGGGCCATTGCAGTATATCTAAGGCCATGATTTTCTATTTTAGCCCTGCGCTATGCAATATCATATCAAAAGTGAACTCATTTGATAAAAAAAAGTTGAATTCTGAATCTAATTTGAAATCTGATCTTTGATTGAATCCAAATCCTATCAGATTTGGATTTTATCTAAGTCTTCTTTATATTTCTTTAAAATAAGGAAAGAAACTAAATAATTAAAAAAAATTAATTACCTTTTAACTTATATTAGAAATTTATATAAAAATGAAATATTGAATATATTTGTATACATTTTATATAAAATTTATTATTATATATTATAATATACTAGTATGTGCACATGCTAGCATGCATGTGTGCAAGTAAATGATAAGAATATATAAGTTGATATTGTACATTGAATTTAATTTTTGTGACGTAAAAAAATCAAGACAGATATCCATTTTATAATAGTAAAGATAAAATATAATTATATACTATATAATAAAATAATAAGATTTAAATTCTAATTAGGTTGGATGGAATTAAATCTGCATCCAAACCAATTATTAATTGAATACAAATTAATTAATTAGATCAATTAAAAAATATGGAAAGAGAACTTTTGGATTCCATTAACAACCCTGACGGTGATGCCACTTGCCGCATTTATTTATTTATGGCAAAATAAAACATTTCCATAACTATAATTCAATTCACACTTTTGTGTCTACGCCAAAAAAGATAAAGAGTCCTACAGCCAATATGGTTGGATCTTATTGAATTCCATATTTTCTTTCCTCTTGATTTTCATGCTAGTGGATCAAATACATGCTCATTTGGGAGGCTTTCACCTATTGGATTTTGGCTTTGCAAGGTGGGCTTCACGTGGAAAACCTAAAAGATATGTTTGATGAAAACCCTAGAAAACTGACAATACGTGTTGATGTAGGCGCTTATAACCGGGGTCAGTGGCACGCCCACACGTGGTAGTAGGCGGCACGCCAAGCAGACCAAAGGGAGCATTGCCTAATGCAGAGGCTGACATGTGATGTAGGACCAATGGCGCAATTGCACGTGGCAGTCTCGGATGACCGCGCAATAAGGCCGGACTGCATTTTGGCCATTCGTGCCCACCTACCTCTAGGCGGTCTCAAGTATAAATAGGGGGTGACACCCGCGCCCCCCCGAGGTGAGTATCTAGGCTCTTCATTATTGAAAACTTCATTGTCTCCCTTATGGCCTCGTTTGAGCATTCCAAATTCAGGCCTCGTATACCTCTTGTCACACTCTCAATCCTCACTAACTTGATTGTTGAAGTCCTCGCCTTGGATTAGCACCCGAGGCCTCTGATGTCTTCTCTCTCTTCACAAGACTGACCTACAAACCCTCGGCCATAGCGGACCTTGGACTCATCAATCAGCCCTCAACTTAGAAGCAAATTTACTTTATTGCCCTTGATCCATCTAAAACAGCAACATGTGTTATTTCAAAGAAGAAATAAGCTTTCCATTGAAATCAATTTTAGAGTCTATTGTTTTGATTGTAGTCTATTGATTAAATTGATTTGAAGAAGCAACTAAAACTAGTTTCACATGAAAGTCAAATTATCAGCTGAATTTTAGTGTTTTTCGGACATTTCCGGTTTTCATTAAATATAAATTCTAGGCTTTTTAAGCGCGGGGACCAACTTAGGGGTGTAAGGGCAGATCCAATTTAAGCCTTAGATCAATCCAATCCACAATTTTAAATAGGCTGGACTTGGATTTTGGATCTTCGAATTGGCCCTGGGCCCAAAAGTTAGGGTTTTTAAAATTTTTGAGCTAGGGTTGAACAAAAAGGCTTTCACCAATCAAAATCCCTTATATATTTTAATAAAAATCCACCTTTTATGATGCCAGTTAATTAGTTATAAGTAGGGTATCATGCCAATTGATTGGATAGTTCAAACTTTACCTAAATTAATTCTAGGCTTGGGTAGAGTTGAAACCCGGCGCAACCCGTCCGATTTGCACCCCCTAATGGCCTAAACCAACCTTACAAAACTGGCTCAGTCAATGTAGCTAAATCAAAGCGGGTCAGTCTAGATCAATCAAAGCTGAAGCAGCCAAACGGGCTTCTGCTAGCCGCCTCTGTTTGGTTGAGCAGTGAGGATGTTGAACTTTGTAAGTCCCGTTAGGCTGCTTTCTCATAAATCACCAAACACGTGTTCATTTACTGTTTTTACGGAGGATATGGATTAACATATTAATCTAACGGTTATTCTACTGATTGCATAAAATTGCACTCTACTTTGTCCAGAAGTGTCACTTACATTATTCACGTTTAACAATTAACATTAAAAATAAATGAAAGAAAAAAAACTATTTGGTGGAAGTGGAACAAACTTGACTAAAAAAAAAGAACTCCACAATTTGTGTTTGATTTTTTTCCAAGGGCCGTTGGAAAATTGTTTTTTATTTTTTGAATTTCAGAGGTATTTCCCACTCTCGAGTCTCGATGGTACAATAATAAAATGTCTTGTTTCATGTTTGCTACCAAAATGTCATACACACCCGCAGTCTCTCTGGCATGAAACCCCATCTGTCTTTGAATAGCTTCATATCATATTTGAATCATTGAATGTTAAAGACACATGTAGTTGCAAAAAGCTGGTAGTATTGGACCCTGTACAGCCAACGGTTCCTCTCGATCCCCATTTGGAGTCAATATTTAGTTATTCCCCAATAACTTACCACGTGGCACTTACTACGAGACAAGATGGACCCACACCTTAATAGAATTTCTTTATCTCTGCCCCAAGTATTTGGTTCAAAAACGCATTTGAATTGGAATTTGGAAAGGAAACAAACAAAAATCTCATTTTGATGGAAGCACTTTAACAAATAATACTCATTACATGGCCAGACCAGAGTAGTAATTATGTTCTAATGGGTTCGAGGGATGGATCCCAAATTCCCAACTCTAAGACAATGTAGAACGCCACCCCTTGGCCTTGAGTTGAGGGTGGCAAATAACTAAAGTAAGAATAACAGATGGGTATATAAAAACATCGCAATCAATTGATGCTGACATCACATCCACAGGATGCAGCAGCATGTGAACACAATGCCTAATCCCTAATGTAGCGAAACCGAGGCCATTGGTTGGTCCCATTTACAAAGCTCGACTCGACATATAAGATGGGCTTAGCACATGTTCCATGGGCCCAAGCGCATGTGTAGCGTGCGGTGCTGTCAACCTGAAGAGAATAGAGAAATAGAGAGGAGTGAAGGTGATTCATCATCACTGACTCGACGACACCTCGCCCATAACCACTGGGAACGCCATCTTTCCACGCCCGCACCAGTCAGCAACCCCCTCACGTAAATGCAATTAATTATTATTTTTCTTTTTGCTTCTTTTTACTGATCAGATAAATGTGTCAAATCAACTTTACTTTCTAACACAGGAGATGGATATTCCCACCGCCCCAGGCGTGAAACAGACCTACAACATGTGTCCTGATGATGCCGATTCCTTGGGTGGGGGTACCCTAATTAATGTCGTCTTCCAAAATCCAAAAGAGGAGGTCGAAGCGATAAGTATTTTGGATGAGAATGTGAAAGAATATAAGCCCTTTCTAATTGAGTTCATGGCATTCAGTGGGAATGGTAATTTTAAGCCTACCCTACTGCCTACGTATCTAAAATCAATCTCCCTTTTGCTTGGACTTTCAATCGAACATATGGAGTGTGTGTGAGAGAGAGTCTCTCTTTAGAACTGACACGTGGATGGTTTTTCGTAGGGGGGGCAAGGGCCAAGCAGGGTGGGGATGACAAAGCTGGACAAATAAAGGAGCAAGCGAGCGATGAAAAGGTAAAAGTTAATGGCTTTTTAAATTTTAATTGACTTCAAAAAGAAAGAATCAATGACAATGCTCAGCTCACTTCTGATTTCTGAAGAATAAGAAAAGCGTCCTCATCTCCTTGGCCTTGGTTTTTCAAGCATTGGGTCACAGGACATGTGGAGAATCTGGAGATGGAGCCTGGAGGGAGGGATAGATCACAGCCAAAAATTAAAGAAAAAGCCGTCCTCCATCCTAACCCCATCCATGGTGGAAAAGGAGAGAACTTGACAAAGTAAAAATATGTTACTTTACGCAAACCAACCTGCTGGGTGGCCATATTAGTTCAACATGGGTAACTGCCTCTGCCTCAATCAGAATACCAGTCCTTCAGCGTCATCTTGAGGACGGCGACCACGGACCACCCAACCTAGCCTCTTTCCCCGGATCCTCGGTATCATTCTTTTCTTGGGCGAGCAGTACAAGCAACGATGAACAAAAGTTTGAGAGTTTCATTGGGGGGATTCATTTTACCTGAAATACCCGCGGCTCGCTCTCATTCTCTAACATCAATTCGTAACATTAATTGGTTAAGTAAAACCATACGTCAATGATCAATCACCAACATATAAAGTCAACTTTTCTTGCTATCATCTCAACTTTGTGTGCGTACTTACGCCAAAATGATGTGTTCAGTTCGACTGGGTTCCATTGATTCTTTCTCTCCATCTATTTAAGAAATTAGAAAGAAACGAATTGGATTCAGTTCTGTTCGTAGATGCGCATTGTAAAAGCAGGCTAGCTATGGAACGAAATGATTGATCCCACAGCTATCAGATTCATCTAATCCCAACTCCTTTAAATCTAGCTATCTTGTTGCTGTTTGTACTTACAATTTGCCTGCCATTGTCATCCCCGCAACAGAGACAATGTTGTCTCCACCAACTTCATGGGGATCTCCACTCGCTGTAATTTTTTTAGAATGTTATATTCTTTTTATTTTTTTTTATTTAAAAATAAATAAAAATAGCTACAATTTACGGTACTACTAAAATAGGTCCAAAGACATTCAACCATATTCTCATCCCCGCTCCATCGCTGTCAAAGGGGATGAAAATTTCCCCATCCCCATCCCTGAAGAGAAATCATCCCTATTGGGGCAAATCCCCATGGGTGCCACCCATCTTCTTCAACCACAACTCTGCAGTCTGCGATCCATGTAAATGTGGTTGCTTCCATGTTGACGATCCTTTGTTGCAGCAAATATTTCATTTGTCCAATGATGATAAACAATGTAGACAAGGTTTTCAAAAAGGTTCATTCATATTAGATTCCTATACTTCGCTACTATGAGATTGGGCCTAAGGCCCAAACCTACACTGAGCCCAAGGTGAAGCCTGATCTGTACCGTCTGAACTAAAGCTTGACATAATTGAATTTAGAGTGCAAATGGACCATATCATTATCCAATTTGAATTCGAATATAATCATATTTTGTCAGATTTGAATATCCCCCTGTCAGATTTTTTAATTGGATTGAATTAAAAAATAGGATTCAATATATTTTTTCTTTGTACAGATTGTTTTATTTTTTCCTGTTAATAATTTGTTAAATTTTAGAAACTATAAACAAATCATATTCAAATATTTGACATCCTTGATGGATTCAAATTCGAATTATCTTTGTGAGATCCATCGGATCATCAGATTGAATAGGATATAGTACTGACATTATTAGAGTGGATTTAGATATACCCCAATGTTTTCAACCCATTGTTAACTCGACCGGTTGAACCGTTTGAACCGCTTGAACCATCACTTGATCAAGATTTCAAGTCTGATTTAAGTAAACCCAAAGAAAAGTCAAAACCCATTGACTTGGTCAAAAACCATTGGACCCAGATGGTTGGACCGTTGACCTAGTTGACCCGATGACCAGGTCACAGGTTGCATACTAACTGTGTATGTAAATTTCGAGAGGCCATAACTTTGCACTCTGATATTCGATTGAGGTGATTTTTTTTGTTTTGATTTTAGGTAACTTTTTGAGATCTATGCATCATTGGCCCATTTTTTTCGTGAAAAAATACCCTATTGGCCTCAAATAGAAATTTTTAATATCTTTATATATAAAAAATAAAAAACTGAATTAAAAATATAATTAAATATAAAATAGTACATATATAATATCTAAAATATAAGTAATATGTAACACACACACACACACACATATATATATATATATATAAACACCGACATGGTCTGACCCATCCAACCTAGACAGTCGAACTGATGACCCAGGACCTAGAGGCAAAAACAGCTCGGCCTTCGAATCAATTTTTAAGCACTGGATATACCCCTATCCAAATTCAATCCAATCAATTCCTTTGTGTTGGTCAATTGGGGTTAGGTAGACTTATTAGGCCTTATGTATTAAAGTGTTGCATGAACCTATTTTATATCAATATTTAAGGATTCAACTACTATGATAACAGAAAGACATGACATCATGAAAACTTTAAACTTGCAAACAATCAACCAGAAAGTAGTAAACTAGTAACCGTGGTATTTATCAAAATATATGGGAGGTTTTGATTCAAAATAGATCACCTTAATAGGATCAAATTTGGACAATCAAATACCATTTGCAACTCTAAAACTTGTAACCAATTAACCAGAAACATGAAAGTGGTAACTAATGCGGTGGTATTTATCAAAATCCTAAGAGACTTTTGATTGGTCAAAAGCTCTTTCAGTAACATATCTTTCCCGCAGTATAGATTTTTTCATATTTTAAACCTTTAAATTGGAATTTTACATATTTTGCATGAATGCATACATTTAAACATGTGTAGTTGAGTCAGACTGGGAATGGGCTAAGTTCAGGTTACTTAAGAACTACGCCTGAGCCAAAACACCCCTAACTACTCCCAGTTTTTGAAAAGGTTTCTCTTAAATCCCAACATCAACAGTGGAAAATGGATTATGATGTAAACCTGTTCGTAATAAGGATCAAGGTTTTTAAAATTGAATTAGATAATGAACTGTTCAGGGATCCAGTTCCCAGGTTGAGTGATCCGACCATTCAACTGAATGGACAGTCTATTCTGACAAAATAAAAATAAATAAAAAAAAAATCAAAACCATTGAATGGTTCGAATGGTTTAAACACCTAGGTCAGCAGTTTGATCTGCTGACCAAATCAATGGTTTTTGGCCAAAATAACGGTTCTGAGATAAAACGGAACCGGTCAAATAACCATTCCCAGTTTTTCCAGTCCAATCATCCAGTCCAGTCCAATTTTGAAAACCATGGTAAGGATTGATGTTCAGGCGATGGCATTTCTTAAACGACAGAATTTATCCATGAGCGGATCATGTAACACAACTTTGTAAAGCACAAAAGATGGCACAATTAGCGCAAAAATTTCCTTTCAAGTTGTAGCCATTGATATACCTAGGTTTTGGTTGCTACAAGCCTAGCGCCGAACGGACGAAGCAAAACTAGACTCTGAAGTTCATGTTTTAAGCAGTCCAATCAGAATTGCAAATTGAGGTAGCATATATGAGCAGAACTCAAATTTTTATTTATAGGTGGGTTTATCATCCAAAGATGTCAATCTTGTTAAACCAACACAACATTCAAGTCAAGGTTGAAAATATTGATACGCCTGATATGTCGGTAGTGGCATATCGGACAGTATCAATAGCTTTATTTTTTATTTTTTTTTATTTTTTCAAATCTAGTTCAGAGGGGCCGGTTTAAAGTCCATCCACCCTCTGAACCAGTCAACCCCAAAACACCCCCTGTAAGGACATATCGAAAAACCCCCGATATGATACACATCAGACAGATATGTATCAATACTTTGAACCTTGATTCAAACTGGTGGTCTACTTCCGGCTCAGCTGTACTACGATATAAAATCTGATTCACATTTTGAAAATTGAGAACACTCGCCCATTATCAATGAGAAAGCCATACTCCTGAAAATTTCAAGATGACCAAGGCATCTAAAAGAGACAAGGGCGTAGTGTTATTCAACAATCTGTCTCCTACGATATGGACCAATCCATCAAGTCTTTGTTACTCTTCATAGTGTGCCGTTCAATGGCCCTTTCCTGCGCTGCCATCTCTGATAATTTCAATTGATGCACAACCTATCAACTACTAAGGACCCGTTTGGTTTGTGGGAATAAAGGTGTGGAATCAGAATGGAAATGACCCAATGTTTGGTTGAGTAGAATCAGAATCCCATTTCCATTTGCGATAGAATGGCATTACCCCATTTGTGGGAATGACGACTCCCTCTTCCTCAGGAATGAAATCCCATTCCAACTTATTCCAATTCATTTTCCGTTTCCTGTCTGGACCTAACAGATTATGCAAATAGATCATTCCGATTCCAATTCTGATTCCGAGGGATTTTAATTCCAATTCCGACTGCAAACCAAACAGACTCTAAGCGTAGAACAATCAAATCTATAGATCATACACCGCAGAGCATCATGACTAGGGGATCAATTACTGCTGCTCTATCTGATAAATATCAATTGGTTGTGATTCGTCCAATTTACCTATTGAAGTTATGGTACAAGACAAAAACATGTTTAGAATTTACTCCACTGGCATTTGCTTTGCAATGGCACTAAGGAAACGAAGGAGCTTCTTGTTTGCAACTGCCAGTGCTGGGTTAGCTTCTCCCTCTTTCTCCTCAATGAGTTGATGCTCTTGCAAAGAATGTACCCTTCGGACAAGTTTACGCAATTCCTGTTACAAGATACCATTCATAAGAAATAATGACAGCATAGCACCAATCAATAAAGAAAAGAAAATGTCATGTTTTAACTTGTAAAGAATTCAAAAGCACTAATTCCGATCTTCACCAAGGTATAGCATGATCTAAAAGATGCCCTTATCCTCCTAGTTTTTCGGAATCTGAGGCAAACTTCTAAAGCATTGTAATGCTAATAACATTCTTGCAACAGTAATCAAAATTTAAATAAAACTAATGATTTGTACCATCAAGCTTACTTGTGTCAATCAAGTATTTACAGTATAACCGCACATGCATTTCCTGACTTAAATTTAAGGTTTTAAATATTATATGAATTGGCTAGTAAGTGGCAGTGGATGGATACTGGGCTACTGGAAGTGAATCTATATCATCTCATTGTATAGATCATTCATCATCATCATCATCCAGTGGGTGAATGAAGAAGCACCATCTTCAAAACAACAGAAAGCAAACATACTTTCATCAGTAAAAAGCCCAATCCAAGGGAACCAATGCACTTGATATTTAAATTGCCATCCCTCAACAAAATCTCTGCAACATACAGGATTACAGGTATTACTTGGCCTGGTCGAACTGAATCCAGCCAAAACCTCAAAATTTACTCCTTTGCCAAATCCTCTGACAAAGAACAGAAACTAATATTATAGGGACTTGGTGCATGCACTCATAGGATCAGCATCGTTACAAGGTATTACTTGGCCTGGTCGAACTGAATCCAGCCAAAACCTCAAAATTTACTCCTTTGCCAAATCCTCTGACAAAGAACAGAAACTAATATTATAGGGACTTGGTGCATGCACTCATAGGATCAGCATCGTTACAAGGTCTTGTAAGTAGCAGTGCTGTTGTAACGATATAGGTATACACATATTGCTGGTAAAAAAATATGGGCAATACATGTAATGCTATAAACATATACTTATTAGTAGAGTTTTTCTTTTGTTGGCACAAAATGGCCACTCTTAGAGTCAAACCCGTCTCATGCTTGTCAGACCATGATTTTACCACTTCATCGAGCAATGGCCTACATCCAAATGCAATCTAAATGTCTTAAATATTTAATCAGATCAAACTTAGGTCTACGCTTATCTGATCTGAATCCAACCCATCAACAACCCTAACTGAATCTAATGAAAAAAAAAGAACTAATATAATACACTTAAATCCTAACAAAGTATTGCTATCAAAGTAAAGTTAAATATTGATCTAAAAGTTAGGTTGTCAAAACATCAAAGACAAACAAACAACAACCAGCACTTGAGAAACGGAATTGTATAAAAGTAACATAAACAAGAAAAGGGAAAACAAGATATACCTCCTCACTTTTCCTATCCATTCATATGCTTAGCAAAATATGATGAAAAAATAGAAACTCTGGTTAATGTCCTAAAATATCTTGGCCCAACATGTTCAACCATGAAGTTGCATGTTTAGCTTAATCAGAAAAGAACATGAAAGTTGCATTAGCTTACCTGACGGTCAAAATCAACATTGTGAACTGAATAAACTTCATTAGTAATATCCACATCCTTGTGAATCAGGCCATCAAACCATCTCATTGCCATATCCATGTCATTATGGCACCCCTGGAAGCATATAATAACAGTGAATAGGAACTCAGACTTCTCAGTGATGAATAGCCCCAACTTATGCATGAATAAGCAAGTTCCTCAATTTCTTTTTTCTTCATTTACGAGTACAGGATGGGAAAAGGTATGTCTGAATGTATGTTCAGATAGATCAGAGTACCCTACTGATTGTATTTCAATATTCAACTGAATTACAAGTCAGTAAAATGGGCCTTATTATGGGGTAATCAATTTTTGGTACAATTTCAGACAAGCTTCAATATTTAAAACAATTATAATTGTATCACTACATTTTCTGTAAAAAAGAAAAAAGATATACCCGTTGTAGTTTACCTCCTCATTTTCCTCATATTCAGTTTCTTCCTCCTCTTCATCATCCTCTTCAATAAGCCAAGTTTCTGTACCAGCTAAAGCCTGGAACTTAATCTGGTCACCATCTTTCGAGGCCTGGATTAAAGCTTCCATCAACTCAGGTTGCACATTTCGTAACAGTCTTCCTAACATGCATTGTGATGAAATATCAGGACCAAATGCATAAGAAATGGAAATAGAAAGCTTATAAAACCTTTGAACAATTAAGATCTCTTCACATGCTAACTCTCTCTGACTACTTAAGAAAATAAAAGAAAGATCACTGCACATCAATCAAATTGACAGGACTAACAATCATGTGATATGATATTCAAACAAAAGGCAACAAGAGGCAATTAGGTTGTCTTGATTTCTCAAGAGAAGTTTTGCCCATCCTATTTAGTAGTAGATTTGTTGATTCACCTCAATATCTTTCCCTTTAAAGTTACATGAAATATGCTTTATTCATTAGTGTAATAATTGAATTCTCCTCATAAGTTCGTTTTACAATTTTTTTCCTCAAAAAACATCACATTTCATTCCATTATATGTAATGCTTTCTCATCTCTCTTTTCTTCAAATTCTGAACCCCATCTTACTACACCTCTTAAATTGGATAACTATGATTTAGAGTATAAATTTGAAAGAAAAATTACAAGGCCCTTGCACAGGGACAACTTTTGATTTAACTGGTTCCATAGGTGATATTCCCACCCCCAACACAAACATGCATACAGGAGGATGATAGGTGGGTGAGACTGTAGGTGCGTTTATGGATTCAAACCTTAGTCTGTGTCTCTCTCCTTATACACATATGCATGTACACACACACACACACACACACACACACAGGCTTCCTGCAAAAGGTTGAAAGGCACAATTTGAAGTGTGGATCTACAAGATTGTTTTCTATCCTATACTCAAGGTTACAGTGGCAAAGTTTTTAATTCAAAGAATAACTCTGGTGGGCACCTATACAAAGCTTTCAGCCATAAGTTTGGGGAAAAAAAAGGAATACCAAAGAGAGGGAATGAGAAGGAGTCTAAGTACTTTTTTCTATAAGTGGGAGTCTAAGTACATTTGTACCTACTAGTTTCCAGTTCAGAGAGAGAGAGAAGGGGGGGGGGGGGGGGGTCTAAGTACATTTCCACCTACTAAATTGTTTTCTATGCTACAATCAAGGTTGCAGTTGCAAAGTCTTTGATCAAAGAACAACTCACCTAAACTAGCTTTTTAGCCATCAAATCACCTTTTCCATGGAAGAAAGAACAAATGTTAATAAGTTTGGGGAAGAAAGGAGTACCAAAGAGAGGGAATGAGAGGAAGACTTGGTATATTTCTACCTACTAGTTTCCAGTTCAGAGACAGTGATTATGGATGTACGTTACACATGACCCATCCAAGTTCTAATACATTTTTAGATGAATGATACTAAATTTATTAATTCAGAAGCTGATTTAGAGTGAATTCATACAACATCCCAGGGAGAGGCGTGAGCTGCAGCCCCTCCTTGAATCTTACAAGCAAACTAGGAAAGAAAAACAGGAATCACAGCTGAGCCCAAAACAATTCTTCCCTATTTACCCCTTGCTTGGCTAACACATCTAACAAAGTATTTGTTGATCTCTCCACCCACTATACAGTGACCAACATATTCCTTGTCAACCAACTGAATTTCTTCATTTCATTCTTGTAAACGCCACATAGCCTCTTCAGGATTTTTCAACCAACCCACCCACCACTTTGGAATGCCCTTCGATTATTAGGTGTTGTACCCCCAGCTGGTTTGCAAATTGCACCCCTTGTACAGCAGCGAATAGATCTGCCTTGATGGAGTCCCCAATTCCTAAGGGACCTAAGTAGAGCAACAAAATCTCCCTTCTCATTTCTCAAAACACCCCCTATTCCGGATAATCCTGGATTACCCATGCTAGTGAGCCTTCGGGTGGAGGAGACCAACTTGTAATTGATTTGTCCTTTAGGGGTGAACACCTCGCTACTACTGAAAAATTCTAGCATTCCTTTCTTCCCAAAGAGTCCAAATCAAGGCAACGCGAGCACATCTCCACATAATTCTCCCTATTTTTGTAGTCCAATAAAAGGTAGAATGGTTGAAGAGCATGCGAACTTCTGCTGGTAGAATCCAACTACTCCAAAACAACGAAAGTAGTCAAGCCCAAAGGTCTGCAGAAAAGGAACAAGATATTAATAGGTGGTAACAATCCTCACTGTGAGCTCTATAGAGGATACACCAATTAGGAGAAATATAGAGGAAATGTCTTCTCTTTTGTAGCTTATCTAGAGTGTTTACTTTCCCATGGAATACTTCCTAACAAAACACCATAATTTTTTGGGGGAACTGGCCTGCACAAAATTTCTTTTGACGGAAAGGGTTGTTGAGTAGAAAGTAGAGAGATGGACTTGAAGAAAGAAGCACAAGTGAAGGTTCCATACATTGTCAAACTACTAGTACCAGAATGCCTATACTCTTTTCGTGTTGCTTTGATCATGAATCAAGATGACCTCTCTCATAGTGTCTAGATTTCTAACTGAAACAAAGGGTTTGGGAGAAGAAACAAAGGCTTTGCTGGTTGCTTTAGAGAGCAGACACCTAACTGAAAAAGGTAAACAAAATAGGAGCCAGACAAAGGAACTTCTGCAACTGGCTTGGAGGTTGAATGAGGGGGCTGGCAGCATGGGAAGGAAAAGTGAATCAGCTCATCGTTAATCATGGAAAGTATCATAGCAAAGACTTCAGGCCAATCAGTTTAATAGGGAATGTGTATAAAATCATAGCAAACCTTTTGGCATCAAGGCTACGGTGGGTGATGGGCTCAAGATATTTATATCACAGGAGCTTTTATCATAATAAACACATTAAAGATAGTGTCCTAATAGCTAACAAGTTAATTGATTCCATAAGAAGTGGTAAGAAGGGCCTAGTGTGCGAATTGATCTAGAGAAAGCCTACAAGAATGTGAATTGGGCTTTCTTGGACTACATGATGTGTTCGATACACTTTGGGCAAAAATGGAAAAATTGGATGAAGGTTTGTATTTCCACAACCAGGTTCTCAATCCTCAAATGGTCCTGCAAAAGGCAATTTCAAAAGATCTAAGGGTCTCAAGCAAATTGGCCCTCTCTCCCCACTCTTGTTTGTCATAATTATGGAGGGTTTAAGCAAGATGACTGCTAGAGACATTGAGGGTGGATGTTTAGAAGGCTTTGTGAATGGAACTTGGAAGTAATGATGAAGGAATCCCTCTACTCCAATTTGTAAATTATACACCCTTTCTTGTGATGCCAAAGCAGCATATTATGTTGATTTGGGGTGGCTTCATGTTTGAAGGTCAACCTTGCAAAAAGTGAAATGATGGCTGTTGGGGAAGTGGAAAATTTGCATGTATAGGTAGATCTCTTGGGCTGCAAGAATGGTGCCTTACCCTCTAAATATTTGGGTTTTCCATTAGGAGCCAAGTGTATATCAAAAAGCATTAAGGCTCCGGTGGTGGAGAAGGTGGCTAATAAACTAGCCTCCTGGAAAGAAAGATATTTGTCAAAAGAAGGTAAGCTGACTTTAATAAAATGTGTATTGGCCAGCATTCCTGTTTATTATATGTCTTTCTTTCCAATTCCCCCAGAGATTAGCTTTGAAGATCGAGAAATTTTTGAGAAATTTTTCTATGGATTGGATGGAAGACTCCCATGTTTACCACTTCGTTAGCTGGGATCAGATATGCAAACCGAGTATGGTGGCTTTGGAATCAGAAAATTAAAGACTTTCAATTTGGCCCTCATGGGTAAATGGTTCTGGAGGTTCTTCAATAAACCCAATGACTTTTGGAGAAGAATCATTACTCAAAAATACGGCTTTCAGAATAATGGCTGAGATGCAGCTGAATCTAATCTCCTATATGGCTGCAGAGTGTGAAATGGATCTACAAAGCTTATCCTCAATTTTTGAAAGGAATTAGATATAAGGTAGGGTCTGGCAAATGGCAACAGGCTGAAATTCTGGAAAAGATAACTGGTAAGCTGATATCTCCCTGAAGGATGTTTATCCAGATCTATTTCTGTTGGCATATGATAAAGAGGCTTTTTTAGCTGATTCACATGTTAGTTCTGGAGACACTTTGGTCGAGACTCCTTCATTTAGAAGAGATCTCAACAATTGGGAGATTCCACAGGTATCAGATTTGCTGTCCAGGCTGCAATGCATACGAATAAATCCACAGATTCCAGATCAATGATACTGGATATGGTCCAAATCTGAATCCGATTCAGTAAAATCTTTTACAAAGGTGTGCTGATAATTTAAAAAACAAAAAAAAAAAAACTTTTTACAATGGAATGGAGCCCGCTTAACTTTGCTCCTTCTCTAGTAAAGCTGTTTGGGGTAGGATTGCTCCTTCAAAATGAAGTTTTTCGCCTGGGTAGCTGCTGAAGAGAAGTGTCTCATGAAAGAAGTTCTATCAAGGAAAAGAATGGACCTGCCTGATACCCTTTGTGCCTTGTGTAGTAAGTAAATAGAGACATCTAATCACTTGTTTATCCACTGTGGGTTCTCTGTTAAAATCTGGTCAAATCTTCTGAAGGCTATTTCTTACCATTGCTGAATGCTCAATTCAATTAAATCCCTGTTAGAAATCTGGTAAATTAGATACTTAACAAAAAAAAGCTGGTAAATTAGAGGAATGTGCAAGAAGGGGTGGTTTTTATGGTCCACCATCCCGCTGGCTTTATTGTGGGCTATTTGGGGTGAAAGAAACAGGAGAGTTTTTTTTATCAAAAACAATTCCAGGAAGAAAATCTGATAAATCTAATTGTAGAAGAGATTAGAGGATGGTTGAATACCAACATGCTTTTCAAATAAGACCTATCTTCATCTGTCTTGGCTGTTGATTTTTTTGGGGGCTCTTAAGGGTGTTCATATGTACAGAAGCTCTTACACAGTGAACTCATATACTTGTAGGAGGAATCTGCTGAATTAAAAAAATATATATATGAAAGAAAGTAGTTTCTTGAAGAGAGAAGGAAGAGAGAAGGAAAAGAAGAGAAGTTGAAAGAAAAAAGAGCAATAATCTAGTCGCCCCCTTCACTTATTACTTATACTAAAATAATAGAACAGTACAAAGACAACTACGCCCTTATAGGGCAGCAAAACATAAAACAGCATATATAACACTCAATAAACATAATAAATTTGGACTCACATAACTACTGTGGTACCTACCTCCTATCTAACAACTAACATAAAACATCTACTCAGAAAAACATCATAAAACTAATTAATCTTCAACACTCCCCCTCAAGTTGGGAGTAAATGTCACACATTCCCAACTTGTGTAGATCATGTTCAAGCTTGTTCCTTACCACCCCGTTAGTGAGAACATCAGCCAGCTGCAACTCTTAAGAGACATAAGGCAAACAAACTTCTTTGGTTGTTACCTTTTCTCTTATAAAGTGTCTATCAACTTCAATGTGTTTTGTCCTATCATGCTGAATTGGATTGTGGGAAATATTGATTGCAGCCTGATTGTCACAGTATGACATCATGGGTTCCTCTTCTTTCACCCCAATCTCACTCAAAAGATATCTAACCCAAAGAAGTTCTGAGACACCATGAGCCATGGATCTATACTCAGCCTCTGCACTTGACCTTGCCACAACCGCTTGCTTCTTACTCTTCCAGGAGATCAAGTTTCCACCTACAAAGGTATACACTCCTGATGTAGACCTCTTGTCATCTAAGCATCCTGCCCAGTCTACATTTGTATAGGATTCTAGCTTCAAATTCTCATGATTTGAGAAAAAAAATGCCTCTGCCAGGGTGCTTTTTTAGATATGCAAGTATTCTCTCAATAGCTTCCCAGTGTTGAACCCAAGGTGCATGCATGTACTGACTCACAACACTAACATCATAAGAAATATCTGGTTGTGTCATACACAAATACAGCAGTCGGCCCACCATTCTTTGATATCTCCCCACATCCTTTACCAATTCACCATCCACACCATTAATTCTATGATTTAGATCAATAGGAGTGTCTGTTGGTTTGGTCCCCAGCTTCCCAGTCTCTCACAGTAGGTCAAGTACATACTTTCTCTGTGAAATGAAAATCCCATGCTTGGATCTTGCAACTTCAATCCCTAAGAAGTATTTGATCTCACCAAGATCTTTGATTTCAAGTTCTTGCTGCAATGATTTTTTGAGATCATCAATCTCCTCCAGATCATTTCCTGTTACCACTATATCATCCACATACACAATCAGAATTGACACCAAAGCATCTCTCCTCTTCACAAAGAGGGTGTGATCAGGCTGTGTCTGTGTATCCAAAACGGATGAGTGCCCCTCTGAACCTGTCAAACCAAGCCCTAGGTGACTGTTTCAATCCTATTAGTGTAGGGTATTTCTGTCTTTATACTTATGTTGATGTTGCTAATCTGTAATATTATATTAGAACTAGTGTCCCTCACTTAAATAAGGGCACATGTGTCTTTTCCATTATATTAATAATATAAAAACATGTTTGGCCGAATGGGAGAGTTACTTTTTTCCCTAATTCGAACCAGACTTTTCTTCTCTCCTTTTCTCCTCCTTTCTCTCTTTCTTTCTTCCCTCTTTCTTCTTGGTTGTTATCAGACTAACAGAACTCAAAGGTAGGCCGAATTATAACATGGTATCAGAGCACAACTAAGCAACTCGGATCTGCCCAGATTTTTGTTCTCTACACACTCAATCTAGGGTTTTCCCTTGATTTCTCTGCCATCGATTGGAGATAAGGGAAAGGGCTGAAAAGGAATGGTCGCCCTCTTCCCTTGGAGGTTTCTATGCCTCCAGTTGTGTCTTGTGTGGTCGGTTGCTATGGTTTCTAAGAAGCCCTCCCCTAATTGATGAAGATAAGAGGGTTGATTCTTGTGGTGCAGTGGGTGTCTTGTGTGGACTGATTTTCTTCTCGTGTGGTTTGTCTTTCAAGTGATGAGGTAAGAGATTTCTATGCATATTTTCTGTTATGAATCAAATAGGAATTATGTTTCAGATCGTATGATGGGATTTCAGATTGTAGTGTGCTAGGGTTTATGCTGTTTTTTTTGTGTGATTCAAAGGAGGAGTGGTGCTCATATAGTGGTGAGATTTCAGGTAGTCGTAGGGTAGGGTTTGTGGTGTAAAGAGTGCAATCTTGAGAAATAACAAGTGTTGAAACCAGTGTGATCAAACAGTGTGCAATGTGTCGAATTCAGTGATAACAAAATTCAGCAATGGGAGATAACAGTGATAGCAAATCTAATGTGATGATACCTACTGACTACCTGAATGTTCAAATGACCTCCATTAAACTGAATGGAGAGAACTATGTACCTTGGGCTAAATCTATAGAAGTTTTTTGAAAGCAAAGAAGAAGGTGAAACACATAAGGGAGGAGAAACCCTCCACTGATTCTCATGAGTATGAAGACTAGGAACAAGAGGATGCACAGATTATTATGTGGTTATGGAATAGTATGGAACCCAAGATTAGTGTAAATTTCATGTTTTTTGACACTGCCAAAGATGTGTGGGATCATGCTAAGAAGTTGTATTCTGGTCAAGACAATACAACCAGAGTATATCAGTTGTATCAGGAATACTTTAATATGCAACAGGGCAATCATAGTCTTGAGGAGTACTATGCTAGTATGAGAAACATCCGTAATGAGTTGAATGTTTATCACCTCCTCACTTCTGATGTCAAAATTCAGCAACAACAGAGAGAACAACTTGACGTGAATCGATTTTTGGTGGGGCTGAAATCTGAGTATGAACCAATACGGGCTCAGATACTAGGAGGGTCAGCTCTCCCTTCTTTAGAAGAGGTGTTTGCTCGATTTCGGAGGACTTCTATTGGATCTACTAAGAACTCTAATGTCTCAAATAGATCAGCCTTTGTAGTGTCAAGGGGCCGTGGTGTTAAAGGTGGAGCTCGAGGAGCTCTGTCTGGCTATGGTGGTAGCAGTGGTCCAGTATATGGCCGAAGTGGTGGTGATGGACCTACATATAACCGTGGTGGTGGTTGTACTGGAGGTAGAGATTCAGGGGGAGCCCGTGGTAGAGGACGTGGCTCGGGTCTGCGGAGGTGTACTGATTGTGGTATGGATGGACATACCATTAATTATTGTTATGACTTGCATGGTCCACCCTCAACCTGGGCCAATCATGCCATGACTAGTGACACCAGTTCCAGTTTCAGACAGGAGAATCGTTCAGCTGATCAGATGCCTCCTACATCCACAGATGGTCCCAAGAAGGAGATGGTGAGTGTTCCCCGTGATGAGTATGAGAGGTTTGTCCAATCCACATCTCAGTAGAACATAGCTACTTTCGCACACTTAAGTATGGCTTGTTTGGCATCCACACCCAATCCCTGGATTATTGACTCTGGAGCCTCCGATCACATGACTAGAACTCCAGGTGTGTTTTCTTCCCACTCTCATTGCTCAACATCACAATCTGTTACCCTTGCTAATGGTTCCACATCCTCCATTTGTGGTGTTGGTAATGTTGACCTGGATCCTGTATCCCTATCCTCAGTTTTGTATGTCCCTAAATTTTCGTTTAACCTTATGTCTGTTAATAAGCTGACCAAGTCACTTAATTGTTCCATTACCTTTTACCCTTCTATGTGTGTTTTTCAGGATCTCAAGACAGGGATGAAGATTGGTGGAGGGCATGAAGCTGGTGGATTGCATTATCTTGATGATGGTGGAAGAACATCAACAGCTCTCCAGTCATCTCTCTCTCCTCTCCAGTGGCACTGTCAATTTGGTCATCCTTCGCTGAAAGTTTTGAAATCTTTGGTTCCTTCGTTGAGTCAACTTTCTGTTTTAGATTGTGAGTCATGTCAGTTTGAGAAACACCATCGTGTTCCCTTTAGTTCTAGGGTTGATAACCGTGTGTCGAATCCTTTTTCTTTGATTCACTCGAATGTTTGGGGTCCTTATAAAGTGATGTCATACAATGGATATAGATATTTTGTCATTTTTGTTGATGATTTTTCAAGGATGACGTGGCTCTATTTAATGAAAGAAAGAAGTGAATTGTTTACCATCTTCCAGAAATTTTATGCTGAGATTCGCAATCAATTTGGTGTTCACGTTAAAATTTTTCGTTCTGATAATGGCCGTGAATCTTCATCATTTCAAGAATACTTAGACCAACATGGCATTATACATCAGACCTCGTGTACCTACACCCCACAACAAAATGGGGTGGCTGAGAGAAAGAATCGTCATCTCTTGGAAATAGCATGATCCCTCATGCATCACATGAATGTTCCCAAACCCTTTTGGAGTGATGCAGTGCTTACTTCTTCTTGATTAATCGGATGCCCACGTCTATCCTTGATGGTCATTCCCCATTTACTACCTTGTTTCCCACCTTGTCTCTATTTCCTCTTTCTCCTCAGGTATTTGGGTGTGTCTGCTTCGTCCATAATCTGGGCCCCGGGAACAACAAGTTAGATGCACGATCCCTTAAGTGCATCTTCCTTGGCTATTCTCGGACCTAGAAAGGGTATAAGTGTTACCATCCTAGTTCTCGACTTTCCTTTGTATGTGCTAACGTTACCTTCTTTGAGTCTACTCCGTTTTTCCTGGGGTCCGGTGATGCTTCTTCCTCCTCATCACCTCCCCTTCTTCCACTTCCAGTTGCCGATTCCGTTCCCCTTGTTCCAGTCGTGACCAAGTCCTTGCCTCCAGTGCCACCACCTGTTGAATGCCCACCTATCCATCAAGTGTATACACATCGCCCACGTGTACCGGCTCCATCACCATCAACAGATCCGGCAATTGTCACCACACCAGCCCCGAATCCAGTATCTGATCTTGATCTTCCCGTTGCCTTGCGGAAAGGTAAACGCACTTGCACCCTTCATCCTATTTCTAATCATGTTTCACTCACTCACCTTTCCGCCTCCCACCGCCAGTTTATCTCTTTGTTATCCTCAGTTGTTCCTAAGGATGTCCAAGAAGCCCTTGCCTCTCCAGGGTGGTGCCGTGCAATGGAAGAAGAGCTCTCAGCTCTACTTCATAATCATACTTGGGACCTCACTGCTCTTCCTCCTAGGAAGCAGGCTGTTGGTTGTAAGTGGGTTTATACTATTAAATATTTGTCTGATGGCAGTGTTGAGCGCCTGAAAGCTCGATTGGTTGCAAAAGGGTACTCCCAAACCTATGGTGTTGACTACACAGAGACCTCCCCAGTTACTAAGATCGGGTCGGTTCGTGTTGTGATCTCTCTTGCAGCTATGTATGATTGGCCCCTATATCAGCTTGATATCAAGAATGCCTTTTTGCATGGTGATTTGCTCGAGGAGGTCTACATGGAGCAACCACTAGGGTTTGTTGCTCAGGGGGAGGATGGTAAGGTATGCAGACTAAAGAAGGCTATATATGGGCTTAAACAGTCTCCTGGAGCATGGTTTGGTAGGTTTAGTGAGGTGGTAAAGAAGTTTGGTATGAAACAGTGCCAAGTTGATCATTCCGTCTTCAGTCATGACTCTCCGACGGGAAAAATACTATTGGTGGTGTATGTAGATGATATTGTTATTATCGGGAATGATAAAATGGGTATTGACAAGTTGAAGACTTTTCTACAAGAACATTTTCAAACAAATGACCTTGGTAAATTGAAATATTTCTTGGGGAGAGATGTAACAAGGTCTAAGCACGGCATTAATTTGTGTCAGAGGAAATATGTGCTTGATTTGCTGAAGGAAACAGGTTTGTTAGGTGCTAAACTAACTGAAACACCTACTGAAACACCTATGGAAACAAATACTAAGTTGAGTAGTGATATGAGTGAAGTATTTGAAGACCCTGGCAAATACCGACGACTTGTAGGTAAACTGAACTACCTAACCATTACTCGGCCAAATATTTCATTTGCGGTTAGTGTGGTAAGTCAGTTCATGCAGAAACCTCTGGTTCCTCATTGGAATGTGGTTCTAAGAATTGTGAGGTATTTAAAAGGAACCCCTGGTCGTGGTTTGATATACAAAAGTGGTGGAACACTTGAAATAGAAGGGTATACTGATGCTGACTGGGCTGGTTCTATGTCTGATAGGCGGTCTACCACAGGTTATTGCACTTTTCTGGGGGGTAATATGGTGACATGGAAAAGTAAGAAGCAAACAGTCGTGGCAAGAAGTAGTGCAAAGGTAGAATATAGAGCTATGGAACATACTGCTTGTGAATTAGTGTGGCTAAGGAACCTTCTACAGGAAATAGGATACAACATTAATACTCCAATGAAGCTCTATTGTGACAATCAGGCTGCAGTTCATATTTCTTCTAATCCGGTGTTTCATGAAAGAACCAAGCACATAGAGGTTGACTGTCACTTTGTGAGAGAGAAGGTGTTGAATGGAGTGATAGACACTGCATACGTTAATACAGGAAACCAGTGGGCAGACTTATTTACAAAAGGGTTGAGTCGGAGAAGAGTGGACTACATATGTAACAAGTTGGGATTATATGATATATACTCACCAGCTTGAGGGGGAGTGTTAGTGTAGGGGTATTTATGTCTTTATACTTATGTTGATGTGTAATATTATATTAGAACTATTGTCCATCATTTAAATAAGGGCACATGTGTCTTTTCCATTATATTAATAATATAAAAACATGTCTGGCCGAATGAGAGAGTTACTTTTTTCCCTAATTCGAACTAGACTTTTCTTCTCTCCTTTTCTCCTCCTTTCTCTCTATCTTTCTTCCCTCTTTCTTTCTCTTTCTTCTTGGCCGAATTATAACAAGTCCATACAGAGATTTTCTAAAACTGCACACCTTTCCTTTACCAACATTTTTATAAAAGCCTGTTGAAATGTCCATATATACTTCCTCTTGTAAGTCACCATTGAGGAAAGCATTTTTGACATCAAGCTAGAACAAGGGCCATGAATAAGTGGCTACTAGAGATAAAAAGATACGAACTAAACTCATCTTAGCTATTGGTGCAAAGGTTTCCAAATAATCAACACCATAGGTCTGAGTATACCCTTTTGCTACCAACCTTGCCTTGTACCTCTCTATCTTGCCATCGGCCTTATATTTCACTGTGAATACCCATCGACATCCAATTGTCTCCTTGTCTGGGGGGAGATCAACTATTTCCCAAGTTTGATTTTTTACCAAAGCATCCGTCTCATCTTGCATGGTTGTTTTCCACTCAAGTTTGGAGAGAGCCTCAGTAACATTCCTAGGTATAGACACAGAATCCAAGGAAGAAAGAAAAGCACAGTAGGAGGGTGATAAGGCACTGTAGGAAAGATGGTGTGAAATGCAGTGGGCTGTACATTTTCTCTTCCCCTTACGAAGTGCAATGGGAAGATCAAGGTCAGTGGGATCAACTGCAACAATGGTGTTAAGGACAGAAACATTATCATCAGAAAACATAACAGGCTCAGGCTCAAGAGGAATACTTAGAACTGTATCTGCCGAATTTGGAGTTTCAGAAGGTCTGATAAAGAGTGGTGTGGGTCGAGCATGTATGGAGTCAACCATCATCTGCCAGCGCTGATATTGCTGTGAGGCCACCCATAGTGGCTCAGTTAATGAAACTGGAGGTGCAGGTGTTGTCTGAACTAATAGTGCAGGTGGTGGCTGAACTGATGTAGATGCCGGCTAAACTGATGGAGGCACCACAGAAACAGGAAGAGGAACAGATCGTGAGTTCTCCCCAAAACTCTCCCCCTGAGAACCACTCGAGAACAAGAATGCAGATTCAAAAAAGGTAACATCCATAATGACAAATCTACTCCTCGACACTGGGTCATAACAGCAATACCCCTTTTGGTTCTGAACATTCCCAAGAAAAACAAATTTCTTGGCCTTAGGATCCAATTTCTTGCGATGAGGGCCGAGAATATGGACAAAAGAAACACAACCAAAACCCCTCAGAAGTATATGAAATATCTCTCCATCTGGAAAAAGAAGACTAAATGGCACCTTAAACCTCAAAGTCCATGAAAGAACACGGTTAATCACACGTTCGGCTGTAAGAACTGCATCTCCCCAGAACTGCGCAGGAACTGAAGCACATACCATAAGACTCCTTGCCACCTCCACAATGTGTCTATTTTTCCTCTCAGCAACTCCATTCTATTGCGGTGTATATGCACAATTGCTCTGATGAACTACACCATGTTCTAAGAGATATGTGGTTAGGTCCTTCTCAAATTACTCTCTGGCATTATCTGATCTAAAAGCCTTAGTTCTCACTCCAAATTGTGTGAAAACCATCTGGTGGAATTGTCGTACTAAGTTAGGAACCTCATCACATATCTCATCAAATATATCCAAGAATATCGTGTATAATCATCCACAAATAAGAGAAAGTAACGAAATCCTCCCATGGAAGGGATTTGATATGGCCCCCATGCATCAGTGTGAACAATATTAAAAGCAGAAGTATTTCTTTTATTACTTGGTCTAAAAGACTGTCTACAATGCTTTCCTAACTGACAACTCTCACACTCCAAAATAGATAATTGAACAGACTCAAACAACTTTGGGAAAAGACATTTCAAAGAACTAAAAGAAAGATGTCCCAGGCGATTGTGCCAAATCATAATCTGGTTCTCTGACTCTGACCCACTACTACTGTTGTCGCTAACATGATGGCCCTGATGTCTCGAAATCTCATCCAAAAGGTAGACTCCATTCACCTCACGACCACTCCCAATCATCTTCTTTGACTATAGATCCTGCAAAACACAATTACTAGAAAGAAAGGTCATAGAACAATTCAAATTTTTTGTCAAAGAACTAACAGACAGTAGGTTGGTATGAAGTGTAGGGACATATAAAATAGAAGACAAAGTTATATCATTGGTCACTCTAACTGTCCCCTTCCCAGCAATGGGCATATGTGAACCATCTACTGTAGAGACTGTCTCTACCAGAGTACAACTGATAGGAACTGAAAATGGTAGGGGCATTAATCATATGTTCAAATGCTCCTGAATCTATAATCCAGGGAGGTCCTTCCTTACCTGAAGTGGATGCAAGATTCGCAGTTGCATATGAACTACCTGTATGTGCAAAAGAAGTGGTGTAGTTGGCTCTTGCATTCTACTAATCCATTTAGAAGGCTAGAGCTGGGTGAATCTTTTTTACTTGTAAGTTGTCCAAACCTCTCCAATTCTGTTCCCACTGTTGCTACTGCAATGGATTCCCAATCAGTTTAGGAGAGAGGGGCTAAAGAGTCTCCTATAGTGGTTACATTTGCATTCCCCTTCTTGTTTCTTATCCGAGCAGGCATAAGATTTGGATGAAACTTCCAACTAGTGTCTCTGGTATTCTTAGGCTTCTTGCAATAATCACACACCAAGTCCTTCTTATCTTCCCTTCTAGTCTCACTACTCCCCCTGTCTCCATTCGGCTTAGGTTTTGTTATACCAACCATAGCCGACTAGTCAATCCCAGGCTGTCTCAACATTACATTCCTCCTACTCTCCTCTCTAGAGACAAAAGCATAGACCTAAGAAAGTGTCACACCCTCCCTAGAAAGAATATGTAGCCTAGCAATGTCAAATTCAGGGTTCAGCCCTTACAAGAACTCAAAAACCCTATTCCTCTCAAACCGTTTGTGACAAGTTGTTGCATCATTTACACTTCCCATACCACAGTTTCTAGGTGATCTATTTCCTACCATAGGGAGAAGGAAGAGAGAAGGAGAAGAAGAAGAAAAGAAGAAGAGAAGTTTAAAGAAAAGAGAGCAATAATCTGGCCACCCCCTTTACTTATTATTTATACTAAAATAATAGAACAGTACAAAGACAACTATGCCCTTATAGGGTGGCAAAACATAAAACAACATATATAACACTCAAAAAACATAATAAGATTTGGACTCACATAACTACTGTGCTCCCCACCTCCTATCTAACAACTAACATAAAACATCTACTCAGAAAAACATCATAAAACTAATTAATCTTCAACACTTGTATACTTGTCTTTTTGATTAATACAATTTTACCTTACCTCTTCAAAAAAAAAAAGAAAGAAGAAGAAATTAGCATATTATGGGACCTTCATGAAAATCTAGGGCACTAGGAGAAACAGGCTTAAAAGTTTGTAAAAAGTTAGTCATTGATTGCCTTAAGGATTTGGATCAATCTTTGTGGAATATTAGAACCATCATTGAGAAGTGTACTGATCTGTATCAACAATTTGCCTTAAACATCCAGTACTCTCACACTTATAGAGAGGCCAACATGGTTGCAGATTGGCTATCTATTCATGGCAATGATGAGCTTTGTATGGGTTCTATTGCTGTTAATAATGCTTTTAAGCCTTTGTGTTTTGATGATAGCTGGGGAAGGGCTACCCCCAGGATTGTGTAGCCTTTGATTTCTCCTTCATTACCAAAAAAAAAAATGTTTCTGAAAGCTTTTTTTCATAGATTTCTATCATATTTACCTCAGATTCCTCTATGATAACTCTGATATTCCCTACTTGGGCAAAAACAATTCAAATTCAATTCCTTAAAAAAAGGGAAAAAATCGACTATCTACTTTTTCACGTCAAAATTAGCAGTCTCAAACTCCCAATACCTGATGCATGCAACTTATTCTAAAAATTAGCATAAAAATTTGATTTTATTGTAAAAGTCTGTCTTGTTAAACATGCATTTGATCCATCTCACTTGAACTGTTGAAGTCTTAAAATATGCATCAAATCCTCTTAAAACTGAGCTTATTTTGTTTGTGCAAACTGAAATACATACTTCACACCCGTAAAAATATGATAGTCCTTGAAAAATCTGACCTTGACAATGTAACACATAAAATAAATCGATTATGGAATTGACCGATGGAAAAGCATAAATTGATAATTTATTTTAGCACATTTACAATTTTTATGGTTCGTTCCTTAGCAGGCCCATGTTTTACCTTTTCATTTGGTGAAACAAAGATTCACAAGCATTCATGGCGTAGAAACATAATCAGTATATTCTGACAATAACTTACCTATATAATTGAACTGTCTCCGTTTTCCCTCTCGAACATCAGGCCCTAATCTCTGTTGGGAAGAAGGAAAGGAGCAAGATCGAGATAAGCAAACCAAACCAACAATAACAGCCAGAATACTCTGAAATCTTAAATGTATGTTGTCATCATGGTATTTGTTTGTGTAAAGAAAACCAGAAGAATTGAAGTGTATGGCACCTTAACTAACATCAGAGCGTCAAAAACCTCTCTCTCCAGCGAAGCCACTCTGCAATCCCCAAATGGAGGAAGAAAAACTATTAACTTTTAGCCAATGCCATACTCGCTGAAGGGGTTCAAATACATTAAAAGTTACTGAATGGGAACCTAAGAATTTGCTTTATCTGAGAGTTAGAGAAGGTGGCAAGATCCATTCCCCATCGGACGGCGCGGCGAGCCTCTCGCTTCTTTTCGTTCCGGCTCTTCTTCTCAGGGTAGTCCGAGTCGCTATTGTTTTCTCGAGCATCAAGTGCTACTGAGGCTTCGGGCAACTTGAGGCCGTGAGATCGAAAATCAATGTTCCGATAAGAAGAAGGAAGCGTGGCGAATGAAAGCTGCTGAGAATTGGTTTTAATGGTGAAAAGGGACGGGAGAGCGAGACGAAGGAATGTTTGGCGGGAGCAGCACAGCCACAGTTGCCGCTTCTGTGCTCTCGGCAAATGTCTCAGAGGCCCTGTGACCTGAGCCATCATTTGCTCCTCCGATAAATCTCCTCTTTCTCTTGAGAATTGAGATAGTTAAATGGGAGGGATGGATGGAGGGAGCGGGGAGAGTTTTGATTTTTTCCGAACACGGTGAAGCCGAACGTAAGGCTGAGGGTGTCCACTCTCAAAAGCCACGTATCTTATTGGGTAAAATACAAAAACCTCTCCTCAAGTTTTTGACAATCATAAAAACCTCCCTTAAAGAGATGACTATTTTTTCAAAATACCTATTTTATCCTTTTCACGAACATTGTTCATCTTCTTCTTCACATGCACAACAGCAGAATGGCGGTGCACTCCCCCCTCCAACCTTCCTTCTTTAATTCCCTCTGATTTTCTCTCTCTCCCCAACAATGGTAGAATGGCAGTCCTTTGTTCATCTCTACATCTCCTCTTGCTCTCCCTTTCTTTTTCTTTTCTCTGTTTGAGACTTCCACACCAAACACTTTTTTCCTCTCCATCACGAAAGATGGTGAAACCCACCAATATGTGACAACGTCCTATTGCTGGTAGTAGAGATAGCCCGAGGAGATGATATGGGACTATTGATGTACCTAAATCCTTTGTTGTTCAAAGTGCCATTGTCTCCCTCTCTGATATGTTTCTTGTAGGGAATATCTACATCCGATGGGATTTGCTTCACCGTTGCAATGTTGTTCGTTTTCCTAGTTTTCTTCTTTCTGCATAGAAGGAACAAAATGAGAAGAATCAATATGTTCCTTGTAGGGAATCTTTACATCCAACGGGAGCTGCTTCACTATTGCAATGTCGATCGTTTTCCTAGTTTTCTTCTTTTAGAAGGAACAAAAGGAGAAGAATCAATAGGAATGCAAACACTTACCCGATTGCAATTCCTACAATAGCTCCTCCAGACAACTTCTTCTTCTTCCCACCATTGTCACTGTTGTTGGCACCACCATTGTTTTCTGTGTTTGTCGATGGTGTTGGTTCGCCAGGACAAGGGCTAAGCGGTGAACCATACAACGAATTGCTTAGAAAGGAACTAGTCGTAAACTTCTGGAATTCCTTTGGAATCAAACCGTTCAATTGATTGAACGAAACATTGAACTGTACAAGATTCATAAGGTTCAGCTCATACCGGGGGGTACAGGATTGCAATAGGGTTTCTCAAGCTAGATTTTGGCAGGAGGCAAGTAGCTGGTTGCAACGTTTACAAGACCTTGGTTCACCATTATTGTCGACAAAAACTGGTTCAAGAACGAACACCGGCAGCAAGACGTTGTCACATATTGGTGGGTTGCACCATCTTTCTGTTAGACAGTTTTGTATGCCCTTAGCTTCAATCAAAATGATGTACTTTATGAGTTTATTATAAATGAATAAAAGTGCATATTTGATTCATGTTCCCTTGGTATGTTTCTGTGTGATACCCTTAAACTGGACACTTAATGAGACTCGTGTTAGTTTAGAATGTTCACAGCCAGTGGGTCGGTCTAGGGAGACCTATCCTGACAAGGCTGACACTGTGGTGCCACCAAGTCGGTTGGAGTGGCTTGTCTCAGCTACCAGGGTGAGACCCAAGGCACATACAACGTGGGATTAATTGAATCTTTGAATTGGACCAGATTTCCAGTAATGCCCTGGACCTTGGAGATTGATGGGCAAAACTAGAAAGTTACACCCGACCCCTATACTCAATTATGATACTGCACTAGGTGTCAGATTGGGCTGTCTTTGATGTACCAATCAGTGAGATCCTTAGCGGGGGTCAAAACCTGGGTATGTTGGGACAGTCTGAGAATTCATCTGAGTGGGTGATCATAGTGACAGGATTAGCCCCTTTGTCGGACAAAGGTAATGATCAAGGATGCACTCTCACTAATGGAAACCAAGACTGCCAGCAGCCGATTTCAATTGTTGAAATTTGTTTTGCAAAATATATTTTATATGAGATATAAAAGTATATATATTATGGTTTTGAAATGATTTGCAAAAGGTTTTAATTCCCGTGATTAATATTTGAGAGAGTGCAACACTGTTCCTTGCAGCAGAGGGAGAGGTCCTCTCTTGTCGGGCAGTGTATGATCATTATGGGCTGAGAGGTTAAGTGTAAGGCCATTGAGGATAATACCTGATGGGCTAATCTTGCATCTGCCCACAGTCCCTAGGTGTTACAAGGTGGCTTGGCCCAGGGACCACTTAGGGTAAGTGTTGGGCCTATAGAGCCCATCTGATGGGTTTCAGGGGGTGCACTATCCATAACAGTGTATTCGGCCAGGCCTTGTAACAAAGGCTGGGCTGAACCCATGTGGCTGATGTGTAGATCAATGTTTGGGTCCCACGCCATACAAGGAAGCCCAACTGGGCAGCAATTTGGAAGACTTAATGAATACATAACCCTAAATGGGCCTTAAGCCCATTTCGAACTGGGCTAATTTGATTGGTCTTTAAGGGGCGAATTCTAAGATAAGATCAGCTGATAGGATTGGGCCCACACCCTATCCACTCAGAGAGTCCAAGATCTAAATGAGATTTAGATTTGGAAACTTCCTAATTTGATTAGGAACTGACTGATCTAATTTGCAGATAAGATAAGGATTATCCCTTATCTTAAAGGGACTTCTAATCCAGATCTGATTTGGGTTAGCGACTCCTAATGGGATTAGGAGCTGATCCCTTTAAGTCTATAAAAGGATGAGGGGGTGGCAACCTTTAGACACAACATCCAACAGACTCACTAACAACAGTCTTGTCTTCAGAGCTGAGATCACAGAAGAGAGAATTCTACACCTTGCAATTACTCTCTAGCCGCCTCCTTCCTGCAGCTGCCGCCTATAGTAGTTCGATCTCCATTGCTTGGGAGAAATCAAGATTGGATCTTGATTCCAATCTTTTGGAGAAAAGATTGATAGGTGTTGTATTTACAAGCCATCCAGGTGATTCTTGGGAAGGATCAAGTTCTTGGGAAGAACACTGCTGATTCTGCTCCACCCTGCACTGTGTCATCTTCAATGGGAGCAGATTTTGGATCCTACCTTGGGCGTGAACACCTCCATTGAGAGATATTGTTTCTCTGTATCAGGTATTATCTCTCTCTCCTCCTTTTGGTTCAGATCTGGTTCAGTTTATGGTTCAAGAATGATCATTGAAAATGTGATTTTCTAAATAGGGAATTCGATTCCCAGTTGAAGGGAGAGAAAAATTTTTGAAATTCGCCCCCTTTATTCTGCAATCTTGGGTGTCCATGTGATGAATTTCCTATCCCTTCACTTTCATGATGGGGAGGAAAAGAGTGGCTCGTGTGGAAGCCTCAGATAGAGAAAAGAAGAAGAAAGGACTGACCTTCTAACATGTCTCCGGAATTCAACTTGGAAGAGTAGTAAATTTAATCTAACCAACCCAAGGCCTCCTTCCTTCTCACCAAAATAGAATCCGAAATAAATCAGCTAAGAATAGAAGCCCTAACGCTCGAGCTACTCCCCCAAATCCAAAAACCACCGATTCGAATAGGAAAAATGCAACCTTTCAAGCAGAATGAGGCCAAAGAGCCCTAATTATACATAGATTTGGCAATATCAAAACAACCCAGAAAATGCCAATTAAAAGAAAAAGGAGAATGGAAAGAAAGTAATATTCAAACAATAAAAAGGAGATTTAATGTTTTTCGTCTATGTCATTGACTGAGGGGAGATATTTATTAATTTTGTCAAAAATAAAAAGGAGGTTTTTGCTAAAATGGAACTATAAGAAAGGTTTTTATGATTGTCAGAAACTTTTTGAGGGGTTTTTATATTGACCCTATCTTATTTGATCAGTGATGCTGCGTTTGGTTTGATAAAAAAATAAAAAACAAAATTATGATTAAGAGTTTTCCCTCAACGTTCTATTTCAGTGTTTCTCTCCTATTTTCTATAAACCAAACATAACCTAAAAGCTTGATTGATCAAAGTCCGCATTGCCGTTTTTGGGCCTAAGTAGAAGTTTTCTTCCGGCCCGCCCTGGGCCAAGGCTTGAACAGCCCAGCCTTCAAAGAGATGGTGCTGGTGATCTGTGTCTATGAGACTATGACGACTAGTGACCTCTAAAGTCCAGGGCAATAACCTGTTGAACAGCTTAAGCTTTAAAGAAGACAATCAGTTGGTGAACTTATACCCCAAGCCCCAAGGTGTGACATGCTAACTGTGCTTTATGAATGGAAGCAATGTGGATGTGACTGTGAGTGAATATAGAATGGAGGCCGATGAATACAGAGAAAATCCGATGAAGGTGGTGAAATATGAAAGAGAAAAGTGTATGTTTTAAGGTTTTTTCTTTAATAACAAAAAGATTTAATTAAAGATATTTTTTTAAGAAATTATAGCTGATAAGGGCAACTTTTGAGTCCTAATATCAATAAAAATAATCCTTTTAATAAGGGCAAAAACATTGTTCATCTTCTTTCTCCTCCAAACCGCTAAACAAATCTCTCTCAAGATTAATAAATATTAATCATAGATCTCTACTTTTTTGTTCTTCACTTTAAGTTTTTTTTTTTTTTTGAAAATATTTCCTAAGCCCTAACCCTTATTTTGATATGCAAATAGGATTTCAATGGGTTAAACACTATTTTGAAGAAGAAACCCATCAACTGAATTGCAAACCTTCTCATTCGATCGATGAAGGCCACCGTGAACCAGTACCCTGGAACAATACTACATGGAGTGATGAGAGCCTATGCCCTTGCAATTCTAAAGACCCCAATTGTGTTGAAGATGTCCTCAACTTGCAAGACCTTGGACATGCTAGATGCATCCTACTTCATATTCTTGGCGACAAGGGTTGTGTACCGAACAGTCTTGGGCATTTTCTTACACCAGTAGTAAGTTAGAGTAGCAAGCAATGCACCAAACATCAAAACAAGGCGCCATATGTAATCGGTCTGTGAGACAGTTGAGGCACTGACATCAATTTCGTAAGTTGGAGAGTTCCTGGCCTTAATTGCAACAAATGATGATTGAAACCATTCCACCAGCTAAGATCCCAAATCCTTGCATGGTAAAGACGGCAGCAATGAAGGCACCACGAGTCTTCTTATTGGCATGCTCGAAAATAATCGTGGCAAAAAGTGGGTAGTGACCACCAATGCCAAATCCGTGCCAGAAGCGGAAAAAAGAGAGGGTCGCCATTATGTCTTTTGGAGCACTTCCAAAAGAAAGCCTTGAAGCAAAAGAACGACGTTGAGAAGAAGAATCGTTTTTGATTTGTTCTTTTGGTTCAAAATGCTAACATGGTCCATTCTTATTGGTGGGTTCACGCATCTCGTGAACCCATAGATTCACAGGATGCGAACTCAGGAATGAGAAAGAGACCGGAGACTGGAGGTGGGGACATTTGTTTGGTGGTCTAAAGGAGGAAAGAGATGAACAATGTTTCTACCATTTTTTGATATTTAAAAAAAAGTTAATCTATTCTAAAAATTATGCTAAAAAAGTTATTTTTATTGATAATAAAATCCAAAAGTTGCCTCTATCAACTATAATCCCTCAACTTGGCTAAGATAGCATAAGGGCAGCCATAACTTGGGCCAAATTGATTCTTCTTCTTCTTTTATTATTATTATTTTTATATCTTTTGAAGGGCGACAGAAGAGGGGTAGCTCATCCCCCAATCCAGGTGCAGGTGGGATTGATCCCAAGTCTCCCTTATAACCATCAAGTGGTCTTATCAACCAGCTGGTTAGCACCTTGCTCTGATTCAGCCTCTTGGAAATTTGAACACAAGACAAACTCATCTTCCGGAATAGTCAAACAGGTACAAGATAAAGAAAGAGAAGGGTCAACCTAACCCAACCCAAAATTAAAATGGGTTTATGGGTTCATAAAATCCCAAGCCTAAGTCAATTTTTGATTGGGTTTGGGTTATCCCGGCCCAAATTGCCCCCACTACTAATTAGTGGAGACTTTAGACAATGTTTGAACAGAGTTGGGATCTCCTCCCAAGAAAAAGTGTCCCAACATGATCTGTATCCATATATCTTACGATAAGACTGAAACCCACCATATATGAGATGTATGAGCACAAATCATGTTGGAACTTTTTTCTTTTCTTGTTAGAAGAGATCCAGACTCGCTTAGACAACAGTGTAATGTGATTTTTTTAAGTAAACACGGCAGAACTAGAATTGAGAATGTGGATTAGGATGAGCTAAGGTTCAGTTTGGAAGGCGTATAAATACAAATATCTAGAATAAAAAACCTTGTATTTTATATTATTTTATATGTATTTATACTCTTTTTAAACTGAGCCTAATTTTCAAATGGAATTAAAAATAACTACATTGTTCTAAAAAAAAATTCAAAAATAACTTCGTTCACATAGATTAAAATGATATGGAGGGTATGTCCTTTGCAGAACTGAAATAAGAAATAAATTTGATAAAAATGGAGCACACAAAAGTCAAATCCAACATTAACCCACCCAGTACGCACATCCATAATTTACACATTTGGATCATTGAAAATTATCCATATTTCATAGTGAAGTTGTAAATATAGACAAGTAGACAAGATTTGGGACAGCATTGGATGTTACCATATATTCGGATCTGTCCTAAATGTACGAATAAACTTTATATACGTACCTCTATAGGCATAAAATGGGCCAGCTTTAGAGAAATCCATCCAAATTTAGGTCCACATCTGAATATGGAGGGATAGAGTTTTGGATGAGTGATAATGGTCAGAAATTAGATAATTAACTTGAAAACGATTTCTCCTTAATTTGCAATCTAGAAGCGCAAACTAACAACATCCACATAATAAGAATGATATCTGTCTGTTTGTAGTACAGTTCCGTTTGCATTAATGTAATGCATGAGAGTACAAATGACAAAAATGGAAATTCTGGCCTACTTTTATTTACTTCAGGTTTAATTTTACTTTACCTCATCTGTGATAAAATTCACACTCAAATCATTTGCACTCTTATGCATTTATTGCACCAGTGCAAATGAAATTGCACTGCAAATAAGCCAAGCCAAACAACAAAGAATTCAGATTAGCTTAACGTTTTAACTGTTCAGCAGGCTGTGAAACCAATGATGAGATTCTATGCTGGTAATAAATTGATATGCAGAATGGAATGATAAACAAAACCTCCCAGCAGAATTGATATGCAGTTTGGTAAGCTATTGCCGAATTGGTTGAAATGAATAATGAACAACGCTCTAATAAGGAATGACACTAACTTATTCTCGAATAATTGTTTAACCTAAAAGCTTAAGTTATTAAGTGAGGTCCTGATAGGTTTTTATTCTTTAAAATGCCTCCGCCCACCCATACCTTGTACTGCAATTTAATTAATTATAATGGAGACAACAAAGATCAAACACTACACCACTTGGTCAAACATGCTCAGGATACTATCTCAGGGAACCATTCTACCTAAAACAGTTGCTTGACATGCAAGGTCCCTGAATAGGTTTTTACTCTCTAACACTTCTATCTAGGGTAACAAAAGACTCAAGAAAAACAACAGGGTGATAATAACCTTTGTTTGGTTGATGATCTTTACACTATTTCTATTTGCTTTCCGAGCACTGTCTTTTGTTTGTCCTTAGACTTGCAATTTTTTTTTTTTTGTTTTTTCTATTGTCACCCATTCCGAGAACGATTATGTGATTACTTCACCCCTAAACATTTTGCTATATAATTTAACGTATCCATTAAAAGCAAGTCAATTCGTCCAATTCAGCAGTTACCAAAAGACCCCAAGAAGGGCTTGAGAAGGAATGAGAATACTATGATGTTGATATGTCTGCAACATGATTATAATGTGTAAATAAACATGGACAACCGAGTTGTGCTGCCTTAACCATCATTGGGTTGACTAGAACCGAAAGAAGGTGGTCCAACATCTAATCGCATCTTAATTCCTATCAGGGCTAGCTCCAAAGTGAGCAACCCTAATTCCGAATCCCTTGTCTACTTTTTCCTCTGTCCAAAGTGGAAGCAAATAAAGGCCCAATTAAGTTCATTATGATTAGGAAAAGATGTATCAAGTGGAGAACTTTAATCATTTAGTCCCATGGATAGAATCACACATCAACCTTCTTGGTCTAAATCTTTGACTAATTTGGATGCAAACGATATATTGAGAAGGAATGATCACAGAAAATGGATCAATTGATCATTTAATCTAGAATGGGTTGTTCAATTTGCATTCTTACATCATTGATTGTGGATGCAAACAATTCACAATTGGCATGCTTTAATTAAATAAAGATTTTCTAACCGCGCGTAGGCATCCAAATCTAGATATACATAATTCCTTTCTTTAAGATAATAATAATAATAATAATAATAATAATAATAATAATAATAATAATGTGTTACAGTTAAAATTAACAGCAGAGAGAACCCATAATTAAATGCGTGGTGTTGGGTCTTGACAACAAGAGGAAAGGGAAAGTATATATCATAGTTTTCCTTAATTGTCCTTGGTGAGAGAAAAATATAAGATGCAACAAAGGGGGCATGAATGTAATTACAGGACTGAGTCAGAAAAAGTGGGTTCCTTCACTATCACAACCATGAGGGTGAGGGTGAGGGTGTAATTCGGGTTAGGAGAAGTCCTGTCGAGAATCCATATGCCCATGGAATATAATTAATGACAAGTCCAATGCAATGATTCAACAACCAAACCAAATGAGATTTCAGAAGTTAGAACAGTGTCAACAACTGCCAATTGGGAATATCCCATGATTCATGATGGAGTACAAAACCTGTCATTCAAGATTTGATTTCTCATCGTTTGGAAGATCCTCATGAAAGGGAATTGACAAGCCAAAGCACTTGTACTGACCTGAATTGAGATACATCATGCAAGTCAACAGTTTTGCACTCAGCTCAGTTGCACCACAGGCCAATCGACGGCGACAAGAGCTAAGAGCCACGCTCACTGTTACCATTAAGATCCAAAACACCCAAGAGCAGCTAAGAGAAGTTGCATCTTCTTCTTCATTAAGCATTTATAAGTAATAATTCATTATGGTTGGCCTAGACATGATGGATTATTATAAATAAGAATTCAATCTTTTCGAGTGTTTTATTTATTTATTTATTCAAAAAAGGATCAGAAGAAGAGGAAAAGAGTATGGATTATCGAAGGGAGGAGGAGACTTTGGGATAAGGGGAATGATGAAACAAGAAAAACAGAACAGGAGAGAAAGAAAAATGCAATGTAAACAATGAGAGAGGGCGTTTCCCAAATCCCAATAACAATAATGAAAAGCTTGGTAGGAGGACTGAGGGCATATGCCCAAGTATATGTATGTGCATGTGAATGCCTTGGCCCCTTGGGGCTTGGGCCGATTCTCCAGCAAACAAAGCCCATGTGATAAAGCCACTTTTCTTCTTCTTATAAACTGACCATACCCGTTTGGATGCAATCATGCGGTTTCTACTAATAATTTCCCTCCCCTCCTTCCCCCTTTCTTTGTTTTTTATTACATTATTCTCCAAAACTTATTGCTTTATTTTATTATTTCTTCAACTGTTATTTTATTTAAACTCATCAAATAACTTGTTAAGTATCCTCCCCTTCTTATTGGTTTTTTAGCTACTCACTTACCTTCTTGCTACCCCCACCCCCTTCCGTACGTTTTCTGTCAAAATTGGAAATCGCTCTATATAAGAATTTCTCTGTAATTAAATGCAAATATGTACGGTTGTTTCACCAGAGAAGGGAAGGGAACCGGCAGCCCATATCTTCTGAAAGCAAAAATTGTACAAACACCTTGAGAGTAAGACATCCATGTTAAAATCATCATGTGCGGTTGGCTGTCATGCTCTCAAAGTTTTATACTAGGGTTGCACCGTAAGGGGGTGCTCGCCATTAAATCTCTATCTCGACCTCCAGCTCCTCCAAGAGAGATAAAGCAGGTGATCGATCAATTCAGAAATGTATTATGTATGCAGACACGGCGAAGTGTTTGACTGTGACTGAAAATTCGATATAAATTGCTCTTTTTATAATTTTCCCACTAAGTTGTTGGTTTCTTGAAAACTCAAAATAGAAAAAAAGAAAGGCAAAAGGAAGAATCAACAATGTAATCCTAACACTGATTCATCGCTCACAACAATTGCAACCCTACAAACAGCCCTGGCCTTCACATGGTGCGTTAGGAAATGTAGAAACCTTTGCCTGTCATTCTTATTCTCAACTCAATCTGTAGGGTCAGTTCGAGCTAGAACTCATTATTAATGTCATTGGCAGAAGTGAGTCTCTTGTTTGTTGATGCAGTCGACGAAGAACATAGTGGACATGTACTGGGTATGGCCAGCGTCGATCCTACTGGTGGGGCCGAACATGAGAGCTATTGAATTGGGTGAAGACAAAGTCCTACTTTGACTCGCAAGGAGATAAAGGATATAGAAGATAAAACTTAACAGATTTAGTTTATCTACAAGACTAGTTTTTGTATTGATCTATATAACTCTAATACTCTATTGATTGTATCCTAATAGATCTATACCTCTCTTGTAAATTATAAATAAGCAGAGAACCCTAATAAGATGATCGACCGATTCAGGCCTCTTGTTATCCTCTTCTCCCTCTAATTTTGTTCATTATCTTCTCTGTTAATTTAGTACTATCCGAAATCTTTCATGGTATTAGAGCCATAACATGGCCGATAGTAGCACATCTTCTTCTTCTCCTTCACCACCTACAACCTCCAATTCCTTGACCGCCCTTTCTTCTATCATTAATGTCTCCAACATAACAAACTTTCTTCCCATTAAATTTAATGGCGACAATTATGTCGCTTGGAAATCCCAATTTTTACCCATCTTTAGAATCCATGAGATTTATGGAATCATAGATGATTCTCTACCATGTCCGCCTAAAGAGGTCATCAGTGGACAACAAGTGCCGAACCCAGAGTATTCAACATGGGCTCGACTTAATCAATTCATAATGAGTTGGATCATCTCCTCTCTCACCAAAAGCATCATTGGCCATGTGGTTGGGCTAAGAACCTCATGTGAAGTTTGGAAATCCTTGGAAGAAGCCTATACTTCTCCCTCACTGGCCCGACTACTTCAATTACGCATGCAACTCATGTCACTAAAAAAGGGAAGTTCGAACATCGCTGAGTACATATAGAAAGTGAAGACTATATAGAGCAACTGACAACTGCTTCTGAACCTGTGCACAACAGAGACCTCCTTCTTAATATTCTTAGTACTTTAGGTTCAGATTATGATTCTTTTATCACTTCTTTTACTACTAAATCCAATTTTTCCACTATTACATTGTCTAATTTATATGGCTAACTGTTGAATCCTAAGTTGTGGCTTTCACAAAGGCATTCTATAACGGATTTGTCCAATTCAAGTGTTAATGTGGCTAACAAGCAGCAACAGGTCAATAATAAACCTCAGAGCCCGTCCCCAGATGGCTTTCCTCCGAGAAATAACTATCAACCCAATTTTCAAGGTAGAGGCTGAGGAAGGGGACGTGGTGGTGGTGGTGGCCATCCATATAAATAGAATGGCCAGCAGAACCCAGCAGTCCGATGTTAGTTGCGCAACAAGGCCAATAATATTGCCTTATCTTGTTATAGGCGGTTTGATATTTCATTCACCAGAGACCAGCCCCCTCTAGCACAGTCCAACGCCTATCATGCTAGCATTACACAATCGTAGATTGAACCCAATTGGTACCCAAAGTCTGGTGCCTCTCATCACTTGACTCCAAATGTAAACAACTTACAAGCTCAACCTGAATATTCTAGGACCAATCAAATTTGTATTGCTAATGGAATAGGTCTGGATATTTCTCATGTTGGCCATTCTTCTTTTCATCTAAACAATCACCTCCTTCATCTCTATAATATTCTTCATGTTCCTCATATTGCTAAAAAACCTTCTTTAGCTCATTTTGCAAGGTTTCAATAAGGACTCTATCAACTTTCACCTATGGATGCACCATGCCATCTCCTTATCTTTTGTTACCAATGCTTCTATTGAGTCTTGGCATCTTTGTTTGGGCCATCCAACATTGAAGATTTTAAAGCAAGTTCTTAGTTCTATCGATCTTCCTTCTGTTAATGATAATTTTCACTTTTATCATCACTATCAAGTAGCTAAGAGTCATTGTCTTCTATGCACCAGTAATCATCATCGTTCATCAGCACCATTAGAGTTAATTTATTCAAATGTTTGGGGACCCTCCCAACCCTCCCATGTTAGTTCACATAATGGGTTACTATATTTTGTTCATTGATGATTTTAGTCATATTTGTTGGGTATTTCTTTTGACTAGTAAATCTGATACATTATCTACTTTTTTCAAGTTCAAGAATCGGGTAGAAAATCTCTTTTATACAAAAATCAAATATTATCAGTTCTACTGGGAGGTGAATATTGTACTATTGCTATTTATCTTGAAAAAACTGGGATATTTCATCGTATTTCTTGCCCTCATGCTCACTCTCAAAATGGTGCTCCAGAACAAAAACATAGGCATATTACTGAGACTACACTTGCATTACTTTCTCATGCCTCTTTACCTCTTTCTTTTTAGGATGAAGTTGTTCTTACTGCCACATTTTTGATAAATCACACGTCCACTTCTCTCTCTTTATAGGAAATTATTTGCTAAATCCCCTGACTATAGCATTCTCAAAGTTTTTGGGTGTGCTTGTTATCCCTTCTTGAGGCCCTTTAATTAGCATAAAATGGATTTTTGTTCTTCACTTCATATTTTCTTGGGCTACAACACTTCACACAAAGGCTATCGTTGCTTGAGTCTTGTTTCTAGGAAAATTATCATCAGTCGTGATGTTGTTTTTAATGAGGTGCTTTTCCCTTACATTACCATTATAGCTTCACCCCCTTCCCCATCCTCGAGATCTAGCACTTCTATTACAGTTTCATCACTCACTAATTCTTTCTTTTCGGTTGATGCACCACCATCATCCTTACCAAGTTCACCCCCATCCCATCATTCACGAGTTTTCCCCACCTCATCATCTTCTTCATCACCACCCAAGATGAGAAGTATCGAGTCCATTATGAGATTGACTACTCATGTACCTAATACAGTTCAATCTCAACCCATGGTGACTGGGTTCCAAACACAAGGCTTATCTTTTCTAGCTACTAAACATCCACTTACGGAAGCATTGATCTCTTAGTATTCCCATATCTTGTCTGAACTATCTTGTTATTCACAGGCTAAGAAACATGCTAAATGGTGTAAAGCCATGTGTGATGAATTTGATGTTCTCAAATTCTCATGAAAAATGGCACATGGACATTGGTTCCCTACACTAGGGATATGAATGTTATTGGCCGCAAACGATATATAAAATTAAACAAAATGCAAACAACAGTCTTCAATGTTACAAAGCCCATCTTGAAGCTCAGGGCTTTACTCAACAACCCGGTATTGATGTTGGTGTGACTTTTAGCCCAATTGTTAAACCTTCTACTATAAGGACTATCCTTAGTGTTGTTGTCTCTCATAAATGGCTCATTCTCTAGTTGGATGTGAATAATGCTTTCTTGCATGGTTAACTATTTGAAAATGTGCATATGAGACAACATCAGGGTTTTGGGGACCCCCAATTCCCTAACTATGTCTGCAAACTCAATAAGGCATTGTACGGTTTCAAATATGCCCCTCAGGCTTGTTTCTCAAAACTAAGTTCATGTCTTCACAACATAGGCTTTAAGGCTGCAAACTCTAATTCTTCCTTGTTCATTTATCATACTAACAACATCATCTTGTATGCTCTTATCCATGTGGATGACTTGCTAGTTACAAGGATCTTGGTACCCTTCACTACTTTTTGGGCATTAAAGCTAAGTTCACCTCTACAGGACTTCAGCTTTCCCAAGAAAAGTATATTCTAGATGTTCTCTGTCATTGTAAGATGGAAGGTTGTAATCCGGTCTCAACTCCCATACCGTTAAATTGCTCTCTCGAAGTATGTTGACACTCCTCTTGAAGATCCAATTGAATATCGTAGCATTGTTGGTTCTCTCCAATATGCTACCATTACCAGACCGGGCATTGCCTTTAGTGTCAACAAGGCCTGCCAATTTCTCCAAAATCCAATTGATGGACATTGAGATTTGTCAAACTCATATTCAGGTACTTGAAGGGTACAATTAATGATTCTTTGATTTTTTGTGCTGATTCTTCTCCCTCTATCAATGATTACTGTGATGCCAGCCGGGTGGGGTGCCAAGATGATTGGCGCTCAACTAGGGGTATTGTTGTTTCTACTCGGCTCTAATCTAGTTTCTTGGAGAGCTCACAAGCAGCCCACTGGTACCATTGCTCACTCAAGTACGGAAGCTGAGTTTCGAGCTCTTGCTAATCTCATTGCCAAAGTCATTTGGTTTCAGTCTCTTCTCAGGGAATTACACATTCACATACCCTCTCCCCCAGTCTTATGGTGTGATAATATTGGGGCGACATGCCTGGCTGCCAATTCGGTCTACTATGCTCACACCAAACATATTGAAGTAGATTATCACTTCATACGAGATCGAGTTACAAATGGATCTCTGCTAGTTCAGCATATTTCCTCCTGTGATCAACTAGCTTATTTCTTCACTAGAGGACTGCCTTGACCTAGATTTCTCTCCCTCAAGGCCAAACTCAATGTTGTTAACCGATGGATGAGTTTGAGGGGGCGTATTGGCAATAAGGATTCTATCGAGAGTCCGACTTTAAATAAGTAGAGAACTCTAATAAGATAATCGACCGATTCAGGCCTCTTGTTATCTTCTTCTAGCGTTCTTCTTCTCTCTCCAGTTCTATTCATTATCTTCTTTGTTAGTTCAGTATTATTTGAAATCTTTCAATGACAACGTGGATAGGGTTTTTGACAAAGATGTACTGTGAGAAAGTAAAGTTGACGGTGCTATTGGAGGTGGAGAAGGTGGGGAGCTGGATGCTGTTGACGGCGAGTTTTGGATTCCTGGACTTAAAGAAGGAGAAGAAAACTACACATGTTTAAGTGACTATCATAGGCACAGTCAGGTAGTTCTGGTTATGATTTTACTTCGTTGGCGATTTCCTATCTTTACCGGTAAAGTGCTTTTAATCAGGGTTATTTTGGTTATTTATTTTTTTATTTTAATAATTTAAAAATAATATCTGCATTTCGGTAATTTCACCATATACTCAAGTTCTGCAATTAAAAGTTTAGGTTACACGGTACCTATCTTTAATTTACCCTAACGAATATCTTCATTAGTGTTGAGAGAGTTTCATGGTTGCTCAATCGTCCTTCTTCCCCTATGTATTAATACAATAATGTCTTGTTTTCTATTTTTATGAAATTAGTAGTGTTTTTAGTAATCTAAATTTATCATTGGTAACCTAAATTCATTTTCAGTAATGTATTTATTTTAATCAAATGGTAATCAGGTTTGTCATTGATCATTTTCTATTCATTGAATTATAGTTTTTAGAAGATAGGAGAGGTCAGTATTTTTTTGGGGGAGGAGAGGGGGGGGGGGTGGGACGGGGTAAAAATGCATGTAAGGGTGGCTAGTGAAATTTCGAAAAGGCAAAAACATCTGGTTTGATTACTAACCTCCGCCTCAAAAGCGGTCTATCTTATATATCTCTCAAGCCAGCCTTTCCCAGCCTTTCGGCCCTTTCCCACTCTTCAAGAAGTCGTAAAGTCGTTCTATCTTACTATAAATTAAACACCACACAGGGACCTCTTCATTTCCAAACACAAGCTCTCAAAGAATAACGGTGAAGCAGCAGCAGCCGCAGCAGAACAGGACTGAAGAATACTAAGGTGGAAGCAATCATCAATGGCGTCAGACAAGGTGGTAGAGACGGTTGTTGTTGGAAACTATGTGGAGATGGAGAGTGAAGGGAAGCCCAAGGACATCAAAACCAGATTATCAAAGATATTTTGGCATGGTGGTTCAGTTTATGATGCTTGGTTCAGCTGTGCTTCTAATCAGGTTTCCTTGAAAAAAAAATCAATCATAACGGCTTCCCTCTTTGTTTTTCGCCTGGTTTCTGTTTAGAGTAATTGACTCGTATATTCATACATCTTCATGGGTTTTGCTTTTCTGTTTTCAGGTGGCTCAGGTTCTGCTCACTTTGCCGTACTCATTTTCTCAGCTGGGAATGCTATCTGGGATACTATTCCAGTTGTTCTACGGCTTGATGGGTAGTTGGACGGCCTACCTCATTAGCATTCTATATGTAGAGTACAGAACCAGAAAAGAAAGAGAGAAAGTGGACTTCAGGAACCATGTCATTCAGGTTCTGACTCACCAATATATACACGACTATGTTCAATGTTTCTTAATATTTAGGTGTGATCCATTTCCTTACATGTCTTTTTTCTCTATGTTTCCTCCATTGAAGTGGTTTGAAGTTTTGGATGGGCTCCTCGGGAAACACTGGAGGAATGTAGGCCTGGCATTCAACTGCACATTTCTTCTGTTTGGATCTGTCATTCAACTCATTGCCTGTGCAAGGTATATCTAGTTTAATTTAATTATTGCTGTAGGTTGAAGCTAGTAGCTAGCTCCTTTAATTCTTTTATTAGTTAATTCCTTGTTATATTTCTATATATATATATGAGAGAGAGAAGAGAAGAGGAGAGAGGGAAAGATAGCAATGTTTATTGAAACATGGGTTCCTCTGAACGCAGCAATATCTATTACATAAACGATAATCTAGACAAGAGGACCTGGACGTACATCTTCGGAGCTTGTTGTGCAACTACGGTCTTCATTCCCTCTTTTCACAACTACAGAATCTGGTCTTTCCTGGGCTTGATAATGACCACTTATACAGCTTGGTATCTCACCATTGCCTCTCTCCTTCACGGACAGGTAATATGATTTTTGTTAATTATGAATAATTTTTAAAATGAAGTTCAAACAAAAGAATCTGAATATTTGTAGGACTTAATTATCAATTTTGTTTAATGCAGGTAGAAGGAATTAAGCATTCAGGTCCAGCCAAGCTAGTTCTCTATTTCACAGGAGCAACAAACATTCTCTACACTTTTGGGGGGCATGCCGTTACAGTGTAAGACAAATTATGTCCAGATAATAAGGGATTAACCCTCCCTCCATCACTATCTTATTTAATTATTTACAGAATTAATCCTCCATTTTCTTATTAATAAATTAAAGGCATCATCATTCATGCATGGGGATTGAAAATATTCCTTTTGAAGATTATAATTCGATCAACTACTAATTATGATGCATCTGCTTATTAATAATGATGAAAAAGGAAACACTTTTCGGTCCCCAGGCAGAAACCAGAATAGCGCAATAGCCCTCCCCTCCCCTTTTCAAAGATTCGCGTGGGAGGCAAACCTCTGATTTCTTGGGAACCCGTATTTGTTTGTTGTGTGTTTATTAATTAATTAGAGCTGAAATACAAATGGACACGCAGAGAGATCATGCACGCAATGTGGAAGCCTCAGAAGTTCAAGGCGATATATCTTTACGCGACGCTGTACGTGCTGACACTGACGCTCCCGTCGGCCATCGCCGTGTACTGGGCATTCGGGGATTTGCTTCTGAATCACTCCAACGCCTTTGCTCTGCTTCCGAGATCACCCTTCAGGGACATGGCCGTGGTATTGATGCTCATCCATCAGTTTATAACCTTCGGCTTCGCATGCACCCCTCTCTATTTCGTGTGGGAGAAGGCCATCGGGATGCACGAATGCAAGAGCTTGTGCAAGCGCGCGGCTGCCAGGCTACCGGTCGTCATCCCCATCTGGTTCCTCGCCATCATCTTCCCTTTCTTCGGCCCCATCAACTCCACCGTTGGATCGCTTCTCGTTAGCTTCACCGTTTACATCATCCCTGCTCTTGTCCACATCTTCACCTTCCGATCCGCAGCTTCTCGAGAGGTATGTCAAATTGTCAATGCAATGCTCTATTCCCTGTTTTTCCTATTTAACGATTTGCCACGTGGCAATTGGAGGATGGGGGGACCTTCAGACTTCAGCGCTTTTTTTGGTCAACCTACTATTTCGTTGTGCTTTGACTGGACTGATTACTTATACGCTTTTTAGAAGAGAAACTGAAAAAGAGTGTAGCGTGTAGTGATTGGTGAGAGTGAGTACTGAGTAGGGGGCGAGAGCGGTCCGGTCCAGCGGACAGCGGAGCGGAGCAGTCGAGCAGAGCAGAGCAGCACTCTTCCTTTCTCCGACACTAATCTTATTTTCTGCCGTATCTTGTAATATTTTATTTATGTAAATAAAAACTAAGAAAAGTAAAACGAACATAAGAAATAAAATAAGAAAAAAAAAACAAAATAGTTTTGCAGAAGCGTGCGTTGCTTGCTAATGCAGAATACACTTTAGTCAGAAGAGGGGTATCGAATCACTGATCAGTCTCAGTACGTGATTCCCCCCAAGCCTTAAGATTTGCCCTTGGATTGAGGACACCCAAACACGTGGCATGATTGTAACCAATCATGAGTACTACTGGATTGGCGGGGTCCACACCAATGTTACGTATGATCCTACCTTGAGTGGTAGGAGGTATCAAATGGATGAGTGGGGGCGTTCTGTGCTTGTAATTTTATTTTTGGGGTCCGTTTGGTTGTAGTCGGGAATTAGAATTCTTTAGAATGGCAATGGTCTATTCCCTAATCTGTTTTGGTTCAAATGGGAATTAAAATTGGAATCAATTGGAATGAAATCTCATTCTCAAAAGAGGGGAAGACAATGGCCATTCCCACAAGTGAGAATGATTTTCCACCAGAAATGAAGATAAAATTATGATTCAGTTCAATCAAACAATGCCAATTCTAAACCTCTATTCCTGTAATTCAAATGAATCCTTAGGCTATGTTTGGTTTGAAGGAAAAGGAATGAAGAGGTATGGTATATATATATATATATATAAGATTTATAAAGATTTTTCAACTTTTTCTTGCAAATCAAACACAGCCTTAAATTTTTTTGCTGTTGCAACTTACAAATGTAGAAATGTAGGTAGGATGATGTGATATATATACAAATTAATTCTTGTTTGTTGTGTTGGTGTTGCATGCAGAACGCAGTGGAGCAACCGCCGAAGTTGCTAGGGAGATGGGCGGGAATATATTCGATAAACGTATTTGTAGTGGTGTGGGTACTGGTAGTTGGGTTTGGATTCGGTGGGTGGGCGAGCATGACCAACTTCATCCACCAGATCGACACCTTTGGACTCTTCACCAAGTGTTACCAATGTCTTCCCCCTCTACCAACCTCAACCTCGCCTCACCCTCCTTTTAACACCACCACTGCTCCCCCTCCCACTCCTCACCACCTTCATCACAACCAACATCTACACAGCCCATGATCCATCTTCCTCAATCAATCAATCAATTATAGGCTAGCTTTTGATGTCTGCACAGATACTCTTCATCTTTTATCATATTACATCAAAAAGCCATGAAAAAAAAAACAGAGAAAGAGCATCGCTCAAGTCCTACTCGATCGATCGTTCACCCTTGAAACAGTGGGTGCATCACCAAAGTTAAAAAGAACTTGTCCTTGGCTCGTGGCTTTCCTTCTCCTGAACTCTTAGAAGACAAAACCATCTCTTCCTTTCTCTCTTTATCTATTATTGTTAGACTTGTTAGAGTTTGTTTAGCTTATCAGTAGTTATCAGTGCCTTTGTTATTATGTAGTTTGGGAATGAAATGCTATAAGAAATTCATATGCTAGATTGCAAAGTAAATGGTCATGTTCTGCTTGCTTGAATGAATAAAGAATAGTTGTAAGCATCTTTTGCTCTCTATGAAGAGAAGGATGACGTACAAAAGCCATAGAAAGACAGAAAAAGAAGAGAGCAAGAGAAGAAGAATGCACAGGTGAATTGGGTTTAGTGTAGGGTAAGAAGCTGGGAACAACATATAAAGTTGTGTCGAATCCATCAAAGGCTCCAGCCCTTTTCTCAGGAACCAAATCCCTTTACAAACGCATGCGAGACCATGAAAAGAAAGCACCGTCTCTTTCCAGTAAAGGGTTGAAGGCCCGTCCAATCACCCATCTATTTGCTATACAGCAACAGAAAAAGATTGAGTTGTCTGTGTAATGTATCAGATAACTGGACAACAAAACAACAGAATGATTTCTGCATGCCTTAACAACCAAATCTGAACTGTTAAGGTCTTCTTCATGCTCAACACATACACACACACACTAGTTTCTCGGCTCAGATATGAAGCCTGGTCGGACTAGAATGGGTTAATTTGGATAGGTCCATCATCAGTCCGCCAAGCCCAAAACCCCGAATCAACGTATTAACACAATCATCCCCTTGGGGAATCCAGGAATGATAACATTAGAATATGGAGATGTGATGTTACCTATAAAGCAACATATTGGATTGGAGGCACCAAGACAACCACATGACATGACCAAAATTCAACTTCTTTCCTGGCCTCCTTTTGTTTTGTGCTTATCAATTTACATAGAACAGTAACCTGCCATGTGAGCAGAGCTGTCTGCACTCTGCAGTGAGGTTTGGGTTGTCTATTGTGAGTGTAGGATGAGTAAAATTTTAAGCCGAGTCTGCTCTTTGGTATGTATGCTAACTGGCTTTAATTTGGAGTAGGGATAGGGAGCCCGTTCTTGTTTTTTATGGATTTTGAGAGGGGGAGAAAGTTGGTCAATGGAAACCAAAATTTCATTGACCAAGGCATCCATGTTGTGTAATTTTTAAATGATTACAGTGGTTTTGGAGGTAAATTTTTTATGCCTATGCCTATGCGCTAAATTCCCTGTGAGGATTAATGAAATTTTATTTTTCTGGATATCAATTCCTAAGTGGATAAATAACTTTCTTAGATACTTTAATGAAATAAAAATACCCTTTTTAATAATAAATTTTTATGGATAAAAAGATAACTACCTTATTTATTTGAAAAATTAAAAAATATGCATGAATAAATACAATATCCCAGGAACAGTTACCCTAATAAGTGCATTTATTTTAATAAATAATTAATTAACGAAAAAAAATAAAACAGGACCTTAATAATAATTCATCGTTGCATCCTTAACTGAGAGCCTATGCTGAAATTAGATTCTTTTGTCTGCTCTTCAGAAGTGAGGTGGGGCTTTGAAAAGCCAGATTCCAGAAAAAAAATTTACGGGCCACACTACCACTAGCTGTTTCATTTCACCCTTAATTACGTTTAGAGACAACTGCAAAATCATAGTTTCGTCATTTAAAGTCATTGTGTACGAATGTTTTGTCTCTGGTAAACCGCAAAATAAAAAATGGGATTTTAATGCAACTGTAAAATACATATTGCATACGATTTACAGTGGGGCTCCCTGAACAAGTTAAAGAAAAATCTACTCTTGTTTTTCTTTTTCATTTTCTTTATGAATTGGCTAATTTTCCTTGTTTCTTTTTTATGCGAGAAAGGCAATAGCCTTTAGTTAGTTCAAATGCTCAAGTTACAATCTGAAAACACAGGATGAGCAAGGAGATTAGTGACATATATAATACATCAGAGCAAATAAACACTCTATAAATAGTGAGAGCTTTGTTTGCAAGGAAATGAGCCATTTGGTTGCTAGATGTCTCACAAAATGAGCAGAGAGCAATCGGCCACGATTGTTCATATGCGCCAAAGGAGAAGAAGGAGATATAATTCTCCAACAGGTACATTATAACTTTTATAGTGCATGTCCCTCAAATATCACATGATAATGGTTATTATCCTTGCATGAAGAGATCAATCTTATCCAGCTATAACTCAGCAGTTGTGTTCTATAATTCTATCTGTTGTATATATCTTTATCTTGACAAGTGTTGTGTTGTAACTCAAACTCTTTATTTATAAATAAATACAAGGTTGATGGGCTTCATCCATCAAACTATTTACGTAAGTCTTTCCATCTATTAGTTTCTCTATCTTGGTATCCGTAAAACCAGAGTTTTTTTGGTTTGTTTTTCTTGTGTATTATTCAGAAAATTCAAATATATATACATGAATGCACAGCCACTAAACTCCTAAGCTTATGGAAATTAGAACTCCTAAGCTTACACGGACTCAATCTTTCCTATCCTATTTGAACAATTCATGATAAGAAAAGAAGGAAAGAAGATATACACAAAGAGGGTATATACATGAACGGACTCCTAATCCTAACACACCCCTCATGTTGGAGCATGCAGATTGTGAATGCCCCAACTTGTGGATAAAGTATTCAAATTCTCTGCGACCCAGTGCCTTTGTAAAAATGTCAGCCAGCTGAATGGTAGTCAACACATAAGCAGGACGAATGCAACCATTTTGAATCTCATCACGTACAAAATGGCAATCAACTTCAATATGTTTCATACGCTCATGAAACATTGGGTTTGCCGCAATATGCAAGGCTGCCTGACTATCACAATATAATCGCATTGAGTTTGAATGTGTAACTCCAAGAGCCAATAACAATCCCTTCAGCCATTTTAATTCACACGTGGCCGTGGCCATAGAACGATACTCTGCTTCTACTGAAGAACGAGCCACAATGTGTTGTTTCTTAGTTTTCCAGGAGATCGACGATTTTCCAAGAAGAATAAACCATCCAGACAAAGAACGTCGGGACAGAGGACAACTTGCCCAGTCTGAATCACACCATGCATATAATTGCAAGTCACAATCTGAACGCAAGAGAATTCCTTGACCACTCGCAATGCAACTTCCCAATGTCTTTCTTGCAGTTGCTGCATAAATTGGGACAGAACATGCACGCAATAAAACAACTCAGGACAAGTTGCTGAGAGATAAATAAGCCTGCCCACCAAGTGCCTGTATCGCTCAGGATCAGATAAGAGAGGCCTACTTGTCAAGGCGAGACTGTGATTCTGCTCCATAGGAAAAAAGGAGCAGGTTTTACACTAAGTAATTCAACTTCAAAGATAATATCCAAAGCATACTTTCGTTGAGTTTGGGGAACTTCAATGCCCAAAAAATATTTCAATGGTCCCAAGTCTTTCATATGGAAGCAATCACTCAAATATTTCTTGTAGACTTGAATTGTCATACGATCATTACCTGACACGATAATGTCATCCACATACCGAGAACAAGCACATGCACCCTATCTCGACGAAAGGTCAATAGGGAGTAATCTGAACCTGATTGCTGAAACCCATATGTCTTCAAGGCTGCGGTTAATTTAGCAAACCAACATCTCGACACTTGTTTCAAGCCATACAGAGATTTTCACAACCGACACAGCATACCTGGTTATCTGACTAAAAACCAGGAGGCATTCGCATGTAGACTTCCTCATGAAGGTTACCGTGCAAGAATGCGTTATGTACGTCCATTTGATGAATCTCCTAATTTCTAGCTGCTACGGCTGCAAAAAAGGTATGGACAATAACCATTTTTGCAACTAGGGCAAAAGTTTCATTATAATCAATTCCCTCAACCTGCTTATTCCCAAAATTCACGAGACGGGCTTTGTATCTTTCCACTGTCCCATCAGCGTTGTACTTGATTCGATACACCCATTTGCATCCTATGGCTCGTTTTCCGGATGGCAAAGGCTCTACGGTCCATGTTTGATTATTCTCAAGTGCCAGTATTTCTTTCTGCATTGCATCCCTCCATTTTTCATCCTTTACGACCTTAGCAAAAAAAGTAGGTTCAACTCCTGCAGTAATAGCTGCCAAGAAAGCACGATGTCAACAAGAAAAACTGTTACAATTCACATAGTTATCTATGGGATAAGGACTACCTACAGGATGTGATTGGCTGAGTGAGCTTGCAAAGGAACGCGGAGAGGGACTCAAGCGTTGTGTGGTGTGAAGTGCATAATCTCTCAACCTTGTGGACTGCTATTTCTATCGATGCCCACACCCCAAATGAAATTCAGAGTGCTGCTGTTGCTCAACATCGCCACCCCCCTGACATCAGAACTGTCTTCAGTTGCATTCTCTGTGGTGGCATCACAAGAATGCATGGGTTCACCAGCATTTGCATTTGGGTCTACGTGGGTTCCTTCTTTTACATGGACTCCTTCTTCAATGAGTGCACCTCGCTAGGTAGTCTCCATCTCGCTATTTGCTAGTCCAGGTAAACAAGTGGATGGTACCAACACCTCATCTATCCCACCTATTCCATAATTAAATTGACTTTGTGCTTTGTTCGGTTGTGCATCCTCCTTGTGTGCATACAGGAATTCATGCTCTAAAAAATTAACATCTCTTGATGCAAAGAACTTGCCGGACTCTAAATCATACAAGCTCCATCCTTTCTTTCCAAAAGGATACCCAACAAAAACACAGTTTGCTTCGACTGACAAATTTATCCCCTCCATGTCCATGATTGTAAGCATGTGCTAAGCAACCAAAAACTCGCACACTATCAACAGAATGGATGGTGTCCGATTGATCAAATAATATGCGGTCAAGACACATTCCCCCAAAAAATCAATAAGCAAGCTAGCTTGAAAGCGCAAGGCTCAGGCAACATTGAGTATGTGGTGGTGCTTACGTTCAACCCTCCCATTTTATTGAGAGGTCCCGACACAAGTGGTTTGATGAATAATACCACTTTCAACAAAATAACTACCCAAGCAGACAAACTCAATCCCATTATCAGTACGGGTCACCTTTACAAGTTTGTTAAATTGCCTTTGAACCATAGCAAAAAAATTTCGAAGAACTCGTTCCACTTCTGTCTTATCAACCATAAGAGGCTGTAGTTCTATAAGGGCCCCATAAATCACAATGAATTAACTAAAAAATATTGGATGCTTTATTATTACTAGAAACAAATTCTTCTCGACATTGTTTAGCTCAGAAGCATGCATCACAACCCTTAACACTGTCATCATTATTATTCTTAGTGCTAATAAAAGGCAGCGACTTAACAATTCTATAAGAAGGATGCCCTAACTTTTGATGCCAAATATCCCACGTTCTATTCTTTGTAGTCTTCATTGCTCTTGTTGATGTAATGCTCCAGAAATAATAGAGTCCCTCTCGTTGCTCACCCGCTCCAATCAGCATCCTCGTAGTGCGGTCCTGTATCACACAGAATTTATTAGTGAATTGGACAATACAATTCGATTCCTTAATCAATTGCGATACAGAAAGTAAATTGCAATTCAAACTAGGCACATTAAAACACTAGTCAGTTTCAGATGATCGTCCAGTGCAATTGTGTCTTCTTTCTCTGTTATTGTCGCTTTCCTGTCTGGTAACCCAACAGAGTACGGAATGACATTCTTTATGTCTCTCATCGACTCGAGGCTTCCTGTCATATGATGAGAGGCCCCTGTGTCTATTATCCATTCTAATAATATTTGCTTACCACTTAGTCGTTGACCCCCCTCTTTCTGTGTGTTCAGAAGGTTGAGCAACTTGTTCCACTACTCACTACTTAGTCCATTTAACCCAGTCTTGGATGCATCAATTGATTCTCCTTGAGACGCATTGCCTTGGGCAGAGGCTTTGGCTGTATTGGCCTTGACTTCACCGCCACATCCTTTTCCTCTTGCCCCTGCTCCTTGTTTCTGTCCACCACGCCCTCAGCCTGTTCCACGAGCATTATTCTTCAGTCGATCGCCCCACCATTCAGAGTAGCCGATCAGTTGGAAACAAGACTCTGTATCGTGGCTTGCCTTGTTGTAGTGAGTACATACTACGGTCTTGTCTCTACCTTCGCTTTGCCTCTTCCCTGTGTGGGCTGTGAAGGCCACAACTTCAATCTTCTCTTCCTTTGCTCTAGTCATGGTTTGAACTTGCTCCTCTTGAATTACTATAGCATAGGCTTGATTCAAACTTGCAAGGGTTCTGTACTCAGTATATGCGAACACACACCTCCATAGATCGTGTCGTCTAGCCCCATAAAAAATTGATGAAGTTTCTCTTCATCTCGCTTCTTATCCCATGCCCTGCTTATGTTGCAGCTGCACTTTCCACATTGACAAATGGGATATTGCTCATAATTTTCCAATTCCTCCCAAATCATCTTGAGTTTGCCATAGTAATTCAAAATCGTCATCCCTCTTTGTTTGAAATTTGCCAACTCAGATTTGAGTTGTTGAACTCTTGGTCCATTACCAACAGAGAATCGCTCCTTTATGTCATCCCAGAGTGTCTGTGCAATCTCAGTGTACGTTACGGTTGAACGTAAATTAGGTTCAATCATATTCAGAATCCATGACACAAGCATGGAATTCACCATCCACCAATCTTCCAATTCCACTGAATCGTCTAAAGGTTGTTTCATCGATCCATCGATGAAGCCAAATTTCTTCTTGGCTCGCAACGCCGTTCTTATTGCTCGAGCCCATTCATCATAGTTGTCACCTCTAAGCTGGATCTGTGCGATAATGCTGCATGGATTGTCATTGGTTGATAGAAGGTAGGGCGAGATCACATTCCTTGTCAATTGACCACTGCTCTGTTCTTTTTCTCTGGTTTCGGCCATCAGTGGGCTGATGTCATACTTCACAAGTCTTGACAAAATCCAAATCCCAAAAAAAAAACAAAAGGGAGTTGAGCTTCAGAAATACCTTTAGTCCTTATAAAAAAAAATTGCTCTTCAGATTTGGGACTGCACTGACGAAACTCGCGAGTCAGTCCTTATAAAAGCTGCTCGTCGGATTTGGGATTGCAATGATCGAACTCGTGAGTCATCCGCAACCAACCACTTCTGAAGCTTTTGCTCCAAAAAGAAGATGATCGCTAGTAATAGATTGTCGCCGCTAGTAAGAGATTGTCGCTGCTAGAATGAAAGGCAACAGCTCGTAATGGATCGCAGCCGCTGGAATGATTCCCGCCTCTCTGTGTTCGCACCACTGGTAATAGATCACCATCGCTGGAACGAAAGAGATCGCCACCGCTGGAACGAAAGAGATCGTCTCCGCTAGAATGAAAGACAACTGTTGGTAATAGATCGCCACCGCTAAAACGAAAAACGACCGCTGGTAATGGATCGCCGTCGCTAGAACTATTCCTGCCTCTCTGTGTTCTCACCGCTGGTAATAGATCGCCACCGCTGGAACTACTTCCGCCTCTCAGTGTTCGCACTATTGGTAATAGATCGCCGCCGCTAGTAAGAGATCGCCGCCACTAAAACGAAAGATGACCACTGGTAATGGATCGCCGCCGCTAGAACGATTCCTACCTCTCTATGTTCACATCACTGTTAATAGATCGCTGTCGTTAGAACGAAAGACGACCGCTGGTAATAGATCACCGTCGCTGGAACTACTTCCGCCTCTCAGTGTTCGCACCACTGGTAAAACCAGAGCTTTTCTGGTTTGTTTTTCTTGTGTATTATTCATTGAAAATTCAAATATATATACATGAATGCACAATCACATAGCCACCGAACTCCTAAGCTTATGGCAACTAGAACTCCTAAGCTTACAGGGACTCAATCTTTCCTATCCTATCTGAACAATTCATGATAAGGAAAGAAGGAAAGAAGATATACACAAAGAGGATATATACATGAATGGACTCCTAATCCTAACAGTATCAGAGTTATGGCATCTCTCTCCAATTCCAATGCCCAAACTTAGAATTCAACTCAGCAGTCTATGACCACCATGCATGGATTCTGGTGTGGTTAGTCATCTCCTTAATATTACTCATTTCTTACCGGTCAAACTAAACAACGAGACTTTTCTGCTATGGAAAGTCTAGTTCCACAATGATGAGTATTACTCGGCTGCCTATAACAATGGTACCTTGTCATCTTTTGGTCTCACATGGTATCCAAACTCTGACGTCACTCACCACATGACGTCGAACATAGACAAGTTACAGTATCATTCGGATTATCTAGGTGGTGATCAGGTGAAAGTGGGTAGTGGCTCAGGTTTGCACATTTCCAACATTGGTTTTTCTACTTTATCCACTTCCAATGGTACCTTCCAGCTAAATGATTTGTTTCATGTTCCCCATCTGTGCAAAAACTTACTTTTAGTTAGCAAATTCACTAAAGCTAATGAATGATTTTTTGAGTCTCATCAAGAGTATTTTCTCTTGAAGGACTATACAGGGAGAACGTGAGGATCCAATAGAGATAGACTATATCTTTTTCTAGGTAGTGTTCACACCAGAAATAAGTCTCCACAAGCAATGGTCGGAGTTCAAGCTTCTATTCAAGAGTGGCATCAGCAATTTGGACATCCTGCTCTTTGAGTTTTGAGGCAAGTTTTATCCAAATATGGATTACCATATTCTAGTCAGACATCCAATAGAGTCTGTGAAGCTTGTCAAATGGGTAAGAGTCATAGGTTACATTTGTCTTATAGTTCTTCATCCAATAAGTGTCCTTTGGAGTTGGTGTACTCATATGTTTGGGGACCAGCCCCAATTGTGTCAAATAAAGTGTACTTAGATGTTACATTTGTCTTCTAGATGTTTCCTATGAAGCACAAGTCTGATGTATTCGATCTATTTCTTAAATTTAAATGTCATGTTGAACTATTATTTGATGCAAAAGTTAGATGTTTTCAATCCGATTGGGGAGGAAAGTATACAAAGCTCTCTAGTGTTTGGACACTCATGGCATTACCCATCATCGACCTTGCCCTCACACTCATGAGAAAAATGGCACAATTGAAAGGAAACACCGACATGCCATCAAATCTACCCTGTCTCTATTGGCAACCCCATCTCTCCCCTTCAGTTTCTAGTTTGATGCAGTTAAGATAGTTGTCTGTCTCCTAAATCATGTGCCAAGTCCATCTCTTGGTAACGTCAGCCCATTTGAAAAACTCTTTGGTATTGCTCCAGATTACAACTTGTTGAAGACTTTTGGATGTGTATGCTATCCATTCTTGTACCCCTACAACAAACACAAGTTTGATTTCATGTCTCTTTGATGTATTTTTCTTGGGGTATAGTGCAACTCACAAGGGTTATTGTTACTTGTATCCCAAATCAGGTCGAGAATATATATGCTGACATGTTATTTTTTATGAGGGCTTGTTTCCCGGATTTTAGTCCTGGCCCCCTCACATTGCACTGACATAATCTCCATATCCAAATGGTGTCTACATTCATGCTCCTATATTACCATCACATTCAGCCACACCATACAAATCTGGTCTAGATACAGAAGCTTCTGTCACAAGTGAAGCACCTTCAGCTGTAAATCGTTCACCATCAGATGATGTTTATGATGATCTCACTCCAATTGGTTGATCTCTCTTCACTAATGACAATAGTCCAGATACTAATCAATCCATTCATTTAGTGCCTCCTCATGGCACTTGACTCGTTACAAATCTGTTGAGAACCACACACCTAGTGCCACCACCATGATCCAATTCTCATCAACATCATATGACCACTAGATTGATGGATGGCACTCTCTCAAATCAGGCTCATATTACTGCCAAGAACCCGCTGCACTATTGTCTCAGCTACATGATGACACTCCTAGTTCCTATTCCAAAGTAGCCACTAATGCTCGATGGCAAGAAGCAATGACCAAGGAATTCAATGCCTTACTATAGAACCGATCGAGCTTGGTCTCTTGTTCCTTATAGAACTGATATGAACGCCATCGGCACAAAGTGGGTCTACAAAGTGAAGCGGTATGCAAATGGGTCTATAGAACATTTCAAGGCTCATCTTGTGGCTCAAGGCTTCTCATAGATTCCAAGAGTGGGCTTTACTAACGTTGTCAGCCCAGTTGTCAAACTGGTAACCATCCAAACTGTTATCACCATAGCCATGTCTCATAAATGGTCAATCCATTAGATCGACTTTGATAATGTCTTTCTTAATGGAGCCATTCATGAGGATATCTACATGTGTCAACCTAGAGGATTTGAGGACCCACGGTTTCCCACACGTGTATAGACTGCAAAAATCACTATATGGTCTTCGCAAGGCTCCTAGAGCTTGGTATTCTTGGATGACTACTCTTCTTCTGAGTATGGGCTTTCAAATTTCGAATGCAGATCCATCATTGGTTGTCTTTCACAGTGGCACTATTTCTATCTATATGCTGATTTACGTTGATGACATCCTTCTCAGTGGGTCTAGTTCCACTACCATTTCATGGGTCATTTCTTCTCTGGTCACAGCATTTTCTCTTAAGGATTTGGGTTCTACCTATTATTTCTTGGGCATGGGGTTCACTCCACACTCCACTAGTCTAGTTCTTTCTCAGCGGAAGTACATTGTGAATCTACTTAAGCAGAGTCACATGGATCTCACCAAACCTCTGTCTACTCCTATGGAAAGTAGTTGCAAATTAACCAAGTTCAGTGGCTCTTCTTTATCTGATCCTAGTGAGTATCGAAGTATTGTCGGAGCTTTACAATACCTGACAATCACTAACTTCACATTGCTTTCAGTGTCAACAAGGCCTGTCAATTTCTTCACTCTCCAACTATAGATCACTGGGCAACTATGAAACAAATACTCGGTACCTCAATGGTACAATAGATCATTTGGGCGGGATGTCCAAATGATAGGCATTCAACCGGCGACTTTGCTATTTATTTGGGAAATAATTTGGTTGCATGGAGCTCCAAGAAATAGGCTACAGTTGCACATTCAAGTACGGAGTTTGAATTCAGATCTTGCACGAATACTGCCATAGAAGTCCTCTGGTTACGATCTCTCCTAAGTGATCTTCGTAATCCACTTCGTCACTATCCCGTTATTTGGTGTGATAACATTGGTGCAACTCATCTCGCATCCAATCCCGTATTCCATGCCCAAACCCAACATGTTGAAGTTGATTATCATTTTCTTCTAGACATGGTGCTGAAAAAATCTCTAGAAGTGTGTTTTCTTTTATCAAAGGATTAGACGGCAGACACTTTCACCAAACTTGTTAGTGGTGCTTAATTTCATCAACTCAGATCCAAGTTTCATGTCCATGTTGGACATTTCACTTGAGGGGGCGTGTTAACAGTTATCACCCTTGCATGAAGAGATCAATCTTATCCAACTATAATTCAGCAGTTGTGTTCTACTATAATTCTGTCTGTTGTGTCTATCTTTATCTTGACAAGTGTTGTATTGTAACTCAAACTCTTTATTTATAAATAAACACAAGGTTGATGGACTTCATCCATCAAACTATTCACATAAGTATTTGTCTCTATTAGTTTCTCTATCTACCTCCAAAGAAGAGCAATGGGGTAAATTTATCCAACGAGCAACAATAACCTGCCCGATCTTGATTCTCGAGAAACAACACCTACTTCCAACCTATAGAGCTAAAGTCGTGCCACTGAAGTTGATTTTGACATGGTTGAAAGATGGTCAAAGCCAGTGGAGATAAACTTTGACTAGAGCACTCAACACATTGGGAGGTCTAGGTAGATTAAGGTTTGATCTAATCATCTATTGTCAAATAGATATATGATATATCACAGAATTAGTGAGTTTTCTGAAAGAATGAATCGCATCCATGGAACATAGAGAGTAGTCCATGTTAAATGCATTCCTTTCTAGATATCTTAATAATAAAACAGTAAATTTACAAATTATTGCCTTGTAGTTGCAGGGTGGTGTGTTATATGCAAAACCTAGAAAAATATATTGTAATGGTTGAATAAAAAATTAAGTAAAACAATGATAAAGAAAAGACAGAAAATAGAGCATGCATAGATTTACATGGTGTCACTTATAGCCTATGTCCATGGACGAAGGAGCAGAAATCTACTATAGAAATCAACAATAGAGGTTACAAAGTTGTGTAAAACCCTATATTGATGATTATTTCATCGATTGGAACTTTACATATATGTATAGGTACATAGATAAGTTAAAAAAGGATAAAAATAAACATTACAAAAAATAGAATAAAACAGTCAATTGAGACAACCCCACACTTGTTTCGATGTTGTACAACCAACAATTTGGGCCAATATGGGTTCAATAAAAGAAATAAGGATCCAAGTCAGGATGAGTTGATCTTGTTCAATCCAAGCAGTGAAGTGAGATTCAAGGTTTGTTGATCAAATGATCCTTCTAAGTTCTAATCTACATATATACCCAAGCAACCGGTTGCCTTTGAGTGCTAGAATTACTTTGGCACTTCAAAGAAGATAGTTATGTTCATTGAGTTTGACGGACATTAAACTCATGAAATTGGAGAAGGCTATGACTGTGATGGTTCAAGTAGCATTATTACTCTCATCCTAAGTTTGTGTTAGAGAAAATGGGGTCACTGTAACTTTGGAGGAGAAGCTCTGAGGCGCGTCTGAAGACACTATCTTTAGAACGTTCTTTGCCCCCATTCAGTTTCACTGAGTTTGTTGTTGGGTTATAGGAAAATTTGTTCCTAGGATACAACAGAGCCTTGGGTGAGAATCTACAACCAACAAAAGTTGAAGAATCTCCAAAGAAACCTTCTGTGAGACTGTAGTAGACCGGACTGAGAGAGAGAGAGAGAGAGAGAGAGTGAATTTTGAAATTTTGTGTTTTGGAATCTGATTCATGCTCCTTAAATAATTTGTGAAGAGGTATGAAGAAAAGGTAGGTGTTGGTTTAGAGAATACACCTTGAACAGTCACAATTTCAAACATTGTGACTGTTTAAAAAGTAGTTAACAATGAGTGACTGTTAACTTTGAATTGTGCCTCTTGATTACACCCGATCGAATCATGACCGTTGATCTCATCAACGGTGATCAACGATCAACAACTAACCAAAACCAAACCGCCCATCGCAAGCCACGTGGGTGCAAGCAAAGTGCGCCTCTAAAGCGCCGCAAACACGCGTGCGCGTGCATTGCACGGTATCGAATCTCCATACTCTCCTCTACTAATTCTAAGGAGTGTAAATCAGCTCCTATTGAAATACTAAAAACAAAACTTATAATTTTCCAATGTGGGACAAGTTCAAAACTGGGTTTTGTAAGAGAAAAACTGATTTTTCAATCAAGTGTGCAGGTGCAATTTCTCATATAATTGACTACTCAAATCCATTGGATTTAATCTCTTATGAGATTAAAATCCAACAATCCCCCACATTGATTGATCAATTACATAGTTCTCTCTTAATCCAAACTATTATGACACAATTATGCATACAAAATGTGTTTATCAACTTAAAACTCTTGTTAGTATAGTTATCTCGGAATGCAAACTTCAGCTTCAGATCCAAACTACTATGATTTAATCTCTTTCGAACAAGGGAAAACTTCAGCTTCAGATCATGAATTTTAGATATATTAAAGGAATAAAACAGCCAATTGAGACAACCCCACACTTGTTTCGATGTTGTACAACCAACAATTTGGGCCAATGTGGGTTCAATAAAAGAAATGAGGATCCAAGTCAGGATGAGTTGATCTTGTTCAATCCAAGCAGTGAAGTGAGATTCAAGGTTTGTTGATCAAATGATCCTTCTAAGTGACAGTTTGTGACTGTTAACTTTGAATTGTGCCTCTTGATCACACCCGATCGAATCGTGACTGTTGATCTCATCAACGGTGATCAACGGTTAGCAACGCACCAAAACCAAAGCCGTCCATCGCGAGCCACGTGGGTGCGAGCAAAGTGCGAGCAAAGTGCACCTCTAAAGCGCCGCACACATGCGCGCATCTCTTATGAGATTAAAATCCAACAGTTTGGATAGAAGAGACACTAGTTGGAATGGTTGCAATGGGAGATAGTGAGAAACCACGTGTTATACTCGTGGTTTTTATAATTTTTTGTTTTTTATTTTTAATTCTACGTAATTCCATCTAAGTAAGCATGTAGTTCACGTTTCAGGAGATTTTCCTAGCTTAACGAACTCTCTCCATTCGACTTTAAATGAAGCACGATTCTAGGTCGTGTTATACTCGGATTTTTTTTGGGTTATATTTTTTCTACAACCTGATCATAAACTATTTCTTTCCTGTCAACCCTTATTCTTCATGTTCAGAAAAGCTTGAAGTTTGAGAATCCCATGTAAACAGAGACGATGCAACAACTTGAGAATCCAACCCTAGTGGTTTTGCTCTATTTTCTTCCATTCCAGTAGAAGTTTTTGGAACAGTTTGAGAACTAGATAAAAAAGGTATTATTGGTTCTTTGACATCACTTTCTTTCTATCAATGCTCCATCCTTTATTTTGCTAACCATAGATTCATACTTGACCACACCAAAACAGGGGTGAGACTGTTGTGGTTGTTTTTTTCTATTCATTCTATTCCAGTGGTAGTTTTGCTTTGTTTATGGCACCGTGAGCACTGGATCAAGCAAACTTTTTAAAGGTATGCTATTAGTTGTCTGACATTCATTTACTTCTATTAGTGCTCCCTATTTTGCTAACCGCATTCATACTTGAACATGCCAAAACAAGCAATCGTTTTTTTTTTTTTTAGAGAGAAAAACGAAGTTAATTTGGAAGTTGTTGGAATGTCAAGAATTTAGTTGTCAGCCATTTTTGGGCAATCCAACTCTTGGTATTCATAGGGAGGCGTAAGAATGATCAAACTCTCAATCATTGTTCCTTTCTTCAATCTCAAACACAGGTATGTATTTCACACCATTTCCAATTTGTATGGGCTGTTTTTGGTGTTCATTATTGTCGGTGACTTCGTCAAACACCATTTAGGAGTTAAAGGTATCGAAATGAAGGTGAATATCTCACCCCCAGTTTCTATATCTCACCACTATGTCGAATGACACTTTGGCTTCATTCGGGTTATGAAGACAATTATTTTGCATCAGATTCTAGATAGTCCAACTCAAATCCGACTTATAACCATATAAATAAACCATTTTAATAACAAACTAGTCCAATTTTGTCCTTTTGAACTTGTCCAAACTAGCATAACTATTAATAATCAGTCTGGTTTTGTCTTCTAACTAATAGCTATTAATAACCAATTATTATTGTTAATTTCTCAAAATAATTAACGATATTTAAAACTTGTGCAAACCAGTCACATTAATAAATCATAATTTACATAATTAATAAATAATCAATACTTATCAAATCAAGCTATTAATAACCAATCACTACTATTAATTTCTGAAGATAATTAATGATATTTAATTTATTAGTAAATTACTTGACACATCGGTTTCATTCGTGTTTATATAAATTAATCATTAATAATCATTTACTAACTGTAAATTATGAAAATCATAAACACTACCCAAAAATGATTTATTACAATTTCAAATAATTCTTGAATATTGAATATTATTTTTAATTATTTGATAAAATTAATTTACACTAATTAAATAATTATAATATTTTTATTTATTTATTTATATTTTTACTTATTTGATTTAATGTTTCAGTAATTATTATTATTATTATTATTGTATTTTAATATTTTTAAGTTTTAGTTACTTTTAATATTTTCAGTAATGCAGTAATTATAACTTGCAGTAATTAATATTCTAATTATTTCATATTTATATTATTAATATTACTGAAAATATCAGAACAAATTGATTATTTTAAGTTTCAAAAGTTTAGTATAAATTTGTTTAATTTTGGAAAATTACTAAATTTTAAACATTTTTTGTATAATTAATGAATAATTACTAATAAATTGCTGATTATTGATATTTATGAAAATTACAAACATTTCCAAGAAATAATTTATTGATATTTGAATAAACTAATCATTACTTTTATATTATTTTTATTTTAAATTATAAATTTTAATAATTTTAATATTTCAGTGATTAGTATTTTCAATTATTTTATATTAATATTTTTATTGCTATTGAAAATATTAAAATAAATTGGTTATTGGAATTTTGAAAAATTTTAGTATAACTTAGTGTGATTACAGAAAATTACTGTATTTTGAAAAATGTTTTATATAATTAATGAATAATTACTGATATGTTACTGAATTATTGTATTTTTTAAATACAAATAAAATACTGAATTAATGGATTTTTCTGTGCATCGCATAGGTCCCCACTTTTAGATATCCTAAACCCCAATATATCCAATCTCTCAAAACTCTACATCCTTTTAAATAAGTCAAAGATTACATAAAAGAGAACTCCCAAACAGTATATCTTATTCAGGTAGAGTCCATATATTGAATATGACTGCCCAAGCACTACGCTCGGCGAACCATTAGGCTTAATTTGGAAAGAGTACAAATACAAATATATACAGTACAAATGCATACAAAATAATGCAAAATATAAGATTTTATACTCGACACATTTATATTTACACTCCTTCCAAACTGAGTCATATGAAATTTTGTCTTTGAGATTTTCCCATCTTGATTTGGAACGGATTATAAAGCGGGTCAGAAGAATTTCACAAACACAATAAGGTGACATTTATCCCCTCACTTTTGCTTCGCCAATATGAAATCATGAACTTTTAAATTCCAGAACTTTTGCCCTTATTGGGGTTAACGAAGATATAATTACAAATTGAATTGTGCATGTACATACCTCAGTTTGATCAAATGCATCAAGAGGTGCGTCATCGCATGTCATAAATTGGAAAAGAGTAGCCCAACGATGACCTAGTGAATTTTGCAGGAGAAGAGGAGATTAAGAATGGTTTGATGAAATCTACGGAATCAAAGAAGGCCAGTAATGAGATTTCCCTGAAGGTGCAATCGGACTCGAAAGAAGATGTTTCAGAATAATGATTCCGGTAATGAAGTTATTGAATAGTTTGGGAAATAAGAGTCTTAAGCGTGGTTTTCAAACCGCTGTTTGGCCACAGTCTAGATAACGGGTTCCGGTTTATTCTAAATCTGATCTCTAGCTAAAAACTGTTGAATCAATTAATAATTTATTGATTTGGGTAGTCGAATCATCAATCCATTCAATAGTCTTTAGCTTTTTTATTTTAATTATTTTTATTTTTTTTTTATTAGAATGGGTCATTCGTTCAAACCAGACAAACAAATAAAGTGATGGCCAAAACGGGTCAAAGTATGAGTATTGTGGTTAAACTTGCTAGCACAGAGGAGTCCAACAATAATAATTCAAATAATTTATAGGAATAGTGGAGTCCGACAGTGATTTGGTGAAATCTGTGAGCAAAGAGATCATCAAGCCTCATAGAGCCCATGAGGACTACGCTGCTAGGTAGTTGCCTCCTAAAAACGCCAGCAACAACGTAGATAAAAGGTATTCCTTGGAAGTTGGAAGAGCTATTGGTTTAGCACTTAAACTAACATCTTAATGACCAAGATAACATAAAATTTGAAATTAGTTCAATATATGTAATGGTATTAATATTGTAATTATACAACAGTATTTTTTACATTTAAAATATAAACAAAATTTTAAGAGTATTTAAACATTTTTCGGATTCAAGCAGATGCAGGAGCCGGGACTTCACTCTCTATCCCTATGCTCAGAGTTGAGCTTCGGTCAGGGCAAAACCCGTTAGAGCAGTCTTTACAGCCTTCTATTGAAAATATCTCCCTGTTATAATTATATACTTTATTTCATGGAAAAATATTCTTAATGCAAAGTTGCAAATGACGGTTGGAATGGTATGAGCACTGAAATGCCGTGAGGGAAGGAGGAATTTTTGAAAAGAAGTATATTCTGGCCCGGCCACCACGTTATTTTATATTATATTCATATCTTATAATATAAAAATTATATGACACCCATAATACATATTATATAATATTTTATGTTACAATAATGTATAAAATAAATTTTATCACATAATATAAGATATTATATATTTAATATTTAGTATTTGATAGATAAAAGTCTTAGGCCAGGACTGACAGGATCACGCCTTGCATCTAAGCAGCTTAGAGGAAGGGTCTAGTCCAAACTCCAAATCTTAGCTAGGACTAGGATCCACTAATGAAAATCACCTGGTCCAAGTGGCTACTTGTCAAACGGCTATAGAGAGAGGATGATAGAATGCGGGCAACCCAGAAACTGAGAGTCCAGCTGTCTGTCTAACGTTCTCTCTCTCTGGAATCGAAGAATGAATTCATTGCATCCTTCAGGGTAAGGAGTAACGACAGGTCCCACCAACAATGTATTCCTAATTAAACAGCCCAACATACTCAAGGGAGAGTACTCAATAGGTTCCAATTGAATCCAACATCATAAATTTCTAGATTTATTGCCTGGGCTAAGACAAAGACAAAAATAGGCTACTGTGGGTTGTGTTGCATACAGCCAGCCATACAGGCTATACTTTTGTGAAGGGTATAATATATAAATCTCCCACGAGATTTTGGCAATCATAAAATCCTTTCGTATAGTTTTGAAAAATCTCTACTCTGGAGATTAACTAATGAATTTACAAAATGAAATTACCTCACTTTCCAATCTGAATTAAAAGGGAAAATCCAGTAGTTTGAATTATGTTGAAACATGTAGTAAAGGCAATTTTGTAATTTCAAAACTCCGTTAATGTTTTTCTTAATGAATTTATTTAACCAATAATGAAAGGGAGGTAATTGCATCAGGGGAGGCTTTTATGATTGTTAGAATCTTTTCTTGAGGGGAGGTTTCTATAATTTTAAAACTACTGAATTCATGCATTGCTCTGCAACAATACAATTTAATTGGCTTTTTATGTCGTTGGATCAAGTGAAGTAAAAGAGATGCATAAATCGCCATTAATGTTGTTAAAATTAAAGAACCACAGCCACTGCATCGGACGGTGAATGATAGTGACTACTTTACCCACTTTACCCAAGAGAAGACTTGTAAGCTACGCTATCACATACACATTATCCCTGTGTTTGTTTTAGAAGCATTTTTGAATGAAATGATGATACTCCGATGTTCACAAGAATATGTCATCATGCAGCCAAATAAGGTGTATGCAACTAGCAAAACGACATGGTGGAATCTCATCCATGTCAGACTGTTTCTTCAAGAATGGTTGTTGAAGTAGGCCCAACCCAACCATGACTTTTACTGCACTATGACCTGCTGCAAAAGAAATGTAGGATGGAGACTAAAAAACCTTAAAAAATGGGTAAATGAAGTTTGTATTGCTAAACTGAGAGTGTGCTCCACAAATTTGGCTGAAGCATGGGCTGCTCTTGAAGCCCACCTCATAATGGCCAAATTTTCTCAGTATATTATCATTGACTGACTTCGTAATCGTATGGTGGCTCCATGGAACATATGTAACTTCACCAATGAATGTCATCATATTCTCATAAAACCTTAATTGTTTTATTTTCTGTCTATTTCGTTCCTGACCTGTCAAATAGAAAATAATTTTGAAATGGGGTCTGTAATTACTTTCTCCCCTCTAGTTAGCTGGACCTTGATAGATTGGCCCACTAAATTTAGGCCCAGTACTGCTATAATAGTTAAACCCAGGCTGGCTTTAACTTCCGTTGCCTTTCCCCAGCTACCATGGAATTGCCATTGCTGAACATTACATAATGTAGTCTTTGGTTTGAATCATCTCTTAGATGGCAAGTCCTTGGGCGAGATCTCTATCTGACTATTCCAATTTCCAACATGATAACTCAGCGGGTGTTATGTTGACTATAATTTTGGGTTTAATCAATACAAATTTATGTGATTATTACAAATTGCTATTTACTCTAAAATCAATTTTGATTTATCATTGAAATACATTCATATGTAACAACATATTTTCTCAAATTTATATTCATCAACCCAAAACACAATGACAATGCACGCATCCTTACCACTCACTCAGTTTAGTAGAAATTTGATAGAAGCCTCTGTTTGCAAACCAGAACCAGATAATAATTTTTATATGCAACTTGGATTTACATCCGTTCGCCTATAATCATGACTGAAAGGCAGTAAGAAAATCACTAGGGCGGCAGAACTGGAGTGAAATTTCCACAAGTCATAACTTGCTGGTTGGGAAGGAAGAAAACTCTCTTCCCAAATCCCAACTACTGAATAAAAGAATAGAGCCTTTCTCTGGTAAATAAAGGAGACAAGAGTCCGAGCCATGAGAGCTTCCACAGTCTGCACCGAGCAGACATTTGTTTTCAAGGCCACCATTTTCACAAGCATAAGAGCCACACAAACAAAGAATCCGAGAAAATCAAGCTCATTATGAATTACTAAGCAAACCTTCGTCATCAGCTTATGGGTCTTTTAAAATCAAAACACAAAGAAATGCTGTTATTCCACCTTGCAGTTAGAATTCAGAAGTAACAGACAAGAGTATCAGTGTATCACAAATCAGAATATATTTGAAGTTTAGCGCAAAGATGCAGCCAGGCAGGCAGACAGTACTCGTTCGTCTTTTATCCAGAGGAAAGATAAGTAGACAATAGCGTTAAACCACCTCTCTCTCTCTCTCTCTCTCTCTCTACTGTACATGCAGGCCAGAGAGGCAGACACCATTGTTTCCAACTCCACACCCCCTCAACCGGTCACTCAAAAAGAAAAATAAAGCATTCAAGTCCTTTTCATGGCCAAGGTAGTTGAAAACGAAAACTTCATGATTCCCCCTTTTTCTTTCAGCTTTTTCTACTATTGCAGAACGTTTTATATTGCAGATTATAAGAAAATAAAAGGCTACCAGGATCATGTTGTAAAACTCCCAACAAAAAAAGAATAAAAAAAGAGCATCCATCTCATGTTTCTTCCACCTCCTGCATTGTCGATTGCTATTAAGAGATAAAACCAAAACACATCATATTATTCAATGAAAAAAGATCAAAAGAACACAGAACCTGTTAATCCAGCCAATGTTGGTGATGAAATGAACAAATAAAACATATTAAGAAGAAAACGAGCGATCATCAAATTAATACCAAGAAAATAAACCTATTCCATTAATCCAAACAAACGCTACATGATATATATGCCACCAATGGATGGAGAGAGCCCAACAATACCAACCCTAGTCTTCAGCTCTCATCAAAAGGTTTCAAAGTACAAGAAAGAAAAGAGTGAAAAGATACCAGGAAACCCCATCAAATTACTGTAGTATCATCGTTTTAGACGAAACCTGAGAGAAGCCTTTGAAAGACCCAAAAAAAAAGAACAAAAACTAAAAAAGCACCACCAATATGCAGAAGATAAGGAACGAAAAGCCACAAAAAAGGCAGAGCATATTCACCACTTCGTTCAGTCAGTTTCTCGAACCACTAGGGCAATCTCTGGCGAAATGGCCTTCCTCCCCACAATTGTAGCAGTTCCCACCACCAAATCCGCCTCCACCATACCTTCTTCCACCATTGCCGCCTCCACTTGCCTGATAACACTCCCTCGAAAAGTGCCCAGTCTCACCACAGTTGTAACAAGCTGCACCACCACCACCACCCCCATTCCTTCCACTACCACCTCTTCCGCCTCTGCCACCACCACCGTTAAAACCATACCCTCCACCACCATAACCACCGCCGTAACCACTTCCAAAGCCGTATCCACCACCGCGTCCACCTCTACCACCACCACCACCACCACCACCACCGTAACCATCTCTCCTGCTTCCTTGAACGTAAGATCCATCGGGGCCAGTCACATCCACAGCTTTTGTCCTCCCATCTTCGGCGGTATCAATCACGAATTCAACCTTTTCTCCCTCAGCAAGGCTCCTATAACCCTCAGACTTAATAGATGACTGGTGGACGAAGAGATCTTCGCCACCATCGTCCGGGGTAATGAATCCAAAGCCCTTGGTGCCGCTGAACCATTTCACAACTCCAGTCGTTCTCGCACTCCCCTGAGCCATGGATCGATCAATCTATTGACGTATGGGCGGAAACTTGAACAAAAACCCAAAACCCTAATACTCTAGAAAGTAGAAACAGACCGGATACGAAACCCTAACCCCAAGCACACTAACGAGAGAAAGAAAAAACCGGGTAGAGACCAGAGAGTGAAACTTCCCCACTCACTCCCTCCTCTCCCTCCCCATTCTTCCGCTCGCCCTCTCCCTCTCGCTCCCTTCCACGATTCCTTGTTTGTTTTTTTTATGTTGATACCGATGAGAACAGAGAATTAAAGATGAAGATGGAGTATTACTTATATAAAGAGTGGTGATCCAACGAGCGCACTCCCATCAGGTACCCCTACGTGTCGGTTTTCTCTCCAATGAACCACGAACACGTTAGGACGTTGATGTAAATAGGGAACGAGAGCGTGCTCGTTTTGGAACCGAATCGTTTCGTTTGTCACGTCGGTAAAAAAAGTGGAATAAAATAATGGGTTCATGGGCCTCGATAATCGTTTGGGAAGTTGAAGCGAAGTTTGGCTTTATCCGGAAAGAATCGAATCGAAGGGTGAGTGAGTGATAAGTGAAGGCGCTGGAGCCGTTGGATTTGATAGGTTTGGGAGGTGGGAGGGGGGATAGGTGACTTTAGGACTCCTTTGTTTGTAGTGGGATGCTCAAAACTCAAAACTCAAAAGCTGGAGAGTGAAGAGTCTTTTCCCTTCTTCTATTCCTCCTGCCCAAAAAAAAGTGTTTCTACTTTTTTGCTTTGGTTGGATGGATCGGAGGTGTAGTAGTAGAAGGGTTAATTCTGCAATTACTGCTGGAATTAATGGAGCTGAAGATTATTATATGTTTTTAATAAGTCATCAGAGATGTTGTTAGCGATAATAAATAAAGAGGAAATTAGGAAAGGAGCCCAAAATAATTAATAATTAATAATGAGGGGTGGTCAAATGGTCAAACTCATGACTCGTGAGAGAGTCTCTTGTCTCTGTTATCTGATACTTAAAAATAGGGGGAATTAGGAATAGGACGGGACATGACATTTCGACGGCCCATGCCATGCCTCCTTGCCTCGACCTCGAGGCTTGATTTGAATCTTCAGCCTTGATCTTCAAGAAAATCGGGATAATTTTGGCTTTTTCTTCCATAATTAAATAATAATAATAATATTCGTGGCTATTCTTCAAGATTTATTTATGTAATGTACTCGAAACGTTGTCATGGTGTGAGGGGGTAAAATTATAATTGTAGTCAATGTTCTGCGTTTGGTTGCAATGCAAACGTAAATATGTACGTTACATATTTACCCATTTTTTTATTCATGAATGCAAATTCTGTGTAAGAGTGTGGGCCTATCATTAAATGCTCCAATTATCTAATGCTCTAATGCCTTGATCAAAAAATTAATTATCAAATGAATATAAATTTGTATAAAAAAAATAGGTACACTAGTACTCTCTTTTTAAAGTATAAAAGTATAAGAAAATGCAATTTTACTTTGACAACCATTACATTTTTACGTTTCAAACAAATGCTAGCGATCGCAAACCAGGGTGCATAAATACTCCGGTTGCGTTTGTATCACAAACAAATGCAGCCTTAATTAAAAAGACATAAAGAACCAATTGGGATAAGTGTCATGTTAAAAACCTAGGGAAAAAAAATCCCAAACATCCAATCTTTCCTCAACAAAATCAATTATATTTTATATCTCGTCCCCTCTCCTCCTCTTCCCCACATAAGCTGCACAAACCATCAATTTCCCCTACACAATAAAAAGACTTTTTGTTGGGAGTTTGTTATTTAGGAAGAGGATGTTAATCATATTTTTGTCAAATGCAGTCATACTAAACAAGTGTGGTAACTTAGAACACATTCAATTTAACTAATTACTTTAACATCTCAATTTAGGAGGCCTGGAGGTTTTTGTCTGATCATGATGCCAAAATGAGAAGACTTTTAATAATAAAAGCTTACCGCCAGCCCTGAATTCATTTAGGGAAGTAAAACCATGCTTATTTGAAAGAATAAGAAGAGAGAACATAGTTACCAATATGATGTTTGATAATCTCAAAGAGCCATTCAACCTAAAAACCTAAGCTATTAGGTGAGGTCCTTGAATAGGTTGATATTCTTTAATAGATCCATTGCTTAAATGCTATTAAAATAAATTTTGATGCATCGTGTGAATGGTAAGTGTTGTACTATTGGGTGTATTGAAAATGACCATTTGGGAAAGATTCTCGATTTAAAAGCCTATAGCATTAGCATAACCACCATTAGTCTAGCTGAAGTTTGGACTACATGGGAAGCCCATAATTTAACTAGAAATTTCAACAATAAGTGTGTTTTCATAGATGGAGATTCCAAGCTTGTCACAAATTGCCTCAACAGAAGAGTCAAGCGCCTGTGGAGATTGAAGTCAATCATTGAAGAATGCAGAAGGATGAGGTCAAGATCCAATGGAGATCTAGATTATCATCATGTTGTTAGAGAAGCCAACAAAGCCACATATTGGTTAGCAAATTAGGCCCATAGTTCTTCAATTTGCTTAAATTTGCTGCGAGCTTATCGATTTTAAATTGTTTGGATTTCTGGGGATGTGCTACCCCTTGTGCTATGTAGCCCCTTTTGTTCTTTTTCCTATTCTATCAAAAAAACACTGAGCTGAACAAGACTTTGAAGTTCAAGTTCATCTACAAATATATTATTATTAGCGAGGACTGGTATGATTCACAGGTTTTGCTAAGCGAAAACAAAATAATATAAATACATAAAGAGTATACAATTGTTTTATATTTTAACTATTTAAATATTTAATAATTATATATTTTTATATACTATTTTTAATAATTTTTTACAATACAAGAATAACAATAATTAATTTCATCTAGGATTGTTCATCAAACCGATGAAACTGACCAAACTAATCAATCCGACCCAACTTGACCCAAGTTAGTCAGTTTTCTAATATTTCTAGTTGGCTTCAGTTCAGAAATTTCCCAACTCAACTAAGTTAGGTCAATTTCAGTTTGATCATATATATAATATATATATATATATATATATATATATGGAATATGGGAAAGTGGGAAATTCCCATATTTCTTAGTCAAAATATTTTATATTGTAAATTTAAATTTATTTTATTTATTTTTAATAATATCACTATAATTTTTTAAATTTATTTTTTTTTTAAGTTTAAATCTTTTGAACTGATCGACTAAACCAAACCAATATAACCCAAGTTGGTTGATTTTCACTAATGGTCAGTCGTTTTTGGGTGATCAACTCCCTAACCCGACTAGGTCAATTTAGTTGGCCATTATGAAATCTATTATAATTATTTTTCTACTTTTAATCAATTTTTTAAAATTTATTACATAATTCCATTATTTTAACTATTTAAAATTTAGTTATGTTAAATATTTTGATATTTAAAAATTCAGTTATTTAAATATTTAAATAATAGGTATATGTTTAAATTATATTTATTTAAAAGTTACTACATAATATTAAATGTTTTGTTATATGATTATTTAGTTATTTTTAATATTTTGTTATTAAAATATTTAAATAATATTGTTTAGTATTATTTTTTATTATATGAATAATATTTAAATTGAATCATCCATAAAATTATAATTCATATTCTTCTTACATGATTTTTATTATAATATTTAAATAATTCTTAATTTTTTAATTCAAATTTTCTTTAGATAGATATAGATGAAAAGTGTGAAAGATGATGAATAGGAAATAGAGATAATTTAAGAGAGAAAATCTCTTCTAAATTAGAGATAATTTAGGATAAAAATAGGAATTAGAGATAATAAGATAATTTAAGAGAAAGTGGAGGATAATGGTGCCACTTGGGTAGATTAGATTAAATTTTGGTAGAAAGAGATTTTAGGAATATTTGTAGGAGGGAATATCCAAAGGGATAAACATAATGGTGCCACTTGTGTTCACTGAAGAACGACAAAAAACTGGAGGATGTGGCTTTATTCTTCTATGTTCACCAATCTCAGATTTTTAATGTCTAAGGTGGCTTTGTAACTTTGAGTGAGATGCATGGGAAGAAGATAGAGAGGAGTTTGGAGTATCCTTGAAATAAAAGCATGTGGCAGGAGATGCATTGGAAGCCCAAACACCTCCTGCATTGGTTTAAATGATATTATGTAGATTAAGAAAATAGAAAATTCAAAATTCTGAGAAATTAGGAAAAAGGTGGGGGAGAAAGGAGAGACATATATATATATATATATATATATATATATATATATATATATATATATATATATATATATATATATTAATTTCTGGAAATCATCATATTTTTAGAAATATATTGGTAATTTCTTGGCTAAAACTAATTAAATAACCTGATAATTATGTGTAATTTTATGCTATTTATAGCTTAGATTATAATTAATGCTTAATACTGTGAATTATACTACTGTTAATTAATAATTAATGTTAATTAAATAAATATAATTTTCTGGTAATTGTAATTTACAGCTTAACTTATAATTACTGTTAATTACAATAATTAGTGTTAATTACTTTTAATTAAAAACATATCATTTTTTTAAATAATGTATTTATTAAAAAGTGTAAATCAAATAATGTATTTATTAATATTGTAAATATTTATATGTAAATAAATGTAATTTTTTGAAAATAATTAGTGTTTATTAGAGCTACTGTTAATTATTAAATTACCATATGTCGATTTTTGTTAATTATATAAATAATTATTGTTAATTATACAAAATAATTACAGTTAATTTTGTGATAATCACTTATTATTATAATTAAATAGTGTAAATTAAATACTGTTAATTAATAGATACAGTAATTTTTAGAATAATGTTAATTATTAAAAATTATGAAAATACAGTTAATTATAAAAAAATAATTACTGTTAGTTTTCTTTTTTTGAAAATACTGTTATTTAATAAATACATTTTTATTAAATTACTGTTAATTAATAAATATATTATTTTCATAATTACAGTGATTATTAATACTTGTAATTAATAAATACTGTATTTATTAAAATATTGTAATTATTTAAATGTCATTAAATGTATTTTATTAAAAATTCTGAAAAATACTGTAATTATAAAAATATTGTAATTATTAAATTACTCTAATTAGTAAATACTGTTAATATTAACAGTAATCAATTATGTTGTATTAACAATAATTAATTCATTAAAAGTAATTAACAGTAATTAATTATTGTTAATTGTAATCAACCTAATTTATTACTGTTAATTACTTTTAATTAAAAATATATTATTTTTTAAAAGTAATGTATTTATTAAATAGTGTAAATTAAATACTGTTAATTACATATTTTCATATTTCAGAAACATAGTTACATAGTTTTTGGTTGTGTTTTTTGAAAATACTGTTATTTAATAAATACATTGTTTTTGAATAAATAATGTAATTAACAAAATACTGTATTTATTAAAATTACTGTTAATTAATTTAATATTGTAATTAATACTGTTAATTGAGAAATACTGTAATTTTAAAATAATGTTAATTATTAAAAATTAGAAAAATAGTGTAATTATGAAAAGTGTTGTAATTAAAATAATACTGTAATTATTAAAGTCAACCAATAAATAATACTGTAATTACAGTATTTATTAATGTTTGGACGTTAATTATCTCACAACCAATCCACGTAATCAACATTAAATTTTTTGATGTTAATACAGTATTTATTAACGTTTGGTCGTTAATCATCTCATAACCAATCCACATAATCAACATTAAATTTATTGACGTTAATTATTGTTAATATTAATCAACATTAATTATTGTAATTAACCGTGTAACGGACGATTGGTGCGAACCGTCCTAAAACGGTTCGGGTTCGGATGTACCCAATATTCTATCGAAAACGGATCGCGAAAAACCGTTTTCATTGTCTTCTTCGCCCAACCGTTGAAACGGGTTCTCCGACGACCCGGTTAATTTTTTTTTCATTTTTATTGCTTTTTCTTGCTGTTTTCTCTACTTTTTAATGAGTCAATCTTATTTTTGATACTCAGCATCAGAAAAACACTTAATAATTCACCCAATAATGCAAAAAAAATCACCTAATAAAATCTGTTTTTCGCAAAAAAAGAAAAAAAACAAATACGTACAATTGGAGAATTGCTGAGATTCTTCTTCCAAGCTAAATCACGTCTGCTCGAGTGAATTCGAATCTGATACTTGAATAAAGTCAGACTGAAAAAAAACAAGAAATGAGCAAACATGCATGGGAGTCCAACAGTTTTTTGTAGAAAAGCTTGAAAGTCCAAAGTTCTTAGGCTTCCTATAAGATAAGATTTAATGGCAGACGTGGGTGGGAGGGGCTTTGACAGTCCAAACGTTCCCATGCTTCCTAAAGATTGGTTGTGAGATAATTACATGGATTAAAAAATTAAGAAAAAAAAAAAACAGAAAAATAGAATAGAGGGTTTCCTAAAAGAGAGACCTGAGGACCAGTTTTAATTTATATATAGTTAGATTATATCCAAATCCAATTACTTATACTGCCTACATCACCTTCTACATCAAGCCCCGTACATTTTTCATGGATTGAAGGGGAAAGTTTGTGGTAAAATTATACCCATCTTCTTATAAAATGTAATTGGATAAATTTGTTCATTTTAATTTTTTTAATAATATCATTTTACAAATAAAAATATCATTATATAATTTATCTGTAAATTAAAAAATATATATAGATAAAACCTGTGTAAGTATTTTAAGAAACAATTACCCAAATAAATATGTGTGTATGGGTGAGAGAGAGAATTAATAGAATTTACAACCATCTATGACAAAATCTAAATTTTTAGATTTAATAAAATAATAATTAATCAACTAGTAACCATAAAACCATAAACCTTTTATATTTCAAATTCCAATATCCAAATTTATTCAATTGTTCAAACGACCAATTATATGTTTTATATTATTAAGAAATCTCTATCATCAAAATTTCTTTCAATAATGAGATTTTCTAATGAATCATCTATATAATCGATACTAGATTTATAATTATCCAACATTTTAGAAAAAAGAGTGAAACAACATTTTTTAGCTTAACAAAGAAAGCAACTTGGGTTATATATAACCCAAACTTCATGTGGCAAAGTTAGTGACACATGTCAAATATATGTCATGTAGCCAAAACATGTGATACATGAAAAATATGCTATATGGAAAAAATTGTAATACATGACAAAATATGCCATGTGGCAAATTTGTAACACATGGCAAAATATATTCCAAATTTGATGTCCATAAAGGCATTAATTTGTGTCACATGGCACAACTATGGTTCATGTGATATTTTTACATTATAAATTTCAACAAATAATAGGTTCATATGTCGAATATATCATGTCACATATGGACCCGACCCAACCCAACTCAAAAAACAGGGTTAGGGTCTCATATTTAGCTATCTGAATGTGAAAATGACCCGACCTAACTCAACTTGAAAAAAACTGGGTTGGGTTGGGTTGGGTCATGGGTCAACCCGTTGATCCGATTGTCAAGTCTAATTGGGATTATTTATGCATTGTTAGAAGTTTTCACTCTTTAATTTTTTCTATTTAGTCTTTACTTTTTATTGTTTACTCTTTAAATTGTTAAATATTCAATTTTTTATTTTATATCTGGAATTTTAAGGTTAATTCTTTTAATTTTGACATTTTTCATGTAATTTTTCTTTATTGTTTAAAATTTTAATTATTTTTTGGGATGACCTGAATTGACCCATGGGTCAACCTAACCTGAACATTTAGGATTAGGGTTTAACATTTGACAACCTAACCTGAAATCAACATGAAGTACCTTGACCCAACCTGACCCGAACCCGACACCAACACCGACCCCCCGAACCCGAACCCGAACCCGAACCCAACTCACCCAACCCAATTGCCAAGTCTACATGTGGTAGAGCAATACGTTGTAACCAAACACATATTAATGTTTTTACCATCAAAAGCTTGTTTTGAAAACAATATTTATGAAAATACAAAAAGCATATAACATAAAAACACAAAACATGAAATTTATCCACACACAATCCATTGGGAAGAGAATTAAGAGGCAAAAATCTACTTAATTTGACCAAATTAATGGAACGATGAAGGTTTATTTTGGTCCTTGTTTCATTGAACTCTTCTAAAACCCTAAGGCTCTGTTTGCTTTTTAGTAAGATACTTACCTGGGTAAGTATTTTTAGGGTAAGTGAATTTAGGGAGCATTTCCATTTGCCTCCTGATGAGGGCGGATTTGGCCCTCCAATGATATTGTGACACGTGGACACGACCTGACTAATAGACGATAGCTCAGCATGATCAGCCCGCAGCATAACAGTCTCAAGTACTCATCTACCCCAAGCTAAAGTGACCTTGAGACAGGGTCACCCCGAAATGAGATCGCCTCGGTACCAGATCGCAACAAGAACACTTAGATGCCAAGGCACTTCGACATTCAATCTAGTTCGGGACTTAAAGGTGTCATACCGATGTGCCACTATGAGGATCCTGAAAATCCCTTCGACGGTTCTCGGAATTCACGGGATCACGTCGCGTAACAGCCAGCGTTATATCCCCCGACCGATTCGGGCGGACTTGATAAACCTTATCAGTTAGCAACACTATCTCCCATTATCGCGGAAACGGATATCATCATGACGAGGATTCCGAAACTACTCCACGAAACCTGCGAGGACTCCATTATATAAAGGCTCCACCCCTAGGGGTGCAGGGTATGCGTGATTTCCTGCTCTCAAGCTCTCTCATTTTCAAGCAATTTTAGCTCGCTACTAGCCTATTGACTTAAGCATTGGAGTGACCTCACCGGGTTAGCATCCCAGGGTTCTCTGATATCCTTGCAGGTTCAGTCCATCGTCTGTATGGAAGCCAAGTCACTTCCAGCTGGGAGCAGCTAGATCGCGCTAAATCACCTCCTATGGGAAACTAGGAACCCTATTTGCTTGATTAGCTTTTCATTTTAATATTTTTATTTGTCCCATAATTATCAAAGTGCCTCTTTCCATATATTTTAAACTTAAAAAGAAACATAAAACAATAATATTAAATAAATCAATTGTTATAGGCTTTGAGGCTTATGCATTTTATGGATTACATCCATTTTTTTTTTTGGGTGTGTGGGGGGGAGTGTTGGGGTTTAGGGCTTACATCTTGGGGGCTTATACATATTTCTAATTAGGGGTGGATCCAAGTTGAGCCAAACCGAATATTTGACTATTCAATCTCCAATTGCTAGAAAGCCATGAGGCTTAAGCTCGAGTTCAAGCTCGGTTCAAGCTAGAGAGTTGAGCTTGAGTTCGGCTCGACTAAAATTAAAAATATAAATATAAAATATTTAATTTTGTTATTTTACACATAAAAAATTTAAAAATTATAAAAACTGGTTATTGTTATACATATAAAAACTAAAAATAATATATACAATATTTTTATTTTTATTTATATATTTATGTATATATTATTTTTTATATGTATATACAAGCTTGATTAGGTTAGCGAGCCTTATGTGCTGAACTATATTAGGCTAGAGCTTGACTTGATTAGAAAACAATCCTATATATTGGGCTCAAGTTCAGCGTGAAACTCGGTTTATACCAAGCCGAGTTAAACTTTTCACAAGCTGAGCTCGAATAACTCATAAAAGGCTCGATTTGTTTTCACTCTTATTTCTAACAAAGGCTTAAGCCTCTAAGCAAAACCCAAGTCTCTTGCCTCAGAGCTTAAGCCCTTTGAAACCATGCATATTAAACTATTTGGCTACTATATGACCTTAGGCTTTTTGAGTTCTTTAGGGCCCTATTTGGTTCACATTTTGGGGCCCAGTTTTTACTCAATTTTGCCAATATTTGACATGAGTGGGGCAAGATAATGCTTAAAATAGACACCAATTCAACTTTTATCTACAAATGGCCAATAATTTAAATTCCTTTCCTTACCTAAGTGTTGCATGCCCAAAAGTCTTCTTGCACTTGAGCAAGAGTTGGCTTTATTCTTGAAAGAAATGTAGCATGTCCATCATATTCGGAATGCCTATTCATGTTAATAAAGAGAAACATTGGGCATTACGTCTCTATCAACATTTGGGAGCCACCTATGTTCAAATTTGGAAAAAATGTGGTGACATGTGCTACATATGTGAGGGCCACCAACAATCATGTTGGGGCAACCAATTTTCATGTGATCCCACCAATTATTTTTATAAAAATTTCTCATATATATACAAATTTGGAAGAAATGTTATGACATGTCAGACATATTTTTGAAATATATATTCACTTCCATAAAGAGAAACAGTAAATAATAGACCTCAATCTTCATGTGTGATATATCCACCAATTTTTCATAATTTCTTATATGTTCAAATCTTATAAAACAATGTCAGGTGGGACCTACCAATGCAGTTTTTGATTTAAATAGCATGAAAATCCAAAAAGGTGGTAATGCTAAATATTTTGGCCAATTTTGAACCAAATGCATTTCTCAGAATTCCTTTACTTACAGAATTTTGTTTCTCATTAAGTTGAATCGAACAACATAAGCCCCAGCTCGGGCTAGGCTGTTGAATTGATAACTAATGACATCTTTACTTCAATGGGTCAAGTTGCATTTGAATAGAAAATTAAGCCAGACTAAATTGGATTGAGCTCAACTCAACCTTAACCCTATCTCAATTATTGAACCCCAACCCTAATCCAATCTAACCTATGTACTATTGTAGATGATTTAGAATCAAGGTTCAAAGTATTAAAAATGCAAGGCATATCAGATATAAGTGTTTTATAACATTCAAACACAAACAGAATTTGAACAATTGAATCTAAAATGGAAACATCAAAGAAAACTTACTTCTTTTTCTCTTCTTACGTTGGATCCAAGACAATTATGATTTCAAAAATCTTGATTTATTATTATTATTATTATTATTATTTTTTATGCTTTGTTGTAATTCTTTTGCTGATCTGGTCACCTTGGGTTGTGTAAAGGTGTTTGAGAGTGTTCTGTCATCCTCTTATGAATTTGTAAATGGCTACATTGATACCCTACCTTCGCAGTCAATACAGGCAATATGGGTTTGATACACTTGGATGGTGCGAAAAATAGTGAAACACCCCAATTTGCGGTGTTCCATGCATCAACCATAAACTGGAACAATATGTATGGACCGGTATGTCCCTATAGTTGCAATATTTTGAACCTTGCTCTAAACTCCAACTCAAATTTGGTTGAATTGGGTTATTGATAAAGATGTGCTATGATACCAACTATAAACTTTTATAACCAAGAGTAACCACTCATCCCAGGGGTCGAGTGTCACCCAATTAAATAATCTCCCAACTATAAAGAGTCCTCGTCATTCCTGAGTGGCTTGATTTTAAATAAAATGAAGTTATTTTGGCGTCATATCACTTGTTTTCACGTTTCCATTGTATAGATACAGTGATTTCAGGCTTAAAGGAAATTCAGCATCTTTAATTAGGGTTATGGTAGCAGATTTGAAGGGGGCTACGGGTACAAGTAGTAATAAATGATTTAAGCACTAATAATTTAACGGTGGATATGGCTTTAAATAGAATAGGTTGGCGAAACAGGATTCACGTATCCAACTCCATATAGTTGGGATAAGGCATGGATGATGATGGGTTATGGTAGTAGAACTATAACCAATTTTCCATCATGTTAAATATTTCAAGTGCGAGTGTAAATTCTCTATATGACAACTTGTTGATGCTATCCTACGTAACATGGATATACAGGGTCTTTACATCATATTTCATTCTGAAGAAAAATCTTCTGTATGAGTAGCACAATTTGAGTAAATTTTCCCATAAATCCGAGTAGAGCTGGATGATGGAGCCAAATTATGCTAGTTCTACTGTCCAAAATGTAATCCATATTGAAACATACTCATGTTTGCTGCATGAAAATTGTGATTGATATCGACAAATGAAGTTGAAAAATGCTTACAAGAGGTTGAAGTTACTTCCCACTACACTGTATGGTTGGTAGATATTCGCTCTTTGTTCCAACTTTTGCAGGAGCCACAGCAATAGAACTGCTTTATAAGAAAATTAAAACAAATTACAATGTTACCTATCTACATAGCACACAGGGGAGCATGGCAGGATGGATTCTGCAGATAAAAGCGCATCCATAAAGAAGCAAGCTTCAATATACTTCCACATTCCACTGCTCTCCCTTCTTCAACTGCTTCTTGTACTCGGCCCAATCAATTCCTGCAAAATAGGGCATGTGAAAGTCAATGAGAGAACAATATGTACAAGCATCATATCATGTCCTAACCACTCGATCTATTCTTACCATCCTTTGCAGCTAAAGACACCATTATGTCATCAATTCCCTTCTCCATTCCCTTCAGTCCACACATATAGATATAGGTGTTGTCTTTCTTGAGTAACTCCCATAGCTCCTCTGCGTACTGGGCCATTCGGGTTTGAATGTACATCTTCTCACCTTTTTCATTTGTTTGTTCTCTGCTCACAGCAAAGTCAAGCCTGAAGTTGTTGGGTGCTTTCTCTTTCATTTTCTCAAATTCCTGTCCAACCAGCATGGAAAGATTTTAGGTTGTCCTTCAAAAAATTCTGCAAACAATTAATCCAAAAACCAGAAAAATTCCTGAAGAGCATGAAATTACAGACTAGCTTACCTCCTTGTAGAGCAATGAACTACTTGTTGGAACACCCAAAAAGAGCCATGCCAATCCGTTGAACTGCAAAACATGTTAAAATTAGAGCCGCTTACTAAGAATAACTTCACAAGTCATATTGACATCCCTTTAATTGTGTCAGAGTAGTGAAATGTGAACCTTGGAATATATCAAACAATTGGATGCTTCTCTAGAAGCTGCTCGGCGGTGGCCATGGAAATTGGTTTGCACTCAATCCACTAAAAAGGTTGAACAAGTATCACCCCTAATACTGAGGGTGTCGCTGTCACAAGCACCTTCCAGGGATTGAGTACATAAGGGTCCATATCAACAGAAGTCCTCCTTGATCCAGCTATTCAGTGGTTCTCAATGGCCCCACAGATGATAGAACCACGTGTCTATGAGACATTGTCTTTGCCTCCATTTTATTACTTTCAGATACAAAATTAGTTGTTCAAGTTCTGGGCCCCATCTTTGTTTCAAGTTAGAAATGTGTAATAAGTCATTTCAAATGATAATGCATTAAAATCCTACTTAAGGAGATCTGTGTACCTTGTAGTCTTCATGCTTCTCAAAGAACATTTTCCACAAGAATGAACGAAAAGGAGCAATTCCTGTTCCTGTTGCAAGCTGCAAGAATAGAGACAAGACAACAGCTATTGATAAACCCATAGAACTCAAAAACGGTACATAAGCAGAACAAAGAATTCAATGGCAATTTTAATATTACAGCACACAACATAAAAAAAAAAAAAAAAAAAAAAGATGGGCATTCATCAATGAAGACTACCATTATGATTGTGGCATTAGGATCTTTTGGCATAAGCATTTCTTTCCCAACAGGTCCTGTAATCTTCACTTCAGCTCCAGGTTTCAAATCACCTGAAGATCAACCAATTAGAGTTACAAGGGTAAAGGATAAAATAACTAGAGAACTTTCCCAATTACCAATCATCAAAGTATATACTTTCACTACAATGACCAGGTTAGAATCCCAGAACTACATAGATACAATCGCGAGAGGAAAATTGAAAAAGACTCACATAGGAAATTTGAGCAAACTCCTTTAACTATTTCCCCTTGTTCATTGGTATAAACAAGTCGCTTCACACACAGAGAGACCTATAAAGACACGCAAAACTTAATTGGTTGTAATAAAAGAAAGAGAACTTTCCATCGAGAGCTTAAAATCGTAGCTTTGTATTTATGATTTATCAACAGATTAACGAATTATAGTAAGGGGTAAGGAAAATTCAGTGCGCATTCTGCACTTTTACGGATTATTTTAACTGGGAAAAATAGATTAGAAAAATCAGGTATTTCTGAATAAGACTTACGGTCTTGGAGTCTCCGAAGTCCCCAAGAGCGCTGCTGGCAATCGAGTACAGCCTCAGCTTGTGGGGCTTCCCGTTCTTGTCAACGCCATCCGGAATTACTCCAATAGATTGCCCTTCTCTGTATGGGACTTCCCCTGTATCATTCAAGCAACCGGCACAAATGATCAAACAAGAAAAATGCTACATCAAATTTCAACCAACAAAACTCATCTAGGAGACAAAATAATAAGAAAAATCAGTACCCTCAGTGCTGAAGACCATGTGCCAAGTTTCTCCGGGAGCATCATCGCCGGTGATCTTGGTGTTGAGAAGGCATCTACCAGTGTATGGGTTCTTGGGCTTGAACTTGTTAACAACCACATCTTCCTCATTCTTTTTGGAAATCTTCTCTACCTTAGCCGGTGCCTCAGTGGTGACCTGAGCTCTGATAGAAACCACTCTCCCACGAATAGAGACATTCCTATAGTACAAACAAGTCTACAGAACCCAAAACGAGACGATAAACTGTAAGAGAAGGAAAAACCCGGATACAATAGAAGAGGAAAAATGCGAAAAAGAAAGATAATCTCAACCATGAAGCGCCCCCCCGGTCTCATTCATTTAAGTTGTTTATTCGTTAAAACTTTACCTTGTTGAAGCCTATTCTCTCCAGAGAGGTTATAGATGTTCTGGTGGGAAGAGGAGATGACTTGGAGGACGGCAGAGAGACTGCAGCAGTCAGTGCAGCAGAAGCAGAAGCCATGATTTCGGTGGAGAAGAAAAAGTGAACGAAAGTAAATGTGGTTGAGAGGTTTGACGAGGAAAAGAAAGAGGAGGAGAAGATGGGAGGGAGAGGAGAGAGAAAAAGGGTTAGGATTTGGAGTGGGTGGAGGAGAATGGAAGGGCAATGCAGTGGTGGTTATCGTTGGAGGGAGTCGGATTCTGTGAGGATAAGTCTACGGCTCCTATACGAACTACCCACTGGTCACTGGATCAGATATTCAGATTCCTCTTCTCCCCGACACCATACGGTACCTAACTAGAGAGTCTAGAGGTTCTGAGGTTGTGGCTTGAGATTTCAGATTTGTCAAAGAGAATGACGGGTAAATCCGGTGGCCGGTGGTTGGTGTGGAAACGCCGGATCAGACCGGATTGTCCGACCGGATCGATAGCCAAAGAGCGGGTCGTTCGCTTGTCTCCGTTCCGGTCGGATCGTGGAACTCGAACCCTGATGAATTGGAGAAGACGCCGAAAAAGCTGACCCGACCAATCCGAAGGTGGGGTACCGTAGTGGATTGACGGCATGGTTCTTGCTTGGTCTTCAGTTAGCAGCTGAATTGAGTCTCAGAAAAGTGGGTGATTGTTTCTGACTGCATTAACTTGATCCTCACAAGTTAGCAACGAAGAAGATTATATGCGCTCTGATGCATCGTTTTGAGGTGGTGGATTGGTGTTATATATTAACAAAGTTAAGAACTTATACTTTTCTACCATTCTGTTCTAATTGAGCCTTGTTCTGTAATTATTTTTATGTTCTCTGTGGACCCAATTGATTTCTTTAGTAATGATAATCGTCGAACCAAAAATTAGAAGACATTTTTGGATTCCAGTGCTTATTTGTTGATAAAGTTCATTTGAACCCCATATGAGTTCAAGGAATTCCTTGTTTATATCTATATATGTACATATCAAAATGGGATACGATTACAATGGGATTGTATTATGACTTATTGATTTAATTTAATATTGGAACTCTAATTATTTAAATATCTCTAAGGTTGTTATCATGTTAAGGAGAACTGAACTATCTAGTATTGATTTGTGGAGGCTTTTCACTTGACACCAGAGTCCAGAAACCAGTTCTAGTTTAGTATGAAACATGGGGAGTTTAGGCATGTTAAGACCCAACCCATGTCCAACTCTGTGGGCTGAACAGCCATGTAAACAAGCCCATTCCATGAATGAATGGAGCTTTCAGTTGAGGCCAGCCATAGTCTAACTCAACTGACTATTAGTCTACAACCGAAATTCAAGCTACACATTCCAAGTTTCAAACCCCTGCAAAACCTATGCTCAAGCTAGAAATTGAAGAACATGTTTTTGGTTTCAGTTTTGAAAACAGAAACACAAAAGCATGTTTTTTTTTATTATGTGTTTTTGTTTTGATTGTTTCCAAACTGGATGGTTTTGATTTGTTTTTTGAAACCAACAAAAAAAAAATAAAAAATAAAAAACAAGTGATATTGTAAAACATTCCCTAAGTTGGTCAATGGATGGCTGCAACCAAGAGCCCTCTCTCTCTTTCTCTACGACCTTTGCAATTTATCTAGGGATGCAACTTGGGCAGGTTGGGCCGGGTTTATGAAAAAAATTTGGCCCATCCATTTTTGGATTGGTTTTTTTAAGCCTCTCTCTCTCTCTCACACACACACACACTTTATCTCATTCAATTTCTTGTAAACTTTCTGCCCATGATGACACCAATTACTGTTTTACCTCACACCCATGAAAACGTGTCATGCATATGAAACTTCAAAACAGCCCAAGCTGTTTTTTGCAAACAGCCAAACTTTTCTTGTATATGTCGTACTAGCAAGTAAATCCATGCAAACACATGAATTGAATAGAAACTTAGTTAGGTTATGGTGCTGATATGTCCAAACTAGATTCCATATTAAGGTTGGATTGGCTTAAGAGAGTTTTTCTTGTAACTTACATTTTTATTTTTTATATTTCAATTAAAAATAGATAACCACTTGTATGAAAAATGAGAGGAGTAGGAACATCGGAGCTCTATAGTTAGAGGCTCTATGGTCTTACAAAAGATGACAGAAGTACATAGATAACATGCACAATATATGCATATTTGTATATATTTGTGCATGAGAGTGGCCCCTAGGATGTATATACATTGGATAATGGTCCATATTCTTTTTGAATTATACTAGCATGTTGAATACTTTTCATTCTATACAGTATATAAACACCTCAGCCTCTCATTTCATGGTTGCTAGTTGCTGAGGTCCTAAAGTGAGACCTAGTGAGGGGGGAGACCGGATCTGCTCTTCACATAGGGCACCTCACACACACATCTTATCATGTATTGGGAACATCTCCCGTATTTATAAGTTAATTTTCACAGGAGATGTTCTCAATGCATGATGGATGTGCATGTGAGATGCCCGATGTGAGGAGCAGATCCCGTTCTGGGAGGGGGGTTGTGTGATCACAGTTCACTTTCATATCATATGGAACGAACAATGCTAGCTCCTGCAGGTTAGCATTTGCCTCTCTCTTTCTCTCTAATTAAAGAGATAATCCATTAAAGAGCTACGATGAACAATAGAAACAAGGGTACCAGCCAAGAACGAAAACAACACAACAACTACAATGCTAAGCCGGAACAGGAATTAAAACAATCACAGTAGGTATCGTACTCTCTTCCCAAGAGTTTTCATTGCAGTCAATCTTAAGATACCCCTAGTTCTGGAGATCCCTGTTACAGTAGGTGGAGTGGTTCGCACCATTAACGTGATGCATGAAAACATCAACGACCTATGCATAGGTTGTGGATTTGTAGGCCATAAGTCCTATAACTGCGCCCATCCATCATTGGTGAAGGGTGGCCTGAGGCAAAAAAGAGGAAAAAATTTTTTACTAGGAGGCCAAACTTTTTGTTAAAATCTGAGTTTAAACTAGAAGTTATATTGCAAAAAACCTCATGGTTTAATGATAGAGCATATGATCATGGGCCCATGCATGCACAACCCTGGCTTACTTGGGTTCTAGCAACAGGCCCACTCCCATGATAACCTTAGAGAGACCCAATCCTGTAGACTCTGAAGATAACTCTCCCACCTAGACTTTATCTAGGATAACTCCCTCATCTAGGATAACTCTCTTCTAAACTCTATCCTATCCTAGATAACTTTGTGTTAATGTAAAACTCTATCTAATGTGGATCGTATTCCTTATCTCTTATAAATATGATGTAACTAGAACCCCTCCTCTATAAATAGAGTTGGGATCGCGGTCATACCAAAAACAGGACCAAACGAACCATTGTTTATTCTCTCCATTATATTTTCACTATTATTCTGGTTGTTTATTATTGTTTTTTGTTTTTATCTTGGTATCAGAGCCATGTTGACTGAAACATGAGCACACGATAGAAGTCCACTTGTCTCCTATAATGATTGCCCATCATCCACCGGAACCAGTTCGCTCCCTTCAATCCAAAATGTGACTCACTACTTGCCTATCAAATTGGGTAGCGACAGCTACCTACTGTGGCGTGTCCAGTTCTAACCTATTCTGTGACACCATCACCTCATGGACTTTGTTGAAGGGAAGAGGAAGCCGTCGCCTGAAGTAATTCCAGATCCAATCGGTACAAGAAAAATTCTCAATCCGGAATTTGAAAAGTGGATGGATATAGACCAACTTGTGTTAAGTTGGTTGATCTCCTCTCTTATAGAGGGAGTGATGGCTCAACTGGTAGGCTTATCAACTGTAGTTGAGGTATGAACCACTCTTGCTCGTTGTTATTCTAATCATTCATGTTCCAGAATTCTACAGTTGTGACAACAATTGCAAAGAAGGGGTCACTTTCTATTTCTGCTTATATCAAACGTGCTAAGTCCATTGCTAATAGCTTGTCCACCGTTGCTGAACTGGTTCTCAAATCAAAACTGGTACTCTATATTTTTGCTAGTTTAGGTAGCAAGTACGAGTCTGTAGTTACTGCACTCACCAATCGATCCTGATGTAGCTGACCTCGGTATTGCGGATATTATGGGAGCTCTCCTCAATCACGAGAGCTGGCTAGAAGAACAGGCCCACATCTCCAATCTTTATAATACCAACCTTGCCGGTATTAGTGCCAAAAGCAAAGGTAACAATTCTCAGTAAAAACCTCCAAAGTAGTTTTCCCCTTCATTCAATAATAATAGAGGCAGAGGACAAGGTCGTGGATTTCTGTAGTATAATCATCAAATTTTCTCAAATCAATCTCAACATTTTTCTGGTGGTCATGGAGGTAAGAACAATATAATTTATCAAATTTGCAATAAATCTGGACATAGTGCTCTTCAGTGTTGACGAACAAAGTATGCCTTTGGTTTTGCTAGTGATAACACATACAATGAACCCTTTGCTTTTCATGGAGGAGTAAGCAGCCTTTAGTATCAAAATTCTTATAATGAGAATACCTTTGACCCCAATTGGTATCCAGACTCAAGGGCTACACACCATATGCCTCCAGATTTGGACAATCTTCAAAATCAAACTGAATATACTGGGGCCGATCAGGTCAAGGTTGGAAATGGCCAAGGTTTATGCATTCAACATACTAGTTCTTCTTCTATGATGTTTAATCAACATGCTTTTTCTTTGAAAGATATCTGTCATGTTTCATCTATTTGCAAAAGATTGTTATCTGTCAGCTTATTTACAAAGGATAGTGATTTATTTTTTGAATTTCACTATGATTATTGTTATGTGAAGGACTATTCGGGGAGAATCCTACTATGAGGGGTCAGTAGAGATAGCTTATACAGCTTCCCTTCTTCGACCACTATAACATCAGAGGCTCTTGTTGGAGAATGAACTTCTATTCACGAATGGCATCTACATCTTAGTCATGCATCTCTGCGTATCGTACGACAAGTCATTCCAAAATTTGGTCTTCCTTTTGATAAATCTAAGTCTAGTCAATCGATTTTTGAGTCATGTCAAATGGGTAAGAGTCATATGTTGTCTTTGAATTCTTCCAGTTATTAGTCCACGCATCCTTTAGATTTAATTTTTTTCTGATGTATGGGGCTCGACTCCCATTAAGTCAAATAGTGGGTATTCATATTATGTTATATTTATTGATGATTTTTCCAAATTTTCTTGGATATATCCTATGGCTCGAAAATTAGATGTATTTGAGATTTTTCTTAAGTTTAAACAACATGTTGAGGTTCTCTTTGATGCTAAGATCAAAACTTTTCAATATGATTGGGGCAACGAATATCGCTACCTGTTTCAATACCTCGACTCCCAAGGCATCACTCATCGACTGGCTTGTCCACACACTCATGAGAAGAATGGGTCCGTAGAATGGAAGCATCGTCATATTATTGAATCCACCCTGTCTCTACTGGCCACCTCTAATCTCCCCTTCTCGTTCGGGGCTGACGCAATTGAGACTGTTGTTTTCCTCATCAATTAGCTATCTATTGTTGTTCTCAATGGTATGTCTCCTTACGAGAAGCCATTTCACACTAGTCCAGATTATTACATGCTTTGCTGTTTTGGGTGTTTGTTATCCATTCTTGCGTCCATACAACAAGAATAAATTTATGTTTTGATCTCTCCGATGCCTTTTCATTGGCTACAGTGGTTCCCACAAAGGCTATAAGTGCCTTCATGTTCCTACAAGGCATACCTTTATTGCTCACCACATCATGTTTGATGAGACTTTGTTTATATGAATTGATAGCCCCTCTTCTAGCAATGACTCTACTCCAATTGGTGTATACATCTCTGCGTCAATCTCACGACGTCCTTCATATACTATCTCTCCTGAACAAGGTTTCATTTCAGCCCCAACATCTCCGAGACCTCCTAAACAACTTCCATCGCCCTCATCGATTGACTCCACCACGGGTAACTCACCCTCCTCTGAATGACCACCACGGTATTGGAATGTTCAAGAGCTCTTGGATCACACTGAACCTGTGATGCCACCTATTTGATCTCATTCTATTCGTACCAGATCCATGGATGGCGCCCTCCCGCGCCCTTACACTACTACGAGGTACCCCATACCGTCTGCTCTTTTGACTCTTCTCTCTGATGGAGAACGGGAACCACAATATTTCTCCCAAGCAGTGAAGTTTGAACACTGACATGCGACAATGCTGAAAGAATACAATGCCTTAATCAATAATGACACTTGGCAGTTGGTACCATACGGTCCATCAATGAATATTGTTGGAACTAAACGGATCTACAAAATAAAAAAGAAGGCTAATGCCCAAGGATTTCATCAAGTTTCTGGCCTTGACTACTTTGACACTTTCAGCCCGGTTGTCAAACCAGTTACCGTCTGCATAGTTCTGGCTCTTGCAGTCTCTCATAAATAGCCGGTGCACCAATTGGATATTAACAATGCTTTTCTACATAGAGTGCTTGATGAGGACTCAAACAGGCACCCTGGACTATGCAAGGCTCTCTATGGACTCAAACAGGCACCCTGGGCATGGTACTCTCGTTTGAGTATTGTTCTTAATCAGATGGGATTTCGGAACTCCACAGTTGATCCTTCATTGCTCATCTTCAATATTGGTGACATAGTAATGATTCTACTCGTCTATGTTGATGATATCATCTTAATTGGGAACTCCTCCACTACTTTAGCTGGATATCTCAAATCCTTATTTGCAGTTTTCCCTCTAAAGGATTTGGGTCCACTACACTATTTTTTGGGCATTGAAGTACACCGCTCCTCTGGCAGTTTATTTCTCTCTCAACAAAGAGATATCCTGGAATTTGTTGCATTGCACAAATTTAGAAGGAGCTAAACCCGTTTCCTCTCTCATGGCCTCTTGCAGACTCTCTTGCAGACTCTCTCGGGACTTCGGCTCCCCATTGCCTAACCTGACTGAGTATTGGAGTATCATAGGAGCTCTCTAGTATGTAACCATCACTAGGCCGGGCATTTCCTATGCTGTCAATAAAGTTTGCCAATTCCTTCAATCTCCAACTAATGAACACTGGGTGGTAGTAAAGAGGATTCTCAGATATCTCAAAACTACCATTTCTCATGGTCTTCTCTTTGGGTCTTCTTCGTCTCTTCAACTAATCACCTATATTGATGCTGACTAGGCAAGTTGTCCAAATGACTGACATTCGATTGGGGGCTATGCCATTTAACTAGGTTTGAATCTCATTACATGGAGCTCTAAGAAGCAACCAACGATAGCTCGTTCCAGTACCGAGTTAGAGTTTCGGGCCCTTGCAAATGCTGTCACCGAACTATTGTGGATTCAATCACTACTCAAGGATCTCAACTACTCGACTCCTCCGCCTACCATATGCTATGACAATATGGGTGCAACCCACCTAGTTGTCAACCCTATTTTTCATGTCCGCACCAAACATGTTGAAGTTGATTTCCATTTTCTTCGAGATCTCATCACTTAGAAGAAACTTTACATTTGGTACATACCCATAGAAGATCAAGTAGCTGATGTGTTCACCAAGCCTCTCTCTTCCTCCAGATTTGCTCATCTTAGATCCAAGCTTCACGTCGCCCCGTTCAACTTGTGGGGGGATGATAGAGTATATGATCATGGGCCCATGCATGGCTCATGCACAACCCTTTCTTACGTGGGTTCTAGCAAAAACCCCACTCCCATGATAACCTTCGAGAGACCTAATCCTATGGACTCTAAAGATATCTCTCCCACCTAGACTTTATCTAGGGACTCTCTGCTATCCTAGATAACTTTGTATGAATGTAAAACTCTATCTGATGTGGATCTTATCTCTTATCTCTTGTAAATATGATGTAACTAGAACTCCTCTATAAATAGAGTTGGGATTGGTCATACCAAAAACAAGGTCAGCCGAACCATTGTTTATTCTCTGTCCATTATTGTTTCACTATTATTCTAGTTGTTTATTATTGTTTTTTGTTTTTATCTTTTAAGGACAGGAAAAGGGACATTGTTGGTAAAGCCAAGGCCCTTGCCAAAATTAAAATGGTAAGGCCAGGTTGAATGTCCCTTTTTCCTCTCCATACTGACCGATAGTGGGTTCCTAACAACACCAACTTATCTAACATTGAAGAGGTCCTAGGGATTTTGAAACATCTAGATTGGTGATTTGGAAGGAAAAGAAATGCTGGAGGGAGAAAATGAAAGAGACTGTAAAAGACGAAGAGGAAGATGAAGAGGTCGAATGTGATGAGACCATGCACCAGATATGGGAGATTCTAAATGATGAGCAAAACAAGGATGATTCTTTGGTGACCACATTCCTGAGAGCAACTACTATCGACCATCATGAGAAGGGTAAAGAGGTGGCCTAGTAAATGCGTCCAACCACAAGTGACAAGGGCATTTTGATCAATGAAAGTGCTTGCATGGAATGTTAGAAGGGCGTGACGACCAATCCTTCACTGCCAGGCAAAGGAAATAGTTGGGGGTATCAGGTATTAATTTTTGCTATGTATGAGACTAGATCTTACTCTGTTAAAGTTGAAAAGCTAGCTAGGAAGTTACATTTTGATCAATGGTTTGTGGTTAATTCTAATGGTTATTAGGGGGGTGTTTGGTTATTTTGGAAAATTAAGTAATATCATTTCACTTGATGTTATCTTTCATAACGAGAGGATAATCCATTGTTTAGCTTACAATATTGAAGCAAAATTTTACTAGACTTGTATGTTTATTTATTATGCCCACCCAAACAAAAGTATGTAAGAACCAACGTGACAAATTTTAAGAGAGATTATTGGAGACTTTAATGCAATCCGATCCAAGTATGATAAAATTGGTGGGAGACCAGTCTCCCAATCCCAATTGCATATTTTTAATGGGATTATTGATGATTATAATTTAATTGAGTTGGAATCAAGGGGGAGCAAATATACTTGGAAAAATAATCACTTATATGAAAAGCTTGATAGAGCTCTACTTAATACAGAATGGCTAGACAAATACCCAAATGCCTATCTTGAGATTTTACCTTTTCTTAGCTCTGATCACACCCTTATTCTTGTTCATGTGGGGCATAAGTATGATTTCAGTCCTAACCCGTTTAGGTTTGAAATGATGTGGGAAAATAGAGCCGATCTAGAACAAATCATTGATAGAGCATGGAGACAAAGAGACTTCGGATCAAGAGGACAACAATTTATTATAAAAAGAAACAAAATAATATCATGAATAAAGAAATGGAACAAAGAGGTGTTCAGTAACATTAATGAGAAAAAAGTGGATCATGGATGAAATGAAACAAGTTCAAGCTACATTAGAGGAAAACCCCAACAAATTCTTCTAAAAAAGAAATATTTTGGGCCCAAAAGTCCAAAACTGATTGGATCCGGTGGGGTGATAAGAATACTAGTTTTTTTTTTTTTTTTTTCACATTAGAAGGAACAAGAATAGGATTATTAGGATTAAGGATGAAAATAACAATTGGGTTAAAGGCCCAAATGATGTTCATTAGAAACTCTGAGGAAAGATTTAAAAGGGGCAAAACAAATATGGAGAAGGTTCTGAATGAATTAAGTTTAATAATTAATGATGCCTTAATTAAAGATGTCTCTTTCCAAGAAATTTGGGATGTACTGAACTCATTGGGTGACAATAAAGCACCTAAGCCTGATGGGCTTAATCCATATTTTTTTTTCAAGAAATATAAATCAATCATTGGAATGTCAGTAGAAGATAATGTAAGAGAATTCTTCCACTCTGGAAAGATAAAACGTTGCTCTAATCCCAAAAACTGACAATCCGGATAAGACAGATAAATACAAGCCTATAAGCCTATGTAATACAATTTATAAATAATTGCTAAAATATTGATTAACAGATTAAAACCAATACCAGGGGATATTGTGACCCCTTTTTAGAGTGTATTTATTGTAGGGATACAGATCACTGACAATATTTTAATAACCCATGAAATGGTGAATACCATGAAAAGGAAAAAAAAGGCAAACAAGGGCTTATGGCATATAAAATTGACATAGAAAGATTGGATTTCATGAGAAATAGATCAATTAGGTTATGTAATGCTTTTCCTCAGTCTCCTACCAAATTCTCATTAATGGATCACCTATTAGAAATTTCAAACTTAAGAGAGGTATCAAGCAAGGTGACGTGCTTTCTCCCTATACAAGAAAAATAACTTTTAGCGGCAGTCCCTAAAACAACCGCTATAAGTTTTACCGGCAGTCAACAAACTGCCACGCTGCTAAAGCTACTTTTAGCGGCAGTCAGTCGCATTTGCCACTATAATATGATCTGGCTGCCGCTAGAAGTCTGAGACATTGTTTTAGCGGCAGTTGCGACTGCCAACTGCCGCTAAATATATATATTTCATATAAATAATCTATATATTTTTATATTATTCCTATTTTGTCCCTAGATTATTGTAATCACATGCTTTATTTCCTGGGTATTACAGATTAGAAACAAATAAAATGTGTGAATGGTATGGAGAATGATCATTGGTGATGTAATTACATACATGGATCTAAATTTAAAACTGAATAATCTCATATGTTCCCCATGTCTATTCAATACAACAACTTTGACCTTAGGAGACAATCCTGGCTAGAACTTCATTGAGTGGGTCCGTCAATACAAATTGACACAGCCCAAATTTAGGTCCAAATATTTTGTACCAATGAATTTAATAAATATAAAACCTTATAGACAACTTGATAAAGTAGTTTAAAAGATAAGAACATTTCCAAGAGATAATAGATTATTGCCATTTCAAAGCATTTACAAGTTACACCCAAATAATTAGACTCCACAACACTACACATGGTCACAAAAGAGCCACCAAGTAGCAGCAAGACATGCATTTTGTTAGAACGAACCACGCATCCATGACCATTGCATACATCAGACCAATCCATGGCATTTGGTCTTCATACCTAAAACAAAGAAGATTCACAAAAGGTGTTAGTAATGGGTCTGAACAACATTATTGACAATATCATTGATACGTTGAATCACCCACTCAAGGGTTTTAACCCGATTTTGGAAAACAGTTCTATTTTTGGTTGTCCAAATGCAATACAAACAAACTACCAGTCAAGTCAAGAAAACTAACTGTTATTGATTTTGACCATCCAACTTGCTTGAATAAACACCCCAAAGACACTAATGATATATGGTTTCCTCATACTCTAAACAAATAACAAAGAATAATTCCTAACTATTTCTTCTCAAAATAGGGAACATACACTGCAAATATATGAATATACAAGATTTTCCTATGTCAATGGTACCTTATTACTCATCAACGCCACATCACCAAAAAAGAGAAAAGGAAACTATATATATTGACCAATAGAGCCATTAATACTTTATTAATTGTATATGAGTTGCAACAAGAGATCATAAATACAAAAAAAAAAGTTTGAAATTACTTCATTCTTTCTCCTCTTGGTGAATCTTGATTCTTTTCTTCTTGGTTATTGGTTTTGCCTTCCCTTTTATTTTCTGCCATTTGGTAGGGGGTTGTTCTAAAACTATGAAAATTTACAATGGATTCTAAGAGTGGCATAAATGATTTGGACGGATCTCTAGAAAGAAAAACAGGGATTAGTTTAACATATATGTACAGGAGATATTCTCAATGTGCAATTGGATGTGCTGATTTTTTTCTTGCATGCAAGAAAACGAGGCTTACAAGGAAAGTGATCCTTTGCCTTAGGAGGAATTATCCTAGCCCTTATTAAATTAATGATAACATCATGAAAAGGAGATAAAATATGAAAAAGCTCTAGAATGAAATAAGTAGAGATATTAATTATGAGAAACTGAGAAACTGTTAGCATAATACTTTTGATGAGGCCGCTAGGAACAAATCCTCTTCTTATAAGTATAAATGCCTAATTAAAAGGTCTGAGATAAACCATAGAAGAGAGAACTTTAGCCATTTTTTGCTCTGAAATCCAAAGGCTAGGTTCATTGCTGCATATTTTCAAAAGTACAGATGCAAGAAAATCAGGAATTATAGACCAAGTTTTGGGACTTAATATCATACATGCATGCTTAACCAAAGCTTTGAATCATACAGCTGAATCATTCCCTCAGATCCAGACGTTCTAACTAAATGAGTTGGAAGAAATGGGTACCCTAACATGGGTCTGTGGTGGGCTTGCCTAGTTGGCTGTGAGGGGAATCTTGAGTTGGATTCTATCAGATAGTCTTTGTGCAGCCATCATGTCCTATACTTACAGACCTCAAAATCATCATATGAATTCAAATTGTGATTTCAGACCTCAAACCTGATTTCAAAAGTGAATCCCAAGTTATTTTTTCCTTCTCATACATGAACTTTTCAAAATAAGTGTATATTTGAACAAACACGTATTTTTAAGCACTATCAGACTTAGCCTACATGTTCCTAATTCAGCTAAAAAAGAAATTATTAGCCCTCTTAAACTTCACATTCTATAGACCCCATCTCTAGTATGTTGTGGGTCATTTAAGAAACAATCATCAATACTAGGGATTGTTTGGATAAATTTCAATTACATTCATATCCAATCTGATTATTGAATTTCCAAATCTGAATTCAATAAAAAATCCTAAATGGAAAAACCATATATACTTTCGTGGATAAAAAAGGCTAATGGTTCCTTAGTCACTATGACCACCAATTCCTCGGTCAAATGGTTTGACCATCCAATCCGAATCCTATCAAATGATTTTGGGGTCCAAGACCAGACCTGGAGCCATGACATGTTCCCAGTTAAACTAGTCCACCACACAATCCCTTATATTGGCATATGCCAATATATGTCACTTTATAACTTATCTCCCATGAAATGATAGTTTGAGATGTTTGACAATTTGAGATGTTTTTATACCCTATATAATAAAGACATGCTTAATATAACATGTATATAACTTTGAATGAGAAAGAATCTTCATCCATCTGTGGATTTCATTAGCTACTTCTAATATCTAATTTGAATTACCAAAACAAGGATTAGTTTACATACAATTCTGAACAGGGTAGGGATGCCATTGGGTTGGTGGGTTAAGTGGTAAATCTGCACTCACTTGATCCTATCCTATCTGGTCCAGTATTTATTGGTTCTCAGGTCATGTTTGGGTTGAGAAGAATCCATGCTAAACCCAACCCATTGACATTGCAGAAAACCAAATTTGACCAGATCAGGTTGGCTTCGATTTTGATAATTCCTTCCTATTTAGTCAGATCAGTTTGGGTTCCAGGATTAAAGTATTATCATATCAAAGAAAAGTTGTATAGAAATATAATGAAGTCACTTAACTACTAATTAGCAATTTCTGTATCTCATCTAAGTCCATATAACATCATCATAGAAATAGTTAACTACATCATTACTGTATGCTAATGTAAAGTCACCTAAGAACAATGAATGACCTACAATTCACAATTACCCAACTAAATCTGTCTCCCAAACTTCCAACGAAGTTAAAAAGGTTCCATGATCCATCAATGGTTGGGTAGAGACTGCAAAATGATTAAAGTAGCGAGAAATGATTTAAGAGACTACAAATCTATAATTTGACAATGGATATGATAATGAACAAGATGGAATGGCAGAACAGGATTCATGTAGCTTACCACAATATAGTTGGGCCAAGGCTTAAATGATAATGAAACTAATATATCAGTTAATAGATTACACATACACAAACAGTTTGTTCCCTAACAAATAAAAGGCCATTACCCAATGTTTGTACCAGCTATCTAGGGCCTTGGGAGGGGTAGATTGCATACAATCCTAACCTCTGGCATCATATCAAATAGCATATAGAAACATTAACAGCTGAATTGATTCTCTCTGCACCATGCACAAAAAGGTCAAAGAAAATGATATTAATCAACATCAAAGAACATTAAAGATGTTAACAAATTTTTATATGGAAACACAATAAGCATGGGCATCATGTAAAATGACTTGGTTGTAACCATTTAATGAACTAGACCTACAAATAACTCTCTTTGTATAATCGAGGTGTAAGTTTGTACATTCCCAGTGTATAGGTTCTTGGTGTATATGGAGCTCTTATATTGTTTTTGTCTTAATATATACTTATACATCTTTAGCAAAAAAGAAAAAAAGAAATAAAACATTTAGGGAGATTCAATTAGAGATGAGGTTCAAGCTGTTTTGTAGAGGGTACAGTTAGCTAAAGAGATGAATGTTGTCAAATAACTCATTGAGGGGGACTCAAAGTTGCTGATTAGTTGGATAAGGAATGTGGATTCTATTGTATGGAGACCTAAAGGGAAGCTATAAAGAGGTTTAAGTGGTTGACATCCAACATGACAGTAAGGATTCAGTGGGAAAGGTTAGCAAATAATATTTGAAACTTCTTATTGGGTTGGCTTAAATTTTCACTTGTTAAATCAACCAAAAATTTTGAAAGTTCAGATGATAGGGCTACTTTGGAAAAGTCACCTAAAAGCACTATGAACATGGGATCAATTGTTTTTTTATTTGCCTTCTGCATACACCCCTGTATTTAGTTTTCATAAATTAGAACCGATTTTTTTGGTGATTACTTGTTAAAAAGAAGACATTTTCTGAAGGAAGCCTTCGAGAAGAGATATTTTTAGTAGGGAATTTGAAATATACATTTATAAAATTTCTTGAGGGTATATTTTTTATTTATCTATATATGACTTTTGGCTAGTATAATACACTTCAACTAATTTCAACCGATGGAGTTCTGCACTTATTGCAGGTACAAGTCATCTTTGAATACATTTTTAAAATATCAATCATTTATCAAAAAAAAAACTTTTTCTACCTAATCTAATGACCCAGTCTCTTCTTAACCATAACATAAGAAGGGTTACTTCAATGTTTCTTCTTAGTGAGAAACATTATGCAATTATTTTATATCAAGATTCATTCCAACCTATACCCCTAGACACCCTGCCTCCACTACAAATTGGTGCACATATTTGCAACTTAACAAGAAAATATTATGCAATTATTTTATATTAGGATTAAAACAATGTCTAATCTAAAGTTGAAAAGAAGAATAAACAAATAAAACACCACATAAAGGTGCAGCCATTGTGCAAACTAAGTAGTAGTGAGATTTCTTTTACTTTTCTACGTATTAAACAGTAATCCCATACTACTCTTGTTGATTTGGGGAAGACTACCAATTATTATATATATATTTTTTTAAATTATTGTATTTTTTGATAAGAAAATTATTGCTTACTGGTTTAATTTATTTCCATTATAATTAGTTTCTTAAATAAACTACCATTGACTAGAACGACTAAACATCATTTGGCACTTTTATACGTCAATATAGAAATGAAAAATTTTTCCTCTCAAGAAAGGCCATGTTTTCAAAATAATTCTTGCAATGAAGCTTGTGCCATGGTATAGTGTTCTTCCAGCACTTTTAGAGTTGAGAATAAGAACAAATAAATTATGGCTGACCAGAACAACTAACCATCTCTAGTTGTATAGCCCTAGGTTGGGAGATGGATACCCCTGTCGGGTAGCCCTTTAAAAAGATATAAAAAATCTATAAATGAAAACTCTTTTTATAACCATCACCTATATGAAAAGTTGTATGTATCATCCATAAATTTAACCAAGGATTATAAATTTACCGGCTTGTGCTTTGAAAATCCCTACAAAGACTAGAGGCATGAAGACTAATTGCATCAGACCGGAACTAAGAAGCCTAATTGCATCAAAATAGAATATTAGAAACATAAGGAAAACCTTGGTAAAGACAATAATTAACCTGGTTAAGCTGTTGGAGATGCCTACAAGGACAAGACTGAAAGGTACAAAAGCCCTTCAAGGACTAAACCAGATAGTAGAAAAACCTAATCGGGAATCTCTGTGACTTATGCTACAGAAACACCTGAATAAGATATGATAAACTCCTTTAATTGGGTAAACGATCATTGCTGATCCTAAAGGTTCTTTATGACATGAGATGGCTAATAAAACTCACAACTTCTAAATTTTGAAAATGTAATCTATAAACCCAATTTATTGATAAAAAATCTACAAACACAAGTTGTATTAGGTGAAAGAAGTGCTCGGTGGAGAACAAAAATAAAACCAAATGGTGGCATCGACCAAATAGATTTACCTATGGTCAGATGCTATCCGGTGGTTTTCAGCTCAGCCGAGAAGGAGATGGCCATATGAAATTCGATTGAGAGAGAGAGAGAGAAAGAGAGAGAGAGAGAGAGAGAGAGAGAGAGAGAGAGAGAGAGAGAGAGAGAGAGAGAGAGAGATTTACTTCCGATCGGATTACGTCCGCTGTGCAATGGTGTTAAGCTCAGTCGATGAGACAATGGTGGTCTAAAATTCAATAGAGAGAGAGAGATGACAAAGAGAGTGGGATATACATAGAGGGTAGGAAGAGAATGAAATGTGGAAAGAAGAGGTGCATGGGAGGAAATCCTACTCTCAATTCATGCCATTTATGTAGTGGCAGTCGATTTATCTTTAGCGGCAGCCACTATTTAGCCCCCTCAAAAACTGCCGCTAGATTGTAGTGTAGGAAAACCAGGAACCAAGTAAGGGACTAGGGTTCAAGGCAGTGAGAGGGGACCAATTATCCCTATTGTACAATTTGATGATGATTGCCTTATATTTGCAAAGGCAAGTGTTGATAATGCCCTAAAAATTAGAGAGATAATGGAGGTATTTGCTGGAGCCTCAGGGCAGAGCTTGAACTTCAACAAATCTACACTATTTTTCTCTAAAAACTTTCACTTCCAGCTTAGGAAGCTTATTTCGAGAATTCTGAAAATTCCCATGGAAAGAAGAGAGGAAAGGTATTTGGGGGCCCCAATTATTGAAGGTAGAGTAACAAAGAAAACTTTTAAAAAAATTGTAGAGAATGTAGACATCAAGTTAGTTGGTTTGAAGAGAAATACTCTCTCGTTAGCAGGGAGAGATACTCTAATCAAAGCATCTATAAACATAATGCCCCAGTATATAGTGAGAATTTTCAAACTCCCAAAATCAATTATGGAGGAAGTTGAAAAAAAAACAAAGGGTTTTTTATGGAGAAGGAAAGACAAAAAGTCCTTAAATCTGGTTAGATGGGATACCATTTGTAGACCAAAAAATAAGGAGGTTGGGGGTCAAAAAACCTCAAGTGGGTCAATGCTACAAGTCTGGCAAAATTAGGATGGAAAGTCTTAACCCCAACCAAATAACCTATGGGTCCAAGTGGTCAAGAATAAGTACCTAAGAAATCAAGCTTTTTGGGATGCCAAAGCTAAATATAATATTTCTTGGGCTTGGAGAGGGGTCCTAGAATCACCAGTGGTGTTGAGAAAAGGTATTGGATGGGTAATTAGAAATGGAAAATTTATCAACTTTTGGGAAGACAATTGGAATTGGGTTGGTGATTCATCATTAAAAACTATTATTGGTACTAGCCAAGTTGAGGAAAATCTAATGGTGAGTGAGTTCATTACTAACTCTAGTGTATGGGGTAATGACAAAATCCTCTAGAAAGTTCCACTAGAAATTTGGGATAGAATAAGATCTATTCCAATCCGATCAACCAATAAAGGAGATAGTATGAAATGGAAACCGGACAAAAAGGCCAATTCTCAATTAAAATAGCATATGGGTTGATGGATGAGAATTTTAATGACGAACTCCTACACTACAAGAAAAATGGTCAAAGCCGGGTCTATTTGACCGCCGCTAAAAGGATATCTGAAAGGCCGCCGTTTTTAAATGCTGCGGTGGCAGTTTATATTAATAGACTCAACAGATTTTACAATGATCTGGTCTAATCGTTTACTGAACCGACGGATTTTACAACAAACCAGTCTAGCGCGGGAGAGCAAAAAATTTTCTCTCCCGCGCGAAGTCTTTCCTGTTTGACAAGATAGGAGGGTTCTCTTTTCAGAGAGAACCTTGCAGAAATTTTTTGAAGAAGACAAGCTTCTTCACGAGAAAGGAAGATAGCAGGCTTCTGTCCATTTGAGAAGGGGAAAGATTCCTTCACAAAAAAATTATTTATATTGAAGTTTGAGAAGGAAAAAGATCCATGCTTGAGAAGGGAGAAATTTTTGGGCCATTCTCTGAGCGACCTCTGTCCGTTTGAGCAAGATAGGAGAAATTCAGCGGCAGTGAACAGTGAGAAGTGAGAACCAGCCGACCATCTTCCTCCTCTGCCATTCTCAAGGTGGGTTTACTACTATTTTCCCTTATTCTATTGCTAGTTTCTTTCTTATCTTTTAACCATCCATTACAATCATCTATAGACAATAATTTCTTCGTCAAAAGATGTTTATTCTAGAAACTTTTGTTTTTAATTTAAATCTTTTAGTTTCGGAATTGATCTTGATTGTTTGGAATGGGGCTGTATTATCCAATAACTTACCATATTCTTGTAAGGGCATTTTTTGATGCTTCACATTCCTTATGGACATCAGGATATGCTCAATTGAAAATTTTATCTTCTTTCAAAACATCATTGTTTTGAAGGCCTAGAGAGTACTAGCACTGACCACATGCCTGGTTGCTGAAAGATTGGAAATCAATTGGACTTGTAGTTGATGACCTTGGTTACCTCGAGATAAAGTCAAATTTAAAGAATATTACCATATCTCTGACCAAATCCTAGTTTTCTCCTGTCAAATTTAAAAAGGATGCTATATCTTTAATGAGGTATCTGACATAAAATGATGGTGATGCTTTAAATTTCAACTACAACTCTTTATTATGTTTAAAATAAGCACACAAAGTATTAGGTAGTAGCTTTGGATCAGTTTTTGTTTTTTGGTTTAGAGTTGCTGTGTTTTGTATGTTGAGGTGCCATATTGTCACATCTCGGATTATATTTCTTTATTTCAATTAATGAATTTTCACTTTACTCTTCAAAAGAAAAGTAGTAGCTTTGGCATGTGACATTTAAGAACTGCCTTTGATGTTAGGTGATCTTATTTTACTGTTCAGTGGGAGCAACCTGTAAACAATCTTGTTAAAGCCTAATGTGGACTTTTGGAAGCATCTATAGTGGCAATTCGCACCTATAGACAAAGAGTTTTGGTGATCTTTTCGATCAATAAAGAGTTTCAAAGATTCTTCATACATGGTAGAGAAAAAGTGCTACTTAGCTTCCAAAGAACACAATCTGAAATGCATAGAACATAATAATAAACGAAAAAGATAGAGAACTTGAAGAAAAGAATAAACTATCTAAGCTCAATTTCTTATGCAAATACCAACCTCTAGTATGAAAAAGGGCGAAGGATATTCCAACTCCAAAATGAACTATCTAAGCTCACTCTGCAGGTTCTTCAGTCTGTATACATCCTGGGTTTTAGGTACAACTAAGAATGTTTCTTACATAGAGTTGTAACTGAATTTTATGTTTGTTAAACATTAACTTAATTTGTTCAATTGTGTGTCAATCCAATGTTATCTTACATCAAATTTCTTATGGCTCTGTTGCAGGGGAACACCCTTATGGTGAACACCCCTCGAGGACATTCTTCATGAGAAATATAAATAGCCATGTTGAGGATACAGAATTAAAGGCTCTTTTTGAGGTATTGTTTATTTCTATGGTATTTGTAATTTCTCTAACCAAGCTAATACAGAATCTTCTATCCACTTTGTATTATTGAGCATCATCACCAATCCACAACACCATCACACTTTCATTTCTTCTTGTATTTCTGAGGAACAGAACTGGAATTGTTTTGCCTTCATCAGAATAAATATGTGTAGTTGTGCATTTATGGCAACCAATAGACTAAAATTTCAGTGTGTAGATATCTAGATCTACTTACAAGTTGGTGGGAGATTATCTAAAACTCCCCTTGAATTTAGTTACAGTATATCTAATTCTGAGCTAGCTTGAATTAGTGTTGAAAAGAAAACCCAATTTAAACCTTCGTCTACTTAAGTAAGAGAAATGTATAGCTATAACCTTAGAACTTCTGGTTTTCTTTCTCTGATCTCACAAGATTTGGGCTTATTATGATGACACCACCAAACCATCAGAGCTTCCATCAAATCAAATATTTTTCCATTTTCATCTAGAAGAGCACTGGTTCTTTTCTTCCTTTTAAACCCTTTTTGGAGTTTAACATTTCTAAATTGTTTCAGCAGTCCAAGAACGTTAATTTTCTGTTTGCTTCCCTTCCTTTTTTTTGGTTATCGGTGGGTTGGACAGGTTAAACAGGACCACCAATATGTGTAATTATTATTATAAAAATTGTTGCAGTATAACCTTAGTCTTTGATGAGAAGATGGGAGAAATGAGTGAGTGGTTCTTGATTTAGTTTAAGTAACATTAGTATGTGAGTTACAAGTGAAGCCCATAATTGGAGGTCCTATGAATTTTCTTCCAAACTTGCACAACATTTGAACAACATCTGACAGAAAGAGTATGATTTCTAAAGCCATTTCCTTGCTTTACAAGGCTGCTGGATGGACATATTATTTAAAACAAACCTATGCAGAATTTTAATCTGTTAAAAGATCATCTACTTCTTTTGTGTAACAAAATTTTCACACCGTCAACTTCTAATTCATTGCATGTCAAAGCTATAGTTTCATAATAAAATGTTTATTTATTATGTTAATGCATTTTAGTTATCTGAACCTTTTTTTTTCTTGTGTAGTGGGTATACTCTGTCGAGGGATCCACACCATAATAAAGGACTTGCTTTCACTGAGAAAGAGAGAGATGCCCACTACTTAAGAGGTCTTCTGCCCCCAGCAATTGTCAGTCAAGCTCTTTAGGTAAATACTTGATAACGATTCCTCCTAGTTCCTTTTTCCCAATGTTTTAGCAGAATCAATCCTTGGGCAACAATTGCAGTTCATTGATCTGCAAAACAACAATATTCAATCAGTAAATCGCTCTGGATACTCGAACACCCTAATGTGAGATCATGCATGCACCGCTAGTCTTTTCTTTTACAATGTCCTCTATATGAACTTTCATCTATTGTGGCTACTAATTTTCATTTTCATTTACCATGGGTTTCAGATTTGTTGAAAATCCAGTATGTACAATTACCATGAATGATAACTATAGCCAGTTTCAAGGAATAGGACAAGCTTATTCCAATGACTTGACTAACTGTGGCTCCAAGTCATGTCCCCCACAACAAAGTGTGAACCCTCAGAGTTGTGATTGTGCCTATCCATACACAAGGATGTTAATTTTCAGAGCACCTATCTTCTGAGAATTGTCCAACGCCGCTATGTTTCATTCACTAGAAATGAGCCTTTAGGTAAACCTTAGCCTTGTGCCTAGTTCGGTTTCCCTCCAAAACATCTTCTTTAACGAGGATGACTATCTACAGATGCAATTGGAACTCTTCCTATCAAATGGTAAGTACTTTAATAGGACAGAGGTTCAAAGGATTGGGCTTTATTTGAGCAACCAAGTTTATAAACCTTCAGATATATTTGGGCCATACTTATTTAATGCATTTGTTTATCCTTTCCCAGGTAACTTATTCTATTCCTGCTTAGAAACAAAATTTGAGTCAACCCCTTGAAATGATGTATTTGATAAAAAATGAACAAAACAATTATTTCAGGTGGAAGTCAAGGAACTTCACTAAGCTCAGGTGCCATTGCTGGAATAGAAATTTCTTGTGCTTCTTTGGTCTTCTTACTCATGGGTGCGGGAATCTATGCCATTCGACAGAAGAAACATGCGGACAAAACTACTAAATTGAGTAAACCATTTGGTAATGTGCTCTATGCAATAATGAATATAATGTTTTCTATACCAAATTTACAAGTGCATATGATAATATGTTGAAATTTGAGAAGTTGCAATTTCCAATATAAATTGCTTATCTGAACTATTATCCACCATATTGCAGCATTGTTGTTTCAAATGAATAGTGATAATGGTGGTGCACCAAAATTAAAAGGAGCTTGATTGTTTTCCTATGATGGACTCAGAGTGTGCACTAGCAATTTCTCAGAAAGCAATGAAATTGGATCTGGGGCTATGGCAAGGTACTAATCCATCTGTTATAACTCATAAAGCTCTTGGTATGTAGCAATGCATGGCAAGTGAACTTTGTTCCCTTTCCAGGTTTATAAAGGAATTATTTGTAGTGGGCAAGTGGTAGCAATTAAAAGAGCAACACAAGGTTCAATGCAGGGTGGGCATGAATTTAGAAATGAAATTGAGTTGCTTTCACGGGTTCATCACAAAAATCTGGTGAACCTGGTAGGTTTTTGTTTAGAGCAAAGAGAGCAAATGCTGGTCTATGAATTCATTCCTAATGGGATGCTTTGGGAGATTTTGTCTGGTATGTTTCATAGTTCCATAAATGTTCTCCTATTTTGTATATCTTAATACATAATAAGAAATTATTCTGCAATCATCAACTGTAGGGAGATCGGGAATTCACCTAGATTGGAAGAGGAGACTCCAAATTGCTCTAGACTCAGCCAGAGGATTATCGTATCTTCATGAACATGCTAATCCCCCCATAATTCATAGAGATGTTAAGTCGAGTAATATTCTATTGGATGAAAATTTAGTTGCAAAGGTTGTAGATTTTGGACTATCCAAGCTGATATCAGACATTTCCAAGGGACATGTTTCCACCCAAGTTAAAGGAACAGTGGTAAGTATTACTGCATAGGCTGTCCCTCTTCCATCCTGAAGGTCTCTTAAAGAATGCATTGCCATTATATTATTCTACATTTCTACTTGAGAGAATCACAATTATATCTATATCAACAAATGTCAAATGTATGACTTCATAAGTACTCTAATTTGTTGAGGATACATGTTTAGAAGGAAAAGATGCATCAAATTAAACATGTTATTTGATTATGGTTCAATAAACACAATAACATTTGGAGGAAAAGGAAAATCTAAACTGGCTTTAGTTTTAGATCAGGATACTATAACCATCACCAGATTCTTGAGTTATAGAAACATCCTCTAAAATTATTGATCCTTTCAACCGGAATGATATTTTAGCTTAAGTAGGCTTACTCAAGAACTTAATTAGTGAGGCCAAAATGAGTAGTCATCATGAACCACATTGATAACACTATTAGAATTACTTTCCAGATTTTCTGTTTACTTAACTTAATTCTATTATAAACCTTACACTTTAAAGCATATATCCTGAACTGAATCTAATCAATTTTTAGTCTTATTAACCAAAGCTATGTCATCTTCAAACAACATACACCATAGGACTTCCTCTAAGGCATCCGTTGCAGCAACAGGTCTACCCTCTCTTTTCTTCTTTTCATAGGACAAAAAAGAAGAGTGCAACTCCCTCTTTTATATATAGAGATTATAGATTATATATCACTCTAGAATATATAATTTTGGCTTACAGGTCCCATATTTTGCATGTTTAGGAATCCGTGTGATATATGATCAAAGATTAGGACAGCCCATTGCATGTGCATCTCTTAGGCTTAGTTTGGACAGGGTACAAAATGCAAATATGTATGGTGCAAAATGTAGGTTTAAAAATACAAAATGCAACCTTTGAACTGTACATATTTGTATTTGTACTCTTTTCAAATACAAGTTTATATTTGTATTTATAATATCTATACTATAGATATTTATATTTACACTATTTTCACAACACTTCACAGTCGTGCATTGATGTGTTGCTCATTGTGACACTAACAAGTGCACTAGCCGTTCAAGTAATAAAGTAGTGAGTGAAGTATCGTTCCCACGAGAATTTAGGAAACAATTACCAATACTAAATTGAGCACTTCTTATCTGATCAACAAATAAATCAAAACTCTAATGAAAGCTAAGAAATCCTAAATTAAAATCTATCTAAATCATTGGCCCAATTGCCTTCAAATCAGGTTAGAAGAGTAAGCAGTAAATGTCAATCTCAGAATTCAGCAATCTATCAATTTGGATCAATCGAATAAATCATGATTGAGCCTTGGTTTGGTGAAACCCCAAGGTCATGAACAGCCTCTCTCAAGCGCATGTTCATCCTATGCATGAGTGACGGTTCTTCTATCTCTAGCAAGAATCTAATCCCCATGCATGCATTTCTTCAAACACTTCTAATGCATCAATTCAAATCTGAATTGATCACCAACTGAATTGTGCAAGTTATCTCTAATCTTGCACTCAATTCAGTTCTTGAATAGTAGATTTGAATTCCTAGAGTCTCTCTCAAGCACTCTAGGAATTCCAAGCTGTAGATTAATTCGCCCAATCTGAAAATTGCAGATCTGAATTCTCTTTCAAGCAATTCAGATCTTGCAATCTCAGATCTGAGAATTCAGATATGAGTTTTGAAGGTTAGTTGGCCGAATTAATCTACATTCACACCCTTACTCAAGAAACTTCAAGTACAATGCATGACCATTTGAATGAATCAAAAAGAATTAGATTGCTGAACTGAAATTTTACAAGCTGAAATACATCAAGGAAGAATGGAAACAAGGAGAAAGAAGAAAGAAAATATAACAAAGAAACTGAATTCAAATCAAAAGAGAATGAAACTACAAATGATTTATTACAAAAGATCTTTGAATCACAAACCCTCAATTCGAACTCACCTTCTTCTTCTAGCTTGCTTGTCTTGAACTTCCTTCAGCCCTTCTTCTTCTTCTTCCTTGCGCCTAGCCTTCTTCTCTTCTCTTCTCTCAAGGTGGCCGAACCTCTAAGAGTGGGAGAGCCTTCCTCTCAAGCAATTGAACAACTTTCTCCCCTCCTAGAGGCCTCCTTATATAGCTTTTCAATGGGGTTCTTGCCCCTTCTTGAAGTCTCTAGAATTGGGTGTATTACACCCCTCATGAACCTTCTAGAGTGCTCCCTCCTTCTCTTCAAGAAACATCTAGGAGTTGCCGCCCCTAGCTCCCTTTGGGCTGCTATTTGGGCTACAACCTAGCTTGCTTTTGAGCTCAAGTGGGCTACAATCTAGGCTTTTATTTGGGCTAAAAATGGGCTGGGCCGAAATTTCCTTCTTGCTAGGCTTCTTCCTTTGGATTTTCCAAAGAATTTCACTTGCTCTTCTTGGGCCGAATGAAATTCTCTTGCTCTCATGGCTGGGCCAGGCTGAACTTGATAAATTTTGGGTTTTCTTTTCTTGCTTTTGCCTTCTTTTTGTTGATTTGGCTCCCCCTGAAATCTTTCTTGCAATCAAGCTAAATTAAGGCAAAAATTAATAAAACCGGCATAAAAATCCATGCTAAAGTCCTCAAAAATTATAGATAAATTATAAGTTCATCAAATACCCCCACACTTAAGCTTTTGCTTGTCCTCAAGCAAAGACATCAGCCATAAACTTAACATTCCCCCCTTCTGGTCACACCATTTACCTGCTGAACTTTTTAAGATAGAAATGCATTGAGTAGTCGGGGAACTTTTGTAAATGCTCAACTCTTATTCTTGTAAATTACCATTTAAGATATGTATCAGATCCAAGGAAAGGAGAATATGAATTTCATCATAGTCTAGCATTCACTCCTAATTCATATATAAATCAGCTCCTTAATTGTCAAGGTTAATAATCAAATTTCACTAAGTTTCACATCTGTAACTAAATCTCAATGAGAGTTCAACTTTAGAGTGCCCTTTTGAACCTCGGTTGTCACCACAATTACTTATTTCTAAGGGTGAGTGCATCTTATGCTCCATCTCACCCTTTTCTTTTCTTTTTTTTTTTTTTTTTGGTGTGAGTGCATTTTATGCTCCATCTCACACACTTTTCTCTCCTTTTTTTTTTTTTTTTTTTTTTTTTTTCGGTGTGAGTGCATCTTATGCTCCATCTCACACTGGTCACTTACTTGAGGTAGGTAAATAGGACTCATGTTTTGAGCTACTAGTTTTACTATTCAGCTCAAAATAGCGGAGTCAATTTGGGCTTTTGTCCTTCTTTGCAATTATTGAACCTCAAGAATCAACACTTCAGATGTGCACTAGCTTTCTTGACCATTAACAATGAAATCAAGGACTTCCATACACATGAAGGAAGTTAGGGCTAGTCATGCTGAAAGGCATATTCAACTCCCCTTTTCTCCTGGATATATCAAATTGGGTCATTCACAAGAATAAAAACTTAACAAGTACATCAGTCTCCCTCAACTCATTGAATTCCTTCTTAAAAGAAATCATCAAATAAATAGTAATGAACTTGAGGGGTTCCAGTCTTTTTTGGTTATGTCATTGCCTGCATATGTGTGTTGGGGTGAATGAGGTGCATGGTTTCAACCCCCATACCCTAGCCTCGGGCTCACTCCCCCACACTTAAGATGAACATTGTCCTCAATGTTCGTAGTGTTAGGCAGTAACAATAAAACTAGCAAGAGCATCATCAAGTAATAGGAGGTATTTAGAGGACTTCCCTGAAGATCATTCTTAAATTCTGCAATATGTTGTCGGTGGAAAACTTCTTCTGCTAGAAATCACTTGCAAACTAGAAGAGGAGATCAGTATCTTTATTCAATTAAATTCTAAGAAAAGCTAACTAAACTTAAATGCTATGAAAAATAAAAACAAAAAGCAAGTAAGACAGTTTATGACTAAGTATCTGAATTGGGAATTCTCCCAACAGCCTCTTGTTCCCTTGGGTTTACCATGGTGTTACTAGGTAAGGTACCCGGAGCCCTTTCTGAAATCATCTGTGCCAGCTGCCCAACCTGAGTTTCCAAGTTCCTTATCGATGTTTCGTTTTTCTGAAATCTATTTTCCGCACTAGCTATGAACTTGGTCATCAGCTCCTCCAAGTTAGATTTCGGTTTCGGCTGATAGAAGTTTTGGTGGAAAGGCTTAGGTGCATGCTGATTCAGGTGGCCTCTCCATCCGGGGTTATGGGCATGATGGTACTGATTTCCTGGCTGTCTTGTAAAGTTGCCAACAAAGTCTACTTGTTCTGTGGACTGAAAAGACTGACTGCCAACTTGGAATTCAGTGCTATCATGGCCTCCCCCACACTTATCATACTGTACATGCATAGCTGCCATCTGCATCTCATCAAATTTTTTTTGTTAAGTGCTCCTATTTGTGCAGAGAGAGCTGTGTATGTATCCACATTATGAAGGCCATGCTGCTTTCTAACTGGTGTCCTTTCTGAATGCCATTGGTAGTTATTGGCTGCCATCTCCTCGATGAGTGCATGGGCAACCTCGGGAGTCTTATTGTTTATGGAGCCCCCAGCTGCTGCATCTAAGATGGTCTTGTTTGAATCGGTCAGACCATTATAAAATGTTTGCACCTGCAGCCAAATTGGAAGGCCATGGTGAGGAACCCTCCTTAGTAGCTCCTTGTAACGTTCCCATGACTCATATAAAGATTCCCCCTCTTGCTGGAAAAAAGTAGTGATGTCATTCCTCATTTTAGCAGTTTTAGAAGGGGGGAAATATTTAGAGAGAAAACGGCTGGCCATTTCGTCCCATGTGTCTATAGATCCTACCGGTAATGAGTTCAACCAAGCTTTGGCTTTATCCTTCAAAGAAAATGGGAATAACCTCAACCGGATGGCATCATCACTTACCCCATTGTGTTTGAAGGTGTCACAGATTTCCAAGAAGTTAGCAATATGGGCATTCGGATCCTCATGGGCCATACCACAAAACTGAACCATATTTTGTATCATTTGGATTATGGCCGGTTTAATTTCGAAGTTATTGGCAGCAATAGTTGGCCTGATAATGCTGGAGACAGTCCCGGTGAGGGTGGGCTTGGCATAATCCATCATAGTTCTTTGTTCAGCCATTTCTTGTGCTTCTTGTCTGACTTGCTTAGCAGCTCTCAAACGGACACGGAGAGTCCGTTCAATCTCCGGGTCGTAAAGGATCTCTTCCAGTTCAGGTCTGCTTGTCATAAACTGTAAAGGTCAAAGCAATAAAAAGGCCAATATTCACAAAAGAAAATAAATAACTAATCCTATTACAACTGAAAATGTAAAGTGAAGTATTGGAATATACAAACCTACATCCTAAAATAAATGCAGCAGATCAACATCTTATTCAATATACAGAATTCAGTAGCAATTTACAAACATGTCTGAATTCAGTAATCTCTGAGTAGAACAACAGTTTACAAATTCCTCTTCTTTATATTGCTGAAATCAGGGACGGGTTTTAATTTCACAGATCTAAACTGCTGAGAGCTGAAATCTCAGTAGCTACTGAGAACAGTAATATACAATTCTGAAATCTTAGCAGCTACTGAGGACAGCCAAATGCGGATCAGCAGTGATTGTGTTCAGGTCTGAGTTTCATATTAAAAGGCTCTTCTGTGCTACTGAAGGTCAATACACTAAACTGAAATCAATGTACAAAGGATTGTGAGATAGCAATTCAGACATCAGTTCTACACAAAATTGAGATCAGCTCTGAAATCTCAGAAGCCACTGAGAACAACAATAAATATAATAGCAGCTGCTGATAACAGTACAGTTGTGCTCAGGTCTGATTTCCATATTGGAAGGCTACTAAATATCAGATCTGAGCCCACTGTTTTGATGAGCTATGCATCACCAAACACCAGATGGAGTAGCCATACTAAAACTGAGCAATTCAGCAGGATAACCTATTGATATCAGCAATGAAACATGCTGTATACAGATCTGCACAAAATCGAAATCAATCAGTAGTAAAAAGATCTGAAATCAGACCTGTATTCACCATGGTGTGGCTGCTGGGATCTGATTTTCTTTTTCTTTTCTTTTTCTATTTTTCTTTTCTTTTCTTTTCTTTTTTTCTTTTTTTTTAAAGGAAGAAAACTAAAACAAAATACAGCAATGCAACCAAAATCTTTTTGGATGAGTGCAGGTTTGATTGATGAATGCAATTCAGATCTGAACTCATTTAAATTTTTTTTTTTTTTTCGGTTGAGTACTACAGTTCTGCTATAGCAGATCTGAGTGCCGATTGCAACTCAGATCTGCAACACTCATGATTTTGTGATTTTTTTTTCTTTTAGAGGGTAATAACTTCAAGATAGAAAGCAAAACAGGTCCCCTTTTATTAAAATTAAACTGAAACAAGGAAAATAAAGTAATCTACTAAAGAGAAAAGAAGCATAACTACAGTAATACAGCAGTTGCATTCAAAGCAAAAATGAAAAATTAAGCAAATTAAACTAACTATGAATGCAATGCTGAAGAACTACATCTGAAGAACTACATCTACCAGCTACACTAAATCAGCCAACAAATATGAAGTAGATCATCAATGGGAAAGAGAGCTCACTAGATCAGCAGTGGAGTTTCATGCTAATTGCTGTACTGTAGCAGCCATGCTATAGCTCTGAATGCTAGTGGAATGCACTACTGCTTTCATTGAATATTTGAGGCATCACAATTATTCAATCCAAACACACATCCTCAGCAAATTTAGATTAGGTACAAGTGGGTAAAGCCAAGAATTCAGTCCACCCAAAATTCATAGTATGCTCTGTATCAGTTCAGTCCTCACATCATATCAACTGCATTTCAGATTTGAATTTCTCTCATTCCTTGCTATCCATTCACCCTTGAGGCAAGTTGTATGTATCATAGGGTGGATTGGGGTAGTGATGGCACCCAATTCACCTCAAACTTGCATCGGTTCAGATCTGAGTTCAGAGGAATTCAGATCTGAACTGAGCAGATCTGTAACAGCAGAATTCAGATCTGAACTCAAGCCTGAGTTTGGATCTGAATTCTCAATTGCCTTACCTTCAGTTATTGCTACCAAATTGTTTTTGGGGAATAGCAGAAGTGCCCTAGGGTGAATTGGGGTGGTGATGACACCCAATTCCCCTCAAAATTGCATCAGTTCAGGTCTGAGTTCAGAGGAACTCAGATTTGAACTGTTGCAGATCTGCAATAGCAGAATTCAGATCTGAATTCAAATCTGAATTCTGATACGAATTCTCAATTGCTTCTCTTATTGTTCAAAAGATCTCCCCCTTTTTTTTCATTTTTTTTCTTTTTGTAATGAAAGAAGAAAAAAATAATAATAATAAAGTCTGAAACACAAGCAACTCTTTTCGGCTGAGTGCTGCAGATCTGAAATCTGCTGATCTGAGTGCCGAATGCAACTCAGAACTGCAACACTCATGTTTTTTTTGTGAATTTTTTTTTCTTTTTTTTTTCTTTTTGAAGGGAACAACATCAAGATTGAATAGAAATCAAATATGCCTTTATTAAAATGAAACTGAAACCAGAAAAAGAAAGTAATCTACTTAAGAAAGAAGAAACATAACCCCGGCAACGGCGCCAAAAACTTGATGTGTTGCTCATTGTGACACTAACAAGTGCACTAGCCGTTCAAGTAATAAAGTAGTGAGTGAAGTATCGTTCCCACGAGGATTTAGGAAATAATTACCAATACTAAATTGAGCACTTCTTATCTGATCAACAAATAAATCAAAACTCTAATGAAAGCTAAGAAATCCTAAATTAAAATCTATCTAAATCATTGGCCCAATTGCCTTCAAATCAGGTTAGAAGAGTAAGCAGTAAATGTCAATCTCAGAATTCAGCAATCTATCAATTTGGATCATTCGAATAAATCATGATTGAGCCTTGGTTTGGTGAAACCCCAAGGTCATGAACAGCCTCTCTCAAGCGCATGTTCATCCTATGCATGAGTGACGGTTCTTCTATCTCTAGCAAGAATCTAATCCCCATGCATGCATTTCTTCAAACACTTCTAAGGCATCAATTCAAACCTGAATTGATCACCAACTGAATTGTGCAAGTTATCTCTAATCTTGCACTCAATTCAGTTCTTGAATAGTAGATCTGAATTCCTAGAGTCTCTCTCAAGCACTCTAGGAATTCCAAACTGTAGATTAATTCGCCCAATCTGAAAATTGCAGATCTGAATTCTCTTTCAAGCAATTCAGATCTTGCAATCTCAGATCTGAGAATTCAGATATGAGTTTTGAAGGTTAGTTGGCCGAATTAATCTACAATCACACCCTTACTCAAGAAACTTCAAGTACAATGCATGACCATTTGAATGAATCAAAAAGAATTAGATTGCTGAATTGAAATTTTACAAGCTGAAATACATCAAGGAAGAATGGAAACAAGGAGAAAGAAGAAAGAAAATATAACAAAGAAACTGAATTCAAATCAAAAGAGAATGAAACTACAAATGATTTATTACAAAAGATCTTTGAATCACAAACCCTCAATTCGAACTCACCTTCTTCTTCTAGCTTGCTTGTCTTGAACTTCCTTCAGCCCTTCTTCTTCTTCTTCCTTGCGCCTAGCCTTCTTCTCTTCTCTTCTCTCAAGGTGGCCGAACCTCTAAGAGTGGGAGAGCCTTCCTCTCAAGCAATTGAACAACTTTCTCCCCTCCTAGAGGCCTCCTTATATAGCTTTTCAATGGGGTTCTTGCCCCTTCTTGAAGTCTCTAGAATTGGGTGTATTACACCCCTCATGAACCTTCTAGAGTGCTCCCTCCTTCTCTTCAAGAAACATCTAGGAGTTGCCGCCCCTAGCTCCCTTTGGGCTGCTATTTGGGCTACAACCTAGCTTGCTTTTGAGCTCAAGTGGGCTACAATCTAGGCTTTTATTTGGGCTAAAAATGGGCTGGGCCGAAATTTCCTTCTTGCTAGGCTTCTTCCTTTGGATTTTCCAAAGAGTTTCACTTGCTCTTCTTGGGCCGAATGAAATTCTCTTGCTCTCATGGCTGGGCCGGGCTGAACTTGATAAATTTTGGGTTTTCTTTTCTTGCTTTTGCCTTTTTTTTGTTGATTTGGCTCCCCCTGAAATCTTTCTTGCAATCAAGCTAAATTAAGGCAAAAATTAATAAAACCGGCATAAAAATCCATGCTAAAGTCCTCAAAAATTATAGATAAATTGTAAGTTCATCATGCATTAGAAAACATCTCTGTATTTGTATATTTTTATGAATGGAAGGATTTTCTCAATGTACGATTGAAAAGGTTGGAGTATAATGGAGAGTGCGAGAACTAAATCCAAATTTCCAGCTGGCTCCTCAATTATAACGGGCCTTATGCAGGAATGCCAAATGCAACCTTAGAGCATGTAAATACAGATTGCCAAGTGAATATGATGTAACTGTTTTCGGCCATGTACCAAGCAGTTGCCTAGGGGCGAATTGCCTTGTGGTGAACTGTCTGGTGGCGAACTGCCTGGTGGCAAACTCCTTGGTGGCGAACTGCCTGGTGGTGAACTGCTTGGCGACGAGCTCCCTAGTGGTGAACTGTTTGGTGGCGAACTGCCTGGTGGCGAGCTCCCTGGTGGCGAACTGCTTGGTGGTGAGCTCCCTGGTGGTGAACTGCTTGGTGGTGAACTGCTTGGTGGCGAGCTCCCTGGTGGCGAACTGCCTGGTGGCGAATTGCCTGGTGGCGAATTGCCTGGTGGTGAACTGCCTGGTGGCGAGCTCCCTGGTGGCGAACTGCCTGGTGGCAAATTGCTTGGCGGAGAGCTACCTGGTGGCGAACTCCCTACTAGGCGGCCAGTGACTTAGAGAATGGTGGAGCTCCCTGGTGCAGCGCAATCCGACTGCCCTTAGCATGAGATGGTCTTCTTTCCTTTGTAGGCAGTGGGAGCTGAGGAACCTGTGAGAACTCCATCTTTTCCTCTTCTTTGTAGGTGGCGGGAGCTGAGGGACCTACGAGAACTGAATCAGAGGTCCCCAGGGGTATTTTCCCGACGGGGGCTTTTCGACGCTTAAGTTAGCACTCTGATTGTAGAGAGCTTTGAAAATAATATTGGAGAAACGAGAGAGCTAGATAGAAGGGATTACTTCCCTTTTTTCATCCCCTTCCCCTTTGGGGGGTGAGGTCTTTATATACCAGTCATCGCGGGTTAGGTGGGTGAAAAGCCTCCAAACGGTAAGACTTGTCACATCCTGTCAGAACCGGGGTACGGTGATGAACTCCTTGATGTCCTCAGGCTGGCGCTTGTGTCAGGCGGCCAGGTCGGCGCCTGGGCTGGGTTGTCAGGGCGGCGCTTGTGTTAGCCGACGGGTCATTGTCTAGGCCAGGTCGTCAGGTTGGCGCCTGTGTCAGTTGACGGGTCAGTGTCTAGGCCAAGTCGTCAGGCAGGAGATCTTCCTGCGATATGCCAAACTACTCCTGTACTGAACTTCTCTACAAGTGGCGAGCTGCCTATAGCGAGCTGTTTGGGGGCGAACTGCCTGGGAGCGAATTCCCTGTGGCGAGCTCTTCCAAACTGTTTGTGGCGAGCTCTGCCGAGCTACCTGGCTCTTTGGCGAGCTCCCTGGTGAGCTACCGAGCTCGTGGGGTATGTATGTCGCCGAGTTTACCAGTGGGCGTCTTATGGGCGGTTTGGCCGGATCATGTGCTAGGCTGGTCCAGGTCGGCCAGGTCGCGCAGGCCGCGTGCCAGGTCGTACCAGGCCGGGCAGACTGGTGCCCCGGTGGGTCACCAATTCCATTGGAGGGTCAAATCTTCCCTCATTAGAATACAATGCATTATGCAGGATCTGCTTTACCAGTTCACATAACACTTGGCACTGGAATGCATTTTACCAGTTCACATAATCCCTGCACCCTATCATTTATAGCTTTCCACTAGTATGGTGATACTAGAGATGTAAAAGATTAACTTTTTTCTTGTTTGGGAAATGCTCAAAGAAGATCTTAATTTAGCTAGATGGAAGAGGCTTTTGGTATCACTAGTTCACTACAAATAAAGTGTGTGGAAGGAATTAATATGTATATCCCTTTCTGCTTTTGGTATCAAAAACTTGTAAAACACTACGTATGATTTAATCACTACCCATGTATTTCCACATCAAAGTCCATGGCAGGAACATGTCTTTTTACTCGGAACATAGGGAAGGTTAACCATCTCAATAGAGCAAGTTCAGATTGGATTTGTTGGGCATATGTTCAAGAACCAAGTTCCATCAATATTGGTGATCACCATTTTAGGGCCCAATTCTTGTGGGCTTGGATCTGATAGACAACAGAGTAATTCCTGTCTTACAAGGTCATGAGCTTGATCTGATATTTAATATGTTGGAACTTGTATTTGAAAGATGGTGATTAACTGGATCATAAGCTTAAGTACTCATAAAGAGAGTTCCATTCCTTAGTAAAGTTGTTCTTGACTATGATATAGATAACAGTAAAAAAATACCCAAATTGTTTATTTGGCATCTCTCTCTCTGTCTGTCTGCTTCAAAGTCTAATCATCATATCATATGTGCTTGCAGAATGATGGCCATGACCTGAGCCTCATAAAGAGAGCTTCATTCCTCAGTCTAATCATCATATCATATGTGGATGCAGCAACATGGAAGAGTTCTTGATGCTTTAAGGAGTGGTTCAATTCCATAAATCTAGGCATGCATGAAATTGGGAAGCATGCAAGAGGCTTTATCACTGGCGTCTGCCATTCTGGTTGCTTGTGTTCCATTGACTATTGTTCCTAAACCCACACAAGCATAATGCTATGATGTTTTTCATGTATTAATTTGTATTCGTTCGAAACGTAACATGCATTAATTTATGATTCGAATGGAAATACATATTTTAAATTGCATTTATATTGTTTTTTGTACTATTTTTATGTTAATTGGATATTGTATTTAAGCATTTTGTTTTTGGATATTATAATAATTATTAATTTAATTAAATATTTTATTTATTTATTTTGATTTTTGTGCATTATCTATCATGAGATTTGTATTAAATAGGTGCAAAAAATGTTGAAATCAAATTGATATTAAAAAAAAAAAAAAATCAAAGCCGGTGGTCATGCATCCGTCGCCTTAGACATAAAAGAGCTCTAAGGCGACGGTTCAAACTACCACCTAAAAAATGGAATAAACATATTGGCGGACCTAAGGTGGCGGTCTTTTCTGTCTAAGCAGGCGGTCTTGACCTAAGCCAGCAGTGGTTGAGGGGGCGAACTCATGACCGCCGGCGGCGGCGGTCTATGTGTCAAATGCGGCGATCGTCTGACCGCTTGCTTTGACCGTTTTTCTTGTAGTGCTAAATAAAAATCTAAAAAAAGTGGGATATTGTGCCCTCCAAAAATTCATTTCTTCATGTATCTAGTTTTGAGTGACAAAATTCTAACCAAAATGAGGCTAAAAGGATGGGTGTGGGGATGACTCAAGTTGCCTACATTGTGAAGAGGATGAGAGTGCAAATCACAGGTTGCTGCACTATTTTGAGGTTAAACAAATATGGGAAGGCCTAAATATCAATGATATAAATCATAGTATTGGGGAAACCATTAAAGATTGGTGGGACAAAGTAAATAAAGCCGAGACAATAAATGTATGCAACTCGATTGTAGGATGTATGACCTTATGGAATATCTGAAAAAAATAGAAATGCTAAATTATTCCAAGATTATAAAATGGAAACATCTATCTAGGTCATAACCTTCAGCCTGGGCTGTTCTCGAAGCCCACGTTGTAGCTACCAAGTTTGCTTAATTCAAATGCTTCATCGAAGGAGATTCAAGTATCATCATCAATTGCCTATGTGGTCAAATGAAGCCCCCATGCAACATCACCAACTTTATTGAAGACTACCAAAAATTATGTACTACCCACAATCTCAGTGTTTTCTATGAACATGTCATAAGGGAGGGAAATTATGCAGCACATTGCCTTGCCAACTTGGGACATCCTATTTCAGTATCAAGCTCGAGTCTCTCGAATATGAAATTATTGTTTATTTGTTTCTTTGACGCTTGGGGTCATTTCTCCAAGCGTCGCAACCCCTTTTAGTCCCTTTTCTTTTTCTTTTGTTTTCTCTGTACTATAAAAAAAAAAAAGTCATAGGCTGAGAACGAGAGAAGTCGAGATCAAAAAAGAGATGATGCTTCATCCAAATTAATTCATTGGTCATCACTGCTATTGCACGATACTCGACTTCAGTATGTGGACTTTCGGGTGGATAGGCATCCAACCCAATTTGAATCACAAGAGGCTCTTTGTTTGAAATCACAATCTAGTAGTATACCTTGTTTAGGCATACTACTTTTTGATAAGGGTCACCCATGAATAGGAATGGCAATGGGGCAGGGTGGGGACGAGAAACCACTCCTCATTCCCATTTCCGCAAAAAACCCTATCCCCGTCCTCATCCCCACTTGTGATTTTTTATGATATCAATTATTTTATTTTTGTTTTTTATTTCATTTAAAATAAAAAAAAAACAAAATAGTTGAAACGTACAATCATATTAAAAAAGATCCAAATATATTCACATATTCAACCATATATATAAGCGGGGGTCCCCATCCCTGCCCTGTTCCCGTGGGAGGAAAAGAATCATCTCCATCCTTGCCCCATAGGGAGGGTTTCAACAGTAATCAAGGAAATGAGAAAAATTGCCATCCCTACCCATGAATTGGTTGAAGATTTGAATGACATAAGTGATTTCAGGTCTTATAATTAACCATCAAGGCGTCCAATTAGCCTCCAATATTGGGTTGGATGAGATACAGGTGGCCTGAATCAATACCGAGATGCCTGTACAATAGCCTGCATTCTAGAGCATATATAGTATGACAAGCCATAGTATACATCTATTATATTCAAGGTTTCAAAAATCAACCCGAAATGAAACCGCTATAGCCACCAGTTCCCAGGTCAACGGTTTCGATCATTTGGGTCGAATGGTTCAGGTAGTTTAATTATATTAGAATATTAGGGGTATAATTCAAATTTAATCTGATCCGTTTGTATCCCTAGATTTGGGTACGCATTAGGGGTACAATCCCGGTTGGCTTGAGTCAGTATTTTACACTGCTTCAAGTTCATACCTTTGCCGGGTTAATTTAAATTTTTGGAAAAACTAGAAACCAATCATTCACCCCAAAATCACTTTTTGGCCAAAAACCGTTGACTTGATCAGTAAACCACTGACCCAGGTGGGCGAATCATCGAACCCTCGACCCTGGCATTGGTTTTTTGCTGTTTTTTGTTTTTTTTAAATTTTTGTCAGAATGGGCCGTCTATTCGGACCGGACGGTCGGACCATTCGACCTGCCCCCAGAGTGGTTATCTGTCCTGGCCGATTTTAAAAACCTTGCATAGTACCCACAACATATAAGTACGGTAAATGTCTCCAAATCCGAATGTGCAGCTGCAGTGTCTTCTGGGTAGGAGTAACGGATCCGAGACTTCTATCTGGCACAGTTGGTCGTCAATCATGGAATGCCAATACACAACATACAAGTATGAAATTGATTTCCATGGGTTTATCGACATTCTTCTTAACACTAACAGAAAAAAGAACGATATATACACTCCATGATAAGAAGAAAAAGATACAAACCGATTTTGCGTTAAGAATATTTGTGCACATTGAATCAATGAAATCCCCTTGAACCTCTGGATTGGTAGAGCTCTAACCGACCTTTGGCTTCTGGCAACAATGACTCGACGGTGACATCTTGCATCATAGATCCCTGCTTTAATGACCATTCAAGCACCGTGAGAACCTCTGCATTTGCAAGCTCCTCGCTATCGGGGACATGCAATGCTATGTAGCACAACAGGATCAATGCCGGAATTTGAACTATCTGCTCTCCGAAGTAGACAAGTTGGATTAGATGCTTTACTCCTCCAGCAGTGATTATGGCCTTGGAATGATCAAGATGGAGGTAATTGTCGGTGCCTGCGAACTTGATGAGGGAAATTGCAGCCTCCCTTGAAACCTCCCCTTCTCTCTCATCCAGCAAACGCACCAATGGTGCAATAATTCTCTTCTCTGTTGCTCTGAACGTCCTTGCCAAGTGTCCCAAGGCCTTAATGCTAGGGACGAGAAGGTCGGAGTCTGCCTTCTCGACGATCCTCAGTAATTGGTCGACAACAGCCTTAGCGGCAGGGGAATTGGGCTTGAATGCAGACCGTCTCAACTCAGTGTCTTGCTCGGCAACTGCAGTAATCTCCATCAATGCCATAGCGGAATTGAACTGCACCTCTTCAGGGCCCTTCTCAAGGAGAACTGCAAAGCATAGGAGTGCTCTCGACTCTGTGATACTTCGGCATATGGTTGAATTGCCTTTGGCAAGATGCCAAAGGGCTCTAGCAGCCATTTCTTTCATATGGGCCTTGGTGGCAGGGTCTTCGAATTCCCTCCCTTTAATGCTAGGCCCTGATGGTGGCATGTGGTGGTGGTGTTGTTGTTGGTGGTAATGGTGATGATGCTTGGTGCTGCCATGAGTCGAATGATTTCCGTGGTTATTTGGCGCTAGAGGTGGCCTCGATGGGGATTTCCCAGAAGACATGGTGTTAGTAACAACATTATGCATCTGGCTTGGGGTTTTGTTCCCCATTGGATGAGGAATTTGACTATCGTCTTCGTTGGCATTGTTGTTGTTGTTGTTGGGGCTCTGGTTGGGATTATTACTCGCTATTACGACTGAATGAATCGACATGGATTGCTTGCTCGCAATTGCATACTTACTATGTTCCTGAACGGTCTCAAATGCGAGATGACTAACGAGTAGTCGAATTATATTGGTCTGGGCAAAATGATCCTGACACTTGGCGTGATGAGCGGCAAGCTCAGACACTGCCCAAGCAACCATGGCCTGAACCTTCATGGGACCTTCTTTAAGGATTTTCGCAAACACTGAGCAGATGCCCGCGTGAATCATGTGTTCTACGCTCTCAGGATCACGACCGAGAAGACCAATGGCCCGGGCGGCGTTCTCCTGGCCTTCAAATTTGCCTTCTTTAAGCAATTTCAGAAGAGGTCCCACCCCACCTTCCTCGATAATGAGCTTACCATATCGATCATTGTCGCGGGCGAGAGATACAAGCGAGGCAGCCGCGTCGGATCTCTCTTCAACAGATCCCGTATAGAGGGTAGCAATCTGTTCCCAGATAAGGCAGAGGATAGGCTCGTTAGCGGCAATAGGAGGAAGGCCCAAGTACTCATCGTCACGGTCATCTGCGGAGGCAGATACACGAAGCAGCCAAGAGACATCGCCAATGGAATTCTCGAGCTGAGAAGACATTTTCTTAAACGCAGTGGCGGGTATGATGGTAAAAAGCCGCTTCATAATGCCGTTGGCACGACATTTTGTGACGAGGACGAGGGCCTTGTCGAGGACTTGCTCGGTATCGTCGATTATGCGCCGGGTGGGGCGCTCGTAGAGGTCGGAACTAGCACGGGCAGCCTGACGGAGGAGTGTGGCGAGCTTCTCCGTTTTGGATTTAAGCTCGGCACACTCCTGTTTGAAGGATTGGGCATCGTCGGCGGTCTTGGTCACCTGGTCAGCCAATTGGATCGGCCTTGTCAGGATCTGCTTCACGATGTCCGCCATGTCCCCAGGCAAAGCGTCTATCGCAAAGAGATCAAGACCGATATCGAGATGATATCTCCGAACAAAGCCTACATAGAGTGCTAAAACCAAACCCAATAAATATACGAATTTACCGGTTGATCAAATTGGAGGAGAAAGAAGGAAAATTTTAGAATGAACCGATTAAAGCTGAGCTTCTAAGGCTACATTTGGCATTTCCTTATTTTAAGGACTTTTACCTACATTTTTTTTGCAGTTAAAATGAAATAAGTCCTCAAAATAAGGAATGCCAAATGCATCCTAAGCCAGTTTGATATTTTAAGGGCTTATCTCCTTTTCAGTTCGCAGTTAAAATGAGATGAGTCCGAGATAAGTAAGGAATGCCAAATGCAGCCCAAGCCAGTTTGAGTTTTATTTTTGCGGGTTTGATGTCCGAAGACAAAGGGGGGAGGAGAAGGTGGTGGTGGACTGGTGGCGGTGGGGGAGGTGGTTGAGTCAACAGGTATTTACAAGGTCAAACGCGTTTTGCTCTCCATTTTTGAGGCCATATCCTCCTGTCCGGCTATCCCTTGCTCTATTGTTAGGGCCTCTATCGGTTGGTATTCCTTAAACAAATTCAAAAGAAATATATGGACATACATACATTTCCACCGTTGGTTTTAGAAAAGAAAAATAATACGATTGATGATCAATCATATGGTTACTGTAACTCCAAAACGATGGATGTCTTCTAAAAGCCTGACCCAGTTTACCAGGCCCAGACTGCGACTGCTCCTCCTCACACTTCACTGCCTCAACTCAATCAGTCAATCGGGATTAAACTTGTTCATGGGCCGGGCCGGGCTCAGCCCGACCATCGGGCCCGGGCTCGATCAGTGAAGTGTATCCCTCAACTCAATCAGTCAATTGAGCCTGAGCTCAGCCCGACCATCAGGCCTAGGCTTAACCCAAGCCCGGCTCTTATATAAAGCTCGAAACTCGTGCTTGAGTCTGAGTCTGATTAAAAATTTGAAAAAAATATTTTTTTCTTTTTAATTCAATTAAAAACTAATTTATTTATATTAAAAATATCAAAACCTAAAAAATAATGAAGAGAAGAAAAATAAAGAAAAAATGTATTATATATATATATATATATATTTTATTATATAGTACATTATCAAGTTGGATTTGGATTTGGGTCAAGCTTTTTTAAAAAACCTTGAACCCGTAGGCCTAAAATCCTGTCTAAACCCGACTTACTTCAGGGCCATCGTACTATCCGGCCCATAAACAGGTTTAATCGAGATTAAACTGACTGGTACCAATATCATCAACCCTCCCACCCAAATTACCATGCATCTCATCCCATGTGTGGCGTCCACAATCTGCATTTGGACCCACCTTTCCATTAAACGGGTTACAATCAGAATCAGTCATCTGATTTGTAAATTATTCATAACTTCGTCACTTCGATCTACTTACCTTTTTTATTTTTTCTGGCTTCACGGGGCTACATAACCAGGGAGAGGGGATGGGTAGCCCACTGTGGCCGTCTGGTAGGTAGCATAAAACAAAATTTCATTGCTGTCATAAGAGGGGATGTAACTTACCACGTGGCAGTTTGATAGATAGTATAAAACGGGTTAACTTTGGCTGTTGGGGTCCAACAGCATAGGCTGTTGAGACCAACGTTTTAAAAAATGACTTGTAAACGGAACCGTTCTGGCCACCGGTTTTTGGGTCAATGGTCCGATTGTCCGGTTTGAATGGATGATCCGTTCTGACAGTAAAATTAAAAAAATTAAAAAATAATAAAAAAATAAAAAATGGTAAAAAACCATTGAACGGGTTGATGGATTGACGGTTCAACCATCCTAGTCAACAGTTTGTTGACTTTTTCAATGGTTTTTGACCAGATTCTGGGTTTTGGATAAAATGGAACCAGTTGCCTGGATGGTTCCTGGGCCGAACGGTCCAACCGTCCAGGTCAACGGCGGTTCGAAAACATTGGTTGAGACAGTTTCTGAATTGGACACATTCTAAGCAGTTCACCTATTCACGCCCATGCTTTAATTTTTGGTAAAAATAAATTAAGATGTAATTACTAATTTACCTATTCTCAAAATAAAGTGGCATTTCCAGAAATTCTCTCAACAGCATAGGCTCTTAGCCCCAACAGCTAAAGCTTTTCAATATAAAACAGTGTTATATCTGTATCATTGATGCCAAACATTAGTTAGCATTTTTTTCCCAAGATATGTCAATCCATTCTTTACCAATAAAAACAGTCAGTTCATTTTTCCCTATTTGTCTTTTTGTATTAAGGGCAATTACTCTTTTACCCCACCCATAATAAAATGTCGTGCCCAATAACGTTTCCAGCCGTCAATCCCTAATATAAACTCAGGCCAGTTCCATTTCACTCTTAATCATTCTTCTGTCAAAAATTATTGATTTAATCAGCAATTTATCAATTCGAGTGGTTCAATTGTTGATCTGTTTGATTCCTAATTTTGGTTATTTTATTTTAATTATTTTTTAAATTACAACATACTGTCTGTTTACCGAATGGTCAAAATACTGACCGAGAAGTCAGTAGCTAAAAGCCTAAAACAGTTCTGGTTCTGAATCAGTTTTTAAAATTGTTTCTACTTCCTCGTTGAAAATCCTATCATGTGCGAAAAATAACTTTTCAAAGAGTAGGGGATGAAATCGGGTGGATTTGTAATTAACAAGCAACACATTAATTTCAACTAAAAATATCCATATCCACACCAATGTGATATCCACACCAATGATATGAGCAATGCCAAATTATCCATCATGTATTCATATGTGTGTGTTTGTTTTTTTATAATAAAGCTGCCCAACAGTCAGTAATCCATCCCCATCCCCTTAATCCTCCGTAGCAACAGAATTTTTTATCATAGGTTTACCACGAGTGATAGATTCCAACGCTTTTAAAACTGATTCACAGAATGAATTGATCAGGGGTTCAGTTCTCGGGTCAAACGGTCTGGCTTTTTGAATTGAATGGTTGGTCTATTCTGACAAAAAAATAAAAAAAATAAAAAATGGTCAAAATCATTAAACGGTTCAACTGTCTGAGTCAGTGGTTTATTGACCAAATCAATGTTTTTTTTTGCAAATATTCGATTTTAGAGAAAAACGGAACTGGCCACCTGACCGGTTTTCGGTTTTTTCCGGTCCAATCCAGTATTGAAAACCATGATAGATTCTATCAACTAATGAGTTACCATCAATTGGTCGTATTTCGTAGTTGGTAGCACCATTTTGCACTCTTAAATTGTTCTATGGCTTGACAACTTCTACGCTAAATTCTAGATCTTATTCATCTCCCTAAACCTCCCAATTTCTACATACTCAAAAACTCATAGGGGATTGTATTTTGAGAATACAAACCCTCCCAGACATGAAAATGCAAAACCCTCACTGACCCTACCCTCCCCACATTCAAGGGTAGGGGTATGTTGGATTTACTAGTTTAAAACCCACATCTAATTTCTTATTATTTCTTGTTATATATAAACAATAAATAAGTAAAATAATACAGATAAATAACAAAACTGTCAATTATTTGATTAAGGCATGTAAAAAACACATAAACTATCAATTAATTTTTACATAAAAGTCAAAATTATTACTAAATTCAATACTTAGTACATAATGTTTATATGCTTTCCAGCAATATGAAGGTTGGGGAGGGTCAGATTTAGCCTAATACCGTACCTTACCTTTACCTGTATAGGTTATAGAATCCCAAAACCCATCTCTACCCCAAAACCCGTTCTTAGGATAGAAACTTCCATCCATATTAGCTAACCTCAAACAACATGGAGAACCAAAAAAGAACAAAAAAATGAAGAGGAATGTTTGACTTTACCTAAGCACTTGTAGGGTCTGGAAAAGGAAAATCTATGCTACCAGAAGTACATAATATCAGAAGGCTTTGAATCAAAAGTTAAAAGCCCCAATGAATTTTGATAAATACCAACTTATGGGTCCACATCACCATGCCTCTTCTTGCTCCATTACCCTCACCCCTACATTATCCTTGATTCTCTCTCCTCTCCCATTCCCATTTATTATATTAAGCCATCTTAGCACCCTCTATCTTCATTTCCTAATTAACTAGCTCAATATACTTAAAATCTCTCTCTCTCTCTCTCCCCTAAGAGCATTCCTACCCTATTGAAACATCTCCTTAATAAAAACATTCCTAAAATGTCTCTTTATCCCCTCTCTCCTAAAACCTCTCCACACTCCTAATTTATTGTTCTTAAAATTCTCTAGTCTTAATTCCTAAAAACCTCTCCTCATTCGTAAGACACATCCCTACTTCTAACTAAGACACGTCTATCTATCTATCTATCATTAACCCAACCTAGTTACAACCCATTTCCTTTGAATGGTATATTACTTATTATTTATAATTAAAAATTTCATTTGATTTTATCATCTCATACCAAAATAAAATAATTATTTCTGTAATTAGTTAAAAGTTCCCAAACAATATTACTATTTTTAATAATTAATAATTTCATTTTAGTAATATTTCCAAAATTCACTTAAAATCTACTGTTCATATCCATGATTTATTAAAAATTTCCAAAATTTAATACCAAAATATATTACTATTTTTAGTAATTAATATTGGTGATATATTAATAATTCATGATTAATTAATTAGTGATATATTACCAAAAAATTAATTAATTACCAACAATAATTAATTGTTTTATTAATATCAAAATTTAAAAATTAATAATTTTTTCATGAATAATTAATTTGAATATTAAATTAACTATTATTACAATTAATAATATCAATTTATCTATATATAGTAATATTTTATAAATTAAGAATTATAAAATTTATTAATTCATAATTGAGAATTATTAACTATAATTATAAATTTATTAATATTTTTAAATATTAATTATAAAATTTAAAAAGAATTATTAACTATTTTTGTGAATAATTAAAAAATACCATAAAACATTACTATTCTTACTAATTAATATTACTATTAGTGACTATAAATTAAAATTAGTGCTAATAATTAGTAGGGGGACCATGCGATGCACGAGTTTTGTTAAAAGATTTTGAGGCAAAAGGAGCTAGGGGTGTACCTTGGGTTGGGTGAGCCTAATTCGAGCCTGACCCGGTTCAACCCAATCTTTTGCACAATTTAGGCTTGAGTTTTTGAAATTTAAGCTAGGTTTAGGCAAAAAACTTAAGGCTAACCTAAACTCTGGTTGGGTTTGGGTTGAGGCCTCGGGTAGTTTAAACTCAACCAAACCCAATTTTAACCCAACATCTTGAGATAAGCTTGGGATTGGACATGTTGAGCATTGTAGCCCAATTTCTAAATAGAATATATTGATAAATATAAATATGCATATCACAAAATGTTGGACGGACTCAAATTGGTCGAGTCGAGTTCGAGCTACCCAAGGCCTCAACTTAAGTCCAACCTATGCAAAACCTTTGGTTGAGTTGGGTCGGGCTCAAATTAGGCCTACTCAAGCTACAGCCCTAACTCTTTTTGCCTCAAGTTCTTTTAACAAAGCCCGTACACCGCACAGGTCCCCACTAGTGTGTGTGTGTGTGTATACTTCGAGTATGTTTGATTCACAGTCGAAATTGGAATTAGAATGGCCTATTCCCGTGATCTGTTTGGTTCAGACATGAATGAAAATGGAAATTAGAATCAGTAGGAATAAGATTTCATTCCACCCAACTAAACAGTTGGAATCAGAACAGCCCATTCCGATTCCAATTCTAGACCCCTATTCCTACGAACCAAATGGGGCCTTAGATTTAAAATTTAAGTATTCCTATAAAAATGATTTCAATAACTTATGTGAACAAACCTGAATTTCTAACCGGGTCCGTGATCATCCTCACTCCTTAGTCGTAGTGATGGTATGACAACTGTGGACTCTTTGGACTCCTAACATAATCACGATGCCACCAAACTTGTCTTTTGAACACTGAAAATTTTGCCTTTTTGAAGTAAGGTGATCGACTCGTTATGTTAAACATTAAAATATACTTTTTGTTTAAATTCTTAAGTGTAAAGTCATATTTGTTAGAGAACAAAATCTATACAAGGACCTCATTTAACATCTTAAGCTTTTAGGTTGAATGATTCTTGTTTTCTATTACCATGAAAACAATAAAACACTTAAGGCTGAGTTTGGAAGGAGTACAAATGCAAATATGTAGAGTGCAAAACCTTAATTTTGTATGTATTTACACTGTACATATTTGCATTTGTACTGCTTCCAAAGTAGTCTAAATTTGAATGTAAAATTGCAGCCTGGGCTTCCCAATACCTCGGAGAGTCGGAATCGGATGGCCGCCGGGCCCAACATCAACATTTGGGTAACGGCCCTTCAAGGAATCAACCAACCAACTTCAGTACCACAATGACATTTACTAGCGATACTGCATGTGAATGACAAGTCTGGATTCTCCTTGGAGTAAAAGTCACATGGAGCGTTTTTGGGTTTCCTATATGACCTATTTGGGCTCATAGAGTACTCAAAGTGGACCATCTTCCCCTAAGGTTTAGCTACGACTGTCTACCTTTCCCCCTATCAGCATGAGTTGACAATTAGTTGTGCAAAGCTGAGTCTCAGCCCTTCTGATAGAGATGTTTGGTTCATTGAAAATTATGGTGAAAGAAGTGATCCATTTTGATTAGAGCGGTAAATGTGCTTAGTTTGCCAAATGAAAGAAAACAAAATTTTATAAAACTAGAAAGGATTCTTAACATGTTCTCTGTCAAAAAAACATGTTAAGTGAGATGGTTGAAGGAATATAATCAAATAAATTCTAGATCGATCTCATGCCTTATGTGTGTATATATACATACTAATGGTTCATTGCTTTTTCTTGTCTGTAATCTATTTCTAGTTTGTCTATCAGTATGCATGCCTCTTTCCAAATTCTTGTACATAGTTGTTTTGGGGAAAAATAAATAGACAACATGGGTGTAAACATTTGAAGAAGGACACTGGACATGTGCATATAAGAAGGTTCCGATACCCACAATTCCATGGCTTTCATGTCATCTTCCTTCTTCCATCTCCATCAGACTTTAGCCTTACTTATGATTGGGACTTTGAGAGTTGGGACGTGGGGTCGTCCATTCCCACAAGGGGCCATTTGGCACTACCCATAAGCCATACAATGCTTTGGCAGACTTAGGTTCGAAAATCCAACCCTATAACAATCAAGAGCTCAGCCCATGCCAATTGCATTTACTGACAACTAATTGCATTAGCCCAGAAGAGCCACTTCGTACATGTAGCAACAATCCATAAAGCATGGGTCCTGACTGATTGAAATCAGCCAATAAGCCTTTGTTTGGACAAGTATAAGCTTTGGCTTTTGAGTTTTTGGCTGTGGTAAACAAAAATGTGGCAAAAAGCGTTTGATAAGTATTTGATCTTTTAAAAATATAAATATATAATGTAGAGTTAAACCACTTTTAATCTCCAAAACACAAAACCTAAAATTGGGGCATTGCGATTTGATTTTTTTTTTCTTAATTTATAGAAAACACTTTAATATTTTAAGAACGTAAGTTAAATTGACTTTCAACCCATAGGTCACTCACGCTGGAGCCCATGAGATTAACAGTGGGACCTCATGTAGACTGTTTTATAGGTGAAAATTCATAGTTATTAACGGAAATAACTGTTTTATAGGAGGGTATTCTCATTATAAAATGCTTCATTTAGAAGTGCAACCTATGAATGAGATTCAGCCGGCCACCAATTAAAAATAGTGCAATAATTAACTTTGTTGTTTCATCTAAAATTCTTCCGCCAATTGAATATGTGGAGTCTCTATCTTTTTCGAAGTTCTCCATCTGCTGCCTATGACTATGACTATGGTGCTAATCCAATTAAATACATTAAAATCAGACAGGTTAAATATTTTGTGTATGAAGTTGATGCTGTTAGGGTTAAGCTGGGTGAACAGCAGATTAATATTTTGATGAATTGGATTTGCCGAGGTGTTCAGTTCAGACGACTTGTGCTCATTGGAGAGTAACACTTCGACACTAAAGTTAGTAAGCATATAAGTTGGACGAGGACGTCTTGGGCCGGGTTGGCCCGAACCCAACCCGAAAAAGTCGTTGGGTTGGGTTCGGTTGATCGGGTTATGGTTAGGGTTGGAATTCTTGAACCTGACCTTAGTTCAGGTTGGGTTAGGGTTGACCCCTCGGGAAATCCGACTCAACCTGAACCCGACCCCTATAGTAGTAGAATACTAGTCTACAACTTATAAGTGTTTTTGGTAAGTTTCTTTTCTTCTTTCCTATCTTAATGTCTGGTGGTGAGTCCGACAGGGAATGTTGGCATGTTGCCCACGTCGAGGAAGGGTCCCCGATGCAAGAGCAACGAGGTTCCCATAAGGGGGCCTCCACCTCTCGATGTCAACCAAAAAAATATGAGTTCGGTCCGACTGAGCTAACCTCTGGGGAGGTCGGGTTTTTCATAGGTCGATATAAGATCCCAAGCCATTTTGAATGTATGCTTCCCCTCAGCAGCCAAATGCCTTGGCAACATGACAAAAATGAGGTTTGTGTCTTTGATCAAGCTTTAGAGGCCAAACTAAGATTTTTGCTTCATCCCATCATAGTGGAGGTGTTGAATTAGTATAACATCACCCTTTCTCAGCTTCATCCGAACATTCTTAGAACTTTAGTAAGGACTATTTTGTTCCGCCATCACTTTGATTTTCCTTTGAGCCTCAAAACCTTCGCTTGCCTTTGTCACTTGAAAGGAAATCCCACCGACCAGTATAGCTTTTACCTCTCCTACTAGCCTGGATACAAGTTATTGGTCAATTTTCCATCCAAGGTCCTAGAATGTCAAAACAAGTTCTTCTTCCTCATTTTCGAGGAGGGATGGCTCTTCAATACTAAGTGGAGGATAACTATTAGGGATATTGGGGAGGTTACCATGAGCGAGGCCATAAAGGAGTGGGTGAAGGGTTTGATCAAGAAGAGAGCATGTGTAGACAACTACTTGACTGAGGAGGGACTAATTGGAACCGGGCTAAGTCCTCAAGGTAGGTCGTCTGCTGACACTTAGGTACTTTCTTTCGTTATATTCGTCTTTTTGTCTCATAATTTGTTCATGTGTGAATTAGTGGCATAAGCACATTAGGGGTTCTCAATCGAGCTAAGAAGAAAATGAGAAAAAGGAAAGCCGAAGATTAGTCTTAGAGCGCTTCTAGTAAGAGGGAAGGTCAGCAATCCACTCCTGTCTCCTGTAGTCATCATTCAGGAGGAGGAGGAGATTGAGCCGATGCCGGCTGATCACACTAGTGCTGGAGAGGTCGTGCCGAGCTCCGAGTAGGTTGGTCCGAGCTTTAGGCTTGAGAGAATAGATGTGGTTAAGTCAGTTCCACCAGTTGCTATCATGCCACCGCCTCAGTTTGCTCTAGAGTGGTCAATAATGACGTCAAACTGGAACATGGACCCCCCGCGTGACACTCAAGATGAGTAGAGGCATTCTCCTCCTCGAGGATGTCAAGGACTTCACCGGGCAACCTACCTAGGTGCTTGGAGGGAAGCTCTACTGAGCTGTTTTGTTGGTAAAAACTCAAGCAGACATCTTGAATACCTTCTTGTTTCCCTTATTCTAATCCAAACTTGTCTTGTAGTCGAACACCTTGGCTCAGGTCCTTACGGACTGATGTGTGAACTCTGAACGTCAACATGAGCTACTAGGAAAATAAGTGGAAGATCTTCGAGCTCAACTGGATGGGTGCCGATGCAACGTGGCACACCTGTCAAAGCAGGTTGCTGTTATGGAGTTGGAGAAGATGGAGTTGACTAGGCGGCTGACCAAGTCCGAGAAGAATGTGGACTCACTAATGATTGAGCATAATGAACGATCTGCCCAGTTGAAGGAACAACTGACCAAACATGTCGAGGACATCCGAGCTACTGAAGTGAAGGTTCTCGTTGCTTTCTATGCCTCACACTGCTTCACAAAAGAAAAGGATAAATATGCAGCCGGTGCCATGAGAGAGGGCTTCAAGTTAAGTAGTAAGCTTGTCAATTTGCTTACCCTTTATTATGGCATCAGTTTCTTGGTGATCGATGCTGTCAGCCCTGGAATGGCCATGCAAGTCCATAATGAGCTAGACTCAAGGGGAGATGAAGTTATCATGGAGGACGACATCGAGGAAAGTGGCAATGAAGACGAGGATGAGGGTGGCAAGGGTAGCAAACTGGTAAGGGGCCTAGCAGAGATGATAAGTGCAAAACTGAGCTTCTCGATGTTAGGGCATCGGGTCTTGATCGCATGTAGGACTCTACTCATGTAATAAGCAAGCCATTGTACCTTATCAACTACTCAGACCAATATCGAGCTAAAGACTTCGTCACTAGAAGATAAGTACAAGATAAGCTCGACACCCATCTTTGGACTTGTCAATAACGGTGGCAAGCTCAGTTAGAGCTTAAGTTCTTTGAACGTGGATTGTCAATCCTCTATCCATTCAAAGTCCTGAGCTTATTTTATTGCTTGAAAGAAAGGGAGGCATCACCTTGCTGACTTGGACATGAAGCAGCTGAGGGCAGCGACCCGGCTGGTAAGTCTTTGGACTTCCTTGAATTATTGAGGTGGTGACATATCCAAAGTTGCTTTAATTTTTTCTAGATTATATTCGATTCCAAGTTGAGTTGCATTGTAGCCTAAGAACTTACCCTAGGTGACACCGAAAACACACTTGCAAATGTTAAGTTTTAACTGAAATTTTGTCAAAATATGAAAGACGTCAGTGAGGTCTGAGATGAGAGAGTTAGAAAAGTGACTTTTTACAACCATATCATTGATATCGTACACTTCAATTTTATCTCTTATTAATTCAGAAAAAAAATTATTCACAAGTCTTTGATAGGTCACCTCAACGTTTTTAAGGCTGAAGGGCATAACCTTGTAGCAGTAAAAGTCGGTCTCAATTACAAAAGTGGTATTTTCTTGATCAATAGGGTCCATCGTGATCTGGTTATAGCCCGAGTAGGCATCCATGAAGCTTAGCAGTTTGAACCCTGAGGTGGCATCTACGAGCAGGTCTATCTAAGGAGGTGGGAAGTAGTCTTAGGGGCAAGCTCTATTGAGGTCAGTGTAATCTACGCACATATGCCATTTTTCATTCACCCTTTTTATGAGTACAAGGTTGGCAATCCAATCCAAGTATCAACTTCTCTGATGAATCCGGCGTCTAGGAGCTTTCCGACCTCCTCATCAATGGTTCTCCACCGATTTGCAATGAAGTTCCTTCTCCTTTGCTTAACGGGGTCTATGCCAGGCATGTCAGCAGCCGACCAAGCAAAAGCATCGGAGTTTAAGGATAGGAATCTTACCAGTTCAGTACATTGGGTTCCTCAAGAAGTGACTCAACCTGCATTTTCTTTTCTGACTCGATCTCAAAGAGAGGAAGCGAGACAGTTTCCTCAGCAGGCTTACCAAGATTTTCCTTGGGCTATTCAAGTGGGTCAAGGTCGATGTCCACATCTAAAGATTGTTTGCTTCAGGGTTACCACATAACATTTACAAAACTCAAGTTGGTCTCCTCTAACTATGCCGACCCCATTCTTTGTCGGGAATTTCATCGCAAGGTGGTATGTTGATACCATAGCTCGAAGGGCATGGAGTAAAGTGTAGGCTACAATGGTGTTGTAGGGCAATAGTGAATCAACTATCAAGAAGTCATGTTTGAGCCTCTTCTTGTTTGGCACAGTCCCCATTAAAACCTATAGGTTTATTTTTCCCATAGGACACAACATCCCCGCTAAAACCAACCAAAGGCACGTCAGTTGGGGTGAGGTCTTTTCATTTCAATTTCAATTTCTTAAAGGCCTTTAGGAATAGGATATCGACCAAGCTTTCGTTGTCTACAAGTGTGCACTTTAGGCTTGAGAGGGAAGGTCAGCAATCCACTCCTGTCTCCTGTAGTCATCATTGAGGAGGAGGAGGAGATTGAGCCGATGCCGGCTGATCACACTAGTGCTGGAGAGGTCGCACCGAGCTCCGAGTAGGTTGGTTCGAGCTTTAGGCTTGAGAGAATAGACGTGGTTAAGTCAGTTCCACCAGTTGCTATCGTGCCACCACCTTAGTTTGCTCTAGAGTGGTCAATAACGACGTCAAATTGGACCATGGACCCCCCACATGGCACTCAAGATGAGTAGAGGCATTCTCCTCCTTGAGGATGTCAAGGACTTCACCGAGCAACCTACCTAGGTGCTTGGAGGGAAGCTCTACTGAGCTGCTTTGTTGGTACAAACTCGAGCAGACATCTTGAATACCTTCTTGTTTCCCTTATTCTAATCCAAACTTGTTTTGCAGTCGAACACCTTGGCTCAGGTCCTTACGGACTGATGTGTGAACTCTGAATGTCAACATGAGCTACTAGGAAAATAAGTGGATGATCTTTGAGCTCAACTGGATGGGTGCCGATGCAGCGTGGCACACCTGTCAAAGCAGGTTGCTGTTTTGGAGTTGGAGAAGACGGAGTTGACTAGGCGACTGACCAAGTCCGAGAAGAATGTGGACTCACTAATGATCGAGCAGAATGAGCGATCTATCCAATTGAAGGAACAACTGGCCAAACATGTTGAGGACATCCGAGCTACTGAAGTGAAGGTTCTCGTTGCTTTCTAAGCCTCACACCGCTTCACAAAAGAAAAGGAGGGAGGGCTTCAAGTTAAGTCGTAAGCTTGTCAGTTTGCTTACCCTTGATTATGGCATCGGTTTCTTGGTGATCGATGCTGTCAGCCCTAGAATGGCCATGCAAGTCCATAACGAGCTAGACTCAAGGGGAGATGAAGTTAGCATGGAGGACGACATTGAGGAAAGTGGCAATGAAGACGAGGATGAGGGTGGCAAAGGTGGTAAGGGCGGAGGAAGCACGAGGGCAAAACTTAGTTTTTCATTTCATTTCAAAGTACACTTTGCTAGTTAACATGATGAAGTATTTCCTTTCATATGCATGTTTCTATACAAAAATTTGTCTAAGTGTTGGAACAGTGTTAAAACATTTTCCAAGGTGTTCATATACAAGCTCCTATTATATAGTTCAAATGCGAGCTCTGAGGTATCCCAAGGTATTGAAACATCTTTTTAGTATTTAACGGTTATGACCTGAAAGTCATGCCTTAAGGTGTAGACTCTTGAACAAGGTGTTCAATTGCCTTATTTTAGCAAAGTCATTGCGTGAACATGGTGCAAACGGAGCTCAATCATTGCATCAGGCTTCTTCTCAATAAAATATTGTCAAGATAATGTGAATCGAAGAGCAAAAATAAATTGAATTAGAATTTGAGTTATGAATTAAATCAAAGTGTTTGTACTAATGAACTCTTGAAAGAAAGTCATACACTTGTTACATGACGATCTTGAAAATTCTAAATGAAGTATTTCCTTAAGTTCTAAGCATTCCATGTATCGACCTCCCTTCCAAAGTTTTGAGCTCGTATGTGCTGAGGCCAATAACTTTTGTTACTCTGTATGGGCCTTCCCAATTTGGTTCAAGTTTGCCTAAGCCCAACTCAAGTACCATGACTTTTCAAAGTACAATGTCTCCAACTCAGAAATCTTTACTTTTGACCCGAGCATTATGGTAGCGGGCTACCCTTTGTTGGTATGCCGCGGTCCTGATTTGAGCTCGGCCTCTTACTTCTTTGACGAGGTTGAGATTGGTGTGTAGTTCATTGTCATTTCCATCTTCATCATGCGCTTCCATTCTAAGGGTTGGTACTTTAATTTCAGTTCGTATCACCACCTTAGTTCCGTAGGTGACATTAAAAAGGGTTTTGTTGATGGCTGTTCTACAGGTCATTCGATATGCCCAGAGGACACTAAGGAGCTCATCTACCCATAACCCCTTCCCTTGGGCCAGCCAAGCTTTCAAACCTCTCAGAGTAGCTTGGTTCGTAACATCGACCAATCCGTTTTCCTATGGATGGGCCATGGAGATGAAGTGTTCTTTGATCCCTAACTCGTCACACCAGTTTTGGAAACTTATGTCTTTGAATTGTTTACCGTTATTTGATATCAGTGCGCAAGGTAGTCCATATCGATAAATGATGTTTCTTCGGAAAAATCCTTGCACATTTCAAGTTGTAATAGTTGTCAACGACTTTAATTCAACCCATTTGGTGAAGTAATCCACAGCTACGACCAGGAATCTCCTACACCCAGTTGTTGGGGAGAAAGGATCGATGATATTTATCCCCCACTAGGCAAGTGGCCATGGACTGGTGAGGTGTTGTAGGTCAGTGGCACGCTGCTGAGGTATGTTAGCGTGGCTTTGGCATCTATCGCATCGCTGGACGAGCTTGATTGCTTCGGCTTTCATTATCGCTAGTACTAACCTTGTCTAAGCCTTTCTGGGCTAGGGCCCTTCCCACCAAGTGTTTGCCACACAATCCTCCATGAATTTTGTTAAGGATGCATTCTGCTTCCATAGGTCGGAGGCAACACAATAACTTTCGTTTGAGTTTTCAAGTTGCATTCCTATTTGAGGGTCTTGCTCCGAGTTGTAGGTATTCGAAGATCGGATCTATCCAGCTTGGTTTAGCAACGTGCACAGGGGAGACTTCTTCCTTCATTGGCTCTATGCTAGGTTGGGGTAAATCCCTTATATGCACCATCCTCCTTGTGTTACCTGCGGCATCAGCTAGCTTTAAAAGCTCATCAGCCTGTGCCTTGTCTGACCTAAGTATGTGATGGATGGAGAACGAATCAAATTGCCAAATGAGCTTGCAAACTTTGTTCAAATATTTGATCACTATTGGTTCCCGAGCCTTATAGTGCCCATTCACTTGGTTGACAACAAGTTGCGAGTCAATGTGCCCTTGTAAATCTTTTATGCCGATCTCTTTGGCCAAGCTCAAACCGACTATTAGGGCTTCATATTCTACTTCATTGTTGGATGCTTGGATTCCAAATCTTAGGATGTGCTCAAGCCTTACTTCATCCTGCTCGAGCAAAATGAGTCTGGCTACATTGGTGGATGCTTTTTGATTTAAGGATAGGTCATCGATCATTGGTTTATTCTGAGATGAAATCCACCAAACTTGAGCTTTGATTGCTAGACACGGTTCATAGTGTATGTCATATTCACTCAGTTCGATTGCCCATTTTGTTAGTCATCCCGATACCTCAGGCTTCTGTAGGATTTGGTGGAGTATCTAGTTAGTGAGTATGATAATGGTATGAGCCTGGAAGTAGGGCTATTGTTTCCTAGCCGAGATGATAAGCGCAAAACTGAGCTTCTCGATGTTAGGGTATCGGGTCTCAGTCGGATGTAGGACTTTGCTCATGTAATAAACAAGCCATTGTTCCTTTCCAACTACTCAGACCAATATCGAGCTAATGGCTTCACCGCTAGAAGATAAGTACAAGATAAGCTCGTCACCCATCTTTGGCCCTGTCAATAACGGTGGCAAGCTCAGTTAGAGCTTAAGTTCTTTGAACGTGGATTGTCAATCCTCTATCCATTCAATGTCCTGAGCTTATTTTTATTGCTTAAAAGAAAGGGACGCATCACTTTGCTGACTTGGACATGAAGTGGCTGAGTGTAGCGACCTAGCTAGTAAGTCTTTGGACTTCCTTGAATTACTGAGTTGGTGACATATCCAAAATTGATTGAATTTTTTCTGGATTATATTCGATTCCAAGTTGAGTTACTATGTAGCCTAAGAACTTACCCAAGGTGACACTAAAAACACACTTGCAAGTATTAAGTTTTAACTTGAATTTTGTCAAAATATTAAAGACGTCGGTGAAGTTAGAGATGAGAGAGTTAGAAAAGCGATTTTTTACAACCATATCATTGATATCATACACTTCAATTTTATCTCCTATTAATTCAGAAAAAAAAAATATTCACAAGTCTTTGATAGGTCGCCTTGACGTTTTTAAGGCTGAAGGGCATAACCTTGTAGTAGTACAAGTCAGTCTCAATTACAAAAGTGGTATTTTCTTGATCAATAGGGTTCATTGTGATCTAGTTATAGCCCGAGTAGGCATCCATGAAGCTTAGCAGTTTGAAACCTGAGGTGGAATTTATGAGCAGTTCTATCCATGGAAGCGGGAAGTAGTCTTAGGGGCAAGCTCTATTGAGGTCAGTGTAATCTTCTCTAATGAATCTGGCTTGTAGGAGCTTTCTGACCTCCTCATTGATGGTTCTCCACCGATTTGCGAGGAAGTTCCTTTTCCTTTGCTTAACGGGGGTCTATGCCAGGCATGTCAGTGGCCGACCAAGCAAAAACATCGGAGTTTAAGGATAGGAATCTTACCAGTTCAGTACATTAGGTTCCTCAAGAAGTGACTCAACTTGCACTTTCTTTTCTGACTCGATCTCAAAGAGAGGAAGCGAGACAGTTTCCTCAGCGGGCTTACCAAGCTTTTCCTTGGGCTATTCAAGTGGGTCAAGGTCGACGTCCACATCTAAAGATTGTTTGATTTAGGGTTGCCACATAACATTTACAAAACCCAAGCTGGTCTCCTCTGACTATGCTGAACCCATGCTTTGTCGGGAATTTCATCGCAAGGTGGTACGTTGATACCATAGCTCGAAGGGCATGGAGTAAAGTGTAGGCTACAATGTCGTTGTAGGGCAATAATGAATCAACTATCAAGAAGTCCTGTTTGAGCCTTTGCTTGTTCGGCATAGTCCCCATTAAAACGTATAGTTTTATTTTTCCCATAGGACACACAACATCCCCACTAAAACCAACCAAAGGCACATCAGTTGGGGTGAGGTCTTTTCATTTCAATTTCATTTTCTTAAAGGGCTTTAGGATTAGGATATTTAGGATATCGACCAAGCTTTCATTGTCTACAAGTATGCACTTTACCTCATACTTTGCGATGATGAGCTTCATGACCAACGCGTCATCGTACGGGAAATATACACCTCAGAGGTCATCTTCAATGAAGGAAATGACCTCTTATAACTTCAGATCTTTTGGTGGATTCTCTTCTTCATGCTACAATTCCTTAACGAAAAATTTTCCCACTGAGGTACTTTATTCTGAAGGAAGGTTTAGGATCCATCATATGGATGGATGAATCATGCTAGATGATTAGGTGAAATTTCAAAAGTTTTCAATCCTTCCTGGAATCATATTCCCTAAGTTTCAAAAAACTGCATTTTTCTAGGATTGGTCTTGCATTGAACCGGACCAGATTTGAAACTGAACAAAGAAGGAGTATTCCCTAAGTTTCAAAAACTGCATTTTTGTAGGATTGGTCTTGCATTGAACCGGACCAGATTTGAAACTGAACAAAGAGGGAGATGTATACCTAATATAGATACCAAAAGTGTAGATCCCAAGGTTGAAGTTCATGCCCAAATCAGTTCCTAAAATTAGCTTCCCCTAAAGATGGCGCAACTTGATCTTGAAGCGGGTTCAACAACACAGTTTTTAGCAAAACTGCAACTCAACTACTTGGATCAATCTAGGGAGGTGAGCATGAAATTTCTCTGAATTTTTCTTGCAAAAATGGAGAGAGAACTTATCTCTATCAGTCCCAAAAAGCTATAATCGAACTAGGGTTTCTTGGGAGACAAAAGAAGAGAGAAAGCAGAATTGACAGGTGTTCTAGACCAATTCGCCCTCTTCTTCTTTTATCTCTTTGTAGAGCACTTCTCCTATTTAAATTTGGAGATTATCCAAGTCGTTATTTAAATTTGGACTCTATTAAAAAATAAGTCTCATCCTCTTAAGAGGATGGGTGCTCCATATCCATTTCTAAACCTAGATTTGCCCCATGTCACATGACAAGTTAACCTATCATGGCTCACAACCCAATGGTGTTGCTTGGCCTGTTTAGGTTTGATTTATATGGCGTGGAACCCCACAATGACTTCACATAAGCCCACATGGGTTCGACCAAGCCTCTATGAAAAGGCCTGGCCAAATTCACTGATAAATGTAATGAACCCTAGAGTTCATCACTATGGGCTCAAAATGAGCCCAACATTTCCACTTAAATGATCCTTAAATCCAGCCATCCTGTGAAGAATGAAGGATCATGGACTTAAGTAAAATAAAACCATCAGGTAATCAGCCCTTAATGGTCTCTTACACTTAATCTCTCAACCCATAATGATCAAACATTGTCTGATTGGGAAGGATCTCTCCCGTGGCTGCAAGGTGCAGTGTCATACTCTCTGCTCGAATGGATCATGGGAATTAAAACCTTTTGCAAACATTTTGATAAAACATAATATATATTATATATATTATATAAATATATTTTGCAAAACCAAATCTCAAACGTAGTTGAAATCCACTACTAGTAGTTTAGGTTTCCATCAGAGAGAGTGCAAACCTGATCATTCACATTGTCTAACAAATGGGCCGATCCTATCACTATGATCACCCACTTAAGTGAATTCTCAGACTGCCCCAACATACCTAGGTTTTGACCCACAAAGGATCTCACTGATTGGCATATCAAAGACAATCCAATCCGACACCTAGTTTAGTAGCAAAATCAAGTCTAAGGGTTATGTGCAACTTTTCAATTTTACCCATCAACCCCCAAGGTCCAGGGCATAACTAGAAAATGGTTCGGGTTCCGTGCTTCAACTAAACACATACTACATGTGCTTCGGGTCTATTCCTAGCAATTGAGACAAGCTGCCCTGACTTCTTTGGCAGCACATTAGTGTCAGCCTTGGTAGGATAAATTCCCAAAGCCTATCCTGTGGCTGAGAACATTCTAAACTAGCACGAGTCTCATAAGTGTCCAATTTAAGGGATAAATTCATAGAAACATACTAATATCAACATGAAACAATAATGTACTTTTATCCATTTACGGTAAATGTATACGTACATCAATCTAATTGGAGCTAAGGGCATACATTGTCTAACACAGCCAACCACAATCGATCCTCTGGTGATGGTTGCTATCACTCTCGCGATCTGCTCCTCATCGTCACTCTCATTGCACCAATTTCTGGGTTGCTTGGGTATGCACTCTCATTGCACCAATTTCTGGCTTACTTGGGCTTGTGCTCTTCCTTATTTATGAATTGCTTTAGGTAACCCCTTCTAATTAACTCGATCTCATTTCTAGGATCTTAGCAGTATTTGGTGTCATGGCCCTTGGCCTTATGGAAGTGGCAATGCTTGTCTTGGTTCTTGTTCTCTGTATTTCCCTTCATGCGAGGTGACCACTTCAGGTATGTACTCTACCTTCTTAATTTTCATGAGAATCTCCCCTCATTTTGCATTGAGCAGTGTAAAACTATGGTACTTAGCTGGGGAGTTTGTGACTGCTTAGTTGATGACTTTGATCTTCTAGACAACTTATACTTACGTCATCTTCTCTTGTTGTTTTCTCCACAGTTCTCATCTCGACCCTTCATCTTCCACGTTCATGTATTTCTGGGCATAGTCGAGGAAGCTCTTCATGTCTAGTGGGGGATTCTTGGCCAGGGAGACCTTAAGGAATCAATCTCGCACTCAACGGGTCGCGGCTGTGACCTATATTGCTGGATTGTGGTCTCAAACTTGCAAACACTCTAGGTTGAATCTACGGATGTACTCTCGCATACTTTCTCCAGAACATTGGTAGACAAACATTAAGCTTGTCGTGGTCTTAGTGTATGTTTAACTAGTGGTGAAGTGAGAGATGAATATGTCGAAAATTGTTTCCAACTAGTGGTGGAGCTTGGTGCAAGCCCTGAATACCACATCCAAGGTGTTTGGTGGAATTTGGTGGGGAACGGTAGACACATACTAGCCTCCATGGCCCCATGAAGAAGAATGAGAGCCTAGAAGCTTTCTATGTGGTCCACAGGGTCATTTGTGTCATCGTGGATTTTGAGGTTCGACACCTTGAAGTCTTTTGGACGCAACTCAGTGATGATTTAGTGGGACGAGCGAGTTTGGGAATGTTAGAGGGTTCCACATGACTTGCCCAAGGGTCCTATTTATAGACAGATGATATGAACTATGGACAGTTGGTATTAGTTGGATCCCACGGTTCGCATGGACACGATGGTTCATACTCAGACCAAATCACCTCGGGTTAAGACTACTCCCTCACTGAATTGATCATGCCGGACTTGGGAGTGGGAGGCAATTAATGAGGGGTAATTTGATCCTCCAATGATATCACGACAAATGGCATTGTAGAATAGCAGGGTGACACCTCAACACCATGTAAGCAGACCCCGGAGCACCTCAGATACTTCACAACTACATCGATGATCTCGGTACCACTCCGGTAAGCCGAACTGCGAACAGCTAGGCAAGATCTCAAGTTGGCGTAAGAGGTGATTTGCTTCCACCAATCTGACCTGACTCTAGTTAGTGACTTTCTTGACGTGCCAAGCGACCTCCCCCTTAAGTGGACTATCACCTCCGAATTCCCGGGATCACGATGCCACATTGGAAGAGCTGGTTATTACCCCACCTGATTCGGATGGGATTCAATAAACATTACCTACTTACACGGAGTCCACCTCCAGGCATGAAACCACCTGTGAACAAGATGGATAGGAGATCCCGGACATGTTTCGTGAGTCTCACGACAACTTGCCTATATAAGAGCCTCACCTCCAACCTCTTAAGATACGTGAATTTAGCACTCAAGCTCTCTATCTCTCCCTTGCTTTCTAACTCTCAAAAAATTATAATTTGCCAACTTAAGCATCAGAGTGCCCACACTGGGTAAAGTAGCTCAGGTACTCTAATTTTTTCTCTCTTTCCTTACATCTCGACAAAGTGACCTATCTAGTTTGGCATCCGAGCTGTCCTCCAACAAGGAGCTACTAGATCGTACACCATCAAGTTCTGTGTTGGTGCTTGTGTTGAGGGCTATCTCATGGCAGCCATGTATTGTTCCCACATCTACATTTGAAGGTCGATACCCCGTATGTGGGTCATCAACTCCTAAATTTGCTGGGCGTCAACCCCTGTCAGGATTGTTGAGGGGTCTACAGGTGTTGCTCCAGTGGCATTTACTTGGGTGTCCTTTCCATTATGTGAAGCCATGCTAATCACAATAAGAGAACTGATATTGAAAACAGTGAGAGGTAAGGGTGGCCTTTCAATTAGTTCCCACAAATGATGCCAATTGATGTGGTTCAACTTACTTGGGTACTAGTATGAGAGTAAGGAGTGGCACGAACTCTTTTTTGAGGCCTATAAGAGAGAGGGTGTCAGAGAGCTTGGGTTGTGAGCCCAGGCGAGAAAACTCCAACAGTCAAGTTAGTACCTAACTAGATGATCTGAAAGAGAACCTCGAGTAGAAAGAGAGCAAAGGAATCTAGTTCTTCTATGAGAGCGTACCTCGTGAGGGGGAATGTCTCCCCCCTTTTATAGAGGCGAGGGGTGATCAAGGCACTTCCTAGATTCTTCGAAGTAATGGACCATGATGACCAAATTCTCAGGGCCCTTAGGAGCCTTCTTTAGATGAGTCGCTTGCTATTTCCCTACGGGGAGACTCTTGCAATTATTGCGGGTGTTTGTCATGCCTCCGATGATCTCAGAGTTGTTTAGTGCCTATAAATGCATCCTCCATGCTAATGTGGTAGGTCGGACTTATGTGGCTAGAGTACCAATTTAGTGCCTAGGCCTTCTAATGTCTCGAGGTGTTTGAAGGAGAACAGGGGCCTTGGTCGATCCACTTCAACCGATGTTGGCAACCTCTTGAGGTTCCTTGACAAGACATGAACCCACCCTGATGGCAGATAATTCTTGACCTATCATCCTACAAGTCTTGAGGCTTTCGAAGTGACATGCGGCATCAAATAATCGGTGTGCTGGTTTTGCATATCACCAGTGTTGACTGTTGAGGGATTGCACAAGAAGTAGAGAGGTAGCTTTTAGGCCGTTGGGTCCAACACATCCTGAGGCATGGCTTGCCTTAAAAAGGGAGAAGGCTAGGGAGGAGGGGACTTTGTTATTTGCAATTGAGTCTTTGGCCGGGAATGGTCAGAGCCTCTCATCTAGAGTCCTTGTTCTCAACTTCAGCATTAGAGCTCGGCGAGTCATCTTACCAATGTCTTCCTCTTTGGTCTTTCTCTAGTTATAGTTCTTGTAGCTTGGGTAGCAATCTAGGTAGCTTGTCTCCCCAATGTCAATTGTCCGAGGTTGAGCTGCCCCAATTGAGTAAGGGTGCTAGGGTCATGGCAATGAGACTAATGAGGCGCAAGTGGTGATGAGGCCAATGTGGACCCTACTAAGGGGTCATGTCTTTAGTAGGAAGGTAGGGTGTGGAGTGCTCTTTGCTTGAGGCTGACATGGATAGGATACATAGTTAATATAATGTACCTACCAAGTATCATCACCTTATGTGCCTTTTCCAACACATTGTTCAGCCAAACTTACAGGACCAGACCAAGGGACTTCAGTCAATCCAATAGCACCGCTGCTATCTTGGATTAAACCAGATGTAGGTTGGCTTAAATTAAATATTGATAGAGTTGTGGGTTCTGATAAAGCTGGAGTGGGGCTGATTAAAGAGACCATCATGGGCATCACATCTTCTTTTGAGTTGTCCCTCTCCCTGTTAAAAGTTAAAACTCCCTTACAACCACTTCGATTTTGGCACATTTTCTTGATACAATGTACTCTAGTTCAAATATATATACTTTCTCTAGATTTTGTTGCAACTTTGCAGGAGCAGCACTACTATTGAAGTCTTATTTGGAACAGTCATCAGAAACAAATTAAAAGAGAATTAATGTCAGACCTATTTACCATCCGAACAACCAAAGGAGATAGGAAAGATTGTTGGGTGAAGTAGAATTCTTCCACGTGGGTCCTTGATGAAGGCTCTACTATGTTGACCATTTACCGTTTAACTCATCTCGGTCATCACCCCCATCCGAGCCCATATCAAATGGGTCCAACAAGTTGGGATTGTATCTTTTTCATAAGTAGACTTGAGATTGGATTGCAATAAAGAAAATGAAACAAGAGGAGGAAATTTACTCTCTACCAATGCCATCTGCTCTCCTTGCCCTGGGATTTGATATTTTGTATTGTAAGTGGGGTCTCAGTCTGATAAGTAATCCACTACCTATCGAATCAAATCAATGGACGGACTAGAGCTTTAAGGGTGGACCCTTTTACCATTGTGGTCCTCCTTTAATATACCTGCAGCTACAAATTGAATAAATATGTGACCATTGTGGTCACCCTTTATATAGATTTCATGGAAGAAAAGACAGAGAGAGATAGTTTCGGCTTGCCAATTAATGCATGATTGTGTCTTTAATGCATTTAAATTCATTGATCATTGATACGTATGTAAGCGCATGGCGATCAATTGCCATTTTGGAGCTAACGGCCCACTTCTCTTTGCTGTTAGAATAGACTCCACCCAAAGCTTTTAAACCATTCTCATTTGTCAAAGGGCAATCGGTTGGGTTGAAATTCAGGACTCATACTTTGTAAAAGGTTGCGGATACAATTTGCTAGTTCTGGGATCCATTTGGTTTGCAGATAGAATTGGAATCGAAAATCATTCGGAATTGGAATTACAATTGAATTCAAATGGTCTATTGCTCCTGTCTGTTTGATTTAGACAAGAATCGGAATTGAAATGAGTATTAGTTTGAATAGATTTATAGATTTTCATTCTCAAGACATCGAGGAAAAAGAAATGACCATTCCCTTCAACAGGTGAATGTGTCATTCTACCAAGAACGAAAATAAGATTCCGATGTGCTTTTTGTAAGATTTATAAACAGCGATTTGTAGTCAATAATACATCCAGATTCGGGAATTATTATCATTCTATTTTTGTTATGTATTAGTAAATTATCAGTAATTATTGAAAATTTTCAATATTTTTTTTTACCAATTTAGCCATAACTTGAGATTTAACCCAACATCTTGGGTCAGGCTTGGGACTGGACGTGTTAAACTTTGTAATCTAATTTCTAGGTAAAATATATTGATAACATGTAAATATGTATATCACAAATTGTTGGGCGGGCTCAAATTGGTCGAATTGGGCTTAGGCTACCTAAGGCCTCAACTCAAGCTGACCTATGCAAAATCTTTGATAGAGTTAGGTCGGGCTCGGATTAAGCTTACTTAAACTTCACCCCTAATTCCTTTTGTTTTATATTTTAACAAAACTCATGCATTACACGGGTCCCACTAATAAAAATATAATGCGCGAGGTTCAACAATACATCCCTTCCGCCGTATGAAGAGTATAAATATTTTAAACCTTGGTTCAACCCTTCCTTATCAGATAGCGGATTCTATTACTGCATACAGAGTACAGAGTTTGTGATTATCAATTCAATTCCACCACCCAAAATATTTGATGGCATTCAGGATTGTCTGGTCTTAATTATTTTTCCACTGGTCTAATCTCAACTGCTCAAGTTAATGTGAATTCTCCTTTAGTTTGGCAGCCCATCTAGGGCCCATCGTAGCCTACAATAGAATAGGTTGGGTAACTGATATTAATTGGGACAAAAATATTTTTGTTTATCCTCATGATTTAAAATTTATTATAGTCTAATTACCTGGGTTTAAGTGGAAAAACTTATAACCAACCAATAGGTATCAGAGGTATGTAATATTTATCAAAATTCACGGGAGGGGGTTTAATCGGTCAAACTCCTTTCGGTATCATGTCTTTCTCGTAGTTATTATTAGTTTTTCTCAATGTTTTTATCATTTTGGAAAATTGCATATTAATCCTTTCGGAATCATGTTTTTATCTTTTGGGATGTTACTTAAATTCGGGTCACACTTTCATATATTGAAAACAATATCTATTCTATATATTCTACATTAAAGTAAGGTGGTCTACGTCACCATGCTTCTCGCTCCAAACCCCTTTCTTAATTTTCTTAATTTTCTGAAATAACATAAAATCAATACGGAAATAATGGTGAAGTAAGGTAGTCTACGTCACCATGCTTCTCGCTCCAAACCCCTTTTTTAATTCTACGTAATTGCCCATAAAACCAATACGGAAATAACATAGGCCAAACTATCTCTAACAACCAATAGATAACAAAAGAGGGATTTGCTTTTTTAATGTCTAGCCAAGTGTTAGCACTATGCCCCACTTTCTCCTAAATTATCTCTAATTCCTATTTATTCTCTCCCTCACTTATTATCTATATCTATATAAGGAAAGTTTGTACTAAAAAAATTAAGAATTATTTAAATATTATAATAAAATTATATAATTTAAAAAATTTGTAAAAATGAAATAAATAATTACAATAGATTTAATAATATTCATATTATTAATAATTTTATACTTTTTGACAAAATTCATCACAGAATTATGTACTAACAATATAAATTATAATTTTATGGATTATTCATTTTAAATTTTATTCAAATAATAAAAATTTAACATTAATAAAATAAAATATTATTTAAATATTCCAATAACTAAATATCTTAAATAAAAAACATTAAAACAGCTAAATAACTATGTAACAAAATATTAAATATTATGTAATAACTTAAAAATAACTAAAATTCAAATAATGAAAATTTTTAAATATTTTACATATTATTTCAATAACTAAATATTTTAAATAATGAAATATTTAACATAACTAAATTTTAAATAGTTAAAATAACAAAAATATGTACTGAATTTAAAAAATTCATAAAGGTAGAAAAATAATTATGATAGATTTTATAAAATTCAAATTTTTAATAATATAATATTTTACAAAATTAATAATGATATTATTGATAATAGTATAAATTATAAATTTATGGATTATTAAATTCAATAAATAATTAGTATTTTAAAAATAAAATAATGATATTTTCTAAATAACTAAGTAATATTGTATATAACTAATTTCAGTTATATCCATTCATAATTCTAGAAAGTAACTTTCAAAAAGATTAATATTTATTAATAATAATTTTAAAATATTAATCTATACTTAATATATATTTATATATACTAAAATGAATATTTATTGTATTTACAATAATTATTTATTTTTTTGTGATAAATATATTTTCAATAGTTATGTATAAATCTATTTTTGCTTTGTTATTTAATAAAAACTTTTCAATAGTTATTGGAGATTAAACTACTGTTATTTAACTTTTTAAAATTTATTGTATTTTGTAGTAAGTTTATTTTTAGTAATTATTTATTTTCATTATAATTTATTGATTAATATTTATTAGAAATTAAACTATTATTTTTTATTATTCTATTTATTGACTAATTTAATATGTTTTCAATATTTATTGTATTTTGTAATTACTGTATTTATTATTAGTTATTTGTATTTCCATTATAAATTTATTTTCAATAATTGTGTATTTTCACTATAAATTTTCAATAGTTGTTGGAGGTCAAACTATAGTTATTTATTAGAGATTAGATTATTGATTTAGTTAAAATTAAGAGTGTTCACGGGTACGTTTGGTTCAGATGTAGCGGGTCAGGTAACCTAATTGATTAAGTCAAGTTGGGAAGCTGGTCACCTAAAATCGACTAACCATTAGTGAAAACCAACCAACTCAGGTTGTATTGGTTTAGGTCGATTTTCAATTTGGTCAGTTGGTTCAAAATATTTAAACTAAATTGGTAATATTAAAAAATAAATAAATTAATTAAATTTATGATATAAAAAATATTAGAATTTTCCCACTTTCTTTTTCGGGTTGGAAAATTATTGAACCAAAGTCGATCCGAAATATTAGAAAATCGACCAACTTGGATCGAGTTGGGTTGGGTTGGTTGGTCTCATTGGTTTGATGAACATTCCTAGCTCAAATTAATTATTGTTATTTTTGTGTTATAAAAATTTATTGATAGTAGTATATAAAATGTAAATAATTATTAATTATTTAAAAAGTTAAAATATAAAATATTTGTATATTCTTATGTGTTTCTATTGTTTTAACTTTTGCTTAACAAAGCTCGTGCATCGCATGGGCCCCCACTAGTAATTATATAAGCAACAAACATATAAAACTAGTCATGAGTCGTGACATAATTAAATTTGGGTCCCACTTTGAATGTTTTTGTAGAGTTGTAGAGCAATAATATGTTTATTTTTGTTGTTGTTAGCATGTTAGTAGTGTCAATAAGTTATTTCAATTAATTTTCAGATGTTGTTTATTTATGTTAGTAGTAGGGGAATATTATAAGTTTACTATGTTTTAAACCATGGTTTTCAAAACCGGACCGGACCGATGGTCGAACAGGAAAAACTAGGAACCAGTAAGGTGATCAATTCCGTTTTACCTAAAACCGTTATTATGCCAAAAACCGTTGATTTGGTTAGAAAATCGCGGACATGGGCAGTCAAACCATTTGAACCGTCCAATGGTTTTGGCCATTTTTTTTAATTTTTTATTTTTTGTTAGGATGGGCCATCCGTTCGGTTCGAACGGTTGGACCATTCGACCTGGGAACGAGTCCCCTAAATGGTTTGTGGTCCGGTTCGACTTTAAAAACCTTGTTTTAAAATATTAATTTAAATTGCTGAGTGGGCTGGTAGTGTGTGATTGACCCACACTCTTTTCTGAATTCTCTTCCCTTCGACTTCTCTCTCTCTCTCTCTCTCTCTCTCTCTTCTTACTCTTCTATTCTCTGATTTTTTTTCTTATTTAATTCTCATCTAGAGTGGGATTGATTACAGTCTCTACAAGACAAGTTGGTAACAGAACCAACCTAGGATTTCTCATGTGGGTCTAATCAGACCAACTACATAAGAACTTCCTATGGTTGGAAGTTTTAGTAAGATTGGTCCATCGACTGGTTCTTGGAGATTACTGGATGAGTGCATCAATTTTTTAAGGGATTGTAAAGCCTTGGAAAGTGTCTAGTGACCAGGATGAATCAGAGGGAATGAAAGAAATTCAAGATTAGGGTTCAAATCAAGGTTCAAAGTCGAAAACGTCAAGTGTATCGGAAAGGCAATTTTAAGAGACGTATTGGGATACGCCTTGCATATGCATGTGTATCAAAGAAAAACTAAGATACACATAGATACACTTGGAAACACTATAAATAATATAATAAATCACAAAAATACATCAACAACACTAAATATAAGGCCTCAATGAGGTGTTATATATATATATATATATTAAATTAATATATTTTAATGATTTTATGAAGATTAATATTGTAGTTAATTATAATTTCATTAAAAATCCTATGCTTAACTATAATTTATAAATTATAATTCTTAAGTTTTGATATTTTATGGGATGTGAAAATCCCAACTCTCATATCCAAGCATAAAACATGCATTGGCACAACTTCTATGTGAAAATATAATTAATAATGATTTATTACTTACTTCCAAAAATTATAAAAAATAAATAAACATTATATAATATATCAAAAAATATTTATTAGAGGAAGCTTCAATTGCTTTATGGATACGATAGATCATCCGTAGAATTATAATATATTCAATCATTGTGATCAAATGATAAAATATAATTAATTAATTATCTATTTTTTAATTCTAAAAATATAAAAATAATTATTAAAGAAGAAATTTCAAATTGTCTATGGATATGATAGATAAATCCATAGATCTAAAACATATTTAGTCTTTATAGGCAGAGAAAAAATTATATTTTTAATTTTTTTTTTAATTTATATTTTCCCCAAATGTCTTCATGAAATTTCCATAAATCTACTGATAATGCAAAAACAATTGTCATTTTGAATGTAAGAAATGTATATCAACATAAATTTAAACATTCAAGAAAAAAATAAATCACAAGATGTTATAAAAAATTGAAAAAAAACCTATTTTTCCATATGTTATCAATTTTTGAAAAATCTTAAAAGAAAGTAGCAATTCACACTTGTTTCTTGCAAAATTTTGCAAATCTAGCACTCTAGGAATGAATTTTGGAGTTTTATAGTCATTTGGGGGTGAAAGAAGGCTTATTTTGGGGAAAAGAAGCTTACTTTTCCCCTTTAAATTTTTTTTTTTAGTTTTTCGTCGTATCTTTTTCGTCGATATGCATGAAAAAAGACAAAACGTCTGATTTCCATGTATATCTCGTTACCATTTTTCAAAGATACGATACAATATGCCCCGTATCGGGTGTATCGTATCAAAATTTTAGACCTTGGTTCAAATTTAGGATTGGAAGTGGTGGCTAGCCTATTCTAGGTAAGTTTCAGTTTTTCTTTGAGATTGACAACAATCAGAAACCTATTAGAATGATCTGGAAATGAGCAGCTAGGAGTTTTCTGATTTCTCTTATTTTTTGAGGGTTTTCCTAAACCCATGATCAATTCTCTGATTTAAACAATAGTATTTTGACGGTTATTAGTTTATGGGTAACAACAGGGGCGGATCTAGGGGGGAACCCAGGGGAGCCATGGCCCCCCCTATGGTTTAGAAATTTGCACACTGAATACATATTTTCTATGTAAGTTTCCTCTCTCCCCTCACTTCTCACCCAATGGTTGCCCCCCCCCCCCTATGGTTTAGAAATTTGCACACTGAATACATATTTTCTATGTAAGTTTCCTCTCTCCCCTCACTTCTCACCCAATGGTTGTCCCCCCCTATGGCCCATCCATAAGTTTGGGGCCCCCTCATAAAAAATTCCTAGCTCCGCCCTTGGGTACCAATTAAACTTGTTTCAACATTCTACATTGATTGATAATAATCTTTGGGAGATTATTAGGTCTGTTTCAACATTTCTAAGTGTTTGTTAAACATTTTTCAACATTCCAGGTTGGTTGTTGGCAATTTCTAGGTGATAATTACTTATGTTTCAACATAAAAATAGCTCTTTTTGGTAAATTTCTTAATAGATATGGCAGGAGCTCAATTAAAGGCTCAAGGGGATGGTGTTTTGGGGGCTGGAAAACATGACTGAAAATATTTTTCAGATTATCACTGCCAAATTTGATGGATCGAATTACTTGGAATCGGTTCAATCAGCTATAATGGCTATTGGGGCTAGACGAAAATAGAAATATGTGATGGGGGATGTAAATAAACCAAGGAAGACCCATCATATGCCAAATGAGTTCAGGCGAACTATTTGGTCATGACTTGGCTGTATAATTTCATACAACCTCATATAAGTCAAAACTACTAAGGAAATTTGGGACATCAGGAGAGAAATCTATTCCCAGCCACTTATTGTTGCTAGGGCCTATGAGTTGAAATGTGAAGTCAATAATCTTAAGCAATGAGAGAAACTTGTCTCGGTTTATTTCTCCACTTTGAGATCTTTATGGCATGAAATTGATCACCTTGAGACAATTGAGTGGGAAAGTTAGAAGTTTGCACAAACATACAGAAAATAAGTTGAAACCAATATGGTTTTTTAATTCCTAGCTAGTTTGAATTCAGAATATGATATTATGAGGCAACAACTCCTCACGAGAGAGAATGTGATATTATTTCAGTCGTATTCCTTAGTACACAGTGAAGAAAGTAGGAGAAAGATTATGTTACAATATCAACCTATAGAATCAGGTAACTTCTTTTTTGATCGATGTGTTTTTCAAGATTTGGAGGCAAAGGAAGGTTATTAGGAATGGCCACGAGACAAATGAAATCTACCTACTTGGAGGGCATTCACATGGAGAAGATAAAGAAGTTGGGAGGTCATTAGTTTCTTAGTCTATGAGCCAGATCGATTAGGTCATTTGTCATTTACGTTAGTTCAAATGTCTAATTTAAAATGTGAATGTTATGAACTTGCAAAATCCTTTAGAACAGCCTATTCTTTAAGCAATAAAATGTGTAGTATTACTTTGAAAATTGTGCATACTGATGTTTAGGGACCATACCGCATCACTCATTTCTCATTGGTTTATCTTATGCACTCTCGAGATGAAGTCCCTACCCTAACTCATATTTTCCATCAGATGGTTTTAACCAAATTTGGAGTCAAAATCAAAATTTTCAAATTTGATAATACTAAAAATTATTTTGCATAACTATTGGTTTCATATTTCCTTAACCATGGGGTTATCCATCAGAGCACCCGTCCTCATTCATTTCAACAAAATAGGGTTGCTAAGAGGAAGAATGGGCATATATTGGAAGTGGCTAGAAGCATTATGCTAAACCCTAATGTTCCTGCACGTTTCTATGGGGATTCTATATCCATACTGTTGTATACCTCATTAATCGAGTTTCTTTATGGTCCTAGACATGAGAAGTCCATTTAACTTTTTATATCCCGATAAAGACCTGTTTACTATTCCCTTAAGACCTTTGGATGTACTTTCTTTGTTTAGATTCTTAGGCCTCACAACTCCAAGTTTGATCCCAAAGCATCCAAATGTATTTTTCTTAGGTATGTACAAAATAAAAAGGGATATTACTACTATGAACATATTTATAGGTAATGGTTTATTTTTATGAACGTTACATTCTTTGAGGATGTACCCTACTATCATAGAATTTCTTTTAAGGAGGAGAGTAGTGAGATGGGTTCACCTACATCAGAAATTCCATTACCTGTCTCAATCACTAAAGGGGATTATAGTGAGGAGGGTTGTCAATAGTGTAGGGATTTGAGGGTATTCCAAAGAAAGTGGAGACAGGTTGACTTCGGTCCTCAACAATCTAGGCCAATTCCAGTTTCCTCTATGTCTCTAGATCTAGGTAACACAACTTACTTGTCTCCCAGTATAGATAAAATACCTCCTAATGTTGAGCCTTCTCCTCCTTTAGATGATCTTGATCTTCCAATTGCAGTTTATAAAGGGAAGCACCATTGTACCTCATCTATAGTTCATTGTATTTCTCAGTTTCTGTTTTATGATCATTTGTATCCTTCCTATAAGTCTTTTTTGACATCTATTACTACTATTTCCATTCACATAACAGTGTAGTAAGTTATGTTAGTACCTAAGTGGAAGGATGCAATGAAGGTATAGATGGATGATCTTTTAAAAAACAATATATGATAGTTAGTTTATCAACCTAAAGGAAGAAACCGATTTGGTGTAGATGGGCGTTTACAGTTAAACATAATGTTGATGGCTCTATTGAAAGATATAAGGTCAGATTAGTTACAAAGGGGTTTATACAAACATATGACATAGATTATTTGAAGGCTTTTGCACCAGTAGCCAAGATGAATACTATCAAAGTTTTACTATCCATTGCAATAAATTTCTCATGGCCATTGTTTCAAATGAATGTCAAAAATGTCTTCCTCAATGGTGATTTGCAAGATGAGGTGTATATAGGGTTACTTCCTAGATTGTATAGTGAGGAAGATTGCCAATAGTGTAGGGATTTGAGGGTGTTCCATAAATAGTGGAGACAGGTTGATTTCGGTCCTCAGCAATCTAGGCCAATTCCAGTTTCCTCTATGTCTCTAGATCTAGGTAACACAACTTTCTTGTCTCCCACTATAGATGAGATACCTCCTAATGTTGAGCCTTCTCCTCCTCCTTTAGATGATCTTGATCTTCCAATTGCAGTTTATAAAGGGAAGCACCATTGTACCTCATCTATATTCATTGTATTTCTTAGTTTCTGTTTTATGATCATTTGTATCCATCCTATAAGTCTTTTTTGGCATCTATTACTACTATTTCCATTCCCAGAACAGTGTAGTAAGTTATGTTAGTACCTAAGTGGAAGGATGCAATGAAGGTATAGATGGATGATCTTTTAAAAAACAATATATGGGAGTTAGTTTATCAACCTAAAGGAAGAAACCGATTTGGTGTAGATGGGTGTTTATAGTTAAACATAATGTTGATGGCTCTATTGAAAGATATAAGGTCAGATTAGTTACAAAGGGGTTTATACAAACATATGACATAGATTATTTGAAGGCTTTTGCACCAGTAGCCAAGATGAATACTATCAAAGTTTTACTATCCATTGCAATAAATTTCTCATGGCCATTGTTTCAAATGAATGTCAAAAATGTCTTCTCAATGGTGATTTGCAAGATGAGGTGTATATAGGGTTACCTCCTAGATTGCTAGTACATAAGCGTTGAAGAATGTTTGTCAGTTGAATAAAGACTTATATGGACTGAAATAGTCTCCAAAAACATGGTTTCATAGATTTAGACAAGCTCTTAAAAAATTCATCTATGTAGAAGCCTAATCAGATCACACCCTTTTCATTAAGAAAATGGATTCCTCCTTGACTCTACTTACTATATATGTGGCTGATATTGTGGGGACAAAGAATGACACCAGTGAATTAAGGAATTTTGTCACTGGGAGAATTATGTATTTCTTGGGAATTAAGGAAGTATAGTCTAAATATGGGAATTTTGTTTTTCGAATGAAGTATGTTCTCGACCTTTTGGAAGAAATTATGAAGCTAGGTGTTAAACCTACTAACACACCTATTGAACCAAACCATAAGATAAGTGTAGAAGGTGGAGAGCCCCTTGAAGACAAGGTTATGTGTTGGAAAACTCCTTTATCTTTGCCTTACATAACCAAACATTTCTTATATGGTCAGTGTTGTTAGGTAGTATATGCATTCCCCTAGAACCACACTGCTCACCTTCTTGCAGTTGAGAGGATCCTTATTTATTTGAAGAGATGCCTAGGAAAAGGCATTCTCTTCAAAGATAATGGTCACATGAAAATAGAAGTCTACGTATGTGCCGATTGGGTTATTTATTTGAAGAGATGTCTAAGAAAAGGCATACTCTCATAGCGGAAATACGCTCTTGATATTCTACATGATTGTGGCCTCACAAATGCCAAACCTACTACTTTTCCCATGGAGCAAAACAGTCGTTTCGACGACACACAGGTCAACTTCTAGTTGATGCTACTCGCTATCGTCATCTTCTTGGATGCCTCCAATATTTGACGGTCACCCGTCCAGATATTTTGTACGCTGTGAATACTCTCAGTCAGTTCTCTAGCAAACCGACGAATGTTCATTGGGATGCTTCTCTTCGCATCCTTCGCTACATTAAAGCCACGCCTGGCCATGGCATCCTTCTCAACTCCACCAGTTCACTTCAGCTACACATTTACTGCAATTCCGATTGGGCCTCTTGCCCCACCACACGTCACTTTGTGATAGGTTATTGTTGTCTCCTTGGCAACAGTTCCATATCACGGAAGTCCAAGAGACAATCAACAATTGCTCGTTCATCAGCCGTGGCCGAGTACTGTTCCATGGCCTCTACAGCATGTGAAGCACAATGGCTCAGTTTCCTAGTTCAAGATCTTGGTGTCCCTCTCCAACCTGTTCAACGCTACTGCGATAATCAAGCCGCCTTACACATTGCACGTAATTCGGTCTTCCGCGAGCGCACCAAGCATGTAGACCTCAACTGTCATTTTGTTCGCGAAAAATTACAGTCTAATCTTCTTCGAGCTTCTTACACTCCTTCATCTCAACAATTGGCAGACGTCTTTACCAAGCCTCTTGGCAAAGACCATTTCTCTACCTTGGCTTCCAAGTTGGTTCGAACCATCTTCTCTCCAACTTGAGGGGGAATGTTATAATACTCATCCTCACGCTAACCTACACGTTTATGTGATTGGTTTTGATTACAATTCTTACCCCTCCTCCTGTATTCTTATCCAAAAGAGTCAGACTCCTACTTTGATTCTATCTTTTGTCTTTGTATATATATACCATTGTACTCTACTCAATTAATTCAATACAGACTGAAGAGTCATTCTTTCAGGTTTGATTTCTCAAAGAAATTTAAAAGGTTCTAAGTTGACGAATAATTTCTTCTATAACTGTTGTTAGCAATGACGTATGACCTTGATATTGAACTTTCTCGACAGGACGAAGATACAAATTGCCGCAGCAGCTGATGCGAATCGGAAAACAATGCATATATGCATCAACGCCCAAGTCAAATTAATTTTTCTTTACCGTCCAACTGTTCGTTGTTAGCCTACTTTAATTTCGTCACTCTTCTGCAAACAATTTAATTAATAGAAGCTTTCTTGTTTCACAAGCCTGAAGAATGATGGTCAAACCGGGTGAGTCATCGTTCGAATCAACCAAGCTAAAATTAAGCCGATCTAACACTTCTTTGCTTAACGTTCCATCCCTGCATCAGGGTTATACTTCCATCTCGATTTCGTTCAATTAGTAGGACTATCTGATTATGTCTTCAATTTAGAATATCTCAGATCAGACAATATCACCAATTAAACAGTTTAATTGACTGACAAAAGATCTTGTTATCAAGAAGAACAAAGAAATTAAGAGCATATTGGATCAATTGATCCGGCCCAAGAATTGTCTACCCTTTCTTTTATCTTTCAACATTGAACAAAAAAGTAGGAAAAAACTAATAATGTATCTTCTATTTCTGCATGCTTACAAAGGGAAAGAAACAAAATTTATGTTAGTAAATAGATACTTGAATTTGATCAATATTCAATTCAATAGTTTTAGAAAGACTTAGGGTTGGATGGATTCTAGAAGCTTAGATCGCTCTATTACAATTATATATGTCTGCATATTATTTTAATTCTAAATTAAAGATAATACAATAATATTTAGTGGAGTTGGGCTCTGTCCTTACAAAATACGTTCCAACAACTTCCTAACATGATCTTACACCTCACATTTCATTATTTTATTTTTTTTAACCCTAACCTGAACCCACCATGTATGAGACTATTTATTGTGCAACAAGGGTGGTAGAACAATCCAACGACCGTACCCTTTACTAAAACATGAACAGCCACGTATTCAAAATAAAAAATTCTCAGATATTGCTCAATGCAGAATTCCAAATTTTATTGTAGAATTGTAAATATTTAAAATGTTAAAAACCTCCACTTTATACATCAATGCCTGCCCGTGAATTGACATCAATTTCGACTTTTGAACTGGCATCTATCCCAATTTTATTTTGGGCCTAGAAATTCCGACCTTGGGCTGAACCGACATTCTCCCATTTGATGAAGATGGGGTTCCCCAAACCCCATCCTTGACAAGGAGGACTTTGCTTAGTGGTGGCTGAGAATGGAGGGAAATTAACTTTATGAATCATAATGAAGTCTCCTCTGAAAAAAAAATGTATTTTCTTTTATGACAAATATGGAAAAATAGATGTAAGAAAGTCTTCCAAAATAAACTGGATGCTCCAGGTAAAATTGTTGAACAAGCCTCAATTGCCGTCCTGGAATATCTTAATGCAATAAATGGAAAATGGAAATAGGCAAGCCCCTCACTCCAGAACTAGATATAAGGTTAAATGTAATCCTCCCATTGATGGGCAGCGATTGAAGCTCACAGGCTTGCTCGCCAAAATTCTGGATTGAAGGAGATTTCAAGTTTAGGATCTGCTGTTTAAACGCATTTAGGTGGTGTTTGATAAATATAAAATCTGAAATTTGAAAAGTTAAAAAGATATTATTCAGATCGAAAATTTGAAAATAAATAGAAATCGTATTTTTTCTTTTTAGAAGTTCTGAAAAATAACATCATTTGAGTTGGAGCAATTCTCCAACATCTGAAATTGTGAAGTTTATTACTTTGCCCTTAGAAATAAATTGTTTGACTTTGATAATATTATAAATAATAAAAAGGATATTAAATAAAAATAGTATTCTATTAATATACAAATACTATATCTTTTGAAATAAATAATTTTTTTATTTTATTAAAAATAATATTTATGTATTATTATTATTAACTAATAATAAATAAAAATATCTTAATTATTACTAATAAATATATTATAAAATATTCTTATTACTATATAAATATTAATACTAAATACTATTATTTATTTAAATAGTGAAATAGTATTTATTAAGTAATAATAATTATTTATAACAAAATGATTTATTATTATTAGTAATTAATATTAAATAAATTATTATTATTATTATTGTTGTTGTTGTTGTTGTTGTTGTTGTTAAATAGATGACAATAATGAGTAATTAATATTAAATAAATTATTATTATTATTATTGTTGTTGTTGTTGTTGTTGTTGTTGTTAAATAGATGACAATAATGAGGGCATTAATGTCATTTTATTACATTGAAATGCATCTGATTTTGTAAGACATGAAACCAAATATTACCGATTCATATCTGAATTTGTATTTCAGATCCTCTTATCAGACTTAAATCCAAACACCATTGGCATCTGAAAAGCAAAGTTTTCAAACTTCAAACATTTGAAAAATGTTATCAAACGTCACCTTAGACCAACCTCCATTGAGATGTGAAAGCTTTAATTCATGAGTGTTTTGCCATTCGCGGGAAACACACTTTCACTTTCCCTACTCACACATGTGGAGAGAAGAAAAACATAATTGCTAACTGACTAGCCAACTTGGGACATGTTGCTCCCCCCTAAGCTTCGTGAGATACAGATGTAAATCAAACATGGCACGATGGCTAACGGGCCATGCCAAGCCTGGCATAGAGGTCTATGTCATGCTGGGTCGTGCCGTGCTGCTTGCGGCCCACATGCTGGCATGGCCTGCCAAGCCCATAACGGGCCACGCTCGGCGACTAGTTTCAACTTTTGGGGAGGGGGTTTATAGAAATACCCCTCCAACGGCTATAAACAGCCATATTAGTGGGGTATTTTCGTATTTTGCTTATGGGGGTTTGAAAAAATGACATAAATGCCCCCAACAGCTATACAACAACTAGTTTAGGGGGACATTTTGGGTAAAGTTATAAGTAACTTTATAATGACCAAAATACCCCTCCCAACAACTAAATAATAGATAGTTTTTTGGGTATTTTGGGCAATTGAATTATGTTCAATTCCTATAAATAGCCCTATCCTCCACCATTATCATCACACCAATTCAACAATTCTCTTAATTCTCTCTCTCTCTCATACTCATTGATGAGAGCAGAATTTATCATATTTTTTATCCCCAATTATTCTGTCTTTTATACTAAATTAATACTTAATTGGACTCATATTTCTTGTATTTCGGTTCAGGGCATGAAAGAAGGCATCAAGAGCAAAGAAAGACAAATCGAATGATTTTTCACAGTTTCGACATTGTTCAGTAATTTAAGCCTAACTCGTGTATCCGAATTTGATTGGGCTGATTCAAGACCCACTAGAAAGATAAGAGAAGAAGCCACAACTTTCATGTTTTGGGATTTCGCAGATTCGGCTTGCATCGAAGACAAATCTGAGCCTGAAGTCGGGGAAAATTCGTAGGAAGGCCCAATTCGCAGTTGAAACCCAACTTGCAAAAAAGCCTGGCTGAAGCCCAATTCGCAGAGGAGGTCTAATACGAATCCAAGAACAAGAAACCGAGAAGAATCTTTTCAGATCTAAATTCTTGATGTAATCTTAAAAAGATAAAGGGATTGAATTCATTAGATAAAGAGATAAGAGTAGGATTAGAATAGGACTTTCTATTCTTGTAAGATAAACTTCAAGAGGAAGTAGGAGACCACCCCCTCCCCTTTAAGCTATATAAAGGAGGGGCGGACCAGCTTTAGGCATCACTCAATCTTGGGGATTGAATCAAGAAGCAATGAGCAATCAGTCAAGAAAGTGTCAAGAATTCAAGAAACTTCAAGAAGAAGGTGGCGGCAAGAAGAGGATATCTCAGCACCATGGGCGAATTCAAGAGTTCTTTCTTTCCCTTTGTTTGCTTTAATTCTTTTATCATGAACTGATTTGTTTCTTGCTAGGACTGTGGAAAGCCTAAACCATGTTAATGAATATATTTTTATCTCTGTGATTTATCCAAGATTGTGATTTCTATATAGTCTATGAATTATTGTGCTTAATGCAATTAAGAGCTTGGCCACCTCTTAATTGATTTGAATTATGTGAATGAATCGAGAGAGGAATCCACATAATCGACTGAATAATTCATAGTGTGAATTGAATGGTATATAGAGATATATATACATGATTCATCTGAATTTAATGGTTTTCTTGGACTTAATGCACTCCCATCTTGAGAGCTCTACTCGAGAGATTAAAGGGTTACCTGATGGGCATAGGTTTAGCATATCTCGAGAGAGAATATTGAATAAAATTGGAAAGACCTCAGCTTATGGGAATGACAAATAATCTTGGTTAATCAAACCCATCAATATTCATTACATTGGTTAGGTGGACCTAAAGTCCTAGCGATTTCATCCATTGCATATTCGATTAGTGATCATTGCTTCTATTTCCTTTTCTAGTTTTTAATTTCAGTAGTTCTTGCTCAAATCTGAATTTCGTTTGTCCAAATAATTAGGGAAGACTGTGGTTTTAATACTTATTTTGTTAAATCCCCGTGGGAACAATATTTTATACTACTTGATAACTAGTGCACTTGCTAGGGTTATATTTATAGCTATCACTCATACATTCTCAATTATCTACAATCTGAGAAATTCTAATTAACTAATTGTTTGATTCTGCATTCTCCAATTCTCAAGTCTCAACTTTATCGAAGTTTTGACTTTCAATAAGAAGAAGGCTTGTTCAACCAACTCAAGTATCTCAATTCGGGAGGCTTGGACGTTGAAAGGCTTCAACCGTTGAAATCAAGTTGGGATTTTTGATCCAGCAATCCGAATAAATCGAATTAGATTAATTTTTATCTTTTTAAAATTTAAAAAAATGGTTGGCCCTTCTCAAAACCAATTCCCCAACATATTCACCATGGATGGCATTCAATCGTTTCACGATAGTATTAGTGTTACCACTGATGCCGATGCATTTGATGTCGATGGAAGTGAAACTCTCACCAGTAATAGTAGTAGTACTATGGAAAAAATGAGGGCTTCTAATTTGAGTAGCCTGGTTTGAAAAATTTTCAAAGTAGAGGATATTGAGGGGAAGGGGAAAATGGTCGTTTGCCAAAATTGTAGGAAAGACTTTAGTTATTATAGCAAGGGTGGTACAGGTCATTTGAAAAGACATATGCTCAAACATGAGCAAGAAGAAGATGAAGGGAGAGAAACAACCCAAACACAGATTGGGAGGTGGACTAGTTTTGGTACTTTTAGATGCTCACAAGAAAAAATGAGACAAGAACTTGCTAAGTATATTGTATATGCAAAACAACCATTTATATTAGCTGAAGATCCAAAGCTAGAAAAATGGTTGCATACTTCTGTAAACCCACAATATAAAAAAGTTTCTAGGAATACTATAAGAACTGATGCTTTAAAAATTTTTATTAATATAAACAAAATTTAATTTCTTTGTTAGCAAATCTTAATTCTAAAATTGCAATTATTTTAGATGTTTGGACATCCAAATTCAATATTAGTTATATTTGTGTTACCGGCCATTTCATTGATAAAATTTGGCTTTGGAATAAAAGAATTTTAAGTTTTAATAGGCTTGAATGGCCACATAGTGGCCCAACTATTACTACAAGTATTTTAAATACTTTGCATGCTTATGGATTAGTTTTGATAATGCTAGCAATAATGATTCTGCAATAAATATTTTAAAATCTCAATTAAAACCATGCTTAAATGTTAAATTATTTCATATTAGATGTGCATGTCACATCTTAAATTTATGTATTCAAGATGCCTTGAATATTATTTCAAATCATATTTCAAAAATTAGAAATTGTTTTATATATATAAAAAGTCTAGGGGCAAGAAAACAAGAATTTAAATATTTTTGCCAAAATTATGGTTTAAAATATAAACATTTTATATTAGATGTAAAGCATAGGTGGAATTCTACCTATGCTATGTTAGAAAGATGTATATCTCATAAACAAAGTCTTTCTGATTTTTATAATTTAAAAATGCCTAATGATATGATATTCGAGGAAGATTGGGAAATGGCAGTCTGTATAAGAGATTTTTTAAATCATTTTTATGATATAACAAATGAATTATCTGAAATTTATTATCCAACTAGTTGTAATTTCCAATATCAATTAATGGTAATTAGTGATTATTTTGCCAAATATAGAAATAATCTACAATTTCAATGTATTATTAAAATTATGGAAAATAAATTTATAAAATATCGAGAGAACATTTCTCCCCTTTATTGTTTAACTACAATATTAGACCCTAGGATTAGGAAAGATGGTTTAGATATTTTACTTGAAACATATTAATTATGAATATTGATATAGGAAATAAAAAAGAAGAAATTAAGAAGTTATTATTTGAAATGTACAGTTTGTATGAATCTAAAGTTGTACGAAATATTCCTACAACTTGTTCATCTTCTTCTTCTCCTTTTGACTTTGAGCCCGTAGTAGAAGAGAAAAGCTTTTTTATTTAATAAGTAGAACGTAGAAATCTGCTAGTTCTACAACAAGTTTATTTACTGAACTTAATTTTTATTTGCAATCAATTTTTTCTAATTTAGGTGAAGTATCAAATAATTTTGATATTTTAGCCTGGTGGTGTGAACACTCAAAAAATTATCCGGTTTTTGCCACCATGGCACACGTTCTACTAACCCCTCCAGTGTCTACAGTTCCATCGGAGTCTTGTTTTAGTGCAGGTACCAGGGTTTTGGATGACAAAAGAAGCTGAATGAATGCGGAGAACATAGAGATGTGCATCTGCTTCAAGGAATGGCTAGATGTAGAAGATAGATTACAAGACAAGGAAGAGCATGATACAACACCGGACATTTCACCCGAAGCAGATGATGAAAGTCATGAATGATGATTCATGAATTTGACTACTTGTAGAATTTTTCATTTTTTTCAAACTATTGTAAAATTTTTAAATTTTATTTAATTTATTTTATATATATATTTTAATTTTTTAACAATGTAATTTTGTATTTTCAATTTCTAACCATATTATATTTTGTTAATTTATTCCATTTTTGTATTTCATTCATCCAAGTATATAATGATTTAATCATTGTATTTGTAATTCACTAATTTGTACCATTCAAATTTAAATGAAAAAAAATTCCTATTTTTTTTCCAATTTGTTATTCCATCATTCTTATTTCAATTTGGTTTGGCGGCCCACGGGCCAGCACGACACGACCCACTTTACACCTCTGGTAAGAGATTTCCTAAGAGATCTATTTTTAATCTGCTTGTTGGAGTTATACGGGGAGAGACCCACCCTCGAGTAGGGGGTGGATTTGAGTCGAGCCGAGTTGAATACTTGGTTATTCAAGCTCGACTTAGTGAAACTGATACGCTTGAGCTCAATTCGAGCTAGAGACTTGAACTTGAGCTCGGCTCCATTCAAAGCACATAAGTTCAAGCTTGGCTCGACTCAAGCTCGACTACAAGCCAAGTTTTTTTCTAAAAAATAAAAATTATACATATAAAAATATTTTTTAGTTTACATACAAAAAATTAATGATTATGAAATTTATTTATTATTATACATATAAAAAATAAATAATATACATATGAAAATGTTTATATTTTACATATAAAAAATAAGAATTATAAAAATTCTTTACTATTATACATAAAAAATAAAAATATTATATATAAAATATTATTATACATAATAAAAATTATTTATTATATATATTTATATATTTATATGTATATGTATACATATATTTATATAATAAAAAAATATTTATTTATTATGTTAGGTTCACAATCCGAATTTCACTGGGCTTGAACTTGACTCAATTAACAAACGAGCTTATATATCAGACTTAAATCAAGCCGCCGAATCAAAATTTTAATGAGCTGAATTCGAATAAGTTATAAGAAACTTGGCTCGTGGCTACCCCTACCCTCCAGTAATTTCTATAGGTTTTTTGCTTCCACCATTATCAAAAAAATAAAAAATCAACCGAAGTACTATGTTAATTTATATATACGCATTCGCATTTCACAAGAAATCGCTGAAGACTGAAGTGTTCTGCAACCCACTATAACAACTAACAAGATTAAAGAATTAGATTTTGTCTACCCAAAGAAGCCTTCCATTATTTTTATTATTTTAATAAAATTAAATATACACAGACGTTCTAGAAGTTTGTATCTAGAAAACAGAAGCCATGAATCCGCATCATCAACGAGTATAAAATAATGAAGCTCCAAAAGCAACGATGTCGACTGCCACAACTGCGGATGCAGACGACCACTAACTTAACTTCACTGTTTATAGTTTCGTGGCGGGCGAGGGCTGACAATTTCCCAACACTTTCTCTATCAACCCTTTATGACTTCGTCGTCTTCCCCACATACATCTTACAAAAAAAAATTAAAAAGAAGAAGAAAAAAATATTTTTAAATAATATTTAATCCCATGCAGAAAGCATATGAAAGAATATTCCATCGGTTGGTTAAGTTGTTAGTCACCAATACTACCACCATTTCATATCTTAATTGTAAATTGGAACTAGAAGTAACATATTTCGAACCAGAGTTGTGATTTTTGTTGGTAAAGACCAGAGTTGTGATTATTATTAGAGCACATCCAGTTTTTTTTTTTTTTCTTTTCTTTTTTCTGTAAATATAAATATGTCCATTTGGTACGCGAAATAGGGGTCTGGAGGGCAGAATCAGAATTTGATTCTCATTCAATATCATTCCCTCCCCCTCCCTTGGAGAAAGTTTGATTTCGATTCCATCTGAACGAAAAACGCGGGAAAATAGATCATTTTGATTCTCAGAGATTTCAGCTCTGATTCTAAAACCGATTTTAATTATGAACCAAAAGGGCCCTCCCTGTATAGGGCATATGCCCCGTTTATCAAGATTGGGATGTGCCCTAATCAGTCTTCAACAGAACTTTTAAATTTATATAGTTAACGAGAAGAACTCTGGAAAGAGATTAAAAACTGAAAAACGAGGCGGAAAATAGATAGATTCATCTTTTCCAACAGTAGTATATCTCTCTATCCACAAATGGAAACGGTGAAAGGACAGAAGTGGCCGGGACATGTTCGTAAAGCATCTGTACTAAATTGCGCCCGTACACAAGGCGCTTCCTAGCTCCAAGTCAAAGTCTTCCCCCTTTTCCATTTTTTCTCTTTTTCGTCTTTTTGGAATAATCAAGCGGGATAGCCGAAGGTCCAACGTGCCATTTCCCCTGTCGGAGATCCGATACATGATGGCAGCTTAATCACAAAGGATCTCCATCCGATTCCATGTTAGTATTGGGCCATGACTATGATCCGCAAAACTGCAAGAGCACTCAAGAAATTCGATAGAAATTCCCTCTGTTTCGATTGGCTTTTCTTCTTCTTTGTTTTTTTTTTTTTCTGTCTTTTGTTGTTCTTTCTGAATTTCCTTCTCGAGTAACCTGGATTCGAGTGTTTAAGTTCCGAAGAACATCGTAAAGCGAGAAATTTCGTTACCAACACTGATCTGTCTCCCAAGTACGGCGAGAGTAACCGGAGAATCCCGACATGGACGAAGCCCTGTATGTTGAGGTGGACGTCGGAGATCTAGAAGGCCGTTGCTGGGGACTAAAAAGCATGCGGTCGTAATCCGCGCGCTTTTGTGGATCAGATAGAGTGGAGTAAGCCGCGTGGATCTTGATGAATTCATCGGTAGAATTCTCCTTCCGATCAATCGCGACGACATCAGGATGACAAAGTCGAGCTAATCTCCGATACGCAGCCTTGATCTCCTGACAACTATCTCCCACCGTTATACCGAGAACCTCGTAAAGCGATGCAGAGGAAGCCATCTTTGGAGAAGAGAGGCAAGGAGGTCTCGTCTTATATGCTGTGGAGGTGTAAGCAGCGGAGAAACGAAGTGGCCGTAATCTTACACGGGAAAAAGCCGGAGGAGACGATTCGACCGGGATGTTCGTACCAAAGAACTGAGGCGAGAAGCACCAGAACGAAGAGGAGGATACAGCTAGCATGACTAGTGACCAAATGTTGCAGTTTCAAGTTTAGAGAGAGAAGAGGGGCGGAGAAGCGCGACTCTATTTATAGAGAGAGAGAGAGGATGTGGCCCATGTGGCTGTCATGTATGGGGAAGAGTTAACCACGGTTAAGTGGATGGAATTGGTTGGTTTAAGGCGGTATTTTAACAAGCTTATCCGGATCCAGTTATCCGGTCCTTTGCTGACTCAGCAACTTGAGGGTATCTGACAATCTGTCAATAAATCACTAGAAATTTGGGATTGGAGTCCGGCGCCGGCGAATTGTTTTCCGCATCCTCTAGTCCCCTTCCTCTCCATCTGACCGGTGCATAAACAATTAAACTTTATTGTTTAATTTATGGAAATGTCAAAAGACTTTCTCTAATGCCAAGTGGCATAGAACGATGTGAATGATGTCCGGCCAGCTGTGTGGAGATAGAGCCACCGGCACCGTCATGGGCCACCAGCTCCTCCCTCGACAACGCTCTCCTACATCTCGACGTTGACGAATTAACTTATTGTATCTAATAATTTTGATATAGATATATTTATATTATATAACAGTGTGAATGTAATATAAATTTTTTTTGAATTAAAATTATCTTTTATTTTTTTTTGTTTCATAAAGGATATAAAAATTATTTTATTATAGTTTTTATGACTATTAAAATGTTTATAACTGTGTATTTAATTCATTTCTAATAATAAAGTTGAAATGTAATTTAAATTATTACTTCCCAAGTCATTTAATTTCCTCTTATTAAATCTTATACTTGTAAGTGTACGTAATGTGGTGATAAAGCTAGAGGGAATGGTCTTCTTGAAAGACATAGGAAGACTAAGGGTAGGGAATCAACCAAAAGGTTAGGGCAAAAGGGGAGTGACCAGACGGTTTTTGAAGGACACCCAATGATAGGGTTAATCAATAGTTGAATGGATCCCTTTCGTTAGGAGGGGGTCCCTATTTATATGGAAGGATCTTGAGAACTCGAAAGGAAGGAGTTAAAAGCGTTTGTCTTCTACTAGGAAAGTGAATATTAAATTCGTTGTCATTCATTAAGGGCATTGTTGAGGTTTCGCCACGTGTTCTTATGGGGATCTATCCGAGAATTGGCTTTCCTTTTACTCGGGGATTCTCATAGCGCACGTGTGCAACTACCTTTTACGCTCCTTACTTAACTGATGTGGTGCTAGTGACGTCACCATCTGGCAAGCGGTGCCTCATTAGGTCTACGTGGTGCCTTGTCATGTTTGTCTTCTTGACATGATGCACGCAGGTGGTGCCAGGGCGCGGTTCTTAGTGAACCGGGGTGCCGCAACGACTAAGGGTTTATCGCAAGCTGAACCTAGGTCTTTATTGGCTCGAGTTGAGAATGTTTTCATCGTAAGCATGCGATGAACCACGAGTCCATCACAATCCTGTGATACGCTTCGTAGGTTCATTGTAGGCTTTCGATGTTGTGGGTTCATCGCAAAGGAAATGTTAGCCGAGGGCCTACCTCAAGTGTCCATGTGGTGTTTATTTGATATTGAGTGAGCATTATATACCTACAATACTTAAATTATTAACTCCTATTTTCTCTTATTAAATTAGACTAATAATTAAGCACATGCTTGTATGTGAGAAATTTCTCTTCATATTAATTACTTGAATTTTAGACATAACATAGTTAAGATAGAAATTGAAAATTAACAAAAGTAACAATATGATTAAAAATAAACTTAAGTGCTTATAGCAAAAAACAATTATTATTATTATGAAATTTTCTATTGCATTTTTATCATAAATAAAAATAATTTTTTATTTTAACAATTATTTTTATTTAATATGATGAATATGTAACATCAAAAATGTTCTCAAATGTTTTCAACAAAATTCTATACATTTTCATTTTTTGTGTTCTATTTTTTTTTAAATATTTATTATTCAATTGTGACATCATGGGTTTCTTTGAAAAGTTGTATCATTAACCCACCATTTAGATAAGAAAATAGCTTTGCTTTTGTATTAGTTTTAAATTAGGGAAAAATATAATCAGAGTTGTCTTACATTTAAAATTAGGCTACAAGTTGGACCATAAACCAACAAATGACAACTGACTCTAAATTTCAAATTACCCTTGCCATGTTATCGGAGGCTTATGTGGTTATTGCCAACATAGGACTCTTAGTCTAAATTGGCCTTTAATGTTGGGTGATTGCAAAAATTAAAAAGGGTTTTTCGTCTCTCTCTCTCTCTCTCTCTCTCCACACACACACACACACACACACACACACAATCATCTTTTATCTACTCAATGACTGTGTGATTTGAAAATAAATAAAAATGGTTTTTGGTTTCTATATTTGCATTCTCTATATCAATTTCTCTCATTCTCTCTCTCTACCTATCATTCTCCCTCGATCTCTCATTCTCTTTCTCAGTCAATCTCTCATTTTTCCTTAATTTCTATCGTTCTCCCTCGGTTTCTCTTCCACTCCCTCTCTCGTTCTTTTTTTTTTTTTCTTATACACTTATATGGTATTAATCAGATCGTATAAAAGAATATGAGACAACTTAGTATGGTTCAAAAATCATTATACCAATTTGATAAAAATTCACAAGAAACTCTTGGATATGAAATTTACACCAATTGGAGAATGATAGAGATTGAAGGAGAGGGAGAGGGAGGGAGAAGAAAATGAGAGATTGAGGGAGAATGATATATATATATATATATATATATATATATATATATATATATATATATATATAGAGAGAGAGAGAGAGAGAGAGAGAGAGAGAGAGAGAGGTTTTGATTTGGCTACAAAACAAATCTAAAAGAGTGAGAGAGATAGAGGGAGCGGGAGATTGAGAGATGACTATGAGAGTGAGAGAGAAGGGAGGGAGATCAAGAAATAGATGGAGTGGGAGAGAAACTGAAAACCAATTTTCGGTATAGGCTTTTTGCTATGTCCAATATGGACTAAGAGTCTCATGTTGGCAACAGCCATATAGGCCTTTGCTGACATGGCAGGGGTCTTTTAAAATTTGAAATGTAGAGCCAATTATTAGAGTCTTGTTGGTTTCTAAACCAACCTGTAACCTAATTTTAAATGTACAACCAACTTTGACTATAAGTTTCCCTTTAAATTATATATTTCATTTACATTATATAAAATATTTTTTACTTACCACACTTAATTTTTGTTTATCCATGGTATCATTTGACTCAATACATTAACCCACCATCTTAAAAGAAAAATAGTTTGATTTCTAAGTTGACATTAAATTTTATATTACATTTACATCAGTGATAAAATTATTTCTTATGTATAAAACTTATTTTTGTTCAATATAATGAATGCATAAAATTAGAGATGTACCCAATATTTTATTTTTTATAAATATATAACAATACATATGTGCCCAAAATTTTCTTTATCTTTTTTTTTATTTTTGTGATTCTTTGAATTTTCTATTATTAAAAAATTTATTATTTGACTATGATATCATTTCATTTCTAAGTAGATTTTAATTTTAACTTTCCATTTTCATTATTAATAAAAATACTTCTTACATTTCATACTTATCTATTTTAATTTTTTATTATTTAATTATGGAATTATTTATAAATCCATTTGACCCCAAATGGTTGAATTTCTTACCCACCACTGGGAGGGAAGAAAATGGTTTTGTTTTCAAATTACTTTCAAAATATTTATTTTTATAATATTAAAATTAATATTATGGATTTAATTACAAGAATTTAATGATGAGAAAAATATATCTTAAATATAGGATTTAATGAGTAGAATAGGAAAATATTTTTATTTCTAATTGGTTTAAATTTTTAAATTCTATTTCCATCATTAATAAAAACATTTCTTATTTATCATACTTATTATTGTTTAATATGTATGATAAAAATGTTCCAAATTTTTGTTAATTTCTATTTTTTTCATTTTATCTACTTTTGAATTTTATTATTTAATCATGGCAACATGTATTGACCCATTTGACCCAAAATGATTTAATTTCTTACCATCACCTAGATAAAAACACTATTTTTATTAGGTAGACTTTAAAAGTATAAACTTTTATGTTATTGTAATTATTAATTTATTAAGTAAGGATTTAATTAATAAAAATTAATGACGAGAAGAAACAAAAATGACTTAAATATATGATTCAATGAACATGAATGCAATTTAATAACTTAAATGCTGGATTTAATGAGAGAGAATTGAATGCATTGAATATCTTAAAATTATCTCTTTTAAACTCATTTAATATCAAGAACCAATTACCCTATTTGGCCTCATTTTTTATCAATAAATTTAAATATAGAGGGGTAACTTTTTTCCTTAGAAAATTATAGAAATATTATTGAGGCCATTGGTGCTTTTTAAAGTAGTATAAATATGTGTCAATATTTTTAACAATATAAACCCATATATTTTAAAATTGACTAAAAAATAAAACCATTTTTAATCCAAGTGGTGGCTAAGCAATTCAATTATCCCAATCAAATTGATCAACTTATGAAGTCATAGTTAGACAATAAAATTTTTAAAATAGAAATACACATAGAAACTTACAAAAAATGTAAAAAAACATTAGATACATTTATGATATTTTTATTAATCAAATTAAAAAAAGTGTAATAAGAAAGAATTATTTTTATTGGTAATGAAAATGAAATACATAATTTAAGACTAACCAAAAATAAATTATTGTTTGGCAAAGATCAATAGTTCAAAATAAGGGTCAAACAAGTTAATCTTTAATGTCATAAAAAATAATAAAATATAAAAATACATAAATTTTATAGAAAAAATTTAGGCACATGTTTAATATCATATATTTATCATATTAAACAAAAAGTAAGTGTGACATATTAGAATTAATTTTGTGCACAAAATTACAAAAAAGTTATATAAAAAATTGAACACATCTATAATTCTATATTTACACTACTATTAAAAATATGAATAAGATTGTGGAAATTTCTTTTAATTAAAATACTCATTTTTGAATTTAGTTCATATTTAATTATGAGGTTTAAATTGTAAATTAAACTACTACTTTTCACCCCCATTCAATTCCCTCCATTTAAATCTTACATTTTCTTTGATAAATGAACAAAAAATTATGCACCCAACTATTATAAAAAGAAGAATCTAGCCAAGCAAGTGGTCTATCAATGATACTTGAAACTTCACAACTTGATTCGATTATTACATATTTCGATGAGGTGCTTATGTAATCAGATTTGCCTTTGCAATCCGCATTTGATTAATAATATTAAAAAACAATAAATAAAAAATGCATAAAGTTCATAAAAAAATTGGATAAATTATTACTATCATTATCATCATCTAGAATTACCATGTGCGAAGCACGTGCACAGTTACTAGTATTTTGTAAATGTATGGATATGGATGAAGGCACTTGGATATTGATTGAGCGCGATCCGGCCGGTCTTAGATGTCCGTTGCCTTGCTTCCGAACGGGGTAGCAGGGAACTTGAAACGGAGGAGATGGGGAAGCTCCGGGGGGAACCCGGTGTAGAGGCTCCGAAGCTCAAGTTAGAATCCTTCAAAAGCAAGGTAATACCAGATAGCGCAAAGTTTGCATACCTCTGCTGTCGGGGGGCAGGGGCTCTTATAATCACTTTGTGCAGTCGTCCCGGGGCCCTTGTCAGGTCAGGTATGATTACCCTTGTGCTTGTCAATTCGGTCATCGTCCTTTCTACTGAGACAAAACCGTCACTGCCTAACCGTCATCTAACTGGAGATGACGGTGTCAGTGGCGGTGGCAGGTGGTCGTTTAGGGTGCTGCCGCCAAACGTCAGATCCCAAGTCAGTCAGACGCGGTGCCCTTGGGCACGAACTTCCTTAGTGTCAGGCGTGGTACGACTTGTTTGGTATTGGTGCCAAGCGATGCGAAGTGCTGAGCGAGGCGGTCTTGAGCTCGGAGGTATCTATAGGGCAGGTCAGTTCGGCGAGGTGTATCCCGAGCTGTTACAAGGTGGGTTAGTTCGGCGAAGTGTATCCCGAGCTGTTACAAGGTGGGTCAGTTCGGCGAAGTGTATCCCGAGCTATTACAAGGTGGGTCAGTTCGGCAAAGTGTATCCGAGCTGTTACAAGAGTCAGTTCGGCGAAGTATATCCCGAGCTGTTACAAGGCGGGTCAGTTCGGCGAAGTGTATCCTGAGCTGTTACGAAGGGTGAGTTCGGGCCCCCGGTAGGGAGTTCAGTCCGCTCGTTCCTCACCTTGCTCCGCAGGCCGCTCCAGTTCGAGGTCGTCGGCCGCCTTGGTTTTTCCCTTCAGGGCGGCAACATAACACTTGCGGGACTCGATCTGGTCGCCCCGCGCTACCCCTACACCGAAGTCCATAGGGAACTTCATGGCCAAATAGTAGGTGGAGACCGCCGCCCGTAGGATATGCGTGATCGGCCGCCCTATTATGGCATTGTATGCGGAGGGGGTCGCGACTACCAAGAAATCATGGTTGAGTCTGACTGCACAAGGCCATGTGCCGACTTCCACCGGGATGGTTACTTTTTCGAGGGGCCTGACTTCCTCTCCGCTGAAACCCACCAGGGGAGTGTTCGCGGGCTTCAGCTCGCTCCTCTGTAACTGCAGCTGGTCAAATGCTGATTTGAAGAGGATGTCCGCTGAGCTGCCCGAGTCTACGAGTACGCGCCTGACCTCGAAGTCGCTGATCCTTAGTTTAATGACAAGCGCGTCATCATGGGGGTAGTGGACTCCTCGCGCGTCGTCCTCCGTGAAGAAGATTGGTTCTTCGGTCTTTGGTCTCTTTGGGGGGTTCCGTTCTTCGAGGGCCGCTTCGCGAACTGAAGTCCGGGCTGCTGCCGAGGTACACCCCGCTACCACCGAACCTCCCACTATTACATGGATGGTTCCCCGAACTGGCCTCTCTTCCGGAGGCTGCTTCTGCAACGGTTCGGCAGGTCTATTACTAGACTCGGGGGCATCCTTTCCGTGCTCCCCTTGCCGACCTGCCTTATTGTTATTGTTGTGCTGTACAAAGTTTCTCAAGTATCTGCGACGGATGAGCCCCTCCATCTCGTCCCGGAGGTTATTACACTGTTCGGTGCTATGACCATGGTCTCTATGGAAACTACAATACAAATTCTTATTTCTCTCGTTCGGATTTCCCTTTAGGCGAGGTGGCCACTTAACGTATGGGGCGTCTTTGATCATCATTAAGATCTCTGCCCACCTCGTGTTTAACGGCGTGTAGTCCGTCCGAACTGCTAAGGGGGCCCGGAATGATTGGTTCAGCTTTGGCTCCCGGGTCGGGTTTTTTCTATTCACTGGGTTGGAGAGCTCGCCTTCTCTCTTACTTTTCTCGTTCCCGCCTTCGGTTCGTTGGTTGATTTCTTCCTCTGTCCTCATGAACTTATCCGCGAGTTTGAGGTATTCGGCCACGGTTGCGGGCTGGTTGGCCACCATGTGCCATTTGAACTCTTTGTGCGTCACCCCTCTTTTGGCCGCCGCGAGCTGCACTGCGGGGTCTAACTGCGGTATCTGCAAGCATGCTTCGTTGAATCGCTTGATGTAGCCCCGAATGGATTCTCCTTCTCTTTGGACTACTCCGAAGATGCTTTCCTCTGTTCTTTGGCACCGTTGGCTGGTGACGAAGTGTGTGGTGAAGACTTGCATGAACTGGGCCCAGCACTTTATCGACCCGGGGGCCAGGTTCCTGTACCAAGTGCGGGCTACCCCCCTGAGGGTGGTGGTAAAGGCCACGCACATGCATGATTCGCTGGGGTCGAAGGACCCGTCGTACTTGTCCAGAGGTGGGAGCTTGAAGTATCTAGGTAAGGGGACCGCCAGGAGTTCCGATGCAAGGGGGGAAGGAACCGAGAGAACCGGGGCAGCCCCTACCTCGTCCGAGCTCGTGTCTTTGCCTCTGAACTCCAACAAGGCACGAGTGGTGGTTCGGTGACTTCGCCGGTGCCTTCGCCGTTGAGCGGGCCTTGTACTGGCGCTGCTGACCTCCGTGTTACCGAGCTCGATGGGCCCGGAATGCCGGTAGTCTGCCGCCAGGGCGCTGAATCAGTTTTCGGTGAGCGGGAGCTCGGGCTTGGAGCGCCGGAGTTCCGACCTCGCGGGCGAGGTTCCCGACCCGCCTGCGGGTTGCGAGGCGGGGATGACATTTTTCTCTCTTCAGCCTGGGGAAGAGGTCTGGCTATTGGGGTGGTTCTGGCGCCGGGAGGCCTTTGCCTGGTGGGGACGTCCATCCTGCGGGGAGGCCTTGACCGGCCTCAGAGCGGGGTGGCGAGGCAGAAGTAGTGGTTGGTTCAGTGGTAGTTGGGGGAACTGCTGTTGATAGTGATACTGGGAGATGTTGTGTAGTACTTGGTGCTGGTGAAGCTGGTGCTGCTGGAACTGTTGCATTTGGGCTTGCATTGCCCGCATGCACTACATCAGGTCCTCCAACCGGTTTTGACTGGCGGCTAGGGGGATGGCAGTCGGTTCAGTGAAGGTTGTCTCAATGGGGAGAGGAAAGGGGATGCTTGTGGTAGGAGGGTTTACGGGTGCCACTGCTTGTGGCGCGTTCAAGCTGGGGATCCCATCCGCCGAAAGGGGAATGGTGAACTGTCTAACGCACACCACGGGGACTTGAAGTTGTTCCCCGGTGGCGTGTCTTCGTGCCACGCCCGGTGTTTCTGGAGGAGGCCATGAGTGTTGGGTTTATTTTTTGAAGAAAAGGGGTTATCAAAGTTTGGAGGGAGGCTTTTTGAAGCGTTTTCCCACAGACGGCGCCAATTGATTGAGCGCGATCCGGCCAGTCTTAGATGTCCGTTGCCTTGCTTCCGAACGGGGTAGCAGGAAACCTGAAACGGAGGAGATGGGGAAGCTCCGGGGGGAACCCGGTGTAGAGGCTTCGAAGCTCAAGTTAGAATCCTTCAAAAGCAAGGTAATACCAGATAGCGCAAAGTTTGCATACCTCTGCTGTCGGGGGGTAGGGGGCTCTTATAATCACTTTGTGCAGTCGTCCCAGGGCCCTTGTTAGGTCAGGTATGATTACCCTTGTGCTTGTCAATTCGGCCGTCGTCCTTTCTGCTGAGACAGAACCGTCACTGCCTAACCGTCATCTAACTGGAGATGGCGGTGTCAGTGGCGGTGGCAGGTGGCCATTTAGGGTGTTGCCGCCAAACGTCAGATCCCAAGTCAGTCAGGCGCGACGCCCTTGGGCACGAACTTCCTTAGTGTCAGGCGTGGTACGACTTGTTTGGTTTTGGTGCCAAGCGATGTGAAGTGCTGAGCGAGGCGGTCTTGAGCTCGGAGGTATCTATAGGGCAGGTCAGTTCGGCGAGGTGTATCCCGAGCTGTTACAAGGTGGGTCAGTTCGGCAAAGTGTATCCCGAGCTGTTACAAGGTGGGTCAGTTCGACGAAGTGTATCCCGAGCTGTTACAAGGTGGGTCAGTTCGGCGAAGTGTATCCGAGCTGTTACAAGAGTCAGTTCGGCGAAGTATATCCCGAGCTGTTACAAGGTGGGTCAGTTCGGCGAAGTGTATCCTGAGCTGTTACGAAGTGTGAGTTCGGGCCCCCGGTAGGGAGTTCAGTCCGCTCGTGTCCCCTTGTTCCCGCCTAGGCTTGGCCCCTTTTGCCGAGATGTTGTTTCTGCCACGTGTCACGTAATAGAGAGGTCGGGCCAAATCCTCCTTCATCATATATATTAAGTAAATGTTAAAATTTCTATAAATATATAAATAATAGTAAGTTTAATGTTTAATCATAAAAAAATATTATATAGAAAATCTATATTCTGATAATATATATGAAGAAGATTCTTTAAAATTAATACAATGGCATGCATAGGTATCATACATTTTTTATACAATATTATTGATAATGAATAAATCAAGAGTCCAAGACATATTAATTATAAAGATTTTCAAAAATTAAAACATGCAGAAAACCATTATTACTTTATTTTCTATTAACTATTATATTTGAATTATTATATCGATTATTTTCTATTTTACTATTTTTAATTTTAACATTAACAAAAACGTCAACTGAAAACTTAATTCTCAAATACTTTGTAAACACTATTTTTAATATTGTAAAACATAAATACAAATTAAAATACCAATTAATAATTTATAAAATTGTAACTTAGAATATATTAAATCTATTAAACTTTAGAAGATACATTACATATGCAAATTCATAATTTTTAATTATTAAAATATTTTTCATTATTAATATTTTTATTTCTAAAAATTTTCTAAAATATAAAAATGAAATAAATGTAGATTAGTGGATTTGATAGATTCAATTTATATTATATTCTCGACTATTTGGTAAATAATATTTTTATTTTTAAATAATAATGTATTTTTTATTTCATTAAAATTAAAATATTAATTAATAATTTATAAAAATTTTAAGATACATATCATGTACAAATTTATAAATGCGGATTTGATAAATTATTTATTCAATTAGTTTATAAAATACTAATTTTAAAATTTATTATTTTTAATTTGTAGTTAGGGTTGTTAAATATAACTGTAAGTTATTTGCTTAAATTCAATGTGAAGTATTGACATTGAAATTAATAAAAGCTAATTTATTTCATTTATTAGCATAAAATGAAAGTTGACATTGTGGTTAAAGGTTTGTTTAAGGCTAAATGCTGGGTAACTTGAGTTCAAATCTTGTGATTTCCTTTTTTCTAGGTATAGTGACACGCACTAAAGTGCATTTCACTGTACGACCACAATTTCTATCAATTTAGTAAAGTGGATTGTGGGGAAAGAATGAGATTTAGGATTTCATAACTCGTATTAGGTAAGGTATATCCTTAAGCTAAACCCAATCCTCCTTGATTGTGTATTATTAGAAGGAAATTGAAGTTATATATAAGGTGTTGAATATAAAAGTATATGAGAATATGAGAATTGGCGTGACAAAAATGGGGAATGATAAGGGTATTTATGGTTGTTAGAAATAATTTAAGGGAAATTTCCAAAATAGTACCCTATACTTTATGGGTTGTATTAAGATAGTATCTGAACTTCAAAATGTGCCATTACAAGACTTGAACTCCCAAAAAGTTATCAATTTAATACCATTAGAAGTCCGTTAGTTATCTGACACATGTGATCTCATACGCGATTTATAACATTCCAAAATTCCAAAGCTACCCTTTTGAAGAAAACATTGTTCATTGTCGTCTTCCTTGAGACTAAATCAGAGGTAGTGGTCATTCATTAGATCTGCAGCAAAGTCAATTGTTGTTAGACTATAGAAGATCTTGGAGAGGACAACCGATCCCATCCTAATTAATTCACGTCCCACACGACGCTACCAACCGACCATTGTAGAAAATTTTAACTAGTGTAGTGATTGTAGGTGCATAGTGCTTGCTTAGTCCTTCAGAGCATGGTGAACACTGGATTGATACCACATGGATGCTTGCGATCAGCTTGCAGCCAATATTTCCCCTACAATGAACCTACAGCACATCACAAGTTAGTGATGAACCTACAGTGCATCGCAGGTTTGCGATGAACCCACGTTCGTGATAAACCCATTCTTAGCGCAAGCCCAAAGCAAACCCAGGTCGAACCTGTGATGAGGGGCACACGTACCCGACCTTGCGAAAAGCCCTCAATCACCACGGAGTCCTGGTTCATTAAGAACCAGGCCCAGATCTCACCTACACGTGCAACTTCAAAGTAATGAATGTGACAAGGCACCACGTGGGTCTAATAAGACATCGTCTGCTAGACAGTAACGTCACTAACTCCACGCTAGTTAAGTAAGGTGCAAAAGGGCAGTAGCACACGTGGGTTATAAGGATCTCTGAGTGAAAGGAAAGCCAATCCTCAGAAAAAGTCTCATAGGGACACATGGCGAAACCCCAACAGTGCTCCTTAATGATTGACAGCAAATCTATTATTTCATTTCCTAGTAGAAAACGAACACCTTTAGCTCCTTCCTTTCAAGATCTCAGGATCTTCTCCATAAATAGAGATACTTCTCATAATGAAATCCATTCAATCATCGAGTATCCTCATCACTAATCTCCGATTTTGTCACTCTCCCTTCGTGCCCTAGCCTCCGGATTGATTTCCCGGCCCTCAGTCATTCTCTGTCTTTCAAAGAGACCACCTTCCTAGCCTAGCCACCACCTCAACCGTATTTTGAGTATATAGTGATAGTTTGATACCTGTAGCTACAAGATCCCATGGCCATGGATTTCTTGATTGAAACCCAAAATACTAAGTCTCAGAGTCATAAAAAAATGGACTGATCACTACTGGATAACCCAAGGTCAACATTTTCACTTCTTTTACCACTCCACTCTAAAACTTCCCATCTGTGAGGGGTTCTGTAAAACTATAAGTCAAGGTGCCACACCAATAAATCATTAGTCCATCTTAATTTCTCCAGGGCTGTAACTAATTGCTAAATCATGTTGATTGGCTAGCATAGTGGGTTTCTGCAAGTGGGTTCTGGTCAATAATGGTTTTGCAAGTGAGATCTTGAGAACTCTTTCTTTTTTCATGAAACTTCAAGAGGGTATTGTAAAGAAAAATTCATGACATTTAAAGGGCATTTGTGTCTTTTCACATGTCAGATAACGTACATTCACGATTTTAGACTAAACTAATAGTTTCTAAGAGTTCAAGTACTAAATTGGCATGTTTTGAAGTTTGGGTCCTAATTTGCGACAACCCCTAAAGTATATGGTATTAATTTGGAATTGTCCCATAATTTAATTGACCAAAATACAAACTAGCTGTTTTATAGTTGTTGGAAGGAGTATTTTGGTCTTTCATATAGTTAATTATTACCTTACTAAGATAACCCCAAAATGGCTATTATATAGTTGTTAGGGGGGCATTTAAGTCATTTCATGTTACCAAAGCCAAAACAGACAATACCCCCAAACTAGCCATTTATAGTTGTTGGGGGTATTTCTATAAAATAACCCCTAGAAAAAGTGGAAATAGTTATTGGAGGGTCCTGTTGTATCATGTCGTGTCATGCTATGACAAATAATGCACCATGTCAGCACAACCCACATTATCATGTCATGTCATGTCATGTCATGTCATGCTAGCCCACGGGCCTTAAACCCAAGCCTGACACGACCCGACCACTATAGTAATTGGGCCATGCCTATTTTTATGTATTACTTAATTAGCATTAGTCCACTTTTTTATTTATGTTAATTAATTACTCTTTGTTCTATACATTACTTTATTATACACATAAAATGTAAACTAAGAGATTTGAACCCCTAGTCATTTGCTTTAAAAATTAAAGAACTTGCTATCCATCCGCCATATTTTAGTATGATATCATTTGTAAAATATATTATATATAGTATTTGTATGACCCATAGTATATGCATATATGCCACATCATTACAATTCAACCCGTGGTTGAACCTCTAACTCGTGAACCTCTTCCTTTTTTTCGGTTATATACACGGCCTAGTTCTCTAAAAATTGCTTTAGACCTTTATAGAAGAAGAATATCGGTTCATCCCATGTACATGTGGGAAAATTTGGATTTTGACATTAATTTGTATCCAAGCTAGGGTTCATATTTAGAGTTGGCTCTTAACCTAACCCAATCCATCACATTTACACCCTACTTTATTAAAGAGTATTAAAAGGGGTCAATAGAAATTTAAGAGGAAAAGAGGGATTTAATAGGGAGGGGAAATGCTATAAACATTGACTATTAAGGGGTGCATATATGCACGTGTGAGGAAAGAGCTCTCAGAAATTTCTTTGTTGATGAATCGCGATTTGACTAGGGATGAGCATGGGTTGGTTCAATTCGGTTCCATGGCAAAACCTAGAACCTATCTTATAAGGGATGATTCCAAAATTTGGGAACTGAAACATATCTTGTAAAGGTGGGTTCTGGCCTTGGAGGTTCCTGGGTTGATTCTAGGGTGTACTTGTAAAACTTGTACTTTCTTTACTCCCCACTTCAAAAAAATATGGTTCAAAACTTGTTCGTTAAAAACTTGATTTTCAATCAATATAATATATTGTTTAAGACTTATATCATCTTTATTGATCAAATTAAGTAATTTAATTTGTAGATTATCATAATATATTAATATATGGTTCAAAACTTATCATCATTATTTAAATTTTGTACATATTAGCTTTTACATTACTTATTATACACATTCAAATATATATTAAAATGAAAACAAATGATTAAATCACTTAACGAACTCAATGGCCAAGTGAGACCATGGCCTTTATAACCATGAGTGCTTGAGTTCAAAAGTATTATGAGGTTTATTTCAGAACAAGTTTGGTTCTAAGGTCAGTTCAGGTAGGTTAAACCCCTAGACCCTAGAATTAGCCTAGGTGGGGGTCAATTCCAAGAATTTGGATTTGGACCCTACTTTGCAATAGATTGGGTAGAGTTGGTTCAAGGCTGGTTTGAAGTCGGTTCCATTCTCTTCTTGGTAGAACCTACCCATTTGGTAATCCTTAGATCTGACTTTTACATGTCAAAGAGCAACTGCTTTTGGCTTTATGTCAGGATACAAGTCTTGAGAGTAGGGATGGTAATTTCTACCCTATCCAATGGGTTCCCACTTCCATCTGCTCCAATGAGAGGATTTTTCTCTTGAAAAATGGATTTTGTGGTGGGGACAGGTTTTAGAATTTCAGAACTTGCACGGGTATGAATAGGGTGCGGTATTAAGCTAAACCTAACCCTCCCCGACTTGCATATTGTTGGAAGGCATTTAAACTTATGTATTAGGTGTTGAATGTAATAATATTTTGAATATTATATATGAAATACAATTGATGGTTTATATGTTTTAACGTATTTTAATCAAATAATTAGAATTTCTGATATTTGTTCATGCTATATTATTTTTTCATGATATAGATAACAAGACATAAGAGGAAATTAGATACTGGTTTTGGACCCAACCCACCAATCAGTTAAAATAAGAGAAAAAAAAGGATTAATAGAGGGTTTTACATTTTCATATATAAAATAGATTTGAATTCTAAAAATACAATACATTAAGAGTTTTGGGAAAGTATGAATTGAGAAATATAGAAAAGAGAGAAAAACGGTTCAGTGTAAGGTCAGAATTTTTTTGAAATTAATGCCATGCATTGATGTATAGAATGAGGGTATTTAACATTTTGAATATTTATAGATGTCCAATAGAATTCAAAAATGTAATCCATACTTTTTCGCATAGAAAAACAGTGTAGCATCTAAAATTTACAAAAACTATCTCCATCCCTAATATGGAATCTAAACATGAATGTTGTAAACCAAATTGTGCTGGTCTATGTTTATATTCAATGACAGCTGTCCGCAAGACTTTGCAAGCAGTAAATCCGGGATCCGCATACAAGTCTAAATCACCGTCACCGACTCACCGAAATGTTTCCTACTTCTAGTCTTAGTCTAGTAATATAAAGAATAAAAGTTTCTATTGTGGAAGACTCGGACAACGTCTATTCTATATTTCTATTTCTATACTATACATGTAAGTCCATGCATCACAAATTAAGCACACTCTAAAATCTAAATCATTACTTTTGAACATTCAAACGATACCTGTTTTTTTGCTTTCCAAGCAGTTGAGCTGCCTGAGCTGTGAGATCGCATTTTATAAATATTTTGGCAATTGTTAAAAATTGTTTTTAAATGTTTTAAATGATATTTTGAGAGTATTTCAAGAGATATAAGTGTCAAAAATAAAAAAAAAAAATAAAAAAAAAAACTTACAAGTATCTATCTGATCCGGGCTTGCATATGCAACCGTTGTCATCCTTTTTATTGGCAATTAAGGAAACTTGCTTCCTAGTTGTTATCAACTATCGAATCTTCTGAAAATCTTTACCACTTTACTTACTTAATCAGGATTAGGGGATGCATTGGAAGGGCCCCAAATAGCGGTCTGATTTTAATTGTTTGGTTTGGTGAAAACAGAATCCCATTCCCATTATTCTCTCATTTGATGAACCCAGAATGAAATTATTTCAACTGAACTCAATTCTCGTTCAATTTCTATTTTGACCAAAAAGACTATCAAAATAAACCATTCTTATTACAATTATTAATTCCGATTTTGAAATGTTTTCACTTCTCAGTCAAGTAACAACAAAGACGACAAGCATTTGGTCGGTTGGTCCTAGCTTTTGGTTTTCTCGATCTCGATCGGCTTAGTGGGTTAATATAAAAAGGAAGATAAATACGACCTCCTTTGTTGTTGACAAATCAATGGCACCAAATTTCAAATTGGGTTGGGAACACTCCGGTGGATGGGCGTGTCTGGCGAAACAGATCAGAATTATGAAACATCTCACGTGGTTGATGTAAACTGAACCATTCACTAATGTTAAGCTTATAAAATGAACCGAGCTTATCGATTTAGAGTTGTTACATGTGAGGCTCTGGTTGGAGTGGCTGTAACGTCATCGTCAGAGTTTCTCTATTTTAGGCCCCCTATCCCATTCCCGTTACATCACTAGATTAGGTTTGGTTTTGATTTTTCAACGCAACGTGTTTGGACTCTCATTGCTTTAGAACTAATTATAACTCCGGCGCAGGGAGTTGAACAGAAACTTTTATTTCTACATGATGGTGAAAGAACAGAAACTCATCATCATTTTCATCATCTTCCAAGCCTTATTCCGATTATTTCTCCGTTTCCTCTTTTGGTGAAAAAACTTTTTACACTAATTTTCCTTCTTTTAGTACACAATAAAACATGGACATGTATTTACTCATAATTATGAAAAATATAAGTCTTAATTTAAAAATAGTGAAATACAAACCAAATTTATCTAACAAATAACTAATCAAAAATCAATAAGTAATTAATGCAAAAATTTTTAATAAACATAATAATTAAATTCAAAATTAAAATTAGCTTTTATTGCGGTAGGCATGTGATGATGTGAAGCATTGAATCCAAGTTTCTGGCTTTTCGACATAGTGGCATGAGATGGATTGGTCCACATCACATCTCAAACGAACTCCAATTCTTGTGTGGTGTATTTTAAATCCATCCATTCATCCATGAGATGGACCACACTGCTTTACCGGTGCAGCTTGGGTGGGTCCAACCAAGTCCAGATTGACCCAACCTGCGATTTTATACGATTTTATTTTTTTTTCTAAAACCTTCCACTACTATCATTCAAAAACATCTATATTAAACAAATTAGCAAGGGAAACAACACGGAAATAGGTTTTACGTTTTAGTGCGGATGCCGGTTGTAGAGGAATATGTTGTGACTTTTATGAAGGGCTATCCCCCAATTCATGTGCAGGTGGGATTCGAATCCAAGTCTCCATTATGACTAACAGTCATATATATGACTTTTTTATACAATTCAGGCTTAGATTTTTAGTCATCTAGTTGGCTTCATGCCCAAAAGTTTGGGCTTTTTAATTTTTCAAGCTGGACTTGGGCTTAGCACTTAGGTAGCTTGAATCCAGGTTGAGCTTGGCTTGAGCCAGACCTGACCTTACCCCAATCCAACCCCAGCCCAAATGTCCAATTATATATATATATATATATATATATATATATATATATATATATATATATTAATTTTTAATAATCTATGCATATATGTATACACATGCACATACATATGTATCAATTTTAGTGTGGACTAATTGACCAATCCAAGCCTGACCTGAGTCCAAAACAAACACATCAAATTTTAGTGCAGGTTGGATCGGGCTTGGGCTGGGCATAGACTTTAGGCCCAATTCTTAGTGTTGGGCTTGGGTTGAACTAAAACCCAATCCATCCCACCCAATTTGCACCCTTACACTTCCCAACGCCCCCTTAGTTTAACAACTTCATTTTACATATTCAATACCACCCATGTTTGCATTGTTAAATAGTTTAATTCTATGATTTCTTATTATATCCCACACACATTAGTTTAGGTTTCTTATATGTCAAATAGATTGATTTTATTTCCAAATTTAACTTGATTTATTGGGCCTTCTTAAAGCAAGGCAACTTCTTTCTTAATTGTATCTAATAAAATCCATCCTTTACTCAAATAAAATGTATCTTAGGTCTTAATTATTTCTAATAAAATCTATTATTAATTACTCTTACCAATAAGATCTCTCTCCTTCACTCACTCTCTCTCTCTCTATCAATGTTTGTAACATTTTTTCTTGTCCCATTAAATCCCAAAGTATATTTGTATATTAAAATAAGGTTGCCTAATCATAATCTTTTTTTTTTATGTTTTGAAAATTCTTTTAAACAAGTATATAAAATCTGACATTTACAATGACGATAATAGTTTTTCATTGGGTGTTCATGAAATGAAATTTACTAACATGTAGCTATTTTGGTTGCTCACAAATTGAAGAGAAATGGAAATCTTTTTGTAAAGAGTATCATACGGGTTAAGAAACTATGAGAGCACAGGAAATCTTGCATAATGACCATAATGAGCAAGATATTTACAATCCCACCCCTCACTCTAATATACTCTATTAGCATAAATTCAAAGAAAAATGCTTGTTAATGTTTGTTAGGATAGACATAACAGATGAGCCACAGTAAATTGAACGATTAATTTATGGTACAACATTCAAGATGGTATAAATTTTTTTTCTTATAATAATTATTAATTATGATAATAACTAGTAACCATTAAATTTTATAATTCTATTTTTATTTTGTCTACTGATTTTACATCAAGTATTGTTTTGCCCATTGATTTTATTTCCCGTTATGATGTCATTACTCCATGCGAAGCGTCATAAAAATGATTTACACAAAAATGATTTCTAAGACAGGTTTATATGACATCTATCAATACCATGCAAGATGCAAGGTGCCAACTGAGGCAGGGGGAGGGTTGGGTTGGGTTGGGTTCGGGGGATGGGTAGGGAGTACAATTGAGATCAGATCTGCTCTTTACTTAGGGCGCTTCACATGTGCCTCACACACACATCCTCCTCACACATGTCTCACATACACATCGTACCATGTATTGGGAACATCTTTCATATTTGTAAGTTATTTATCATGGGAGATGTTGTCAGTGCACGGTGGATGTACATGTAAGGTGCCCAAATGTGAGGAGCAGATCCCGTTCCAGTGCAATTGGGTTGAAGTTGACACACCAACCTGTTAATGACTTGTTTATGAAAAAATCATCATTAACCCAACACACAAAAAAAAAAAAAAATGATTAGCAAACGCCAAGTTGATAGAACGGGAAAAATGAAAGAGGGGTTACAAAACACGGGAGAATTTGATATTTATAATATGCAAATAATCCGAGTAACTATAGGCCCTTTTTCACGATTGGGCATAGAATGAAGTTTGTGAAGTTAGGTTAATTTCAAATTGATTCAGCTGGTTAACTATAACCCAAATCTATTTAATTTGATTAAACATTCATAAATACAAATATAGGTTTTAAATTAATACTGCACTAATTCAATATTAATTTTAAAATTAACTTTTCTTGATTTAAAATATATTTAAATTCCATTTAAGTATAATAAAGATTAATAAAAATTTATTGACTACTATGCGAAAAGACATGCATGATACCAGAAAGACTTATAACCAATAATATGGCATAATAAAAGTCATAAACAATCAGGTAGATTTTCATCGAAATTTATGGGATTTTGATTGGTCAAAGGATTTTTAGCATTATAGATTTTTCCTAAGAAAAATTAATCAATTTAACAATGTTTTAAAATTCTAAATTTTTTATTAAATTAAGAGCAATTTTTATTAATTTAAATTTTATTTGAAAATAATAAAACTATTAAAAAGTTATATAAAAATAACTAATAAAAATGAAACTTCATAAAATCTAAAACCCATTCAAAAATAACATACTCATAAACATTTATAAAAACTAATAAAATTTTATAATTTTAAAATTACTTTTACTAATTTACAAACAATCTACTTTCATTTAAAATTAGTAAAATAATAAAACTACCAAAAATAATAAAAAAATATTTAATTAAATTAAATTTTAAAAATTTAAGGGAAAGAAGATAAAAACATTGAGAAGCCTATTCAAATTACTTATTGTGTCGACTTTACTATATTAGGAATGCTATAAGTCTCCTACTTAGAGATCGATGTTAACTAGTCAGGTTTAGTATTGGTATGCCTCAATACAAACTTGAACCCAAACGCTACTAAATTTAAGAGGGAAAATCAAACCCAATCATATCCCATATATTTAACACATAAATTATGTAACAAAGCCAAATATATATATATATATATATATATATATATATATATATATATATATATATATATATATATATATATATATATATATATATAAATACTAAACCTGACTAATGATGCACAATCTAGATGCTCTCAATTGGTAGATGACAATCTACCAATTTAAGAGGGAAAATCAAACCCAATCATATCCCATATATTTAACACATAAATTATGTAACAAAGCCAATATATATATATAAATACTAAACCTGCTAATGATGCACAATCTAGATGCTCTCAATTGGTAGATGACACGGATGCCGAGTTGAAGATTTTCTTGTCGGAAGCCGAGCTAAGTATGGCTGAGCTAGAAGTAGTTCGGATGCCGAGCTAAGTAGCAACGAGTTATGCTGTCCTACAAGAGAGCAATATTAGAGTGCCCGGGTTGTTTTACCCGAGGAGGGCACTTTGATGCTTAAATCAGCGATTTGAGAGTTTTAGAGAATATTGGAATGCTAGAAGCTTAGAGAATGCAAGAGTTGAATCGTGCATTCCTTCTCTCAGGAGAATGATGCCTTTATATAGGTACAATGGATTAAAGACCTTTTGTAACGGGTCCAGGATTCCCAGGGAGTCGGGAAGCCGCTTCCGCTAAGTTGGGAGGGAATATTTCCATCAGTTATGTAATTTGCGTAAAGAGATAAGGTCCATTCGGTTGACTCTAATGCGGGTAGGCCAGCTTAACGGTCGAGCGTTATTACTCCAGAGAACTTGGCATTGATAACGGGTCTGATGGAGGATGATTTGACCCGACCTATTGAGATGATGATACATGGACCTGACTCAGCACGAGCAATAGCTCAGCAGCCTGGCCTGACCGCGACCAAGTAACCAATTTGTGGAACAACTCCCTACGTCATAACTCTCTATAGGAGGAGCTCACTACAACGCGAGCTCCAGATCCCTCGAGCTACTGAGAATGGAATACTCCAAGATTATTTCAACTCGCGAGCTAGGGAAACCAGCTCACTTAGCACCTGGGCGGAAGAACTGCCCCAAAGACCAACCTTGATGAGGGTCACCTCGAAGTACCCCTAAGGGCTTGCTACTAGGTAGCTCGTGACAAGGATGGCCCGCTACAAAGTAACTTGCAATTGTGATGTGACACTCTCAGGAAGCTTCCATCTGACAAGGCCGTACTCGTCAGACTGTGCTACGTCTCTCGACTGACGGCGTAGTCCCTGCCCGATTGACAGTCTGCCCCACATCTCTCGACAGATTGTGGCGTGCCTGTCTCTTCATAGATGTGTCACTCAGCTACGCAGGCAGTACGTTGTAATGATCACCTGTGCAGCGCCGGCAGGTAACGGCAGCGACAGGAGCCCAGTGGTGGTTACGCCGGATATGACAAGAGCGCCCCTATAAATGCCCTTAAATCAAAGAGACACACTTTCTCTCGGAATTAGATCTGAACTTGCACTCTTAGTTGCTCACGAGCTAATCTTGAGACGTAGTGATCCAGTGCGATCTACACTCTTAGCCTTTTGTATTCTCTTTTCTTCCTCCCTAGTGTTCTAACATAAGCTTCGAAGTATTCCAGCCTGGAAAATCCCTGGGAATCCTTCTTCTTCATTTTCTCAAGTGCTGTTCGTTGCCAACAAGGAGCCAGTCAGCAGTCAACAGTCAACTGTATCGAAGATCCTACACGCTCCCCTACCTGCGTTGCTTGCAACCTACCAAAGCCGAGCTCGTACTCCGCAACACTCATGAAGGTCTGTGTGGCAGACACTTAGGGGGCAGGGCCCTCGCCGAAAAAGCACTACAACAGAGATATTATTGGCCAACGGTGAAAGAAAACGCCATTAAGCTCATCAGAAAATGTGACAAGTGCCAAAAGCACGCCAACATCCACCATCAGCCCGCTGTCGACCTCAAGTACCTCACCAGCCCGTGGCTTTTCGCATAGTGGGGTATCGACATACTTGGGCCATTTCCACCAGTGACAGGCCAGAGGAAGTTCTTAATGGTAGCAGTGGATTATTTCACCAAGTGGGTAGAAGCCGAACCTCTTGTAACAATCACAGCCCGAAACATCCAAAACTTCTTTTGGAAGAACATAGTGTGCCGCTTTGGGTTACCTCGGGTGCTAATTTCTGACAACGGCAAGCAGTTCAAAGACATCAAATTCCAGAACCGGTGCCAAGACATGGAGATCCGGCAGAATTTCACCTCGGTCGCACATCCTCAAGCAAACGGTCAAGTAGAGGTCACAAACAGAGCTATTCTTCGCGGACTCAAAGTGCGCCTAGACCGAGCTAAAGGACTGTGGCCAGACGAGTTACCCAGCGCTCTATGGGCTTACCGAACAACAGAGAAGACCGCCACAAGAGAAACTCCCTTCAACCTCACCTACGGCACTGAAGCAGTCATCCCAGCTGAGATTGAGGTTCCCTCGCTATGACTGGAAGCATATGACAACAAGGCAAATGAAGACAAGCTACGTACCAACCTCAACCTACTCGACGAAGTAAGGGACCTTGCATATATCAAGACCGCAACTTATCAACAAAGAGTAGCTCGGGAGCCAGGGTCAAGAAGCGGAACCTCCGCCTTGGCGACTTGGTCCTTCGAAAAATTATGGTACCTAAGCCCGGCATTGGTAAGCTCGGACCGAATTGGGAAGGACCTTACCGAGTGAAACGAGTTCTCAGGGAAGGAACGTATGAGCTCGAAACCCTTGAAGGGAAACAAGTACCTCGGGCATGGAATACTATCAACTTAAGACAATATTACCTATAACTACTGAGTAAACCATGAGTCACTCCTAGAGCCTAAGGGCAAAATGCCGAGCTAACGCGACCTCGGTGCAATAAGACCTAGTCATCTCTATGGCATGGGCGAACTACTGAGTAGACCGTGAGTCACTCCCAGAGCCTAAGTGCCAAAATGCCAAGCTAATATGACCTCGACGCAATAAGACCCAGTTGCCTCTATGGCATGGCCGAACTACTGAGTAGACTGTGAGTCACTCTCGGAGCCTAAGGGCCAAAATGCCGAGCTAACACGACATCGACACAACAAGACCCAGTTGCCTCCATGGCATGAGTAAACTTCAAGGGCAAACTATGTCACCCCCTCGGCCTAAGGGCTAAAACACCGAGCTAACAAAGACCTCAACATCAGGAAAGACTTAGCCGCTTCAGTGGAGAAGGCAAAGTATGAAATATCAGAGGCATAGGTGGCTCGGGTTTAAACCCCACGAAGCATGGCTCGTCTCGACACATTAGTTGAACCAAAGTATAAGCAACAAACGTCGTTCGGGCATACATGGTAATCACTCCGCGGTATACTATAGGGATGCCCTAAACGTAACTGCCAAAAGGTCCTATTTTGGGTATGTAGCCCTAACAGCTTGAAGTGATGAGATCACTCTAGCAAGGATAAAAAAAGCACATCATACTTAGAGGAAGAAAAGAAATTTCATTACTGTTTCAAAAAAAAAATAAAACAACAACCGAGCAACATAGCTCGAGAAAGTTCAGTAGCAGGTAAAAAGGGCACAACTGCCCAACAAGATCTTTTCAAGACTGGGTTTATGGCACCCGGGAGCCACCAGAAATCAGAAGCAGAAAACCAACACTGCCAGCCTCAAGGGTCCACCTCGTCCTCGTCCTCTTGGGAGTCATGCTCTTCCTCTTCCGCCTGGTCCGCCGTCTTAGGAGACAAGCCCTTCATAGTAATATTGTCAAGGTTGAGCCCGGAAAATTTCTTTCGGACCAACCAGTGGCAAAGCTTGAATCCGAAGCGATATGAGCTCGAGCCATACTCCACTTGGAGGTCGTGATGGGAGTCCTTGAAGTCCTAGGCTACCTTCTTTCTCTCAATCTCCACCATGTTGTCGAAGTTCCGAGTTCGATCCAAAAGAGTGGACTCCAAGTCTCGAACCTGTTGGCGAAGGAGCCCCCTCTCCGCTGCTACCCTCGATGATTCCTCCCTGTAGCGCGTGCTCTCTTCAAAAAGCCTGGCAATCTACGCCTCCTGGTCTCGGACGAGTAGCTCCCAGGACTTGCTCCCCTTGCGAGTGTGAAGGAGTTCGCCCCGAGTCCGGTCGAGCTCGCCCTGGAGCTTCTGAACGTTGACATTCTAGTTATGAGCATCATAGGAGTGGATGTGTATCTGGAGGGCCATGGCGTGTATGGTGGTGTTCACCTGCCAACAAGAGACCAGAGTCAAAGGACAACCAAAGGAAGCAAAAGACAAAGGAGAAGTGAAGGACCACTTACCACCATACAGTGAGAGGCAGTGAGTGCGGCAAGACCCCCAGGTTCCATCACCCCCCACTTAGCAACCTCTTCGTTGTAGATCACTCTCTGGCTCCTCCGACGAGCCACGATGAAGTCATTCAAGCCCTCCTAGTTCCCCACTAGGAACTGTGGGTAGGGAAACGACTGAGAAGAACCTGGAGGGACCACCCCTTGCTGTAGAAGCTTGCCCTCCTCGAGGCTGGCCCCACCAGCACCTCCTTCGGATGGGGGCGGCAAAACTTCGGGCGGCGGAGAGGTGAAGTCTGGCTCAGTAGACCCAAACTCGGTACCCCCAGAGGGGGGAGTCCGGTTGGGGTGCGACCTCTTCACTTTGCGGTTCTAGTTGCTCGAGAGGAGGTGGCGCGAATCAACTCCAAACGTGATGGCTACTAATAAAAGAAACCACAAGATATCAGTTCGGTAAAGAATAGAGTACATGTATACACGCAATATTACTACAAGACACTACGCGACCTAGAAAGACAACCTACCTGGACTTAGGCCGGCCTGCACGAGCTTCTCCTCGGTCAAGTAGTCCGAATAGAGGAAGCCTACCGATGCCCAGGACAACATCATTTTCCGAGTTTCGGGGTCCAACTCGGTCCCAGGGTCCTGGATGGCACCCCTCCAAGAAGTGGGGAAGGGCTACCCCTCGGGGTTACGAACCACGAAATAATCCCGCTTCCTGGCGGGAATCTTATTTGGTAGCTCATGCAAGAGCTTATAACTACGGCGGGGAGAGAGGTAGTAAAAGCGCCTCTCCGGTGGAACCCCAGGAGTGGCATTTTTTATACAAAGAATAGAGGCAAAGATGTCAAGATTCAAAGAAAGACAGTACTCATAACACAAAGATATAGTTCCAACCATGTTCCGAATAGCGTTGGGATGGAGCTGATCGATGGCGACGTTAAAATGGTTTAGAACCTCCACTATTAAGGGGTGCAAAGGGAGACGTAGGCCAGCCTCGAGCTATTCCTGGAAGATAACTATGTCATTGGGACCATGCTCCCAAGGGAAGTTGCCAGTGGGGAGGCTGTAAACCAGGTTCCCAAGGAGGTGAAAATAGCGGATTAGAGACCTGAGTCTCTCTGCTGTCATGGAGTAAGGGCCGAAAGTGTCAGGCTCCCTCCCCCGGGAAGTAGATGCTACATCACTTCCCTCGAGCTCGAGGGAGCATAGCCATCCTAGTTATCGCCCCGGTGGTAGGTGTGGTATGGGTACCCAGACATGGTTCGCAGTGATTGGGACTCACCGGAGAAGACGAAACGGAGCATTCTGAGAATCAAACTTGGGACCTCTCGCATGATTGGGGTAGTGACGGCTGCACGACATCTGGAGTTAAGAGCCGCTTCAGCACGTTTTCGGTATTCGAAAAGTCAGAAAATCCCCTCATTCCCGCGTAGGCATTTAATATGAGTAGTCAATCAAGTTTGAATTTCGGTCAAATCAATCTGTCACACTCCATGAACTCCTCGCACTAAGGAAGCACTCTTAGCTCGAGGAGTGGGGGGCAATTGATGAAGGATGATTTGGCCCGACCTGTTGAAATGATGACATGTGGACCTGACTCAGCATGAGCAACAACTCAGCAGCCTGGCCTAACCGCAACCAAGTAACCAATTTGTGGAACAGCTCGCTACGTCATTGCTCTCTATAGGGGGAGCTCGCTACAATGCGAGCTCCAGATCTCCCGAGCTACTGAAGAAGGGAATACTCCAAGATTATTTCAATTCACGAGCTAGGGAAACCAGCTCACTCAGCACCTGGGTGGAAGAACTACCCCAAAGACCAACCTTGATGAGGGTCACCTCGAAGTACCCCTAAGGGCTTGCTACAAGGTAGCTCGCAGCTACAAAGTAACTTGCGACTGTGATGCGATGCTCTCAAGAAGCTTCCATCTGACAAGGCCGTACTCGTCAGACTGTGCCACGTCTCCCGACTGACGGAGCAGTCCTTGCTCGATTGACAGTCTGCCCCACGTCTCTCGACAGATGGTGGCGTGCCTGTCCCTTCGGAGATGTGTCACTTAACTGCGCAGGAAGTATGTTGTAACGATCACTTGTGTAGCTCTGGCAGGTAATGGCTGCGACAGGAGCCCAGTGGCGGTTATGCCAGATATGACAAGAGCGCCCCTATAAAAGCCCTTAAAGCGGAGAGACACGCTCTCTCTCGGAATTAGATCTAAACTTGCACTCTTACTTGCTCATGAGCTAATCTCGAGACATAGTGATCTAGCGTGATCTGCACTCTTAGCCTTCTGTATTCTCTCTTCTTCCTCCTCAGCATTCTAACTTAAGCTTCGGAGTATTCCCGCTGAGCAAATCCCTGGGAATCCTTCTTCATTTTCTCAAGTGTCGTTCTTTGCCAACAAGGAACTAGTCAGCAGTCAGCTAGGAGTGCCTAGATCGTATCGCATCAGAGTCCATGTAATAGGTTGAAGAACACGCCTTGTAGGTTGCCATTTGTACCCTACTTAGCTTGGTGGGTCCTCAAAAGAGGTCATTTCTTATACGAAGGCCCTTTAGGTCGGCTAGGCTAAGGTACTTTAGGTTGGCCTTAGGTGAAGTGCTACTAACCGCCCTACCAGGGTGATTTGCTTATTTAGTGCCAAGGTATCACCTGGATGCCACATATCGTGATATTATTCGGAGGACCAAATTACCCTTCATCATCTACAATGTCAAATCATCTAGTTTAATATGTGTTCACCCCAACCTGACTATGGCTGCCCTGATGGATTAATGTGGGCTTGCCACTTAATCTACTAACATCTCTAATCCTACTTCAATTTTACTTAACAATGCATGTACATCTCATGGGGCCTGACTAGTAGAAATATAAAAAGTATTGTAGAAAAATGCTGGAAACAGTATCAGCATCTAAAATGGCCATAGGGGTTCTCATAAAAAATCGAAAAACTGAACCAAACCAAATATATGGTTAACTAAATAAGTCAGTTCGATTTTGGTTTAGTGTTTTTGAAAAACAGAAGGTATCCGTTTGATTTTGGTTATCTAATGTGAAAAACCAATTCTTAACTGAAGCGACTGATATATACAAATACGTATATTGTTTTATTATTTTTATATTATAATTATAAATATTTAAATTTCAAAACATTTATCCAAGTCATTTCTGGCCCAAGTTTAGGAAGTAATATTTTTATGTTTTAAATGGTAATGAGTATTGACTGTCCTTGGAATGTTATTACTCATGCCTGCTTAAGGCTGTGTTTAGTTTGAAATTAAGGCTGTATTTGTTTAAGGTCTAAATGTGAAGCGGGGTAAATTCTAGACTCCCGTTCAATTTTACTAAACGTTTGGATGAAATTTTACATCGAAAATCGGTGAAAAGTTGCCACCGATAAAATCCATGTAAAACTCCATCTTCCATTGTTCATCATCGCCTTGAACTCGTCAAAGCTAACGTTTCCATCACCGTCGGGCATCGATGGAGCTGATCATCCGCCTGCAATCATCAACTGTATACGGCTCTCCCAACCCATTCAACACCATTTGCAACTCCACCGCCGAGATCAACCCGCTCTTGTCCATGTCATACAAGTCGAAGGCGTCCTTCAACTCACTCAGCTCATTACTTCTCTTCTTTGCCCCAATTGTTCTAATCTCTGTCGTTTTCGGTTCTTAGCCGAACCTGTCTCACCCTCTGCTCTCGTTTCTCTATCTTCCTCCTGCAATTACGGAGCTGTGAAGGTACGGGCGACGGCGCCTCTTTTTCTTTCTTCGTTAGGTGCTTGCAAGGTCTCCAAGAGTTGGAACTCAGGACATGTAGGACGATTGCGGATGGGGTCTTGTTACGATTAGCTGAACACGACAACTCTCTCAATTCTTTCCTTATATACGATGGAGGTGGCAGGGACGATTTCCACCAGTTTATAAGGCGATGCAGCTCCACCCTGCAGAAGCTTGACCTGCGTTTGCCTCTCGACCTCGATAACGACCACCTCTCTGCTGTAGCGAAGAACTTTCGTGGTGTCAGCCTTCGGCTCCAAAGTTGCTGCCTTGTCACAGGTGAAGGACTCAAGACTCTTGGGACGGCCATGATCGCCGGACTTGAGGAATTGGCGCTTATTAATTGACGTGGTCGAAAGAGAACCTGGATTGTTAACCACCTTGGGCTACAGCCTAAAAGTGCTCAGGAAGTTGGATTCTTTCAGGTCGATGAATCCATTTCCATCGGTGTCCATCTCCTCCATCATGCGTTTAACTTCATCCGCTGACACCTCGGTGCCGAGGGCTCGTAGGACGTCGCCGAGCTCCTTGGAGGATATCTTACTGTCATCATTCACGTCGAATCGTCTGAACACTCTCCCAATCTCTTCCCTCTTCTCAGCATCCAGTGCAATTGAAGAACCAGATTTCTTGGATTTGGGCTCCGAGAGCTGCTGTACTTGTTTTCTCTGATCTTCGTCATTACAACTACCGACCAACCGCTTTCGTTGTTCGGATTAGCGAAAAAAGATAGAAAAGAGAAGGGTAGGCAGTGAAATGCTTAAATTACTTGATCCTCCAAACTACCCCACATTTTTTTCTATTTTCTTATTCACTTGTTCTTGGCCATCAATAACAAACAATATCCCCATTGTCATCGGTGTTGATTTACCAGTGTCGTCAGTTCCACTCGCAGAGTTAACATGTGAGTTTTATTTTTTTTGCTTTCCCTTTTCCTCTTTTCTAGGAATCCGCCATGTTGGGTGTTGCCTTTCTTTTTCTCTTTTCATTCTTCGTGAATCAATAACCATGAGCATTTTTTAAACTGGCAACTGGATATAAAAAACTGAAAAATCGAACCGATTAAAAATAGTTAACCGATTTTTGTTTTAAATTTTACAAATAACAAAGGGCAGGTTCGGTTCAATTAGCCCCTACCACGTACAAAGCATATGTACATTTACTATTAGGCTGTGCTTGGTTATAAGGAAAAAGTAGGAAAAGGAAGGGAAATGTGGGAAAAAGAGAGTATCAATACCAGTACTCGACCACTATAGGTCTAATATGTTATAACTAGAGGTGTAAAGTGGGTCATGCCATGCTGCCCTCTACGGTGAAAAATTTAGGGGGTGGCCCGGCATGGCCCACAGCACAGGCCCATGTAGGTTCGCACTATGCCGTGAGTCGGGCTGGCCCGTGGGTCGAGACTTGGGCCAAGTCGGACTGTGCATCGAGCCAAAGTTATTTATTAAAAAAAATTGATAAAAAACATAAAATTTTAATTTTATATGAACTTTGTGTATAAAATTGCTTATATATACAATAATTAAATAAACTAGTATAATAAAATTAAAAAAATATTATTTTATTAATATATTATATGCTATATATTATTATATAATTATAATTTATATGGGTAATGCTGGCCCATGGGCGGCAAACGGCATGGCTCGTTTAATTGTATCGTGCCATACCGGCCCATGGACCTAAAACCCTAGGCCCAACACGGCCCACATGGTCATACCGGGCCTGGCATGGCCCATAGACTGTTATGCCAAGCCATACCAAACTGATCCAAATTCCTATAGGCCACGAGACACAGCCAGATTTACACCTCTAGTTATAACATTGGGATTGTCAATGTACCAAGTTTTAGGTGGCGTTCAGTAGCGTCGTATTGAATAACACTGAAAATTTTGCTTTTTCAACGATTGCAGGTCATTCAGCTAAACCTCTGAATCGATCCTCCAAATGCCCCAAAAATCCTATGAATCATTCTGTGATTGAACTAGCTCTGAGTACGTTCAAAGATAGTGGACGAAAATCACATGCCAACTGTGCCCTTAATAAAAACCATAAATATTTGAGAATCTAAAGAATAAACCAAGAGCGATCAGGCGAAAGTGTGAAAACCAAGATTTGAATGTTTCACATTTCATGTTTCTCCAATGGTGGCAACATGGACAAAAATGATGGGTTTCTTCTCCAATGGCAGCCACCCCTTCTCTTCATTTTTAAAGTGCTTGATCAAATGCTCAATAGAGTTCCAAACTAATAAGAAGGTCCAACATTCAATAGATGGATTTCAATTGATTGTCATTTGCTGTGGTTTTGAACGTGAAGGCACAACAGCTTGACAGGCAACTAATATTGCAGACTTACCGCTGTCTTCGATGTGTATCAAAAGCCACCGGTGCCTCTAGTATAATTGTTAAGGCTTCGCCTAAGCAGGTGCCCAGTTTGGAGGCTTGTCTTGCCTAATCATCAAATAGTTTTGTATATTGTGTTATAAAATATTTTTATGTTTTTAATTTTTTGAAATTATAATTATTAAATAGGTATTATTAAAGTAAAATATTTATTTTGTGTGTTTATATATTAATTTATTTTTATTGTTTTTTTTAGCATTTAATCAATATAAACATTGATAAATACTTTATTTAACATTGAAATACTTCAAAACCTGAACGAATAATGAAGAACTTAAAATTGTGTCTAATCAATACATTATCTTCTTCCACATCTTCTTCTTTTGTTACAACAAAATAGGGGTTCAGCCCCTATATTTTTAAAATTTTCTTTTCTTTTCCTTTTTTTATAAATATGTTGATTTTCTATACTTTAACATAAAGTTTATAATTTTTTTATGAAAATTATGGATAATTATTATTGAAATATGATTATGGAACCTAGGGACCTACCCTAGGATATATGTTTTTCAGTTAAAACAAAAAAAAAAAAAAAATCCATCTCCTAAGTACCACCTAGGCAATTAGGTGATAAGGCGCCCCCTTATTGCCTAGCCTCGCCTTGGCATCTTGAAAACTATGTTGGTACTATTGTCATCTTATATAAGGGCTTTCGGCCATTGGTTTGTCCATGGCCATTTTCGGTGTCAGTATAATTAATAAAATATTACAATATTTATTCACTTATTACTTATTTTATACTATTTATATTATTAATATTATTTTTTATAACATTAAACTTTTTTATTAATTTTTAATATCTTATCATTTTTATTTTTTTCATATTTGTTATAATAGCATAATATTTTAATAATTCTTATTTGTTATTATGTAAATAACACTTTAGGGATAAATTTGTAAAATGCAAACTTTTCAGACGTCACAACATTCAAATTACTAAACTACTCCACCATGTTTATATGTCAGCAAAAGAAGAAAAACAAATTTTTCCAGCGTATACTTTTAGGTTTGGATGATGATGTAACAATTTCCTGCATGCATTAAAAAAATTGGGATCTATGCTTACAAGGAGCAAAGAAGAGAATTCCCCATTTTGAAAAAGCCTCACGATCTGTTACATTGTTACTTGCAACTAATAACTACTCTGAGGTGCAGTCTAAATGCAATGGATTAGGACATAATTAACAACCCCAAAGGATTAAATGGAGTCAATCAAATTACCCCGCTAATATTTATGATTAATTTTGATGCTTCTATCATACCCAGCGGGAATTTTCCGTTAAAACTGAAAAACTAAATTTAAAACTTTGGTTTCAATTTTTTCGGTTCGGTTATTTTGGTTTTCAAGTTATGAAATTTGGTTAACTAAAAAACCAAATTAGTTAAACTTTATATTTATAATATATAATATGTTAATATATATTAATGGATTAAAGAAATTCAGTTTTAACTGAAATAACTGAAAACTGAACTGAAGATTTTGGTTTTTCATTATTTCAGTTTCAGTTTAATCTTCCATTTCAAAGTTTGGTTTTAAAAATTTGGGTTATTCAGTTCGATTTTTAATCGAATAAACCCATTGCTCACCCCTAAACTTGCATCAATTGCGAATAGCTATATCTAAGGTAACATCTCAAGAGTACAAATATGTTTCTAGGGAGAATGAAAAATCATAGTAGAAGGATGTAGAGCTAGAGATGATATCCAAGTAAGCAAAAGAGCTTGGTCTACAAAGAAAAATAATGGAGGGAGACTCTTAAGCTTATTAGAGAGTGCATAAATAAGAAAAGTTGAATTCCCATAGACAATAAGAGGTTTTATCAGTGATACAACAGCATTATAAGCTGAGTTTGTTCTGATATCAATCATACATGGGAATGGACTCAAAACTCTCTGTTAAACCTCGGTCCAGTAGTTGAAGATGATACTTGCGTCGTTTGCAGTGCAATTGTATTTGTACTAATACATATATATGAGAGTGCAAGTGAAAAGAATGTAAATTTTGATTTAATTTTTTTAGTTTGAAGAGTCTTGCTTTACTTTATTTGTACTGTAATCCAACAAATTAAGGTAAAAGCTAAGAAAATCTCCCCCATTATTGTAATTTAAATCCCTCTCTTGTTGCAAAACATTAAAAATAAAGTTGTGAATTCCCAACCTAGAAACATAAAGATGAAGGACGGAATTATTCATCTTTATTTCGATTCAAATCTCTCTTTCTAAATATATGCTTAATTCAACTATAGACATCTCCGCCTGTGGTTGTATGCCAATTTGTAATCATCATTATCCAACTACCCTAACTATATGTCAATTTATATCGATCAACATATATAAACGTTTCAGGTAGAAACAATAATGGTACAAACACAACTTAAATATTCTTCTATATGTATATATACAGGTACGTGTGCCATTAAAAACTAAAAGGGGTAAAAAGTTGAAAATACATATGTTTAAATTTTAAAAGGTTTTTTAATTGTAAATTTTTAAGGCCCTGAATCATTAAATACATATATATTTATAGATAAAAAATATGGATAAATTTCTTAAACTACGTTTATGGTTTAACTAATTGATTAAATATAACCCAACTGTTTAATTATTGTCCAACACTATCCCTAATTCGTTCCTCCCTTTTGACTACTGTTTGACTATTGTCTAACACTCTCCCTATTTCCCAACGGTATCAACACTATCCCTAAATATGTTTGACTATTGGATGAAACGTCTGTTTTGCCCTTAATTCGCTCCTCCAGTTCTTCATCTTCCTCATTCTAGTCTTTGTTGCGCAAGTCCAAATCCAGTCATCCCGCCTCCAATGCCAAAACTATTGGGTCCCATTAGGCTGTTCAACTTTGCACTGCTTGAGATAAGCATTCTCGATTTCAATATAGCTCTTTGATATTGGTTCGCTGCTGCGTCGAGTGGGATGAAAGGAGAATAGGGCGGGTCAAAGGTGGAAGAAGAAGAAGAAGAAGAAAGAAAGAAAAGAAGATAAAGGGGAGTGATAGAAAGAGAGAAAAAGATGTCGGAGAGGAGAAGGGAGTGATGCTGCTCCGCCACTATGCCAAGATTGGGAGGGTATAAAGCACCGGAGCAAATCAAAACCAAGAAGCTCGCGAACTTCTCTCTCTCTCTCTCTCTCTCTCTCTCTCTCCTGGAAGTCTGGAACTGACTAGAAGCTCGCAAACCTCTCGGATCCCTCAACGACCCTTCGACACCCCTAGGACTGCGAGATCTTCATTCACAAACCCTTCAAGCAGTTACAACCTTCCCTCTCAAGCCTCCGACATTCCAATTGAACCACTACAGCTCCACGAAATTGCACAGAGCTCACCGCCATAGAACAAAGCATGTCTGAGCATTTCCTATTGTCTGTTTCAACAAACAAAGAGACAGAGCTCCACTGTCATGGAACAGAGCATGTCCAAGCACACAAATGAGTCTAAGATCGAAAAGGGGTGGTCACGACGATGTACAGTTCCGGAGGTTCTGGGTTGCTGTGTGCAGATCGGAAAGGAGGTATGGATTAAGATCTAGGTCTTGATCACCAAATTCCGACGAGCTTCAAATGATGCTAGAGGAGCGGCATGAGTCAAAGATTTGGACTCTCATATGTTTGTGATCTGAACTCTCATATCTTCAGAACTGCTTCTAGGACTGTGAAGGCCATTCTTTCTAATTCCAGGAGGGGTGGCAATGCCTTGATTGGCAGTCCACTGTATCAGGAAAGAGGTGAGGAGAGAGAGAGAGATTTAAAAGGGTATTTTTTAAATTTAAAATAAAAAATATTGGTCACGTGATGTCCTATATGACTGAGTGAGATAGGTTAATAATAGGGGAGGTTTTAGTCAATTGTCAAAAAACTTAAGGGCACTCTAAGACAATAATTAAACAGTAAGGGTCTGTTAGTCAATTAGCTAAATAGTAGGGGTAATTTGAGAAATTTGCCCAAACATTGATATTATATGATGCTATTAAAATAATATGTTCCGATTTAACATAAACTTATATATGGTCAATTATATAGTAGATATATAAAAATCAACTAATCAAATGATCTCTTGAAAACGTCACTTTTTGAAGTAGGCTTTTAGAAAAGTGCTTTTTTAGCCTTTGGCTGATTACTAACTTGTTTTTCTTATTCTAAATAGCTAATTGCAAACATAAAAAGCAAAATGCACATTTTTAATGAAAAAAAAAAAACTATTTCAAGCTTTTTTATTAAGGAAAATTGTCTAAAACTCACCATAACTTTTCAAAACGTCCTGGAAACCCCATGCCAATAACTTGACATTAAACAGACCAATGAGTGTTAATAGACTACCATTTTCCCTTTGTTATATTCAGTCATTTTTCAATATTTCAGAAGTATCCCTATTATTATTCCACCCAAAACCCATTTTTCAGCTTCATTGTAATACTTTTGAGCAGTACAATGAGAGCAAAACGTCTCTCAAAGAGTATAAATCTTATATATATATAAGGCACTTGGATGCTTAAGGGCATTTTAATCAAAACAATATATTTAATAAGGCTGATTTGTCATTTAAGGGCAGTTTGGTCATGAAAATTGCATTTATGTTAACATCGACAATTTAGGTCAATGTACACTAAAAATACTCTTAACAGATAGATGGTGACTTGGTGAGTTTTGAGATCAAATCAGGCCCTACAAAAGGGCGCCCCAGAATGTCCCACAGCACATCTCTGCCGTGTATTGGGGAGTGGGGACATCTCCCAATGATAAGTATCAGAAATTATAAAGTATGACCGAGAGATGCTCTCAATTCAGGGCGGAGATGTACTGTAGGACATTGTGGGGCGCCCCTCTGATTTGAAGTCGTGAGTTTTGTAAAATAAATAAAAACTCATGCCCAACATGGGGCTGGGTGGGCGATCTTTGGAAAATAAAAGTGATGACGAGTTAATTTAAGAGAAATGCTAACAATTTGCCTCCCTGTTTTTTTATTTTCTCTGAGCAAGACTTTTAACATCTCTCATAATTGGAGAAGCAATCCCAAACATGACTTAATATGAAATGAAGGGTTTTTCAAGAGTAGTCCGAAGGGAGGAAATAGAATCAGAATTGAAAAAGGAAGTGAATTAAGATGTAACGAAAGGGAAATTAATTAACATGCATATGGATATATGGAAGTATAATTTCGGAATTCGGATTGACAACCCACACATGAATAATAATCAAAATGCTTGGATTTTCTCAGGGGGCCTTGCCTTGTATTCTAGCATGTGTAAACCCGACGCATGCATCCACAAAATCCTCGTCGATGAAATCCGTGGAGAAGATCTGCAATCGATCCTCACAACCCCGAGAGATGCACTGCGATAGAAAAAGCCTTCCATGTACATGGATCCTTCTAGTCACCGGCCACACACACACTATAGGGTTATCGGCCTGTGGCGTCACCGTATTCTCCACCCTGTAAAAGAATTTCCTATTTGACACAGGTGGCTGCTCGCTCAAAAACTGGAGGTTGCTCTCGAACTTGGTCGACGGCAAGTCGGTATCGATCCAATTGTCCCTCAAGTAGCCGGCACTCCATAGTGGACCGCCGGCCTTGGGCGGATCTGCTTTCTTTGGCTTCCACACACATATAATTCTCTTTGGCAGCAATTCCGCCACCGTCTTCTCAAACACACGGTCATCCTGGTGGATCAGGAACTCGCCCAGTTGTTCTTCCAAGTACTTGTCAAATTCAGGTGGGTCTTGGTGTCCATATTCTGTGCGCATCTCTAGAATGATTATCTCTGATTGGGTCTCAGCCAGGAACTCCTTGATGTCTTTGATGACAACTTCAATCCCATACGTGATCAGGATGCCATGGCACACCTGGCGATCCTCCTGAACTCGGATGTCCAGGACCCTGGTACCCCTTACGAGCTGTTGGTAGATTGACAGAGTCTGGCATTGCCCAAATGGGCGAGTGATGAATGGGACACCAATTTTGTCAGTTGCTGAGTCATGGGTACCCGGCCAAACGATCTGGTTTATGCGAAGTTTCTGCGGATCGAGGCCTGACATCCAATTCTTCCGATCTGGAGGGCGGTAATCGAATCCAGGGAATTCGTTACCCGAGTTGAGGTGAAGATCGGTGAGAATCTTCTTCTCGCGCGATATGGCTATTCTACGCTGCACCTGTTTGGAGAACAGGATACCCATTGTTAGGATCGGAGAAGAATTCTTCTGATTCTTCTCCTTTCCTCTTGGTGCGCATTGCAGGGAAGAAGATTTAGTTTGTCTGGGTTGTATTACTATCATATTTATACGGCACTGTTATACGTTCAAACCATGAAAATCCTTATTTAAAGGGTCACCAGTTCAACCGCGCGTGAGGTCTTGTCCGACTGTCTGAGTCCTACAAGTTACAAAACAACATGGATAGAACGATAGGTTTCATGGTTTGGGATGTTGATCGCTGATCAGTGGACACCGGATCGAGGTTATAAACTTTTATAATAATCCTTAGCTTTTTTGAGGTTGGTCCACGTGTTTGGCTGTCCAAAGATGTCTCTACTCTGAGATGTCGGAGTACTCTCTACTCTTAGGGCACTCCGGTTAGATTGCTTTCTGTGATTTATTTTAGTGCTGCAATGCTTACTTCTTGGTGCACACCCACTCGCCACTTTCACTTCCATACACCGTTAGCCCACTCAACCCAAAAGATTTATGACTTCTTTTTTGTTTATGGTAAATGCCGAAACCTTCTCTCTCTTTTCAAAATTGGATTAAGACTTTCCTTGGCAGAGTTATGCCTAAGGGGTTAGTCATTGCTAATTCTTTACATTTCCAAACAGTGGACGATGCGGGATTTTTAAGACATTCTTCCAATAATCTCTCACATGAAATATATTTGAGTCGTCTTTTAAAACAGAAGAAGGTGCGGGTTCATGTTATTTGTTTCCGCCATTAACTCAGTAGAAGAAGATGCAGGTTCATCGCCTGTGGACGTGTATGTATCTAATATTAGATGTTTATCACATTAATTTTTTAAACTTGCAGTTGAAGTCAAAACCCTTCTCTGTGAGAAGAAAAAGATGGGTATGGGTTTCGGTGGTTAGAGATGGTTAAGAATAAAGGACAAAATTGAGTTTTTAAAGTATTATAACAGTCAGGCACTATTACACGTATGTGAATGGAATGTGGAAAAAATAGGTAAGCCCAAGAGGATATCAAGTCATCCACTGACACCGGTAGCCAAGACCATCAGATAACATTCTCGTTGCCTAAGTGCACGTATGATCCAGAACTTTGTGATGTTGATGATATATACCAAGTATTTAATCCAGAGCATTCAATCAGTGATACAGCATACTCATAAATTATCCCAATAACATGGTCAATCTTTCTGTTATTTTTATCATCCGGTCATTTAAGCTTTAGCTCCTGATGAAAAAATGTGATTGGCATGAGAGATTTAAGTCCTCTATGTATACCATCTGGATGATACGGACAACATCCTTGGTGCTGCTGCGTTGCAATGAGAGGTCAAGTCCTCTATGCATACCGTGTGGATGATATGGACAACCCATTGAAATATGATCCAGAGCAAAGAAACGAAAGACAAATAGCCGGACAAAAAGGGAACAACCAATAAGAAAAATAATTGTTGGGCAAATTTTTGTACTTTAATAATTGTTTGACTTGCTACACTGCAACTTTCAAGTTAAAAATCCAAGCCAGCTTTCTCAATAGATTCTTTCAGTACAAATATTACAAACACAAAAAAAAAGAAAAAAAAAAACTCATTGCTATTACTTGTTTACTTGCTTTGCTTTGAATGTGTAAATGTGAAAACAGAGAAGAAAATAAAATGAGAAGAGAAGCAAGTAAAAGGGAGTAGGTTTGAAGAGAGAAAAAGTACGAGGCTTGAGCCTCTCTCTGTTATGTAAATATGTCTGCATTACAAACAAAATGACCATTATACTCCTGCTTGTGTACCCTCTATAACAGCACTGATTGACCCATATAACTTCCCCAAATAGGAAAGAAAATTATAGACTGCCCAATACACTTACAAAACAAGTATGAAAATAGAATATTAGCAGTCTAACAATATCGAAACGTTATAGCTCATATTTCCACATCATCTCTTTAACTGGGTCTGTAATCCTCACGATCGTAGGATTGATTCAGAAAGTCAAAATCTGCAACTTTCATTTCTTCCTATATTTTGAAGTAGCCCATTTGAAGTAACCACAGTTTGTTTCTGGATTAGATGCAGGTCCCTGAAAGAAATCAACAATTCGTGGATTAGTCTATAGCAAATTCACTTGCACCTTCTACACAGACAAAAGAGAAAGCAAAAGGTAACCATATAAGTGCTCCCAAGGAAGATACAATTCTCAACCCCAAGTGCTGTAGACATAAAGGATATCTATTATTATTTATTTAAATAACTAATACTTAACAACCCTTTCTTTTTTTTTTTTTTTTCTTGTTTTCTATTTTTTCTGGACGGCTTGGGGGAGGGGGATAAGGAGTGCCACATGAGAACTGATTAGTAATACCAACTTAAGAATTAACCCAAAGAAAAATATAATCAGCAACATAACTACTTGAATTCTTGGCATCTTTAAAATGCATATACAAATATGAATAATAAAATTAGGACTTTACGACCTTTATGTTACCACTAAAATTTACTTTTGGACTATCAACAGCTTTAACTATTTTAATTAATCAATATCCATATATCCCTTGTTGAGTTAACAGTATAAAACAATGAAACTATCACATTAGTGATAACTAGAAGCTGAAAATACCAACTCAATGTACCCCCATGTGTTAGTACCTCGGCACGAGCGCAGACATAAAACCTACGACCCAAGTTTGGACCTTCTTTCTTCACTACCCGTGTAACACAAGGCTCACTATGGCCCTTGCATAGAGGTACACTATTCTGCATGTGCTCTTGGATCCTTTGCCACTCCAACAATGCAACATTGTTTTTCTCCTTTCCAGAAGAACCACAACCATTTATATTTGCATGATAAGGAGCAGGTGGGGTCGTGTTCAACTCATTCTTCTTGCAGATACTGCTTTTATCATCACCTAATGGCGTTTCACTGGGGAGAATCATTTCTCCGGTTACATGAGGAGAACCAGCCTTTACATCTGACTTGTCTACTTGAACAAGTGAAAAATCAGAACCATCGGTATCAAAGACATCATGGTTAAGCTTTTTCTTGAAGAATGAGCTCAATGTGAGTTGAGAACAATTACTATGTCTTGCCTTTTTTCTGGTTTCCATGCACTCAAAAGATATTAATTTTGTAGCTTTACTTCTCGACATTGTCATAGTGTTCTCTGAAGCCATACTAGAAACATCACTGAAATGTTCATTTTTTCTCAAACCAAAACCTTGAGACTCTTCATTTGAGGCAGGAACCTTTTCATCTGAAAATGAGCTTTTTGCATTCTCACTGCAACTCTCCACTTTAATGTTTGCATCTGAAACTACTTCTGAGACACCATCATTTTTATCCCGTGCAGCTACATGTCTTTTCATAAGCAATGACTCTGTATCAGGGTAATTATTTAGAAAACTTGTAGACGTAAATAAAAGGCACATACATCAAAAAATGAAAATACGATAATTACTGCACGAGGAAATGTGGTTGAGAAGTACTAAGAACTCTTGCTCATAAATTCACAATGTACAGAAATATGAAAATGGCTCAAAATTTAAAGCATGAATTTTGCTTTCCTTCTCGCCTTTTCAGCTCATTTAATTTACAAAGGATACAGAAACATATTTACAATTACAACGATAAATAAATATTCAACAAGAGAAAGCAATAGAAATTGAGTACCAATTATATGTTAGCTACATGTTAAAAAGAACCTTGCTCAATTCACTGCAAAACACTTGATTCTCGTTTTTTAAGTGAATATGCAGCCCTAGATAGATAGGAAAGAATGCCATGTGTAATTGTAGCTAGGATAAGGTTGATGATGATGATTGTTAAGTAATTTAACACAAAGAGGGCAAAACCAAAAACTATGTCACTGGCAAGGGAAATACCATAAACAGGGAAGGATTCCAACCAGATGAACAACACAAGCAGTGATATCTCTTAAAGGAATCATAGCAACCAAAGTAGCAGTCCTCAAGACCCTAAATCAAGTAGAAGACAGCAATCCACCTGTAAACTTGACAGTCCCTAGTAATCATATGGGCATCAAAAATATAAGGCTGTCCCTGAAAAAATCTGAGATAATAAAGACCTACTAATCCCCATATTGTTTTTTCTGCTCCAGTTCTCTTCTTCAATTATGTTATTGTCATATTGATGTTAACCCGTCTTTGGAGTTTACTTGTTTCTATATTCTTAGTAGATACAAGTATTCAAAAAGAACCCAAAGCATTCAAAAGCTAACCATATTAATTTTTATCTATTCATGAAACAAATTTCTGCATTTGTCTCTATAAAAGAATAAAGCAGTTTGTCAAACCTTCTAATCCATGATTCCTCCAATCCCAAGTCAGTCCCTCATTTGCATTTGTTAAACACAAGATTCTTCTTGGCAAATAGAAAAGTTAAAACGCCATAACCTAAACCAGTACAAGGGTAAAGTCCACATGTATACCAAATAACAGCCTTAGTTCTGAAATGTTAGCATGTCCTAAGAGTCCTAACCTATGTTCTTGCATATAGCCCAACAAGTTACAGGAAATATTTTAGAAGAAAAATGTCCTGTAAATGCTTTAAAAACATAGAAACCATTCCCAGGTAGGGGTGATTATTTGTAGCCCAGCACAAAATCCTGGCGTGGCCCAGCCCAGCCCATCCTGCAATATATACATACATATATGTGTTCTTTTGTACTATATATAAATATTATAATATGGCACATAATACAAGTTATATAGAATATTTTATATAATACAAAATGTTATAATACTTTATATTAAATTATATATAGCATAGGCCCGAAGCCTGGACCAGGCCTAGGCCTAGGCCCAGGCAGGCTATAGCCCTTACCATGGTGCTATGCCCAGCCTGAGCCTGGCTCATCATCACCCCTATTCTCAGGTATAGGTGCCATGTCTTTTCTAAGAAGTAGGAACAAACAAGAACAACAAACACAATGCATTTGTCACAAAGGATGGGGAAATTTTGCATACCAATAGTCTGTTGGAACCCATGGACTCCAGGCACATATCTAGCAGATAAAAATGGAGTATCATGCTGTGAAAGATTTGGAATTTCCATTAAATTGACAAAAACAGGAACATGATCTGAACCTTCCAATTTGATACTTCTTCCTCCTTTCCATCTGTACATTGGACAACAGAAAAGGAAATATCAATACAATGAAATAAATAAATACAATTTAATGGGGATAGACTAGGGGTGATCATGGGTCAGGCCAGGCTAGGCCGAGCTTAGCACCTATGATAAGGGGCATAGTCCTGACCTGCACCCTAGGCTGATTTATAAGTATCATATTTACTATTTGTATACATATAAAATAATAACAATACATACATATGTATATTCCAGACCAGGCCTAAAGTATTGGAGCCAGGCCTGGGGCCCAAGCCAAGCCTGGACGGAAAACCTAGGCCAAAACCTGGAAATTACTAGGCTGGGATTCTATACCAGGCTAGAAGTGATCACCCCTAGGCCCTAGGATAGACAGAATCCTACTGTAGGAGTTGCCATTACATGGTTAAGACCGTCAAGAAGCAATGCTAGTGGCTGTGAGTTAAACCTGAGCTTAATGCTGTATGCTTATAACCAAACTGATGCAACGCTAGTGGCTGCAGTTATCGGTTTCTTTGTTTTGTCCATTTTGCCCAAGAGACCCATTCTTGTAACTGTACATACAAAGCCTCTCTTGATAAAATAAATTCTCTTGAAGGACGGGGGTTGATCATTTTAGACACCCTTAGTTCTGTTTATTTATTTATTCTTTTAATACAATTACTTGCATCTCATCTTGGAACCCTAATTTATTTAATATTATTTGGTCGAGATGGTATCGGAGACTACAAAATAGAATTATGATGCTTCAGACCTTTATTTAACAAGTTTCTTAGTCTTTTGTTGGTGACAGCCTACTTATATTCAGAGCTGGTTTCAAGTCTGAAGTCAAGATTTTAAGAGTGACCATTTTGAATTTCCGATTGGTTTATCCAAATAAGGTGAGTTTATTGTTTTCAATCGGATTCTCTTTCAGCTATTAGAGCCCTTAATGGGCTGGATTCTAGTATTTATTTTGGTCTTCTTATAGTTGGCTTGATCAAATTAAGTCTATTTCTATGGTATTTGTTTCTATTCAGTTTGTATATATTTCTCGTTCAATTTGTTCATTGAGAATGGATTTTTGTTCTATAGAAATAGAAATAATGTTTGGGTAACTAAACTATTTCTTACCCGTGTTTTGAACTGTAAATTTTTCATCATTCCACTATTTAAGGTAAACAGTAGAAGTGAACAACATAACTACAAATATAAAATAAATAAAATGGAAATAATTCGGCCACTCCTAACAAATGTTATTAGTTTTGATGAATGAATGGTGTTGCTTTTTTGGAATTTGGAAATAGTAGAATATTTGTGTAAGAAAATAGTAGAATTAACAATAGAAATAAGTTGTAAACACTAGAATATCTAGTGCATATTCAAGAAGTCGGAAAGTCAACAATGGTGTTTCTGGTCTTGTTTAGGTGTTTAGGGGTTGTGCTGTGTTAGCCTTTAGTTGCATGTGCTTAGTCCTTAGCCTTTAGTCTTTGTCAAGTGTTTCTTGTTATGCTCTGTTTCCTATGGGTCTCTTTTGCTCTCTGTGTTTGTCTTTTATATTCTACCATTTCCATTCTCAACTATCAAATTGATAATCAATGGTAGATTTCTAACAAATGCAAATAAAACCAATGCATGCAAGACTGACTCTCCCAACTACCAAGCAACAGAAGTTGTACAAATCAAAATTGCAAACAAATTTCCTTGTAATTACCATCTACAGAGTTTCTGTTAAATTTTCCAAAAAGAAAACTATTACATACCTCATTTAAGGGACTTTGGTTGAAATTGCAAAACAAATTAAACAAATAAGGCCATCAGAAAACCTTTCAGCCGAGCTTCCTTTACCTCCGAAACCACAGATTAATCAGCCATGAAAAGGCAATTATTGACAATTTCCTAAACCTGGGTACACTTCCAAGGTCTACCTTGGTCCCATCCTTCAATGTTATAGTAATATCTCCCCATTCACCAATAAAATGTGGCACCACTTGAACTTCCTTAATCACTTTGTAATAGAAATTGCTCCTGTCTTGCCCCATTAGTAATGGGTTTGCTTTTGCTACTTGTACATGTTGGTTTAGAGAGGAAGTTGGTGGAGGATAGTTGGTGGACAGATTAGAGGAGATTTGCAGGGTTTGGGGGGTTGAACTTGCACAAGGGATGGAAACAACTGGGGTGGAAGCCACTGTTGGATTATTTGTTTGAGAGAAGAGTGTGTGGAGACTGACAGGCTGTATATCCATTATCTCACCTTGCTTGCAATGTGTTAGATTCTCTGATTTTGGGAGAATAATTACGTTTTAGGATTTAAGACCTAACTCCAACCAAAACAGGTTGGGAGAAATGCAGAGTAATCTACTAGTGTTTTAAGCTAGTTACCGTTATCTCTATCTCTCAAAACAAGGGTTGGGAGAACTACAGATCAGAGGACCAAAAAACAGAGCGTCCACATGTCTACAACAAAGAAACAGCAAGAAGACAGCCATACCTGTGTAAATGATTTTGGTTGGAAAAAAGCCGTCGGAGATGTGTTTCTGGCCATTCACTGTCCTTGACTCAGCGTTCACCTCCCTGGGTTATGCATTGGTAGAGATGAGGTCAGAGGAATGATGAATGAACATTATGGCTTAGAATTTATTATTTTGAGCGGAATGACAAAAATGCCCCTACTCTCACGTGAGAATGTGGCACACGTATTTGTAATTAATAAGGGACGTTGTGGGAACTGCGCATTCCCAGAGAACATGTTCTTTGAGACTGCCGATTTGTCACTCCCAAAGAACACGTTCTTTGGGTGCTGTTTTCACGCAGGAATGGCTCGTTTCTTTCGTTTTATTTTTGCCAAACATGTTTTTGTTCTGCAGGAATGCCAGAAATAGCAGAAACACTCTCACGGAACGTTGCCAAACAGGGACTTAGCTGCTCACTTATTGGCTCAAGAAGCCAGGTCTAGGAATGGTTTTTAGTGTTGGTGGAATTCTCAACTTTTATGGTTGAACCAAGTATGTCCCCGATCTCTAATATAATAGTTTATTTATCTATCCAACCTCAGTTGAAGTCTCATTCTGAAGACACAAAGGAATTTCATTAAAGAGAACTACCACATTGCTCAAAAGGTAAGAAGCAAGCTAAAGATGGTGCAATCAGATTCCAAGATAGAATAATACAAACTCCTATTTCATGGAGTTAAGGTTACAATAATAACTGGAAATCACAAGCCCTGGACATCCCTATTCAACCTGATTCCTTGTCACCCTTCCCGTCTGGCCCTAGCTACAGAGTCTGCTAATTCATTTGCACTTCTAGGCACCCAGTTGAGTGAGCTACTAAATATGGTGTCCAAAGAGTGTGCCTGTCTCACCACCATCCTGACTTTCCAAGGAATCATATCTTGTTTCCTCATCCACCAAATTATTATTTGGCAATCTCCCTTTACCTTCATGTTCTCCAATCCTTTCATAATCATCAATTTTAGGCCCTGAATCAAGAGTCCAACTATAGTATATTAATGAATATTTGCAACACGTTAAATCAAGATTTCAACCAATCATGTTAAAGACACCACATGACCTACTTTTCAACTGTGACATGTCATTTTATCACTGGTTCACATTTTTTGCTTCATGGTGCAGTCCATGCACCATAGATTTTGCCCTGAATCAAAGCATGTAGTTCAGCCCTTATAGAATTTTCAAAGCCAATGGGACCAGAAAAGCTAAGAAGAATGTATCCATTGTGATCCCTGATTATACCCCCATTCCCCAATCCCTGGAACTCCAAGATTCCCAAGACTGCACCCATCAAAATTGAACTTTGAGCTTCTTCTCTACTGGCACCTTCCAACTGATCATTACACAAGCTACTCTGGAAGAAATGATATGGTACAGGTCTTCTTGGAAAGCAAAGGGAAAGGAAAATCATTGCCTTGAGATTCTTCACATCTTAAATCTCATGAGTTCAAGGAAATTTGGGTATATATTACATTGTAAGAAGAATTTATGTGCAAAAACCATTAACACATCGTGATTGAATGCAAAGCATGCCTTTACAAGTGTTGAAATAACTTAGTTTATTCTGGTTATTTTATTCAGTTTATTTTTCTTGTTCTGTTTAGAATAACTTAATTTTTATATTCTGTTTATGTACTGTAAGTGCTGCAGGGGCATAAGAGTCCTTTCCCCATCTTTTAAGTGTCGCCGTATATAATATAATATATTCTGGCGCCGCCAGAACAGATTTGACTCCCAAACACTTTCTCTTCTCTTCTCCCTCTCAGATCTCTCCTCTCTTCTTCCTTAATTCTTTTGTACTTTTCTGCTAATATGGTATCAGAGCAGTGCTACTGGGTTTGAGAGCATATCGAACAAGTGTTTTTTTTGTTCTTCATCTTGCTGTTTTTCCAGACTGAGGTCAGAAAAAGATAACCTACGACTGATAAAATTTTTTTTTGTACTTCCTTCTTCCTTCTCTTGGTCGTTTACCAAGAAAAAATCATATGAATCAAGACTGCTGAATGCTGCCAGAGTGGTTGTTAGGTTCAAACCGCTTTTCTGTGGATCGTGTGATCCTATACCTGAGAATGAAACACCTGTAGGTCTCGTATGATCTGTTTTTTACCCGTTTTGGCGCAATGACACTGTTGTATGGTCTCTCCTAATAGCTGGTGGGTTTGGTTGATCTGGAGGAATGGTGGACTGTGACTGTTGGTCTGTGTTCAGACTGTCCAGACTGGAGTGTGTGCATCTCTGGTGTGCTTTTAGAACTATTTTTGGTGTCAAGAGGGATCTTAAGGTGTGTGTGGAGGCTGAATAGTGAACTGAACCATGTCCTCTGAGAATTCTGCAACTTCTTGAGTTTCTAGAGGTTAAAACAAAATGAGTGGGGAGCTGGATATGAGTTTCCTCATGCCTGTAATTCCCTTTGATGGACTAAATTACCTTGAATGGTCTAGGGGAATTAAACTCTACATTACTGCTAGGGGGAAAATAGGGTATATTAATGGTGAAGTGAAGGAACCAAAGGCTGGACGTATTGAACATAACAAGTGGAACCAAGAAAATAGTATGATGATGTTGTGGCTCTTGATTTCCATGTTGCCACAAGTAAGGAAGGCATTCATATGGGCTGAAACAGCTTGCGAAATTTGGGAGCAAGCAAAATCTACCTATTTGGAGCACATGCACTATGCAAAGATATACCAACTACAAGATGAATCCTCCACTTGCAAGCAGGGGGAGAGTATTATTCAGATTTGACATCAATCTAGAAGGAACTGGATCATTATCAAAGTGTGAATTGGAAATGTGATGATGCAAAGGCCTACAAATCACTTGTCTCTCAGCAGCAAGTATTTGCTTTTCTTTTGGGGCTAAACCCTATGTATGGGTCTATTAGGGTGAAAATCTTGGGAAGTAAGGACTTACCTTCAATCCAAGAGGTTTATGCCTTAGTTCAGTCTGAAGAGAGTAGAATAAGTGTGATAAATGGTACAAAGGGGGAGCCAATTGCATTGGCAGTCCGGGGAGGTACTAGTGCAAATGGCGGAGGTTCTTTTAAGAAGGGTGATATGCAGAAGAGAATAGATGACAAAGACAAACTTTGGTGCACCCAGTGTCAAAAGTCCAAGCACACTAAAGACATGTTGGGACCTCCATGGGAAGTTCAAGTGGGCTCAGGAATTAAGTAAGAAATCAACATCTGATCAGAGTAAGAAGCCAGCTCAGCAGACTTAGAAGAAATATAACTCAGCAAATGTGGCATCTCAAGAGACTAGTCCCACGATAGTCCCCTAGTTCTGATCCCAATGAAGAGATTATCAATTCTTTTAGTGACCATTTGGAATTATATGGTAAAACACTTCGCCAGATGGATTCTAGCCCAACTCCTACCTCCTTTGCATCTACATCAGGTAACTCTTACCACTTGCTTCCATGTGTCATCTTATACATCCGATTCCCCCTAAATAATTGACTCTAGAGCTTCAAATCACATGACTAGTAAGTCAAATTTATTTCAAACATATAACCTCCTCTCTAAGAGAGATAAGGTGAGATTGACCAATGGGTCATTCTCTACCATAGCCGATCAAACAACCATCTCCCTTCCTCTCGGCCTTACCCTCGCTAATGTGTTACATGTTCCAAAATTGCCTAGCAATTTACTTTCCATTAGCAGTATTACTCACTCTTTGAATTGTTCAGTAACTTTCTTCCCTTCTTGTGTGTTTTAGGATTTGACCTCGAAGAGGACGATTTGTAGAGGAAGCATGGTGGATGGTCTCTACGTGTTGGAAAACAAAGCCGGTCTTATGGCTACAGAGTCTTTGAGTTCGTCATGTGAGAGTCACACCTACTTATGGCATAGTTGTCTTGGTCATCTTTCTTTTTTTTTATAAATGCCTTGGTCATCTTTCTTTTGAGTCATTAAAGCTTATGTTTCCAAAGTTATTTAAGTCTTTGTCAGTTAAAGAGTTTGATGTAATCTTAGTTATGTGTCGTAGGGGCACTTTTTCCATTTTTACCTTTTATGTTTTATTAGTCACCCTAACTTATAAATACGAATTCTGGCACCGCCAGCTTATGTTCTCAATCTAAATCTTCTCGCCTCTTATTTCTCTCCTCTCTTCTTCTTCTTCTTCTTCTTCTTCTTCTTCTTCTTCTTCTTCTCTCATCTCTTGATCGAGATCTTTCTTCTTTGCCGAAATCATGGTATCAGAGCAGGTCGGTGCTCTGTAAATTTTTTTTTTGGTCGATGACATCCTCTGTGTTCACTCGACTGAGAATGAAGAAACCAAGTTCTTTCTGAATCTCCCTCTCCAGTTCTAGGCAGAAACTCAACTAAGTGATTGCAAATGATTGTTCTGGACCTGAGAACCCATCGGTTGGATCTCCCTCTCCTATTCTGGGCGAAAACTCAATTGAAGTGATTGCAGAAGAGTCTTGATGACTGGTTGAGTCCTTCCAAGAGGTTGGTGGCTCCTTTTTCTTCTATTCCCTTTATTACTATTGGACTGGAAAACCCAAAAACCACTTGAACTGTACTCGGACAGTTTTTTTTAACCTTTTTTCTTTGGTTCTTGGCACTGGTACCAAGAACAAGTTGAGGGTTGCCTTGACCGAATGGTATAAGGGAAGTTTAACCCCTTCTTTATGGGTCAGATGATCCAGAAACATGTGAACTTATGGAATTAGTTGTAGGTCATGAGTGACCTGGTTTGGTTGACTGTTACGGCAACAGTGCACTGATGCTTGTGGCTTATATTAGCCTTGGAGAAGTCTGTTACACCTGTGAACTTGTTCAGATGGCTGGTATAGCAGAAGAGTACTAATACGCCCGATACGGGGCATATCGTATCGTATCTTTTACAAACGATACAATCCGAAACGACTGTTTCCAGGTGTTCCAAACCCCCATTTTTTTAATAAAAACCAGCCTATAATCTTTCTAAAAAACCAAAGTTTGAAAAAAAAATTAAAAAAAAGTGTTTTGGCCATTTCTAAGTACCGATACAATACGACCGAAACTCGTATCGTATCGATACTTTGAACCTTGGATTTAGCAACCTCTAGAACTTCTTTCAACCAAGGAGGAACAACAGTATTGACTCCATGAGCTTTCCAACAACCATTACTCCCTTAGATGGCAAAAATTATTTGACATGATCAAAGGAGATGCAGTTGTACATCACAGCCCGATGTAAAACAGGATATATGGAAAAGTGAAGGAACCTAGGACTGGTAGAGCTGAATATGATAAGTGGGACCAGGAAAACTGCATGATTATGTCATGGCTCTTGACAACTATGGTACCATCAGTGAAGCAGAACTTTATGTGGGCTGAAACAGCCAAGAAAATATGGGAACAAGCAAGGTCAACTTACACCGAACAGAGGCACTATGCTAGAATCTTGCAATTGCAAGCCAAGTCTGCAACATGTAAACAATGGGAAAGAAGCTTATCCACCTACTATTCTGCCCTCACATCTATCTGGAAAGAGTTAGATTACTATCAGAATATTGACTGGGAGAGTGAAAAGGATGCCAAAGCCTACAAACAGTTAGTGACACAGCAGTGGGTATTTGCCTTTCTGTTAGGACTTAATCCCATATATGAACCCATTCGAGTTCAAATTTTGGGCAGCAAGGATCTTCCCTCTGTCCAAGAGGTGTATGCACTAGTTCAATCCGAGGAAAGTAAGAAATCTGCCATGAATCCTCCCAAGGGAGAGACCATTGCCTTAGCCACAAGAGGTAATATAAATTCAGCAAGAAAGGGAGATGATCAGAAAATGGTTGATGATAAGGATAAACTGTGGTGCTCTCATTGTCAGAAATCCCGACACACATGGGAGACATGTTGGGAATTGCATGGCAAGCTGAAGTGGGCACAAGACTTAAATAAGAAATCAGCACAAGAACAGAACAAGAAACCAAATCAGAAAAGGTTCACCTCGGCTAATTTGGCCTCTCATGAGTTGCAGAGTGGAGGAACTACTATGAACTCTCAGGATTAACCCCCTAGGTTTGATCTTAAGGAAAATATTATCACTGCCTTTCGTGACCATTTGGAGCAATATGGTAGGGCCCTCACACAAACTGATTCTGGACCAACTCCTTCAACCTTTTTTGCCTCTTCCTCAGGTAACTTAGCTTCTACATTCCATGTGTCTGCTAATACCTCTGAATCCCCATGGATTATTGATTCTGGTGCTTCCAATCACATGACAGGTAAGTCAACCTTTTTCCAATCATACACCCTTCTTTCTGGCAAAGATAAAGTGAGGTTAGTTGATGGATCCTTCTCCTCCATTGCTGATCAAGGATCTATATCTTTGTCATTTGGCTTACCTCTGTCAGATGTTTTACATGTCCCTAAACTGCCTATTAATTTACTATCTATTAGCAGCATTACACACTCTTTGAACTACTCAGTAACCTTTTTTCCTCAATCTTGTGTCTTTCAGGATTTGGCCTCCGGGAGGACGATTGGTAAAGGGAACATGGTGAATGGCCTCTGTGCTAGAGAATAGAGTTGATCTTGCGGCCTCAGAGTCTTTGAGTCAATCAAATAAGAGTCAGGTTACTTTGTGGCACAATCGTTTGGGTCATTTGTCTTTTGAGTCTTTGAAGTATTTGTTTCCAAAATTGTTGAAGTCTGTGTCTATTAATGATTTTCAGTGTCAAGTGTGTCAGCTAAGCAAGCATTGTAGAACTTCATTTTCTTTATGTAATAAAAAATCAGATGTTCCCTTTTCCATTGTGTATTCTGATGTTTGGGGACCTGTAAATATTCCAACAGAGAATGGCTACAGATACTTCATATCTTTCATTGATGACTTCTCTCGATATATGTGAGTGTACCCTATGCACTCTCGAGACAAAGTTCCTAAACTTGTGAAGGCCTTCAAACGTATGGTATACACAATTTCAAACGAAGATTCAAATTTTCCAATCAGACAATGCCAAAGAGTATTTTCATGGTGACCTCACAGAATTTTTTGAAACTTGTGGCTCTATTCATTGTAGTTCTTGTGCTCGAACCCCTCAACAGAATGGGATTGCAGAGAGAAAGAATTGTCATCTCTTAGAGGTTGCTCGAGGATTGTTGCTACACATGAATGTTCCAAAAAAGTTCTAGGTGGATGCTATTATGAATGTGGCTTATCTTATCAATCGGATGCCATCTCGTCTCTTGGAGTACAAGTCCCCTCATCAGCTCATCTTCCCTACAGCTCCATTGTTTCCTATCCCTTTGCGTGTCTTTGGGTGTAAGTGTTTTGTCCATGATCTATCACCTACCCGTGGTAAGCTAGATTCCAAAGCCATTGTTTGTGTTTTCCTTGGCTATCCCCTTTCCCAAAAAGGTTATCGTTGCTTTGACCCTATTTCCAAAAAGTACTTTGTATCCATGGATGTTTCTTTCTTTGAAGATGTGCCTTTCTTTTCTACTTCTCCTCCTGAGCCTCCTCCATTTCGGGTCTTTCGTAGATAGTAGTACAAAAGTCAAGGCCGTAATCAACAAAGTTCAATAGGCACAGAGCATCCTGAAGTTGTGCAACCTATGCCATCGAACTCTCAGGGGTTGAATCAATCACCGCATCCAGGTACTATTATTCCAGTTAACATCCCTGAGCCCATTGATATTGATACTTCTAATTGTGATCTGGATCTTCCTATTGCTAAGAGGAAAGGTGTCAGATCATGCACCACAAACCACCCAATGGCCATTTCCTTATCCTATGAGCATGTTTCACCCTCTTTCCATGCTTTCCTCTCTGCTATTGACAGTGTTTCCCTTCCTAAGAGTGTTGCAGAAGCTTTACTTGTTCCTGAATGGACAAATACAATGGAGGAGATCAATGCCCTTCACAAAAATGGCACTTGGGAGCTAGTAGATCTTCCTGAAGGAAAGGAACCTATGGGGTGCAAATGGGTATTCTCTGTGAAACACAAGGCAGATGGCACAGTGGAGAGGTATAAGGCCCGACTAGTTGCAAAAGGTTTTTCACAGGTGTATGGAGTTGATTATGCGGAAACCTTTGCACCTGTAGCAAAAATGAATTCTATTCGAGTCCTCTTTTCTTTAGCAACAAATCTAGACTAGGAGCTTCATCAACTAGACATTAAAAATGCTTTTTTGAATGGTAACTTAGAAGAAGTGTATATGATTCAACCTCTAAGTTTTTGTGCTAAAGGAGATGAGTAGAAAGTATGTAGACTGAAGAAATTTTTGTATGGCTTAAAACAGTCTCAAGGACCTGGTTCAATAGGTTCCACAAGGCAGTTCAACAAATGGGTTTTAAGCAGTGCTAGTCTGATCACACACTCTTTGTGAAGAGAGAGCAAGGAAGAATGGAAGCTTGAATTGTGTATGTTGATAACATTATTATCACCGGTGTTTGGCACTCAGAGATACAAAGATTGAAGAGATCTTGGCCACTCAATTTGAAGTGAAGGATTTGGAACCTTTACGTTATCTCCTTGGAATTGAAGTGGCCCGCTCTAATCAAGGCATCTTCATCTCCCAGAGGAAATATGTTCTTGATCTCCTGAAAGATACGGGGAAGCTTGGAGCAAAACCTACTAACACTCCTATAGATGTAAACCACAAGCTCGGGGATTGCAGTGATGAGCCCATAGCAAACATAAAGCAGTATCAAAAATTGGTGGGCAGACTTCTCTATCTATCTATGACAAGATCTAACATTGCATATGCAGTGGGAATCCTTAGTCAGTTTATGCATGCTCCCAAGGCCACACACTTGGAGGCAGCACATAGAGTTCTTGGATATTTGAAGAAATTCCATGGGGTAGGACTCCTATTTGGAAAACATGGGCATATAAGAGTTGAGGTTTACACTGATGCAGATTGGGCTGGTTCTATGGATGACAGAAAATCTACTAGTGGCTATTGTGCTTTTGTTGGGGGAGACTTTGTTACTTGGAGGAGTAAGAAACAAAGTGTGGTGGCCAAGTCGAGTGCAGAAACTGAATATAGAGCCATATCTCATGGTGTGGCAGAACTTCTATGGATAAAGAATCTCTTGGGTGAATTGGGCTTTCCTCTCGATGATCCTATGTCACTATACTGTGACAATAAGGCTGCTATTAACATTGCAACCAACCCTGTTCTCCATGATAGAACTAAACATATAGAGGTTGACAAACACTACATTAGCGAAAAATTGGAAAAAGGAGAAATTTGCACTCTCTACATCAGCTCTGAGGAACAACTTGCAGACATCCTTACTAAAGGATTAAATTCCATGTGGCACTATAATCTTTGTGACAAATTGGGGATAATTGATATCTACGCCCCAACTTGAGGGGGAGTGATGTAATCTTATGTATGTGCCGCAGGGGCACTTTTGTCATTTTTACCTTTTATGTTTTACTTGGTCGCCCTAACTTATAAATACGAATTTTGGCACTGCTAGCTTATGTTCTTGGTCTAAATCTTCTTCTTCTTCTTCTTCTTCTTCTTCTTCTTCTTCTTCTTCTCTCATCTCTTGATCGAGATCTTTCTTCTTGGCCGAAATCAGAGTTATAGTGTCAAACATGTCAATTGAATAAACATTTTTTTGTCAACACCAATTGAGTAAACATTGTAGAAGTTCTTTTCCTTTAAAAAATAAAATATCTGAATTTCCTTTTCACATTGTATATTCCAATGTTTGGGGCCCCGTTACTCTACTTTCTAAAACTGAATATAAGTATTTCATTACTTTGGTTGATGACTATTTTAGATATACTTGGATTTACCCTATGCAATCTAGAGATGAAGTGCCAAAGATTGTGAAAGATTTTCAGCGCATGATTTTTACTCAACTCTAGACTGAGATTCATATTTTCCAGTCCAACGCAAAGGAGTACTTTCATGGTGATGTTGTTGTAGATCTCTTCATCGGAGTTCTTGTGCGGATCGGAGTTCTTGTGCTAAGACACCTCAACAAAACGATGTTTTGAGAGAAAAAATAGTTATCTTCTTGAAGTTGCTCGTGGATTCTACTACATATGCATGTTTCGAAACGCTTTTGGATGGATGTTGTTATGTGTGCTACATATATTATCAACCATATACTGTCTCGGTTGCTAGAGTATAAGGCCCCACATCAACTATTGTTTCCTAAGGCTCCTTTGTCCCCTATTCCAATGCATGTCTTTGGAAGTCATTGCTTTGTTCATAACTTGTCCCCTACTCGTGGTAAGCTTGATTCTCATGATATCCCTTGTATTTTTCTCGATTACCCTTTATCTCAAAAGGGTTATCGATGCTATGATCCTGTTTCACGCAAGTACTGTCTCTATGGATATATCCTTCTTTGAGAATCAACCTTTTTTTTTCGATTTCTCCTCAGGGGGAGAGTAAGGTTGAGGAGAAACACACCTAGGTTCAATTACCTCCTCTTCCTGATCCTCCTCCATTGCGTGTCTTCCTTTGTCACCACAAGAGCCAACAAAGCTCAAGAACTGTGGAACCCTACACTATGCAACCAACATCATCAGACTCTCCAGAGGCAAATCCCCATCAACCAGGTACACTTGTTCCCATTGATATACCTGATCCACTTGATATTGATCCTCTTGTTATTGATGATCTTGATGTTGGTCGAATATTACAGTTGGGAGTTGGTGGATCTTCTTGAAGGAAAAGAACTAGTTGAATGTAAGCTGATGGTACAGTAGAAAGGTACTAGGCCAGGTTGGTGGCAAAAGGGTTTACACAAGCGCATGAAGTAGACTATGTAGAAACCTTTGCTCCAGTAGCCAAGAAGAACTCTATCAGAATCCTCCTTTTATTGGCAATTAATTTTGAATGGGAACTTCACCAATTAGATATTAAAAATGCATTCTTGAATAGTGACCTAGAGGAGGAGTTGTGCATGACTCAGCCTCTAGGTTTTTGTGCCAAAGGTAGTGAGGAGAAGGTGTGTAGATTCAAAAAATCATTATATGGGTTGAAATAGTCACCTTGGGCCTAGTTTAGTAAGTTTCACTTAGTTGTACAACAAATGGGTTTCAAACAATGCCAGTCAGATCATACTCTGTCTGTGAAGAAAGGCGAAGGGAAAATTACAGCTCTAATCGTGTATGCTGATGACATAGTAGTCATAGGAGATTCGAAGACTAAAATACAAAAGTTGAAGAAATTCTTAGCCACTGAGTTCGAAGTGAAAGATCTAAGCCCCTTACGATATTTCCTTGATATTTAAGTTGTTCGCTCTCAAAAGGGCATCTTTATATCTCAAAGAAAATACATATTTGATCTTTTAGAGGACACGGGCAAGTTAGGAGTGAAACCAATTGATTCACCCATTGAACCTAATCATCGGTTAGGTGACAATCAGGAGGAGGCTATGAAAGATGTGAAGAAGTTCTAGAGACTTGTAGGGAGACTCTTATATTTGTTTATGACCAGACCTGACATTGCTTATGTAGTGGGTGTCCTTAGTCACTTCATGCATAATCCTAATACAGCCCACTTTAAAGTTGTAGAAAGGATCCTTAGATACCTTAAGAGGTTCCCAAGGGCCAATTTGTTGTTCCAAAAACATGGGCATTTGAAAGTTGAATTGTATATAGATGTTGAATGGGCAGGAGTAGTCGATAACAAAAAGTCTACTAGTGGGTATTGTACCTTTGTAGGAGGAAACTTGGTTACTTGGAGAAGTAAGAAACAAAGTGTGGTGGCTAGGTCCAGTGCTGAAGCAGAATACAGAGTTATGTTTCATGGAGTTATTGAAATCATGTGGATAAAGAACCTATTAGGCGAACTGGGCTTTACAGTTAACAGCCCCATGTCACTCTATTGTGACAATAAAGTTGCTACCAACATTGCCGTAAACCCAGTCCTCCATGATAGGACAAAATATATTGAAGTGGACAAGGATTTTATTAGGGAAAAACGTGAGTAGATAAGTATGCACTCCCTATGGCAGTTCAGAAGAACAAATTGCAAATATTTTTACCAAGGGTCTTCATCCTATGCAGCACAATGATTTGTATGACAAGTTGGGCATGATTGACATCTATGTCCCAACTTGAGGGGAGTGTTGAAATAGCTTAGTTTATTCTGGTTATTTTATTCAGTTTATTTTCTCTCATTCTGTTTAGAATAACATAGTTTTTTTATTCTGTTTATGTATTTTAAGTGCTGCAGGGGCATAAGAGTCCTTTCCCCATCTTTTAAGTGTCGCCCTATATAATATAATATAATATATTCTGGTGCCACCAAAACAGATTTGACTGCCAAACACTTTCTCTTCTCTTCTCCCTTCTCTCTTCTCTATCTCCTCTTTTCTTCTTCCTTCTTTTGTATTTTTCTGCTAATAATTAGGGATAGATGAAATAAGGCATATCAAGCAGTTTTCAAAGAGATGTAGTGTAGATACTCAACCCAAGTTAACTTTCCTAATTAGGATCCTCTTCCCAGGTGCCTGGTTTTGCCAATGAGATGCAGTAACATGTTTAGTCTATGATCTCCTTTATTTTATCTTCTATTGTTTTTGATACCTTCTCTACCATTTGTCTATGTAGGCGCAGTTGGTTCCTGTATCCTTTCTTTTCTTTTTGGATTATTGATTCTAGTATGTCAAATCATATTACTAGTCTTTATCCAAATCAATCCCACTATAAACCATACATGGGAAATAATAAGATCATCATTATGAAAGGTGAAGACTCTCTACATTTCCCTCAAGTTCCTTTTTTTTGATAATTGAATGAAATTTCCCTCAAGTTCCTTTTACCTACCACATGTTTTCCTTGTTCCAAAATTGACTGATAATCTAGTTGCTATTTATCAGCTTATTGATTATGATTATGCTTATACATTTTTATCACAATTGTTCTCTCTTTTAATAAGCAACCAAGAATGTTTTAGAATCTCATTGTAAAAGGGATCTCTTGTCCTCTTCAATAGTTGTACACTTCTCATTCCAAGAATCATGAATGATGAATATTCTAGTTTCTATGAACCTCCTGACTTTTGTCAGCTGAGACTTATACGTTACAACAGTGAGATTCGATCATCCCCTGGGTTATCAAGACTGCACCCTTTTTCTGTTTGCCCTATATAATCTTTCTCTATTTTTATATTCCTCTTTCTCCCCTATTTTATGCAAATTACCATTAAATCGCAACTTTAACCCTTGCATAGACCATTAAAGAGGCCGTAATTTAGTGATTTCCTTCCTGAAATTCTTCAGACTTCAGAATTGTCATATCTTTAATTCTTCTATTTTTAATGGCAGCTGTTTCAGGCAACTTGGGCAGCACTTCCTAAGAGGGTTGGGCAAACAGCATCTATTGCCAGGTCAACCTTCTCGTGCTCATTTTAGTAAACTGTTCAGTTCTAAAATTTACCTAGGATTGTTATCAGGCTTCCACCTTTTAAACTGTGTCATTATGTCACACTCTTTAACATGGCAATTTACAAAGTTATGGCCTTCTGTATCATGGTTTTGATGCAAGCATGATCCTGCAATGAGAATATGGTCAATTCTTGACCCATAATTGAATTCCTCTGCACCAGTATGCTGTGGCCAGCAAGTATATGCTTCTTTTCTGTGGCATTATTCAATAGAAACATTGATTAGACACATATACAAAATAATTTGCAAAAGGAGAAATCCAAACGAAGACAAAATTCATCCCAGAAAAACAGAAAATATTATGCCTATCATGTCTGTAAAGTGCCTAACTTTCATTTGAATTATCTCATGAAGATCAAAGAAGTGCAATACCAAGTCTGAATAGAATTTAGTACTTTGACAAAAGAGAAAACAAGTACAGAGTTTTCCTCCATTAATTTGGCATAGCTGTTATTCACTCAAAATAGACTTCAGATATTCAGAACTAATTAGTTACAATTTTGAAATAAACGTGCCTTGGATCAATGCTTCAACCTAATTCAAAATTTATGATGCTCATGGGTCCAATATGAGGAATCGCAAACATATATCAAGTAAGCATATTTTGTTTTTTCACTTCTAGCATAGATTATTTGTTTCTTGAATTCTAATAATCTGGATGAACACAAGATTCACCATATATCAAGATACCTAACCTATCTTGCAATCTCTGAAGCATATAGAAGACACTTGAAACCTAACATCTTAAATTTTTCATCCAACATGGTATAAAGAAATTAAAAATAAGATGCAAACAATATTTTTTATTGTTAACACTAGTTTAGAAAAAAGAAGAGACCTTGAAGAGAAAACAAAAGCCATTAAGAAACACAAATTAGGTAACAAAGACACAATTGTGCCTCAGATATATGATGGATCTAGATGGTTTAAAGCTTTAAGCTAATTAAAATCTGATCAATAATGACAAGAAAACATCCAAATGGTTCTAAATGCACATGAATCTTATCCACTTACAGAGCTATTTAAGTACAGGAAAATAAGGTGTGATGCATGAAAAAAAAACAAAAAACATTTCTATTCAGTGTGAACTCACTTTTTCATCTTTACATTAATGAAATAAGACTACAATGTGATATTCCATTGTCAACAAATTTATAAAGTTATAAATACTAGGCCTTCAAATAGACTGGGACTGGGTCAACTTATCAGACATTAGCTGATCGGTGCAGGGTTTAATTATTTTAGACCTAATGAAAGTTGTTGGTGGTTAACCAGTCTACCCCAGTCCATCCTGGTAAGACCTAAGCTGATCAGATATGTACTATTATGTAATGGCATAATACAAAACATTTGTGCAATATAAAATATCATATTATATCTATACATTTCTATGAGATCTTTAGCAAGCTACTTATAATTGGGTCCAATCAATAATAGGATGGATCTCACTTGTGATTTTTTCTAGGGCCATTTGGTTTGCATCACCTCTGGGTTGTAATTTTGATGTCTAGAAAATCTTCTATTGAGATTTTGCCTTCTGATAAGCTTTTAATTTTTAATAGGGAAGCTGACAGAAGCCCATTTTTGTGCTGGACTTGTTATTCTTTACAAAATCTGGTTATTCAGGAATGATTTAGTTCTTAGAAATGTTTCTTGGACTTTTGAAAAAGCTATCAGGAATATCACAGTTGCTTTTGGTGATTGTGGAGCTTCTCATTCTGAGGACTTATGCTCTCCCCCAGCTTCTGTTAACTGTGTCCCTCATTTGTCTACGGTTTTGTCTATTGATACAAGATTTTTCTTCTTTGATGATGGGGCTTTGATTAATCCTTCTAAAGGTTCTTATGGTTTTGTTTGTGTTTCTAAGGCTGGTGCTTTTGTGGTTGCCGCAGGAGGAGCTGCAGGGCTGAAGGGCTCAGTGCTGGAGATGGAGATGAAGTCTATTTTGGTTGCGCTTTTGTTTGTGTGCAGCCAAAATCTTTTTCATGGGGCTTGGAAAATGTATGGCTTTATGCTGTTATGCATTTCTGTCTTTATTTTGGATATCAAAAGCTGCTTTCTTTGGCTTATCAGAAAAAAAAAAATCTTTCTCATTTTGTTATTTTCTCCGACTCTTAGTTGGCCATTTCTTTTGTGAATGGTGTATTGGTTCTTGTCCTTGGTATCTGGAGCATCAGATGGACTCTATTAAGGTTGTTTGTATGCAAGGATGTACAGTTTCTTTCAGTATATTCCTAGATCTAGGAATTGTTTGGGCCATGAGATGGCCAAACAAACTAAGTCTTTTGAGGAAGAGCAATGTTGGTTAGGCTTTCCCCTGCTCTTTTTGATAGCTTTATTGTATTCTCTTTCCTCTGTAAATTAATATTTGCTTGGATAAAAAGATTGATAATAGGATTATCAATACCAGGTCTACCATAACTGGGCAATTGACAACCATAATAAACACAATACATGGTCATTTAACAGGAATATTAAATCGAATGACTGCAGGAATTACCGGTCAGGATGTTTTGCTCTAAAAACATCATAAAAGGGGCCTCCTCCACCCACTAAAATCGATCTAAGCCATCTCCGAAACCTAAAAAAATTCAACACAGATGTCAAACCTCGGAATATCATATGAAGGACAAAACTTATTTCCGTTCTATGTCCCTTCTATGGTTGACCAAAAAAAATTCTACTTTAAAATAGCCATCTTCATAGCCTTAAATTCAGCAAGCATGTATTTTGCAACCATAAACAATATGGTTGTGTTTGGATCAGGGCAGAATTGGAATAGAAAAGGAGGGAACAAGAGTTGCAAGTCCTCAGATTTGTCCATCCAAGTCCATTTGGGAAATGGAATTAAAGCAGATTTTTAACTAGGGGGTGGTCATTTGAATTCCAGAATTGAAGCCGGAGCTTAACTCAGTTCCAAATCTGCTCTGCCATCCATACACAGCCTTCTTTTTCAGCCATAAAATGCAACTTTATTAAAGAAAATGATCAGAAGAATGTGTCCTTTATGATGAGAACCCAAACCCCAGCCTTTTGACAAAGGCAGCCCAAATGAAAAAAGAAGTCAACAGAATACAAATATTAAATCTCCAATCCAGGCATACTGAGAGCTTTGTGGCCCAAAAGTCACAGCCTTTCTCAAAGCAAATCAGCTATTACTCACTGATTTTCCTCAAAATCTGGGCCAGCTTCACAGCGATCTATAGCAGAAGGAGCAATATTGAGATCACCAACAATGATGACCCTCTTCCCCCGACTTAAGAGAGATTCCCATCTTTTCTACAACAAAATAAATTGATATCAATGGAAAGTAATTAGGTTAGCTAAAATCGTTCAAAAAGCATGGTATGTATGCCTTTTTATCATCCACCTTCTAGAAAGAATAAGAAGAGCCTTAAACAAAGCCTCCATTTTATACAAGAGATACCAAATCAAAAGAGTCCTTAAATGAACTTAACAATGAAACTATAAGAGGACAAAATTGGATCATCTCCCCAAAGCTACAAGAGAAACCATAGGCTAGACACTTTTCTAGAATTTGCATAAGTGTGAAGAAGAGAGAATCACTGGATGCCTTATTGTACAATGGTTGCCAACTTGCCACCCTTCTTCATTTATTGAAAGACCAAAAATGCCACTAAATCTCAAGCTATTTTCTGAGTGAAAAAAGAATATAAGAATTATATACTAAGGTGGTGTTTGATTAATCCATATCGGGGTCTGAAATCTGAAAAAAAAAATTGCTTTCCAGAGGTTCAGTCCTGTTTGTATTAACGCCTGAAAAGTGATAAAGGGTCTGATTTGGTAAGAGGTGGCCCATGCACAGAACGTTTTCAGATGTGTTTCAGATGGCTCATAATGACTAAAATGCCCTCCTTTTAATATTACAGGCTTTGAAAAACAAAAATAAAATAAAAAGCAGATTTTTCTTTTCAGATTTTTTTTTTATCAATATAAGAATCTTTTTTTTTAGCAAAAGGTAAAGTATAATTGAATTAATGAAAAAGGTCCTTTGTACAATGAGAAGCTGTACAAAAAGCCAGAAGGACCTCAAAAGAAGGTCATCCTTAAAAAATTACAGTCAGAAGTAACCTCTTTAAAGTCAGAAAGACTAGACAACCAATTTCTAACAAAGGCTAAAGCCGAATTGGTGACTTCTTCCAAAGAGGATTTGAGATCAAAAACCTTGCTATTCCTTTCTGTCCATACCGCCCACATAATTGCTAAGGGAATTGCAGACCAGCACCTCTTTCCTTTTTTTGTCATCCCTTGGATCTGCCACACCTCCAGGGAAGCTTTAACTGAGGCCGGCATACACCAACTTAACCTCAAACTTCTTAAGAAGTGGTTCCAGATTTTTGTAACAAACTTGCAGTGTAAAAACAAATGTTTATTGATTCTGTAAACACACCACAGAGGCTATACCTCAGATCACTACAGTTAAAACCTTTCTTCACCAACATCTCTTTAGAGAGACACTTCTCTAAAGCTGCCACCTAAACAAAGAACTTGACTTTGTAGGGGTGCCACAGTCCCCCAAACAGCCCAGCTAGGAAAGAGAGCTTCAGACCCCCCCCCACTATGGAGTTATAGAAGGATTTAACTGAAAACTCCCCACTTCTGTTCCATCTCTACATCAAGGAATCCTCTTATTGAAGATTCAACACCTAAGACTGAAGGGAAGGTAGGAGATTTCCAACCTGCTAAATCTCCCAGTCATTGAAATCCCTTCTAAAGGCCAGAACCCAGCATATAGCATTGTCCCTCAACACTAAGGTATCAACTACCATTGCCTCTTTATCTACAGCCAGACTAAACAGGGTGGGAAATAGTTCCTTAAGAGATCGCTCCCCAGTCCAGGGATCTAACCAGAACCTGATCCTTCTCCCATCCCCAACTTTGAAGTCGACTCCCCTTCTGAACAGGTTTGAAGCTCTGCATATTCCTTTCCACAGACTACACCCATAAGTCGGCAAAGGCGGACCACTACCCCAACCACTGTCATCCAGCCCATTCACAAGCACTGAAAATCTTGGAGTGGAAAAACAAACTTTCATCCAACTTCTCCACTGGAGCCAAAGTACATTCTGTTCAGCAAATAATCCCAAGAGAAGAAAAACCAATTAACATGGTCATAAGCCTTCTGTAAGTCAATTTTACAGATTAGCCCACTTTCTTCACTTCTTAGCCTTGAGTTTATTAGTTCATTTGCTATGAGAACTACATCATGAATATGCTTGTTGTGGACGAAAGCCCCTTGGTACTTAGAGATTAGAGAGTCCATCACCTTTCTTAACCTGGTGGCCAGAAGTTTAGCTAGGATCTTGTAAACACTTCCAATCAAGCTAATCAGTCTGAAATCTTTCAACTCTGTATCTCCTTTCTTTTGGGGATGAGGGAGATAAAAGTTGCATTTAAACTTCTCTCAAGGGCTGCAGAATCATGAAATTCTTCCAAGACCTTTAATAGATCAGATTTAATGAGCTCCCAAAACTTCTTAAAAAACAGAATTGTGAAACCATCTGGCCTAGTGCCTTTTCCCCTTCCAACTCTTCTACAACCTTCTTAACCTCTTGCTCCGAGAAAGGTTTTTCCAAATCTAAACTCTGCTGTTCAGATAAGCATTCATAATTCAAACCATCCAGCCTTGGTCTTTTCTTGCAAAGTTCCTTGAAAAGATCTTTATAAAAATCAATAAAAGCATCTGCTATGACTTCCTCATTGCTCATTCCCTGCCTTCCAATTCCAACTTTTTTATGGAATTAACCCTCTTTCTTGCATTGGCCACCTTATGGAAGAAAGCAGTAATACTATCACCTGCTTTCAGCCACATTACTCTAGCTCTTTGCCTCCACTTGACTTCAACTTGGTGCATTAGAGTGTCAATACCCTCTTAGCTAAAGATCCATCTCCTTTTCTCCTCATCCAATGACCCACTCTCCTCCTCTGCATTAATATCAGCTATGATTTTCATGCACTCTTCCTTTTCTTCCACCTCCATCTTTGACATTCTGTTCTGCCAAGCCATGATTTTTCCTTTCAACAAATTTAGTTTTTGAAGAAAACATGGCTGGAAAAACCTTCAAAAGAACAATCAGACCACCACCTTTTAACATTTGTTACCAAATCCTCTGAGTCCAACCAGCAATGCTCCAACCTGAGTGGAGGTTCTTTTAATCATTTTATTAAAAGATTAAAGAAGAAGATGCAAGAGAAAAGGGGAGGGAAAATTACTCAAACTTGCAACAAAGCCCGAAACAAGTTACCCCTTCCCACCCCTTGTTTAGCAAGTGCATCAGCAAGTGTATTAGAACTTCTCTTCACCCACTGAAATCGAACTCCATATTCTGGGCCAGCCATTTAAGCCTTTTTTTTTCATTAACATAATTCCAAAGCCCAGTTTCTTCTTTTTGTAGCCAATTAATCACCAACTTAGGGTTGCCTTCAACAACCAGTCTTCTAATATTTAACTCATTTGCCTTTTGCTCCTTCCAGTACATCCATAATCTCAGCTCTAAGTGAGTCAATTGTACCTATTGGCCCTGAATATAAGGCAGCAACTTTTCCTTCGTCATCTCTGAAAACACCTCCAACACCTAAGGAACCTAGGTTACCTTCACTACTCCCATCAAAATTCAGCTTAATGAACCCATCAGCTGGTGGAGACCAAAGAGGCATACTTGCAGCCTTTTCTTTTTTGATAAAAAAAGGATCAATTTCATTAATAAAAAACTAGTGCAGTTGCAAGCTTCCCTTGGAGAGGCACGAGCTGTGTCCTCTCCTACCAGTAGGAAGAAAGACAAAGGATAGAAAACAGATTCAGTCTACAATTGAGCCCAATACAAACATTCCTTATTTACCCCTTGCTTTGCAAGACCATCAGCCATAGAGTTTGCTGACCTCCCCACCCATTGTATCCTCACTGTCAAGCTTCTTGTTAGGCAGTTGAACTTTTTAATTTCATTCTTAAAACACCACACTACAGATTCCGGATTTTGTAGCCAGCCCACTACCACCTTGGAGTCCCCTTCTATTATCAACTGTTCCACACCTACCTGCACTGCTAACTGTACTCCCTGGATAGTGGCAGCAAGTTCCGCCCTAGTAAAGTTTCCAACTCCTATGGGTCCTGAGAAAATAAGAACCACATTCCCACTCTCATTCCTCAGTACCCCTCCCAACCCAGACGGACCAGGATTACCAAGACTACTCCCATCGAAATTCAGCTTCAAGAATCTTTCAGGAGGGGGTTCCCAAACCATGCTCACTTTAGTTTTTATGGATGAGCAATTAGCCACTTCTAACCAATTCCTCCACACATCATTGAATGAGAATTGATGGAATAGGTCTAGTGATTTTAGCCATAAGATCACCCTATTTAGAATGCAGTCCTTCATCTCTTCTGGGTTTCTCTCCTTCTCTTGGAAAATTCTGGCATTCCTTTCTTCCCACACGGACCAAATCAGCACTGCTCTTGCACACCTCCACATAATTCTTCCTCTTCTATGCCGCCAAGGGAAGAAAGCAGGATCAAAGAACAAACTTGCATCTGCTGGCCTAACCAACCTGCACCCAAACAATGAGAAGAGCCACTCCCATGACTCTGCAGTAAATGAACAAGATATTAGTATATGGTTATAGTCCTCACCATGTGACCTGCAAAGAATACACCAGGAAGGTGAGAGACATACAAAATGTCCTCTTTTGTATAGTGTCAAAGGTGTTTATTTTCCTATAATACACTTCCCAGCAAAAAGTCATAACCTTAGGGGGAACAGGACTGCACCAAATTTCCTTAAAAGGGAAAGGCTGATTGGGGGTAGACTAGGTAATGGATTTAAAGAAAGAAGTGGATGAAAAGGATCCATTCCGCTGGGGTGTCCAAATCCGAATATCAGGTTCATAAGGGTCCAAACATACCTTATCAAGTAGACTTAGCAGATTTGTGAGAGACAATTTCCTCTTCCCTTAAACCTCTGTTAGAATGTTAGAGTGATGTTCGGCTGATAAGAGTTCTTATTAGCCCATTCTTATGTTTAACTTATCTTGTAACTGGGCTTGTGTTAATGGGCCTAATCCTGTTTAATGATTTAAGTCATCTGGGTGTCCCATCACTAATCAGGGGCATCCCAGTAATTTCTTGTACCTTGTACTATATTCATCTATAAATAAAGGACTGGTCGACTGGATAGTACAGTTCGACATTCACTTCAGTTCTGTGGTTCTCTTCTCTTCCTTGCTACTTCGAGTATAGCTCTTCAGATTACATGGTATCAGAGCATTAGCTCCTTCCTGGTTTCAGCAGGCACACTCTTTTCTCTTGCTGTTTTTTCATCTTCTCTCTTCCTTTTCTGGGTTACTGCAGTGAAGACCTAGGAGTGTAAGAGAGTAAAGCAAGTTCAAACCTAGGGTTTTTCTTGGTTGTAGGACTCAAGGGAAGTAAGACCCAGAAGTAGATGTCCTACTAGATTATCTCCAGCAAATAGTAGCTATTGGGCTACTAAGAGAGGTCTGTATAGGACAGACCTAGTTGAGGACTGATTTCAGCAGTCCTAGCACTAGCCGAAAGGGGGAGAGCTTCCTCTACAGTTGCAGCTTCGTGCTCCAGCAAGACTTGCGCAGAACAAGTGGTAAAGACTTAGCCTTCTCTATAGTTGCAGCTTCGTGCCCCAGCAAGACTTGGGCAGAACTGTGGTAACTTCAGTTACAGATTCTCTTCAGGTCGGTTATCAGTCCTACTTTGTGAACTTCAGTTACTGCACTGCACAGTTACTTCAGGTTGCAGAACAAGCCCTAACTGAAGTAACTTCAGTTACTAGCACTGTGAACTGGTTTAGTTACTTCGACCAGTCCTAAACAGCACTGCACAGTACCCGAACTATGAACACTTCTACCAGCACTGTGAACACTGTGACCACTTCGGCCAGTCCTAAACAGAACCACCTACAGCACTGTGAACAACTCTTGGACTGAAGTCAGGATGTCCTCACTATCCGGTGAAGTTTCCTCTAGAGATAACAAACCTGTTACAAGGTCCTCAAACCTGGAAAACCCTAATCTGCACAGCTTGCAGATTACAAGTGTGCTGCTAGATGAGTATAACTTCAGAGAGTGGTTTGTCTCAGCAATGCTGTTCATTACCTCTCGTGAGCTCACAAGCTATTTGGATGGAGACAAGAAACAACCAGAAATTGGTAGTCTTGAATATACCATGGCGCAAGGAAAATGCCACAGTCATGTCTTGGTTGTTGGCCTCTATGACTCCTAGGGTGGCCAGAACTGTTCATCACTTCCCCACAGCTGCTAAAATTTGGGAGAAAGTATCTGAGACATATGGCCATAAAAAGAACAATGCTAGAATCTACAGGCTGAACCAAGACATTGCAGCCCTAAGGCAAGGAGACATGTCCGTGGCAACCTACTTTGCAACACTGGAAGGCCTCTGGGAAGAGCTTGATCACCATTTGATTTTGGATTGGGAAAATGCTAATGATAAGGGGAGGCATGATAAGCAGATTGAGGAGGGCAGAGCCTTCAAGTTTCTGGCGGGTCTTGACCCTGTATATGAAGGTATAAGGTCACAGATTCTAGGGAGAGATGAATTACCTGAGCTTCACCATGTCTACTACCTAGTGAGGAATGAAGAAGTAAGGAGAAAGGAGATGCAAGTTGACTCCCAGACACAGTCAACAGAACTACCTGGAGAACATTCAGCCTTAGTCTCCACTAAGGGGAATAGATTTTCAGACAATAAGTCCCTCAAGTGTACACATTGTGGTGGTGAGAAACACACAAAGGAGAAATGTTGGGTCCTGTACCCTCATCTGAAGCCAGTTGCTCTGAGAAAGGACAAAAGGCAACATAAGGGCCACACAGCAAGTGGGAATCTTGCCACCAACAACAGTAGTGACAACTCATAGAGTATTCAGACAGTGTCATCTTCCACCGCAAGGCAGGCTGCCGACTCTTCTGGACCAAGTACTTTGGGTTTCACAGCTAGTGAGGTAGAGGTTCTCAGCCGGGCATTAGCCCGTCTGAAGAACAATTCTTTAGCTTCCACCTCTCTTGCCAAATCAGGTACAACCTCTGCATTTAGTGCATCTAGTTCCATTAATTCTACCTCTTGGGTGATTGATTCCGGAGCCACTGACCATATGACACATATGTCCTCCTTATTCTCCACATATCATTTGTTGTCTGGCCAGGATAAGATGAGAGTAGCTGATGGGTCCCTCTCCACCATCTCTGGAAAGGGGGTGGTTGACCTAAGCAAGGATCTCTCTCTTAAATCAGTCCTACATGTTCCTAGTCTTACCTCAAATCTGTTGTCTGTTTCAAAGCTTACAAAAAACTTGAACTGCAGTATAACTTTCTTTCCTTCTCATTATGTCTTCCAGGACAGATTGACGAGGAGAACGATTGGGAGTGGTCATGAGTATGGGGGCCTCTACTATTTTGATGAAGATGTCAGCTCAGCCTTGCAAACTTCTACTACTAGTCCGGAAAGTGTGGAATCAATAGCTAGGCTGCACTTGTGGCATGCTAGGCTAGGTCATTTGTCCTTTTCTTCCTTAGCAATGTTGTTTCCCGAATTATGTAAGGGCATTCCGAGTCAGAGTTTAATTTGTGATGTGTGTCAAATGTCAAAACAATGTAGATCAATGTATCCAATTTCTAGTAATGAAATTCAAGTCCCTTTTGATTTGGTTCATTCTGATGTTTGGGGTCATTCACCCATTGTTTCCATTGATGGCTTCCGTTACTTTATCAGTTTTATTGAACATTATTCTCGGTGCACTTGGATTTATCTGTTGAAAGGACGTGAAGAAGTTCCCCGGATAACTATGATGTTTTGCAAGATGGTTGAAACACAATTTGATAAAAAGATCAAGCAATTCCGTTCAGACAATGCAGCTGAATACTTTGAAAGATCCCTGAACTCATTCATGAAAGATACATGCATGTTACATCAATCATCATGTGCTTACACCCCTCAGCAAAATGGGGTTGCTGAGCGTAAGAACAGGCATCTATTGGAAACAGCTCGAGCCCTTCTTTTCCAGCACAATGTGCCCAAGCAATATTGGTCTCAAGCTGTTCTCATTGCATCATACCTGATAAATTGGATGCCATCTAAGGTACTGGGTATGAAGACCCCTTTCTTTGTTTTGTGTCCCACTCTTCCAGAATTTCCTCTTCCCCCGCGGGTTTTTGGTTGTACATGCTTCATACATGTGAAAGATCCAAAGAAGACCAAGTTGGATCCTAAGGCTACAAAGGGAATATTTTTGGGGTACTCTCCTACGCAGAAGGGGTATAAGTGTTATGATCCTGTCTCCAAGAAAAAATATGTCACTAGGGATGTAGTCTTTTTTGAGTCTCAACCCTATTTCCAATCTTCTCAGAATCCTCTTCAGGGGGAGAGTAGTGGGTTGGAAGAGGATTCTCATTCTCCCTTCTTTTTTGTTCCCATTTCATCACCTTCCACTACTACTAGCTGTAACATTCCGGGTCAACCTAGTGAGACTTCCACTGTGCCAGTTGCTTCTCCAGATTCGGCTGATGCTTCTGAAGGTTCCAGTAAACAAGAGAAAGAGATACTTACATACAGTAGAAGGAAGAAGGCCCCTCAACCTCATGATTGCAACCAGTTGAACTCAGATCAATCTGTCTCTGCAATCCAAGGTAATTCTGATTCACTCAATTCAGATTTGGATCTTCCTATTGCTCTCCGTAAGCCTATTCGTTCTTGTACCACTCGACATCCCATAGCCGATTATGTTTCTTACTCACACTTATCCCCTGCCTATCATTCCTTTGTGTCTGCTCTTTCCTCTGTATGTGTCCCTTCCAGGTATTCAGATGCGGCATCTGATCCAAAGTGGAAAGAAGCCATGAATGAGGAGATGAAAGCCCTAATGAAAGCAAGGACATGGGAATTTGTGGACCTGCCAGAAGGGAAAGGCACTGTTGGGTGCAAGTGGGTATTCACAGTAAAGCACAGGGAAGATGGGTCAATTGAGAGGTACAAGGCCAGACTTGTGGCAAAGGGATTTACACAAAAGGAAGGAATTGACTACAAGGAAACCTTTGCCCCAGTAGCAAAGCTCAACACAATCAGGGTTCTACTATCACTAGCAGCAAAATTCTCTTGGGAACTTCATCAGTTGGATGTGAAGAATGCCTTCCTAAATGGTGATCTTCATGAAGAGGTATTCATGGAACCCCCACCTGGATATGATGTTGGAAAGAAGGTATGTAAACTAAGGAAAGCATTATATGGTTTGAAGCAATCTCCCCGGGCATGGTTTGAGAGACTTTGTTTGGCCATGAAGAAAGTAGGGTACACTCAGAGCAGTGCAGATCATACATTGTTTACAAGGAGACAGGATGACAAACTTACAGCACTCATTGTGTATGTGAATGATATGGTGATTACTGGAAATGATGTGAAAGAGATGAAGAGGCTGAAGGAGTTCTTAGCTTCAGAATTTGAGATCAAAGACCTGAGAAATCTGAGATACTTTCTTGGAATTGAAGTTGCTAGATCAAGAGAAGGACTCTACATATGTCAAAGAAAGTATGTGCTAGATCTCCTAGAGGAAACAGGCATGATGGGGTGCAGGCCAGCAGACACTCCAATAGAACCAAGCCATGGATTACAAGAATCAATGGGTGAGGAATACTGTGATAAGGAAAGGTACCAAAAGTTGGTAGGAAAACTGATATACTTATCCCTTACTCCGGCCAGACATTGCCTATGCAGTGCATGTTGTCATTCAATTCATGCACTCACCAAAAACCCCTCATATGAGAGCAGTGGAAAGAATCCTCAGATACTTGAAGACTTGCCCAGGGAAAGGAATTCTATTCAGAAAAAACAGCAAACTTGAAATTGAAGCCTACACTGATGCTAATTGGGTTGGGTCCGTTGGAGATAGAAAATCAACCTCAAGTTACTGTACATTCTTGGGAGGAAACCTAGTCACATGGCGTAGTAAGAAGCAGAATGTTGTGGCTAGATGAAGTGCAGAAGCAGAACACCGGGCTATGGCACACGGGGTTGCTGAACTCTTATGGCTCAGGACTCTCCTTAATGAGCTTGGTATCAAGACCGAGGGTCCTCTCAAGCTGTATTGTGATAATAAAGCTGCTATCAACATTGCCAACAATCCTATGCAGCATGACAGGACAAAACATATTGAAATTGATCGACACTTTGTCAGAGAGAGAATTATTTCAGGAGAACTTTGTGTGCCTTATACTCCATCAGAGATGCAGATTGCAGATGTATTAACTAAAGGGCTGGCATCAACGAAGTTCAGGGACATACTTGGCAAGCTAAACATGATTGATATTCATGCTTAGCTTGAGGGGGAGTGTTAGAATGTTAGAGTGATGTTCGGCTGATAAGAGTTCTTATTAGCCCATTCTTATGTTTAACTTATCTTGTAACTGGGCTTGTGTTAATGGGCCTAATCCTGTTTAATGATTTAAGTCATCTGGGTGTCCCATCACTAATCAGGGGCATCCCAGTAATTTCTTGTACCTTGTACTATATCCATCTATAAATAAAGGACTGGTCGACTGGATAGTATAGTTCGACATTCACTTCAGTTCTGTGGTTCTCTTCTCTTCCTTGCTACTTCGAGTATAGCTCTTCAGATTACAACCTCTACGAAACCCAAAGCCCCAATTTGGTGTTAACAGGTCATTCATAATGGAAAAAAACTTTGACACAAAATACTTTTTGTACCTTGAAACAGAGAACAAAGAAAGGAGAAGGTCCTTCAATGGAGCCTCTCCCACCCAGGTATCCTCCCAAAATAGGACTAAGTTACCATTGCAAACATCATACCTAGCAAAACTGAGGAATTGAGGAAGAATGCCATGAATAGCTTTCCAAGGTGTTGCCAAGGTTGCTCACCATGATACTTTAGCATCCCTAAAGTTTTCTGAGCGACCATAAATACTACCCACCACCTCATGCCAAAGTCTCCCTCTCTCCATTGGCCAACTCCATAGCCACTTCCTCAGCAATGCTTTATTTTTTTTAATCAAATTCCCTAACCCCAATCCCCCTCTCTTTATTCCAGCAAACCACCTCCCGTTTTATCAAGTGATCCTTTTTACTTTCCCCCGGCTCCCAAAGAAAATCTCTCATCAACATCTCTAGCATCTTAGCTTCCCTAGGTGGTATCCCAAACACAAACAAGAAATAGGTTGGTAAGTTAGCAAGTGTGGCTCTTATCAACATGATTCTACCCCCCAAGGATAAGTAGTTTTTCCTCCACGAAGTTCACTTCTTTTGGAACCTCTCTACCACTAGACACCAAAAGCTACTCTCCCTAGGGTTTGCCCCTAACAGAAGCCCCAAGTAAGTCATAGGCCAGGACGAGATAGAACATCCTAAACTTCTTGCTATAAACTCCACCTCCCTATCCTCCAAGTTAACACCAGCTACACAACTCTTTTCGAAGTTGACACTCAAATTTGACAATCTCTCAAAGCTTCTAACCAATTCCTTGAGATTCCTCACTCTCTCAATATCATCCCCGTCATAGAAAATCAGAATATCATCTGCAAATTGGAGATGGGTGACCGGAATACCATCCCTCCCTATTCTCCACCCTTTAATCACATCTTCTCTATCAGCCTTTGAGATCATTCTACTAAGCACCTCTGCTATTAGAGTGAAGACGAAAGGTGATAGAGGGTCCCCTTGCCTGATACCCCTACAGGCTGGGAACTGTGGCATACTTGCAGCCTTAGACGAAGTTGAATCAGCCACTTCCAATTTCTAATCTAAGCATCTGTAAAAATATCCTCAAAAATCTCTAAAGATTTTATCCGCTACACCACTCTAATGGTAATGACTTCAATTAAAGCTTCCCTACTTCTCTCCTTTCCAAAAAAAATGTCCTCATATTTCTTTCTTCCCAGATTTTCCAACAGATAGCCTGCTCTAGTGCGTCTCCATAGTATTTGACCCTTTTTCTTTGGCCACCTAACAAAAGAGGAAACAAACAAGCTTTGTATATCCAGTGAGGAAGTCCCCCTACAACCAAACAAAGAGAGAAACCAATCCCAAATAGACAAAACAAAGGGGCAGGAGATTAATAAGTGATAGCAAGTCTCACCATTATCCTTATAGAGAACACACCAGTGTGGGATAAACACCAATTGGATCTTTTTCTTTGAAGTAGGTCGCAAGTGTTGAACCTTTCAGATTTCTGATGGTTAAGAAGAGCTATTTTGCTTTGCATATTTCAAGTTTTAGTCTTATCAAACACCACCTAAGGAAAGAAAATCAACAGCTGTAGATTTTTTTTATCAGTAACTATAAAGCTTTATTAATTCAATTAAAAGAACAGTATGCACAAGGTGATATCCAGGAGTAACCCAAGATTTGGCCTAGTATTATTAGCCACTCATTGTAATATGTACAAGCCCTGAATAACTGTTCCCTATTAGCTCCTTGGTTTTCTTGCCATCTTCCAAGCAGTTGGCAATCCTCAGTATCCTTTCGTTAGCAAATTTTTTACTCCTCTATATGCTTCTTTACCTCCCTCATGATACCTCTATTGTTATAGCTTTATTTATTAACAAAACAGAGAAAGAGAAAGGAGATAGAAGAAAGAATAAGAGAATAAGAGGAGAAATAGAGGAGAAGATCAGAAGAACAGACAATCTTCTTAGGAGAGAGAAGAAAAGAGTACTCACTTTCCTAGCAGCTGGTCAATAAATTCAGTAATTAAATGTCATTTACATACTTGAACCTGTTTAATGAAAATTAGGACTTGTGTGTCCTTATTAGAACAAGAGAAATGTCTAAACTACCTTTCCGCCCAAGCAATTAATTTGTACTTAAGTTATCTCTCAACATCTATAAACCAATGAACCTGTATCAGATTTTCTTCACCAGTCCACTATTGTTTTGGAGTCCCCTTCCACCTCCAAATCCTGTCATTGCAAAGATTTAGCTAGTCTTAGATCGTGCAATAAAGTCACTAGTTCAGCTCATAGTGAATTTCCTTGACCAATGGGTATTGAGAATAGAGTCGAGATGTCACTTCCATCATTTCTGAAAACTCCCCATATCCCTGATGAATCTGGGTTCCTGAGAGGCTGAGACAACAGCAATCAATACTGGATTTGACTCAGCCCCTTTGTGGTGGTGACCAGCAAGGGGTGGGAGAGATTTGACTGCCAATATTTTGCCACTTCACGACAATTCCTGATTAAATCATCTGGTGAGAAACATTTGAATTCTTTCATGGGTCTTCACCCAATGGGCCATTCCTTACTAAGATGGCCTTCATGATACCTTCCTTGCTATGATGAGGCTTCTCTTTAAAAGTTCTGCTATTTCTTTCTTCCTATAGGCTTCATAATGAATCAGTTGCAGAACTTTTGTCTTCAAAGCTTAGAAAGAGATCTGTATTCATTTCCAAGACTCAAGACAAAAGTATGTCACAAACTCCATAAAGAAGGAAGCTAACAGAAGTTTCCTAAAAGAGAGCTGCAACTACCCCAGCATGGTATTAAGGTATCCATCTCAACTTTCAAGATTCCAGCATGTCCATGTCATAATAGATAAATGCATTATAGATATTATGACCAACAAAAGAAAACATTCAAATGTAGATTTTTCATATTATGTATAGCTTAACCGCATTTATTACCTATTTGGAAGTTCCAATTGATTAGAACTGATATGCCTACATATATGCCAGGAACAATAGCACCTAAATAAGAAAAGGGAAAGGATATTTACCTCTATATTTTATGGTAACTGAACCTCAAGTCATAAGACAAGGAATTACAGAATAATAAGCTTCCAGCAATAGGACACATGCAAGTTGAAAGCCATTTACTATTTTTTGCTTCCACTAGTTCAACTTCAATCAGTAGATAATAATAAGCTTCCAGCAATAGGACACATGCAAGTTGAAAGCCATTTACTATTTTTTGCTTCCACTAGTTCAACTTCAATCAGTAGATACTATAGTTCTTGTGTTCATGAATTATTTTGTGTGTGCCAACTATAACTGAAATAGAATACAGGTTGAACCTAAACAATCAAAACACAAAAAACAAAAAGTACATCAGTTTTCCATAAGATATCATCCATATTTCACACAGTCCACAGGTAGATAGACAACCCATCATACACAGCCCTTATGCAGCAGCATCTAATTACAGAGTGTCATATCATTCTAACTGTTGAATCAACAAAATATGCTGCAGTGCAAACTAATGTGTATAAGTCAAAATACACAAAAAGACATTGTACATAGCACAGGTAAAGATAAACCAAGTTACCTGCAATATCTTGAAAAATGTGAGCTTAAACTGGACTCTTTCCACATCATTGGGTTCAGCTCTAGGTCCATATATATTAAAAAGAACTGCAAAAATACCTCTAGCATAAATTTAAATGTCAAATCATTATTTAAGCATTCCTAGACTATGTGCACAAGAGAAAAGGTAGAAAACAGACATTTAACTGCAAGAATGTTTTTGGGTTCTAATGGTGTGGTTAAAATGGACTTGACACCTGACAGGATATGTTCCTTCCAACAAAGTGGCTCCGTTAATATGGTGCTTATCACTCAGCAACTTATTCCTTTTTATCGGTGAGCAATCAAAGCAAACATGTTTAAAAAACAAATAGATGTCACTCAATAACATGCTAACTCACCAAAATGACCATGATCTGTAATGATACAACGTCCCTCACTGTCAACTTTAAGGAGATGCTCTCTTGTAATTCCCTCAAGGCATTCCACTTTTGGAGGCACTTCATCCTTATTTATGGAAACCCCTATTTGAGAATTTCCAAGAAGACCAGTGAAACCCTCTTCTGCAGAAAGTGGCAAAGCCACTTCATTACTTGAGAATGCTGAAGATACCCGGCAAAATGTTGCAACACCTGAAAATTAAACAAGAGCTTTTTGTGGAAGGTAGTTCAGGAAAAAAAGAGAACCACATAGGAACATTATGCAACTTCAGAGACCTTTCTAACAAGTACAGAGCTTCAATATCAAATGGTCCAAATCACTGGAAAGTATCTCAAATATAAAGAACAAGAGGAGAAATGTACAACCAACAAATCCCATTGCACTCATAGAAATGACAAGATCTGTATGTCTAAAAGTTTCAATGGTTTGCAGAATAATCTTCATAATTCAATGAGGAAGATCGAACTATGACAGAATATGACCATGCAATCCCACAATTGAACATGGAAAATAGGAACCAATGAGATACTTCCGACCATATTCAAAACAAAAGCCATCAGAACTAAAATATCCATGATTGGTATAACAGTTAAGTGTATTTCCACAAATCAATTATGATGTCGAGGTGTGACTTTCATTGCAACTTAAGTGTAAAGAAAGCATGGTTAACAAGAATATACACATCTGGGTTTATAAGGGATGGAGTAAGGGAGGAGAGAGAGGAGATATTATACTAGTTTATGTTGGAGCAAAATGCTAAATGCAGCTTTTCCCAAGATTTTAATAATATAATTAGGTTCCCTTATCCAAAAAGTTTAAGAAAGCTTAAAACTACCCAAGAATTTAAGTCTACAGTGGTCTTTCCTCAAACTAAAGAAATTCTTTCACAGCTTATACATTCTTATTATCATGCCCAAGAAACGAAGTAGCACACCACTCGTTAAGGAAATGCACACTCATTCTTTTTGAACTAAAAAAGAAAAGACAGAATAAAACCTAGATACTTAACGCATCGCCTATAATCAATATTTCCCTTGTGAAAGAAAGGTTGGAAGGTGTCCCTTCTAAGCATTCATAAATGGAATCTAATACCTCCCTCTCCATTTTGTGAACAAAATTCACCTGGAGCTAGAAAGCATAATAATTTTGTTTTATTTTGGTATATTCTGTTGAGGCAATTAAACAAACAGGTTACCTGAATAACAAACACGTCCCTTCTCGAAGGTACGAGTGCAAGAAAAGAATGATTCATATCCCTCGGCCATAATTAAGTCCGCTTTCAAGTCCTGCCTCGACAATTTGGTCTCCTGCTCTTCATCAATTTTTGCCACCCAGAAAACCGGTGGAAATACAAAAAGGTAAATAACCAAAAAAGTTAAAAAGAAAATAAAAAGCCCAAGGAATTCTACTAATAGAAAATAAACCTGAACGCAGATGATATCGGCGTCGAGGGAGTTGAGTAATTTACGAAGAGAACCGTGTTGGGATATGCGTGGTCTCAGACCATTAACGTTGTAAGTTACTATCTTCATCGCTTCCTCCCTTTAATGCTTGCAGTGCATCAATGCATCATAAAATGTTGCTCCGGACCTCGCATAAATGACGATTAGCAGACCGACCGTTGAACGAACCTCCTGCTCAATGTTATTAATGAAATTGGATCCAAATCCGCTACAATACACTCAATCCATACCATAGTCTTCTCAGATAGATATGGTTGTTATGAATGTCGGAGAATTGGAGGTTCAGTCAGACAGGCGAAGAGCGTGCAGGCTCAGGGTAGTGGAAGAATGCTTAAATTCTTAAAAGCTTTTAACTTCAAAGCGACAAGAATGAAACAGGCGCATTGATAAGTTACCCGAGTGACGAAACCACGGTGGGATCCCGTGAGGCGCCAAGGGTGAGGAGCAGATCCCGTTCCGTTGAAGAAGGCCTAATGTTTTTTCTTTTTCTTCATTTTTTTTTTGGGGTTTCTACCGTTCCAGCCCTAGTAGAGTACTGCCCGTAGAAAAATCCTTTTTGCGGTCGATTGGGTCAAGGATTGAGGTCAGATTTATGGAAAACTCCGTTTTGGAAATTCTTTCAAGTGAGTCCTCGAATTTCAAAACATGTTTATGCAATGATATGGGCTTTGAATATCTCTCAATGAAATAAAGCATATAAGTCGGGAGATATTTCCAATGCAAGGCTCCAAAGGCTGCTCTAACTTTGCCCTTTTAAATTGTCTAATAGGTCTTTATCATTAATTGACTGCCACTGTCACATGACATCTAGTGAGCATTAAATAATTTCAAAGTGATAAAATTACTCTTTATGATATTTTTTTGATCATTTTATGCATTTCGTCTAAGTCTTAAAGAATGATAGGGGAAGAAGGGTTATGAAACCAGACATTGATTAACTGTTGAAGCTCCTGCTCCCCTATCCAAGTTTCGTTATTCAACGATCAACTGTAACCAAATGATCAATTGGAACCGGACGAAGAATTATACTATTCAAGGCTTAAGGCTTCCTCTACTGCAATGAAGCTCATTAAAGTCTTTGGATGGAAATGAATCTGGTACAATCATTGTTTTAAGATTTAAACCTTGAGGTATGAGGTGTGTACGTCTCAAGGCAAAGCACACAGATTTTGCCTCAAGGCTTAAGCCTCACACTGTTTGTTAGAATGAGGCATGAGTCATAACTTGAGGCATAAATAGGCATAAGCCTCAAGTATTAATGATTAATTAGTGATTTAATATTGATGGTGCGCAATCCGGTCACTCCTATCCGGCGCTTGCGTGGCTCTTGAAAGATACCTGAGATGAAGAAGATGAAGGATACCCGGGGGCTTTCCCAATGGGAACACTTCGATGCTTAAGTTAGAATCCTGTGAAAGGTGCAAAGAGAGGATGAAGGCTAAGAGTGCAGATAGCGCGAGTATCAGGAGTTACCTCTGTTTCCTTGAGATTGGGCTTCTTATAACATAATTTTGTTGCATCAGGCCCACTAGCCTTTGACAGGGCAGGTATAACCGCCATTGTCATCCTGCCACAGCCGTTACAGGCAGGGCTGAGGTAGCACGTGCGGGGCCGTCATTGTAGGGTACGTGCCTATCAGGTGTAAGGCACCCTCTAAAGGTGGTAGGCACAACACTGTCTGACGAGGGACATGGTTGTTGTCCTCAGATTTGTTGGGTATGGTGGTCGGGCAGGAGATCTTACTACGATATGCCGAACTGCTCTTTCGTGAGTTACCCCATGCCGAGCTATCCCACAAGTGCCCGTGGCAAGTTACACCAAGCTGTCTGACTCGAGGTGTCTTTACCTCAGGGTATCTAGAGGCGGATTCGGGTGTTCCTGTTTGGGAGTGGCCCAAAATCCAATGGGAGGAGCTCGGGCATCAAGAAAGGCCAGGGGGCCCCGAGCTCGAAGGTAGCCCGGAATGCCTTAGCCTCGGGGAGGAGGTGGGGGTTAGGCAGCACTCGACGGGTAACTTACCCCGTCGAGTTGCCAGGTTGAACTCGGTGGACCCTTCCCTCCGAGTCGCAGTTGCGCTTGCTGTGCTGTCATGCTGAATCATTGCTTGAGCAAGGTCACACCCACGTGTACCCGTGCTACGAGGTCGGGCCAAATCACCCTCCATCAATTGCCCCCCACTCCCTGTGCTGGCGGCATTGACCCATCACGAGGAGTTCATGTCGCATCGGGTGGATTTGGCTTTGGTACTCATGCTGCTTTGTCATGCGATTCGCCTATCTAGACTGGTCTAGTTCCCGGCTCAGTCAAAAGGAACCCGAGTCGCATTTGGTTTATGCGCGGATGTCACGCGATTCGGACTTCGTGGATGCCAAAAAATGCGCTAAACTAATTTCACCTCAAGGAACCCGTAGCCGATTTTTTTGAGAGCCATTGGATCGTCTCCATCTTGACCGTTAATGCCCGGGTGTAACGGCTATAAATAGTGGGGGACCCTTGGTCATTTCTTCGCCACAAAGTCTTCACCGTCAGTGTTGAGCTCGCATTTGAGGTTCCTAGCTTGGGTCTTCTAGCTCGGTCATTCCCCTTAGTTTAGTTCGTGTTTCCTGCGATGAGTCCTTAAGCTTCCTTTCCTTTTTCAAATATTCTTTCCTTTCCACGTTGTGATGTCGTCTAGTGTAGATAGCCTCATCAACGAGCCTGAGGTGGGTACCTCGGCTCAGGGTGGCTCTTCTGCCGCCCAGCCGTCTGATATACGGGTGGCTTTGGGTCATCTGGCATCCACCTCCCACTGAGGTCGGGTGCCAAATCAGTTTGGCCCTTCCACCATGACTCTGGAGAGACTCCAGGACCTCATATAGAGGTTCAACCTTCCTAGGGAGTACTCTTATAGTCTCCACACCGGCAACTTTCCATGGGAGCACGATCCCGATGAGATCATGGTCTTCAGGGAGCAACTGGTCGCCAGACTCCAACTTCCTCTTCACCTCCCGATTGTTGAGGTGCTGGTGCACTTTAATATTACCTTGGACCAACTTCACCCGAATTCCATACGAAATGTGGTCGGGACCATTCCCCTTTGCTTCGACCGCTCCTTCCCCATTGACCTAGATATCCTTAGTACTATCTTGGCAATAAAGAAGAGCGCTTCAGGCACTCTCCCCAGGCACAGGCGGACTTATTACCTGTCTCCCCGCCCGGGTTTTAAATTAATGCATCTGCTCCCGAGTAAAGTCCCAGCCTGGAAGCGGGACTACTTCGTAGTTCAGAGCAGCATGGGGTGGCCCTTTCCTACTAACTCGAGGGTGGCCATTCAAGACCCCGGTGTTATCCTCAATGGGAAGACCAAGAAGTCACTTCAGTCGTGGGCTCAGCTCAAGTTGAATTACAAGGACTTCACAGCCGAGGAGAAGCTCATCCAGGCCGGCTTGAGCCCGATTAGGTTTTTCTTTACTCTGGCTTTTATGTCTGCATGCTTACTTCGGGGCTACTAACGCCGAGTTTCACTGCAGGTCCTATGGAGGCGGACAAGATAAACGGTCAGAGGCTCTTTCTCCAGATGAAGAGAAAGAAGCACGTAGCCAAGAAGGCGTGCGTCGAGTCCCCATAGGCCTCCGCCGAGGTTCAGCCTCCATAGGCCCCAGTTTCGGAGCCCGAGCTCCCTGGCGCCCATCCTGTCATCGATTTGGAGGGGGACATGGCTCCTCAAGGGCCCGAAGTGGCGGCCAAGCCCACCTCTAATCCCACCGAGACTGTTGCTGGGAACGCCGTTAAAGCTATTGCCGAGGCTCGAGGCTCGTCCTATACAGGCTACAACAGGAGATCGTCCTGCTGAAGTCACTGCTGAGGTTTCTGAGGAGTCCACCCATGCGCCGGGATGTCAGAATCCAGCTCGGGCAGTCAGGAAGGCCAGAGCATTCTGAACCCCTAGTACAGCCTTCAGAAGAGTAAGGATGCTGCGTACCCAGAGGAGGTCGCAGAATGGGTCAATCTCACTCCTAGTCAACTCGGTGCCCGGGCTGCTTCTCATACCATGGTGGTGAGTTCCCTGTGAAAGATTCTCTTTCTTTCTCTTCTCCTTTTTTTTTTTACTAGTCTCCTTTTTGTAGGTGAACTCAGTCGTGCATGCCTTGACCTTTCAATTTGATCGACATTTGAAATAGGCTTTGGAAGCTGAGAAGTCATCCCGCGTAGCCCATACCGAACTGAGGGCAGCTCGCGGCCAAATCCACCGTTTGCAGAACGATGCCTCAGCTCAGAAGAACTTTATTAAGGTGCTGCTGGCGGAGAAGAGCGAGCTGGCCCGAGACAAGGACAAACTGAGGGCCGAAGTGAATGGGTTTAAGGTCTGTCAAGAAGCCTTGGGGCTTGAGGCTGACAGTCTCAAGGCAAATCAGGAAAGTCTCAAGGCAAATCGAGACGCCCTGAAGGTCGAGGTGCAGGGCCTCAAGGAAGCAAAAGGGAGGTTGGAGCACGAGGTGGAGTACCTCCGAGCCGACCTCAAAGAGAAGATCAAGATCTTTGAGGATGCCCTCAAGGAGACTAAGCTTTAAGCAGTTATCAACTAAGTCCAGTCTTCAAGATTTGATGATGTGATGACCAAGGCCTACCACAAGGGCTTCAAGCTCAGCCGGTGGTTGATTAGGCATCTCTACCCCGGTCTTGATACAAGCGCCATCACTACTTCACGGATCACTGATGACATAGTGTGTCAGTCAGCGGATGATCGGGACTCTGAGGACGAAGGCACTGGTGATGAAGTAGAGGCCACTGGTCTAGTTACTGCCCCTGAGGAGGTCCCTGGCGAAGGCAACGAGCCTCCAAAGTAGCTCAGTCCTTGTATTTGCGAGCTTTGATCTTTTTTCTCTTCTTGTAACAAAACCTTTGGTAATGAAATATTTGCAATAGAAATACACTTTGCTAAATGCTGTGCAATCTTCTTTACTTGTTGAAGTAATTATCTTATCCTGAACCGTTAAGCTATTAAGATAAACACCCGAAGTGAGGGTTTCCCAACTGTCGTTACCTCGAACTGTCTTCCAGTATTTAGTAGGGGTAACCTTAAGTACACCGAGGTGAGTAACATAATAGGGTATATGCCTAACTTGTCTGCACTCAGGTTAAGTTGACATCGGTTGTCCTTGATGGGTTCAACCTGTTGCATGCCGGGGTGGGCTATGCATCACAAGGTTCGTACCCGAGCTACCTGTGCCTTAGGCATTACAAGTACTTAGCCTATGCCAATGAGGCGACTAGGTCTTATGCGGTGCCGAAGTCTTTGCCATTTCAACACCTTAGCCCTTAAGCTCTGGGAGCGACTCGAAGTCTACTCTCCTTGATCTTTGATTTTGCCCATGCCGAAGAGGCGACTGGGTCTTATGTGGTGTCGAGGTCTTTGCCAGTTTGACACTTTAGCCCTTAGGCTCTGGGAGTGACTTGTAGTCTGCTCAGTTGTTACAGATAGTATTGTCTTAAATTGATAATACTCCATGCTCGAGGTACTTGCTTCCCTTTGAGGGTCTCGAGCTCGTATGTTTCTTCCCCGAGCACTCGTTTCACTCGGTAGGGTCCTTCCCAGTTGGGCCCGAGCTTGCCAGTACCGGGCTCAGGTACCATAACCTTACGAAGGACCAAGTTACCAATGCGAAGGTTCCACTTATTGACCCTGGCGTTATAGTATCAAGCTACTCTTTGTTGGTAAGCTGCGGTCCTGATGTACGCGAGGTCTCTTATTTCGTCAAGTAAATCGAGGTTGGTCTGTAGCTCATCTTCGTTCGTCTGGTCACTGTATGCTTCTAGTCATAGCGTAGGTACTTCGATCTCTGCGGGGATAACAGCTTCGGTGTCGTAGGTGAGGCCTATGGCGGTTTTCTCCATCATTCGATAAGCCCATAGAACACTGGGTAGCTCGTCTACCCACAACCCTTTAGCTCAGTCAAAGCGTGCTTTCAGTCCGCGAAGGATGGCTCTGTTTGTGACTTCTGCTTGACCTTTTGAGGGTATGTGACTGAAGTGAAATTATGTCGGATTCCCATGTCTTGGCACTAGTTCTAGAATTTGATGTCCTCGAGATGTTTTCCATTGTCAGAAATCAGTACCCGAGGTAACCCGAAGTGGTACACAATGTTCTTCCAAAAGAAGTTTTGGACGTTTCGGGTTGTGATCGTTACAAGAGGTTCAACTTCTACCCACTTGGTGAAGTAATCCACTACTACTACTAAGAACTTCCTCTGGCCTGCCGCTGGCGGGAATGGTTCAAGTATGTCGATGCCCCATTGTGCGAAAGGCGACGGGCTAGTAAGATACTTGAGGTTGGCAGCAGGCTGATGGTGAATATTGGCGTGCTTCTGGTTTTTGTCACATTTTCTGACGAGCTCGATGGCGTCTGCTTTCATTGTTGGCCAATAATACCCCTGTTGTAGTGCTTTTTGGGCAAGGGCCCTGCCCCCCAAGTGTCCGCCGCACAAACCCTCATGAGTGTCGCGGAGTACGAGCTCGACTTCGATAGGTCACAAGCAACGCAGGTAGGAGAGTGTATAGGATCTCTGGTACAGTCATTCGTCTATTATGACGTATTTGGCTGCTTGGCGCTCTACCCTTCTAGCTGCATTGCGATCTGCAAGGAGGGTCCCATGTAGCAAGAAGCTCGCGAGCGGATCAATCCAGCTCGGCTCTGCTTGAACGACATGAGTGACCTCCTCTACCCCCCCCCCCCCCCCCCCCGAGAATGCTAGGCCGAGGCAGGTCCTCTATGTACACTGTTCTCATGGTGATATCGTTGGTGCTGGCTAACCGGGACAGGGCATCGGCCTCAACGTTCTCCGACCTTGGGATTTTCCTAATGAAGTGTGATTGGAAATTGAGCAGAGCCTCTCTTACTTTGGCTAAGTAAGCAACAATGGTTGGTTCGTTAGCTTCGTAATCTCCTGTGACTTGGTTGACTACGAGCTGAGAATCACTGCAGATGACGATGTGCTTGGCTTTTACTTCTCTGACGAAAGCTAGTCCAGCTATCAACACTTCGTATTCCACTCCATTGTTGGATGCCGCGAACTCGAAGCATAGTGCGTACTCCAATTTTGTGCCACTTGGGCCATGCAGAACTATTCCGACTTCGCTGCCATGCTGGTTCGAGGAGCCATCTACATGAAGGATCCAGGGCTCCTCATCCCAGTTCGCGCTTGGCCTAACTAGGAGAGACGCCACACTGGCTGCTACCTCACGGGGCCTAGACTCAACTGGCATGGGAGCTCCGGGCTTGCCCGGATTAGGGGCCTCGTGCTCAACCGGCATGGGGACTTCGGAGCTAAAAGTGTACTCGATAATGAAATCTGCTAAGGCTTGGCCTTAATAGTAGTTTGCGGCTTGTATCGGAGGTCATACTCGCCCGGATTAAGTAAGACTTGCCTTAGAGGTTTGTCGGTGAGGATGATAACAGTATGAGCCTGGAAGTACGGACGGAGTTTTCGAACTGCAATGACCAGTGCGTTGGCTAGCTTCTCTATCTCTGGATATCTCGTCTCTACTCCCTGCAATACTTTACTAACATAATAGATGGGTTGTTGGACCCGATCTACTTCCTTTATCAGTACCGAGCTGACCACTTCGTCACTTTCCGAGAGGTACAACTCTAAAATATCGCCCTCTTCGGGCCATGTTAAGATTGATACACTAGCGAGGTATTTCTTGAGCTCGTCAAACGCAAGCTGGCAGTCTTGGGTCCATTTGAACCCTTTGCTTTTAATTGACTTAAAGAAAGGTAGACAACGGTCTGCTGACTTGGACATGAAGCAGCTTAGGGCGGCTACGCGACCATTCAACCTTTGAACCTCCTTCAACTTCTGGGGTAGTTTCATATCTAAGATGGCCTTAATCTTATCCGGGTTGGCCTCAATGCTGCGTTGGTTAACCATGTATCCTAGGTATTTGCCCAAGGTGACACCGATGACACACTTGTTTGGATTCAACTTCATGTTAAATCATCTCAGAATTTGAAAGACAAAATGCAAGTCTTGTATTAATTCGTGTGAGAATTGAGTTTTGACGACCATGTCATCTACATAATACTCTATTTTTCTGCCCATTAATGGCTCAAATAGTTTATTTACAAGCCTTTGAAAGGTTATCCTAGCATTTTTCAATCCGAAGGGCATAACCTTGTAACAATACAGACCAAATTCTGTTATAAAGGCAATTTTTTCTTCATCTGTTGGGTCTGTCCTAATCTGGTTATAGCCCGAATAGGCATCTAAGAAACTCAGCAACTCGTGCCTCGAGGTCGCATCCACTAAGCGGTCGATTCTGGGGAGGGGAAGTAGTCTTTTGGGCAGGTTCTGTTTAGGTCGGTGTAGTCGACGCACATGCGCCACTTGCTGTTAGCCTTCTTTACCAGAACGGGGATGGCCACCCAGCTTGGGTAATGGACTTGTCTTATGAAGTTGGCTATGAGGAGCTTCGCGACCTCGTCATTGACTGCTTTCCATCGCTCTGGGGCTAGGTTGCATTTCTTCTGTCTAACAGGCCTAACTACAGGATCAATGTTGAGCTTGTGAGTTATAAGATTAGGGTCTATACCAGGCATCTCTATTGCAGACCATGCAAAAACATCTAAGTTTTGAAGTAAGAAACTTACTGGTTCGGATTGTAGGGGTTCCTGGACAGAAGCACCGATCTGAAGTGTTTGAGTTGGGTCTGTTGCTGAAGTCGAAACAACAAATGCTTCTTCTATGGGTGCAGCTCATTCTTTGCCTTGCTCCATAGGTCGCTCCAGTTCGAGGTCGTCGGCCACCTTGGTCTTCCCCTTTAGGGCGGTGATATAGCACTTGCAGGACTCGAGCTGGTCACCCCGCATTACCCCCACACCGAAGTCTGTAGGGAACTTCATTGCCAAATGATAAGTGAAGGCCACTGCCTGTAGGACATGGGTGATCGACCGACCTATTATGGTGTTGTATAGGGAGGGGGTCGTGACCACTAGGAAGTCATGGTTGAGTCTGACTACGCAGGGCCATGTGCCAACTTCCACAGGTACTGTTACTTTCCCAAGGGGCCTGACTTCTTCTCCGCTGATGCCCACCAAGGGAGTGTTCGTGGGCCACACGTCACTTCCCTGCAACTGAAGCTGGTTGAACGCGATTTTGAAGAGGATATCTATCGAACTACCTGAGTCAACGAGGATGCGCCTGACCTCGAAATCATTGATCCTTAGTTTTATGACAAGCGCGTCATCGTGGGGGTAGTGGACCCCTCACGCATCGTCCTTCGTGAAGAAGATTGGTTCTTCTGTCTTTGGCCGCTTCGGAGGATTTTGTTCTTCCCTGGCAGCTTCGTGAACTGACGTCCAAGCTATTGTTGATGTACAACCTACCACGATCGAGCCTCCCACTATCATGTGGATGATGCCTCGAACCGGCCTCTCTTCTAGAGGTTGCCTCTGTGACTGTTCGGCCGGCCTGCTGTTGGACTCGGGAGCATCCTTACCGTGCTTCCCTTGCCGACCTGCCCTATTATTATTATTATTATTATTATTATTATTATTATTATTATTATTATTATTATTATTATTATTATTATTATTATGTACAAAGTTCCTTAAATATCTGCGATGGATGAGCTCCTCTATCTCGTCATGGAGGTTCTTATAGTTCTCGGTACTATGACCATAGTCTCTGTGAAAACTACAATACATATTCTTATTTCTTTCATTGGGATTCCCCCTTAGGCGGGGTGACCACTTCACGTACGGGGCATCCTTGATTGCCATCAGGATTTTGGCCCGCTTCGTGTTTAGTGGGGTATAATCAGTTCGGTCCGCTACAGGGACTCGGAACGGCTGACCTGGCTTCGCCCCCCGAGCTACATCCTTTTTCTTTCGGCTGCCCCCTTGGCTGGAAGGCTCTCCTTCTCTTTTCCTCTTCTTGGGTGCGCTATCGCCCTTCTGGTTGATCTCTTCCTCCGTGGCTATAAACCTATCTGCGAGCTTGAGGAATTCAATTATGGTCACCGGTTGGTTGACAACCATGTGCCACTTGAATTCTTTGTGTGTCACGCCCTTCTTAGATATGCAAGGCGCACTACAGGGTCCAAGCACGGTATCTGCACACATGCATCATTGAACCGATTGATATAGCCCCGGATGGACTCTCCCTCTCTCTGGACTATGTTGAGAAGGCTTTTCTCAGTTCGCAGGCACCGTTTGCTAGTGACGAAGTGGGACGTGAAGGCTTGCACAATCTGCGCCCAACTTCTTATTGATCTGGGTGCCAGGTTTCGGTACCATGTGCGGGCCACTCCTCTGAAAGTGGCAGAGAAGGCCACACACATGCAAGACTCACTAGCCCTCACCAGGTGCATCTGCGACTGAAAAAGCATCCACATGATCATTTGGGTCGAACGACCCATCATACTTGTCGAGAGGGGGGAGCTTGAAGTCCTTAGGCATTGGAACAGCCAGGAACTCGGGAGACAAGGGGAAGGAATAGAAAGAAGGGGAGCTTTAACTTTACCCGAGCTTACCTCTTCCCTGCCTTCGAGCTTGGGCAGGTTGCGGGTGGTAGATCGGCAAGCTCGGCGATGACGTCTCTGCTTTTTGGCGGGCTTCGCATTGGTGCTGCTCACCTCCGTGCTGTTAGGAATGGTTTGCGCAAGAAGCAGCTTTGGCCACTGGTGATGGCTGCGGACAGAGGAATCATGCTTGGAGTCTGCAGTCAAGATCTTAAACCGGTTCTCCATAAGCGGGGTTTCAAACTTTGATTGTTGAGGTGATGTAGACCTGGCGAGCTAGGGTCCTCCCGACCTGACCACCCGCGGCGAGACCGGAGTGGCCTGTCTTTCTTGTCTGTCGTGGGAGGAGGCTTGGCTCTTAGGGGGGGTTAGGGAAGCTTCTCCTTGGTGAGAAGGGCATTCATCCTGGCGGCGAGACCTAGCTCGCTAGGAGGCTGGGTGCCGAGGAGGGAGCTGAGGCTGAAGCTGAGGCTGAGGAAGCTGAGGGAATTGCTGCTGATAGTGGAATTGGGAGACATGGTGCAGCACTTGCTGCTGGTAAAGCTGGTGTTGTTGGAGCTGCACTTGGGCTTGCATGGCCCGCACACACTATATCAAATCGTCGAGCTGGTCCTGGCTGGTCGCCAGAGGGACGACAGTTGGTTTAGCAAAGGTCATTTTGATAGGGGGGAAGGGGAACACCCACAGGCGCCACTGCTCGTGGCACGTTCAGGCTAGGGACTCCGTCCACCGAGAAGGGAATGGTGAAATGCCCAATGCAGATTGTGGGAACTTAGGGTTGTTCCTTGGTGTTATCCATCTCCATGCTACGTCCGACATTGCTTAAAGAAGCCATGAACGCCGAGTTTTCAGAGAAGAAAGGACTGTAAATGTTTAGAGGAAGGCTTTTAGAAGCGATTCCCATAGACGATGCCAAATGATGGTGCACAATCTGGACACTTCTAGTTGGCATTTGCGTGGCTCTTGAAAGATACCTGAGATGAAGAAGATGAAGGATCCCCGGGGGCTTGCCCAATGAGAACACTTCGATGCTTAAGTTAGAATTCTGTGAAAGGTGCAAAGAGAGGATGAAGGCTAAGAGTGCAGATAGTGCGAGTGTCAGGAGTTACCTTTGTTCCTTGAGATTGGGCTTCTTATAACAGAATTTTGTTGCATCAGGCCCACTAGCCTCTGACAAGGCAGGTATAACCGCCACTGTCATCCTACCGCAGCCATTAGAGGTAGGGCTGAGGTGGCACACGCGGGGCCATCATTGCAGGGTACGTGCCTGTCAGGTGTAAGACACCCTCTAAAGGTGGCAGGCATGACACCGTCTGATGAGGGACATGGTTGTTGTCCCTAGATTTGTCGGGTACAGTGGTCGGGCAGGAGATCTTCCTGCGATATGCCGAATTGGTCTTTCGCAAGTTACCCCATGCCGAGCTATCCCGCAAGTGGCAAGCTGCCCATGGCAAGTTACACCGAGCTGTTCGGCCCGAGGTGTCTTTACCTCGGGGTATCTAGAGGCAGATCGAGGTGTTCCTATTTGGGAGTGGCCCAAAATCCACTGGGAGGAGCTCGGGCATCAGGAAAAGTCAAGGGGCCCCGAGCTTTGAGGTAGCCCGGAATGCCTTAGCCTCGGGGAGGAGGTGCGGGTCAGGCAGCACTAGGTGGGTAGCTTATCCCGCTGAGTTGCTAGACTGAACTTGGTGGACCCTTCCCTCTGAGTTGCAGTTGCACTTGTTGTGCTGTCATGCTGAATCATCACTTGAGCAAGGTCACGCCCATGTGTACCCGTGCTATGAGGTCGGGCCAAATCACCCTCTATCAAATACAAAAACTATGTATTTTTATAATTTAAAACATATAGAAAAAACACTTCAATAATTATGGAGCAGATAAAAAAAGTAAAAATAAAAAAGCAATAAGGCAAATTAGATTCTATTAGCTTTTCTTAGTGTTTTAAGAGAGTTCAATGCAAAAAGGACTAATCAAGTTTAGTTTCTTTTGGATAAGGCATAAGTGAAATGAGATTTTTCTTATTGTTCTAAATGTACTGTCCCAAGTTTCTAATTTTTCTCATTTCTTCTCCTAATGGATCTTTTATCTTTTAAATAATAATAATAATAATTTTTTGGGTGATTGCCGAGCTGAACTAAGGGTGCATGTGGCAGACTCCATAGTCGCCCTCTTCAAGCCATGTCAGCATTAATCATGTAACAGAAGAGCACGACTAGGAAGGCATGCCCCACATGGACATGGAAGCGGACTTCGCCGAGGAAGAGGGAACCCCCGAAAGACCTCGGAGAACAACCTCATCCTGACAACCCTAGAAGCCCTATCTGACCAGAACACGGATATTTAACAATAAATAGTCATTCCCCACTCGAGATAAGGGACTTTTGGAACTCTTCACTCACTACCTCTTCGGCTCAAAAATAGCATTGTCTCAACCTACTTGGCCTAACCAACCCTTTTTACCCTACTAACTTGAAAGTCAAAGTGCCTACCCTGGGAATAACTCCTTAGGCCTCTCACTCTTCCTATGGTTGCAGATCTTGATGTGCGACTTCGTCCTTCCACCTTGGCCTCGTCCAATTGGTAGGACTATCTGGTTGCGTCCTCAGTTTGGCACATTGGACCGGTCAACATTAGATTGGCATTGTTTGTGGGAAATGCACAAAAAGCCAGTTCCCAAACCTCATATTGTACACCAAACATAACCATGCCAAGGAGCGCATCTGACCACTCTACAGCTTATTCCCTGCCTCGAGGATCCCGTTCATTTCGTATCCACCTCGAGAACCTCATCTGTAGACAATGGTTGCCCTGCCCAGTTTCAAGCCATACAACAAAAGGTGATCATGTTGTAGCCATGATGGAGACACTGGGATAGCTGGCACAGGCTCCCCCAGCCACCCACCCCGTATTGTAGGTGCCTACCACGGCCATTCCTTAAACTGAGGACCCCAAAATGCACCACGCAGACTAACAAAGGACCCAATCAGATCGCGTGCATTTCCATCCATCCTAGAAGTCTAGTTCCCCATCGCAGCATCGTGCACACAATGCCCGCAGTAGATCCCACCACTTTGGCATCAAGATTCTGACTCGAGAACAGCTCGGCGAACGCTTGTAGTAGTCCCCAATCTCGATAGCCTAATCTAGCTCTATTCGAGACTGTCATGCAGCTCTAAAAGTAGAGAAGACCATGGATGCAGTGCCGAAGGACTGGGAAGTTGAGATCCAGGATCTATGAGAAAGGCTGACCAAACTAGAATGCAGCCAAGCAAATCGCAGCATAGCTCCTTCGATGGCCAGATAAGCAAAACCACACTACAACCAACATCTCTCCAAAGAGCCTGTCTTCGTGTAGGAAATCGTAGATGAGCTCCCCCCAGCCGGATGGCGACCACTTCAATTCAAGAAGTATGATGGGACCTCGGACCCCAACAACCACCTTGAAGGGTTCAAGGCAATAATAATGTTGCACGACTCATATGAAGGTTTCATTTACAAGGCCTTCGTCGCAACCCTACACAGAGTCACCAGAACCAGGTACGCTTCGCTCCCACCACGATCCATAGCCTCCTAGGATCCACTGGAGATGTAGCTCCTAGCATAGTTCACCACCAGCCAAAGGCACTGGAAGACCTCGACTAGCCTCATGCAGGTGCACTAGAAGAGAAGAGAGACTCTAGGCCACGAAGTTGAAGACCCTAGCCATCTAGCATCAAGCCCAAGACCTTGGTCAACATAAGACCGAGGCCACAAAACCGAAGACCCTAGCCATCTAGCGTCAAGTCCAAGACCTTGACTAGCCTAAGAACAAGTCCATGAGGACCACGACCTCAGCCACCAAGACCGAGACCTCGCCTCCAATTAAGTCACCACCCTCCTTTGCGCAGCGGCCTGCATGCACCTCATCCTCTCCTCTTTGTCGACCACCACCATATCTGCCAAAGAAAGAATAGTTAGTCAAGACCAAAGAGTTGAAGCAAAAAAAAAAAAATAATAACTAATAATAATAATAATAATAATAATAATAATAATAATAATAATAATAATAATAATAATAATAAAATAAGGACAAACTAGCCAGGGGCTCCATCAGCCCAACACGAATTAACATTACGGATGAGGTGTACTCCTGTACTTCTACCCTCACTATCCGCCTGATGGCTGCCATCTCCTCCCTAGACAACTCAACCTCAGTCGACGCGTTCACCTTGGTCTTCAGGATTGACAACTTAGCGGGGAACAACAAGTCCTTCAAGCACTGCACGAAGAAGAACCCCTCCTAGTGTTTCACTGAGGAGGGGGCTCCAACGAGCACCTTATTGTTCTACTAAGCCAAGAAGTAATAGTAGCCTACTAGTGTGTCTTCAAGTGTAGGAAGTGTGTGAACATTGGCAAGGTAATGTCCACGTTGTGAATAATGCAGTAGCAGAGGAGAATGACTAGGTACCTAAAGGAGTTGGGCATAAGTTGGATTAGATGGACGCGCGCGGTACCACCTTAGCATCATCGTGATGCCCACGCTCAAAGGGAACCTCAGCCTAGGTATCATGTTGTGCTCATAAATATAAAGCTCACCCGGCTGAGCCGAAGTGGCCCTCTCACCTATGTCGAGACACCTCAACTCATACTCTTCGGGGATGCAATAAAGGGCTTTAATACGGGCCAGGTCTTAGGGTGTTAAGATATAAGAAGAAGAAGAGAAGCGACTGTCGAACTACGTAGAGGCACCAAACCCCTCTTCGGACACCACCTCTATGTCTACCTTGCCTTGTCAGTTTCCCAGACTTCGACCTCCTCCGTTGTGGTCCCCTTGCCTTCAGGCCCCTCAACCTCAGCCCCATGGGCGTCAGTCTTGTGGACCACGAGCATAGTGGCCTCGAGGTGAAACCCCGACTTAGACTCACTACCTGATGTTAAAGAGTTAGACGAAAAAGAGGAAGAAAAAGAAGATGAGAAGAAAGATGAAGACATATTACCGAAGAGTAAAACCACGGAACACCTGAAACACCAGTTGATGACTAACACCCACCAAGCTAGTATGATCACTTTCACCCAAAATGACAAAGTGAAATGGATCACCACCTCCTTTTGAACGTGCGTACATGTCAGAAAGACGAAACAACACATCTGCTGACCCGTAATGAAAATGGCATGAATGTCGAACCACCTAGTCTACCCATCAAACCAGTCTCACCTCGGATAGCCAGCTCAAGGACAATAGAGTTCCTTAGACGAGGACCTTAGACTCTTCCCCCCAACCGCGACTGAGCACTACAACACACTCCTCGACTTCTGAACTGGGGGAGTGGTGTTTGGGTGATTACCGAGCTAGCCTAAGGGTGCCACGTGGTAGACTCCGTGGTCGCCCTCTTTGGGCCATGTCAGCATCAGTTGCATAACGGGGGAGCATGATTAGGAAGGAGTGTCCCACATGGACAAGGAAGTGGACTCCACCGGGGAAGAGGGAACCTCCCAAAGACCTTGGCAGACAACCTTATCCCAACAACCCCGGAAGCCCTATCTGACCAGAACACAAATATTCAACTATAAGTAGGAAGCCCCAACTGCGGCTAAGCACTACAATACACTCCTCGACTTCGAAACTGGGGGAATGGTGTTTGGGTGATTACCGAGCTAGCCTAAGGGTTTCACGTGGTAGACTCTATGGTCGCCCTCTTCAGGCCACGTCAACATCAACCATGTAATAGGAGAGCATGATTACGAAGGAGTGTCCCACACGGACAAGGAAGTGGAATCCATTGGGGAAGAGGGAACCCCCCGAAAGACATTGGTAGACAACCTCATCTCGACAACCCCAGGAGCTCTATTTGACCAGAACATGGATATTCAACTATAAATTGGCATTCCCCGCTTGAGGTAAGGGACTTTTGGAACTGTTCACTCACTACCTTTTTGCACGATCTCTTCGGCACGGAACTAGCATTGTCTCAACCTACTCATCCTAGCCAACCATTTTTACCCTATTGACTTGAGCATCGAAGTGCCTACTTGGGGAATAACTCCTCGGGCCTCTAATTCTTCCTGTGGCTGCAGATCTTGGTGTATGACTTCGTCCTTCCACCTTAGTTTCGTCTACTTGTTAGACTATCTGAATACATCCTTGGTTTGGAACACCTTGGATCGAACAACATCAATATTATTATTATTATTATTATTATTATTATTTGCATAGATCAAATCAACTAAATTGTTTCCTTTCTTCTAAATTGGTTTTTTACATGAAATTTAAAATGTTTATAAATTATAATTGTTAATTGATTAGTTTTTATTTTATTTAATGATTAAATTCCAAAACTTATTGCTCTTAAACTTTTAGTTTATGGATATGTGTAACTTCTATCATTTTAATTTGGTATATTATATGTTATGTTCATTGATTTACAAACTTTAATTAATTTTTTCCTTAAATTTTGAGGCCTATGCCTTGTAATGCCTTGAGGCTTACTCTTCACCTACATTATGCCTCAACTATGCTTTTAACCTTTTAAAGCCTTGGGTATATTGGTGATAATCCCCGAGGAACCAGATGACTTCTGGTTCATATACAACTTGGCATCGTCCGCATTTGGTGCATCTTTTTGCGTGGGTTGTCAGCAGCCTAGCAGCCCACACTTTTGTCTTTCCCTATTTGGTTGGGAAAAGATCTAGTTACCAAAAGAAGTCATGCCGAAAAGATGCATGAAGCCCATTTTGGGCGATTTTCGGAAAGCTCCAAATGGAGCTTTTTAGTTTTTCTCAACTCATCTTCGTGCAAAACCAAACAGTATTCAGCCTGTTAATGCAAAAGCTCACAACATCTTTTGACTGCCAAAGCTTCTAGAGATCTTTTCAAAAAGTCTTACCAAACGGCCCCTTCATCTGAGGACACCCAAAAGGTTTAGATGTCAGCGACAAAGGCTATTATAAGGGTGAAGATGAGGTTCGGCATCAAGCTACTTAGTTCTTGAGTTGGATTATGTGAAAGTTGTAGATAAAGAAAATTAGATGACACTTGATGGGTATTTCTATCATTTTACTTATCCATTAACGCATGTTAACGGATAGGGACCTATTAGATACAATTTGAAAGTTTAGGATACTGCAAAAATATGTTTTAAAATTCGGGAATTGACTTGACACAACCCCTAAAGTATATGGTATTTATCAGGAATTTTCTCCCGAATCTCTCTCTCTCTCATTTCGTAGATCGTCCCTCTCTACCTTTCTTCCTCAGATCTTCCAACCACCGCACCGTCTCTCTCTATTTCTCTTCGTTCAGATCAAAATGTACATGTTGCATCCATTCTCTCTCTCTCTCTCTCTTTTGCACCACCCCTCTCTTTAACACTATCACCAACCTCATAGAAGAATTTCTTAGGGCTCGAAGATTGGATTTCACTGGATGATGGGCTTGGAATCAACAACTGAGTTGTGGCAGAGTCCTTTAATAGTGATTCCAATGTGGTGGTGAAGCATTGAATGTTCCTATATGAAGCCAAAGTGTGTATGTTATACCTCATTGAGTTTAGAAGAGGTTTCCGGGTATCTATTTCAAGAATCTTGTCATTTTTTTTTTCATCATCCGTTGGCCCATTTCTCACAAAGAATCTTGTCATTTGGACCTCTGTGTGCTTTCTCATGATTAATTATGTCCCTATTATTCGATTTGGGTTGTTTCTCTGCGCTTAACAAGAATTGAGGCAATAAGCATTTGGTTATACGAAGTATATGCAGAAGGATATACATAATACAGTAGTCCATACCCTGAGTGTCAAAATCCAATCATATCTGGTACACTGGTACTGCTAGCCCAGATTGAATATTCATATTTCTTTGGGGTTGCAAGGCCTGCAACAAGATGAGATAAGAAATGCATGGTTTTTGTTTATAATAGATAAGAGAACTTTTGAAGGAAAACTAATACTAGAAAGGCAGAACGTCCACCTCTTTCAACAATTTCAATCAAAAGTTAACAAAGGACCTATGGACTAATGATCTTTCTTCATTTCAGACCAGGGTGTCATCCCTCACAAAATGACTCATTCTTGCTAAATTCACAGACAAATTACATTTAATACATAACAGAGTACTAATTTCAGTATAGAGTTATGAAAGTATCTGAAGCGCCAAATATAAAACAACGAAGGAAGTAAAAAATAAAAATAAAAATAAAAAAGAGCCCTCAATGCATAAAGTGGGAAAAAGCCTACTTACAGAGTGGTGAGAAAGTGAGTGCTTGTTGTAGGTATGCCGAGTTTCCTAAAGAAATATATTCATTGGATGGGCTGGATTTATTTTTTGAAAAATTTTATCATTTTATATTAGTTTGTCTACAAATTTTTATTTTTTTCTAAAATATATAATTTTTTAAAAATATCATTTTTTTTTCTGAAATTTCTGCTTTTTAGTTGATATATATAAATTTTTAAATTTTTATCATTTTATGTATTTTTTGTACTTTCTAAATATCTAATGTTTTTTTTTTTGAAAATTTTATAACTTCCTTTTTCTTCTAAAATATTTTACTTTATTTTCTATAATATATAATTTTTTCATTTTTATCATTTTATGTATTCCCTTTTGCAATTTCTAGTTTTATCCAATCTTTATCTTTTTCTGAGTTTTTTTTTTGTCTTTTTCATTTTTCTTGTATTTCTTTGCACTTTTATTGTTTTCCTATATCCATGTTTTTATATTTTTTGCATTTTCTATTTTCTACAATTTATACATTTTCTTGTATTTTCTGTTATTTATTTACATTTCTGTGTTTTTCTATAATTTTCAATGTTTTTCTATAATTTTTAGTTTCACTTATTTTTTCAATTCCTACGATTTCTATAATTTAATTTTTTATTTTGTTTGAATTTTCTATAATTTTCAAAATTTTGTTTTGCAATTTCTGTGTTGTGTTTTTATTATATTTATATTTGAAAATATTTTTTGAACTTTTCCTTTTTTTTCATGTTTTTAGTTAAAATATGTGTATATTTTATAAAGGGTAAAATGGTAATATACTAGCATCTGTTAGTCTATTTAACATTAACTCACTGACATGGGGTTACTTGGACATTTTGAAAAGTTATGGTAAGTTAAAGAGAATTGGTGAAAAGTCGTGGTGAGTTTTAGACAATTTCCTTTTTTTTTTTTTTCTTTCTTCAGGTGTTCCATTATTGTTTGTGGCATATGCTTGGCATTTATACTCATATGATAAGGCTCAGTTTGGAAGGATCACAAATACAACTTTGTAGAATGCAAAAACTTATATTTTGTATTATTTTGTATGTCTTTGTAGTATACATATTTATTTGTACTCTTTTCAAATTAAGACCAAGTGATTTATTTTTTTGGCATTTCAAAAGAAAGGGCTAGTTCGAGTCTTTTAATGATCATCTTTCATATTTTATCGGCTAAGAAAAATATATAGTTTCAAAAAATGAATCTAAACAAGATGAAAATGTGTCATTGGGAACTTGTAAACAACTTCAAAGCCTTTATTAATAAAGAAAACCTTTTATCCCCTTTGATCAAATAATTTCATTTTGGCTCTTTAGTAATTTTGGGTCGTACGGTAATTTGTTTTTTGCATGGGCATATTGAGAAATATCCTTCATCAAATTGTAACAACATCATGGGAGAAAGTTAAAATAATATGGGACAAAATTGTGCACCAACCGAGGGATGGCTTATTGGTTTTTTAGTTGGTTCCCACAACCACCGATTTGGGAAAAAGGAGGGAGTTATTAGTGGTGTTTAACACCAAATACCAAATACCAAAAAAATTGTCCCTTCCAATAACAAAATCTTATAGATAAAAATGGTTAATTGTTTAATTTGTATATATGGGAAACATTTTTTATCAAAAGAAGATCCATGACTGCACTTATCAAGCAAATGTATTTATCCAAATAAATGACTTACCAAAAAACAAATGGAGCCTTTTTTCCCAAAATAGAATCTAGTTTTCCTCCTTATAACCACCTTATAGCACTTGCAGCCGTGCACTTATCCAAGTAAATATAGATCTATACTACTATTAAAAGTGTAAATGAGAGTGTAGAACTCATATTTTACTAAAATACCCCAATTCTTTAATTTAGTCCCTCTAATTGTAAGGATAAACATGTAATTTGAGCAACCACTTGTATCCTTATTCAAATACCTTTCATTAAGTCTTATATTTAAGGCAATAACTTCCATTAACATTCATTAAATCATATTTTTTACTAAAATACCGTTATTTTTTAATTTAGCCATTATCTAATTGTAAGACACAAAATATAATTTGAATTATTACATTTCTCCTTGTTTAATTCCCTCTCATTAAATCTTATATTGAGGGTATTAATTCCCAATCTTTCATTGAATCCCATATTAATTAACAATATAAGTAAAAATAAGTGTAACAAAGAATAATTTTTTTTATTAATGATTTAAATAAAGGGAAAATCTATGATGCAGGAAAGACATGATACTAGAAAGGCTTTGACCAATCACAGCTCCTCGTGAATTTGATGAAAACCCATCTAATTGGTTACTAGTTTTATGATGCTAGTTGATTGGTTGTAAGTTTTTCCAATATCATATCTTTTTGTCATCATAGTCAAACCCATAAAAAAAGTAGAAACTTAAAACCAACCCAAAAATAGAGTTGCTTTTTCTATTTGGTGGCCAACCAACAATTCAACATTTTTGGTGAAAATGTGTTAATCCTTGATGTCATTATTAAACAATTATAAACATTTAAAAAGATGAAAATACACAAACCAATAAAAATACAAAAAAGTTACATATATACATATATGTGTATAGAAACAAAACACAGACATACATTATATTGTGAATGAAAGATGGAAACATAGAAAAAAGATAAATGACAAATGATGGACCTGTACCCGGCAAGTTGGAAAAAATGATCAGATTTTCCAATTGATAGCTGCAAATATTGGGAAAAAAATGGTGTCAGTTGTTTGTGTGAGTATGGATTCCCATGGATCATGTTTTCCACCATAGTAAGAACTCATGCAGATCAACCAAAAATAGTAATTATTCATATCATGCATGCATCTACAATAAAGGCTCTAGCATTGAGGGATGTATACATTAGCAACCATCAACACATAGGTATTAATAGTGGATTATTATGGGCATTCAATAGCAGACAAATAGATCAGTGGCTGCAACAGTAGTATACAAGCCTACACTAGAGTAATATGGGCATGTAGGGATGAATATAAGCAATAAGTCAAGAGTAAAATGCACAAGTAGGTACTTAGATGTAGATCAACATATAGGTATTTAGATGTAGACAAATAGATCAATGGCCGTAGAAAGTATAAGTCAAGAGTGATATCAAGTCTGTTATGTAAACAAATGCACAAGCAGAACTGTATAGGAAAGGGAATGCCATAGGAAACCACTATAACATCAGCCAACAAGCTCCCAACCGCAATGTCTCATGTTTAGTGTTTAGGAAACTAGAAAAAACTTGCTCCACAATACACATGTCAAGAAAATCATGATCATCTTCACAAAGTAGGAAAGGAAATGCCATATGAAAAACACAAATACAACCCTCCACAACAATCGATAATGGGAATGCCAAAAATAGGGGAATCATAGTTTGTCGACAGAGACAGTTGATGAACAAGTAATAAACGTTCAATTATACTAGTATTATAGCTATAGCATTCTAGCTTGTGACTTTGTACAGGTGATAATGCTATCTATAACATTACAATAAACAAGCAATAAAAACATTCCATTAAACTTCAAGAATAGTTTAGGAAACAAAGAAGTCGACAACAGTGATTCCAGTGGTGGTAACACATGCAATAAACATAACATTAAGCTTGAAGATAGTTCATGAAATGGAGAAAAACATTAAAAAAGGGGGAAAATATGAAACTGTGATCCATACTTGCGATTTTGATGAGGACTGCGCTTCCAGCGGCAATTTTTCGTGGCAATGGTGGTTAGGGATGGGTGATGGTGGAGCAAGAACCCATGACAACAAAGAGGTTAGGGCTTGAAGACGATAAGCAAATGGGAGAATCTTGATTGAGGGGTTTTATCCACACGAAATGGAAGCAAAACTTTCCCATAAAAGCATGAAGTAATAAAAGTCAACTTCGTGCTTTTGAGGGATTTCGTACTTTTAAAAAGTATGAAACTCAAAGTATGAAGTATGCCATCCAAACATGATGTGGTGTTTTTCATACTTTCATACTTTCAAAAATATGAAAATACTTTTGAAAATCTATCTGAACAGGGCCTTAGCATCCTTGGCTCCGCTTTGCAAAATAGAATACAACCATCAATAAAAATAGTTGATTTATACATAGACAATTTCTTCCCAATTTTATACCTTTACCTCTTCTTTCATTTCCGCTTGTTGAAGCATACTAGATAGTACCTACATGAATATAATGAATAATAAGGAGATAATATGTCTCCATGGTAATTTTGGTGTAATAATACACTCATTTATCCACTTGCACCATTCTTCTAGAAAACCCCATTTTTTCTATTCCTTGTTTTTTTTTGTTTTTTTTTTTTAAATTGCTCATAAGCATCATATTTCATTCAATCAAGAAATTGATACAAAAAAAAGGCTGATGAGACCAATCAAAAAACCCAAGAACAATTTCTCAAGAGAACAAAATAAGACAATAGATGAAGGAGGATCTAAAGATCTTCTGCAAACGAGAAAACAGTGAGGACAAATCACCAATAGAAGAAAAAAAACACATCTCCAATCCACCGAACCACCACAGACTGTGAACGAAGCTGACAGAGGTGGAATCCAAAAGACTGCCATCATTGAAAACTCACTGTGAGCAGCATCAACCAGAAAACCGCGAATAGGACTTACCATGAACAGCAATTGCCAGAGAACCATGAACTAACAGAGGAGGAAACCAAAGACTACCTTTGCCTGTGAACAACGAGCTTGAGCAAGAACCTCAAATAGCATCAAATCACAAACAGAGAAAACAAAACCTTAAGAAAACTTAAGAAAAAAACCTCAAGAAAACTTGAGAGGGAGACTCTCTCAAAGCATAGAGAGGGAGGCTCTCTCAAAAGAGAGAGAGAGGATGGAGGGAGAGAAACAAGGAGGAAGGTGAAGCCTGAAAGGAGCCGCCCCCAACGAAATCCCTTTGAGAGCCTCTAGCGAAGACACCCTAGACTTTTGTACATGGACCTTATTCTAGACTTTTTTTCCATTCCTTGTCTCTTCACTCTACATTAAGCATTTGACATGCCCAATCTAATAACCACCCATCCTATACTTTTTTGTTTTTTGCCTTTTCATTTTCATAACAATTTCCTTAGTATAATGTTATCTAACGATCTCCTTTTCATCGCTTAGAATAAGGATTATATTTTACTCTAATATTTATATCTATTCAGAAGGTCAAAGCCTCAAAGGTTCCAATCCTCACACATCTCCAGGTACAAAAACGTACAAAGAGAGAAGTGCTGTGGTTGTGGCGATTGCAGGCAATTCTTCCGTTTGCCAGGTCAACCATGGCTGTCTACTGCCAGTTTCATCTTTTACGCGTCCTCTCGCCTGCGGTTTTTGTTCTGATAATCTCAGGTAGTTCAAGCACCGTTGTAGCGGACTACGATTTCTCTATAAAAGAAGCTAGCGTTCACGATCTCCAGGTGGCATTCCAGCAAAACAAACTAACTTCAAGGCGGCTAGTCGAGTTCTATCTCGGCGAGATTGTTAAGCTCAATCCGCTTGTTCACGGCGTGATCGAGGTGAACCCCGATGCGTTGTACCAGGCGGATAAAGCTGATAGAGAACGCAAGGATAGAGCACCTGGGTCCTCATCCGGACTGCATGGCATCCCAATTCTGATAAAGGACAACATTGCGACCAAGGATAAGCTGAATACCACTGCCGGGTCATTCGCGCTGTTAGGCTCAGTGGTTCCTCGTGATGCCGGTGTGGTTAAAAAGCTGAGAGAAGCAGGAGCTATCATCTTGGGGAAGGCTAGCCTTAGTGAGTGGTCTGAATTCCGTTCACTCACGGCACCCAGTGGCTGGAGTGCAAGAGGCGGGCAGGGACTGGTGAGTTGTAAACGTAGAAATTAATGCGTTCTAGATGTTCCTAATTAATTCACAATGAATGAATTAATGGTGATCAAGTTTAAATGGTGTAATTTTCCTAGTTAGATGAATTGGATTCAGCTCTTACAATATTCATAATCAGTAGGCCCAACTAAGCATATTTTCCAGATCCTGTAATTCATCTTACTGCATAATAGAAGGCGGCCGTCCGATTTCTGTCTGCTTAATTTAATTGCAGTGCTTAGACCAAAATCAATTCTTCTTTTACATATTCATTATTGTCAGAGTAAAGGGGATTATTAGGTGATATTCATTAATTTAAATATGGGCCGACTTGATCAACTTGACTTCTTCGTGTTGATGTAATTATATACGTTTGCTTTTCCTTTTTCCTTGAGACATATCTGTTTTGGTTTTGATTTTTTGAATGGCGCACACAGGGATGTAAAACAACCCATTTCAGTTGGCCAAATATGTGGAAATTACGTAGAAGTTTCCATTAGTTGAAAAATAATCTATGCATGAATACTTTTATTAGTTGGAAGCCTTCAATTTCTAATATGTGGAAAATGTCAAAAGAGAAAAAAAATATGAAAAATTATCTGTTTATGTGATGACTAGAGGTGATGCATTTCTCAAATAACCATTCAAACTAAAAGCTTAAACTATTAGGTGAGGTACTTGAATATTATTTAACACGCCCCTTCACATGAGGGTTCATTGGGTTTGAAGTACTAATGTGAACAAGCACATGTCCACCCATACTTTGTACTGAAGCTTAATTGATTATAATGAGGGTAATGAGAACCCAATACTAGACCATTTGGTCAAAGTGACTCTGATGCCACTTATCGGAATACTAAAAGTTTAAATTATTAGATAAAATCCTTAAATAAATTGATATTCTCTAACACATCTAAACAAGCATTCATCATCATCATCATCATTTATCAATATTTATCCATCATCATCATAACTCATAAGTATTGAATCGGGATCTGGTAGGTTATGTTGGGCTATTGGGGTAGTCCTTGTTCATATTTTTGTAGCTATCGATTATCCTTTTTTGGGGTAAAGAGATTGATTTTTATCATACCTTTAGCTTAGATATTGTAATATTAACTCGTATCGTGGGTTGATGCCTGCAGAATCCATACGTTCGATCGGCCACTCCATGTGGGTCGAGCAGTGGGTCGGCAATATCAGTGGCGGCCAATATGGTGGCTGTGTCATTAGGGACAGAGACAGACGGTTCAATCATCTGTCCAGCCAATTCCAACTCTGTCGTGGGAATCAAACCAACCGTTGGACTCACCAGCCGAGCTGGGGTTATCCCAATCTCTCCAAGACAGGACACAATCGGGTAATTAAGAAGTGCACTGGAGCTATCAAAACTGTCAATTGAGTCCTTTATATTGGTAAGGGTTTCAGACAGAGTGCATACAAAACTGTCAATTGAGCCATTGGGCTCTTTATGAGCCTAAGCTCAAACCTGGGTTGATGAACCCTCCAACTAGCATGTAAATTTACAGAAGTTCGACCCAAGAAACACTAAAAATTGCTTAATTGGGATCTAGCTAGGAAAACATAATACCCATTAGCCAGATAGAAATGATGTTGACAAACTGGTTAGGACTTATCTTTCTAAACCTTCACAAGATAAGAAAATAGAAATGGTGATGATGAAATAAAGGAGTCTTGAATATTATATATGGTAATTGTATGTGAAAAACATGAAAGATACTCATAGTTCGATCATATATACTTGGATCACCTGAGCCAGTAATCAAGCATATGCATAATAGAAGCTAGATGCTTATTATCATGTAAATATTATATTTTCACCCCTGAACAGGCCAATCTGCCGTACGGTATCAGATGCAGTTTATGTACTAGAGGCGATAGTAGGTTTTGATCATTTTGATGAAAAGGCCACCAAAGTTGCATCGAAGTTCATCCCCCATGGCGGCTACAAGCAGTTTCTGAAGCACAATGGACTCGAAGGGAAGAGGCTGGGAATAGTCAGAAATCCATTCTTCAATTACTCCCAAGGAACAGTCGTGCCCAAAGTCTTCAAGCACCACTTCAAAACCCTGAGGTTAGTACTAGTACCTCGTTCGGTAGTATTATTATATGTATATACTTTCTTCTACCCTCGGAGTCGGAGTTGGAACGAATATGTTTGATATTTCCTGACTTTGTTGCCGCGTTCACCCACAAACAGGAAAAGGGGTGCGATTTTGATAGACAATTTGGAAATAACCGATATCAATGCCATCCTCAATTATAACCAAAGTGGCGAAGGAGCAGCCTTGTTGGCTGAGTTTAAACTGTCTCTCAATGCTTACCTGAAAAGTCTAGTCGTTTCTCCAATCCGATCGTTAGCAGAAGCCATAGCTTTTAACCAGGAATTTTCAGAATTGGTAGGTGTTGTTCGGTTAGGCCATTAAGTGCTGAAGTTACATATTATTAATTAATTAATTACTTGCCTCGATCTGTGCACAGGAACAAATTGACAAGTATGGTCAGAGCATTTTCTTGGCATCCGAGAGCACAGTCGGCATTGGTGATGTAGAAAAGGCAACATTGTTGAATTTGGAGAAATTATCAAGAGATGGGTTTGAGAAGTTGATGATCAGTAATAAGTTGGACGCGGTGGTGACTCCGGGTGCAGGTTTTACTCCTGTGCTGGCAATTGGGGGTTACCCAGGGATTACTGTTCCCGCGGGATATGAACGTTACGGAGTGCCATTTGGCATCTGTTTTGCTGGTTTAAAGGGTTCGGAACCAAAGTTGATAGAGATTGCATATGCCTTCGAACAGGCTACAAAGATCAGGAAGCCTCCTACCTTCCTCCCTTAAAACCCATATTGGTTGATTAAGAGTATCTATGTAATTGTCTCATGGATGGATATGGATACAAGTAGTACTACTACTAATTAATCATATATAAATATTTGGTGGATGCATCGCTTGGAATCCAAAACAATCTGTTCTTCTTTGCATCGGGTTGTATTAGTCTATATATGTATATCTTCTCGTATAAGGGCTCTTACAATATACCCAGCTCAAAATTTGCCGAGATGGGTTAAGCAAGAAAATTGCTTGTGGATGACCTAGGGAATTTGGTATACTAGCGGTATTGTGTTGTGTTGTTGGGTTTTGGGTTCATCATTAAAAATTTGTTTGAGAAAGATTTTTTTACTTCAAAAGTTTTGAGTTGATTAATACAAATTACTAATTTTATCTAAAAATTCAAAATTGATGTTTATTACACATGCATTTTTGTAGATGAGATGGCACTAATATATGACGTGAGGACACATATTTCTTACAAATTTATATCAATCAACCTAAAATATAAACTGCAGCACAACTTCACTGTACCAAACACCCTAACTAATAGGGGTGTTCATAGGTCGGGTTGGATCGATTTGAGTCATTTTTTCAACCGATCCGATCTAGTCGGTTTACTCATTGGCTAAATCGAAATCAACTGACCCTGAAGCAAAACCGATCCAAACATAAAGGGTCGGTAAGGGTCGGTTTATCAGTTTAGTCAGTTTATATATATATATATATATATATTAAATTAAAATATCTCTATCTAAATATCTATTTATATTTAAGTTTATTTATTTTTAGTTTTTATGCAAAACTAAAATATATATATATATATATATATATATATATATATATATATATATTTAATCGATTAATTTTTTATGCAAAACTGATTTTTTTGTCAATATATATTTAAAATTATATAAAACTAAATTTAATATTATACCATTTTATTATATTTGTATTGGATTTATGTTTTTAATTTTTGTCATAAATAACCAATTTTTTAAAGTTCAAACAAAACACAAATAAAGCATATCAACATTTAATATATAAGGTAGGGACTAGTTAATAATTACTTAAAAATATAGCATCGGTTTGATTTGGTTTGGCTTCAGTTTGTATACATGAAAACTGAAACCGAACTGAGTTATCGGTTTATTCTTTCATACAAACCAAAACCGACCAATGATTTGAAAAACCGACCAACTCGGGTTGAGTCGGGCCAATTTGGTCAATTTGATCGATTTGACATCTAATGTAAACACCCCAACCAACTAATTGTGGAGATGATACATGGTACCCCCTCTCCACATGACACGTATACTTTTAATAAACCCAACAGTTGGCAACAGATTATTATATTTTTATGATATGGCAAAAAATAAGAGTATTAATCCCAAAAAACTCTTCTCTTTCATCCCCCCTCTCTCTCTCTTTAATCCCATACTTTTAATAAACTAATGGGGTTGACAGTTGGCAACAGATTATTATACTTTTATCATATGATAAAAAGTAAGAGTTTTAATCCCGAAAAACTCTTCCCGCTAACTTAATCTATTTTCATCCCCCTCTCTCTCTCTCTCTTTAATCCCTTCCTCTCCAACGCACCCTACAAACCTTTGCAACTGGAGTTTTTTTTTTTTTTTTAACTCATTAACTGTTCAACCTTCAACGGTGTGAAAGGCCAATACGCTTTTTGGGAGATATATCATCCATTGCCATTTCACAGGTGAGATAATAAAGCTCCAACTCTTACTTTTGCCTTTTCAAATAGCCAACGATACTTAAAAAGTCCATAATAATTTTTATGAATTCAGATTGCTTTTTCGGTTATTCAATTAGTTTCCAAAAATTTATAGTTTACTGAAATTCTTCAAGGACAATTTTGGGTCACCCAAACTTTATAAGAAGCAGGAAAATCCTGATATCAATTTTATTTTAGGCAAGACCATTACTTAATATTTGTAGTTTACTGAAATTCTTTTAAAATAGCCACTACTTAATATTTTGTTATTGCATTAAGGAAAACTTAAAATTTGCAATGATACAGTGCCCATGGTACTGTTCTAACACATTGATCAATTGATCTCTATTTAGATAATTTGTTATACAATTCTCTACAACTCCTCAGTGTGAAGAAAATTCTAGAAGTAAAGTTGTTTTACTGTATATTTTACTAGAAATAAGGTAGCTGATTTAATATAAAATAAAAAGCTCATATATGCCCACCATTTCATAATTCATCGCTAGGTCCAATTTATTTTCAACCTCTACTATGAAGCTAAATGATGATGCTGAATTACCTTTTTTTTCTATGCCAGATGGCGAATTAATTCACTCGTTGCCATAACCATTCTCTAATATATAATTTTCTTTCATCTTGTAAATGATCATTTTTATGTCTTTAATTTTTTACCTAAAAATTAATTAATGACCTTTATTTGCAAAACGCTGCCTCCACATGCTTGAATTATGGGAATTCATACTATATAAATGAAGTCTAACCTCCTTAGAAGATCTTTTTCTTGTGTAAAAGGTTCTTGCTTGCTTCTTAGTGTTTTTTTTTTTTTTTTTTCTATCAAGTTATGTTTTGTTTTAATAGAAAGTAAGAATAGAAAAAGCTAGCATAGCCACATGTTACAATTTAAAAATATGATTGGAACAAATTGGTATATTAGTTGATTTGTGTTGTTTATTTATTTTTTTTTTCAGAAAATGGAACAGCTTCCTTCCTAGTGGAATAAATAATGAAGAATGTAATGAGAAGAACACACAACTTGATGAGAGTATAGAGAACAATCAACTTGATTAGGATTTAAAAGTTGTATGTAGTGCTGCAGATAAGCTTAATTTTGATATGAAATGAATTTGCACTATCCCCTCAAATGAAAATTTCTTACAACCAAGCAATGAGATAAATGTAAACCAAAACTTTATGGTTCCAAAAGTTGACATGATATTTGAAACTTTGGAAGATGCTTACCATTTGTATAATGGGTTTTCTAGAAATGAAGGTTTTAGTGTGCGAATATCATAGGGGTACAAGTTAAAATCTGGTATTTGGAAGACTAAAACATTTTGTTGTTCTCATGAAGGCTTTTGTGGTAATGATAAAATGTGAACTGATGCAAAATTTTATCGTGACATAACAAGAACGGGTTATGGAGCAATGATTAAGCTTGTGATGCAAGAAAATGGAAAATATTGTTTGTCTGAATTTGAAAGAGGTCATAATATCAATTTGTTACTCCAAGTAAATGGTATATGTCCTAAGGCAGAGTTTATGGGTAGACAAGCTAGTGGAATTCAAAATCTTGGTTTTACTAATGTTGATTATAACAACTAGTTGTTTGTACATTAAAAGGAAGAAGGACATGTAAAATGGAGGTATAGGAGCTATAGTAAGGTATTTCGATAAATTGCATGATAAGAATATATCATCCTTTCACTCTTTTGGATTGATGCAAAGATGTTGGTTGATTATAGTTATTTTGGAGATGATGTTTGTTTTGATACTACTTTTCAAACAAATGAGGATAAATGACCATTTGCTCCTTTTGTGGGAGTTAACCATCATAAGTAAACCATCTTTTTTGGAGTTGCATTAATGTATGATCAAGGCACTGAATCTTTTAAGTGGGTGTTCCAATCTTTTCTAAGGGCAATGTTTGAGAAGTAACTGAAAACAATTTTTACAAACCAAGATCTAACAATGGCAAATGCAATAAAGCAAGTCTTTCCAGACATGTCATAGTTTATGTATATAGCATATCTATACAACTTTAAAAAGCACGAATGGTCTCAAAAATTTTCTAGAATTTTGTGATGATAAAAATTTACCCCTCTATATTTAAATATATTGATAAAAAAGTAAGGACAAATAAGGGAATTAGTTATTGATATTAAATGAATTTAAAAGAATTACTTTTAAGATATTCAATGCGTTCAATTATCTCTCATTAAATCAAACATTTAAGGTATTAATTTGCATTCACCTTCATTGAATCATATATTTAAGTCTTCTTTGTTTCTTCTCATCATTAAATTCTATAATTAAATACATACATTCGTATATAATAAATTAATAATTTTAATAACATAAAAACTTATACTTTTAAAATCTACCTGGAAAAAAAATAGTGTTTTCATCTAGGTGGTGGTAAGAAATTAAACCATTTCGGTCAAATGGGCCAACCCATATTGCCACAATAAAATAATAAAATTCAAAAATATATAAATAAAAAATAATAATATTTTTAACATCATATATTTGAAATATTAAATAATAATAAATATAATGAACAATGTTTTAAAAACTGACCCGGAGGCCAACTTGCTTTTGCCTTCGGGTCACAAGTCACCAGTTAGACTATCAAGATCAAACAAGTCAAATTGCTCTGTATCAACACTGTCAAGACAAGGCACATAATGCCTTTAGGACGTATAGATCTTGAAAAGTTACTCAAAATAAAAGAAATATAACACCGATCAAACATCAGAATGCAAAGTTATGGTTTCCAAACCTAGAATCATGGCCGAGTGATGGTTCGAATGGTTCAATTGACCATGTCAACAAGTTGAAAACATTGATAATAAATAAGATTTATTTTTTACTAATGATGAAAATGAAATGTAAAATTTAAAACCAATTGGAAGATTGCTTCCCGCTACCCAAGATCGACTGCTTAGTGGACGCGACCTCAGGGCATGAGTTGCTGAGCTTCCTGGATGCCTATTCCGGTTACAACCAGATTAGGATGGATCTTGCTAACGAAGAGAAGACTGTTTCATAACCGAGCTTGGGTTATATTGTTACAAGGTCATGCCCTTCGGATTAAAAAATGCTGGGGCAACATTCCAATGCCTTGTAAATAAGATTTTTGAGCCGTTAAGTTATGTTGATGACATGGTTGTGGAGACCCAATTTTCAAATTTTCTGTTGAACGATTTAAAAGATGTTTTTCAAATTTTACGAAAATGTAATATGAAGTTGAACCCGAACAAATGCGTCTTTGGAGTCACTTCGGGCAAATTTCTAGGCTATATAGTCAACCGACGTGGCATCGAGGCCAACGTAGACAAAACAAAAATGGTCTTAGATATGAAACCACCCCAGAAAATAAAGAGGTTTAGAGGCTGACTGGTCGGATAGCCACCCTGAGCCGCTTCATGTCCAAATCAGTAGACCGGTGCTTACCCTTTTTTAAAGCTATAAAAAAGAGTAAGGACTTTGAATGGACTGAAGAATGCCAACTCGCTTTTGACGAGCTGAAAAGATACTTAGGTACCACCCCAATTTTAACTCGACCTGAAGAAGGGGGCGTGTTAAAGCTATACCTCTCTGTGAACGATGATGTGGTTAGTTCGGTATTGATCAAAGAAGTAGATCGCGACCAATGACCCATCTACTATGTTAGCAAAATTTTGTAGGATACAGAAACTAAATATCCAGAGATCAAGAAATTAGCATACGCACTAATCATAGCAGCCCAAAAACTTCGCTCGTACTTCTAGGCCAACACTATTGTCGTCCTTACCAACAAACCCCTGAAGCAGATTCTACTCAAGCCCGAGGTGTCTAGGAGATTAACAAAGTGGTCCATCGAGCTAAGTGAATACAATATCCGGTATGAGCCTCGGCCAGTAATCAAAGATCAAGTCTTGGCTGATTTTGTAGTAGAATGCACGTTCAGCACAGCGACCCCCGAGCTAACCGAGCTCGCTCACACGACAGGAGCTTCAACCAGTCGGCACCAGTCCCAGTCAGAGTGGAACCGACTTGGGACGAGGAGACCTAGATCCTCCACATTGACGGCTTGTCTAACCAGTAGGGAAGCGGTGCAGGACCGATATTGTACGGCCCAAGTGAAGTGAAGCTAGAATATGCTCTCCGGTTCAAACTTGAGGCATCGAACAACGAGGCAGAATATGAAGCGTTGGTCGCTAGGTTAACCTTAGCAAGGGAAATGAAAGCAAAGCACCTCATCATATGTAGCGACTCACAACTAGTGGTCAACCAAGTCAATGGTGAGTATGAAACCCATGACCCCACTATGGCAGCTTACTTGGCCAAAGTCAGAGAGATCCTGCACAGCTTCGTCTCCTGCTTCATCAGAAAAATTCCGAGGTCCGAGAACGCTGAGGCCAATGCCTTGTCGCGACTAGCTACCACAAGCAGCAACACCATGTGAACTATGTACATAGAGGATTTACCTCAGCATAGCATTCTCGAGGGGGGCAGAAGAGGTCGCTGCCGTATCACAAGCTAAACCGAGCTAGATCAACCCACTCGTAAGTTATCCACTCCACGGGACCCTACCTGTAGAACGCAACACGACTTGAAGGGTAGAGCGCCAGTCAGCTAAGTACGCCCTCATAGACGAACAACTATACAGAAGATCTTTCTCGCTCCCTTACCTGTGCTGCTTACGACCCTCAGAAGCTGAGCGTGTACTTCGCGACACCCATGAAGGCTTGTGCGGTGAACACTTGGGGGCCAGAGCTTTCACATAGAAAGTGTTAATGCAAGGCTATTATTGGTCCACGATGAAGGCGAATGCACTCGAGCTTGTAAAAAAGTGTGATAGGTGTCATAGGCATGCCAACATTCACCATCAACTTGTTGCCGATTTGAAATACCTCACCAGCCCATGGCCCTTTGCGTAGTGGGGAATCGATATCCTTGGTCCTTTCCCACTAGCAACAGGGCAGAGGAGGTTTTTGGTTGTAGCAGTAGATTATTTTACGAAGTAGGTGGAAGCCAAACCCTTGGCAATGATCACAGCCCGGAACACAAAATTTCTTCTGGAAAAGCATATTATGTCGCTTCGGACTACCTCGAGTGTTGATATCTGACAACGGGAAGCAGTTCGAAGATGTTAAGTTTCAAAACTGGTGTGCCGAAATGGGGATCAACAAAATTTTACCTCGGTGGTACACTCCCAAGCGAACTGGCAAGCAGAGGTAACTAGCAGAGAGATACTTCACAGATTGAAAGCTTGCTTAGCTCGAGCCAAGGGATTGTGGATGGACGAACTGACCAGCATCCTTTGGGCCTACCGAACTACTATTAAGACCATGACGGGTGAGACCCCTTTCAACCTCATGTATGGTACAAAAGCGGTGACCCCGGCGGAAATAGAGGTGCCTACATTACGGTTGGAGGCTTATGATGAGGAAACAAATGATGACGAGCTCTGTACCAACCACTTGGTATAGGAGGTATGAGACGTGGCTTACATTTGGACCATAGTTTACCAACAAAGATTAGCTCGATACTATAAACGCCTGAGTCAGAAAATGACACTTTTGCATCGGCAACCTGGTTCTTCGGAAGGTTATGGTACTTGAGCCCGGCGTAGGCAAGCTCGGATCAAATTGGGATGATCCATATCGTGTAAAGCGGGTATTTGGGGAAGGCACATATGAACTTGAAACTTTGGAAGGGAAGCAGGTACCTCGAGCATGGAATATCGATAACCTAAGAAGGTACTACTTATGACCACAGAACTGGTCGAAAAAGATGACCGATTGGAGAGATGATTGTGAGTCACTCCCAGAAGCCTAAGGGCTATGACGCCGAGCTGACAGAAGACCTCGACACTACGACAAGTCCTAGTTGCCTCTTCGGCATAGGCAGACAAGTCCTAGTCGCCTCTTTGGCATAGGCAGACAAGTTTTATTCGCCTATGAGGCATAGACAGCTCGAGCACAAACCCTACGGTGTTTAATTCACCTCGGCGTACAACGACAAGGTTAATCCCACCTGGGGTCAGGCTCGTTAGCTCGGCACTAAGGGATAACTAACATTTAAGTGAGTAGCTGTGCGCAAACAGGTCGGGTATATACCCTATATTTGCCCACCTCAGTGTACAATGATACGAGGTTATTCCTACTTGGAGTCCAACTCGTTAGCTCAGCAGCTCGAGAGCAACCTATACTTAGGAAAAAGTTTGCTCCTATTTGGTTTAGTTCGCCAGCTCGAGATTAATGTACACTTAGAAAAAAAATTTGCATGCAAAGATTGCAAAACACTTGTATTCGTTAATATAGAGCTTTGAGTACAAAAAAAAAAAAGAGAAACTACTACAACGAGTTCGGAGGGTTCGGGACATACATTGTATGTAGGGGGGGTCCAAGAAAAGAGGCATTCAATCACTTCGGGGCTCTTCATCCTTACAGGAGACTTCGGCAAGAGGATCTGTCTCCATATGGTCCTCACCAACACCGGTCTCCTCTTCCTCGTTGAGTAGGTCGTCATCACTCTCCGCTTTGGAGTCCGGATCTTTGGCAGCTTCGATGGCCATCTCCTTAGTGATCTTCAATATGGTTATAGTGCTAAGATCGAGGTGAGAAAATTCACGTCGGGTCAACCACCTGCTGAGTTTGAATCCCTTGTGGTAACCCATTGTCCCTGCCTCAACTAGCCTTTCCGACTGAGGACTTGTACTCCTCAATAGCCTTGACCTTGGCCTCCTCCATCACTTAAAGCAGTAACTCAGTTCATTCCTTTACGTGGGCCTTGAGGTTCTCGACCTCCCTCTTCAATGCCATTTCATGCTCCTTGAGCTCTTTCTTCTCTGACATCAATAGAGTTAGCAACTCCTTCTTAGCTCGCGCGTCATTTTTCAATTGGTTGATTTCATTGCGAGCTAAGTTTAGTTCGGCATGGGCATTTCGGGAAGACTTCTCGGCTTTGAGAGCCTGCTTCAGGTTCACCTTGGACTGATAAGCCAAGGCATGGATGGAGGAGTTCACCTGCCAAGAGAAGAAAATGAGTATTAGTATACAAAAATCTAAGTACGAGACAAAGTGAAAGACAAGTTCAAGAAGTACCACCATACAGTGCGTAGCCGCATTGGCCCTGAGCTGAGCGACTAGCAAGTTGGCCCAATGAGCGACCTCCTTAGCGAACACCGCATCCTTGCTCTTGAGAAGGCTGAACTTTGGAGTCAAAATGCTCTGAACCGGAGCATCGCTGCCCGAAGAAGTGGCAGCCACTAGGATGGGCTCTAAAGACGTAGCCTCCTCGAGCATGCGGGATGGGGAGGGCTTGCCCGAGTCCTCCTCAACCAGATCGATCACGGGAGGCTTCTCAACAACTGGTGGTGTTCGGGCTTAGGAACGGCAACCTCAATTCTGGTTGTTTCACTCTCGACGTAAGCCTTTTTGGAGGCTCTCCTCTTCTTCTTCCCCTTTTTCATGCTCCTGAAGAGCTCATCGGCAGGGATGTCGTCCATGGTAGCTGCAATGAAAATGAGCTAAGTCAGGTACGGTATTGAAGTAAAACGAATAGAAAAAGTACAACAAATAGTGACCTACCAAGAGGACTCAGGCCGACCTGCACGAGCTTCTCCTCGATCACGAATTCTTCAAACTTCAGGCCGAGCTCCGCCCAAGATTGGAGCTCCTCCCTTGTCTTCAGGTCTAGTCTAACACCGGGGTCTTGAATGGCTGCCCTACAATGAGTCGGGAAGGGCCACCCCTCAGTGTTGCGGACCATGAAGTAACACCTCTTCCAGGCTGTGACCTTATTAGGGAGATCGTGCAATAATTTGTATCTAGGACGAGGCGACAACTAGTAAGTTCGCCTGTGCTCGAGCAGAACACAAGACGAATTTTTCTTAATGGAAAGAATTGAAGAAAAGATGTCAAGATTAAGGGGAAGGTTGTAATCATGAAAAAGAGAAATGGTCCCTACGATGTTATGGATAGAGTTCGGGTGTAGCTGATTTATGGTAATGTTAAAAAAATATAACAATCTCGATTATAAGGGGGTGAAGTGGAAGACGTAGACCAGCTACAAGCTACTCCTCGAAGATCATGATTTCATTGTGATCATGATTCCAAGGAAAGTTGCCTTAAGGGGATGCTATATACGAGGTCGTTAGGGAGTCTGTACCGGGCTACTAAGGCTAGGAGCCTGTCTGCCATCATTACCGATGGGCCAAATTTGTTTGACAGCCGACCTCGGTGTGAGGTAGAAGCCGAGTTACTAGAGGCCTCTCACTCTCGCCGAGGTGATTCCACCTCGAGCAGACTAAGGACCGCGTCCTGTCCCGAAGTGACCACCTCGGTAGGACGAGGAACCACGGTCTGAGCTGAGGTACCCATATTGGCCCCAACGAACTCACCACTCTCTTCTAAAAGGCTATCTAAGCTAAGGTTAGACATTAAAGGAAAAGACAACGGAATCAAAAGAAAAAGCAAAGGCAGACTCACCAAAAGGAAGACCGAAGAAAAGAAGGTGATCTCGGACTCGGAAAAGGCTGATACCGAATTGGAAGACTTGAACGCGACCTCAAAGATTACGGATTTGCAGACTTATGGCGAGGAAAATGAGCCCTTTGGCCCCTATTTATAGCTAGTATATCCGAGAATCAACAGTCAAGATCAACATGATCCGATGGCTCCCAAGGAAACCGGTTGCATGCCCCTCGAGGTTGAAATCGATTTAGCGCGTGTTTTGACGTCCGCAGAGTCTATAAACAGGTGGTGCAAATTTTGCATTAACTTTCTAGATGCAAAATTTGCAATGACAATGAGTGCAAAACTACAAATGAGACTAAAAGCACAAATTTTATATTAGATAGGTGCAAATCATAATTGGATGCAAAATTGAACCTGGGCCATTTCATTGTTGGGCCAAGTAGTTGAACAGGCCCGACCAACGGTTCGCCCTTCAAGTCGTCTAGACTTCATGCCAAATCCACCCGGACTCGTCATGAACTCCCCACACCGGGTTGAGACCCCTGGCACGAGGAGTGGGGGGCAATTGATGAAGGGTGATTTGGCACGGCCTAGCAAGAAGGGGACACGTAGGCGCGATCTGATCGAGGGGTGACAACTCAGCCAAACAAGCCCAGTTCGCAACATTCGGAGCTTGGGTATTCAGCCACATCGGCCCAAAAAACCACCTCGGTGTAGAGACACCTCGACACCCAATCTAGTTCAGAACTAAAGAATCGAATTGTCAGATCAGAGCTAATGAGCCGAAACGCCACATAACCAACTACAAAGGCCTTTCCAACATATCCCAAATTTCTCGAGATCACGATGACCCAATAGATCTCGAATTTCCCGAGATCACGATGAGAACTCATCCTGGCTCTGCTTGAATCGGAGGTAAACGATAAACCTTATCAACGCATTACTCTCCTTCAAAAATGGAACAAACCTTATCTCCACAACCCAGAGATCCCAAAGCTCTTTCGTAAGGCCCACGACTATTCCGGTATATAAAGACATGAAACCTCAAGGCAAAGAGACGTGTAATTACTCTACTCACCAACACTCAAGCTCTCAAGCATTCAACTCGCATTCACAGCATAAGTACTGACTTAAGCATCGGAGCGACCTTGCCGAGTTAGCTACCCTGGATTCTCTGATCCACTGTTTTACAGATTAATCAAACTCACTGCTCACTTAGAGTTTGGATTGCAATCCTACTAGGAATAGCCAAATTGTGCACCATATAATTGACAATCACCCCCTCAAGTTGAGAAAATGCCTTTTATTTAGAGGTCCTCATGGCTCATGGTTTGTTATATAGGATATAGGCATGTAGTATAGAAAGCTTGAGCTAAAATTCTATGATTGGTAACATTACTCATTATTGTATACTTTCTATTAGAGTTTAAAAACCAAGACTGATGCCTTCTATCTTCATGATTCTTTGAAATATTTGTAGGTTATGGATATATTCATTATGGTTGTAGTGCAATCAAATATGTACTAATTCAAATCCATTACGGTTGTACATGTTAATGGTGGAGACATTACCGAACTGGGCTTGTATCTCCTGCCCAATTTGTCTGGTACCCCAACACTTAACCATACGACTTGTGTTTAAAATACCACAAGAAAACCCTCGCCCTGATGTAATGGAGAGAAAACCTTCACCTGCCCCTGGTGCCGAAAAATTATTCCCCTCCCCTCTGCAACACTTGACAACTCCAATTTCGTCCATCAATGTGCAAATGTGGTCATCACCCATTGTGACATCTTCAACTTGAGTGCATCATTGTAGTAGACCCTTTTGGGTATTGATGAGGGCAGATTTGGCCCTCCAGTGGAATTGTGACACGTGGCACCTCGTGCCAACTAAGTATGGCCTCCAGGCAGCTCGCCATAGGAAGCTCGCCATAGGCAGCTCGCCACAGGCAGCTCGCCATAGGCAGCTCGCCACAGGCAGCTCGCCATAGGCAGCTTGCCATAGGCAACTCGCCACAGGCAACTGCCAGGGCTTGCCATAGGTAGTTCGCCATAGGCAGCTCGCTATAGGTAGCTCGCCATGGGCAGCTCTCCATAAGCAGCTCGCCCTAGGTAGCTCGTCACTTGTAGAGAAGCTCGGTACATGAGTAGTTTGGTGTATCACAGGAAGATCTCTTGCCTGATGACCTAGCCCAGACACTGACCCGCCGACTGACACGGGCGCCGACCTGACAACCTGGCCCAGACACTGACCCGCCGACTAACGCAGGCGCCACCCTGACAACCTGGCCCAGACACTGACCCGCCGACTAACGCAGGCGCTGCCCTGACAACCTGGCCCAGGCGTCGACCTGGCCACTTGACACAAGCGCTAGCCTGACGACCTCGAGGAGTTCACCACCATACCCCGGTTTTGAGAGGATTTGACGAGTCTTACCGTTTGGAAGCTTTTCAGCCACCTAACCCATGAGGACTCCGATATATAAAGACCTTACCCCCCAAAGGGGAGAAGAGGGGAAAAAAGGTGGAGGTAATCCCTGCTCTCTAGCTCTCTCGTTTCTCCAATATTATCTTCAAAGCTCTCTACAATCAGAGTGCTAACTTAAGCGTCGGAGAGCCCCCACCGGGAAAATACCCCCGGGTCCTCTGATTCAGTTCTCGCAGGTTCCTCAGCTCCCGCCGCCTACAAAGAGGAGGAAAAGCTGGAGTTCTCGCAGGTCCCTCAGCTCCCGCCGCCTACAAAGAGGAGGAAAAGATGGAGTTCCCGTGGGTCCCTTAGCTCTTGCCGCCTACAAAGAGGAGGAAAAGATGGAGTTCTCGCAGGTCCCTTAGCTTTCACTGCCTACAAAGGAAAGAAGACCACCTCATGCAGAGGGCAGTCAGGTTGCGCTTCACCAGAGAGCTCCACCATTCTCTAAGTCACAGGCCGCCTACAAGGGAGTTCGCCACTAGGTAGCTCCCTGCCAGGCAGTTCGCCACCAAGCAGCTCACCACCAGGCAGCTCGCCACCAGGGAGCTCACCACCAGGCAGTGCGCCATCAGACAGTTCACCACCAGGCAGTTCGTCACTAGGCAGTTCGCCCCCAGGCAGTTCGCCACCAAGTAGCTCATCACTAAGGCACGTCACCACCGGGTCAAATAACGAGGTACTTAGCCAAAAAATTTTTACATCACAAAACATTGGTACGTGGCCAAAAATGGTTACATCAATTGGCGCTGTTTGTGGGAACACGCTACAAAAAGCTAAGTTCTCACCCTACAAAAGCTAAGTTCTCATCTTACCAAAGCTAAGTCCTCACTTTTTAGAAATTGAAGCTACCACTTTATAGTTTACATTTTTTATGAACTCAAAGACTATGCAGGGAGCTAACAGACCAAGTAGCTCTACCAACCTTACTTTCACTTTAGATAATGCCTCATTAGTCCTCTCCGCAAGGTCCCCCTACAAAGATGAGCTCTTCGTGGCTTCCACGGGAGTTGGTGGCCAACAGACTACATAGGTGCCCTTATCGGTCGAGCCTTCCAAGGCTCCCGTGTGAGCTGGCAACCTAAAGTTAGTAGTGCTGCCCCCGAAGGTCAAGCTCATAGTAGCTTCTTGTAGGAGTGGGTGACCGGCATTACGAAGTTGATGCAGCACAATCATAGCTCGACACCTTATAGGCAAAGCCTACTAGCCACATTACTACTTAAGACCTGGTCGCCTCTCCGGCACAGGCAAAGTAAAAAAAGAGTAGACTACGAGTCACTCCCAAAGCCTACGGGCCACATTACTACTTAAGACCGGGTCACCTCTCCGGCACGGGCAAAGTAAAAAAAGAGTAGACTACGAGTCACTCCCAAAGCCTATGGGCCATATACTGCTTAAGACCCGGTCGCCTCTCCGGCATGGGCAAAAGTCGAAGAGTAGACTACGAGTCACTCCCAAAGCCTACAGGCCGCACTAGGAATTGGATCAACACTTACTGGCTCGTCGACTTACGGGCCAAGAGGAATCTACTCCCTTTGCTGAGTTACTCTCAGCTCGGGAGTGGGGGGCAATTGATGAGGGCAGATTTGGCCCTCCAGTGGAATTGTGACACGTGGCACCTCGTGCCAACTAAGTATGGCCTCTAGGCAGCTCGCCATAGGAAGCTTGCCATAGGCAGCTCGCCATAGGTAGCTCGCCATAGGCAGCTTGCCACAGGCATAGGCAACAGCTCGCCATAGGCAGCTCGCCACAGGTAGCTCGCCATAGGTAGCTTGCCACAGGCATAGACAGCAGCTCGCCACAGGTAACTCGCCATAGGCAGCTTGCCATAGGCAACTCACCACAAGCAACTGCCAGGGCTTGCCACAGGTAGCTTGCCCTAGGCAGCTCTCCATAAGCAGCTCGCCATAAGCAGCTCACCACAGGCAGCTTGCCCTAGGCAGCTCGCCATGGGCAGCTCACCATAAGCAGCTTGCCACAGGTAGCTCGCCCTAGGCAGCTCGTCACTTGTAGAGAAGCTCGGTACAGGAGTAGTTTGGCGTATCGCAGGAAGATCTCCTGCCTGACGTACTGGCCCAGACACTAACCCACCGACTGACACGGGCGCCAACCTGACAACCTGGCCCAGACACTGACCCACCGTCTGATGCAGGCGCCGCCCTGACAACCTGGCCCAGGCACCGACCTGGCCACCTGACACAAGCGCTAGCCTGACGACCTCGAGGAGTTCACCACCGTACCCCGGTTCTAACGGGATGTGATGAGTCTTACCGTTTGGAAGCTTTTCACCTACCTAACCCGTGAGGACTCCGGTATATAAAGACCTCACCTCCCAAAGGGGAGAAGAGGGGAAAAAAGGTGGAGGTAATCCCTGCTCTCTAGCTCTCTCGTTTCTTTAATATTATCTTCAAAGCTCTCTACAATCAGAGTGCTAACTTAAGTGTCGGAGAGCCCCCACCGGGAAAATACCCCCGGGTCCTCCGATTCAGTTGTCGCAAGCCCCTCAACTCCCGCCGCCTACAAAGAGGAGGAAAAGATGGAGTTCTCGTAGGTCCCTCAACTCCCACCACCTACAAAGAGGAGGAAAAGATGGAGTTCCCGCGGGTCCCTCAGCTCCCGCCACCTACAAAGCGGAGGAAAAGATGGAGTTCTCGCAGGTCCCTCAGCTTTCACTGCCTACAAAGGAAAGAAGACCACCTCATGCAGAGGGCAGTCGGGTTGCGCTTCACCATGGAGCTCCACCACTCTCTAAGTCACAGGCCGCCTACAAGGGAGTTCACCACCAGGTAGCTCCCTGCTAGGCAGTTCACCACCAAGCAGCTCACCACCAGGCAGCTCGCCACCAGGGAGCTCGCCACCAGGCAGTTCACCACCGGACAGTTCATCACCAGGCAGTTTATCACTAGGTAGTTCGCCCCCAGGCAGTTCTCCACCAAGCAGTTTGCCACCAAGTAGCTCATCACTAAGGCACGTCACCACCGGGTCAAATAGCGAGGTACTTAGCCAAAAAAAATTTAAATCACAAAACATTGGTACATGGCCCAAAAAGGTTACATCAGGTACAAAGTCCTACTTCCAATAGAGCAAATTGTTCCCTCCGGACCTCAGCCTGCAAAAGAAATTACGACCGCTAGAGATGGCTGTGAAAGATACATTCAGCTCGATAGAGATATTGGCACCTTCATTAAAACATTCAAATCTCTGTGTAGTTTCTCTGATTTGAAGATTTTTTATAAGAAAAATGCTCTGTAAAACCATGGCATATCATTCAACAGGTTTTCGTCTGTATTTGAATGATAGATTGAAAGAGTTGAATTACTCCTCTTCAGATGGTGGTGGAGTTCAGGGATAGGAGAAGGGGATAGAGGAGAGGAAAAGAGGATAATAGGTCGATAGGGTATTTCAGTAAAAATATGAGTTCAGGGATAGGAAAAGAGGATAAAGGAGAGGAAAAGACGATAACAGGTCGACATGGTATTTCAATAAAAATATATACAGACTAATTAAAGGGTAAAATGGGTATTTCAAAAAAAATGATGCATCGATCTACCATTTTCCATTTGGGTCATTGAGGAAAGGGAGGTTTTTATGATTGTTAGAAACTTCGGGGGAAGTTTTTGTATTTTACCCAAAAAAAATTTCACCAAATATTGATGTAGGAAGCAAATCATTTCTTAATTCCCGAGGTAATAAATATATAGTTGGAAATCACAGTAGGGGTGGGAGAGACAAACAAGACTCTTCATATATGCGTGAAGTTTACAAAGAGATCAAGATTTTATACCCATTGGCAGATAGATCGACTTGGTCCAATTTATTAGTTTTTGGATCATGACATCATAACATCCTTTTACAACATAACTCCTAGTGTGTGTGTGGGTGTGTGTATGTCTGTAAGATGCATGTATGAATTTTTTTTCATATTAATTAGTTGAATTTTAGATATATCATAGTTAAGATATAAATTGAAAATTAATAAAAGTAACAATATGACTAAAAGTAAACTTAAATACTTGTACTAAATGTGCATGTTCAGAAATTTTAAATTACAATTATTATTATAATTATTATTATTATTATTATTGTTACTACTCATACTACTACTACTACTACTACTACTACTACTACTGAATTTTGTGATCCATTTCGGTCTTAAAAAAATATTTTTTAGTTAATATGATGATTATATAACATTAGAAATGCTTCGAAATGTCTATGACAAAACTCTGTACTTTTTTATTTTTGTGTTTGATCTTTTTTTGATTACTTGTACTTTTTTATTACTTTTTAAATATTTATTAACTATCATATCATCAATTAATCCTTTTGTCGTAAGCCATTAACCCCCAAGCCAAAAAAATGTTTGATTTTTAGGTAGACATTAAATTTTGTATTACATTTCCATTATTGACAAAATTATATCTTATGTATAACATTTATTTTTTGTTCAATATAATGAATGTATAATATTATAGATGTACCCAATATTTTATTTTTTTATAAATATATAACATTATATCTTATGTATAACATTTATTTTTGTGATTTTTTGTATTTTTTATTTTTTAAAATTTTATTATTTAACTATGACATCATTTCATTTCTAGGTTGATTTGAATTTTGACATTCATTTTCATCATTTATAAAAATACTTTTTACATTTCATACTTATTTTTGTTTAGTATAATGAATATACAATATTAGTGGCGTGCCCAATTCTTTTTACATTTTTTGTGTTATATGTTTTATTTATTTATTTATTTATTATTTAATTATGGTATTATTTATTAATCCACCACCAAGAGTGAAGAAAAGGGTTTTGTTTTCAAAATATTTATTTTATATTATTAAAATTAATATTATGAATTTAATTAATAGAATTTAATAATGAAAAAATTATATCTTAAATATAGGATTTAATAAGAGAATATACCTTAGATATGAGATTTAATGAGAGATAATAGAAAAATAGTTTTACTTACAATTGGTTTTAAATTTTATATTCCATTTTCATCATTAATAAAAAAACATTTCTTATTTATCATCAATGTTTTCGACCTGTTGACTTGGCCGATTGACCCATTCGAAATGTCACTTGACATTGATCCTGAGTTTGGTTCTATTGAAACTCCCCCTTTCAGTTAAAAACCATCTAACTCGGGTAGTTCAACCATTTCCCCATTTGACCCAACAACTAGGTTACAAGTTGCACACTTAATTATGTGCAAATTTTGGAAGCCATAACTTTGCACTTTGATGTCTGAGGTGCCTTGCCTTGCCATTTTTGCAAAAAAAACACCCCCCTTTTTGGCCCCAAATTGAAATTTTAATATTTTTATAAAAAAAATTAAAATTTGAATTAAAAAACATAAATAAATATAACATAATACATATATAATGCATATATTATATGTAATATATGTAAAACATAATTATAAAATATATGTAAAGCATAAATATAATATATATAAAACATAATTATACTATTTATTGATAAAATATGTACTTTTACGTACACACATATAGCGTTGACATAGAGTGATTTGACTCATTTCACCTTGATAGTCCAACCGATGATCTGTGAGCCAAAGGCAAAAGCGGGTCGGCCTCCGATTTGGTTTTTAAAAGATTGTTTATCATACTGATTATTGTTTAATATGTCAAATATATGATGTTAAAAATGTTACCATTTTTTTATTTCTACATTTCTTGCATTTTATATATTTTTGAATTTTATTATTTAATTGTAGCAACATGGATTGACCCATTTGACCCAAATGGTTTAATTTCTTAGCACCACATTGATGAAAATACTATTTTTTTCCATATAAATATTAAAAGTACAAGTTTTTATGTTATTGCAGTTATTAATTTATTATATATGGATTTAATTATAGAATTTAATGATGAGAAAAAACAAAAAAATACCTTGAATATATGATTCAATTATGGTGAATGCAAATTAATGCCTTAAATGCTGGATTTAATGAGAAAGAGTTGAATGCATTGAATAGTTTAAAATCACCTCTTTTCAACTCATTTAATATCAATAACCAATTATCCTATTTGTCCTCATTTTTTATCAATAAATTTAAATATAGAGGGATAAGTTTTGTTCTAAAAAATTCAGAAAATATTCTTGAGGCTATTCATATATGGGTGGTTTTAGGATCCTTTTTTAACCAGAGAGAATTTCATTAACTTACATTAATTAAAAAAGGAACTGATGGCATTTCGACAGGTTTCATTCTTCGCCCAATAATAAATTGATACAAGGAAGAAGAATGAGCTGTTTTGGATTCCAAAACATGCATCCAGTCATCCATAACGGGTTTATTTATCCAGGCACTCGAAGAGAGAGAGAGATGATTATTCATTAGTTACGATATCATATCTGTTGAGATGTTAGGAGGAACCCTGACTTTGGTGGCCTGTTCGAAGGCATAAGCAATCTCTATCAGCTTCGGCTCAGAACCCTTCAATCCCGAAAAGAAGATGCCAAATGGCAATCCCTTACGATTATAACCCGCAGGAACAGTAATCCCTGGGTAACTCCCAAATGCCAGTACAGAAGATACCCTCGAATCTGGAGTCACCAACGCGTCCAAGTTATTCTCCATCATCAACTTCTCAAATCCATCCCTTGATAGTCTACTCATATTCATCAATGCTTCCTTCTCTACCTCACCTATACCTTTGGTGCTATTAGCTTTCAAAAAGATGTCTTGAGGATATTCTTCAATCTTCTCCTGTAATTAATGCATGCATCTGATATTGTATAAATCTCAGTCACAAAATAACAACATTATTCTAGAATAGACTAGACTAATACCTACCAGTTTTGAAAAATTCTGGTTGAAGGCTATTGCATCTGCCAATGATCTGATTGGGGAAGCGACTAACTCTTTCAGGTAAGCATTCAGGGACTGCTTGAACTCGGCATACAAAGCAATAAGTTCACCACTGTGAAAGAGATCCAGGATCACATCAACTTTGTGCTATTGTTAAATTGTCCATCAAAATTGCACCTTTTTTCCTTCAAGCGAGCAAATGTTTAATTAATAAAAGTTCCAATTCAAAAGATGTATTTTATTTTTATTTTTATTTTTTTTTATGAAAGTGCTAAAGCACAAAATCATTCATCTCATTGAAATATCAGTAGCTAGCGCATTAACAATGAAGTCCGGGCTACTTGCTCAGGTACATATTCAGGAAAAAGTCATAGCAAATCCAGCGAAAGCGTGAATCACTTGATTTGCCATTTGCTTAGCATGGTTGATTGAGATAAACGGAAAGCTTGATTGGACTCAAAATGCCTGGGGAGGGGGGGTGTGTGCAGAGTACTCAGGGACTCTTTGGTTTAATGAATTCCTCTGTTCACCAAAAAAACAACTTCTCAGAGTACTGGGTAGTCAATGCTTTTGGGTATTCCCAATCAGGTCCAATTAGGAGTGCAATTTTTGCTTTGATGGTTAAGGTTGGGATTTTGTCAAAATTTCAATGGATCTAATCCAAAGCCTGAGACCGAAACAACATAAACTCGGGTCAACCCAACTTGCACCCTTAGGTCCAATCCTCCTCCGCTGTGTTTTCCAATTCTTAGGGGATAAACTGTTGGGTTGGGGTTTTCTGTTTTAGGCCCAGCCCATTGTTTTCACCCACACGCACTACGTACTTGATACACATTGCAATATAGATGCAGGATCAAAACCCCGACTTTTGTTTAATAATGAAAAAAAAACAGCCATTACCCAATGTTGGTCTCAGGTATCTATCTGTTGGAGAATAAAAATTCATTCAGAGACCTCACCTAACAGTTTAAGTGGTTCTGTGAGATGATATCATAGCCTGTTTGACGAAGCAATCTAGCGTTTGATCTGTGCTTGTCTGCACTCTAAGTCCAATAGCCTTTTGTTTAAAAGGATGTATTAGAGAATACAAACCTCCTATTCAGAATCCTCACCTAACAGTTCAAGCTTTTAGATTGAAGGGTTTCGTGAGAGTGGCTTCAAATTCAAATACTGTGTGACTGGTAATTTTTGATAAGTGAAATGGTAAACGAAATTTGGCTTAAAAATTGAAATTGAAATTGAATTGTTACCTCAGTTTCTTTAAATGCTCCTCAAAAGCTTTCTCCACGAACGAGTCACCAATAATCTCGAAGAACAGTTTCCTCACTATTCCCAGCCTCTTACCTTGAACGTTTTCCTTTAGAAACTGCAGGTAACCTCCTTTAGGGATGAACCTTGATACCTTCCTTGTTGCTTTGGCGTCCTTCTTGTCAAAACCAACAATTGCATCCAGTACGTGAACTGCATCTGACACTGTTCGACAGATGGGCCTGTTTACTTCAACATCAAATGGATACAAATCTCTTGTTAGTACGTATGATCACTTTTACAGTTTACAGTTTAAACTGTAAACTTCATCCTTTCAAAAATTGGGCCGATGGCCCCTATTAGTACTTAAGAAGGCTAGTCTGCATCCTTTCAAAAAGAGGCATGTTATCAAACATTCAACCCCATCGAATCGTTAGTAGGCCTCACATGCACCTTGCTCTATCCCCGAATTCATCAATTGAGCACTGTACCTGTTCAGCAGTGAAACCAATAATAATGCCCACGCCAGTGATAAAATAATGGACCCACACTTAAGAAGTTGGTCATTGGCCCATGTATTGTATAACTGGTGTAGATTGTTATTATTGGTTCTACAAATACAATTGAAGAACAGAGAATTTTGGATCTACTGACCACAACACATTATTGGCCATGTTCGCCCAATGGCACATTAGAAACATCTCTTGTATTTTATATTGCCATCACTCCCATTGTGCGGCTGTGGTTCATCCAATAATGGTGATAGACTTTGATCCAAACCAAAATCTAAACCATGGTTCATCAAATAATGGTGATAGACTTTGGTGAGAATGAATTAACCCAGTTCAACCTGTTGGGTAAATCGAATAATTGGTTCTAATTCGTTAACTGGAACTGCAATTCTTACCCAACTGAATCCTGTCTTGGGGAGATAGGGATTACCCCAGCTCGGCTGGTGAGTCCAACCGTGGGTTTTGATGAGGGCAGATGTGGCCCTCCAGTGAAATTGTGACACGTGGCACCTCGTGACAACTAGGAAAACACCCAGCCAACAAACTTACGAAGTTGGTGACCCACCCGGGCACTAGTCTGGCCAGCCTGGCGCGACTTGCACACGGCCTGACGCGCACCTACGCGCGGCACACGCGCGCCCTGCGTGAACTGCGCACGGCTTGCACAAGCTGCGTGCGGCGTGCGACCTGCGCGACCAGGCCGACCTGGACCAGCCTAGCGCATGATCTGGCCAAGCCGCCCATAAGGCGCCCACCGACAAACCTGGTCTAGACACTGACCCGCCGACTAACACAGGCGCCAGCTTGACGACCTGGTCTAGACACTGACCCGCCGACTGACACAGGCGCCGACCTGACGACCTGGCCTAGACACTGACCCGCCGACTGACGCAGGTGCCCCCCTGACAACCCGGCCCAGGTGCCGACTTGGCCGCTTGACACAAGCGCCAGCCTGACGACCTCGAGGAGTTCTCCACCGTACCCCGGTTCTGACAGGATGCGACGAGTCTTACTGTTTGGAGGCTTTTCACCCACCTAACTCGCGAGGACTCAGGTAAATAAAGACCTCACCCCCCAAATGGGAGGGGGATGAAAAAAGGGAAGTAACCCTGCTCTCTAGCTCTCTCATATTATCTTTAAAGCTCTCTACAATAAGAGTGTTAACTTAAGCGTCGGAGAGACCCACCGAGAAAATACCCCCGGGACCTCTGATTCAGTTCTCGCAGGTCCTTCAGCTCCCACCGCCTATGAAGAGGAGGAAAAGATGGAGTTCTCGGAGGTCCCTCAGCTCCCGCCACCTACAAAGAGGAGGAAAAGATGGAGTTCTTGTAGGTCCCTCAGCTCCCGCCACCTACAAAGAGGAGGAAAAGATGAAGTTCTCATAGGTCCCTCAGCTCCCGTTGCCTACAAAGGAAAGAAGACCACCTCATGCTAAGGAAAGTTTGATTGCGCCGCACCAGGGAGCTCCAACATTCTCTAAGTCACCAGCCGCCTAGTAGGCAGTTCGCTACCAGGCAGTTCACCACCAGGCAATTCGTCACCAAGCAGTTCGCCACCAGGTAGTTCACCACCAGACAATTCGCCACCAGGCAGTTCACCACCGAGCAGCTCACCACTGGGCAGTTCGCCACTAGGCAATTCGCCACCAGGCAGTTTGCCACCAAGCTGTTCGCCACCAGGCAGTTCACCACCAAGGAGCTCGCCACCAGGCAGTTCACCACCAAGGAGCTCGCCACTAGGCAGTTCACCACTGGGCAGTTCGCCCCTAGGCAGTTCTCCACCGAACAATTTGCCAGTAGGCAGTTCACCACCAGGTAGCTCATCACTAAGGCATGCCACCACCGGGTCAAATAGCGAGGTACTTAGCCAAAAAAATTTACATCACAAAACATTGGTACGTGGCCGAAAACGATTAAATCAGGTTTGATTCCCACAACAGAGTTGAAAGTTGCTGGACAAATGATGGAGCCGTCTATCTCTGTCCCGAGTGAAACGGATGAACCACTGCTGGATCCACAAGTATCGTTCGACAGAAGGTATGGATTCTATGCACATGGAATTATAGAGAATTATTCAATTTCCAAAGGAAGAATAACTAGTTTTTTGACTTTTAACTACCAAGCCACCTCTGTAATTTGTATACAAACTAACCATGGGACAACAAAAACTCATCAAACTCGTTTACTCTTAGAGATGCCAACCTGGTTTCTTTGATCATCAAATACAGAAGCAAACCAAATAGTGAACAATAGAGACTTCATCACTTTCACTGCTTCGGCTCTGTTTATTTGCAGTGCAAATCAGAACCCAGTGCAAGTTTTACATTGGTTCAGTTTTGCATCCAATTATGATTTGCACTCCTATCTAATATAAAATTATGCTTTTAGTCTCGTTTGCAGTTTTGCACTCATTGTCATTGCAAATTTTGCATCTAGCAAATTAATACAAAATTTGCACCACCTTCCTCCTACCTTAATTCTCTCTCATGTAAAGTGGGAACAACATCATCTTGCCTCCTATCTCACTCTTGAAATCTCTTTCATATGAAGTATAGACAACATAATTTTACTTCTCACAAACAAACAAGACAAAATCAAATATATAGAGCAAAAGTGAACCAGAATACTCTACCCATTTGCACTCTCATGCATTTACACCAATGCAAACAAAATAAACATAATGAGCCTTAAGAGCATAGGAGTACATATCATTAATTGGCAGGTCAGGTGTTTTCAAAATGACATGGTGGAAGAAGATGAGTCAAAAAAGAAATTAACACTTAAAATTAATAAGTTAAAAATTTGCGCTTCTTTTCAGGACTTGGCACTTATTTGGGTTTATTTCCCAAACTTAAATTAGATAACAAGTGTTTATTCAAATAAAAAATTCCCAAATTTAGCCCAAGTGAGTAAATAATCCTTACTAAATTGCCACTCCAATATTCTTGACACGGTACATGCCTGACCATAGAAAACAAAAAGCATGATGATCATCAACAATATCATTCTCTTTTGTAGAAGTTTGGACGATGTGCTGGAGTAGCTGGCATTTCTAAGTTTTTTGATATAATATTTGATGTAAGGCTTTTCCATTAATCCTTTTGACTTGAAATTTGAAAAAAAGTTTACATGACCTTTCTTTATATCTTTGAATAATATAAGAGGATGTTCTACAAATGCCACAACAAAAACAAAAACATGCATCTTCTTGAACCGTGTTTTTGTTAAAACAAAATGATTTTATTTAAAAAAACATATTTTTAAAACCACCAAAAAGTAAAGATATTGTATGATATATAAATGATGATGAGATCTGTTATATAACAATTTTCAATCTATGGATTCAAGAAAACACCTTTGGTTTCAGTTTTAGAAATAAAAAACATTAATATACAACAAAAAATATATTTTTAAAACCAGACGATTTTAATTTATTTTTGAACTCATAAGCTATAAGAAGAAAAAACAATTCACAAAGACGAACAACGAAACTGAAATATTTCAAGCTACATCATATGAAAGGATAGTCTATACTATCATGGTATCATCATCCATTCCTCTATCAAAATTTTAAATTAACATCCCAAAAGCAACCAAATTACTCATGAGTGAACGCACTAATAAAGAATTAACTGTTTAACTGTTCAACTCGTGTTCGGGTGTTCTACACACAAGAATTCAAACCACACCTACTTGGCTACTCACAAAATATTTCAGTCACACATTCTGAACATCTCCGAAAGGAGTTTACATCTGCGCCCTACAAAGGAGTGCCCTCTAATGTCAAACGGTACATCCCCGTTGTGTATTGGGAATATCTCTCGATGGTGTACTGAAAATAATTATGTAATCATTGAGAGATATTTCCAATACACGGTGGGAATGAATTATAGGATGTTGTGGGGGCAGATCTGAACTGCCCAAAAGGATTAGTCAAATTTAATGGCTATGTTATGGATTGTGGGCCATATACATATTATGGATGATATGTTACCTTACGCAGTTGAGTTGAAATCCACTATCCATGCCAAGGTGGAGTCATAAATTTAAATCCACTCGCCAAAATTTAAGATAGAGTCACATAATATATTGAAGCCCGTGATTCATGCTATTAAAAATATTTTGGGGTTTATTTTAAGACAAATTTGACTCCACCAAGGTCAACTATGGCCTATTCATCAGATTGGTTTGGATAGGATAAATCCTAGACCTTAGAACCGACCTGGGTGAGGGTTGGTTCCAAGTATTTGGAATCAAATCATATCCTTTAACAGATTGAATAAAGTCAATTTAACACCGATTTCAAATCAGAACCTATCCATTTACTCACCCCTAAGTGTGATTGCAGTGGACCCCAATGAACTCGAATGAATAGCAAAGACACCCATGTCAAATAAAAACTGATGTATTGCCTTGAATCCATTAATTGGGGGGGGGGGGGGGGGGGGGGTCATATGCAATCACGGTTGCAACAGAATCTCTCCAAACAGCCAAAGTGCTCCTCCTCCCATACGCTGACCCTGCACTCAACCTCAACTGGAATTATAAATATGATAACCAATAACGTCTTATTTATCAAAATTTATGGGTGGTAAATAAAATACAGGGTAACAATCTGTAGTTTAACCCTTTTAAGGGTAACTCGACTGAGAAGACCATCGAGTTGATTGCACTGAGTGAGTTACTTGAAAATATAATTAAGATAGAATGGTAAATAAAATTCCTAAACTACCCCTTTTTTCGATGACGGCATTTTTTATTTTTATTTGTTTCTGGTTTAGTTTTTATCAATTGCATGCTGTGTTCGTTGCAATTTCAGATTTTTATAGAAACTTGCAATTTCGATTTTATAGGAAATTTTTTGAATGGATATTTTAGTAAATTAATGTCTACCTATCACTCAACTTAAGAGAGGATTTTTATTGAAATCTAAAAATTCATGGGGATCGTTGTTTCAAATAAAAACTCAACTTAAAGACTGATATTTTGTCATTCCCTTCGGCCTTCGTTCACTCGAAGATTTTTTAGCGAATGGAGGAGACAAGAGAGGACCGAAAACCTGAACATCGCGTCCAACAAAGAAAAATAAATAAATTAAAAAGATGAGAGTCATAAGAAATTTCCCATCTTACGAGTCCCTGACCACCTCTGGCGCTCCATCCACTGGGTTGATTTAGAGAACGGAAATGTGACCACTCGGCAAGGCTGGCCTTCCCCAAGATGATAGCTCCTGCTTTTCTCAGCTTCTTCACCACACCGGCGTCATCAGGGACGATTGATCCTTCCAGCGCTAACGACCCCGATGTTGTCCTTGAGAAGAGCCGGAATCCCGTGCAGGCCAGTCAGGGACGACCCAGCAGCTGGCGCATTCATCTTTCATTCTCTATCGCCCTTGTCAGCCTGATCCAGTGCATCGGGGTTCACCTCTATTACTCCACGAAGTACTGGGTTCAGCTTACGAATCTCTCCGAGATAAACTCCACAAGTTGTCTCGAACTTGGCTGCTTCGGTTGGAAGGCCGCCTGGAGGTCATGCACACTGGCTTCTCTAATAGGAAAACTGTCGCCGGCAAGGTTTTTGCTTAGACCTGAGATAGCCATAACCATTAAGGCGGGCAAGAGGAACAGCCGACGGGGGATCTCACAGTGAAACGCCATTCCCGAATCCTGAGTGGAAGGCTCACCTATTTACCTACTTCGGCCGGAATATAAACATTCTTTTTTTTTTTTTTTTTTTTTATGCATATCAGCGCAAATTATCTACCTTTGGATTCAAAGCAATTATTCCTTGGAGTCCAACCAAAGAGTGCCACGTCAAAAGATAGTCAACTAGTAACCACGGATAGTGCGACGTCGGATCTACTCACGACAAAAAACTATTCCAACGCACGCACATTACACTGACAGACATCGTGGGTCTCGGTCGGTCTTAACTCTTATGGTGTCTTCTAATCTCATGAGCAGATCACCAACTCAGATAATGCAAGAAAGGTCGAGCTCGTTGGTTGGTTATAGATTTCACACAACAAACTTCAAAGTATCAAATTTCAGGTCTAAAATTGTATATATGATAAAAAATAAAATTATAAAAACACCAATAAATAGGTATATCAGGGTCTAAGGAAATGGAGATCGGATATGCTCTCACACCTGGCGTTCATACGCACATCCTATCATACATTGGGAACATCTGCCCTATTTATTGGTTATTATTCACGGGAGATGTTTCGAATGCATGGTGGATGTGCCTGTGAGACGCCCATTTGTGAGGAGCAGATCGTAGCTCAAGGAAAGTATACTAAGGATTTGCTATGAATACAATGCTCCCGAAGCTGTCGTGATAAGACATTGTATTCATACATTAGGAACATCTCTTTCATGGGAGATATTTCCAATGTGTCGCCGCCCGCTGTGACATATTTGGAGAGTTTGGTTGGTGGCAGACCTAAACATATTGTAGAAAAGTACCTTACCGTGTGAACCCAGATTTCCTATTCACTTTCTCCACCTGTAGTACATTGTAGCCGGCCCCGCACATCCCACTATATAAGGAGACCAGATCTCCTCACAAGAAGGCACCTCAGACGTGCGTGACACACATCCTATCATGCATTAGGAATATCTATGGTTTACACACGTAACATGTAGGTTAAATTAATGGAATGTACATTGAATTCTCATCCTTGGAAAGTGTGTACAAACTATAGAGGTTTAAGCTTTAGTTGCAGGATGCAACTGTTATATTATTAGGAATATGGTTCAAAGTACCTATACACCTTTGTGTATTAATATAGAGGCATATCAAATTATCAATACTTTACCCATTATGCAATTAAACAGGTATATCGGGCCCTAAAGATGTGATATCACCTTTGTGTATTGGGTGTATTACGTCAATGCTTAGAACCTTGATAATTATGAGATGAAGTAATAAAACTTTCTACAGGTTACGGCAACCATGAATAAGAACCGCTATTATGTGATCCATTACTCTTTTATGGGATGCAAGCATAAAACGTTCTACTATGATCTAATTTTGGAGGGGCCACCAGGCCCACCACCCACTAGCTAGCATGACCGATATTCTTCTAGTCTAAACCCGCTTTGTTAAGAAAATTTGAGGAAGGAACTTTATGACATTTTCAATTAAGTAGCGATTATTTAAGTCCAATTCAATCATTATTTTTTGGGGTTATGTCTAATTTGTCCAATTACAATCCAAGTTGCACATTAGTGAGAGTGGCCAATTTCCTATGTTCTAAATAAATTTGTATTTTAATGTTATTTTTTATTAATTTTTAGATTTTGTTGGTTTGTTATTATTTTTCATATTATATTTAGGTAAAATTATGAAAAACCTCCTATTATATAACAACTCTATAAACCATCCACGTGTTTTGATCCTAACATAAACATTCCCTATAGTATAGTTTTGAAAAAACAAAAATGCAAATACCTCATTGCCATTAGTTTCCCAATAAAAAAGAGAGTGAAGTTAACAAAATACCCTTATCATTGTTAAGGTGTTATGTACACAAGTTGAAGTTTCAACATCACCCTTCCACTAATTTATTTTACTTGACAACTTTCAAAAGTAATTCTCTCTACTCTTTTTGCATGAAATAAGGTTAAAAGGTTGAAGTGAAGTAAAAGGGGGCAAATAAATTTTTAAGGTATTTTAGTAAATTTATATTTAAATGAAATTGGTTATAGGTAAATTCGATATTTTTAAAAAAATTAATGCATTACACAGCATTTTCATTTAGAATGTTGATGGAAGGAAAGTATTTGCACTTTTTTTTTTCAAAACAATAGGGGAGGTTTTTGTTAAGGTCAAAACATAGGGGAGGTTCATAGGATATTGTTAGAAAATCTAGGGAGGTTTTTATAAATTTTCTTATTTTTAAATGAAACTTAAATTGATTATAAATTATTAAAGCATATTTTAAATTAATCAAATTATTAATTTTTGTTTTTATTAATGCTTACCAATTAACTGTATTAACTATTTACTAAAAATTAGTTATAAACTAGTAATTGGTAGATAATTTTGTATTAGTTTTATATTAATTTTAAATGGATGTTAGTTTTTAATTTACATTATTAGTTTTTTTAATTTGTTTTTATTATATTGTAGAAATATTTTTGTCAATAAGAACAATTAATAATTATTATTATTTTATTAATGTAATTTACTAAATTATTTTTACTATAGTTAATTAATTTGAATTATTTTCAAGTGGAATGTAAATGGATTATATTTTTTAGGATGTTTATTCAATGTTTTCAATCCATCAAAACCGTTCAAATCGTGACTTGGCCCTATTTATAATTTTAATTTTCCTAAAACCCACTATTTTGTCCAAAACTATTGATTTGGTCAAGACACGTTCAATCTAGGCAATTGGATCATTAACCTTTTTAACCTAGTTATTAGGTCACGTGTTACAATATACAATGTATTAAAAACTTCTAGAGGATTTCACTTTGTGCTTGGTTGTTCGATTGGGGTGATCTTTTTTCTTTTTTAGTTTGAATGATTTTTTTGTAACCCTTGCAACTCTACTATATGAAAAAACTCATTTTTTGCCTCAAATTTTAATTTTCAGTCTTTTATTTATAAAAAATAAAAAACAAAAATAAAAAGTAATTACAAATATATATATATATATATAACGTGTCATGGTTTGATTCATCAAACTTGCACAACCAAACCGTTTACCCATTACCTAGAGTCATAAACTATTCTGCCTCCAAGTCAGTTTAAATAAATAATATTTATTCTAAAAAGCAAATTACTTGATTAATTAAAAATTAAATGTATTTTAAAGAGAAGTGGATTATTTAGCCTAATAATATAATTAATAATTAATATAATTAATAATTAATATAATTAATCATTGAGTATCTCTATTTTAATATAATTAATTTTTATTCATTAATTATATATAGACAGATAGATAGATAGATAATGTTAATGAATTTAATGGAATAATGGAGAGGAGAGAAAATAAGTGGCATGAATTATTGAAGGAGAGAGTCAATGGTGAGTTAATGAGAAGAGATAAAAGTCTTAAGGGTGATTGACCAATTGAGTTATTTTGTACAATTTTAAAATTAGAAAAATTAAAAAACCAGAAAAAGAGTACCTTTCAAAAACAAGGAGAAAGCATGAAAGTGCCAACTTAGCACTTTCCATTTTAGTATATAGATTATAATTTATAGGGAAAATTACATATAGGTACCATGTACTTTCAAATGCATAATTCAAGTATCCTAAACTCTCAAAAATCAACATTCAAGTTCAATACCCTTAATCAACTTTGAGTGATAAAATTATCGAAGTGTTCATTTTGAATTCCTTTTACGCAATCTTGGTAATGAATTTGTTGAGCTGGTTTGGGAGAATGGTTAGGTTCTTTATTTATTTATTTATTTATTTTGTGAAGATAATGGTTATTCTAATACAAGGTCCGTCTAGTAGAACTTAAAGAGTGTCCTTATGAAATGGTCTTATAAAATATTTGAAGGGTAGTTTTTGGAATGTGTTTGCACACATGACAGAATTCGGATAATAAGATGGCTGTTCAGCTGTGGAACCAATGGTGAGGTTCCACGTCAACAATAAATTCATGAGCCCCACTGTGATAAGTGTGGGCCCCATTTATTTTATTACTTTATCGATCATTAGTTCCACAGCCAGCCGAACAGCTATTGTGTTCAGCCAAACCTTTCTCCACATTACATCATATGCCATAGATAATTGAGAACCTTTAAGTCATTAAGTGTCACTACCCCAAAGTATAAGGTACCTATCTGTAATTTTTATTAAATCATATTGTAAAATGTTTTATATTATATTAAGAGTAATACTTTTTAAATATTTAAAATTTGTAAATCCAATTACCCATTTTTATGCCATGGCCACACAAAATCCAAAAAATGCCTAATAATAAAGTTTATTTGATTACCAAATTAATTGAAATTCTCAGAGGTAAAACCAAAAGCAAACCAAATTAAAGAAATACCGAAAGGACTGAACCAAATTTCTTATTCGGTTATTTTGGCTATATCAGAATTTTATACCCTAAATCTGAAACGAGAAACCGAACCCAAACCAATGACTAAAAACCCAAAACCAAAATTTTGTTTCGATTTTTCGGTAAACAAAAGAGAGTCTGCATACAATCAACGATTATTGAGGGTAAGGGATAAACCATCATAAAACACGCCTAGAATTTTCGGTTAAGCCATGTCATCTCAACATTAATTTTCGACGAATCTCGTTGAAATGGTGCAATTTATGGGTGATTTTGGCTTCAAAAATGAAAAAAAAAAAAAAAAAAAGTCTACCGACGAGTAAGTGTGGATTCAAGTCAAGTCGAATTGAATATCAGATCAATCAAGCTCAACTTAACAGAAAATAATTAGGCTCAAGTTCAATTCAAGCTAGAGACGAGTTTGAATTCAGTTCAATACAAAGGCCCATACATTTGAGCTTGTTTTGGTTTGAGCTCGGCAGTCAACATTAAATTAATCTTCATATAAAAATAAAAGAGGTTTTTAGTATTTAGGATTTTCCTCTTCCCTCTTCATGGATTGTCAACGGAGGGGACATTTTTGTCTGGTAACGTCACCTAATAAGTGTGGTCTAAGTACAATCTAAAAAATGAGGGGAGGTTTTAGTATTTAGGAAAAAAATGAAGGGATGTTTAAGTCTTTTGTCCAAATAGAAAACTATACATGTAAACAAATTATATATATAAAAATTATTTGTTATTATTATATATAATTAAAAATATTATAATTTTATCTTGAATAGAGAAATCGCAAGCCCGTAGAAATGGGTGAATAACATATTTACCATCCTTTTCTTTTATAATTTTATCTTTTCTATTAAAATATGATAAGAGCATATCAGTTAAGCCAAAAGAAAAATTTTATAAAATGGTGGTAAGAAAATAATGTTGTGGAGCAGAGTTTTGGTCTGTTAAAAGTGTAGTAAAATGTAAATGTTAAGACGGACAAATGAAAAAAAAAAGTAGATAAGATATGATTAGAAACGATCAATTCACTCAAAATCATCTAGAAGTTAAGTTGCACCAATAAGTGATAAAATGAGAGGAGTTAGATTAAGATGTTTGGGTCACTTAAAAAACCATATGTTCAACACCGCAAGAATAAATGAAATACTACAAGTTTGAGCGGGACAAAATAGCTAGGAATAGGCCAAAAAGCATGTGGTTGAAGTAGTAAAAAATGATATATTTCTTTTATAAACAATAATTTAGTAATAAATGATTTAATCACTTATATTTTAATAACGATTATGACACCAAACAAAATTATGAAACAGAATAGCAAAACAGGGTTTGATGTGTAATCGTTTTTGGCCACGTACCAATGTTTTGTGATGTAAAACTTTTTTGGCTAAGTACCTCATTATTTGACCCGGTGGTGATGTGCCTTAGTGATGAGCTACTAGGTGGCAAATTGCCTGGTGGTGAACTGCCTGGTGGAGAATTACCTGGGGGCGAACTGCCTGGTGGAGAACTGCCTGGTGGCAAACTGTCTGGTGGTGAACTGCCTGGTGGCGAGCTCCCTAGTGGCAAACTGCCTGGTGGTGAACTGCCTAGTGGTGAGCTCCCTGGTGGCGAACTGCCTGGTAGAGAGCTACCTGATGGTGAACTCTCTACTAGGCGGCCTGTGACCCAGAGAATGGTGGAGCTCCCTGGTGTAGTGCAACCCGACTGCCCTCAGCATGGGGTGGTCTTCATTCCTTTGTAGGCAGTGGGAGCTGAGAGACCTGCGAGAATTCCATCTTTTCCTCCTCTTTGTAGGTGGCGGGAGCTGAGGGACCTGCGAGAACTCCATCTTTTCCTCCTCCTTGTAGGCGGCGGGAACTGAGGGACCTGTGAGAATTGAATCAGAGTACCCGGGGGTATTTTTCCAATGGGGGCTCTCCAACGCTTAAGTTAGCACTCTGATTGTAGAGAGCTTTGAAGATAATATTGGAGAAACGAGAGAGCTAGAGAGCAGGAATTACCTCCATTCCCCCCCTCCCCTTTGGGGGGTGAGGTCTTTATATACCGGAGTCCTCGCGGGTTAGGTGGGTGAAAAGCCTCCAAACAGTAAGACTCGTCACATCCCGTCAAAACCGGGGTATGGTGGTGAAGTCGTCAGGCTGGTGCTTGTGTCAGGCGGCCAGGTCGGCGCCTGGGCCAGGTTGTCAGGGCGGCGCCTGCATCAGTCGACGGGTCGGTGTCTGGGCCAGGTTGTCAGGTCGGCACCCGTGTCAGTCGACGAGTCAGTGTCTGGGCCAGGTTGTCAGGTCGGCGCCCGTGTCAGTCGGCGGGTCAGTGTCTGGGCCAGGTCGTCAGGCAGGAGATCTTCCTTTGATACGCCAAACTACTCCTGTACCGAGCTTCTCTACAAGTGACGAGTTGCCTATGGCAAGCTGCCTGTGGCGAGTTACCCATGGTGAGCTGCCTATGGCAAGTTCTAGCAGCTGCTTGTGGCGAGCTACCTATGGCAAGTTGCCTATGGCGAGCTTCTTGTGCCGAGCTGCCTATGGCGAGCTGCCTGTGGCAAGCTAGTACCTATGGCAGGCTGTTTATGGCGAGTTACTTATGACGAGCTGCTTGTGGCAAGCTACCTATGGCAAACTGCCTGGAGGCCATACTTAGTTGGCACAAGGTGCCACATGTCACAATTCCACTAGAAGGCCAAATCTGCCCTCATCAGTGTTCATGTAACTAGCCCCATATGGTTGGGAATAATGGTTGGATGATGGTGATCATTTCTATTAAAATGCAACAAACAGGCAAAAAAAAAAAACACTTAAGAGGATTGCTTTTAGAACAAGAATGTTTTTGTTTTTATTTGTTTTTAAAATTACTATAGAAACAAAAAAAAATGAAATATGTTCTAAAATGAAGGCAAAAAATCACTTAGAGATGATTTACAACATTAATGTGTTTTTGTTTTTAAAATTACCATTAGCAATGAAACATGTTCTATTTTGGAGTATAGATAAACATGATATGAAATCACCAAACAAAACATATTTTTAAGTCAGAAATTCAAAAAAATGATTTCAGTTGCAGGTTTAAAAACATTTAAAACAAACAATATATATTTTTAGTTTTAAAAACCAATTTCTTCACATAGATGCATACTCCTTTGATTTATCTCCAGTGATCCTGATTTGGATATGATAAATTTATGAAATTAGTGTTAATGAAAGATGGTCTTATTTAGAAATTTGAAGCATTAATTGAATAGTTGTTTTATCTCCCACCTTAAGTATAGGGGTGGAATTACTCCACATGACACGCTTAGAGACATGACACCAGCAGAAATGAAAATATCAATATTATATTTATATGATACAGAATCGTCGACTGATGATCATATACACTATAGAAAAGAGAATTGAAAAAATGTAAATGAAGAAATGAAATAAAATGCAATATTGGAGGTTAATTAAGAAAAAAAAAAACTCCAAGATCTATATAATCAACCCATCTATTACATCTATATCATTAGTCCTAGTCTCCCAGTTTTGGGTTGCACCGAACTCCCTAGTTGGAGAGCTACCAGTGCTCTTGCTTGACCCCCAACGGCAGACCGCCTTTTTCTTGACTGTGGAAAACTCCTGGCTTTTGCTTATTCCAGGAACCGACCTTGTCCAGCTGACACTTTCCAACATATCCTGCTCTTCTTGAGATAACTGCACAATCCTGTTGGTTTTCTTATTATTGACCAGGGGTAGATCTTGTTGGCTCTCCAGCGGTAGAAGTAGGGCTTTACGGGTTGGGGAACGAACAGGAAAGAATGGCTTGAATCCATGGTCTCTGTGTCTTACTTGGCTAATCAAATGGTGAAGCCATGACACCAGCTCAAGGATATATTCTTCTGTCTTTTGCTTATCTGCATGGTAGAGTGTCTGCAGGCGAATCAGATTACCTTGTGCATCTGTCTTCTTGTTAACCTCGCAACTGTCAGTGAACAATTATCATTTTAGACCTTGTTTCAGACTGGTAAATACCGTATGAAAGGACAAAAAAGTGAATGATTTTATAGCACCACATTCCTGATAATCAGAATCCTCCCTAGCAAGCTAGGGCACTAAAGAGACGTTCATTCGTATTAGAAATATATTTTTCCAATAGGATCCGATTCTATTTGTTCACGGATTCAGATTATCCCTGGATCCGATCAGATAATAGGATACGATTGAATCCATATCATATATTTATATTGAATTATCTCTTTTTATAAAAAGACATGTATACATTAATAAACTGGCAGGGACTAATGCAATTCACGGAATTTGTTAAGCGAAAACTAAACAATACAAACATAAGAGTATACAATTATTTTATATTTTTTATTGTTTAAATAATTAATAATTATTTATATTTTATATACTACTTTTAATCATTTTTTTACAATACAAAAATAACAATAATTAATTTTAATTAGGGTGGTTTGTCAAACTGGTGAAACTAACCAATCCAACCAACTCGACCCAAATTGGTTGTTTTTTTTGTATTTCCAATTGGCTTTGGTTCAACAATTTTCCAAGCTAACCAAGTTGGATCAATTTCGCTTTGACCATTAGTAAACCAACCAAAATTGAATGACCCACCATATATATTATACGTTTTTAATATGCGAAAGTAAGAAAATTCCTATATTTCTTACCCTAAAATATTTTATATCAAAACTTTAATTTCTAAATTTACTTTTTCATAATGTCATTGTAATTTTTTTAATGGTCAACTTTTACTAATGGTCAGTCGGTTTTGGGTGACAAACTCCCCAGCCTAACTAGGTCGATTTGGTTGGCCAAATAGCGTACAACTGAACCGAACCAACCCATGAGCACTCTTAATTTCAGCTAAATTAAAAGTCTAATCTCTAATAAATAACAATAGTTTAATCTCCAATAATTATTGAAAATTTATAGTGAAAATACACAATTACTGATAATATATTGATAATGAAAATACAATAATTACAAAAATACAATAAATACTAAAAAATACATTAAATTAGTCAATAAATAATGTAATCTCTACTAAATACTAATTAATAAATTATAACAAAATTAATATAAATTAAATTAAAAAATTTAAATAATAGTTTAATCTCCAATAATTATTGAAAATTTTCTGTTAAATATCAAAACAAAAATAGATTTATACATAATTATTGAAAATATATTTAACACAAAACAACAAATAGTTACTAAATATATACTAAATATGGATTAAGATTTTAAAATTATTAATAAATATTGATTTTTTGAAATTAGTTATTTACAATACTATTTAATTATTGAAATAATACCATTATTTAAAATTTAAAATATTAATTATTTATTGAATTTAATAATCCATAAAATAATAATTTGTACCATTATTACATAATTTCATTATTTTAACTATTTAAAATGTAGTTATGTTAAATATTTCATTATTTAAAATATTTTCTTATTTAAATAATTAAATAATATGTAAAATATGTAATTACTTATTGAATTTAATAATCCGTAAAATAATAATCTGTACTACTATTACAAAATTTCGTTTATAATTTTGTAAAATATTAAATTATTCATTAATTTTAATATTATTTTATAATTATTTTTCTACTTTTAAGAATTTTTTAAAATTTATTACATAATTTTGTCATTTTAATGACTTAAAGTCTAGTTATGTTAAATATTTAAATAATATGTACAATATTTAATTTTTTTTGTTATTTGAATTTATTTATTTTAAAGATATTAAATAATTTTAAATATTTTGTTATATAAGTACTTAGATATTTCTAATTTTTGTTATTTAAGATATTTAGTTATTGAAATATTTAAATAATATTTCATTTTTAATGTTAAATATTTTATTATTTGTATAACATTTAAATTGAATAATTTGGAAAATCATAATTTATATTGTTAGTACATAATTTTGTGATGAATTTTGTAAAAGTATAAAATTATTAATAATATGAATATTATTAAATCTATTATAATTATTTTTGTGTTTTTAATAAATACTTTAAAGTTATTATATAATTTTGCTAGAATATATAAATAATTCTTAAAATTTTTAATTCAAACTTTTTTGGATGGATACAGATAAAAAGTGGGGGAGAGGATAAATAGGAATTAGAGATAATTTAGGAGATAAATACGAATTAAAGATACTTAAGGAGAAAGTGGGGATAGTGAGGAAGGTAGCTTAGGAGAAATTTTAGAAGAGGAGATTATTTAGGTTCTTTGGAATGAGAGAAAGAGAGAGAGAGAGAGAGATTTTAGGTAATTTTTATGGGTAAAGAGAGCATCTCATTGGTTATTTCAAAAATGACATGTAATAAAAGAAAAAAAGAGAAAAAAAGAGAAAATTCCTAGACTTAATGATGATTTGTCCTTCTAGTGCCCTTAGTTAGGAAGAGTAGGGGGCGCTTATCATCATTAGGTTTTGAAAACAAAGAGAGAAGAGAGAGAGAGAGAGAGAGAGAGAGAGAGAGAGAGGGAGTGGAAGCCTTGACTGACCCAGTGTTTGCCCATTCTCCAACCCAGCCAAAACCTTGATGTGCTCTGTTTCCAATTGCCATAAAACCAAAAACAGAAAATGAACAGAACGGTAAAGGATGTTAGGACAAGACAAAAAACAATGATCATGAATTATAATACATCCTAATGCCAATATACATAATCAAAAAGAAAGCAATCATAAGAAGCAGTTCATAAAATGAGAACTTGTGCAAGCGAGAGAACACAGGTTTGAGAGCGACTATGCACTTCAGGTTAAAAATGCCAAAAGATTAGGTCTGTAGCTAGTCCAGAGTCCACCCCTCCAAGACCCCAGAAGATATCATATGCAAAGCGTGGCCATGTAGATGATATATGAAAAGAACACTTGATTGACACACCTGGTTGTATTTGATGCTAGAGGTACAAGCCACTTCAGGGTCTTCTCCATTTCAGCCTTGATCTGGGGAATCGTGAACTGCAAGCATACGTATTACAGCAGATAAATATGAAAATGGAGAACACATGAGAGAGAGATCCTCAATTTCCATTAATATTAAGTAGAAAAATCTTGATTCAAGTTCAACGATCAGTATTACTTGGATGGAGAGATATCAGTAAATAAAATTTAGCACTACTAGGTATACGTCAAGGTACAATTTCCATGGAGAGAGATCCTCAATTTCCATTAATATTAAGTAGAAAATTCTTGATTCAAGTTCAATGATCAGTATTACTTGGATGGAGAGATATCAGTAAATAAAATTTAGCACTACTAGGTATACGTCAAGGTACAATTTCTTTTCTCTCCAGGGAAGGAAATTTGTACAATACATTGCATGATGCTCATGTGTACATGCATCTGGAATCAGAAGATCATATGCATATGCAATAAATATGAAAATAAGAGCAACTAGTTTGTGGGAGGTAAAGACTGTCTAGATGCAGCATACCTCTTCCTTCTCATTAAATGATTGCAATCGGGAACGCAGAGCTGTCTTAACACCAGTTGGTAATGCATGATATAACGTATCCCTCACATTAGGAGGAAGAGCACTTGGCCGTGCAACCTAAGAACACATTTCCATGCAAGAAATTAATTAAAACACTAACAGGAAACCTTCAGCTTTTCATGGAAACCATTCAACTAATCACTTAATCATGTAAATACTTACAATAAAAATGACAACTTTACAGAAGCAATGCAGAATTAGTCTTATTGTTGAGGTCAGCATGTTTTTCAAGACATATAGTATTTTATAAAGTCAGAAAACAGAAAAATAAAATATTAGACAAGAACAAAGAATTGATATAACCAATACCTAACATTTCATTTTATCAATTCCCCATCATTCAACTGGTCAATGGAACTCCCAACAAAGATCCTCATGTTTCTCTCTTTCCACAAGCCCAAACAAACTGCAAAAGCACAAACCTCCACAGGACCAATATCTTGTTTGTGGCCAACTGAAATGCCAAAAATTAAGTCCATATCCAGTCCACCCCTCCCAAGACTCCAGAGAGCTAGGACTAACACTGGATAATGGCCTTGTTTTCTTTTAGGCCAACCAAGAATAAATTGGTTGGCTTTATTTTGTTCCTCAAAATTTTTTATACTACATGTCTTCTTCTATTTTTTAATAGGCGTCATTGCTTGGTGTAATGGTAAAATGTCTGGCTGGTAAGTGTGAGAACATGGGTTCAAGTCTAAGAGGGACCACTTTGTGCAAAAGACTGCCAAAGTTTCAGACCGTATCCAGTCTCAACCCTCCCAAGACCCCAAATAGCTGAGACCAAAATTGGGTAATGGCCTTTTTTCTATTTTTGTAAGTAAAATAAACCAAATCCAGAGTAGTGCATGCAACAGAAACAAGTAGCCAGCTTTTGTTACAAGGAATTAATGCATCACACAGTTATTGTATTATGTAATATGTTAAACATATTTCAATATTTTGTAACAAAACTATTAACTCTCTCTCTCATGAATGCACAATAATTTTGCAAAGGTTTTCATGTAAAATGAAATTTTGAATTCTTTCCATGTCTTGAATGTATTTATGTGAAAAGAGTTGAAACATACTAAAGTTTGATGGGACATTGCAAATGTTGCAATCCAGTTAGGTTTCATTTTGAGCACCACAAATTGTGAACGTTTAAGTGACCCAGCCACAATACATGTTTGGGTCACCACAAATTGTAACTGGGTCATCACAAATGGTGACCCAGTCACAATACATATTTGGGTCAGCCTCCAACCACTATTTTACAAAAAACCCATTGACTTACACAACAACCCATGGCCTAGGCAATTGAACTGCCTGACATGTTCAGCAGGTTACCAGATTTTTTTTATTATTTTATTGATTTTTTTTTTTAACTTTTATGATGGTATTACACATTGACCCATTGACACAGATGGTCGAATCACTGACCCGTTGACCAGGAGGGGAGAATGGTTCAAGCTTCAGGCTGGGTTTTAATGTTTAAACCACTGCATTTAAGCGGTGTGTGTGTGTATTTAATGTAAGATTAAAACTATATGTCATTGTAAGTTTTCTTTTTTCCTTGACAAGTAATATGAGAATGTAAGGTTTGGGCAGAAAATGCCATGCTTATCAAAACCTTGTAATGTTTGCATTCCAAAAGGATTTCATGTCAAGTAACATAGGATTTCTTTTTTCCTTGACAAGTAACTATATATATGAGAATGTAAAGTTTGGGCAGAAAATTCCATTGCTTATCAAGACCTCTTAAATTTTTACAATGCTATTACAGTACATGTTATAACTAGCATGCATATAGATGCCATCCCTCATACTACACCAAATATTGGAATAAGAAGCTATTGTACTTACAATACTATCTGTCTGACTGATGATGCTCGCATAGTGTAATGCAAGACCAGATGCGCCAAGTCTTTGAGGGCTATGAATTGGATCCTTGCTATCCACCCCTATTCCTGCCATATCTCATAACGGATTAGGTATTTCCACAGGAAGTGAAATCTTCTTTGGAACTGCAGTAATGGAGATTACTCCTAGATTTAAGAAGCTACAAATGGGACTTCTACAAACCCAACCAAATAGTAAGACATTATTAGAAAACCTAGGAAGTTCATAGGTTGGGTTACAAAAAAGTGCATGACCTAGCCACCTAGGCACATTACATTGGTCCAACTGGCTCTTCAAACATAGGCAATTCAATTATCAACCAAGCTGGATTGATGTCAGTTTCCTCTAATCTGGTTTCATGACAAGAAGAAAAAACCTCTATGATGAGACACATATGATGCATGATAATCTTGGATTCAGCAATTATAAATATTAAAAGAAAATTAGTGAATAAAAGCATACATGGCTTTAGCATTTTATCAAATTCATGTATGGAAGAATGATCAATTGTTCACAAGTATGTACCTTTATTTCCAAAGGCCTCCACTATCGCTTGATATATGAAGGTGACAATATCAACAAGCTTTTCCATGACCTAGAAGAAGAAATGATTAACTTTTTTACTATCATAAACTACATCCTGCTTTTCCATGACCTAGAAGAAGAAATGATTAACTTTTTTACTATCATAAACTACATCCTGCCAGATTACATGCCATATAGTAGTGGCAAAATTCTGAAGAAATTCTTCACCATATTCTAATAATAAGTAGGGGCTTGTATGAAGCAGAAAACAGCTTACCAAGAAAATAACAAATGCACAGAGAATGTTTGTTTGAAAATTTCTCAAAATACTATAATGTACTTTTGCAATAAGTGGCAACAATTGGTTCATATATCATATACCTCTTCCAAATTTTTTGACCAGAGAGATTTCTTTTTCAAGCTCCTCACAAGCTTTCTTTGGTCTTTGAGCTCACCCTGTATTATCATGACACTCTCTCCTACAAAAACAATCAAATGGCCTTTTAATTGACCTAGTGAATGAAGAGGATACCCAATACCATATGCAAAAGGATTCCATAAATAAATAGCTTTTGGTTGACCTAGTGAATGAAAAGGATGAGCATAATTAAAACTAGCATGATTGAAGCAGAAAAAGAAATCAAACACATTATAAGAACATGAAAACCTTGAACTAATAAGAAACCGGTATTCCTCATGCAAGGTGTAAACACTTTGATCGAAAAGAACACCATGAGAAGAGTACACATACATTCTTTGGTTTCTTGATTCTTCTTGCATTTTTTTTTTTATAATTGTAACCATATAGCAAGCATTTAACAGCAAGGATGTCCAAGCGTGTCTAGTACCCATATAGGTATCAACATTTATCTAGGTACTAACCGACTGCCCACCATTCCCCTTCCCAGAAAAAAAAAAAATGATGCAGCAGCAGGGACTTGGTTGGATCAGTTTGAGCCTCTTTGAAAACCCAAAAAGAAGCTAACAGATTTGAAGAAAAGGAAGAAATGTTTGAAAAAGGATTTTGGCCTCATTCTCATATTAAAGGAAATTTACAGGAGAAGAATTGGTGAAAACTAAAAGTGGGGTCTACTTAGTTCTTGTTATTCTGAAAATACTATTTTAGTGAACTTGCAGCTTACTTTGTTAAGTAATTTCTGATGTCTTTAAATCAAAGTAGCTTTAGTTGGATTAGGAAAGTGTTGTTAGAGTTGTTTAGGAATTGGAGACCTTGATTAAGTGTCTTAATGGGTTAGTTATGGATTTGTCTTAGTTCAAAAGTAATAGGAGTTGTGTTGGGTCAATTTCCTAGTTCAAATTGGAGTTTGAAAGGGGACATCCAAGTTAACAAATTGAGTCTATCAATAGAGTTATTGTACTTAGAGTAAAATAAGAGTCATTTCTAGTTGTTGTAATTAGAGTTAGATAGAGTCATTGTAATTAGAGTCATTGGTTTAGTGATTTCTAGTTGTTACCAGAAGTTTTTCTCCCACCCCCACCCCCCCTCTATTTCTTCTTCCAAGTGATCTATCTCTTTCCTGTTCTCCCCCTCTTTCTTCTAATTTCTTACTCATCCTTTGGTGCACAACAAGAAACTACTTGCTTTTCCCTCCATATTCTTCATCTCTAATCACCCCCGCAGCCCCTTGTTCACCCCACAAAGCCTGCCACCATATCATAAATTAGTAGGACCCTACTAGGGATGGAAATTTTCCCTATCCTGGTTGGGTACCTAGCTTCCCCGACCCTGATTATATATACTAAAATTATACATATAATATTATTTATATTATATATCAAAATATATTTAAATTATTATTTATATATTTTTTAAATTTTCCTTTATCTTAAATAAATCTATTTTCCAAAAAGCTTTTAATTAAAAATTTCGGGATTTTGGGTACCCAACAGGGAACCCATCTCCTTAGGGATTGGGGATGGAGGGTCACTTTTATGCCTGACAGGGATCGGGGTCGACTAGTCGAGGATGGGGATTTGTGTCATAGTTGGGATCGGGGATGGGAAGTACGGTCCCTGGCCGGAACCTGCCCCATTTCCATTCCTAGACCCTATTCCGCCCATCATCAAAAAAATAATAATAAAAAAGCATGGGATTTTTTCTCCTTCATATTCCCTAATGTAATACTTTGGCACCTCTAGATTTGACAATAATAAAATGAAGTATCCAATTACTAAGGAACACTAGTCCAATTCACATGCTTTTTTTTTTCTCATAACGATAAACTACTACTACTACAAAAAAAGTGAAAGTTCATGCTGTTTTTCTCTAAGAAGTTATTAGTAGAATAGTTAAAGTCTTGCTCGGTATTAAGTAGGTACATGCTCAAATCTTATGCAGTTATTCTGATACTACTGACTCTAAATTAAAGAAAATCATAGCAAACGTGTGCGAATCCCTTCACAAAACATTTTGATCTTTTATTCAACAAATAGAACTTGATTACTCATAAGCACCATATCCAGTCAGCAATTTTCATACACATCTTGAGAAATTATGATATCAAAAATAACTGAATGTGTTTTAACCTCTTCGAGGAAGATGTAAGGAGTCTACTTCCTCAAGCTTCCGCCGATAATCTTGTTCAAATCTGTCCAATGCATGAAATTCATGGTACAATTCCTACATGTGTAAAATGAGTTAGCTCCTCAAAACAGAACAATGTTACTAACTTCTATAGAAGTTAAGGCATAACTGATAAAAACATAGAAGTTATGCATAATCATGAAAAAAACGTTATGATTCCATTAGCTTGTAAGGAATGTCATAAAAAATGTGGAAAACCTAAATAGGTATCACATTAATGATTATGTCCCTACACCATTGAAAATCATCTAATATAAAATAACTTGTTCCATTTCCTGACTTAAAAAGAACACCAGGAAAACAAGTACTTTCCAACAATTGAAGAAGCCAACTCTTAAAAAAAAAAGTGTTCTCTAAATATTAAACCTTTCATTTATAACCAAATTTAGCAACCAAAAGTTTCCCATCTGAAATAGATAAAAACAAAGCATTGTCATAGCAAATTAAAGTTACAAGACCAGCTCATTTGACACCCAGACAAATGAGAATTTTTAAACAAGAAGTTACAGGATTGAATAAGTTGGTATTTTCTAAAAATTGAAAATCCTCTTTAGAAGAATAAAACACAACAGTACAATGCAAAATGCTTATATAAATATACTAGAATATTATGTTTCCTCTTCTCATTCTAGAAAAATATCCTTCCCATGCATGTAGGAAAAATAATTTGTTTGTGTTTTACTTTCAGAAGTGAAGACAATAAGCTAATTCCAAGTGAAACCAAATGCCTAACTGGTAGATCATGCCAATTTTATATGGATTTCCGAAGGAGTTTCCTCAGGCAGGAGTAATTGGATTAATTTGAACCATTTGATTCTACTCAAACTTTATTGAATTTTCCAACTAATGGATTGTTCAAAGTGTCATTCTTGTAAGTATCTAGAAAATTCTCAAAAAAGACTTAATTTTTCATCATGATGAGTGTTGGGATGTTGATTAATGTGCAGCATACTGTAGGCTGGATAACTACCTATAGGCTATTGTGAATCACTCAATCAACACCAAATGGGGCCAAGTTGCCAAATGCCCATGATGCTCATAATGAACCAAGTCTATGATTATATACACAAATCTGAAAGACTGATATAGAAACCTGCAGGAGAAAGAAAAAAAATTCTGCAGGAACCCCACCTTTATTGTTGCAGTAACCAAATTAAGAAAACCCTTTTTCTAAAGTTTCTTTAAGGCTGTTTTTGGTTTGAAAGGAAAGGTAGGGAAACCTATACAAGGTCTGTACAGATTTCCCTACCTTTCCCTTCCTTTTCCTACCTTTTCTTTCAAACCAAACAGAACCTAAAGGTGATAGTTTTAGAAGGCTCTTAAATACCACTTCCATAAACCAGAGACTATTTGAAAGATATAAAAAAACATAAAATAAAGTCAAGAGAGCTATACTTATAGTTGCAGAACGGGGACACAAATGACATAAACAACTCCCAGGAAAACATATCCACCATATCTAAATCACAGAATAGAAAATCGTTTGCAATAATAAGGTATGCATAAAATTTTGTACATGCAAGGGGATCTCCAAAAGGTTAAGTTAATGGCTGTCCAAATATCAATGCAAATTTCAATAAACTATACTATATGAGAAGATATGTGTCCAACAAAGAAAATTGTCAAGCAACACACACAAATGAATCATCATCCACTAAGGCCATAATAATAACTTACAGCTGTATGCTGAGCCAAGGTTGAAAGTTCTTGCATTGTAATTTCTACCTCCTCTCTGTTTTGTCTGTGTGTTGTAATATCTGAATCCAATCTGAAACATCAAACAAGAATTTCAAGAAATATGTTTGCTATGTCAGTAAATACCAGAAACATGAAATGTGACTTTTAAAGCACTATAAAGTATCTACCTTACTTTTGAAAATAACGACTTAAGTTGTGCCATTGAGGATCTTTACAAAGGTCCCCAAATCTAACTACTTCTCTGGAGAAAATGTCAAGCTCTTCCCTGTAAAAGTGAGAAAAGAAATTAGAGAGAGAGAAAGAGAGAGAGAGAGAGAGAGAGAGAGAGAGAAAGAGGGAGACACTGTGCATAAAAAAATCCAGGAAGATGAAAAGAAATCAATCTCCTTGAAGTTAAGCACAAACATTTATGACAATCTTTTGGGCCAAACTGATTGGGACAGATGCATCTTTTGTCCAATCTTCCTAATATTCAGAAGATATTACATTTAATAGATGACCATCAAGAAGGTTTGGAAATTGCAAATTTGTGGGTACCTTGTCATGGACTAATCATGTGCCTATTTTTTTACTCTCTTTTTCATTAATAGCATCTGATAATAGTAGTTTCTGTTGAAAGGTTTTTAGGTTATAGCATCCAGAAATTTTTGTGGAGAACAATCCAGTTTCTCCCCTTTTGATATAGGATGTATTTAGGTCAATGGGTTTTTCCCACAGATTTTTTAAGGGAGGATTTTCAACATATAATTTCATAATAAATTTTTACAACTCAATTCAGCCCTAGAACAGTAGCCCTGCAAGCACACAATACAAGAAAATCTGAGATGTAGATCAAGCACTGAAATCACACTAAAGTCTATAGAAACCTTTTGTCAGTGGCAGCAATTCTCAGCAATTCTTCCATATCTGTAGATACTAATTGTTGTACTCCTTCTGAGTATAAAATCTCCTTTTTCAAGAACTTGACATTTTCCCCAGAAAGAGATCTCAATAAATTGGCTCCTTTAACAATTGTATTAGCTACTTCAAATGCTAGAATAGATATTTTATTCCTTCGTGAAGCCATCCCAGAAACAAATCCCCCTGTGGGGTTCAAATTTGACATGCTACTTCCAAGTGTATCTAGGACATCCACAGCCTTCTCTAGGCCAACAATACCAGCCCTTCCCAAAATTGAGCCCACCTGTGGCACCTGCAATAAGTGAACTCAAAGGTTATCCTACATAAGTGCATATGCTAGAAAGAGATTGAATTTCGATAACAAGCCATTACCGTGTATTCCGAAGACAATAAAATATTCATTTTTCTAACATGATAAAAATCATGAAACACACTTCAAAAGCATATCATCTATTCTTGTTCTATGTAACATGTATATGTTACTACTGCACAAACACCACACACTTCAGAGAAGCAATAGTCTATAGCCAAATGCCAAAGAAATACTCCTTATTGAATCTGGTGTTTGAATGGTCCTAATTATACAAGCATGAGCATTTTGTTGCAATTGCAACATCAAGAACTTTACCAAAACAGTATCTATTGCAGATTATGTTATCAAGGGCATTTTGGTGTGACTATATATACCATTCTCCCCACCTTAAATAATGAACTGAGGCATATTTCAATGTTTAATTAACTTCAAATCATTTTGTTTACCTAATCTTAAAGAATGGAAAGTATTTCAACATCTATAGATGATATTTCTATCATATTGCCACGCTCTACCCAAAGAGCGCTGGAATCTCCTAGTATAATGTTTACCTTGTTTTCATACTTGTGTTAAAGTATTATTGGATAATTATGTAATGCAGGAAAATTTGGCCCTTACATTCAACTATCAGATGATTAGAATCAAATGTTCCATGTTCCTTGTGTCTTGACTGAAATATGATATATTAAAGCAATTGGTGTCTTCTTCAGCACAATAAATTATCATGCTTTGCCAAATGGTTTGAACCCACAGTAATGAATGACCACTTCAAATAAATCCAGAATTAGTATAATGGTAAAATAACACTTCATGGCAACTTTACAAAGAATAGACCATCAGCTAAGCATGCAAGTGGTTTATTTACTACTTGATGGTTAAGAACCTGGCATCTAGGCTTAAAAGTGATTTGATTACTGTTGATAGTTGAAGAGCTTCTAACAAGGGCTTTAGCAGAAAAAGGTATGCTAGGGGGTAATCCTCAGCAGATTTTGATGGACTGAGCCTTTGCTGCTGATACCATTCCAGAACAAAAGATATGCAACATGTGTACATAAATCAACAAAAAAGTAACATAAAGTCACATGGCGTCAATATGCATTACTGATCTAGACCATTATTTAGCTCTATATTATCCAATGCGGGACCTATTTGATTTCATTTCTATTTCTATCCACCTATTGATCACAAAACCAAAATCTAGGGTGCACTTGATGAAGGTAAACTCAAGTTGAAAATAAGGTTAACACAACCATCCAGATTCTCCTTTCCTCCATTTCAATTAGAGAATTCCCTTGTCAACAATCAGAATACTGTTACTGATATCCACTAAGGTAAGGCTTGTAACATTGAAAATTAATTTCGGGTAAAAGGAAAAACTCTATCATTCATAATTCCCATGATGGTATTGTAGCAAAAGTGATGTAGGACTTGAATAACCATAAGATGATTTTAGGTGGGTTAGGACGGGTTTATCCTGTACTGTGATTCCCACTTTTGGGTGCAAAACCTTGTGTGGTTCCCAAATAATATATGGAATTGCAGTGCTAGTCTCATGTAAGACACCAAATTTCAGCTCCCAAGTTCCAACTGATGTACCAAAACCATATAAACCCAGGAACCAAAGTTTGTAGGGCTTGAACAATCCAAGATAGCAAGATAAACAAATGGAACAGGAGAAAGAAGAGGAACAACAAAGAAGACAAGGAGAAGAAATCCACTATCAACAGTAGAGGTTACACTCACAGTGTAAAAGGAGAAGAAATGGTTCGTCTTATAGCCCATGTCCACAGGCATCAAAGGAGAAGAAATCCACTATCAACAGTAGAGGTTACATTCACAGTGTATACAGCCTCTCTCACCAAACCCTATATCCCAATACACCCGAAGAACCCTCTCTCATTGTGTTTCACACACTCCCACACTCTCTTTTCTTGGTGCTTAAGATACAAGATAGTTTCCTGTGCAAGATACAATGAGGTATACAAGAAACAGCCTAGTGGGTCGAGTCCATACTACTGGTGGAGCCCCCGCACTCCCAGTGGTGGTCAGTGCTGGACTACAGGCTTGAGCCTAACAGCCCAAGCCCTCTTCTCCACCATAGCTTACTATGAAATTTTGCCTTCGGATTTTTTCTCAACTTGACTCGGAGCAGGTCATGGAGTGGATCACAACTAGAATTCAAGGCACCAACACAACATATCCCAAGATGATGAAAAAACTTCAATAGATCTAGATAGGAACTTTTGTCGTGAACATTCATAGATAGGGTTAGAATGGATAATTGTAGAGGGTGACTAAGATTAGTTAGGTTTGGAGTACATTTGGCATAAAAGGACAAAAAATTTGGGACTGGGAGGAAGCTCAAAATCTATGGAACCTAGGGTTCTAGGTGGAATTTTTTTAATGATATTTGGAGGGATAAAAGATAAGGATATATGAAGGTGCTCAGATATGGGAGGTCAGATACAGTTTGACACAAAAAGATAAAAATGGCCAAAATGGGAAATTTTCAGGTTTTGATAAATTAAAGGAAAACTCACCTAAATCAGTGAGTCCTTTGAGAACACTGAATTTGAATGGATATCTTTTGATGAACTTATGGCTGTAAAATCTCAAATCAACCTTATTCGTTCATCATATCCCCATTTGCACTTTATATATGGTATATAGACACCATAGGGGTGGCCAGTCCTGCACTCCTACTAGAACTAGGAAAAATGAAAATTATAGAAATGCAACTATGACTAGATAAATCAAAATACTAGACCCCACAGACAACATATAAATTGACCAAAATACCCCAAATAAAATACAAAAATATGTAAAATTTTCAGAAAATTCCATATTTGGCTCTTTGGCTCCTGCATCAGGAAGTTATATTCACTAAAGCTGTAAAATAGTTAGGAAAGTTTCTGCATTTTTCTATCAAGAAGTGGAATTTTAATGTTTGATTGAGTTTAGTGAATGAGGGAGTTCTTTTTTATGTTTTAAATACTATGATAAAGAATATCAGGAATTTTAAGATTAGAAAAAGCAAAAGTAATACCCTTCAAAAAAAAAGTCTGACTTTGAAGCCTGCAGTTACAGAGGGGTTTTCTGCTACCTGGACACCTGATTTACCAGGTCCAAACCATCCCCCTAGCAAGGGACCTTTTGGATTAGCCATGTTTCTGTCATCCTTGCAATATCGAAAAGGGTGAGACGTAGAACCAATTCAAGCCATCTTGGGTTGCAACATCAACGGCTATGTGAAAAAGTGTGTTGATGAAACAGGATTGAAAGGACCATCAGGCCCGGATGCTTCAGAAAGAGGCAATATTCAAGACCACATTTAATCTCTTGATTTCGGAAGGCTTTCCAGTAATTAGAGTTATCATCATCTTTGATTGGATCAAAATAAGTTTAATAGGAATGTCGGCATGCTGCATGCAAACCGGAAACCTATAAAAGACTCAGGGATCTATAGCTACTTCCAAACAGATAATTCCATTAGAAATTTCTATGGCAAACTCTAGACGTATGATTGAAAAAAGCACCTTGTAAAATGCATGTGAAAAACAGCCAGTACAATACTGATATTGCCTCCATTACGGCACCAGAAATTTTCCTGAGAACAATATTAACTAATGGAATTGCCCCATCTATTCTTAATGCAAATAAAACATTGATTAAATAATATATCCATTACTAAACTCAGAATAGGAATTGAAATAAGTTTAAATTTAAGAATAAATAATATAAAGTCCTTAGGAACTTACCTTGCTAGCACCTGTCCTTATTGGAGACGGCTTCAATTTGCCTGAGGAGGATATTGCAATCTCACCAGAGTCGTATTTCAGCGGGGCCTTCTCATAAACGTCCATATCGGAATACGAAAAATAACTCTTTTCCTGCTTGTCGAAGCTACTCATCGTCCTTACCTTCGTAGAATTTCCTGAATTCTTCGCCAGAATCTTTGAACCACCGTTCGGGGTTCCACCCGAACAGACACCTCCCATTGCGCCAAACAGAATTTTAACTACAGACAGTCTATGAAATCACCAAATCAACCTAAAACCCCTATCAAATACGATAAAACCGTTATAAGATGAACAAAAGAATATATATCCAGCTCCTACTGCCTCCAACAGGGGAAAATTTACCCAAGTATCAATGACAAGAGACAACTGAAAAGAGAGAATTCGCAAGGAAATGGAACATAAGACGAAGAAGAGAAAAACTGATGAAGCCAAAACCCTGGAGAGATTATGAGATAAGATTCGAAATAGAACGGAAAATGGAAAACCCTGAAGAAAAAGAATTAAAATTACAGTCGAGAAGATGGTCAGAGACGGTGGTACACAAATCGAAGGATGGATATTGGAGGAGAGCGTCAAAAGATCGCTATGCTTAATCCTAATTGTGTTCAACAATACCTGTTTATCTGAGTGTTACCAATTCAATTCAAATGGATTTTCAATTTTGAATTCAATGAACACAATCAACAGAGACAGTGATGGTTGTATTTTCTTCAGTTTCATACTTTCATTTCATATTTTACGCGAGAGTGGGGTGAGTGGAGTCCCGCCCGCCATTGGTTTTGGTGTCCGACGTCAAATCTCAAATGCTACCCCGCAATTCGACCATTTTACAATATTGCCCCTGGATCAAATTTTCTGTATTTATCCATTTTTTCCATCTAATCTTCTAGATGTAACAATGCCGCCTTGCCACGTAGATATCTCTGCTGATTCTTTTGACATCAACGTGATCGGGTTGTAAAAAGGCGGCCTTGCCACGTTTCAAAGATCCTTTTGACACGAGTTACGTGGTGGGTTTTCCACGTGGCAAATGATCCTTTCTAAAAACTTTACCCTCCACGAGTTCCACAGGACCAGAACGTGGGCCAAAGCCCCAAGGGCCAAGATTTAACATGCAATCCTCTCGAGTTCAAATCAGCCCTCACAAGGTGAGACTGCGCCCCACAACGTTTTACAGCATATTCCCGCTGTATATTAATAATATTTTCAAATAATATATCATTTTTAATATTATCATCTGAAAATGTTTCTAATACATGGTGGGGATGTACTGCATGACGTTATGCGGTGCAGTATTGTTAGCGGTTGATTTTATCTCAATCCACTCTACAAACTAGGAAATGTACTATTTGGGTCCCACAATTGTGGCCACTAGCCAGTAGCCACGTTGAGGGATAGGATGATGTGGCAAAGACGTAAAAGCTAGAGGGCTAGAATGTCATGTTTGAAACAGATAAGTTCTGTGTATTTGTAATTCAATACCGCAGCATTCGTATTTTTTTCTCTGTTTATAACTATAAAGGGTACTATGGACATTTTGTAAATGTAGATATACGCCATTGAGACTTGTCTGACAGAAACAGAGATAACCAGAGATGATTTGACTAGACTGAATAAATTCAAAGTCCACGGTTGGAACGTTAAAAGTGTAAAAGGAAATCTGTCCACGCGGCAAACTCTAAGTTCTTGGATGAAGGGTACAACGTCAGACGTCAGATGATCAGGGCCATACAAAGCGCGTGTAACGACGAGAAGAGATCCTTTGACTTGGAAATCAGGTTGTCGTCGTCGCCATGCTGCATCGAGTATTTCACAAACACGCTCAACGGCTCAAGCATTTGTCCGAAGAGAGGGAAAATCCTCTACGCCGGATGGCGTAGACTTGGGCTAAAACCGTGAAATCACAGCCTTGTATGTATTTTCTGATTCCATCCTAACGTCACTTCTTCCAATTCGACGTTATGTGATTCACGGCCTTAGTCCAAGGCTACGCCCGTTGGCGTAGCAGATATTTCTCGGTCCTGACTCCTGAGGCCCTCCTTGACTCTGTCCCCGATTTGAATGAATTGATGGTACTCGGAACTCGGAAATCTCAACTGCCAAGCAATCACGTGATTCATCTGGGTTGATTACCGTACCACTTCCGTATAGGTTTTGTTTTGGACCCTCGGATCGAAGGCCGCTATATCCTGAAAAAGAAAGTTGCTGCAGAATACGTTGGATTGGAAACGTTAGTTTTTGGGTTCAGGCAACGATGTGCTTTATCTTTGCTTTTCTCATCTGTTTTCCGAGGAATCAAGGAGCAGAAGCAGCAATTGAGTAGGATAAAACTGAGTTCACGTAAGCGCCTCACATTGCTCAATAGCACACATGTAATGAAATTATCAAATAAGTTGACGATGATGCCTCGCCAATTCATCATTCGTTTCCTTTACTGTCATCGGATTCTCCCAACCCCCTTGTGGGGCGCTTATGTGAACTCGTTCAGACTTCAAACTGCCGAATAGACGGTCTATCATGGTAAGATCAAAGGGATGGTGGGCCACCAAGAAAGAATTCCTATCATACCTATCATCATGATAATATAGGGCTAGGGGTAGACACTTTGACAGTGGAGACTAATGGATCAATTATTGGGGTTCTCTTGTGAAAAATTCGCTCGCTCTAACCTTTTTAGTCAAATTCGAGCCTAATTTATTAAACGAGTCGAGCTTGAATTTAATAAAGTTAAAGTTTGTAAAGCTTGTAAACTTAACTAAATTTATATTATATAATCTTTAATTTTTTATACTATAATAAGAAATAATTATTTATTATTTATATGTATAATTTTTATATATATTCAATGTTGGAATATAGGGATGAGCATTTAGTTTATTTGATTAAAAACCAAACCAAATAAATTGAATTTATAAAAATATAAAACCGAAACCAAAATCGAGTTTTTTGGTTTTTTGGTTAAAACCAAATTTTATTAATATTATACTAATACATATTATATATTTATATATTATGTATATTATAATATATGTATATGTTAATGTATTTTATATAATACATTATGTTTTACATATTAATAGTATATATTATATTATGTATATAATAAATTTCAGTTAATTCGGTCTTTTTGGTTAACTGAATTTCCAATCCTAAAAACCAAACCGAATTTTTTTAAAACCAAATTAACCAAACCAAAAAAAAAAAAAAAAAAACAGAAAATTTCGGTTTGGTTTTTCAATTTTAACCGAACAATGTCACAACCTAAGTGTTGCAAAAGGAAACTGAAAGCTAGAGGTTTCATGGGCATTTTACTTTTAGAGATTTCTAGTCAAGCCTAGGGGATTCTAGAGCCTTCAAGAGCCATCTTGAAGAGTGTGGAGTTCTATGTGTATAGAACTTTCTAGAGTCATCTCAAAATTTTTGTATTGTGTAGAATATTGTAGAATAGTCTTGAGTTAGAATATGTTAGGCTTCTTTGTAAATATCTAGAGAGGGAATGATCTAAGAAGATGCCTAAAAGGTTCTACTTATAGAGATAGAACATGTGGTTGATATGAGGTGTAAATGTGTGGTTAGAATAAAGATTGCACCTCAAAGGAGGTGCAAGTCATATACCATTATCATTAAGCTAATAAAGAGTGCTTTTAAGTTAAACCCTTATATGCTCCTTTGTCTCTTAAGTCTTTTAGCTTTGATTTTGTGTAAAAGTTGTGAGTGTGCCACTTGGGCCAAGAGCCAAGACAATGCTAAGGAGTTAAACTGACTTATGGAAGCAAATAGTGCAACCACATGGCCGCATGTGGCTAGGAAGGAGGATAGGCATGTGACAATTGGCTTGCTTACATTGAAGTTTGAACCATATGCTTTGCCTCTGGTTGAATCCCCATTAATTTCTTTTCTTGCAAGACCCTTGGCCAAGAAATTTAACATGTCAACTAAAGAACCACAAAAATCAATATGCACAACACCTAGTATCATCCATTCCTCAAAAGCTAGACCATTTTAAACTCTCGTTTGAAGTTAGCTCAACATAGAGATCAGTTATAGCAGGCCCCAATGGCGGTCTTGTTTTATTAATAATAAAACTAAATGTGAAAAGATAACAATTACCCTCTTTAAGAGATGAGGGAAATAAAGAGAACAAACATAAAAGAAAAATATAACAACTAAATCCTTCTTGCCTTACTAATAAAAATAACAAATAAATAAGTCTAACAAATCATGGTAGATTTGAATCCTCTAAAGATTTCAGGTGTTAATATGCATTGTCTTCAAGAATGCTTAGAACTTCTTTTCTATTCTTTTAACTTTTTGGTAGTAAGGCCACAATTAATTCTAGAATGTGGAGTAGTTATTCTTAGGGCCCATTCTGTTTTTTCGATTTTGAGAGGGGGTAGTTGGTCAATGGGATTTTGGTTCCCATTGACTAAAATACCCATGTTCTTTTTTCAAATTTATATGGGGACTACAAAAAATTTATTTTCCCTAGGTATCACATAACTGAATAATCTTCTCTCTCAGGTGGATAAGTAACTTTCTCATATTGGGGCAAAGTTGCCAACACTTGGATGGAACAAAATGGCCCATTTTAATAATAATAATATTTATAATAGTAATAATAGCTTTTTTTATGGCTAAAACAAAGGATTGAAATATCGATATGATACACCCGATATGAGACGTATCATATCAGTATCGGACTGCACCGATACACCAGTCGTGCGTATTGGTCCGATACGCTACTACATTGGGGCATATCGCATAGTATCAACCGATACATGCCAATACAGAAGCGTATTAACCAGTGTCACAATAAAAAATGGAGGGAACATGACTCAAACCCAATTTGGTGAATGCCCACTGCCCAGACATGCATGTAGATTAACCAAAAAGCCATTTGTTATTTAATATTAATACATGTAATAAAATAACTTTTATTAAACTTCATGTTTACATGCAAATAAAAAACAACATACATTTGTTTTCAAAAACTTCAACTATAAATTAAAAAGAACAATATTCAAAATTAGTATTTGTAAATCAATGGAATAAATAATTTATAAAATCCACACACACACACATATGTATATGCATATATATCTTAAATTTTTATAAATTATTAATTAATATTTTAATTTGCATTAAATAACAATTTATTTATTATTTACAAAAATAAAAGTATTGTTTACAAAGTATTTGAAAATATAATATAAATTGAATCTATCAAATCCATTAATATACATTTTATATAAAAAATAATTTTTAACTTTGAAATTTTATAAATATAAAATATTAATAATGGAATAATTATTTTATTAATTAAAATTTATGAATTTTTATATGATGTGCATTTTCAAAACTTTAATATATTTGATATATTTTAAGTTAAGATTATATATTTTTATAAATTATTAATTGATATTATAATTTACATTTTATAATAACATATTTATTGTTTAAAAAATATAAATATCATTTATCAAACATTTAAGAATTAATTTTTTAGTTGAATTTTTTGTTAGTGTTAAAAAATAAAAATAGAAAAATAGAAAAAATGATATAATAATTCAAATATAATCGTTGCATAAGCTTTATGCCTTACACTTTAATAGATAATAAAATAATACTGGCTTTTTGTATGTATTAATTTATAAAAATCTATATAATATTTGCTTTGGAATCTTGATTGAAGCATTATTAATAAAAATTGTATAATATCTACATGTCCTATTATATTAATTATAATATATTTCTTCATATGTATGTGTGTATGTATATATATATATATATATACAATTCCTATATATTTATATATTATTTATAGTTGTTTTGACATTAAATTTAATTCTATTAATATATTTTATTGGAATTTGTATGCATTTTCTTAGCATATCCAAGTGTCTCCATGTTTTTTCGTTTGTATCCATGCGTTTTCCAAGCGTATCCGCATCCAAGTTGTCTGATACGATATTTGATACCGATACTTTAATCTTTGGCTAAAACGGTTATTTTCTTATTTACTTGGGAAATAAAAAAAAATAGATAAATGCACTTACCTGGTGAGTGCATTTATCCGGTTAAATGTAGTTACCCGGAGAAGTGCACTTAACCAAGTGAGTAGCTTCCCAAAAAGAGAACGGGGCCTTGTTGGATTTGTTTAATCATTCATTCTAGGATCGAATCCTTTCATTTATTTAATCATTCCTCAAATATATAAGGAAATGGAATGTGGTGTACTCTAGATAGAAGGGCAATGGAGATGCTACAGAATCCACAATCACTTTCAAGAACCACCCTAGATAGAAGTGCAAGGGCTAATAAAAATTAACTCCGATGTAGATTTCAAGGGGACGGGAGTTACTTCTTTTGGTATTGTAAGTCCAAGGCAACTGTGGAGACTTTGTTTGCTGTTAATTGTGGGCAAACCGCTTCGGCTATAGAAGCAGAGTCTTTGGTGCTGCTTGAGGGTGTCAAGATTACAATGCAGATTGGTGGTAAAAAAGTCTTTGGCCCTGCTAATTATAGGCAAATCAAGGCAACCTTGTCTCTAGAAGCAAAGCCTTTGGCGCTGCTAGTATTAATTTAGGTGCTTTTCTTTTTTTTTTTTTTGTTATTTTTTTAGTTTTAATGAAACATTGGATTACCAAAAAAAAAGGATGAAATTGGTCTGGGAGTTGGAAAGAGATTAGACTTTCGGTGTATGTATGTATTCATTAATCATTTGGCAATAATCTAGAAAAGAATGGACAATTTGATTTGATATTGGCTGTTGTCCAAAAGCATTATTTGTTTTAGCTATATCTCTGACCCAAGTATGTGAGTTGTCAATTGTGTGATGAAGTACTTGATGTGAAGGTGTATTTGATACAATAGCTATCTACTTGAAAATGAATAGAAGGGACAAACTCTAGAGCCATTGGTGAAGTTTATGTATAATCTAATGCTTGGAGATTTTTCTGTACTCTTTACATAAAATGCATGTGGGGAAGATATTGATCATGGATTTGTTTCCATTTTACTTGGATAAATAACAATTCATATCAATGTATTTTATGCCAAGGGATTTCTCGCATGCAAAAACTTTGCATGCACCCTAAGGCTATGTTTGGTTTGAAGGGAAAGGTAGGGAAAGACAGGGAAATCAATACAGTGGTTGTAAAAGGTTTCTCTACCTTTCCCTTCCTTTCCCTATATTTTCCTTCAAACCAAACATAACCTAAAAAGTATGAGAATTCAATCACACATATGGAGTATCTCCCCGTTAATTTAACAAATATGTATGAGAAATATTCTCAATGTACAACATCTCGATGCGTATGTGCAAAGTTTTTGTTTCAGGAGATCCGGGCTCATATTTTACATGATCAACAATAGTGAAAGTTCTTTTTATGAATAAATGATAGAGAAGAATTATGGTCATTTTGGATAATATATTTTTAATAATACATGTTGAACATAGGGGCATTTTGATCAACTCATTGCTTATTGGGACTTATTGGCCCCTATCGTGTTGGTTGTTGCATCTCGTTTGTATATCTTGGTCAATTTGTTACTTTAGAGTATTAGGGGTATTTTGGCCAATTTATTGATATAAGGGTCCACAATTATGATGAAAACATTAATATCCAATGCCATATACTTTGATGATCAGTTTGGGTAAAATATTAATAATGGCTACTTTTATTTGCAAGGGCATTTTGATTAATTAGCTATGAATAGGGACATTTTGGTCAATTCAGTGTTCATCGGGCCTAATTGGCTCCTATGAAATTGGTTGTTGTATCTTATATATTGATTTTGGTTAATTTGTCATTCTAGGGTTATTATGGTCAATTTGTTGATGGAAGAGTATTTTGATCAAATCAATTTTTCCTAGGGTCCACAACTATGATGAAAACATCGACAATGAAAATGTTCTATTGAAGGTAATAATTGTTTTGTAGCAATGGTGCATGGTTGTGTGACAAAATATGCTGCATAAAATCATGAGGGCAACATTGATATTTAAGTGAAAATAGGGACTTTTAAGAAATGCATAATTCTCAATAAAATAAAGATGATTGATAAATGATATTTACCAAAAAAAAATGTCAACATGACTCTTTTTAGGGAGAACTCTTTAAATTGGACTTCTTAGAAAGTCTAATAAGGTGCCTATGGTTTGACTGGGATTAGATTACAAAGGAAATGAAGAAGGAAAAAGAGATATTTTGTGGATTTCAATGCTTTGTTCATGTGGTAAAAAGGACAGTTAGGTGAAATGATAAATATATGTTTGGCATTGATGTTGTAGATATAGCATCATTTTCTTACGTAAGAGTTGGAAGCATTGTTTTCTGAGAAAACGATGCTTTTTTTTTTTTTTGTTTAGAAACATTGCTGTTAAGTAAGACATTTCCTAGAATAACAGTAATATTTTCTGTTTGGTACCAGTGCTCTATATCTGTTTTCAGCATTGGTACCCATTATTGAAAGTTTACGTCACTACCACATCACGTTCACATTGGCAGCAATAAACTCCAATATGAGAAAACATCAAATTTGGCATTGCTTCAAACCACACCATCTCGGTTTTCTAGGCCTAGCTTAGAACACCATTTTTTATGGAAAAATGTTTCTAAACATATTAATATTTCCTGAAATACTATTTTTTCTAACATAACACTGATGTATTATCGTTTTTTGGAGCAATGGCATCGATGCTAAACAGACGCATAATTGTTCGATAGCATGGCAATGAAAGTGATACTTTTGTGGTGGTAATATCTGCTTGTGGTTATAATGGGCAAGTAAGCCTTGAGATTGAGTAATTCAAACCGAATCGAAGCCGATGATTAACCAGTTGATCAGTTCGGTTAACCATTAGTTTGATTCGTCATTTTTTTATTATTTACAATAATATATAAATATATAATAAAATACTAGAAACATATATATATATATATATATATAATTTTATATTTTAAATAATAAATAATATATTATATATTATAGATATATATTTATATACATAATATACATAAAATATATAAATATATGTATATCAGTTGGTTCGGTTAACTGTCAGTTTTGTATTTTGGTTAATCGAAACTGATGTCGCACAATCCGGTCACTCCTAACTAGCGCTTGCGTGGCTCCTAAGATGTACCTGAAACGAGAGGGAGGAAGAACTCCCAGGGGGTTTCCTGGTGGGAATGCTCCGATGCTTAAGTTAGTATTGCATATAGGAAGCAAAGAGAGAACGAAGGCTAAGAGTGTTGGTTGCGCTAGTGATTTCCAGGTACCTTGTTCCTTGAGGGTAAGTTCCTTATGGCTGAATTCCGTTGCTCCCAGCCCTCTGACTTCTGACAGGGCAGGTATAACCGCCACTGTTAGTCTGCCACAACCCCTACAGGCAGGGCTGAGGTGGCACGTGTGGGGCCGTCGTGTAGGGTACGTGCTTGTCAGGTGTGGGACGCCTTCCTAAAGGTGGCAGGTGCGGCGAGGGGACATGCCTGCAATTCACAGGTTTGTCAGGCACGACGGTCGGGCAGGAAGCCATCTTATGGTATACCGAGCTACTCTCCTGCGAATTGCCCTAAGCTGGGCCGTCCCTTAAGTGACGGGCTGCCTCAGCCGGTTATGCCGAGCTAGCCAACCCGAGGTCTTTGCGCCTCAGGCGTTCTTGCTTGGGAGTGGCCCGAGGTCCATTGGGAGGAGCTCGGGTCTCAAAAGGGGTCAGGGTGCCCCGAACTCAGGACCCCCCGAAGTCCCTTGGCCCCGGGGAGGAGGTGCGGGCGAGGCAGCTTTTGGCGAGTAGTTTACCTACTGAGTTGTCATGCTGAACTCGGTGGGTCTTCCCCACCGAGTTGTGCTCTTGTCCATTGTGCTGTCATGTTGAGTCACTGTTTGAGCTAGGTCACGCCTACATGTACCTGAGCTACGAGGTCGGGCCAAATCACCCTCCATCAATTGCCCCCCACTCCCTGCACTGGCGGCGGTGACCCAGCGCAGGGAAGTCATGACGCGCAAGGTGGATTTGGCGACGATATTTATGCTGCATCGTCACGCTTTCCGTCCAGCTATACCAGTCTAGCACCTGGCTCGACCGAAAGAGATTCAGGTCGCGTCCGGGTTACGCGTGGACTTCAAGCGACTTGGACTTCGTGGACATAAAAAACGCACTAAATCGTTTTCGCCTCGAAGAACCCACGGTTTGCGGCTATAAATAGGGGGTCCCATGGCCATTTTCTTCACCACAAAGCCTTCATCGTTAGCGTTTGAGCTCGTGCCAGGGGTTTCTTAGCTCGGGTCCTCCAGTTCGTTCTGTTCTTCCAATCTGGTTGCGTTTCTTTGGTGAGTCCTCCCAAGCTTCCTTTTCCCTTCTTGTTCGCTTCTTTCTGTTAGTCCGGTATGTCGTCTAGTGTAGACGATCTCATCGACGAGCCCGAGGTAGGTACCTCAGCTCAGGATGTCCCATTTGCTACCCAGCCATCCGAAGTACGAGTGGCTTCGAGTCATCTAGCGTCTACCTCCCACTGAGGTCGGGAACCAGATCAGTTCGGGCCTTCCATAATGACCTCGGAGAGGCTTCAAGACCTCATACAAAGGTTCCGCCTCCCTAGCAAGTACTCATATAGTCTTTCCACCGGCAACTTCTCATGGGAACATGGTCCCAACGAGATCGTGATCTTTAGGGAGCAACTGATAGTTGAACTTAGACTTCCACTTCACCCTTTAATCGTTGAGGTGTTGGTACACTTTAACATTACTCTGGACCAACTCCACCCGAACACCATACGGAATGTGGTGGGGTCCATTTCTCTTTGTTTTGACCATTCTCTTTCCATAGATTTAGATGTTCTTAGCACGATCTTGGCTATAAAGAAGAGTGCTTCGGGTGCTCTCCCCGGGCATAGGTGGTCTTACTACCTATCCCCCCGCCCGGGTTTCAAACTCATGCACAAGCTCCCGAGCAAAGTCCCAGGTTGGAAGCGGGACTACTTCGTAGTTCGGAGCAGCACGAGGTGGCCCTTCCCCACCAATTGGAGGATAGCCGTTCAAGACCCTGGTGTCATCCTAGACAGGAAGACCAAGAAGGAGCTCCAGTCACTGGCTACGCTCGGGTTGCATTTAAAGACTTCACCTCTGAGGAGAAGCTCGTCTAAGCGGGCTTGAGTCTGGGTAGGTTTTTCCCACTTCGGCTTTTCCGCTCATATATTTGCTAGGAGTTACTGATGTCGTATTTCACCGCAGGTCCTATGGAGGCGGAAAAGATAGACAACCAAAGACTCTTCCACCAGATGAAGAGGAAGAAACGCATGGTAAAGAAGGCGCGCGTTGAGTCCCTACAGCTCCAGACGATCCTCGACTTCCGCAGACCTCTGCCTCAAGGCCCGAGGTAGTAGTCATGCCCATCGTAGACTTGGAAGAGGAGGTTGTGCCCAAGGAGCCCGAGGTGATGGCAGAATCTGCCGTTAAGCCCGCCGAGCCTGCTGCTAAGCCTACCCGACTTTCCAGGGAAAGCACTCATCCTGCCACCGCCAAGACCTCCGAGAGCTCCACTCACGATGTGGAGATGACGGCTTCCAGCTCGGAGGGTCAGGGGAGCCAATCCGTCCTGAAACCCAAGTGCAACCTGAAGAAGAGCATGCTTGCTTCATACCTGGGGGAGGTCAGCGAGTGGGCCGAAATCACTCCTGGTCAGCTCGGCGCCCGAGCTGCCACCCATACCATGGTGGTGATTTTCTCTTCTTTTTCTCTTTTTCCTTCTTTTTTTTTTGTTGGCCCGAGACAAGGACAAGTTGAGGGCCGAGGTGAACGGCCTTAAGGTTGGTCAGGAGGCCTTAGAGCTCGAGGTGAGCAGCCTCAAGGCTGAGCGGGATGCTTTGAAGCTCGAGGTGCAAGGCCTCAAGGAGGCAAAGGGGAAGCTGGAGCATGAAGTGGGGTACCTCCAAGAGGACGTAAGGGAGAAGACTGCAATCTTCGAAGGTGCCCTTGAGGAGGCCAAGACCCAAGCCGTCATTGACTATGTCAAGTCTTCGAGATTCGACGATGTGATGACGGAGGCCTACCGTAAGGGCTTCAAGCTCAATCGATGGCTGATTCGGCACCTCTACCCCGAGCTAGACACGAGCGCCATCACTACTTCGCGGATCACTAACGACATCGTGGGTCAGTCAAAAGACGACCCCGATTCCGAGGATGAAGGTCCCGAAGATGGAGCAGAGGGGGTCGGTCCAGACACTGTCCCCGAGGGGGTCCCTGATAGAGGCGGCGAGTCTCCGATGTAGTTTGCTCCTTATATTTGTAACTTAACTTTTTCCCTTTCTGAACTGTGAATGTACCATCCTGAGCCTTCGAGCTCAGGTAAAAACTCTTGTACCTGAACTCTCCTTTTAATGAAGTATAGTTTCTTTCGAGTATCTCTGAGTGCAAAAATACTTCTAAGTGTGAGTGGACTCCAAGCTAGTCAATTTAATGTATGGGTTACCCGAGCTGTCAAGCCACCGAGTTGGCAGTAAGGGTGACTGAGTGAGGTTGTGTTACTTCGGGTTGCACGAAGTAACCCGAGTTGTCTTTCCCTTAAGGGTTAGAGATAACCAGGTTTTTGTCAGTTTGCTATGCCGAAGTGGCAGCTGGGGTTTTCTTGTGGCCCTTAGGCTTAGGGAGGGACCCGTAGTCTGCTCCTAGATTTCACCCAACCCAAAGTGGCGACTGGGGTCTTCTTGTGGCCCTTAGGCTTAGGGAGGGACCCATAGTCCGCTCCTAGATTTTACCCAGGCCGAAGTGGCGGCTAGGCCTTATGTGCCGAGGTCATGTTAGCTTAGTATTCTGGCCCTTAGGCTTGGGGAGTGGCTCGTGGCCTACTCGATTCTTACAAATAATATTGTCTTAGGTTGACAATATTCCATGCTCGAGGTATTTGTTTCCCTTCGAGAGTCTCGAGTTCATATGTTCCTTCCCCGAGCAATCGTTTCACTCGGTAAGGACCTTCCCAGTTGGACCCGAGCTTGCCAGCGTCGGGCTCAAGTACCATAACTTTACGAAGGACCAGGTTGCCAATGTGGAGGTTCCGCTTCTTGACCCTAGCGTTATGGTACCGAGCTACTCTCTGCTGGCAGGCTGCGGTCCTAATGTACACGAGATCCCTTACTTCGTCGAGCAGATCGAGGTTGGTACGTAGCTCATCTTCGTTTGTCTTATCACTGTATTCTTCTAGTCGTAGCGTAGGTACTTCGATCTCTGCGGGGATCACTGCTTCGGTGCTGTAGGTGAGATTGAAGGGTGTTTCTCCCGTGGCGGTCTTCTCCGTGGTTCGGTAGGCCCACAGAACACTAGGTAGTTCATCTACCCACAATCCTTTAGTCCGCGGAGGATGGCTCTGTTTGTTACTTCTGCCTGACCGTTTGCTTGAGGGTGCGCGACTGAAGTAAAGTTCTGTTGGATCCCCATGTCTCAACACCAATCTTGAAATTTATGTCCTCGAACTGTTTGCCATTGTTAAAATCAATACCCAAGGTAGTCCGAAGCAGCATTCGATGTTCTTCCAAAAGAAGTTTTGGACATTTCGGGCTATGATCGTCACGAGGGGCTCGGCTTCTACCCACTTGGTAAAATAGTCCACCGCCACTACTAAGAACTTTCTTCCACCCGTTGCTGGCAGGAATGGCCAGAGTAAATCGATGCTCCACTACGCAAAGGGCCACGGGCTGGTGAGATACTTGAGGTCGGCAGCGGGTTGGTGGTGAATATTGGCATGTCTCTGACATTTGTCACATTTTCTGACGATCTCAATAGCGTCTGCCTTCATTGTTGGCCAATAGTACCCTTGTCGAAGTGCCTTTTGGGCGAGGGCCCTGCCCCCCAAGTTCTCACCACACAGACCCTCATGGATGTCGCGGAGTACGAGCTTGGCTTCGGTATGTCGCAAGCAGCGCAAGTAGGGGAGCGTGTAAGACCTCTGATATAGTTGTTCGTCTATCATGACATATTTGGCTGCCTGGCGCTGCACCCTTCTGGCTGCTTTGCGGTCTGTAGGGAGGGTCCTATGTAGTAAGAAGCTCGCGAGTGGATCAATCCAGCTCGGCTCTACTTGAACGACGGGAGCAACCTCCTCTGCCCCCTGAGAATGCTAGACCGAGACAGGTCCTCTATGTATACGGTTCTCATGGTGATGTCGCTGGTGCTGGCTAACTTGGACAGGTTGTCGGCCTCAGTGTTCTCTGACCTAGGGATTTTTCTGATAAAGTGTGACTAGAAGTTGAGCAGGGTCTTTCTGACTTTGGCTAAGTAGGCGATCATGGTTGGCTTGCGAGCTTCGTACTCGCCGATGACCTGGTTGACCACAAGCTAGGAGCCGCTGCAGATAATGATGTGCTTGGATTTTACTTCTCTGGCTAGAGCTAGTCCAGTTATCAACGCCTCGTATTTTGCTTCATTGTTGAATGCCTCAAACTCAAAGCGTAGCGTGTACTCCAGTTTTATGCCGCTTGGGCCGTGCAGACCAATTTGGGAGCTTCGGGCTCACCCGAGGTGGGAGCTTCGCGCTCAATCGGACTGGGAGCTTTGGAGCTGAATGTGCATTCGACTATGAAATCTGCTAAGGCTTGGGCCTTAATGGCAGTTCGTGGCTTGTACTAGAGGTCGTACTCGTTGAGCTCAATGGCCCACTTCGTCAACTGACCAGAGACCTCGGACTTAAGCAAGACTTGCCTCAGAGGTTTGTCGATAAGGACGATAACAGTATGAGCTTGGAAGTACGGGCAGAGCTTTCGAGGTGCAATTATCAATGCGTATGCTAGCTTTTCCATCTCCGGGTATCTCATTTTTGCTCCCTACAATACTTTACTAACATAATAGATGGGTCGTTGGACCCAATCTACTTCCTTTATCAGTACCAAACTGACCACTTCATCGCTCGCTGAGAGGTACAGTTCTAAAACGTTGTCCTCCTTGGACCGGGTTAAGATCGACACACTAGCAAGGTAATTCTTGAGCTCGTCAAATGCGAGCTGACAGTCTTGGGTCCACTCAAACCCTTTGCTCTTGATTGCCTTAAAGAACGGCAGGCAATGGTTTGTTGATTTGGACATGAAGCGGCTCAGGGCGGCTATGTGGCCATTCAACCTCTGAACCTCCTTCAACTTACGGGGTGATCTCATGTCTAAGATGACCTTAACCTTATCCGGGTTGGCTTCAATGTCGTGCCGGTTAACGATGTATCCAAGGAATTTACCTAAGGTCACACCGAACACACACTTGTTCAGATTTAATCTCATGTTAAACTTACGCAAAATTTCAAAAACAGAATGCAAGTCTTTTATTAATTCATGTGAGAATTGAGTTTTGATGACCATGTCGTCTACATAGCATTCTACTTTTCTGCCGATTAACGACGCAAATAATTTATTCACAAGCCTTTGAAAGGTTGCCCCTACGTTTTTCAACCCGAAGGGCATAACCTTGTAACAATATAGGCCAAACTCCATGATGAAGGCTGTCTTTTCTTCGTCCGCCGGGTCCATCTTGATCTGGTTATAGCCCGAATAGGCGTCCAAGAAACTTAGCAACTCATGCCCTGAGATCGCATCCACTAGACAGTCGATTCGTGGAAGCGGGAAGTAGTCTTTCGGGCAAGCCCGGTTCAGGTCGGTGTAGTCGACGCACATGCACCACTTGCCATTGGCCTTCTTTACCAGGACGGGGTTGGCTACCCAGCTTGGGTAGTGGACTTCTCTTATGAAGTCCGCTGCGAAGAGCTTCTCTACTTCCTCGTCGACCACTTTCCACCATTCTGGGGCTAGGTTGCATTTCTTCTGTCTAACGGGCCTAACTATAGGTTCAGTGTTCAGTTTGTGAGCTATGATTTTGGGGTCTATATCGGGCATTTCTGCTGGGGACCATGCAAAAATATCTAAATTTTGAAGTAAAAAACTTACCAGTTCGGATCGTAGGGGCTCCTAGACGGAAGAGTCGATCTGAAGCGTCCGAGATGGGTCTGTTGTTGAGGTCGGGACCGCGACTGTTTCTTCTATGGGCGCGGCTCTCTCTTTGCTTTGCTCTATGGGTCGTTCCAGTTCGAGGTCATCGGCCACCTTGGTTTTCCCCTTCAGGGCGGCAACGTAGCACTTACGGGACTCGAGCTGGTTGCCCTGCGCTACTCCCACACCGAAATCTGTTGGGAACTTCATAGCCAAGTAGTAAGTGGAGACCACCGCCCGTAGGACATGGATGATCAGTCAACCTATTCTGGCATTGTAGGGAGAGGGGGTCGCTACCACCAGGAAGTTGTGTTCAAATCTGACCACACAAGGCCATGTACGGATCTCTACAGGTACTGTTATTTTCCCAAGGGTGCGGATTCCTCTCCGCTGAAGCCCACTAAAGGGGTGTCCATAGGCCTCAGATCGCTTCTCTACAACTGAAGCTGGTCAAACGCAGCTTTGAAGAGGATGTTGGCTGAGCTGCTTGAGTCCACAAGTACGCGCCTGACCTCGAAGTCGTTGATTGTTAGCTTTATTACGAGTGCATCATCATGGGGGTAGTGGACCCCTCATGCATTGTCTTCTGTGAAGAAAATTGGATCTTCCGTCTTCGGCCGCTTTGAGGGGTTCTGCTCTTCTTGGGTTGCCTCACGAACTGATGTCCGAGCTACTGCTGAGGTGCAACCCGCAACAATCGAACCTCCCACTATCATGTGGATGGTTCCTCGAACTGGCCTCTCCTCCGGAGCCTGCCTCTGCGGTTGTTCGGCCGGCCTGCTGCTGGACTCCGGAGCGTCTCTACCGTGCTCCCCTTGCCGACATGTTCTATTACTATTATATTATTATTATTATTATTATTATTATTATTATTATTATTATTATTATTATTATTATTTACAAAGTTTCTCAAATACCCGCGACAGATGAGCTCCTCTATCTCGTCGCGGAGGTTTTTACAACTCCCGGTACTGTGATCGTGGTCTTTGTGAAAACTGCAATATAAACTTTTATTCCTTTCATTGGGATTCCCCCTCAGACGGGGTGGCCACTTCACGTATGGGGCATCCTTGATCGCCATAAGGATTTCGGCCCGCTTCGCGTTTAGTGGGGTGTAATCAGCTTGGTCTAATGTAGGAGCTCGGAACAATTGACCCGGCTTCGCACCCTGAACTGTTTCCTTTTTTCTTTGGGTGTCCCCTTGACTGGAAGGCTCTTCTCTTTTTCTTTGTTCGGGTGCGCTCTCACACCTCTGGTTGATCTCCTCTTCGGTGGCTATGAACTTATCCGCAAGTTTTAGAAACTCGGTTATGGTTGCGGGTTGGTTGACGACCATGTGCCACTAGAACTCTTTGTGCTTCACGCCCTTCTTGGTCGCTGCAAGGCGTACGGTGGGATCCAGGCGTGGTATCTGCATACAAGCGTCGTTGAACCACTTGATATAACTCCTATGTTGAAGATGCTTTCTTCAGTTCGTGGGCATCGCTTGCTGGTGACAAAGTGCGACGTGAAGGCTTATGCGAACTGCGCCCAACTTCTTACTGACCCGGGCACCAAGTTCCGGTACCACATGCAGGCTGCTCCCTTGAACATAGTGGAGAAGGCCACACACATGCACGACTCGCTGGCTCACGCCAGATGCATCTGTGACTGAAAGGTGTCTACATGATCATTCAGGTCGAATGAACCGTCATACTTATCAAGAGGGGGGAGCTTGAAATCCTTGGGCATCGGGACTGCCAGGAGTTCGAAAGACAGGGGGGATAGAACCGAGAGGAGGGGAGCTTTGGCTTCAGCCGAGCCTACCTCTTCTTTGGCCATGAGCTCGGGCAAATCGCGGGTGACAGATCGGCGAGCTTGGCGGCGGCATCTCTGCTTCTTGATGTGCTTGGCGTTCGTGCTGCTCACCTCCGCGATATCCAGAATGGTTTGCACCGGGAGTAGCCCGGTCTGCTGGTGATGGCTACGGACAGAAGGATCCTGCTTGGAATCTGTTGCCAAGATCTTGAACGAGTTTTCAAGGATCGGGGCTCCAAACTTTGACTATCAAGGCGATGTAGACCTGCCGAGTTGGGGTCCTCCCGACTTGTCCGCCCGCGGCGAGATCGGAATAGTCGATCTCTCCCGTTTGTTGTGGGGGAGCCTCGATTTTTTGGGAGATTTTGGGGAGGCTCTCCTCGGCCGGAGTGCTCCCTCTGGTGGCGAGATTTGGCTTGCTGCGAAGCTAGGCGCTGAGGCGAGAGCTAAGGCTGCTGAAGCTAAGGTTGGGGCAGCTGGGGGAACTGCTGCTGATACTTGTACTGGGAGACCTGGTGCAGCATGTGCTGTTGATAGAGTTGGAGCTGTTGGAACTGTTGCATCTGGGCCTGCATGGCCCTCATGCATTGCCGTAGGTCCTCCAATTGGTTCGGGCTAGCCGCCGGGGGCACGACCGAAGGTTCGATGAATGTTGTTCCGACTGTAGCAGGAAGTGGGGCGATGACTGGTGCCATTGTGAGAGGCACGTTCAAACTGGGGATTCTGTCCGCTGAGAGGGGGACGGTGAAGTGTCCGATACAGACAGTAGGAAGGTGAGGTTGTTCCCTGAAGTTATCCATCTTCGTGCTTCGTCCGACGTTGCTAGAGGAAGCCATGAGCGTTGGATTGTTTCAAGGAAGAAGAAGGAACTGAAAAAGTTTAGAGAGAAAGGCTTTTTGAAGTGATTCCCACAGGCGGCGCCAAATGATGTCGCACAATCTGGTCACTCCTAGCTGGCGCTCACATGACTCCTAAGATGTACCTGAAACGAGAGGGAGGAGGAAGAACTCCCAGGGGGTTTCTCGGCGGGAACGCTCCGATGCTTAAGTTAGTATTGCGTACAGGAAGCAAAGAGAGAACAAAGGCTAAGAGTGTTGGTTTCGCTAGTGATTTCTAGATACCTTGTTCCTTGAGGGTAAGTTCCTTATAGCCGAATTCCGTTGCTCCCAACCCTCTGACTTCTGACATGGTAGGTATAACCGCCACTGTCAGTCTGCCACAGCCACTACAAGCAGGGCTGAGGTGGCACGTGCAGGGCCGTCGTGCAGGGTACGTGCTTGTCAGGTGTGGGACGCCTTCCTAAAAGTGGTAGGCGCGGAGAGGGGACATGCCTGCAATTCGCAGGTTTGTCAGGTACGGTGGTCGGGCAGGAAGCCGTCTTATGGTATACCGAGCTGCTCTCCTGCGAATTGCCCTGAGCTAGGTCGTCCCTTAAGTGATAGGCTGCCTCAGCCGGTTATGCCAAGCTAGCCGACTTGAGGTCTTTGCGCCTCAGGGCGTCCAAAGAAGAACCGGTGCGTTCTTGCTTGGGAGTGGCCCGAGTTCCATTGGGAGGAGCTCGGGTCTCAAAAGGGGTCAGGGTTCCCCGAACTCGAGACCCCCCGAAGTCCCTTGACCCCAGGGAGGAGGTGCGAGCGAGGCGACTTTCGGCGAGTAATTTACCTGCCGAGTTGTCATGCTGAACTTGATGGGTCTTCAACCAAATTGTGCTCTTATCCGTTGTGCTGTCATGCTAACTCACTGTTTGAGCTAGGTCACTTCTACGTATACCTGAACTACGAGGTCGGGCCAAATCACCCTCGATCAGAAACCAAACCAATACATTCGATTTTTTTAAAATACCAAACCGACCGATTTGATTAACTGAATTTTCAGTTCGGTTTCAATCGATTCGGTTTTTGGCTGCACACAAGTCACTTTGAATTAGATCCTCAGAATTCCGGAATTTATGTTTTGTTGTCCAATCTGTATGCTGGGTTTGGTATGTGGGATGAGATTGAGAAATTGAGGGAGTTGATGAAGGAAAAAAGATGTGGGATGCAGTAGGATAGAGGTCAAAGCTGATTTATATACTGAACTTCTTCGTATTTTTCTTATTATATTTTTTTGGGAAGGGTTATCAAAATTTTGATACGGTACACCTGTATCGGGCATATATTGTATTATATCTTTTGGAAAATCTCTTTTTTTAATAAAAATATATATAAAATCCTACCCAAAACCAATTTTTAAAAAATATAAAAGTGCATGGTTTTTATACCAATACGCCTCTATTGATACACAGGGGATGTATATATACTTTAAACCTTGGTTTATAAATTCATTTTTTCTATGTCATGGGTTTAATTTTCATAAGTTGCAATTCATTTTTTTTTCAATAATATACAATATTAATGTCGTTTAATATTTTGATCAATTTTAAGTTTAATTTATTAATATTATTCAATATCCAATTGCTCTGGATTTAATTTAAAACCAAAATTAATCTGACGGATAAGATTAAATTGAATCCAAACTCATCCATCTTACATCATTAGAGGAGACCATGGCCAATGGATATGGTTTGAAAATACTTTGATCCCTTAAATTTTACATATATTTCTTCTTCTTCTTCTTTATTGCATCTTTTTCAAAGGGACAAGCATATGGAATTAGCAGCAAGACTGTCGGGTATATTTAGTAAAATGATCAGCTATGAACATGTATCTATGTGGTAGTAATCAAGAAAACGCAAACAAAGAAGAGAACACAACAGTACAGCACAAGATTTAAAGATATAATTAAAACAATAAAACCTTATTCCAACTATATGAAAGAGAGGCTACATGGAATGAACAACAAACTACTAAGCTACTGAGGGAGCACTTATTCATACAGCAGGGAGGCAGCCAGGTCAGGTCGGACGCCATGGAGAATGGAGATTATGAACTTGAGAACCAGCTCTGCGATCCTCGAAAGCGTCCTTCTTGTCAAACCTCCACAGCTTGGCGCTGCAACTGGGAACTAGAAACCCTTCTTCCGAACACTGGTTTATTCTTTATTTCTTTTGATTCTCATCATGGTTATGGTAAAAAACGCTGCTTGGTCCGATACACGAGGAATAATAACAGTACTCGCCACATTTGGACTCATATGCCCAGCCTGTGATTCTCTCCCAGGAGACATTCAAGAACACATTTCTTCCACAGAGGATGATGCACTTAGAGGAGATGCTTTCTTAAGAACTGATTGCACTCCATCAGTTTCGCTTCGCAGAATAGTGGCAGTGTAGCACAAGACGAGTGCAAGGCATAACCTTTGCCGCCGCTGCTGTAGTGCTGTGGTACGATAATCCATTTATGCTCTTTGTGCATTCTTCGCAGTATACATTGCCCGGGTCCCTGCGAAATTCAAAGGTTCTTTCGTATAATATGTGGTGAATGGAACAATAGTGAATTGCACGAGATACAAATTATTGCACATTTGCACTCCTCACATTGGTAACACAATCTGATCCCCCATTCCTTGCATCGATCACAATCATCGATGTGACCCAGCATGAGCCTGTGCTTTGGGTGTCTTTCATGATCAATCTTTTTAACAAGCATTTTGGAATCAATGTGTACCTGAAATTACACAAGCCCAACAGTTAATTTAAAGTTGAGTTCTGCTAACCATCCTTTCATTCTATCTAGAATTTTATAGAAATAGATTAGGACCAGACAATCTTATATATGGTTAGAGCATGGTTAGATTTTCAAAGCAAGAAATAGAAAGTTTAACAGTTATCCTGCAAGTAGTCTAATCCAACAGACAATCTTATGTCCATCTGTTTTGTACTTCTTATAAATCATTTATTCATTTTTCGGGCTCTTTGTTTATCGATGAACTTAAGGATGTTTTAGGGCCAAGGAAAGCCTATGACCAAAATCTGGACCTCAGGCCCAGGACTATCCCAACCAGAGGTCAAAGCTGGATTTTGTCGGCCAAAGTCCAGATAGCTAAAGATCGTCAGATTAAAGTCTTCTTATTCATGTTTTGTGCTCTACCCCTTCATGTATAGGCTTTACAGTCCAAGTTACAAATACAGGATCTAAATCTCACTAAATAATACATATATACTGTATTACAACAAAGCCTCTCTACAGTGTACAGAGCATTGTAAATATGTTGCACATTATGGAAAAATCTATGCTGCTGGAGAAGGCATGATACAAACCCTCCATAAATTTTGATAAATATCACCTCATTGGTTACCACTTTTATTATACCGATTGATTGGTTACAAGTTCTAGTATCATAGTCAAACATCATGGAAAAAAGACACAAAGGGCATTTATTATAGAAGCTCAGATAGAGGTTCGATTTGGGTCAGGCTCAGGGTGGGTTGGGTTAGGTTCTAGGCTACTTGAGGCTTCAACCCAAACCCAACCCATGTTGAGGTCTAGCCCACAAAATATTAAGCTTGTTTTTTTGTATGCTTTATTAAAGGATGCCAGAAAGACATGACACTGAAAAAGCTTAGAATCCATCAAATGGCACCATAAAAGTGCTAACTAATTAGGTGGGTTTTCATCAAGATTCACCATGGGTTTTGGTTGATCAAATCCTATCCAGTGTCGTGTCTTTCCACCACCATATATTTTTTCCTAAAGAATGAAGTCCTATCAATGACTAATATTAGGATTACAAAGTCAAACCAAATGTAAGGGTGGATACTTACTATTGCAATTCCAAAAATAATTCAGGAAACAAATTTTATGGATAAAAAAACCTCATACAAAGAAAACAGGACAATCTTGCAGTTTTATGGATTTATCACACTGACAGAGATCAATATTGAACTATAACGACAGTAAAGAAATGCCACATTTTCTAAAATAGATAACAGAGGCCAGAAACATGTTCAAAACAGAGGCCACAAATCAGATTAAATTTATAAGACAAAAAAAATTGCCACATACATGTTTGATACACATTTCTACTTAATCAAGGAGCTTCAGATCTCTATTGTGCACCAAAATACCATTGAACGTGAAAAACAAAATACACATCATAGTAGTCGAGATGAACTCACCTCCTAACCAACGAAATGAAGATGGTATTTCAATTTCAGATTTCGGAGTATGCCGGGGTTGATGAGATGAGCACCCTACTAACCTGCGCAAAGAGAAATCTCAATGATGTATAACCCAAATGGAAATACAACAAAGGAGAAATGGTATTTCAATTCCAGATGTCGCACTATACCAGTCAACTGTTTAGTGCCAATGACGCAGCCGTTGACGGTGGTAGCATTCGGTGTCATGCGAAATTGCAGAGCAGGGAGATCCTCTAAGAAGCAGCCCTACTCTTCATTTTTTTTTTTTCAAAGAAATCCTACTCTTCATACATTGTGCCAAATACTATGAAGAGGAGAAATCATATCACTCATCCAGCTTCTGTGTTTGACACATCTGCCATTAGGGTTAGAGCAAATTGTCAGAAACGACTTCTATATTCTCATGAGAACGATAGTTATAGTTGAATGGGTCCAACTTAAGAGATTAACCATTTGTTCAGTTAGCAAAGAGAACATAAGAGATGATACTATCTAACTTATGGGGAGACAAGAATATTCTTCATGGAGGTGAACAGACAACTAAGGCATTTTAACAAACATTATTATTGCAGAATGGCAACTAAAAAAAAAAATTCTTAACATCTTCACCATATAATGGTCAACAATTGTCTTGACTAGCCCAACATAAAAAACCAGTAAAGAAAACAATAAAACAAATAAAATTGATCATACCTTGATTCATGCTGCTCTTAATGGTTGCAGGGATGGGATTATATATGTCTGCACTTGAGAATGGTGGTCTAGAAAACGGGGGAAGGAGAGAGAGAGAGAGAGAGAGAGAGAGAGAGAGCAACACTGTCCTGTTCAGTTTGGGTTTTTTTTTATTATTTGCTTTTTGTCTTTTTAAACCAGAGGGAGGGGGCGACAATGGCCATTCCCTCAAATGGGGGAATGCCATTCTGCTGGGAATAGGAATCAAATTCCGGTTCCATCCAACCAAATGCTTGGAATAGGAATGGACTATTTTGATTCTGATTCTGGACCTCTATTCCTGCAAAGCAAACAGACCACAATTTGTTTATTCCATAAATTTCTTCTCAGATCCTACTGATCATTATCATCAACATCTGAGGTTTGTCCCTATCATATGGGATCGACTACATGAATCTTGTTTTATCATTCCATTCTATAAGACAAATCAGGATCCATGATCAAAAGATTTTGGCAAAATTTTAGTGCCTGCTCAGATACTACTGATGACAGAAAAAAATGAATTCATAACACTAGAACCTTGCCCAAAAAATATTAAGGAAAATACAGGGATGTTCACTATAATTCAACTTTTGACCTCTATCCTACTGCATCCTACATCTTTTTTCAATCCTTTTTCCTTCATCAACTCCCTCAATTTCTCAATCTCATCCCACATACCAAACCTTGCATATAGATTGGACAACAAAACATAAATTCCAGAATTCTGAGGATCTAATTCAAGCGCCTTTTGAGCAGCCAACTTGCCCAGTTCAATGTTCCCAAAATTGTTGCAAGCACTAAGCAATGCCACCCACATAGAAATGCTATTACTAGCATTCTCACTTGCTAAACTCCATGCCATCTCTAATTCGCCTGCCCTGCAAAGCAAGTCAACCACACAACTATAATGCTCTGGGCCAGGTTCCAACTTGAAGTCACGAGCCATGGACTTGAAATACTCAATCCCAAGGCTCACTTGCCCATTATGACCACAAGCAGATATTACCACCACAAAAGCCACCTCATCAGGCTTTATCCCTTTCATTACCATATTGTCAAACAACCTAATCACTTCATCAAACCGCCCATTTTTACCATATGAACAAAGCATTGAAGTCCATAAAACAACATCTCTTTTTCCCCCTCCATTTCCTTCTTGTCTAATCCCAGACAAATCAAACACATGCCGTGCTTTCTCCACTAGCCCACATCTCCCATACATCTCAACCAGTGAACTCTGTAGAAACACATCTCTCTCCAGATAAGAAGTTCTACGGATCATATTAGCGTGCACTTGCCTACCCAATTCAATTGCTGCTAGTCCAGTGCATATACGTAGCAATGCAGACAAGGTGATGTGATCATAATCCAACCCATACATTTGCATCCTCTGCACCAACTCAAGTCCCTCAATCCACAACTCAGCTTCTGCATAACCCGATAAAAGAGCATTCACACACACCGTATTCTTTAGTGGGATTTCAACAAATACATTCCATGCATCATTTATCATGGACGATTTCACATACAAATCAACCAATGCAGTACCCACATAGACACTAGAGGACCAACCTGATTTTGATACATGGGCATGTATCTGTTTACCAAATCTCAGCATCTTGATCGAAGATGAAGCAGCTAAAGAGCTACACAAAACATATCCGTCCAAGGGAATGCCTCTAACATGCATGAAAGAGCAGGTCTGGAGAGCGAAGTTAGGGACGCCCTGGCGAGAGAAACCAGAAATGAGAGCAGTGAATGGTATCAGGTTGGTAGGGTCCATAAAGCCAATCAAGTTAGTTATTGTCTGAAAGGTGGTATTGCCAAGGCATGTGGCGTAGTTTAAAATTAGTTCGTTGTGAAGGTTAAGAGAGGAGAATATTAACCCTGTTCGGAGCAGATGAGCATGAAGACTCTTTGTGGCCCTGAGACTCTTAGTCTGAAAGGAATGGTGTAAGAGATGGGTAAAAGAACTCAAATTTCCCAAGACATGTGAGTTATGCTGTATAGATCGTTGCATGGAGATGAAGCGAAGAGAAAAGAATAACCTTTTGGGTGTAATATTAGCTTGGAAAGAAGTAATCATATAAGCTAAGAACATTGTGAATGGAAATCAACTCAGTGCACATTTACGAGTCGAACCCCCGTGAGACCATTGAAGCTGGATGAAATTGGAAGAGACTTGACAGTCATACCCAAATCTCCATCCGTAGATATTCGACTTGTTCTAATGGTACCTAATTGAATTCAACCAGAGTAAATTAGTCGAACATTCGGTGAGCAATAGTAGGAATAAACTGAAATCAACTCCGACAGAAGGAACATGGCCATTTGCCATGTGGCAACTCATTTGGCCACATTGGACCACGGTTGACTCACCTCGCAGGTCATTCTCTCGGTTTCGTATAAAGTTATAAAAGTATAAAAGCTTGTTTTTGGGTATGCTATGCTGGAAAGCATAGTACCAGAAAACTTAGAACCAATCAACGGGTTTTTTCATCAAGATTCACGGGTTTTGATTGATCAAATCCTATCCCGTATCATGTCTTTCCGCCAGAATAGATTTTCCTAAAGAAAAAATCCTATCAATGATTTATATAGATTTGTTTGGGCTTGAGTATCATACTAAAATACATGATACCCGAAATACATGAGGTGGTATTCATCACAATTCACGGAGTGTTTTGATTGAACAAAGCTCTTCGCTACCATGTCTTCTCGTAGATTTTGTCATTATGATTAGAAAGTCAGACCAAATTTAAGGGTGGGATACTTGCTATTACAATTCCAAAAATAATTAAGGCTGTGTTTGGAAACGATGCAAATGGAATGTAAATTTTGGTTTAGGGTAAATTTGTACTTCGATTCATTTTTGCTTATGTTTGACAACATTATATTTATGTATTGACAAATGATAGATTAATGCATATTTACATTGATAATAAGATGTAAAAGTACATCAGTAAATTTGCATTCAAGTGGGTTTTTGATAAAAACAAAAGCATATATTTTATTGAAATTCATGTTTGCATCCATTACAAGAAATAGTCAGTTTGGTAAGAAGATAAATTTGTCGGTGCAAAACTAACCCAATTTTGCAATTTATATGAACTGTTTTACACTCTACATATTTGCATTCACACTTATTTGCATCACTTCCAAACACAACCTAAGAAAACAAATTTTATGGATAAAAAAAATTATGTTTTATGGATAAAAGCTCATACCGAAGAAAACAGGATAAAAACTCATACCACCTAAACTTTTTTTATTTTGTTTTTATTGCCTGTTTCTCTTAAATTCTTAATTGACCACAAATACATCCATTTTTCTCTAAATGAAACCAGCTAAAACAATAAGATTCATTTCAATGGCATAGAAAAAGAAAAGTTTTTTTTAACGTTTTGATTCGTTTCACTCACATGAATATCTATCCATCATCTTAAAATACAAAAATTATCAACTCCTTTCTCCAATAAATCAAGAAAAACCAAACAAAACCATAAATTTATATCTATCAGAAAAGAAACCTTATCATTTCATTTGAATATTGGATCCATCCAAAAATCTTCAGAAATCTATTGGAGCAACTAAGAGGGTTTAAATGTCACATTTAAAGGTTTGAGATTTAAAAAATTTTAAACGACTAAATGATAATCCTTTTATACACCAAACTCTAACTGAGAAGATATTTGTGGCAAGATGAAGGTTCAGAATTAGAGGGACTTTGTCGAAAATGAAAGTTCATGGGGTATTTGTTACCTATAGGTTCATTATAATTATCCAAAAATAAAAGTTGCACAAACTCCACTTCTAGAAGTTAGACTCTCCAAATTGTGGAAATATGATGAGTGGCCTACGTTGGCTAATCAATCTGCAACTTTAATTTTTAAGACTATTTATATCGTGGCAGCATAAAGTTGACAACTTTAATATTTTGTGGAATTTTCCATATTTTATGAAGATGCATTTTCAACCAAATTTTTTAATTTAATTTTTTCTAAATCAAGGAAAACCATCTTACCATTGCATTTAGTAATAACTATGGAATGTGTGAAGTTCTAAGGTTGACAAAAGAAAGTCTTAAAAAAGCTCCACGTATTGCCAATTTGCCATATTATATTTTGTGTTAAGTGGCATGTTCAATTCAGTATCCACTCCTAACTTTGGTGGTTAAGAATTAAGGCTTAAGATTTGATACAATTGAGAAATACACACAATCTAGAATTAGGTCTTCTGACCGAAATTAGGTTGAATGGCAAAGGATTCAATGATCAATAACAACCTATTTACACATTTTTCTACTCACAAAATATTATGGCCTCATTCTTTTCCAGGATTTTATTAGGGGGGAAGTCAGACTTTCCCATGTTCTTTTTGAGGATTTAGGTGGGACTAATGCTAAAGATGTATTCCCTCTGTGGAGAAGTGTTACCCTCTTTCAACTTGGGAAATTTGAATTTCCCAAGTAAAGAGTAAATTCTCAAAATACAATTGGTCAAAAATAAATTTCCCAAGTAAAGAGTAAATTCTCAAAATACAATTGGTCAAAAATACCCATTAAACATATATAGTCCAAAAAACATGGACTTGGGCCCAAGAGTAAAATTGACAAAATTTGGAATAACTAACCGCTTACTAGGAAAGTGGGTGAGGCCAAGTTGAGAAGCCTAATTTACATGGATACATTTATCAAAAAAGAACTTGGTAAGTGCACTTACCCATGTAAGTGCCCTCTTGATAAACCAAGGCCTAAACATTCTGCGTTGTTTGAAGTTGGAACTTAAATTGAGAGTGCAAATAAGATTCTTTAACTACAAGTACCCAGAGTGGTAGATTAGAGCTCCAATACACAATCGGCTGAAAAGACATATTACCCAAATCAGATTCTTCGACTACAAGTACCCAAAGTGGTAGATTATAGCTCCAATACACAATCAACTGAGCTCCATCCACATCATCAAGGATAGGAAGGAATTGAAGATGCAGCAGAACTCATTTTTTCGGATGAAAAGTTTGTAGATTCAGCAAAGGGTGATTATCGTCGGTATACAATCGCTCCAACGAACTAAGATGATAAAGAAAATGTAAAAGCAACTCAAAATGCGACTAGTTTAGAAAACCAAGGTAAATGATTATACATAGCCACTACTTTGAAAATCAGCATGAAGCTTCATTGTCGGCGTTTTAACACGTTGCACTATAACTTCTGCAAGCAATTTGAGTAATTAATGGGAGTACACTTATCTCAAATCTCCTATCAATCTGTCATAAATTCGCTATTTTGTTACACCACCTGTCATCTTTAATGCATAGTTACATCAAATTGGAGTTATGTTTACCGTTTTGCTTTTGTTAGAGTAGATGTGGTAATCTAAATAAATAGTCTTAATATTTTTTGTTAGAGTAGATGTGGTAATCTAAATACGCTTATCTCAAATCTCCTATCAAGCAAATTGCTTGCACTATAACTTTAATGCGAGCAATTTGCTTTTGTTAGTAATCTAAATAAATAGTCTTAATATTTTTTAGTTTCTTTTTCTCTCTTTACTCTCTTGCCTATTCTTCCTCTATTCTAATGCTTCTCCACTTACTATCTTTCCCTCTCCCAGTATCTAAGTCTTCCCAGTCTTTCTCCCTTTCCTCTACTCAATGGAGAATCCGGAAGCTCTCAATGAAGCATTCCAACAAATGCTCCAAAGAAACGGAAATGCTAGAGTAGATGTGGTAAACATCCAACACCTCATTCCTCCAAGTATTGGTGAAAACTGGCAGCTTTCTCTTATATGTCGTCCCTTTCCCCGTTTAATTGACCAATTTGATGACATAGTTCAAGGCCTCTACAAGCTTTGGAATACGGATTCCAATAGCCTGCTTCTAGCGCCTCTACAAAGATCTCCCTAGGACCTGTTATGTGTGTGGAAGAATTGGTCATCTGTTTTGTCAATGTTCTCAGCTCATTCCGAATATTTCAGGACATTCCTTTGATCAGATTTTTAATCGACGTTCCATGAATCACCCATGACCATGGCTGAGAGCTAAGAAGACCTTACGACGATCATGGTGTCATCCCATCTTTAGTGACTTTGTGAATCTCAATGCTCCTACCCCCCCCCATCCTTAGAAAACCTTCACAATGAAGCAAACACTTCTCCATCAAATCACTCAGGCCACAATAATGAAAACTCTCCGTCAGTACCACCAGTTCCTACAAACCAATTGGCTCCCTCGAATTCAACCCCCCTCCCCTTCGAGTTTCTACGCATCTACTCAAGATATTGTGAATTGTCACTTCGAAGATGCCCTTGGACCTTCATCCTCTAGAGGTAAAAGGCCTCGTATTGACCTATTGTTAAATCTGGAATCTGAAAAACTGACCCCCAATTTACCCACTTATGATAGGCTTGAATCCTCAAGTACAGCAGATCAAGAGGAAAAAATTATCTCTACTAATCATGTGGCTCTAACTGACTCTAACACAGCTTCAGAGAATCAGGAAGCGGTAAGTCTCTATTTTTACTCTGTCTCCCTAGTGATTCACTTTCTATGGGTGGAGGTGGCTGGCCCTTATTAGCCCCACTTGTATCAATCATTATTATGAGTTGGAACTGCCGTAGGGCAGGATGCCCCAAGGCAATTCAGGGGTTAAGGGACTTTATCCACCAATTAAGCTCAGACTTTATATTTTTGTGTGAGACAAAAATTCCAAAATTTAAAATAAATTCTTTAACTACTAAATTACGTTATCCTAATTTTATCATTGTTAATCCTGAAGGAAAAGCCGGAGGATTAGCAATAATGTGGAAAGTTGTTTTTTGGTTACTATTGAGCTTTCAACTTCGAGGCTTAAAAGTTCACTCTTCTAATTGTAATTGGTTTTTTATTTTCATTTATGGTCCTACTGTGAAACACCTTAGAAATAATTTTTGGTTAGATCTGAATTCAAAGTTACATAATTTAGATAATCCACATCTGCTCATTGGGGACTTCAATGAAGCTACCTCTGTAATCTCTTTAGAACATTCAACTTCTTACAATTCCTCTAGATTAGCTTCCAAACAATACAGAAATTTGATAATTGAACACAATTTACTTGAGTTAAATTTACAAGGAGGCATTTCCTGGACAAACAAAAGAACAATAGGACACATCCAAAGAACCCTGGATAGAGCTGTCATGTCTCATAACTGGCTATCTATCTTTCCTCAAGCAACCCTTTCTTTAGGTTCTAAATGGGGCTCAGATCACCACCCCTTCCTCTTGAATCTGAACTCAAAAATCTTCAGCCACCCCAAACCTTTCAGATTCTTTGAGATGTGGCTGTTAGAAACTTCATGTAAGAAAATCATTGAGGATAGTTGGTAGATTTCAATTAATGGCCATGTAGCCTATCGAAATACTCAAAAATTAGATACTCTAAAGAAACATTTAATCAATTGGAGGAAATCCCAATTCATTGAACCAATAATCGAAATCCAGAATTTGGAAGATCAAATAATTTAGTTGGAACAATCAGGAATCGTTGATTAGGAGAATAATTTATATAAGGAGTTAAATCATGCAACCATTCAGCTGGAAAGTTTATGGAGACAAACTTCTTGTCAAACTTGGTTGCAATTGGGAGACAAAAACACAAATTTCTTCCATAAGAGTACTCTTTAGAAGGAAACTGAATTATATAGAAGGAATTACAGACAAACAAAATAATTTGAAAACTGAGCATGCTGACATCACTAGAGTTTTTCTTGATTACTTATCTAATCTTTACTCCTCCCAAACTCATGAAGAGTTAGAAGAAATATCAAATCTATGTTCCCCAATAATTTCGGAGGAAGAAAATAGCATGCTCACAACTATTCCTTCTGCTAAGGAGATTAAAGAAGTCCCTTTTAGTATTGGGAGTCTAAAATCCCTAGGTCCCGATTGTATGCTTGCCCTCATTTTTAAGGAATTCTGTGGTCTGATGGGACCGGATTAAGTTATTTTGGTACAAGAATTTTTCCAGAATAAAAAAAATTCTAAAAAAGCTAAACCATACATTTATCTGTCTCCTCCCAAAAAAAGTGGAATACACTAAAGTCCAGGACTTTAGACCTATCAATCTATGCAACGTCACCTATAAAATAATTGCTAAAGTTATACCTGGTAGGCTTTGTAAAGTCTTAGAGTATCTCCCCAAACCAAGCAGCTTTTATTCCTAGCACACAGATGTCTGACAATTCTGTATTTACCCATGAGATGTTTCACTTCCTAAAGCACAAAAACGAGGAACGGGCTATATAGGTCTAAAATTAGATATGTCAAAAGCCTATTGACAAGCTAGAGTGGTCTTTCCTCATCCAAATCCTTTCTCTCTTGGGTTTTACCCCAAATTTCTACCAGCTAATCAAAAGTGTATCTCAACTATTTCTTATTCAATCCTCATTAATGGAACTTTAGAAAGTCATTTTCATCCTTCTAGGGGTTTGAGACAAAGAGATCCTTTGTCTCCTTATCTTTTCATACTAGCAATGAAAGGACTGTCAAGACTCATTCACCAAGCCAAACAAGAAGGAAAACTTTAAGGTATCCCCATTTCCCGATCCTCTCCAAAAATTTCCCATATTTTCTTTTTAGATGATGTTATAATTTTCATCAGAGCTCATAGAGTAGAATTAGTAATCTGATACAAATTATCAACAATTTTCAATCCCTTTCAAGTTAATTAGTGAATATGGAAAAATCTAGAATTTACTATAGTAAAAACATTCATCCAAGACTTCAAAGGTTAATTTCGAAACAACTTAAAATTAAGCCATTACATAAAGATTCCAAATATCTAGGACTTCCCATCTTCTGGAATAGAAATAAACACTCTAAATTAGCCTTTATCCTAGATAACTTAAAATCAAAACTCAATTCCTAGAGGGTTTCGGCTATAAGTCAGGTAGGTAAACAAGTACTAATTCAATATGTTCATCATTCCATTCCAGTTCGTGCCATGACTTTAGTAAAGTTACCCCGAAAAACCATGAATCATATGAAAAAAATAATTAAGAACTTCTGGTGAGGAACCTCTCAATCTAAACCTCACCCTTTCCGCCGGTGTTCCTAAAATACCTTAATGCTACCTAAAACCCAGGAAGGGTTAGGATTCAGAAATCTACAATTAACTAACAAAACCCTTCTTAACCTTAATGCTACCTAAAACCCAGGAAGGGTTAGGATTCAGAAATCTACAATTAACTAACAAAACCCTTCTTAAAAAGACAGCTTGGAGATTTCTGAATGAGCAAGACAAAGTATGGGCCTAACTTTGGAAATAAAAGTATCTAAAACAGTCAAATTTATTCCCCCACTCCATTACAACTTCAAGCTCCTTCTTTTGGAAAATCCATGGCACCAGCATTAATAGAACTCAATTCTGAAGGCAGAGTCATAGTTAAAGAAAATTCAAACTTTCCAATCTTTCAAAGGCCTTGGATATAAGATCAGAATCAATTTTTTTGGATAGCTTTCCCGTTAGCACTTCATCTTAAAAGTATCAACATAGATCAGCTTATACACCAAGGTCAATGGAATCAGAACATTATACATTCTTTTTTTGGTACTGAAGAAGCCTTAAAATTTTTAAATACTCCCATTTTCTCACTCCTATCCCAATTCTTGGGTCTGGATCTACCATAACTTAGGCAAATTCATAGTAAAAGAAAGTTACAAAAAAAATCGAAATAACACCGGATACCTAAGTAGACCTAGACTTATCTTTTTGTTTTAAAAAACTTTGGAAACTTAAAACTGTACCCTTGGTTTCAACTATTCTTTTGGAGAATTTTGAATAATTTCATCCCTGTTAAAGATAAAATCTTTCATGATAATCACCTAACAACATGCTCTATGTGTGAATTACAAATTGAAAATCTAGATCACCTATTCATGGATTGTACCTTCACTCAAGCAATTTTATTTGCAAATCCTTGGTATGCAAAAATGAAATGATCTTTAACAAAAGACTCATTCATCCCCCACCCTCCTCATTCAAATTACTTACTCTTTATCATACAGCTAAGTAACAAATTGATAAGGATCTCCACAAAGCTCAGCACTTAATGGACAAAATCACCCCTAACATATCCCCTTTTGTAGATCTTATTATTTTTATTGATGCTGGTAAAATTTCAAACTCCCTATACTCCTATAGTGTTGTATTTCTTTCCAAAAACTTATCCTACATTCGAATAATTGGAAGGAGAACAAATCATATTGCATTGGTCTTGCAGGCTAAATTATATGCTATTTTGCAGGCATTATCAGAAATCTCTCAATGGGGAATCAATGAAGTCTGTATATATTCGAATGCTCAGCAAGTTACTGAAGCACTCAATTAGAAAACTATATTACCCTGGTCTTACCATTGGCTTTTGTCGAAGATTAATTTACTAGTTTCAGATTATAGACTTGTGGTTTTTGATGATGTAAATAGAAAATATAACTGCTTAGCCCACAAGGTATCCCAACTAGTGAAGACCCCACAATCAATCATCTTTTATTCTAAATGACTATCAAGATGGGATACCTAAAGTGGAAGACCTTGTTTCTTTCTCTTTTGCTTAATATAATGAATCTTTCAAAAAGAAAAAAAAAAAAAAGATAAACCAAGGCCTAAGTGATTTTTAGCCTAAAAAGACATTTGGAAAAGCCACGTTTTGAAAGAAAGGCAATGGTTTTTTAGTGGGTATTTGGTACTAGATTGTTTCACAAGTGGGCCCCAATTTACAAGTGTTTCATTTCACTTAAAAAACACAAAAACATAAAAAAAGAACAAGATGCAGGCTCGTTGGGAATTTAAAGTTATTTGGCTTAATATTATAATATATTTATAATGAAAACTCTATGGCATCTCAGAAAATTTTCTAATTTCAATGTGCCACATCACCTTAGTGATTCAAAAAACATCAATTTGACAATTTAAGAAATTCCTCTTTTCCTAAATCCCAAACCGATCATTGCGGATATGGTTTTCTTACCGATTCTATTTAATTGCTGATGAGGCATCAACCGATACATTAGCAAAAATGGAGCGTTTGTGAAATGCTCTGATGCCAAAGACCCACTTAGTGTTTGGCTGGTCATCAGCTTTTTTATTCAAAAATCAAAATAGTTTATTGCAATTGCAAACATGAAAAGCTAAAGGGTCTCTAACATATAAAGGCAGAGGTGGCACTGGTGGTCATTCCTCTACCCTCCGCTGCCACCACCTGTCTCCACCCATCTCCAGTAACGTTGCCTGAGGCGGAGGCGGAGGCGGAGATGGCCAGAGGTAGCAGCGTTGGACAGAGAAACCACCAGCACAACCGCCGCCACCTGTACCTCCAACCACCTATGGCAAAGTTGCCAAAGGCAGAGGCGGTAGGCAGTAGCAGACGACGATGGCGGGCAGCAGCTCTCGTGAACAAATGGTTAGGGCTGTTCATAAGAAGACCCAACCCGACCAACCCGGACTGACCCAACCCGAGTCAGCCAGGTTTTCTTCAACATCGATCGATTTCGGGTTGTAAAAAATCATAAACCGATGGTTCGGATCGATTTTGGTTTTCACATATGAAAACCGAAACCGACTTAGTATTTAGTACCTACAACCTACTTAGTTCCTACTTAACTAAGTTGTCTCTATCCTAGTTACAGCCTAACTTAATTTCTAATCTTCTAGTTAAGAATGACATTAATGACAAGTATTATAAGACAACTGGCGGGACCAAAACCCGTTGCCTTACCGCTTGGCCACGCCCCATTTCGAATCCTTCTGCCCCAGAGCAGACCGATTCGATCGGAATAAAGATTGTTCTCTTTAACAATCTTCTGCTTAAGAGTGTAATGTTGGATACAATGTGATTCTTATTTCTGATTTCTAATGATTTTTCTTTGAATTATATCTTTTCTTTCTCACAAACTGAATCGAGTTTAAATGACGTGGATTTAACTGAATTTTTTTGTGATCCAGATAAGAGGGAGGATGGGAACATAGATCACATAGTGAAATTCAAAAAAATCGAATGGGTGATTCAGTATATGCCCGTATCGCTCAGAATTTTTTTGAAAAAGTTTAAAAACAATAATCAAAGGATCCTAATTTTTATGGTCTTTTACACCAACAACCAATTACAATTAGAATTACGTATCCTTTTAATTTAGATTAGAAGGTTTCTTGAAATATACAAATTTTAGTCTTCTTTCTCTAATACAGTTTGACTTTCTATTTTTTTGATAACTTCTATTCTAACTTGGTCCACCCCCTAACAATTTCAATATTCTTTCTCTAATAGAATTATATATCCTTTTTTACATCAAATCGCAGTCTTCTTTCTCCAATCTACCAATTTATTACCATGGTTGAACTTAGAACCAAAACCGACCCAACCTGACTCAAATCAACCAAATCAGTTTTGCTTAACACATGTTCTGTCTCGATTTCAATTTCAGGTAATTTGACCAGGTCTCGGTTGAAAAATCTTAGTAAACCAACCCAACCCGACCCGTGAACAGCCCTACAAATGATTTATGAATAGTATTTTTATCCTTTATTGATATTATTTTGAAAAAGTTAACCATATATATATATATATATATATATATATATATATATATATATATATATATATATATATATATATATATATATATATATATATGCTATTACCACAAAGCTAAGTGAAGTTTTTTCTGCTTTTCAAGCAAACCCATTTAAAGCTTCTTCACCAAATGATTTTGGACAGAAGTGAAGAATTTAGATGCCACAATCCTTCTTACATTTCTTCCTAACAACTGAATGACAGTGAAGAATAGTTGTAATGTAAAAAAAAAAAAAAAAAGGAAATGCACCAGATGATGATGGTGATGTATATATATGTACCAGTATTCACTACTACTTAGTACTTGCATGGGGTGAAATCGCAGGGAACACTGCCAAAGCCTGAGTTGGCCCTCTTAAACCTTAATGCTGTTTTAAGGGCCTGTTGAGGAGAGCCCATCAAGGCCCAGTTCATGTGCAAGATCACGCTAAGTGTATCGTACGTAAACCCAATGCTGTTATAGGAATTGAGAAGCGCGGTGGTCGCTTCTCTCAGAAGGGTTCTGTACAGCTGCCCCCTCCCTTGAAGCCCATCCCACAGGGTCATCTCCGTCCCATACCTCCTTGCTGCGATCAGTCCGAAAGCAACGGCCACTCTTGTGTCTGGTCCCACCACCTTCCAGTAACACTGGTATTGAGGCATCACCCAACTCCTGGCAAATTACATCCGTTTGGTCAGAAAAAAGAAAGTCATTTAAATAGCTTGTGCCTTGGGGGGAGATCACGGCTTACTGATCAGAAATTCCTAGCAAAATAAACTTACCGGGAGGGACAAGCGGAAGCTTCCAAGGAGGGGACTGGCGGCATTGGAGGGAACCTGACCGATGGAGGACTGGGTGGTGGTGGGTTTACCACCAGCGGTGGAGGTGGAGGTACAGGCTTGGCGGATGTTGGGCAAAAGAACATGGGTTGGGCAGGCTGAGAAAGTAATGGGTCCACGGTATAAAGCTCCATGTTAAACAGCTTGAACATGAGCGTTAGACTCTGGGGAGGCCCCGCCGATGCCCCACAGTCTATAGGCGCATCCTGACCGCTGTTCGACACCTTGGCGTAGCAACCGCTCAAGTCCGGGCTGCCCTCGAATTTCATGGCATAGCTTCCGAACCAATTCGTCGTGTCCAAATTCCACATCATCGCCTGCCCGTTGCTTCCCCCACACACCACCGCAACCTTCACCCCTGCAGATCGTAACTCACAAATAAAGAAAATGAATATCTTATCTTAAATACATACAGTAAAAAGAAAGAGAGAGAGAGAGAGAGAGAGAGAGAGAGAAGAAAATGGTGAATCACCGGAGAGTGGGTAATCAAAGAGACTTCTCTCCCCGTCTCTGCATTGATCGCAAAAGACGGTGCCCGTGACCAAGGCATCACCTCGCGTTTCTCCGATGGTTGTAGCAAGGAGAAGAGCTGCCAATAAGAGATCGAGAAGAGAACCCATGTACATGAGAGATCTGAGAAGGCTGAACAACGGACTGGAAGCGGTGGGTAAAAAGGGGTATGACTCTGCCTCTCCTCCCCATCTCAATTCTCAACAACCCGACTGTCACCATTTATTGAGCGAGCGAAATGGGATTCAGTCGGTGCTAAGCCCGTTCAAACAAAATCGGAGTTTAATGGTTTCAGATAAGTATGAGCCACTAAAAGGAAAGAAACTTTTAAATGCATCTGAATTCTGAAGTCTGAACTCTGAAGTACGGTAAATCATTTAATCAGTGTTACTCCTTCCTATACGGACTAGGAAACGACGGAATAGCTATGATGCTTCTTTTACCAGCCCAGTCTTTGATAGGATGGGAATCGATGATACACCAACTACCGTCCTAACAGATTTCCAAACCTCATATCAAGTTCAAGGGTGAAGAGTGTGAAATGGGAGAGAGGTAGGTCCACCAACACCATATGGCTCACCTGAGAAATTTGCCGGGTTCGAATCTGCCCAACCGACTTGCGCCCCAAAATCGTCACACACCATTAGAAGTTGCCGCGTGTCTTACCACACGTATGCATCTCAGTCTCGTGCGGAGCTAATGAAACGGCCGTTAACTCCCATTTCACCCAAAAAAGTCAGTCTCAATCTTTCAAGTTCGAATCTGTCTCTCACTCCTATGACCTAAACTCAGACCTTGGCATCTCATCTCCCATCGGATCTTGTTGATGCTGCATAATCTGGGCATTCTTATCTACTGTGATTTGGCTTCTAACACGGACGGGCGGCACTTGAGAGGGAGAAGAAGGTGAAGGATTCCCGGGGAGCTCTTCCGATGGAAACACTCTGATGATTAAGTTAGAACTGGAGAAATCTCAAATGAAGAACAGAGAGTAATAGTGCTGAAAGTGCTTAAGTTTCAATACATATTCTTCTTGAGGGTCAGGGTCCTTTTATACCAGAGCTCGGTCACATCAGGCTTAACCGTCACTGGCCTAGCTATTACTGACTGGGTAGAGGTGGCAGGCACAGGCTGCCGCTACTGGCTGCTACTGTAGGGCACGACGACAGGCGCGCCATGCCTTTCAGAGATGGCAGGTAGAACGCCGCCTGGCAAGGGATCCGAGCACTGCCACCAGATCTGGCAAGTATGGATGTCAGGTAGGTATGGATGTTAGCCAGATCTCCCTGCAGTCTGCCGAGTTACCGTACACTGAACCACCTGGGGCAGGTCTGCCTTGCACCGAGGTGCCCGTACTAGGGGCGAACCTTAAGCAAGTACGAGCAGGAGTCTTGATGTTGTTGTCCCAATGTGTTTCTCCCTCAGGACACTCAGCCAAAAGTTGTGGTGCTTCCTTCTTAGGAAGGGAGAGCTCGAAGTCCCTTAGGAGGAGCTCGGGTCCCCTTTGCACGTGGGAGCTCGGGGTGCTCCATCCTCAGGTTTGGGGCAAGGGGGCCTGGCTTCTTGACGAGCTATTACACTCAACGAGTTGTTTGACTGGGCTTCAGCAAGCTTGCTACGCCAAGTAGCGGCCAGGCTGTCATGCTGAGTTGTCACTTATGCTAGGTCATATCCACGTGTCCTTGTGCTACGAGGTCGGGCCAAATCACCCTACATCAATTGCCCCCCACTCCCCGTGCTAGGGGTGTTGACCAAGCGTGGGGAGCCCGCAGTCTGCCAGGTGGATTTGGCTCAGAGTTCAAACTTTCTTGTCTGCCGGCTCATGGGTTGGACCGGTCTTTTGCTCGGTTCTGTCAAGCGTAGCTTGGGTCGCGTACGGTCTACGCGTGGATGTCATGCGACTTATGGGCTCCGTGGACGTCAAAAAATGTGCTAAACTGATTTTGCCTCAAAAGTCACGTAGCCGGTTTTCATGAGGGCCGTTAGATTTCTTCGATCTCAACCGTTGATGCCCACAAATAGTGGCTATAAATAGTGGGGGTCTTGGTCATTTTCCTTTGCCAAAAACATTCAACTGTAGTCTTGAGCTCGCGTTCAAAGCCTTCAGCTCGGGTTAGTTCCTTTCTAGTCCGGTCTTATTTTTCTTTGGTGAGTCACCCTAGCTCTTCCTTAGTTTCAATTATGTCTTCTTCTTTTGATATCCTTTTAGATGAGCCCGAGGTGCCCGAGGTGGGTCTACCGAAGTCTAGTCTCTCAAGGCGCGAGAGGCCTCGGGTCACCAGGCGTCTACCTCTCACCAAGTTCGGATGCCATATAGGTTCGGGCCCTCCACCATGACCTTGGAGAGCCTCCGCCAACTCATTCGGCAATATAACTTGCCAAGGGAGTACACCTACAGTTTACCTGCGGGGAACTTCCTGTGGGAGCATAGCCCTGATGAGGTCGTGATCTTCCGAGAGCAGCTCATAGTCGAGCTATGCCTTCCCTTCCAACCACTCTTAGTGGAGGTCCTGAAACACTTCAACATTACGATAGACCAGCTTCACCCGAACTCAGTCCGTAACGTGGTCGGGACCATCTCTCTTTGTTATGAGTATGTCATGTCCCTTAACTTGGACATACTCTGCTCCATCCTCACCATCAAGAAGAGCAATTCGTGTGTTCTTCCCGAGCACAGGAGGGCCTACTACTTGTCCCCCCGCCCGGGCTTTAAGCTAATGCACAAGCTTCCAAGTAAGGTCCCTGCTTGGAAATAGGACTACTTCGTAGTTCAGAATCCTGCGGGGTGGCCCTTCCCTACTCACTGGAGGACGGCTATCCAAGACCCTAGTGTCATACTCGACTGGAAGACCACGGAGGCATTCCAGTCGTGGGCTAAGGTTGGTTGCGATTTCAAAGATTATATCAAAGAGGGTATGCTCTTCCAGGCTGGCTTGAGCCCGAGTAGGTAGTTAGTACCTTAGTTGTTTGGTCTGCTCTTCTTTTCCTTCTTTTACTCGAATACTAATGCCAAACTCTTTTGCAGGTCCTATGGAGGCAGACAAACTCAAGGGAGACCGGCTCTTTAAGCATATGAAGGGGAGGAAGAAGCAAGCTGCCAAGAGAGCTCGTATCGAGTCACCGCTTGCCCCCACTCCCGAGCCCCAACTTCCACCCGCTCCAGTCTCTGAGCCCGAGCTCCCTGGGGCTCCTCCGATCATCAAATTGGAAGAGTCCCTACCGCCTAGGGAGCCTGAGGCCTCGGCTGAGGCTGTTGTGAGGTTAGCAGTCGAGGCCGAGGTTGCCACTAGAGCTGCTAACGTTGCAGCTGGAGTCTCCGCCGAGCCCATTCACACAACCGAGACGACTGTCTCCAGTTCGGGGAGCCCAGATAGGGGCCGAAGCATCTTGCTCCCCCAATGTGGTCTTCGAAAGAGCAAGGGGGCCACTTACTCCGAGGAGATTTCGGTTTGGGCCGATATGCTCAACCCTGCTCAGCTTGGAGCTCGGGCTGCCACCCACACTATGGTGGTAAGTTTCCTTCCCTTTTCTTTACCTTTTGTATTTGTGCTTCTTTGGTACTATCTTCTTTGTCATGCGAACTCCGCTGTGCACGCCCTTACCCTTCAGTCCGAGATGAACTTGAAGCGGGCTTTGACTACGGAGGAGTCTTCCCGCTCTTCCCATACCGAACTGAGGATAGCTCATGAGCAGATCCATCGGTTGGAGAGCGGTGCCATGGCCCAGAGGGGCGTCATCACGGTGCTTATGGCGGAGAAGGACAAGTTGGCCCATGAGAATAACGAGCTGAGGGGCGAGATGGAGGCCCTTAAAGCTGAGTTGACACGCGAGAAGGCCGTGCTAAAAGGTGAGCTGGATGCCCTTAGAGCAGAGGCGGAAGGAAGAAAGTTCTTCTACACGAGGTTGAGTACCTCAAGGCGGACATCGCAGAGAAGACTAAGATCTTTATTCAAGCGATAGAGGAGACGAAGGCCAAAGCCGTCGTTGACTACATCCAGTCTCATAAGTTTGATGCCGTTCTGGGGGAGGCCTATCGCAAGGGGTTCAAGCTCAGCGGGTGGCTGATAAGGCATATGTACCTCGAGCTTGATACAAGTGCCATCACCACCTCGTGAATCACGGGCGAGATAGCTCGTCAAGCAGGGGAGGACCCGGACTCAGAGAGGAGGGTGGTAACGAAGAAACCTCTGACCAGCCCGAAGCTCCTGTGGAGGTCTCACGCGGGGATGGAGAGCCCCCGAAGTAATTACCTTTGTACTCCGAGCCAGCGAGCTCAGTCCTCGTACTTCGTTGTTTTTCTTTCCTGTTGAACTCGTTGTACAAACTTTATCTGTTAATGAAATTGACCCTTTTCCAAGTGATCTTTCTAAGTACTGCTTTATCTGACCTTATCATGGTTGTGTGCAGAGTGGTTTGACATAGTAGGGCATAGAAGGGCGCATGCCCGAACTGCCTTATGGCGTATACTGAGGTGATTAACATAGTAAGGCATAGTAAGGCGTATGCCCGAACTGCCTTGTGACGTGCACTGAGGTGATTAACATAGTAAGGCATATGCTTAAACTGCCTTGTGACGTACACTGAGGTGATTAACATAGTAAGGCGTATGCCTGAACTACCTTGTGACGTACACCGAGGTGGGCTTAGCGCCATAGGGTCTACTGGTCTGCCCACGCCCTCGGTGCAGTGTGCTATGGTGTTGAGCTCCTTGGTTAGTTCGATGTTTCAACCCTTTAAGTTCATTCGTGTCATAGAGGTGACTACTTGAGCCTAAATTGCCTTTTGGCCCTTGAGCCCTGAGAGTGACCCGCGGTTTACTCCGTTACTCATACGTAATACTGTCTTAGGTTGACAATATTCCATACCCGAGGTGCTTGTTTCCCTTCTAGGGTTTCGAGCTCCTATTTCCTTCCTTGAGTACTCGCTTTACTCGATAGGGTCCTTCCCAGTTCAGACCGAGCTTGCCAATGCCGGGCTCAGGCACCATAACCTTACAGAGAACCAGGTCGCCAAGGCGGCGAGTCTATTTTTTGACCCTGGCGTTATAATACCGAGCTACCCTTTGTTGGTAGGTCACGGTCTTGATGTATGCGAGGTCCCGTACTTCGTCAAGTAGGTCGAGGTTGGTATGTAGCTCATCTTCATTTGCTCTGTCCTCGTAAGCTTCTAATCGCAGTGAAGGAACTTTAATCTCGGTTGGAATGACTGCTTTCGGTGCCGTATGTAAGGTTAAAGAGGGTTTCTCCTGTGGCAGTCTTTTCTGTGGTACGAGAGGCCCATAGTACACTGGGCAGCTCGTCCGTCCACAGTCCCTTATCTCTATCCAGGCGAGCTTTTAGTCCTCAAAGGATAGCCCTATTCGTAACTTCCGTTTGGCCATTTGCCTAAGGGTGCGCCACCGAGGTGAAGTTTTGCTGAATTCCCATGTCTCGGCACCAGTTTTGGAACTTGATGTCTTCGAACTGCTTATCATTGTTGGAGATCAGTACCCGAGGTAATCCGAAGCGACACACTATGTTCCTCCACGAGCCGTAATTGTTGTGAGAGGTTCAGCTTCGACCCACTTTGTGAAATAGTCCACTACCACTACTAGGAACCTCCTCTGTCCTATTGCTGTTTGGAATGGCCCGAGTAGGTCAATCCCCCATTATGCAAATGACCATGGGCTAGTGAGGTATTTTAGGTTGGCAGCAGGTCGGTGGTGGATGTTGGCATGCTTTTGACACTTGTCGCATTTTTTGACAAGCTCGGTTGCATCTACTTTCATCATTGGTTAGTAATACCCATGTCGTAGTGCTTTCTGAGCGAGGACCCTGGCCCCCAAGTGTCCGCCGCACAAGCCTTCATGAGTATCGTGGAGGACGAGCTTAGTTTCCAAGGGTCGCAGGCAGCGCAAGTAGGGGAGCGTGTATGATTTTCGGTGCAGTTGTCCGTCTATCATGACGTATTTGGTTGCCTGACGCTCTACCCTCCTGGCGATATTACGATCTGCAGGGAGGGTTCCACGTAGCAGGAAGCTCGTGAGCGGATCAATTCAGCTCGACTCTGCTTGAATGATGGGAGCTACCTCCTCTGCCCCTATGAGATTGCTAGGCCGAGGCAAGTCCTCTATATACACGGTCCTCATGGTGTTATCGTCAGTGCTAGCTAAACGAGATAGGGCGTCGCCCTCGACATTATCTGATCTTGCGATTTGTTGGATGAAGTATGACCGAAAGTTGAGCATAGCCCCTCTTAGTTTGGCTAAGTATGCTACCATTGTTGGCTCGCGGGCTTCGTACTCACCCATAACCTGATTTACCACGAGTTGGGAGTCACTACAGACGATGACGTGCTTGGCTTTCACTTCCCTTGCCAGGTCCAGCCCGGCTATCAGTGCCTCGTATTCTGCTTCGTTGTTGGATGTCGCAAACTCAAAGCATAGTGCGTACTCCAGTTTCACACCACTTGGCCCACACGGAACGATCCCAACTCCGCTGCCCTACCGGTTTGACGAGCCATCTACGTGATCCAGGGTACTTCACGGGGCTCGAGTTCAACCGGCCCTGGAACCCAGGCTCACCCGCACTGGGGGCCTCGTGTTCCACCGGCTTAGAGACCTCAGAACTGAAGGTATACTCCGTGACGAAATCTGCTAAGGCTTGGGCCTTGATAGCAGTTCGCGGTTTATACTGGAGTTCGTACTCGCTAAGCTCGATGACCCACCTTGTTAGCCTTCTTGAGACCTCGGGCTTGAGCAAGACTTGCCTCAGAGGATTGTTGGTAAGGACAACGATGGTGTGAGCTTGGAAGTTTGGACCCGATCTACTTTTCTTACCGAGCTAACCACCTCGTCACTCGCTGAGAGGTACAGTTCTAAAACATCACCCTCTTTGGGTTGGGTTAAGACGGGGATGCTAGCCAAGTGCCTTTTGAGCTCGTCAAATGCGAGCTGGCACACTTCAGCCCATTCAAAACCTTTGTTTTTTATGGCTTTAAAGAAGGGCAAGCAGCGGTCTGCTGACTTGGACACTAAGTGGCTAGCCGGCCGTTCAACTTCTGAACCTCTTTTAACTTTTGGGGTGGTCTCATTTCTAGGATGACTTTGATTTTGTCTGGGTTGGCCTCAATGCCTTGTCGGTTAACGATGTACCCTAGGAATTTACCCGAGGTGACACCAAAAACACACTTATTCGGATTTAACTTCATATTAAATCTATGCAAGATTTCAAAGACTGAGTGTAAATCTTGTATTAATTCATGTGAAAATCGGGTTTTCACAACCATGTTGTCTACATAGAACTCTACTTTTTTGCCAACAAGTGGCTTAAACAACTTATTTACAAGTCTTTGGAAAGTAGCCCCAGCGTTCTTCAGCCTGAAGAGCATGACCTTGTAGCAGTACAGGCCGAACTCGGTTATGAAGGCAGTTTTCTCATCATCAGCTGGTTCCATTTTGATTTGCTTATAGCCCGAGTAGGCGTCCAAGAAGCTCAGCAACTCGTGCTTTGAGGTCGCGTCCACTAGACGGTCGATCCTGGGAAGGGGGAAGCAGTCCTTTAGGCAAGCTCGGTTTAAGTCGGTGTTGTCGACGCACATGCGGCACTTACCGTTAGCCTTCTTCACCAGAACGGGGTTGGCCACCCAGCTCGGGTAATGGACTTCCCTAATAAAATTGGCTGCAAGGAGTTTCCCAACCTCCTTGTCGACTACCCTCCATCGCTCCGCAACAAGGGCGTTCTAGTGTGTTGTAGATATTATCCAAGACTTGTATCATTTGATGATACCATGTGAATTGCTTGAAACATGTGAATGTATGGCTAACCCAATAATGAAAGGCTAAGTTGCATTTCTTTTGTCTAATGGGCCTAACTACAGGATCAATATGAAGTCTATGAGTGTTAATGTTGCGGTCTATGCCGGGCATTTCTGCCGCTGACCATGCAAAAACATCTAAATTTTTGAGTAAGAACCTTACCAGTTGAGACCGCAGGGGCTCCTCAATGGAAGGCCGATCTGAAGTACCCAAGCTGGGTCTTCTATTGAAGCTGAGATGGGGATGGTCTCCTCGATAGGTGTAGCTTGCTTTGCGAACTGCTTTGCAGGTCGTTCAAGCTCGAGGTCGTCAGCTACCTTGGCCTTTCCTTTGAGGGCGGCTACGTAGCACTTGCGGGACTCGAGTTGATCGCCTCGTGCCACTCCGACTCCAAAGTCTATAGGGAACTTCATCACCAAGTGGTAGGTGGAGACTACCGTTCGCAGGACATGGGTGATGGGCCGACCTACTATCGCATTGTACGGAGAGGGGGTCGCGACCAATAGGAACTCGTGATTGATCCTTACCACATTGGGCCAGGTACCGATCTCCACCGGTACAGTGACCTTCCCCAAAGGCCTGACCTTTTCGCCGCTGAATCCCACCAGTGGAGTGCTTGCGGGCTTTAGGTCGCTTTCTGGGAGCTGAAGCTAATTGAAGGCTACCTTGAAGAGGATATCCGTCGAGCTGCCCGAGTCTACTAGGACGCGCCTGACCTCAAAGTCGTTGATTTTGATCTTGACGACGAGCGCGTCATCTTGGGCTAACAGACCCCTCACGCATCGTCTTCAGTGAAGAAGATCGGTTCCTCCACCCTTGGTCGCTTTGGGGGGTTTAGTTCTTCTCTTGCGGCTTCGCGGGCTGATGATCGAGCTACTACCGAAGTGCAGCCCACGATAATCGATCCTCCGACGATTACATGAATGTTCCCCCGAACTGGTCTCTTGTCTGGAGGCTGCCTCCGTGGCTGCTCTGCCTGTCTGCTGGACTCGGGGGCTTCTTTATTCTGTTCCCCGTGCCAATCTGCTTTATTATTATTATTGCTATGCTGTACAAAATTTTTCAAATATCCACGACGGACAAGTTCTTCTATCTCATCACAGAGATTCTTACAATTTTCAATACTATGATCGTGATCTCTATGGAAACTACAATACAAGTTTTTGTTCCTAACATTAGGATCGGCCTTGAGCCGAGGTGACCATTTTAGATACGGGGCGTCCTTGATTTCCATGAGGATCTCGACCCATTTTGTGTTGAGGGGCGTAAACACCCTTTCTACTACTGGAGCTCGGAAATGCTAGACTAGCTTTGCCCCCCGAGCTTGGTCCTTCTTCCTGTAGTCACTTGGAGCTGGGGTTCCGGTTCCCTTTTCTTTTTTCAAGGACATGCTCGCCCTTTTCGTTGATCTCCTCCTCTATTCCTATGAACCGATCTGTGAGCTCAAGGAATTCGGTCACGGTCTTGGGTTGGTTGACAATCACATGCCATTTTAACTCTTTGTGGGTGATACCCCGTTTGGCCACAGTGAGCCGAACTACAGGGTCCAATTCGGGTATCTGTAGGCAAGTGTCATTGAACCGCTTGATGTAGTTCCGGATAGACTCCCCATCTCTCTGGACTATGCTGAGGAGGCTTCCATGAGTCTTTGGGCACCTCTTACTACTGACGAAGTGGGAGGTGAAGACTTGCACAAACTGCGCCCAACTCCCTATTGAACCCGGCGTGAGGTTTCGGTACCAAGTGCGGGCTACTCCCTTGAATGTAGTGGAGAAGGCCGCGCACATGCAAGATTCACTTGCCTTGGCCAGATGCATCTGGGACTAGAATGCATCGACGTGGTCGTTGGGGTCGAAGGACCCATCGTACTTGTCCAACGGGGGGAGCTTGAAGTCCTTAGGCATCGGGATTGCGAGGAGCTCCGAAGACAGAGGAGAGGGAACTGAGAGAAGTGGTGTAGCTCTTACCTCTCCCAAATTTATTTCTATTTAGCCCTTGAGCTCGGGCAGATTGTGGGTGGTGGCAGTTTGGCAAGCCCAGCGGCGTTTTCGTTGCTTCTTTGGCCAGCTCGGCATTGGTGCTGCTGGCCTCAGTATTGCTGAGCTCGATGGGCCCACGGGGAGGCAGGGATGACTGTTGGTAGCTGTGGACAGAAGGACCTTGTTCCAGGTCATCGGCTAGCGGTTCAAACCTGTTCTCCGCAAGCAGAGGCTCGAATTGCGGATGCTGAGGTGACGCCGACCTAACCGGCTGGGAAGCCCCTGACCTGACTGCGGGCTGTGAGGCGAGGGTTGGGAGTCTTCCCTTCCTTCAATGAGATGATGCCGAAGTCTCTCCCCGGTGGGAAGGGAGTACACTTGGTGCAGCACTTGCTATTAGTGGAACTGAAGTTGTTGAAACTGTTGCATCTGGGCCTGCATGGCCCGCATGCACTGCGTCAGGTCTTCAACTTGACATTGGCCAGCCACCAGAGGGAGGATGGTGGATTTAGCGAAGGTCATCCCGACTGCAGGAGGCAGTGGAACAGTCATAGGTGCCACTGTCGTAGGCATGTTCAGGCTAGGAATGTCCATAGAGAGGGGGACGGTGAACTGCCCTATACAGACGGTGGGCTGGGGTGTTCCGGCGTCCGGAGTTGTTGGAAGAAGCCATGGATGTTGGAGGTGTCGATGAGTTAAAGAGAGTGAAGTTTCACAGAACTTAGAGGGAGGCTTTTTGAATTCCCACAGATGGTGCCAAATGATGTTGCACAATCTGGGCACTCCTAGCTGGCTGTGACTTGACTTCTAGCACGGACGAACGACACCTGAGAGGGAGAAGAAGGTGAAGGATTCCCGGGGAGCTCTCTTGGTGGGAACACTTCAATGGCTAAGTTAGAACTGGAGAAATCTCAAAGGAAGAACAGAGAGTAAAAGTGCTGAAAGTGCTTAAGCTTCAATACCTGCTCTTCTTGAGGGCCAGGGTCCTTTTATACCGGAGCTTGGTCACATCAAGCGTAACCGTCACTGCCCTAGCTGTTACTAGCTGGGCAAAGGTGGCAGGTGCAAGCTACCGCTACTGGCTGCTACTACAGGGCACGAACGTCAGGCATGCCATGCCTTTTAGAGACGGCAGGCAGAACGCCGCCTGGCAAGGGATCCGAGCACTGCCACTAGATCCGGCAGGTACAAATGTCAGGCAGATCTCCTTGCATTCTGTCGAGCTACCATGTACCGAACCACCTGGGGAAGGTCTGCCTTGCATCGAGACCCCGAGGTGCCCGTACTGGGGGTGAGCCTTAAGCAAGTACGAGCAGGAGTCTTGATGGTGTTGTCCTGAGGTGTTTCTCCCTCAAGAAACTTAGTCAAAAGTTGGGGTGCTTCCTTCTTAGGAAGGGAGAGCTCGGAGTCCCTTAGGAGGAGCTCGGGTTCCAGGAGGAACTCGGGTCCCAAGAGGAGCTCGAGCACCAGGAGGAGCTCGAGTCCCCATTGCACGTGAGCTCGGGGTGCTCCATCCTCAAGTTCGGGGCGAGGGGGGCCTGGCTTCTTGACGAGCTGTTACACCCAGTGAGTTGTTTGACTGGGCTTCGACGAGCTTGCTGCACCGAGTAGCGGCCAGACTATCATGATGAGTTGTCACTTATGTGAGGTCGTAACTAAGGTAAGCCAAATCACCCTACATCAGTTGTCAAGATATCCACGACGATCATTCCGATAGATACACGGACGTATAAACTCCCCGTCCCTCTCATATCAGATATTCTTGAATATGTTTTTCTCAGTTTTTTAACCTTTTTTTCTGCAATAAAAGAAAAAGCAGAAGGGAAGAAGAGCTCTGGTTTGGATTCAAAGGCTTGAAACAACGGCAACAATGTCTTTATATGTCATCCCCAGAAAGCTCTTTGTCTTGATTATGAGACTTTTAGTTCGACAAACCAACAGCTTGATTTCCCTTTAAAGCACAGAAACACACCACTTGTTTATGAGGTCTTCAGCGCCAACCCTCCGATCACGGAAACGATTGTGCTCTGTCTGGCCCACACAATTATTATGATTTTAATTAACGCCATATTCATTCTTCAAATAACCATGGATTTTGCTCTTATCTTTGCACTGCGTATCAGCCCAGCTGGAGACGTTCCATGGTTAAACTCAAATCAGTGAATTTAGAGTGGAGTCTTGCAGGAGGAAGAGAGAACAGATTCGAGAATATCTATCGGCGATTCTTCCCTTTCGCGTTTTTTCTATTGCAAAAAAGTTAAAAAAAATATATATATATATATATATCTGAAAATACTGAGATGAGAGGGATGGAGAATTCTAGTGTATCTGCAGGAATGATCGTGGCGTCGGATTTCTTGGCAAGATCCGGCGAGGGAGGAGATAGGGCGGTCTGAGTTTCAGAGGGCAGGTAGATAGGAGTGAAATTCACTTTTTTGGGCGAAATCACTGAAATGAAAACTAAGGGACGAATTAACGGCCGTCCCATTAGCTCCGCACGAGGTTGAGGCGCTTGCGTGTAGGAGGACCCGCAGCGTTTTTTAATGGTGTGGGACGTTTTAGGGGGGCGCAAGTCGGTGGGTGGCAGATTCAAACCCGAATTTGCCATCTTAATGATCAAGGTTTCCTGTACATCTTTTGCCACGTGGCTTATCAAATATTGGCCGTACAATCAACGTATGAAGGTCATCGCATGTGGGCTCTCAATTGAATCGCCCCTCATTGTGGTGACTGATAGATTGGATTGTCGTCCTCACAAGATTGGTGCTCACACTTCACAAGCAGCTGGGCATTCGAAATATCTCCATGTATGTTTTCATCGATGGGAAGATGATCCTCGTACATGGGCTGTACTGTCGTGAGGACAGTGTGAGGACGAATTTTGTGAGACAAAATCTGAATTTAATTGTGATTCGGTTAATAACCGGTGAGGCGGTGAATTTGTTTTGGATCAAATCCTATTACGACGAGGGTCGGAGGTGAGGTCATGGATGTGATGAGAGATGAGAGCTGCCTCTACAGAGAATTCAGCCGCACATTGGGAGTCTATTTATAAATTTAAAATAAATATATAAAAATATATTTCGACTCAATTTGGAAGGAATATAAATACAAATATGTACCGAATAAATATATACAAAATAAAAGGTTTTACTGTCTACATATTTGTATTTATATTCATTCCAAATGGAGCCTTCTTTTTTACAGCTAAAAGGCAAAAGTTCATTGGCTACTCAGAGCCATCTTCATGGTAACAAGATAAATAAATTACCGGAACGATTAATGAAATTAATTGAGCAATTTTCAAAGTGTGAACCAGCCAGTTGGTAAGGTCTCTTTCTCTTGGAGATGCTAACCCTCCGAAGGATATACTGTTGGGGTGATTTGTGGGGTCGAGCTATCCCTGGTTTTTGTGTTCTACCAAAAAATAAAAAATAAAAATAACAGGGAAGCACAAAGGAGAAGAGGCACAGGCATTGCTATGATCACTGCACCATTGTGATATCTTGTCTTGCCACCGCGTCCATGGGTCCTGTCAAACGGATTGGGCTTTTCTACATGTTTGAGCAGACCCCAATTCACTTTATTTTAGGCACGCAAATTCACCTTAGGCCCCGTTGTTTTTTCGAGGGTAATCCCATGTTCCTTTGTTTTGGTAGAAAAAGGATAAAGCTTACATAAATACATCTAACAAAATATCGTCCCAGATGAAGTGTAACAATTAATTCTATTGGGAGGAATACAAAAATCGTAAACCTCTGATCTTCTTGAAACGCTAAGTTTGCACATCTATTGGCTTCCCGATAACAGTGCTTTAGTTGGACTGTTTGACATTCTTCCATCATATTCAAAATGTTATCAAAAAGAGTATCCATCTTCCATCTTGGGCATTCCTTTATTGGTAAGAATGGATTCCGCAAGTGTGTTTTTCATGGATATCACTTATCCCGTTACTTTTTGAGTAAATAAACTTTCTCAAGTGGAAATTAATAATTATAAAAAATGAAATGACCTACCTGGGTAATACTTATACTCACCCATGTAAGTGAATTATTGTGGAGTGTGTCACTCTACTACCTAAATTCCTAAATTATCAAAAATTACAAATTCTCCTCCAAACTTTCACAAGTTAAATGCCGTCATCAGAAAATAACTGATTAGCCTAATCAGTTTGGCACGTGTGTTGGAATTGTATTCTCAAACACAAAATGAAAACAATTACGGTCATTTTTGCTTCACTGCTACGAGTTTCATTCTTTTAATTCTTACTCATTTTAGTCAAGAATGAGCAAGAAATGAATTACATGAAGATGTTTTTTACAAAATTCTTACCATGGGTTTCGTTCATTTTAAAATGAAAAATGAATTTATGGCATAAAAATTGAGCTAACTTGTAGCATGAAAAATAATGGTGCCTCATATTGCTCATTTTCATTCTTTAAAGGGAAAATTCCCAATTAGTATCATGTACTTTGGCTCAAGTGACAATTTGGTCCCTAAACTTTAAAATGCAACAATCCAATACCCAAACTATCAAAATGTGACAATCCAATACCTGTCGTTAATTAGTCCGTTAATCAGCCATTAAGTGATATTTGAAAAGTCAAAAATGTCATTCGAATGACATCTAATTCTCTTTATGAACCACCCAAACATTGACAAAAAACTTAGCGATCCAAAATCTTAGCCTCTTCTATTCAAAAAAGTTGATGACTGTTTAAAAGAATCTAGAATTAGGGACTAATCATTTTATTGTCAATGTTTGGATGATTGATAAAGAGAATTAGATCGTATTATTAGGGTATTTTTGACTTTTCAAATGTCACTTAATAGTTGATTAACGGATTGACTAACGAAGGTACTGGATTGTCACATTTTTAAAGTTTGGGTAATGAATTGTCACATTTTTAAAAGTTAGATACATCCGTATAGGATTGTCGCATTTTAAAATTTAGGACCAAATTACACTCGAGCCAAAATACAGGATACTGATCGAAAATTTTCCCTTCTTTAAACTCTATATAATAAATTACTGGCACAGTCTTTACCAACAAATGGATAGTCTGTTGTTAAAACATATGTCGACAAACATTAACTTCAACCATCCGTTGATAAAAATCTGAGAGCAGTTTTTGAGACCTAAGCTAATAGTTTATGACTACCGCACAAAGCTTCTATGTAAAAAGAAAATAAACAATATGATTCCTGATTTTATGATGTTTTACTCTATTTTATGACTTTATTAATATATTATCTTTATTGAATATACTATTATCAAATTCATGAAATTGTTAGATATTTTATATTCTTCATGTTATTAGTTTTATTTTTAATTTTACAAATTTAAGATTCCATTTTTATTTTGAAGCTCCAAGTTCTATTTTTTCATTTGCACAATCTTCCACTCAATGCAACAAATTAATTTCTTTTAAGGATAAATTTCTTAAACTAAGCTTATCATTTAGTTAATTGACTAAGTGGATCTATATGGACGTTAAATATGAACGAAAAAAAGTCAAATGTCCGTTTTGCCCTCTAACTGATTTTTGGAGGGAAGGTCTCCTCTCTCCCAAGCTAACTCTTCACTCTTCCACTAAAGGTCATCGGCGGTAGAAATCGAGGAATCGCAACGGCCAAAATCGTCGTCGGCAGAAACCGAGGACTCATAGTGGCCAAAATCGCCATCGGCGACGGAAAGCGCCAAATGTCATCGTCGGCAGAAATCGAGGACTCATAGTGGCCAAAATCGCCATCGGCGACGGAAAGCGCTAAATGTCATCGTCGGCAGAAATCGAGGACTTGCAGCAGACAAACTTATCTTCAACTGCATCAGATGGCGTGAACGAACCCTTCCTCTTCTTCTTCTCTTCATCCCTGAGTATCTCTCAGATACAGAGCACCGGGAGATATAAGGGATCCAACCGCCGAAGCCCACTGAGTCAATGGCAAAAGATACAAAGCACCAAAGAAGAGCACCGATTGTCAGAGAGAGTGGCGGTTCCAGCGGCGAAGCCCTTTGTTCTCTCCATTCTCTTTTCCCTCTTTCTCCCCTTCCTCTTCTCTCTTACGGCCGTCTACATTCTCGGCTCTACAACAGATTTGAAGCCATTTCCAACCGCCGTAGCCCGCTGATAGATATAGAGCACTAGAAGAACATCGACTGTCAGAGAGAGCGGCAGTTCCAGCGGCAAAGGTTGGCAATGGCGTTTCCGACTGGGCACCGGAGGTTCCAGCGGCGAAGCCCTCTGTTCTCTCCCTTCTCTTTTCCCTCTTTCTCCCCTTCCTCTTCTCTCTCATGGCTGTCTACATTCTCGCTCTACCGCAGGGAGAGAACGTGGTGGCGTACAACGACGCTACCGTGCGCCGCTGGTGGATGACTGGGAGAGTTTCGACCTTAGAGTCTCAAGGTGTTAATGCGCGTAATGTGCTCTGTGATTCTTGTTTAGCTCTCGATTACGTCAATCGCTTTGTTGTTGGTGATCTGTTTATTGTTCTCTTGTAATATGCTCTGTGTTATGCTGATTTGTTTATTGTTCTCTTGAGGATTTCTTTCCATAAAGGAGAGAAATGTGGCGATTGCAGTCAGTAAAGGAGAGAAATGTGGAGATGTCCGCGAGGGTGATTCATCAAACCCAAAAATCTGGAGGCGAGCTCTTGAGCATTGATCCACCTGAGAACAAAAGAGAGGTGTAGGTTGAGAGAAAGAAATAGGGGAGATCGAGAGAATGACCAAAGAAGCAGCCGCTGCTAGGAGTTGCAGCGGCGGTGGCATTGATACAAAGAGGCAGGATTTGATGAGTTGGCCAGGGATTCTTGGACGGTATCCACCGGATACGGATACGTCGGTGCTGGAGATTACCAATAATAGGTTAGTCCCCGTAGTGTTGACGTCAGTGACTAGTTCAACTAGTGACTGGTTCAATAGTAGAATCAGTCTGTGCCCGAAATAGAGTTAACATCATTTGTTAAGAACGAAAAGAATATTTTTGACCATAAAAAAGTATATTAGGAATTTTTAAAAAATATAACAATCATATCGTATCACATGTAAACGGTTTAGACAAAATGTTAATGGTAGGGGAAGTTTTAGGTAGTTATTAAAACAATAAGAGTAACATTAATTAATTTTTAAACAATAAATGTACACTTAATCAATTAGCTAAACCAGACAAGTAATTTAAGAAATTTATCCTTCTTTCAATTAATTCTAAATAGATGCTAATTAGTTACATAAAAATAAATTAAAATAAAATTTCCAATCAAATGGGTTAAAAATTTATTCTCATTCTTTTCATAAAAAGACTTCGTTAAAAAAGCGTGTTTGATCCATAACGTTTCTTCATTTTGCCCATTTCTATCCATTTTTGTCCATTCTAAAATTTTATTATTAGAAAGAATGGAAAAAATGATAATGAGACAGTGTGAGAACGGGCTTGCAGTGTGACAGAAGCTGAATTGTTTAAAAAGATACCTATGTTAAATTGCCCAATCAGGCTTCAAAACACACACAGTTCAATTTTTTATTTTTAAATTAAAAATTCAAAAAAAAAATATTACAAAATCATAGAAAGATTTGGAAGCAATGTCTGACATGACAACTGCATTGTAAAAGATAATAAGATGCTTTTATTACGTTACCGTTGTTGAAGGACTTTGTCCATCTAACGAGTTTAGATCTGCGCCCCACAACGTCCCAGGGATCATCTCCCGATGATGACATCATCAGGTCTGTTATTATCATCGGGAGATATTCCCAACACACGGCGGGGATGCACTGTGGGGCGCAGATGTGAACTCAGGACTAACATTCGTAATCACCTCACCAAAACGGGATTAACCCATTCAATCCCAATTCCAAATCTCCACTACAAAGACCTTACGAACCAACCAGTTGGCTCCATGCGGCAAGACGTAGGTGGTATTCTGCTTCCTTCGACAGCCCAGCAGACAAAACTAAAAGGAGGTGAAGTAGTCAAAGTTGAGAGTAGGTAAGTTGGGCAGAGAGCAAAGTGGAAATCAGCGTCAAGACTAGTATTCAAATCGTATACTCCAAGTCGGCGGAGATAGATGGAGTTCAGTAGATCAAACAATCTGTTATTGGAGGATGGTAAACGTAAATATTATACGCTAGCATGGCTAGCAATAGCCACCTAGACTATCAAGGCTTTGTCTATCCAATGTTCTTTCAAGTATTAGGATTTGGGAATAACATCATAGGATTAAAAACACCAAGGTCAAAAGGGATTCTGATTGGTGGCCACCATCATCTTGGCTATATCTAGCCCTGATTGGTGGCATAAAATGGGATTTAACGAGCAGAAGAAAAAGACGAAAACAAGGGAAACAGAAAATTTTGGTCTCACGTTCACTTCCACAGTTGATAATGGAAACTGTATACTTCACTTTCAGAGAAATAAAAAACTTCACAACACAAGATAGGTAATAATTTTACTTCTTCCGTGAAGGAAAGAATCCATCCTCCACCTCTAGGAGACAATCTTAATTTAGTTGTCACAAAATTAGAATATCCAAAATTTGCTCAACATGAAAGAACAATTAATCCTTCAAAAAGAAGAAAACGCATACAAATAATTTAGTGTGGTCATGCCTCCGCCACAGACGAGTCTAAATATAAACCTAAATAGCAAACTACTCAAAAAGACTACCAAAACTGGAGCAATTAATCCTTCAAAAAGAAGACAACGCATACAAATAATTTAGTGTGGTCATGCCTCCGCCACAGACGAGTCTAAATATAAATAGCAAACTACTCAAAAAGACTACCAAAACTGGAGCAATTAATCCTTCAAAAAGAAGACAACGCATACAAATAATTTAGTGTGGTCATGCCTCCGCCACAGACGAGTCTAAATATAAACCTAAATAGCAAACTACTCAAAAAGACTACCAAAACTGGTTGCCCCACAATCTACAGTGACCCAAAAGGGATAAAAACAAAACCAAAGAGAAAATATGGGAAAGAAAAATAGAAAATAGGACCAAGAATCTGATAATCTCGCAATTCAATACCTCACATTTTCGTGGAAGCTCCCATTTATGCTTCTCATCCACCAAAGTCATTCTATCATCAGAATTCAGAAACGCCTCCGTCCTCGTGGACTTTCCCAGCACTGCACACAAGACAACTTGTAAGAACCAAATGAGCATCAGCATCAAAGCAACCGATAGAACAGACAGCACCCAGGTGGCATTGCAACAGTCATCTAGAGCAAACAGAGGGAAAATCTGAGCAAGCACTACAACTGGATTAATTCCAACCAACCCCATTACCTTCTCCACTGCTTTCTCTGGCTTCTTCCAATGGAGAAAAGAATATCATAAATATGGTTAAAACAAGATAGAGACTAATTTCCAAAGAACTAACGTTGTATGTTTTCAGAAAGACTAATTAGAAGTTAGAACAAAATGAAGACCAATAAGGGGATGCTGGTAAAGGGTAAGGAGCTCCTGCCCACTACTTATTTTACCTAATTCAGTCCTATGACCACACAATAGATTAACCATTAAGGCATAAGAACCAGCACATCAGTTCATGGTTCATTGTTTTCTCCCATTTCTTTTTATAATGAGAACATTACTCAATACTATTAAGGTGTTGACTCGTCATCAACTAGTCACCAGACTCACCATGAACATAATTCTTTGTGATAACCTCTAATTCCATAAAATATATCATATATATTATTTATGTCTTTTTTTTGTTATACATAGGCTAGTTTGATAGTTGCTTTAAAGCACTCCTGATGGCATGAAGAAAGGCGATTGTCTATAAATACAAAAGCCATAAGATTATAAAATGGGGTAGTGGAAGAGTTCTTTTAGCTTTCCTCCATTTGGTGGGGTACCAATATGGAATTACCACAAACAAGGAGCCACATTAAACAATCAAAATTGCATGCTTTCCTACTCATCAAAAAAAAAAAATGCATGCTTTCCTTGAAAATGGATACTATCACTTCTATTTCTCACTACCCAATCTCCATTTATTTGTTTATATAATGAATATTGTAAAACATACATTTAATATAATTTGTTTATTGCATATTTAAGTCTATATCAACTGATATATAAGAATTAAGACTGCAGCAGAACATGACACTGAAACAAGATTCATTTAGCTAACTCCATATAGTTCGGACAAGGCTTTGTTGAGTTGATCTGTGTAAGATTGCAATAATATCTTAAACTTAAAACACATTTTTGTGACCAACAGGCCAGTGCCTAGATACCAACTACACATTGCATTTGCATTGCCTAGGGAGGTTAAAAAAATTAGTCAATATCACATTGCATTAAGAACACTGACAATGCTTTGACCTTAAGATAGGACATCCCAAACCCCATCCTAGTCCGCCTTCCTCCACAGGTTCTTATTTATTTGGTTTAAATTTTAATTTTAATAGTCGTCTGTCTCTCAGATGCGTGCAAGTTTCCATGCTAAGTGGATCAGACTTGGTGGTGGTGGTGCCTCAATCAAGACTCAAGTGTGTTTCTGACACAAAGAATTGGCCGTAGTTCCATAAACTATATTATATTGTCTGTAATCTTGAATTCTGAGAGGCAAAATTGTTAATTCAAGCACCGGTTTGCAATTCCACATTGCAGACTAAAGCAAACAAATTGATGTGATATGTTTGTTCCCATCACTCCAAATAAAATAAATAATAAATAACTGAATGTAAACCCAAGTGAATAGTCTAACATCAATTCCATTAACTAAAGCAGTTAACTAAGAAAGGGCAATCATGAATAAATCAAGGTATAATTTCAACCAAATTTATTTTTCTGTGTGAATAGCCTAACATTAATTTGCTGATTAAAAAAAAAGCCTAACATCAATTTCATTAATTAAAAAATAACAAAAGAAACAATCATGAAGACCAAATTCCAAACCGAATGCACTATTTGTCAATTAAACAGATTTCTCTAGCATATAGCTTCACATAGTATTGACAGGACAACAGGGGACATCTATGCCATATAAATAAAATAAAACAATGAAAGTTTTCTTGCTAGGCAAATGGTCTACACAACAGGGGTAGGCAGTCTCCCAACCTCTCCACCCACAATAAAGGCAGGATTAACTCCTTTGTCTTCACTACAACCAATATGAAACTTTGCCAATTGAGCCATCATTTTAAAAAGAGAGCGCCTAAGGAAAGAAAAAGAATAAAATAAAATAAAATCTTTAAACGAGTGTCCACCAACACCCCAAAGAACACCCAGCACAACTAATGTTGGATCTTTTTGGGAGAAAAGGTACCTTTCATTGCATAAAGGAAGGGAATGAATCATGAGACGATGTACAAAAAGAACCCAGCCAGAAAAGACAAAAAACAAAATTGAGAAGATGTACTACAAAAACAACCAATGTGGAATCTTGTGGAGTGTGGACATAAAAGTTGTTTATGGGATTACCCAGTCAGCAATATTGATGTGGGATCTTTTTTTTTTCTTTTTGATCAGTAAGAAGTTGGAAGATTTCTGTATAGTGCAGGCAATAGTTAGGTGCAACCCTATGAGAATAAATTACTCAATGATGTTACTAAACAAGAGATTAATGTGGATGCTGGTCTTCAGGTATTGCGTCTTTCAGTGTGGTGGCCAGAGACTCAAATGTGTGTTTTGTGGCAAGCTAAATGTGGCCTTCTTGAAGCTGTTTCAGTTTTGGAGGCAGAAGCTCTTGTTGTCAAGGAAGGTGTTAAGCTAGCAGTTAGGCTGGGTGCAAGTAATTGTTCAATCAAGTCTGACTGTCAGTTAGTGATTTCCTCCTTAGCTAATGGTGAGCTGAATTGCCTCAGGGAAATTGCATTCTTGGTCCTGGACATTTTGCAGCTTGCTAAGCCTTTTAAACATCTCTTTTCCTTTTGTGCATTGGTTAACTAATGGGGCAGCGCATGCAGTTGCTATGTTGGGTTTCACTCCGAGTGGTTCAGGCAATGCCCTTCTTGGTTATTAGATATTTTGTCTGCTGACAGTAATAGCTATTTATTCTGTTGTCGTAATTAGATAGTTTGTTTCTGTTCTGTTTGTTGGTTTGTGTTGTTTGTTTGCTTCCCTTTGCTCTTTTAATGGATTATCTTCTTTACCACCAAAAAAGTGAATCGAATACAACTTTAAATATAAAGGCCCAAGAAACCGGTAGAAATCTTGACATGCAGAATCACCTTCTTAGGAACCGGTGGAAATCTTGGCATGCAGAATCACCTTTTTTTTTTATAGATATGCAGAATCACCTTCTTTGTCAAGGATTTCTGTTCAACGAGTGTTTATTACATCATTCAATTACTTACTGGTATTTTCTTCCCCCTATCAAGGTATAGAGAGGCTAATTTAGACTTCTTAATATTCAAATAGACAAATCACTAAAGATCCCCATGTACCAAAAGAGAGAAACCGTCTAAAAAATTATATGCAGTATGATCTAGAGGATGAAATTATGAGCCCCAGGTAACGAACCAGAGTTAGCAAGGAAAAGATAATATTAAATTTGGAAACTAGAAGTCTAGAACACGTAAGCATTTCCAATGGTGTTAATTATTCCTTAAGCATTAGAAAATTCAAAGATGCAAAATTGTATGTATAGCCCGTCAAAATTACAAGTGCAAACAATGTGTAATTATACACATGAAATCAATTAATTCGTTCAATACTAAAGAACTACTTTTTTACTCAGATAAGAGATCAATCAACAAAACGATCAACTGGTTTAGATAAGACCATACCTTGAGGGACGAACATCAGCTGAATCTGTCTTCCTCCAGCTTCTCTCAGTCCTATCTTCAGGTAGACTCACCCTCCCGTTTCCGGTTCCAAAACTCTTTTTTCCTAAAGACAGCCCATCATTATGAACAGGGCCTCCATTATTAATATCCTTGATTTTCACCGACTCAAGCTGCTCGTCAATCTTCTTCCAATCCTGCCCCTTTTCCGCCAAAACCTCCTCCCTTGGGCGAGCTTCTCCAAATGGGCTCGAACCCTTGGCTCTGGTCGTAATCCCAGGTCCCGGCTGCTGCTGGTCGCCGTTGTTCACTGGCAACGTACGCGGCTGCAAAACTAGCATTGGCCTTCCGCTCCCATTGTTCTCTTCCCTCTTCTTTCCCCAAGACTCCGAATCTACAACGCCACGATTGGAAGAATCCTTCTGAAACATCTCAAAGCCTCCCCTTCTGTCCCTAGGGTTTTCAAATCCACCCCCTGAACCGCCTCTCCACCCCTCGGAAGGAATAAAGCCCTTGTTTGACAGCCAGCTCTCAGATTCATCGGCCCTAGAATGAGAATCAAAGAACCCATTCCTGTCTCTGCGCTCAGAAGCAGGGGTAGCAGCCACAGATTTCTTAGCAGCACCCCAATCGTCGGTCTCATCAGCACGGGAAGGAGCAGATTCCCTGTTAAAACTATGGTTCCCGCGGGGATCATCCGAATTCCTTGAAGATCCCCACCTGGGTTTCGAAGCATCGTCACCGTTCGAATACCTGGTACCTCGTCCGTTATCATGCATGCCGGCAGAGCCATAAGAACGGAATCCACGGGAGGAAGACCTCTCGAGCTCTTCTGCAGTGCGCTCGCGAGGACCGGTGGGGAGGATGAGAAGCTCCTCGGCTGTGAGACCCTTGGCTAGGTTGAATTGAGCGACCTTAGCGGAGCCGTGGGTGACTGACTTGCCGCTGCTGAATTCGGCAAGGGAGAATGTCTGGCCCTTCTTCTTCTTGGATTTAGTGGCGGCAGCGGCGGCGAGGGAAGGGAAATCAGGGGCGAGATGTGGTTGTTGGTAGGCCAAATCGTAATGACCGTTACTGTTTTCACTGGCGTTCTCCTTTTCACTGGCCTGCTGCTTTTGAAGAAGCTCCATGGATTCGTGTTCTTCAGAGTCGAGGGCCCATGCCCCAGGCTTTGCCCAAGCAGATACGGTGGTCGCCATTCTCCTCGCTCGCTCTGTTCAGTTGTTTGGATGCTCTTGCGTTGCTCGCTTTTGTGTGTGTGTGTGTGTTTTTTTAGGTGGGGAATGGTAAAGCAGAAGATTATTTGGCAGATATGCATGCAGCATCATCAAGATCCGTGTGAAGAGCAATGGACGGTGTGTGATAGACTACCCGTTTGCGTTACGAATAAGATAGTTGCAATTGCATTCCCGCGCTCAACTTTTTCTTGCTCCCGCGTTCGGTGACTTCAGTCTTCTGTCTTCGCGATGGAAAGAACCTCACCGTTATCTTCCAGTTAAAACGGTTGTGTCGATTATTTTTTTTGCGAATGTAATATTACCGCTTCGGTTGTCATTTGCAACCAACCCCCCTTGAATGTAATCTATAACCGCGCATCTGAAGCACAATAGCAGATCCGAGTTCATCCGGAGGGGTATAAACAAATTGATGGTAGCGTGTAAAGAAAGCACTGAAACAGTGAAGCGATTCCTTTGTTGTACGACTGATATTCTGTCAACTTGTCAATTGTCATGCAAGCGAGTGACGCCTGATTAGAATATTCGAATATTCCAAAAACAGAATAGGTGTTTCTGGGTCAGGGCCGTCCACTCACCCAATTGACTGACAAGCTGGCCTGGTTTTTGTCCCGGCTCAATGTAACACATCCCAATCCCCGAAGTGGGTTTGGCCCGAGTTGTCATACGGTTGGGAACTTCGCATATTTTAGCTCCAAATTGGCTTATCTCGTGAAAGAAGTTCAACCAAAGCTTCTGTATGCTTTCATTTCACTTTCTTTAGTGGTCCATCATTCCAAGGACAAAGCAATCTCACCTCAGAAGATATGAAATTGTTGGACAATCCAATACTCACCGTGCAATAATGGGACAAAACCAGCCTGCCTTCACGATGGAGTGAATGACCGACCCTTCTTCGACCCTTGAGTGTGTCTGGCTAATTGGCTCAAGGCATGTGGTAGACATTTCCACCTTGTTCGTCCATGATGTTTCGCCTTGACTTGAGAGGCATTTTCATGGAATGGATAAAATCCTGATTGTCTCAAGATTGGCAGAATTCACTGCTCATCCAGCCCAACTCTGAACTCCCCAGGATGGATCTACTCCGCCAATTTATCATTGTTCACTGTCCCTCCGCCAAATAGTGAATAAATCACGAATTATATATATACAATATACCCCATGATATGAATACATCAAAGATATCTCCTGCCTATCCACTATTTTTCCACGATCTGCTTTCATGCTTGAAAACAATTACGCATGGGCTTCCAAACTGGACACGTCCCATTGCAGCACTATCAGTAAAATCTTAGCCATCTTAACCAAATCTTTGCTCCTGGCATATGTGCATCTCTGCAAATTTATCTTCTTCACTCCTCAGCAGTCAAGTGCCTATGTCGTGATCATATTTTCACATATAAAGATATCAAGAATAGCCAACTACTCAATAGTCCGCACCGTGCAAGATAATGTAATGATCACCCTCAATGTTCTTTATTGAATCACCACAAACATGCCAAGAAATAGTTCCTGTATTGAGTACAAAGGTAAATCATAAGCTCAGGCTAAATAAAAGAAGTATACAATTGGAAAATATGTGCAGGAACCCAACTTTGTCCTATGGTGCAAAGGGATGGAAACTGATCATCAAGAGTTGCAACTGACACTAAATGGTCAAATGATTAATTGGATTGCTCACCCAAATACATTCACATTTCCATTAAAATCTAATGGAATATTTGGCAATGGACATTATATGACACATGCCTTGGATGTTAAACTTAAACCTGAGGTTGGAATAGATGATTCCACATACATCAAACTTTTGCCCATTGTTTCTACAATTTTCCTATTTTATTTCAAAAATGCCAAGGTTAACCATTCTCAAATAAATTACATCGACAGGTTCTACCTATTGAACTTACTAAACTGCGGGGGGCTGATACCATGAACTGGGTTCAATACACATCTTCACTTTCTAGTTAATCACTTGCCCACTAACCTTCTTAAGAGAAGGAAATATTTCTAAATGCTCCACTGTCCAGTTCCCAGAATGACTTTGATTGGCAAGGATCACCCAGTACCAAGTAAAAGAAAAAGTCCACACTCAACCACAATCTGGGGCGTCCTTGATGTTTACCCACCTCTAACAGAACATTCTTGCCTTTGAATTATCAGAACATTCAATGCAAAAATCTTAATTCTTCGCAATCATAATAATCCCTTGATGCTTTAAGCACCCCACAAGGGCCACCCAAATAAGGAAATTTGGAAAAAGGCATATTTTCAGAGTGTTATTTGGTAATAAAACTTAGTACTTACCTTCTTAACCATTTAGGTTAAGGATAATTTTGAATGTTAGCCAACTCTATCATAGTTATAGATCCATGGCCACAAACATAATGTTGCTTTTTTCTTTCCAAACATGCTCCAGGTCAAGTGAAGATGAAAAGTCAATTTCCATGTTTAAAGAAAAATGGCATCGAGAGATTTGCCCATGTAATACCCAATTAACAATAGCAATAGCAATAGCAGTAGCAATATCCATAACAATACCAATACCAATACCAATACCAATACCAATACCAATAACAATAACAATAACAACAACAACAACAACAACAACAACAACAACAACAACAACAATAATAATAATAATAATAATAATAATAATAATAATAATAATAATAATAATATACAGGTAGCTCTCAATCTCCTGTATTTCAAGAGTTCCATATGGTTTTTTAAGAGATAATCTGGCTATGGTGCAGACCCTAGAGGCTCAGGATGGACTTTACAACACATGAACCTACCATCCCACTGCCCCCAGCTAGTACTCACCAAGATACCTGATCAAAATGCCATAATCATCCATCCCTTAGATACTTCAATAGAAAGCCATTGCCTATGAGCTATGACTTCCAACAGAGAGCCAGTGCCAATGACTATCACAACTCATAAGAATGTCATAAAGTGGAAATCACAAACATCCTATTTGGTTGTGTAACTTGAGTTTTGGTCAAGATATCCCCAGAAGAAGCACTTTCAATGGAGGGTCCTACCAACCAGTTAGTCACCTGATACAGGATATGCTTCCTGCTCTCTGGTAGTGTGAAATATGATTGTTCCAGAAAGCACAGTATTGAATCCACATACTTCAGAAGTTATACTGCTCGAGTTCTGGCCCGACCAATCCTGTTACCACAGCATAAATAAAAAAATTACAAGACTTAAAAACACTATGTCCCAGAAATTACAAAAAAGATTCCTTTCATAAAATGAATCATACCTTAAACATTATAGCACTTGCAATGATTGTCAGTGTTGTGAACATTACTTAGAAAATTGGAGAAACGATTGCTGTATTGAAGGTATCCAATGCCTGAACAGGGATACCATAAACATTAAAGAAGTTGAGTGATCAAGATATCCCAAAGGAAAGCAGAGACTAGTATTGCCAATTCAAATAACTAGTCCAATCACTAATAGAGATGAAACATATTCCTGACTCTAAATGTTTATACTGCTTTATTAGATAATATTTCACTATATAATATTAAAAACTTAATGCATACAAAGAACAAACAGAAGAGGGTTGATGAACAGTAGGGCATTAATATTCTAAAGGCATCTGATTAGGTGATTTAGTTGCAAGGTTGCAATCCTAGAATTTTCCTGTTGCAGGTTTAGCTCCTGAAATTTCAAACTAGGCAGCTACCATATCTTCCACTTTCTTTAACCATGTTTCATCCCCAATATGAACATTTTAGTTTATCCAGAATATGAGGGAGAGACCAAGGAATTCACATGGAATGACATGAACTGATGACCCTTATGAGAATCCAAATAATTTAAATTATTGTAACCCCCAGAGTTTTACCCAGAATTATGTAGACAGGAATTTTCTATTTGACTTGTGTTTCTGAATCAAAGGGAAAACTTCTATGTTGACTTAAAGCACTGATGAGTTAAAAAAACCTGGACCATAGTACATCTATTTAATAGTTCTATTGAAAGATCAGGAACTACTGCTGAACAACCAGTTATAACAATCTCAGAAATACTTGGCAAATCTCCTTAAAACATGAAGGTGACACAAGCTGGATTTAGAAATTGGTGTTCAACATAAGGGAGTCATCTGAGCAAGGACCAAGGATAACAGGTGGAGGTACCATCAGGCATAGAAGATTGGCATGATGCTAACTGAAACATATACCTCACAAATGAAGAACGGATCTTAGTGAACAAATAATTACAACATCAACAGAAACAGAGCAATTACAAAAGTTTGATCTTTCATAATATTGATTTTCCTAGAAAAATGAATAATCAAAGTGCAGGAGTTAATAAGTGAAAATGCTTATTCTTTACAAACCTTGTTCAGGTAATTTAGTTGTATAATGACATAGATAACAGCAACTGTAACAAAAAACCATGTTTGAGGATAAGCTATCTGACTTATTCCCTCCAATGTGAGCTTTATTGCAGTTCCAATGGCTTTTATGCTCACCACCTGCATATCATGCAAAATAAGATGTAGATCAAAAGCCCAATAGACAAGAAAAAAAATGGCATGATATGAAAAAGACTGGAAGAGGGTGCAACTAGACTGTAAGAACTTAAGAGAGCATGAATTACCATCAGTGACCCCATTAAAGAACAGATGTTCAAGTAAACCAATATATTTGTCTGCCCATAGCAAGGTTCAAAGTGCAGCACCAGGGCTAATACTATTAATAATGTAGCTGCTGCATAACACAAAAATTCTGCAGAGAACGAGAGTAATAAAACAATTAGCAGTTTCTCAATAAATGTGGTTAAAGGTGCATGACCGACTCCAACAATACCGGGCTGGGTTGCCAGAGTCCACATTTCTTGTACAGAGTTTGGAGAATGCTCCTGGGGAGCATGGATTACAATCACCACTGAACCAACAATGCAGGAGATGCATCCCAACACACCCATTTTCTGCAATCATTCCTTCAGCATGAAGTGTGCCAAGACAGCACTAGAGTTAAACAAACAAGTTCATTCAAGAAACATACATATTAGAAATATAAGAACTTCTCATCAACAGTTTTTACATAAAGCAACAAAGTAGAAACTTTTGAATCAATACCTGACAATTATACTCAATGCACCAAGGGAAGTTACCAGAATAGCTGAAGCAAAAACATAAGCCACAAAATTTGCAACTTCTCCAGCAATCACTGTTTGAAAGGAAAAACTTCAGACCCAGAGACAATAAACCATTTGCTTATGACTATTACCTGAATATATATAATTTGAAAGCTTACTTGACGCCATCCCTGCCCACCCGGTTCTAACAAGTATGTATGTCCTCCAACTCCTACAGTATGAGAATTTTGCCATCTGTGAGAATTAGTGTGAAAAATTCCTTTGACATGTAACTATTACTGGTGCAAAATGAGGGATAAGAAAAATTCCACAATGTGCACAAAATGAGGTCTGAAGTGTTAAGGTCAGTTTACTATCCAGTGAGGCATATGGTATTAGATTCAGAGAACTAAAAATACATCAATTCTTTAGGGTGTAGGGTAGGGAAAAGTTCTTTAGCCACATAGTAGCCTCTGCAAAGAAGTTTTTTGATTTTTCATTCGGTTTATTGCATTCATATTAAGTATATAACCATTATCCTCATTCTTTATCTTTTTTTTTTAATTACATACATGCATGATGTAAGGTTAATGCTAAGCATAACCAGTCACAAATTCTTAGAACCTAAGCTTTTTTAACTGAGACATAAATCCCATGTTAAAGATGCTGCAATGAGAATTTTGGAGTTCCACTTGGTATATAGAAGTCTCCTTGGGCCTTGACCTTAAACATTGGCATATGAAATACTCATTCTTATTGTGAACTTTTCTATTTGAGTTAATTGTGCATCAGAGTAAAATACAGGCAAACTGCAAAAACTACCTTGACTAACTGGATATCAAGATACTCGTATTTGTGTATTTGAGATCAGAATTTTCATTAAGGACCTAGATTTGAGTTAGCTTTTCAATACGAATGACTTGATAGTGAATATTGAAGTGTTTATATAGTTTATTTATGTGAATGGAGATCAACTTCACTCAGCTTTAATCCCAACCATTTGTGGTCAGCTACACGAATCCTGTCCCACCATCATGCCTTATCAAGAACCAAATTATAAGTCATCAGATCATTTATTACCACTTTATCCCATGTTTTGATTTCTTTGGTCCTTCCTCTGCTCTGTATCCTCTGTTTGCACCAAGTTACTCCTCATTGATGCAGTAATTAATTGTCTATGAACATGATCAAACAATTTCAATCAACTATACCTCACCTTGTCACTAATTGGGTTTACTCCTAAGTCCTCTTTAATAATGAGGAGTAACAATTCCAAAATTGTGTCTCCATATGACAATATTGATCTTATAGTCTTCACTATAAAATTTTCCTTTTGGTCTCATTGGTATATGCCAGTTAAACATAAACACCTGTCCACTTCAACCACCTTTGTCTAATTCTACAAGTAGCATCCTCTTCAATTTCTCCCTCATCATGGATGGTTGATATAAGTTAGTGGAGTAGCCTCCATAGGTATAAATACTATGTCCAAAGTGTAAAAATACAGGCTACAGAATATTTTACTGGGTCAAGAAGATGAAAGAGTGGTGTCAGATTCCATTTAGTACCGGAACATTTTGACGGGTTTCTATAATCTGAAAGCACGATTTCCAATAGGAAGAATTACTGGAAATCTAGAATAGCTTGATCCTATGATATGATATTAATCGTGAGTACAAAGCAACTAGTTGATGTATGTCATCAGCAGTCACTATTTAATGTGTCAACCCATCAAAATTATAAAACATCCGATCAGTATTCAATCTTTCATGGCTCCAGTTTAGACTCCAAAGTCATAATAATCTCTGCATTTTGTTCTTTATTCTCATTGTTCTCTTTCCACAATTCTGATCACTTGACACTTACCTTTATGGACAATGAGAGAATCAAAGCCAAGGTAAGAGAAAGAAGAATCGATAGACAAATTACAGAATTGAATATAACTGCGACCATCAAATCCTTCCCACGAATGGAGTCCCTATATGACTTATAGCAATGAAAATTTTTGAGCATTCAAATTGAAGTGTAAAACAAATTCCTCAGATCTGGAAAGAAAAAAGATAAACACGTCGTAGATAAACGAAGGATCCCCCTTTTTTTTTATGTGCCAGAAGCGCCAGCACGTCGGAGGCCTTTCTTCTTCAATATGAAGCTCGCGCCGATGAAAGCACTCGAAAGGACAGCGAGAATGAGTCCCCTCGTATTGTCCGAAGCAGCCATCTCTCTCCTTTCTTTATGCTCAAACACGTGAACGCTTCTATCTTCCCCTGGAGATGCAAATAGAGAGAACGAACAGAACGAATTCCCGCCAACAAAATTCAAATCCTAAGACTGATTCCATCCAAAACAGACGAAGGAGATCGATAATGAAGACGAAGGTCTTCTGCAATGCGACGGATTTCTCCTTTAAGAGAGAAAGAGAGAGAGAGAGATCTTCTCGCGGAAATTCAGAGCGCTATCGTGTTTTTGTCTGGATTCCCAAGTCCATGATGTTCGGCATACGACATTATAAGGATCTGATTGTACGATGCTGTTTTTGTTTGGCCTTGAGCGTTACGAGAAACACGTCATTGAGATTGAGTTGCAACCGAATTCTCCCGTCTCCATCCAGTCTCCGAGTTCACATCTCCACTCCACCGCAATCCGAGTTCAAATCAGCTCCCCACGAGGGTGACGGGATCTGCTCCTCACAATTGGGCGCTTCAGATGTGCATTATGAACATCTCCCGTGAATCTTTATTAATAATAATAATGACACATTTATAAAAATGAAGAAATGGATGGATCGTTCCAGTATTTTCAATCATATCCCCCAAAGAGAATGAGACAAATAGATTTTCATATTTATAATCGTATCCCTTGAAAAGAATGGGACAACTAGATTTTGGGCCGATACCTTAGACTCCAACACCATTTTTTTATATGTCAAATCCTATGCCTCCATGCTTTTCTATTTTCACACAGCAATTCAAGTGAGACACAGCAATTCAAGTGAGGAATAAAGATAAAGATATTTTTATTTATTTCTATTATCATATAAAAAATAGAATGGTAGATGGGTAATTCGATTATTTATTTCCATCGTTATTCTTCTTTAGTTATTATTACTCCAATTATATATCTGTTTCTATTATTACCCCTTTAGTCATTGTCATTCCAATTGTATTTTATCATATTATATATTTTATATTTTCATTATTGTCCCTCCTTAGTCATTGTACCCTAATTTCTCTATAACCATTATATATTTCTATAATCTATAATAAAAATGAGGATGGTAACAATGTTTTGTCAAAAAACTTAGTTACACTTTCCCTTTTTATAGGGATGCAAATAGATAGGATCAAATTCAAATCAAGGTATATCCGAATTCGATCTGATAAATTATAGGTCCAATCCAATTCGATAGAATCTCACAAACATTGATTTACATTCGAATTCGATAAGGATGTTGGATATTCAAATTTGATCCAATAAGATTTAAAATTTTTAAATAATAAATTATTAAAAAATAAAATATAATAATTGAAATAAAGAAAAACAAAATATGAAAGTATTTTCAACTATTTTCATCACATATACGTGTTTTTTTATAAAAAAAATAAATAATATAAAAATTTATAAAAATATAAATAACATATTGGATCCTTTTGAATCGGATAGGAATGATCCGAATCAGATTCTGTTTTAAATCGGATCCGATCCAAAAATCCGTGATGAAGATATCCAAATCTAATAAAATAGGATCAAACTTTGGATCGGATAGAATCATGATCCCTCTTTACCCTCTATGTTTTTTTGTTATTCCAATATTTATTTAACCTATCGTTAAATGGGATGTACACTGAAACAAAGTTTTTTCCAATAAAAATGAATACTAACCGTTAGCATACTGACTATCAACCAAAGTTGCATCCTTTAAATTTTACCTTCATCATTTTTTGATGTTCCAATGTTTGATCTCTCATAAATGTGAAACTATAAAGTGGGTTATACCCAACACAGCCCAGTCACTATAGCAATTGGGCTAGCCCATACCCCTGAGTTGTGTTGGGCTTGGATTTTGAGGCTCATGCGTCATGATATAGAACAAAAAAGTGGACCATGATGGTATAGGCCCGTAGCCCAACAGGGAACAGGTATGTTATATATATATATATATATTCAATTTGATTATACTATTTTATTCAAATTATATTGTATTTTTTTTTAATTTCATGTATAAACAATTGTATACATCAAAATTCATAAGAATAAAATTTTAGGATTTTTTCAATTTCTTGTCTATTTTGTTAATTTATTTAACTGTTCATTTTTTTTTCAAATTTTTAATAAAAAAATATGCCTCTTACACCTCGGCCTATGGTTGAGCCCGACTAGGCTTGTGCTACAGGCCTAATCTTTGAAGAGTTTCAGGCCATGTAGGGCACGACCCACCTAGGACCACGTGATGGCACGATACAACTTGTTAAAGCATAGACAACCCGCAAAATTGTGTCGTGTCGACACAACACAACCCACTTTAAATTTTCTGATAAAGTAGTGAAAAGTGCAAATTAGAGACAATACAAAAAAGGGCACGAAAGATAGTAGATAACACACATACAAACAGATGAGAAAGTAATAGCAAATAAATAATTATAAATTGTCAAACATCAACCAGATGTTCATTAATTATAGTTTTAACTATTAATTTTTCATTCATTTTCACCCGCGCATCACACGGGCTTCTCCACTAGTACTAATAAGTACGGGAGATGTTACCAATGCATGGTAGGATGTGCGTGTGAGGCATCAGTGAGCCGCCAGGTGTGAGGAGCAGATCTGATCTCCCCACGAGGGGGCGCGTCCCAAAATGAGCCCAAACGCATTTTGTGTATTCCCGCTCTTGAGTCCCGCCTTCGACTTATGTTTCTGAGAATGAGAACCCTCTAAGGCTCTAATCGTCGTCCCCTTCTACTCCCTCCATTCGAGTACAGATTCAACGTCTTCTCTAGCACCGACGATCACTCCAACCATCTCACTGTTGCAAGGCGTTTTTGCTCAAAATGGGCTAAGGGCAATACTATAGTTCCACTTCGGAGCTGAGGTTTACTATGGTCAAGGACTAGCAGGTCGAACCTGAAGAAAGAGAGAGAGAGTGTGTCATAGGCCCTGGGTTGGTAACCGAGGCGGATACTCCGTTGGTCAAGTTAGTACGGGGGAGGTGCGAAGGGGATGAGATCTGAGGTATGAACACTCAGACAAGGTCATGAAGGAAGCTAAATGTTCTCAAGTGTTGGGAGGCATTGAGTGTGTCATCCTTATTGGGAGGCGTTGAGTGGCTTTCCTTGAAAAGGAACTCGGTTTCAGCTTTGGAGGTGTTGGGACAACCTATTTTGGGAGTGTGGAGATGTTGGCTCTGGCTTAGGCTCCGTTGGAGGTAGCTCGGCTCGTGAGCATGTGGACATCGTCCTTGGCTTCGCAGGGCTTCCATTATCTTTGTGGTAGTTACTTCATTAACTCCGCTTCTTGAGAGAACTGTGGAGGGCCGAGAAGCACGAGGGCATCAACTTCAGCTTCAAAGAGCTCAGTAAAGCGCCTTGTGCTCGTACGAGGCTCATGTGCCCCCCAGTTGCATGCTTCATAGACAAGCTGACAAGTCAGTGCATTGGTTAGGCATCGGCCCTGGCCAGTCACCATTGTGCAAGGTACACACGACAGATGGTCATGTCGTGGCCATGCACGAAACGAGTTTTAGTGTCGAGTATTCTCTGTGCGTGAGATGAATGGAGTATTTCTTCACGTCCTGTACCAGAGGCTGGTCATTTGGGCTAGATCGGGGGAAGATCCAAGTCGAGCTCCTAGTGGAGGAGGAAGTTTTGGTGTGAGCTGGCCTCGGCTCCGCTTGCCTTGGTAGGAGGATCCTACTATCGGCTTAACACTTTGGCTTACTTTCTTGTTTGTTAGCACCAACTTGCTTGTTGCACTTTCGTAGGGGTGTCGTTGAATGTTGAGGGCTTACTACTTCGAGGAGGCCAAGTCCTTGAGGACCAAGTTAGGAAATAGGCTCTAAGGAGGGGAGGCGTTGGGCGAGAGGGTACTTCGGCCCGGAGGGCACCTCGACCAGGTGGGCACCTTGGCCATAAGTTGATGAAGGAGACACTGGACAAGAGGGCACCTCAGCCCTACGTTGTTGAAGAGGATGCCAAGCGAGGGCCAGTTTGGGGAATGGGCGCCGGTAAGAGGACACCTTGGCCATATGTCGCTGAAGGAGACGTCGGGCGAGAGGGCACCTCGGCACTACATTGCTGAAGAGGGTGTTGGGCGAGGGCCAGCTCGGGGAGTGGGCGCTAAGGAGGGGAAGCACCTGCCTAGATGACACCTCGACTAGGATGACACCTCAGCCAGGAGGACATCTTGGCCAAATTGTCAATAAGGATGGCCGAGGTGAGTACTCACTTTGTTACTTGGAGTTCTTTGCTTTTTCTTTTCTTTTGTTATGCCGGTTGAAGCAAAGAATGACCGGGGGTCGATCGTTTCGGTCGTGCATGAGAAATAGGAGGGAACGGAGGCTCTTGAGGCCAAGATCACGGCCAGGAAGGAGCTGGTAAGGATTTTGAAGGACACGCTGAAGGGGGACAAGGGGTTGCAAGCGTTTGAGGTGATAAGGCTCCAATTCGAGGAGAGATCTCTAGCTAAGGAGGGACACGAGGCTGGCAAGAGGCGCCAAGGGGGCCATTGAGGCATGGTAGTCATCAGTGGGCTACAAGCGCTCAAGGTAATGGAGTTCCAACCTGAGAAGGTGCATCCTCTAGAGGGTCACCTTGTCAGGGAAGGTCCTACGCCAACCGAAGGGAACACCAAGGTCTAGAGGTTGACCTGAAGTATAATTTTTGTGTACCTTGTGCCTTTTTGTGTTTGCGTTCTTTTTTTTATGTGCGTAAGGGACGATGCCCCCCTTCTGAGAGGTCACAAGTTAAAAAAATCTATCACTTACTAAGCCACTTGTCCAAGAGCTCAAGTGAACCAGGCCGAGGCAGAGCTTCGCCGCCGAGGACACAGGGCCCCTTTCCTTAGAGAAAAGGAAAGGGAGGCAATTGCCTTAGCTCTCCTAGCTTGTTCTTTTATCCCTGTTGAGGCCGAGCTTTGGGGCCTCTTCTAGCTAAACTTTCCTCAGGGATGCAGCCCGTGGCCCTGCACGTAGCCGAGGCCTGATTGCCCGATCGACGTTGCGGAGTGCCCTTGTCTTGGCAAGGTGGCATCATTCTCTTCAGCATGTTTGTTCTTTCATGACTTGTGTTAAGTGGAGGGCCAATGCCGGCTCTTCGACCTGGATAAGAACTCGCCCGCCAAGAGGGTCTTCTGAGGCCAAGGCCAATATCAAAGGTCATTGTGTTAACTGCGGATGAGGTCCCTTAGATCCTTTGCTAAAAAAAAGTGAATAGGCGTGTGACCTTCTGCGGGTCATATGCCTTGGGCAAACGTCCAGTCCGGGTGCGTAACCTAGATAGAGGTTGTGGGCTGCAGCTGGTCGGTTGGCCATGGAGGACCTAGATAGAGGTTATGGCCTCCTAGGGTTGTGTGCCTTGGACCGACATCTGACCCAATCGTGTAACCTTGGTGAAGATTGTATGCTATGGCCAGCCACTCAGTCGAGATGAGAACGCATACACTAAGGACTTAAGCCAAGGTGAGAAAACTGGCTTGCTTCGTTACAAAAAATTCTGCTAAGCATGCTTTCATTGTCGATCGCACATTGGGAGGTCATTTGGGTTCCTGATGTGAGGCACAAGTGAGGATAATGCTGGAAAGTCGAGTGTTTCTCATTTCTTATGGGTTGCCGTCATGGCTATATCCGATGCCATGCCCATGGTGATTACTACTTCCGCTCGCTACGGCTGCTACAGGGGTGAGGTGGTGTCATTGCTTTCAACGTAATCTTTTAGATACCCACGACGGATGAGGGACTCAAGCTTATCTCGGAGCTCGTAACAGTCCTCGGCGTTGTGGCCGACGCTGCGTTGGTAGTTGTAGTATTTGCTTGGATTACCCCTCTTGGGGTTTCTCTTCATCTTCTTTGGCCATTTCACATACTTCTCCTTCCCTACTTGCATGAGGATATACACTCGAGTGGAGCTGAGTGGTTTGTATTTGTCGTAGGACTGGACTAGAAGTTTCTTGTTAGTATCCTTGTTGTCGTTGCCATGACCATCTCCATTCTTCCTCTTCTTCTTGGAGCCCCCATGGTTGTAGTCGGCCTCTCCTTAGCTCTTGTTGACTGAGGCATCCTTGGTGGCGATGCACTTTTGAACCTTTTTAAAAAATTCCACCTTTGTTCTGGGTGGTGCCTTGGTGATGGAGTGCTTGAGGATAGACCTAGGTAGGAGATCGTGGATTGTTACGTGCATGGAGACCATGGGGTCAAGGTCTCGGACTTCGAGCTCTTATTTCTTGAAACGGTTGATGTAGGATTGCAAAGTCTCGTCATGCCTTTACCGTATGGCCATGAGCGAGACAACACTTTTCTAGCATTGTTAGTTGCTGATAAAGCGGGCGAGGAAAAGGTTGGCGAACTGCTACCATCAGCTAATGAAGCAAGGTGGGAGCCTAGAGAACTATTGTCAGGCTGCCCTCTTGAAGGTTGTTTGGAAATCCTGACACATCAGGGCGTTGGAATACCCATAAAGGAGCATGAATGCCTAGAATCTTTACAGGTGATCATTTGGATCCATGGTACCAACGTACATTTCTAGTGTTGGAACTTTGAAGTGAGGTGGAAGGGGTTTTGAGGTGATGGCATCCATCCTATTGGACGAGGGGTTTTGGTTTATTGATGTGTCACCTCGGCTCTCCTTTAACTTGTCGAAGTTCATCCTTGACTGCGTCAAGCTGCACCTACAGGTTGATGACCTATTGGTCGATGGGGGCCTGGGCTTCATCTTGGCCTTCCCGAACACTATACAGGTCAGCCTCGTCCTCTGAGTACTCTGATGCGGGTATGCGCCTACTTTTTCTGGACTGCTTGTCGTTCAGGAGGTCTCGAAGATCCGAGGTGTGAGAGGGAGAGGCATGGCGTCAACCCTCGTCCCTCAAAGGGCTGCAGTGGCCTGATTGCCCGCCTTCATCTCGGGAGTTCTCTCGTCGGCAGCGGTGGTGGTGTTCTTGGTCTTGGTGGTGGTTACGAGGCTTACCTGATTCATCCCCCCTTCGGTTGGGGGTCGGGAGGTCCTCAGCAGCTAACTAGCACATCGGCTACTGTTGGACTTTGAGGGGTTGATCCTATTGGATCTGACTGTTCTAATGGCCAATGGGTCCGGAGACGCGCACTTGCCATGGTGCCCAAGCTTCCAACGGGGCGGCTACCCTCAGGGTGGCCTCCTGTCGAGTGCCCCACCTCGTCCAGCCTTTGTGCGAGGTTGTCAAGCCAGTCAAGGACTGCTTGAAACTGGTCCATTATGAGTAGGTTTTGAGTGTTCCAAGTGTTTATTGTCATGCCAGTTGAAGCTTAAGAGCTACTGCTTGAGTTTCTTATAGTTGAGTTAACGGAAGTCTTAGCGACTTTCCCACAGATGGCGCCAATTGTTGCCGCTCAAATGGGCTGAGGGCAACATTGTAAATCCACTTTGGAGGCGAGGCAGACTAAGGAGCCTTAGGTCTACTACGGCCGAGGACTAGCAAGTCAAACCTGAAGAGAGAGAGAGACAGAGAGAGAGAGCGTTAGAGGCCCCGAGTTGGTACCGAGGCAGAGACTTCGACAGTCAAGTTTGTATGGGGGAGGTGTGAAGTGGACGAGGTTTGAGGTATGAACACTCAGACAAGGTCACGAAGGAAGCTAAATGTTTTCAAGTTCTTATTCTTGAGTCTATGTTCCGATTGTTTACCTTGAGAGGGTTACCCCCTATTTATACTTGAGGTCGCTTGGAGGTAGGCAGGCACGGATGGCTAGGATGTGGCCCTACCCTAAGGAGCGTGGTCATCTAGGGTCGCTGTGTGTTGCTGCGCCATTGGTTCCAGGCTGCACACCAACCTCTGCTCTATGTGTGCCCTCATTGGGTCCATCCAGCGCGCCGCCATCTGCCACATGTGTGCGTGCCATAGGTCTAGGTCAGATGCGCCTTCATCACGAGGTATTATTCCTCCAACTCTCTCATTTCTTTCATGTTCATTTTTGTTTAGGGTTTCATTTTACCTAATATTTACTTCTTTTCAATACAAGACAGAGGAGAGTTTATTGATCCACCACCGCCCATCTCCGGTGACCAAGGGAAACAATAATATTTGCACCCCACAAGGGGGCGCCTAATAACATCCCACAACACATCCCTGCCATGTAGTGGGAGCATCTCCCGATGATGACATCATCGGTTCTGGTATTATCATTTAGAGATGTTCCCAATACATGGCGTGTAGGATGTGTTGTGAGATGTCGTGGGGTGCACAAATGTGAACTCGAAGAACTCAACCATGTGGCTGGACAAATGGCTCTCATTGTGTAGGACGTTTGTGGGGAGGGGGGGTGGGGGAATCCACAGGTGCAAATTTGAACTCAAATCCATGTTCACAACATCTAAAAGACAAAAAGGACTAGACGAACTACATTTAAAACTTCAACGAAAGCCGAACTTTACCACAGCATGAGCTGGACCATTCGCTATCTTCTTAAAGTGTTAAAACTTGTAATTTCTTATTCTTGCAAAAAGAAAGATATGTTTACAACAGAATAGAATTTATAGATCTTCACAAACCATCTAATCATTAAAATCTTTCACTAAGTTAGCACAATCAATTTCAAAACAGATATTTCAGATGTTATTCTCGTATGCAAATATCACTGCTTCCAAGAAGCCTGACTGACTGACTCCAAGAAACCACCATCCATGTTTACTTTCAGTTTTCCATGATCCGATAGAACCCAAAAAGAAGTCTTTTTTTACTAACTTTGGAAGAGCTTTTCAATCTCTGCTTCTAAAGAAGAGATCTCTCCACTATAGACCTGTGAATAGATGAAGCAAGAACCAAAGGATTTATATTTTTTTTTTCAAAAAAGAAGTGATTTCTGTCCTTCCATATACCCACAAACCATTGCAATGTCGGCATTCTGCTACACATTAGCCTTTCCTAATTAGAAGTCTATATTCATTAACTAATCTCTGAAATTATGAAATCTCAAACCAAAGTATTTATGCCACAACCCAATCTCAACCAAATGCATTTTTATTTAACACATAACGTGAGGGCATATAAAACAGTTTCACACTCTTTACCACATGAGGGCTAAGACACCCAAACCTCTTTTAAATAGGTTTCTTTTACAACTATTTCTTGTACATAGTATCTCTAAAGGAAATGCTTTATTTTTGGCTCAATTGGGAGATTCCACACTATGGTCCAAAATTTCTTTACTACCCTAGTCTCATCTAGACCTATTCATGGGTGGGTCCGGGATAGGTTGGGGCTGGCCTTTGCCTCTTTATCAACATTTAATGTGTAGGTCTAAGCCCAAGCTTAAGCCTGGCCCGACCATTGAGCATAGATCTTGGGCCCAAACCTAGCCCTTATATAAAGCCCAAACCCGAAGCCTGATCTATACATAAAATGTCTTATTTTCATTGTACTTTTATAAACTAATATTATATTAATTTAGTAATAATTTAATAAATTAATAAACTAATTTATATTTCCTAATAGTAAATTAATATTTATTAATAATTTAATAATCAAGCATTATATATATTTATTATATATAAGTACTTTTTGTTACATGTAATAGTGTTGGGTGAGGCTCAGGCCCAGGCCAAGCTTATTTGAAAAGGCCTAAGTCTGGCCCAAAAAATGATCAAGCCTAGTATTTAAAGCATGGGCCTAAGCCTGCGGGCCTGAAATTTTGTCCAAGCCCAATGGCCTAGCCTAACCCATCGGGTTACCCAACCCATGAACAGGTCTAGTCCCATTTTTATTTCCCATCCAAATAATTTTATCATTCCAAGGGTTACTTGGGATATCTAGCTCCAATATTTTTAAGCATACACTTGAGGGAGAAAAGAAATTATTGCCTCTCTATTCCAGCTTCAGTTATCTTGGTTAATTAGGTCAACCACAACCAAATTTGCACTATTTTCTAGCCTAGGACCCACTAATTTGTACCCTTCTACACTAGGGATCCACGGATCATCCTAGACCTTCACATCTAAACCCACCTTCCAATAAATGCCTTTCTCTAAGATTCTTCTTCCTTCCAAAATACTTCCCCATCCCCAAGAAGGCCTACTTCTTAGCTTAGCATGAATAAAATGAGATGCAGGGTAGTACTTAACTTTGAGGATTTTTGCCCAAAGACTTATTGTGTCAAAGCATTATCTCCGAGCAAGCTTGGCTAACAAGGTAAGATTGAAAGAGCTTGGGTCTCTGAACCCCAAGCTTCGATTTGAATTGTTTTTACGAATTTTGCTCCAACTGACCCATCTTAGTTTCCTCTTTTCCTCACTATCTCCCCATCATTTTTTTTTTTGACTTTTAACTAGAGAATTACAAGTAAATTTTGGCAAGAGAAAATAGGACATACAATATGTTAGGATTGTTGTGATGACCAAGGATTTAAATATCGTTACGGTACATCCAATACAGGGCATGTTGTATCGGTATCGGTACGAGATATGCTACGAATACAAGTGTATCCCGTAAATCATTCGTATCAGATGGACACAGATGTGTACCGGTCAATACACAGATATAGGACAATACGATGCAATACTCTCCTCATTAGGTCTAAGGGCTTTCCTAGAAGCCATTTGGAATAGAGCCCCTTTGATTTACTCCTAAGCTATGTCCTTTTGAAGGTTCTCAATACTCTCCTCATTTATTACTAAATTGATACCATGCAAAGCCATATCTACATCTGTGGGTTTGAGGTTGAATAATTTTTTTGAAAATGGTTCTCTAAGATGATTTTGATATTTTATTGCCCCTCCATTCACACTCCATTCTCATCCTTCAACTTCAAAATTCTGTTTTTTTTTTTTTTGCTCTTCTTTTAATGGATGAGTTGTGGAAAAACCTAGTATTTCTATCACCATGATTTAACTTGTTCACTCTAGATTTTTGAGCCCACATTATCTCCTTTCTTCTCAGCTAGTAATCCAATTGCTTTTCAAAATCTAAGACCTTTTGGTGATTATAGTTTGATCCTTTTTCTCCCATTCAGTGGTTAATTCACCCGTAGTCCTTTCAATCCAATGTTGAACTTTCCCAAATTCCTTCTTGTTCCACATCTTTAAAGTCTTGCTTAATCTTTCACATTTTTTTGACACAGAAGCCTCTAAATGATTATTTTGCTTATCTGTCCACACTTCCTTAATAGCCTCTGCAGAGTTTCCATGTGTAAGCCACATCTCCTCAAACCTAAAAGGTTTCCTAACTCTAAAGTTTATTGGACATGTATCCAAACAAATTGGTAGATAGTTTGAAGCATAACTTGTGATAACAAGGACCTTGGCATCTGGGAAACTCTTTTTCTAGCTTAGATTTCCTAAACCTCTATCCAACTTTCCTTTAATATGATCCTCATTATCCCTTCTATTAGTCCAAGTGTACTTCAGTCCTGAGCTTTGGATCTCCTCTAGCACCCAACCATCCAAGAACCTCCATTTTTTCCTGATTTGTGAAACCTTAATATCTTTTCCTTCCACTTTATCATCCAGTTTAAAAAACAAATTATAGTCCCCAATACAACACCAATCTTTAGTAACTCTAGCAACTAGCAAGTTTATCTTCTCAATGAAATTCACTCTTTTGCTTTTCTTAGACTCTCCATAGATAAAAGTGCAACACCAAACCTTATCACTATTTAATGAGGGCAGATTTGGTCATCCACTGAAATCATAACACATGGCATCTCAGAATAGATGGATGACACCTCAGCACCACCTAGGCGATGACTTGCCTTAGCCAAAATGATGGAGTCCCACCTGGCAACCTGCCTTTGCTGACTTGGTAGAAACCTAGCTGGCGACCTCATCCACAACTTAGGGCAGCTAGCAACACCTCGTCCAGGGCCAACCTGTAGTAACTTGTCAGTACCAGTTGAAGTGACCTCCCTCGAGGGCTTGCCGACCTAATTAAGGTCTAGGTGGCAACTTGCGAGACATGCTCGCTGACCAGTTTTGCATGCATCCCGTCACTACCAAGTCTCTCAGAAGTTGGCTCCCACACCGAATGTTCCGGAGGAAGCCGAATAAGGTGCAAAGACTGGCCTACGTGCATGACTACCTCCAAGGACTTCAGATCGATTAAGCACGACCTCTTGGAGATCTCGAATGTCATGCGCAAAGCCCATGCCAAACAACGCCTATACAAGGGCACCAACCCCAACGTTAGAAGGTATGAACGATTAATTGCTCACTAAATTACTTGCAATCAAGCTTTCAGTTCGCATACTAAGAGTACTGATTTAAGCATCGGAGTGCCCACATCGGGTAAGCCACCCCAAGTTCTCTAAGCATTATTTCCTTCAAGTTCAACCGGCCAACTAAGTGTTCAACGTCTGAGCTGCCCTGCAGCTAAGAGCATCCAAATCGTGCATCATCATTATTCAAGTCCACAGTTCTTGTGTGGATTAAATTTTTATCAGTTGCTAGAATTTAAAGGTTTAATTTTTATTCCTAGAAAAGGGCTAGGCCCCCTACTAATCCTACTGAATCCAGCCCCAGCACTCCAACACTCCTCGACAAGAAATTTTTTTCTTGCACCCTTAGAGACTACATTTTGTTTCACTTAAGAACACAATTTATGCTTTTAACTTCCTTCGGGTCTCTTTTGCTGAATGAACTGTCAAAGGGTAACCCAACCCATAATAGTTCTAGTAGAAAACTATCATTGCCTCAGAGGGAGTTGTATAGGGACAATTCCTATAAACCCATTTATTTTTTATATTTTAAGCCCTCCAAACTATAGAGAAACTAAAGGCAATTCTTCCAAAGTATTAGTGTAAATTTTGCAATTTTTAGGACTACAACCCCACATTTTGAACATTACAGACTTGCAATATTTTAGGATCCCAAACAATAGAGGGCACACAAATATCTCATTTTCCCTCCGTTTTTTCCCAAAACTTATTGCTTTTGAACACTAATAGAGGACAAACAAATATGGTTTTTAATCCTTCTAAATAAACTCCCACAAACTTTTTTTAACATTTTATTGTTTATCTCTTTTAATTTTTAGTAAATAAGATATTTTGTTCCATTTTCTCATTTTGCTTCTTCTCCAACCAAACCATTTCCTTCTCTAGACCGGAAACTTCCACCATCTTTTTACAGAGGAACTGTCCAAGCTCAATGGAGGTTCCTTTCTAGCAAAAGAAGTTTTATAATTCAATATCACTAACAGAAAATAATAAAAAATTTACCATTTCTTAGGTTTTGAGGCACATTTTCTCTGTTTGCGGCCACAAGAACACAGGAGCTTATGGCATATGTTGCCCAAGATCCACACTGAAATAGTTTAGAACTTCTCCCTTTATACCATTGAAATCACTGAAATCTTTTTCGCTTGCTTTCTTTTGTTTCTTCAAAACTTCTTGAATCTACTCTTCTTAACAATCCGCTCTCCCTCTTTTTTCTCTCTTTCTACAACTAAGAATTTCATTCGGTTGGTCCTCCTTAGATTAGAGGGTCAGATCCGGGTTATCCTACTGAACATTTTTTTCCAAACCTGAATCCATCACGTGATTATCCATCTCCTTAAATATGATAACTCCGGCTTCTTTCTCAGTCGAGGTCCCTTTCCTTGTCAACTCCTTTGATTCTTTGTCAAACATATTTCCTATTTGGAAGCCTTCTATTTCTGTAGAAACATCAGTCCACCCACCTAGCTCCCCTCTTCTAGTAATGCATGGAGTGCAAGGCTCATCTTGCCTCTTTTGTGAAAGCTAGACAATAAGTCGCTTCTCTCCTCTCTGAGAACATAACTTGAAAAGGTAAAAGTTGGTTGGAGAGGACTAACACATCTGTTGTTCCAAGTGGCTTCACCCATGTTCGCTTCGCCAAAAAAAGGACACCGACGTTAGGACTAAACTAAAATTCCAAGCTCTACCCTCCATGGTTGCCAGTCGAATTTCCTTTCCCCAGTAATCTCCACCGGGTTTCCATCTGCTTCATTTTGCTGTTTACCTTCAACAACATCCTTTTGATGATCTTGATCGTCTTCCTTCTCCCTAAGCTTCTATTCTTTGTTTCCCATATTCCTTGACTCTTCTTTCTGCATTCAAATACTTATCTTGTTCTTCTCCCACCCCAACTCGCATCCAAGGGCCACACGCAGTTAACTTTTTCAATTGATCATTTTTGTTGCTCTCTCAACCTTACAACAAAAAATTATATCGATTCTTTCTTGCATGACTGCATGTTCTATCCATATGACCGAGCATTCCACACTTACAGCAGAAGATCATAAGATTTTCATATTGGAAGGAAAAGTGACTTTCCCTTCCATTCTCAAGCACTCCTTTTGCTCTAGTTGCTAGAGGTTTTTAACATTAACTCTCACGCTCACCTTTACTCCCTTATTCCACTCAGCTCTCTTCTTTTTTTCTCTCATCTTCTAGGTTAAAATCCACTATTTCTCTAGTTGCTTGTGCCAATAACTCCCTTGTTTCTTTTGTTTTGTTCGCTATTGGGACATCTAGCACTCTAACCCACATGTCTATTGTTTCCAAATGAACATTGATCTGATAGCAGGACATCATCAGTATATTCTCTCAAGAGTAGAGGGTACTCTTTCACCATATAGGGTTCATCCTGAGAATGTGCTTCATGTCTTTCTCTCTACAAAAAGAGACCCACAAGAGGTTGGCACTTGCTCGCACTATTTGCATCTCCCCTTTAACACCACCACATGCTACTTAGTTGGTCCATCACTCCCATAGCATTCAAAGGTTTATCAGACAAAACCTCCGCATAAAGTGTTAGACAATTTATGCTCTTAGCTCCAACCAGATTGATGTACATATCCATTTTATTGTAAATGAATAGTATATAATTGATTCATATTATATTTGGTGTGTTTCTATGTAATTACCCTTAAACTGGACACTTATGAGATCCGTGTTAGTTAAGAATGTTCTCAGCCATTGTATAGACTTGGGGAAGTTTATCTTGCCAAGGCTGACACTATTGTGCTGCCAAGTAGGTTGGGGTATCTTGTCTCAATTGACAGGGTTAGACTCGAAGCACATGTTGTGTGTGTTTGTTTGAAACACTGAACCCAGACCATTTTCCAGTTATGCCCTGGATCTTAGAAACTGGTGGGAAAAACTGGAAAGTTACACCTAGCCCCTATACTCGATTATGGTATTGCACTGAGCGTCAGATTGGGATGTCTTTGATATGTCAATAAGTGAGATCCTTCAGGGTCAAAACCTACGTATGTTAGGGCAGTCTGAGAATTCCTCGTGTGGGTGATCATAGTGATAGGATCAACCCCTTTATTGGACAAAGTGACTGATCGGGACTATACTCTCTCTGATGGAAACTAAAACCGATGGCAATCAATTTCAAACTTGTTTGATATTGTTTTGTAAAATATATTCATATGATAATATATATTATGTTTTAAGAAAAATGTTTGCAAAAGGTTTTAATTCCCGGGACCCATCCGAGCAGAGAGTGTAACACTACACCTTGCAGCCAGGTTAGAGGTCCTTCCCTATTGGACAGTAGTGGTAGATCATTAAGGGCTGAGACGTTACGTGTAAGAGACCATTTAGGGTTATTTTACCTGATGGACTACATCTCACTTAAGTCCATTGTCCTTGGGCCTTCATAGGATGACTGGACTCAAGGACCATTTAATGTAAATGTTAGGCTCATTAAGAGCCCATACTGATGGACTTAGGGGTTCACTGTGCTTGGTAGTGAATTCGGCCAGGCTTTTTCACAAAAGTTGGGCCAAACCCATATGGGCTTATGTGAGGTCATTGTTGGGGTCCCGCGCCATACAAAGAGAGCCAAATTGGCCAGCAACTAATTAGGGACGTGAGCCACTTGCTTAATGGGCCTAACACCCATAATTAATTGGATTAATTAAGAAGTCACATGACAGCTTAAGCAGTCATGTGACTTGGGCGTATATGGGTTTGGATAAGTGTTTGGATCAGCCTTTAGGATAAGAGTATAAGTCTTATCCACTCAAAGAGTCCAAATACAAATAAAGATTTGTATTAAGAAGCTGCTCCTAATTCGATTAGGAGAGCTGATCTTTAAGGCTTATAAATAGAGGAGGGTGAATTGCTCCAGATTACACTACTCTCAGCTCTCTCTCTCTCTCTCTCTCCTTCTACTCTTGCATCCATATAAACCCAGTTTGTTCTCCAATTCTTAGACTGATAGAGATCAGTTCTCACTTCTGATTTTGCAAAAAAAAATCATAATAATTTCATGCTCACTTCTCTTGCTCAATTCAAGCTGTTGAATTACAGTTCTTACTGAAGGACAGTGTTGCTGAACCCTTCAACTTAAGTTGCACCATTTTCAGTGGAAACTGGTTTCGGTACCCTCTTTGGGTGTGAACACCCACTTTGGGAACTACACGTGTAGAATTTGTATCAGGTATTCTTCTCCCTTTTTTTGGTTTCAGATCTGGTCCAATTTTGGCTCAAGAATGATCATTGAAAAATACGAATTTTCTAAAACAAGGAATAGATTCCCGAATGGGTAAAATAAACTTTTGAAATTTCACCCTACCATCCAGCATGGTTTGTCCATCCATATGATGGATTTCCCCTTCCTTCAGACAAAACCTTCGCCTAAAGGCCCATCCTCATAACATCATTCTTAACTAACATCTTTTTTCACTCATTAAGTCTCTCACCTTCAATCATTTCCATATCCTTTCCTTACCAAACTTACCAGGTTTTCTTTACAAGCCCGACAAGAAAAAGGAATACCAACTTCGTTGATGCAGCACCAAGCAGACAAGTAGAAGAACTACGTAGTAATAAAATCTCCTCCACCGAGCATCCACGCTCTCACTAACACTGCCATTACATAGCATGACAAGTAGGGATGATTATTTCTACCCCTTCAGGCCCAATACGTGGATGATTTGTGTTGAGTGGTCCTGGTCCATTATCCTCAAGTGTCCATCATAGGAAAACCAAGGTTTTAAAAATGGATGGACAAGGAACCGTTTTGGTTCATTTTAATTTAAAAAGTTATGAAAATAAAAAATGGCCAAAACCCATTCTATGGGTCAACGGGTCAATAGTTTGACTCCCTAGGTAAGTGGGTCATTGATGAAGTCAAAAGTTTTTGGCCCAAGAATGGCTTTAGGGTGAAGTGGACCGGTTGTCTGAATGGTTCATGGGTCAATTGGTCCAACAATCTGGTCTGATCCCCCTGTCTATTACTATCTCAATTATAGGTAAAATGATCAAAGCCAACTTCGACCGTTTGAATGGTAAATTGCCTATCAAATTTGTTGTGCCATATTAAAACACATCATATTGTGGTGGGTACCATTATCAATCATTAAATTTTTAGGCTCGGTTTGGAAGGAATACAAATGCAAATATGTAGAGTGAAAAACCTTGTATTTTGTATTATTTTATTTGTATTTGTACTATACATATTTGGATTTGTGCTCCTTCCAAATTGAGCATTAAGATCAAAACCTACAACCAAGGATTAAAGTATCAGTATCGGGTACTGTACCAGACCACTCAGATACGGATACGCTTTGAAAACGCATGGATACGGACAAAAAAATATGAATACGCTGAAAAATACATATAAATTCCATAAACATATCAATAAAATTATTTTTAAGATCAAAATAGCCATAATTAATGTATAGATACATAGAAAATGTATATTCTAAAGGTATATGTGAAAAAATATACTACATTTAATATAGTGGGATGCATAGAAATAATAAAATTTTATTGACATTGTATCAATCAAGAATCTTGGAACACATTATATATATTTTTTAAAAATGAATACATGTACAAAGCTATTATTATGTTATTTTCTATTGAATTTCAAGACACAAAACATATGCAACGATTATATGTGAATTATTATATCGATTATTTTCTATTTTACTATTTTTTATTTTTAATATTAACCAAAAATCAACTAAAAATTAATTCTCAAATGTTTAGTTAAAATGTTTTTATTTTTGTAAACAATAAACACGTTATTATAAAATGCAATTAAAATATAAATTAAAAATTTATAAAGTATATAATATTAACTTAAAATATATCAAATATATTAAATTTTATAAGACACACATCATATGCAAATTCATAATTTTAAACTGCTAAAATAATTATTCCATTATTATTATTATTTTTATTTCCATAAATTTTTAGATAAAAAATCATTTTTTGATCTAAATGTAGATTAATGGATTTGACAAATTCAATTTATATTATATGCTTGAGGTTTTTGTAAATAATATTTTTATTTTATAAATAATATATATACTTTTATTTAGTTCAAATTAAAATATTAATTAATAATTTATAAAATTTTAAGATACATGTCATGTTCAAATTTATAAATATTAAATACTAAAATAATTATTCTATTATTAATATCCTTTTTTCATATAAATTCTTGAGATTAAACAAATTTTTTATATAAATGTGGACTTAAGAAATTATTTATTCTATTAGTTTATAAAATATTAGTTTTGAATATTGTTTTTTTATTTTGTTGGAATTGTAAAACACAAATGTACTTTTTTCACATTACATGTGGACACTAGAATAGAGAAAAGCTATTTTATTTCATCAAAATTCATAAGATGAAAAGTGGCCTAATGGATTTAGCGTGCGATTAAGGCTTTAAAGCTAGGTGATTTGTGTTCAAATCATGCTTGGTGTTTTTTTTACAAAAAATGTGTGTACACGCAGGAAACACATTGATTTGTACCGGCCGTATCGGTCGATACAACACAATATGAGCCGTCCGATACGCGTGATTCAGGGGATATGAGATTCTGGCTGATACCAATACGATACACCCCATATCGGACATGTCGTATCGATATTTAAATCCTTGGCTACAACTATAGCTATAAAGTGGGTTAGGACAGCCTAGAGTTCATTGCAACAATCGAGGTGTATCAGAGTGGCCCACCCCCCTTAGTAGTGTCGAGAAACCTCTAGATGACATGGCCAACATACTAGTCTAGGCTTAGGTTTTGGGTTTCTCTTTCATATTGCTTAGCTACAATATTAGACTATAGTAAAAGATTATGCAAATGCTTTACTTAAATCTTATTACGAAAATAGAACAAAAAAAGGTGAAGTTAAAAACTTATTATTTGAAATGTGTACTATATATGAATCAAAAAGCTTTAAGACATAGAACTTGTACAAATTCTGCTACTTAATAAATAAAAGGCAACAATTAGTAAAGTACATGTTGAACTTCATTAATAAATAAAAGGAAACAATTAGTTTCCACCTCATCAACAAGTTCATTTATTGAACTTCGTTTTTATTTATAAGAAAATTTATTGGATTTCCTCACCTTTGAGGAATTATGTAAGTTTGATATTTTAGATTAATAGAAAAAACATGAAAAAAAAATCACAGTGGCACATAATCTACTAACCCCTTTAGTGTCCAAAGTTTTATTAGCACAAGTACAAGGGATATGTTTAAAGGATTGACGAGATGTAAAAGACAACAAACTTCAAGATCAAGGAGGACATGATACTTTAATTGATAGTTTATAAGACAAAGGGTATGGTTACAATTTCGACGAGTTCATCTCGAGCCTTGAGCAATCCAACTACATCATTATTGAACTTAGATTTTTGGTCCTTCAGGACTCCCAATTATACATATAGATTATGCATAGATTTTTGCTCCTCCACCTGGACTAAAAGTTCAGGCTTTTCATTTTTCAGGCTGTGCTCAAGCCTAATCCTTAGGTAGCATAAATTTGGCCCAAGCTTACACCAACCTTGTCCCAGACCAAGCCTAGCCCAACTATATACATACATACATACATACATTTATATATATATATACTTTTTTGATAAGCCGTACATATATGCATACATGAATATGCACACATGTATATCAAATTTTAGTGTGGCTTGATTGATCAGCCTAAGTCCAGCAGAGGTAAGATCACAACCTGAATGCATCAAATTTCAACGTGGACTAGGCTTAAGTTTAACAGTTCAGACTTGACCTTGGGTTCGGCCTAGGCTTGGGCTATAGTCCCAGTTCTTAGAGTTGGGCCTAGGTTGTGTTTAGACCTGGCCCAGCCCCCCTAACTTGCACCCTACAAAGAGGTCTTTGGCCACCCTCTTCTTGATAAATTCCATTTGATTGGTTACCACTTTTATAATTCTAGTTGGTTACTTACAAAGTTTTTCCAACATCATAGTCAAACACTTAACCAAGTTAATTGTTTCCGGTGCACTAGTTGTCAAGTGTAGCTTTGGCTACGTATTGTCATATGGCTTGGGGTGTCAATGGATTGGTTTTGGATTGGAACCCATCCAAACCAAAATCATTTTAGATGGATTGGACGGACCAACAGGACATATTGAATTGGACCAATCCAAACTTAATGGTCCAAAGTATTTATTGGATTGGACCTAGTTCATCCATAATGAATTTATATTGTATTGGGTCGAGTTGAGCCAATATCTGGTCCATTGAAAAGATAAGAATATAGGTGTCTGTGTCAATGGACCAGGTTTGGTTAGAATTTATCTAAATTAATACAAATTTGAACATATTGGACGGTCTAGACATTGGATTGGACTGGTCCAAAATATTCATTGGATTTGATTGGACTTGGTCCATTTGTAATGGACTCACATTGGACTGTATCGGGTTGAACCAAATTCAGTCCAATTGACACCCCTACATATGGCCCAAAACTCATACTCTTAATTATCCAACTTTTCTATCACTAATCGTCGCATTCCCATTGGCTTTCGCAATCTCTGCGCACCCAAGCACTATTACCCTTCACTCAAGCAATAAAAGGGTTAAAGTGTTTAAAATCTCCCAGTAGGAGTGCAATTCGGGTTCACCTGAATTAGCATTTTACATTGCTTAGGCCTTCAGGTAGGATCCCTTCAAATTTAGACAAATGCTCAATCTTTTTTTTTTTTTTACAGTTGTACATTGGTAACATCTCTCTCATAAATGATAACATGTAAATATTGGAAGATTTCTCAATATTCATCTGTAATGTCCGGTGGGTAGGTGTGGATAGGATTCTTGTGGATAAGAAATGTAACTCCCAACTTACACTCATACCTCCTACTAACCGAATAAGTTTGACTGTTTGAATTCGGCTCCCCACAGCACATACAAACTGTGCGCTTGGATGGGAATGCTAATGCGAATTCCATAAGTTAAAACCTTCACAATTTGAATTTTACACAAAACAATGTGAGTTCAGCTTCATTCAGGGCAAAGCCAATTTGAGCATCCTTTACTGCCTTGCATTGAGAATATGTCCATGCTTGTATGATTTATTTTATGAGGAGATATTCCCAATGCAAGAGTGAAAACGGCTGTTAGAACAGTGTGGGCACAGCTTTGCCCTGATAGAAGCCGATCTCAAACAATGCAGCACTAGGCCTCGACAACTCCATTTCATGCATTGTCCTCAAAAATAGTCAAAAAAGAAATCCGTTATGTTTAAGAACATTCAAGTTTGCAGTTCTTTAAAAAAAGATACTTATAAAAGACAACAGGGGAAAAGCCAGAATCATACGAAGCAATCCACCAAACGAGGACCGCTTTGAGGCCATTTTATTGATGTTTCTTATGCATTTTATAAGATTAGTAACTTAAATAAGACTCAACCCAAAACATAGAGTTCCACAGCGTCTCGACACAATCAACCCTTTTACAGAGTTCAGATTTGCTTATCACAGAGGGCGCCTCATACCGACCTCACCTCACAGTATGTCTTGATCTTCTTTTCTCCTACTTGTATTTATTATCTAAGCTCAATTTGAAAGGAATACAAATACAAATTTATAGAATACAAAACCTTATATTTTATATTATTTTATATATATTTGCACAGAACCTTATGGGAACTTCACAAAAACAAAACCCCCCAACGCCTATGCCGTTAAAACCTAGCCACCAAAATCCTGTGGTAAAATCAAAAGACCACTGAACCCCTACCCCGCCAACGTGATACACGTCACATTCTTACACTTTTTTTTGACGAAAATACCCAATAAAACCCATATTCCTCTCTGTGTTTCCCACAAAGTCACTCATTTAGGTTTCTCTCATTTCCACCCGACCTAATATAATCAATCATTTATTTTATTTCTTACACAAAGTCAGTAATTGAGGGCTCTCACTTATCCTATTGAAAAATTGTGACTTCCACCTGATCTAATATGATCCTTTATTTTATTTTGTTGATGAGAGATCTATTGAACAAATCAATCGTTAAGTGGCCTTACCAATCTAGAATGATAACCAAGGTTTTATCTATACTTGATGACCAACATGCATTCTCATGATACCAGCTACTAAAGTATAACTGGTTCTCGTAATATTGATTCCATAGAAAGTATTACTAAGCATTTAGGAACCGGCTACTACATGTTACTAGTTTTCATAATATTGGTTTCATACGAAAGTATTATCGGGAGCTTCAAGTTCACAGTATTGTTTATATTCAGTTTTCTAAAAACGGTACGTTATTAAACTTTTATGCGTTACTATAACTTGAGTATGGGAGTCAATGGCACTAAAAAATCGGATTTTGAGTTAAATTCAGGTGTCCTATTCATATCGTCTAAGTAATCAAATAGAATTCGGATAGGCAATAAATATCTGAATTCAACTAATTATTTAATGCTTGTATGTAATATATAAAATATTAACTTATATATTTATATACTTTATATAAATAAAATAACAATTTTATATGTTAATTAATTATCTAAAATAATTAATAGGTCGAATTTGAATTTAATTGACTATTTGAACATTTAATCGAATTCGAATTTGAATATTAATTGTCAATATCCATCGAATAACAAATTGAATTTAGATATTACCTTATTCAATTTGAATTTGATCCATTTGCATCATGTTAGTACTTGATTTTTGCTTGATCCCCTCTTTAACTCACTTCTCACATTCCACATGCCAAGTTAAACCTCACCAATCTTTTCAAAATATACCAAAACCATAGGTTACCAAATTTCAGCCCAAATACCCCCAAATCCATCATTAAATCTACAAGATTTCCTTTCGATGGTCACAATTGATCCACATCAGCATACTTGTCTACCAATCAGACTCCATCACATGCAGAAAAACCTTTGAACATCCAACCACACCAAATTTCATTCCTAAATCCCTTCATTCCGACATTCATCCATCAAAGATTCTATTTCGATGCATCCAACACCACAACACTTCCTGAACCAAAAACCTGCGATCAACACACCCTTGATATGATCAAACCATCCCAACAGCCTTGTAAGTCAAATCCATGTCATTCTGCCAAAGCCCAGCCTAAAATTCCCCCATTTACCCATCCATCAAACTAAGATTTCATTTTGAGCTTTCTTATTAGCCAAAATACCCATAACCAATAATCTCCTGATTCCCACATTTCTAAAGCCATCAGACACTCCCATTAAACTCAAATGACCCTAAGATACCCATCCACCAAACTTCAGACCTTGAAATTCCTATTTTGCCCTCATCTAAAAGATTCCAAATCGACCATTCTTGTTACCCGATATTCTCGAAATCACAGATCTCCATCACGACACCTCCCCCAAGACACCCAAACCTCACCAAAACTTTCATCAACCACCTGATTGACCACACAAACCTTACTGGTGAGGAATGTCAAAACAATCAAACAACATCTCAACACCATACAAGTAAGCCACGAAAGTGCCTCAAACACCTCTCACCCTCCTAATGACCTCGTTAACACCTCAACGAACCGAACTACGAACAGGCCCGTCAAGACATCAGGTTGGCATGAGAGGTGACTCGCTTCCACCGACTTGACCTGAGTTCAGCTAGTGACCTGCCTAACGCATTGGGTGACCTCCTCCTTAAGCAGGCTATCGTCACCAACTTCCTCGAGGTCACGATGCCACGCTGGAATAGTTGGTTATCACCCTGCCCACTTCGGGTGCAACTGGATAAGTATTACCCACTTACGCAGAGTCCACCTTCAGGCGTGAAACCACCTCCAAACCAGACGGGCCAGAGATCTCGGACGTGTTTCATGAGCCTTACGACAACTTGCCTGTATAAAGGCGTCCCCTTCCTCTGAAAAAGGTAGACACGATTTAACATTCACAGATCTCTAGCTCTCTCGCTTTCTAGCTCAATACACTCATCACTGATTTAAGCATCGAAGTGCCCACACCGAGAAAGAATCTTGGACACTTTTATTGTAGCTCGACCAGGCGGCCTACTCAGTTCAGCATCTGAGTTGTCTTCCAGCAAGCAGCATCGGATCGCACATCATCAATTGGCATCATATGTGAGAAACGTTGTGCAAAAAGCTGTACTCTCACACCTTCCTTTCAAGTATATCTTAAATGGCATCGTCCAGCAACAACCCTATTAACAACAACTCGGTCACAAGGGGGTAGGACCAACCTGTAGTGCACCCCGAGGTCCCCTCTATGACTATTGGGCAATTTACCATGCCCTTGACCTTACTAAGTGTTCTTGTCATGCACGATCCCAATTTGCCTCTGCCCAACATGAATGTGCCTCTCCCTCCAATCGAGCCCTCAACGGTTCCTATTGGGATCAATGCATGCCACTTAAATGAATTGATTCAGTGCGTTTGCGGGATAAACCTACAGATGAGGACATGGGAAGGACGCTTTGCCGCCCAAGCAGGGATGCAATAGCAACAACAACAGTAGCAGCAACAACGCTAACCAAAATCAAAACCAACAGCCCAACAAACAGAATCAAAACCCAACACCTGACCCACTTCATCGCTTCAATGAACAGAACTAGGTCCCAGTAGAGGAACTAAGCTCAGCCACAACACCAATTGAGACCTAGGCAACCAGCTCGATCGAGGGGTCCTTGAGCAAGCGTTGTAGATGCGTGCGCCACACCACAGGAAGGAGTTGCCTTGCTCTAAATGACAATGATGAGGCAGAAAATAAACAAGAAGAAAAGAATGAGGTGAGCCAGATCACCACCTCGGTGGCATAGCCCATCTCAGAGATCGCCACTGGGTGTGGAGATCCTCGTGACCCTACAACCGAAAAACATCAAGGCCCCTAGCCTAGAATCCTATGATGGGACAACTGATCTAGTTGACCACCTCAACAACTTCCAGGCCCTAATACAGCTACATGGGGAAAATGATGTGATCCTTTGCATGGCCTTCCATACCACCTTCCGGGGCACAACTCAGATGTGGTATTCAAGGCTAGCGGCGGGTTTTATAAAGAGTTGGAACTAGTTCACCGACCTGTTTACTATGCACTTTGCGATGAGCAAGCGGTGCTCGAAGTCAGCGACCTATTTATTGAATGTCGTTCAGCGATCTAACAAGAAGCTCTGAGACTACATCAAACGATTCAATCTGAAGCAGTTCCAGATTCCTAACCTCAACCCATCCATCCATCTAACCGTAGTGGTCAATGGTGTCCAACATCATGATTTGTGTTGGGACATCAAGACGACCAAGTGCATCAATTGGCCACCTCAGATAAGAGGAGACCCTACCAATAGGAACCCCAATAAATATAGCCACATCCTTTGGGACATCAACCACGACAAAGAGAACTATCACAACCTCAATGATGAGATTGAGGAGCTGATTTGCCAAGGTTATTTGAAGTAGTTCATTAAGCGGGAGGACCGGAGACGACCTGCCGACCAGCCAAGAGAAGTGTCAAAGTCGATCAAGGACCATAACAGAGACCAGCCTCCCCAAGACCCACCACCAGTAGAGCGGCCCATCCTTGGTGTTATTAACATGATCATGAGAGGGTCCATAGTAGCAAGATGCAATACCTCAACAGGGAAAAATTTAGTTCAGGAGTTCAAGCATGAGGACGAGAACCCGTCAAAGTGTTGTTGTGTAGAAGAAGTGATTTACTTCACCGAGGATGACGCTCGCGGGATCCAATATCTGCACGATGATGCCCTTGTAGTCAAGTTAGTCATAAACGACTTTGAGGTAAAGGAGATTCAGGTCGACTTTGGGAGCTCAACTAACATCATTTTCCTATAGGAGTTTGAGCAGATGGAGCTCGAGAGGAAGGACTTGTAGCTAGCCAACGTCCTCTTGGTTGGCTTTAGCGAACAATTAGTCCGGTCCCTAGGCTGGGTAAGGGTGCTAGTAACAACGGGCTCTGCACCGAACTGAGTGCATTTCGATCATGATTTCCTATTGGTCGTGACCACCTCGCCTTACAACACCATTCTGGGTCAACCTATCTTGCACACCCTCCCAGAAGTAGGGTTGACCCATTACATATCGATGAAGTTTCCTACAAGTTATGGAGTAGGAGTGGTGTGAGGTGATCAGTTCGAGTCTCGCAAGTGTCACGTTGCCACACGGAAGGGAAAAGGAAAGCAAGCCGTCGACATCGACTTGGAGCCGCCACCGGTGCAGATCAAAACTGGTTTCATGGAAGCATTGGGCTCTGACTTAGGAAGTTTTTTAATTAAAAATATAGAGGTTTTTCACTTGGACAGCAATAGAAATTCCCAACATAGATCCCTCTATCATAACTCATAGGCTAAATATTGAACCTTTAGTCAGACTAGTCTAGTAGAGGAAAAGGAACCTTGTCTAGGAGCGGTCAAGGATAGTAGACGAGGAGGATGGGAAGCTCCTCGAAGCAGACTTTGTTAGAGAGGTCCAATAGCTGAGTTGGATTGCCAACCAAGTGCTCGTGATGTAAAACAAACGACAAGTGGCGCATGTGCATCAACTACACCAACCTCAATTGAGCCTACACAAAGGATAGATTCTCACTTCCTAGAATTGACTGCCTAGTAGACACGACCTCAGGGTTCGAGCTGTTGCGTTTCATGGATGCATACTCCGGCTACAACATGAACGAATGAAAGATCCATCATATGGATGGTCGAACCCTACAAGTAGGATGGGCGGCATTTCAAAAATTTCCTCTCCCCTCATTTGGGAATCACATTCCCTGTTTTAAAAAAAATTCATTTTCAAGGATCAATCTTGAACCATAAACCGAACCATATTTACAACCAGAAGCAGGAGAGAGATATACCTAATACGTAGAAACAATATCTCCCAATGGAGGTGTTCACACCCAAGGAAGGAACCAAAGACTGCTCCCACTAAAGATGTCGCAGTGTAGGATGGAGTAGAATCAACAGTGTTCTTCCAAAGAACCAGATCCTTCGCAAGAATCAGTTGGACGGCACGTGAGCACGACTTCCAATAAGCCCTTTCACAAAGGACTGATATAAAAAACCATTCTTGATTACTCCTACTATCGTGGAGATGCACTGGCAATGGCGGCGGCGGCAGGAAGGAGGCGGCAGGGAGAAATCAGCGCAGTCTTACTAAAAGTCGTTTTCTCACTTCTCTAATATTTTCTCTATCGGTGAGAATGTGATCTTCTTAAAGGCTTCCGCCCCCTCCTCCTTTTATAACCTTAAAGGAATAAGCTCACAATCCTATTAGGAGTTGATGATCCAAATCTTAGTTGATCTAAATCACCTTTAAGTGATAAAGATGAATCCTTATCTTATCTGCAGATTAGATCAACTCTTCCTGATCTTATCAAAAGGTTTCAAGATTCAAATATTTATTTGGATCTAAACTCTCTGAGTAGATAAGGATAAGACCTTATCCTATCTTCTAATCTAATCTCAGATCCACCCCCTTCTTTAACTGATCAAATCAGCCCAGTTCAAAATGGGCTTTAAGCCCAATAAATATATGTGCTCACTTAGCCTTCCAAACTGTTGCCTAGTTGGGCTTCCTTGTATGGCGTGGGACCCAAGCATTGATCTACACATCAGCCACAAAGGTTCGGCCCAACCTTGCTACAATGCCTAGCCGAATTCACTAGAAAGCCCAGGAAACCCCTTGATCCCATCACATGGACTCTATGGACCCAACACTTACACTAAGTGGTCCCTAGGCAAAGCCACCTTGTAACACCCAGGGCAGATGCAAGATTAACCCATCAGGTATAACCCTTAATGGTCTTACACTTAACCTCTCTGCCCATAATGATCAAACACTACCAGACAAGAGATGACCTCTCCGTCGGCTGCAAGGAACAGTGTTGCACTATCTACTCACATGGATCCCGGGAATTAAAACATTTTTGCAAACAACTTAAAATCATAATATATATATTTATATATATATATATATATATAAAATATATTTTGCAAAACAAATTTCAACAATTGAAACCGATTGTCGGCAGTCTTAGTTTCCATCAGAGAGAGTGCATCCCCGATCATTACCTTTGTCCGACAAAGGGGTTGGTCCTCTCACTATGGTCACCCACTCAGATGAATTCTCAAACTGTCCCAACATACCTAGGTTTTGACCCCCGCTAAGGATCTCACTAATTGGCATATCAAAGACAACCAAATCTGACACCTAATGCAGTATCATAATCGAGTCTAGGAGTCAGGTGTAACTTTCCAGTTTTGCCCACTAATCTCCAAGGTCCAGGGCAATACTGGAAATCTGTTCCGGTTCAGGGTTTCAAACAAATCTACATTACATGTACATCGGGTCTCACCCAGGCAGACAAGCCACCCCAACACTTGGCGGCACATCAGTGTCAGTGTTAGCAGGATAAATCTCCCCAGACTTATCCAATGGATATCAACATTCTAAGCTAACACGAGTCTCATTAAGTGTCCAATTTAATGGTATTACACAAAAACATACCAGATCAACATGAATCAAATATGTACATTATTCATTTACAATAAATGTCATAAGTACATCAGTCTGATTGGAACTAAGGGCATACAACTGTCTAACAGCTCCCACTTGCACTTATGTCCAATTTGGTATAAGCCGGAGTCCCATACTTTCCACATGTTTCTCAAACACTTTCTGTGTCAGTGGCTTAGTCAATGGGTCTACTACATTCTCCGTTGATACTATCCTCTGAATCAGGACGTCCCATCTACCAACAATCTCCCACAGTACGTGGTATTTCCTCTCGATGTGCTTCGACTTCGATTGGGCTCGTGGCTCCTTAGCCTGAGCAATCACCCCATTGTTGTCACACAACAACGGGATGGGTGATGTGCTGGATGGAACTACTCCCAATTCGTAAATGGACTTTTTCAGCCACATGGCTTCCTTGGCAGCTTCATTTGCGGCAATGTATTCGGCTTCGATTGTGGAGTCTGTCGTGGACCATTGTTTACTGCTTTTCTGGCAAACAAAACACGATCCTATCATGAAAACATACCTAGATGTAGACTTTCTATCATCTAGATCCGACTAAAAATCGGCATCAGTATACCCCTGGATCTATAGTGAGCTACCATCGAAGACAAAACTCTTTTGTCCTTCAAAGGTACTTAAGTATATTTTTCATAGCAATTTAGTGCTCCTGCCCTAGGTTGACCTGGAATCTACTTACCACACTCACTGCCTGAGCAATGTTAGGCATACATGATGCTCCATATGGCTAAGGCATAAAGAACGTTCTTCATGCCCTCAATCTCCTCAGAAGTCTTGGGAGACATTTTCTTGGAGAGAATGACTCCGTGCCTGAAATGAACATTTCCCTTCTTGGAGTTTTTCATGTTGTATCTCTTGACAATTTTTTCAATATAAGTAAATTGGGATAATCCTATTATCCGATTCGATCTATCTCTATAGAGTCGAAGACCGAGTATATAGGAGGCTTCTCCAAGATCTTTCATGGAGAATTGTTGTAAAAGCCATACTTTCATTGTAGTCAACATTCCTACATCATTCCCAATGAGTAGATTGTCATCTACATATAGAACCAAAATGTAACATTGTCCCCACTGGATTTCTTGTAAACATAGGGCTCATCCAGATTCTGCTCAAAGTCAAACTTTTTTACAGTAGAGTCAAATCGGATGTTCCAATTCCTAGAAGCTTTCTTAAGTCCATATATGGATCTATTTAATTTACATACCATGTGTTACTGGAGTCCAGACTCCATTGGTCTCCATTGAGTCCATCTCAGCTCTCATGGCATCTACCCACTTCAGGGAATCTATGTCCAACATATCTTCCGCATAAGTCACGGGATCCTCCTCACTAATCATAGTTTCCACCAAGTAACTATCCTGATCATAGTCAAAACGAACCAGTGGCCTAGATACCCGGGTAGATCTTCTAGGTTGGTCAATACCTAGAACTTGTGGGACCCCTCCCACTGGTCCTAAGCTCTCATCATCAAGAACTATTTTCTAACGATGGGAGTTCAAGATATAATCATTCTCCAAGAACTGTGCATTTCGACTGCAGAACACCTTCTGCTCACTTGGATCATAGAATAGGTAACCCACAGAAACTTTTGGGTAGCCTATGAATAGGCAACGACTAGTCTTGGATTCCAATTTGCCCGTACTTGTTCTTTTAACGTGCATAGGACAACCCCAAATCTTCAAGTGTCTGACGCTTGGTTTCTTTCCAGTCCAAAGTTCTTATGGAGTATTTGGAACCGATTTGGTTGGAACCCGATTCAACACTTATATTACAGTCTCTAATGCGTAACCCCAAAAGGATGTGGGTAACTCTGAGTGTATGAGAAGTGGCCGGACCATATCCAATAAGGTCTTATTCCTCCTCTCTGAAACACCGCTAAACTATGATGTAGCAGGAGGATCTAACTGTGATACTATCTCGTTGACCTTTAAGTAGTCCCTGAATTCATCAAAGAGATATTCGTTTCCTCAATCTGATCGAAGGGCCTTAATTTCTCTCTCTAACTATTTCTCGACATCTTGTCTGAACTCTTTGAACTTTTCAAAGGATTCGAACTTGTGTCTCATTAAGTACATGTAACCCTATCGAGAATAATCATCGGTGAATGCAATGAAATACACGTGCTAGTTACGAGTCCTAACACTCAGGGGACCACATACATCAGTATGTATTAGGTCAAGCGTGCTTATACATCATTCAGGCTTACCGTTAAATGGTCGTTTCATCATCTTACCTTGAACGCAAGGCTCACAAGTGGGGAGATCTTCTACAGTTAAAAAATACAAATGACCATTCTTTACTAGCCTTGAAGGCAAGGCTCACAAGTGGTCAAGTCGATAATGCCACAGGCACGTGGGATTAACTGTATCATGGAATCTTTTCTTGGGAATATCAGCCGACGTAGTTTCGGTCATATTAGTTTCTAGAGAATGATGTAGAACATAGAGACCATTCTCCAGTTCCCCGTATGCGATGAATCTATTATTTCTTTTAATAGTAATCATATTACTAAAAAATACAGAATAACCATTTGCACACAGTTTTGAGATAGAAATCAAAATTCTTATTAAATTCTGTACATAAAGACAATCTTTAAGTACAATTATTCATTCTCTAAAAATTAACTCTACGGTTCCTATGGCCGCAGCTGCAACACTTGTAGAAGTCCCCAAGTAAAGCGTTACTTCTCCTTCACTCATCCTTCTGTTTACCTTGAAACCCTGCAGTGAGTTACACGCATGAGTTTAAGCCCCGGAGTCAATACAACAGGACATAGAAGCTACCAACAAATTGATTTCTATGACACGAGATTCGAGATTACCTTTCTTGGATTCCAGGTATTGAGGACAATTCCACTTCTAGTGGCTGATTTGCTTGCAATAGTGACAAGCATCTAATACCTTGTCTTTCCTCTACTTCTTGGGTTTAGATGCATTCTTCTGGGGCTTTCTCTTTGTCCTCCTCTTCTTGCCCAATTTGCCTATTTCAACAAGCATAGCTATGGGCTCATCCTTCTTAATCAATTATTCGGCCCTCTGCAACATATTGTTGAGTTCCTACAAGCTGACATTCACCTTGTTCATGTTGTAATTCATGATGAATTGATTGAATGATGGATGCAAAGAGTTGAGAATGGCGTCTATATGGGTTACCAGATCCAGCCCCGGATCCAAGAGCCTCCAGTTCGTTAGTGAAGCCCATCATCCAAAGATAATGGTCGTGAACTTGTTGGCCCTTAGATATCTACGCGGTCATGAACTGTTTCAAAACCTTCTGCCGAGTAGAGCGGCTCTGCTCTTCGTACATTGTCTTGAGACTATCTAATATGTCTTTGGCAAGTTCGATCTGATCGAACTGCCTCTGTATTGGATTATCCAACGAGGCAATGATATAACAGCGAACCAGAGAGTTTTTCTCCTCCCATTCTTGGTATTCCCTTCTCTGGGCCTCAGAAGCCCTATCTCCCGGACGATCCGGGGTAAGATTTTTTGCCACCCTATCCAATTTTTCAGAGGTTAAGACCAGGATAAGGTTACAGTACCAGTCAGCATAGTTTGGGCCCTTAAGCTTGTTGTCATCAAGAAGCTTTGCAAATTGTCCATTTGTCATTTTCTGATAAAAAAGCAAACATCAGTCCACAACATAATTTGATTCATGTTATCTATATAGATGTGGCTTTTAATATATGTTACATTCCCATTTATTCATCTCTGAAATTTTCCCCCTATCTCAGTGATAGAGACAATGACTTGTCTTTGAAAATGTGAAAAATCAAATAGGGTGCATAGAGCCAACTGTTTTACCTGCAAAACCCCACCACTTTCTGTGAAGGATCGTATTCACTCATCATATGAGCTTTCCCTTTGGCCTCTATCAGACAATGTTCAAAGCCATTTTAGGTTAAATATTTCTATCCAGTAAGTGCTCACCCATCATATTCGTAAACGCCAAAGTACCGTGAGAGAGTTCCCATTTTTTTGTGAAACCCTTATCATCTTATGAAACACTCAGATAAATCTAACAGCAAATGGATAGCCCATTTTTTTTGTATGTTTTCTCATTACTGAATGACCCATCCTCATGCTAATGATAGAAGGCTTTTAGAGAGTTCATCATATGAATCTCTCTATCACATGCATTCATATTGCTGGAGGGCTAGAGGGAACAAAAAATTATGCTATAGATTAATTTAGGTCAAAGCAAAGTAGCTTCCATTGACTTTCATAATGTCAGATTTAGGTGAGCCCTAATCGGCTAGATTTTCGCACGTATCCTCTTCAAGAGATGTGAAGCCCACCATTGAGGGAGATCATCCAATGATTTTCTACGAATCAGGTATAACTTTTCAGTTTTACCCATTAATCTCCAAAGGTTTCAAGCAAAATTACACTACATGTACACCCTAACAGCAACTGAGACAGTTCACTCCAACACTTAACAGTGCATCAGTATCAACCATAATAGGATAAATCTCCCCAAACTTATCCAACGACTATAAACATTCTAAACTAACACGAGTCTCATTAAATGTCCAATTTAAGGGTATTATGACATCATTGAAGCTAAAGACATACAACCCAAAATCAACTCTTCATGTGAGAATATTGTTCCATAAATTCCTTGAAAAATTACTTGTTGTTATCACAAAATTAATGATTTCACTAAATCCCCACTTACAATGCCTTCTAATGGCTTTCTCTACATTACACAAAATTATGTGTAATATAAGTAATGTGTTATATGTCAACCTTGAACATTTATTTTATGGATAGTTTTGATTACAATGATATATGATTACAATGATATACCCATTCCTTCGTGTATGTTTTCTTTATTCTTAATTTGTACTTATTCATCATGTATGTTTTTTATATTTATCTTAATTAGTTTCTCTAATGATCTTTTGATTTATCACATTTTACAGTTTTTCACTTGTGATTGCAGGGTATGATAATTCTTTTTAAAATGAGCGGCGAAAAGTGGATGAAGTAAAATTGAAGGGGATATCCGCACGAATACAGGGTGGAGGGATGTGGCTGTTTGGTCGATGTAGCAGTGATGGCTATGACTGTCGTAGCAATTGTGGCTATCCAACTGCCCAATAAATCCGTTTTTTTATTGTTAAAGACATCACGTGGGGACAGTCGGAGTAGTCGCCACTCCTCAGGCTAGGCTGCTTGGGGTTTGGATTCTGGGTTTTGCCATTTAGGACTGTTTCTGTTATCGCAAAAAGAAGACTCACCCAGGATCCCTCATCTCGTAAGTGTCAGATCTGACTTCTGAGCCACCGTACGCTCTCTGCCGTTCCGTTCTATTGTGTCTAACAGCAACTAACCGTTTCAGTCCATTCTACCATCTTTCTTCACGTTAATATAATCCGATTCATGAATAGAAATGTTGAGTTCATCAACCGATGGACAATGAACAATTTACAATATGTAATTCAACTAAATACTTCACCAAAAGATTTCTACGAGGAAAATGAAAGAAACGGATTTCATAAATCTGATACAAATGTTTGAGTTCATCTACAATCGATGGACAATGAACAATTTACAATATGTAATTCCACTAAAAAATACTTCACCAAAAGATTTCAATGAAAGAAACGGATTTGATAAATCTTAATTCATGAACAAGACTATCGAAAAACACAAAAAATAAACTAAAGCTGAACATTGATACTTTATTAAAAGCCCCTCAAACCAGACAAGGCAGAGATTCGATCCCGAGTAGTTAAAACTAGTACGATTTTCACGGCAAGCCAGCTGGCTTCTTACTCAATCGAAAACTAAAACTTAGCTGCGAGGGATATAACAAAAATCTTACATAACATTAAATACTAGTAAATATTATGCCAAAAATCATGCATTTGCATAAACAGATTTTTTATGAATTCAAAATTGCACAAAGACGAATTGTGTCAGGTTCAGGGAGAATACCATTCACGTAGAATTACCAAAAATATATCGTTCCATAAAAATTGGATTATAAAATAGAACTATGTGACGAGGCATTTTTCAAAGCAGATGAAATCGATAAAAAAAATGAAGAATAAAAACAAATTACATTATAAAAAATAAATAAAACAAAAACAAAAACAAATGCTATCCTCCATTTTAGAAATCTTGATGATGGAACCATGATCTATTAACCATATTAAGAGGACGCACGAATTTGAATAAACCATATACACGCCAGAGTCCAGAAAAGTTAAAAACAGAGGCATGGATACATCCAATTGAATCATTAGAAAGAAACATTGCAGAACTCTAGAGCAAACCATAAATTCACAAATCCTACAAACTACCAAAAGCAGGATAGAAAGACTTATTTAAAAAGATAGCTTGTTTCTAGAGAGCCCTGATCCATGAAATCCGAACATCACCACTACAGAGGGAAGAAAACATCAGAAAAGAAACCCTAATCCATTAAGGCTATATTCGAAACTCGCAGACCACAGGACCTTTTCAAGAGAGCTGACCACAATCAGCGACCACAACAGGCTTGGAGGTCCTCCCAGAAGAAGATCCGACCTTCTCAAGCGCCTTCACGACGTCCATCCCCTCGACGACCCTACCGAACACGACGTGCTTCCCGTCAAGCCACTCGGTCTTGGCAGTACAAATGAAGAACTGAGATCCGTTGGTGCCAGGACCGGCGTTAGCCATGGAAAGCACACCAGGTCCAGTGTGCTTCCTGATGAAGTTCTCGTCAGCGAACTTGGAGCCGTAGATCGACTCTCCGCCGGTTCCGTTCCCGGCGGTGAAATCTCCTCCCTGACACATGAACCCGGGAATGATTCGGTGGAAGGAAGAACCCTTGTAGTGTAGGGGCTTGCCCGAACGACCGACTCCCTTCTCGCCAGTGCAGAGAGCTCGGAAGTTCTCGGCCGTACGGGGTGTGACGTCGCTGTAGAGTTCCATGACGATACGGCCGGCCGGAGCTCCGCCGATCGACATGTCGAAGAAAACCTTAGGGTTTGCTGCCATCGTAGATCGCGCTCTCTACTTTCTCACCGTAACAGTCAACGAGAAATGAAGGAAAACCGGAAACAGGTGACGCTAGGGTTCGCAGAGTGGAGCCTCTTATATAGCTGTTTCGGCCGGTTAATTATCTTCTTTGTTCGATCTTAGCCGTTAGTATCTTACACGTGTCACCATAGATTAAGCACGAGACATTTTCAAGGACGGTGACCAGTAACCAGAGTTAGATTTAGACTGGCGTTGGGTTAAACTCGAGTAGCCATGCGGCGAGTGGTATATGCTTGAGTTATTCGAAGACTCTTTCTCTTTTTCTTTTCTTTTTTTCTTTTAAACGGAGTTCTTTGATGTGGTATATGCTTGAGTTATCGGGAGATGTTCCCAATACACGAGGGGATGTGATGTCGGACGTTGTGGGGGACAGCCTGGGCTGATTCGCTCTCGCTTTTGTTGCCTTTATAAATAGACGTACATGATCTTTGCCGTATACGTGTGTCTCACGCACAGATAAAATGGGAACCGTACAGTTGGTAGTTCTGTGAAATACATTTAGAGTCTGGAGATGTATCATATTTATTACTTATTAGTGTGTGGGCACGTGCCATGAACGTGCACGAGTAAAGATAAATATATTTGTCAATAATATGTTATTAAATTTAATTTTGAATTATTTATTAAAACACCCTATAATTTTATAGATATACTACGACTAATCTATATTTTGTATTTTACTAAAAATATCTATATAATTTGCAATCAACTTTCTTCAGGGGTATGGGTTTATGTTTTTTTATTTTAAAAGTACCCCTCTAATACTTCTTCATATATAAAACAAAATTAGCGGAATAAAATGTTTGTTAATATTTTATTAGGGAAATAATGATATTTTTATTTTTATTTTCTTTTAATTAAATTTATTTGAATAGATGTTAATGTTAAAATCGTCATTTTTTTACCTCCATCTAATCGAATGCTGATTAAATAGGTTGTAAATTATAGGGATCGTTTTAGTAAACTGCAAACTATGATAAATTTGAGTAAATATATGAAACTACAAGAGTGTTTTAGTAAATGATGACTATACCAAAACCAAGGCATTTATTGCATTTATAATTGTATAGATAGAGAATATATATATATATATATATATATATATATATATATATATATATATATATATATATATATATTTATTTATTTATTTATTTATATATTATTTCATACCCATAATATATTCAATTATTTGCTGTTTCTCATTGCTCTTTTTAATTTTATTAATTAACAAAGCATCTTAAGCAGATCAGATGAGCCAGACTCCCAACTAAATTGACTTTGACAATTGGACTAAACCAGTCCAAGCACACAATGGAATGGTAGATTCTAAGTTCTCTTGCAAAAACTGTCATAACATAGGCAAATACCTAGGTCAAGTTGAGTGAGCCAAACCTCACCATTTTACTTGACCTAATTGTACCAACTTAGGTTGCAGAACAAATGCATTGGAGTGCAAATGTAAAAAAAAATGCATATTTTTGTTTAATTTACTTTATTTTGCCTTGTGTCTTTATTTTTCTTTATTTGTAGTGCAATAAAACAAAATAAGCTAAAATTTCAAACAAAAATAAGTCAGAATTTACACTCAAATCATTTGCATTGTCATAGATTTGCATCAGTACAAATTATTTGCATTGCAACCAAACACAGCCTAAAGTACATTTTATTAAATATAAAAATATTCTTTTTGTAAAGCATGAAATAATGAAAAATAAAATGTTAAAAACATGATTAGTTGAGATAGGGATTTAACTTAAAATAAATATCAATAAATGCATCATAGTTAGACTCTTGAGGTTTTTTTTTTATCTGTTCTGTTACATTTATCATAAAAGATGGCTATAGATTTTATAGATTTTAGGACTTTTTTTGCAATTAGAATTATTTTAGGGAATTTTGCAATGCACCCCAACTCAAAACTATGATTTCATCCACAAACTTACAACAATTCAAATTTACAAACAGCTCGACCTATAACACCCATACCTGTAATTAGCATTAATTTCAAGCTGACACCTACCCTGAACTGTACAGTGAAACTAATATTTCAGAGGTGAGGTGGATTGAACGGTAAAAACCCCCTAGATTTTAAGACTTTGAGATTTGTTGAGATGTTCAAAACAAAGACTCAATTTTTTTTTTTTTTTGTATATTATGAATTTTATCAATTTTATAGACTATTTCTCCGAGTTCAGGTAGCATGTAACTGTTGTTTGGTTATTTAAAAATGAAGTCTTACAACCGATGAAGGGGGCGACTGGGGCATTATTGTATTTCAACCATTGTTATGGACATATGGGGAAGGGCCAAGCTTCGTAGTTCATATCAGTTAACCCACAACACATTTCAATCATATATTAGGAATATCTTTCAATGATATCTCATCATTTATCATACTATTACCGACAGATGTTTGTAATACACGGCTGAGATGTTAAGACCTTGTGGGGCGCCTCTTGTGCGGGGCTGATGTGAATTCCACGCTTCTCTAGGCTCTTCTTTTGGGTATGTGAAAAATTAGGCTCCGTTTGGTTTGTGGGATGGGACTGAGTTTTCTCATTTGGTTTGAGGAAAATGGAGAGATCGGATGAGAAAGAGGTGGGGTCTGGGATGAGAGATCCCAAAAATGTGGAATCGTAGTGAAATTCCGGTGGAAAAATTGAGAAACCATTGTTCATTGCTTTCCAACAACGAAGACGAACGACAACGAACAATGATAACGACGACCGACAACGAACAGTGTGACCCGATCTATTCTCCACTGTTTTCTTCAGATACTGGCAAGGAACTACTGTTTATTGTCTTCCCCTTTCGAACGGAGGAGGCAGCAGTGGCAAGAGAACCAGGCAGCGCCGATCTGCTACCCTGCTACCATCGAGCTGTTGCGACTCAGTTTGTGAATGCAGACCCATAGAATAAGGAGCGTTCCAACCATTTATCGACGGAGACCACGCTGGATTACCCCTCGCCTTCATCGGTCTCTGATGGACCAGTCCCCGCGGATAGCAATGTTTCCATCGATTAGTCCTTCTTCGACATGTTCCTAGTGGGATCCGAAGATAGCGTGTCAGATTTTGGAATTTTTTTCTGGGTTTGATAATTACTCGTTCGACTATTTTCCCTCGTCACTGGATTCCTTGGATGAAGGAACGACGAACTAGGCAGCGGCGATTTGAAGAGGCGGCGGTGGCAAGAGAACCAGGCAGCGACGATTTGCTACCCTGCTATATTCACTGTTCTCTGTCTCTCCCTCCATCTTCCTCTTCTCTTTTCTCCCTCACCTTCTTCTTCTTCCTGTTCTTCCCGTCTTCCTCCCTCACCTTCTTCTTCTTCTTGTTCCGGCGAAGTAATTATTAACATGTTTTTCCTATTATTTTCCCATGTATAAAATCAAACACCAAAAAAATCAATTTTTACACTTTTTCATCCTATCGTATCTTTTCTTATCCCATCCAAATCTTCCTATAAACCAAACGGAACCTTAAGAAAAAAAAATATTTTAAAAACGATTTACGAAGATTCGTACATAAACAACTTTATCACCGCACCGGTAAGTCGGGTCCCCATAAAATAATACTTAGATTCTTCATTCTCCCTTGGTGGTGTTTTGGCCACAGAAATATTCAACGATAGGTCGTAAATGTGGTTCGAGTGAGATGGAGACTACTTTTATGTTATATGCTCACGTGGTGTGGGGTCATTTTTGGCATATTGAATACAGTCTTAGTTAAAGATTTTTTATTAGAAGGGTCAAAAGTAAATAAGTATAAATTATAGGGGGTGAAAGTTAATAAACATGAATAGAAATATGAAATATAAGAGGATTTTGGGCTTTTCTTAACTTGGATGATAAAAGTTTGGTCTTTTTTTTTTTTTTATTTAACAATCGGAGCCAATATATTAGTGGGTCCTTCACCCCCGAAAACTTGTTAACACTGTTTGGAGGGATAATTTAGCTCGTTCTATGACGTGATGACACGTGGAGTGATATAATGACTTAGGACGTTTCAGCATCTTTGGACACTTCAGTAGTCCTACTATATATTTGGCATGGATGTTTAGATGCAGAGAAAATAGTGTTGCTGATGTGTGGTTGGAAGCATCGTTTTCTTGAAAAATGGTACCTTTATTTTTGTTTGGAATCGTTGCTGGTAGGTAGGATGTTTCTTGGAGCAACAACAACTTTTTCTGTTTGGTATTAATGCTCCAAGAAACGTTTTCAGCACCGGTACCCATTATCCAATGGCACATCACTGCCTTGTTAGCAGCAATGAGTTGCAACTCTAGGAAACGTCAAATTTGGTGTTGCTCCAAGCCATAGCTTCCTGATTTCCAAGGCGTGGCTTGGAGCACCGTTTTTATAAAAAATGGTTCCAAACAAATGCATGTTTCCTAGAGTGTTGTTTTTTCCAATGTAGCACTAATTTGGCGCAATTTCTCCAGGAAACGGCAATGATGCCAAATAGCCGCCTAGTCACCTCGGGCATCTCAGGTCACTTAGCCAATATAGGGGCCCAAGCAGCTTGCCACACTCATTGACCTGACCAAGGTGCCACGTAGCTTACTTCTAGAAGCGAGCTAGTTGTCTCCAATCTCATCGGGATCACGTCGTATGCCAACGAATCTTATCTTCATCCCGGCCTAATTGGATGGACTTGGATAAGCCTTATTAGCTTACTCGGAATCCATCTTCAAGTGCGGAACTGACTTTGGGTTAGGTGGGTCGATGATCTCAGACACACATTGTAAGGCCCACTACAGCTCCCCTATATAAAGGCTTTGCCTCCAACCTCATAAGGTACGCCCGATTTAGATCTCCCTCACTTACTATTACTCTTAAACAATTAGCTCTTTACAATCTCCATCGCTAACTTAAGCATTAGAGTACCCACACCGAGTAAAGCACCTCGAAACACTTTGATATTGTCTCCTTGCAGTTCAACCCGACCACGTAGCTAATCCGATGTTCGAACTACCTTCTAGTAGGGAGCGACTAGATCACGCATCATCACTATTATTTATATTGGTAGAGGACCTTCTAGTAGGGACCACTCAACAAATATATTTTCTTTAAAATTTGTGTAATAGATCCAAACCTTTTTGCCCTATTTCTTTCCAAATCCTATCTCATGTACTTCCTATCTCTCCCCCCCCCCTAAAAAATCTAAAAAGAAAATTCTTATTTAGAGATTGTAGGAAATTTTAAGGCACAAGGGATCCCTCAGCCACCCCAACCAAAATACTTTTCTTTTTCTGATCGATATTATTTATCCCGGTTATTTCTAACAGGAAAAATAGAAGAGAAAAAGTACTAATTTCCAATATGCATAATAAGTGTTAACAGCTGAACCACGCAACTCATAGGATTTTTTTTTTTTTTCTTTTCTGCTACTAAGAAGGGTGGATATAGCAGATTCAAACACTTGTTTGTTACTTGTTGTTTTGTTTTGTTTATGGTATATTTATATGTATCCCCTTGTGTTTTCGATAGAAGACGAAATAAAAGAAGAATCCTCCTTCAATTTCTCCTTTGCACAACTTCAGAAAATATTTAAATAGCCTAGGAGTATCTCTTGTTTTATCCTTTCTTCTGTCCATATATGTGACAAATTAGTCGTATAATGCTAGTCTAAAAGGGAGAGAAAGCGACACGCACGAACCAACTTGACTTCAGGAATCAGGATGCCATTTGTACGTATCCAAACATGATTCCAAAATTCTGCCAAGGAGTAAAAGTGGCTTCATTATTTCATTTCGTATTCTCCATCGTTTTTCTTTGCAATTCTCTAATTTAATTTGGATTCACTGACATGGTGTAGTGTTATCTAATACCCTTCTCGTATTCACATGATTCCTCCCTCAAAACAAGCTGCTGATTCTTAAATCCTGACATCGCACGTGGAGTAACTGGTTAAATTTCTGAACTTGATTTGATAAATTATGGACAATTATAATGATGGTATTGGTGGGTTATTTTTCTCCGTCATCTTTTATTGCATGGTTAGTCCTCACTTAATTGGCTCGATGAAGACAATTTTTGAACCATGAAATAGGCACCAACCTCGCCAAGGCTTTCCAATCAGTCCGAATCCTCCTGCAACCCTTTCTACTAACCAAATTACATGTATAGACACCAGCTGTTCCACATTGGTGTGACTCTCCTGTGCGTGTTTAACATGTGAATCCCTTTATAATGAAGGATGATGATTCTCTTCTCCCCAGTCTCTACTATGTCCCACCCCCTTTTATCTCAGTCCATATTATTTCATGGTTTTCAAATTCGGACCAGGATGTTCTGATTGGAAAAACCAGGAATTGGTCAGCTAATCGGTTTTGTTTTATTTTAGAATCGTTATTTCGTTAAAAACCGTTAATTTGATGATTAAATCGTTGACTTGGATAGTTGAATTGTTCAAACCATTTCAACCATCCAATAGCTTTGGTTGTTTTTATTTTTATTTTTTTATTTTTTTGTCAGAACTGGTCGTTCATTCGATTCGAACGGTCAGACCATTTGATCCGGGAATTGGACCCCTGACCAATTCAGTGTCTGGTTCAGTTTTAAAAACCTCGATCAATATAGTTTATATAGAACCGGCATAGTTCCTTTGATCAGACCACAGATAGAATTCCAGTAACACCATCAGCCTTCTACCACCACTGGAATGTTTAAGATGATGGAAGGTGATTTGACCCGACCTCATCATAAGAGAAAATGTGGATGTGACTCAGCATAAGTGACAACTCAGCACAACCAGTCCGCCAAGATCCAGCGTGGCAGCTCGGTACCAGATGACACTCCGATTACCCCGAGCTAAGATTCTTCCAAGGAAGCACCTCGAGCTAAGATTCTCCCAAGATAGGAATCTCCCGAGCTCAAAGGCACTTCGGGTTGAGCTCGGGAGCCTTCTAAGTTAGAATAAATTTACTCATGCCCAAACCTAAGTAGGCCACCTCGGGTAGAAGCACCTCGATACGACACCTGCAGCTCGGCACAGGGTAACTCAGTTCAAGGCAGCTCACGGAAGAGCAGCTCAGCGTATCACAGAAAGATCTCCTGTCTGATAACCGTACCTGCCAAATCTGGATACTGCACCCACGTCTCTCGCCAGGCGGCGTCGTGCATGCCAACCCTGAGAGGTGTGCCCCACTTGGCAGGGCTGTACTTTGCAACAGTTACCTGCGTAGCCCGGGCAAGTAACAATTGTGGCAGAGAATCGGAGGCGGTTATGCCTGATTTGACAGGACACCGCTATATAAGAGCTCTGACCCCCAAAGAGCAAGGGTATTGCAACTTGCGTGATCTGCACTCTAGCCCTTATATTTTTCTCTGCAACTCTCTCTCTTTCATCTATCAACTTTCTCTCCCATTTACTAACTTAAGCATCGGAGTATTCCCATCGGGAGAGCTCCCCAGGGATCCTTCTTCTTCTTCATAGGTATCTCGTCCATTACCAGCTAGGAGCGCAACCGATGCCAGCTAGGAGTGACCAGATCGCGCACCATCAATTGGCGTCGTCTGTGGGAACCGCTTCAAAAAGCCTTCTTCCACCAAACTTAGCAACTTCAGTTTCCATGGCTTCCTCCAGCAACACCGGATGCAGCGAAGAAATAGTGCCACCGAGGAGCAACTTCAGGTCCTAGTAGTATGTATTGGACAGTTCACCATTCCCCTCTCTATGGACGGAGTTCCTACTCTGAATGTGCCTTAGATAATGGCACCTGTGAATGCTCCACTTCCCTCCACGGTAGGAGCAACCTTCGTCGAACCTTCTATTGTTCCTCCGGTGACCAGGCAAAACCAGCTTGAAGACCTGGTGCACTGCATGCAAATGCAGGCCCAAATGCAACAGTTTCAACAGTTTCAGCTGTATCAACAGCAAGTGTTACACCAAGTCTATCAGCACCAGTATCAACAGCAGTTTCCACCACTGCCCCAGAACCAACAACAAGTTCCTCCTCGACACCCCACTGCACAGTAGGCCAAGCCCCGCCGTCGTAACAAGCAACCCCCCCCCCCGCCGGGGAGAGACCTCCCAAACTCAGAACCCTCTTGGGAGTCAGGTCTCATCCCGCGGGAGGGAAAGACAAGTCACCCCCCCTACCTCGTAGCATGTGGTCAGGTCAGGGGACTCTCAGCCAACCAGGCCCGCATCACCTTGGCCTTCGCAGTTAAAGATCATGCTCGTTAAGAACCAATTCGAAGTCTTGGCTGCGGATTATAGATAGGGTCCTTCAGTCCACAGCCATCGGCAATAGTCCGAGCCCCTTCCCGGGCTTACCATGCCCGATAACACAGAGGCCAGCAGCACTAATGTAGAGTCAACGAAGAAGCAGCAGAGACGTCGTCGAGCTCACCGAACTATAGCCCAGCGCCTGCCCAAACTCCCCAAAGAAGAGGCGAGCTAGGGAGCATTGAAGACCACCCCGCTCCTCTCCGTACCATCTCCCTTGGCTCCTGAACTCTTGGCCATCCCAATGCTCAAAGACTTCAAGGTACCTCCCCTAGACAAGTATGATGGATCATTCGACCCGAATGATCACGTAGATGCCTTTCAATCACAGATGCACTTAGCAGGGATGAGTGAGTCCTGCATGTGCGTAGCCTTCTCCACCATGTTCAAGGGAGTAGCTCGCATGTAGTACAAGAACCTTGCACCTGGCACGATCAATAGTTGGGCACAATTCGTGCAGGTTTTCACCTCCCACTTTGTTTCCAGCAAGAGATGCCCAATGACCCAAGAAAGCCTCCTCTGCATAGTCTAGAGGGAAGGAGAGTCCATCCGCAGCTACATCAAAAGATTCAACGATGCATGTCTGTAGATACCTGACTTGGACCCCGCAGTGAGGCTCACAACAGCCAAGAGGGGCATAACGCACAAGGAGTTCAAGTGGCACATGGTTGTCAATAGACCTAAGGATGTGACTGAATTCCTCAAGCTCGCGGACCAGTTCATCGGAACGAAGGAGGAGATGAACCAGAAGGACGAGAACTTGCCCGAGAAGAGGAAAAGAGAAGGTGAGTCATCGATCCACGGGGACAGCAAGAAGAAGAAAGAGCCAGCTCGGAGAGGAAGGTCAGACCAGTCTTTTCAACCTCCTCCAGCCGACAGGCCAAACTATACGCCATTGAACGCGAAGTGAGCTGAGATCCTCATGGCGATCAAGGACGCGCCGTACGTGAAGTGGCCACCCCGACTGAGAGGAGATCTAAATGTTAGAAATAAGAACTTGTACTGTCATTTTCATAAAGATCACGGTCATAGTACCGAAAGTTGTAAAAACCTCCGTGATGATATAGAAGAAATCATCCATCACGGATATTTAAGAAATTTTGTACAAAATGATAATAAAACTGGACGGCAGGGAGAGCAAGGTAGAGACGCTCCCGAGTCCGACAGCAGACAAGGCGAGCAGCCACAGAGGCCACCCCCCAAAGAGAGGCCAGTTCGGGGAACAATCCACATGATCACTGGCGGGTTGATCATCGCGGGCTACACCTCAGCTACAGCTAGGACCTTTGCCCGCGAGGTCAAAAGAGAAGGGCAGAATCCCCCAAAAGCAACCGAGGATGGAGGAGCCAATTTTCTTCACCAAAGAAGATGGACGCGGAGTCCACTACACTCATGATGACGCGCTTGTCATGAAGATAAGAATCAATGATTTCGAGGTGAAGCGTGTCCTCATCAACTCTGGTAGCTCGGCAGACATCATTTTCAAAGGAGCGTTTGACAAGCTTCAACTTCAGGAAAGTGACCTCAAGCCCCGAGTACTTTCTTGGTGGGCTTCAACAGAGAGGAAGTCAGGCCCTTGGGGAGAATTTCCGTACTTGTGGAGGTCGGCACCTGGCCTAGCATAGTGAGGCTCGAGCACAACTTTTTGGTGGTCGCAACTCCCTCCTCGTACAATGCCATAACAGGTCGGCCCATCACCCATGCTCTACGAGCGGTGGTTTCCACCTATTATTTGGCCATGAAGTTCCCCATGGACTTCGGAGTTGGGGTAGCGCGAGGCGATCAGCTCGAGTCTTGCAAGTGCTATGTTGCCGCCCTAAAAGGAAAAGCCAAGGTGGCAGACGACCTCAAGCTAGAGTGACCTACAGAGCACTATGAAGAGCGGGCTGCACCTATAGAAGAGACGGCTTCCGTGTCTGCTTCAACAGAGGACCCAACTCACACCCTCCAAATCAGCGCTTCAATCGAGGAGCTTCTATGATCTCAATTGGTAAGCTTTCTACTTAAAAATTTAGATGTTTTTGCATGGTCCGCGGCCAAGATGCCCGGCATAGACCATAAAATCATCACTCACAAACTGAACACTGATCTTGTAGTTAGGCCCGTTAGACAGAAGAAGCGCAACCAAGCCCCGGAGCGTTGGAGAGCAGTTGACAAGGGGGTCAGGAAGCTCCTTGCATCCAATTTCATTAGGGAAGTCCATTACCCGAGCTGGGTAGCCAACCTCGTTCTAGTAAAAAAGGCTAATGGTAAATGGCGTATGTGCGTCGATTATACCGACCTGAACTGAGCTTGCCCGAAAGACTGCTTCCCACTCCCCAAAATCGACCGTTTGGTGGGCGCAACCTCAGGGCATGAGTTGCTGAGCTTCTTGGATGCCTATTCGGGCTACAACCAGATCAGAATGGACCCTGCTAATGAAGAAAAAAGGGCCTTCATAACCAAGCTCGGCCAACACTACTACAAGGTCATGCCCTTCGAACTGAAAAATGGCAGGCAACATTTTAGAGACTTGTAAACTGACTGTTTGAATCGTCGATTGATAAAAAAGTAGAGTGTTATGTAGATGACATGGTCGTCAAAACCCAATTTTCAAAAGAATTAATAAAAGATTTGCACTCTGTTTTTGAAATTTTGTGCAAGTTTAATATGAAGTTAAATCCGAACAAGTGCGTTTTCGTTGTCACCTCGGGTAAATTCCTAGGTTACATCATTAACCAACGTGGTATTGAGGCCAACCCTAATAAAATCAAGGTCATCTTAGATATGAGACCACCTTGGAAATTGAAGGAGGTTCAGAGGCTGAACGACCGCATAGCCACTCTGAGTCGCTTCATGTCTAAATCGATAGATGAATAAAAGAAGTAGATCAAGTCCAGCGGCCCATCTAATAAAAGAAGTAGATTGGGTCAGCTCGGTACCTCTCTACAAGTGACGGGGTAGTCAGCTCGGTACTAATAAAAGAAGTAGATTGGGTCCAACGACCCATCTACTATGTTAGCAAAGTGTTGCAAGAAGCAGAGACAAGGTATCCTGAGATCGAAAACTGGCGTATGCGCTAGTTGTCGCAGCTCGGAAACTTCAACCGTACTTCAAAGCTCATACGATCGTTGTCCTCACCAATAAGCCTCTGAGGCAAGTCTTGCTCAAGCCTGAGGTCTCCGGTAGATTGACAAAGTGGGCCATCGAACTCAGTGAGTACGACATCCAATATAAGCCACAAACTGCTATCAAGGCCCAAGCCTTAGCTAACTTCGTTGCAGAATGCACTTTCAGCACCGAGGTCCCTGAGTTAGCCGAGCCCGAGCACTGCGAGGGAACTCAACTAGCGTGGCCTCTCTCATGGTTAGATAGAACCCGACCTGGGATGAGGAGCCTTGGATCCTCCATGTTGATGGCTCATTAAATCAATAGGGTAGTGGAGCTGGAATCGTTCTGTATGGACCAAGTGGCGTGAAATTGGAGTATGCGTTACGCTTCAAGTTCGCTGCGTCCAACAATGAAGTAGAGTGCGAGGCGTTGATAGCTGGGTTGGCCCTAGCAAATGTGGTAAAATCCAAATACATCGTTATCTGCAATGACTCCTAGCTCGTGGTCAACCAGGTTAGCGGCGAGTATGAAGCTCGTGAGCCAACCATGGTCACCTACTTAGCCAAAGTCGTAGAGGCTTTGCTTGACTTCTAGTCACACTTCATCAAACAAATCCCGAGATCCAAGAATGGTGAGGCCGACGCCTTGTCCCGACTAGCCAACACAAGCGATAACACCATGAGGACCGTGTACATAGAGAACCTGCCTCGGCCTAGCATTCTCAAGGTGGCAAAGGAGGTCGCTCCTGTCGTACAAGCAGAGCCGAGCTGGATTGACCCACTCGTGAGCTACCTGCTACATGGAACCCTCCCTGCAGATTGTAATGATGCCAGAAGGGTAGAGCGCTAGGCAGCCAAATACGTCATAATAGACCGGTGGTTGTACTGAAGATCTTACACGCTCCCTTATCTACGCTGCTTACGACCCTCTGAAGCCGAGCTTGTGCTCCGCGACACTCATGAGGGCTTGTGCAGCGGACACTTGAGGGGCAAAGCCCTCACCCAAAAAGCGCTACGACAGGGATATTATTGGCCAACGTTGAAGGTAGTTGCGATTGAGTTCGTCAAAAAGTGTGACAAATGTTAGAGGCACACTAACATCCACCACCAGCTCGCTGCCGACCTAAAGTACCTCACCAACCCATGGCGCTTCGCACAATGGGGGATCGATATACTCGGACCATTTCCACCAACGACAGAACATATGAGGTTCTTAGTGGTAGCAGTTGATTATTTCACTAAGTGGGTGGAGGTCGAAACTCTTGCGACGATCACAACTCAGAATGTGCAGAACTTCTTCTACAAGAATATAGTTTGTCATTTCGGACTACCCCGAGTACTCGTCTCTAACAATGGCAAACAGTTCGAGGACATTAAATTCCATAACTGGTGCAAAGATATGGGAATACAACAAAATTTTACCTCGATGGCGCACCCTCAAGCAAATGGCCAAGCGGAGGTCACACAGAGAGTAGCTCGGTGCTATAATGCCAAGGTCAAGAAGCAGAACCTCCGCATCAGAGACCTAGTTCTTCGTAAAGTCATGGTACTTGAGCCCGGTGTTGGTAAGCTCGGGCCAAATTGGGAAGATCCCTACCGAGTAAAACGGGTACTTAGGGAAGGAACGTATGAGCTCGAAACCCTAAAAGGGAAGCAGATACCTCGGGCATGGAATATTTTCAACCTAAGGAAATATTACCTGTAATTACCAAACTCCAGAGGAGTGGACTATAAGTCACTCCCTTAGCTTAAGGGCTAAAACGCCGAGCTAAGGACCTCGGCGCCCAGTCGCCTCTTCGACATGGGCGAACTCCAGAGGAGTGAACTATAAGTCACTCCCTCAACCTAAGGGCTAAAACGCCGAGCTAAGGACCTCGAAGGCCAGTCGCCTCTTCGGCATGAGTGAACTCCAGAGGAGTGGACTATAAGTCACTCCTTCAGCCTAAGGGCCAAAACGCCGAGCTAAGGACCTCGGTGCCCAGCCTCTTCGGCATAGGCAAACTCTAGAAGAGTGGACTATAAGTCACTCCCTTAGCCTAAGGGCAAAAATGCCGAGGTAAGGACCTCGGTGCCCAGTCGCCTCTTCGGCATGGGCGAACTCCAGAGAGTGGACCATAAGTCGCTCCCTTAACCTAAGGCCTAAAATGCCGAGCTAACAAAAGACCTTGGTACCGTGTAAGACCTAATCGCCTTATCAACATAGGCTAAGCACTTTTAATGCCTAAGGCGCAGGCAGCTCGGGTGTGAACCCTATGATGCATAGCCCGCCCGACATACAGCGGGTTAAACCCGTTAGGGACAACTGACGTCAACTTAAGTAACCCAAGTGCAGACAGGTCGGGCATATACCCTACTATGTCGCTCACCTCGGTGTACATCATAGAATCACCCCTAAGTATTGGGAGACAGTTCGGGGTGACGACAGTTAAGAAACCCCTACTTCGGGTATTTAGCTCGATAACTTAACAACTCGAGGTAAAATAATCACTTCAGAAGATAAGGTAAATTACAATAACACTTAGCGAAAAAGTGGACTTTCATTACAAAGATATCTCATTACAAGGAGTTTGTTACGACAAAAAAAAAAAAAAAAAAACTGAGCTCGCAAGCTCAAAGTACAAGGACCGTTCGAACTGCTTGGGTGACTTCTCGCTTGGAGCCTCCATAGAAGTGCCGGCCTGATGGGTGGTAGTGGCCTCTTCAACGTCATCACCCTCCTCCTCAGAGTCCGGGTCTTCGGCAGCTTCGCGGGCTATCTCTCCTATGATTTGTGAGGTGGTGATGGCGCTTACGTCAAGCTGTGGGAACTCACGCTTTATCAGCCACCAACTGAGCTTGAAGCCTTTGCGGTAGGCCTCCACCATCACCCCATCGAACTCCTCCGACTTGACGTAGTCTTGGACGGCCTTGACCTTGGCTTCCTCCATAGCGCCAAGAAGGATATCAGTTCACTCCTTGACATCGACTTCGAGGTTCTCTACTTGGCGCTTCAGAGCCCCCTTATCTGACTCAAGGTTCTTCACCTTGTGCAGCAATTCCTCCTTCTCGCGTAGCAACTCCTCCTTCTCGCACGGCCACTCCTCCTTCTCTGACATCAACGACATAACTAACTCCTTGTGATTTAGCACATCGCCTTCCTGCCGGCGGATTTGGCCGCGAGCTAGCTTCAGGTCGGAGTGAGCTGTGCGAGCTGAGTCTTCGGTAGCCAAAGCCCGGTTCAAGTGCCTCTTAGATTAGAGAGTCAGGGCATGCATGACAGAGTTTACCTGCCAAGAGAATGTCAGTTAGCACCAGTAAGGAAACAATTGCAGAAGTTTGAAGTATAACGGAACTTATCACCATAGAGTGGGCCCGAGCTCCGAGCTGAGAAGGCGATAGCTTGGCCCATTCGGAGACCTCCTCTGCATACACAGTCCCTTTGCTCTTTCGAAGGCTGTGCTATGGGTTCAAGATGCTTCGAGTTATTCCTTTGCTCCCTGAGGAAGTGACAGGCACAAGAGCGGGCTCTGTAGTGGTCTTGGGAGCGGGCTCCATAGTTGTCTCAGGAATAGGCACCGCAATCGTTTCGGGCTCCCGAAGTGGGAGGTTCTCTGACCCCTCCAAGTCAATCACCGGAGGAGCTACAGCAAGCTGTTCGGGCTCCGGAGTAGGAGCCCATGGAGATTCAATGCGAGCTCTCTTTGTAGCTCCCTTCTTTCTCCCCTTCATTTTTCCAAAGAGTTTCTCTGCACTAAGTCACTCCATAGGATCTGGAACAGAGTTCGACGTCAATAATGCTACCAAGAAGTGGAAACGGGCTACCAAAGAAAAATACTAACTCTAAACAAGGTGACCTACCGGGACTCAGACTGGCCTTAATGAGCTTGTTCTCGGTGATGAAGTCCTTGTAGTCAAAGCCAAGCTCTGCCCAAGACTAGAGTGTCTCCCCTGTATCCCGGTCCAGCGTAATGCCAGAGTCCTGAATGGCCACCCTCCAGTGAGTAGGAAAGGGCCATCCCACAGGGTTCCAAACTACAAAATAATCTCGTTTCTAGGCCGGGATTTTATTGGAGAGGTCATGTAGCAGCTTGTAGCCCGGGCGAGGGGACATGTAGTAAGTTCGCCTGTGCTCGGGGAGAATGCTAGAAGCATTCTACTTAATGGAATGTATGGAGGCGAAAATGTCAAGGTCGAGAGGCAGGGCGTAGTCAAAGCAAAGGGAGATGGTACCGACCACGTTCCGAATGGAGTTTGGGTGGAACTGGTCTATAGTGACATCGAAGTGATTTAACACTTCAATAATTAGGGGGTGTAGTGGAAGGCAGAGTCCGGCCACGAGCTGTTCCCCGAAAATCACGATCTCATCGCGACCGTGTTCCCAAGGGAAGTCGCCCGTATGAAGGTGGTAGGTATACCCCCTGGAAGGTTATACCGAGCTATTAGGCTCCTAAGCCTGTCTACCGTCATGGTAGAAGGACCGAACTTGTTTGTTATCCGACCTGATTAGAGGTTGATGCCGGGTTACCCGAGGTCTCCCGCACCTCGTAGGTGGAATGTGCCTCGAAGGCACCTACTTGAGCCAAGGTACCCACCTCGGGCTCATCTAAAAGACAGTGGAAGCTATGGTCTGACATAGTTACGAACTGAAAAATGAACTAAGGGAAGCTAACTACGAAACCGAAAAGACCGGAATCGAACTGAAGAGGAGAGGCTAAGGAGACTCACCAAGGGAAGACGACCGAACTAGGAAGAATGGCAGACTGGAAAACCCAAGCTAAAGAGCTTAGCCGCGACCTCAAGACGAGCGTTAGTGAACTTATGGCAGAGAAAATGGCTGGGGTCCCCCCTATTTATAGCCACTATGTCCGAGATTCAATGATTGAGATCATGATGATCTAAAGACTCTCAAGAAAACCAGATGCGTGACCCCCGAGGTGAAATCAGTTTATCGCATTTTTTGACGTCCGTGGAGTATATAGATCGTGTGACGTTCGCAGAGTCTATAGATCGTGTGACGTCCGTGCATGAACTGTACACGACTCGGGTTATCCTTGATTGAGCCGAGCAGTGAACTGGTCGTGAACTCCCCACACCAGGTCAGGACCCCTGGCTCGGGGAGTGGGGGGAAATTGATGGAGGGTGATTTGACCCGACCTCATCATAAGAGGACACATGGATGTGACTCAGCATAAGTAACAACTCAGCACGACCAGTCCACCAAGATCTAGCATGGCAGCTCGGCACTAGATGACACTCCGATTACCCCGAGCTAAGATTCTTCCAAGGAAGCGTCTCGAGCTAAGATTCTCCCAAGATAGGAATCTCCCGAGCTCAAAGGTACTTTGGGTTGAGCTCAGGATCCTCCTAAGTTAGAATAAATTTACTCCTGCCCAAACGTAAGTAGGCCACCTCGGGTAGAAGCACCTCGATATGGCACCTACAACTTGGCACAGGGTAGCTCAGTACAAGGTAGCTCGCGGAAGAGCAGCTCGGCGTGTCACAGGAAGATCCTGTCTGACAACCGTACCTGCCAAATTTGGAGACTGCACCCACGTCTCTCGCCAGGCGGCGTCGTGCCTGCCAACCCTAAGAGGAGTCCCCTGCCTGGTAGGGCCGTACTCTGCAATAGTTACCTGCACAACCCTATCAAGTAACGACTATGGCAGAGAATCAGAGGTAGTTATGCCTGATTTGACGGGACACCACTATATAAGAGCTTCGACCCCCAAAGAGCAAGGGTATTGCAATTTGTGTGATCTGCACTCTAGCCCTTTTATTTTTCTCTACAACTCTCTCTCTTTCAGCTCTCAGCTTTCTCTCCTAGTTACTAACTTAAGCATCGGAGTATTCCCACCGGGAGAGCTCCCCGAGGATCCTTCTTCTTCTTCATAGGTATTTCGTCCGTTGCCAGTTAGGAGCACAACCGCTGCCAGGTAGGAGTGACCAGATCACACAACATCACAAGATATTGTCATATATCTATCTATCTATCTATCTATCTATATTATATATAGATTTTATATATATATATATATATATATATATATATATATATATATATATATATATATATATATATATATATATATATATATATTATTTTTTTATTTCATGTTATTTTTGAAACAACCAATGAGATGCACTTTCCCAATAACTTAAATAATCTCTTCTCCTAAACTAGTTCCCCCACTTTCTCCAAAATTATCTCTAATTTAGTAAAGAGTTTCTCTCCTAAATTATCTCTAATTCCAATTTATCCTCTCCCCTACATTTTATCTATATCTATCTAAAGAAAGTTTGGATTAAAAAATTTAAGAATTATTTAAATATTCTAACAAAATTATATAATATCTTTAAAATATTTATTAAAAACACAAAAAATAATTTTTATATTTTTACAAAATATATCACGAAATTATGTACTAATAATTTAAATAATGTTTTTCCGGATTATCAATTTAAATGTTTTTCAAATATTTAATAATATGTAATAGCTTTAAATAAATAAAATTCAAATAAAAAAATAAATATTTTAAAGATTATTTAAATATTTAAATAACTAAATAACTAAATATTTAACATAACTAGATTTTAAATGGTTAAAATAAATAAATTATGTAATAAACTTAAGAAATTCCGAAAAGTAGAAAAATAATTATAACATAATATTGAAATTAATAATAATTTAAAATTTTTACATAATATTGGAAATAACTAATTTCACTTATATAAAGTAATAATTCGAGAAAATAACTTTTAGAAAAAAATAATATTTATTAATAATTATTTTAAACTCTTAATATGTATTTATTATATGATTATATACTAAAATTAATATTTGTTGTATTTCAGTAATTATTTATTGTTTTTTATCATAAATATATTTTCAATGATTATGTATAAATTTATTTTGTTTTGTTATTTAACAGAAAACTTTTGATAATTATTGGATATTAAACTACTATTATTGAAATTTTTAAATTTAATTTGTTGTACTTATTGTACTTATTGTATTGTTGTTATAACTTTTTGATTAATATTTATTTGAGATTATACTATTTATTGATTGAGTTAATATATTTTTAGTACTTATTGTATTTTTTCATTATCAATATATTTTCAATAATTGTGTATTTTCACTATTAATTTTCAATAATTATCGGTGATTAAACTATTGTAATTTATTAGAAGTGAAACTATTAATTTAGCTGAAACTATGACTATTCATGAGTTGGTTCAGTTTGGCCGTAAGCTATTTGGCCAACCAAATAGACCTTGTCAAGTTGGGGAGTTGGTCAATGAAAACCGACTGATCTTTTGTGAAAACCAATCCACTCAAGTTGTATTGGTTGAGTCAATTTTTTGGTTAAGTCAGTCGGTTTAAAAGATTTAAACTTAAAATTTTAATTTAATTTAAAAAATTACAGTGCAATTATTAAAATATAAATTTAAAAATTAGATTTATGATATAAAAACATTTTAGACTAAGAAAAATGGGAAATTTCCCACATTTCTATATTAAAAATTATATTTAAAATATAAAATATTAATATATATCCATTGTCAGGTCATTCGATTTTGGTTGGTTTATAGATGGCCAAAGTGAAACTCATCCAACTTGGTCGAATTGGAAAATTTTTGAACCAAAGCCAACATAAAATACTAGAAAACTGACCAACTTGGATCGAGTTGATCGGGTTGGTCGGTTTCATTAGTTTGATGAATAAACCTAACTGAAATTAACTATTGTTATTTTTGTATTATAAAAAATTTATTAAGAGTAGTATATAAAATATGAATAATTATTAATTATTTAAAAAGTTGAAAAAATAAAACAACTGTATAATTTTATGTGTTTTTATTAGGGTCATATATTAGAACACACCTTATAGTTTTGCATATTTACTTAAACCACCTTATAGTTTTCATTTTACTAAAACATCTCATATATTTTACAATATATTTACTTAATCAACCTTTTAGTAAGGAGTGTTTGTTTTTCCATTAGGCCCATGATTTTTCATTCAAAAAAATATCCTTAACACTTTATTTTTTGTACAAAAAAACAAAATTGACTAAATATAGCCAATAGAGTGGTTGCCCGTGTCTTAGTAAGGGCAAAAATGATATTTTTATTTTTATTTTTCTTTTGATTAAATTCATTTAAATGAACATTATGGTCAACACTATCATTTTCCGTTGTCATCTAATGGAAGATTGATTAAATTAATTGCAAATTATAAGTGGTGTTAAAATAAAATGTTAACTATAAGGTAGATTTTAATAAATCCATGAAACAAAGGGATATTTTAGTAAATGAGCCTTTCTACTATTTAGCTTTCGCTTAATAAATCCGTGCATCGCACAGGTCCCTGCTAGTTGCTCTATAATGTGAATTCTTTTTCTTGCTTCCAGTTTCAAAAATAAATCAAAATTACCGGATTTAAAGATAGATTGTTTCTTGAAACAAATGTTAGAGATTTACTTGGAAACGATCATGTTGATGAGACCAAATCAGCCCCCCACAAGATTACCCCCCACAACATCCCACAGCACATCCTTGTTATGTATTGGGAACATCTTCCGATGATAATCTCATAAATAATGATGTACTAAGTCATTTCCTTGATGGGTAGGAAATAATAGGTGATTTTCTCTATAAATAGAGGTCCCCAACCCTGAGTTCTCCATCTGTTCACAAAGCTTTGCCATGGGGTTAAAACTCTTTTTCTCTGCGTTTGAATTCCCCGGCAGCATAGTGTCATCAAGATCACTGGTTTCAGGTGAGTTTATTATTTTTTTATTTTTCTTGTGCATAAGGCTGTAAGGTCCTAAAAGACACGTTTACAATTGGTATCAGAGGATTTGTTTACTCAACCTATGCATGAAAAACAAAAGAAAATATTCAGATTTTGTTTTCTGGCAATTTGACCAGATTCCGACAAGCGTATAGGAGGGTGATTGGTTTTTAGCCCATAAACGGGTGAGGAAGACGACGGGTTCCAGGGTCAACCTGAACCCGAATTGTTTGACTCAGTTTTCTTTGGAACAAACTCAAGCCAGGTGATTGGCTTGACCCGACGAGTTGAACCGAGTCATCTCATGAGTTTACTTGGCTGAAATAGACCCTCTTATACTGAGAATTTTGTTCATCTCGTCAGACCAAATCGGTTCATCTATATCAACAACTTTGACCAACTGGTTCATGTCCCCATAAATCTCTTATTTTGATGAAACTCGGTACTCTATAGTTTTAAGACCTTCTGAATCCATTTTTGTGGGTCCCATACTCTAATTCTAATTAAAATCCTATAGTTCAGCAATTGTTCTATAAAATCCAGAACTTTGACTGGCCGGTTCAAGGGCTATTTGAAATTGTTTTGACCCCAATTTTTTTTTTTTAACTTTTAAAGATCTAGACTGCATTCTGGTAAAATTTTATGAAGTTTGGAATTAATTTAGAAGTCGGTTAAGTGGATTTAGTATGTATTGACCATGATTTATCATCAATCTATCATCATCATCATCATTTATTATTATTATTATTATTTTATTATTATTATTATTATTTTATTATTATTATTATTATTCTATTTTGTTTAGTATCCAAACATGTAAATCCAAGTTATATTTTATTATTATTATTATTATTATTTTATTATTATTATTATTATTATTCTATTTTGTTTAGTATCCAAACATGTAAATCCAAGTTATGTTTATTTACAAAATATATGACAATTTGCCTCACTATATTTTTGAGTGATCATGAAACCATTCAAATTGGATAAGTATTGTGAACGCCAAAGTGGTCATATTTTAAAAATTTGTATGAAATTCAAGTGATTGGTATTGTTGATTTATTTGAATATAGACAAGTTGCATTGCATTAGGATCGTGATTACACCCAAAGGTGGTTAATTATTTTGTTTAATTCATTGGGATAAAATGCTTGATAAGAATGCCATAGACAACAAGGAATTTAAGCCCAAAGTAAATTCTTGGAAATTTATGATGTTCATATAATCATATTGATCAGCCTTGTGGTGATTATTTTTGTCACCATAAAGGAAAAAGATAGAACAAGAGACCATTTGTATGTTGCATTTCTGCCCAAAGGTGAGAATGAAATGACACATTAGCTCTTCTTATCAAAGTAGATCCATTAATCTTTTAGGTTCATTTTTTATTTGTTTGATTGATGTTATGCATCTTAATGGCATGGTTGACTTAACATGTGCATGAGGAATTGAGATGCAATATAGTGAGCATGCTTTTTCCTTGTTTTTTCAGCATTGAATACTACTACAATTCTCGGTTATTTGTCCGGTATTGAAACCTTAAATTTCATACTTCTCTGACCGGAAAGGACAAATAGAGATAGTCTTTGTCATTCTCATGATTGATTTTGTCTTATTAGAAGATGAACTTCCAACCTACTGATCAGAACACAGAGAGAGGAAAGGAATAAACATGAAGACTTTGTGAGACACAACATATTTGTTTAATGATAATGAAATGGACAATTTCAAAGAATATTAAAGGTGGTATCCCATATGAGACCATCACCAAGAAATATATGGCTAGGGTTCAGGAGCAACTTATCGGATCCACCAAAGCAATTGTAGTGCCTGGATGACACAACTACTAAATTTGATGTATGTCAGTACAAATAGTGTAAGAGAACATATACTCCAATTTATTCTAAACTCTCTTCCTTATCAATTTGAGCAACTGAAAGTCACATAGAATGCTCAAAAGGAAAAGTGAAGTCCTAGTGAGTTGATCTTCATATTTGTCTAGGAAGAGGAAAGGCTCAAGAAAAGTGGAGTTGATAGTATAAATCTTGCTATACAAACATCCCAAGGGCCAAATAAAATAAAAATGTTTTACAAAGACCAAGAGAAAAAGAATGGAGGAGAGTTCAAGAAATTTAGGACTAACAACACTTAAGGTTATGTTTGGTTTGAAAGAAAAAGTGGAGAAAGGAAGGGAAAGGTAGGGTAGCCTTTACAAACTTGTATAGGTTTGCCTACATTTCCCTTCCTTTCCCTACTTTTTCCTTCAAACCAAACATAGCTTAAGGGTAGAAAGGAGGGAATAGTAGAATTGTTGTTTTTACTGCAAGAAGATGGTTATATGAAGAAAGATTGTTTGAAGTTCAAAAGGAACATGGATAAGAAAGATACAACCTATGTAGTTTTTGAGTCTAATATTGTTGATGTACCTTCTAATACTTGGTAGATTGATACTAGGGCAACCCTACATATTTTAGATACTATGTAGGTATTTCTAAATAGTAGAAGATTAAGTGATAAAGAAAAAAATTTGGTGATGGGAAATGGTGTGAAAGCTCGAGTGAAAGTAGTTGGAGTATATAGATTGATTTTATACATTGGTTATGTTTTAGAGCTATAAGATATTATTTATGTACCTAGCATGAGGAGGAACCTTTTATCAATCACTAAAATTGATGGTCATGGTTTTAAATTTAATTTTGGAAGTGGTATTTGTAGTTTATTTTTTCAATCTTGTGTTGTTGGTATTGAGACCTTATGTGATTGATTATATAAATTGAATCTTGATACTGCATATGCTTTACCTCTCTTATTAATGGATGCATATAATGTAGTTTTCAACCCACCCATTGACTTAGCTGGTTGAATAGTCACCTAGCCTTCAACAAAAAATGTTAACTTTGTCAAAAACCATCTGACCCAAGCAGTTCAACCATTGACCCATTCAACCCAATCACCATGTCGCGGGTTGCACACTCAAAGTATGTTCAAAATCCTTTTTTGGCCTCAAATCGTAATTCTTAATTATTTCATGTACACACACATATTACATATATTACATGTACACACATATAAATAAACAATTAAAAATTGAATTAAAAGGATAAATGAAATATAAAATAATACATATATTACATGTACACACACACACACACATACATATACAGTGTTGATGTTGAATGGTACAATACATTCGATCTAAATGTTTGAACCAATGACCCATGACCCAGAGGCAAAAGGGGGTCGGCCTCAGGTCAGCTTTTAAAAACATTGATATAATGTTGTTGGTTTCAAACGTTGCATTGTTAATGAAAATTCATCAATGTCATGGCATAAACGGTTGACCACATCTTTAGAGAAAGAAATGAGAGGTTGATAAAGGAAGGAATACTAAAGAAGTTGGATTTTATCACATGTGTAGAGTGCATTAAAGGTAAAACCACAAAGAGTAAAAAGAAGAGAGCCATGAGGAGTAAGGGTGCAAATGGATCAGATCATGATCTGATCCGATCCAAGATCTAATCCTATTTGGTCGAATTCCGATCAACCCCTATCCAATCTGAGAAGATCCGATCAAATATATATATATGTGTGTGTGTGTGTGTGTGTGTTATTTATTTATTTATAAATATATTATTTATATTGTATTTTTATAAATTTGTTATATTATTTATTTTTTTATAAAAAGCATGTATACATGTTGAAAATAATAAAAAAATACTTGTATTTTTTGTTTTTTCTTTATTTAAATTGGTATATTTTATTTTTCTTTAATTTTTAAAGAAAAAAAGTCAGATCGGATCAGATCCAGTGATCTAACTTACCAAGAGGATTCAAGTTCAAATTGAGCCATATCAAATCCGATCGGATCTTTGAATCAGATTGGATCTTCCATGGGCAATGTCGGATCGGATTCGGATATACCTTAATTTAAATCCGATCCAATCTGTTTGCATCCCTAATGAGGAGATCAAATCTTTTGGAACTATTTCACGTTGACATTTGTGAGCCTTTTCCCACATCAGCTTGGAATGGTGAAAGACATTTCATTACTTTTTTTGATGATTATTCTCATTATGGTTTTATTTGTTTGCTATATAACAAGGCACAAGCTTCAGAATCCATTAAGATTTACAAGCTAGAGTTGAGCATCAACTAAGAGAAATATTAAGGCAGTAAAATCTGATCAAGGAGGAGAGTATTATGGGAGATTTAATGAATTTGAGCAACATCTAGTACCTTTTTCCAAGTTTTTAGAAGGGTGTTGTATTGTTGCACAGTATATCATGCGTAGGACTCCCAAACAAAATGGAGTAGCAAAAGGAATGAATCACACCCTAAAGAATATAGTTAGAAGTATGATATGCAATTCTACATTATTGAAGTCCCTTTGGGGAGAAGTTTTAAAAACTAATGCATACATCTTGAAATCTTGAATCGTGTACCCAGTAAGGTAGTTTGCAAAATATTGTTTAAACTATGGATTGGTAGAAAACCTAGTTTAAACCATTTGCATGTTTGGGGTGTAGAGCAAAAGTCAAGCTGTATAAATCCTAAGATAAGAAGTTGGATACCAAAACAATGAATTTCCAATTTATAGGATACCCTAAGAGATCTAAAGGCTATAGATTTTATTCTCCATCATGGTCAATCTAAATTGTAGAAACTAGAAATGCAAAATTTATTGGAGATGAGTTTACTGGTGATGACATGCCTACTCAACACATTGAGTTTGAGGAGAGGTCTACATTTGTTATTGTATCAAAGTCCCAACATTATATCTTGCCTATTCCAAATGTAGAAAGAAATGACGATTACCATGCATTGATTGATGATCATATAGGAATAAAATATCCATACTCTCTTGTGGAAGGCGATAATCCACTGAAAGCAGTACCATTGAGGAGAACTCAAAGGGTGAGGAGACTAGCTATCTCTAGAGATTTATTTGTTATCTACAAGAGTGTGAATTTGATGTTGGCATTGAAAATGGCCCAGTCACATACAAAAAAGCCATCAAATGCCAATAATAATAATAATCCAAACAGTTGGATGCCATGATTGATGAGATGGAATCCATGAAGAATAATGAAGTTTAAGATCTCATAGAATTGTCAAATGGAACTAAAACATTTGTTTGCAAATGGGTGTATAGAACTAAACGAGATACAAATGACAACATATTAAGGCACAAAACTTGACTAGTGGCAAAGGGCTTCACTCAGAAGGAAGGTGTTGACTATTAAGAAACCTTCTCCCTCTTCTCCAAGTAGGATTCCTTTAGGGTTGTTATGGCTCTCGTGGCTCATTTTGATCTAAAATTACATCAAATTGACATCAAAACAACCTCTCTAAATGGTGTATTACATGAAGATGTGCACATGGTTCAACCTGAAGGGTTTGAAGTGGAAGGCAAGGAAGACCTTGTATACAAATTAAAAAAAAAATTGATTTATAGCTTGAAGCAAGCATCAAGGCAATGGTACATAAGGTTTAATGAAGTTTGGTTTCAAAGAAAATGTGGTTGAGGAATGCATCTATTTCAAGATTAGTGGGAGCAAGTTTATTATATTGGTCATTTATGTTGATGACGTTTTATTTGCAAGTAGTGACATGAGTCTGCTTTTGGAAACTAAGCAATTTTTAACTAATAATTTTGACATAAAAGACTTGGGAAAAACATCTTTCACTATCAATATCTAGATACATCATGATAGGACCAAGTTGATGTTGGGACTATCTCAAAGAGCCTACGTTGAGAAGGTTCTAAAGAGGTGTGGCATTGACCATTGTGCACCTAGAGATATCCTAATTACTAAAAGTGTGAAGATCAATAGAAATCAATGTCCTAAGAAAGAATGATTTGAGGTATCTTCAAAGAACCAATGATTTCATACTCACATATAGTAGATCTAATGCCCTTGAGGTAGTTGGGTATATAGTGTCAAACTTTTTTGGTTGTCTAGAAGACAAAAAGTCGACATTTGGTTATATTTTTTACTAGATGTGTTGTCTCCTAGAAAAGTGTTAAATAGTCATTTACCACTTCAACGACTATGCGGGCAGAATTTGTGACTTGTTACGAGGAAATTAAGTAAGCCATCTGGCTATGAAACTTTATCTCAAGGCTTCGAATCATGGGCACTGTTTCCAAGCCTTTGAGAATTTACTGTGACAACTCTATGGTGGCTTTTTCTCTAAGAACAATAAGAGTTGAGGTGCATCCAAGCACATGGACATAAATTTTCTTGTTGTGAGAGAGAATGTTTGAGAACAAGAGATTATTGTGAAGCATACCAGCACTACAACCATGGTAGTTGATCCACTGATCACAGTTCTTAATGTAAAATTGTTCATGGAACATGTAACCCATATGAATGGACACAAGGTAGGTCCGGGACAGGGAGCCACTCCCCATCCCCATCCTCGTCCCTATCCCTGCTAGCGAAGACAAGGTTATCCCTATCCTCACGGGGATCCTCACTCCTTGTGATTTTTTAATGTCAACTATTTTGTTTTTGTTTATTATTTTATTTAAAATTTTAAAAATAAAATAGTTAAAATTTATAATCTTATTAAAAAAACTCAAATATATTCAAACATATTCAACCATATATTTTAAAATATTAACATACATACATATATATAGACATACACATACATATATACATATACATTAGTGGGTATCCCCACGAGACAGGGATTGGGGTCCCCATGGGGTGGGGAGTGCTCTCCCTGTCCCTGCACCTCCGAACTGTAGGCCTTTTTTTGTAACCGAACTAGTACTACCGATTTTTGGAAAACTAGTAACCAAAACCAAACTGAAGCCAATCGGTTAACTGTTGGTTTGGTTCGTTGATTTTTTGGTTTTTTAATTTTCACAATATATATTATAAATATATATATATATATAAAGATATAATAAAATTTTATAAATATATATAAAATATTATATGTTAAATAATAAATAATATATCATATATTATAAATATATATTTATATATAATGCATATCTATTAATTTATAATATATATAAAATATATAATATATATTATATACATAAATATATATAAAATATATAGAAATATATGTATACCGGTCGATTTGGTTAACCACCGGTTTTCTATATTGGTTAATCGAAACTGAACCGATACCTTCGATTTTTTTTAAAACATCGAATTGACCGGTTCAATTAACCAATTTTTTGTTCGGTTTTTTAGGTTTTTTTTTGCTCACCCCTAGTACCCGCCCCCGCCTTTGCAACTAAGGATAAAATTCGGGGCAAGTCCCCACGAGGATCAGGGGAATGGGGAAAATTGCCATCCCTAATAACCCATATGAATGTTGTAGAATCTTTTGATTTACTTGGTTAGTGGGAGTGTTATTTTGCTAGAATAATAATTGGCATTGCTATTGTTCTCATAATATATAACTTTGCCCCATTGTGCCCCATTTATATGCTTTTCCATTATATGAATTCTAGTGCATTGTAAATAGCAGGAGACTAAGTGACCATAATGGTGGAAGAGATGTGATTGATCACCACATCATATGGATCATTCCACATTAAGATGATAGACCATGGAGAATGAGGGTGTTAATACAATGACTATAGAATGCCATTATGTTGTTAGTAAAGATGTAACAACCTCCATGATCTTGTGTTGATAGCCTTGTTTGTTCTGGTCGAGTTTAATGTTGGAAACATCATAAGGAATGAAATTGGACTATATACCTTGTCTTGTGTTCTATTTTTATATTATAAAAAATATGTCTATATAATTATATAAATTATAATTATCACTGCAAGACCAATTGGGAGATTGTTAGACATTTGCTTGGAAACGACCATGTTAATGGTCTTGCAATAACGTTTGATCTCTCACATAACAGCCTGGTTACGCATTTCAAATGGAAACCAATGCCATTATTGAGCCATTTCCTTGAATTTCTGGAAATGGTCAGTGGTTTTCTCTATAACTAGAGGTCCCCAACCCCAAGGTCTCCATATCTATTCACAAGGCTTTTTCATCAAGTGGCTAGAGTAGAAACGGGGTTGAAACACTTGTTCTCTGCGTTTGTGTTCTCTAGCGGTATGGTGTCATCAAGATCATCGGTTTTAAGTGAGTTTATTATTTTCTTTCACTTTTCTTGTGCATAAGGTTGTAAGGTCCTAAAAGACATGCTTACAACAAAAAGATAGAAAACATGTTCTTGGCTGTATCTGTGTTTTATGTTTTCAAAATTAAAACCAAAACATGTTTTTGAATTTCTTGTTATTTAATATCATGTTATATAAGTCGTATAATTTCTTTACTAGAGAATTTATTTTTTTAAACCATTATTTTGATGGTTCCAAAACAAAAGCAATTTGTTTTTCCATTTGAAAAATAAAAACAAAGTTCAATAACATGTTTTTTTTGTTAATGTGGTGATTCCAAAAGACAAATGGAAACAAAAACATTCAGGTTGTAGAACACCCCCTAAATGGTAGATATAGGGAAAGGGAATTTGACAACAGTACTTGTAAATCCCCCTCCTAAATCATCCAATATGAAGTCTTTGTAAAATAATTTCTCCCTCTTGTAAGTTGGAGAGAATGGGAGATAAGAAGAAAACTTTAGCGATGGATAGATATTAAGAAGTTGGCGGCAATAAGGGTTTCGGGGTGAGGCATGCTAGTGGTTGCACACTAGAAAGGATTCATACTAATGAGGGACACCGGTGTCATATTATTTGGTTAGTAGAAAAATGGTTATAGAATTTAGTTAGTAAAAAATCTAGACTCACCTCGATGAAGAAATATCAAATGATACAATGTGCTCAAGAAAGTCTGAACAAACAAACTAGGTACAAGGTCGTGACTTGTGAGAGATTCAAAGCTTCCTAGTCACACAATGAACTATTATGTGTCTGTTTGTTATCGTTGTCGATGCTCCAGAGAACGGTGGCACATCAGTGTCATGTCAGAAAAAATGGTCCTCTAGGAAACACATGTTTGTTTGGAACTGTTTTTCCATAAAAACGGTGCTCCATGTCATGCCTTGAAAATCAAGAAGGCGTGGTTTGGAGCAATGCCAAATTTGGCGTTTCTTGGAGCAGCAACTCGTTGCTGCCAACAAGGACATGAGGTGACAGTGACAAGGACATGATGTGGCATTGGATAATAGGTACCAGTGTTGAAAACATTTCCTGGAGCATTAGTACCAAATAGAAAACATTGTTGTTACTCCAGGAAACGTCCTACCTGGCAGCAACATTTCCAAACAAAAAAAATGCACCATTTTCTCAGAAAACGATGCTACCAATCCAGTCATCAGCAACACCGTTTTCGATATCTGTAGCATCGATGCCAAACAAAAGATACTAAAATCAAGGTTCAAAGTATAAAAAAAGTGACATGTACCAGAAAGGTAATTTTAAGAGACATTGGGATACGCGTTGAGTACGCATGGATACGGACAAAAACTTAAGATGCACATGGATACACTAAAAATCCAAAAGAAAATCCTTAAAAAATATATTAACAACAACAAAAACGAGTTTTAAATGATTATAACTAATTTATTTAAACATAAAAACCATATTTTAATAGTTCATATGAAGTATCAAAACTCAATTGATTATTGTTGAAGAAAATGGAAGAACTAAAATGTGTGTGTATATATATACTAATATTTATTATATATAGATTTAGATAATATCTATAATATATATACCTTAATTTTTAGTAATAAATATAATTTGCATTAATATTTATTAATATATAAATTTTAATAGTCAAATGTTATCATTTTGACAACCAATGGGAAGAAAGATTACTTAAAAATCAAAATACATATTATTAAGACAAGTAATTAAGGTATGGCATAGTGGTGGACTAATGGAGTGTTGTAAATGAATGATTAAGGTCCAAAACCTTCTACTTTCAACTTATGATTTTTAACAAGCGATTTTGGTGGTGTATTAATTATATTTCCTTAATTAAAAGTAATTAAATTAGCATTTAATGGCATCTCAAATGACTTAATTAGAAGTGTCTTAAATTAGCATTTAATTAAGTGATATTAAGATTTAATGACATCTATAATGCTAAGGCTTAATTAAAGTGATATAAATGAGAGAAAGGTGAGAAATTTAAAATTGAATTCAAAAAGTACAAAGGGAGGAAGATTAAAGTTTGGGTTGTATCGGCTGATACATACCTCATATCAATACCATACAAACAAAAAACTATGAAACTACATAATTCCAACCATTATCGGATCCCTCTCGGAATGGTACGTATCGGCCGATATGGGCTGATACATTGCAAAATATAATTCTAAACCTTGACTGAAATAAATGGAAAGCACAATATGTGGCTTCTACAATCAATTACAATAAAGCTGATACACCATACTGGTTGCAAGGATTTGTGATGGTCAAACTTCAAAGCACTCTTTCGATAATTACACTTTGATCTTGGAGAGACAAATCAATTGCAAAAGTTAAATCCGGGAAGTAAGCAATGACCTTAATTTGCTTCAACCGAGAAGCAAGTAGGAAGTGGTATTGCCCATGAGAAGATATGATTACCACAATGAGCCCTACTCCAGCATCCAATTGTTCTTTAGAGCATTGGGCGAGGGCTGACTCCAAGTAAAAGGGAGGTGTGAATGTCGTCTTCCCTCCACACCTGAGTTTCTATCATTTAGACTATTGGTAATCACTAACATAGGTCGGTGCTCCAAGTGTTTATAGAAAGTGAAGTGGGTCAAAGATAGAAAGGGAAAGACGTACATTGGAGTGTTTTGCACATTACTAAGACGCTATGCACTATCTCTTTTGATGGCAATATCAATTTGACCATGGTCAAATCATATGAAATAATAACCCTTCCATCTTTTGTTTAAGATAGGAAAAAAGAGCTACAAATTGATCAGTTGGCCTCCGTGCTCTGTCTCCATTTAAACCGCCTAAGCCTGCCTAAATCCCCAAAGTTCTAAAACCTCCTAATATCTCTTCATCAAATCGAGAATCTATATCAACTTAGGCTTTGTTTGATATCTCTATTATGGTGAGTTTCCATATGAAAATGCCATTTTGGGACCACTCAATTCTAAATTCTAATCTGATTCCTAAAGAAATTTTTTTATCTGAAGGCAAAATTCTTAGAAGTGAACATTTTTCACTTATATGAGAATCAAATCTCATTTAAAATTGATTCTTTGGTGCAGTATGAGATTCAGACCAATTAACTAAATATTTACAATGTTGGTTTTTAAAGACTCATATCTTAGTACATATATGGAGAGGATGATGCAACAAAGAAAGAAACCAATAAGTTCTATGCAAGTTGGGACCACTCCAAAACACATAAAAATCTTGGATGTCATCACTGAACCAATCAAGTAATCAATTACCAAGTTATCACCAACGCAAAACTTCTATTTTAATTCGAATTTACCAAGATTGCGCCAATACGAAATTTCCATCTTAGTTTGAATTTACCAAGAAAGCGTCGGCACGGAATTTCCATTTTAGTTTGAATTTACCAAGATAGCGGCAAAACGGAATTTCCATCTTAGTTCGAATTTACCAAGATAGTGCCAACGCAAGACTTCTATTCTAGTTCAAAATTACCAAATTAGTATTATATTATGTTTTTTGAATTTTTGTTCATTTATGACTTTTTTTAAAGAGTTTTAGTAGGACTCTATTATGGAGTATTTTCATAGATTAGGAAGCTTTCTTGTAGGAGCCATAAAGGTGTATGTTTATATAAGAGTAACTAGGGAAAAGCTAAGACAGTTTTTTATATTGAATTTTATCTTAATTATTTAGTGAAGAATTCTTCTTCCTAGTAGTTCGGTTTCTACTCTTTTCTTTGAAACTTTTCTCAACGTGTTTCATTTCCATACTGCACCATTTTTGTTAAGTTACTTCATAATTAGTAAACACATGTAGCCGTGTTATACAAGCAGATGTGGGCACTTATATAATTTTACACCCAAATAGATACTTTAATCGAACACAAGACCTAATCTATCATTTCTATAGTCTTTCTTTTACCCTCAATGACTCTTTTTGCTCTCCTGTTCTTCTTTTAACACCAAATTCCGTCATGCTCAATCATCTTGACTAGAAATAACCACTCCTATGATTATTACTGAAGAGTGGTTAATTGTTATTTTGGTTTTTCTTTTGGCTCAGTTTGGAAAGAGTACAAATACATATAAAATAATACAAAATATAAGGTTTTGCACTCTACATATTTGTATTTGTACTTCTTCGAAATGGAGCCTTCTTTTCTATTAGTGCATCATTAGATTCGACCCCGTTTCTTTGGATAGCATTATGAAGCTTGATTTGTATTCTTAGATCTATTAATGGATAGCAAAACATACAACCATTGTAAATTATGTGATATCTGGTTTCTTTTAGATTGGTCTTGCTATTTTTGTGTGTTCCTCATTGAGTTGCAGAAAAATATAGGGAAGAAGAAGAAGAAGAAGAAGAAGAAGAAAGAAAGAAAATGAAAGGAAAGGAAAGGAAAAAGAAAAAATTGGTATTCCCAATCCTAAATGCCTCACTCAGTGCAACTATGATATGGAAAAGAAATGATATCTGAAAAACAACTGACCAATAAAGTGGAATCATAAGTGGTAGCAAATAACGTGTTATTTATCAAAATTCAAGGGTGGGTTTTGATTGGTCAAAACTCATTCCATATCATATCTTTCTCGCATTATAAATTTACCCTTTTTAGAATTTGGAAAATTCTCGTAATTCTTTCTTTTTCAAACAGAATGAATTTTAAAAATTTTATGGAATTGATGCCAAGCAAGGCCTTAAATTCCACTTGGCAAACAACTCACTTAGTCTAATTGATCTTTATAGGAGAGCCAAAGGCATGCAAATAAAGAACATATTCTTAGGCCTATTTGTGCTGATTGTGTCTTCTCCTTGAAGAAATCAATAGAAATTCTATTAGAAATGGTCATCGGGAAATATTTTGATCAAAGAGGATTATAACACTCCACTTCCATCTTTAATTAATATCTCACTATCTCTAATAAATATCTATTTATTTCTTTCTCTTTTGTACCTCATTGGACTTTCTACAGCTCTTGCTACTAATGACAATTGAAGTCCATGGAGGTTAGAATGTTCTAATCCCCTACCCTAGAAGTTTTTTTTTTTTTTTCTCAAAAAAGACCAACAGTTATCACCTGATAGAACCTACAAAGGGTATGAGCCCACTATGTATCCTTGCCTTAATATTGGACCAATCTGAAGAGTACATCTGTCCGATTTGACGACCGATATGTATCCTTGACCATGTTGATGTGGCATGCCCTCATTCGACCTATGGCCCAACATTAGCGAACACCGCACATCTTGCCCTCATTGGATCTATGGCCCTCATTTGCGAAAGTCAGCACCAACACCCCCAAACCTCTTGTCTAGTGATTCATAACTAACACCCTCTAATTCGGCTAGAGTCAACTCATTTTCACTTGTACAGCCTCGCTGACCACCTCACATGTTTACTGACTGGACCATTGAAGTGTTCCTCCCTGGAGAACCACCTTGAGGCCTCTAACCATTTGTTTGTATAGGTCATTGGATCCAGCACGATTCATCCATGTCATCAGGACACTTCATCTGCTATTCATCCACCTCATTTTGGACATCATCACAAACAATTTCAGTTCTCACATTAAAATCACCACAAACACAAGCCCACACTTGTAACTCTAAGGCAACATTCGGTACTGTGGCAGATGTTCACCCCAGGCCGTTTTAAAATGTAACACAAGAAATGAAATTTTTTTATGAATGTGTCGCATTCTAAAACGAGTAATGGATGGTTTTAGAAAACAAAATATTGTGCCATTCTAGCCATAACAATTTCTCATGTTTTGGAATGAACAACACCAATGCTCTCTTATTTTTTGATTCATTACAGGAAAAATGACTTTTAGCAACAGTCAAAACTGCCGCTAAAGGTCTCTAAAACTTCCGTTAGAGGCTTTACCGGCAGCCGGCTAATTGCCACAAAAAGAATTATCACTAGACGTTATAGCGGCAGTTTTCTTGGCGGCCAGTATAAAGTTTAAACTACTGCTACAGCTGCCGCTATAAGTTTGGCGCACTTTATTTTAGCGGCTGCCGCTAAATCAATTTTTTTGCACATAATCCAATAATTTCTTTTTAAATTATTAATGCTTTGCTTCAAATAACCTATTTTGTCTACATCCGTCTAAATTAGAATGAAATACAAAAATCAATATAAATGCAATTTAAAAGATCCATTTTCCATTCAAATATTTTTCTACCAAAAAATTAATACATTTGAATCACAAATTAATATACATCTTAGTTTCAAATTGATACATTAATCTCTAATACAAATTTCATCATCCATTCTCAAAACTCAAAACACTTGCGGTTGGTTGCCTCCTCTCAAAGTTAACTAAGTGGTTGCCTTGCTTTATGTTCCCTGATTGAATCCTTTATCAAATGGTTGCAAAGATGAACCAGGTGTAAAAAACTAATTTTGAATAAGTTCACATCTTAACTGCAACTTTGATCTAGCAGCCTCCTGCAGCTTTGCTATAGAAAGAGGATCATTAAGATGAATTTCTCCACCTTTTCTCCAGTGGTAATCTCCAGGATTAGGCAGCGCAACAGCCTCTACACTTCCAGGAGACATAGCTCGAGTAGGAAATGCCATCTCATGTAATTGGAGAGCATCCAGAGCAAGCATTTCAAATGTTGCACCTTTAACTCTACTTGGAGTCCTTTTGAAACACTTCTGGATAACCTCAGATGAAAGGCCCAAGGCTTCAAACACTTCTCAGCCATTCCCCATATGGCCTTGCTAGGGCATACTGCTTCTTTAGAGCTGCATCATCTACAACGATATGTTTTTCAAAATCTACTAAAAGTATCATTCCAGGGTTTAGTCTTCCAAGATAACTCTCCCACTGTGTGTAACATAATAGCGACCAGGACGCAGTCCATTGCGATCCAATGTGGCTCCCAGATAGTGGCCATCAGTAACTGCAAATTTTCAACATAGGTTATAGCACAAGTTGAGAAGGAAATTTGTGTAGTATCAAATCTCATAACATCTCTTACATGAAATAAGGGCGGGTCCATCGCATTGTTCCATAAGAGCTGAGAAGTATTCATACAAGGCCTTTCTATCTGTATCCATATTCTGGTCGTTTTGCCATGCTTCAGGTATCATCATCATGACAGATTCAGGGGGACTTCTCCCAGCACGAACAAGAAGCTCAACGACACCATCAAAAGCTCCTGCAAGAACCACAGAGAAAATTAAGCTTACCTATCTATGTACAAGCTGAACTGCCCTTCTTCCTCCATATATTCTTGGGAAATACACACATGTAGCATATGAGCATTCACTAGTAACCTGCCTGTCAGTTAGTAATTTGACCTCACATTTACAGCATTCCTTTTGTGTATTAGATGCAGACAAAGGTAATGAAATTGAAAATTTGAAATCATTAAGGCTATGTTTGGTGAAGGAAAAGGTAGGGAAAGGAAGGGAAAGACAGGGAAACTTATATAAGGTTTGTAAAGGTTTCCTTACCTTTCCCTATCCTTTCCTTCAAACCAAACATAGCCTAAAGGATTCAGGCCCAAAAAATTCACAAGTAAAAGAAAGAAACTAGTATATTTTTATTTGTCTAGGAAGCTTAGTGATTTTTATCAGCAAATCCATGACTTGGCTATGTAAAACCACTTTGATCATTACTGAAAATTACTAATAAATTTTCTACAAGGAAAGCTTCCACATTACAATCTACAAGGTAATTGTGGAAATGCATTATAGAAAGCAAGAAATGAAAAGGGATTGATCATTTCCAAATCTATAGAATGCTTTTCCATTCAAGATCGCTTGTCCTGTGCTAGGCTAATACACATTGTTCGCCCTTCCAGCTCCTACAAGCCCATGATAAAAGTAAATACTACAAAGAAATAATAAGAGAACCAAAACAAAGATTCTGTCCAGATATGCGTGTGCTTGTGTGTCAGAGAGAGAGAGAAAGAATACCACTCCATTAAAATATTCAAATGCAGCTTCCATCTCTGGCTTTGATGAGTAGCATACAAAGCCATAACCACAAGATCTACCTGCCTCTCCATCATAAAGAACCCTTGCTCCAACCACATTTCCATATTCTTGGAACACTTTTGTCAAACTTTCAGATGTGACTGACCATGATAAGTTCCCAACAAAAAGCTTGTATTCACTTTCAGGAAACAAAGGTTCTCTAGGCCTTGGTTTGTCCGAGAAGTTCACCCTCAGTGTCTTCCCACAGTATTCCTAAAATCAAATATTTTATTCTGGTTGCATTTTCAGTCCAGGAACTTAGAATTTGGAAAGAAATGAGCACTAAATAAATAAACAACATCCCAGAAACAAGTGAAATCTACATACTTGATAAATAAGTATTTCATATACTTATAGCATCAGCATTCCCTTCAGCCTTATGAGAACAAAAGCTTACTGTGTTTTGGGTGGACGTCTACCTTGACTCTAGTAGAACAAAAGCTCTACTAATGAGGCAAATTATGGCCAAAGGGCCCTATTGCAAGCTTTATGTGATGTTTTCCCACCCCAATGAGTTTGAAGGAAAAGTCAAGTGGTATTTTTTCAATCCAGAGGATTTCCTGTTTCAAGCAACCTGTTGAATCACCAGCACTAGGTAGATCTAACTATCTTTGTTCGGTCTCTGGGAGGTTGAATGCTTGTTGCAAGTGTATATCAAGGTGTTCCTGATGGTTGCTCATGCAAAATTCCAAGTTAGTGACGCTACATCATTTATAGAATTACTTCCTTTCTATAAGGGATCAGAACCTGGTATAATTGAGGGAGAGTTGGATGATTCAGCCAGTGGGGAGATTGCATTGAACTCTCTCCCAAGCACAACCAGTTGAATGCTGCCAGCCAATAACCCACCCACCTTAGTCCAGCAAACAAATTCCTCAAAATCCTAGTCCAAAACCTAACCAAACCAGGTCTGCTGTGTTTGGTCATAATTGTGGAAAACTTGGATGTGTACGAGCACATTGTCGGGCTAGACAGCTTGTCATGTTTGATGATGGAAGTCAGGGGACGATTATGTTTATTGAGGAAGATGAACAAGAAGAAGCAATGCCTTGTGATGAAGAACAAGAAGAGGAAGATGCTATAGGCCCAGGGGATTGTGGTACATGTTTGGTCCTTTTTCACTCATAAGAAGGAAGAAAATTGGCTTAGGCATAATATATTCACCACCACTTTCTCACTTGGAGGCAGGACAGCAAAAGTTATTATCAATTTATGAAGTTGGGAGAATGTTATCTCACAAGAAGCAGTAAATAAATTGAATCTAAAATGACACTTTTAGATGAAGCTCCTGAACCTCTTCTCCATACTGGTATCTACGAGATGAACTAATGTTAAAATCACTGTTTTGGTCCTCGACAACTTCTTCAGGCAGAACTGTAAGCATCTCTAAAGCAGTAATATTCCCATTGTCCTGATGGAGACTGCAAAAAAGTTGCTCAATAGACTTCTTATGTTCTACCGCACAAAGGACAAGAGCCGATAGTGCAAGACAGATTTGTGTTAAGAGCTGCTATGCATAGAAAAAAATGGTTAAAAAAAGAAATAAAACACACAAAATCAGATACTACTTGGGCATTATCAACTCATTGAACAATCACAAGAAGTACAACCAAAACCTAGTATTCATTCCAGTTCATTAATTACATATTATCAAAATTAGAGTGTGTTGCAAGTTACACAACACCTGTGGAGGTCCTATACTAAATATTTTTGCTTCCAGAAGAAGAGCATTCAACAAGGCATCTTTTGCTCCCAACTGCAAATAATATCCTTCATTTTGGATATTTTGATTGGTAACAAATGGATGTTTTGATTGGTAACTGAAAAGCTTCAAATGATTCAATGAGAGAAGTAAAAGAAACACTTTAGAAGGAAGAAGATTGCATATTCACATCAAGATCACTCAGAGCCAGTGTTTTAAAATCTGGCCTGAAGGTTGAACCATTTATCCTCTGGATCAATGGGTCAGCAGTTCATCCATCTAGGTCAACCCCTGATGTCATCATTATAAAAGTAAAAAATTCAAAATAATTAAAAATAATATAAAACTAGTGACCATTGAACAAGTCAACTCGGTGAACTGTTCACTGTCCAGGTCCGTGGGTCATTGACTCAACCAACAGCTTCTGTAATATGGTGGTCTAGAGGTTGATTCAAACCAGGATTGTGGCTGGGTCATTCCAACAGTCAAGGTTAATGACATATTGAAAACACTCTCAGAACAAGAAGTAAAACCATAAGACACGATAACAGAAAAAATATGGCAGTTACTCAATGTCAATGTAACTCACACTACCAGCTCCAGCTTGAGCCAGGCTATCAGCTAATGAATTAGCCAATTTGGGACGAGCCAAATGATATGTCCACTGTAGCTGCTAAAGACCTAACCACTAGAAATGTGATGTCGCAGTAACCATGGGCCATCCCCATCATCCCTTAATCACAACTTCCGAATTTCCAAGTTCCAACACCACACTTATAACACAGTAAAATTATATAATATTCTACAACTAAAAATTTGTTTTTGTCATTTATTCTACTACTAAAAATTAAAAGATAGAAAAGAAAGGATTTGGCAAATGACCACTAATAAGGAGCTCGACAGAATCAAACTTTACAAGGTCCTTTGGACTACATGAATGGTTCCAAGGATGAGAAGGCCATATACAAGAACTTCATTCAGCAAAATTTAATAAAAACTCAACCAGCAAAAAAAGGAGAGATCAACAGTGTTATAAACCCACCTCAAAACTAGTGGGTCTAGCATGCTAACACATGGACAACATGCAAACACATATCACTTGAAATAGCACTTCTTGTTACACACACTGATGATGCACCAAAATGATTTCAATGAAAAGATTTTTGGCTTTTGAAACTCTTGGACAATGGCATAAGAAAAGGGAAAATTTCTTGTAGCAACAGAATAAATTTTATTCAAGCATAAAAGAGAACAAGATCCCTGCCATCCAAAGGGTGGAAAGCAAGAAACAATGACAATGAGCAAAAGGCTGGGCAAATCTAAAAGTAAACATCACATAGAAGACTTTACAAATTAACCACGAGTTTACTTTGATTTTCTAGAAGATGGCATGCAGCAATATGCCTAAGGAGACTTAATGACCTGGATACCCAAGCAATGTATTAGGATAACTTAAAAATTAAAACCCACTAGTATTCCTTTAGGTTATGTTTGGATTAAGGTGTAAATCAAAATGGACAATGAATTTTTTTATCAAAAAATTTGGACAAGGAATTGAGCAAACCAAGTCCATAGGTTTCCAAATTACATCACTTTTGCATGTTCTGAACTCCAATATATGGAACTAATTCCAATTTCCATAATGGAGCAAATTAGAAGCCTCAAAAAATAAGCATAAATTTTGAGACTTTATGGATTTTGAAATTTATAATGGAAGGTGCCATTTAACCCCACAGAATTCGGTTTGCAACAAATTTAGTTTAGCTTCCACTCCAGAACTCCACGGTGATCCCAGCACAAAGAAAAATGTAAAATTATTTCATCTTGAATCCAGCAAGAGCTAGATTCATTGTTGAAATCCCTCACACTTCTGTCTCCAAGTTACTTTGGCATGGTGACAATCCATTCTCCATGGAATTTTTCTTTGTTTGCTCAGGCCCCATGCCACAAAAATTTTAAAAGCCACATCAAGCTTGTTGGCACACCCCAATCTACCTCAAATATGATAAAAATTGCAGCATCTAGCTGCTCCAGAAAGCAGGAAAAAAAAAGGGTGTTGATTCACTAACTTTCCTTCAAAGACACATCAGAAAAGGGTAGAAACAATTCACTGTTTGTAGAGTTGTCTATAAGGCAATATTGAGAATAGAATATCTAATAGTTATTCAGTACAGAACTTTGGAAGGCAATGAAATGGAATGTGCACCATAGCAAGGGAAAAGACAGAAAGAACAAAAATTCACTATTCGACTTGGGGCTACACAACAAGGCAAGAAGCACGAATACCAACCACAGGGGAAGAAGGGGTGGATATTAATCAGAATTTTTCTCATGAGATCCAATATAAATGTTATCAAACTATGCTCAGAGAGACATTAAATCGTGAACAGTTACCATGCATGAGAAATGGAAGACAAACATTTTAATGATACAGGAGACAAAGATGTAGCACATTAACTCCCCCACCATCCAGTGTTTGGAGTCAAAAACCTTTTGATTGGTCCTGTAGACCCACTCTCAGGCATGCCAGTGGGGCTGGTTGTTTGGGACAGTAGCAAAGTAACTAAGGTCATCCACAGGACTGGAGAGTATTCTGTTTTGATTGAAGTGGAACTTGAATATGGTTTCCTCTGTCTATGGCACTAATGATGAGAATAATCATGCCCTCTTGTGGGAGGAGATGGACAGTGTAAGGAGAAGGTGGACAGTTGACACTTCCATGGTGCATTGGAAGCAATTTCACCCACAAGAATAAGGGAGGTACATGAATAACTCAGGCATGAAAATTTTGCAGCTTTTTGTCAATAAGATAAAATGGTGAAGACCCAATTATGGAAAAGCTCAACCACTTCTTGATCTCCTCTAGTTCTGTAGGATCACTTCACGGGTCCCAGCTACTCAACAAGAAGTGCTCCCCATACCACACCCCTCTAAAGCTGGTAGGTGGCACTCTACTCATATTTCAAAAATCCAATCCTTTTTCATTTCAAAAACTACTCATTCAAGTAGGAGGGTTTTGACAATAAAATCCAAGCAAACTGGAGTTCCACGGAGGTGTTTGGTTGGGCACACATGTAATGACCAAGAAACCGCAATGGACAAGTAATGACCAGCCTTCAAAGCTAGAGAATTAACTCAAAACAAATTCAAATATTGACAAAAAAGAAGAATATGTGAGGAATTAAAGTTTATTTCAATTAGGCCTGCTTTGTTACTTTGTTTTGGGGCTTCTTTTTCTAGCTTGAGAAAATAGTACTAATATTTTAATGATGCTGGACCATCTTTCGAGTCAACTTTGATTTTTTTTTTTTTTTTTTGCTGAGAAATCCAACTTTGATTTTTTCAACTTCTCCTTGTTCTTTTTTTTTCATTCTTGAATCCTTGTAAAATTGTGACTTAAGAATCTGTCCTACTTGATCTGCTGCTGTGTTTGTCATCCATGCTATTTTTAATTTAGTAGCCTTATTATATTTCATCTGTATGGTTTAGATCTTCTTTTCTTACTAATGCTTGTTTTTCTTTTGGCAGTTTTCCCTGCCCCTGGTATCAAAAAGTGCCTCTTTCACTGGCACTCAGCCCTAGAATAATCTTAGAGGTTGCCAGGTTCAAGCCTGACATTATACATGCTTCTTCACCTAGAATTATGGTAATTTTCTCTCATGTAATAATTTATCTATTCAATTATTGAAGTGCCAAGAAAAAGCAAATGCTCAGTCCCCTTTCATGCATGCCTGACATAATATCCAACTCTATTCTAGGTATTTGGTGCTCTCATTATAGAAAAGCTACTATGTGTGTCTATTGTGATGTCATACCACACTCATGTTCCAGTGTAAGTGATCCTTCTGATGCTATTCTAGTTGGAAGATGCAAAGCCACCAAATGCAAACCGAGAAACAAGGAAATGTATTCTATAGTGGAGACTGAAAGAGAGCGAGCAGAGAATGAGGAAAGGAGAGAGAGAGAGAGGTTACCTATTGATGCCGGTGTCCTTGGATGTCGTCTGGTGGTGAGAGGTCGACGTTGACCCTGAGAAAGAGAGATCGCGTGAGAGAGACTAAAAGAGAGCGAGTAGAGAATGAGAAAAGGGGAGAGAGAGATAAATTCATGTCAGTGTTCTCGTCCGGTGGTGAGAGGTCGACGTCAACTGTGAGAGAGAGATCGCGCGCGAGAGAGAAAGACTGAAAGAAAGCAGGAGGAGAATGAGAAAAAAGGGAAAAGAGGAGGAGAAAGAGAAAGTGAGCCGTTTTTCGCGCCACAGCTTTTCGTGGTAGTTGATGTATTCTAGAGTGGCAGTTTTAAACAACTGCCGCTAGAGAATATTATTTCTAGTGGCAGCCAGCCTTTAGCCACCTTCTAAACTGCCGCTAATTTTCATTTTTCCTGTAATGTTATATTCCATGCTTCTCAACCCACTATTCCAAGCTTCCACCAATCACCATTCGTTGTTGTCATCCTCTCTCCATCTCCATTTTTCTAAGATCTCTACGACTCTTTTCGTTATACTCTTTGATTTTTAGTAATTAATTATTATTTTTATTATGCTTAATTAATTATTAAATTATCCTTTATTATGTTCAATTGGTTTTTATTATATTTACTTAAGTTATTTTTATTATCTTTAATAATTATTTTTATTATGTTTAATAATTTTATACAATGTTTTCAACCTATTATTGACCCAGCTAGTTGAACCATTTCAATTAGGCCCATCAATGGTATTTGGAACTCCATGGCCCAATCGACATCTTATCTAATTATTTCAAATTCAGGTGTTGTATTTATGTAATCAGATCCAATTCGATTTTTGCAATTTGCATCCGATTAATAATTGGATTGGATTCATACTTTATCCAATCCCATTAAAATCCAAATTTGATTATATTATAATATTTATTGATTTTAATATATAAAAATTATATAGTTTTATATAAAATTATAAAAAAAATATATTTTATATATTATATTATATGATATAAAATAATAAATTCATTATGTTATATGTAGGTGCAAGATTTCAACAATTAGATCAGACTTGAATTTTGTTGAATTTGCCTATTTGTTTATAACCCTAGTTTGAACATTCACCCCGCCATGATTCTAGGTGTAATTCTACTAAAACTTGGGAATTGGTCAAAATTTTTGACCTAGTAAAAAATCATTCAACCTAGTGATCAGGCTATAGGTTGCACACAACATACATGGACCATAATGGTACATTTGGTTGCTGCGATTAGGATGGGAAAATGGGAATTTCCCATTTTCACGTGTTTGTTAATTGAGATGGGATGGGAAACCGTGGGATGTTGGTTTTCAAAACCAAGGCTACAGGGTCGCACCCAGTGATAAGAGAAAATTGTGAGAAAAAAATGTCGAGACTTTCGACTAAAGCTCCGTAGCCGTGATAAGACCAGATCCATGACCATAGAATAAAGGCAACTATATTCTTCACGTTTTTGGCATCATCGATCTCCTCATGCCATCGGGAAAACATGGTCGTTCATCGGTTAAAATCCATTGTTTCTGGCGGTATAGAGGTAGATGTTTTACAGATCTACACTTGTGCTTGTAGAACCTTGAATGAACATGGTCGTTTGTCAGCTAAAAGCCATTGTTTCCCGTTAAAACGCGCCAAGGTGTTTACGCCTTTTTCTGGGTTCAAACCCGCTTCAAGGTTAGAGCTATCTTCCCTCGGATCAATTTTTCCCATGATATATGTTTCTCTTCCCTCAGATTTGTTAAACCAGGTCCCAATTATTCTTTTTACTTTTATTTTTATTTTTATACATTTTCTCGTTGGAGTGAAGATTAGAGGCAATGAGAGCAACTCCAGATCTTGCTTTGCCCATCCTCTGGTTTGATTTTGAAAGAAGATGATGAACAGTAATTTTCCCTTCTCAACAATCAAACACCAGAATGCCAAAATGAGAAAATAATTTTTTCCTTCTCATCCCATCCCTTCTTAGCAATCAAATGGACTGTAATTTGTGCTCTAATGTCCAATTGGGGTGATTTTTTTTTTATTTAGATAACTTTTCAAAATATACACGTCCCAAGGTGCCCTGCCCCACTATTTTTTTGAAAAAAAAAAACCCTTTTGGCCTCAAATTGTAATTTTAATATTTTTACAAATAAAAAATTAAAAACTGAATTAATTTTTACACACACATTTATAATGATGATGTGGCACTGTCTGACCCGTTCGACTAGGATGGTCGATCTAGTGACCTACAACGCAAAGGAAAAAATGATTCATCCTCTTGCTTGGTTTTTAAAACCTTGATTTTATAATGTTTTATTTGTATAAATTAATTTTAAAATTTCTTTTGATTAATTATAAAATGCGACTCATATAACATATATATCCCCAAATAAGGACCACCATCATGCATTAACCCACACTTTAGCCAAACCTATTAGATTATTGGACCATATATACTTTGGCCTTGCAAAACCAAGGTCTATTAACCCTCTTTCTTACTTGATTTTATCAAAATAAGTTGGGATTTTTTTCTTCACTGCTCTCAATACTCATTGCCGTCATCACTTCATTATAACCCCATAACTACCCATGATCTTTACTCTTGATTCCCTACTATTGTCATGGATTCCAAAAATTGCCTATGCTCCCCTTTTTTTATGAAGAAAAAAATTGCTGAAGAAGAAGAGTACTTGTTGTCATCGTTGGGGAAGAAAATTAAGGTAAAAACATGTATTTTTCTCTATTGTTTTCCTTTCCTTTTTGTCAATACACTCCTCTTTTATTCTCCTTTTCGTTGTTGTTCCTCTCTATTTGTTATATAGATATGATGTCATTAAATTGAGTGTTCTAGGGTTTTATTGTTGATTTTGATGATGGTGCTTTTATGTTAAGATTTGTTGATTTTGATGAATTTGTGTTTTCATTCGATTAGTATTTATTTTTCATGCTTATTTCCATTCAATTAAGGTTTATTGTTGTAATTAATTAGGATTTTTTATTAGCATTCTGGTTTAATGGTGGAACTTTTTTACCTATTATCGATTGTCATGTCTTGACATTATTGGGTTGGTTGGCCAAAAATGTATTGTCATTCTCCATAGTGGTCCCCTATAATGTCCCCCACCATGTGAAAGGTAGATATGCCTTTACTTGTCATAATGGTAAGGAGCAAAAAGTATTGCATTGTCTCTGTAAAGTGAAATCCTCACACAGTTTGTTAATTTATATGGAAGACTAAAGGGAGGACCTTCCTATATTTTTATATATTTGCTTCCCATAGGAAGGCTACTTTGTAGTCTAACACACAAAAATACATTCACTTGAATTAATTACCTATAATTTTGTTGGTTTAAAAGAATACCATAGCCAAGAATTTTGTTGGTTCAAACACTTTTTGTAAATATGATATAATATGCATGAGAACGCACAATGTTCAAATTTATATTAATTGAAACATATGACATACTATTTAGTTAGAATTTTGTTGGGGCTTTGGGCTTGGGTTTAGGCTTTAAGCTTTATATGAGGGTCAGGCTCGAGCTTGAATGTATTTTGTTAATATAGAGACAAAGACTAGTTTAAACCCAACCCGACATAGCCCATGAGCATGCCTACTCCCTAATAAGGAGTCAGGATACCAATATACTTTGCTCCCAAATAAAGGATTAAGAAACTAATGTTATGGTTACTTTTGCATATAATTGTGTGCCTTGCACCATTTTTAGTTATTCCTTTTATTGAATGGATATTTATTGTTGTAGATGTTTAATGTTTTTATCAACCAAAGGGTTTCATCATTGATTTACCGCCACTAATTTACAATGGTAGTAATGCTAATTTTGTGAGTAATGATGTTCATGGGGACCTTTTATCATACATTGAAATAAAAACAATGACAAAAGAGTTGGGGTATGAAAATCAATGGAGAGTGTTTTATAAAAAGCAAAACTTGATTTTGAGGATGACTTAATATTATTGTAGAATGATCAAGATGTGTTGGGGAGATTGCAAGCCCTAGCACCCAAGAGGCTTCATCACAGTTGATGGTAGATGTTGATGATCAAGTTAATGACTATATGGATGAAGAAGTTAAGAGTCATGATGATAGTTGATGCGGCACGATCCAGGCACTCCTAACTAGCTGCTGACTAGCTCCTGCGGTGGCAACGAACGGCACCTGAAAATGGGAAGATGAAGGATTCCTAGGGGATTTTCTTGGCAGGAATACTCTGAAGCTTAAGTTAGAACGCCGGGGAGGAAGAAAAGAGTGTAAAAGGTAAAGAGTGTAGGTTGCGCTAGATCACTATGTCTCGAGAATAGCTCATGAGCAAGTAAGAGTTCAAGTTCAAATCTAATTCAAAAGAGAGTTCTCCCCTTCGATAAAAGGGCTTTTATAGGGACGTTCTTGTCAAATCGGGCGTAACCACCACTGGGCTCCTGCCGCAGTCGTTACCTGCCAGGGCTGCGCAGGTGATCGTTACAATGTACTGCCCACTTGGATGAGTGATACGCTTTAAAGGGGCAATCATGCCACCATCTGTCGAAAGACGTGGGTGCAGACTGTCGAATGGGCAGGGACTGCACCGTTAGTCAAGAGACGTGGAGTAGTCTGACGAGTACGGTCTTGTCAGTAGAAGCTTCCTGAGAGCGTTGCGTTGCTTAGTCGCGAGTTACTTTGTAGCGAGCTACCTTGTCGCGCAGCGAGCTACTTTGTAGCAAGATCTTAGGAGTATTTCGAGGTGGCCCTCACCAAGGTTGGTCTTTGGGGTAGTTCTTGCTGGAGCAAGCTCGTTTCCCTAGCTCACGAATTGAAATAGTCTTGGAGTATTCCCTTCTTCTTGGTAGCTCGGGGGACCTGGAGCTCGTTTCCCTAGCTCACGAGTTAAAATAGTGAGGTGCTCTACAGGCTCGTTACTTAGCTGGGGTCAGGCCATGACGCTGAGTTGTTGCTCCTACTGAGTCAGATCCACATGTCATCGTCTCAGTAGGTTGGGTCAAATCATCCTCCATCAATTTCCCCCCACTCCTTGGGTTAAGAGTGTTGCCTTAGCGTGAGGAGTTCATGAAGTGTGACGGGTTGATTTGACTGAAATTCAAACTTGATTGACTGCTCATATTAAATGCGCGCACGGGAGTTAGGGGATTTCTGACTTTTCAAATACAAAAAATGTGTTGAAGTGGCTCTTAACTCCGGATGTAGTACAACCGCCATTACCTCAATCATGGGAGACGTGCAGCCAGTCACACTTCGGTTTCAAAAGGTGTGCGGTCAACTTGACTACGAACTGTCGGATCTGCCTTAATCTGGGCCGTTGATTCGGGGGCATAGTGGCTGTAAATAGGAGGGCCCCCTAGGCCTCATTTCCTTTCATGCCATCTTGTTGCCTTCAGATTCTGAGGTCACGCATCTTTCTAGCCTACTTGAGCTCTTCCATTCGCTTCGTTTCGTCTTTCCCAGTGAGTCTCAATCGCTGTCAATCATGTCTGGGTATCCATACCATGCTTAGTTACTGGGACAGTAACCAGGATGACGATGCTCCCTCGAGCTCCGGGGGAGCTTGGGAGCAGGTTCCGGAGGCTCGGGAGACCTCTGGTGATGTGGCCTCTACTTATCGGAGGAGGGAGCCTGACACCTTTGGTCTTTCTTCTATGACGGTGAAGAGACTCAGGTCTCTAATCCTCTATTTTCACCTTTCGGGGGACCTCGTCTACAGTCTCCCCACTAGTAACTTTCCTTGGGAGCATGGTCCCAATGAGATAGTTATTTACCAGGAACAGCTCGAAGCTGGCCTGCATCTTCCCCTGCACCCCCTTATAGTCGAGGTGCTAAACCACTTTAATGTTACCATCGATCAGCTTCATCCCAACGCTATCCGAAACATGGTTGGGACCATTTCTTTGTGTTAGGAGTATTGCCTCCCCTTGAACCTTGACATTTTTGCTTCTATTCTTTGTATTAAAAATGGCACTCCTAGAGTTCCTTCGGAAAGACGTTTTTACTACCTCTCTCCCTGCCGCGGCTACAAGCTCTTGTACGAGCTATCAAATAAGATTTCCACGTGAAAGCGGAATTATTTTATGGTCCGTAACCCCGAGGGGTGGCCCTTCCCAACTTCTTGGAGGGGCGCCATCCAGGACCCCGGGGCCGAGCTAGACCCTGAAACTCAGAAAACGATGTTGTCCTGGGCATCAATAGGCTTCCTCTGTTCGAACTACTTGACCGAGGAGAAGCTCACGCAGGCCGATTTGAGCCCGGGTAGGTTTCCTTTTTAGGTCGCGTAGTGCCTTGTAACAATATTGTGTATACATGCATTTTGTTTCTTACCGAACTAATATCTTGTGGATTTTTTGGCAGTCATCATGTCTGGTGTTGACGTGTACCACCTCCTCTCAAGCAACCAGAAGCGCAAAGTGAAGAGGTCACGTCCTGACCGAACTCCCACCTCTAGGGGTATTGAGTTTGGATCTGCGGAGCCAGACTTCATTTTCCCGCTGCCTTAAGTTCCGCTGCCTTCATCTGAAGGAGGTGCGGGCAGAGTTGGTCTCGAGGAGGGCGAACTCCCACAGCAAGGGGTGATTCCTCCTAGTCCTTCTCAGTCATTTCCCTACCCGCGGCTTCCAGTGGGGAACTGGGAGGGTATTAATGACTATGTAGTGGCCAGACGGAAGAGCCAAAGGGTGATCTGACACGAGGAGATTGCTAAGTGGGGGGAGATGGAGCCTGGGGACCTCGCCGTGCTCGCCTCCTCTCATTGTATGGTGGTAAGTGGTCCTTCCCCTCTCCTTGTTTTTGCTTCCTTTTGCTACCTTCTAACCTCAGTTTCCTGTTGGCAGGTGAACTCCGCCATCCACGCCATGGCCCTCCAGACGAACATCCACTCCGGTGACGCTCACAACTAGAGGGTCATCGTTCAAAAGCTCCAAGGCGAGCTCAACCGGACCAGGGGCGAGCTCCATCACACTCGTAAGGGGAGCGAGTCCCAGGAGCAACTCGTCTCGGACAAGGAGGCACAAATCGCCAGGCTTTCTGAGGAGAGCGTGCACTATAGGGAGGAGTCGTCGAGAGTGGCCACAAAGAGGGAGCTTCTTTGTCAACAGGTTCGGGACTTGGAGTCCACTCTTCTGGACCAAACTCAGAACTTCAACAACATGGTGGAGGCCAAGTGGGAGAGGGTGGTCTGGGACTTCAAGGACTCCTAGGAGTATCACGACCTCCAAGTGGATTATGGCTCGAGCTCGTACCGCTCCAGATTCAAGCTCTGACGCTGGTTGGTTCGAAAGAAATTTTCTGGGCTCAATCTTGACGGCATCACCATTAAGGGTCTGTCTCCCGAGACGGCGGACCAGGCGGAGGAGGAAGAGCCCGACTCCCCGGAGGACGAGGACGAAGTGGAGGAGGTGGACCCATGAGGCTGGCAGCGTTGGTTTTTTGCTCTGATTTCTGGTGGCTACTAAGTGCCATAAACCCGATCTTGAAAAGATCTTGTTGGGCGGTTGTGCCCTTCTTACCTCCTGCTAAACTTTCTTGAGCTGTTTAGCTCGGGTTTTTTTTTTTTTTGTAATAGTAATGAAATTTCTTTTTCTTCAAAGTATGGTGTGCTCCCTATATTTTTTGCTAAACAAATCTCATCCCCTAGGTATTAGAGCTACATGCCTAAAGTAGGACTTGTCTTAATTAGCTCGATTTTTCAGCCCTTAAGTTGAGAGGGTGATTCATAGTCTGTCCCTGAATTTTGCCCATGCCATGGAGGCGACGCTCTACACTTCTGGCGGCATTGCAGTCTGCAGGGAAGGTCCTGTGTAGCAGGAAGCTCACGAGCAGATCAATCCAGCTCGGCTCTGCTTGAACGACAGGAGCGACCTCCTCTGCCCCCCCGAGAATGCTAGGCCGAGGCAGGTTCTCTATGTACACGGTTCTCATGGTATTATCACTAGTGCTGGCTAACAGGGATAGGGCGTCGGCCTCAGCATTCTCAAACCTTAGGACTTGCCTGATGAATTGTGACTGGAAGTTGGGCAGAACCTCTCTTACTTTGGCCAGGTAGGCAATCATAGTCGATTCGCGAGCGTCGTATTCTCCTGTGACCTGATTGACCACAAGCTGGGAATCGCTGCAGATGATAATGTGTTTGGCTTTCATCTCCTTGGTTAGAGCAAGCCTGGCTATCAACGCTTCATACTCTGCTTCATTGTTGGATGCCACGAACTCAAAGGTAGTGCATACTCCAGTTTCGTGCCACTTGGTCCGTGCAGAACTATTCCGGCTCCGCTGCCCTACTGGTTCGAGGAACCATCTATGTAAAGGATCCAGGGCTCCTCATCCCAGTTCGCTCTTGGCCTAACTATGAGAGATGCTACACTGGCTGCTACCTCACGGTGCTCGGACTCAACCGGCCTGGGAGCTCCGGGCTTGCCCGAGCTGGGAGCCTCATGCTCAATTGGCCTGGGGACTTCGGAGCTGAAAGTGCACTTTGCGATGAAATCTGCTAAGGCTTGGGCCTTGATAGCAGTTTACGGCTTATATTGGAGGTCGTACTCGCTGAGGTCAACGGCCCACTTCGTCAGTAAACCAGAGACCTCGGGCTTGAGTAGGACTTGCCTCAGAGGTTTGTTGGTGAGGATGATAACAGTACGAGCTTGAAAGTACGGGCGGAGCTTTCGGGCGACAATGACCAGTGCATACGCCAGTTTTTCTATCTCTGGATATCTTGTTTATGCTCCTTGCAACACCTTACTAACATAGTAGATAGGTTGTTGGACCCAATCTACCTCTTTTATTAGTGCCGAGCTGACCACTTCGTCACTTGCCGAGAGGTACAGCTCTAAAACATCACCCTCTACGGGCCGGGTCAAGACCAGTATTCCAACGAGCTACTTTTTGAGCTTGTCAAACGTGAGCTGACAATCTTGGGTCCGTTCAAACCCTTTGCTTTTAATTGCTTTAAAGAACAGTAGGCAGCGATCTGCTGACTTGGACATCAAGCGGCTCAAAGCGGCTATCCGGTCATTCAGCATCTGTACCTCCTTCATTTTTTGGGGTGGTCTCATATCTAAGATGGCCTTTATTTTGTCTGGGTTGGCTTCAATGTCGTTCCGGTTTATGATGTATCCCAAAAATTTACCCGATGTGACACCAAAGACACACTTATTCGGGTTTAGCTTCATATTGAATCTACGCAGGATTTCAAAAACTAAATTCAAGTCTTGTATTAAATTGCATGCGAGTTGGGTTTTGACGACCATGTCGTCTACATAACATTCTATCTTTTGGCCAATCAATGGCTCAAACAGTTTGTTTACAAGTCTTTGAAAGGTCGCCTCGGCATTTTTTAGCCCAAAGGGCATGACCTTGTAGCAGTACAGGCCGAACTCGGTTATGAAGGTAGTCTTTTCTTTGCCTGTCGGGTCCATCCTGATCTGATTGTAGCCTGAGTAGGCGTCTAGAAAACTCAGCAACTCGTGACCCGAGGTCGCGTCCACCAAATAGTCGATTCTGGGGAGTGAAAAGCAATCCTTTGGGCAAGCTCGGTTCATGTCGGTGTAGTGGACTTCCCTGATAAAATCAGTTGCAAGGAGCTTCCCGACCTCCTCATCGACTGCCCTCCATCGCTCTGGGCTAGGTTGCGTTTCTTCTGTCTAACGAGCCTAATTACAGGATCAGTATTAAGTTTATGAGTTATGATACTAGGGTCTATGCCGGGCATTTCTGCCGCAGACCATGCAAAAACATCTAAATTTTCAAGTAAAAAGCATACCAGTTTAGATCACAGGGGCTCCTTAATGGAAGCACCAATCTGAAGAGTCCGGGCTGGGTTTTCCATTGAGGCCGGGATGGAGATGGTCTCTTATGTGGGCGTAGCTCGCTCCTCGCTTTGCTCCGTAGGTCGCTCCAACTCGAGGTCATTGGCCACTTTGGTTTTTCCCTTAAGGGCGACAATGTAGCATTTGCGAGACTCAAGCTGGTCACCTCGCGCTACCCCGATGCCAAAGTCCGTGGGGAGCTTCATGGCCAAGTAGTAGGTGGACACCACAGCCCGTAAGGCATGGGTAATTAGCCGACCTACTATGGCGTTATATGGGAAGGGGGTTGCGACCACTAGGAAATCGTGGTTGAGCCTCGCTATGCTAGGCCAAGTGCCGACTTCCACAGGTACTGTTACCCTTCCCAGGGCCCCAACTTCCTCTCTGCTGAAGCCTACCAGGGGAGTGTTCGCGGGCTTTAGGTTGCACTCTTGAAGTTGGAGTGGGCCGAAGGTTGCATTGAAGAGGATGTCTGTTGAGCTACCCGAATCAATAAGGACACGCCTAACTTCGAAGTCGTTGATCTTCATCTTTATGACAAGCGCGTCGTCATGGGGGTAGTGAACCCCATGCACGTCATCCTCTGTAAAGAAGATGGGGTCTTCTGTCCTTGGTCGCTTCGGTGGGTTCTGCCCTTCCCTGCCGGTCTCGCGAACTGATGCGCAAGCTACTGCTGAGGTGCAGCCCGCCACAATCGAACCTCCGACTATGACATGGATGGTCCCCCGAACTGGTCTCTCTTTGGGGGGGCTGCTTCTGTGGCTGTTTCCCCTGCCTGCTAGACTTGGGAGTGTCTCTACTTTACTTTCCTTGTTGACCTGCTTTATTATTATTATTATTATTATTTTGTACAAAATTTCTCAAATATCCGCGACGGATGAGTTCTTCTATCTTATCGCGGAGATTTTTACAATTTTTGTTACTATGACCGTGATCTTTATGAAAGCTACAATACAAATTTTTATTCCTGGCGCTAGGGTCAGCCTTCAGCTGAGGTGGCCACTTAGTCCCTTTCTACTGCTAAAGCTCAGAAGGGTTGGACTAGCCTTGCCCCCCGAGCTATGTCCTTCTTCCTGTTGTCGCCTTGCGATAGGGGTTCTGGCTCCCTCTTTCTTCTTTCTGGAGCTTGCTCGCCCTTCTGGTTGATTTCCTCCTCTGTCCCTATAAAGTGATCTGCGAGCTTGAGGAACTCGGTCGCGGTCTTAGGTTGGTTGACAACTACGTGCCACTTGAATTCTTTGTGGGTGATGCCTCGCTTGGCTGCTGTGAGGTAAACTGCGGGATCCAAGTCGGGTATCTACAAACAAGAGTCATTGAACCACTTGAAGTAGCTCCGGATGGACTCCCCTTCCTTTTGCACTATGTTGAGGAGGCTCTCCTGAGTTCGTGGGCACCTTTTGCTGGTGATGAAGTGAGAGGTGAAAATTTCCACGAACTACGTCCAACTTCTTATTGTGTCGGGCGCGAGGTTTCGGTACCAGGTGCGGGCTACTCCTTTGAAAGTGGTGGAGAAGGCCACACGCATGTAGGACTCGTTGGCTCTTGCTATGTGCATCTGGGACTGAAAAGCTTCCACGTGGTTATTTGGATCGAAAGACCCATCGTACTTATCCAGAGGAGGGAGTTTGAAATCCCTTGGCATGGGGACAACGAGGAGTTCTGGAGATAACGGGGAAGACTGAGAGGAGAGGGGTAGCTTCCACTTCACCTGAGCATACCTCCTCTTTTCCTTTGAGCTCGTGAGAGACTCGAGTAGTAGTTTGGCGAGCTCGTCGACGTCTTCGCTGCTGCTTTGCTGGCTTGGCGTTGGTGTTTGACGCTTCAGTATCGCTGAGCTCGATAGGCTCAGACTATCAATGGTGACTTTGGACCAAAGGGCCCTGCCTATAGTCTACGACCAGGACCTCGAATGGATTCTCCGCAAGCAGGAGCTCGAACTGTGAAGGTCGGGGTGAGATGGGCTTGGTTGGTTGGGTGGCCCCTGACCTGCCTACGGCTGTGAGGCGGGGGTAGCTGGCCTCTCCTTCTTACTATGGGAGGAGGCTTAGCTCTTGGCAGGATCCTGAGCCTGGGAGGTCTCTCCCCGGCGAGGAAGTCGCTCACTCCGGCGAGAAGGCTTGGTCTACTTTGTGGCTGGATGTCGAGGGGGAAGCGACAGCTGGGGCTGAGGTAGAGAGGGGAACTGCTGTTGGTACTGGTACTGGGAGACCTACTTCAACACTTGTTGTTGGTAGAGTTGGAATTGTTGAAATTGTTGCATTTGAGCCTGCATGGCCCGCATGCATTGCATTAATTCCTCCAACTGGTTCAGGCTGGCCGCTGGGGGCACAACCGAGGGTTCAACAAAGGTTAATCCAACTGCAGAAGGGAGTGGAGCGACTGCAGGTGCCATTGTAAAAGGTACGTTCAAACTTGGGACTCCATCCACGGAGAGGGGGATAGTGAACTGTCCAATACAGACAGTAGGAAGCTAGGGCTACTCCCCAGAAGCGTTCTGGCTGGTGTCATATCCGGCATTGCCGGAAGAAGCCATGAATGCTGAGTTTTTTTTTTTTTTTGAAGAGAAACTGTGAAAGCTTAGAGGAAGTCTTTTAGAAGTGTTTCCCATAGATGACACCAAATGATGCGGCACGATCTGGGCACTCCTACCTAGCTGATTGGCTCCTGCGATGGTAACGAACGGCACCTGAAAAGGGGAAGATGAAGGATTCCCGGGGGATTTGCCCAGTGGGAATACTCCGAAGCTTAAGCTAGAACGCCGGGGAGGAAGAAAAGAGTGTAAAAGGCTAAGAGTGTAGGTCGCGCTAGATCACTATGTCTCGAGATTAGCTCGTGAGTAAGTAAGAGTTCAAGTTTAGATCTAATTCAAGAGAGAATTCTCCCCTTCGATAAAAGGGCTTTTATAGGGACGTTCTTGTCAAATCGGGCGTAACCGCCACTGGGCTCCTGCCGCAGTCGCTACCTGCCAGGGCTGCGCAGGTGATCATTACAATATATTGCCCACTTGGATGAGTGACACATTTTAAAGGGGTAGGCACGCCACCATCTGCCAAAAGACGTGGGTGCAGACTGTCGAATGGGCAGGGACTACACTGTCGGTCGAGAGACATTGAGCAGTCTAATGAGTACGGTCTTGTTAGATAGAAGCTTCCTGAGAGCGTCGCATTGCTTAGTCATGAATTACTTAGTAGCTAGCTACCCTGTCGCGCGGCGAGCTACTTTGTAGCAAGCTCTTAGGAGTATTTCAAGGTGGCCCTCACCAAGGTTGGTCTTTGGGGCAGTTCTTTGCTGGAGCGAGCTGGTTTCCCTAGCTCGCGAGTTGAAATAGTCTTGGAGTATTCCCTTCTTCTCGGTAGCTCGGGGGACCTGGAGCTCGTGTTGTAACAAGCTCCCCCTATAGCGAGCTATGATGTAGCGAGCTGCTCTACAGGCTCGTTACTTAGCTTGGGTCAGGCCATGATGCTGAGCTGTTGCTCCTGCTAAGTCAAATCCACGTGTCATCATCTCAGTAGGTCGGGTCATATCATTCTCTATCAATAATGATGATGTGGACTACATAATAAGTGGTGATAATGATTATGATGAATAGTTCACATCATTAAAAGATGACATAGTTGTTGCACAAGGTAAATGTAAGATAGGAGGCCCTAGCACGATGTAGAGGGCAAACATCCACATCAGTTCAACATAGTGAAGCACATCATGATGACTATGAAGCACAAAGGATTTGCACAACATACATGGATTGGATAATGATCAAGAAGCATAGTTTGATTCTTTTGTATCAAAAAGACAAATGGATGTAATCAGGTTGACAAAGGGTCTTACACTCCCCAATCACACGGTGTTCAAGGAAACATTAATTACATTTGCTATTGTTAATGGTATTTAATTTGATTATTTGAGGAATAAGGAGAAGATCATACCAATTTACAAAAAGAAGCATACATGCCTTTTTTGGATGCAAGACTGGAAAGCATTTCATATTAAATCCTTGAAGGACAAGTGTGAATGTGCAAGGGATTTAAAGTTCATAGGTGGACTAACTTGGAAAGCCCTTACACTATGTAACAAGACCCTTAAAGAGTACAAAGTTGATGTTAGCAAGTTAAGAACTTATAGAACAAGATGAAGGAAACTATTGATATTGAGGGGATCCAATAGTAGGGGTTAATTGAATTATGAACCTTTTTTCCAAACTGAACTAGTCTTTTGGTTTTTGGAAAACCCAAAACCCATACTAAACTGAAACCAATTGATTAAGTGATTGACTGATTTGGTTTTTGTTTAGTTCAGTTCTTTGATTTTCATTTTTTTAATTTAATATATTTATTGTCAATAAATATATGATTATATGATTTAAATACTAGAAATATATGTAGTATATTATATTTTAAACAATAATATATATATATATATATATCAAAACATATATAACATATATAGAATATATATAACATATATATGTAAACCTGTCAGTAACTAGATTTTTTGGTTCAATTTCTTTGGTTTAGTTTCGTTTTTTGGTTTTGATGAGCACTCTTACACTATAAGAAAACAACTTTTTAACGATCAGAAAAACTGTAGTTAAAAGTCCAAAACTCGCTATTGAAAGTTATTAACAACAAGATCATATGTCGTCGCCACCCATCACTAAAGTCCAAGCAATCAACGTCTACATAATTAAAATCCCTTGTGTTTTAATATGATATTAAATATCCATACATTTTACCCAAACAAATAAACAATTACTTTTATTAAAACTTGCAGAAAAAATATTACATATAGAAGGTTCTAACAGCTTGGAGGTTGATTTAAAATAACGAAAATTTCCCCCTTAACACTTAGCATTTTAATTATGCTACTTCATGAACATGCAAAGAAACAATTCTCAATTTGTATATATAGGTAAAATAAACAAGATGTGTCATAAAAGTCAAAACATACTTGAAAGTATCCATATATCTCCATGGAATAGACTCCAAATGACCATTAAGAGTTTTAATCTCCAAAAGCAACATGTTCTACTACTCCTAACTTTCCACCTACAACTATAAAGAACTCTGATGGAGAGTGATTTGACAAGACCTTATGAGAAGGTGACATGTGGGCGTGATTCAGCATAACAGCCTGGCTGCAACTAGGTAACGAGCTCACAGGACAGCTCGCCACAGAATGAGCTCGCTACAGCACGAGCTCGAGAACCCCAATATGCTGAAAGGGAATACTCCAAGACAAATTCATCCCAGCTCGCAAGTTAAGATAACCAACTCGCTCCAATACTTAGGCAAGAAGACTGCCCCAAAGGTAACCTCAAGCGGAATCACCTCGGGACACATCTAGGAGCTCCCTACAAGGCAGCTCGCTACAAAGCAGCTCGCTGTTAAGCAACGCATAGTTTTCAGGAAGCTTCTTACCTGACAAGACCATACCCGTCAGACTACATCACATCTCCTCGTTGACGGTGCAGTCCCTGCAACCCAGTAGACTGTACCCACGTCCCTCGACAGGTGGTAGCGTGTCTGTCCCTTCCGGGTACGTGTCTCTCATCCGATTGGGCAGTACCCTGCAACAGTTACCTGTGCAGCAAATAACGGCTGCGACAGAGAGCCAGTGACAGTTATGCCCATTTTGACAAGAACACCTGCATTTAAAGGCCCCAGGGTCAAAGGGCGAAGGTATCTTGTATCTTACATCTTGTATCTAGAGTTAATCTTGAACTTTAATTGATCTAACGCTCCCGCACTCTTAACTCTCTCTGCTTTCCTTACCGCTTTCTCAAGTGTTCCAACTTAAGCATCGGAGTATTCCCACCAGGCAAGTCCCCAAGGAATCCTTCACCATCTTCTTCTCAGGTATCGTCCGTCGCCAACTAGGAGTCAGTAGACTGCCAGCTAGGAGTGCCCGGATTGTGCAGCATCATTTGGCATCGTCTGTGGGAACGCTTCAAAAAGCCTTCCTCTAATCTCTACAACCCCCTCTCAAAAACTCAGCATTCATGGCTTCCTCTAGTAATGTCGAACGTGGTACCGACCAGAACGCTCTTGGGGAACAACCTCAGCTCCTCACTGTCTGCATCGGACAGTTCACCATCCCCCTCTCCACGGACGGAATTCCCAGCTTGAACATGCCTCACATAGTGGCACCTGTGAATGCTCCACTCCCTTCCGTGGTCGGAGCAACCTTTACTGAACCTTTCGTTGTTCCCCAAGTGAGCAACCAAAACCAGCTTGAAGACCTAGTGCAGTGCATACGAGCCATGCAAGCTCAAATGCAACAGTTCCAGTAGTTTCAACTTTACCAGTAGCAAGTGTTGCATCAAGTTTCTCAGTACCAGTATCAACAGTAGTTCCCTTAATTGCCTCGGGCCCAGCAGCCACTTCCCCCTCGGCATTCGGCCTCGAAGCAAGCCAAGCCCTCCCATCGGAGCAAACGTCCTCATCGGGGAAAGGCCTATCAAACCCAGAATCCTTCCAAAAGCCAAGCCTCGTCCCACGATAGGAAAGAGAGACCAGTCACCCCCGCCTCGTAGCCTGTGAGCAGGTCAGGGGCCTTCCAATCGGTCAGGCCCGCATCACCTCAGCACTCTCAGTTAGAGCTCCTACCCGCAAAAAATCAGTTCAAGGTCCTAGCCACAGATTACAGGCAGGGCCCTTGTCCACAGCTATCATTAGCAGTCAGAGCCCATCGAGCTCGGTAATATTGAAGCCAGCAGCACCAACGCCGAGCCAACGAAGCAGCAACAGAGGAGCCGACGAGCTCGCCGAAGCGCCACCCGCGTCCCGCCCGAACTTAAGGGTAAGGAGGAGGTAAGCTTAGATGAAGTAAAAGCTACTTCTCTCCTGTTGGTCCCTTCCCCTCTGTCATCAGAACTTCTTGTGGTCCCTATGCCAAAGGATTTCAAGCTCCCTCCCCTGGATAAGTACGAAGGATCCTTCGATCCGAACGACCATGTGGATGCCTCCCAGTCCCAGATGCACCTGGCAAGGGCTAGTGAATCCTGTATGTGCGAGGCTTTCTCCACCACCTTCGAAGGGGTGGCCCGCACATGGTACCAAAAACTTGCACCCGAATTGATAAGAAGTCGGGCGCAGTTCGCGCAAATCTTCACCTCCCACTTTGTCACCAGGAAGAGGTGCCCAAGAACTCAAGAAAGCCTCCTTGGCATAGTCCAGAAGGAAGGGGAGTCCATTCGGAGTTATATCAAGCGGTTCAGTGACACTTGTTTCCAAATATCCGATCTGGACCCCGCAGTTCATCTCACCAAGGCCAAGCGAAGCATTACTCATAAAGAATTCAAGTGGCATGTGGTAGTTAACCAGCCCAAGACTGTGACCGAGTTCCTCAAGCTCGCGGATCAATTTATAGGGACCAAGGAGGAAATCAACTAGAAGAGCGCAAGCGCGCCCGAAAAGAGAAAAAGGAAAGGTGAGTCCTCGATTCAAGGGGACGGTAAAAAGAAAAAAGACCCAGCTCGGGGGGCAAGGCCGTGTCAGCCCTTCTGAGCTCCAACGGCAGAAAGAACGGACTATATGCCCCTAAATGCGAAGCGGGCCAAGATCCTTATGGCGATCAAGGACGCCCCATATGTGAAGTGGCCACCTCGGCTGAAGGCCGATCCTAGTGTAAGGAATAAAATTTTGTATTATAGCTTCCATAAAGATCATGGTTATAGCACCGAAAATTGTAAAAACCTTTGCGACGAGATAGATGAGCTCATCCGTCGCGGATACTTGAAAAATTTTGTGCAAAATAATAATAATAAAACAGGTCGGCAGGGGGAGCTGAATAGAGATGCTCCCGAATCCAGTAGGTAGGCAGAGCAACCGCAGAGGCAGCCCCCGGAAGTGAGACCAATTCGAGGGACTATCCACATCATCATTGGAGGTTCAGTTGTCACGGGTTGTACCACAGCTTCAGCTCGGACATCAGCTCATAAGGCTGCCAGGAAAGAATAAAACCCACTGAAGTGGCTAAGGACGGAAGATCCAATCTTCTTCATGGAGGACGATGCGCGCGGGGTCCACTACCCCCTTGGGAAGGATTACAGTACATATGGAAGTTGGCACCTAGCCTAGAATTGTGAGGCTCAACCACAACTTCTTAGTGGCCGCAACCCCTCCCCGTACAATGCCATAGTAGGTCGGCCGATCACCCATGCCCTACGTGCAATGGTCTCCACTTACTACTTGGCGATGAAGTTCCCCACGGACTTCGGAACCGGGATAGCGCGAGGTGACCAGCTTGATTCTCGCAAGTGCTACGACGCCGCCCTCAAAGGGAAAGACAAGGTGGCTGATGACCTCAAGCTGGACCAACCTACGGAGCAGTGCGAGGAGCGAGCTGCACCTACAGAAGAGATTGTCTCCATCCCGGTATTGGCGGTGGATCCAGTTCGAACACTTCAAATTGGCGCTTCCATAGAAGAGCCCCGACGATCTCAATTAGTACGCTTCTTACTTGAAAATTTATATGTTTTTGCATGGTCCGGAACAGAGAAGCCCGAAATAGACCCCAACATCATAACTCACAAGCTTAATACTAATCCTATAGTTAGGCCCGATAGACAGAAGAAATGCAACTTAGCCCCAGAGTGATGGAGGGCAGTCGACGAGGAGGTCGGGAAGCTCTTCACAGCCGACTTTATCAGGGAAGTCCACTACCCGAGTTGGGTGGCCAACCCTATTCTGGTAAAAAAGGCTAACGGTAAATGGCGCATGTGCGTCGACTACACTGATCTGAATCCAGCTTGCCCAAAGGGCTGCTTCCCACTCCCCAGGATCGACCGTCTAGTGAATGTGACCTCAGGGCATGAGTTTCTGAGCTTCCTAGATGCCTATTTGGGCTACAACAAAATCAAGATGGACCTAACTAATGAAGAAAAGACTGCCTTTATAACCGAGCTCGGCCTGTACTGTTACAAGGTCATGCCCTTTCGGATTAAAAAATGCTAGGGCAACCTTTCTGCGACTTGTGAATAAATTGTTTGAGCCATTGATTGGCAGAAAAATAGAATGCTATGTAGACGACATGGTCATCAAGACCCAATTTTCGCATGATTTAATACAAGTCTTGCATTCAGTTTTTGAAATTCTGCATAGATTTAACATGAATTTGAACCCGAATAAATGTGTCGTTGGTGTCACCTCGGGTAAATTCCTAGGGTACATCATCAACCGGCGCGGCATTGAGGCTAACCTGGATAAAATAAAGGCCATCTTAGACATGAGACCACCCTGAAAAATGAAGGAGGTTCGGAGGCTGAATGGCCGAATAGCTGCTCTGAGCTGCTTCATGTCCAAGTCGGCAGATCGCTACTTGCCTTTCTTCAAGGCAATTAAGAGTAAAAGTTTTGAGTGGACCAAAGAATGTCAACTCATGTTTGGAGAGCTCAAAAATTACCTCGCTAGTATACCAGTCTTAACTCAGCCCAAGGAGGGCAATGTTTTAGAGTTGTACCTCTTAGCAAGTGACGAGGTGGTCAGCTCGGTACTGATAAAAGAGGTAGATCGAGTCCAACGACCTATCTACTATGTTAGTAAAGTATTGTAGGGAGCATAGACGAGATATCTGGAGATAGAAAAGTTGGCCTATGCACTAGTTATTACAGCTCGAAAGCTTCATTCGTACTTCTAAGCTCACACTGTCATCGTCCTCACCAAAAAAACTCTGAAGCAAGTTCTACTCAAGCCCGAGGTCTCTAGTAGACTGACGAAGTGGGCCATTGAGCTCAGCGAGTACGACCTCCAATACAAGCCGTGAACTGCTATCAAGGCCCAAGCCTTAGCAGACTTCGTCGCGGAATGCATTTTCAGCTCCGAAGTCCCCAGGCCGGTCAAGAACGAGGCCCCCAGCTCGGGCAAGCTCGAAGCTCCCAGGCTGGTTGAGCTTGAGCACCGTGAAGTAGCAACCAGTGCGGCATCCCTCCTAGTTAGGCTAAGTGCGAACAGGGATGAGGAGCTTTGGATCCTTCACGTAGATGGCTCCTCAAACCAGCAGGGCAGCGGAGCCATAGTCGTTTTGTACGGCCCAAGCAGCACAAAACTGGAGTACACACTACGCTTTGAGTTCACGGCATCCAACAATGAAGTGGAGTATGAGGCATTAATACCCGGGCTAGCTCTAGCCAAAGAAGTGAAAGCCAAGCATATCGTCATCTGCGGTGATTCCCAGCTCGTGGTCAATCAAGTCACAGACGAATACGAAGCTCGCGAACCGACTATGATTGCCTACTTACCCAAAGTAAGAGAGACTATACTCAACTTCCAGTCACACTTCATCAAGCAAATCCCGAGATCGGAGAACGTTGAGGCCGACGCTCTGTCCCGGTTAGCCATCACTAGTGATAATACCATGAGAACCATGTACATAGAGAACCTGCCTCGGCCTAACATTCTTGGGGGGGGGGGCAGAGGAGGTTGCTCCTGTCATTCAAGCAGAGCCGAGCTGGATTGATCCGCTTGCGAGCTTCTTGCTACACGAGACCCTCCTTGTAGACCGCAATGCTGCCAGAAGGGTAGAGCGCCAGGCGGCCAAATACGTCATGATAGATGAATGGTTTTACCGAATATCTTACACGCTCTCCTACCTGTGCTGCCTGCGACCTTCCGAAGCCGAGTTCGTGCTCCACGACACTCATGAGGGCCTGTGCGGCGGACACTTGGGGGGTAGGGCCCTCACCCAAAAAGCACTACAACAAGGGTACTATTGGCCAACAATGAAAGCAGACGCGATCGAGCTCGTCAGAAAGTGTGACAAGTGCCAAAAGCATGCTAATATCCACCATCAACCTACCGCCGATCTGAAGTATGTCACCAACCCGTGGCCTTTCGCACAATGGGGGATCGATATACTCGGACCATTTCCACCAACGACGGGCCAGTGGAGGTTCTTAGTGGTAGCAGTTGATTATTTCACCAAGTGTGTAGAAGTTGAACCTCTCGTAACAATCACAGCTCAGAACGTATAGAACTTTTTCTGGAAAAATATAGTGTGCCGCTTCGGGTTACCTCGGGTACTGATTTCCGATAACGGTAAGTAGTTCGAATACATTAAATTCCAGAACTAGTGCCAAGACATGTGAATTCAGCAGAACTTTACCTCAATCGCACACCCTCAAGAAAATGGTCAAGCGGAAGTCACAAACAGGGCTATCCTCCGCGAACTGAAGGCACGGCTAGACTGAGATAAGGGACTATGGGCAGATGAGCTACCCAGTGTTCTATGGACTTATCGGACCACAGTGAAGTCTGCCACAGGCGAAACCCCCTTCAACCTCACCTACGGAACTGAAGAAGTCATCACAGCCGAGATCAAGGTTCCCTCATTACGACTAGAAGCGTACGATGACAGGCGAATGAAGACGAGCTACGCACTAACCTCAACCTCCTTGACGAAGACGAGACCTCACATATATTAGGACCATGGCCTACAAGCAGAGAGTAGCTCGATACTATAATGCCAGGGTCAAGAAGCGGAACCTCCGCATCGGCGACCTGGTCCTTCGCAAAGTTATGGTGCTTGAGCTCGATGTTGGTAAGCTCGAGCCAAATTGGGAAGGGCCCCACTGAGTAAAGCGAGTACTCGGGGAAGAAACATACGAACTCGAAACCCTAGAAGGGAAACAAGTACCTCGGGCATGGAATAATGTCAACTTAAGGCAATATTATCTATAACTACTAAGTAGACCATGAGTCACTCTCAGAGCCTAAGGGCCAAAATGTCGAGCTAACGCTGACCTTGGCACGATAAGACCTAGTCGCCTCTATGGCATGGGCAAAATACTGAGTAGACCACGAGTCACTCTCAGAGCCTAAGGGCCAAAATACCGAGCTAACGTAGACCTCGGTGCAATAGGACCCAGTCCCCTCCATTGGCCGAGCTCCAAGAGTGGACTATGAGTCACTCCCTCAGCCTAAGGGCTAAGACGCCGAGCTAACTAAGACCTCGGCACTGTGAAAGACCTAACCGTTTCATCGGCAATGGCTAAGTATTAATACCAAAAGCATAGGCATCTCGGGCATGATCCCTATGAAGCATAGATCACCTCAGTATACTAGTTGAACTTGATAAGAAATAGCTCGGGGTAACAACTACCGAAAGATCCTACTTCGCACATGTAGCTCTAACAGCTCGAGTGATAAAATCACTTCATTTGAAAGTAAAGAGCACACAATACTTAGCAGAAAAAGATAAGACATTTCATTACTATAAACAAAAAATTGGGCTTAACAGCCAGGGAAAAGTTCAACAGAAAACAAATAAAAAGTGGGGCCCAATCGCCCAAGAGAGTTCATCAAAAAAGATATATTTAAAACCGGGTTCTAGCACCTGGGAACCACTAGAATCCATTCAGAAAAAGAAAAACAGAAGAACAACAACCGGCCTCAGTGATCCACCGCCTCCACAACCTCGTCATCCTCCGAAGAGTCAGGCTCCTCCTCCTCCACTAGGTCTGCCATCTCTGGATCTAGACCCTTCATTGTTATGCCATCGAGGTTGAGCCCGGAGAACTTCTTTCAGACCAGTCAGCGGCATAGTTCAAATCCAGGATGGTAGGAGAAAGTAGTCACTTACCACCATGTAGTGAGCAGAGGCTAGCCTGGCGAGCTGTTTGGGGTCCATCCCACCCCAGCTAGCAACCTCCTCGTGGGAGACCACCTTTCGGCTCCTTCACGAAGCCACGATGAAGTCAGTGACGCTTTCCCACCCTCCAGTGGGAAACCGTGGGAAAGTGAAAGGGTGGGACTACTCCCTTGAATGGGACCGGTGGGACCTCAGGCGGTGGAGAAACGAAGGCCAGATCAGTAGCCTCGAATTCAGTGCTCCCAGAAGTGGAAGCTTGGTCAGGGGTGCGACCTCTTTGCCCTACGCTTCTGGTTGCTGGACAAAAGGCGGCGTACGTCTACACCAGACATGATGGCTACCAAAAAATCACAAGGCATTAGTCCAATAAAAAAAAAACTTTTTCTACAAGGCATTGTGCGAACTAAAAGGCAACCTACCAGGGCTCAGGCCGGCCTGTGCGAGCTTGTACTCGGTCAAGTAGTCCGACCAATGGAAGTCAACTGCTGCCCAGGATTACAGCATTTCCCGAACTTTGGGATCCAAGTCAACACCTGAATCCTGGATGTCAGCCCTCCAGTGAGTTGGGAAGGGCCACCCTTTGGGGGTGCGAATTACAAAATAGTCCCGCTTCCAAGCCAGGATCCTGTTCGGCAACTCGTGTAGGAGCTTGAAGCTGGGACGGGGAGAAAAATAATAGGAATGCCTTTTTGGAGGCGCTCCGGGGAAGCATTCTTGATGGAGAGGATGGTGGAGAAGATGTCGAGGTTAAGGGGAAGACAGTATTCATAAAATAAAGAGATAGTCCCAACTACATTTCGGATTGAGTTGGGGTGAAGCTGGTCGATAGTAACATTGAAATGGTTCAAAACCTCCACTATTAGAGGATGCATTGGAAGACGAAGGCCAGCTATGAGCTGTTCTTGGAAGATCACTATCTCGTCGGGACTGTGCTCCCAAGGATAGTCATCGGAAGGGAGACTGTAGACAAGGTCTCTAGGAAGGTAAAACTGAAGAACCAAGGTCCTAAGTCTCTCCATCGACATAGAGGAAGGGCCGAAGTTGTCTGGTTCCCTACCCCGGGAGGTGAAAGCTGTCTCGCCGGAGGCCTCATAAGCTTCCGGGGCCTGCCCCCAAGCTCCCCTTGACCTCTAGGGGACGTCATCTTAGTCACCACCCCGTGGAAAGTTGTTGTATGGGTACCCAGACATACTGACAAAATGATAAGACTCACCAGGGAAAGCTGAACTGAAAAGACGGTGTGAACAGAAGAAGAGCTCGAGCAACTAGGTGAAGGCACGACCTCAGAATCTGAAGGCAAGGCAAGTTGGCGTGAAGGAAATGAGGCATGGAGCCCTCCTATTTATAGCCACTGTGCCCACAAAACTAACAACTCAGATTAAGGAAAATTTGACGGTTCACAATCAAGTTGACCGCACGTCTCCTAAAACCGAAATGTGACTGGCTACACGTCTTCCATGATTAAGGTAATGTCGACTACACGACTTCCGGAGGTGAGAGCCGTTTTGGCGTGCTTTTTGACATTCGAAAAGTCCTGACATCCGCGTGTGTATTTAATGTGATTAATCAATCAAGTTTGAATTTCAGGTCAAATCCCCCCGTCACACTCCATGAACTCCTCGCGCTAGAGTAGAATCCTTTGCTCGATGAGTGGGGGGCAATTGATGGAGGGTGATTTTACCCGACCTCCTGAGAAGGTAACACGTGGACGTGACTTAGCATAAGCAACAACTCAGCATAACAGCTTGGCTGCGACTAGGTAACGAGTTCACAGGACAGCTCGCTACATTATAGCTCGCCACAGATTGAGCTCGCTATAGTGCAAGCTCGAGAACCCCAGTATGCTGAAAAGGAATACTCCAAGACAAATCTATCCCAGCTCGCAAGCTGAGAGAACCAGCCCGCTCCAATACTTAGGCAAGAAGACTACCCCAATGGCAACCTCATGCGGAATCACCTCGAGACACATCCAACTCCCTATAAGGCAGCTCGCTATGTGATAGCTTGCTACAAAGCAATTCGCTGTTAAGTGACGCAGAGTTTTCAGGAAGCTTCTTACCTGACAAGACTGTACCCGTCAGACTGCATCACGTCTCCTCGTTGACAGTGCAGTCCCTGCCAACCTAGTAGGTTGCACCCACGTCCCTCGATATGTGGTGGCGTGTCTATCCCTTTCAGGTATGTATCTCTCATTCGATTGGGCAGTACCCTGCAACAGTTACTTGCATAGCAAATAACGGCTGCGACAGAGAGCCAGTGGCGGTTATGCCCATTTTGACAAGAACACCTACATTTAAAGGCCCCAGGGTCGAAGGGGCGAAGGTATCTTGTATCTTGAATCTTGTATCTTGAGTTAATCTTGAACTTTCATTGATCTAGCGCTACCCGCACTCTTAGCTCTCTTTGCATTCCTTACCGCTTTTCTCATGTGTTCTAACTTAAGCATCGGAGTATTCCCATCGGGCAAGTCCCTCGGGAATCCTTCACCGTCTTCTTCTCAGGTACCGTCCATCGCCAGATAGAAGCCAGTCGACTGCCAGGTAGGAGTGCCCAGATTGCGCAACATCAAACTCTTTAGAGGAATATAAACACAAAAAATCACAACAAAGTTCTCACCATATGGTTTATTTATGTTAGTTGAAAGATTTAATGGCTGAATAAATCTGCTTATGCATTTACATAACTCTCCATATAGTTTATGCCTAAAAAAGTATTAAATAATTTCCTTCTAAGTGGAAGTAATTGGGAATTCAAATAATAAAAAATGGTAAATAGATTGGTAGGCAACTCACTCTAATGAACTTTTCAAGACTAAAGAACTTGAATTCACCAACCTCTAAATGAAAATCAAACTCATGATCAAGCCTTGCATATAAACTAAAATCCAACACTTCAAATTGTTCAAAAGTTTATAACCATATTTTTGAAAATTTAAACTTGAAGTTCAAGCCAAAAATAAAAATTCCCATTTGAAACATGCTTCACAATATAAGGTTTTTACCACATTTGAAACCCATGTGGGCATACCAACATGGGTGTATGCCCACAATATAAGTAATCAAGCAATTAATATTATTTATGGGGCCCAAATGGTTATGCAAGTCTGCAATTTTTAGTCCTCATTTTTGTTTCTAAACAATTCTATGACCTGCTATAGAAAACACAATAGGAAGGGAACATTTACTATTTTATGGGAGACTAAATAACCTTAAAGGTGCTGCCTTAACACTAGTATTAGTAATGCTTCATCTTTTATATTTTTTTGTTAGTCATAGTTTATTCTTTGAAGTTTAAATCCAATGACTTGAGCATTCAAAATTTCTTATCCAGAAGATAAAATGACTAATCTATACAATATTTCATATCAAGAAAGTGCAAGAGATTTGGAAATTTTAAAATTATACTAGTTTTACATGATAAAATCATAAAAGAATTGCTCTATTGCAATAATCTAGTGCTGAACAAGCCGAGTATAAGCTAGCCTGCTACATTGTATGGACATATGTATGGTTAAATGATAATGCTCATGGGAACAAGAGATGTGATTCTTCCTTTTTGGTCCATTTCTATAGGTAGTGAAAGAATCTCTTAAGAGCATCAACTTATCCCATGATCAACAAGCTAGGAAATATAGTAAGGGTATGAAGAGGTTTAGTGTTGCCATTTCACTTATTGAAGATCCTAAAGTATGAGATGTCTCTTTGTTGCATGTTTAAACTTCCTCATTATTCTAGCTAATAACTACTTATGGTGTATCTTTTCGGAATCTTGCAAGGTTGTCTATATGGATGGGCCTAGTTCAGGAATGGATCTATCCTCCATAACTCCCTAAGCTTATTTATGACAAAAATCAGCATTGGTTATTGATCCTCAATAGCCATGTAAAATAATCTATAACACTTCAACCAATCCCTCCACTACCCTTTGCAATAACAAAAACGCACTTACAGGCTGTAAGAGAAACTTCAGCAGGGGACTTGCACAAAGAGATGCATACAAACTAGAATACACCTTGAGATATCTAATGGTGGCTATATAAAACTATATATATTAGAATTTTAATGTGAACTAACTACCTATTACTATAGTTATAGCCATTGTAAAGTTTAATATGTTTTTAGTATTTATTGTATTTTTATTAGTTATTTATTGTATATTCATTATAAATTTATTTTCAATAATTATGTATTTTTGCTATAAATTTTCAATAAGTATTGGCAATTGAACTATTGTTATTTATTAGTAATTAAACTACTAATTTAGCTAAAATTAGGAGTGTTCATCGGTCAGTTCGGTTTGGTTGCAGGCTTTTTAGCCAACTTAATCAACGTAGTCAAGTTGGGAGTTGGTCACTCAAAACCAACTAACTATTAGTGAAAACTAGCCAACTTGGGTTTATTGATTTGGGTTTATTTTTGGTTTATTCAGTTGATTCAAAAGATTTAAACTTAAAAATTAAATTTAAATTTAAAAGATTACATTGGTACTACAAATTTAAAAAAAATATATATATATGATATAAAATATTTTAGACTAAGAAATATGGGAATTTTCTCATTTTATTGTATTAAAATTATATTTAAAATATAAAATATTAATATATCCATGGTCATGTCAGTTTGGTTTTGGTTGGTTTTACAATTGGCTGAATCGAAACTGACCCAACTTGGTTGGGTTGGCAAATTGCTTAACCAAAGTCGATTGGAAATACTAGAAAAAATAACCAACTCGGGTTGAGTTGGGTCGGGTCGATTTGTTTAATTATTTAACAAATTAAAATATAAAACAATTGCATACTCTTACATGTTTCTATTGCTTAGCTTTTGCTTAACAAAGCTCGTGCGCCACACGGGTCCCCACTAGTGAATTTTCTAATTTAGAAAATTACTATTTATTCTTAAATTATTATTGTTAATCACTATAATGAAACATCCCTAATTTTTTTGGTAATTTTTGAAAAATAATTTTGATTATTATTAAATTAGCAAACTTGCTAATTTATTAATTTTTTAAATTAATTTGTGAAATATTTTTTTTATATTTTCCATATTTTTGGTAATTGTAAAATTTAATTACTAAAATTTATTATAAAAAATTCATTATTGATATCAATAATTACTAAAAAATAAATAATTAGTTAAAATAATAATAAATATCATTTTATTAATATTAAATGATACTATTAGATAATAATTAAAAATTATTAGTAGTTTCTCATTAGGACATTTATTTTGATAAATATAATTTTATTTTAAAATTTTTAGTAATTTTTGAGCAATAAGTAGTTATTGATATTTTAAGTAATTTCAGTTAATTTGTTAATATTTAATGAGGTTATAAGATAATAATTAAAAATCTCAACAAATTTTCATTAGAAAATTAATTTTAACAAATATCATTTTTTTTTACATTTTCAGTAAAAAGTTTTGTGTACTTTTGGAAAATTTCCTCAAAAGATAAATTAGTTTTGAAAAAGGAAATTATTGATTTACTTACATTGGGAAAGGAATTTATTTTCTCAAAAGATAAGTTAAAGATGAATTAGTATAGTTTTATGGCCCATTTGGCACATTTTTCCGCGTGGTCTGTCGGCTGTTTACAAGCCGGGGAGACCGATTTTTGGTCTATTCCCGTTTGGCTTGCGAAAGATCTAGCCACCAAAAGACAGAGCATCGAAAAGACACGAAAAGCCCATGTCAAGCTGATTTCAGGAAGCTTCAAATGAAGCTTTTCGCATCTTTCATGTTTTATTCTTGCGTGGAAAGACACAAAAAGACGCACGGAAAGACATGCGTCTGCCAAACATGCTTCGGGCTGCTCAGATCTTCATGCAAAAGCTCAATACGTCTTTTGCTTGTTAGAGCTACCAGAAGATCTTCCCAAAAAGATGCGCCAAATGGGCCCTTAGAAAATTTTGGAAAATGAAACTATTAATTAGCTAATGTGGAAAAAAGATAAATTAGTGTAATTTTGTAAATAAAGTGTTTAAAAGGAAAAAAATATTTAATAACAAATTAATACATGTTTATTAATAAAACAACAAAAAGTAAGAAAATTTTAGCTTCAAAATTAAATCTCATAATTTGATATCCATTTTTATTTAATTTAAAAAAATAAAGTGATACAACAAATTTGTTGATAAAATTAAAACTTATAAAATTAACAAAATTATTAGTTTTAATTTTAATTAGATGTCATAATGCTCCTTCTTGGTGTACAACCTAGGTGGATTGGGTTTAGTTGGGGGTCAACCCAAGCCCAAACCTCGAGCTTAGGCTTAACCAACTCAAGGCTAAGCTCGAGTTTACCAACCTAGGCCTAAGCCAAGCTTAATTGAACATCTTAGGCAAGGCTTGAGCATGTTGAGCTTTGTAGCCCAATTTCAATATAGAATAGATTAATAATATGCAGATATGTATATCATAAAATGTTGAAAGGGCACAAATTATGTTGGGTTGGGCTCAGGCTACCCAAGGTCTCAACTCACACCCAACATACGATTAGGTTAGGCCTGAGTTTCTTGGTCCAAGCCTGGCTAGAAGTTTGAAAAAGTGAAGCCTAACCAAGCCCATGCATCGCATAGGTCCCCACTAGTAAGTACTTAAAATAAGTTGTGGGACCACATAATAAGTGACAAATAAGCACTTATTTGTATTTGGCAAAAATATGAGTGAATAAATGCTTATTTTTCAAAATAAGTACTTAAAAAAGCAACCTATGGGTTGCTTATTTTATGCACTTGTTCAATAAGCACTTATTCCATTTTTGGGACAAAATTGTCTCCATCATTTTTTCAAAATCGTATTGAGTGTCTTCTCCATTTGAGCTCAAACATGAACCAACGGTAGAAATAGGTGACTCTTGGTTGAGAAAAATAATTCTAGGTACATGGACCTCTTCCTTTTCTTCTTTTTTTTTTCTTTGTTTTGGGCAATTCTTCGTAGTTATAATTGTAATTTTTGCAAATACAAGTACTTATTGGTTAAGTGGCTCACCAAACACTATAACTCAAATACATAAAATTCTAAAAAAAATATAAAATTATCAATAATTTTGGGTACATTCTATGATATTAAATATTCATCATATAAAAAAGTGTGATTAATGAGAATTATTTTCATTAATGATAGAAATTGGATAAAAATTAGGAAAAAAAATAAAGAGCATTAATATGTAACACATGACCCAACTAACTATGTCAAATGGTTCAATAATTTAATTAGCTAAGTCATTATAGGCAAGTGGTTTAGTAGGGATGCGAACAGATCATATCAGATTTGAATTAGGTTATATTCAAATCTAATCTGATCAAAAGATTCGACTGGGTCTCAAAAAAATATTGATTCGAATCCGAATCCGAATTTGATTAAGATGTTAGATATTCAAATTTGATACGATCCAATTTAATTTTTTAAAAAAGTAATAAGTTAACAAAAGAAAAAGAAAAATATAACAATTGAAATAAAAAAAACAAAAAATATAAGAATTTTTTCAACTATTTCCATCATATAAAAAGTCTAAAAAATGCAATATAAATAACATATTTATAAATAAATAATATACTATATATATAAATAATTGATTTGACCACAATATTAAAAACTAATGTTCAAACAATATATTAGAATTGCATTTCCTCTCGGTAAATAAGTAATTTTTATTATCTCATAAATTAAATAATAAAAATAAAATACAAAATTTTTATAAATTTTATAAAAAAATTGAACATACATTAATATTATATATTATTCATATTAGACAAAAATATGTTTGAAAAAATGATAATTATTGTCAGTAAAGATAGAAATGGTTAAAATACAAAGAAAAAAATGAATTAATGTCTTAATCATGGTCAAATTTCACGGTTAAATAGGTTAATGGTTTAACCAGTAAGGTCCTTTGGTTACTGATTATCATCATCATCATCATTTGGTACTGCCACATGCAAAAATAAATTCAGAACTAAGGTTTACTTTTATTGATGATGAAAATGTATTCCATGATTTAAAATCGATCGAGAAAGAAAAATGGTTTTTTCACAAAAATGGTGGGTTAGTGGTTCAACTATCCATGTCAAATGGATCAACACATGATGCTATTATTAAATAATAAAATACATACAATTATAGAAAATATAAAAATTTATAGATAATTTTGGGTACATTCTATAATATTATACATTCATCATATAGCAAAAGTGTGATTAATGAGAATTATTTTCATTAATGATAGAAATGGGATAACAATTATGATAAAAAATAAAGAGCATTAATGTCTAAAACATGACCCCACTAATTATGTCAAATTGTGCAATAGTTTAATTAGCTAGGTCATTGTAAGCAAGTGATTTGGTAGGGATGCAAATAGATGGTTAGATTTGAATAAGGGTATATTTGAATTTGATTCAATCCAAAGATTTGATTGGATCTCATAAATATTAATTCAAATCTGAATCCGATTAATATGTTGGATATCAAAATCTGATACGACCCACTTTAATTAAAAAAAAACAATAAATTATTAAAAGGAAAAGAAAATATAATAATTGAAACAAAGAAAAACAAAAAAACTAAGTATTTTTTCAACTATTTTCATCATATAAGAAGTTTACAAAAATGCGATATAAATAACATATATATTATATACAAATGATATATATAATTGCTTTTACCATAATATTAAAAACCAATATTCAAACAATATATTGAAATTGCATTTCCTCTTGGTAAATAAATAATTTTTATTATCTCATAAATTTAATAATAAAAAAAAAATAAAAAACATATAATTTTTTATAAATTTTATAGAAAAATTTGAACATGCATTAGTATTATATATTCTTTATATTAAACAAAAATATGTTTGAAAAATAAGAATTATTGTTAGTAAAGATAGAAATGACTAAAATACAAATAAAAAAAATGAATTAATGTTTTAATCATAGTCCATTTTCCTTGTTAAATAGGTGAATGGTTCAACTAGCGTTATTTTGCTGACTTTATCATATCATCATATATATGCATATATGTATATAACCCGACTTGTTGGGCCCAAAAACCCAATCCGAAGATAAAAAATCAAAGCCCAACCCGTGTAGAATTTCGGGATGGGCCGGTTCGGGCTCGGACTAGACCCGCGCAAGTTGCACCCCTAATTAGCATAAATCTATACGTAAGATAAACGGATCTACCGGGTGAATGAAATCATTATCCTGCTTACCCGAAGAAAATTCAAATTGGTTCCAAATCATGATCCGATCCATTGGATCGCCGGCGACTAGCCGATTAGTGTGAAATGCCGACGAAAGGGCATTCTACATAAGCAGCACCAGGCCATGAGTGAAACATAGGAAGAAACGAAATCCGTGACGGGGAGAAGTCAGACTGCGCTTTATAATGGCCATGGCTGCCAATGCCCTGCCCCCTCTAATTGCCTCGCAGCTCAACTACCTTCTCACTCATTCTCCTCTCCCCGTAAAGGTAAGGCCATTCTAACTTCTCACATCCAATTCCTTTACGATCTACAGTAGCAGAACGCGAAAAATGATTCGAAACTGAATTAGAACAAAAAACCCTTACCTCCTTCATTCTTATTTAGGTCTAAATCCCAAAGATGCTCGAAGATTGAAAATTTAATTTATGTTTCTGATATTGCAGGTTGATCAGATATGGTCTGGCTGCAAGAATTCGTACCTGTCTGATCGATTCACTTTGCTTATACCCTTCTGCCTAGATTATATCAGATGTTAGTAGTCTCTATCTCTATTTTCTACTTGTAATCCGTATTTCTACTACAAATGTTATTTACAGTTCAATTTATTTCAGGGGATGTTATCTACAATGCACAGTTTCCATTGGCAGCACCAGATATCATATTTTCTCCGGAAGACGAAAACTTTCACCCGCTTCCTATTTCCGGGGAAGGAGGAGGGGAGGTTCAGACTCCTAGAAGCAGTCTCCGTGACTGGAACAGTAAAGATCCTTCCCGGTTGATGTCTCTTATTCATGAGCTCAGGTTATGCTTTTGAATTCTCAAGTTCAATGCGATAGGTTGGTAATTTCGTGCCAAAAATTTATTCACGTCTAGATTAAGAGTGAGCCCCTTTTTTCTAGGGATGTGTATATGTCCTATCAAAGAAAGCGTGTTGGTGAACTTGACGACGAGAGATTGAAGTTTGAGATTAGCACCATTCTTTCTCGGGAGGTAATCCTTATTATTCTCATGACTTATGTTTCTTATGTGTGCTTAAGGGTCTAAAGATAAACGGAAACACCATTCTTCGTTAGTTGCGTTTTATTATAGAACAACATAGCCAATATCTTAAGGAGCACAATTTGACATTCCAATTGCTCTTTTTCTTCTCTCTGTCACGCACACATACAACATTACTGTGAAAAGGGATAAGAAAAAGCTTGAGAAGGCCTTATTATTATTTTTCTTATCTTTTTTTTCTTCTTGAAGTTTCTCCCATGTCAAAGGCAGGCTATCTTTAGTAGTTTAGATGAGAAATAAGCATATTAATAGATATGGTTTTGTATAGTGGAATAATGACATATACACGAGTTTCTGATAGGATTGATCACTGAGAGGGTGGATGTACTAGTTTTGAAGAGTCCCTCCCCCGCCGTTAATATCATCATTTGATAGTTGATTCTCCACTAGCTACAGAAATTGCTTATCGCTTTCAAATTTGTAACAATGTTGATTTGCCCTTCCTTCCCATTTTATAGCAATTCTTGGAGTTTTTTGAATAAGAAATTGAGAGATTGATGGGTTGAGGCAATCTCTTGCTATGAATAATAACTCCTTGGGCAGCAAAGGGTGTTTTCATACATATTACTTCTAATGGTTGGTCGAGAAATTTGATTTCCAAATAATTTCTGTCATCGTGCAACAGGGAATTGAAGTGGGTATTATTTCAGGGGCAGACAAGGTAATTTTGTTTTATACTTTTGGTTTTATATATTTATTTTTCTTGATTTTTGGAGATTCCCCCCAAGCCCCTGTTAACTTTTCAGTTAATTATGTGGTCGCCATGCCTTTGAATTCTAGTGTAGCCAGAGGAGGTGAAGTTTGCTGTACCTTTACTAGACATGGGTTTAAACAAACTGGTGGATGGGTGCCCCTGGAAACATCAGCAAAAGATCTATTTACAGGTCTCTCCCTCCTTTCCCCTCTCTCTACTCCCCCTCTTCCCCATGCAGTTGCCTCATGTAGATGCTGTTACTATATATCTGTTCTTGTAGTTATTTGGTTCAGACTTCAGAGAAATGCTTTAGCATGTTTCAGTTAGACCATATTGTTTGAAATATCAATATGTACTGATACTGAGAAAAATTTTAGTAGATAAACATTTGATATTGGATTTTTTTGTTATATTCTCAAGGCAGTTGTGCTAGTTTTTGATGTTAATTCATAGAGACACAGACATGATTAAGGAATTTCATGGACTGAAGGTCTGCTCTCTCTCTCTCTGATGGATAACTGGAATTTATCAATAAAAAGATCTAAAAATATTTACTTTAGATGCCAAGCATTCTTTAGATTAGGAAGCCGAGAAGGAGCTGGCATGAAGACTTAGCTCCAATCCAGGCCCATGCCCATCCAGTTCAAGGTCTAGACAATTCACGCTCAGCTCAGTTTAGCAAGCCGCCTATCAGGTATGTGTATGTGAGGAAGCCACATAAGCCAGGCACAACTCATACTATAACCAAGGCATGCAATGAGTGTGATTCCACCTGATTTATTGGGAGGCTATAAGTAGCCAACTTGAGATCTGAATAATAGAAGAGTAATCAGAAGTTTCCTCTCCTCTCCTCTCCTCTCTCTCTCTCTCTCTCCCTCTCTACTTCCTCTCTTCCCCTTTATCTTTTTTTTTTTTTTTTTTTTTTTTGTAAATTCCATTTCGGGGGCTCTCTTGAAGTAGCTCCAAATTGTAATTGGTAACCAAATTAAGACCAAATTTATCAGATTGGTGTCAAAGCCTAACACCTGATGCCGACCACCAGACCTGTTCCAGTTGAAGAGTGGGTTGATCAGGTTGAAGTTGACCTTCACAAGTTCTTCGATGACTTGAGGGATATCAAAGAGATGCTTTTTGCCATTACTACCTAATTTGAGAAGATGATTAGTTCAATCGGCAAGGAGAGTGAATAGGAAGGATCTAGTAGCAATGGAGATTGAAGGAACAATACCTTTCTTGGGAGGATCACTTGGATTGATTTTCTAACCTTTTTTTGGTGAGGATCCAATCCCTTGGCTTTACCATGCTGAGAGGTATTTTGGACACCACAAGACCCCGACTGCTAAATGAAGCCCTATTGTTTCCATTCATGATTCATTTGGATGGTGAAGCTGATAGGCCCCCGATTAATCTTACGTATGTTAGGAAAAGGAAAGGGCAACAATTGGTTAAAGGGGGAAATAATTGAACACATGGGGCTTACCAGCTGGGCATTTATAGAGGAAGTCAGAAGGGAATAAGAAGAGTCTTGGGGCATTTATAGCTATGTCAGTTATGAATAAGAAGAGTGTTGGGCATTTATAATTAGGCCAGTTGGGCATTTATGAGGGGGAGTCAATTATGCTGTAAGAAGAGTATAAGAAGGGTTTTTGGGGGATGGGGAAGGGGATGTTCTTTTGAGTGAGGAATACTGTGAGTGATTGGGAGAGCCGACGGTCTCTCGAAGAACCGACCAACTGTTAATGTTTTCTTTCTGAATGAATACTAGTTTTTCTTGTTGATGTTTGAATTGTGTGGATTCTGCTGCGAGCCTGAGAACTATGTGTGAAGTTTCTGGGACATAACAGTGGTATCAGAGCCCGCCTTTCCTCGGCCATGGTGACAATTAAGGAAGTGGCATCGCAGGTGGAGGGATTCGAAGAACGCTTGTCTTCTCTGCATTCTGATTTTCGCCTGGAGATGGATGGCTTACATAATGATTTTCCGCGTCTCGATCCGGATAAGGTAGCAGCTGGACTTTCGAAGATCTCGTCTCTAGAGAGCTCGGTCGAATCTCTGGAGGGAGGCGTTTAAGATCTGGTGAGACATTTTGATCTGTTGCTTCATCAACAGGTCTCTTCTGCTCCTTTGTCTTCTACTGACATTGCTCCTCCAAATTATCGCATCGAGTCGTGCTGCTGACAAAGGGAAGAGTGCAGCATTCCCGACGTCTTCTTCGATGCCGGTGCCGGGACATATCACAATCACTGAAGGGAACATCTGTGAACCTATCACTGAAGTACTAGCAACGCCAGAGCCAAAACGTACAAAAATATATGAAAGTGACATTGAGGATGTTTTTTTTTGAGGATTCTGATGAAATTCCAATTATCAAACTCAACATTGAAGAGTTCACACTGAACCTGCAGAACTACATACAAGAGAATAAAATTGAACTGCAGGATAGTGACCTGTCTAAGGCTTTAGTTGCCTTGACTCCACAAGCTGCTTCTATCCCTATACAAAAGTTGAAGAACGTGAGTAGGCTTCGAACAGAACACCAAGTCTATGAACTTCCAGATTCACATCAGCTTTTAGAAGGGATTGATAGAAGAGAACCCGATGATCCATCTCCATACCTTCTTGCTATATGGACACCAGGTGAAACAACATACTCAATTGAGCCACCCAAAGCACGCTGTAGCTCCCAAGAATCTGGAAATTTATGCAATGATGCTACATGCTTTGGGTGTAACAGTAAACGAGAAGCAAGTTCCCAAACAGTCTGGGGGACAATATTGATACCCTGCAGAACAACAATGAGGGGGAGTTTTTCACTTAATGGCACATACTTTCAGGTTAATGAGGTGTTTTCTGACCATGATTCTAGTCTTAACCCAATTAATGTTCCCGTGCATGGTTATGGAATCTACAGAGACGAACAATTTACTTTGGAACATCAATACCAACAATCTTTAGAGGTCTCTCAACACAAGATATTCTGAATTGCTTCTGGAAAGGATTTGTTTGTGTACGGGGTTTGACCAGAAAACCCAGGCACCATGCCCTCTCCAAGCCAGATTTCATTATCCTGCCTACTCTTTAGTTGGGGATCACCTTCATTATCATGGTAAATTGGTTCTGCCAGCTTCTTCTCCATTTATCCCCCTCTTACTTAAAGAGTTTCATTCTGGTGTTGTGGGAGGTCACGCTGGAATCCGCCGGACATATCGGCGTATAGCAGCTGAATTTTATTGGTGGGGGGTAAAATGTTCTGTTCAGGAGTTTGTGCAGGCCTGTGATGTGTGTCAACACAGTAAATATGAATCCCTGTCTCCTGCTGGCCTTTTGCAACCTTTACTCGTTCCTGAACAGATCTGGGAGGATATTGCTATGGACTTTATTGAGGATCTTCCTAAGTCAAAGGGATTTGATACAATTATGGTGGTTAATGGGTGCGATCCTCCTCTATTAATCCACTATGAACTTGGCTCTACGTCTAATGCTGATGTTGAAGTTGTTCTCCTTTAGCGTGACGCTATACTTGGTGAGCTACGTGCTCATCTACACCGTGTACAACAAAAGATGAAAGACTCGACTGATGCGAACCGACGTAATGTGAATTTTGATGTCGGGGATTGGGGGTATGTGAGAGTGCGACCTTATCGCCAACAGTCTCTAGCTCGCCGAGTCAATGAAAAGCTTGCCCCTCGTTTTTATGAACCATTTGCTATTGTGGAAAGAATTGGCACAGTCGCTTATAAACTTCAGCTTCTTCCAGATGCATGGATTCACCCAGTTTTTCATGTCTCGCAACTCAAGAAGGCGATTGGCAACCATATCTCTTCTCCTGTGATTCCTTCCACTCTGTCTGCTGATATGGAGATGCCTGTGGAACCTGCTGCCGTGCACGGTGTGCGCCCATCCACTATGCCTGGAGTTATTGGTTTGGAAGTGCTTATCCATTGGCAGGACCTGCCTGATTTTGAAGATTCTTGGGAGCCTTTTGACTTGCTTCGAGACCAATTCCCTCATTTTAACCTTGAGGACAAGGTTAGTCTTTGGGCGGCGGGTAATGATAGGCCCCCAATTAACTTTACGTATGCTAGGAAAAGGAAAGGGCAGCAATCGGTTAAGAGGGGAAATAATTGAACACATGGGGCTTACCAGCTGGGCATTTATAGAGGAAGTCAGAAGGGAATAAGAAGAGTCTTGGGGCATTTATAGCCATGTCAGTTATGAATAAGAAGAGTGTTAGGCATCTATAATTAGGCCAGCTGGGCATTTATGGGGGAGAGTCCGTTATGATGTCAGAAGAGTATAAGAAGGGTTTTTGGGGGATGGGGAAGGGGATGTTCTTTTGAGTGAGGAATACTGTGAGTGATTGGGAGAGCCGGCGGTCTCTCGAAGAACCGACCAGCTGTTAATGTTTTCTTTCTGAATGAATACCAGTTTCTTTTGTTGATGTTCGAATTGTGTGGATTCTGCTGCGAGTCTGAGAACTGTGTGTGAATTTTCTGGGACATAACAGAAGCTAGTATGTGGTACCATTGGTATCACAAGACCCACCTTCAATTAACTTGGTTGGACATCACTGAAGCAATTTGTGTGAGGTTTGATCCATTTGGTTATGAAAATTTTGATGAGGCTCTTTCAAGAATCAAGCAGGTTGGTACTGTTAGAGAATACCATGATGAATTTGAATGCTTGGCTAACTGAGTTCATGATTGGCCTTAGATGGCTCTGGTTGGATATTTTATTGGGGGGGGGGTTAAGGGATGGGATTTGCTTGAGGGTGAAGGCTCTTTAGCCAACCACCATTCTGGCCATAGTTGGCCTAGCTAAGTTGCATCAAAACCGGTTGAACCATCTTAAGAAGGTCACTCATAGACCATCTAACCCAATTCTCAAAACATCCCCAATCAAACTGGATGACCCCTTGGCTAAATTGGATCCACATCCAGGTAAACCCACACTGCTAGCAAACCTTCCTTTTAGAAAATTGTCTTGGCAAAGATGCAAGCATAGTTGTCTAGGTGTCACCTAGCTGACTAGGCGCCCTTGGCTGGGTCCCTTGCCTAAATGCCTTCATTATAGTAATTAGGCACCCATCTAGGTGACTAGGCACCTATCTAGGCGATAAGGTGCCTGCCTAGGCAACTAAAATGACAAAGTGGGCACCTTATTATCATGTCGTTCATATTGCTACATCTTAGTAATATGTTGTTATTACATTCTATTACATCTTGTATGTATCACTTGTTCTTTGTTTTAAAAAGTTTTACTATTGAAGTTCAAAAGATCCAAAGGTTTTGAAAAGAGAAAAAGAAAAAAAAAGAATAGAAATATAAAGAAGTTTCATTCATTTTTTTTATAGTCTTTCTCTCTCTTACATTAAATAAAAACAACAGCTCTAACCTTCTTCATTTCCTCTTTTTCTTACTCTGTCTTAAATTTTGTCATATAAAATTATAACCTTCTTTAGTTGCTAATTTGATATGAAATTGCATTTTTAAATACTTATTATATTAGAATCATTTTTTGGAAGTATTGAAGTACTATTGTCCTAGATATGTTGATATGCCATGTTTTGAGAGGAAATTTAATGTTATTTAATAAATAAAATTGTTATTTTTCCAATTAATATGCATGCTGAAATTTATATAAAACTAGAGAACTAGGAAAAAATAGTTTTTTTTTTAATAGTTTTATGGAGTTCTTATCGCCTAGGTGCCTCACTATCGCCTAGAATTACCTAGGTGCCTTAATAACTATTGATACAAGCCTGTCAGGAAGAAGAGGCTTTGTTATAATTGTGATGAACAATTTGCTCCAGGACATATTTGTAAAGTCCAGCAGATTATTTGCTTCAAGTGGATGAGCCAATTGAAGAAGAAACAACTGGATTACTCATGTAGAGAGTAGGAGATCGAACTACTGGAGGTGGCGCCTGCAGGAAGGAGGCGGCAAGAGAGTATTCACAGGGTGCAGAATTCTCTCTTGTTGTGATTTCAGCTTTGAAAAGAATTGAACATCAATCAATTATTACTTGCCGCCCCTTTCTCCTTTCATAATCTTAAAGGGATCAGCTCTTAATCCCATTAGGAGTTGCTGATCCAAATCATATTTGGATTAGAAGTCCCTTTAAGTGATAAGGGATAACCCTTATCTTATCTGTAGATCAGATCAGCCATCTCTTAATCTAATTAGGAGGCTTCCAGATTTAAATCTTATTTAGATCTTGGACTCTCTAAGTGGATAGGGTCTAGACCCAATCCTATCAACTGGTCCATCTCAGAATTCGCCTCCTTTTTAATTGATTGATCAAATCAGCCCAGTTCGAAATGGGCTTAAGGCCCATTTAAGGTTATGTACTCACTTAGCCTTCCAAACTGCTGCCTAGTTGGGCTTCCTTGTATGGTGTGGGACCCAAACATTGATCTACACATCAGCCACAAGGGTTCAGCCCAGCCTTTGTTATAAGGCCTGGCCGAATACACTGTTATGGACAGTGCATCCTCTGAAACCCATCTATGGGCCCAACACTTACCCTAAGTGGTCCCTGGGCCAAGCCACCTTGTAACACCTAGGGATTGTGGGCAGATGCAAGATTAGCCCATCAGGCATTATCCTCAATGGTCTTACACTTAACCTCTCAGCCCATAATGATCAAACACTGCCCGACAAGAGAGGACCTCTCCCTCAGCTGCAAGGAACAGTGTTGCACTCTCTGCTCACATGGATCCTGGGAATTAAAACTTTCTTGCAAACATTTTAGAAACCATAATATATATACTTTTGTATCTCATATAAAATATATTTTGCAAAACAAATCTCAACGATTAAAATCGGTTGCCGGCAGTCTTGGTTTCCATCAGTGAGAGTGCATCCCCGATCATTACCTTTGTCCGACAAAGCGGCTGATTCTGTCACTATGATCACCCACTCATATGAATTCTCAGATTGTCCCAACATACCCAGGTTTTGACCCCTGCTAAGGATCTCACTGATTGTTATATCAAAGACAACCCAATCCGACACCTAGTGCAGTATCATAATCGAGTCTAGGGGTCGGGTGTAACTTTCCAGTTTTGCCCATCAATCTCCAAGGTCCAGGGCAATACTAGAAATCTGGTCTAGTTCAAAAATTCAATTAATCCTACACTGTATGTGCCTAGGGTCTCACCCTGGCAGCTGAGACAGGCCACCCCAACCGACTTGGTGGCACCACAGTGTCAGCCTTGTCAGGGTATGTCTCCCCAGACCAACCCACTGGTTGTGAACATTCTAAACTAACACGACCCTCATTAAGTGTCCAGTTTAAGGGTATTACACAGAAACATACCAAGGGAACATGAATCAAATATGCACTTTTATTCATTTACATTAAACTCATAAGGTACATCATTCTGATTGAAGCTAAGGGCATAGAAAACTGTCTAACAGCTCCCACTTGCACTTAGGTTCAATCAGGTATAGGCCGGAGTCCCATGTTTTCCACGTGTTTCTCAAACACTTTCTGTGATAGTGGCTTCGTCAATGGGTTTGCTACATTTTCCGCTGATGCTACCTTCTGAATCAGGACGTCCCCTCTACCAACAATCTCCCGCAGTACGTGGTACTTCCTCTCGATGTACTTCGACTTTGAGTGGGCTCGTGGCTCCTTAGCCTGAGTAATGGCTCCATTGTTGTCACACAACAATGGGATGGGTGATGTGCTGGATGGAACTACTCCGAACTCGTGAACGAACTTCTTCATCCACACGGCTTCTTTGGCAGCCTCACTTGCGGCAATGTACTCGGCCTCGGTCGTGGAGTCTACAGTGGACCCCTGTTTGTTGCTTTTCCAGCGAACAGCACACGATCCTATCGTGAAAACATATCCAGATGTAAACTTTCTATCATCTAGATCTGATTGGAAATCGGCATCTATATACCCTTGGATCTGTAGTGAGCTACTATCGAAAACTAGACAAAACTCTTTTGTCCTTCGAAGGTACTTAAGTATGTTTTTCACAGCAGTCCAGTGCTCCTGCCCTGGGTTGGTATTTTGTCAATGTAAGCAGATTGGGATAATCCTATTATCCGCTTCGATTTATCTCTATAGAGTCAAAGGCCCAGTATATAGGAGGCTTCTCCAAGATCTTTCATGGAGAATTGCTGTGAAAGCCATACTTTCACCGTAGTTAACATTCCTACATTATTCCCAATGAGTAGAATGTTATCTACATATAGAACCAAGAAGGTAACATTATCTCCACTGTACTTCCTGTAGACACATGGTTCATCCGGATTCTGCTCGAAGTCAAACGATTTGACAGTAGAGTCAAAACGGATGTTCCAACTTCTAGAAGCTTGCTTAAGTCCATAAATAGATCTATTAAGTTTACATACCATGTTTTCCTGACCAGCAGCAATGAAGCCTTGTGGCTGCTGCATATAGATATCTTCAGTAAGATCTCCATTCAGGAATGCAGTTTTGACATCCATCTGCCAAATCTCATAATCATGGTATGCTGCTACAACTAGCAGGATCCTAATGGATTTAAGCATGGCCACAGGCGAAAAGGTTTCCTCATAATCGATGCCCTCTTTTTGAGTGTACCCTTTCGCCACCAGACGAGCTTTGAAGGTCTCAACCCTACCATCGGGGCCCTTCTTCCTCTTGTAAATCTATTTGCAACCGATTGTTTTTACCCTGGAGGGTGGATCTACTAGAGTCCAGACTTCATTGGTCTCCATTGAGTCCATCTCTGCTCTCATGGCCTCCATCCACTTCTGGGAATCTATGTCCAACATAACTTCTGCGTAAGTCACGGGATCCTCCTCACTAGTCAAGGTTTCCACCAGGTAACTATCCTGGTCATAACCATAACGGACTGGTGGCCTGGATACCCGAGTGGATCTTCTAGGTTGGTCACTACCTGGAACTTGTGGGACATCTCCCACTGCTCCTGAGCTCTTCTCATCAAGAACAATTTCTGACGATGGGTGTCTAGGATGAAATCGGTTCCAAGAATTGTGCATTTCGACTGTAGAACACTTTCTGCTCACTTGGGTCATAGAATAGGTAACCTACAGAGCCTTTTGGGTAGCCTACAAACAGGCAACGACTGGTCTTGGATTCCAACTTGTTTGCACTCGTTCTTTTAACGTGTGCTGGACAACCCCGAATCTTCAAGTGTTTGACACTTGGTTTCTTTCCGGTCCAAAGTTCATATGGAGTATTCGGAACCGATTTGGTTGGAACCCGATTCAGCACGTAAATCGCAGTCTCTAATGCGTAACCCCAAAAGGGTGTGGGTAACTCTGAGTGTATGAGAAGCAACCGGACCATATCCAATAAGGTCCTATTCCTCCTTTCTGAAACACTATTAAGTTGTGGTGTAGTAGTAGGAGCTAATTGTGATACTATCCCATTGTCCTTTAAGTAGTCCCTGAATTCGTTAGAGAGATACTCGCCACCTCGATCTGATCGAAGGGCTTTAATTTCTCTCCCTAACTATTTCTCGACCTCATGTCTAAATTCTTTGAACTTTTCAAATGATTCAGACTTGTGTCTCATTAGGTACATGTAACCATATCGTGAAAAATCATCTGTGAAGGTGATGAAATACACGTGTTGATTTTGTGTCCTAACACTCAGGGGATCACATACATCAGTATGTATTAGGTCAAGTGTGCCTGTACATCTTTCAGGCTTACCGTTAAATGGCCATTTCGTCATCTTGCCTTGTAGGCAAGGCTCACAGGTGGGAAGATCTTCTACAGTTAGAAAATCCAAAGGACCATCCTTTACCAACCTTGTGATTCGGTCAACACCGATGTGGCCAAGTCGGTAATGCCACAGACACGTGGGATTAACTGTATCACAGGCTCTCTTCTTGGGGATTTCAGCCGACGTAGTTTCGGTTATGTTAGTTTCTAGAGAAGGATGTAGAATATAGAGACCATTCTCTAGTTCCCCGTATGCGATGAATCTGTTATTTCTTTTAATAGTAATCGAATTACTAAAGAAGACAGAATAACCATTTGCACACAGTTTTGAGACAAAAATCAAATTTCTCCTTAAATTTTGTACATAAAGACAATCTCTCAGTACAATAGTTCCTTCTCTAAAAAGTAACTCCACGGTTCCTATGGCCGTGGTTGCAACAGTTGCAGTAGTCCCCAAGTAGAGTGTGACTTCTCTTTCATTCAGCCTTTTGCTTACCTTGAACCCCTGCAGTGAATTACACGCATGAATTGAAGCCCCAGAGTCAATACACCAGGACGCGGAAGCTACCAACAGATTGGTTTCTATAACACAAGTTTCGAAATTACCTTTCTTGGATTCCAGGTAGGCAGGACAATTTCTTTTCCAGTGGCCGGTCTTCTTGTAGAAGTGACGGGTATCTGATGCTTTGTCTTTCTTCTGCTTCTTACCCTTAGTGGCTTTCTTCTGAGGCTTCTTTGCCTTCCTCTTTCTCTTGCCTGTCTTGCTAGTTTCAACAAGCATAGCTACAGGCTCATCCTTTCTAATCAATTCTTCAGCTCTTTGCAACATATTGCTGAGCTCTTGCAAGCTGACATTCAACTTGTTCATGTTTTAGTTCATAATGAACGGATTAAAGGAAGGAGGCAAAGAATTAAGGATAGCATCTATCTGGGTCGCAAGGTCCAGCTCGGATCCAAGAGCCTCCAGTTCGTTGATGTATCCCATCATCCGAAGACAATGGTCGTGAACTTGTTGGCCTTTGGTCATTTGTGCGGTCATGAACTGTTTCAAGACCTTTTGTTGAGTAGAACGATTCTGCTCTTCATACATCGTCCTGAGACTGTCCAATATGTCCTTGGCAAGTTCGATCTGATCGAACTGCCTCTGTATCGGGTTGTCCAAGGAGGCAATGATGTAACACCGGGCAAGGGAGTTTTTCTCCTCCCATTCCTGATAGTCTCTCATTTGGGCCTTAGAAGCCCTATCGCCCAGACGCTCTGGGGTAGGTTTCTTTGTCACTTTGTCTATCTTTTCAGAAGCTAGGACCAGCATAAGGTTCCTGTATGAGTCGGCATAGTTTGGGCCCTTAAGCTTGTTGTCGTCAAGAAGCTTTGCAAATGATCCGTTTGCCATTTTCTGATAAAAGAGAAAACATCAGTCCACAACCTAATTTGATTCATGTTTATTACATATATATGGATTTTAATCTACGTTCCATTTCTATTTATTCATCTCTGAGATTTCCCTCATTTCTCAGTGACGGAGACTACAGGTTGTCTCTGGAAATGTGGGAAATCACATAGGGTGCATGGAGCCAACTGTTTCAGCTGCATAACCCCACCACCTTTCTGTGAAGGATCATATCCACTCATCATATGAGTTTTCCCTTTGGCCTCTGTCAGACAAGGTTCAAAGCCGTTTTCAGGTAAACCTTTCTGTCCAGTGAGTGCTTACCCATCATATTCGTGAACGTCAAGGTACCATGAGAGAGTTCCCATTTTCTGGTGAAGCCCCTCCCACATCAGTCTATGACGCCCCTATCATCTTATGAAACACTCAGACAAGCCCAACAGCAAATGGATAGCCCATTTTCTGGTGCGTTTCCTCATTACTGAAGGACCCATCCTCATGCTAATGATGGAAGGCCTTTATAGAGTTCATCATATGAATCTCCCTATCACATGCACTCATATTAGCTGGAGGGAACAGTTAATTACGCCCTAGTTTGATTTAGGTCAAACCAAAGTGGCTCCCACTGACTTTCGTAAAGTCAGATTTCGGTGGGACTTAATCGGCTAGGGTTCCGCACGTAACCTCTTGATGAGGTGTGGGGTCCACCATTGAGGGAGGTCATCCAATGACCAAAAGGGACACCATGGCAATGATGTGCATTCAGCCATGGTGTGCGCAAGAGCCACTGTCGATTGAGCATGGGCCAAGCATTTATGGCCCATGTACGTAGCACATCACACATCCATACATCTCATGCAGGGATAAATTGATCCAATCAATTAATCATCTGTAAGGCCCATTTGAAGCCCATTTTAAATCCATAATATTAACCATTAATATTATCTAGGTATATGAGTCGAATGGTTCAGCCCATATAGCTTTATGTGTTAAGTGGGCTTTTAGCAGTTTTAACTATTTAAAACTGGGCCTTTACAGGTTGGGCTGAATTAACCATTTAATTAAATATCCATCCTCAGGCCCATTAGTGGGAAAATTAGGGCTGACTTTTAGCCTTGATTAAACCCTAGATTTGGTCCAAACAGTTTGAACCAATCTTGGTTCGAATGGGTCTAGGGTTTGATCTTTAATTAAATCTTTAATTCAAGAAAATAATCTGAAATTAAAGAACTGATAAAACAAAATCAGGAATCAGTCAAACAGGGCTGTTCGCACAATCCATCTTGCAAAACAGAGGTTAGATCACAGATTGCAGTTTCACAAACTGCAAATCGCAGGTAGCGAATGTCCCATATGCGAAATCTCCTTCCATGCGCTGCCATCTTCGATCCAAAAATAAATAGAAATAGAAACCTAATTCCTATTATAATTACATCAGATCGAATACCTAATACATTGAGTCTAAAAATAAAAAAAAATTATTTACAGACCAAATGTAATGAATAAATCAAGAAATTGCAAATCTTGCAGGTTCCCTGCGCAAACCAAGAATTCGATCTCCTCTTGTACGAATAGCCCATAAATCAAGAAAATCATAAAGAACTATTCTAAAAAATAATCAGATTTATATAAAATTAATTTCAGATTATTTGCCCATCAATTTTGGGAACAAATTTCCCAAAACCCATATCTGTGCAAATCGGGTAGAACGCCTTCTGCCCATTTGCGCAGGTTCAGATCAGAAACAAATTGGTTCAAGATTTGAACCATGGCTCTGATACCACTGAAGGGATAGGATATCCATCACATGGACGCCCAAATCTTGCGGAAAGGACTGTGTGAATTTCAAAAATTTCTCCCATCTTTGCAGGGAATCGAATTCCCTATTTTAGAAAAACATATTTTTCAAGGATCAATCTTGAACCATTAACCAAACCAGATCTAAACCAAAAGGAGTAGGAGGGAGGATGTACCTGATACGGAGAAACAATATCTCCCAATGGAGGTGTTCACGCCCAAGGAAGGATCCAAAATCCGCTCCCACTGAAGATGGCGCAGTGCAGGATGGAGCAGAATCAACAATGTTCTTCCAAAAGAACTTGATCCTTCGCAAGAATCAACAGGATGACTTGTGAATACAGCTCCAATCAATCTTTTCCCCAAAATATTGGTATCAAGATCAAATCTTGATTACTCTTGTAGAGAGTAGGAGATCGAACTACTGGAGGTGGCGGCTGCAGGAAGGAGGCGGAAAGAGAGTATTCGCAGGGTGCAGAATTCTCTCGTTGTGATTTCAGCTTTGAAGAGAATTGAACATCAATCAATTATTACTTGCTGCCCCTTTCTCCTTTCATAATCTTAAAGGGATCAGCTCTTAATCCCATTAGGAGTTGCTGATCCAAATCATATTTGGATTAGAAGTCCCTTTAAGTGATAAGGGATAACCCTTATCTTATCTGCAAATCAGATCAGCCATCTCCTAATCTAATTAGGAGGTTTCCAGATTTAAATCTTATTTAGATCTTGGACTCTCTAAGTGGATAAGGTCTAGGCCCAATTCTATCAACTGATCCATCTCAGAATTCGCCTCTTTTTTAATTGACTGATCAAATCAGCCCAGTTTGAAATGGGCTTAAGGCCCATTTAAGGTTATGTACTCACTTAGCCTTCCAAACTGCTGCCCAGTTGGGCTTCCTTGTATGGCGTGGGACCCAAACATTGATCTACACATCAGCCACATAGGTTCAGCCCAGCCTTTGTTACAAGGCCTGGCCGAATACACTGTTATGGACAGTGCACCCCCTGAAACCCATCTTATGGGCTCTATGGCCCAACACTTACCCTAAGTGGTCCCTGGGCCAAGCCACCTTGTAACACCCAAGGACTGTGGGCAGATGCAAGATTAGCCCATCAAGCATTATCCTCAATGGTCTTACACTTAACCTCTCAGCCCATAATGATCAAACACTGCCCGACAAGAGAGGACCTCTCCCTCAGCTGCAAGGAACAGTGTTGCACTCTCTGCTCACATGGATCCCGGGAATTAAAACTTTCTTGCAAACATTTTAGAAACCATAATATATATACTTTTATATCTCATATAAAATATATTTTACAAAACAAATCTCAACGATTAAAATCGGCTGCCGGCAGTCTTGGTTTCCATCAGTGAGAGTGCATCCCCGATCATTACCTTTGTCCGACAAAGGGGCTGATCCTGTCACTATGATCACCCACTCATATGAATTCTCAGATTGTCCCAACATACCCAGGTTTTGACCCCCGCTAAGGATCTCACTGATTGGTATATCAAAGACAACCCATTCCGGCACCTAGTGCAATATCATAATCGAGTCTAGGGGTCGGGTGTAACTTTCCAGTTTTGCCCATCAATCTCCAAGGTCCAGGGCAATACTGGAAATCTGGTCCAGTTCAAAGATTCAATTAATCCTACATTGTATGTGCCTAGGGTCTCACCCTGTCAGCCTTGTCAGGATAGGTCTCCCCAGACCGACCCACTGGCTGTGAACATTCTAAACTAACACGAGTCTCATTAAGTGTCAAGTTTAAGGGTATTACACAGAAACATACCAAGGGAACATGAATCAAATATCCTCTTTTATTCATTTACAATAAACTCATAAAGTACATCATTCTGATTGAAGCTAAGGGCATACAAAACTGTCTAACACTCTGTCCATGGTAAACAATGTTGCATACAAGTGCTCAAGCCCTAATAGGCCCAGGTGATGACTTCCAAGGCCTTAAGTGCTGCCAATTTATGATCATCCACTGTTCCACACCATGGTGCATCTGGACTCACTCACACCTGAGCCCATATTGTCCTCACAGCTCGACATATAGGAAGAAATGGCCCTACTTCAGCGGTTGTTACAGAAGTATGGTGATGTTTTCCTAGAATTGGCAGCTCTCCCACCTAAGAGGACCCATGACCACAGAATAGAACTTCAGCCTGGGGCAGTGCCTACTAATGTCCACCCATACTGGTACCCTCATTACTAATGGGCTGAGATTGAAAAGATAGTTCAAGAGATGCTGGGCAAGGGGTTTATACAACCCATTAACAGTCCTTTCTTCTCTCCCATGCCTCTAGTAAAGAAGAAAGACAGGGCTTGGAGGTTTTGTGTGGATTACCATGCTCTGAACAGCATTATAATCAAGGACAGGTTCCCTATTCCACTCATAGATGAGTTGTTTGACGAATTGGGCCAAGTTCACTTCTTTTCTGAAGCGGATCTCAGGTCTGGGTACCACGAAATTCGTGTACATCCTGATGATATCCACAAAGCAGCTTTCCAAACTGCAAGTGAGAACTATGAATTCTTAGTTATGCCATTTGGACTAACTAATGCGCCCTCTATATTTCAACGGCTGATGAACCAGGTATTCAAGCCACACTTACGTAAGTTGTTTTTAGTTTTTTTTTTATGATATATTCGTTTACAGCCCATCCTGGTCATCTCACATGGAGCAATTAGAATCACCTTGAGTATACTGAGGCAATGCCAACCCTATACGAAGCCAGCTAAATGTTCCTTTGGTAGGACTAGCATCCGTTACCTTGGTCACACTATTTCAAAAGGGAAGATGTACACTAATCCTGAAAAAGTTGCATTTATGGACCTATGGTCAACTGGGCCAGGCCCACTACACTCGGCCTGAGAGGGTTTCTTGGGTTAACTGGCTATTATTGTTGGTTTATTAAAGGGTATGGTGTGATAGCTGCTTGCTTGACTCAACTGCTGAAGTGCGATTCCGTTGAATGGAATGATAATTCTGAAGAGGCTTTCAATACTCTCAAGAAAGTCATTACATCCCCTCCAGCTTTGGTATTGCCTAACTTTACACAAGAATTCACTGTTGAAATAAATGCTTCCAGGAAGGGTGTTCAGGTGGTGTTGATGCAACAATGCCAACCAGTAACCTATTTCAGTCAAGCTCTCAGTACTCAGGCCCAGCTTAAGTCTACTTATGAGAAGGAGCTAATGGCAGTTACCTTAGCCGTGCAAAAGTGGAGAGAATATCTCTTGGGTTGAAAATTTACAGTGAGAACAGATCATAGAAGCATCCGCCACTTTCTGGACAAGCACATTCTAAGCCTAAAGCAACAGAATGGACCTAATAGCTACTTGTTATGACTTCAGAATAGAGTACAAGCCTGGTCCATCTAATGCTGTGGCTGATGCACTCTCATGGGCTGAAGAATTTTAGTCACTTGGGGTCTCAAAAACACTGTTTCCATTGCTGGACCAGCTGAAGTTGGAAGCCTAACAAGATCAAGTGTTGACTTAGATATACCAACAGTGGGCCCAAGATCAATCCCTAATACTGGAGTACTCAGTAATTGATTCACTTTGTTTTTTAAAGGGCACTTAGTGTTGCCACAAAAGTCATAGCACCATTCAGGGGTGCTTTGCACCTATAAGAGGCTGGCAACCCATTATTATTGGCATGGGATGAAAAGAGGATGGTACAAGACTATGTGAGCCGATGTGGGGTATATTAGCAACAAAAATATAGCACTCAGCCACTAACCAGATTACTTCAGCCCCTTCCTATTTCCTGAGAAGATATGGGATGATGTTACCATGGATTCCATTACCGGGTTGCCTAAATCAGCGATCAAGTTGGTGATACTGGTTGTCGTGGATTGTTTGAGCAAATATACCCATTTTGATTTTGTTGCTTTACCCCACTCCTACACAGCTGCTCTAGTGGTCCAAGTCTACATGCAAAATGTCGCTAAGCTCTATGGCCACCTCCATTCTCACTTATTGTGACCTCTAAAAGCAATTCAAAGAAAATTTGCTTTTCTACCTTTGTAGATATCTGAATGTAGCGGAGTTGTTCGGCAATCTAAGTTCTGACATTTGAAAAATGTACATTTTACAAATTTACCCTTTTAATTGTTACTTAAATTATTACACAACAATAACAGAAATTGATAAAATTTTTTAATGTTATAAAAAATTATAAAATAATAAAAGTATTAAATATTAAGAAATAATAAAATTAGAATATTAAAAATAAAAAATAAGATTAAAATGATCAAAACAATATTAATTAAAAAATAATTTTAATATTAACATTAGTTTAAAATATTAATATAAAATAATATTTATAAAATGTTAATACTATTAATATTATAAAAAATAAAATTGAACAAACTAGAGGTAGCCTCTTGCACCACCATCGAACTGCGGTGGTAGGTATTTTGTAGTTCTGCCCCATCTCTCTCTCTCTCTCTCTCTCTCTCTCTCTCTCTCCTCCTCCTCCTCCTCCTCCTCCTCCTCCTTCTTCTTCCATTTTCTCATTAACGCACCCTCTCTCCTCTGTTGTTGATGAGTATGTTAACCACCGAACGTGTTTGGCAGCCACCTTTCTCCTCCTTCTTCCCCTTTTGTTTGTTCTCTCCTTCCTCTTATCTCTCTCCCATTTCGTTTCGTTTTTTTTCCCTTCCTCTTATCTCTCTCCCATTTCATTTCATTTTTTTCCTTCCTCTCTTCCCCTTGCTACCACTGCAACTAAACTAGAAACAGAGTCGTCGTTCCTTGTGCAAGACACTTCATCCAGCCTCCAGGTTGCTCCCCTGTGCAAGCTTGAACCAATATCTCTGTTGTTGGTTCTCCATCACATTCTTCAGTTCCATCTTCAGTTTCATCTTTCTTACGGGCTTTAAGCCTTGTAAAAGGGCTGAAATTTCAGCAGTCACTGAATCTGTAACTCCAATAGTGCCAGAATAGAACGCCAATAGCAGTCCCCTACTGTCTCTAAAAGACTCCCCCTATACCTGAAGGGCCAGGGTTTCTGTGGGAACTTCCATAAAGGGCCAGCACTCTCCCATAGCCACAACAGAATTACATAAACTTCTCTATTGTTTCTTCATGAAATTTCTGTTAATGATAAAAGGGTTACTGTTGGGGGGGGGGGGAGATGTACATGGTTTTACTCGGGAATCTCTTCTGTTTGGCTTGCAGAGCCTTGTGCTTTCTACTATTCCCAGAACCTTGTGTTTTCCACTTCTTTCATCTTCTTCACAAATTTTCTGTTAATGATAATGATAAAAGAGTTTGATTCAAGAGTATGAGAAATTGTTTTTTTTTTTTATTGATTTGTTCCATCAAAAGATTTGGTCTAGAATTTGGGCTACTTGATTGTTGACACAATTGTACCACATGTTAGGGATCCTTAATGAGTATGAAGTTGAACTTGAACTGTTGGAATAAGAAAATATTTGTTGCACCCATACAAAATTATGTGATTTAATGAGATGGATAAAATGACATATTTAACCTTATACTGGTTCAGAATTCCTTAGCCAAAGATGACTATATGACTTGAACCAGCAAACATGCAAATGAAGTATACTTGTTTTAAAGGCATGAAAAACTCGCTTAGTTTTTATTTTGAAGGTTATTTTGTTTTTCACTTTTAAGTGGATTTTTTTATCAAAGCAGGTTGTCTTTCCAGTTAGCAGAAAATACTCCTCTGCTCCTTGTGCTCCGCGTGTAAAATTAATCTCTTCCTCTGAGATAAAGGCCCTGTTCTCCACTGATGATGTCAGGCTTCCTCCATGGGTAGATGGAATGTAAGTTATGCCCATCTCTTAGCGCATAATGAAACTTTCCTAACATAATAAAAATAGAAGTACCAGTTTTTCTGACTCTCCCTAATATCTTGGTTTTTCTCTTCCATAGGTGTATGGCTGAATATCTTCCTACTTTGGAAGAAACTCTCAAGGCACAGGTGAGTTGCTTTTGAAGAGTAAAGAGCCCTTCAGCAGTTAGATATTTCTAGTTAACTTTCCATTTGAGTTTGTGCCGAGGTTGTTCTTGTAAACTAATAGTCCACATACAAAGCATCAGGGGTATTACTTATTAAGAATTGTTTATTTTTTAAGGTTTTAGAGGCGGTTGCATCAATTGGAATTAGAAGGCGCTTTATTGAGGCTTTAGTTCCTCACTTTGGGAGACCAGTAGAGGCTGATCCTGTATGCTTCAAGGACATATTTTTACCAGCATAAGTATCTTAATTAGTAAGACCTAACTTTTTTTTTTTCTCATAATCAGGTATTTTGCAGGAAGGCCACAGTTCTTGCAGCCTCAGGGGTGTTTACGTTTCTGGTTAGATTCTCTTTTGTTTGATCTTTATTTAAAAACAGAACTTTAATTCTTCAACAACCTATACATCACGTCAATTAGATGTCCTTACATGACAATAAGGTCATGACCTAATTTGCTTTGTCTAGTTACTTATGGTCATGACCAAGCTATTTCCCACAGTTGGGAAGAAAAACTACAATGGATAAAAATGTGATTGGAGGATTCAAAAGTCTCATTGCACAAGGGGCACAAGATATTAGAAAGAAGCATCCCCTTCTGAGCAGCCAATCTGTGGTAAGGCATTTACCAAGCACCACAGTCCAAACCAGGAAGGCAACCTTGGATGGGGCATGGGAATTCCAGATCCAAACCCAAGGGAAATCAACGTCCTCGCAAGACACCCAGTTGTTGTAGGACTGAGAAGAAAACTTGCCTGAAGAGCTCCAAGACCAGATTTTTTCATCACCAATCCAATGATTAGGCAGGACATTTTGAACAAGGCTTAACAGTTCAGTCAGTGGGCCGGTTTCCCAATCATTGAGATTTCTTCAAAAGGTGGGACCCCAAACAACCTCCCCATTCACAGAGTCAAAGCAGTCTTCAACCATAACATCCTTATCAAATGCAATATCAAAAAGAGAGGGGAACCTGTCCTGTAGAGCCAGGTTCCCACACCACCGATCATGCTAGAATTTTAGGTGATTACCTATACCAACTTTGGACCTGATGCCCTTCAAGAAATCAGGGAGAATAGAGGCTATATTGCTCCATAGAGCACACCCCATTGGGGATAGACCAGGGCCTGAATCCCAACCAAGGTTTGTAATCCCATATTTATCTACAATAATCCTTCTCCATAGATCGCCTCTTTCTTTGCTGAATCTCCAACACCATTTACCCAATAGAGCCTTATTAACCATTTTAATATTTCTGATGCCAAGGCCACCAGATTTTCTAGGCTGGCACACAGATTTCCAGTTCACCAAATTAAATTTAAAACTGTTCCTCCACCCAGCCCATAGAAAGGCCTTCATTTTCTTCTCCAAGATCCTTGCAACATTTGTAGGAATTTGGAATAATAACAGGTAATAAATAGGGAGTGAGGACAAGACACTCCCTGTCAAGGTGAGCTTACCTCCTTTTGACAGGTATTTAGATTTTCACATGGACAATTTCTTGTCAAATCTTTCAATAACAGGATCCCAGATCCTCTTAGAACTGCACCTAGCACCCAGGGGTATGCCAAGATAAGTGGAGGGCAGCTTCCCTAACTTGCAGCCCAAAATGTTAACCAAAATAGGATCAGGAGATACTTCTTTAGTAATTATTAGCTCACTCTTGGAGAGGTTGATCTTGAGGCTCGAGACAGCTTCAAACCATCTTACAACAAAGCCTAGAGAATTCAACTGAAAAATCACAAAAAAAAAAAAAAAAAGAAAGATGGTATCATCAGCAAACTGGAGCAAGGGGATCTGATCTCTTCCACCCCAGCTTTAAACCCTTGAATAAAGCCACCAGCTGCTGCCTGACAAGTGAGCTTACTTCGGGCTTCCATAATTATATTGAAGAGGAATGAGGACAAAGGATCCCCTTGCCTTAGACCTGTTGAGTTTTTGAACTTTCCACAATAGACACCATTTAAAAGGATGGAAAATGTGGGAGTAGTAACGCATATCTTGATCCAGCTCCTCCATTTTGAGCTAAAGTTCGTTCTCTTTAGTATATAGTCTAAGAAATTCCAGCTGACATGATCAAAAGCTTTTTCTAAATCCACCTTGAGGATTAGCCCATCTCTACCTTCCCTCCTCTGTGAATCGATCAATTCATTGGCAATGAGAACACCATCAAGAATTTGTCTCCCTTCAAGCTCCTTGGGAGGGGGAGATAATCTGACCCATCACCCTTTTTAGTCTTGAAGCTAAGACTTTTGCAAGGATTTTATAGACACTTCCCAGGAGACTGATAGGTCTGAAGTCCTTCAACTCTAAAGCTCCTTCCTTTTTGGGAATCAGTGTGATGAAAGTAGAGTTGAGACACCTTTCTAGAGCAGCCTTTCAGTGGGATTCCTCAAAAACCTTCAAGAGGTCTTGTTTGGTAAAAGACCAGATCGGCTTATAGAACTTCATTGTGAACCATTAGGGCCTAGTGTCTTGTCCCCTTCCAAATGATAAATGGCCTCCCTGATTTCATCCTCAGAGAACGGCTTCTCCAGGTCCAAAGCAACCTCATTAGAAATTCTATTAATGTCCAACTCATCAAGTCTTGGCCTTCTACTCTAGCTTTCTTTGTAAAGATTAGAGTAGAAGTCAACAATGACAATTTTAATCTGGCTCTCATCCTCCAGCACCTGCCCATCAACTTTTAAAGCCTTGATGCTATTAATGTGCCTTTTGGCATTGGCCATCTTGTGGAAAAAAGCATTGTTGTTGTCACCTTCTTTTAGCAATAAGTGATAAAACTCAGATTAGATGTTCATATATGTTCAGATCAAAAGAAAGAGAAGGAAAAGGGAGAGAGAGGGAGAAGGAGAAAGAGAAGAAAAAGAAGGAGAAAGTCACAGCCGAACTAGAGAGAAAAATCTCAAAACCTCTAGTCAGCCCTTCTTTTATTTATACTCTTCTAAGATATACAAGGATTACCCATTGTGCCCTCACTTAAGTGAGGGCCACATCAGCAGAGCAATACATATATAACCAAACATAAAAGGACTGTACTACCCTTGTACAGCCGACTCTAACAGTCCCCCTCAAGCTGGTGAGTATATGTCATATAGTCCCAACTTGTTACATATGTAGTTCACTCTTCCCCGATTTAACCCTTTGGTAAACAGATCTGCCCATTGATTTCCTATGTTCACATATGCTGTACTTATCACTCCACTAAGCACCTTCTCACGTACAAAGTGGCAATCCACTTCTATGTGCTTCGTCCTTTCGTGAAACACTGGATTAGAGGAGATGTGAATTGCAGCTTGGTTATCACAGTATAGCTTCATAGGAGTGTCAATCGAGTATCCCATCTCCTCTAGTAGATGCTTCAACCACACCAGTTCGCATGTTGTGTGAGCCATAGCCCTATATTCAGCCTATTCACTGCTTCTTGCTACCACTGTCTGCTTCTTACTCTTCTATGTCACTAAGTTCCCACCAAGAAAAGTGCAATACCTTGTAGTGGACCTTTTGTCAGATATGGACCCGGTCCAATCAACATCCGTGTATTCCTCTATCTCAAGTAGACCTGTTCATGGGCCGGGTGGCCCGACGGGCCGGCCCGGCCCCCGGACGGGCTTGAACATGTTTATAGGCCCGCGGGCTTAAACTCGGGCCAAAAAGCCCGGTCTGCAATAAATTTGAGCTGGGCTCGGGTTTTGTCAAAATAGCCCGGCCTAAGCCTGGCCCAACCCGACCTAAAATTAGACTTAAAATGGGTTATGTGATTATGTCCATTTGAATAAATTTTTTGATTTAAGAATGTAAAACTGTGTTTTAAAACGTAAAAGAAAAGGAAAAAAACCATCTTGTAGGCCCATTGTTCATTTAAATAGGAAAAAAATCCATATGAATTTTTAATTCTAATTTGAATAGGGAAAATTGTAATTTTTTTTATTAGGTCGAGCTCGGGCTCGAGCTCGAGCTTCAGGCTTTTTATCAGGGCCGGGCTCGGGCCCAAGTTATAGGCCCGTTGGTCGGGCCGGGCTTGGACTCGGGCCTAGCGTATTTTCATTAATGATGAGTAAAAGCCCGACCCGAGCCCGGTTCGGTCCGGCCCATGAACAGGTCTAATCTCAAGACTTCCTCCACTCTTATACAACAAGCCACGACCTAGAGCACCCTCCCTTCAAATACCTCACAATCCTTAGGACTGCCTCCCAGTGTGGGATTCTCGGATTCTGCATAAATTGACTCACTACACTGACTGCAAATGAGATATTAGTTTGAGTGATGGTTAGGTAATTAAGCTTACCCACCAGCCTTCTGTACCTTCCCGAATCCTCAAACTCCTCACCTGTATCACTACCCAATCTAGCATTCAGTTCCATAGGTGTTTTAGCTAGTCTGGCACCCAACAACCCTGTTTCCTCTAGCAAATCAAGAACATATTTCCTCTGGCACAGATTAATACCATTCTTGGACCTTGCAACCTCTATCCCTAGGAAGTATCTTAATTTGCCAAGATCCTTTGTCTGGAAGTGATCATGCAAGTAAGTCTTCAACCTGTCAATTCCTGGTCTGTCACTGCCTATGATAACAATGTCATCTACATATACCACCAAGAGAATCTTCCCAGCATTTGATTCATAGCTGAATACGAAATGATCAACCTGACACTGTTTCATTCCAAACTTCTTCACCACTTCACTAAATCTCCCAAACCATGCAAGGGGAGATTGTTTAAGTCCATAAATAGCCTTCTTAAGTCTACAGACCTTCTCACCCTCCCCCTGAGCAACAAACCCTGGTGGTTGCTCTATGTACACCTCCTCAAGAAGATCACCATGTAAAATGGCATTCTTGATGTCAAGTTGAAACAAGGGCCAATCAAACATATCAGCAAGAGAAATTAGAACACGAACTGACCCAATTTTGGCAACCGGAGAGGTGTCTGTGTAATCAATACCATACTGTTGTGAGTAACCTTTGGCAACTAACCGAGCTTTCAACCGTTCAACACTTCCATCAGGTAAGTATTTAATCGTGTACACCCACTTACAGCCGACCACATGCTTACCAAGAGGAAGAGTAGTGAGGTCCCACGTATGAGTACGAGTCAGGGCCGAGAGTTCTTTCATTGCTTGGCGCCACCTTGGAGAATTGAGGGCTTCCTAGACATCCTTGGGAATAGAGACAAAAGATAACATAGAAACAAATTGTGATGGGAAGCTGAAATGTGAGATATAGAAACAAAATTGGAAATGGGATGGAAAGTGCAACTGCGTTTACCTTTCTGCAAAGCAATAGGAAGATCAAGGTCAAAACTTGGAGTTGGGGCTGGGGTGGGATCAACTACCGGATCTGTCGACGGTGACGAAGCTAGGGGAGGAGCCGATGCCTGACGATGTGTATACTCTTGCCGGATAGGTGGTCCTCTCTCAGGTAGCTGCACTGGAGGCAAAGACTGGGTCACGACTGGAACAAGAGGAACGAGATCCTCAACAGGAACTGGAAGAGGGGGTGATGGCAACAGAGGAGAAGAAGTATCTGACCTGGAGAAGAAAGGAACATACTAAAAAAATGTAACATCAGAACAAACAAAAGAACGCCGAGAACGAGGGTTATAACACTTGTACCCTTTTTGAGTCCTAGAATAGCCAAGAAAGACACACTTAGTGGATCTAGCATCTAACTCGTCCATTCCAGGCCCAAGATTATGAACGAAACACATGCATCCAAAAACTATGGGAGTAAGGGGAAAAGAAGACAACGTGGGAAACAAAACAGAGAAAGGGGACTGACCTTAGGATAGACATGGGCATGTGGTTAATAAGAAAGCAAGATGTGAGTACAACATCACTCCAAAAGGGTTTGGGAACATTCATCTGATGTAAGAGGGACCGATTAGTTTCCAAAAGGTGACGGTTTTTTCTTTCAGCCACCCCATTTTGTTGAGGGGTGTAGGTACATGAGGTTTGATGGATAATGCCATGTTCCAAATATTCTTGAAAGTGTGGAAAAATACTCGCGACCATTATCGGAACGAAGAATTTTAATATTTACACCAAATTGATTGTGAATTTCAGCATCAAATTTCTGGAAGATAGAAAACAATTCACTCTTTTCTTTCATAAGGTCAAGCCATGTCATTGTTGAATAATCATCAACAAAAATTACAAAGTACTTGTAACCATTATAAGACACTACTCTGTTTGGACCCCAGATGTCCGAATAGACTAAAGAAAAAGGACTCGATGTATGACTATCAACTCTAGGACTAAAGGAGACACAATGATGTTTCCCAAACTGACAATTTAAATTAGAAAAGACGACGCAACGACGGAACAAGTAACTGAAAAGCTCTAAGAGACGGATGGCCAAGTCTGCAGTGCCACTGATGAGGGGAGAGAGATGACTGAAGAGTTGTTGCTGAACCACCTCCATCAAGATAATACAGTCCACCCGCTTCATGCCCTCCACCAATCTTCATCCCCGTCTTGAGATCCTGAAACACACAAGAGGAAGGGTAAAAAGTTATTGAGCAATTAAGAGACTGAGTCAATTTACTAACAAACATCAAGTTAAAGGGAAACTTTGGAACATATAAAATTGAGGAGAGGGATAATGAGTCAGTGTCAACATTACCAACACCACATATGGCTGATGTAGAGCCATTGGCAAGAGTAACAAATTGGGAAGTGGAGGACGAAGAAATGGATGAAAATACACATGGAATTCCAGTCATATGATCGGAAGCTCCATAATCTATAATCCAACGAGAAGATGTGGATGCTAGACAAGCCGTACCTGTGTGTGCAAGGGTAGTTGTGTTTTGTTGAGATGTACCCTGAATGAACCGCTCATACTCATCCCGTGAAACACTCACCATCTCCTTTCTGGAAGTATCTGCAGATGTAGTGGGGATTTGATCAATGACTTGAGATTCTTGTCTTGAGTTACCACCATTTACAGCTGCATGATTCGCCTAGGTTGAAGGTGGGCCATGGAGATCGTAGCAAAAATTGATAGTATGCCCCTCCATACCACAATGAGTACACCTTCTCAGAGTATTACCACGTCTCCTACCACGGGCTCCCCCTGAGTCTCGTCCTCCAACACGACCACCACCACGACCATACATGGGTCCACCACCACTACCACGGTCATGCTGACCTCCTCTACCACCACGACCTCCCGCTCTTGTAACTGCAAATGCAGACCTATCTGACATAGTGGAAGTCTCTATGGGTCCAATTGAAATCCTCCGAAGACAAGCAAACACTTCCTCAAGAGAGGGAAGAGCAGATCCACCTAATATCTGTGCCTTTACGGGTTCATACTCAGATTTCAGCCCTACTAAAAATCTGGTCACATCCAACTGCTCTCTTTGTTGCTGAATTTTGACATCAGGTGTAAGAGGATGATAAACATTCAATTCATTTCGTAAGTTTCTCATACTGGCATAATAGCTCTCAAGACTCTGATTCCCTTGTTGCAGATTGAAGTATTCTTGGTGCAGTTGGTAAACCCTAGTAATGTTATCTTGTTCAGAATATAGTTTCCTTTCATAATCCCAGACTTCCTTGGCTGTATCTAAAAACATGAAGTTTACACTAATTTTGGACTCCATGCTGTTCCATAGCCAAGTCATAATTTGGGCATCCTCCTGTTCTCATTCATCATATCCTGGAGAATCAATTGAGGGTTTATCTTCCCTAACATGTTTCACTTTCTTTTTGGCTTTCAGGAAAACTTCAACAGACTTAGCCCAAGGGACATAATTCTCACCATTCAGTTTTATAGAGGTCATCTGCACATTCAGATAATCAGAAGGCACTATCACACTTGATTTGTATTCACTGTTGTCTCCCATGACTGCACAGAAAAAACTGTGGGAGGTTGTACCACTAGATTGTTACTCTACTGCCCTAATAAATCACCACACTCCACACGAATGACTGAACAACCACTAGGGTTCCTAGTACCAGGTTTCAGCAGCAACACTCACAACTATTCACCATTGTTTCAGCAATAATATTCACAACTGTTCACCACTTTTAGCAACAGCACTACTGTTGCCGTTTATTGTTAGCACTAGAAACCCTCACAACACCTCACAAATAATATTTTCAGTTCTGCAACATATAAAAGAAACTTGCTACATACCACAACTTAGTTCAAAGATCATGTACCTGTCGAGTAGAGGGTACCAAGTCTGCACTGTCACCATCACAAAACCAGCCCTCTTCGAATTGCGAGTAAAGGGTTTTCTACCAACCACACAAAACCACGACTGTACTCATTGGAGGCATGGAAACCCCCAAAAGGAGAAAACGACCAGTCCTTTTCTTCCTTTCTGGAAAACTCTCTAAATATCAATGAGAATTCTGCAAAACCCTAGAGAGGAATGTGCAGAACAGAGAGAAAAGGAGACAACTTATCTGAACTGATTATCGTGGCTCTGATACCATGATAAAACTCAGATTAGATGTTCATATATGTTCAGATCAGAAGAAAGAAAAGGAAAAGAGAGAGAAGGAGAAAGAGAAGAAAAAGAAGGAGAAAAGTCACAGCCGAACTAGAGAGAAAAATCTCAACCTCTAGTCGACCTTCTTTTATTTATACTCTTCTAAGATATACAAGGATTACCATTGTGCCCTCACTTAAGTGAGGGCCACGTCAGCAGAGCAATACATATATAACTAAACATAAAAGGATTGTACTACCCTTGTACAGCCTACTCTAACAATAAGCTTCAAGATCTCTGCCTCCATTTTATCTCTTATTGAAAGGTAGTTTTATCATAGTTCATCTTGGCCTGAAGTTTCTTTTTTCCTGTTGTCCTCACTCAAAGGACCCCTCTCTTCCTCCAAATCAAGATCAACAATTTGCTGTAAGTAGTTCGTCTTTTTAGCTTCTACTCCCTTGAAAACGTCTTTGTTCTAGGCTCTAATTTTTTGTTTCAACTCCTTCAATTTCAAGTGGAAGATGTGACTTGCTGAACCTGTGAAGCTCATGATTCTCAAGGAAGCTCTCCTCATTCAACCACATGTGTTCAAACCTAAAAGGCCTGCGGGCACAAGGCACCCCTCCACTATCTAAGAGAAGGGGCATATGGTCTGAGAGGGGTCTGGGGGAGAGCAGATTGGAATAAATTAGGGAAACCATCCTCCCAGTCCGGAGAGGTAAGGAAACTATCCAGTTTGATCAAGGTAGGGGTAGCCTGGTTGTTTGCCCAGGTGAAGTTAGCACCAGCAAATTCATCAGGCCTCACTGTTGCACAAAATTTGCAAACCCTCTCATACCCTGATCTCCTCTAGGCAATCCAATTTTCTCTGAAGGAAACCAAAAAGTGTTAAAATCCCCACCAATGCACCAAGGGGCGGGGGTGTCTCCCTCCCTGACTCCATTAAGCTCATCTCAAAAGCTTGGTTTATCATCAGCCTCAAAATCTTGGTTTGTCACTGCTGGTTGCACTTCCTGCTCACTGCCAGAAAAAATCCAAGCAAGTCTCCATCCTTGAGGGAGAGTCAGGAGCCCTTTCCTTGGGAAATAAAAATGGATTTGTTGAGTTGGGTTGAGTAAAAGTCTGCTCCCCACTCCTTTCTCATTGTCACTTTTAGTGTTTCTCTGTATTTGTGGATGATGATATAGACCTTAACATTGGCTATAACTAGTACCTTCTTGCTATGTGAATACTAACATTACACCATCTAAAGAATGATCTTCTTGGTTGCTTAGCATACTGGTTTGTCGATGCCTGAAAACTCGGTTCCTAGTGTTGCAGATGTGCTTGGATAGAGAATCTGCTACCTCGTGTGTGTTCAAGGAACCTTGAAAATAATTCATTAGCCAAGTTATTTTATTTCACCATTTGACATCTATTTGTTGAGTTTGAACTTTTAATTGTAATTCTTCTTGATTGTTTTATATCCACCGTGAAACTCATGAGAAGGCAATTGCTGTAGGTGCACTTTTTTCTTTCAACTCAGTTCCCTAAGCAACAACCTGTTTTGACGCTTCAAAGTTCTCAGGTAATGAAACCCTTCTAATTTGTCTAGTTACAGTAAATATGAATGTAGATCAATTTGGGCACAACCCGTTTTTCATAAGCCGGATACATCCCAATGAAAAGATAAAGACTCCACCTTTTGTGAGGATAAGAATCATTAAATCATTATTTGTTTTTTTTTTTTTTGACTTTTAGAGCATCTACTCTTTTAGTAATGATTAGAGGTGCACCCCCTTTATAAAATTTGGGATGTTGCCCCAATCACTCCCCATACAAATAGTTTTGCTATTTATTATACTCATTCTAAGAATGTCATAATCAGGGACAGATGCATATAGTTGCATCACACATTCATGGAGCCATGCTTTGCTTTAATGTGCATATCCATTATTATCTGGATGCTGAGCTTGTTTTTGTCACTTTCCAAAATATGAAGTTCTGCTGAACTCCCTCACCTCCTGTAAAAACAGATGAGAAGGGAGTCATGGATATTTGAGTGCTTAGTCTTAATTCAAAGCATCATACCTGGATTTTGTTTTTGGGAGATTTGGGTAGTCAATTCTTTGACCAGTTACTCTGATTTTATAATTTTTTGTGTGTGTTTGTGGTAATACACAAGCACACAGTACTAGTTACTGCAAATATTTTTAGGTGCATAAAGAGTGGGCCTGTTTCTTGGGTTACAACTCCTTGATCTGTTAGAGCCTAGAACAACCTGGTTTCTGGGTGATTGCCAATTGCCTATTCACCACCTTCTTCTATTTTGTTAGGGAGTACATTTATTATTGCAGACCTAGAAAAGGAAATTCACCTCCATCTTAAACATACTGGTGGGTCTAGAATCCTGTTGAATCCAAGTTTCTGTGTGTGTACTTGAAGGAAATACATCAGAATAAACAACCAAATGAATTTAGGTTCTTGAAGTTTTGAGCTTGATAGTTCTTTTTTAGTTTGGAGCCATTTTCTTAAGCTCTTTCGGAGGCAATGGGTTTGTCCTCAATCAGTGGCAGAATTACCATCTTCTTGGAGGGGGGGGGGGCACTTCTCTATCAAAGGGAGAATCCTTTGGAATCCATAGTTGTGAAGGCAATGCCTAGGTCATTTTCATTTATTCACAGCAAGAACATCTAATATATGTCAAAGCAAAGCCCTCAGACTAGTGGGCCTCTGAAAAAATGCGTCTAAGACTGCTATTTAGAAAAAAAGGGATAACCGGATAAATAAATTTTAACTCATGAAAGAAGTTAATCAAATCTGTTATATTAAATCAACTCCAATTTAGTTTCCTAACTCGAATAAAAGACTAACCACAGACTTTCAATTTGATGCATTTGCGGGCCCCATTCTTTTATATAAAGTGGGTTGTTGATTATAAATTATAATTAATTTAATCTCGTTAAATAAGAAACCCTTCCCATATTTACCAACTGGATACATATGTTTAGCTGCTTGTACTTAGAACGGGATGGTCCTTAACTGGTATATGCACTACCCATGCTTTTCTGTCCTTTCCCTGACTTGTAATAGTGTTATTGGTACACATCACTCATACTGATTAGATTATTATAATTTTATAGCATTTCAATTCTCAAGGTGCACCAATCATGTCACCTCCTTTGGTAGATTATCCATGGAGTCCCAGATGGGAAATATCACAAATGGCAGAACGCATCTTGTGAGTACCTCAATCAGTAATTCCTGTATCACTATATGTTTTTTTTTTTTTTTTTCTTTTTCTGTTTACTTTTTGATACTCGTTGTACTAATATACCTAATTTTGGCAGCGACTTTTTGGTGGAGGAAAGCTTGAACTTTAAGAAGTATTGTAATGAGACCCAACTTTAATGCGGATCTTCGGAAGAAGCAATATTCAATGTACAAAATTTGTCCTGGTTGTTTCGAAGCCTTGTATTTTTATGAGCATCAAAACCGGTTTGAATGTTAACAATATGCTGCTTTAAACATGGTCCCTAGAGGAGGTAAATGTTCAATATTCAATTTCAGCAACATTAAGAGCCAACATTACAAAACCTACCTGATTCCAAACTAACAGAAAAATTTTCATAAGTACCTCTTTTTTGTTCTTCTCAAAAACAGAGACATTATAACTATTCTCTTATCACCTCTTGTTTTAGGAGTCATCCTGATTTGAGGCCAACTGCCGCAGGCAAGTATTGTCATTATGGTTGTGTTTGGTATTTGGTTGTTTCTACCAGAGAAACATTTTGGGGATGATCAATACAAATTGGTATGTTTTACCAAGAAAAATACAAATTGGCATGCAACTATTATTTGAGCCTGTTTATAATTCAAATAGGCAATGTTTTCAAACTGTCGTTGACCCGGACAGTTGGACTGTTTGATCTGGGAATCATTCAGGAACCGTCCAAGCAACTGGTTCTGTTTTATCCCAAAACCAGTCGTTAGCTAAAAACTGTTGAATTGGTCAACGATCCATTGATCCAAGCAGTCTAATTGGTGACCCGTTCAATGTTTTTTGTCATTTTTTATTTTAATTATTATTTTTTATTTTTTTGTCAGAATGGGCTGTTCTTTGAACTAGAATGATTCTGGTTTCAGTTCCAGATCAGTTTTTAAAACCTTGAAAATAGGCATACCTTCCAAATGCATACAAGTGGCTCTGTAGAACTTGATCCAGAGCTATTCATCAGGAACATCTGAATGAAACATGCAAGTATAGGAGATATTTCTGATTTATGGTTGCAATGTGCTTTGAGATGAGACCAAATCAGCCCCCCACAATGTCCCACAGCACATCCTTGCAGTGTATTGGGAACATCTCCCAATGATAATCTCAGACATGATGATGTCATCATCGAGAGATGGTCTCAATACACGGTGAGGATGTGTTGGGGGATGTTGTGAGGGGCAATCTTGTGGGAGACTGATTTGAACTCCTTTGAGATGGATATGTGGAGGAAATCCGATCTCATTTACCTGAGGCGTCAGAAAAACTTGGTAGGACCTGATGTTAATGAGAAAACATGCCAATACACTGGGAGCTGTGAGGTTAAAGTTTATTCCCATATCATAAAGTCCCACATTCACACAAACAACCCCATAGGGTCCACAACATACACGCTTTCTCAAACGCACACACGCACACAGGATGAAGATCAATCAATAGCAATAAAGTTTGTATTTGGATCTGCCAAAAAATATTATCTCTTATTTTCCTAGAAAATGATCGAATTGGATAAGTTACCACGCAGAGTGCACTTGCACCCCACACTCGCCCACATCACATCCCAAGAGCGCACCCCTAATCATGGGAGATGTTCCCAATGCATGGTTGGGATGGGCGTATGTTCCCAATGCATGGTTGGGATGGGCGTATGGGGTGCGTTCTTTTGTCTGGTAAAGCGTCGTAGAAATCCAATTACTACTACTAACGCAGCCCCTACAAGTAGGTAAATTACTACAAGCTAGGGTGATTGATAGACGAGTCCACATCTGCTGCGACCCACATCAGAGTATTAGATACCACATATAAGACATTAATAGTGGGAATGATACAAATATTTAGGCCCTGTTTGACGCATTTTTCTGCCCGTCTTTTGGCTGCTTATAAGTTGGAAATACCTAAAATCAGTCCATTCCAGTTTGACACGCAGAAGATCTTGTGGTCAAAAGAAGGGGCGTCGAAAAGACGTGGGAAGCTCATTGTGGGCTGATTTCGGGAAGCTCTAAATGAAGCTTCCCGCATTTTTCGCGTTTTAATCTCGCACCTAAAGATTCGAAACAATGCACAGAAAATGCGTGTCTGCCAAACGGTCTTTGGACTGCCTAGATCTTATGTCAAAAGCTCAATGCGATTATTGACTGTCAGAGCTACGAAAAGATCTTCTCAAAAAAACTTGCTAAACGGAACCTTAATAAACCAATAACTTACAAATAATAAGGTTGGGTTGATGTGTTCATACAATCAAACAAAGTATATGCTGATCATACACTAGAAATGAGTCCGGATCTGCTCTTTACAGAGTGCCCCCTCACTCTGACCTCACAACCTGTCTTGGTTGCACATTGGAAACATCTTCCATGCTTGTATTTATTATTCATGGGGAGATGTTCCCAATACAAGGTGGGATGTAGCTGTGAGGTCGGTGTGAGGCGTGCTCTGTAAGGAATAGATCTCAATTTGTCTTTAGACATGGTCCTATACTAAGTACGAGGCAATTAATATACCTTTTTGAAAGTATCATTTTATATGAAATTCACTATTTATTTGATAATTATATCTAATTTGATTTTTTTATTTGATTTAAATGCTTAAATCAGGTTTAATTTGTAATTTAAAACTGTTTATAGTGACTACTTTCTTTAAATTAAGAAATTAAATCACAAAGATTAATGAATCCCACAACTTTTTTGGAGTGGATACTTTTTTTATAGGTAGCGATATATCTAAAATTAGCTTGGAGTGGTAATTTTATTTCTTTTTTTGAAAATAGCCATGTGTTTAGAGTTGGTGTTTTTCCCGAGAGTAGAGTTAATTACTCACTTTTTCTAAAAGTGGGTAGATACATGCCTGAGTAAGATATCTTATATTGAAAGTGAAGTTAACCATTTTGAGATGACCTTTCTTGAACTTAAGCCCTCTAATTTAAGGGCTTTATTTTAATATATATTAGAGAATGACCCCATATAAATAAAAGGGAAACTACACTATATATACTTTTGTTTTTCTATCTTTTTAATAGTATTGTTTTATTTGATATTCACTATTTATCTCATAATTGTATCTAACTTGAACTTCTTATTTAATTTGAATAATTAAATCAGGTTTAATTCGTAACTTAAAAATCTTTATAGTAATTCTTTTATTTAAATTAAGAAATTGAATTAAAAAGATTGATATGGCTCTATATCACTATATCCTTCAGCGTCTCTCTGGAACCATTGTTGTTGCTCCAGAAAATGGTGCCACATCAACGCCATGTAGGACAAAAAAGTTGCAGCAAAAAATAGCCATATGTTTGGAACTGCTTTTCCATTGAAAATGGTGCTCCAAGCCACACCTTGGAAATCGGGAAGGCATGGCCGAATTTGGTGTTTCCTGGAGCTGTAGCTCATTGCTGCCAACAGGGCAATGATGTGGCAGTGGATAATGGGTAGAAGTGTAGAAAATGTTTCCTAGAGCATTGATAAAAAAAAAAAAATTGCTATTGCTCCAAGAAACATCCTACCTAACAACAACGATTCTAAACAAAAAAAAGGCATCATTTTCTGAGAAAAGAGTGCTCAAAACCATACATCAACAACACTGGTTTCAACTGCATCATTGTTGCCAAACATATACTTAGTGGAAATTTTTTTTATTATCTTAGAGTGAACTTTTCTTTTGTAAATTTAAAATTTTAAATAGCCATATGCTTAGAGTAAGAACTTTTTTCTAAGGTGTAATTAACTAATCATTTTTTCAGCCTGGGTAAACAATGTCTAATAAAACAAATGGGGTTTTTATAGTTCAGTCCACCCCTAGGGTGGAGCTAAAATTTCTAGGGATGAATTGAATCCTACCCGTGAATTGATGTCTACGAGTATACTAGGAGGGGCTCCAATTCAGATTGCTGAAGTGGATTGCAGTCTTCTTATCCTAAAACTAATATTTGAAAGTGGAGTAATTAATCATTTTTGAAATGCTTTTTCTTATAAACATATTAGATACGATCATGTTGGAATGGTTTGATTGGGGTTTTTATTGGCAGGTGATCCGGATTCATAATGAATTCGGGAGATCTGTTTCTCAAGTGGAGAGATGTTCCTAAATGTACAGCTGCAGACTGCGGTGGGTGTAGGGACACTGTTGGGAATGTCATGTGTTGGTAGCAAATCCCTGCCCTCATTTTGGTGGACATGACATGAAGAAATTCATGCAGAGACGTGGGTGGGGTTCACTCCTGTAGGAGTAGGACAATGGTTGGTCTCCCAAAACTGGGTAGCCCAACCCCATCAACATCCCCCGCTTTCCCAGAGTATGGCTATTGGCTTCCAAATTCCAATTCCAATGCAAACCAATAAGACAATAACATTTCCCACGCTCTATCGTTCCTCCCCCACTCGTTCCCTCTCTCCATCGCCTATTTATAGTTCCTTCTTCTTCAATTGGTTTTTCTCCCGACACACACACCACCCCGTAGATCCATAGGTAACAAACCTTTACCAATAGAATGAGGGAAATCCTTCACGTTCAAGGAGGACAATGTGGAAACCAGATCGGAGCCAAGTTTTGGGAAGTCATCTGTGGCGAGCATGGCGTCGACCAGACGGGAAAATACAAAGGCGAATCTTCCGATCTTCAACTCGAGAGGATCAATGTCTATTTCAATGAAGCCTCCGAAGGACGATATGTTCCCAGAGCTGTTCTTATGGATCTCGAGCCCGGGACCATGGACAGCATCCGATCCGCACCCTACGGTGAGATCTTCCGACCTGATAATTTCGTTTTCGGACAGTCCGGTGCCGGCAACAACTGGGCTAAAGGTCACTACACCGAAGGTGCCGAGTTGATTGATTCCGTTCTTGACGTTGTTCGCAAGGAGGCAGAGAACTGTGATTGTTTGCAAGGTAAATCGCTTTGCACTTTTCACTTTGTCTTTACAAATTCTGTGTTACCGATCCGCTTCTGTTTGGTTTCCATCTTCGTCGTATAATTTATAGTCCGAATCGAAGTGATCATGTTTCTTGATGCCATCCACTTCTATTGTCGTAAGGAGGATCTCATCGGTTATTTGGAGTAGTGGAATTTGGAATCTATTACATTTGTGCTGATCAACTCAGTTGAAATCGAAATGTCCAGATCTATGAATCATGCCGAACTAATTTATAGTATCAATGTTCTAGAAATTGTATGCAATTGAACTCGAAGGTGTTTCTTTCGTTATCCGCTGATTTTTTTTTCGTAAGCCAGAGAGTGTCATTCCGTGTTTTATTTATTTTTTCTTAATATTGAGAATTACATAGTCAGATACATTTCTCTGTATATAGAGGTCTTCAGAGCCAGGCTTTGGTCCAAGGGTTCTTGCTTTATTAAAACGTTTATATTTGGAACAATGATATGCTAATTTATTTCCTTTCTTTTGAACTTTTGATCGTTATGCGTGAGATTTGCTTTGCTAATCCTAACTATGCGCTTCATCAAAAAAAAAAAAAAAATCCTATCAAAGCGGTAAAATCCTAATAGTGATGTCGTGCTTCTATCTAATGTATTATTTTGATTAAATTTCACATCTCGGAACTTCTTTCCGACTCCCTGTAACTTTGTGATCTTCAGTTTGTAATGTGACTTCAATGCTTTTCTAATTCTTGATTTTTCAAAAGAGCACTTAAAAGTCTGTAGTGGAAATTTCTTTCTCAAAGAGATAACATGTTTTCCTCCGTATTCTTATTCCGATCCGGTATAACTTGCTCTTTTAATTTTACCCTGTTTTGAATGTTGAGACCATATAAGAACAAATTACAATAGAGGATTCAATGCATCCAATAATGTATACACTTTCCTTTTTGTCATGTTTTGCTCCATGTCTAATGTCTTTTCACAAGGATAGCGTAAGTCACAGCAGTAGTGTTCAGGTGTTCAACCACGCTTGTTCAAGCGACACCTTGTTCAACTTATAAGTAATCTAATACTAACTTCTGAGGTAAAATTTTGAGTTATAGAAAATGGTGTCTCCCTGACTCCCTGTAGTAAAATTCGTCCTTTTTCAGAGAATTCAGGAATCTGTTTGTCTGTGATCAGAAGGTTCCCAGAGACCAACCAAGTCCAAAGCTCAAATTTTACCTGTCGAAAAATTCTCTGTGATCATTCTTTTTAAGCCTTTGAAGATGGGTTCCTATTTGTGGTGGGGCCAACTCTTTCATTTGTAAAACCTTTGAAGATGGGTTCCTTTTTGTCTGGTTCCAACAACCACCAATATTGCTTTTTCCTTTGCAAATTGGCTGAAGCAAGAAAATAGGAAATTGCACCGTGTCTTTGAAATCCACAGGGCCCAACTTTGCCTGAAGAGGCGTGGTTCTGTGACTTCTGTCTTGTCCCCACGTCTGTAGATACCTGCACAGGACCCGAGTAAGATGAAAATTACAGAGTTCTACTGGGGGTTTGGTGATGGAACAGTGTGCAAAGGACTCTTCGTCGATTAGAACCTTGAGCCATGATCATTTATCTATCTTGCTTGATGCGATTCCTTGCGCTTCGGGGCCATTTCTTGGTGCATGGTAAAATCTGACATTTTTTTAATGCTCTCTTTTTCTTTCGGCAGGTTTTCAGGTATGCCACTCTCTCGGAGGTGGCACAGGTTCCGGGATGGGAACTCTGTTAATTTCGAAAATGAGGGAGGAGTACCCGGACAGGATGATGCTTACATTTTCAGTCTTTCCCTCTCCAAAAGTCTCCGACACAGTCGTAGAACCCTACAATGCTACGCTGTCGGTTCACCAACTGGTGGAGAATGCGGATGAATGCATGGTCCTTGATAACGAAGCACTGTATGACATCTGCTTCAGGACCTTAAAGCTTACTAATCCGAGCTGTGAGTATTCTGTTAACAGAACAACTGGCTTAACTACTGATATTAACAGTATTACGCATAAACATGGATTTTTTGACTGTGGGATTTCGTATTAGTCGGCGACCTGAACCACTTGATTTCTGCAACTATGAGTGGGGTGACTTGCTGCTTGAGGTTCCCGGGCCAGTTGAACTCAGATCTGCGGAAACTGGCGGTGAACCTTATTCCATTCACTCGCCTCCACTTCTTCATGGTGGGCTTTGCCCCACTGACCTCTCGTGGATCCCAGCAGTACATATCTCTCACCGTGCCGGAGCTGACGCAGCAGATGTGGGATGCAAAGAACATGATGTGTGCCGCAGACCCTCGCCATGGTCGCTACCTGACTGCCTCGGCCATGTTCAGGGGGAAGATGAGCACCAAGGAGGTAGACGAACAGATGATTAACGTGCAGAACAAGAATTCGTCGTATTTTGTTGAGTGGATACCCAACAATGTTAAGTCGAGCGTTTGTGACATCCCTCCTACCGGTATGAAAATGGCATCAACATTCGTAGGAAACTCGACATCGATTCAAGAGATGTTCAGGAGGGTGAGCGAGCAGTTCACAGCGATGTTCCGTCGAAAGGCCTTTTTGCACTGGTACACAGGAGAGGGGATGGACGAGATGGAGTTCACAGAGGCTGAGAGCAACATGAACGACTTGGTTTCGGAATACCAGCAATACCAGGATGCCACCATTGAAGATGACGAAGAAGGCGAATATGAGGAAGAAGAGAACTACGAGGGCTGAAGCGTGCCGACCACTTGCCAAATTCAAAGGAGAAAACAACTGCTAACGTTACACTTTCCCTGTTTGCCGCGAAGTCATAGCCATTGGGTTTTAATTCAAGCATGTGAATAAAGAATTGTCGTTTTTCTACGTTTAGAAATTTCTGGTTTATGTGACTCCATATATAAGATTGAGTTTGGAGAGGAAAATTTTCCAGGTCGCACAGGTTGGTACTCGATAAGGAATGTGGTGTGAGAATGCCCTTGCACTTCTCAATTGGAAATTGGTATCACCTGTGGTGTGAAGTTGTGAACTAGCTATCTCCAGTATTTTCATCGGATTCCTGATCTTGTACATACCATTTTGAGCTGATTACTCAATTCACGAATACTTCATCAATTAATTGTTAACCCAAAAATGGCCAGCCTTCACTCCTTGGTTAAGTTTTAAGTTTTATCCCATATCTTCTTCCATGTCGTCAGGGTGGTTCTGCTGATCAGTGCTGCCACCTTTGAAGAGAAGCTCCATGCATAGTCCACGCAACCACCACCATATTTGTGGGTTTGTGGGTCTCGAGTATTGTGTCCTCCTTTTTACCCACCCCTTCCCCCACCAAACACACAAAAAGAGTAAAATTACTTAATAATAAAAATATGAGAACCATGGGTTGTACAATTAAAAAGTTAGAGGGTATAATATTCAAACAATTTTTTGTTATAAAAATCAATCGTCCAAACCATGATAAATGGGTGACATATTGTGATATATCTATTCAGTTTGCAACCACAGTATAGTGTGGATGCAAATGATTCGCAGTTAACCAAACGCCTATTTCCATCATGGAGTGCGACTAAAAATGGTCCATTCACTATACTTTTACACTACCGAACAGTGAACACCACCTTAGTCACCAGAGCACAATTTGGGCTGGGCTAAGTAACTGTGATGTAAAATTCGAACCCAACTCAACTTCTTTCGATGGTAATTTGCACGACATGCCTGAGGAGGAGCATTCCCTATAAGTTATTTCACTGCATTTATGGTCTTTACTTTGAATTTCAGTTTGGAAGGAGAATAAATGCAAATATGTAGAATGTAAACCTTATATTTTATATTATTTTGTATGCATTGTACTGTATATATTTGTATTTATACTCTTTACAAACTGAGATTAGACTCATAGTCTGATTGTTGCATTGCAAATCAAAATCAAATACAAATTCTATACCTAGTTCAGTTTTGCTTATGTTGTGGTTTGTAATCATTCATGGAGAGAGAGAGAGAGAGAGGGAGATACGATTGAGAGGAAAAGGAAAAATCACTACTGGCTGCTGCCAGTTCTCTATTAATATTAACTTAGTAAAAAGAATAAAAATTATAAGTATGCCCCTGGTGGCACACCCTAGAACCAAACTAATAAGAAAAAAAGAAAAGTAACTAACTGACAGTATCTTAAGAAGTCAGCCTACTAATAGTAACTACAAAGTAACAATTAAATAAGCCTTATTACACTCCCCTTTAAGTTGGGCTGAATATATCTATCATGCCCAGCTTGTCACATAACTCATTGTGCCGCGAGTATGGAAGCTCTTTTGTGAGGACATCAACAATTTGTTCATTGGAGTTGACATAAGAGATGCAAATTTCTCTTTTTTCCAATTTTTCTCTTATGAAGTGTTTGTCCACCTCAATGTGCTTGGTCCTCTCATGTAGGACAGGGTTGCTAGTAATGTTTATTGCAGCCTTGTTGTCACAGTAAAGAGACATAGGACTATGAACAACAACTCCAAGCTCCCCTAGAAGATTCTTTAGCCAAAGGACTTCAGCCACCCCATGTGCCATAGCTCTATATTCAACTTTAGCGCTTGACCTTGCTACCACACTTTGTTTCTTGCTTTTCCAGGTCAGTAGATTTCCTACCACAAATGTGCAATACCCACTTGCAGACTTTCTGTCATCCACAACACCTGCCCAATCAGCATCTGTAAAGACTTCCACCTTTAGGTGATTGTGTTTACTGAATAGTAGACCTGTTCCGGGATATTTTTTCCAAGTATCTAAAAACTCTCCCTGTTGCCTCCATGTGTGATTTTTTAGGAGAGTGCATGAACTGGCTTACGACCCCAACGGAATAGACAATGTCTGGACGGGTCATGGACAAATAAATTAGCTTTCCCACTAACCTTTGGAACAGTTTCACATCTTTCAGAGGTTCACCATCACAATCACCTAACTTGTGGTCAACATCCATGGGAGTATCCGCTGGCCTTGCACCTAATTTACCTATGTCCTATAATAGATCAAGGGTATATTTCCTTTAAGAGATAAAGATATCATTTTTTGGGCGAGCAACTTCAATCCCAAGGAAATACTTCAGGGGACCAAGATCTTTCACTTCAAATTTAGATGCAAGGAATTGTTTCAATTTTTGTATCTCTGAACTCCAACTTCCTGTAATGATGATATCATCCACATACACTATCAATACAACAACCTATTCCTAACATCTCTTCACAAGAAGTGTATGATCAGACTAACATTGTTTGAAGCCCATTTGCTGAACTGCCATATGAAACTTACTGAACCAGGCTCTGGGAGATTGTTTTAAGCCATAAAGAGACTTTCGCAGCTTGCACACCTTATTTTCACTTCCCTTGGCACAAAATCCAGGGGATTGAACCATATATACTTCATCCACTAAGTCATCATTCAGAAAAGCATTCTTTATGTCCAGTTGATGCAATTCCCAATCAAGATTAATAGGTAAGGATAGGAGAACCCTAATTGAGTTCATCTTAGCTACTTGAGCAAAAGTCTCATCATAGTCAACCCCGTATATTTGTGCGTATCCTTTGGCTACTAATCTTGCTTTGTACCTTTCAATTGTTCCGTCTGCCCTGTGTTTAATCGTGAACACCCATTTACACCCTGTGGGGTCTTTCCCCTTTGGAAGATTCACCAATTCCCAAGTTTGATTTTTGTGAAGAACATTAATCTCCATCTGTCCATTCAGGGCATTTTAAGGCTTCTGCAACATTTCTAGGAACATGGATGCAATCAAATGCAGATAGGAAAGCCTGGTATGAGGGGGAAATGTGATCACAAGAGACAAAATGGGTAATTGGGTGTTTGGTAGTGCATGATCTGACTCCCTTTCGTTGAGCAATAGGAATGTCAAGGTCATCCACAATAGGAGTAGGGTTAGGGAGTGGACTTACCTCCTAGAAGTCTAACAGTGTCAGTTGCTCAGTGTTTAGCTGCTCTACATCTCTATCACATCGCTGATCTCTATGGCGTGTGCGTTGGAAGACACGAAAAGGAGCAAGGTTCTGAATAGAAGGAAGAGATACTTGACCTTGCTTCTCCTCTTCCACACTACTACTCTTCCCCTAAGGAGAAGTAGGGAATAATGGCCCAGACTCAAAGAATGACACATCAATAGACATAAAAAACTTATGACTAACGGGATCAAAGCATCGATACCCTTTTTGAGAGGAGGGATACCCCAGAAAGATACAAAGAATGGATCAAAGGTCTAACTTACCTCGAGATGGAGAAAAATCATGGACAAAGACACGACAACCAAAGACTCTCATGGGAATGGAAAATAAATGAGACTGAGGGTACAATAACTGATGAGGGGCCATGTAGTTCAACACTTTGGAGGGCATGCGATTGATGACATAAACAGTTGCAAGTATAGCATCCACCCAAAACTTTTTGGAATATTCATGTGTAGCATCATCCCACGAGCCACCTCAAGGAGGTGTTTGTTTTTTCTCTCTGCAACACCATTTTGTTGTGGTGTTCTGGCGCATGAGCTCTTATGAATAGATCCGTGGGAGACAAATAACTCATTGAGCTCCCCATGGAAGTATTCTTTTGCATTGTCGGATGGGAAGATTTGTATTTCAACATGGAACTGCGTAAATACCATTCTCTGGAAGTCTTTCACAATCTTTGAAACTTCGTCTCTACTACGCATAGGAATTACCTATGTATAGCGAGAGTAATCATCAATCAATGTGATAAAGTACTTATATCCGCCCTTAGAGATTACATTAGTAGACCCCCATACATCAGAATACACAACATGAAAAGGAACATTTGATCTTTTATTACTTGAGTGAAAAGTTGTTCTACATTGTTTGCTCAACTGACACGTTTGATATTGGAACTCTGACACTGAACATAGACTTAAATAAAACTAGAAACAAAGACTTTATTATTTCAAAAGAAGCATGACCTAAACGCCTATGCCACAAAAAAAATTGACTCTTATTTGAGTGACTATGTGACTCTAAGGATGACACCGAGAGACTAGCTTTGTTGTCGTTAATGTAAATACCATCCACTAGGCTCCCTCTACCAACTGTCCTCCCAGATGTTAGGTCCTGAAAAACACATGAGTTAGCAAAAAAGGTTACACTATAGTTTAAAGAACTTGTAATACTACTAATTGAGAGCAAATTTATAGGAAGTTGAGGGACATGCAATACACAATTTAGGTTAAGGCCATGGGGAAGAGATATTGATCATTGGCCTGCAATGGAGGAAAAAGAGTCATCTGCAAGTCTCACTCTATCCCTTCTTGACAAAAGGCTATAAGTTTGAAACAAGTTCGGCTTACCGGTCATGTGGTTGGAGGCCCCTGAGTCAATGATCCAAGGGGAATCCATGGGAATGACATGGAATGCAGAAGCCATATTACCTGAAGGAATAAATTATATCTTCCTTGGGGTCAAAATTATTAAGGTGGTCCCGGGTACTACCGGCAACTTGAGTATCTTGGGTTGCCACATGTGTTGCATTCCATGTTGTGTTCATCTTCTTCTGACCTTGACCTTGACCTTGTTCTTGATTCTTCACTGCCCACTTGGGTTTCCCGTGGATGTCTCAACAAGTGTCACGTGTATGCCGTGAACGCCGACAGTGGGTACATAACAACTTCTCTTTATCATTAGTCTTCTTAGTGTCACTTTTCTTCCCCGTTGAGTTATTATTCATTGTAGCCAAAGCAACTTGTTGCTCCCCCTCAGTTGTAACTATCACACTCCGCCTACTTTCTTCCGATTGAACAAGGGAGTATACCTCATGAACCGACGATAACTCTTTGCTTCCTAGGATCTGAACCCTCAATGGTTCATATGCAGGGTTCAGTCCCAACAGGAAGGCAAACACATGTTGCTGAGAGACCAATTTCCTGTAGGCCTTAGCATCATCATCATGTTTCCACTCTATAGCCTGATAATGATCCAATTCTTTCCATATGGAAATAAGGGCTGAATATTATGAAGACAAACTACGATTTCCCTGTTTACAGGTTGAAAATTCAGCTTGTAATTGGTAAACCTTGGCATAATGCCTTTGCTCAGAATATGTAGTTTTGGCTTATTCCCAGATCTCATTAGCGGTGTTTGCCCACATAAAGTTCTTCTTCAAATCAGGTTCAATGGCTGCGAGGAGCCAAGATATCACTATATTGTTTTCTTGGTCCCACCTATCATGTTCAGCTGTCTCACCCTTGGGTTTTTTCACCCTTCCATTTATGTAACCAGCTTTATCCCTTGTCGTTATATAGAGTTTTACGCTTTTAGCCCACTCCAAGTAGTTCAGACCATTTAAAGGGGTAATTGGCATGGAAAACATCATATTTTCACCTCCCATACCAACTGTGTTGTGGGTCGGTATAACCTCCGATGAAGTTGATTCATAATTTGCCATAGGACACTGCTGAAAACAGTCCAAAAAACCACACAACAACCACGAGCAGAATACCAGCCCTCAAGAAATTTACTTCTAGGATGTGAGGGGGAGTGTTGTAAGGCTTATTTAATTGTTACTTTATGTTCCTACCTAATATAATGTATTATGTCTCATTTGCATTTACTGTCGGTGCAAATTTTACATCCTAAAAACTGATGTGAAATTTGCACAAGCACCTTCCTCATACCTAAATTCTGTCCCATATAGAATGAACCATATCAGTTATCACCTTGCTTTCTACCGCACTTTCAAATAGATAATTCTCCTCATGTCTTATATAAAGTGAGTAGTACAACTTCATTTTACATCCTATTTGTTTTTCACAACAAATCAAATCTAAAACAATAAATAAATCAGAATTTGCACATAACCTATTTGCATTTTCCTGTATTTTCAATAATGCAAATGAAATTTACTTCACAAAGGAAGAGAAAAAATACAAATATATTTGATGCAAAACCTTGTATATGGTCCGTGTTTATATTTCTAAACCTTATCTTTGTACTGGACAGATTTGTATTTACACTCTTCCCAAACTGAGCCCCTTGTGACAGTGTTCCAAAGCTAAGTAATGCTAAAATGCCATTGAGTTTATAGATTTTGATCCATCGACTAGATTTCTTCTAAATTTTCGTAATGTAGACATTGGATCATCAAATTATTAGATGTTTTACCTTTCGGATATCCTATTTGAGACCCAAAGGTGACTCTACCTTCTCATCATCGCATTCCATTTACGCTTTCTACTAATTAACCGAAAAGCCATCGAGCACTGCACTTTTTTATTTATTCTACCTTTTATTTTCAATCCTCTCGTCCACACCCGCCTCTTATAAAATGCATTCTTCATAGGCAGATTCATGAAGTCTGACTCGCCCAAAATCGGAAAACTAGTTCAAATATGTTTTTTTTTTGGGGGGGTGGGGGGTGGGGGGTGGGAGGGGGGAAATTCACTATTAGTACCCTATAATTTGGGCCTAATGCCACTTTGGTCCCCAAATTTTAAAATGTCATAATTCAGTATTTGAACTTTCAAAACCTGTCATTAATCAGCCTGTTAACCAATCATTAAATAACGTTTGAAAAGACACAAGTGCCCTTTAAATGCCAACTAATTTTCTTTATCAACCATTCAAATGTTTGACAAAAAATGAACAGTCCCAAATCATTGACTCTTCTATTCAAGAAAGTTGGGGACTTAGGGTTACGTCTTAGTGGGCATTCTAGTGACACCAACTTTCTTGAATAGAAGAGTAAAGGATTTGGAATATGGTTGATAAAGAAAAATAGACGACAATCCAAGATGATTTGTGTCTTTTCAAATGTCACTTAATGGTTGGTTAATGAACTAGTTAATGATATATACTGGATTTATACGTTTTCAAAGTTAAAATACTGATTTGCCACATTTTAAAATTCGAAGACCAGAGTGTTATTAATAGGAAAATTTCCCTAAAAAAAGAAAAAGAAAAAACAAGAAATAACTTCTTTATTCTCTAGACACATACATGAAATGTCCCAAGGCCCCAAACTGACAATTTAATCGTAACAACTCACATGATACAGCTATATTATTACAAATAAAAAGTGACCGTGGATTTCTAGTTTCTACATCGATGACTTTATTGCACTAGTAGATCTTAAAGTAAATATTCTTCTCCACAATAAACAATAAAAACTAGATCAATAGGTACATGAAACACACTCATGGAAAGAAGGGTCCTAATTTAATAATATCAAGAACCTTAATTTGGAAATGCCTCAAGGATGGGATGAATAAGGTGGATGGGGAGGCCAATAACCAAACTTAGGGTGGTGATACGATTTTGGAGGAAATTTAGGGAAATGAGGCAGAGGCTTTTTGTATTTGGGAGGGAGCTTGGGGATAGGTGGAAATTTGGGCAACGGAGGGAGGTGAGGGATGATGGGTGGACATGGTTTCTTGTAGGTTGGAGTAGATGGTGGTTTATAAATTGGCACTGGTGGTGGAAGTGGCTTTACGTATACAGGGACTGGTGGTGGAAGTGGCTTTACGTATACAGGGACTGGTGGTGGAAGTGGCTTTTTGTATACTGGTACTGGTGGCGGACAAGGCTTCTTGTACACTGGAACTGGTGGTGGCTCAACAGGAACTGGTGGTGGAAGTGGCTTTACGTATACAGGGACTGGTGGTGGCTCAACAGGAACAGGTGGTGGAAGTGGCTTCTCATACACTGGGGCTGGTGGCGGAAGCGGCTTCTCATACACCGGTACCGGTGGTGGGAAAGGCTTCTTATATATTGGAGGATGAAAGTACTTTGGTGGGAGTGGAGGAAAGACTAGAGGAGGAAAATGCATCTTTGGGAGGGGTTTGTACCATGGATGATTGAACCAAGGGTGAGTGGTGGGGAAGGGTGGAAGTTTTGGTAGTGGTGGGTAGTTGAAATGAGGCCAGAGGAAGGCCGACGTACATGTGACCGGCGAGAAAGCCAACTTTCCGGTCGGCCCAAACTTATGCTTCCCGTTCTCCTTGTTGGACTGCAAGATTATCTTGGAGGACTCCAGGCCGTTGTGAGTGGGGCATGGTGCATTTGATGCACTGTGGAGCTGCGCAAAGCATTCCTCCTTCAGTTCACCATCATCTTTCACAATCTCCCTGGGAATTTTTACTGTGAATTTCCCTTGTTTGTCAAGCTCTCCAGCTCCTCTTGTCTTCAACTGTCCATTTGCATCCTTGCACTCAATGGCTACACGAAGCCCTGCAAAACCACAAAGGTTAATGCACAACACATTAAAAGTGAAGAATTTGCCCTAGGACTAGTTTCAATGGGTGATAAACTGAAAATAATAAAATGGAGGAAGCAGATAAACATGGTTTGGTCGTGCACAAGTTACAAATTGATGAACCAGGGGTAGACCGAGATGATCGAGAATGATTCAAGTTACAAATTAATATATATGACAGTCCTGAACAGAATGAAATGACAGAACAAGATTCGTGTAGCTGATCTTTGGGAGGGAAGCTTAGACGATGTTTGAGCTGTTGAGCTCCTTGAGCTGTGTTAAAAGGTTGCGTCTCCATCATATGATCTTAACCATAGGATGCGAAGGTAAATTTTTTTTCATTCAAAAAAACCTATTAATTAATTTCCTTATCCAACTTAAAAGAAAAAAAGTACATTTCTGTTCCCTATTTAGAGAACAGATCAACAGTATGAATTGAAGTTACAATTTCTTCCAACTGAAGGATTTCCACCGAGTTTAGTCCAAATTAAGCTAGCTCCATAAACTCGGTGGATTTCTTCAACTTATGTGAACCTTATTATAATCATGGGGTATGCACAACCTAAGTCCATCATAACTCCATAAAACACAAACAGTGCTGAATTAAGAAAGCGGTAGCACACAACTGGGTGAGATCCGTACTGGATAGGAGATCGGATCTGTTCTTCACACCGATCTCACAGCATATCACATCAGGAACATCTCCCTTATTTATATTTATTATTCATGTGAGGAGCAGATCCCAATTACCTGTATATATAGTAAAAAAAAATGTGAATAGTGAAGCAAGAAAGAGAGTGGTCGTACCTGAAAATGCATGGCTACTCTTAATGTTATTCTTTTTGCAATCCACGCACTCTCCAACACCCAACACCTGAAAGGAGTTGTCGGCGGTGCAGTAGTAGCAGAAGCGAACTAACAGTAGTACAGTCACCCAGAAGCCCAGATGGGTTCCTCTGCAAACAGAAGGAGCCCTCATTGAGGATGCAATAGTACGACCGCCCTCCCCCGGCCCCAGATGATCTGATGAGAAGCAATAAGTAGCTAGTAATGAAGTAGGAACTTAATACTTTAAGAAGCTCGGAGCTTCTTTCCCTACAGATTCAAGTGCGGAGGGGGTGCCCTAGCTAGATCATAATATATAATATAGTGAAAATCTGAAGGGGAAGGCCTCGCCGACAGAGTCCATAAAGTCTTCACATGTGGTGAGGTCCCAGACTGTGCGTCTGATTGTGAGGTGGCGACTGCAACAACACTCACCGGTTTCGCCGATCGAAGGCAGTTTTCTTCATTGAATGGGCCTCAACTGCACTGTACGTCTGTGTCCTATTGTGCCTCTCCTCTCCAATATTTAACTAAGTCCAGCTTGGCTTGTGGTTATAACAGCTTTCATGATAAATACGTTGCTTTTGAAGTAGGGCATTCTTCATTTGTCTATACTTTGGTGCATTTGTATTCTATCAATTCAATTCCGGTCCCTTGTAATATTGCACTCCATGCTTCTTCAATTTCCCCAAATATAATTAATATCCAGATCGCCTCTTGCGTCCATACACTAAATAAAATGAAGTCGTCCAACAATTTAGATGAGTAGAGTATTAAGAGTACTACTCTCTGTCTCTGATAATAAACCATATACACGCACTGATGGCCAAAGCCCACAACAATTAATGACTAGTTCAAGGCATTTTCTAAGGAATTAATCCAGCCAAAATAAAGGAAAAGGGTATTAATTATCACAGGTCTTCGATCGTAAACCAAGCGCGTCATCGTCCATATGATCAACTTCAATTAATTATTGCAAAGGAAAGACCTGATTAATGGAGCTGATCACTTGAATAATCCTATCCACTTCAAGAGAATGAGGATGAGATAGCCATGCATGATTTCATAAATTCTTGTGTTAAACCAGAGCTCTCTAGGAAAACTTGATGATCTTCATTCATAGAAGCTGCCTAAGATAGCTTCACTGGGTGGCTTGGCAGCTTAGTTGTTATATGTTAACACATGAGGTAGGAGAACTGGACAAGGACTCTTGTAATATGGTTAGGTACAGATTGGGTTAATTAGTAGGATAGACAGTACTAGAGTGAGGTTGGTAGCTAGGAAATCCAGATTTTAATACATGTAGTAATCGATGCATTCTCTTTTGAAAATTTCCTGCTAAACTCTGTTTCGAACTCTTATCAATTTAAACCACAATTATGTACAAACTAATTCAGAGTAGTTGTGCCGGATATTGGCCTAATCCCCTCTTGGTTTGCTGCACGATGCGTACCTACTAAACATGGATTATTAATTAATGCTTGTGCCATAGCCTCACCTGAAGGCTGAGGCCCTCCAAAAGGCAATTGAAGAGTAATTTTCTTCTTTTATTGCAGATTGCGGGAAGCTTTTCCTTCAATTCCATAGTATGGGCTGTCAAGTCAAATGACAATGTCAGCCATAAATGATAATTAAGAGATTGGGTGGTTGTAGGCTATTTGCAATTTATTTAATTATGATTGCTTTGGGGCATTACAATTGTTTCGCCATGCATAGCTGACTTTAAATTTTCAATTTTTTTTTCAGTAATTCTGATCTCCCTATATGTTTCAGAGTTGGCTTACATGAAGATAATGGCCAAAACAAAAAATAAAAGTATATGATCATAAGCTTTTTGATGATTCATGAATTAGTTTCCGAAGGGCATTTTGGTTTGAAATGAATCCTCAGCCACTTCCCTAACTGAAGGGTCTGTGGACTTTAGATTAAATAATGCAATTCAACAAATAGGATTGGCATTCAGTTAAGCGCTGATCAAGAAGTTAAAGCCTGATAATCAATAGCTTATCATCATGGGTCCTCACCAAAGCAATTTATAAAAGCAAAAGGTTGTACCCTCTTTTTTATATAACCTAAATGAAATCTTAGCCTTATAACATTTTTCTTTTCATGCTTTTAACCATTATCACTACAAATTTAATTAATTACAATGATGTCATTGAGTAAAACAAAAAAACCATTATAATTTGTCCTTTCTTCTTTTCCTCTTTCATATTTGATAGTAAACATGTAATTAATTATTGACAATGATATCACTGTTAACTATTTACAATGATGCCACTAAATTTCTACATTTTTATATTTGTTAAAAATTATTTTTATCTTTCAGTTTATTTACAACCGGGCCCTACGGGCCATGCTTCCCTTCCCTAGGATACTTTAGGAGGTCAGCTTGGTATAGTCCTTGGCTTGAGCTCATGCAGGCCTATGTTATGTCGTGGGCCAAGTTGGTCCACGAGCTAAGTCTTAGGCTAGGCCAGGCCATGAATTGGGCTAATCCAATTTTTTTTTAATTTTGAAAAAAATAACCAAAAAGTTAGCATAAATTAAAAAATAGATAAAAAGTAAAAAGATTTCTCCTTTTTTATTTTTTTATTCAATATCACTTTTAAACAACCAATGAGATGCTCTCTTTCCCCATACAAAATTACCTAAAATCACTCTCTCTCTCTCTCTCTCTCTCTCTCTCCACCCCACACTTTTCAATAACCTAAATAATATCCTCTCCTAAAATTTCTCCTAAACTACCTCCCCCACTATCCCCCACTTTCTCCTAAATTATCTCTAATTCCTATTTATCCTCTTCCCCACTTTTTATCTATATCTATTTAAAGAAAGTTTGAATTAAAACAAAATTATATAACAATTTTAAAATATTTATTAAAAACACAAAACAATAATTACAGTATATTTAATAATATTCATATTATTAATATTTTTAAAAAATTCATCCTGAAATTAAGTACTAACATTATAAATTATGATTTTCTGAATTACTCAATTTAAATGTTATTAAAATAATAAAAATTTAACATATAAAAATTAAAATATTTCAATAACTAAATATCTTAAATAACAAAATACTAAAAATAGCTAAGCAATCATATAACAAAGTATTTAATGTTACGTAATAACTTTAAAATAACAAAAAAAATTAAATATTTTATATATTATTTCAATATTTAAATAATGAAATATTTAACATAACTAGATTTTAAATAGTTAAGATAACGAAATTATGTAATAAATTAAAAAAATATATATTAAAAGTAGAAAATTAGTTATAACATAACATTCAAATTAATAATAATTTAATATTTTACAAAATTAATACAAAATTATGTAATAATAGTATAAATTATAATTTTATGGATTATTAAATACAATAAATAATTAATATTTTAAAATTTAAATAATGATATTATTTAAATAACTAAATAATAATGCAAATAACTAATTTCACTTATATCAATTAATAATTCTAGAAAATAACTTTCAAAAAATTTAATATTTATTAAACTACTATTATTTAAAATTTTAAATCTAATTTATTGTACTTATTGTATTTATTTTACTTTTCTATAATTTATTGATTGGTATTTATTAGAGATTAAACTATTAATTGAGATTACACTATTTATTGACTAATTTAATATTTTTTTTGTATTCATTGTATTTTTGTAATTATTGTATTTATTGAATTTTTATTAGTTATTTATTGAATTTTCATTATCAATATATTTTCAATAATTATGTATTTTCACTATAAATTTTTAATAATTATTCAAGATTAAATTATTGTTATTTATTAGAGATTAAACTATTAATTTAGCTAAAATTAAGAGTGTCCATGGGTTGGTTCAACTTAGTTATAGGCTGTTTGGCCAACCAAATTGACTTGGTCACCTGAAACTGACTGACCATCAGTGAAAATCAGCCAACTCAGGTTGAATCAGTTTAGATCAGTTTTCAATATGGTCGGTCAATTCAAAGTATTTCAACTAAAAAATTAAATTTAAATTAAAAAATATATAGTGGCATTATTAAAAAGTAAAATTAAAATTAAAATATATTATATAAAATGTTTTAGACTAAGAAATATGAGAATTTTTCTACTTCCCATATAAAAGAAATTATATTAAAAATATAAAAATATTAATATATATCTATCATCAAGTCATTTGATTTTGGTCGATTTATAAATGACCAATGTAAAACCGATCCAACCTTGTTAAGTTGGAAATTTATTGAAGTAAAACCAATAAAAAATACTAGAAAAATGATTAATTCAGATTGAATTGATTGATTTCAATAATTTGATGAACAACCTTAACTGAAATTAATTTTTGTTATTTTTATATTATAAAAATATTACTAAAAATAATATACAAAATATAAATAAATATACTAAACTTTTACATCCCACGGGGATAATTAGGAGTAGGGATGGCTGAACAATTACACCACGTCCATTACAATACACAGATGACTTCCTTGTTTTCTTGACATGTTCACAGACCGACCCATTCCATGTACCCCATCTTGGAAATTGAATTGATTGAATTCAACTTTCCAAGAAAAACTTAAAATTGAGGAGCAGATCCTACCTCGAAATAGGTGTAGCTTTGTACGTTTTATACCTATCTTGCCAGGTGCAAGATTCCCAAGCCATCTTGATAATTGATATCTGTACCCTATGATTCATTGGCTACCCTATCAGTCATTTTCAATTAATGAAAAGATGCTAGTTTAAGCAACACCGATATCTCATATTGCCAGCTTAGGAAAGGGACCACAAGGATAATAACATTAAATTGTCAATCACCCCCATCACAACGGTGGTTTTGTGGAACCTACTCTCTCAATTAATAAACAAGTTACACCGTGGGAATATATTATGTATATGAGTTGCTGACCCCAGCAGTAGATTACAGGCTTTACCCCCCTTTATCTAGTCCATTTGTCTGCTCCCTCTGCCTATCTCAACTTTAAGAGGCACCCAGCAGAAAGAATGATCTTATTCATACATTAAATGGTAAGGGAGCTTCGGGGACAAATTAGTAATGGATGCAAAAACAAATTTCCATTTGGTTGGTAGTTTGGAATTGAAATTGGAATCCGAATGGTCTAGATTTATTTTCATAGTTTGTTGTTTTGTTCAAACAGAAATTAGAATACGAATCAAAACCAAGTTAAAATGGGATTTTAGTTTCAAGAAAGACAGAGACAATGATCATTCTATGGGGGAATGTTATTCAATTAAAAAAGAATAAAGATTCTGATTCCGTCCAATTAAACAGTTGGAATTGGAATAGGTCATTCTAATTCCATTTCTAAATCCTTATTAAAAGGGAGGAAAAACATTTGATGCAATACTGAAGCTAATGTAATGGTGTTAGATGGGGGCAAGACTGTATAATTTGTATGATCTTGAGTTCTGGTTGGATTCATCGATACAGTCTAGAGTCAGGATTTTTAGGCCCAAAGTATGGTTGGAGTAGGTGAGAGCTCGGAATTTATTTTATGCCAATTTAAGACATGTCCGTATTTTTTAGAAAAAATGGAAAGTAAGAAAGACACGCTCAATTTTGGGATTTATGATATGATGGAATAAGAATGAATTGGGGTCATGTGGAGAGCGGTTTCAACAATTTATTGTATATAACTCACGTAACGTAGGTGATGCTTTATGTTCTGTGTCCCCTAATAAATAGCTGGTTACCCATTAAGCAGACCAACCTCATGATTCATTAACTAATACGCCCTGTTAGTGTTAGGTGAACAGAACTTATCAATCGATGTGTTGAGAAATTAAGGCACAAAGCAACAAGATTTTCCGTTGAAGAGCATTGAATTAGAATGTAAAAGTTGACTGGTTGAGAACAATTGATTCTCTAACCTGTAAAAATAGATTGGGTTTACAGGATTCTCTTGTAAAATCTGATTCTAGTCTAACTCGTCTCAGAAGTCAGAATATAGCTTGCAAAGTTGCAACAGAATCAGGCCAGTTTTGGATTGGATTGGCAAAGGCTAGGCCCTACCACTAAATAATTAGATTAGGATTTGTTGGAGGGGGATTCAAAATCTCAAAAATCTCTCATCCTTTTCTTGTGTTATTTGCATTTAAAATTTCAAGAATCTCAATAATCTCTTTGTCCCATATTGCTTAGGAAGGGAGTTGATTTGAATATATTTATATACTTGCTTTTTTTATGAATAAGGATCATACCAAAAAAGCACTATAGATGTTCACATATATGTGAAGGGGGGTTGGGGGTGTTTTTCACACGTGTGCACTAAGCTAGGTCAGGTTGGGATGGGGCATGGGCAAGGGTGAGGGTATGTGTATGTGTACACTGAATCGTTTTAGTTTTGACCGGTTTAAACAGTTTCACTTTTAATTTCAAAATTTATTTTTTAAATGTTTTTATTTTTCCTTTTCATGTCTCTTTTTCTTTGTCTCTTCAAACATGTGCGCATTCTAAAGAGACATCTTTCTGAAAGGACACTTTTGTATCCATTCATGTGACTAAGAGCACTTTATAAAAGGAGTGTTGGTTGAACCAGAAACACACATCAGCACACACAATGCAATTTTCTCTTTCCGTCGAGTGTCAATTTTCTGAGTATCATTCTCGGTGGTTTACGGATGTCTAGTAAGCGAATGCACACCTACCAATAGCCTGTGAGCTGTTTTATCTTGGTGACCGATTTATAATCACTTAGTTGTACCGTAGAAGGCAAATGTGGTTTTAACGAGAATGATTAAGTGGCACGACTCAGCCATCCTTCCCTCTGCAATTTCTATAATTTACAGTTCTACAACACTACAATTTTTTGCAAGTTCTCAATTTAGAAAGCAATTATCAAGAAGTTCTATTCTGCATTCTTTATTATTTTTCCAACATAATTGATCCTGACTCATGGTTCAAATGCCTGCATCAGCTGATCTTGGATCATGTCAACGCTTTTTTATTAAAGTACAAATTTAACTATGTCTGACTTTAATGATTTAAAGAGTTCAACCATCCAAGTCAGCACTGGTAACCCACTTTTTTCATCAGGTCTAAAAGAGCATATTGATTATAATTTGTTAGGCTCAAGGGAGTATAAATACAAATTTGTATCTACATATTTGTATTTATATTCTTTTCAAACTGAGCCTTAATGTTCCTTCAAAACATTTGTATTGCAGGGAATCGACTGAATTGATTATCATGAGGCCATCAGGTTCCAACTTATGTAGTTGATGCAACTCCAAACTCAAAGCAGTGAAGAGAGGTGTAAAGTCAGGTTGATCCGAATTAACAGTATACACTGTTTTAGGCTCGGGTTCAGGTTGAATCCACTAAAATTTTGATTGCTCATGACTAGCCTTCTAGCTAGCAATTTATCGCTTCATGCACTATCTATGAACTTTCCTGTTTCTATTTACATACAGAAAATTACAAGAGTCCAGAAGAAAAGGCCAACAAAGTTTGTTCTGCTCAATCGCTTTCCTCTCTTTGGCTTTTGATCTTTGCTGCAACTCTCTCATTGTCCACAAAAAATTATATACTTTTGATTCCCAGAAAATTTGTGCCCATAGTTCAAACATGTGCCGCTGTTTTGAAGCCAAATGTAAGACTGTACGACTGGGCTTTGCCGTGTGACATTTTTTTTTCTGTGAAGTTGAACCAGAAAATATACTTTTCAATGTTAATTAATAGAGCTTAATGACCCTAATCTGTTTGCTATGTGATTATGTGAAATGCTTTGAGGTATGAAAATGGTCGCATAATCCATTAACCATTTAATGCTGATTAAAACCCACTTAAGGATTTTTTAGATAGTAAAATCTTGGTAACGGGGTGGGGATCCATCCATGAATAGGCGTGCAAGTTGGACGGGTTTGGTCGGGTTTATGGTCAACCCGGGTCCGGCCTTAAAATTTGGGCTTAAGATCTGAGTCTGGACTGAGCCTGAGGTCAAGTCCAATTTTCCCAACCTGAGCCCAACCTACATTCTAATTTGATGAATTCGGGTTGGTTTCAGGCCCAGGCTTGGGTTGGTCAATGAATCCACTCTAAAATATGTATGTAAATAGGTAAATATGTATACAAATGTATATATATACAAATATGTATGTATATATATGTAAATATATATGCAAAATTAACATATATATATATATATGTGTGTGTGTGTGTGTGTGTAATTGGGTTGGGCTCGAACCATGTTCAGGCTATCTAAGGGTTAGGCCCGGCCCGGCCCGAAAAATAGAAAAGCCCAATTTCTTGGGCTCAAGCCCAGCCTGTGGACAAAAAATCCAAGCCCAGCCTATGTAAAATTTCTGTCTAGGCTGGTTTAGATTCGGGTTGGGCCCGCCCAAATTGCACCCCTATCCTGAGACCCAGGGGTAATAACTTTGCTGTTGGGGGCCAACAAACACATTGACCAATTCACAACTTTGTTTATATTTATGATTAAGTGGCATTTGCAAGAATGTTCTTAACAGTAACGTTTTCAAAACCGGACTGAAAAAACTAGGAAACAGTCATCTGATTGGTTCTGTTTTACCCCAAAACTACTATTTAGCCAAATAATATTGATTAGGTCAACGAACCACTGACCCGGACAATCAAACGGTCGAACCATTTGACCTGGAATGGTTTTGGCCGTTTTTTGTTTTTTGTCTTTTTTTAATTTTTAATTTATTTTTTCAGAACAGACTATCTGTTCAAACCAAATGGTCGAACCATAACCAGATCCCAGTCCCTGTCAGTTTTAAAAACCTTGCTTAACAACATAGACTGTTGGCCCCAACAACTAAAATGTTTCCCTGAGACCTGACCCTGCCTGATACAGAAAAGAAAAAAGTTAAAGGCTCCATCCCCAATTCCTTCTGTTGTTTCCATTCAAATTCCTAAATTAGTTAATTAAAAACTTTTTGGGAATATTATTTTCTTACGTTAACCCCCACCCCAATCCCTGTTCCTATTTTCATCTACAATCCAATATCCCTATTAATCCCCATTTCCTCTCCTGTCAAGGCAGTCCCAGTTAGATAGGAAGGCCAAGTATCTAACAGGGACGAGAAAAATTGCCATCGCTAATTTTCAAAACAATTTCCTTTGTTATGGCCAAAAGGATTTTCTGATAACTACTTTCTGGTCTCTAATGGGTTGACTTAGAAGCACCTAGCAAGTGAATTTTGTTGCGCAGTTAATAATATAATCAAGCTTTTTAATGCTTGCCTATAATTATCAATTTCAAAGAAAATTAAATTTAGGATTCCATTTTTCTTTTTATTTAAATCCTCTTCATCATAGATTTGCGTTTGACTTCCAATATGATATCTATAGGTCCTAGTCCCATCATCCCACTATAGGCCTAAGGCCCTTTTAATGAGTATGAAAAATTGGTCAGTGTAGACCGATTCACATCACACCACAGTCCATAACTATTCTGAATTATAGACAAATCACAAGATATGGATATAATTAGATATTAGGGAAATTCTATCGATATTATAAATATATTAATAACACTAAATTTTAGATTCAAATAATTACGAATAAGTTATAAACTAAATCTAATAAATGCATATTTTAATAGTTTATACTAAGAAATACATTACACTTATCAACATGGGGAGTCCAAAACATGTGGATAATATACAGTAACCTTACTAATAATACACCCAATGATGTTTGAGCATTCAATCTGCTAAAGTTATTTGTTTTAGTACCTTGAATATCATTAAAGACATAAAATAGATTATTTTTATAATTTTTTTTTTCTGAATGTTTAGAAAATGCATAAATCTAATTAATAAAATCACAAAAGTAATCATAGATCTACATACTTTTGCAATTGGAATCCCAAAATGCATACATCAGATGAACATAAATGGTTTTTTAAAAAAAATAAACATGAATGATTAAATAAAAATAAATCTGCCTTTTTTCTCTTCTTCTTATAATTTTTTTTCTTTTTTGTTTTGCAGGTTGGGAATGAAAAAACAATTCCAACTATGCTTATAACAAACAATGTGATAATAAAGTTTTGAAAATTTGTGAAAATAATTACAAAAATTCCAAAAAGCAAAGATTCCACCAACTGGTGCATTCTATCCATGCATATCCATCCATATCTACCAATACATTGCGATACAGTTGATGTTGTTTTCACATAGGTGGAATTTTCGCCAATGTGCCCAATCCACCCATGCCACATACCCACCTCTTTAAATATAGATAAATATACATTGTTTTCAGCGTATCGTATCAATATTTTGAACCTTATTCTCATGACACCATCAAACTATTATTTTGTGTTTTAGTTGATGAGTCCCAAACTCAAAGCTATACCAATGAAAAAAGTAAAAAATTATATCTAATAAGTCATTATTTTTGTTAAAAAATATAATCTTAGCAAAAAAAGAAAGAAAAAAATAAATAAAACTTACCCACTCCCCTTTCAATAGTAATTGCTCTTTACTATGACATTCCTGTTTCTATTTACATATATTATACATTAAAAGAGTCCAAAAAAGGCCAATAAAGCTTGTTCTGCTCAAGTCCCTTTCCTGTCTTTGGCTCTGATTCCCAGAATAATTCTTAAAGTAGCTTGTGAATTGATCAAAGTTCAGTACCACCTGTTCCATAGTTTATTTTATTTAATTATTTTTATTAAAAACCTAGTTAATAGGCTTCACATAATTGCTTTGTGGCTGTAGAAACAACATTTCGGTGCTTAATTAACCCTTCGCTATGGCAAAATTTCTTGTGTCACTGACTCAGTCCAATATAAATCCATTACAGAAAGGATCAGATCCAGTCCAATAAATACTTTTTGGATCATCAAGTCTGGATTGGTCCAATTCAATATTTTATTAGACCATCTAACTTGTTGAAATTGATTTTGATTTGGACAAGGTCCAATCCATACTTGGTCTATTGACGCCCCTAAATACATATGCACATCTTGTAGGTTATTTTTGGGTATTTTATAGACTAGAAAAAAATAAAATAAAACCTAAAAAAATACCATAAACAAGGGAAGAGGGAAGAAACACTCTGGATTGTAGAACAGAAAATTAGAGCCATAACATGATTATTTATAAATTATAACCATATTTTTCTATACTATATTGTAGAACCCAGTTGTCCACATCAACTTACTCTCTTTTGCTTTCCAACCCTTTTACTCCTTTAGAATTTTGTGATTTTTTTATTTAAAAATATTACAAAAAATCAAACAGGGGCTACTTACAACCAACCCAATTTCCTTTTTGTTAGGAAGCTAAAAGAAATAATTCTCCTTTTAACCAAGGTTCAAAATATCAATACAGGCCGATATGCCCGTATCGGTACTGTTTTTTTTTATGTTTTTTTTATTTATTTATTCTAAAACTGATTCAGATGGGCCGATTTAAAGCCGATCTACCCCCTTAACCACTCGCAAACCTGAAACACCCGTTATAGGAGCATATAAAAAAAACTCCAATACAAGTCGATACTTAACAAAGTTTTGATCGTTGCTTTTAAAAGGGGCATCTCTTAACACCAGTCCATACATCACACGGATCTCTTCTGATCTTACCTGAAATGACCTGAGTAGTAACATTTATGATTGATGGGACTATTTGTTTGGTTCTGGAGAAAACATGATGTTGAACCCTTAAATACACAAAATGGACCATGTATTCCATTTTATAAATAGAAAATGTAGTTTTCAATGTAATCAATAGATCCTTAACGACTTTGTAAGGCATTGAGAATGCCTTGTGAAATGCTTTGAGATTCATATCTCACATAAATGCTGATTAAAACCCACTTAAGGTTTTTAGAAGCAATTTCTTTAGTCATGGCCTAAAGGATTATATTAGGTGTTTGGTAGTTTTTTTCTCTAAGAAGTACTTAAATAAGCATTTGTGATTATTTTGTCCTTTATTTTCTTTTAAATTTTCAAAATATACCATTTGAAAGTATTTTTATAAAGATACTTTTATGAAAGTATTTTTACAAAGCATTTTTATAAAAGCACTTTTAAGAAAATATCCTTACAAAAACACTTCTATAAAAGCACTTTTGTAATAACCATTACGACTCGACACTAGAACCTTTGGTAACCACCATACAGCATTAACCATTGCGACGGATAATTCACTCCCTGAAACTGGACCTCTCGTCGTTAGTCTCACACCAGAACAATATACACAACTGATGAATCTCTTGAATCAAGACAGATCACCTGCAACCAATATGTTGAGTAAGGTCGATTCATTCCCTTTCTTGGACCAACAATGGATAATTTACAACGAAGAATCGGACCACATGGTGTCTGATCTCTCCCTATTTCTTCGATTTAATATTATGGCTTGAAGCAAGCGTATGCGCTTGCCGAATAGAGATACCTTATCAGTAACTCATCAAGGATCAGTATTCCTCACTGATGACATTGTTATCTACAATGTTTTATGTGTTTGGTCTCAAATTCAATTTACTCTCTATCTCCAAGCTAATAAGTGATCTAGATTGCATTGTTCTTTTTTCTCCCACTGGTTGTGTGTTCCAAGACCGAGTGTCGAAGACTCAGATTGGAGCGGGTGATGCTCATAACAAGCTTTAATGCTTCACATAGCTTTCATCCTCTATTTCTGCCATCACAGTTGATCAATCCTCCAAACTTTGGCATTGATGTCTTGGACATGCATCATCTCAATGAATAAAAGCCATTCCTAGTGTCCCCACCATTCAAAATAATAATACAGCCTATGATGCTTGCCATCGAGCAAGACAACCCCATTCACCATTTCCACTTAGTAAATACTGATCTCTAGCAATCTTTGATCTAGTCCATTGTGACATTTGGGGTGTTAGACAGTTTTGTATGCCCTTAGCTTCAATCTGATTTGATGTACTTTTGTTATTTAGTGGAAATAAATAAAGTGCATGTTTGATTCATGTTGTTTGGTTTAATTCTGTGTAAAACACTAAAACTGGACATTTATAGAGACTCATATTAGTTTTAAATGTTCACAGCTGTTGGATAAGTCTGGGGAGATTTATCCTGCCAAGGCTGATACTGGTGTGCCACCAAGTGTTGGGATGGCCTGTCTCAGCCATCAGGGTAAGACCCGAGGCACATGCAGTATGGGATTACTTGAATCCTTGAACCGGACCAGATTTCCAGTATTGCCCTGGACCTTGGGTCCTTCAGTAATGAGGAAACGCACCATGAAATTGGGCTATCCATTTGCTGTTGGATCTATTAGAGTGTTTCATAAGATGATAGGGGCGTCATAGACCGATGTGGGAGGGGCTTCACTAGAAAATGGGAACTCTCTCACGGTACCTTGGCGTAACCTGAATATGATGGGTAAGCACTCACTGGACAGAAAGGTTTACCTGAAAACGGCTATGAACCTTGTCTGACAGAGGCCAAAGGGAAACTCATTTGATGAGTGGATATGATCCGTCACAGAAAGGTGGTGAGGTTATGCAGCTGAAACAGTTGGCTTCACGCACCCCATGTGATTTCCCACATTTCTAGAGACATTTCGTCGTCTCCGTCACTGAGAAAGGAGGGAAATCTCAGAGATGAACAAATGGGAATGGAACATAGATTAAAAGCCATATCTATGTAGGTAACATGAATCAAACTAAGGTTGTGGACTAATGATTTTGCTATTTTATCAGAAAATGGCAAACGGTCAATTTGCAAAGCTTCTAGACGATAACAAGCTAAAGGGCCCAAACTATGCCGACTGGTACAGAAATCTTATGCTGGTCATAACTTCCGAAAAGTTAGACAAGGTGGTGAAAAATCCTGCACCGGAACGTCCGGGTGATAGGGCTTCTGAGGCCCGGAGGAGGGACTACCAAGAGTGGGAGGATAAGAACTCCCTAGCCCGCTGCTTTGTCGTTGCCTCATTGGACAACTCAATACAGAGGCAGTTCGATCAGATCGAACTTGCCAAGGACATATTGGACAGTCTAAGAACAATGTATGAAGAGCAGAACCGTTCTACTCGACAGAAGGTCCTGAAATTGTTCATGACCGCGCAGATGACCAAAGGGCAGAAAGTTCATGACCATTGTCTTCGGATGATGGGTTACATTAATGAACTTGAAGCTCTTGGATCCGGGCTAGATCTTGGCACGCAAGTGGATGCCATTCTCAATTCTTTGCCCTCTTCCTTCAATGCGTTCACAATGAACTACAATATGAATAAGCTGAATGTCAGCGTCCAGGAACTCAGCAATATGTTGCAGAGAGCCGAGGATCTACTCAAGAAGGATGAGCCTATGGTTATGCTTGCTGAAGCTAACAAATCGGGCAACAAAAAGAGAAAGGCAAAGAAGCCTCAGAAGAAGGCTACCAATCCTAAGAAGCAGAAGAAGAACAAGGCATCTAATGTCTGTCACTTCTGCAAGCAGACCGGCCACTGGAAGAGGAACTGTCCTGCCTACCTAGAATCTAAGAAAGGTAACATCGAAACTTGTGTCATAGAAACTAACTTGTTAGTTACTTCTGTGTCCTGGTGTGTTGACTCCGGGGCTTCAACTCATGCGTGTAACTCACTACAGGGGTTCAAAGTTAGCAGAAGGTTGAGTGAAGGTGAAGTGACGTTATTCTTGGGAACAACTGCAAGTGTTGCAGCAGCAGCAATAGGAACCGTAGAATTAGTTTTTAAAGAAGGAATACTTGTACTTAAAGATTGTCTTTATGTACAGAACTTGAGAAGAAATTTAATTTCTGTTTCAAAACTGTGTGCCGATGGATATACTGTTTATTTTAGTAATGTGATTACTGTTAAACGGAATAATAAATTCATCGCATGCGGGGAACAAGAGAACGGTCTCTATGTTCTACATCCTTCTCTGGAAACTAACTTAACCGAAACTACGTCGGTCGAAAATCCCAAGAAAAGGAATCGTGATACAGTAAGTCCCACGTGCCTCTGGCATTACCGACTTGGCCATATCGGTATTGACCGAATCACAAGGCTGGTAAAGGATGGTCCTTTGGATTTTCTAACCGTAGAAAATCTTCCCACTTGTGAACCTTGCCTTCAAGGTAAGATGTCTAAGCGGCCATTTGACGGTAAGCCTGAAAGATCTGAAGGCACACTTGACCTGATACATACTGATGTATGTGGTCCCCTGAGTGTTAGGACACGGAATCAACACGTGTACTTCATCACCTTTACAGATGATTTTTCACGATATGGTTACGTGTACCTAATGAGACATAAGTCTGAATCATTTGAAAAGTTCAAAGAGTTCAGACAGGAAGTCGAGAAACAGTTAGGGAGAGAAATTAAGGCCCTTCGATCAGATCGAGGTGGCGAGTATCTCTCTGACGAATTCAAGGACTACTTAAAGGCCAATGGGATAGTGTCACAATTAGCTCCTCCTGCTACACCTCAACTCAACGGTGTTTCAGAGAGGAGGAATAGGACCTTGTTGGACATGGTCCGGTCACTTCTCGTACGCTCACAATTACCCACATCCTTTTGGGGATACGCATTAGAGACTGCTATCTATGTGCTGAATCGAGTTCCAACCAAATCAGTTCCTAAAACTCCATATGAACTTTGGACCGGAAGGAAGCCAAGTGTAAGACACTTGAAGATTTGGGGTTGTCCTGCACATGTTAAAAGAACAAGTGCGGACAAGTTGGAATCTAAAACCAGTCGTTGCCTGTTTATAGGGTACCCAAAGGATTCGGTGGGTTATCTATTCTATGACCCGAGTGAGCAGAAAGTGTTCTGCAGTCGAAACGCCCAGTTCTTAGAATCCGATTACATCCTGGACACCCATCGTCAGGAAATAGTTCTTGATGAGGAGAGCTTAGGAGCAGTGGGAGATGTCCCACAAATTCCAGGTAATGACCAACCTAGAAGAACCACCCGGGTATCCAGACCACCAGTCCGATATGGTTATGACCAGGATAGTTACCTGGTGGAAACCTTGACTAGTGAAGAGGATCCCGTGACTTACGCGGAAGCTATGTTAGACATAGACTCCCAGAAGTGGGTGGAGGCCATGAGAGTTGAAATGGACTCAATGGAGACCAATGGAGTCTGGACTCTAGTGGATCCGCCCCCGGGGTAAAAGCAATTGGTTGCAAATGGATCTACAAGAGGAAGAAGGGCACCGATGGCAGGATTGAAACCTTTAAAGCTCGCTTGGTGGCGAAAGAGTATACTCAGAAAGAAGGCATCGACTATGAGGAAACCTTTTCGCCCGTGGCCATGCTTAAATCCATTAGGATCCTGCTAGCTGTAGCAGCGTACCATGACTATGAGATTTGGCAAATGGATGTCAAAACCGCATTCCTGAATGGAGATCTTAGTGAAGATATCTACATGCAGCAGCCGCAAGGCTTCATTGCTGCTGGTCAGGAACACATGGTATGTAAACTTAATAGATCCATATATGGACTTAAGCAGGCTTCTAGGAGTTGGAACATCCGTTTTGATTCTGCAGTCAAAACGTTTGACTTTGAGCAGAATCCGGATGAGCCCTGTGTTTACAGGAAATCCAGTGGAGATAAGATCACCTTTTTGGTGTTGTACGTGGACGATATCCTACTCATTGGGAATGATGTAGGAATGTTGACTTCGGTCAAGGTATGGCTATCACAGCAGTTCTCCATGAAAGATCTTGGAGAAGCTTCATACATACTGGGTCTTCGACTCTATAGAGATAGATCGAAGCGGATAATTGGATTATCCCAGGCTGCTTACATTGACAAAATTGTCAAGAGGTACAGCATGGAGAACTCCAAGAAAGGAAACGTTCCTTTCAGGCACGGAGTCACTCTCTCCAAGAAGATGTCTCCCAAGACTTCTGAGGAGATTGAGAGCATGAGAGACATTCCCTATGCCTCAGCCGTAGGGAGCATCATGTATGCCATGCTGTGCACTCGCCCTGACATTGCTCAGGCGGTGAGTGTAGTAAGCAGATTCCAGGCAAACCCAGGGCAGGAGCATTGGACTGCTGTGAAGAACATACTCAAATACCTTCGAAGGACAAAAGAGTTTTGTCTGGTATTCGATGGTAGTTCACTGCAAGTTCTAGGGTATACCGATGCCGATTTCCAGTCGGATCCAGATGATAGAAAGTCTACATCTGGGTATGTTTTCACGATAGGATCGTGTGCTGTTTGCTGGAAAAGCAGCAAACAGGGGTCCACCGCAGACTCCACAACCGAGGCCGAGTACATTGCCGCAAGTGAAGCTGCCAAGGAAGCCGTGTGGATGAAGAAGTTCATACACGAATTGGGAGCGATTCCATCTAGCACATCTCCCATCCCGTTGTTGTGTGACAACAATGGAGTGATCGCCCAGGCTAAAGAGCCTCGGGCTCACTCGAAGTCGAAGCACATCGAGAGAAAGTACCATGTACTGCGGGAGATCGTTGGTAGAGGGGACGTCCTGATTCAGAAGGAAGCATCAGCGGATAATGTGGCAGACCCATTGACTAAGCCACTGACACAGAAGGTGTTTGAGAAACACGTGGAAAGTATGGGACTCCGGCTTGTACCAGATTGGACCTAAGTGCAAGTGGGAGCTGTTAGACAGTTTTGTATGCCCTTAGCTTCAATCTGATTTGATGTACTTTTGTTATTTAGTGGAAATAAATAAAGTGCATGTTTGATTCATGTTGTTTGGTTTAATTCTGTGTAAAACCCTAAAACTGGACATTTATAGAGACTCATGTTAGTTTTAAATGTTCACAGTTGTTGGATAAGTCTGGGGAGATTTATCCTGCCAAGGCTGATACTGGTGTGCCACCAAGTGTTGGGATGGCCTGTCTCAGCCATCAGGGTAAGACCCGAGGCACATGCAGTATGAGATTACTTGAATCCTTGAACCGGACCAGATTTCCAGTATTGCCCTGGACCTTGGAGATAGATGGGCAAAACTGGAAAGTTACACCTGACCCCTAGACTCGATTATGACATTTCACTAGGTGTTGGATCAGGCTGCCTTTGATATGCCATTCAGTGAGATCCTTAGCGGGGATCAAAACCTGGGTATGTTGGGGCAGTTTGAGAATTCATCTGAGTAGGTGATCATAGTGACAGAATCAGCCACTTTGTCGGACAAAGGGTAATGATCGGGAATGCACTCTCTCTGATGGAAACCAAACTGCCGGCAGTTGATTTCAATCGTTGGAATTTTGTTTTGCAAAATTAATATATTTATATATATATGTACGGTTTCGAATTGTTTGCAAATGGTTTTAATTCCCGGGATCCATGTGAGAGGAGAGTGCGGCACTATACCTTGCAGCCGAGGGAGAGGTCCTCTCTTGTCGGGCAGTGCTTGATCATTAAGGGCTGAGAGGTTAAGTGTAAGACCATTGAGGATAATACCTGATGGGCTAATCTTGCACCTGCCCACAGTCCCTGGGTTTTTATAAGATGGCTTGGCCCAGGGACCACTTAATGTAAGTGTTGGGCCCATAGGGTCCATATGATGGACTCAAGGGGTTCATTGAGTTTTTCAGTGAATTCGGCTGGGCCTTGTATTAAAGGCTGGGCCGAACCCATGTGGCTGGTGTGTAGATCAATGCTTGGGTCCCACGCCATACAAAGAAGCCCAACTGGGCAGCAGATTGGAAAGTAATTAGACACTGAACACTTAATGGGCCAAAAGGCCATTTCGAGGTGGGCTGATATGATCACCCATCCATGGGGCGAATTTGAGATTAAAGTTAGTAAAAGGATTGGGCCTTTAGCCCTATCCACTCTTAGAGACCAAATTCAAATTAGATTTGAATCTGGTAACCTCCTGATAAGATCAGGAGTAAGCTAACTCTATCTGCAAAAGGATTAAGATTATCCCCTATCCAAATACTGATTTGGATTGGGATAACTCCTAAAAAGGAGGTTTCTTAATCAAGAAGAAAGGAGGAGATTTCGAACCACCTTGAAGAGGTATAGGATACCTCCTGCGAATTCAGATCTGATCTGATTCATACTCTCCAGAAAAACAGAAAATAGTTCAGCCTTTTGTTTTGGAAATCTCCTCCTGCCATCGCCATCTGCCTTTGCAAGATTAGATCTTTGCAGAGAAGAAAGTCAAGAAATCTTTTCTTGACATCAGTCTTGCAAGAAGGACTGAAAAGGATTCAGTGTTTAGTACTCCAGAGGATTCTTGTGAAGGATCCAGTGTGTAGGACGCACCCTGTTGGTTCTGTTCCATTCACAGCTGTGTCATCTTCAGCAGGAACGGATCTTGGAGCATTCTTTGGGCGTGAACACCAACTTTGGGAGATACTGCTTCTCCGGATCAGGTATATTCCTCCCATTTATCTTTTGGTACAGATCTGGTTTGATTATGGTTCAAGTAGGATCCTTGAATATTGTATTCTAAATTCAGGGAATATGATTCCCAGTTGAGAGAAGGTAGGAAATTTTTGAAATTCGCCCACCCATTCCGCAACCTTTTTGGCATCCATTAGATGGATCCTACCCTTCTTTCAGAGGCTACAATACTCCACCAATCTCTGGAGCAAGATATTTTCTTACCATCATCGATGATTGTACCCATAGTGTTTGGGTGTATTTGATGCGGTATAATTCTGAGGCGTTTCAATTCTTTGTGTCCTTCTATCATATGGTTGAAACTCAATTCAACTGTAAAATAAAGCAAGTGTGTTCAGATAATGGCATTGAATTTTTATCTCAACCAATCCAACTATTCTTTGCTGAACATGGGAAACTTCATCAACGGTCATGTGTTGGCACACCTCAACAAAATGGTGTTGAGAGCAAACACCAACATTTATTGGAAATCACTCGAGCACTTCAATTTCAAGCCACCTTGCCCCTTTGCTTCTGGGGTGATTGCATTCTCACAGTGGCATATTTGATAAACCAACTTCCCACTCCATTGCTATCTTGGAAATCTCCCCATGAGCTCTTGTTCAGCAGCCCTCCTTGCTACGATCATCTACACACATTTAGGTGCCACTGTTATGCACAAAATACTTCTCATCATCATAAACTCAGTACCATAGCTTCTCGATGCATATTTATAGGTTACCCATTTGGTCAGAAAGGATTCAAAGTTTTTGACCTCGACGCTAAGAGGATTTTTGTTTATAGAGATGTTCATTTTTATGAATTTCAGTTCCCTTTCCATGACACCTTGCTTGTAGAAACTTCCTCTACATCGGTAGTTCCCCTACCTGTTATGGATGGCTCTGTGTGATGTTCCACCCATTCAAGTTTCAACTTCACCATTCCCAGTTCAATCTGCCAGAATTATCTTCATCCATTCCGATACAGCCAACCAAGTCTACTCGAATTTGTTGACCATCAGCCTGGCTAAATGATTATGTATGTCATACCTCAACTGCTCACTCCATCCTTCTCAATAACATTATCACAATCAAGGAGCCACAAAACTATGATGAAGCTTTTACAGATCCCAAATGTTAAAAAACCATGATTGATGAAATTACAGCCTTGGAACGAAACCAAACATGGACATTGACTGAATTTCCTCCTAGCAAGCGTCCTATTGGTGCTCGATGGGAATACAAAGTCAAGTTTCATGCCGATGACACAGTAGAGCAGTACAAAGCATGCCTCATTGCTAAGGGTTATACACAAGTTGTTGGAGTTGGTTTTCATGATACATATGCCCCAGTTGTCAAGTTGACTACCGTCCGGTGTCTCTTGGTTGTTGCTGCCATATGTAACTGGGACCTTTAACAACTTGACGTTAACAATGCATTTCTACACGGAGATCTGAATGAAGATGTCTACATGGTTATTCCTCCTGGGTTCTCTTTCCCTGGCTATACCCGAGTCTGCAAATTAGAAAAATCTCTATACGGCTTAAGATAAGTCTCTCGACAATGGTTTGAGAAATTTGCCACAACACTTTGTGGTCGTGGTTATGAACAATCTGTTGCACACTACTCTTTACTCTCTGTTCACTCGGCACACAAGTTCTGGTTTTGTTGTTGTGATCGTTTATGTTGATGATGTCATAATCACCGGTGATGATTCTAATCAGATTCAAGATCTCAAGAAGTATCTTGATGATCGTTTTTGAATCAAAGATCTTGGCACGCTTAAATATTTTCTTGGCATCAAAGTTGAACGGTCACCTGATGGTATTTGCATGTTCCAACACAAGTACTTGCTTGACATCCTTTCTGAAACTGGAATGCTTAATTGCAAATCATGCCCTTCTCTTATTGAACCATTTCCATTTTGATCCCAATTCCCCACCTCTTATTGCCATCTTGTGGGCCGCCTTGTTTACTTAACCGTCACAAGACCAGACATAACTCATTCAGTACACCTCCTCAGCCAATTCATGCAAACACCAAACCAAGATCATCATAACGCAACCTTGCAAGTGCTTAGATACCTCAAAGCAACTATTGGTCATGGATTCTTCTTTACCTCCTCTTCAGAACCGATGGTACATGCCTTCTGTGATTTTGATTGGGCCAGTTGCCCACTTACACGCTATTCAACTACTGATTACATTACTTTTCTTGGTGAAATGCCCATGCAATTATTCAGTGACAATCAAGCAACTTTGCATATTATATCACATCTTGTTTTCCACGAACAAGCTAAGCATCTGGATATTGACTACCACTTCATTCGTGAACATGTTTTGCGCCACCACATTTAGACTTTCCATATTCCCACAGTGAAGCAGCCTGCCGACTTATTTACTAAACCTCTGGGTGTTGCACAGTTCACTTTGCCACTTGGCAGGTTGGGCCTTGTTTCCCCTGCCCAACTTGAGGGGGGGGGATAGAGAATAACAAAAAACAGTTGAGCTTGTTAGCTAGCCAAGCTGCCATAAAACGGTTAGCTAGCCCACGACAGTAAATGAAAGTTCACCTTTTTCTCTCTAGCCTTGGGTTCATTTTTCTCTCCGAATTCTTGTTTTTCAAAAGTCGAACGAGGAGAACCTGATGCATTGCTCCATCCTCTGTGGCATTGCTAGACCTACAGCTACAACCTCTAGTTTATAAAGAGGAGAAGAAGAAGAAAAAGCATTGGAGAATAAGAATAACATATCTTCAAATAAAATCATGTCCTTGATGAGAGTAATTTGTTATTCATGTCCTTGATGAGAGTACTACAAATTAGCCACCTTACTAGAGCCGAAATGCCTTTAACAAAGCCTTGAAGCACTCCATAGCATAAATGACTGCTTTGATCTGGTGTGAAAGAACCCTTAATGGTAGCAGTGAAGAAGAAGACTGATCCCAAACAAAGTAGAAGCAGATCTCGCCGGAAGATGGTGATGGTGTTCTCCCAATCTCTTCAGCTTTCTAATGCTCACTCCCCCCACACACAACTACTCCCTGTAAGCTCCCCTTTTATAGAAGAAAAACAGGGAACGTGGTCCCTAAATTTCAGGCAAGATGGTGGAACAGTTTTGGTAGAATAAATTTGTGACTGTTGGATTACTCAGCCACACCAAACATCACCAGTAATTTGTGACTGTTGAATTGCTCAACCACACCAAACGTCAACAGCTATTGAGAACTCAAAGTGAGAGTCTGAGAGAGATGGAAAATTGGAAACTAGGAATAGGAGTAGACTAGAGTGATAGAATCCCTTTCGTATTCGGCAAATTCAGAAGTTCTATCATCACAAGCTTGGCCTTCATGGATCATTAAATCCTAAGTTTTGAAGCCAATTGTCGATCTGAAAAAACTTGTTCTAAGTTTTGAAGCCAATGCGTTTATATAAAGCGTGACCATTCCCACAGGATCATTGGCTTGCCCTTTTTTTCAGTTCAAACCCCATTTACTAGAATGGTTAAACCATTTGCAAAGGATTTTTGCCCTTAGATATTCGATCTTGACACAGAATCGATCTTACTTGAAAACCAAGTTCGGATGGTTTAATTGTAAATACCACATGAATACAAGGTATTCAATACAATGTATTGTCTATTAATCGGCTCAAACGGTTGAACCATTGATTTTAGTCCCTTTTTTTTGTTAGCCCATTGTCAATCCCTTTTCAATAAAATAATTTTATTAAGGTTTTCAAATCAATGTATTGTCCATCTACCAAAAAAACAAAATCAATGTATTGTCAATATAACAAGGGAGGAGTGTTTTTTTTTTTTTTGTCTGGGGGTAAGGTTGTGTTTGGTAAGAGTGTAAACCATGAACTACTGCAAATATGTGTTCCGGTTCAAGTTTGTTGTTTGTTAACATTGTAATTTGTAAATATATATCGAAAAACAAGTCAAATTTGCAAACATGCCAGGTTTTGCATCCAAAATGGGGGCAACGTCTGCTTCTAAGAAATTGATGGCTTTGCTCCCATCTTCAATGGAGGTAAATAGGCTAACCTTTTGCTCCCTTCTTCAGTGGAACTTGTCTAGAGCAAGAGACGAAATAGTAACTTCCAATATCACAGTGCAAGTGATGGAAACCTCCGATCTCATATCACTGCTCAAGACGTTCTCCTATCTCACCTTGCAGCTGACGATCATGGCAAATCATTTCTTCCTTGAAATGCCAAAGCCAGAAAGACGACCACAGGCATAACAGTAATTAACATCTGATCTTATGTTGCAGCCAACAAACGACCTCCAACCTTGATCATTGCTTAAGACATCCTTCGATCTGCATTGTTAATGATCTTTTTTAACCAATTATCAGCTTCTACACTTTCAGGTTGCATGTGACATTAAAACCTCTGACTTCTACAATCTAGACAACCATCATCTCATCTCGGATGTGTTGCAACTTGCAACCAGTTATTTCAAGAGCAAAACTTTCCTTTCTTGTTTGGATATAAGTTCTTCATTTACCTGCTTTGGCAGATCTGATTTTTTTTTTTTTTTTTCTGTAGACGAAAGTGCATCCTCGTGTTCATTCAAATCTCCGATCTTGGAATAGAAACCCTAGGCATAATGACAACCTTCGATTTTGGCTAACCATTTTTTGTTCATCAAAATTCCAATCTTGTTTAGATATAAGATCTTCATTTTCTTTTTTGTTTTTCGTTTTTTTTTTTTTTTTGGTTATCTGGTTACATCTAGTTCTGTGCATTTCTGGTTTTTCAGTTGATGAGTTTTTTATCAGGGTAAATTACAAAGGCCCCTATATCATGGGGTCAGTGAGTCCGTGCGTTCTGTGCACCCACCAATATGAGGCGAACACATCATCTCATCAGTCTTAACCGCGAATTAATGAAGACTTTCTCCGTTATTACGGTTCGACTGGTTGAACCAGCCACAAAACACGTTTGGCCTTTCCTCTCATGTTAGAACTCGACTAAAACCCCTTCTGCCTTTCGAACCTAGCCCTGTTCATCGGTAAGATATTGCTCTTCCTCCTTCCCTGCAAACTCAATGAAGAAGAATGACTTATGATGGAACATATGAACTCCCAGTTGCAGACGAGCAGCTCCGATGGCATCCCTGCAATTGGTTTCTCTATCACGAAGTCCACATGATTTAAACCGCTCTCTCTGATTTCAATGGCGATTCCCTATGTCTGGCAAAGGGCTAATGGCTATGGATGCAGTAGTAATCCGCCGCCGAATCCACACCGTGTTCAAGAGTAGAGATAGGAAAGTTGTCAACAGCGTTAGCGGCTTCAGCATTGGCAACCACTGGAGCCACAGCAACGGAGACAGCAAGACAATAGAAACGCCTTCTTGGGTTCACGGGTGGATTTCCCGACTGCCACTGCTACAAGGATTCTTGGGTTAAGGGATGGATTTTCCGGTGGGAAACGTCTCATTCTTCTTATTCTTCTCTGGCCATGTAGCTGGTCCATAACTGCTTCGCTGGAGATTTAGGGCTTCAAAATCATTTTTCCCGCTTTACTCAGATTATTCTAAAAATAGGGTTACATGCCCATACTTTTCATCCTTTTCCTTTTGCATTGATGGGTGTGGTGCAAGAGAGAGCAAACCTAATCGATTCCTGGCCAAAACTTGTATGTTGGATCCGCCCCCCTCCCAGTCGAGAATTTAGAATTTGTTCTAGGAAAAAAACTTAAAAAAACAAAAAAACTGAATGTGTTCTTTATTCGCCGAGGACCCATTGCATGCGCTCCTGAATTTTTTTTTTTTACCATTTTCCCAAATTTTGTTCATTTTCCACATATCTAAGATTTCGCTGAGTTTGGTCGTTGCTTATAGGTTCTCTCCCCTCTTTCCGCAAGGTCTGTAATCTACAATATTGTGTTTGTCTTGATTTTGTTGTGATTTTTCTTTTTTTTTTTTTTGTTGTAATTATTTTCTGCTGAAGGTCATGGTAAGAAGGGTGGTTATCAGTTGTTCTTGGAAGAATCTAGACATGGATGTACGCCTTCCCGATCAAGTGAGAGGATGGTGAAAGACGAACTCTGCCGGCCATCTACATCTCGTGCTAAGTGGAAGTATGGTAGGAACAACATGGAGAATAAAGGGCTTTTAAGCCAGAAGGAATGGAAAGGGCATCTCAGGGTCCGAGCATGCAAAGCATATGAAAAGGAGGGAGAGGAAGAAGAAGAGAGAGGGGGAGTAAGGAGGAAGAAGAATGGAAAGGGCATCTCACGTCCGGGCATGCTTGTTCGGACGACTTGTCCCTGGTCGCCGGTGGCTTTGTCATTCACAATGGCACTGGTTGAAGTGAAGGCGCCATCGAGCTTGGAGGTGCTAGGGTTTCAAAGTGAAGAGAGAGAGGGGGGAGTTCGAACTCGTGAAGACAGATGAATGGGTTTTGTCTTTTTGCATCCAATTGAATCGATTGACGGACCTCCAAACTCGATCGTTACACATTCAACGCTGAATTCAACGTGGTCGAACGTAATTGGAGGGTGCACTCGACCAATGCACCAATAAGTGCACAAAACGTAAACTCGGGGTTAGTGATAATTACCACTGAGCGTGTTTTTATAAAAGTATTTTTGTAAATGTGCTTTTATAAAAGTGTTTTCATAAAGTAAGTGTTTTAATGAAATATTTTTATAAATGTGTTTTAGTAACAGTACTTTCATAAAAGTGCTTTTATAAAAGTATTTTTATAAAAAATGCTTTCATAAAAATATTAAAAAAAAATACTTTCGTGTGCTTTTGTAAAAATATTTTCGCAAAAATGCTTTTATAAAAATAATTTCATAAAAGTGCTTTTATAAAAATAATTTCATAAAAGTGCTTTTACAAAAATGTTTTTATAAAAGTGCATTAATAAAGTATTTTTATAAAAATGCTTTAATAAAAGTGTTTTCATAAAAATGCTTTCATGTAAAATTACTTTTATAAAAATGTTTTCATAAAAATATTTTTATAAAAATGTTTTTACAAAAGTAAACATCTAATGTCAACAATTTAGCATGCTGAATTTCCTCAAAGAATGAAAATGAACAAGATGGGGCATGATTGTTTTTAATGCTCAAGGCTATTCAATTTTTGTGATATGGGGCTAATTTTTCATTCAAAAAAGAATGTGACCCATGACAAGAATTTTGTAATTAAACACTAATGTTATTCATTCTTGCCTAGAACCAGCACCAATTAAAAGAATGAAACCCTGAGAAGTAAATCAAACATGGCCTTAACATCTGTTCTCCTTATCCACAGCCATTTTATGTGTCAACGCTACAACTAAGCACCAGAAAATAGCATATTTTCTGAAGAACTATTCATTTTGCATGAAAGTAAACGTATCTTCAGTACAGAAGTTGACAAGATCAAAATACTGTTTCGGTTGCCAATCGTGAGAGGAGCGCCCTAAGTCCGACCATTCCTTACGAGAGAAAGCAAAAAGATAAAAACATAAACAAAAAAAAAAAAAAAAAACATTACTTCCACTTCGAACCCACAAACATATTCTCCATTATTTCCAAGAAAAAAATGAACGGAGTACCTCAAGCATCATCAAATAGAAACACTGAAACAGATCATATTCATCCAAATATGGAACAAAAACTAACCTTACGGGGTTGACCAAAATTGTTTTTCCTACTTTTTGACTAAAACCTTCCCTGTAGTTTTGTGTCAGGAGTTCAACTCAACAGTATTGACCACAGGAAAACATAGAAACTTCTTCACATGTTACAAATGCTAGGTTGGCACTTTCTGTTCTCTGAGAAACCATTCAACCTTTGAGCCCTCTTATAAGCCACCTTACATAGTCTGAAATGAGAAACTGTGCTTTCCCATAGTCCTCTGCTTGAGTTAAATGCAGTCTAAGATGGCTTCTACTTCTTCTTCTTTGACTTGGACAGTGATTGAGCATATGCAGTTCCCTGACAAAAAAAAAAGGGGAGAGAGAAGGTATTAGTGATTCATGTTCAGGGACACAGTTGCAGCATATGAAAAATGAGAGATCAGTTGAACCTAGCAGTCTTGTAATTACGGGGAAAAAACACTAGGACAGGGAAATGAGCATCTTTGACAATCTACTCACCTCCAACCATTCATCCATTGAAGCATCAGTTGTTCCAGTCCCCACTTCAACTTTTGGCATCCTTTTAGTTTTCTGGGTAATTTAAACCAGAAAGTTTAAAAAAAAAAATGTTCTGATAAATAACAGAGCAAATATCATAATTGCATTAGCTAGGCCTGCTATAAACATGATAATAACACAGGAATAGGAGAGCAATCAATAGAAAACAACTAGGACTTTCAATTAATACAACAGGAAAGTTATGCCCCGATCTAAAATTTTACGAGTTGCCTCCAATTATTAACACTAACCAGATCATCACAATTACTAATTTGAATATGAGTTGCACACATACCCTTTTTATTATCAGTCGCACATTGATGCAAATTTTAAGGAGGAGATTAATGCCCTCCATAAGAATAACACTTGGGAGTTGGTGGATCTTCCCAAGTAGAAGGACCTAATAGTGTAAATGTGTGTTTCAAGTAAAGTATAGGGTAGATGGGACAGTAGAAAGGTACAAAGCATGATCGGTGGCAAAAGGGTATACCCAAGTATATGGCATTGATTATGTTGAGACTTGGCTTTGGTAGCAAAATTGAACTCAATTTGGGTTGTCTTGTCGCTCTGCCTACCAATCTGGATTGGGAATTACATAGTAATGGTGACTTGGAAGAGAATGCAAGGTGTGTAGATTAAAGAAGTCTTTATGTGGCTTAAAGCAGTCTCCCAAAGCTTGGTTTAGTAGGTTTCATATGGTGGATCAGCAAGTAAGGTTCAAGGTCAAGCAATGCCAGTCTGATCACACTCTTTGTTAAGGAGCCCAGGGAATGTTGCAGCACTGGTTGTATATATAGATGACATTATCATCACAAGTGACAAGAGTTTTGAGATACAGAATTTGAAGGAGTTTTTGGCTACCCAATGTGAGGTGAACAATATAGGGCCACTACGGTATTTTCTTGGAATCAAGGTTGCTTGCTCCTAAAAGGGTATTTTCGTTTCTCATAGGAAATACATCTTGGATCTATTACAGGACACAAGGAAACTAGGTGCAAAGCCAATTGATTGGTGTTAATCACAGCTTGGGTGATTGTGATGGAGAACCTTTGAAAGATGTAAAATAGTTTTAAAGGTTAGGGGGAAATTGTTGTACTTGTCTATGACGCAACCAGATATTGCTTATGTTGTGGGAGTTTTGAGTCCATTTATGCACTCTCCTAGGTACCATACTTAGAAGCTGCTAAGAGAGTTCTCAAGTACTTTAAGAAATATCTAGGAAGTGGGTTACTATTCAAGAAGCAAAATCACTTGAAATGGAGGGTTATACTGATGCGGGCAAGTGTTGTGGATGACAAAAAGTCCACCCATTGGTATTGTACTTTTGTGGGAGGAAATCCTAGTGACATGGAAGAGAAAAAGGCAAAGTGTGGTTGCTAAATCAAGTGTTGTAAGGCCATGGCTCATGGGATGGCTGAAGTGCTTTGGATAAAGTTTGGGGAACTGGGATTTAGTGTGGACATCCCTATGTCTCTCTATTTTGATAACAAAGCATATTGAAGTAAACAAACACTTTATAAGGGAGAAGCTCAAGAAGGATCAAGTGTGTACCACTTATTTCAGCTCCAAAGAGCAACTTGCTGATGTTATTTCAAAGGGGCTTTAGAGTTTGTGACACAATGAATTATGTGATAAGTTGGTCATGATTGACATATACAGCCCAACTTGAGGGGGAATTTTGTTAGAGTGTTGTTAGTTTATTTTTATATTAGACTATGCCACCAAGGGCACCACTGTAATTTTTCATTCTTTTTATTTGTTTGTGTTGTCTCCTAGTACAAATAACATACCTGGTGCTGCCAGCCAGAGTTTTTTGGCTCTCTAAAGTTTCTTCCTCCTCTCCTCTCTTTGTTTTCCTCTCTTCTTCCTCTCTTTTGTTGTTCAATTGTTTTTAGGGTAGATAACATGTAGAAATGAAAAAGATGAGCAAGAAGACCTAGCGGTCTAGCCTAACCACGCAATAGCATGCCCAAACCCAGCTCAGTCTGGGCATGGGCTGGCCAACTTGGGTTTTCATCTTGGATTAGGCCTTGGCCCAAGGCTCATGTATTAGGGTTGACCCTAAACCCAACCCACCCAAGTTGCATATTTTCAGTTATAAATCAAAACATGGCACTATTGCAGCAGCTGACATGTAAAAATTGCAACTATACCTACAACTGTGCACAACCTGTTGTTCCTGTTCCATGTTAATACCTAACAAATTAAAACATGGCTACAACCTACAATGTTGTAAATTACCAATTAAAACTTCAAATTCAAGGTCAACTCATCAAAACATAACAAGCTAGGTGAGGCGCAATGCAAAAATGAGCTTCACCTGCAAATCTAGGCTACCCTTTTAGAACACTTACAACACCTAGGCAACAAGGTGCATCCCTGTCATTTAGGCTTGCCATCCCACCTTAACAACTATGATGTAGTCATTTTAATGAAATAAAGAGTTCCTTAATTGCAGGAGAGATGCCTAGGCATGATGGCTAGAACCACTTCCTCTAGGTGAAATGCCTAGCAATCCTTATTGGCTTCAAAACAAAGAAGTTAAATCACCTTCTGTTAGTTTCTTCTCTATTACTACATCAATCCCACAATATAACCTACATTAACAGAATGAAGCTTGTATTCTGTTGTTTATAAAAGGAGAAAAAAGGAAAAATAAGTCCTGATTTTTCAACATATTTATATTAACACATACATGTGTCACATACAATTACAAAGTCATTACTTACCTTGGAAAGCTGCTTTATTTGACCATATATCCACAACCCAAAAAGGCCAAGAAGAGCAAGGCCAAGGGTAATAAGAAAAACAGACTCAACACTGAGAAAGCCACTAGCCTCAACAACTTCAATGGTACCATTGTAGAAAGTGCTCTGAAATGGTTGCTGATCTATCTCATAAATGATTGTACCCACAAGATCAAATGATCCAGGCTGCAAGAACAGATAATAGGATGCTTGAGACATTTTTTTTATTTGATTAAAAAGACAAATATGCATAGGATCAAGTTACAATCCTCATTTGTTTTTCTTTTCACATAAATTCAAATATAAAGCAAAAGCCAATTGCTGATCAAACAATCAATTCATAAGATGCACACCAATTACAACAAGGTTACATACCTGCAAGTACTTGGAAACAGAAAATATATATGGAAAAGTGGCCTGAACAGAAGTTGGAACAGTTGCATTGTTAAAGACCTGAATCACAATCGAAATTATATGTTAATAATAAAGGTGCACAGAACAGAAAAAATACAAAAGTTAGAATACACATTGCAGTTAAAATGAAACCAAAGAAAACATGCTTGCATATGAACCAAAGTTAGAATACACATTAGACAGGGACTTCATTTTTTTTTTATCAATAACTCAAACATTTTATTAATTTAAGAAGGAAAAATAAGTACAACACACTAAATACAAAGTTAGCAGATCTCTTAACCCAGCCAACAATTATATGATTATATCCATATCTCTGGTTAACCACCCAACAATTATTCAGGGACTTTAAAATGGATGAAAATGTAAGAGCAAGGAAAACTCTTGAAAGGTTAATGACTAAGTAAAGATGCAAAAAGCATTCATAACTAAAACAAGAAATACCTGTTTTAGAAGTAAATCAGATTAGGTCTCATACATAGATTATATATACAACAAAATTTTAATAGAAATATTCCTCTGGAAGTATCTTGCATCTGAAGTCACAGTATAGGTAGTTGTGGTCTGGGGACCATGATGGAGCACATAAGTAGAGGATCAGGACACATTGCCAGATGGGCTGTTAACCAAAATCCGGCATGATATCATCAGTTTCAACCATCTTACTTGAAGTTTTTTTTATTTTTTTTTGATGAATGAATAGGCAATTTTATTAAAGAGATGGAAAAGGGAGTACAACCAGCCTTGGAGGAGGCACGAGATGCTACCTCCCCAAAGGTACGAGTACAAGCCCAAGCACTGTGAAATTATAGATTAACCCAATACATAGAAGCCCGAGAAACCCCTTGCTTAGCCAAAGAATCTGACAAAGCATTAGCTGATCTGCTGACCCATTGGAAATTGACTGTCATACTTCTTGTTAACAATTTAACTTTCCTCCGAAGATCTCTGTAGCCTCAAGTGACGGTCTCTGGATTCTGCAGCCAACAAACTATTACCTTGGAATCTCCTCCAACTACCAGATTTTCCACTCCAAGTTGGCTTGCAATCTGTAAACCTTGTACAGCTGCTAGTATTTGAGCTCTTGTTGAGTCACCCACTCCTACTGGGCCTGAGAATAAAGAGATGATGTTGCTGTTCTTATCCCTCAAGATTCCACCAATTCCAGAAGGCCCTGGATTACCTTGACTACTGCCATCAAAATTGAGCTTGATTACACCTTCTGGAGGAGGAGCCCAACTAGCTTGTAGTCTGGATTTCTTTGATGCTATTGATGCCACTGCTACCCAACTCCTCCAAAAGTCATCGTAGGAAAAATCTACAAACAGTTCTGATGCTTTCAGCCATAGGATGGATCTTGTTAGTATGCATTCCTTAACTTCCTCGGCACTCCTTTTTTTTTCATGGAAGATCCTTGTGTTCCGTTCCTCCCATAAGGTCCATACCATGGCAGCTCTTACTCATTTCCACATAAGCTTCTTGGAGTATTATTTTTTCAGAATTTTTTATGATTATTATTTTTTTCAACATTTTAAGAGTCCTAGTAGAACTTTTCTCCATCTCCCAAATTCAAATTGTATATAGTGAAAACATGTACCCATTTTCATGTTTGAAGCTTGCTTTTGGCCCAGGCTTCATGGTAGGCCACATGAATGGAGGTTCCAATCCTCTGAATTTAAGGAAAGTGGGAACTGATGGGACCCCAAACCACTCTACGGGTCATGTTGACCCAGACCCAAATCCTATCCAATTACATAGAAGGCATGAGCTACTGCCTAAATTTAGGGCAGAAGTGAAAACCTGAGTCTAGATTGTTAGTTGTACCTGCTGCAGCTAAAACCTAGAATTAAGTTCACTAGACCATAACCAATTTTGGTCCCAGCTATCTGGAGTCCTACTTTCCTGCATCCTAGAACACAGACAACATTTTTTGGGTAAAAACATTGGCACCACATAAATGGCTTTTCATGGATAGAAGTACTACTTATATTTGACAATATACACAATATTTTCTTCTTATATGTACCTGCAGACAGTGATGTTCACATAAACATGTGCTGAAAGACAATGGTTTGCATGGGCCCCACCATGAATTCATAGCTGTACGGCACTACAGCAGACTTTTTTTCTTCACTCAATGGAGCTACGGTCTAGGGTTGATTTATAGTCTGGATACGTACATACATACTAAAAAGGAAATAGGTTAATGTAGTGAGAAATGATTTAAGGGCCCGTGATTTAGCAATGGATATGGTACTAAAAAGAACACAATTGAGGAACACAATTAATGTAGCCAACCTCATATGGTTGGGACAAGGCTTAAATGATGATAATAGTGATTACATGTAATATATTATATATATTTTATATTATATTATATATATTTAAGCTTGTAATAATAATAGGTGCTAAGCCCAGCTTGGGCCCAGCCCATGATTACAGATTACCCTTAGGCTACACAACAAGGGTAGCCTGATCTCCAAACTGATGTGAACAGAAAAACAAATTACATGCAGCACTTCAAATATACAACAATAAGCACAAGAAATACCATTCTGAAAACAACAAAACAAGTTAAGACTTTTAGGGATTTCAGACCTGAACCTAAAGTAGAACTTCTCCTGGAACAGTTCCGCTACAATAATAAAGGCATCAAGCTGGCCTCCCGTGCAGACACGCAGCGATAGAAGGATTGGAAGGTGCCAAAATGGGTTGACCCCTCAAAACCCAAGCTTCCAATACTTGGAACCCCTAGTTGGGGCCAAGGTACAGCTCAAACAAGAGAGAGAACCTAAAAAGACCCCTACAGACACAGCCCACTTCTCTTTTATAAGACTCAATGACTTGTTGGAGAAGCCAATTTATATATTTACACATATGCCCCTAGAATGTTTCCCTTTCACAAATAACTCCTAAAGAACAAAGCTAACTTTAAACAGACCCCAAAAGATAACTTTTGTAAAAAAAAGACCCAAGAGACCAAAACCCAACAGATGTGCACCCAACTGCCCCTGACCAGAATCTGAATTATAAAATGACCAAAACACCCCTGGACCCAAACTGTCAACAAAATTACCCAAAAAATAACAATTTGGAATCCTACTACAAAAAGTCATGCAAATACAGAATACATTCACATTTTTTCTTTTTTTCCTTTTCTTTCTTTCTTTCTTTTTTGGCCTCACCACACACAAACCATGTAACCCTTGCCCCACAATCCTGGTGAAGGTGGGAATTAGATCCTAAGTCTCAGTTTATATTCAAGCTTGTTCTATGAATAGGCCACCTATAAGAATTTGGCCCAGTTTGAGGTTGGCTATTGGCATATCATTTAAAATTTTACATCTGCTTTTACAAATTTGGACAAACAGAAACTGTTGGGAGACACATGGCTACCTGGGCCTAATCTTTTTTTTATAGGAAACGGTGACTTTCATTGAAGTTAGTTTAATACAAAAATACAACTGTCAACCACTCAAACAAAAGGGTGCTGAGCCCAAAAAACAAACTTAAGTTACATTACTGCCCAAAACAAGTTTTCTCTAAAAGTCCCTTGCTTTGCCAACATATCAGCTAGCCCATTAGCCAACCTTCTGACCCAATTGAAAGAGACTCCTATACCCCCCAACTTTGTGATTGCATCCAACCAATTACTAGCTTAGAATCCCCTTCTGCCTTGATGAAGGACCATTTGCTTAGCCAGCCTTAAGCCTTGGAGTAAAGCCAACATTTCCACTCTTAGTGAATGGTCAAGCCAATATGCCACGTGATCAACCCTTCGGCCACATTGGAATATTGGATTACTATCACTCACCCATGTTTGGTAATCTCATTTTCTTTTAAGAAATAAATTCATAAAACCTAAAACATTAAAACCTTTTATAGTGCTATTGCTATGGCACATAAATAATAGCTTGTGGGGCAAAGTATGCATCATCATACATAGCAGATTTTAACTCCTTAGCCTCTTAATTAACTGCCCTCAACTCAACTAAGCCTTAACCCCAACTATTAAAGATCGGTCACATGAATCCTGTCCTTCCATTGTGCTCTATCAAAATCATGTTTTCTGTTAGATTGCAAGTCCTTGGATCATTTCTTACCACTTCAACCTATGTCTCGTACTTGCACCAAGTCATTATTAACCAACTCCCCTATATGAAAAAATTGTAATGCCTACTTTGAACCTGGATACACATTTTGACCTCTTAAGACTTCTATCCCACTGTAATATTGTAGACCAAAGGTCTACTGAAAATTACCAAATTAACTCCAAAAGAAAGAAATAATTTGCCCCAGAATCAAATATATGAGGGGGAAATCCAACCAAGACACCACTGATTCACATTGATTACCAGAACGCAAGGGAGGAATGTCTTGTAGACATATTAAAACCTGTTGTGGAGATTGGAGAATCATGGAGTGCAATTATCACCTTGTAAATTTAGATCCTTAATTAAAAATTAAAATCAACAGGTAAATACCAGCTCCACCCCTAAGGTCAGCACTGCTTAAGCAAAAAATGAAATTTCAACTAAACTGGAAATTCTCCTAAACTACTAGGGAAAGGGCAAGTTTAAAGAAAAACTAAGGATCCATTTGGTTCACAGTTCGAATTGGAATAGGAATTGGAGTCGAAATCCATTGGAAAAGAATTGGAATGGTCTATTCCCCCTGCCTGCTTGGTTTAGACAGGAATTCGAATTAGAATCGGCAGAAATGGATTCTCATTCCCAATGGAGGGGGAGGAAATAGCCATTCCCTCAAATGGGGGATGTCATTCCACCAGGAATGGGAATGGGATTCCGATTCCACCCAACCAAATGGTTGGAATCGGAATAGACCATTCTGATTGCAATTTCAAGCCCCATTCCTGCAAACTAAACGGGCCCCAACTCCGAAATCCAAGATAATCAGGATACTTACACCCTTGTATCTGGCAAATTTAACCTTACTTTGTTCAATTCATCCCCCATATATCCTGAAGCTCTAGCTTATTGTGTTGCATTTTCAGAATATTAACTGCCTTAAGGTTGTTATTCAACTTCCAATAATCACCTTTAATAAATAGTAAGAGACCCTGACCCTGTACTTCCAAGTAACAATCCTATATCTAAAGATTTATTCAACTTCTACTCCACCTTCTTCTTTTCCCATTCTGTTCTCTTCTTTTGCAGTTTCATCAAGCAATCTTTGAGAGGCTGAAGTACACAGTTGCAAGTTAGAGATTTTTTTTTCTTTTTGAGAAAAGGTAAAGTATTTTGTATTTGATTGTAAAGATGGTTGTACATGGGGTGACAAGACCCAAGTTCACTAGAATCTGTATGTAACAAAAAGCACATTAGTTGAGAGATTATGAGCCTTTTCCCAAGAATATATTTTTGCTAACATGTTCTCCCCAGCTAAAGTGAAGGATTGCCAGCACATAGTTCCAAGTTTGCCTGCTAACAGGGAAGTGCAGAAAGAGATGGTCTCTGTCTTCTTGTGAAATATTGCATAAAGGACAGTTGGAGAGGTGACTGGAATTCCTCTTTTCATAAGCTTTTCTTTAGTGAGGAATTTACCATGAGCCGCAGTCCATAACAGAAAAGCAACTTTAGAGAATAAATAATATCAGCTGAGTAACATTTAATTTCTTGTTCACTGCAGTAAAAGAATATGCATACACCAAGTAAGATACTAAGACAAGCTCATAATATATAACATACAGATATTAAGAGAGAATCTTCTACAAAAAGCCAAAATATCAAACATTTTGAAAGTACAAAACCCCAGATTGAGTCACTTAGCCCAGAGCAAAACAAGTTATGGCTTCCTCCATATATCCACAAGCAATCAACAGCTTAATCAAAACTAGGAATCTTCCATCATAGGTGATAAATGACATTTCTAGGAAAGCAGAAACTTTGCAATCCAAATGATATAGAGAACAACTTCACACCGAAAAAAGAACTATACAGTTCTAAAAGATGCAAAACTAAAAATTTTCATCATCAGCTATATCACCAGTCACCAAATGAACTTTGTAATTACGGTTAGTGTATTTTATGAACTCCTTTCATATATATTTTCTGGAGGGGACGAGGGGTAATGTACTTGCATTCCCACCAGGTATTTTTGATGTTAATAAAATTGACAGTGGCCAGTTGTCCACCCCTCCTCTGGGAGTAAAGCTTGGGGTATAAAAAAACCAAATGACTTTTGTAGGAGGCACGTGGATCAGCATTACACAGTCACCAACTCTTTCATAAATAAACCAAGTCTACAGACTTAACACTATTCATCTATCAATAAAAGCTTGAGTAGAATAAACAATAATGATTACCTGAAAACACAGTACACATGCATCACGAAGAAAAACATAATTTAGGTTTACCTGTGCAGTAAGGTTTTGGACCAACAGACGATGATCGAAAGGAAGGTGGATGCTAGCCTTAATAGCAACAACATTCAAATTTGATTCCCCTGTATTTTTTATTAAAAAACAACCACTAAGGAAAGCTATGGATACAGCTAAAGTGTGACAAAATAATGAAAGGGTCCATTAAGATCAATAATCTGATTTGTGAACAGGGGTGATGCATGGTGGGCCTTGAAATAAAGAACAAAAACTAGAACTTGACGCCGCAATTGGCTAAAAAGCTTACCTTCATTATTTACTCCAACTAGTATTTCAGCCTCTTCCCCTGCTGGCACCACTGCAGAACACAAAAGGAATTTAAAGACTCGATCCTAAGCAAGTTAAATTATACATACAAAAGAAAATTGATGGAAACTCTTACAGCGTGCTGCATTTTTTGGGAAAACATAGACAGTTTCGACTCCTGGAGCTGGACTAAAACTCCCATCACCATAATCCTGGACATCATCACCAACAATTCCGAGATCACCTCCTTCAACAACTTCGGTCACTTCAACTTCCGACTCAGATTGACACTTAACAACTGTCGACAAACACAGACCAGCGAGCACACTGATTAAACATAACGTTGTCTATATAAAATGCAAGGAATTGACAACAAAAGATGGGTACATGTTTTTCAGACTCAATTGGGTCCAAAATATAATCTAGATCAAAGGACGAAATCATGTATGTACCAGAAGTAAAAATAAATGAAAACTTAAACGAAAATCTGCCCAACCCGTCTAATAAAACGGCATAAACCCGAAATGAAAGAAATCGCTTCAACAACAAAGAAAGGGACAGTTCATATAAATATAGATTATAGAAACATTTTATTATCGGCATATAAATAATAAATAAATATAGAAATAGAAACATTATGGCAACTCGAATGACAAACTAAACAAGCTCCATAGAAAGGGAAGGAAAGATTAAAAACAAACAAACAAACAACAAAAAATCGCACTCGCAGAAAAGCTGATTGGACCATCACAAATGGATATAAGTTTCTTACTAGCCGCCAGCCAAAATTCACAGTAAATCTTAAAACGGCTAAAAATTTTGAAGGTAGCATATCAGAGTTCTTCCTGATGCATACATGCACACAGAGACAATACGAACAAAACTCCAGTGAAGTTAAGGTGGACCGATCTTAAAACCAAGACATTTCTGACGCCAATAAAAATGAAAACCAGAAACAAAAAGCAAGCAAAACTCGTTCAGATCTGAAAATCAGGAAATAAGAGATCAAGAAACATTACCTTGGAGGAAAGGAGATGAGATGAGGAGAAGAGCGAACAAGAAAACCCTAATTGCCATTGGAACTCGTCTGAAACGAGTTACGAGTGCACAAGCTCTCGAACCAGCGCACGATAAGCAGAAGAATGGCTGTTGACTATTTTTGCTTGTATTTTCTAGTTTAACCTCTGTAAGACGAATTCGCGCTCAGGTAAAAAACACAAGGACAAAATCGAAAAAACCAGCACTCAGCAGCCCACAAACGACCAAACGGCGACTACCAACTCCAAGTGCTCTTGATTCACTGCAAGGCTGAAACATGCAAGAAATATCAAATAGGCAAGGAATATTAAAATTGACATATTTTAATTTTTAAATTAAAGTGGGTTTTTTAGAAAACCAATAATTTTTTTCTTTTTTTTTTTTTTTTGAAGAGAATCCAACCATAAATTTTCTTTAAATTTATCTTTTCGGTTAAAAAAAAAATAGAGAATGGCTGTTTAACCCAGAATCAGAATTTATGTGAATTCGGAATTAATGTTGGGCAGGCGTTGATGATAGAGTGAGGTTTTTTGAATGTTTATAAGTTTATAATGAAATTTAAAAATCTGCATTGAATCTGTCCGTGCTTTTCCGAAATGCTTCCTGACTGTGCATCGGGCTGTTGAAATAAATAATGATAACGTCTCACTAGTTATAAAATACATGGGCTATCACCGTCCAAAATTTGGGTCCATGTATTTTATAACTGATGTAGTGTATTGTCATTGTTTCGACAGCCCATCATTAGAAATTATTAATAATTTAATAAATTGAATTAATTATATTAGTAATTTTTAATAAAAATAATAAATTATTACTAATTATTTTTCTTAATACATGAGACCAGACAGCTTTGTACGGGCTATTTCGTATAAGGTGAACATGTTGGCTAATAAGGTGTGACACCAATGACACCCAAATGGTCTAGCGAGAGGTTGAATGGATGTGGATGCATGCATTTTATGATATTATAATTGATTACACAATCCATTGAATACTTATTGCTTTCAGATAATTTATCTCGGCTTGGCCATTTGAAAAAACCAACCCTGTTTTGAAGCTTTATGTGGTATTAATCAAGATCCACTTTATTTAAGCTCAGTTTGGAAAGAGTATAAATACAAATATATATAATATAATTGCATATAAAATAATATATAACGTAAGGTTTTGTATTCTACAAATTTGTATTTATACTCTTTCTAAATTGAGTTTTATAAGCAAAATTGATGATGGATCTCTATGACATTTTCAATTATGTCATGTTCATCTAAGTTCAATTTAAGTATTGTTTTTTGGTTATGACTAGTTTATCCAATCACAATCTAAGTTGCATTTTAGTGAGAGTTGTCAATCCCCTATTCTCTAGATAGATTTTTATTTTTATTTTTTGGTATCTTAATGCTAATTTTTAAATATATATATATATATATATATATATATATTAGGGACCCATGAGATGCACAAGAAAACCCAATATCCTATTTGATTACAAAATGTAATAAAATGATAGTGTCACCCACATGGTAAACAAAAATAACAATCAATGTTTTAAAAACTAACCCGGATGCCAAACCATTTTTTCTTCGGGTCATGGGCCATTGGTTCGATCATTTGGGTCAAATGGGCCAAATCATGCCACATTATGTCAAACATATGTTTAATTTATATTTTTAATGTAATTTTTAATTTTTACTTGTAAAAGAGGCTAAAATTTGCAATTTGGATCCCAAAAGAGGTTTTTTTTTGGGCAAAAATAATGGGTCGTTTGATGACTTTTGACACAGAGATCTCAAAAAGTTACCCAAAATCAAAGAAATAAAAAATATCATCTGAATCTGACATCCAAACGCAAAGCTATGGCCTCCAAAATTTTGCACATACATTAAGTGTGCAATCTCTGACTTATTGATCGGGTCAAATAGATTAATGGTTCAACCACCAAGTTGGATGGTTTTTGCCCAGCTAGTTGGTTTCATGCAAACCAAACCAGCAATATTGACCAAGTGACAATTTGAACAGTTATAAATTACACTAATTTCCGATAATTTTCAATAAATAATGGTTATAAATAAAAAATAACAACAAACTACAATAAAAATTAAATAACAATAATAGTTACAACAAACGAAAATAACAATATTTTTTGTTAACTGAATAAAAGCAAAGTAGATAACAATATATACTAACTAAATAACAATAAATTACACTAACTTTTGATAGTATTCAGTAATTCACAATTATAAAAAAATATTGAGAATTAATTTTCCATTGAAATTATTAATTAAAAAACTAATAATTATTATTTTGTTTTAATTGAAGGAATTTCTTTTCTAAAATAAACCAAATAGTAATTAATGTAATTAATTACAATTTTCAGGAAATCTTGAGTTATTTTTAATTAATTTCCTGAAATTATCAAATAACTGAAATTATTTGTTTTAATTACACCAAAATTAAATAAAAAATAATTATTATTTGTTCTATTTCAGGGAAATTATTTTCTCCAAAATTAAAAAATATTAATTAATGTAATTAATTACAATTTTAGGAAATTATTACAAATAATTGAAATGATATGTTTTAATTACACCAAAATAAATTAAGGTAAATAATTTTCTCCGAAAACAAAATATTAATTACAATTTTCAGGAAATCATCAGACATTTTAAATAACTGATAATTATTAATTTTCTAAAATTATCAAATAACTGAAACCGTTTCTTTTAATTATTTAACAAAATATTAATTAACATAATGAATTAAAATCTTCAGAAAATTTTGAGTTATTTTTAATAAGCAATAATTATTAGTTTTCTAAATTTAATTTCCTGAAATTATTTGTTTGGTTTACACAAAATTAATTTAAATTATTTTAATTTCCTCAAAGGAAATAATTTTTTAAAAAATAAATACACGCATTAATTTAATAAATATTGTTAGACTAATAATAATTATTTTCGTAATAAATATTCCAACAATTATTAGAAATAAGTAATAAGTTAATTAGTAAATTACTGTAAATATATATATTTTTTCGAATTACATAAATAAATGGTTAAATTTTTTTAACTTTTATTAATTTTCCAAAAGTATTAAATAATGAAAATTATTTGAGACCAAATTTATTTAAGTGAATTAGATTATTTTTTATTTATTTGATTTAATGAAATAAATGATAAAATAATAATGAATAAAACTGAAATTATAGAAAAAAATGGATGTAGAACCGGGTCTGGGTCGAAATATCCAAAGTCCGACTGCTTTGACCTTCTTCTTGACCCGAATTTCATCGTAGTGGTTGCACCACGCAACGACCACAGTAGTGAAATAGTGGCTGATTTTGGGAGGTTTTTGGCAACGGAAAAAGTGCCCACTTGCAAGAATGACGCGGGCGACCATTATCTATAGCCCGGGCGAGGAGAAAGGTAATACGCTCGTCTTTCCCCAGGAAGAGAACCCGCTTGTCTCTTAAGCATCAAGATGGAGGAGAATATCTCCACGTCTAAAGGGAAATTCTGCTCGCAAAAAAGGGAGACTGTCCCCACTAGGTTGCGAATAGAGTTCGGGTGAAGCTGGCCAATGGTAACGCCAAAGTGGTTTATGACTTTGACTAAAAGGGGGTGGAAAGGCAGTCGCAGCCCCGCGGCGAGCTGCTCTCGAAAAATCACGATCTCGTCAGGACCGTGTTACCAAGGAAAACTACCCGAGAGAATGAAATATGTATACCCCCAGGCATATTGTAAGAGATGAGTATAGATTGGAGCCCCTCGGGCGTCATGGTTGAGGTACCAAACCTATCTAGCATCTGACCTCGGCGAGAGGTAGACGCCAAACTGCCCGAAGCTGCTTGGCCTACGGGTTCATAGTCATCCTCAAGTTCCACCTCGGGATCACTAAGGCAGTCGGGGGATACGGCTCGATTTGTAGAACCTACATCAGTCCTACTTGAAGAGTCGTCTGAGCTATCAAAGCTAGACATCGAGAAAAATAGGTGGATTCAGGAAGGTACTCACCGGAAGAAAGTTTTGAAGGCTCCGGAGACGGGAACAAGCCAAAAAACCTTGGAGGCTAAGTAACCAGCCTAGACGCGAGCTAAAAACCTTGGACGCGATCTCAATAGGCAAACCGCAGAAGTGACAAATCGACTAGGGTCCCCCACTATTTATAGCTACAGTAACCAAGAACCAACCGTGCATATCAAAGACGATCCGGCGGCCCACATTCGCGCTGACAGCACGTCCCCTTAGGTCGAGACGTGATTGGTGCACGTCTTTTTGAAAAGAGCGAAACGTCAATGCACGTCTTTTGAAACCGACGTCGCATCGGCACACGTCTTTCCGAAACTAATCGCGCCGCACATTCCCCTGCAACTGACAAAAACCGCCAGCGCACGTCCCTTCAGAACGACAGAGGCACGCTTTCTTCAAATTTAAATGACCCACTGTCACGTCCCAGCGATGTGAATTTTTGAAATTTAAAATGCGCGCTGTCACGACCATCAACATTCATGAGCAGTAGGCACGTTTCCCGCCTTCTCGGTACCAAAGAACCCTGGCAAATGTAACTCGCGCAATCAAGATTCGAAGGACGGGACAAATCCACTTACCACCTTGCAAAACTCCCCGCACCAGGGCAAGACCCTTGGCGCGAGGAGTGGAGGGCAATTGATGAAGGATGATTTGGCCCGATCTCATAGTTATGCGACACGTGGCAAAAGCAATAGCTCGACACAAAAGCAAGCCTAAGGCGTTTTCACCAAGAGGAGAAACCAGCGGACCGAACTCCCTACTAAGGGCCCGAACTCACCTTTGGCCCCAAACCGAAAAATAATCCATTGGCCTACCTTGTAACAGTTCGGGACATACCTCACCGAACTGACCTACCTGGTAATAGCTCGGGATACACCTCACCGAATTGACCTGCCCTATACTTGCCTCCAAACTCAAGACTTCGCCTCGCTCACCACTCCACACCTTCAGGGCACCAAAACCAAACAAACCGTACCATGCCTGACACTGAGGAAGTCCGTTCCCAAGGGCACCGCACCTGACTGGCTTGGGATCTGATGCTTGACGGCCGCACTCTAAATGGCCACCTGCCACCGCCACCTAACACCACCATCTCCAGTTAGAGAGACGGTTAGGCAGTGACGGTTCTGTCCCAGTAGAAAGGACGATGGCTGAATTGACAGACGTAAGGGTAATCATACCCGACCTGACAAGGGCCTCGGAGCGAGTGCGCGAAGTGATTATAAGAGCCCCTTGCCCCCAACGAACAAGGTATGTGAACTTTGCACCATCTGGTCTACACTTTGCCTTTGAGACATTACTGACTTGAGCTTCGGAGTTATCACACCGGGTTCCCCCCGGAGTTCTCTCATTTTTCCCGTTTCAGGCTCCCCGACGCTCCAGCTCAAAGGCGAGTTCGTTGACAGCTAAGACCGACCGGATTGCGCTCCATCAGATCCCATTGCCAATATAAGTAAAAATTGGTTAGAATTTTTCCATATAGGTTTTATTTGTCTAACTAGAAAATCATGAAAGATGACTATGTCAAATTAAATGAAGAAACAGAGATCAACATATATGAAAATAGAGGTATGGAAAGCAGACTAAGAGTGGTTAAAGAATATGGGTTAAGACAAAAGGGCCATAGAACATACCAATGTAGGCATCAAAATCTGGTTTTCAGGCTTCTATACTGGCTTTAATACTCTCAAGACTATGCCCACATTCTGCCATGGAACTTACCAGTGGCATTTCCTAGGATTTGGGTTTTTTAGGGTGGGTGGGGGGGGGGGGGAAGCAACCATGCAGAAAGTATTCTATACCCTTTTTTGACAGTAGTGGCACATTGGAAAGTAATAACAAGGAATCACAGTTGATTAAATCTTAAGAGGGTTTAACTCATCAACTATTTCTCCTTAGAGTTTGGTCAGCTCTATGCCATGGGGCACTACCTAAACAATGATAGACTAAACTAAATTTTGACAATAGTTCCCTTGGAGGTTCATTCAAGTATAGGAGTGTTCAAAGACCATTGTGGAAACATGCTACTAAGGTACTTGGGATGGGTGAGGACTAGAATTTCTCCAATGGCTGAACTCTTAGCTCTTATAGACTAAGATTTATAAAGGGAGTGGGATAGCTTAGTTGGTGAAAGAGATTTTCAAGTTGATTTCTACTCAAGACTGAAGGACCTACCATTGGCAATACCTTCCAACCTAAACTATTCGTTAAAATGGATTCCCATGTCTACTAATAGCCTAGCCATGTTATGGTCAAAAAGAGGGAATCATACTGGGGGATGCTAGGTGGAAAACATCTGTAGTTCAAATTTATTTGATTAATTGATACTGGTAGTTGTGAGCTCTAGAAAGCTCATGGACGGCTTAAAGAAATGAAGTCGCCACCAATTTTTTAGAGGAATTGGGTCTTTATTTTCAGATTTGAAAATCCAATTTACTTGCTTTGATAGTGTCTCCTTTCTTCGCCAGGAAAGGCACCTACCAAGAGATTTTGGATTCCAAGGATTGTGACAGGGAAGGTGTTAGGCACCCCTCTCTCCAAGATGTAGCAACCCAATACAGGAGTTGTCTAACCTCAAATTCTAATGAATCACCAATGAAAACAGTTGCTCAGAGGTCTAGAATTTAGGAAAAAATGCTTCCAACTTCACCCAGAATTGATTTGAGGTAATGTTATTGGGTCTTAGGTACTAATTTCCCTAAGACCCTCACCTCTCTACCTCTTTTTCTCAATCTGGAGGAAACTAGGAATGCATGTTTTCCATGATTTCAGGACTTCAAGCAACCCAGAACTAAATTGAAAATAGAGATTACAAATTCGAATTTAGAAAAATGGTGGAATAAGAGACTTACCTCTCATGTACAACCTTGAGAAGAGTTTGCCAACAGCTTGAAAGAGTTCAAATGAAGGTTGGACGAGTTATTGAGTTGGGGTCAGTGTTTCAGGTTTTAAATCTTCAGTTTGGAAAACAGTGGAAGCATATTTAAGGCTTGATCTTCAAAGACTTTGGGATTTCAGGTAAAATGGAGGTATTACAGAGGTTGATGGAAATACTCTTTTCTCCTTCTTTTGTAGATTTCTCCTCCCCTCTCCCAGATTTTGAGTTGGGTCTGTATTTATAAAAAAAATGAGGGAATGAGTTCTGAAATTCATCCAATCAGAGAGTCTGAACTTGAAAATAACTTTTTCACAAAAATGGGTAAAGATTTTTCAAAGAAAATGGTACTCAGTCAAGATTTCATCTTTGGTGAAATGTTTTCTTCGATTTGGGGATGGTTTTCATGGGTTTTGTGCATCCAATGTGAGGTTGGGCATGCTTGTCATGGTTGTCTTGTATGTGGGGCTGCCAGTGGTGGAAAATGTAAATTTGGTAAACTTTTAAATGTGGTTTTGTCTTTTTTTTTTTTAGTTTTAAGTGGGGGTATCTTTGGTATTTTGAGATTCTTAAGCTTATTAGGCTCAATTTCATTGGTCCAGGTGTTTGAACAATTCAAGAATAGGTCTGGCATCATCCATCACCCTTTTAAGGTTTCAAGTTGGGACAGATGATGTGGTAATTTAATCTCGTGTGTCGAAATGATATCTTCTTAGTTTAATGGCCAAACATGTGAATTAAGATATGAAATTTGATGTGATAGGGCTTTTTGGGTTTTTGAACACAGTGGTGAGATCTAATTAGTCTAATAGGATCAGGATGATGGAGATCTATGGTTAATAAATTTGGATCAATGTGATTTGTTGAAATAGAGTCTTTATTTGATAAAGGGTCAAGTAGGGGAATTTTGAGATGAAATTCGGTGGGTAGGCACTTTTGAAAATCTTGAATCTGATGGAAGTGATGGATCTTTGATTAGAGGTGTAAATTGACATATTTAGTTTGGGTCAATAGTTTATCAACTAACGAGAATACTCGAAATGAAATCTTACTTTTTAACGGTCAAATGGAGTTAGGTTGTGAAATTTGATGTGCTAGGGTTTTTTGGGTTTTCGAACATAGTGATAAGGTCTGATTGATTAAATAAAGTTGGGATTATGGATGATAAGCTTTAATAAATGAGATTTACTAAAATGGAATATTTGTTTGATGAAGAGTCAAACAGAAAAATTTTGGGATGAAATTTGGTGAATAAGCACTTTTAAATATTTTGAATTTGATAAAAGTAATAGATCTTTGATCATAAGTGTAAATTGACATATTTAGTTTGGGTCAATGGTTTATCAGTTAATGAGATAACCCAAAATGGAATAGTTAATTAAATGACCTAAAATGGAATCTCACTTTTTTTAATGGTCAAATGGAAGAATTTGGTCATTAAATTTGAAGTGTTGGGGTTTTTTGGATCTCTAAACACGGTGGTGAAGTTTGATCGGTCAGATGAAGTTGGGATGATGGATGATAAACTTTAACTAATGAGGCTTGTTGAATTAGGATTTTGGCCTGATGGTGGGTCAAATGGGGGAAGTTTGGGAAGTTTGAGTTAAAATTTGGTGGGTAAGGACAGATTAAGGTGAAGAGTTGAGTGGATGCTTCTAATCTAAGAAAGAAATGGATAGTCTAGGTTTTCTAATTCTAGTTGTGCAGGGCTATCAAAAATGAAGTTGGCATGATGAATGGTGTATGTGTGACTTATTTATTGTTTCCTAAGTCTAGGCCATATTTGATTTGACAGCGATATTGATTTCGAGGTTTTCATTTGTCTTGTGGATTGTGTTAAAAGAGAAATTTTTTTACTTTGTAAAGTCTCAATTTGATTTGATTATGATTCTAAGTTTTGGGGTTTGAAAGAAGGGTACAAAAAGGTAAGGTGAAGGGGCCGAGCAAAAATTGTGTGCTAGCAACAACTTACAGTTGATGAGAGTTTGAGTTGAGTTGGCTCTTTCACTAACCAGCTTAGAGAATAAGGTTGCTCTTTAAATTCTCCATGCTTTGTAGATCTATACACTTACAGGTTATGTAAATATATGATCTGTGAATCAGATCTGTTGTCATCATATGATAGTTGATAACCCTATTGTCAACATATGAATCTTTTGATTCTCTTAAAGCTGAACACTACTGATAGGATTGAGCCAATAAGAATCAATCCTAACCCAATTATAATTAGAATACGAAGCTCAAAACCAGAACCAATTCTACCAATTAATTTAGAGATACAAAAGGAAAAGAACCATGGTATGAGAAATTTATTCTTTTACTTAATTTGCATGTTTGGGTAAGGAAAATCAATATTTTTGTATATTTTTATGTAGTCGCATCTTTAGTTGAACACTTGTGTGTCTATTGGGGAATGACATATTGATAGAAGAATGGTTCCATGCTTCTGTCTTACTTTAATTATGGGTGTACTCTTATTTAATACAAAATTATATGCATACACAATTCGAGAACAAATACAACATACTTAGGAAGTGCCATTAGGATTACAACAAACTCATAAATAATACTAGGTTTACAGTAGATCCTAAGACCAAGATACCAGTTGCTAATGAAGATGTTTGGCAGAATGTTTATAATGTTAGTGAATCACAAACACTGACATGGTTTAAAAGCTTATTGATGTAAATACTAATTATACATAAACACATGCATAAATGGACGTGGGCAAAGAAATTCAGGATGATGACATATCGACATTGGGATGAATTATAATACTTCTTTGAGGGGACACAAGTAGTGGGAAATAGGGATTACTTAACCAACATGGATCTAGATCACCTTATTGAATTCACATAGCCATGTAGCTCTGTACTAGTATTGATTTTCAAGACAGTGGAACCCCATTTATTGGGGAATTACTGTCAAATCCTAACATCGTTGATCTTAACATAATATCTCAATAGAGACTATTGAACGTCATACTAGAGTTGGGGATCCTCCAACCACCATGAAGAAGGGGAAAAGGCATAACGTTCAAGGGATTGAGTGTGTCATTCATACTTGGGTGAAAACAAAGAAGAATCAAATGAAATAAGATGTAGAGATATATAAGAGAGAAGTAGCAAGAGAAAGGGACAATGAAGAAAGGCTAAGGGACATGGAAATGGAGGAGATGGAAAAAATACAACAATGTATGAACATTCTTAATGACATGTATGCAAAATCACACCTTTCAACCTACTGCTACTTCAAGGCGATGAAACTCTTTCATAATGTAAAATGAATGAAATCTTTAATGCCAATGAGACCTGAACTTAGGAATGATTGACTTGCAACTCTCATGGGTGATGGATCACTGAGCCAGCATTAACATCTTTTATCATGCACTTTTATCTTCGAACTAATAGTTGCTCTACTTTTTTGATATGCTTCCTATGTGACTTTTTTGGAACTCCTATATGAACTATGATACGTTTCATTCTATGCTTTTTTTTTTGGAAACAATGTGAGAATGCACTCTTGAGTCCAATACATATTGGACTATTGCTTTGGAACATATTTTTGTTTGATCTTGTTTATTATAATCATCATAGGGTAAATATTTTCTACTACAATGGAACATATCGTCATGGTGACACGTTGGTGTAAGAGGTGTATAAATGGTGATGATTTGTCATCATTAGATAATGACATGATGATGATGGGTGTTGCACTACCTTTGGTGCGGAAAATGCATAATACGAGAATACGAAAACAACCATGTAAGACATCTTCTCTAAATAAACATATATAACATACGCATGGCATGAAATTCTATATTACTTAAAAAAAATCTAAATAGATGTTATGAGCCATTTAGGATGGAATGACATGTGTTAAAAAACTTTCGAATCTACTTAGGCAAAAGGGACATCTGAAAGACATGAGAAATATCATTATAGAAGAGGCATTGGCATTTTTTTTATAATTGTAGGCCAAATGATGGCAGATCGTTTTCAACACTCTTCTTGGACAATTAATACACACAAAAAAAGGGTTGTCATAGCAATTTGTCGAGTAGGGAGAGAGATAGTGGCTCCGCCTTCCTTCGATCAGGTTTCAACATATATTAGGGAGTTAGAGAGATTTTACCTGAAGTTCAAGGTAATTACAATATTAATCACACTATTGTTCTTTTATTTTTTATGATTTCTTATTGAGATTGTTTAAACACCAATAAGATTGCCTTGGTGCTATGAATGGCACACATGTTTCTACTAGTGTGCCGCAGGCTGAGTAAATACCTTATAGGGGTAGGATAAAATTTTCACATCAAATGTCTTAGCAACATGTGACTTTGATATGCTTTTTACCTTTGTATACACTAGTCAGGAAGGATCTACACATGAATCTATGATACTTGTAGAAGCCATGGCGAGGCCAAATATTAGGTTTCCAATACCTCATTCAGGTGATTCAAAATAAAATGTTATATCCATTACACTTTTACTCAATTGTTGCTCATAATACTAACCACATATGAAATGTAGGTAAATATTACATCGTTGATGTTGGCTTTCCTAATGTATTAGGATTCCTAACTCCATATGATAAACAACAGTATCATGTTAGTGAATTTCATGGTCACAGTGGTAGGTTTAGATCTAAGGAGGATCTTTTTAACTACACTCACTCTTCTTTACACAATGTCATTGAGCAACGCTTTGAGATATTGAAGGGAAAATTTTCAATATTGAAAAATAAGCCATGATATGACTTAGACATCCAACCGTACATCATAGCAGCGTGTTTCATAATATACATTTCATAAAGAGAGAGGCACGTAAGGATGCAAACATTAACCATTGGGCCAATGAGCACATGGCATCAACTGATGAAAGTAATGGTCATGGAGTTAGACAAAAGTTGCTAGTTCTTACACCTCCAATGTCGAAATGAGTGCTATTAGGGACACTCAAATGCAATAAGGGAGCAATACCAAAGGAATCAACAATGACTTAGCTAGTGTTCTATCTATAGCTTTTTAGTCATTATTAGCGGTGGCAATTGGGCGGGTTAGGTTGGGTTTGGTTTGAGTTGAGCTTCAACCCAACCCATTTAACCCATCAACCCATTAATGACCCAGTTATATAAATTAAATGTGTTGGGTTCAACCTAAATCCGCTTTAACCCAATCCAACCCGCCCAAACACATTAATCTTATATTTATGGACTTAAAAAACAAATTAACTCTCTCTTAACAAATAAGTTGGTCATAGTTTGGTGGTAATTGTAGTTACTACTTACACAAGATGTGAAAGTTCAAATGACATTACATGTATGTTACTATTTACATAAGTGGTCATGTTTGGATTTGGGCTTGACCGAATCGCTTAGGTTCAAACTGGTCAGACAAACTTGAATTATCGAATTGGATTATCTTCGATCTAATCACATTAAGGGTAGTTGAACCATTTAGATCTGGATAAGTCTAGTCGGACCAGACCAGACCAGTTCAGTCAATAATGGATTAACTTGGACCGGACCATATCAGGTTTATGCATGGATTTGGAACTGAATCGACTGATCCGAAGTAGGTCAACGTAAGTAAATCGGGTTGGGTTGTGTGGATATTGGTTAATTGGATGGTCCAAACTAGGCAAAGCACTCGAGAATCAAACCATCCCACCTGAAACTATTTCGAATTCGGGTCATTTAGATCCAGATCAATCCGATCGAATCGGATCGGATTGGACCAGTTCAACCAATGGTGGATTGACTTGGATTGGACCATATTAAGTTGTGCATGGATTTGGGACCGAACCGACTGGCCCAAAGTGGGTCAATGCAAGTAAATCAGGTCGATTCATATTTGGGTTGTGTGAATATTGGTCGACCGGACGGTCCAAGCCAGGCAAAGCACACGAGCACCAAACCATTCCACTTGAAACCATTTTGATTTCGGGTCAACACGGATTGGCTTATGCCAGGCCAAGTCATGCTGTGTGAATACTGGTTGGACAAGACGACCCAAACCAGGTAGAGCAAGCGCTACTAAACCGTCCCGCATGTAGTCTATTTCAGATTCGGGTCTACCCGGATCGGTATATGCTGGATTAGGTCAGATCGTGTTGAATTGGTCCAAACTCGGGGCAAATTGATTTGGATTTATGTTGGGTGAAGTGTGTTGATTCAAGACAAAACTAAATTTAGTCAATAATTAATAGAAAATTAACGCATTAATTATAAACTATTTAATTCAAATGAAGAAAATTAAAAAAAAAGGCTAAGGAATTAATACTTATGTCTGTAATGGTTAACCCAATGGTTATCCACAACCCATTGGGTGGGTTCAGCGGGTTGGGTGAAAAGTTGCTACCCCTAGTCATTGTTACAAAGTCATGCATTACTATTGACATTTATGATAATTTGCAACCAAATACACTTTTTGTTTTATATTTGTTTGATTGGATATTATTGGTCTTGTACGTGTGATGACATAGCTAATGTTTTATCTATCTCATACAAATTGTTATGTTGCTTTGATTATAATATGGTTATGATGTTTTTATGCTCATTAATATTGCATGTTGTAGGTACAAATGGCCGAAGAGATTTAATTGTGATGCTCGTAAGGAAATAGTCTTATGACTCCACATATGGCAAAAACTAAAACAAATTATGGGTGATGGTTTCTCTACTGTCCAGTTTGAGAAAACCATAAAGGGTCATTCCTTTGGGTGGACGAATACCTTGGGCCCATCCAAAATCACTTAGGAATAGTACTACTCACCATAGTTCATCCACATCACAAACCCAACTCAACAATAAGTACATTGCAATTGTTGCTTGTTGTGACTATAACATCATATGTATGATGTTATTAATGTGCCTTGTGATAATTATGTTGATATTGAATCTCTTCAAGTGATGTCTCTCTAATCATATGTTCATCCACTTTGACAAAATCTTGAGTGAACCAAGATATAGTTATCATGCAACATGTGATCTTCATCAATTTTTTTGTGCATTTTTTTGTATTTTCGCAGCAATTTTCTATCCACCACGGTTTTGGGGTTTTTTTGTCCACTATGGTTTTTAATCAAATACGCATTTTCAGTATATTTATATTCTTTTATAACATATATTTTATTTAGTTTTAATTTTTTATATAAAAAATTAACATTTAGAGCAAAAAAAATGCATTTTTAGAAAAAACAATAGGGCAAAGCACCTTTTTCACCTTGGAAACACATAAATCTCGAAAAGTTGCCCAAAATAAAAAAAAAAGATCACCCTAATCAAACTTTCGATTGCAAAGTTATGGCTTTTAAAAGTTCACATTTATGTACAAAAGGAAGATCTAACAAGGAACAAACAATAGATGTGCATTAAGCAGAAAAACAAGGAAAAAGGAAAAGCAAAAGGAAGCTACCATCACCCTGCCCACCAATCGAAGCAAAAGCCACAGGCTCACGGCCTTCATGAAAGGTCCCAACCTTTGAACCTTGATTGAAATATAATACAGGTAAAATGTAACTTTTGAATGAAAAACAACTTGAAACATTTTATTGTTTATGAGCACCCCTATTATAAGGGGATTTAACCTAAGCCTAGACCTTATTCATCCTGCATAGCAGGTTTGAAATATAAAAATATGTCCAGGCTAATGATGATTAACCTAGTAATAGCCATGTTTCCCAATTAAAAAAGAAAATCAATTAGATCAACAATGTAAACCTCTATATCCAATAAAGCAAGTCTTATTAAGAAATTGCCATGTCTTGATGGGATAGAAATAAGTAGCAAGCTTTAGAAATATGGTAACCACTCATTAACAAGCTTTATATAGAAGTGTGCCACAAATTATATTTCCACAAGATATACTAGATGGGATCAACATGATTGCTAGATTATGCAAGAAAGAAGCAATTTTTAGAAAACTGAATCAGGAACTAAACCGAAAAATGCCCTGGTTCTAGACCTAACAGTTGAACTATATTAAAAATTGGTTTTATCAGTTTTGTACCAAGTTCAACATACCTGGCTAGTTTAATATTCAAATCATTCACATAACAGATTGATTATATTTCAACAAGCAGGAACATTAGCACAAAAAAGGTAGTAACTTGATTCTCAAAATCAAAAGCAACTCTTACAAATGCTCCAAATGCTTTTTTTTTTGGTTAATTTTATTTTCCACGGTCCAATGCTCAAAAGCAAAAGTTTATCAAGATGGAACCTTTCTTTTTTGTTACTGTATCAAATGGAAGCATGAAGCCCTTCACTTCCCCAAAGTTTTCCTTGTTCTTGTGTCATTTTCCTTTCTACCTCCTTTTTGGAATTGATTATGGAACCCAAAGTCATTTTAATTTAGGAAGTTATTTCAATTTTTGAATGAGAATGTATCTGTTTCCCCACTTATTTGAGACCCATGCATACTTTAATCATAACATTTGTTAATAGTTAATAGGGAATCCAAATGGGTTTGTGATAAGAGAATAAATATGGAGAGAGGCATCTGAGATAAAACTCATAATGATCCGGTTCACTAATCATCAGTTCCTCTAGCAATTAGGTAATTATGGTTTCCAAAATTTTGCTATCTCTCTCTCTCTCTCTCTCTTGAAAAGCAAAACCAGAATTTGAATACATCCCCTTCACAGAATTCTATTTCTTAAAACACATGTTATTAAAAAAACAAATGCATATATATTGGCAACCCCCCCCCCAAGTTATGATAAGCTATTTTTTACATTTAATCTTTAATGGACTAACGCTGCATTTGGCGTTCCTTATTTAAATGACCTATCTCCTTTTTTTAGTTAAAAACTCAGTATTCATAGCAGCATTTTAAGTGCAAAAAGGAGACAAGTCCTTAAAACAAGGAATGCCAAATGATGCCTAAAAGGAGAACTTTAACTCCAACTTGTTAGACAATGTATGCCCTTAGCTCTAATTAGATTAATGTATAGATACATTTATTGTATATTGGTATGCTTTTGTGAAATTACCCCTTAAACTGGACACTTATGAGATTCGTGTTAGTTTAGAATGTTCTCACCCATTAGATAGACATTGGGGAGTTTATCCTACTAAGGCTAACACTGATGTGATGCCAATGAAGTTGGGGTAGCTTGTCTTAGTAACTAGGGTTAGACCCAAAGCACATGCAATGTGTGTTTGGATGACACACTAAACCCAAACCATTTTCCAGTTATGCCCTAGACCTTAGAGATTGATGGGCAAAACTGGAAAGTTATACATAAACCCTAGATTTGATTATGGTATTGCACTAGGTGTTGGATTGGGCTATTTTTGATATGCCAATCAGTGAGATCCATTAAGGGTCAAAATTTGGGGTATGTTGGGGCAGTTGTTTGCAAAAGGTTTTAATTCCTAGGATCCATCAAATCAGAGAGTGGCACTGTACCTTGTAGCCAGGGGAGAGGTCATTCCCTGTTAGGTAATGTTTGATCATTATAGGCCGAGAAGTTAAGTGTAAGAGACCATTAAGAGACTACATGATGCACTTTATCTTATTTAAATCCATTACCCTTAAGTCTTCATAGGATGGCTGAGGGGTTCACTATGTTTAGTAGTGAATTCAACCAAACATTTTTATAGAGGTTAGGCCACACCCATGTGGACTTATGTGAAGTCATTGTGGGGTCCCATGCCATACAAATCAGGCCTAAGTTGGCTATGTAACATTTTGGGTCGTGAGCATTTGAAAGAAATGGGCCTAAGGCCTATAATTAATAAAGTAAGTTGTCACATGTCAACTTAAGTTGTCATGTGCTCTCGGTCAAATTTGAGTTTGGAAATGGGTATAGAGCACCCATACCCATTAGATTTGGATAATCTCCTAATTTGATTAGGAGAATGCTCAATAAGGAGATAAAAGAAGAAGAGGGCGAACTATACTAGAAGACCACTCTCTCTTGTTCTCTCTTCTTCTCTTTTGTCTTCCAAGAAACTCTATCATGACCTAGGATTTCAAAGACTAATAGAGATCAATTTTATTTTGATTTTTGCAAGCAAAATTCATAGAAATTTCAGGCTCACCTTCCCCAGTTCGATCGAAGCAGTTGGGTTGCAATTTTGTTGAAAATTGTGTTACCGAATCAACTTCACCTATACACTATGCCATTTTCAATGGGGGCCGGTTTTAGGACTGATTTGGGCATGAACTTCCACCTTTGGATCTGCCTTTGTGGTATCCGTATTATGTATAAATCTCCCTCTTTGTCGGGTTTCAAATCTAGTCTAGTTCAGTGCAAGACCGATCCTGAAAAATGTAAATTTTCAAAACATATTGAATCCGATTCCTAGAAGGATTAGAAAATTTTTAAGATTTCACCCAGCCATCTAGCATGGTTCAACAGTTCATATGATGGATCCCAACCCTTCCAATACAACCAAACCCCTTCTTTTTCATTTACTTTAAGCAAACGAAGCAAAATAGCTTAAGAGGTTTAATTGATGCAACCTATAATCACTAGGCTGCAACTTGAGTCGGGTGTTGCATTAAGTATTTGTTAAATTTTGGATGAGCCCAAAACCCTAATTTAAGTCTAGTGTAGTTGAAGTTAGGGGTGTTAATTGGATTGGATTTGGTCCAATCTGATCTGGTTCAATGTGAGTCCATTACAAATGACTAGGTCCAATTCAATCTAATGAATGTTTTGGACCAATCCAATTCAATGTCTGGACCATCCAAAATGTTCAAATTTGTTTTAATTTAGATTGGATTCAACCTAAACCCTGTCCATTGACACCTATATTCTAATCTTATATCAATGGACCAAATATTGGCTTAATTCAACCCAATCCAATATAAATTTTTTATGGACGGACCAAGTCCAATCCAATCTAATAAATATTTTGGACTGGATTTATCCAATACGTCCAAATTGATTTTGGTCCAGTACAAAACCGGTCCATTGACACCCTTAATTGAAGTTCCTTTTTTGTTAATGGGCAAAATCTATGGTGCATGAATAGAACATGAAGTAAAAAATTTAAACCAGTGATAAGATGATATTTCATTGTCACAAAATTGAATCTTTAACATTATTAAAGTCTTCAATGGTACATATTAATTGTTTAAATGTGAACCAATAAAAATAAACACACTATGTAATTTTTTTAATTAATGTGATCATTTTTAGTTCATTTTATTAATAATATGTGATATTTTTGGTTTAATTTATTAACATTATTCAATATTTGATTGTAATCCAAATCCAATTCAAATAAAGTATAAATGCGATTGATGTGATCCACTGAATATGAATATTTACATAGTGGTTTTTTCTAAATTAATTGAATGAGAAAATGTGAAAACGAATAGGCAATTCAATTAATGCGTCTTGGCATCAGCTACCGGCAAGTGGAATTTTAGAGGATCAACTTCCACCAACCCCCTAATTTTAGTGCATCTCGAAGCTAATGTTCCACCAACTGGTCTAAGACTAGGTGGTAGGTGGTTTTGCCAATTAATTTAAGTAATTAAAATATCTAATCCAACTAAAAAGTAATAGGTTTGCTGAAGCAGAGAATCGTCTACGTGTTGCCACTTTCGTTTTTCGTTTTGTAAATAGAATTGATAACATGGTGATTTCTTTTTCAAACTCTAGTTATTAAATTCTGAGGGGGCATTTGACATCATGATTGGTTTTGTTTCTAAAAATTAAGGGAAAATTGTAGAATAATACCGTATATTTTGGATATAGTGACTAGTCTTACTTTGGTCCATGAATTTTAAAACATGTTAATACGGTATCTAAACTTTTAAAACGTGTTAGTTTAGTTCCTAGCGTTAGCAATCCGATAATTATCTTTATTACATGATGATATGTGTGACTTGAAACTTGAAAATATCAAAATTTCCCTCAATACTCTTCATCATCTTCTTCCTCAAGAATCAAGGTTGAACTAAAGAAATATCAATTTTTGACAAATTGCTTTTCTCTATGGACTTCTAAGAGACTTGAACATTTGGATGGTTGATAAAGAAAACTATTTGTGTGACTTGAAACTTTTGAAAACATCAAAATTGCCCTCAACACTATTCATCATTTTCTTCCTCAAGAATCAAGGTTGAACCAAAGCAATATCGGTTTTTGACAAATTGTTTTTTTTCTACGGACTACTAAGAGGCTTGAATATGTGGATGGTTGATAAAGAAAATTATGACACTGGAAGAGCATTTGCATACTTTCACATACCATTTAACTACGGTTAACAATTTTGTATTAAATTGGCACATTTTAAAAGTTTAAATATTGGATTGAAGCATTTTGAAATTCGAGAACTAAAGTGAAGCTAAGCCCAAAATACTGGGTACTAATCTACAAATTTTCCTAAAAATTAAAATCACTTCCACATCATCAAAAACAACAACTTTATTGATGTGAGAGTTGATTAAACTGAACTATTTAAGTAAGGATTGAGACATGGTTGAGATGATCCCATATTCCCATCCTAAGCAATTTCATATGAACCTTTAACCATTTTATACTTGACCTCGATCGTTTTTCTGTAAATGAGGGTTAAGTAAGTTGGCAGGTCCCACATAAAAGAAATAAATCCACTTTCCTACTGTGGGTATTAAATAGTCCCATGAAAAAGAATAATTCCTGAAACAGTTCATTTACATAGAGACTTAAGTAAATTACTTTGTTAATACATGATTAGACAACGATGTCTTGATAATTTTGTATATAAAATAGTTATTTATATCTTTACCTTAGAAATAAAAGAATAGTAGTAAATACATAATGTAATGTTAAAAGAGGTGGGAATATAAGTGAAGCGTTTTAGACTGAAAATACCTTTGGCATTCTTTTGCAGATATAGAAGCTCATCCACCATACAAATGGAGACATTATCATGATTGAGACTTAAGATATTAAGTCATATGGCCATCCAGTTGTGCTGGTTTTGGGCAAAGTAATCTGTTAAGTAGGATAAATTCAGCCCAGCCTTGTGAATTTCGGAATATTCTTTGTCAAGAGTTGTGGGGCTAGAGCCTGTAACCACTTATGTCGAACCCTAGCCCTATGTATTTTATTATTAACCTGAAACCTTATTTTTGATTCCACATCCCACTGAACACTAAAGCGTTCAACTAACAAAACAAGGGAGGCACTAGCCACACTAGCTCCACCTTTGACATTAGGGACGGACATGCACCAACGTTGATTTGTCTTGTGACTCGTGTCTCATTAACCCAGTCTTCCATATGTGCAGATTTTACTAATTTGCAACCTTTGTAAATTGTTAGTTTGAATCTATGTTAGTCTGGACGGTTTATATTTATGGCGACTGTGGTTGCATATAGACCTGTTTATGGGCCGGGCGGGCTTTCACTCTCTATAAACAGGATTTTATTAGGCCCGAATTCAAGTCCAACACTGATAAAAAGCCCGAAACCAGGGCCCAAACCCAAAACCCAACCTAACAGAAGAAAGGACTCATCGTTGGTGATTGTATTTGCCGGTGCTGAGTTGGTGTTTGAGAGAGAGGACTCACACCGGTTTGTCAGAGTTTATTAGTTGTGTCGATGAGTGTTCATCGGTTTTATGTTTGCCTGAGAGTGTAAGATTGTGAGTCACTGTGAAAACTGAGAAGATGTTCAGTTAACTGGCTTAGACAAGAAAGAGATGAATAAGAAGAGGGGTTAGGATATTAGGGTTTTTTTATTTAGCCTATAGGTCGGGCCGAACTGGGTTTAGGCCAGACTTTTTTAACAAATCCCGAGCCCTGCCCACAACATAGTTGAGTTTGGGCTTTTAGGCCCGTAGGCTCAAATGTGTGTTCAGGCCCGTCCGGGGGCCGAGCTGGGCCGGGCTGGCCCGTCGGGCTACCCGGCCCATGAACAGGTTTAATCGCATGTGGTCGATTCAAATCGCAAAATTCAACCCTCTTCCGGCGTGAGACGAAATTCATCGTCTGTTGTAAATCGTTGAATGCTACTATTTTCTTTGCCTTCTTTTGTTTAATTTTTTTTTTTCCTTCTTTGTTTTTATTTTATGTTTGGTGAAAAGTTGTAATTGTAAATCAGATCAAGTCGGCAGCCGCTTGATTCGTAGACTTTCAAGAAACTTTCAACCTCTTTGTAAGGCTGTGTTTGGTTTGATAGAAACTAATAAAAAATTAGAACGTTGAGGAAAAGTTGGAAAGCTTGTTTGGTATCCATATTTATCGTCTGAAATAACTTTCTTTATCTTGGAAAACAGAAGAGAAGTGAATTGTACACAATCTCTGGTATACGGTTATTTGTTTGTGTTTATTATGATTTGATACATGTAGACATTATTAACTCTATATAAGATAAAACCACCTTTGAAAAATATTAAGGTTGCATTTGTTTCCATTAAAAAACAAATATGTACATTCAAAAAATTTTCTATCGAGTTCAGTTAATGAATATAACCAATCGATATTTTGGTTGTAATGTATATAAACACGGATTTCAAGATAGAAGTCCACCTTTTTATATAGACGGAAGCGCAAAGTTTGTATCCAAAACATTGATATAAACTTGTATCTATCAATTATGAATGCAAATATGTGTGGTAACTGTCATTATTGATACATAAATGTATGCTTATCAAAGGCTTGCAAAATTAAACTAGAATATATTTATGTATTGAATCAGCATTTATACCACCAATATACATAGCCTAGACATTAAAAAAATTGTTTGTATCAAAGTGTTTTTCACCAAAACCGAGATAAAATAGGTGCAACCGTGTTTACTCAAATTAGTTTAGCCAAATAAAAATTAATTAGCTTAAAACACTCATATGGCACTGACATGATATTTTCTGAGAAAAGCACACCTACCTCCATTACATTTGTATTTTTTATTTTTTTTGGCACACAAAAGCAGCTTCATTGATTAGAAAATACCTATACATGATTGTGGGCAGTGTAAACGCAAAAGCATATGGTGGAAATAAAGCATGCATCGGTTTAGCTAAGTGTAAATAACGGGGACTGGATCACGAGACCCAGTTACATACATTTATTACGTATGAATCATGGTTTTCAAAACCGGATCCGAAAAACTAAGAGCCCGTTAAAACCATTGATTTTTGTCAGTAAATTGCTGACTTGGGCGGTTAATTTTTTTATTTTTTGTTAGAACCGGCCAATCCGATAATCGGACCACTGACCGATTCGGTCTCCGGGTCGGTTTTAAAAACCATGGTTTGAATGGAATTTGCCCATTCATCATCCACAATAACAGATGGAAGGGAAAAATGGTGCTTCTCACAAGATTTGAAATGGCATCAAAGATAATATTTTCTCACAAGATCTAAGGGTCCATTTGGTTTGAAAATATAGGGGTATGAAATTGGAATTAGAATGGTCTATACGAGAGAAATGGTCATCCCCTTCCCTCCCTTGGAAATGTAATTTTATTCTAGCCAATAGTAATTCTAATTCCAATTTTAAGTTGAACCAAACAGGTGAAGGAATACACCACTCTGATTCCATCTATAAACCAAACGGACGCTAAGATTGGTAGACATCGTTTGATAACAAAGAAAGTAAATGTGAAGTGATCGATGTACCGTCTTTGTCAAAAGAAGAGAGAGATGAGAGTTTAAGCTTTTACCTTAATGATTGGCTGTTTAATTTCTTACCCATTTATAAAAAAGAGAAATCCATGAGCATTTCAATTCTACCCTTTCTTGATTTCATATTTCCAAACCTATCCCCTCTTAAAATGCTGATTTTATAATTCCAAATTTACCCCTTCCCTGATTTTATAATTCCAATTATACTATATCTGTATCATTTATAAAATTAAGGATGGTGACAATGTTCCATCAAAAGCCTGATTTTTTACTTTCCATTTTTACCTTTTATTATGTTTTTTTTTATTTTTCCAATTCTATTTAATCAACAGTTAACACTTGTAATTGGATAATCTCTGCATCTCATCATTTTCTCATTTATAAAAATGAGGATGGTGACAATGTTTTGTCAAAAAGCCTGATTTTCATTTTTCATTTTTACCCTTTATCATGTTTTTTTATTTTATTTTAAAGTTTGATTTTCACTTTCCATTTATACCCTTTGTTATATTTTTTATTTTTCAATTTTATTTAATTAACAGTTAATACTTGTAATTGCATAAAACAAATAAAATAACAATAAGACTACTATGGAACCTATTCCTTGCCTTATCTGATATTCTCTCGAAACACCTACTTAATGAACCTCTTCATTGATTAGAGCCAACACGTGTCAAGTATCGGATAATTTGCCCAAACCACGAATTTGAATTGAAGGGAAGAATTGATTTTTTTTACCTCTCTTTTCATCAGGGAACAATAAGATGATTAAATGAAGCTTTTTTTCTCCCTAATTTTTTTTTCAATTGTCTCTCTTAACCTAATAAGTTGTATTGGATCAAGAAATGCTCTTAGGTTCATTATATTGATTCATTTTAAGTGTTTTTTCTCGATGATCATTGGGCCAACCCGATAATCTAACACCCTACCAACGTAATATCGTAGGGATCGTACTTGGTAGGGCTATAGGGGTTTGGAATGCATTTTGTTGGTAGGAGATCTGAATTTTTCTATATAAATCGAATGGATGTTCGATTCGAATCCAAATATAAATGAATCAGGATTAACCTATATCCTAATGCTAAGCATTAGATATGTAAATAACGACCCCACCATTGATGAGCAGAACAATAGGAGCCAAAAGGCCAAATGTCATCATTCACACATGAAGCGAAGACGTAAAACCTAAAACCCCAATTCTCTCCTTTAAACCCTTCTCTGTATAGTGTATATCTTATCCACTCCCCCTACTTTACAGTAGGAAGTAGAAATGACATCTCTCTTATCCTACGTACCTTTCTCCTCAAAATGAAGAAAACAATATAAATTATAGAAAAAACAAAGAAATATGTAAAAAATTAAAAAAAAAATAGAAATTCATAAAAATTTCTATACCATACTAAAAAATGAGAATGTTGTTTGTACCATTTATAAAAATGAGGATAGTGACAATGTTTCGTGAAAAAGCTTGATTTTCACTTTCCATGTTTACCCTTTTTCAGTTTTCTAATTTTATTTAATTAACAATTAACACTTGTAATTGGATAAAACAAATAAAATAATAATAGTTTTTTATTTTTCCAATTTTATTTAGTTAACGGTTCATGCTTGTAACAAATAAAATAATAATAAAACCACTATGGAACCTACTCCTCTCTCTCCCCTTAGGCCTTATCTGATCTTCTCCCCAATAAGGCTGCAATCGGATTGGGTTCTGATTGGATGTAGCAAAATCTGCATCCGAACCGAATATTAAGAACCTACATTCAAATTTGATTCGAAATTCGATTGGATTTAGAGACTCATATTCGAATTGAATCCTAACAAACTCATATCGGATTCAAATTTAATCCAACTCCACTTTAGATTCTCTAAAATGCCACTAAAATAAAAAAAATATTTATTTTCAACTTTTATATATAATAAATTAATATAAATATAACATACTAATTTTATTATATATAAATTCATATATAATATAATATTTAAAATATATTTTTATAAAATTTAATATAATAATATAGAATTTATATATTAAAATTAATAAAATATTATAATATAATCATATTCAAATTTTAATCAAATCATATTGGGTCAAATCCAAATTTGATCTGATTATTAATTGGATGTAGATTGTAACATCCCAATCTAATCAGGTTACATAAATACGTAATCTGAATCCAGGATGATAAGATTGGATGTCGAATTGGGCCTCGGATTTTCGGGTATCATTAACAGGCCTATTCACGTCAGGCATAATTGATGAACCTCTTCATTGATTAAAACCAACATGTGTCAAGTATCGAATGGTTTGCTCAAAACCCAAGAATTCAAATTGAAGGGAGTAATGGATTTTTTTGACCTCTCTATTTTCATCATCGAACAATCAATTAGATTTTTAAATGAAGCCTTTTTTGGTTTTCTCCCTATTTTTTTAGGTATTTTTTCCCATTTCTCCTCTATTTTGATTGTCTCCATTAACATAATAAGTTGTATTGGATCGGGAAATGCTTTTAGGTTATTGATTTGTTTTGGGGTGCTTTTTTCTTGATGATTATTAGGCCAATCCAATAATCTAACACCCTACCAACGTAATACTGTAGCGGTTTGGTACTTGGTAGGGTCGTAAGGGTTTGGAATGTGTTTTGTTGGCAGGAGATCCAGACTCTTCTACAAAAATCAAACAGATGTTCAATTCAAATCCGAATATAAACGAATCAAGATCAACCTATATCCAAATGCTAACCGTTAGATATGCAAAGAACGACCCCATTATTAATGAGCAGAACGACATGCGGCAAAAGGCCAAATATTATCATTCACATGTGAAGCAAATAAATAAATTCTAAAACCCAGTTCTCTCCTTTAAATCCCTCTCAGTATGGTGTATATCTTATCCATTCCCCCTACTTCACAATAAGAAAGAGGAAATAGAAATGGCGTCTCTTTATCCTATGCACCTTTCTCCTCAAAATAAAGAAAACAATATAAATTATAAAACAAAAAAAAAAAACAAAGAAATACACAAAAGCATTTACAAAAAAAAAAAGAAAATAATAAAAATTTCTATACCATGCTAAAAAAATGAGAATGTGAAATACACAAAAAATTTACAAAAAAATATAGAAAATCATAAAAATTTCTATACCATGTATATCTTATATACTAAAAAATGAGAATTGTTGCAATTGGTTTGGTCAAAACACCCTAATTTTACTTTACAACTTTACCCTCAACTTTCTATTTTTCCCATTATATATATGTTATTGCAAAATAATTATGAGAAAACACATAAAATGAAAAAAATAATATAAATTATAAAAAACAAAGAAATACATAGAAAATTTACAAAAAAACAGTAAATCATAAAAATTGAAAAAAAAACATAAATTACAAATCTATACCCGATATGTAAAAGAATAGTCAAATATCACCATCAATATCAAATACCCCGTGCATCGCATGGGCCATTCCACTAGTGATCTAGAAAAAAAAAAAAGTTTTTACATCATAAAATCGGTGTCAAATTGTCAATTTTATTTTCATTCTCAACTCAAAAAGTGACATGCATGCAATTTTACATTGATTTAGGGGTAAAACTTGAGAGAGTTTTTGGGAATGCCACGCTATCACGAGAGTGGGTAAATTAGTAATTGCCCCCTAATTTATTTTGACCAAAAACAAAAACATGAGCGGTATACTACCATGAACGTGTTGTTGGCCCAGAAACTCTCTCATGATCATGGTTTTCAAAACCGAACCGGACCGGACGGTCGGACCAGAAAATCGGTAATTGGTCATTCCCTGAGTCCGATTTTACTAAAAACCGGAAATTGTTAAAAAACGTTAGAAAAGTCAAAAAATCGCTGAACTGGGCGGTCGAACCGCTCGAATCCCTTACTCCCTTTAGCACTTGCAGCGACGAACGGCAAACGGCGAACGGTGAACAAAAAATAAAATACCTCACCCTCATCAGCACTTGTAGCTGCGATTTGCAATGGCGAAATGCGAACGACGAACAAAAAATAAAATACTTCACCCTCACCAACACTTGCAGCGGCGAACGGCGAGCTTGCAGCGGAACTCGGCACGGGGCATTGGCAACCAAGCCCACTGTCGCCGTTCGCGATCATCTCGATCCCGAATCGCGATCGTCTTGATCATCTCTATCCCAAATCCATCTCCAACCGCTCCTCCCTCGTCTCCGCCTCCGTCCAGCACCTCCGATTACGATGACACTTATGAAGACGACGTCCATGTCGTCGCTCACTCTTTCTCCGAGGCCGAGCAAGCTTCCACGCTCGCAATTTCGGATCTCAAGTCCATCGCCGATTGCATGATTTCCTCGAGCTACGATAAAGAGATCAAAGGTCTCTAAAGTCTTGGAATCGAGCAGCTCACCTCCTCTCGTATCCAAAAGATGATTGGAAATTTGGGATGTCTTAGACCTTAAGATAAAAACCTGGCTCAATGCCGCCAAGGTATTAGTCAAGACTCTTTTTAAAGGGAAGAGACGCGAGAGAGTTATTTGTTATTTTTTATCACATATAAATATTTTTTGTTTTTTATTTATTTATGACGTCACGAGTCAAACCGTTCGACCCGGATAATTGACCGTCGAACCGGAAAATGGTGCCCTGACCGGTTCGTTCTTCTAGTCCATTTTAAAATCCTTGCTCATGACAACTTTGTCCACACCTACCCGGGATGTTTTTCATGTACCATTGTGATCTGGGTAGATGTGGATAGAAGATCTGGACTCTTATTGGACCCCAATCCCCAAAATTATGAATCCGGTTTGGGTCAGGGCAAAGCCCGTTCCAATAACCTTTACTAATCTGGCATTTGTTAAAAGTTAAAATTGCGCGACTGGTGGGCGTGGACACACGTGTATTTGAATCCGTGACCACCCCACCAATCCGAAAAATACTTTGGTTTCATTTTCATTAAACACGTGGCGAAAGGACGAGGACTTTAGTATTATCCTATTAAAAAAAGTAAGAATAAAAAAGTAGAAGAAGATAGAAAAGGCGTTGGTCGTAGAGCAACAGCCAGCGAGGTTCCATCCCGAATCTGTCTTGTCCGGATTAGTTGAGTTCAGATCTGGTCCTCAACGTCACAGCACGTTTCAGTCGTGCATCTAGAACAATTCGGTAATCGTAAATTTTTAATGATGGGAGATGCTTCAGATTCACGGATGAAACGTTCTCTGTGTGAGGCGCGATTTGTCAGGAGCAGGTCCGAATTCGTCAGCTTTGTGTACGTTTTCAGATTTTTTTCCTTCTCTTTTCCGTCTTGTGTTTACCTGAAAACCACAACGCTGATACCGTAGTCTTTTTAAAGTGAAAACTCGCTCGGATGACCGTTGGTTTGTCGTAGCCACAGCGTAGGGTGTCCTCCTGGGAAGAAGAAGCTGCATCATCAGTAGCTGAGGAAGATCTGAGAAATGGCGATGATGTCCACAATCTCTTCCTGTCCACAATTCTGTGGACTGCGTCTCTCTGGCTTGAGCTTGAAGTTGGATCAGTCGCAAACACTATCAACAACCCAATTCTTTTTTCAGCATGTTGATTCTCACCTACATCTCTCCGCAGCTCGACGAGGTTGCAGAGGTGTCATTACCATGGCCGGCTCCGGAAAGGTGAACCTTTTTTTTTGTTTATACAATCTCTCTCCCCCTCCACCCCTAGCTCTTTCTGTTTTGGTTCCATTTTCCTTTCATTTAGATTGCTATTGAAACTTGTATTCGACATGTGTGTATGACTGTATGTATCTCTATCTGTTCATATTTTCTGTAATTTGCGTTAAGCGAGAATTTTCCCCCCTTTTTCTCGTTCAGTGGTTATTCTAAGTATTTAGGAATGTGGAAGCAATCTGGTTCCAATCTTCTCTTCTTTCATTTAATTTTTTTTTTTTTTTTTTTTTTTCTGGAGCTTCTAGCCTGAAAATGTATCTTTGCTGAAAGTGGACTGATGCATTAATCGGCTTGCGAAAAAATTGCAAGGCTTCTGGATTCCTATCTGGCATGGAATTCTAAGTCAAAAAGGCTCTCTCTTGGTGTTTCTTGGACATTTATGGAAAAGCATCCTTTTCTCTTGATCATTAGAATTTAGAAGATCTATTTTGTGAAGCTCTGTATAGACAAAAGCCTTTTCTAGCCCAGCGAATTTGAAAGTTTGATGTTTTTTTTTTTTTTTTCTGATTATTTTTGTTTATTTTGACCTTTCTGTTCTTTAATAAGACATTTTGTTTCTTCGTAGCAATGCCATATGCTTCAACATACTGTTGAGTTCTGGCTGATGGGACAAAAGATCTGTCAGTTAAACTAATGTACATGCAGAGATTTTTTTTCTTGTTTCTTTTTGGGTTTTTGAGTGTTTTATATTGTACTTTTTGTCTTTGCACTGCCTGATACCTTACTTTCTTGTGATTGCAGTTTTTTGTTGGCGGGAACTGGAAGTGCGTAAGTACCTGTTATCACATGCCATTTTCTTATTTCTGTCCTTATCTTGGATTTTGGTATTGTTTTGTTAGATTTTTTGCCTTAATGGTGACCGGGTTTGAAGATCTTAGGTGTAATGTGTTTGTTATATAGAAGTACAGAACTGTTCAGGAATATCATTTATTTGACATCCTACCATTGTAATGCAATTTTCCCTAGTTAACTAACTGTTTATATGATGTGATGTAATCGTTTCTGGTCACGTACCATTTTTTGTAATGTATAAATTTTTTTGGCGAACTACCTCGTTATTTGACCCGGTGGTGATGTGCCTTGGTGATGAGCTACTTGGTAGCGAACTCCCTGGTGGAGAACTGCCTGGTGGCAAGCTCTCTGGTGGAGAACTGCCTGGTGGCGAGCTCCTTGGTGGCGAACTACCTGGTGGTGAGCTCCTTGGTGGCGAACTGCCTGGTGGTGAACTGCCTGGAAGCGAACTGCCTGGTAGCGAGCTCTCTGGTGGAGAACTACTTGGTGGCGAACTCTCTGGTGGAGAACTGCCTGGTGGCAAGATCCTTGGTGGAGAACTGTCTGGTGGCGAACTCTTTGGTGGAGAGCTACCTGGTGGCGAGCTCCCTACTAGGCGGCCTGTGACTCAGAGAATGGTGGAGCTCCCTGGTGCAGCGCAACCCGACTACCCTCTGCATGAGGTGATCTTCTTTCCTTTGTAAGCAATGGGAGCTGAGGGACCTGCGAGAACTCCATCTTTTCCTCCTCTTTGTAGGCGGCGGGAGCTGAGGGACCTGCGAGAACTCAACCTTTTCCTCCTCTTTGTAGGCGGTGGGAGCTGAGGGACCTGCGAGAACTGAATCAGAGGACCCGGGGGTATTTTCCCGGCAGGGACTCTCCGACGCTTAAGTTAACACTCTGATTGTAGAGAGCTTTGAAGATGATATTGGAGAAACGAGAGAGCTAGAGAGCAGGGATTATCTCTATTTTTTCCATCCTCCCCCCCTTTGGGGGGTGAGGTCTTTATATACCGGAGTCCTCGTGGGTTAGGTGGGTGAAAAGCCTCCAAACGGTAAGACTCATCACATCCCGTCAGAACCAGGGTACGGTGGTGAACTCCTCGAGGTCGTCAGGCTGGTGCTTGTGTCAGGCGGCTAGGTCGGTGCCTGGGCCAGGTTGTCAGGGCGGCGCCTGCGTCAGTCGACGGGTCTCGTGGCGAGCTCTTCCGAGCTGCCTGGCTCCTTGGCGAGCTCTTTGGTGTGCTATCGAGCTCCTTGGCGAGCTTCTTGGTGAGCTACCGAGCTCGCGGGGTATGCATGCCGAGTTTATCGGTGGGCGTCTTATGGGCGGCTAGGTCGGCCAGGTCGGATCATGTGCCAGGCTGATCCAGGTCGGCCAGGTCGCGCAGACCGCGCCAGGCAGCGCGCAAGCCGCGTGCAGGTCGCACCAGGCCGGCCAGACCGGTGCTCGGGTGGGATACCAACTTGGTAAGTTGTTGCCTGGGTGTTTGCCTACTTGTCACGAGGTGCCACGTGTCGCAATTTCACTGGAGGGCCAAATCTGCCCTCATCATGATGCATGGATGGAAAACCCATACAAGGGCCTCCCTGAAAGATGGTCCCTTGAGCAATGCAAACATGAAATATCAGATGCATGCAATATAATTTTATTTGTAAATGTAAATGAGCTGGGGTACTTTTTCTTTAATATGAGGACCGTTCTTTCCCAAAAGTTCAGGCAAATATTAAACTATAAAATACAAAGAAAATAAGTAAGGATTGGCATATGAATAATTGAGATCAAATAACAAAGAAAGATGGTGTCCAAATGGTCTAACTGGGTTTCACTGATAAAAAAAAAACAAGGTCTAACTGGGTTCTAGATGCCATGACAACCCTGGGATCACTTCTCAAGGATGGAGCAATCTTGGTTCTAACATTACTTGGGATCTTGATTGTTCTTTCTTGACATTCCTTGTTCTCTTTGGCCAAATTCCAAACCACTAAGTGCATGGTAGATTGAGGCCCCATTTGGTGTGTCTTTCTGCATGGTCTGTTGGCTATTTAGAAGCCCGGCAGACCGTGTTGTGGTCTTTTTCCATTTGCTTGCATCGAAAAGGCGTGCAAAGGGCTATTTTTGGGAAGCTCCAAATGGAGCTTTTTGTTTTTCAACTCGTCTTCGCGTGGAAAGACATGCCTTAACCAAACAGTCTTCGGGCTGTCAAGATCTTGATTAACCAAACAGTCTTCAGGCTGTCAAGATCTTGATGCAAAAGCTCACTACGTCTTTTGGCTGTCAGAGCTTCCAGAAAATCTTTCAAAAAAGACTTGTCAAATGGCCCCCAGTGGTTTCCATTTTTTTTGTCCTTGACTATTTTGAGTCTTATGAATTTGCAGAACAGGACTCAGGAACAGCAGATATGGCGTTTAGTTAATGCCAAGTGTAAATCTGAAATAAATGTGAAATGAAGGGAAGGAAAGGGAAATAGGAAGAAGAGAGAGAATAATCCAGGAGTCAGCAGGTAGTCTTCTCTAGGAGCTGGGACCTAAATAATCTATACGGAGTGTTCAAAGCAGCTGAACTAGCTTATCTGAATCTTCAGATCAGTCCTCCCAAACGTGCCATAAAACATTTGGTAAGGAGGAGGAGGCTTTTTAGGGAAAGGCCACCAAGCACAAGTATATTTAATCATTTTTTGATAAGTAAACTGTATAAGGTATTTCATTAATTAATTAAAACAAAGGATTTTACAATGAATACTTTCCCAACCAGAGGTGCAAGGTGCAGCCTCAAGTACAACAGACAATTAAGTGGTCATCCACTTAAATCTCTTGATGGGGTTTTAGTAAGGGATCTACTTTTTATGGGTTGTGCGCCCAAGACTTTACTGGCTTTGCACTCTTAAGGAGATCAAAATTGTAGTTCTCGAACCTGGTCTGAGATAGAACAGCAAATAGAGAAAGAAAGAGAAAGAGCTGAAGAACAAGAGATTGTGGGAGTCAAGAGATCAGTCCATTAACCCCAGATCACTTTATATAGTTTGCAGCAATAAGTTACATGCTGGACCACAGTAAAATAATCAGATACCAACTAAATGCCTATAACATAGCATAAAATATACTAACTCCTCAACAGGTGCCAACTAATGTTTTGAACAGATCACTTGAGGACCCAGATAAGATTTTTTAAATCCTCATTGGATATGCAACTTCCCTAGAGTTTTGGCAACTGAAGTGCTTTGTTATCTTTAAATAGCATATATTTTAAAATATATAGATAGATACACACATGAGAGGATGTATAATGAGAAAGGAGTAAAAAAATAGAAAACATCCTTGAACCCAAACAAAAAATTTAGCAGGCATATCACTAAACAGAATGTCCTTACCCATACCTGATTTCACTAACTCGTGGGTGAGATATGAGCTCCCTTGAGATCCATTTAATCTGAACCGTAATGGAGGAATTTCCAACCTTTCGTATTATGTAAATAGGAAAAAGGACTAATTAAGTTTAGGATATATTCATGGAGACTTCAATACTATAGATTAGTTCATGATTGTCATAACATTATGGACAACCTTGTGTATGTGTCAACTTTTGTGTTTGATCAGTACAGGTTGTCCGACACTTGGTGGTTGTGTTTGGCACCTTAGCATTAATACATATCAAAAGTTTGCCAGGACATCCATGGTCCATGTATGATTTCTAATTATGATCTTGTTATATAAGATATTTCATTTACAGCTATGTATTTTGTAACTTATTGAAATTTTCTGATTTCTCTTTCAGACTCAATCGTGATATTATACTTGCAATTTCACTTTTCTCTTTTGATTCGTTGTCTTTATTAAATTGGTCTTAGTTTTGTCTAGTTGACTTTGTTGCATCCTCTGCAATTCTTTTTTTGTAGAATGGAACAAAAGATTCTATCAGCAAACTAGTTTCTGACTTGAACAATGCCAAACTGGAGGCTGATGTTGGTGAGATAACTATTTTTCTGCTTGATTACTTTTACCATTCCTCCATTATTTCTAAGCCTCAGCATGCATCTTTTATTGGTGCTCCTTTCCTTTAGTAAATGTTACTCCTACAATGCAACGGGAAGAAAATTATCTTCGACTGCTAAAGGATATCTTGATCCAAAGTTTTCCTGATCCCTTTCACTTCTACTGGCATTGCTTTGATGCTAATTCTATTGGCACTTTAATTTGTTGTAGTGATCTTCGTCTCTCAATTGAGCTTTATTCTGCAATGACAGTTAAAATATGGTCATTGTTACTTTGTATCTACTTAAAAGGCAAAAAATCTATTTTAGTTCCTTATTTTCTTTTTTTGAATGATGCAGATGTTGTTGTAGCACCTCCCTTTGTATACATTGATCAGGTAAAGAACTCATTAACAGATCAAATTGAGATATCTGCTCAGAATTCTTGGGTTGGAAAGGGTGGAGCTTTTACAGGGGAAATCAGGTCCTCTTCTTCTCTTAATTGAATATGCAAAATTAGTTTTTTCACAAATCTTAGATTTTTTCTCTAAGCTCAGAAAACTTGAGCGAGCAGTTCCTGACTGTATCATTATGCTGCTTGCAACCTATGAAAGTCCCTATTTGATTTGAAGACTCTGCTTTAATGTGATAACCATTGTTATAGAAATCTAAGAGTGAAGGTTTCTAATTTTCTATCATTTGAACTTTTAATCCCAAAATCTGGTTACAAATAGGTAGACTTAGGGCCGGTTTATTTGCACCGAATGGATGTTTGAGGTCTGAAAAAGATTACTTTTCAGATATCCCAGATCATTTGGTACAACTAGGGGTGGCCACAAGCCATGCTCTTCACGAGTTACTCGAGCTCGACCTGTGAAAAGCTCGGCTCGACTCGGCTTCAACCAAGCTTCGAGTCGAGCTCGAGCCCAATTTACAGGCTCGATTAATAAACGAGTTGAGCTATATATATATATAAAATTATAGAAAATAATATATATAATAAAAATATTATAATTCTTAAATTTTTAAATATCAAATAAAAAATATTTTTTATATATAATTTTTTATTTTTATAAAACATTTTTTCTCAAATCGAATTTGAGCCAAGCCCAACTCGAGCTTACGAGTTTTTGACTCGAGCCGAGCTCAAGCTCAGGGTTCTAGCTCGAACCGAGCTCGAGCCTTGTACTTCCTAGGTGAGCTGAGCTCGAGCCTCATACTATTCGGCTTGGCTCGGCTCAAATCAACCCCTAGGTACAACATCTGAATCTGGACTCTTAATTTTAAAGATTCTTCTTAATAGCTCACATGCCCATTTGCCTCTTAATGAGTTAAGGTGTGTTTTATAACTTTTCCTTCCAAAAATGACCTCACACTTTGATAGGAATTCTATGCCTTCTACCTAAAACCTTCTCTCTCGCGTGCATGCGCACGCACGCACACACACACACACACACACCATCTCTCTTTTGCTTCTGTTTTTTTGGTGGAGCTAGTGCCATTAGTAAACCATTTTCTTCCCATTTTCCCTTATTTTTTTTCTTCATTTGAAAAGAAAAAAACTCATAAGTTCATAGGGGTAAATATGCAACACAATTTCGTTTTAGATATTATTACATTCAGATATTCAAACAGTTCAATTGCATTTAAATGACAGAAAAACAAACATGCAAACTTTGGCTATTCAGACTGTAGAGTCACAATCAGATCCTTTTTACTTTCTCAGTTATACGAGTTCAGTTTTGCCAAATGCCACCTTAATTTAGATGTTCCTCCCACCTCTTCTTTTTCTCTTTTTCTCTGTCCTTCCTTGTTGGGAGACTGCAGTTCATAGCAATGCATGAACATTTATTTTTTCTTTTTGGAAACCTTTTAAAGGTTCTGGCTTCATTCTTCCCAATTGTATATAGAAACCTTCTACATGGGGAATGCTCACTCTTCCATTTTTTCTATAAAGTGAGAAAAAGAGAAAAGATGAATATCACAATCTTTTGATGATAGTCTTTCTTCTTTACTGTTTTGTCCAGTTAACTAATGCTATTATTCTTTAAGGAATCCAACACATTCCTGTTTTATGAACTTAATTCTAGGATCAAATTAAATTCTTTTTTTTTCTTATGAAGTGTGGAACAATTGAACGATATTGGCTGCAAGTGGGTTATTCTTGGGCATTCTGAACGGAGACATATTATTGGTGAGGATGATCAGGTATTGATTCCCAACATTATGTCGTATATATCTCCTCATTAAACAATAAATGTTTTCCATTCTATAAGTAGGGCTGCAAATGGTATCAGTTTGTCCAAAACTGAGTTTGAAACTGATCTGATTAAAGTGATTTAAATTCAATCTGTTTATAATTGGATTGAATATGGATTCACAACAACTTGATATGTCAATCCAAAACTGATAATGTTTAAAATTAATATGTATTTACTGGTAAGGTTGGCTTAGGGGCCATTGCTTGGTCTAATGGTAAAACCTTGGGATGAAAACCTGAGAACATGAGCTGAAGTCTGAGAATGGCCACCTTATGCCGTATAAAAAAGAAAAAAAAAAGCCTAAGATTAGGTCTGTATCCAGTCCACCCCTCCCAAATTATAAGTTCAAGTTTCACAGGAGTTACTTTTAAACCGTCTTGTTCATGATATATAATATCAAAGTCACTTCTAGTTCAGTCTTCAGTTATTAATAATATATAATATTTTGATAATTTTATAGTTTAATTTATTAAAAAAAGGCCATTATGCAATGTTGATCCTAGCCATCTGGGGTCTTTTGGCATTTTGCACAAAGTGGCAGCTTTCAGACTTGAACCCATGTTCTCACACTAGTCAACCTGTGATTTTACCATTATACCAAGAAATGACATTTTTGTAGTTTAGTTTGTTAGTTATATACAATATCTGAATCTGATGGATAAGGTTTGATTTGAATCCGAATTATTAATGGGTGGAATTGAGATCTAGGTATATTTGATTCAAATCCAATCCATTTGCAGCCCTATCTCCATGTCCATCTACATTTTTAAATCCATGTTATGACTAGCAGATGCAAACCTTAACTTGACTGGCATCCTGCCAATTCAGTTTATAGGAAAGAAAGCTGCATATGCCCTGAGCCAGAATCTTAAGGTAATAGCATGCATTGGAGAGAAACTGGAAGAACGAGAGGCTGGGAAAACTTTTGACGTCTGCTTCCAACAGATGAAGGCTTTTGCAGGCTAGTCTTTTAATCTCAGTGCTATGCCTTTTCCTGTGGTTGCACTCCTAATGACATGACTGCTTTCTAATTTGAGCTATGATCATGGTATGCAGAGCATGTACCTGGTTGGGATGATGTAGTTATTGCATATGAGCCTGTGTGGGCCATTGGGACTGGTAAGGTGGCCACTCCCGAGCAAGCTCAGGAAGTACATGTAGCTGTTCGCGACTGGCTAAAGAAGAATGTCTCAGAAGAAGTTGCTTCTAAAACACGTATTATCTATGGAGGTATTCCATATCCAACTACTACCTTGATCATTTTGATTTATGAAAACTGCAAATTTGTCATGGTTCCATGTGTTACATTGATAGTCTACTATGTTACACTAACAAATATATGTTGTTTTAGAACTAAAACATTTTATGCAAAGGTGGAAGCATTATTTCAGAACAGAATTTCTAGGTTTCCTTAAAAGAAGCATACAACCTGTAAAGAGGGCCAAATCCATATATTGAACGTCCATAGACCTTTTTTATGAGCTTTCCATAAATGTGACTGGAAGTAAAGACACCCCCCCCCCCCACACACACACACAAGAAAAAAAAAGTCATTACCCCATTTTGTAAATTTCTCCAAAACTATTCATCCTTTTGGCATCCATAGCACTTTGAATGAAAATTGCACGTTCAAGACTATTGGTTAACTATTTTCTTCCAGCTGAAGCTATATCAAGTTAGTATTATTATATCATATAAGGTTGGTCTCTCGATACATGAATTCTTCAATTTCTTATTATTACTGACGCAAGGAAAAGTCAAATAGAATTTCCCTTTCTTTTGGTTAGAATGAAGACATGTCAACTACCAAGCAATAATATTGGAGGCATAGGCATTTATTATTTTGGCAGCTCAGTGAGTGAATTATGATAGTTAGTAGTTACCATTATCCTTGCCATTTTATACTTCAATGATGGTTTGTATCTTCTCTTTTATGGACTTTTGTCAATCACTCAGTGTGTCGAGAAAATAGGAAAAATTTAGAGTTTGTGGTTCAATCCAAGGTTCAAAATATCGTTATGTATCGGCCCGTATTGGCTGATACATATCGTATCGGGGCCTTCCTGATACGCCCCTACAGGGGGTGTATCAGGTCAGGCCATGGTTCAGAGGGTAGCCAGGACTTAAAAACCAATCCCTCTGAACTGGTTTTGAAAAATAAATAAATAAAACACCAAAAAAAAGCACCGATACAGGCTGATAGCCTGATATGCCCTACTGGCGTATCGGCCTGTATCGATATTTAGAACCTTGGTTCAAATTTCTCTCTCTCTCTCTCTCTCTCTCTCTCTCTCTCTCTCTCTCCCCCTTTTTAAAATTAGCACACACTCTTACTATGTTGCAGTAGGAGTACCTTTAGATGGTTACAGGTATTTTATGTTCTTTTTTGATGCGGCACATAAAAGACATAAAATTGCATGCTTCTCAAGTCTTTCTATTTTTGCATGAGTTGGAGGAAATCCTAGCAAACTTTATCCTAGGTCATTATTTAGTTAATTAAGATTTATTGAAATAAGTTTTAGTTATCCCAGTTCCCAGGTCTGTGACTTGTTGTGGCAAAGATCTAGGATGGGGGATGGGCTACCCCGCATTGTGTAGCTCCATGAATCCAAAAATAGATTTAGTGAAAGGAAAGTCATAAAGTTTGAATTTTCCTGTTTGAAACTTTAAGCCATTGCCCAATGTTGGTCCCATGTCTGTGACTTCTTGTGGCAGAGATCTGAGATCAAATTCTGCTGCCACCAGGGTTGGGGGGTTAAGGGGATGGGGGATGGGCTACCCCCGTTGTGTAGCTCCATTAATCCAAAAATAGATTTAGTGAAAGGAAAATCATAAAGTTTGAATTTCCTGTTTGAAACTTTAAGCCATTGCCCTATGTTGGTCCCAGCTATCTGGGGTCTTGGGAGGGGTAGACTGGATAGAGTCCTAACCTCTGCCATATTTTTTCGTTTTTTTTTTTTTTTTTTCACGAAGTGGCTGCTCTCAGATTCAAACCTTCATTCTCATACTTGCCAGCCTGAGATTTTACCACTACACCAAGTTCTGGTGGTTTCTTTTGTGGTGGTAGAAGGTAGTTGGTGTGTTAACCTATTGATGTTTTCTTTTAGGATGATGGATTGCATTTTTTTTTATTTTTTTGATAAAAATATGAATCTATTAGAAATGCTTTGGGTAAGATACACGCACTAAGCATATGCAGCATCTATAGACATTGTAGGGAAAAAGGGAAAATACAGTTAAGATCTTTGCCTTTTCTGGTGCTGGTGATTGAAAGTGGCTATCAGGGTCTGTGGGATCAAGTGGATCTTTTTGTATAGGGGATTTGGGAACCTTTTCATTCTTCAGTCCTTTCCTCCCTCCTTGACAATAATAACCATAATTAGAAGTAGTTGTTCTTATTCAATAACCCAAGATCCATGGTTTCTCCCCTTGTCTGATTACCAATACCCATGCAATGAATTAATTTGGTGTCACTTGTCTGAATTGTTTGGTTCCAATTTTGGTCAATCACGAACCTGACTTCATATGCAGGGTCTGTAAATGGGAGCAATTGTGCAGAGCTTGCAAAACAAGAAGACATTGATGGGTTTCTTGTTGGTGGCGCTTCTCTAAAGGTACTCCCATAATTTGTGAAGATGTTGACTTTAGTGCAATTGATGATGAAGTGACATGATGAGATTTTTTTTGGATGAATAAAAGAGGAGAATATGATTGCAGGCAGAATTCTTTTTTGATGCTTGTATCTTCAGTATGGACATGAACATCCAACTGTTCACATTTGGCATTCTAACCTGCTTTTTGTTAATTCTCATGTATATCCCTTCTTCTCACAAGGTTTGTGAATTTTGCCCTTTTTAGGTCAACCTGGTTGTTTTTTATCATGACACTCAGAATAAGAAGCAGGATATCTGCAGTAAATCATTAGGTTTTCTTTTCTTTTTTTTTGAATTTTAATTTTCTTTTCTGTTTTCTCTACCTGGGTGTTCTCCATGGGATCTACCACTTGGCAGATTTTTCTCAATCCGAAATCAGCCAAGTGAGATGATCTGAACCATTGAAGTCTCATTCATTTGACTGCAAAAAATAGTGTGCAGGAAATTCCGTCCATCTATTGTTGTAAGAATTTAGTTTCACAAGGTAACATTGTTTTGATGGATGGATTTTCAGCATAGGAATTTTCCAAGAGTGGCTAACAATTGGTGCTCTTAATCTCCTCCTCCCTCCCTAATGTGTTGGTGAAGCCCAATCCCCCTCAAGTAAAAACAGAAGAAAGAAAAAAGCTGCACAGACACAAAGAATAACCATGTTGGATATATCAATACTTGCAGACTGTTGGATTGTAAAACATGTGCTAAGATATGGGTATCAATTTTGCCATTGTCCTAACACCATTTGAAATCTCATGGTTGCAGGGTCCTGAGTTTGCTATTATTGTCAATTCTGTAACATCCAAGAAGGTAGCTGCTTGATCATTGTTGATGAACCAGTGTACAAAATTGTCAATTGAAAGCTGAATAAGGGGTATTCCAGTTAGCAATATAGTGTAATCAAACTATGAGCATTTCTTGAGTGGTGATCATGAGCCAGTTTTCCCCTCCCAGGAAGAAGGAAAAGGTCAAGGTTTTCTGTTTGAGTGTCCAACTTTTCTGAAATTAGTACTATATTTCTGATTGGGATTTAATTGATAAATAAAATTATTAATACAAAATGTCTGCCTTCTGATCGAAAACTAACTTCTAGTAGTGTAGCAACATAGATCCATTGGGTTTAAAAGGCCAAATTCAGTTGATTAGTGTAAATTTGTGACAGCTGAAGCCGGATGCATAAGGTGTTCCTGTAGGGCTACGGTTGGAGTTGTTCTCTTGTAAAAGCTTGAAGATAATGAAGAGTTGAGTTCAAAATCATTCGAGGGAATGGATTAGTTGATCTGACAATGTATATGAGGTTCAATTGTTACCATCTTAAGTTTAACCCGCTATTGGTTAAAACAGTTCAGAATTTGACTTCTAAATACTAATATGTTCTAGAGAAGTCATAAATGCACAGAAGTCTTCTATCAACGGCATGGTTGGACTTCTGAGGCCTAAAAAAGGATACGTCTTCTATTTACTGCCATCTAGTCATTCTCCAAGTTTTGAAAGCCTTTCGGTTGTAGTCAAATTAAGCCTATAATGAGAGAATCAAAACACCTTGAAACATAAAAAGGGTAAAAGTTGAAGCAAAAATGAATCAGAATTTATTATTTGCACTCCATACTTTTGCATCAGTGCAAATGATATTGCACTGCAGATAAACCAGGCCTAACGCCATGAATTTGGATCATTATCTTTCCAAGCGGTTTCTAATTCATCTTCTCTTAAACAATTAGGCTGTGTTTGGTTTGAAATTTTGAATAAACTATATTACTTGTTTCTCCTATAATTGCTTCATGTCCATGTAGTTTTTTCTAACTATTTCAATAATCTGCAACATGCGTTGAGGATGGAAGGTCTGTGGAATAACCAAATAAATTGACTACTGATTCATTTGCAGGAAAACTTTAACCCAACAACACGGATTGTGCTTGATGGTTTGCTCCAACAAAAGGAAGGTGTGAATGACAAATCTTTTGGTGTTTTTTTTTGGGAGGGAGGGGGGTCAAGTATGTGGTGTCAAATGAAACAATACATCAGCCCACAACATGTTCTTCGATATCTTTCACTGAGATCCATCAAGTCTGGATTTCCCAATTGCATTTTAGAAGGTAATTGTTAAGAGATCGTGAGTCTCATTTAAACTTCAGGTGGTCCTTGCATACTCCAACTTATTTGTTTGTTCTCCTACATCATCACCTTTCTCCAGTTTCTGTTGGTTCACCACCCTTGCTTGGATTTGATGTATGGAATCCTGCACTTGCCTTGGGGCGTTTAAATGGTTGTGTTAAAATTTAACTTCGACAGTTTCCAACCTTCTAGGAGTTCATAAACTTTTACCATTCCATTCAACTTGTAGGGGTATTCACAGGGCGGGTTGGGTCAGTTTCAGTGATTTTGTTCAACCAACTTGACATGGTCAGGTTGCTTATTCAGCCAGCCGAAACCAACCAACTCTGAAGTAAAACCAACCCAAATATGAAGGATCGGTTTGGGCCAATTTGTCGGTTTAGTTAGTCAGTTTGGGGAATTTACAGATTTCAGATGGGTCAGGTGACTCAGACCCAAACAAAAGGCCGTGTAGTGTGTGCAACTGTGCATGACAGAAATTTCTCCCCAAGTTTGGTAAGTTTAAACCTTAGGGATCTTTCTTATAAGTCTTGCTGGTCCCAAAAAGGCAATAGATAAAAGTGTTAGTCTTATTTCAAATCTGTAAAAAAAGGAAGTATTGGAAAAAAGAAATAACAATCAAAACCCAAAACAAAATCAATTCCCCATTTGACTATTGTTACTTAAACTTAAAGCAATTAACTAGGTTAGAAAAGGACTAAAGAGTAAGGAGCAATAGCCAAGAATGGAAAGTTGGAAACACATTTTAGATTACATGTTCGGTTCGATTTGGGTTGGTTTCAATTTTCACACTTAAAAACCGAAACCGACCCAATCTATCAGTTTATTTACTTACAAGAACTGAAACCGACCGACGATTTTAAAAAATCAACCAAATCGGATTGGATCAGGCTGGTTTAGTCTGTTTGACTCACATTATACCCCTATACAACCAGATCTTGTTCTAGTCTGTTTACAAGGGCTTCAGTGTTGATTGAATTGCATTCATTGAGCCACTACGAATAAGTTACCAAAACCAACTCCACCGTAAAATTGATTTCTCAGCTTAATTTAAGAATGTTTTTGGGCTTTTTGAGTTTTTCACAAAACATAGCTTCATGAATATCCATGTGGGGCCTACCTTGCAAAGCCAGAAGCCATAGCCCTCCCAAACGGGCACTTGAACGGTGAGCAAATCAGTTGTAGTTTCTGATCTTAAATGGCATCCTTTTCATACACGTATTCCAAATCCCACCTCCTAACCTCCTTAGCATAGCAAGGGTAGAAGTGATAAGAATCATGGTTAAGACTCAAATCCATACAAAAACAGGTTTACTTGAGTCCTAACCATGATTTTTAGAATCTAGGAAGATGTTCGACAATGTTAATGTGAATATGAATGTTCTAACTTGTTTTCCAAAATTGTCATGTCAGCAAAATATATAAAAAAAAAATCACGTTATTTAACTTTGTTTTTGTTTTGAGAAGTGAAAATAAGATCGTTTTGTTTCCAAAAATAAATCATGAAAATTATATTTCTAAAACGAAAACAAAATTTCACTCCTAAAACATTTGAGAACAGAAAACATCTACACAATAAGAATATGCTTTTGTGTTTTTATTTTGAAAAACAATTTATTTTCAAACCAAATGGTTGTGATTTATTTTTAGAACGAAAAAAACAAACAAGAAAAAAGAACATTGGAAAATGCCCCTAGGTCAAACCACTAAATCCACTCTCACGTTTGAGAGTTTGACCAATCAAGGCCCCCCACCCGGTGAAATTTGAAGAATTTATCTTTTAGGATACGCCTTAATATAATGACTAAAACGTTAAATGCAGGACTTGAGAGTTGAGAGAAACGAGCTATCCTTAACTGTTATTACTTTAGTGTGCTGTGGGTTTAAGTAACAACACTGAATTATGAGTAAATTGTTGGAATTCACTTATCAATCAATGTATGGACTGAGTCCCACATTGAAATGAGAATAGAGATGCAAGGGACTTTATATATATATACCTAATGGTTTAAGTTTTTAGGTTAAAGCTAGTGTCCAACTTTTATGTAAATTACTGTGCACGTTTGTAAGCTCCCTAGTTTTGGTCCTAGTGTCTAAGTGATAGCTCCCTATGGTAATGAGCGAAGGGCTCTTGATTGATACACATCAAACTTGATGAAATTATAACTTTCTTTTGAGGAGGAGTATAGAATAACTAATGTAGAAGAGATTCATACATGAGGGGGATATTGTTGAGAGTCAAATTTTGAGTGTATGAGTGAAGAGGCCCACATTGGAAAAATAAAAGAGATGCAAGAAAAGATCGAATATTAATATCAAGTATCGTATCAATAAGCTTGGATATAGATACAAATATAAACATGTTTTGGAAATGCATGGATATGATGGAAAGATATAGATATGATCAAATACATTAGTGAATCTGTTATTAATTCCATTATTAGGATCAAGCATGGTATGCCAAAAGTTGTAGCTGATAGTGAGGGTGTAACTTATTTTCTTATTGTGCTAGTGTAGAGCCTCGTGTCTATCACATGTTGCGGGTGGGCCTAAGGGGCTTTGTAGTGCACTAAGCACCGATGGGTGGGGATGTTAAGCTCCATGAATCTTAAGGTAGGGGTGGATTTGAGCCAAGCTGAGTCGAATACTACCATGCTCAAGCTTGGCTTGAGACTGTTCTACAAGGCTCCAGCTCGAGTTCGGTTCGAGCTAGAATCTTGAGCTCGAGTAAAAAATTCATAAGCTCGAGCTTGATTTTGAGAAAAAACATTTTATAAAAATAAAAAATTATATATAAAAATATTTTTTATTTGATATTTAAAAAATTATTCGAGCCAGCTCGCGAGCTTCATGAGTCGAGCTCTAGTAGGCTTGAGCTCAGCTCGTTTAATAATCGAGCCAATGAATTGGGCTCGAGCTCGAGCTCGAGCTTGGTTGAAATTGAGCCGAGCTCGAATAGCTCATGAAAAGCTTAGCTCGTTGCCACCCCTACTTAAGGGTGATGCTAATTTGGAAATCAACACATGGTATGTTGTTCGCTTGACAGACATGCAATAAAATTCTGGGTAAATTGTAGATTAATATCATATACTTTGGGCCTAGTCTCACTTTGGTGCCTGAACTTAAATTCATGCCAATCTAGTACTTGAACTCCCAAAACATCCTAGTTTAGTCCCTATCATTAATAGCCTGATAGTTATTTATATCATGTGATGACATGTGCAACTTAAAACTTTTGAAAATGTCAAAATTACCCTTCCAAATAAGGTGTTCATCTTTTTCTGCAAGAATCAAAATTGAACCAAAGAAATGGTGAACAACCCAAAGGACATTTGGATGGTTAGTAAAGAAAATTAGATGACACCCGAAGGGCATTTGCGTATTTTCACATGCCACTTAATGATGACTAATGATTATGGAGTAAATTGTGACATTTTGAAAGTCCAGGTATTGAATTAACATGTTTTGAAATTCGAGTACCGAAGTGAGACTAAGCCCAAAGTACAGGGTACTAATCTATAATTTACCCTAAATTTTTTATGCATGTCTTTTCTACTTCTCCCTCCATTTTCTCCTTTGCACTCTCTCTCACTCTCAATTCTCTCTTTCCATTCTCCCACCTCTCTTTACCATCTATGGTATTTGAAAATTACAGGAGTACCACATATAACACAAACATCTCTATGTAATTGACTCTATGGCATTCAAAAATTACAAGAGTGGCACATACAAGACAAATGTACCATCTTTACCTTTATGAGTGCTACATATAAGACAAACCTTCCTATATATTTGATTCAGTGACATTTGAAAACTACATGATTGCCACACATAAGATAAATGAATCATAACATCACATAATTCTCTCCCCCCCTTTCATATTTGTTACTAGATATTTAATTATCTACAATTATGCCATCTTATAAAATAAAAATTCATCCCTTTTCTCTCTTGCATAATTCTCTTTCTCTCCTATTCTCTCTCTCTCTTAGATTTTATTTATTCATTTGTTTGTATTATTATTATTATTATCATCATCATCATCATCATCATCACCATCATCATCATCATCTAAACATTTGTTTATTTAAAAATAATTTACTAACACATTATCCATCCCCTGACCCAACATTTAGGGTTATCAACGGGTTGGGTTTGGTTCGAGATAGCCTATACTAGTCTCATACCAATAAGCTTTTATTTATTTATTTTGTTAAACCTAATAAATAATTATGTAAACGTTAATTTATCTAATAAAAGTAAATACATTATTTACTTTTATTCATTTATTTATTTATTTAGTTAGTTAGTTAGAAATAATTTATTAACAAATTATTATTACTAGCAAAAAGGTAACCAAACTAGGGTTGTTAATGGGTTGGGTCTACCTAATGGACCTAAACTGAACCAATTATAATGGTTTCGGTTCCATGATTTTGTCTCAATTAATAATTGGGTCGGTTCTGGCTCTTGCCTGTTTAGAACTGATTCAGATCTGGAACCAATTATTTTATGAAAGATATATATATATATATATATATATATATTTTGTTTGTTTTTCTTGTAATTTTTATCATGTGATAATATTAGTGAAAAATGTTTAACTTTTAACATATAAATATTTTAGTTTTTTTTATCATTTTTATTAAGTTTATATTATCAAATTTTAAATTTAAATTTATTATTTGAATAAATAACTACTGCTTTCAATATAATCAAGTTTGATTTTATCCTGACTAAATAATCAATTTGAGACTAGTGTAAGTACATAGTGGTCACTCAGACCATCAGAATATAGAGGTTGTCAAACCAATACTACACGAATGTCTGCGATGAGTCTATAAGCTATCGCACATCTGCAATGAGTCCACAACTCATTGCACACCTGTGATGAACTATCGACCCGAAACAGGTTGCGATGAACTTTGTCCCCGCATGGACTTGCGATGAGTTTCGGACTCGTGTGGACTTGCAGTGAGCTTAAAATCACCACAGAACTGCAATGGGAATGGACTCACCATAGGTAAGAAGCAAATAATAGAAACACGTGCATCGTTAAATAACACGCGTGATGGGACACCTCGTGGGCCTAATAAGGACACACAAGCTAAATAGTGACGCCATCCGTGCCATGTTGATTTAAAAGGGTCACTAAAGGAAGTAGAACTCAGACAAAAGGAAAGTTCGCCATTGAGATATCTCATAACATATGTGGCAAAACCTTAGCAGTGCTCCCTAACAACTAACAATGAATTCGAGATTCCCTTTTTTAATGGGAATCAAACGCTTTTGGTTTCTTCCTTTCAGGACCTTAGGATCTCTCCCTATAAATAGGGGTCCAACTCATAACGAGATCATCATTCTATCATGCCATTTGCCCTAAGCCTTTAGCCTATCTCCTGCACTCAGTCTTCCTCTGTCCTTCAAGAAAACCCCCGTATATAGCCTAACACTCTACTCACAACTGGCTCTACCTAGACCTGACCCATTGATAGTCCTAAACTCTAGAGCCCACTATAGTTATTTATTATTCGTAGTAACATAGTTATTGTTGTTTTTCTAACAAAAAATAATCTAATCTATTATTGCATCTTCAAATGACATTTTTCTATTTCACCCCTACAAAGTAGGGGCTTCCCCGCTAGTTTTATTTCCTTACTGTGATAGCACAAAGCTCCATTTTATCATGTGTTACAAGTAGACTTGTGAGGCTTCACTGTGTATTACTACGCACCAGTGGGTGGGAATGTTAAGCCCGGTGAGTCCTAAGGGTCATGCTAACTCCAATTAGGCAAACAATCCACCAATACATTAATGACACTAAAGTTAAGATTGAAATAACCACAAATAAAATATAAATACATCAGAGATGCATATTTTAATGGTACATATGAAGAAATACATTGCAATTAATATAGAAGGATATTGATAATGCATCAATTAGAAGTCCAAGATACAAATTATATGCAACTATAGTATTTTAATTACTAAATCAATTATTTATTATTTTATTATTTTACATTTAATATTAACTAAAAAGCCCACTTAACATTAAATTCTCAAATATTTTGTAAATAATATTTTTGTTTATGTAAATTATAAATATTTTGTTATTTGATGTAAATTAAAATATCAATTAATCATTTATAAAAATATATAATCTCAACTTAAAAATATATAAGATGTATTAAATATATCATATGCATGTTCATTAATTTTAATTACTAAAATAATAATTCTATTAGTATTTTTTATTTCTATAAATTTCTTGAACTTAAAAATCTTTTTTGACATAAATATGGATTTGATAGATTATTCATTTTGTTAACATTTATAAAATACTATTTTGAAGATTACTCTTTTTAATTTTTAGTTAAACATAAAATATATATTACTATTTATTTGGGTTGCATGAGGATGCTACACTAAATAAAACTTATTTTTTGTTTCATTTTCTTAGCATGAAATGGGAAGTTGGTTTAGTGGCCTAAGAGTGCATTTTACATTTGGATGACATAAGTCTTGTTAACACTAGGAAGTTGTATTTTTAATAGATAGATATAATGGCTTGCATGATCCACCTCAATATGCTATGAAAGAGCAAAAATGTGCATGTATCCATCTTTTGTCATACTATATGATATATCTCATGCCGTATTAGATGTATTGTATCGATATTTTAATCCTTGGATGCAAGGTATTTATATTGAAGAATTGGCTCACAACCTAATCACTAAAGCTTTTGGATTACAATCTCACTGATTTTGGTGACTCACCTCATTGCACAACATAAATTGAATAACAACACTCAATTTTATTAATTAGAAATTGAAATATGAATAAATCAAGGTAGAAAATACCAACTACGGAGGCTAGCCACGACTAACTTCCAAAGAAAGAAATTCTCAATCCGTAGCCTATTTGGCCCCACTACAATGGATAGTGGATACCTTGTTATTCCTTTGCTAATTCATCTGCCATCCCATTGTTAATCCTTGAAATCCGTTTCACTGCTGCATGTAGGCCCTCTACTTCTCCTTTGTAGATCTCTAAAGGCACAAGCCACCTTCTGCTCATTCTTTAGCGACGCAATGACTGTACAAATACAAATATATACAATACAAATACATGCAAAATAATACAAAATACAAGATTTTGCACTCTACATACTCTTCCAAATCTCCTTCAATTTCCACCTTCAAATTCATAAAAATATGCTCTGGTTCCAAGTTAGATGATGTTCATTCACTTTGACAGATGGCTGCATTTTATTGGACTGCTACCAGAGACCACCTAACCGCCTTTCACCCTATGACTTCTCCTTGCAGAAGCAAACTCTGCTCTAATAGAATAAAGTTGCATAGCAACTTCAAATTCCTAAAACATGCTATGGACAGCAGGCATTAGCAATACCAATGGTAAATTGTTTCTCAAGTGCACGAACAAGATAAATGGATCGTGACTCTCAGAAAACATATTTTCATTAATGATTTACAATCACACATGACATTGAAAGAGATGGAAAAAGAAGCCCCATCATGCCAAAGGATGTACAGTAAAAATAAAGTAAATTATTCATCAGAACCATTTTTCCTTGGTCTAATCTGTGTGTTCCAGAGTCCTCCTGGATCCCAACAGAAAATTTGACTTGTGGAAAAGGTCTTCAGGTTAGGCGATGCAGATGTGCTAGATAGACATGAGGTCCTCCAGGTTCTGATTGCAATCTTATAGTACATAAAATCACGAGTTCTGCTTCATCTATCTCTTCTCTTACCTCTTTTGAACTCCTCACTTGCAATCTACAACTTGCGAGAATTTTGAAAACCAGATGAGCTGGCCAGATTTTGTGAACTTATGCTGGCAGTTCTTAAAAGTCTCCGAAATTCTGGTAAGCTGATTTTTCCATCTTTGTCAATGTCAGCTTCCTCCAGAAGTGGGTCAATGGAGCCCTTCAATCCTGTGTGCTGCGATCAATAAAAAGTAGATCACAGTAAGTATTGACATTAAATCATTTCTTGGATATCAAGATCTTTCAATGAGGAAGAAGGAAGCAAGTAGCAATGGGATGGTTTCTTTACAGCATACAAGGCTTTGGGGGAAGAAGGAATAGGTAGATCCTACTTATGGAGCCTCATATACCAAGAATTGATCCAAGTGCCCTAGAAATGCTAACTTAATTTCCTTAAAGAAATGGGGTGTTATACCTTCTGCATCAGAAGATACAGAGGCATTACATCTGAATTTTTTTTTTTGATTGATCATATTTAGAACTTTGTTATGAAAGACAAATTAAAAGTAAAAAACATATTCTTCAGCATATCCACCATAGTGATTTTTCTTTCTTCTGTCAGAAACAGAGAGAAAAATAATTGGTAGTTTTATCTGTCTGCATATGCTTTCTCAGAGTGTGCTGCCACACACACACACACAAATCCAATGTAATCTTGATACTCACCAGCTTTAGTTCTTCTGGTGTAATGAATCCATCCCTATCCACATCAAATTTCTCAAAAGCAGCCAGTGATCTCTGTTGCCACTTGTCAGAATCATGTTCCTCTAACTGATGCACGTGTAGAGTGGCTGCAACAAATTCAGAGAAATCCACAAGCCCATCTGTGTTGCTGTCGATCTGACTCAAGCAAATTTAAACCCACATGAGAAGGTGAACATAACAAACTAGGAAGTGAAATTACAGCATGAATGAGGGCGTACGAAGAAGTAGGGCACAAAGGCCTATGAAGAAATGAATGCAAAATAAGTGGCAAAAAGCAGTAACAATTTGGATTTGGTAGGACATTGTAATGAAGAAAAAATGCGTAGTGTTATTGTAGGGTGTAAGCGTAGGATTAAATCTATTTCTACAATTCAACTCTGTGGTGAATCATTATGCTGGAATTCAACCAGAACTCATCTTTTCAAACATGACAAAGGTAAAACTACACCTAACTTCATGACGAGAAAAGAACTAGAGGAAACCAGTTACTGATGGTAAAATTGTACAAAGCAGGCAATAAACAAATGTGGATAGTGGAGTCACTGAATAACATTTATATTAACAAATTCAAGGAAACTAGCTTACCGCTTGAAGAATCTCAACAACACGTGGCTCCTTCAGTCTCCAAGGAAGATCTTTTGCAAGGGCCTGCATACAGACAGGCAACGTTATGGAAAACAAAAGGAGCTGAATTTCTGCTAATCAAGTTTCTAGAATACGAAAGAAAGCATGCCTGTCTCATTTCTTCAAGACTAATAGAACCATTTTTGTCCACATCAATTGCATCAAATTGATCTTTAAGATCAGCAAGCTCCTCTTCATCAAGTGTGCTAGCCAAGGCCTGCAAGATGAAATAAATGCAGATATAAGAATTAATGGAACTCTTTAAGTGCAAGTCATGGTGAAGATATTTGGTCCTTGAGACAATGGGCTCCAGGTTTCCAACCAAGAGAATCACTTCTTACCCTTAGCGCAAACTGCTTCAACCGGCTGTACTTCACAAATTGCCGCATATTAGATAGCACTGATATATCCACAGGGATCTCTGAGGCATCTCCCCCTTCTCTGACCCAGGGGTGTGCTGGAAAAAATGGCAATGTCAGGAAGAAGATTACATATAACCCAAGCAAAAAGAAGAAATGGGTCAGAAATTAGTTTTGCCGTCCATCACATGTGATGAGAAAGAAAACTTGGAAATAAGTGGTTACAGTATTATACTTTGTCAAAAAATTACTTGAAAAGGAAACTTTAAAAATAAATGCATTTCAGTGTCCAATAAACCACCAAAAAAGAAACTTGTGGTTTACCATTACAATGTATGTTTAGTTTTAAGGGAAGATACTTACACAAGGCTTGAGCAGCAGTCAATCTTGCACGAGGGTCTTTCACCAACAGTTTCTTAATAAAATCCTTAGCACCATTGCTTATGCTTGGCCATGGCTTTCGGCGAAAGTCAGGTTTGTTTTTTAATACCTGCATAGCATAGATATTGGAAGTTACACTCAGTAAAAGTATACATAAATGGAACAGCAAGTCAGTAACATCAAAAGAAGTGTCATTTTCATTTACTCAACTCAGCTCAGCCTTAATCCCAAGTCCCAACTATTTGGTGTCAGAACCACAAATAATGATTCAGGGATTCATGCTTAAATCTTGTTCCAAATGATATATCATCAACCATGAGGCCAACCCATTTTTTTAGCTACATAGCCAACCCATGAAGGGCACTGCTCCACTAAGGTTTTGGGGAACTTCCACAATATTGCGCCATTCCCACTGTAAGATGCAGCCAAATAAGATCAGAAGACTGGAAAGGGCATCGAGCAAACATGTTCTAAGCCTTAGGGTCCAATCTGACCAAGCATGTATACCATGGATAAACATTCATATCCACTGGTCCAATTTACTTACCACAGGTTTGAGGCTAAATCAACAGCCGTACACTACCTATTTAAAAACAACAACCTAAAACAAATAAACCAAGAACCCTATTTCTCCATTCTGATTCCCATTCCATTCACCTTGAGGATTAGGATTTTATCATGAACTATGCAGCCTAGGACAGAAGAATGGATTTTAGGGCTGCAAAAGGTATATTGAAGGTACCACTTTTCTGATTATAGGCAAAGGTACTCAAGCTGAATAACAGAGGTGGGTCTATAAATAGTAAACCCATTCATGGAATGAATGTGACTGATGAATAACATGGTAGTGATCAAAGTTACACAACAAAAGAGGGACACCCTAGAGAACGGGTGTATTGATGTTCCAGGTCAGCAAATAAAATGTAAAGCAATTCTAAAAGCACATTCTCTCTGGATGAGAATGTTAAAATTTCCTCTACTGAAGAGATTAAACCATAAAGTTTACAAAAGTAAGGTAGCGAATGAACAATCAACATCCCAGCTTCAGAAAATGTCTTACCTCTTTGAAAATTCCATCCTCAGTCTTATCCCAAAAGGGACGCCTGCCACAAAGCAAAATGTACGTAATGACGCCAATACTCCAAACATCAGACTCAGGTCCTGACTTGCGTTTTAGTACTTCTGGTGCAACATAGTATGCACTGCCAACAATATCACGGAATTTCCTCCCTGCATTAGACAATCAGCCATTGTTATAAGAGAATACTTTATTAATTTTCAACTCAGAATTTCTTGATATACAAAAGGAAAGAACATCACTGACAACAAAAGAGGAACCTGTTGAAAATCATGGTCATGGATAATGTAGTTACTTGGCAAACATGAAAAATCTCATATAGACAGGAAAAACAAATACATAATCGAAGTTACAAAAGGATACATATTCATTCAATGATTTATAAACATCAAAACTAATTAACTTTATCATATTTTATTTATCTTTTATATAGGAAGTGGAACTTAAAAATTTACAAGAAGGTGGATCTTATGAGAGAAAAAAAGGTTAATCATATTTTAATAGTATCGGAAAGATGTCATTATTATAGAACTTTTACTGACCTGGTTTTATGAAGTCGGATAGACCAAAATCTGTTGCCTTAAGTGGTGAGTCCTCTTTGGTTGATTTGAAAAGGAAGTTCTACAAGCAAGAAAAGGCATAAGCGAGAAGTATTCTCAAGATGGGAAGCTCTATGTAGCATAAATTCTATATCTAGAATGTTTGTGCACTCTGAATATACCTCAGGTTTCATGTCACGGTGTACAAATCCATGTAAATGACATTCAGCTGCAACTTTGAGCATTTGCCTCACTATTATTGCTGCATCTTTCTCAGAATACCGGCTATCTTTTCTGAATAAAGAGAATCAACTCCAAAATCAATAATAAATAATGACAAAAATAAAAGATATGATGATATAAATAGAAATAACAGAAATGGATGTGCTATTTTTGTTAATTATCATCATGGGCAACTGAAGCCTATTATGATAAAACGAAGTAAAAAGTACAAAGATGATCTGCAGCAAGCAGACCATAGCAACAAAACAACTCTTTTTTGTCTGTGTGTCTGTATTTGAGCCTATTTCTTTTTGTTTTTGTTTTTCTTATTTTCTCTGGGGGGGGGGGGGGGGTTCACCATAGAGAGGAAAAAAAAAACTGAAGCATCTACAAGTATTGTGTCTTACTTGGCCAATATTCGATCCAGTAGTTCACCACCCTCACATAACCTAATATAAAATGTACAAACAAGCCACCAATTAAAATTAATAGAGCAATTTATATTAAGACAAAATAAAGTGAAATAAAACAGTGAAAAATGAAAGAAAGGAGCAAAGTTATACTCAAAGACAAAACCGCTGAATTCTGAGTAAATTAATAAATAAAGACCAGAGAAAGAAAATTGATCACCCAGAATCATTTTACAAAACAGTAAAAGAGTATGGATTTTTTTTTTTTTGGATTGGAAATGGTAACTTTAATTAAAATAACAGTTAAAAACAATAGTGTCAACCACTCAGAGCATGAGTGTTGATCCCATATAAATCTCAATTCTTACAATACAGCCCAAAACAAGCTTTCCCTGAGAGTCCCCTGCTTTGCCAAATTATCAGCCAAGAGTACAGAATAATATGAAAGCAAAGCTCCACAGAATATAACTTACTCCATAACTATGTAGACATAGGAATCATCCTCAAATGCATTATAGAATTGAACCATATTCTCATGGCCTGTGAGGGCTTGCAATATCTTAACCTCTCTTTTAACATCATCAACAGCAATAGGAAGGATCATCTGCCACCAAAAACTTTCAAACCATTAACAAAAAAAAGTAAAATATATTGCTGGAATTAAGACTAACAGGTATGAAGAGCCTTCCACAGCTTCTACCATTGCCAAGTAAATTATGCTTGCAGTTGCTGTAATTACCACCTTTAACAATCATAAAAATGAAAACAAGATCCAATTAAAACCAGAGATGAAACCTGGCTCAGGCTGTTCTCTTATCTTTGGTTTTACTTGAAAGGGAAGGGAACTGGTAGATAAAATCATATTCTAAGGTGCAGGTCAGTAATATATTTGAAAAGGAAAAGAAAAAAGTTAGTACTTTCAATTTTATAAGAACATACGTACAAAATGCAGAAAAGAAGGCAAGCCACCCAAAAACAGTTAAAGAGCAGGTCCAATTGAAAGGGTGTCTCTAAAAATTCCAAGCCTATTACCATCTTACAAAATCTTACAACTTCTAGGGAATTTGTCTTCTCTAAACTTGAATGGAAGCATATCCTAGAAATGTTATTGATTGGGCTTCTAGGCAGAAGGGACCATGGAAGATTTCTCATACAGTATAATCTCCATTATCAAGTATTCTTAAGATTGGGCTCTGTCCTATAGATCTCTACTAGTTTTATTATGACAAAGACAGTAGAAGATATCAACTAGTGTAAATTATTGCCTGCTTGAAACCGCAGTCCTCCAAAAAGTTTAAGAGAGCTGCTATCTCTTACTCCAGCTTTTAATGAACCATACTTTTGGATGTATGGCCTTCACTGCTTCACAAGAATTTGTTGATTGAAAAGTTGCTACATAATGTAAGCATTATCTATAAGCCATTAGAATAAAAATTTGGTACTTATTGTTTGGAATATGTACCATTAGGATCATTGGGAGATAAAATGGCTTTTGCGATTGAAATCACTGAATAATAAGGTGTGTCCAGTTAATTGGTTTAGAGTATATACCTTTGTGCTGGGGCCAAATCTTTTTATCAATTAAACCAGGTTATTAGCTTACACAAAATTAGTGGATTCAAGTTCTATCACATTTTATGTAAAAAAGAAACAAAGAAAGAAGGAATTAGCAGCATCTGTTGGACTTATTGTTGTCTTGGCTGACAAATTGGAATGAGTTGGTAGAGACTCCTAAACAAAGTTGCATAGGTTGAGATATGCTATTCGGGCAAGTTTCTGGAATGATCTGAATTCATTTGTCTGTTCTAGCCTTTCTTTCTCTTCCAGCCCTTCCGATTTTTCATTAACTTCCATAGTTAGATTTCAGAAATAAAAGGAAATGAAAGCAAAAAAAAAAAAAGGATAGCATACATAAAAGACAACTTGATTTGGAAGCCGCAAAGTAAACACTGCGATCAGGTACAGGCTCTATATCTGCACTTCTAGTAAAGAAAACCTTTGCTAAGTTAGCTTGGTCTTTCTAGATTCTAATTTTAGAAGACTATTCAAAATTTTCAAGTGAGATGCACCAAAGACGTATCTGTTGAAATTTGTCAAAGTTACTTTCCATCACCTCCAGCTTTTGGGATGGTCTTTGCCTATCCACCTCTAGGAACAAGTAAGGGTTTCCTAAATATATATGATAACCCAATTCAACAATTGCTACTGATGCGACAGTTTAAATTCTCCATTAGGTCCATCCAAGCGAATATGTTAATGATTATCACAGTAAGATTGGATATTAGAGCACCATTTCTTACAACCAGACGACTAAGTTCCAATCTATGAAAACTCTAGCTGTAGTTCTGAAATCTGATGAAAGTTCCACGCGAAAGTTGCCCCATCAACCCTATGGACTATGGCAACTTTACATATTCTAGTATCCTGTTCCAGACAAGCAAATTCCCAGCTGCTCCTATAGTCATGAGAGTTGGACAGTCGCACAAAAGAGAAAATACGATTCTTGCAGTTTCATGCACAAATTTCAGTAAAAAAAAAACAAAAAGGAATCCCACAAAAGTGTATGGGAATCTACCTGAACCTTAGAAAATAAAAAAGTTTCAGTGGATTGGAATCAAACGAAGTTACAACAAACTATGACACCAATTTTCAAACCCCAAGTAACAAAAAAATAAAATAATTAGTTCAAGCCCGAATTGCCAAACAAAAACAGAGGCGAAGAGAAGAAAATAATAGAAATTTGACGAAAAGTGCAGCAAATCCAATTGCAGAAGCATGGAACTTGGGTCGTGAAAAGCCAAAAGATCACCATGAAGATTCAAAAAAGATGAAAAGTAGAAGGAAAAAGACACAAACTATAAAATACCTTATTCTTCTCGATCCTCTTGACGGCAACCCGATCTCCATTAGACTTGTCGGTGGCAACAAACGTGTAACCAAACTGCCCATGACCCAATAGCTTGCCGATGGAATATCTGTTATCGAAATCCTTGGCGTAGCCGAAATCCGTCCGCTTCCCCCAAGGAACAACCCCACTCGGCCGCTTTGGGTTCTCTTTGTCCTTATTCTGCAGCTGCTGGGAATTCTTCACTTGTTGTGATCCATTTTTGTGGTTCTCATGCGGCTTCTGTTTCTGCTGCTGTGATGAGACCTTTTGGGTCGTGGAACAAGCATTCTTGTTCTCTTTTTGGTTGTTGTTGGCGTTGGCGTTGGTGTTGCTGTTTGAGCCACTGACCTTACTGGTTGAAAGACACACCCCCATGATTTGCAGAAGAACCTCGACAGATTCCAGAGAAGAACACCATCAAAAAGACCGCCAGAGAGGCGCGGTGATGAAATAGGAGGAAGGTTTGGAGCAGGGAAAAGGAAGCAGAGAAGAAATACAGAAGATGGTCAAAGGAGACTTTTTCTGAAGAGAAGAACAACGAAGGCGAGGGCCAGGGCCAGAGGGGAGACGCTGGTGAAGCTCCCCTCCGCGTTGGACCCAGCCGCGAAAACAACAGAAAATGCAAGTATTTCATTTTTCTCTTTTGATTTCGGTTTCCAATCCCATTAACTTTTTTAGTTTTTAGTTTTTACTCCCTGGGAGAGCAGGAGTTAGGAAAAAGTCATGATTGCGTATGCTACGATGTACCCCAGCTATTACGTCACTCACCATCTCATCACCCTTGATCAAGTAACCACTTTCTGATGCGTTGGTTCAATTTGGTCCTTTCTGTTATTTTGATAGATCTTAGTGTACTCGATTGATAACTTCCCTTGGAAAATTAGTTAGGTTCCTTTTCCACATTTTTCCTATATTTGCTTTATGGAATTAGGTCCGTTGGATCAGGACGGGACGCGTCATCCTTATGATATCACAACTGTTGATCCAACTGCTATACTAGTTTTCCAAATAAAATTAAAATGTTGTGTTTTGTGTTAATAAAAAGAGAAAAATAAATAAAAGGACCAGAGTAGTGATTTGGTGAGGTCGTGGCCTTTTTCCACAACATGGAGCGCGTCTTCCTGAAAATTCCGGGCTGACCTGGTCATTTCTAATTCGGGTATAATTTGCCGGTTAAGTCACCACCATTTTATTTTTGTCTTTTTCAATAAAGCAATTTAAAAAAGGTTTGTACAGAATCTACTAATGTGAATGAATATTATTAATTATTAATAGTCAAAACTTTCCTTTTGCTGTTTGATAGGGATTTGCTTTAAAATGGTCTTAATGTAGAATTTGCTACCATATTCACCAAGTTATCTCTATTAGTTATCTTTTGCATTTTCATTGATCCTTTACCTTCTTATTTTTTATGGGATTAAGGGGATATTTCTTGTGGGATTTTTGTATAATTCTCTTTGGGAAAAAATGATTTATTGATAATGTTTTTATAAGTAATTTGTAAAATTTTATTAAATATAAAAAATATGTACAATTAATATAAGCATCCCTTGGATAGGTAATAATTATTACAGTGATTTAAAAGACGTGCCTAAGTAGATAAGCGAGGCATTTTTTAAGATATGCACCTTGCCTAGGCCTAGGAGCATTCCCTTTGAAAAGGAATGCACCTAGTGTGCTTTGCACCTCAGTTCAGGCGTGCCTCAAGGGGCTTGTAGTTGTATTCTATTATATTGATTACTGATAAGACCCTGAAATTTTCAAATAAAAGGTGTTTGGAATTTTGATCAATTTTAGAATCCATTTTATTTGTAGAATAGAGGTTTTAAATTAAAATCAGAATGGGCCACTCCAATTTCAACTGTTTAATTGGATGGAATTGGAATCTAGTTCAAATTCCTAGTGAAATGTCATTCATCCATTTAAGAGAATGACTATTTCCTCTCCCTCCCTTGGAATAAAATCCTATTCCAGCTTATTCCAATTTTCATTCTGATTCTTATCTAAACCAAACATATTATGGGAATAGACTATTCCTATTCCGATTCAAACTCTCATTCTGATTCCAATTCCAATTATGAACCAAATGGACCTTAAAGAACAAGCAGTAAAAACTAAAAACGTCCTTTTGATGATCATATCACCCATCACCCATCTTATAGTTGGTTGAATTATACGGATGTTCTTGTTCTGGGTCACACAAACATAACTGGTGCTGGATTCATCATTCCTACCACAGAATTATCATAATTTAATTCACCTCGGGCTGATAAATTTGGAGTTCAAACTTCAAGATTACATCAAGGATTTTTATTGTTTTTTGGATAAGACCCAAAAGCAAGCTGATTAACAGATATGAGAGACTCAGACAAAAATGGATAGGTTTTGATCACTTCAAACCTTTGAAACAATCTCAACAACCTCCCTTTTTTATTTTTATTTTTGGCCTCCAGATTTCATCTGAAACCAAACCCAGCCTTTGGTTTTTGTCTTAGACCAAAAATCTATTATTCGAGTTTCCTATGTGCATGAATCAAATCATCCCTACCTACTGAACTTCAAATTTCATGAGGGATGTGTTTTTGTTTAATATACACTGAAACAGACGATAGAAGAGATTAACTTTTTGCCACGTGGCAAAAGTTACTTTGCTTCATGGAATTAAGTGCATGTAGACAAATTGTTACCAAAACCGATAGAATAATAAAGGGATACATATACTGCACTCCACCTTAGAATTCTAAATTCTACTTCTAAGCTGGCAACTACCTTAACTGTATAGTGGAGGTAAGATTTATTACGATGGACTGAGCAGTAAAAACTCCTATAATAAATAAAGATGGGTGATAGACAAGTGGATTGTGGGTTGTGGGTTTATTTCTCAATCAATGACAACAGCTGGTAGACAGAAGGGGAGAACGGCTTCTCAATTGAAAAAAGGTCAGTTTTGGTTTGGGTCCTCTAACTAACCTACATTACACTTAAAAAATCGCCTCCGTGGCCCGTGCATGCATGTAGAGATACCAATTCCATTTTTCTTATCCACGTCTATGACTTGCTACTTTAAGGGAAGGAAGAGGTGTGTTGGTTTCCTTTTCGCGTGACGACCATTTCCTGTAAAATCACCTCCACCGGATAAACGAGCAAATCGGATTTCCTGCCCACTATTCTCTACCCACATCTTATATTGCGGGATGTGGCGCTGCAGTGTAATGTGGCCCAAATTATACCTCTACAAATTCTAATATCTCTAGGGAGTTCAAATCAACCCTCATCTGATTGCCCCCAACAACGTCCCACAGAATATTCTTACCGTGTATTGTGAATATTTCTCAATAATGACATCATCATTTCTGGTATCATAATTGGGAGATGTTCCCAATACATGGTGAAGATGTGTTGTGGGATATTGTGGAGGATTAGTTTGCTCTCATCCCTGGATAACAGCAGGTAGAGAAAGTGAATAAGAAATCTGGGTTTTATTCTCCTTTTTAGTAGAGCTGTAGAGGTGTAAAATAGGCCTTGTCGTGCCAGCCCCCAGGGATAACTTGGGGGGTCAGCCCGGCACAGCCCACGGCCCAGGCCCATGCCCATGCCATGCCACAGGCCGGGCTGCCCCATGGGCCCAGCCTTAGGCGATGCCGAGCCGTGCATCGGGCCAAAGTTATTTATTTAAAAAAAATGATAAAAACTTAAATTTTTAATTTTATATGAATCTTCATGTATGAAATTGCTTATATATACAATAATTAAATAAATTAGTATAATAAAATTAAAAAAAAATATTTATTTTATTAATATATTATATACTATATATTATTATATAATTATAAATTATATAAATATATATATATATATATATATATATGTGAGTTGTATCGACATGTGGGCCACAGGTGGCATAGCCTGCTTGGTCATGCCATGTCGGCCCAGCCCATGAACCTAAAACCCCAGGCCCAACACGGCCCGTATAATTAAACCAAACCTGACACAGCGCACAAACTATCATACCAGGCCACACCAGGCCGGTCCAAATTCATGTCGGGCCATAGGTGGCACGGCCCATTTTAAACCTCTATTTTTTAGTATTAATCACTGCTTGTCACAGAGATTGTTACTCATTTAATGAACAGTACAACGTTATATCAATAGTTAATTTCTTTGATAATAGTGGGATTCGGAATCACACTGCCGCTGAGACAATTCATCGGCACACAACTGAGCTGCTCAATTGTAGAATAGGAAGTACGGGTTCGTAAACGAGGGGGCCCTTGTCTTCCATATTTCTATGCAACCGGTAATAATGCTGACAATGCAAAGCCTAACATTATTCCATCCTTCATTTCAATTTCACTAGAAAAAAATCCTTAAGGTTTTAATAGTTCAGTCCACCCTTAGGGTTGGAGCTAAGATTTTTAGGAGTGAACTGAATTCTGTCCGTGGACTGATGCTAAATTCACAGGTAGGATGAAATTTATAGGGGAGGGGTACTAATAAATTAGGAGGGAGTTGCAATTTCAGATTTCTGAGATGGATTACAGTCCACTTATCTCAAATTTTCCTTTGTTTCAATTAGAATATATTTATGGTTTAAGGCACACACTATTTGTGTGCCTCGACTTAAAAAAATAAAAAATAAAAAAATCGCGTACCCCAAAAATCTTGGGGGTGAAGCTAGATTAGGGTGAGGTTTGGCATCGATGCCAATTTTCTGAAAACCAATACCATGTTGAAGCTAAGTCAGCATTAGAGGAATCGACATTGAAATTTTTGTTTGATTGGTCAGTTTTGGTGATTTTTGAGAAATCAGCCAAAAATTGATTCTTAAAATCAGCCTTTTTAGGGACTATCATTTTTGGGGATTCCCTGATTTCCAACCGATTCCAAATTTTTGAAGATGACACGGCATCCGACATGGCATGGAATAACAACTCCAATGCAAAAATAATTGACCTTTGACAATTAATACCGAATAGATTCAAAGCCAATTTCCTCAAAATTGGATTACATGACAGAAATGATACCAAATAACAAAATTCACCATTTTTTGTAAAATTGGTAAGAAAGAATCAGCATTAATGCCAAACATCACCTATTGATGACCTAACTACTGCTGAAGTTAGAGGTGCAATTGAGCCAAGCCAAACCTAACTTTTGCATATCTTGGCTCAATTCAAGTAAAACACTATTAGGGTTGAATTTGATTTGAACTCTATTTCCTAGTTGAAGCTAGATTCAATTAAATATTTGATGATCTCAAATTGAATATAGTTTTATATTTTATAAAAATATGATATATATTTTTTATAATACATAGCATATTCTTATATTATATATAGAATATAAAAATATATGTAGTTTATGTAATAACATAACTTCGTAATATATATTATAGAATATATGTTTATATTCTATAATATATGTATATATGTTAATTGAGTTAGACTTACAAGCTTTTGAGCCAAAAACTAAAATTTTTATTATTTAAAATCAAATTCAAATAACTAATGAAACTTACTCAAGATTCAAACTCAAGTTGAACTCATTCAATCCTGAACTATTTGATTAAGAGATTGTTAGTTGGTACCCCTCCAAATGCAATGTGCAGGATAAAGCCCACGGACCTGCAGGCTTTACGTGGTATGTTAGTGGATTTTCATGTAATGTGTAGTACGTAATAAGAAAAAGGTAAAATCTATTGTGCATCATCTGAACCATGCTTTTACCAAAAAAAATATCTGAACCATGCAACTAAAAAAGTGAATAAGTGATAAAACAACATCTCACAACTGATATCTTTAATCTTGTTAATGTGTTGATAATAAATATATTAAAATATAAAAATTAAATAAATCATGTAACGTCTATACCATGATTGATTGAAACCTTAATTTAATTTATAATAAACATTAATGGATGCACCATTGTTGGACTCAAAAAAAAAAAAAACAAATATTAGATTTCATATATGATTAAAGGACATGAACCATCGAGAACAAAAAACTCGTTGATCTAAAATAAGACCCACATCACCATATTTTGTTGTTTAGGACTTTAGGTAGTATTAATTTGACTGTTTGATTATGTAGTGTAATAGGCACTAAATAGTAAATATACTAATTTAAAAAATTATTCAACATTTCAGTAACCTGCGATCTACTTATTTGTGGAATGGAAGAACTAAGGCATTATTTTACCCTCATTTAAGTTCGATATCCTTATCCACATCACATTTAGCCACATAAGAGAGAGAGAGATGTTTGTCCTTCAATAAAGACTCTAGATACTGAAGTTGGGCATTGCTATTATACTAATAAACTAATTACTATGCCATTAGATCTGGTGAAAAGTCAATCCAACCCGCGGACCCAACCTGAAAAAGCAAATAAGGGTCCGTTATCTAGTGACCCAAACTACAAAAGGCGACATGACCCGACCTGATCCGAAAAGAATATGAGTTGGGTTGGACTGAGTCACAAGTCATCTCTTTTCACACCACACCAATGTCTTTAAATTGTTCAAACTGGATAGATAAACCCGCATTTTTTATAAAAAAGTATTCATTCGCTCAAAGAGTAATTGACCCGGGAACTTGAACCTTTGACCCATCTAACTCATGGGTTTATCGTAATTAGACTTGTCCATAGATCGGGTTGCTGATGGCCTGGTTCGGCCCGACCTGTTATTTTTTGGGTTTAGACAAAATTTCAGCTCTGTAGGTTTGGGCTCGGGCTTTAAATACCAAGTCCGGTCATTTTTTGGGCCAGGCTTGGACTTTCTCAAATAAGTCTAACCCAATACTATTACATATAACAAAAAAGCATTTATATTGTATATAATAAATATATAATATATATTTGTCTTAAATTATTAATAAATATTAATTTACTATTAGGAAATACAAATTAGTTTATTAATTTATTAAATTATTACTAAATTAGTATAATATTAGTTTATAAAATGTACACTGAAAATAAGACAATGTGTACAGGTCAAGTTTTGGGTTTTATATTAGGGCTGGGCTCGAGTTCAAGATCTAGACCCAATGGTTGGGTTGGGCTCGAGCTTGGGCCTGCATATTTTCTGTTGATAAAGAGGCAAAGCCCGGCCCGAACCAGCCCATGAATAAGTCTAATCGTAACCTGAATATTTAGTATCAGGGCTACCATTTGCAATCCAACTCAAAATCGCTTTGATCCAACTTGACCCAATTGCCAGGTCTATATGCCAATGCTACCATCTACCGCTTAGAGCCTTTATAGTGTGTCCCATTCCCCCACTTTTGGTTCATCAATCTGGAAAGGAAAGAAATTTTCACATTCCCATGCTTAATCTTTAGGGTCCATTTGTTTTTTAGATTTTGAAAGGGGGAAAGTCGGTTAATGAGATTTTAGTTCTCATTAATAGAGATACCCATTTTTTTTTTAGATTTATGTAAGATTCATGTTGGGCGGGTGCGGGAGGGGGGGGGTGATTTGCCAACACTTGGATGGAACAAAATTGTCCATTTTAATAATAAATTTTATAAATAAAATAGTCATTATCTAATTTAATTAGAAAATAAAAAAACATGAATAAATGCAATTAGGTAGATTAATAACTTATAGAAAAAATGATAAACTTTGATAGATTTCCCATAACTTTCTCTCCTACTCTAATTTTCTATCAAATCAAATACGTATCAGTGATTTTCTAATGACCTATTTCTACATAATTAGTTATGTAATATATATAATTAGTTTCTTAAATTACACATTCATAATGATTTGATTGTTCTAATATATATAACCTAAAAATAAAAGATTATACGGCCGACGGCTCTCTCCTATGGACAATAGACAAATAGAATCTACATATGGATGTACAAGATCAAACCTATATAATTACATGTCTGCAACGTGTCAACTAATTAGTTTATAAGGTCTCCCCGGTAGCGTAGATGAATTACCCCCAATCCCCCCTTGTGTGACCCCATTGTCCCCACAGAGCCTTAAATAAAAAATGATAAGAATAATAATAAATAAATAAATAATTTGCATGCTCCCTGTGGTAAGAATATAAGATCAGTGTACCTGCCCACCCCTTATTCTTAATCATCACCTGTATTATATAACAACAGATAATACCAAAAACAAAAAAACAAAAAAAAAACTCTAAAAACGACAAAATAGAAACCTGGACCCAAGATCTCTAGATTTCTAGACTTCACCACTAACTTATCTTTAAAAAAAAAAAAAAACATACATTTCACACGGCAAAGCAGGGGAAAAGTAGATGGATGGGCCTGCTCACTTCTCACTTCTTTTCAACTTTCCTACATTTTCATCTTTTATGCTCAACCACTCCAAACTTTTGTTTTGTTTGTATAAATTTATTAGAATATATCGTTATTCCTCTCCCCAGTCTCCTTTGAATTGGTCCAGGTAACAATCAGATTTATGCCTCACATTAATTACATTTCAAATGCTGGTGAGAAGGGCAGTCGTGGAACAGAGATCATAGCCCCAAGTTACATGGGTCATACTGTTACAGTAAACCTTGATAGCCAATGGTCCAGTCTTCTAGTGTGAATCATTGCCCAATATGAACACGACCTTTTCCCAGATAACTAATAAACGACAATGTTGTTTGGTACCGGAAAGGTATGGGCATTGCAGAACTTTAATCAGTTAGAAACCGAGTTGTACTCGGAGGAAATTTAGTTGATTGGTTGGTTATCAGTCCTTCACTGTTCGCATTGGTACAGCACCCGTTTGAATTGTGTGTTGTCACTGTTCTTATCTCGGTATAAATTCATAAAATTTCTTTTGGAGGAAACAATAAAAATCCCCACAATTTTATTGGTTTTTTGAATGTATTATCTCAAATCTTCACAACTGTGATAGCGTAATAAGTTGTTCTCAACCTATTATCTATACAAACTCATAAAAATTTATGAGGTGGAAGAATCAATAAAGAATCCTATATATAGACTTGAGAATTATCATTTTTCTTGTATTATTTTCTTTTAAATTTATAATTTTATGAACTTTTGATTCTATTTATTGGACACATTTCTTTTGGGCAACTCAAATAAGGCTTCCCATTGACACTTATTAGGAATGACAATGAGACCGGGTGGGGCAGGGTTCTGTATGCCTCATCCCTGACCTGAACTCAAATGCCCTGCCCCAAACCCCACCAGGGCTAAAAATCTCAACCCCATCCCTCATATATTCTGCCCCGTCTCCGATCCCCAAAGTTTCAGGTTTCCCCGAAACTTGCGCTAAACCCCTAACTGAGGGAGGGGGGAGCCCACGGGAACGGGTCAAATCATCAACTGATTCCTACCAAAGCCATAATAGAAAGCCATTTATTGAATTTCACCTTCCACGCATTTTGGCTATTAGGTCACAGCAAAGGTCCAATATTCTATAATTTAAGATTCTTGATTCTCAAGTTTTGGTTAAAAAATATGTTTCTTGTAAACAATACAATTGAAATATTTAACAATGCTTCTTTTTCTGGTCTTGATACTTTACGTCCAACCTTAGCATGATTTTTAGTCCAATCAGCAAACTGTTTATAGCCTTTCTCTTGATTAATCAATTACCTAATGGGAGTGAGTTTTCCGGTCGACATTAGAATTTTGTGAAATGCTGAAGGCTGAACAACTAAAGAATCTTCCAAATTCTAAACGACAAATTGGACTTGGATTGAGGCTCAAAAGGGTTTCACATGTTTCGCTTCATGTAGGATGATTTGGCCCAATCTCGTAATAGGAGGACGTGTGGACACAATCTAACTGGCAGAACAATAGTTCATCCCGACGTACTCAATTCTGCGACAGACCGAGCTCAGATAACCGAACCACCTCGGGGCAGACCCACCTCGAAAGCAAATCCACTTCGAGACAAGCTCACTTTGGGGCATGATTGCATCAAGATCACCTCGGTTACCAGGCACCTCGGTGTTCGTAATAGGTTGGACCCAAGGGGCATTAGCTCGGGTAATATTGACCGACCTCCACATGATAACCCAGATGTCTCACCACCAGACTCCACGTTTCACGGGATCACACCTCGTAACAGTTGGCCTTATCTCCTCCGACCGATTCGGACGGCATCGATATGCCTTATCGGCTAGCGACATTATCTCTTGTTAATACGGTAACGGGCCTCATCATGGCAAGAATCCCGGAACCATTCCAAAAAACCCACGAGGACTCCAGTATATAAAGACCCCAACCCTTCGGGGAAAAAGGTACACGTAATCACTGCTTACTAGCTATCTTGCTTTCTAAACTATCTTAAGCTTGCACATTACTCACTTAACCATCGGAGCGACCTCGTCAAGTAAGCACTCCCGGCTTCTCTAATTCTCTCTGTGCAGATCATCCAGCTCCATCATCTACTGGAAGCCAAATCATCCCCAGTTAGGAGCATCCAAATTGCGTCGCATCATTTGGCGTCGTTTGTGGGAAATGCTTCGAAAAGCCTTTTTCCACCAAGCATCCTAAATTCAACTTCCATGGCATCTTCTAGTAACGTCGGGCATAACGCCAATATGAACACCTCCAAGGGGCAACTTCAAGTCCCAACAGTGTGCATCGGATGGGGTCCCCACTCTAAACGTGCCTTAGATCATTGCACCGGTGAATGCCCCATTCCCTCTCACGGTGGGTGCAACCTTCGCCGAACCTTCAGTCATTCCCTCAGCGGTCAGACAGAGTCAACTTGACAACCTGGTACGCTGCATGCGGGCCATGCAAGCCCAAATGCAACAGGTCCAACAGTTTTAGCTGTACCAGCAACAAGTCCTGCACCATGTTTACCAGCAACAATTCCCCCCGTTGCCTCAGAATCAGCAGCCGGTTCCACCTCGGCATCCAGCCACACAGCAAACCAAGCCTCGTCGTCAGAGCGAACGCCCTCCTCGCTGGGGAGAGACCTCCCAAATCCAAAACCCTCTCGGGAGCCAGGTCTCGTCCCGCGGTAGGAGGGAGAGATAGGTTACTCCTTCCACCTCATAGCAAGTGAATAGGTCAGGGGACACCTAGCCCACCAGAGCCGCTTCACTTTGGCCATCGCAGTTCGAGGTTCCACTTGCAGAAAATCGGTTCGGGATCCTGGTCGCGGACTCTAGACAAGGCCCCTCAGTCCACAGCAGCCGCCGTCAGCAATCCGAACAGCTCCCAACCAGAACCGTGCCTAACAATATGGAAGCCGGTAGCACTAATGAGGAGCCAGTGAAGAAGCAATAGAAGTGGCATTGCAAGGCTCGCCGAGCTGCAGTCCAAAGTTAGCCTGAACAGCCCAAAGGAAAAGAAGAGGCGAGCTCGGGAACAATGAAGACCACCCCACTCCTTTCCGTGTCGTCTCCTCTATCCCTCGAGCTCCTAGTTGTCCCAATGCCCAAAGATTTTAAGGTACCTCCCTTGGACAAGTACGACGGGTCGTTCGACCCGAATGACCACGTGGATTCATTTCAATCACAGATGCACCTAGCCGAGGCTGATGAACCCTGCATGTGCGTTGCTTTCTCCACAACCTTTAAAGGAGTAGGTCGCACATGGTATAGAAACCTCACCCCATGACAATTAAGAGTTGGGCACAGTTCGTGCAGATCTTCACCTCGCACTTCATCACTAGCAAGAGGTGCCCAAGGTGCCGGGAAAGCCTCCTCGGCATAGTCCAGAGGGAGGGAGAATCAATCCGGAGCTACATCAAGCGTTTTAACGACGCATGCTTGCAGATCCTCGACTTGGATCCTACTGTGAGGCTCACAGCTGCAAAAAGAGGCATCACCCACAAATAGTTCAAGTGGCACGTGGTTGCAAATAAGCCCAAAGATGTTACTGGGTTCCTCAAGCTTGCAGACCAATTCATCGGAACAGAAGAAGAGATGAACCAGAAAAGCGAGAATCCACTAGAGAAGAGGAAGAGAGAAGGTAAAGCCTCAACCAACGGGGATAATAAGCGGAAGAAGGATGAACCAACTAGAGGAGGAAGTAAACCGGATCAGCCTTTCCGAACTCCTCCAGTTGAAAGGACAAACTACACGCCCTTGAACGTGAAGCAAGTAGAGATCCTTATGGCGACCAAGGACGCTTCTTATGTGACATGAATGTATACTGCCACTTCCACCGAGACCACGGTCATAGCACCGAGAATTGTAAAAATCTCCACGACGAGATCGAAAAACTCATCCATCGCGGATATCTCAAGAACTTTGTATTAAAAGAAAATAAAAACCAAACAGATCGGCAAGGGGAGCAATGTAGAGATGCTCCCGAATCCAACAACAGGCAGAGCGAGCAGCCGTAGAGATAGCTACCCGAAGAAAGACCGGTTCGATGGATAATTCACATGATCACCAGCGGGTCGATTGTCACAGGCTACACATCAGCCGCGACGAAGACGTCAGCTCGTGAGCTAGAGAGAGAAGAGCAAAATCCCTCGAGGCGGCCAAGGTTAGAAGAGCCCCTATTCTTCATCGAAGATGACGCGCGCGGAATCCAGTACCCCCACGATGACGCGCTCGTCATAAAAATAAGGATCAATGATTTCGAAGTGAAGCGCGTCCTGGTTGACTCAGGCAGCTCGGCAAATATATTGTCCAAGAATGCATTCGACAAGCTGCAACTCCAGGAAAGCGACATCAAGCCTACGAACATTCTCTTAGTAGGCTTCAGCGGAGAGGAAGTCAGGCCCCTGGGACGAGTTACAGTACCTGTAGAGGTCGGTACGTGACCTAGTATTGCGAAGTTCGACCACACTTTCCTAGTAGTTGCAACTCCCTCCCCGTACAACGCTATAATAGGTCGGCCTATCACCCACGCTCTTCGCACAGTGGTGTCCACCTATCGTTTGGCCATGAAATTCCCTACAGACTTCGGAGTAGGAGTAGCGCGAGGCGACCAGCTCGAGTCTCGCAAGTGCTATGTCGCTGCCCTCAAAGGGAAAGCCAAGGTAGCAAATGACCTCAAACTAGAACGACCTACGGAGTACATTGAGGAGCGAGCTTCACCGATAGAAGAAACAATCCTTATACCCGTTTTGGCAGAAGATCCAGCCAGGACTTTCCAAATCGACACATCGATTAAGGAGCCATTGCGTTCTCAGCTGGTAAGCTTCTTACTTTAAAATGTAAATATGTTTGTGTGGTCTGCGACAGAGATGCCTGGCATAGGCCTTAAAATAATAACTCACAAGTTGAACACTAATCCTGTAGTTAGGCATGTTAGACAGAAGAAACGCAACCTAGACCTAAAGCATTGGAGAGTAGTCGATGAGGAAGCCGGGAAGCTTCTTGTAGCCAATTTCATCAGGGAGGTCCATTATCCGAGCTGAGTGGCTAACCCCGTTCTAGTAAAAAAGGCCAACGGTAAATGGCGCATGTGCGTCGACTATACCGACCTGAATCGAGCTTGCCCAAAGGACTGCTTCCCACTTCCCAAGATCGACCGTCTGGTGGATGCGACCTCAAGGCACGAGTTGCTGAGCTTTCTGGATGCTTATTCGAGCTACAACCAGATCAGGATGGACCCTGCCGATAAGGAAAAAATGGCCTTCATAACCGAGCTAGGCCTGTACTGTTACAAGGTCATGCCCTTTGGACTGAAAAACACCGGGGCAACATTCCAAAGACTTGTAAACCGTCTCCTTGAGCTGTTGATTGGCAAAAAAGTAGAATGTTATGTAAACGACATGTTTGTCAAAACTCAATTTTCAAATGATTTAATAAAGGATTTACATTGTGTTTTTGAAAATTTGCACAAATTTAATATGAAATTAAACCCTAACAAGTGTGTCTTCGGTGTCACCTCGGGTAAATTCCTCGGTTACATCGTTAACTGATGTGGCATTGAAGCCAACCCCGACAAAATCAAGTCCATCCTAGATATGAGACCGCCCCGTAAATTGAAGGAGGTTCAGAGGTTGAATGGCCGTATAGCCGCTCTGAGCCGCTTCATGTCTAAGTCCGCAAATCGTTGCTTGCCTTTCTTCAAGGCGATTAAAAAGAGCAAAGACTTTGAATGGACCAAAGAGTGCCAGCTCGCTTTCGACGAGCTCAAAAAATATCTGACCAGCATCCCGGTTCTAACCCGACCCGAGGGAGATATTTCGAAGTTGCACCTCTTCGCGAATGACGGGGTGGTCAGCTCAGTACTGATAAAAGAAGTAGATCGGGTTCAATGACCCATCTACTATATTAGTAAATTTTTGCAGGATGTGGAGATGAGATATCTAGAGATCAAAAAGTTGGCATATGCGCTAGTCACCGTAGCTCGGAAGCTTCAACCGTACTTCCAAACCCATACCGTCATCGTCCTCACCAACAGACCTCTAAGACAAGTCTTGCTCAAGCCTGAGGTCTCCGGTAGATTGACAAAGTGGGCTATTGAACTCAGCGAATACGACATCCAATATGAGCCTTGAAAAGCAATCAAGGCCCAAGCCTTAGCCGACTTTGTCGCGAAATGTACCTTCGGCGCTACAGTCCCTGAATCGATTGAGCCTGAGCACAAAGGGGAAGCTTCAACCAGTGCGGCACCTCCCCCGGTAAGAGCAACGCCAACCTGGGATGAGGAGCCCTGGATCCTCCATGTGGATGGCTCGTCGAATCAGCAAGGTAGTAAAGCAGGTATCATTCTATATGGGCCAAGTGGGGTGAACCTAGAGTATGTGCTTCGCTTCGAGTTCATCGCGTCTAATAATGAGGCGGAGTACGAGGCATTGATAGTCGGGCTTGCCCTAGCGAACGAAGTAAGAGCCAAGCACATCGTTATCTGCAGTGACTCCTAGCTCATGGTCAACCAGGTCACCGACGAGTATGAAGCTCGCGAGCCTACCATGGTCGCCTATTTAGCCAAAGTCAGAGAGGCTCTGCGCAATTTCCAATCGTACTTCATCAGAAAAATCCTGAGATCCGAGAACGCTGAGGTCGATGCCTTGTCCCGGTTAGCCAGCACAAGCGACAACACCATGAGTACAGTGTACATAGAGAACCTGCCTCGGCCTAGCATTCTCGGGGGGGGGGGGGCAGAAGAGGTCGCTCTTGTCGCACAAACAGAGCCGAGCTGGATCAATCCACTCGTGAGCTACCTGCTTCACGAGACCCTCCCTACAGATCATAACGCAGCTAGAAGGGTAAAGCGACAAGCAACCAAGTACATCATAATTATATCGAAGATCCTACACGCTCTCCTACCTGTGCTGCTTGCGACCCTCAGAAGCCGAGCTCGTTCTCCGCGACACTCATGAAGGTATGTGTGGTGGACACTTGGGGGGCAGGGCTCTCGCCCAGAAAGCGCTACGACAGGGTTAATACTAGCCAACGATGAAGGCAGATGCGCTTGAACTCGTCAAAAGATGTGACAAGTGTCAGAGGCACGCCAACGTCCACCACCAGCCTGCTGCTGACCTGAAGTATCTCACTATCCCATGGCCCTTCGCACAGTGGGGAATCGACATCCTCGGACCATTCCTGCCAGCGATAGGACAGAGGAGATTCCTAGTGGTAGTAGTGGACTACTTCAAAAAATGGGTGGAGGCTGAACCTCTTGCGACAATCATAGCATGAAGCGTGCAAAACTTCTTCTGGTGGAGCATAGTGTACCGCTTCGAACTACCTCGAGTACTTATCTCTAACAACGGCAAACAGGGCCATCCTCCGTGGGCTGAAAGAATGCCTAGACCGAGCTAAAGGACTATGGGTAGACGAGCTGCCCAGTGTACTATGGGCTTATCGAACCACTGTGAAGACCGCCACGGGTGAAAGCCTCTTCAACCTCACCTATGGCACGGAGGCAGTGATCCTAGCCGAGATCGAGGTGCCTATGCTACACCTAGAGGCACCAACCTTGACCTAGTTGAACAGGTACGGGACCTCGTGTACATCCGGACCATGGCCTACCAGCAAAGAGTGGCTTGGTACTACAACGCCAGAGTCAAGAAGCGGAACTTCCGCATTGGAGACCTGGTTCTTCGTAAAGTCATGGTGCATGAGCCCGGCATTGGTAAGCTTGAACCGAATTGGGAAGGACCCTACCGAGTAAAGTGGGTGTTCGGGGAAGGTACATACGAGCTCGAAACCTTAGAAGGAAAACAGGTGCCTCGGGCGTGGAACGTCGGCAATCTAAGGCGGTGCTATCTATAATTGTCTAACTGGAGAGCGGACTGTAAGTCACTCCCAGAAGTCTATGGACTAAAAGTGCCGAGTTGGTAAAAGACATCGGCATTATATAAGCCCCAGTTGCCTCTTCGGCATGGACAGGACCAAGAAGGGTGGACAATTAGTCGCCCCCCAAGGTCTAAGGGCTAAGGTACCGAATTGACAGACTCATCATTATATAAGTCCCAGTCACCTCCTCGGCATGGGCACCCAAGACCCAGTCGCTTCTTTGGAATGGGCATATAAGTCCTAATCGCCTCTTCGACATAAGCAAAATACCTCTAATGCCTAAGGCATAGACAACTCGGGTATAAGCCCTATGATGTCTAGCCCACTACAGCATATAACAACAGGTTGGACCTGTTAGGGACAACCGACATCTAAATGTGTAGCCCATAAGCGGATAGGTCGGGTATATGCTCTATAATGCCGCTCACCTTGGGGTACATTACATGAAGTTACTCCTACTAGTAGCCTGGGTAGACAATTCGGAGTAATCTCCACTTAGAAAATTTTTTGGTTATCTTTACTTATGGTCCAGCTCGGTAGCTCAGCAATTCGGGTAACCTATACATTTGCTACCCAGATCGGGAGTCACTCACACTTAGAATATTTTTACGCAAAGATTAGTAAAAAAAGTATATTTCGTTGATGAAGTGATTTTAAGTACAAAGGTTCCATTGTGACCCGAGCTCAGTGGCTTCGGGGCATACATCCATGATTCAAAAAGAAACAAAAAGAAGGAAAGACTATCAAGCGGGAGGACTTCCGACCACGTCTAAGGGATCCACTACTTCGACCTCGTCATCGCTCTCCTCCTCTGACGAGTCTAGTTCCTCGTTCGCTGCCCTGGCCACTCCTGGAGCTAAGCCTACCATCGTGATGGCACTGAAGTCGAGATCAGAGAACTTCTTCCGAACGAGATACCTGCACAGTTTGAACCTGGAGCGATAGGAGCTTGAACCATATTTGACCTGAAGAGCACGGAACTCTGATGACTCCTTGAAGCGTTCAATGGCCCGATTCCTCTCTTCTGACCGTGCCTCCTCAATGGCAATCTCGAAGATCTGAGTACGCTCTTGGACCATTGCTTCGAAATTCTCGATTTCTTGTTGAAGTCACGCCCTCTCCTCGGTCATTGTCGCGATCAACTCCTCTTGCTTCGCGGCCATCGCAGAAATCTGCTCCTTGTGCTTGGCATTCTCCTCGGTCAGCGAGGAGATCCGCCCCTCCTGGTCCAGAATCAACTGCTTCTGGCACTCAACTCCCTTTTTTGCCCGAAGTACCTCACCTCAGGCTAAGTCCAACTCGCGATGGAGCTTTTGTGCCTTCGCCTTGGCATCCCGAGCCTGCTTTGAGTGGATCACGGGCTGACAAGCCAATGCGTGAAGGGCAGAGTTAACCTATCAAAAGAAAATCGAGGTAATTTAAAAAAAAAGGAAGAGAGAGCGAAGCCGAAGGTAGAATACTTACCACCATGCAGTGGCTAGAAGCTAGTTCCAGGAGCCGTTTCGAGAGGATGTCAGCCCATCGTGTGACCTCGCTCAGAAAGACGACGTCCCGACTCTTCTACACTGCGAGCATGTGGTTCGTAATGCTCTTTTCCTCGCTAGCAGGAGCGAGCTCTAGCCCGACAACAGGCCCCTCTGAAGCTGACCATGCCCTCTGGTTCTTGAAGATGAGCTCCCTCCCCGTGGCCCTCCTCTGCAACCACTTCAGGGTCCACAGGTCGGGCCTCATCCCTGGGGTGCTTAATGGAGCTCGGCTCCAAGGCCAGAGCCTCAGTTGCTCCAGATGTCGAAGACTCGACTTCCCGACAAAGTCTCTTCACAACCTTCCGCTTTTTCCCCTTCCGGGAGCTCATCAGGAGGCTCTCTGCATCAACCTCTGGCATCGTAGCTACAAAAAGCAGACAGTTAGTCAAAAAGCTTAAAGGGTGCTTTGAGCATGTATCTAAAAGGAAACCTACCAGGAGGACTCAAACCAGCTCGCACCAACGCTTCCTTGGCCAAGAAGCTCTTCATCTCGAGGTTGAGGTCCCTCCAAGAGTTAATCACCGCCCTGGTCTCTGCATCCAAGATCACCCCAGGGTCCTGGGTAGCCACCCTCCAATGGGTTGGAAAAGACCACCCTTCTGGGTTAAGGACGATGATGTTCCGTCTTTTCCAGGCCAGAACCTTGTTCGGGCAGCCAGACAGGATTTTGAATCCAGGCTTGCGAGAGATGTAATAGCTCTGTCATACATCCCTGCGCAGACAGGCTGAGTTTCACTTGATCGCACAGATCAAGCTAAAGATATCAAGGGTTAAAGGCCGGTTATAGGCGTGGAACAAAGAAATAGTATCAACTATGTTCTGAATAGAGTTCGGATGAAGCTAGTCAATGGTGATGTTGTAAAACTTAACTACTATCAAAAAAGGGCGAAGAGGGAAGCACAGCCCTGCCGCGAGCTGCTCCTCAAAAACAGCGAGCTCATTATGGCCATGAGCCCAAGGGTACTAACCTAGTGGAAGACTGAAGACCAAGCTATCAGGAAAACGATAGCGAGACGCTAAGTACAGCAACCTGTCCGAAGACAGTTTAGAAGGACCAAAGTCGTCAAGCCCCCAACCTTGGGATGAAGATGGAGCCACTGACCTGGAGGATGGACCCTCTTCCTAGGCTTTAGTCTGCCCGAGCCGAGATGGTTCAACTTCGGGGTCAAAGGTTCCCTCCAAAGACCGGTGAGGGGAGGCACCCTGCCATGGGCTGACTTCCCCGACAAGAACAACGGTGCCCTCTACCCCGCCAATGCTATCTACAAGCCTATCTACGCTAGAACTCGACATAATCGGAAAACAGGAAAAAGCCAAAGAAGGGAGACTCACTGAAAACAAGGAACGAAGTGGGAAACGAAAAGAAAACCGAGCTGGAAGACTCCGACGCAACCTCGGGAGAGCTCAATCGCAGAACTTGTGGCGAGAAAAATGAGTCGCGAACCCTCCTATTTATAGCCGCTATGTCCAAGAACTAACGGTCGAGATCGAAGCAATCCAACGGCTCCTAGGAAAACCTTCTGTGCGACCCCCGAGGGTAAATTTGGTTTAGCGCATTTTTTGACGTTTGCGGAGTCTATAATTCGCGTGACGTCCACGCGTAAGCCAGACGAGACATGTGTTTCCTAGTTGAGCCGGGTGGCCGAACAAGTCCGACCCGTGAGTCATCTGACTAACTGCCCGATCCTCGGACCAAATTCACTTGGCTCGTCATGAACTCCCTACACCAGGCCAGGACCCCTGGCCCGAGGAGTGGGGGGCAATTGATGTAGGATGATTTGGCCCGACCTAGTAATAGGAAGACACGTGGACACAACCTAACTGGTAGAACGACAGCTCATCCCAACGAACCCAAGTATGCGACAGACCGAGCTCAGATAACCGAACCACCTCGGGGTAGGCCCACCTCGGAAGCAAATCCACTTCGAGACAAGCTCACTTCAGGGCACGATTGCATCAAGATCACCTCAGTTACCAGGCACCTCGGCGTTCGTAACAGGTCAGACCCAAGGGGCATTAGCTCGGGTAATATTGACCGACCTCCACATGATAACCTCAAAGGTTTCGCCACCAGACTCCACATTTTACGGGATCACACCTTGTAACAACTGGCCTTATCTCCTCCGACTGATTCGGACGGCAGCGATATGCCTTATCGGCTAGCAGCGTTATCTCCTGTTAATACAGTAACAGGCCTCATCATGGCAAGAATCCTGAAACCATTCCGAAAAACCCGCAAGGACTCCAGTATATAAAGACTCCATCCCTTCGAGGGCAAAGGTACGCGTAATCACTGCTTACTAGCTATCTTGCTTTCTAAACTATCTTCAGCTCGCACATTACTGACCTAAGCATCGAAGCAACCTCGCCGGGTAAGCACTCTCGAGTTCTCTGATTCTCTCTATGCAGATCAGCCAGCTCTGTCGTCTACTAGAAGCCAAATCATCCCCAGCTAGAAGCAGCCAGATTGCATCGCATCACCCTTCTAAACCCGGGGCCCCACCCTGCCCCGCCTCGAACGGGGTAGGTTTTCCCCAACCCTAAACAAGGACGGGGAGGGGACGAGTTTTATATATAATTTCTCAAATGCGAAGGTAAATTAGTAAAATATCTCTAGGTTTAATATTGATATTTAAAATATCTATAAGTTTCCCCTAAATTCTTGAAATCCTAGGATCCCATAATTTTATTTTTGAATTACCCCTAAAGTATTATAATTTAATTCCTAAAATACCCCCAAATTCCTATATCTTATATATAAATTATTCATAAAATAAATAATTATCTTGGAGCGGAGAAAATATGGGGATTCCCAGTCCCCACTGGGGAATGGATGCCCCGCCCCGTTGCCATTCCTAGTTCTCGTCAATCTCCAAATGGATCAACTTTAATCCTAAGTGTTTAACAGAATCTATTCATTTTACATGATTTTTCATTTTACTTGGACCAAAGAATAGAGAATGCGACATTAATAGGACAAGTCATGTAAAAAGCTCTCTACTTGACACAATTAATAAGATATATAAAAGATTATAATGCATACACGTGCGTTTAGATACACCAAATTCATCTCATATTAGATGAATAAAATAAAATACCCACTTCAAAAGATGTAAGACATATTAATATGTTTGATTCAATTTCTTAATTTAAATAAAAAAATCATTATAAAAATTTTCATTGATATGGTCTAATCCCTTCAGATGAAAGAAGCAAAGAGCTTATAAATTAAGCATGATTTATTTTTATTTTTAATAAGGAATTCAAATTAAATATATCATATAAATAGTTGCCCCCTACTTATTACGAAATAAAAGAAGTAAGCCAAAGACTTTTAGTATTAACGCAATATTAATAAATCTCTCTCTCTCTATCTATCTATCTATCTATATATATATATATATATATATATATATGGTGCATTGGCAATCTATCCACTTCAGACTATCCACTTCAGACTATGATATATTAATAACCTATATTACTTCTTGTACGTTACAAGGAAACATGGAGAGATGGGGTCAAACACCAAGTCGGCAGGTCACCAACTACATGATGAAGAGGTTCTATCTTAAAATTAAATTCAGTTGAACTCTTGGGAAGGTCCCTTGTATTGAAATCTGGGAATGGAGGCAATAAACCAGTCTTCTTTTCCCATTGGCAGCGATAATAGCACGCGGGATCATCGAATAACTACAAACTAAATTATTCAGTATTCGCAGTACGTAAACTAGAATTTGGAGAGACAACAGATTGTGTGTGGTTATGGTTAGTCTCTGCAACTGGATCAAGTTGCTCTTTTTTTTTTTTTGTCTTTCTTTTAGCCAGAAAGAAGTTGGTAAGGACTGAGGGCCGAGGAAGATGTTTTATTTACACTCTTCATGTTATGATAGTTATGATACAAATACACAATTTTGGGTTCAGGGGTCTCCATTTTCTTTGCCGAGGAAGTTGGTGACTGGTGAGGACGATGTTTTATTTACAGTGGAGTTCGTTGTTTTCTTCACTGAGACTGAGACAACAGCTTTCACTGTCGAGCCTAGCTTCTATAGCTGATTTTTCTTCAATTTCTTCTCATAAACCTTCTAGCCACCTCTGGAGGAAGCAAGCCAGATTCCATCATATTGTAATAAAGTCAAGGTAGCTAGAAGATTCCCAAAATAAAAAATATATTTAAGCGCCCAAAGCTTAATACATACCTAATCTCTACTATAATTTAATTTCAAACTAAGAGTACTTCGGGTTAATATCGATGATGTGATCAGAAGAGACTAACTGATTCTTAGAGCTCTGCAATACCAATTACCAAGCGGCCAAGTGGTATGGGAGATTACTGTCATCCTTCAATGAAGTGGTAGCGACGAGCACCAGTAGAAGGTGGTCCTACAGCAAGAAATGACAAAATAATGACAAAATAGCTTTGCATTCATGATGTGATTCATTGACTTTAACCCATAACCAGAAGAGTTTATCTAGAATTCCACGTTGGCAAGATAACAAGCTTTCAAATTCACAACGATTGGGGTTAATACTGTACAACATTTTTTTACTCAGCTCTGGTCACATCATTTGTCCATGCAGGTTGAACTAGAGGTGGCGTATAATCCAGTTTCACCTTTCCGAGCCCACTTGGCAATGACTATTTTAATGGGTCCCCGTGGACTGGGTCTTTTCTTGTGCTCTTCACGACCTGGGTCTTGAAGTTCACTGTGCGAGTCTGGTTCCTGAAAAATGAAGTGCAGATAAGAAAATAACCAACTTGCATTGCAACTTTGGAAGTCTGTAACAAAGTCAAGAATTTGGGGCGATGATCACCTAGACTGAAACAACCATACCAGTCAAAATACAATAAACTAACCCTGCAGGTAGAAATTAACTACATATTGCACACAACAGCATTAAAATTTGAACGAAGATTATGATAAATATTACAAGTCAGTTGAGAAATTTGATTCAGTACCTACAGAACTGTCAGCTGTCAACTCAGATGAGCAAGTCTGTCAAGTATGGGAGATGGACTATATAAGTATATACGACTCCATTTGATCTGGAGAATTGGTAATACTAATAGCAAATAACGTGTTTGACACACTGAAAGGCCACCAATTCCAATACTCTGAGAATTATATATATAATGAGAAAATTCAGATAGAAATGTCAGGACAAAGTTTACCACTACATATTTCCAAAAAACCAATTTGTTGTAAGATGTCAGCGGGGGAAAGAAAATTTTAACTGTTGCTACTTTCCTTTTGGGATGGCTACTTAACTGTTACTCCTAGGACAAAAGAGAGAGCAAAGATCCAAATAATGGATAAGGCAATTGGCAAAGCCATACCACTATTCAGTTGGAACATCTAAAGCAAACCAATTTTAGCTGCCAGAATTAGGCACACCAATGTCAACAACCTAGATGAGGTAGATTTGTTTGGGGTAATCCTGTCAGGAAAAGATGATTGCTTAGGTTGTGTTGGGCAGTCAAGATGGTTGCCAGAATTTGCTAGTTGTGAAAGGCTAAAATTATTTGAAGAACTGATATTTAAGAGGCTTGTGTTGGGCAGTCGAGATGGTTGCCAGAATTTGCTAGTTGTTAAAGGCTAAAATTATTTGAAGAACTGATATTTAAGAGGCTTGTGTTGGGCAGTCAAGAAACAAAATATCCAAAAAATGAGTGGAAAATATGCGTATATTGAGACAGATGAGTGGAAAAGCTAGAAAGGATAGGATCAAAATGAAGTCATTTGAAGAAACTTTGGAGTAGTTCCAGTAGTTGATAAAATGATAGAAAATAGACTAAGATCGTTTAGTCACGTGCATAGAAGATCATTGGCAGCACACATAATAAGTGTTCATGATTTAACAATGCCAAAGGTAAGGACTGTATCCAGTCCTCCCCTCACAAGACTCCAGATAGCTGGGGCCAACATTAGATAATGGCCTTTCAATTTAACAGTGGATATGACATTAAATAGAATGGAAAGGTGAAACAGGACTCATGTATCCAACCCCATATAGTTGGGATAAGACGATGATGATGATGATGATACAAATAATAATGATGATGATGATGAGATGATATTTAGGAGGCTTGCAATGCTGCAATTAAAATGGCCCCACCTCTCAAGCATGCCTTAGTAAATGATATGATGGTTGTTGTACATAATCATCATATTGGCAATGAATGACTGCAGGGCCATCACTATCACCATCTTTTATACACAGACGCATATACAAGGAGAAGGGGTGTGTTGTATACATGAAAGTTTGCATGTATGTATTTATGCAAATGCATAAATGCTTCTGCATTTCCCACAATACAAAATTACTTGTAAGAAAGAAAAGATAAATAGTGGGCCACATGATATAATTTCATAAAAAACACATATCTAAGAACATTTTGGAAGTACACAGACATGTTCATGTGCCCAATGCTGCACATAATATGTTTGTTCTGCGGAAAGTCAAAACATGTTCAATTCACCGGACTGTTACTAATAAAATCTTTAACAATAAGTAAAAGAATCTGAATGGCCTTGGACAGTCAAGAAAACATTGGGAGATTGGACCACGATACAATTGGTTTCTAAGTAGTGTTTTAAAAGCAGAAAATACAAGAAAACACAACTGCACAAGGATCTTCAACTGCCTGAAACACAACATGCAAGGTGCAAGGCACACACCCTTTCAAAGCAAGGGACAAATTTTTGAAAAGAAAATAAAAAAATACATCAATACATAAAAATGCAATCCTGAATAAAAAATTAAATGTTTTAAAAAGCTTATTGGCTCAAATTAAAATATATAAACATATATATATATATATATATATATATATATATATATAACATATCATTTATCAAAAAAACATATATATAAAACATATGTAAAGTGAAACCATGAAAGTGAAAGAACACGTGTGGATTATGCCAAAGTGCTTCAAGCATGCAAAGCTTTCAATGTTTATTTATCTCCTAATTGCATTACTTCAAATAGCTAGTGCAATGTTAAAATATGTTACATTATTAATCCTAATAACTTGGCCCTCTGGCATTGTAAAAGCCCCATTGGCAAGTCCAAACAGGTCCATGCAAGGATTTGGAGCAACACCCCTAGCCTAACCTTCTTTAGTGGAAATTTTGTTGTTTGAGATCCTATCTACAACAACTAAGACTTCAGGTTTTTAAAAGTTAAGGGACCATGTATAGTGCACAAACAGTAATAAAAGGAGATCGGCTTCAGTCAGTTCAAGTCCGTGCAGCCGTGTTCACACCATTCGAACAGCCTCTTGCAACCTTACATCAGGAATATCTCCCCATGAAATAAGACACAGAAGTATGGAGATATTCCCAATGCAAGGCTGTAAAGTCTATTTGAAAAGGCTTTGCACTGACTGAAGCCAAACTCTAATAAAAGGAAATTTAGAAGTCAATAAACCATAATAAAGGTGTAAAACACATAAGAAACTACAAAAATTAAAAACAAAAAGAAATATTTATGAAAGTCACATTTGTAGGCCGAAGTGCACACCACTTGCATTAAAATGTGTCTCACCCATGCATCTAGGTGTGCCTGAAAATAGTATTTCTAAGAACTACTTGTCTAGCTGGTGCATTTGCTAGAATAAAACATTTTTTAACATATTTAGATCAATTTCTATACACAGATATAGCCTTCCCTTGGCAGAACCCACCTTCCTGAATCTGTAGAACTCCTTTATATCCTATATCAGCCTTATTTGATAGTTTAAGTTCAAAGAATTTGGAGTTACAGGTTTGTCACTTTTCCTATAGTCTAAACTCGTGGGGTCAAAAGTAGTTCATTTGGATCTGTTTTGGTTTCATCAGATGAATTTGAGTTTGTGACAAGATTTTGTTATGTTTTGAGAGAGTTCTTGCCATTTTATTGAATACTGATGAGGTGATAATTTTATATGAGATTTCAGTCACTAAAATTTTTCTCCATCTTAAATTTGCCTTTGGTTTAATTATTTCAATAGGATTAGTTGTGTATATTTGGAGTTAGTTTAGGAGTCCAAGACTCCAAGTCAGTATTTGTCTATTTGGAGTTATTTCAACTGTTTCTAGTCAGCTTGAATCTAAATTGGAGTTAAAGGGAGATCCAAGCCCTTTTGTTGAGTCTATTCATTAACCAACCACCCTAATTGGAAATTGTTTTTACTGTAGCTACAGTAGTCCGAACCAGTAAGGAGAAGAAGAAAGAAAAGGAGAAGAAGAAGAAAAAGAGAAGAAGAAGATGAAAGAACTGTCGAACCTGATAGATAAACCCTATCAGTCGACCTCTTAATAGTGATTAGGCTTCTAATTAAATGTACAAGGACTAAACTGCCCCTACTTAAGTATGGGACAGAGAACCTCTAATAAGACTGCCACATAAGCTCATAACTTAACCAAGGTGAGTTGACTAATCTACCCTTATTCGGCTAACTCTAACACTCCCCCTCAAGCTGGAGAATATATGTCATATAATCCCAGCTTGTTACATATATAGTTCACTCTCCCTGAGCTTAAGGCTTTTGTAAACAAATCTGCCCACTGATCACCTGAGCTTACATGTTCTGTGCTTATCTCTCCAGTAAGAACCTTCTCCCTCACAAAGTGGCAATCAATCTCTATGTGCTTTGTTCTCTCATGAAAAACAGGGATGCATGAGATATGGAGCGCAGCTTGATTGTCACAGTACAACTTCATAGGTTTATCCATGTGGAACCCGATTTCTTGTAGGAGATTCCTCAACCACACTAATTCACATGTAGTGTGTGCCATGGCTCTGTACTCGGCTTCAGCACTGCTTCTAGCCACAACCGTCTGTTTTTTACTCTTCCACGTCACAAGATTTCCTCCAAGAAATGTGCAGTAACCTGTAGTAGATCTTCTATCAAACACAGAGCCCGCCCAATTTGCATCTGTGTACCCAACTACTTCAAGTTTTCCTCCTGGTTTACACAATAGCCCACGGCCCGGAGCTCCCTTCAAATATCTTACAATTCTAAGAACTGCATCCCAATGAGATATACGAGGGTTCTGCATAAATTGGCTCACCACACTGACTGCAAAGGCGATGTCTGTTCTCATGATAGTCAAATAGTTCAGCTTCTCCACTAGTCGTCTATACCTTCCAGGATCATCAAATATTTCCCCTGTATCACTACTCAACTTAACATTTGGTTCCATAGGAGTCTCAACCGGTTTTGCACCTAACAGTCCTGTTTCGTCTAATAGATCGAGAATATATTTTCTTTGGCACAAGTTTACACCTTGTCTTGATCTAGCAACTTCTATACCCAAGAAATACTTCAATGTCCCAAGGTCTTTTGTTTGAAAATGATTTTGCAAAAAGACCTTGAGTTTGTCGATCCCCAATTTGTCACTGCCAGTTATGACAATATCATCCACATAGACCACTAATAAAATCTTTCCAGCTTCTGAGTCATAGCTGAACACTGAGTGATCAACCTGGCATTGTTTCATTCCAAAATTCTTCACCACTTCACTAAACTTCCCGAACCAAGCACGAGGCGATTGTTTCAACCCATAAATTGCCTTTTTCAGTCTACACACCTTACCAACCTCCCCCTGAGTAACAAACCCAGGTGGTTGCTCCATATATACCTCCTCTATAAGGTCACCATGAAGGAAGGCATTTTTTATGTCAAGTTGAAATAAGGGTCAATCATACATAACTGCTAGGAAAATTAACACACGGACAGAGTAGTTAAGTGTCTTGGTTAATTTACTAATAGACATAAGATTGAATGGAAACTTAGGGACATATAGAACAGATGATAAAGAAAGAGAAGCCATGTCAACATTGCCAACACCACAGATGGGAGAGGAGGAACCATTGGCAAGGGTAACGGTTTGAAATGTAGAAGTTTCAGAGAGAGAAGAGAACACACCTGGAGTTCCGGTCATGTGATTAGAGGCTCTAGAGTCAATAATCCAAGGAGAGGTTTTAGATGACAGGCAAGCTATACCTGAGTGGGCAAGAGTAGCAGTAGTGTGCTGTGAAGTGGACTGAAGGAACCGCTCATACTCATCACGCAGTACACTCACCATCTTCCTTCCGGAAACAGATGTAGATGTCGAAGGAGTTAGGTCTGCCTGTTGATTATCACTGACATCAACCCCACCAGCAATAGCATGATTGGCCCATTTAGAGGGAAGGCGGCCATGAAGATCATAACAGAAATTTACGGAATGTCCTTCCCTGCCATAGTGGGTACACTTCCTTGTAGAGCTGCCTTTTTCTTTACCACGACCTCCCCCTGAGTCACGACCACCACCACGGCCAAATATGGAACCACCACGACCTCCTCGGGAGGCATGTCCTCCCCCTTTCGTACCACGTCCACCTCCTCTGGCTGTCACAAAAGCTGATCTATCAGATTGTGTGGGATTCTCTGTCTGTCCCAAAGAAATCCTGCGAAGCCGAGCAAACACTTCCTCAAGTGTAGGAAGGGTAGAGCCCCCCAATATTTGGGCCCTAACTGATTCATACTCTGATTTCAACTCTACTAAGAACCTTGTGACATCTAGTTGTTCTCTTTGTTGTTGCTGAACCTTAACATCTGGAGTGAGAGGATGATAAATATTGAATTCATTTCTGAGGTTCTTCATACTGACATAGTACTCTTCTAGGGTTTTATTTCCTTGTTGCAGACCAAAGTACTCCTGATAGAGCTTATATACCCTTATAGTATTATCTTGCCTAGAATACAGCTTCTTGGCATGTTCCCATATGTCCTTAGCTGTATCTAAGAACATGAAGTTGGCACTTATTTTAGGTTCCATACTGTTCCATAGCCATGTCATGATTTGAGCATCCTCCTGTTCCCAATCATCAAACCCTGGAAAGTCAGCCGGTGGTTTATCTTCTTTCACATGCTTCACTTTTCTCTTTGCCTTGAGAAAAACTTCCACCGACTTGGCCCATGGAACATAGTTCTCACCATTCAGTTTAATTGAGGTCATCTGTACACCTAAATAGTCAGAGGAAACCACCACACTAGGTTTCTGATCACTACAGCCATCTCCCATTGCTGCCATGATACTCTTTCAATGCTGCCTCTAATCTGAATTCCCAATCACCAACTAAGTGCTGCTATCAAGAGTTTGATGTTCCAGAACCTACAGCAATCCCTAAACACAATGATAGATACACACGCATTTGTTCTTATCCACACCACTACTGATTTCACAAAAAAACACAGACTACACCGACATTAATTCAGCACTTACTAACCATATGCAAGCTCTCTTACAACTACTCAACAGAGTTTGTGCATCACAAGCACCACCACACAGCCATAGCTGTCACACACAATACAGACCTGCTTTAATGCTTTTAAGAGGACACCACAAGACCAACAAAAACTCAACTAGTACCATTGCATTACACCTTGCACCATTCGGCCACCTACAGTAGCAGCCCTTACACCATCTGGTCACTGTAAACACAGCCTGTTCTTGGAATTTTTCCAAGAACCAGGGCAACAACCAACCTAGTTCTCTAGGTTCTGATCAGTCTTCTCAAGCTCTTGAAGATTTTCAACCCAGAAATACCAACAGCACACAGATGAGAGATAACCAACCTTCGTTTGAGAGTTTCAGCCAACCATTCACTGCTGAAATTGTTTTCTTAGGAAAGGAGGTTCTGTGCACCAGAAAAAAGAAGAGCTGTGATGTTTCAGGCCTGGGACGAACCACTTTTCTCCATTGACAGCCCAGAGAAGAAAAGGAGAGAACTGAAGCACGAACTGAAGTTGTCATGAACTGAAACAGGTCACGAACTGAAGTTGTCACGCTCTGATACCATGTTTCTATTGTAGCTACAATAGTCCGAACCAGTAAGGAGAAGAAGAAAGAGAAGGAGAAGAAGAAGATGAAAGAACTGTCGAACCTGATAGCTAAACCCTATCAGTCGACCTCTTAATAGTGATTAGGCTTCTAATTAAATGTACAAGGACTAAACTGCCCCTACTTAAGTATGGGACAGAGAACCTCTAATAAGACTGCCACATAAGCTCGTAACTTAACCAAGGTGAGTTGACTAATCTACCCTTATTCAGCTAACTCTAACAGAAATATTATAGTTGACCTGACAAAATCTTGCTCTAAATATTTCTTCTCTTTCCATTTTAGTTATTTTCTATATTTTCTTCTCTTCTGTTACTATTAATTTGTTGTTTTCTCTCTAATACAGTAACTGTTTCTTTATCAGTCTCTAATACTGTCACTATTAGGGGCCATTACTTGGTTTAATGGAAAAATCTCAGACTGGAAAATGTGAGAACATAGGTTCATGTCTGAGAGCAGCCATTTTATGCCCAGAAAAAGCACCAATGGTAGGACCATATCAAGTCTAAGAGTGACCACTTTGGACCAAAGATGCCAGATGTTCAGACCACACCCATTCAGCCTCTACCAATACCTGGATTTGGAGACCAGTATTGGGTAATGACCTTTTAATATAATAATTGGGTAATGACCTTTTAATATAATAAATATGCTTCCCCTTTACTTCTGGCTTCTAATTTCTTATTGCTGAATAATCTGTTCAGCAATATTACAATACAGTCTAGCCAGATGCATTTCATCTTTCATTCTTAATTCTCCATCTCAAATTCCTCTGAGCTTAATTATGACAAGGAAAATACGTTGAAAAAAATAGAAACAAATTAGTAGAAACAAATACTGACCTCAAAAAAAGGTAAGCTGAACCAAAAGACATAAAAGCACCAGGAACTATAAACCAGTACATCAACATGAAAGCCATTAACAGCACTACCCTGGTTTCCTGATACAACTCTCTCCTCCCACCACCCTCGTGTTGTCAATTGTGTAATGGGAGGATCTTAAGATCCATCTGAATGAGATATTCTCTCTGGAAATCAAGCTATAAGAATCATACACTGGTGGATCAACATGAAAACCTAGCGTAGAGCCATGATTTCTGCTCTAACAGCATTACCAACTCTAATCAAGCTAGCTCAAGTAAGGATGATCTATCCTCCCTACTTCTAAAGCCCCACAACTCTAAAGAGCTTCAGATTCCCCAAAAGGTTACATAAAATCTGGACCATTCAGAATGACATAAAAAGGGACTATTCAGAAACATAGTACAGTCCACTGCAAAGTTAGGTGTATACTCATTAATTTGGAGAATGTTTTGTATCATGGTGTTGCATTTGTACTTGATTTAAGCATTGGAATTGGGAAAAATGGTTTGGGCACTAAGTACAATGTTACAATTGTTTATTGCTGTTTGATACATATAAGCACCACCAGGCACCAAATAGGACAAAATGCCTTCCCTGAGCCAGAAACAACCAAATGGTGTTTCCTCCAAAAGTGGCTTCCATATAACCAAAGGTAAAGAGCAATACAAATAGTGGTACTTGAATCAGTCCAACCAAACAGGCTTATGGTTTGGTAAAGTCAAAATGCCTATGTGGTACCAATGTGGTGGACAGCTCTCCAACACCATGATACCAAACACCACCTTGGACTTCCAAGATATCTTCTTGGTTAGTTTCCTTTTTATCAGAATTAGGACTCAATATACCAAGGTCTAGATTACATTGAATTGAGATTTCTTTGAAACCCTTCATATTCTTTTCTTTTCATAGGGCATCATAAAATTTAATATTCATTGAACTGATAAAATGATTTAAGTACTCATAATTTAACAATGGATCTATCACTGAACAGAATGGAATGGTGAAATAGGATTCATGTAGCTGATCCCATGTAGTTGGGATAAGGCTTAGATGATGATGATTGTTGATCTGACAAAAGTTTGGTAGCAAATAATAATTCAAAAGATATTCCAACTAGGGGCATTTGGAATTCATTATACTCTGGATATTTGAGGTCTATCACATAAAAAATTATTATTTCAAGGGCTATGCAACTAGGGCTACGCAAGGAGGAATATTTTTTAATATCTTCTGAAGGGCTACGCAACTAGGGGTAGCCCATCCCCCAACCAATAACCCCCCTATCCAGGTGCAGGCGGGATTCAATCACAAGTCTCTGCTACGATCAGCAGGAGACCTTAGCAACCAGCTGGTTGGCACCTTGCCTACAAGGAGGAATATGAGGGATTTCAAAGAAACCTCAGTTCATCTAGACCTTGGTATATTGAGTTCTAATCCTGAATAAAAAAAAAAAGAAAAAAGGAAATTTTCTCAAAAAAAAAAGAAAAAAGAAAGAAAGAAGGAAAGAAAAATTCCTACAGTTAAGGCAAGAAGGTTAAAACAAGTTCAAATGAATAAAATAATTCATGCTGGGTTGATTAACTAAAGGTCATGAAAGGGGTTCTAGGCAGTGATGCATGGATGAGGACACAGAAGCTGGAAACAGAAATATGTTGAGACTTTAGATAGGATTGTATGTATTCATTATATTTTATTTTGTTTCCTTTTTTTGTTTGGTGGGTCTTTTTGTATTGCAATAGGATGTATATAAACTTTCTTATTATTTGCTCACTAATAAGGGGCATTTATGTAATTGTATATATTTTTACCCTATTCAATAAAATATGCTCTTTGGGAGTGGGGTGGGGGCATTATATTTGATACACCCTCCAACTTCTCTCTCTTCTTTGTTGAACACCATAAACCCTAGAAGGGTGACATGATATCAGAGCCATTCATTTGGATGTTTCTATGATTCAGTTTGACAAATTTGAAATAAAAAAAATCTAGTGTTCGAATGAACCTGGTAGAGCTATCCTTCCTGGGACGTCATCAAGGACCTAGGGCAGAGTATTGGCATTTCGAAGTCAAGGTTTCTCTTCAATTTCAAGTGTAGGATTGTTAAGAGATATTTTAAAAGGAATATTATGCATTTTTCTAGAATTTTATGTTGACTTTTGAGGGGTGAAATGCCAATTTCTCAAAGCATCTCGAAACTGGAAATATAGCAGGACAGATTCGATATTCCTAATATATCTCTCAACTGGTTTGGTGTTTGGGGTTGGGATTTTAGATTCAAAGTCCTTTTTCATGTGTCTAAAGGTATTGGGTGGCTGGTTTGCTTTATTTCCATTAGCGGGGTCTAATAGTCCTCATTTCACCCTTATTTTAATGCTAGAAATTTTCTGGTGCCATACCAGATGTGTTGGGTCGCCTCTTTGGTGGTTTGTTCAGCTTGGTTAACTTCATATAGACCATATTAGAGTTTTTTTTGGAGTTCTGATCTCCCAAACCAAATATTAGAAGCTTTCTTTGATCTGAGTTTTGAGGTGTTGTTCAAAGGACACAATGGCAACAAATAAGTCTGATTCTATTTCTGTTAGATTTGACAAAACAAATTATAGCATGTGGTGTTTCCAATTCCAATATTTTATGAAGGGGAAACATCTTTGCGGATTTCTGGATGGTACAAAGACTAAGCCAGTTGATAAACCTGCTAAGGAAATGGAGGAGTGGGAGGTAGATAATGCCAAAATTATATCCAGGCCGTTAGGGTTAGTTGATAATTCCATTGTATATCAACTTCGGGGTTTTCAAACAACAAAATCCATGTGGGGTTATTTGGAGGTGTATCAACAAACAAATGTGGCTCGAAGTTTCAGTTGGAGTATGATATATTCATGTATACCCAAGGGGATAAGAAGATTACTGACTACTATGCTGGGTTTATCTCTCTTTGGACAGAACTGGAAATGTTGTATGTTGCTAGTGATCCTACTTTTAATGGAAAGTTCCAGAAGATTAACAATGAATGGAATTTGAAATTATTCAAGCTAGTATTCTCAATCGAGGTGTTATAGATGATATAAATGTAATCCTTGGGGAACTATTGAGAGAAGAAACTCATATGCAAACTCAAGTGTAGCTTGAAGGAAAGAAAGAACCTGATGTAGCCTTTGTAGCTCAAACTTCTAAGGGTAAAGGAGTCAGTGGCAGGGATTTTTCCCATGTACAGTGCCATGAATGCAAAGGATAAACATTGCTCACATTGTAAGAAGCGGAATTTCTGTGTTTATTGCAAGAAACAAGGGCATGTGGTGAATGAGTGTACAGCCAAATCATCTCAAGGGAGGAAAGGTTATAAAGCATACCAGGTTATAAAGCATACCAGGCCACTACAGATGAGACACCATCCATCTTGACATTTTTGAGAACTGCCACAACCTTTTCAGGGCAAATGTCTCAGACATCTAATGGTCTTTCTGAACCACAAGTTCAAACAATGATTGCTTCTGCCATCTCTTCAGCCTTTACAAATATAGTACTTTCTGGAAAGCCTTGCTACTTTAGTTCACTTATTAGTCCTCTTTGGTGATAGACTCTAAATCACATGATTGTGTTTCACCAAATTCAACCTATACCCCTTATTCTAGTAATAATCAAATTGTCATTGCCAATGGTGATATACTTTAAATTCTTGGCATTGACAATTTAGCTCTTTCTGCCTCACCTTCTTTCTCATTGTCTTTAAAGCAAGTATTTCTTGTACCTAAACTTACCACCAATTTAATTTCAGCTGGACAACTTGTTGACAATGGATATGATGTTTATTTCTCACATGATAGTTGTTTGATTCAAGACCAACTCACTAAGAAAGTGACAAGGAGGGATTGTAAGGCTGAATGTCTCTTTACATTGGAATTTGATCATGACTCTACTTTACATCTCTACCTAGTTGTTTTTTTTGTCTCTTCTAGGAATTCCAATGATAGTTTTTGGCAGCTTTGACATCATTGCTTAGGTCATCCTCATAGTGATAAATTAACTATAGTTATTTGTTCTGGTTTTTTGAAGAGTAAATTACCTCCTTTATCATCATCAATAAAATCTTGTGTTGTATGTTCTTTAAGCAGAAGTACTATTTTACCTTTTCCTGTTAAACATAGTCATTCTTCCTCCCCTTTTGAAATAGTTCATAGTGATGTATGGGGCCTGCACCTGTGTTGTCTCAAATGGTTTTTTTTCTAATCAGAAAACATAGAAAAGAAATTCATTAATATTAAAAAAGAGCAGTACAAGTTGTGAAAAAAAAAAAAAAACAACAAACCAAAGAAACAAATCCACCCCAAAGTATTACAATTGAGCCTGATACATAGATTTAGAGGTGTAAAATAGGCTGTGCTGGGCTGGCATGATACGGCCTATGTGCAGCTCATGGGCCATGCCTCCCTCCCCTGGGATACTTTGGGGGGTTGGCCCGGCATGGCCCACGGCTCGAGCCCATGCTGGGCCACGAGCCAGGCTGACCCGTTGACCGAGCCTTGGTCTAGGCCAGGCCAAAGTTATTTATTTAAAAATTTTGAAAAAAAAACTTAATTTTTTAATTTTATATGAATTTTGATGTATACAATTGCTTATATATACAATAATTAAATAAAATAGTATAATAAAATTGAAAAAATTGTTTATTTTATTAATGTATTATATACTATATATTATTATAATTAATTTATATTATATATTATATATATATGGGTCGTGCTAGCCCACGGGCCACGGGCGGCACGGCATGACAATTGTTAGCAAAGGTAATGATTGGGTCCACTACCAACACCACATATGAAAGATGTGCAACCATTAGCAAAGGTAACAAAGTGTGATGTGGAGCACTAAGAATGGGAGGAATACACACCTAGAGTCCCAGTCATATGATCAAAAGCTCCAAAGTCGATAATCCAATGGGAGGGTTTGGATGCCAGACAAGCCATACCTGAATGTGCAAGGGTAGTTGTATTCTGTTGAGACATGGCCTGGATAAACCGCTCATACTCATCACGTGGGACACTTATCATCTCCTTCCCGGAGGCATTCGTAGATGTAGAAGGCATCTATCAACGTGTTGAATATCCTGTCTTGAACTACCATCACTGGCCACTGCATGATTTACCCAAGTTGAAGGTGGGCCATGTAAATCATAACAAAAGTTGATGGTGTGCCCTTCCATACCACAATGTGTGCACCTCCTCGAACCATTACTACGTCCTTTTCCACGAGCTCCCCCTGAATCTCAACCTCCAATACGCCCACCACCACCACTACGACCATACATGGGTCCACTACCACCACTACGACCAGGTTGAACTTCCCGAGCTCTACCTCTAACTCCACAACCTCCCCCTCTTGTCGCTACAAAGGCAAACCTATTAGAGATATTAGGGTTCTCTGTAGGTCTAACAGAAATCCTCCGAAGACGAGAAAACACCACTTCTAGAGAAGGAAGAGCTGACCCACCTAGTATCTATGCTCTCCCTGGTTCATATTCAAGTTTCAACCCTACTAAAAACCTGGTTACATTGAGTTGCTCTCTCTATTGTGGTTGAATCCTAACATTAGAAGTGAGGGGATGGTACACATTCAACTCATTGCGAAGATTCCTCATGCTAGCATAGTATTCCTCAAGACTTTGATTGCCTTGCTGCAGATTAAAGTACTCATGATAAAGCTAGTACACTCTAGTGGTATTGTCTTGTCTAGAGTACAGCTTCTTAGCATGACCCCAAATCTCCTTGGTTGTATCTAGGAATATAAAATTCACACTAATCTTGGGTTCCACAAAATTCCATAACCAGGTCATAATATGTGCATCTTCTTGTTCCCAATACCTATATTCTTGAGAATCAGTGGAAGGTTTTTCTTCTCTCGCATGCTTCACCTTCTTCTTATCCCTAAGAAAGACTTCTACATATTTCGCCCAAGGCACATAGTTCTCACCATTCAATTTGATAGAGGTCATTTGAACATTTAGCTAATCAGGGGGAACCATAACACTAGACTTGTGTTCACTACTATCTCCCATATCTGAATTTTTTTCTTCACTAACCTGTATGTCACACGCCTAATTCACTTTGTTATCCTCCATTTTCAACATCACAAAACCCTCCAAATGCACACCACACACCTAGTACTAGATATACAACCAATCAACCATCAAATCACACTATAACACCTATACAGCACACTACAAAACAGACCTGTACTCGACTGAACACTGCACCACCGAACCTTCTCTCTTTGTACCATCGATTAGAGAGCTTCCTACAAATCACCACAAACAACCACTGCACCACAAACTGGAGGCATGAAGACCTCCTCAAGGAAAAAACGATCACTCCTTTGCAGCCTTTCCCTTAATCTCCAAGGAATTCTTGAGAAATCTGCAAAACCCTAGAGAAATTGGCAATAAAAAATTCTAGACAGATCTGAACTTGTTATAGCAGCTCAGATACCATGATAAAGTTCAAATCTGCACTAGTATTCAGTTAAGAACAGCAGTAGAAAGAGATTAGAGGAGATAGAAGAGAAAAGAGAAGAGAAGAGAAGAGAAGAAAAGACTGGTTCGAACAACTTTTCTCTCTAGTCAGCCAGGTTATATTTATAGTTTTCTATAGTAAAACAAAATGTCTATTGTGCCCTTACTTAAGTATGGGCACATCACTTAACTTAAACATTACATCTCACACCAAACATAAATAAAAAGACCAAACTTCCCCTATATAGCCAACACTAACACACTATAACTCACCAAAGCTACAACTTCTCATGATATTAATTAAGAACTTCCAATCCACTAGATCATAAGCTTTCTCCAAGTCCAACTTGATTACAACTCCCCTTTTCCTTAACCTTTCCTGGGCCTCCACACACTGGTTAGCAATTAAAATCTAGTAAACTATTTGCCTATCCTGAATGAAGGCCCCTTGAAATTGGAAAATAAGTGAAGGGAGCACTTTTTTGATCCTCAGGGACAGCACCTTAGCAATCACCTTGTAAATACTAGTTACTAAACTGATAGGTATGAAATCCCTTGGATGACAAGCACCACTCTTCTTTGGAACCAAAGCTATAAAGGTTGAGTTCATTCCCAAATTGATTACTCCCCAAATACTTTGACCAAATTATCTTTGATTATATTCTAGTAGTCTTGATAAAAATCTATTGTGAATCCATCAGGCTCAAGAGTTTGGATCCATCCATTAAGAAAATTACTTCTTTAACTTCATCCTCCCCAAACCTTCTCTCCAAGAATACAACTTGATTATCTCCCAAAACCTCCAAATCGAGTCCTTCAAATGTCCATCTCTCATTGAGTGGCCTTCTATAGATTGATCTAAAATGATCCATAAAAGTCTTGGCTATCTCACTTTGATTTGTAACCTCAAATTCCCCCACCACTAAAGAAGTAATTAGACTCTACTTTTTCCATGCCATGAAAAATTTTGTGTTGCCATTTGAATTCATTATGTAAGCTAAATGTTCATTTCTATCAAATAAGAAACAAGAAAAAGGAAAGCAACATGCAGAAGCATCCCTCAAGAATCCAAGGATTGTTGGAATCCATTGTATGTATGGCATGGGCACTTCTTCTATTAGAAGAGTCTATGCAATACTGCTTCCAGGGTTGTAGACATAAGAGAAGTTTTGGGCATTGGGTTTGAGGGAATAATATTGGTGAAATGGATAAGCTTTTTTTTTTTTTTTTTTTGATCAGCAACACAAAAATTGATTCATTAGATTAAAAAACAGAGATACACAAGGAGTTGTGGGTAAAAACAAAGCCCAAACAGAAACTATTCACTATTTACAGAACTGCCCATAACATAGAATGTCTTTGAGTTCCTTGCTTTGCTAGACCATCAGTCAAACTGTTTGCAGATCTCCTTATCCACCTTATTTAGATCATCATGTCTTTAGAAATCTGCTTGAATTGCCTGAATTCATTCCTTAACCTCCATATGATTCCTTCCTTCCCCTTTTTTCAGCCAGCCCACAACTACTTTTTAATCACCTTAATCAGCTTATTAATCCCCATTTCTTTAGCTTTCTCTACTCCATAGACCGCTGCCAATAATTCTGATCTCACCACATCTCCATGCTGAATAGGCCCTGAATACAAAGCTATAATGTTTCCATTTTCTTCCCTAATTACCCCACCAATATCCGATGGTCCAGGATTTCCCATACAGCTACCATCAAAGTTTAATTTCTCCCACCCAATACATAGACAAAGAACAAATATTCCCCACGATCTGAAGAAGACTTCTACCTTAAACTCAGCAAAAAACTTTAAGGTGCTCACCCAATGCGCTACTCTTAGGGTAATCACCTCAATAATAGCTTCCTTACTTCTTTCCTTGTCTTCAAAGATTCTTAGGTTCCTTTCCTCCCAAATTGTCTAGATCATTGCTGCTCTAGTGCATCTCCACATAATCCTGCCTCTTCTTTTAGGGCAGCTGAAAAAGTGAAAGCTAAAAACACCTTCCAGACAATCAAGGGGAAGCCAACTGCATCCAGAGATGAAAACCACTCCCAAATAGAACTAGAAAAAGGATAGGAGATCAAAAGATGAAAGTCAGTCTCACCATACAACTAATTTTTTGGCTCTCGTTGTGTGCTCTACATTCTTGTTAAGTTACTCCATGACTTGTTTCTGCATCCAACACCTTGAGGTCAGACATGCTTATCTAACCGATATTGGCTTCCCTAGGAAATGCATCAGCATCAACGAGGGTGGTTTTCATTCCTTTTGGGATAGATGTATACTGATACTGATTATGCCAAGTTTGGAGGCTTGTGGGCAGTCTTGTGGCTAGTGAAGGCTAAGAGTGCTATTCAATTAGCTAATGTTGGTTCCATTCCAGGATTTGAACTACATAGCTCATATTGTTAAGTTGTTTATGCTACTTCGACAAAGAATTGTACTGGTTCCGAGTGTTTAGCCGTTGGAATACTTTGACACCAACAAGGAAAACAGAGGAACGGATCTCTACAGGTATAAAAAGTTAAGGTGGGCAGAGATTTGCTTACCAAATGGATGTCCTATCGTTACCAGATAGCTGCTGATACAGACTTCCACGGTCTCTCTGCAAATCCAGATTGCGACAAAGCCATGACTAAAAATTCCTCTGTAAGAGGAGAGTAATAGCTCCGCTTTAGAATATATAAAAAAATAGTAATTAAGTATAGCGTCATACTTCCTCAGGTATCTCGATCGACCAGGCAAACCAAAGGCCTTCTTCTCCTTCTTTCGATTCTCTTGGGCAACGGCCACCATCTTGCCTTCTTCCTTCTTTTTCTTCTTTTTCTTCTTTTTCTTATCATTCAATGGCGAATTAATAAGACAACGTAGTATACCAAGCATAATTGAAGGGGAAAGAAAGGTGCAGAAAAGCAAACCTAGATGGAAATTTTGAAATAAGAACCTCATCAGCCAATATTCAAATTCTTTTCTGGCAACTAGACTGTCGTCATCGTCTTTGGCTTATTCTTTCTTTACATTGGCCACCTTCGTACGAGCGTCTGTGTTGCTATTACCGGATTTCTTGTTCTTCTTCTTCTTGTCTTTGACAAAGGAACCGAGGCTTCCCTCATCCTCTTCGTCCTCTACCACCTCATTTCTCACGGGTTTCAAGCTTTCAGCAAGCATTTCAGGCACGAAATATGAAACACTTTTTAGGACCAATATATGGCGGTACCGGTAGAAAAGGCAGCTCGGAACTCGGAACTCGGAAGGGAAAAAAAGATAGAAAGAGAGAGGAGAAATCATATACGCCCGTGGAAGTATCCTTGGCTAAAACAATGAAATCATGACCCTCGATGTGAGTCCGCATCACCAGAAAGCTAAAACTGTGCTAACAATCTCCCTCGAAGTACTATATGGTCCCACGTCATCGATAAATCCACGTCCCCTATGGATTATTAAGGATAAATTTTAAACTGCCACTAGACCTGTTTACGGGTCGGGTTCGCGCTGGGCTTTGCCTCTAAAAAAATCAGGCCCGAATCCAGCCCTATATAAAACCCGAAGCCCCGACCCAAGCCCTAAGCCCAATCTGAACAAATATTTTAAATATAATATTAATAATATTATATATTATATATTACTTTATATATTATAATATATAAAATATTACATAATATTTTTTTGCTACTAAAAATATTATTATATCATATTATAAAATATATTATACATTATTAATATATATTACATTTTTATTATATATATGTAATATTATCGAGTCAGGTTCAATATTGGGCTGGGCTTATTGGGAAAAGCCCAAACCTAGCCCAAAAACCAATCAAGTCCAGTGTTTGGTGCCCCAGCCTGATCCTATAGGCTAAAAATTTGTCCAAGCCCAATATATAATAGGTCAAGAGAACCCAGTCCGTCAGGCTACCCGCCCATGAATAAAACTAACTGTCACATTATATTTAGCCCCTAAGCTTTTGGATTTCAGCACTTTGTATCTACTCTGTTAACGGGGTTGACGGTAAAAGTAAAATTATTAAAGGATATTTCACTCTAATAACCATTTAACTTTGCAAAAAGTCATTTTTAATCCTAAAGGTTCAAAAGGTCTATTTTAAGGTAAAAATTTATGATATTAGAAATGTTGTTGATGGTTATGTTAGACAAATAATAAAATAATAAGGAATATTGATGTGACATTGCCCAAGTAAAAAAAAATTAAAAAAAAAATACACATGGGTCTCACTTAAAATTCCCACCAATTCACATGTGACCAAGAATTAAAACAAAAAATATATATTTTTTTAATAATTAATTAATATAAATTATTAGTAAAACAAAAAAAATAATTTCGCTCTTTCAACTTAAGTAATTTCAAGGGAAAAGTACAAGGTGGGTCCAAGTCACTATGTATTAAACACATAGCAATTCATTTTCTCTTTGTACTATTTTATGATTTTTCTTAGTAAATTTTGATTGTACACAAATTTCACATTTGTCAAAGTTATTTTCTGAAAATCAGAGATTAATCCTACTTGCTTAATTTTTCTTAATTAAGTATGGAAAATTAACATGTCGTAGACCATGCCACATATTAGCAGAATCAATAATATAAGCAGAAGAAGTAGAAGTATTCCATTCAGTACAAATAAGTCATTGTTGCAATTACCCTTTTCAACAATACCCCATCTTCTGCTGAGTGTGTGTTTATCAGACACGAATGAAAGTTTCACTCCAACTTTGTTAAGCAAGGTTGGAGTGAAGCACATCAGAAAGGGATAAGATTTTGCTCAGATCAGTTTCAAGAGAACCTTTTCTTTACTAATTGATGAAAGTGGGCCTGGAGTCACCCATGAAAACCTTCTCACCCTCCTCAATTGGAGTATAAGATTGGAAACAACTTCAGTTACTACTAATATGTCTTGTAGTGCCTATGTCCATTATCCATTCATTCAAGTCTACCACCATGCTAACTTCAAAAACCACCATTGCGACAATGACAGGGGTATTCAATCAAATTGTTAAACTTTTTTTTCTTTTTGTTATTATTGTCGTTTCTTGTTTTTTTTTTTTTTTTTTTTTCTTGTTGAATATGCACCATATCCCCAATGTCCTTGCTTCTTACATCTATGGCATGCACCTTTCTTCCTGAAGTTATGATTGAATTATTCTTAAATTTCTTACCTTGGTGGTGATGTTCCCCATTCCTTCAATTTTTTCATGCTTCTTCCCAACTTCATCTTCAATCAAATTTGCCTTTAGGCCATTTTCATTCATTGCATAAACCCATTCTTTTCTTTATTATTTTCATCAATTTTGATGTGTACCATTAGTTCTGTAGTGTCACTTCCCAACTTCTCCTTGCTTCAAAGATGCAAGGAGATTCTCAATGAGAGCCCTTGTAACAAATTGCTCCTGGAGTGTAATGCCTTCATTTTGTAGTTTGTTGATAATTATGTGGTAGTCATGAATGTGTGATGAAACAGACTTCCCCTCAATCATGGCAAAGGATTAAAAAGTACAGATAATATATTTTTCGTTCTCAACATCCTCAACTACAACATATTTGGTTTTAAGGGCATTCCAGATTTCAGCAACAATGGGGTATAAATGGTAAACAATAGACAATTGTAGGTTTTATCAAAGACCATTTTATAAACATTGGGTATGACAATTTTGGTAGCATCCATGATAAACAAACAAACGAGAAGTGAAAAAAATATAAATGAATTTTTGCTAGTTTGTAGTATATGTAGTAGGATGTTATTATGAAATGTAGGAGGGCAAAACAATAAATAAAGAAGTTGGAGAGACTTATTAGCTGAGGCGTGTCTGTAACACTGTCCTTAAGCAAATTAGATCAAATCCAGCGTAGTACAAGATGATTAACAAATGCAAATTTCAACTCAATAATGATTAACAAAGATACAAACAAAAGAATAGAAGATGTATTTTTGGATGGTTACAACTAGACATATTCAAGGGTGGGGTAGCCCGACAGGCCGGCCTGGCCTGACTCAATCTAAGTCGAGTTTGGATAGGATTTGAAGCCCGTGGGCTCAGGCTCGAGACTAAAATATCAGGCTCGACCTTTTTCGGGCCAGGTTCGGTCTTTTTCAAAAAGGTCTAGCCTGAGCCCAAGCCTAACTCGATAATGTATTATATAATAAAAAAAACTTTATTTTTCTTCTATCTTTTAAGTAATAGTGAGATTTTTCATTTTTTTTTTTTTGGTTTTGAGGTCTTTTAATATAAATAAAATAGTTTTAATAATTGAATAAAAAAGAAAAAAGTCTTTTTTTCCAAATTTCTAATCGGGTTTAGATTCAAGACCTAGACTCAATGATTGGGTCAGGCTCGGACTTGAGCATATTCTGTTAATGTAGAAACAAAGACCGACCCGAACCCAACCTGTGAATAGGTCTAATTACTATACCATGAATATTATTTTTGACGTACATATGTGATAACCCCCCATAAGCTCAAGAACATCTTGTAATTGTCTCATATGGAAATGATGAATTACACAAGTGTAGGTGTGTGCAATTAAGTTAAAAAGACAAAAAGAGTGAAATGATAACAACACCCTTATCGAAACTTTTAAATAATACCTATATAAACTAATAAAAGGGAAACTTCTTAAAGCATCCTAAGTTTTAGGAACCTAACTAACTTTACCTCTAGTGCTTATATATTGTCTTAAAATATTCTTAAATTTTTTGATAATTGACTAAATCCTCTTTATCTTAGTGTCCCGAAAAATGAAAATAACTGTTTTACCTATTATTCTTCTTTAAATTTTCAAAATGAAACATATTACATCTTGCTAGATGTGGGGACTGATCCAACCATTCGGATCAGCCTTGTAAGCATCTAGATTTGACGGTACTTCGAGCACTATGTCCATGTGTACGGTTGCAAATATAATTCAACTCGGCCACCACCTCTTGACATCTTGTCGGTTGTCCTTATGGGTGCAACACATCGAAATGCCAACTGGGTCCACTACAAAATGTAGTGCACCCGCTTGAAACAAATCCACGGTCTCCCTTGTTAAATCCCTGGAATTGTCTCTTACAGTTGGGAACTTTCAAAATATGTATGAGACGGTGGACCAATTCAAGAAACAGTTCGTTAATATGGAGGTTTAGGCCGAGTTCATGGAGAGTTCTATGGCTGGAAGCACTTCTCTTTCAACACTTGAAGCAGAAGTTAATAGTTTGATGCAGCAAGCTGTTGATGATTACGGTTTGGAGGTCTCAGTTGGACTTATGTAGTCAGGCTTTCTTCCTATTTTAAGACAAAGGAAAAGGCTGTTGAAGATGATTTGTCCAGGTGCTGTCCCTAGCTTTTGTGGCATCTTTTTATAACTCACCTCTGGTTTTGGTTTTGCCTTCTGAAACGATTGCATTACAATGGAAGCCTAAGATGGTGCTCTATTTTCTAAACAGGCACAGAGAAATGAGCTGATATACCCAGTTTTTTCAAGCTTCAAGTATGAGTTTGGTACAGCCATACTCCGGGCTTAACTATGCAAAAATCCCCTGATGACAACCTAAATCAGCATATCTAGCCACTAATAACGACATGGGTTAGAATCCTCATAGCGTCAACATGATGGCTTTGAATTCGGTCTTTGGACGAGAACCATCAGAGTTGATTGCTTGGCCCAAATGAGAAAAAGGAGGAAATAAGAAATTAATATCAAATATGTAGCTCTAGGTTGCATCATTTTAACTGGTCTTATTGAATAAAACCAACAAGAGAAACGATTAAAAAAAAAGAGTTAAATGAAAACAGAGTAGTGCATCATTGCCATTGCTTGTAGAGATAAGTTTATAGGACTCACCCTTTAAACCATCATTGCACACCAATTTACCATTGTTCCTGTCCCAATACTTTTTATATACCCAACCAAATGCCCACAAAACACCAGAAAAATCTCCACCTATCACATTGAGTGAAAACAACCAAATTTTAGCAAAGCTATAAGAGGAAGAAAATGACACCCAACAAAAAACTTCTAATGCCATGAGCTTGAACTCCTACAAAGCCCTCATACCTCCTTTCTTCTTCCGATAATCCATAAGTTAGAAACACCCAAAAAAAAAAGCTCTGTATAAATACTAAAACCTCTTTCTTCTCTTTTTTTTTTTTTATAACTCGAATCTCTCCATTTTCTCCTCCTTGGAATCTCTCCCTCCTTTTCACATTTCCTATCATACTCAAATAAAAGACAAAAGAAGATACTTCCACTGTAATGCAATCGTTTGAGAAGACAAAACAAAAGCGAGAAGTGAGTTTTTTAATAAAAGACAAAGGTAACATTGGGTTTTAAAGAAAATTTCTATGTCACATAGTGTCACATGTCAATGGTTTGTGACGAAACGCTAATGGAAAGGAGGATTTAGTCAATTGTTGGAAAACCTACAATATGTAAACTGTAGGGGTGAATAAGTCAATTTCCTAAAACTTAAGGGTACTTTAAGAAAATTTTTCCTAATAAAATTATCACAATATATATATAATATGTGATACCAAAAAAAATCTGAAATTGATTTGATAATATTTGGATTCAAATCTAATATTGGGGTTGGGATTGAATTTGGAGTTTAATCAATTAATATTGAATAATTATTGAAATTTAACTAAAAGTTAATAAACGAATAAAATAAAAAATGAACAAAATATAATATATTATTAATGAAATAAACTTAAATTGATTTTAATATCATATATCAAGCACAAAACGAATTGAAAATAACTAACAAAATTAAACCGACATAACATTCAAACCAATTTTACCAATTGAAAATAACGGAAACCGAGTGCAGGAGTGCACAACCGCATGCTTAGGGGGTCTTTAAGAAGACTTGTACATAAAATTAGTATAAAGTCGGACCGAGTGCAGCGTTGCTTCATCAATGACACAGAGTGAGAACGCATATCCATGTGAAGGGAAAAAAAGTGGTCTAGTTAGTATATTTTTTTTCTTCGTGCCACCAAGCTTCCTCTCCACGGAAAATGGTATCTACTTTATCTTTATTACAACTAGTAATAGAAGAGACACATGCAATGCACGGGTTGGTGTTAAAAGATGCCATGTTTATTTTAGGGTAGTGGTTTCATTTAAATTATTAATAAGAAAATTGAATTAAGTGTACAGATGAATTTAAATGACTAAATTTGATATTTTTAATTTTTTTTAATTCAAAAAAGCCTCAAAATTTTAAAGGAATGGAAAGCAAATATGAGGAGGGGAGAGAATAAGCTGATATAGACAACGGCTTTTTAAAATAATCCGGATCTCCTGCTCACAATAACATATCATCGAGAAGAATAAGCTGACTGGGTAGACATGGGCAGGGTTACTATGGGCAGTAGATCCGGACTCTTTTTAAAACGGTGTTGGAATTGTTGCATACTTGCATTATCTTGCCATTTTTACAAGTGTTTGTACTACAGTTTGCATAAAATTAGATGTATAATTAATTGCATAGAGGTGGGGGTGGGGGGGCTTCAAAAAAGTCCTTTTCTCTATTTGCGATTGGGAGTGCTCATATCAAGTAAGTGCTTATTGAGTTTATTGCTTATTAGAAGCCAAAAGCACCCCCCCCCCCCTCAAAAAAAAAAAAAAAAAAAAAGCTTAAATTGGAACTTGGTAAGATAAAGCCCAAAAAAGCGTCTTTCACTCCAAAAGCCCATGCAGAAGCAGCCAAAAATTTTGGGCTTTGGGCTTTTCAAGTTTTCAAGAAGCCCTTTTTATAAAGAAAAAACCCATTTATAACATCACACTAATTGCTCTAATGAGTTTATCTAAGCACTTATTTATTTTCAATGCAAATAAGCACTTACTCAAAAAGGATTTTGGATCTCCTGCCCACGAGATCTCTGCCCACGAAATCTGGCCGGTCTTAGATGTCAACGAATTCGCCTTTGAGCTGGAGCGTCGGGGAGCCTAAAACGGGAAAGAAGAGAGTTCCGGGGGGAACCCGATGTGATAACTCCGAAGCTCAAGTCAGTAATCTCTCAAAGGCAGAGTGTAGACCAGATAGCGCAGTTCACATACCTTGTTTGTTGGGGGCAGGGGGTTCTTATATTCACTTCGTGAACTCGCTCCGAGGCCCTTGTCAGGTCGGGTATGATTACTCTTGCGTCCATCAATTCGGTCGTCGTCCTTTTTGCTGGGATAGAACCGCCATTGCCTAACCGCCTCTCCAACTGGAGATGGCGGTGTTAGGTGGCCGTGGCAGGTGGCCGTTTTAGAGTGCGGCCGTCAAGCGTCAGATCCCAAGTCAGTCGGGTGGGGAGTCCTCAGGTACGGACTTCCTCAGTGTTAGGCATGATACGACTTGTTTGGTTTTGGTGCCCAGAAGGTGATGCGGAGTGGTGAACGAGGCGAAGTCTTGAGTTCGGAGGTATGTATAGGGCGGGCCAGTTCGGCGAGGTGTATCCCGAACTGATAAGGTAGGCCAGTTCGGCATGTATCCTGAACTGTTTACAAGGTTGGCCAGTTCGGCGAGGTGTATCCTGAACTGCTACAAGGTTGGCCAGTTCGACGAGGTGTATCCCGAACTGTTACAAGGTAGGTCAGCTCGGATTACTTCCTGGTTTGGGGCAAAGGGTGAGTTCGGGCCCCCAGTAGGGAGTTCGGTCCGCTGGTGTCCCCTTGGTGTTCGCGCTTTAGGCTTGCTTTTGTGTCGAGCTGCTGTCTTTGCCACGTGTCGCATAACTGTGAGGTCAGGCCAAATCTTCCTTCATCAATTGCCCCCCACTCCTCGTGCCAAGGGTCTTGCCCTGGTGCGGGGAGTTTTGCGAGGTGGTAGGTGGATTTGTCCCGTCCTTTGAATCTTGACTGCGCGAGTTGCTTTTGCGAGGGTTCTTCGGTTTCCGAGAAGGCGGGAAACTGGCAGCACGTTTTGAATTTCAAAAATTCACGTCGCTGGGACGTGACAGCGGGTCAGAAAAAAGGCGCGCCACTACTGGACGTGCGCAGGAATTTGTCAGGGAGATGTGCGGCGCGGTCAGCTTCAGAAAGACGTGCATCAGCGCGACGTCGGTTTCAAAAGGGCGTGCGCTGAAGTTTTTCTTTTTTCGGAAAGACGTGCACCAATCACGTCTCGACCTCAGGGGACGTGCAGCCAACGCAAATGTGGGCCATCGGATCGTCTTTGATCTGCACAGTCGGTTCTTGGTTACTGTAGCTATAAATAGTGGGGGACCCCAGTCGATGTCACTTCTGCGGTTTGCCTATTGAGCTCGCGTCCAAGTTTTTTCAGCTCGCGTCTAGGCTGATTACATAGCCTCCAAGGTCTTTTGGCTTGTTCCCATCTCCAGAGCCTTCAAAACTTTCTTCCGGTGAGTGCTTTCCTGAATCCACCTCATTTCCTCAATGTCTACTTTGATAGCTCAGACGACTCATCAAGTAGAACTAACGTAGGTTTTACAAACCGAGTCGTATCCCCCGACTGCCTCAGTGATCCTGAGGTGGAACCCGAGGACTATGAACCAGTAGGCCGAGCCGCTTCGGGCAGTTTGGCATCTACCTCTCGCCGAGGTCGGATGCTAGACAGGTTTGGTCCCTCGACCATGACGCCTGAGGGGCTTCAATCTATACTTGTGTCTTACAATCTGCCTGGGGGGTATACATATTTTATTCCTTCGGGTAGCTTTCCTTGGGAACACGGTCCTGATGAGATGGTGATTTTTCGAGAGCAGCTCGCTGCGGGGTTGCGACTTCCTTTCCACCCCCTTCTCGTTGAAGTCATAAACCACTTCGGTGTCACCATTGGCCAACTTCATCTGAACTCTATTCGGAACCTGGTGGGCACAGTCTCCCTTTTTTGCGAGCAAAATTTCCCTTTAGACTTAGAGATATTCTCCTCCATCTTGATGCTCAAGAGACAAGCGGGTTCTCTTCCTAGGGGAAGACGGGCGTATAACCTTTCTCCTTGCCCGGGCTTTAAGCTTCTGCACGATCTTCCTAATGAAGTCCCGGCGTGGAAGCGAGACTACTTCGGTGTGCGAAGTGCACAAGGATGGCCCTTTCAGACCGGATGGGGTGAGGCCGCTCCTAATTCAGGTGTTACTCTCGACAAAGAGACGGTGAAGGGCCTCCGACAATGGGCACGGCTAGGTTTGAAGTGCCATTACTACTTAATGGAGGCCAAGCTTATTGCGGTTGGCCTGAGTTCAGGTAGGTTTCTAGTTCTGCGGTTTCTTGTTGCTTTGTTCCTTTATTTTTTCTGATGTCGAACTCGTTTCTGCAGGTGTGATGGACGCGGAGAGAACTCATATGAAGAGGAGGAAGCGGGTCGCCAAGCGAACTCGTACCGAGCTACCCCTGGAAGAGGAGCCTCAAGTTCCAGACAACACGCCGGAGGATCTGTCCAGGGAGCCCGAAGTGACTCCATCGATGCATGAAGCTGTTGGAGCGCCTTACGTTGAGACCACTTATACGGGCGCTCCTGCTTACTCTGGGTCCGCTCATACGCGGGTTGGGCCCTCGGGTTCGGGAGCTCAAGGGGAGTTCAGGAGTGTGTTGATGCCGAACTACGCTCTTCAAAAGAGTAGGGAGGCTACTTTCCCTGAGGAGATCACGGCGTGGACCGATCTTCATTTGAACCAGGTCGCCTGCCGCACCGTAACTCATGCTATGGTGGTAAGTCAGATTTCGTCTGCCTTTTTCATTTTCTGTCGCTTTTGCTATCATTGCTCACGTGTTTCTTTTGGTAGGTGAATTCTTCAATTCATGCCTTAGCAGCCCAAGTGGAGAGGAGCTCGCGATAGGCGCGAGCTGCTGAGGTGGCCGCTTATGCTACCGAAGAGGCTGCTCACGTCGCAATGGCTAGGCAGGCGAGGTCTCAGCGTGATGCCGAGGCCATGGGGGTCGTTGTCAAGCACATGGCAGACTTGAAGTTGGATTTGCAGCATCAAGTCGAATATCTTAAGGAGGACATCAGGGAGAAAACACAGATTTTTCCCAAGGCATTGAAGACGCCAAGAAGAAGGCCGTTGAAGACTACATTGCCTCTCCGCGTTTTGACGATCTGATGGTGGATTCTTACAGGAGGGTGTTCAAACTGAGCCGATGGATGATCCGGAACACGTACCCCGACCTTGATGTTAGTGCCATATCCACTTCGCGTATAACTCAGGAGATGGCCAATGCTGCCGATGGCGAGCCAGACTCTGAAGGAGAGGCAAAGCCTTCAGGTGTTGTTGAAGTGCCTTCTGATGGCGAAGAAGTAGCTCCGGGCATGTAACAATTTTTTTTAAGTGCCTTCTGATGGCCAATGTACTATTTCTTACAACGGAATAGATAATCATTTTGCCTGTGTTCCTTTTTCCCGAACTGTTTCTTTGTCGAGCTGATAATATGCCACTTGTCCGGGTTATTATACTTTCGCGACCTGTTTTGCCGCAAGTCTTTTGCAGTGAACTGATTTTTTGCCGAGCTGATAATATGCCATTTTCTTTGCTTGTTTACGCCGATGTTCCTCTTGGCTCTGCATCATGGCCCATAGGACCTGATTTCGTCCACTTCGTTTGGCGGTTTATAGGTAGTATCGCCTTAAGTTCACGATGTTCCACGCTCGAGGTACTTGTTTGCCTTCCAAGGTTTCGAGCTCGTATGCACCCCCGAGCGCTCTCTTTACTTTATAGGGTCCTTCCCAGTTTGGTCCAAGTTTGCCCATGCCGGGTCCGGGCACCATAATCTTACGAAGGACCAGGTCACCGACTCGGAAGCTTCGTTGCTTTACTCTGGCATTGTAGTAGCGAGCTACCTGTTGCTGGTAGGCCGCTGTCCAGTTATGCGCGAGGTCCCTTACCTCTTCCAGTAGGTCAAGGTTGGTACGTAACTCATCTCCATTTGTCCGATCGTCGTATGTTTCTAGTCACAATGTTGGTACTTCAATTTCTGCCCGGATCACTGCTTCAGTGCCGTAGGTGAGGTTGAAGGGGGTTTCTCCTGTGGCGGTTATTTCTGTAGTTCGGTGGGCCCACAAGACACTTGGTAGCTCTTCGGCCCATAGTCTCTTAGCTCGATCTAGACATGCTTTAAGTCCGCGCAGGATGGCTCTGTTCATTACTTCCATCTGCCCATTGGCCTGCGAGTGCGCGATTGATGTGAAGTTTTGCCGAATTCCCATGTTCTAGCACCACTCTTGGAACTTGATATCCTTGAACTATTTGTCGTTGTCGGAAATTAGTGCCCGAGATAACCCGAAATGACATACTATGTTCTTCAAAAAGAAGTTCTGTTTGTTCCGGGCCGTAACAATTGCCAGAGGTTCGGCTTCTATCCACTTCGTGAAGTAATCTACTACAACAACTAAGATTTTTCTTCCGCCTGTTGCTGGCGGGAATGGTCCCAAGAGGTCATGCCCCATTGTGCAAAGGGCCATGGGCTGGCGAGATATTTTAGGTCGAAAGCAAGCTGATGGTGGATATTGGCGTGTTTCTGACACTTGTCGCATTTTCTGACGAGCTCGACGGCTTCTGCGTTCATCGTTGGCCAGTAGTATCCTTGTCGAAGTGCTTTTTGGGCGAGTGCTCTGCCCCCCAAGTGTCCGCCGCACAGGCCTTCGTGAGTGTCGCGGAGTACGAACTCGGCTTCGGCAAGTCGCAGGCAACGCAAGTAGGGGAGCGTGTAGGACCGTCGGTATAACCGTTCATCTATTATGACGTATTTGGCTGTCTGGCGCTGCACCCTCTTGGCCGCATTACGTTCTGCAGGGAGGGTTTCGTCTATCAGGAAGCTCGCGAGTGGGTCGATCCAGCTTGGCTCTGCTTCGATGACGGGAGCGACCCCCTCTGCCCCCCAAGAATACAAGGCTGAGGTAAATCCTCTATGTACATGATTTTCACGTTGTTGTGACTTGTGCTGGCTAACTGGGACAGAGCGTCGGCCTCAGTGTTCTCTGACCTCGGGATTTGCCTGATGAAGTGTGACTGGAAGTTGAGCAGGGTCTCTTTTACTTTCGCCAAATATGCGATCATGGAGAGCTCGCGTGCTTCATACTCGCCCGTAACTTGGTTGACTACGAGCTGGGAATCGTTGCAGATGACCAAGTGCTTTGCCTTTACCTTTCGCACTAAGTTCAGCCCGGCTATCAGTGCTTTGTGCTCTGCCTCGTTGTTGGATGTCGCGAACTCAAAGCGTAGTGCGTATTCTAATTCCGTGCCGCTCGGGCCGCATAAGACTATTCCAGCCCCGCTGCCTTGCTGGTTCGAGGAACCATCCACGTGAAGGATCCAGGGCTCCTCATCCCAGTTCGTGTTTCGCCTTACCAGACTGTTGCTTGGCTCGAGAACATTCTTCCCGTGTTCCCCTTGCCGACCTGCTTTATTACTATTGTCGTAGTGTACAAAATTTCTTAAGTACCCGCGACGTATGAGTCCTTCTATCTCGTCGCGGAGATTATTACATTGCTCGGTGCTATGACCGTGATCTTTATGAAAACTACAATATAAATTTTTGTTCCTCTCGTTGGGGTTGCTCTTCAGGCGAGGTGGCCACTTTATGTAAGGCGCGTCATTGATTGTCATCAGAATCTCGGTCCGCCTTGCGTTCAATGGCGTGTAATCCATCCAAACTGCTAAGGGATCTCGGGACGGCTGGCTCGGCTTCCCCTCTTGGTTATGGCCTCTTCTGTCATCGGGGTTGGAGGGTTGCTCGCCCTCTCTTTTTCTTTTTTCAACCCCGCCTTCGATTCTCTGGTTGATCTCTTCCTCTGTTCTCATAAACTTGTCCGCGAGCTTGAGGAAGTTGGCCACGGTTGCTGGCTGGCTGGCCACCATGTACCATTTGAACTCTTTATGCATCACCCCTCTTTTGGCCGCGGCGAGCTGTACCGCGGGGTCTAACTGAGGGATCTGCAAACATGCTTCATTGAACCATTTGATGTAGCTCCGGATGGGTTCTCCCTCTCTTTGGATTACCCCGAAGATACTTTCCTCGGTTTTGGGACACCTTTTATTGGTGACAAAGTGCGTAGTGAAGATCTGCATGAACTGGGGCCAGCTTTTTATTGACCCGGAAGCTAGGTTCCGGTACCAGGTGCGGACCACCCCTCTGAAGGTGGTGGTGAAGGCCACGCACATGCACGATTCGCTTGCCCTAGCGAGGTGCATTTGCGACTGAAACGCGTCGACGTGGTCGTTGGGGTCGAAGGACCCATCATACTTGTCCAGAGAAGGGAGTTTGAAATCTCTAGGCAAGGGGACTGCCAAAAGTTCTGCTGAAAGGGGGGAAGGAACTGAGAGAATGAGGATGGTTTTTACCTCGCCCGAGCTCGTTTCTTCCTTGCCTCTGAGCTCGGGTAGCACGCGAGTAGCAGTTTGGCGACTTCGCCGGCGCCTTCTTTGAGTGGGCCTGGTGCTGGCGCTGCTTGCCTCCGGGTTGCTGGCCTGCTGCTAAGGCACTGAAGCGGTTCTCCGTGAGTGGGAACTCGGGCTTGGAGCACCGAGGTGACTTTGTTGGCGAGGTTCTTGACCCACCCGTGGGTTGCGAGGCGGGGGTGATCTTTCTTTGCTTTCGTCCCGAGGATGAGGCCTGACTGTTAGGGGGGTTTTGCGGTCGGGAAGCCTCTCCTTGGTGAGGTCGTCCACCTTGGGGGGAGGCCTTGACCGGCTTTGAAACAGGGTGCTGGGGGGGGGGGAGCGGCTGGTTCAAGGGTAGCTGAGGGAATTGTTATTGATAATGATGTTAGGAGAGGTGGTGCAACACCTGGTGTTGCTGGAGTTGGTGCTGCTGGAACTACTGCATTTGGGCCTGCATTGCCCGCATGCATTGCATCAAATCATCTATCTGGTTTTGGCAGGCTGCCAATGGGACAACAGTTGGTTCCGCGAAGTTCGTTTCGATGGGTAGTGGGAGAGGTGCCACCGCGTGTGGCACATTCAAGCTTGGGATCCCATCCACTGAAAGGGGGATGGTGAACTGCCCAATGCACACTGCCGGAGCATGAAGTTGCTCTCCGGTAGTGGCTGTTTCGGTTCCACGTCTGGCACTGCTGGAGGAGGCCATTTCAGTGTTGGAGTTTTTGAAAGGGAGTAGGTAGAAGAGACTTAGAGGGAGGCTTTTAGAAGCTATTTCCCACAGACGACACCAATTGATGGAGCGCAATCCGGCCAGTCTTATCTGTCAACGAACTCGCCTCTGAGCTGGAGCGTCGGGGAGCCTGAAATGGGAAAGAAGAGAGCTCCGAGGGGAACCGGTGTGATAACTCCGAAGCTCAAGTTAGTAATCTCTCAAAGGCAGAGTGTAGACCAGATAGCGCAAAGTTCACATACCTTGTTTGTTGAGGACAGGGGGTTCTTATAATCACTTCGCGCACTCGCTCCGAGGCCCTTGTTAGGTCGGGTATGATTACTCTTGCATCTGTCAATTCGACCGTCATCCTTTCTGCTGTGACAGAACCGCCACTGCCTAACCGCCTCTCTAACTAGAGATGGTGGTTTCAGGTGGCGATGGCAGGTGGCCGTTTTAGAGTGCGGCCGTCAAGCATCAGATCCCAAGTCAGTCGGATGCGGCACCCTCGGGTACGGACTTCCTCAGTGTTAGGCATGATACGACTTGTTTGGTTTTGGTGCCCAGAAGGTGATGCGGAGTGGTGAATGAGGCGAAGTCTTGAGTTCGGAGGTATGTATAGAGCGGGCCAGTTTGGTGAGGTGTATCCCGAACTGATAAGGTAGGCCAGTTCGGCGTGTATCCCGAATTGTTTACAAGGCTGGCCAGTTCGGCGAGGTGTATCCTGAACTGCTACAAGGTTGGACAGTTCGGTGAGGTGTATCCTGAACTGTTACAAGGTAGGCTAGCTCGGATTACTTCCTGGTTTGGGGCCAAGGGTGAGTTCGGGCCCCCAGTAGGGAGTTCAGTCCACTGGTGTCCCCTTGGTGTTCGCGCTTTAGGCTTGCTTTTGTGCCGAGCTGTTGTCTTTGCCACGTGTCGCATAACTGTGAGGTCGGGCCAAATCTTCCTTCATCACCTCGTGAATTGGGAAAATCTCCCCCTGCAAAATGCTATGCAAAGGTTGAGATATTCTCCATGTGTAGTTGCGATAAACCGGGGCAGAGTTTGTGTGGGCAGGAGATCCAAACTCCTCAAAAAGTGCTTGTTTAAAAACTCATTACAAAGGAAAAACACTCCCAAATGCTTGCCAAGCAACCACTAAGTATATAGATTCATGCTTGCCCTGGCTTCATGTCCAGACCACCATGTGGAAAAATCTAATTCATTTACCTATGTTTGGTTTGAAGGAAAAGATATAGAAAGGAAGGGAAAGGTAAGAAACCTATACAAGGTTTGTAAGGTTGTGTTTGGTTTGAAGGAAAAGGTAAGGAAAGGAAAAGGTACATGTTTTCTCTTCCTTTCCCTACTTTTTCCTTCAAACCAAACACAGCCTAAAGGTTTTCCTATCTTTCCCTTCTTTTCCCCACTTTTTTCCTTCAAACCAAACATAGCCTTATTTTCTCTTTTCCTTTCTCTTTCCTATTGCACGTACGTTTATTAGTTAGTTAATTAAAGAGAATACCTCCATTAATAACACACATATCATCTATATGCTGAGATTACATTTCTTTTGACGTAGTCAAAGGATAGTCCAAACACCCCTGGACCATGGTAGCAGGCCAGAGAATTTTTTCTTTCTACCTATATATATATATACTAGCGAAAGTTAAACAATAGAAATATATAAGATTATATAATTCTTTTATATTTTCAACCCGAGTTGGTTAGTTTTTAGTATTTCTGATCGATTTTGGTTTAGTGATTTTCTAACTCGACCAAGTTAGGTCAGTTTTGATTTGGCCATTAGTAAATCAACCAAAACTGAGCCAACCCAGCCATTTATATATTAATATTTTATATTTTAAATATAATTTTTAATACAAAAAAGTGAAAAATCCCATATTTCTTAATCGAAAATATTTTATATCATAAATTTAATTTTTTAATAATACTATTATAATTTATTAAGTTTAAATTTAATTTTTAATTTTAAATCTTTTAAACAAACAAACCAATTCAAAATAGACCCAAACTAATAAAGAGTAATGAAAATGGGTTTAGATTGTAATTTTCTAAATTTAGAAACAAAACATGCTGGAAATAGTTACGAGCTTTAAATACAAATCCTAAATAAACCATATCATCAAGGATTGTCATTTTCTAAATTTAGAGAGAGAAGAGAGAGAGAGAGAGAAGAGGCAAAAAGAAAGAGAAGAATCATGTATGAGACTTGTTATCAGTGTTTTACTTAGACTCCCTAATACTATGGGGTTTGTGACAAATACCCCCTGTGGCCTTTCACTTTATGACAAATACCCCAACTCTTAAATTTAATTGACAAAATGCATTAAATTACCAAATTTTCCACTTAAATTTTCCTTATTTTCTTTTTCTTTCCATTTTCTCTTAAACCCTAATTGACCAAAATTACCTCCATTTTTTTCAAACGAAACCAGTTAAAATAACATACAGGAATCATTTCACTGGCATAGAAAAAAGCTTTTTAAAATTTATTTATTCATTTCAGTCACACGGATGTCTTTTGATGGAGCGTGATCCGGCTAGTCTTAGCTGTCCGTTGCCTTGCTTCTGAATTCGGGGTAACAGGGAACCAGAAACGGAAGAGATGGGAAAGCTCCGGGGGGAACCCGGTGTAGAGGCTCCGAAGCTCAAGTTAGAATCTTTCAAAAGCAAGGTAATACCAGATAGCGCAAAGTTTGCATACCGCCGTTGTCAGGGGGCAGGGGACTCTTATAGTCACTTCGTGTACTCGTCCCGAGGCCCTTGTCAGATCGGGTATGATTACCCTTGCGCTTGTCAACTCGACCGTCGTCCCTTCTACTGAGACAGAACCGTCACTGCCTAACCATCTAACTGGAGATGGCGGCGTCAGTGGCGGTGGTAGGTGGCCGTTTAGAGTGCTGCTGCCAAACGTCAGATCCCAAGTCAGTCAGGCGTGGCGCCCTAGGGCACGGACTTCCCTGGTGTCAGGCATGGTACGACTTGTTTGGCTTTGATGCCCAGAAGATGATGCGAAGTGCTGAGCGAGGCGGTCTTGAGCTCGGAGGTATCCTGAACTGTTACAAGGTGGGTCAGTTCGGCGAAGTGTATCCCGAGCTGTTACAAGGTGGGTCAGTTCGGTGAAGTGTATCCCGAGCTGTTACAAGGTAGTTCGGCGAAGTCTGTCCCGAGCTGTTACAAGGTGGGTCAGTTCGGTGAAGTGTATCCCGAGCTGTTACAAGGTAGTTCGGCGAAGTCTATCCCGAGCTGTTACAAGTTGGCAGTTCGGCGAAGTCTATCCCGAGCTGTCACAAGGTGGGTCAGTTCGGCGAAGTGTATCCCGAACTGTTACAAGGTGGGTCAGTTCGATGAAGTGTATCCCAAGCTGTTACAAGGTAGTTTGGCGAAGTCTGTCCCAAGCTGTTACAAGGTGGGTCAGTTCGGTGAAGTGTATCCCGAGCTGTTACAAGTGAGTTCGGCGAAGTCTATCCCGAGCTGTTACAAGGCAGTTCGGCGAAGTCTATCCCAAGCTGTCACAAGGTGGGTCAGTTCGGCGAAGTCTATCCCGAGCTGTCACAAGGTGGGTCAGTTCGGCGAAGTCTATCCCGATCTGTTACAAGGTGGGTTAGTTCGGCGAAGTCTGTCCCGAGCTGTTACAAGGTGGGTTAGTTCGGCGAAGTGTGTCCCCTTGTTCCCGCCTAGGCTTGGCCCCTTTTGCCAAGCTATCGTTTCTGCCACGTGTCTCATAATAAAGAGGTTGGGCCAAATCTTCATTCATCAATTGCCCCCCAATTCTTGCGCCGAGAGTCTTGCCATGGTGCGGGGAGTTTTCACGAGGTAGTTGTAGATTTGTCCCGTCCTTCAAACCTTCACTGTATGAGACGCTTTTGCTAGGTTTTTTCGGTTTTCGAGAAGGCTGGAAACGTGCTTACTCAAGAACGCTGGTGGTTGTGACCGTGCATTTTAAATTTCAAACCAACTCGCGCCGCTGGGACGTGACAGCGGGTCATTTCAAAAAAGCACGCCACTGCTGTACGTGCGCGGTCGACTCAGTGAGACGTGCGGCACGTCAGTTTCGAAAAGACACGTGTTTCAAAACGACATGCTGACGTTTCGCTTTTTTCGGAACGCCATTCACGTCTCGACTTTAAGGGTTGTGCGGTCGGTAAGAACGTGGGTCGTCGGATCTTCTTCAGTCTGTACGGTCGATTCTTGGTTACTGTAGCTATAAATAGTGGGGGACCCCGGTTGGTTTGTCACTTCTGCGGTTTGTCTACTGATTTCGCGTCCAACCTTTCAACTCGCGTCCAAGTCTTTTCCAGCTCGCGTCAAGGCTGGTTATACAGTCTTCACGGTTCTTTGGCTTGTTCTTCAAACTTTCCGGTGAGTACTTTCTTGAATCTATCTTTTCCCCAATGTCTAGCTTTGATAGCTCAGACGATTCTTCGAGTAGGGCCGACGTAGGTTCCACCAACCGAGCCGTGTCATTACACTGCCTCAGTGATCCTGAGGTGGAGCTTGAAGACTATGAACCAGAGGGCCGAGTCGCTTCGAGCATTTTGGCGTCTACCTCCCGCCGGGGTCGGATGCTAGACAGGTTTGGTCCTTCGACCATGACGCCTGAGGGGCTTCAATCCATACTTCTATCCTACAATCTTCCTGGGGGGTACACATATTTCATTCCTTCGGATAGCTTTCCTTGGGAACACGGTCCCGACGAGATCGTGATTTTTCGAGAGCAGCTCGCTGCAGGGTTGCGACTTCCTTTCCATCCCCTTCTCGTCGAAGCCATAAACCACTTCGGTGTCACCATTGGCCAGCTTCATCCGAACTCTATTCGGAACCTGGTGGGGACAATTTCCCTTTCTTGCGAGCAGAACTTCCCCTTGGACTTAGAGATATTCTCCTCTATCTTGATGCTCAAGAGACAGGCGGGTCCTCTTCCTGGGAGGAGACGGGCGTATTACCTTACTCCTCGCCAGGGTTTTAAGCTTCTGCACGATCTTCCTAACAAGGTCCCGGCGTGGAAGTGGGACTACTTCGGCGTGCGAAGTGCACAAGGATGGCCCTTTCAGACCGGGTGGGGTGAGGCCGCTCCCGACTTGGGTGTAACTCTTGATAAAGAGACGTTGAAGGGTCTTCGGCAGTGGGCACGGCAAGGCTTAAAGTGCCACCACTACTTAACGGAGGCTAAGCTTTTTGCAGCCGGCCTGAATACGGGTAGGTTTCTGGCTATGCGGCTTTTTTTTTTTTTGATGTCGAACTCGTTTCTGTAGGGGTGATGGATGCGGAGAGAACTCACGGCGGGCGTTTGTTCCAAGGTATGAAGAGGAGGAAGCGGGTCGCCAAGCAAACTCGTAACGAGCTGCCCCTGGATGTGGAGCCCCAAGCCCCAGACCATACGCTAGAGGATTTGCCCAGGGAGCCCGAAGTGACTCCACCGGTGCACGAGACTGTCGGGGCGCCTTACGCTGAAACCACTCATACGGGCGCTCCTGTGTACTCAAGTGCTCCTGCTCACTCCGAGTCTGCTCATACGCGGGCTGGGCCCTCAGGCTCGGGAGCTCAAGGGGAGTTTAGGAGCGTGTTGACGCCAAACTACGCTCTTCAGAAGAGTAGGGACGCTACTTTCCCCGAGGAGGTCGCGGCGTGGACCGATCTTCCCTTGAATCAGGTCGCTTGCCGCGCCGTAACACATGCCATGGTGGTAAGTAAGATTCTGTCTTATTTAATTCCGTTGCTTCTGTTGTCTTTTTGCTCACTTGTTTCTTTTGGTAGGTGAATTCTTTGATTCATGCCTTGGCGGCCCAAGTGGAGAGGAGCTCGCGACAGGCGCGAGCTGCTGAGGCTGCTGCTCATGCTGCTGAAGAAGCCTTCTGTGCTGCAGAGGCAAATACCCGGGCTGCTGAGGCGGCTGCTTATGCTGCTGAAAAGGCTGCTCGCGTCGCGATGGCCAGACAGGCGAGGTCTCAGCGTGACGCCGAGGCCATGGGGGTTGTTGTCAAGCATACGGCAGACTTGAAGTTGGATTTGCAGCATCAAGTCGAGTATCTTCAGGAGGACATTAGGGAGAGAACACAGATTTTTTCCCAAGGCATTGAAGACGCCAAGAAGAAGGCAGTTGAAGACTACATTGCCTCTCCGCGTTTTGACGATCTGATGGTGGATGATCCGGAATACATACCCCGACCTCGATGTAAGTGCCATAACCACTTTGCGCATAACTCAGGAGATGGCCAATGCTGCCGATGGCGGCCGGACTCTGAAGGAGAGGCAGGGCCTTCGGGTGTTGTTGAAGTGCCTTCCGATGGCGAAGAAGTGGCTCCGGGCATGTAAAATTTTTTTTTTTTTTGCCAGTGTACTGTTTCTTGCAATGGAGTCTTTTTCCCCTTGCTCATCTTCCCCGAGTTGTTTCTTTGCCGGGTTTTTAAATTTCCGTGGCCTTTTATGCCGCGAACTGATTTTTGCCGAGCTGATAATGTGCTGAAGTTCCTCGGCTTGCCTTGTGGCACAGGGCCTGATTTCGTCCACTTCGCTAGGTGGTTTATAGGTAGTATCGCCTCAAGTTCACGATGTTCCACGTTCGGGGTACTCGTTTGCCTTCCAAGGTTTCGAGTTCGTATGCGCCTCTGAGCGCTGTTTTTACTTTATAGGGCCCTTCCCAATTAGGTCCAAGCTTGCCAATGCCGGGTTCGGGCACCATAATCTTTCGAAGGACCAGGTCGCCGACTCGGAAGCTTCGTCGCTTTACTCTGCTATTGTAGTAGCGAGCTACCTACTGCTAGTATGTCGCTGTTCGGATGTGCGTGAGGTCCCTTACCTCGTCCAGTAGGTCGAGGTTGGTGCGTAACTCGTCTCCGTTCGTCCGATCGTCGAATGTTTCTAATCGCAACGTTGGTATTTCGATTTCCGCCGGGATTACCACTTCAGTGCCGTAGGTGAGGTTGAAGGGGGTTTCTCCCGTGGCTGCTTTTTCGGTCGTTCAGTGAGCCCATAAGACACTTGGTAGCTCTTCGGCCCACAATCCCTTAGCTCGATCCAGACGTGCTTTCAATCCCCGCAGGATGGCTCTGTTCATTACTTCTGTCTGACTGTTTGCCTGTGGGTGTGCGACTGATGTGAAATTTTGCCGAATCCCCATGTTCTGGCACCACTCTTGGAACTTGATATCCTCGAACTGTTTGCCGTTGTCGGAGATTAGAACCCGAGGTAACCCGAACCGACATACTATGTTCTTCCAAAAGAAGTTCTGTATGTTTCGAGCCGTGACAGTTGCCAGAGGTTCAGCTTCTATCCACTTCGTAAAATAATCTACCGCAACAACTAAGAATTTTCTTTTGCCTGTTGCTGGTGGGAATGGCCATAGGAGGTCGATGCCCCATTGTGCAAAGGGCCACGGGCTGGCGAGGTATTTGAGGTCGGAGGTAGGTTGATGGTGGATGTTAGCGTGCTTCTGACACTTGTCGCATTTTCTGACGAGCTCGACAGCTTCTGCCTTCATCGTTGGCCAGTAGTATCCTTGTCGAAGTGCCTTTTGGGCGAGTGCTCTGCCCCCCAAGTGTCAGCCGCACAGGCCTTCATGAGTGTCACGGAGTACAAACTCGGCTTCGGTAGGTCACATGCACCGCAAATAGGGGAGCATGTACGACCGTCGATATAACCGTTCGTCTATTATGACATATTTGGCCGCCTGGCGCTGCACCCTCTTGGCCGCACTGCGTTCTGCAGGGAGGGTTCCGTCCATCAGGAAGCTCGCGAGTGGATCGATCCAACTCGGCTCTGCTTCTAAGATGGGAGCGACCTCCTCTGTCCCCCCGAGAATACTAGGCCGAGGTAAGTCCTCTATGTACACAGTTCTAATATTGTTGTGGCTCGTGCTGGCTAACCAGGACAGGGCGTCGGCCTCAGTGTTTTCGGACCTCGGGATTTGCCTGATGATGTGTGACCGGAAGTTGAGCAAGGCTTCTTTTACTTTGGCCAAATATGCGATCATGGAGAGATTGTGTGCTTCGTATTCGCCGGTAACTTGGTTTACCACGAGCTGAGAATCGCTGTAGATGACCAAGTGTTTTGCCTTAACCTTTCGCGCTAGGTCCAGCCCGACGATTAGTGCTTCATACTCTGCCTCGTTGTTGGATGCCGCAAACTCAAAGTGTAGCGCGTACTCTACTTTTGTGCCGCTCGGGCCGCACAAGACTATACCAGCTCCGCTGCCTTGCCGGTTCGAGGAACCATCCACGTGAAGGATCCAGGGCTCCTCATCCCAATTCGGTCTTCGCCTTATCAGGAGAGATGCCACACTGGGTGCTACTTCACGGGGTTCGAACTCTATGGGCTCAGGAGCTCCGAGTTCACCGCAAATGGGGACCTCGGGCTCGACCTGTGGAGCTTCGTGGCTGAAAGTGCACTCGGCGATAAAATCTGCCAAAGGTTGGGCCTTGATAGCGGTTCTCGGTTTGTACTGGAGGTCGTACTCGCTGAGTTCGGTGGCCCATTTCGTCAGTCGACCGGAGACTTCGGGTTTGAGTAAAACTTGTCTAAGAGGTTTGTCAGTTAGGACGATGACGGTGTGAGCCTGGAAGTACGGGCGGAGTTTCCGAGTTGCTATTACTAGGGCGTATGCTAGTTTTTCTATCTCCGGGTACCTTGCCTCTGCTCCCTGCAAAATTTTACTAACATAATATATGGGTCGTTGGACCCGGTCTGTTTCCTTTATTAGTACCGAACTGACCGCCTCGTCGCTCGCCGAGAGGTACAGTTGTAAGACCTCGCCCACCTCGAGCCGGGCTAAGGTTGGCACACTAGCGAGGTAACCTTTTAGTTCGTCGAACGTGAACTGGCAGTCCTAGGTCCATTCGAACCCTTTGCCTTTGACTGCCTTGAAGAATGGTAGGCAGCGGTCTGCTGACTTAGATAAGAAGCGGCTTAGAGCGGCTATGCGGCCGTTTAGCCTCTGAACCTCTTTTGCTTTCCGATGTGGTTTCATATCTAGAATGGCTTTTATTTTGTCCAGGTTGGCCTCAATACCGCACCGATTGACAATGTAGCCTAGGAACTTGCCCGAGGTGACGCCAAAGACACACTTGTTGGGATTCAACTTCATGCTAAAGTGACACAGGATTTGAAAACAGAATCTAAGTCTTGTATTAACTCTTGTGAAAACTGAGTTTTGACGACCATGTCGTCTACATAGCACTCTATCTTCGTACCAATCAGGGGCCGAAATAGCTTATTTACAAGTCTTTGGAAAGTTGCCCTGGTGTTTTTTAGCCCGAAGGGCATGACTTTGTAGCAATACAGGCCAAACTCGGTTATGAAGCTGGTTTTTTCCTCATCGGATGGGTCCATCCTAACTTGGTTGTAGCCCGAGTAGGCGTCCAGGAAGCTTAGCAACTCGTTTCCCGAGGTCGCGTCCACTAGGCGGTCAATTCTGTGGAGGGGGAAGCAATCTTTCGGGCAAGCTCGGTTCAGGTCGGTATAGTCGACGCACATGCGCCACTTGCCGCTTGCCTTTTTTACCAACACCGGGTTGGCCACCCAGCTCGGGTAGTGGACTTCCCTTATGAAGTTTGCTGCGAGAAGCTTCTCAACTTCCTCGTCGACCGCTCTCCAGCGTTCTGGAGCTAAGTTGCGTTTCTTCTGTCTAACGAGTCTGACAGTTCAGCTCGTAGGGGGTCTTCGATGGAAGCTCCGATGCTTAGTGTGCGAGCCGGGTCCGTAGCTGAAGTCGGGATTGCGATTGTTTCCTCCGTGGGCGAAGCTCGCTCCTCACCTTGCTCCGCCGGCCGCTCCAGCTCGAGGTCGTCGGCCGCCTTGGTTTTTCCCTTTAGGGCGGCAACATAGCACTTGCGGGACTCGAGTTGGTCGCCCCACGCTACCCCTATACCGAAGTCCGTAGGGAACTTCATGGCCAAATAGTAAGTGGAGACCGCCGCCCGTAGGACATGCGTGATCGGCCGCCCTATTATGGCATTGTATGGGGAGGGGGTCGCGACTACCAGGAAATCATGGTTGAGTCTGACCGCACAAGGCCATGTGCCGACTTCCATAGGGACAGTTATTTTTCCGAGGGGCCTAACTTCCTCTCCGCTGAAACCTACCAGGGGAGTGTTCGCGGGCTTCAGCTCGCTCCTCTTTAACTGCAACTGGTCGAATGCCGATTTGAAGAGGATGTTCGCTGAGCTGCCCGAATCTATGAGTACGCACCTGACCTCGAAATCGCTGATCCTTAGCTTAATGACAAGCGCGTCGTCATGGGGGTAGTGGACTCCTCGCGCGTCGTCCTCCGTGAAAAAGATTGGTTCTTCGGTCTTTGGTCTCTTTGGGGGGTTCCTTTCTTCGAGGGCCGCTTCGTGAACTGAAGTCCGGGCTGCTGCCGCGGTACACCCCACTACCACCGATCCTCCCACTATTACATGGATGGCTCCCCGAACTGGCCTCTCTTCCGGAGGCTGCTTCTGCAACGGTTCGGCAGGTCTGTTGCTAGACTCGGGTGCATCCTTTTCGTGCTCCCCTTGCCGACCTAATTTATTGTTATTGTTGTGCTGTACAAAGTTTCTCAAGTATCCGCGACGGATGAGTCCCTCTATCTCGTCCCGGAGGTTATTATGCTGTGGGTCAGTTCGGCGAAGTGTATCCCGAGCTGTTACAAGGTGGGTCAGTTCGGTGAAGTGTATCCCGAGCTGTTACAAGGTAGTTCGGCGAAGTCTGTCCTGAGCTGTTACAAGGTGGGTCAGTTCGGTGAAGTGTATCCCGAGCTGTTGCAAGGTAGTTCGGCGAAGTCTATCCCGAGTTGTTACAAGGTGGCAGTTCGGCGAAGTCTATCCCGAGCTATCACAAGGTGGGTCAGTTCGGCGAAGTGTATCCCGAGCTATTACAAGGTGGGTCAGTTCGGTGAAGTGTATCCCGAGCTGTTACAAGGTAGTTCGGCGAAGTCTGTCCCGAGCTGTTACAAGGTGGGTCAGTTCGGTGAAGTGTATCCCGAGCTGTTACAAGGTAGTTCGGCGAAGTCTATCCCGAGCAGTTACAAGGCAGTTCGGCGAAGTCTATCCCGAGCTGTCACAAGGTGGGTCAGTTCGGCGAAGTCTATCCCGAGCTGTCACAAGGTGGGTCAGTTCGGCAAAGTCTATCCCGAGCTGTTACAAGGTGGGTTAGTTCGGCGAAGTCTGTCCCGAGCTGTTACAAGGTGGGTTAGTTCGGCGAAGTGTGTCCCCTTGTTCCCGCCTAGGCTTGGCCCCTTTTGCCGAGCTGTCGTTTCTGCCACGTGTCTCATAATAAAGAGGTCGGGCCAAATCTTCCTTCATCATCTTTCATCATCTTAAAATATAAAAATATCCACTCCTTTCTCCAATAAATAAAAAAAATGAAATTATAAATTTATATCTATCAGAAAGAAACATCTGTCATTTCATTTGCATATTGAATCCAAATTGTAAGAATCTATTAGAGCAACCGAGAGGTCATCAATGTTATACTTAGAAAACTAATTAAATCATAAATTATTCAAATAAATAAGAAAAGATAATTTGGGGATCTATCTAAAAATTTTAAACAGCTGAATGATAATTATTTTAGAAGTTAATTGAGGGAACTGTCATGGAAGAGGTATTTGTTGCAAATAAAAGTTCAAGAGGATATTTATCAATGATCCCATAATACATAGGAGGGTCTTTATAATTTACCCTTTTTATTTAAATAAAAAACCAATGCATCTGAAAAGTCGGCCCAACTGTTTGGTTATCACTTTTATAATACCCTTTAATTTGATTATAAGTTTTTTTTCGTATAATAGTATTTATTTTTTAAATATACTAAATTATTTTCTCGAGCTGATATCTCAAACCTAGTTCCGCCCCATGTATAATTTGCCCTCATTAGTGTTTTTTTTCTTGGCGATGTAGTCCATGGTGAAACTAAAGTGAACTCTCTTTCAAGATATTCATCATCTGCAAATTACCCTTCATTTGGCTATGGCTGATCTTCATGATTACACTGTACCACCACCACCAGCTGTGCTTGTGTGAGGTTGGTTAATATTTCTCTTGAAACCACGCATGTTGCATCTTAATTTAATTACCCTAGGACTCTCATTAGCTTGTTAATTAAGAAAACACTACCGGCAGGGAGTCTGGAGTCTGAGAATTTAATTGATTAATTCATCTTATAACCTTTGATCGGATTAAATTTGTGGCAAAAGAAACCTTGCTTGGGCTGAATGTGGTGGAATATATTCCCTCTCTTTCTTGCATAAAGAACACACGAAGCTTTGCTAAATTTTTAGTACTGTTTTGGTATCACTTCTTTCTGAGCTTGAGTAAGCTTGAATCCAAAATAAAGGTCGGTTGCAGATAGAATCCATGCTCGGGCATTTATTCCAAAGCCGATCTAATCTAGCAAACCACGTTCCTTTACGATATGTATGGTCTTTAAATCATTAATTCTCACACCGATCGACAGAGTCGAATTAAAGCTCCTGGTGACATAGATAGACAACACAAAATGAGCTGGTTTGTAACTAAAAGAAGGGGTCCTGAATGGAAACAAGGGTGGACAGGCCAGACCCTGTCCTCCATCTCCGCTCCTCCCCTTCCTTTACTCACCATCTTCGCTATCGTCTTCCTATTCCTTTTGCTCTCTCGGTACACAGAGTACAAGGCTCAGATGGAGCAGACGATGATCAGCTTCCGGTTTCTCCTCTTCCTCTTGCCCGTCCTATTGATCTTCATCGTTCGTTCCATGGCTTTCAAGCACGGGATGAGATTCGCCTTTCGACAACCGCGTCCAGAGCACGATTCGATTCATAGAGCGGGTGGCTCGCCTTGGGGTGTCGCAGCGTTGGTGATTGTGCTTCTGTTGATGATCTCTTACCAGTCGTCCTTCCATTCAAATTGGTTCCGACCACTGTGGAGATCGGATTAGTTAACAAAAGACTAGAGGCCGGTAGTGTAGGCATGACTGCTCTGTTTTTACTTTTTTGGGTGTCCATCTCTTGCTTTTCTCACTGTTTGTGTCTAATCATTTTATGCTTTTATGCTTTATGCCTACCCCATTTTATGCTTAGAATTTGGAACTTGTTGGGGGTCATCCAACAATCAGATGTTACATTTGGTGTTACTACTGTATGATTGGTTCCATCTAATGTTAGTGGCATCCTATGATGTTGGTGGGTTGCAGTTCTATCAAGCGTGCCTCTCTGATCTCTCAAGGAACGGTTCAATCTAAGGCTTTTGAAGCATGGTTTTTAAAATCGGACCGGACCGGACGGTTGGACTGAAAAAACCGGGAATCGGTCAGGTGATCGGTTTCGATTTTCCTCAAAATCAGATTTTCCATAAAAACTGTTGATTTTGGTCAGCAAATCACTCTCGGGCGGTTGACCGTTTGAACTGTTTTGACTGGTTTTCAATTTTTTTTTTTTGTCAGAATGGGCCGGTTTTAAAAACCATGTTTTGAAGTTTAAGGCCACTGGAGTGTTTTTTCATACGGGCTGATGGCTGTTTAGAAGCTCAAGCCCATGTTCTCGTCTTTATCTATTTGGTTAAGGGAAGATCTAGGATGCGTTTGACGCATTTTTTTGTGCGATCTTTTGGCTATTTACAAGTCGGGTGGACCGATTTTTGGTTTATTTTCATTTGGTGTGCAAAAGATCTAGCCGCCAAAAGACGGAATGCCGAAAAGACATGAAAAACCCATTTTGGACTGATTTCGGGAAACTTCAAATGAAACTTCTCACGTCTTTCGAGTCTTTATGTAAAAGTTCACTACGTCTTTTGACTGTCAAATCTTCCAAAAGATCTTGCAAAAGAGACTTGACAAAGGGCATCTACAATATTAGGTGGCAGCTATTAATGGGTTTTGGCTGAAGCATATGGACAAGCACAAAGACCAACCATAACTTGTGCTAAAATTCAATTAAGGGTTATTTACTAAAATGCTCCCTATAGTTTAATGCATTTACTAAAACCTACCTTATAGTTTGCATTTTATTAAAATATCCCCTATAGTTTGTAACCAATCTACTAAATCGACCTTCTATTGGATGAAAGTGGAAAATGATAGTTTTGAGTCTAATATATATCCATTCAAATAAGTGTAATCAAAAGAAAATAAAAATAAAAATGCTATTTTTTCCCTATAAAATAAGAGCAACTACTCTATTTTACTTTATTTGGCCTATTTTGTTTTCTATATGAAAAAATGTTAAAGGTACTCTTTGAATAAATAACATGGGCTCATGCCCTTTGAACATTTTCCACCACTCAAATTTGGTGATCATATTAATATTTTCAGATGACAAACCAGATAATACTTAATGAAAGGTGGATCAATTAATTAAATAAATAGGTTACAAACTATAAGATAGGTTTAAGTAAATCCATGAACCTATTATATAGGGGCAGGGCTATTTTAATAAGAGGCAAATTTCTTAAACTACTCTTATGGTTTAGCGAATTGGCTAACTCTACCCTTACTGTTTACCCCTACTGTTTCTAACAATTGACACCATTGTTAAACACTAATAAAAAACAATGAAATGTAAAATTTACCCTCTACCCACGACAAGTGTTGTAATGGTTGGGTTAATAGTGATGGGTGCATCAGCAATTCAGCATTAGGTGATCTTGTTTGTATTGGATATGGTAAGAGACGAGCAGTGATCAAACGATGCCAAATTCCATGAGGTTAAGTTATTGAATTATATCTCTACAGCCTTTCAGGTGTTGGCTATTTTTGGCTCTTTTAATTTCGTTGAACATTCCATCTGCGTTAGGGCCATTTGATGATGGTTGAAACTGAAATAGGTGCTGAAAAGATTCCACACTTGCTCAAAACAAGGGGCACTGCTATGGCTCAAAACCAAGATCAAGAATGCTCTTCAATCATCAAACCCAAGAAGAATGCGTCTGTCTTTTATTTTCCTTCGGTTTTTTGAATCGTCTATATTTTGGCATGAAAAACATGTAGGTTCATATTCGGCACTTGCTACGTAGAAAAAACGGGAGGGGAGAAAGAGGGAAAAGAGAAGGGCTTTTAATGAGTGTGTGGTTCTGGTTGGGCTGAGGGACGAAGGGCATTATTGGGTTTTAAAAAAATTTATGCCATATAGTGCTACGTGGGTATGAATTTTGACGGGAATATTAACGGATACTAATAGCAGGGTAAGACTAGTCAATTGTCAGCAAGGATGGCTTAAGAAATTTGCCTGGCCCTTTCAATTTTCAATTAATTATGGTGGGTTAATATAATTTGATGAAACAGGAATCTATGATACAATCTGATAAACGCAACTTTAGGCGAAGGCTCCCTGAATGGTCTAAAAAAAGAGAACATGAGATTGGTCATTTCATTAGGTATATTTATCATTTCATTAATGTCTCCCGCTAAGGCTTTCAAATAAATAATTGCCATTGTAGATCTTTTCTTGGTTTGTTTCTTGGAGAAACACAGAACCGGACGAAGAATTGAATGATATAGCTTTGGAGTAGAACGTACAGAACCCCAACTTAATTTTAATTTGTTTAGGTGTTGATGTTATCTTGGTTGAGTTTGGGTAGAAGATTATTAATTCATCATGTCATTGTAATCTTAAATGATATCGCTCAAGAGTCAAGAGAGATGACGATCGATGGAGGAAAGCGAAGAAAATGTTATTTCAGTAATGCAGAAACAAAACGTGTTACGTACTGCTAGCTAGATAGCTGGTCTTCTTGCAGACTAACTAGTAGGGTGAAGGTGCGATACGGCCTGTCAGTCGTGCGACGCAGGTAAACCATATCTGGGCACTCCGTCGCCAGAAATGGGGAGCATTCACTGCGTATACGGGGTCTCTGACAAGGTTTGCAGTCATCGTGTCATGGCATTCTTTCCCAACTATTTGTACGAGCTCTTGACAACACTGGTCGTTAACCCCCGATCCCTCAAACATAGCTGTGTATAACTCTAACCCGCATCCTCTGGAAACCTTCTTAGAGCATTCTTCTGGTCCCAAGAATCCAGATGCACATCCTGGTGTTGGTTTAATCAACAATGCCATTGCCGCACAAGCTACCAACATCACCCAGCTGAAGCCATTGAACCTCGCCATGTCGATCGACTGTCTACGTTGGGGCTCAAGTACTTATGATGTAGCAGTGGAATTTCCGGGGCTAGAGATGGCCTATTTATAAGGTGGGGAAGACGACATTGAACTGAACGGGTGCTAGCTAGCTAACTTAGATTAATCGTTGCCAGAGTAATGTTTTACGTTTTGACTTTATTAGCTAGAAACTGATAACTATTAATTTATTAACTTAATTTGAACACAAAGAAAAAAAAAAAACATGAAACGAGCAAGAAAGGGTTTAAGAGTTTCGGATGGGTAGGATTAATTAAGGTTTAAAGGGCAAGCCTCGATCCAACTTTGTTAATTAACGAGGGATGTTATTGTTTATCAGTTCGTCGGAAATTTTCATCAATATGTAATTCGTTTCGCCTTGAACTTTTTTTTTCTTATAATTATTTCGATTTTTTATATATGAATGCCTAGTCGCCTATGTTTGAAAACTCTGTGAAAATGAAATTACTTATCACTATATATAGAATTCAGATTGAGAAGATTCCATTCCATGCAATTAGAAATTGGATTTCTGTCTTAGACGTGAAAAGAACTGACCTCCTTTTACTTAATCACATAAAATGGCTTCATGTAACTGATGAGATTAATTATTTGCCCGAAAGGTGTGAGAAATCGAGTACCAAAGTGAAACGGTTTAATTCCCAAATTCTTTACAGATGTCCCCATCATATTATATGGCTCCGAAATTTAGGAGAAGCAAATAAGGATGACTTGCTGAACTTGTTAATAGAATTAAATCAAAGGGAAATCTAAGAGCATCACTAGAAGAAAAAAATATTGCTGGGATGAACATCGAGGAAGCGAAAGTGGAGTGCAAGCTATTCTATACTTTGCAGGGCTAGAAACAATATTAAATTTGTTTGTATGGACCATGATTGTGCTGAGTAAGTATGTACACCCGCAAATACATGCAAAGGAAGAGGTCTTGCAAGTCTTTGGTAGCAAGGAACCAAACTATAATGGATTAAACCACCTTAAAATTGTAATTATTTTCTTAGGATCCATTTGGTTTGATTTGTAATTAGAATTAAATTGGAGTTAAAATCATTCAGAATTGGAATCGAAATGGTCTAATTCATGTAATCTGTTTAGTTCAGATAAGAATGAAAATAAAAATTAGAATCAATAGGAATGAGAATGGCCATTCCCTCAAATGGCAGGGATGGGAATGACATTCCGATTCCGCCCAACCAACAAACAGTGGAATTGGAATAACCCATTCCAAATCTGATTCCAGACCTTTATTCTCACAAGCCAAACGGGGTCTTAATTTTCTTTACTTTAAAGAATCAAACCAGACATTCTACATTTGGTTTCTGAAGTTCCAGAACTCTATTGCAGGTTCTAAGGTTGCACCCACCGGCATTTTTGCTTCTTATATCTATTTACAAGAAGATTAAACTACGACAATTCACTTTCCCACGTGGAGTACAATTAGAATTACCAACAATTCTCATCTACTATGACCATGAAGGTTGGGGTGAAGGTGCAGAAGAGTTCAGAAAGATTTTCAGAAAGGGATTTCAAATACCACAAAGAAGCCAGCCTCCCCATCTAATGTTATAAGTTTATAACTCTTCAACCTCAATATGGTGCTCAAATCATATTGCACAAAATCTAATTTTCTTTAATTTTATAGGAAATTCTGAACATTTTCATAGTACTCTAAGTTCCATGATTTAATTTTGTTGCATCTATAGATCGACAGGTACTTGGACTCAATCATGCAAGGAACTTAGGATCTGTTTGGTTCTAGGACCCTGGAATCGGAATGGGCCATTCCGTTTCCTGATGTTTGGTCAATCGGAATGAGAATGAGTAGGCGGAATGTGATTCCCCCATATGGGGGAATGGCCATTCCCGGCTCCCTCCCCCGGAATGCCATTCCCATTCCACTATTTAGGTTTTTTTGGACAAAATTCTGATCTCTTAGCAGTTAGCGCCAACATAGATACATAAATGCGCTCTCTCTCTCTCTCTCTCAGGATTCCAATCTGCCTGCTGGGGGAATGGCCATTCCCGGCTCCCTCCCCCGGAATGCCATTCCCATTCCACTATTTAGGTTTTTTTGGACAAAATTCTGATCTCTTAGCAGTTAGCGCCAACATAGATACATAAATGCGCTCTCTCTCTCTCTCTCTCAGGATTCCAATCTGCCTGCTGAAGTCTTCAAGTGCCTAACTGATCCGGAGAAGTTCCACGTTTCGATAGTTCAAATCTGGTCAAGTCAATTCAAGCTCAAACAATTTCATGCTTTAGGTAGAATGATTTGAATTTTGCTCTACTTTACTCTCTTCCCAAATTTCTTTGTCTCTGTTCGGGAAGCACTAGATTTTTCTTTCTTTTCCGATTCAATTTTTGAGGTTTAGGGATCTCCAATTCTGTAGTCGGCATCGAGTTTTCATGGTACAATCCCATTAAAGCTGGGATTTAGCTGCTCTTCGTACAGGATTTTATTCTACAGACTTCGTCATTTTAATTTAGACTGAATGGAACTGGTTTTTTTGAGCTTATAGTAACTCCATTTTAGAACTAGTGAACATTGGGCTGGATGCAGTAATCACCTCAAAAGGCGCAATGTCGTCATCTCTTCATCAAAGACAACAGCAGCAACTTCTGGCGGATCCCTACCCAATTTCAACACATTCTACGAACAATTACCAAAGATCTATTTCTCCCTTTAGCCGAACTGGCCTTCTCATATTTATGCCTTTTATGATAGTTCTGTGTTCTTTTCCCGTGGATGGACATGGCTGAAAGTTTCATTTCAGCCAGTGAGTAAGAAATTTTGGCTGATTCTAATTTTAGCTTTTAGTTGAATCAAATAGCAACAACCCAAATTCGATTCCGAACCAAACGGACCCTTAGTTGTGTAATATACCGCTGAGTCTCCTATTTCTAAGTAAGAAATATACAAATCAAAACGCAATTGGTGCCTTGTCTTATCATATGGATGTGAAAATTTTCTTGAATGATGGCAAGGCTCTCATTTTGGTAACCCCGAGGCTGATCATCCTATTGTTTTCATCATTTACTGGTTAAATTTCAGACAATAAAAGAATTATCAGCTTCTTCAAATTTTGAGCCAATGACCGATAAATATAAGGCGTTGTTGATACAAGAACATTCCCATATAATGAGAGAGAGAAACGAGATTTGAAATTTTGCTCCATCTATGTTATCAATTATCCTTCAATCATGCACATGGTATTTACGTCATCAAAGCTGCAATTGTAGTCAATAAAAGAAGTCCTTGTGCTAGTAGACTTGCAAATGGTGTTGATCGGATGCTGCAATTTGTATTGTGATTTGTGGATCTAAACATAACCTTCATTCTTTAGGTTTGTGAATATTGACTTGTATGGGAAGAAAATGTTGGGAGTACTTTTCTAAAGCAAATAGACTTGAAAATCATCCTTGATAAGGAGGTTGGCATTATTAAACGGGTCCAGATGTAGTAGAAACGTTAGTTAAGTATAATGAATGAGCACGTAATAGATGTGTGACATATGTTCTAGTTAATGTACATTTCATCTATAGGTTTTTGTTCCATTGGACAGAAATTATCTACTATTTTATTATTTTTGTCAAAATAATTAAAAATAAAAAACAAAGAAAAAAAAACATAAATGAGTCCCAAATCCCAACATGTTTAGATTTTTCTTTTTTATTGTTTTTATTTTTAATTATTTTGATAACAATAATAAAATAATGGATAATTTCTGTCTAAGGGAGCAAAAACATTTGAATGAACACAGCTGTTAGGTGCTCACTTATTGTGCTTACCTAATGTGCCTACTACATCTAGGGTGTTCACGATTCGATTAATCGAATCATGGTGCATTTTTTTAATCGAATGATACTACCAATTTTTGGAAAATCGGTAACTGGAATCGAACCAAAACCAGTTGGTTAAGTGATTGAGCGATTTGGTTAATCATTAGTTTGATTCATCGGTCTTTTGGTTTTTTAGTTTTTACAATATATATTATAAAAATATATATAAATATATAAAATATTATAGTTTAAATGATAAATAATATATTATAAATATATATTTATATATATAATGCATATTTATTAATTTATAATATATAAAATATATAAAAATATATGTATACCGATCGATTCAATTAATCTTCGGTATTTTATATTGGTTAACCGAAACTGAACTGGTACTTTCGATTTTCTAAAAACATCAAACCGAAACCAAACCGACCGATTTGGTTTCCGTCCACCGGTTCAATTTTTTGGTTTTTTTTCTCACCCCTACATTAATGATTGCTATGAATTAGACCCAATGGTATTCAAAGGCTCTTTCACAGAAATTTAGATTGATTAAGTTTCTAGCTCAGGTTTTCTGTTTTTCCTTTTTACTAAAACTCAAATCATCAAAGCTGCAACCAAATGGGGGGAAGGACTATAAGTCTATAATTAAGCTTCAGGGTCTCTATCACGAATTTTTAGTTCGACTAGAATTTTGAACTCAGATTTTCTGCTTTTCTTAAGGAAAGACATCATCAGCCATTATACATTCACCAATATATTAGTTGATCTCATCGTTGAACCAAGGAAAATATAAAGACATTTACTATTCCTCAACCAACAAAACATACATCATTCCCAAGGATGACATTACAAAAGGAGAAAGATCAAACGGAAAAGAGAGTAACACAAAAGTAGTTAAGAAGAGTGTAACGAAATAAGCAGTTGCATGCCCTTTGAACAGCTAAAGAACTAACACGTAACAAACTAACTAAGCAAGAAGCTCTTCGATGACTTGGGGTTTGTTCTGCTGCTTGGCTTTTTCCAGCTCTTCCGTCTTCTGCTCCTTTGCAATCTTCTTGAGCTTAGCAAGCTCGAGATCCTTGCTCATCTTCCTTCGGTACATCTCGGCGAATGTGATCGGCTCATCTAGCACCGGCTTCTCTCCTTCGTTGATCTTGAGTGGGTACACAATAGCCTCATGAGCTGGGTTCTGGAATGTTGCAATGGACAGACGGCTGCAGTTGGAGTTAACAACTGCCTGGTGATCGGCGTTCCTGAACCTCCCGTTGCTCAGATACTGCATGTACACAATCGAAACGAAACGTGTATATAAGTGATTAGTCTTTTCTAAATTCTACTACGTACATCATCACTTAATTCTCCTCATTAATGGGCCTTGTTTTTACTTACATGACCATGGTCGCCAAGATTGACGACGAAGGCTCCCTCGACGGGCTGAACGGTGATCCATGTCTTGCCACCATCTCTAGTAGCCTGGAGCCCTCCAACCTGATCCTGGAGGAGAAGGGTAATGGTGCCAGGGTCTGTGTGTCGCTTGAGGCCGAGAGTGAGGTCCGGCTGTGGGCATTTGGGATAGAAGTTTACAACCACCTTTTGGTCCATGTCCACACAAGCCTTGGTGAGGGCATCGGTTTCAAGGCCCATTGCTTCCGACAGAACCCCCAACAACTTGCAGGCCAGTTCCATGAGCTTCTCACTGTAGACCTCGGTGACCGCCCTCCATCCCTCCGGCTTGTCGGGCCACCTCGAGTAGTCCCGAGTGCAGAGTGGGTATGAGAAGTAGGTCACAATCTCACGCCAGTCATGGACTGCTTCTCCCTGCAAATCATCCACCAATTCACTTTGTGTACCACATAAAAACGGAAAAACTTTGTTTGCTCTATGAAAATGACCATCTCAATGCAAGGTGATACTTCGGATTTGCCACGTGGAAAAATAACATGAGAAGAAAGATATACTTTGATGTTGAGATTAGACATGGCAAAAAATTGACCCAACCCGCGAACCCGACCCAACCCAATCCGAGAAAACGGGGTTAGGGTCTCATATTTAGCTATCCGAAGTTAAAAATCCGGCCCAACTCAAAAAAACTGGGTTGAGTCATGGGTTAATCCACTGATCCGACTGTTAAGTTTAATTGGGATTATTTGTACATTGTTATTCTTTAATTTTTTCTATTTAGTCTTTACTTTTTATTATTTATTCATTAAATTATTAAATGTTCCAATTTTTTATTTTATATTTAGAATTTTAGGATTAATTCTTTTAATTTTGACAATTTTTTAGGATGACTCGAATTGACCCATGGATCAATCCTAACCCAAACATTTAATGTGTCTAGCATTTGATAAACCAACCAGAAATCAACCCAAAGTACTTGACCCAACTCGAACCGACCCACCCAACCCAATTGCCAGGTATAGTTGAGATGCACAAGTTTCGACAACCCAACGACTTGGAATTTCCGTATTCATCTCGGATGTATCTACCGAGTGAATGGGCCTGACACAGTAGTTTTGAAGGGTACGTATGCGTATGCCTACATACAAATGGTACGTACCTGGAGGTGACTGGAGACGATGAATCCACCCTTCTTGCCACCGGTCATATCGAACCGGAGCTTCTCGTCGGGAGGCAAGGCGAAGAACTCCCTAGCGAGGCGAGTCATCTCAGAGATAAGATTTGCGTCGACGCCGTGGTCGACCACCTGGAAGACCCCCCAATTCTCGCATGCCTCCACTATTTTCTGGCAGATTTCCGCCCTCCGATCCGAATTCCTATTTGTTAATCAGCTTTTTGTCTACAACCATCCGATCATCATGGGCATGATTGATTGATTTTCGAATGAGATGATGACGTGGACATAGAATGAAGTTACTGGAATACCCCCGTAGTCCTGGCTAACTAGCACTTAGGAGGAGGGAGACGTTGGGAAAGGGAGAAGAGATATAGATTCGGTCCTTTCCCATCTGTTACATTTCTTCTGATTTCTCCGTAGAATTTTATGGAGTAGTTACAAATTACAACATTAAAAAAATGTAAACAGAACAGCACCATCTGCTCTCGCCCTGTGGCTTTGGGTTGAATCCCAGTATTATCCACCAAACCGTAAAGTAAACACATTCTAGAATTACACACTAAACTCGCCTTGTCCCAGTTTAGGACTTAGCACGCAGATTGAATGGAACGATGTACTTAAAACTGTGGGCTGTTAGATTCGGTGTGCGTAACAAGGAGGTGATTTTGGCAGTTTGGCATTGGGCGCATTTACTGAGATCACATTTGCGCCCCACATGCACATCTTAGCATGTATTTAGAATATCTCCCGAAGTTAAGCGGTGGGAGATACGCTGTAGGGCGCTCGTGGGGCGCAGATGTGAATTCGCATTTACTACACCCATGTTCAAACGACGAATATTCTTAAGTCACACGTAATTATTTTCCCTTTAAAAATTCAAAAACTAAATAAATGTTTAACCTATCTGTTAGCCGATCTAAAACTCAATAGATGTAACCTATCCGTTAGCCAATTCATCCGTTACCCATTCATCTTCTTGCAGTCTCCATCTTCTAGTCGAACTGAACCGGATATTTTTCTTCTTCTATAAATTTTTCATATTTCTGTAATCAAACAGTTTACATTTATTCCCTTTCCTTTCTCATATTTTCTTCCACTAAATTGGCATATTACCGCCAGTAGTTATTCCATTCTCATTTTTTTTACCTCCCAATTAGCCGATTACTGTCGATAGTTTATTTAAGGCTATCAACGGATCGGGTCTGGGATGGGACCACCTAGAACCGGAACCGACATGAAATATTGAGGACCTAGAACTGAGCTGATCCGTTCTCGGAACAATTAAGTTTGATTTGACAGATTCAATTATAATAAATAAATAAACACATTTGTTTAATATATATTATATGTTTATACCTCAGGTCGGGTCTGAATCGATTTGGGGTTGGGTGGAATCGGTTCTAAACCGATAATAATCGGAACACTATATCAGGACCTAGAGCTAATCTAACCAAAACTAGCTCAATCGTTTAAATCCATTGGGTCCGTTGGGTCAGGTCCGACCCATTGATAGCCGTAAGTTTATTCCAAAGTTTATTCCATCATGAGTAGAAATACATATCATGAATAGACATGTTTATGGGTTAGGTCGGGCTTGCCTCTTTATAAACATAAAACCATGATTTTAAAAACAGCTTGGAAATAAAATCATTCTGGCCACCGTTTTCTAGGTCAACGATTCGACCATCTGACAGTCTATTCTAACAACAAAAATTAAAAAAAAAAATAAAAAATGACCAAAAACCATTGAATAGGTCAACGGGTTGATGGTTCAACCACCCACGTCAATGGGTCATTGACCAATTCAATGGTTTTTGGCCAAGGACTTGGTTTGGAATAAAACGGAACCAGTTGCTTGGATGGTTCCCGGGCCAAACGGTCCTACCTTCCGAATCAATAACAGTTCGAAAACCATGCATAAAATTACCAGGCCCAAGCTCGAGATCAGCCCGACCGTGAAGCATAGATTTTGAGCCCAAGCCCAACCATATATTAAGTTCGAAGCTTGACTTTGACATGTATTTTATAATAAAAATTATATATTATTAATAATATATTATATATTATATAATATTTTATACATTTAATATATATAATACTTTTGTGCTATTAATTTTACTATTATATAATATATATATATATTGTATATTATTAAGATATATATATATATATATATATATATATATATATATATATATATATATATATATATATCAAGCCAAGTTTATTCAAGAAAGCCTAGGCCCAGCCCGAAAAATAATTAGGCCCAATTTTTAGAGCCTAAGCTCAAGCCTGCAAGCTTAAAATTTTGTCCGAGCTCGACTTAGGACATGCCAGGTCGTTCCACCCCATCAGGCTACCCTGCCCATGAACAAGTCTAATCATGAGTTTGTTCATTGCATTTGAGAGTTCTCACATTAAATTTCGTTCATTGCATTTTACACAGTTTCCCTGTCAAGTAGGGTTATAATTGAATTGGACTCAGATTTGATGTAGCAAAATCCACATCCGATCCGATTATTGCGAATATTCAAAATCCAACAGGGTTTAAAGACTCAAATTCGAATTTGAATCCTAATGGCCCAAATCGAATTCAGATTTAATCTGACTGCTATAAATATTTATAAAGTTAAAAAATATTTTTCAACTTTTATATATAATAAGTTAATGTAAATATAACATACTCAATATATCATATATATAAAATCATATATAATATAATATATAGAATATATTTTTATAATTTGAAATATAATTATATAAAACTTATATACTAAAATTAATAAATATTATAAATATAATTGGATTCAAATGGGACAAATCAGAATCTGATCCGATTATTAATTGGATGTACATTGTAACATCCAAATCCGGTCTAATTACATAAATACGTCATCCAAATTAATTCGAGATAATTTGATCAAATGTAATGTCAGGCCTCGGATTTCTGGGTATTATTGACAAACCTACTCTCAAGCTGTCAAGCAACAACTTGTTGCTTAAGCTACACAATGGAGAACAACCTCCACGTGGTGGCCACCAAAGAGGACTGATTTGAATATTTAATTATGTTTATTCAGCTGATATAAAGGTTGTGTTTGTTTGCTACGTACCCCAGTTTGGATTTGTGAATATTTGTTTGACATACAAAAATGCAATGATTAAGAGGACAAAAATGTGTTTTTTGACATTTTTGTATCCTAAGGAGAGGACATTATTGTACCTATTTTTGGATACAGATTTTATGAAAAGTGGTGCGTTTGACGAATGTTTAAGGCATTGGAGCATTTAATGATGGGGCCCATGCTTTGTACCAATTTCAAACAAACGCTAATAAAACAAAAAATGAATTACACTATGGATTCACTTTGCATTCTTGAATCGAAAATGAGGTATCTATGCAAAGTACATATTTGTGTTTGCATCACAAGCAAACGTAGTCAAAGCAATTTGGGTAATCCATTCATTGTCCGTTTGTAAAAGTGAAGGATAGTTAGGGCTATAATCAAATCAAACTCAACAAAATCCAAATCTGATCCAATTACTAGAAAATTGCATTTGACTCAGATCTGAAATCCAAATCAGTTTGGGACAAGCAAGAACCGGAACCAGCCTAATTATTAATTGGGACAAACTCGTGGAACCAGAACTGACAAAATCAATTCAGTTTGATACGGTTAACCGGGTATCACTGACTCAATTTGAGTTTGCAACAGTTCACATTCTCCATTTGTAGGTGAAAGCAAGGTTTTCAAAACTGAATCAGACAACGATTCGATCAGGGGTCCGGTTCTCAAGTTGAATGATCCGATCGTTCAAACCAAACGAACGGCCGTTTTGACAAAAAAAATAAAAAATATATAAAAATATAAAAATATAAAAAATGGGCAAAACCATTGGATGGTTCAAACTAACCAATCAACAATTTTTGACAAAATAACGATTCTGGGGTAAAATGGAACCCATTACTTGCTCGATTCCCAATTTTTCTGGTCTAATCTAGTTTTGAAAAAACAAGAAAAAGAACCTTTTCTGTACTCTAATATTTCTAAAGCCCTTTTGATTTGTGGGAATAGGAATATAGAATCTAAATAGGAACATATGAAATGAGAGAATGATGCAGACATGCGGGAATGGGGGTTGGAATAGGGAGAATGAGAAAAGAGGAGAGTGACGTTTTAATGAATGAGACGTTAACATCTTTCTTTTTTTTTTTTTTCTTTTGAAATGTATTTCTTTTCTGAAATGTGATTACGTTACGGTTGTTTTTTAAACCGATTACCGGGATAACCTGTATTCACCGAATGTGACAAGTCGAATGTTGATCGGTTGAATTCATCGGATATGATATGGAAATGTTATTTTACGGTATCATAGATTTTTTCTTTAAAATAGGGACCTCCCCTAAATTTCTGACAATCATTAAAATTTCCTTTGTAATTTGGCAAAAATCTCCTCCCTTCCACTAACCAAGACAAAAAAAACATTAAATAAATGCATATTTTTTTTCAAAATACCCATATTACCCTTTTGTAAAATGGGTATTGAAATCAGAAGACTTTCGGTTGAAAGCCGCTCTTGCTTTTCCATTGGCATCTCTCGCAAATCTAGCCAAGACTTAGAAAGCGAGTTCTCAACAACATTTTCCCTACGGTATCCCTCTTCATCCTCATCTTTAGTGCTATTGTGCTATTGGTGTGACTTCTTGGAGACTTTCCTATCACCACCGCCAACAACAGAGGAGCTTTCAAACGGACCTTTGCAGAGTTAGCCGTAGAGTGAACCTAAGTGAAGTTCTTTGATTTGCAACTATTGTATCAAAATGATGTGAATGCTTCAACTTTCATATGGTTAGAATCCCTTATTTGGTAAGTTTGGTTATGTTAGGACAACTTCCAGATGGCTATGTAGATTTTTGCGTTATGTCCTGGTCTGTATTTTCTTTTTCTTTTCTTTCTTTTCTTGTTTTAGGTAGAAATCCATTATTTATTTCTGGTTGAGGAAGAATTGCTCACCAGCCCAGTCCCATCAAGATGATATATAACGATGATTGGTGCCTCAAAATTTTACCTTTTATAAAAAATCAAAGAGACAATAACTAGTGCAATTGAATATTTAAATTAATATCAATCAAAGAAGAGGAAAATAATGAAATTCATTTGGCATATCTACTCTAATAAAAGAAATTCACTTGGCAAGAATCATAACCTCCGATTTCCTCATCGAGGATAAAAGGTAAGTAAATGGTCCTCACTGGATGGAATCCATAATCCTTCAATCTACGGATGGCCTCAAGCTACTGCATGCCAAAACACTTCACGTATTGTAATCCTCTGGCATTAGCTTGGTCGAGGTGGGCATTGAAAGGGATGTGGTTCCATTTATGAAGCTCAATGGAGAATTGAGAATTGAAAGCAAGGTCCAAATATTCTAGGGCTAAGTCTTTAGCTTGAGAAAGGATGAAATTTGTAGCCATAGAGTAATCAGGGTTCGAATAAGCTATGTTGATTTGTAAGTATTTCTGGAATCTACTAATCACCCACCCCTATTGTGTTGTCTACAGCTGAAACAACGATTAAGGGCTTTTCTGATAGGAAAAACGGAGCACACATCCTCTGTATTCAGTATGGAAAAATTAACGAAAACAACGATTAAGGGCTTTTCTGATGGGTTATTTAAAGTTTCAGGGGGAAGTTTCAGGTGGGAAAGAGTCTATTGTGGCTGAATGCTACCTCTCTTCGTGACTCAATGCAGTTTCACGGTAGGAGATTGAAAAAAGAAAGAGGAAGATAGAATGGTTATTTAAAGTTAAAATGCAAAGGGTAGAATGGGTATTTTGTAAAACTTAAAGCATCGGTTGAATGTTTTTTGTCTAGGTAAGTGACGGAAGGGAGGTATGTGTTAAAGTAAAACATGAGAGATTTTTATGATTGTCGGAATCTTGAAGGGAGGTTTTTATATTTTACCCTTAAAATAATGAACAAAGGCTCTCAGCAATAAAGTTTTTTTTTTTTTTTTGAAGGCTCTCAGCAATAAAGTCAGTTGAAGTTGCGTTCGACATTGGATATGCTGCTCGAGAAATGTTGGATGTAAGTATGCAACGGGTTAGCAATTTTTTTTTTTTTCGGTCAAGCTACATATTTACGCGATTGGTATTTGGCTGATCCATCTAATTTATTCTTTTATTATTATTAAATGTGTCGCTGTGTGTCATGGGACAGCTCGGATGTATCTTGTAATGAGGAAAATGATGTCAAAGGGCCTGGGTGATATCTTCGGACCGTCAATTTAGTATGTTGAATTGTCTAGAGGTGGTTGAGAATTTAATGAGTCATAAAATATAAATTGAATGATAAACTGCCCTTTATATAGAATTCGAGATACCTATAAGACATAGGACACTATCATAATTTGAGACACATTAAGCTTTCTTTGCTTTGGTGGAACTCGAGTAGGACACTTCAAGACACCTATTACTCAAGCTCGGTCATATAGTGCTCGGTCCAAACATCTGTGACCTGATTCAGGCCAACTGACATCCAGTCAAGACACTTGAAACCTGGCCTGGGCACCTAGAGCCTAATCAAGGCTACTCATTAAGCCACCTGTAATATACATTGGCCATTTGTCCTCTATGTCTCCAATATATGAAGTGAACCCAAGAATGTTTACCTGGCAAGTTTACCTTACGTGTCGATGATCTTGTTGCATGTCCCTAACTTCCAGAGAAGATGTTTTTGTTCACACTTTTATTCTTTAGTTAGAACTTGCATTTCTACTTCTACTTTCTCAATCATGTTTAATGGGGAATCGGGTCCTCTATTAATTTAGATCTTAAAGAGGACTTAGTCAAGGTTGTTTCATCTCACCTTGTTTATTCTTAGTCAAGGTTGTCTCATCTCACCTTACTTGTTTATTCTCTATATGAACCTTTTTTCCAGGCTTCTAGTCAAAAATGTTGGTTTGGATCACTTTATGGCATCAAAATGACCAGAAACTGCGCGAGGCCGAATCGCCTCATGTTTGCTAAGACATTTTAATCTTTGGAAATTGCTAACCTTAAAACATATAATATCAGACTTTGGGAGCTACTCAGGACAATAAATAAATCTCACTAAATCCTCGATTCACTTTAGCCAGAATGTCCATAGAAGTATCAAAGAGATATTGCTCATCAAGTTGGAGTGAACATCATGATAGGAAAAGAAAATTACCTTGGTGCACCTTGTTGATTAATAATAATACTGTTTCTAACTAGAGTTTTTTGGTTGAAAAGTGTTGTAATAAACTTTAGAAGTGGAAGTCCAATTGCTTGTCTCATGCTAGTAGAGAAATCCTTATCAATTCGACCCTATCCTCCATCCCAAACTATTTCATGACTATCTAGTATAAGGTTTTAAAAACCGATTCAAAAGTAGAACCGTTTTGGGCACCGTTTTTCGGTTCGGCAGTTCAATCATCCAAGTCAAACAGTCCGATTCAGAAAAACACAGGAAAAAGAACAATATATGTAAAAATAAAAATATCTATATATAAAAATAATAAAATACAAAAAATATAAAAAACTTAGAAAAAATCCAAAATCAGAAACTTTAGCATTGAAGTTGTCATCTAAGAGGATATTCTGGGGTTTAATGTCTAAATGAACTATTCTCTTCCTGCATTCTTCATGGAGATAAGCTAGTCCCCTGGCAATATCAAGGATGGCATTTCGTCTAGTATTCCAATCAAGGGAGAGCTCCTGGTTTAATTTCTGTGGAAGATCCACTTATCCAAGGATGGAAAACAGTTAATACTTTTGGTGTTTTGAGATAATGGCACTCTTACAGAGAAAATAGTCGCCGGCTCACTTAGTTAGCTGAAAAATCACAGTGTTCGCCAGTAGCCACAGTGAAGATAGTCGCCGGAGGTTGGAGTCTCCGGTGTTCAGTGGCAGCTGCAGCGAAGATAGTCGTCGGAGCCTTTCCTTTCAAGATGCGGTTGAGACTTGAGAAAGAGTGAAAGCTTTTGGTTTGATAGTGTTTGCCGGCAGCCGCAGTGAAGCTTTAGTCGCCGGCTGCTGCTGCAACTTTGATCACCGGTGGGTGCTTACTCGAATTCTGGGAAGGGTGGTGCCAGTATATCGCCGCCGCCGTCTTCAGTGAACACCTAAGGCTTTTGGTTTTGGGTTTGGCAAAACAAAACCGTAAGAG